>NC_057851.1:83791182-86291182 GCF_015237465.2 Chelonia mydas | reverse complement strand
GCAGTAATATGACATCATAAATGACCAGGTGAGACCGAACTATATTTGCTCCATGGTTTTTCTTCAATTCATAGAACTACAAAATCTTTAAAAAAATTAATTTAAGCTGACTTTAGTTGTTCAAAAAGATGGAAAGCTCTTATATCCCATTTTGAGAAGACAGGCGCACTGACATGGCAGATATTGCTTTACATGAACATATTGGGACAAATCCTTAGATGCTGTAAGTCAAGGTACTTATAATGATTTAAATGAAGCTATGTCAATTTATACCAATTGAGGATCTGATCTCATTTCTAAGATTAATGTCAAAATGTATGAATTTCATGTACTAATCAAGCAATTTCTTTCCTATATAAAGAAAAACAAATGTGTGAGTCAGACTTACGTGAGATCCTTGAAGAGGTATTCTGGAGTTGAAGCTGCATGGCAATATAAGCCTGTTTCTTTAAACTATTTGATTTTTGCTTGTTGTTTGTCCATATTTTGTTAGGTATAGTTTAGTATAGATGCTTTAAAATCAATACAGAAGAGAATTTTTTAAAGATTTTAATTTTCATAAGAAAATTCCATTAATATGTTTTTTATTTTTTTTTAAATTATTACCAGATTTATAGCACAGTTCTTTGAAGAAGTACTATATAAACAAAAATGTATTGTTATAACAACAATTAGTACCTTGGTTCTAACAAAAAAGCCAAAAACGTAAAACTTGCAATGATCCATACAAAGTTCTGGTTGCTTTGATTGATGCATGTTTTGAAACTCACACAAATGAGGTAATGATACGTGTTTAGCACAATCAAAATTAACTTTCATGGTTCCAAATGGATTAGTTCCAAAATTACTTTCTACTGAAAAATCATTCCTGCAGCTCATACAGTATTGTATTACTGCCGACAATAACTTCTTTGTCATGTTCTCTTCCTTCAAATATTTATAGACCACAGTGGTTCCTCCAGAATGAAAGACTGACAGATTTAAAACTTTTCTTTAAAGATTTCCCTCCAGAGTTTGAAGCAAAAACTACTACTACCAGCACCACATGTAAATGAGATAGGGGCTCACTCCAGAACCCGATTCACCACCCCTGAATTTTTTGAAGGGGGTGGGAGGGAGAGTTTGAAATCAAGAAAAGGACCCCCATTTTGTAACTTGAGCCCACCTTGAGTGGAAACCCACTGAAACAGGACAAACCTATTGACTCAACAATATTAGGAAACTGGGCCAAATATAGACTTTCTGATGGGTGGGGAAATGTAGCTGAAATCTAGCCCCACTGAACCAGCAGCTTTGGGCATAGGGTAGACAGGCAGTTATCTAGGCTACCAAATTTAGGAGGGGCACTGAGAAGTCCACGTTTTATTGCAGGAACAAGCTGTTGGCCAGAAGCCACCTGAGCTCAAGCAGCCTCTGCAAGGAGCACAGGCAGAGGGAAAGGGGTTGTAAAGCCCAACAGACTTCCACTGCAGCTTTTCAGAAAGGGTTCTTTTTCCCCACAGAAAATTTTGACTTTTTAATCAGAAAACCAAAAAACATTATATTTTTGGCCAGAACCTAAATGTTTCCAGGTTTGTTTGGGGGCTTTTTTCAACAAAAAGTCAAAATTTTCCACAAAAAGAAATGTCTACATAAGATGCCCACATCATTTTTTTCTACTCATTATTTAGGAGATTAACACTACAGAGTATCTTAAATTGTTCACAATTTATTACATCAGAATATGCTTTATTAAAATTTCCAAAGTTGTTTTTAGAAATATTTGTCTCTGTTATAGTATCGTCAATACTCTGGTTGGTCTTTCAGAAGATAAGGTCATTTTGCTCTTATTTGAGATCAAATCAAATAAATAAATAAATAAAAAACACTAGTAAAGCAAAGCAAACAAAAGTTGGAGAAAGTGTACCTAGGAACTTCTGTAGTTTGGGCACATTACTCATTTGTTGATTGTCTATTTTCTTTTGGCTCCCCTGCCTTTTTTAGATTGAAAGCACTTCCGAACATGAGCCATCTCTTATTCTGTGTTCATATAATGCCTACTGCCATGAGGCCCAGATCCTGACAGGAGCCTGTTGGCACTACAATAACATAAACAAATACCACTGCCATCAGAGACTCAGGGAATGAACCCCCCATTTGAAGGCATGAGAAGTCTGATGATTTTAAAAGCATCTGAAGTGAGTTATACTTTATTTTCAATTTCCATCAAGATAAATTAGCAAAAACGCTTTTAAACTTGACAGTTTACCACTTATAATGTCTTTGCTTATTCATTCATATTGTATTTGATTTCCTTTCTGTGCTATTCTACATCAAACTGTTAAATTGACAGCTTCCTATTTGACCTCATTCTTTTAAAAATATATATATATTTAAGATACTTTTTATTACTCTTCTAAATAAATAAATACAGCATTAGAAAGTATTTCCCATGTATTGCCACTTTGCCATTGCAGTTTTTAGTTTAAGTGTTCAAAAGGTAAAATTACTTTGGGTCTGGAATGACAGTCTTTTCCAAAATGAGATGCTAAAATACAGTTACCAAAAATACAGTTCTATATGCCTTTCCCCGTCCTTTGCCGCCCCCGCCATTCGCACTGCATTAGAAGTTGGGCCAGTCTGCTATTTTGCATGTAAGCTTAATTTTCAGATTGTTACTTAATCATGAGGATGCTTATGAAAAGCTGTCAAAACTGTTTGACTTGTTGTACATGTCTATTCACATTTGTTGATTAACAAGCACTTCCTTTATTGTATATCCCATTCCTTAATGCCTTGATTTAATAACCTAATTCACTACATTGCTACAAAATTTGGGATTGTTTTTATTTTTTTTAAGTGAATGGTATGCCCATTGTGAGTCAATACGGAGCCAAATTATGCATATTAGACACTTTCAAACATTCCCCATGAATCATTTCCTCCAAACTTGTAAGTGTATTTGTTTCGGTTTTCTGAATTTCCTCTAATTTGTTTAAATGTTTTTGTAATTGATTTTCCCAGAACTGTATGAAGTATTCTATGTATGATCTTGTCTATACAACACAGAGAAATCAGTCACCATTGTGCTCAATCATGCAATACCTCAATATATGTAGCCGGGAATTATATTGACTTTTTTTCCTGTTTTAAACCAAGCGCTTACTTCATTTTTCATTATATTTGCAGGTTGTTTCCAGCATTACAACTTCCTCCTTCTCTCCCTCAGTATCCTTTCCAAATAGCTTGCCTCGGGAACTGAACCAATCTAGAATCTCTTATCTCTTCCACTTGTTATCTGAATGCTTGATTATGTCACAGAGTTTTAACCTACAGGGCTACTAGACTGGATCCCCCATTTCCTAGATCTAAGTGTGTAAGAAACAGATGTATACATTACTGAGTCTTACCAAGAGTTCGGAAAGGTCTTTGGTTTGGCGTATGAGAGAAGAAACCAGGTTTCAATGCATTTGTGATCACAATGTCAAAAAGCTCTGCAAAATCATTCCTGAAATAACAAAACAAGTCAAATAACCTTGAAACACTTAAAAAAAACAAACAAAAAAGGAAATAAAGCCATGTAGATAAGACTGACTGTCAAAACAGTTTTCTATAAAGAATTTTTTCGTGCCACTTTACTTAGAGACTTTTATGCTATTTCCCCACACCCATTTTCTTCCATTTTTAAGTTCATATATCACTGGTGAAAGCCTGTTAGAAAGACAGCCTATCAGACTGGAGCCTTCTATTAATTCTATTAATTATTATTAATTTGTATTACCACAGCACCTAGGAGTTCTGGTTCACGACTAGGCTCCACTGCGCGAGGCACACACTAGGGTTTTCAAAGCACCCAGGTGCCTATTGCATTAATATCACTAGCTGCTTTTGAAAATCCCAATAAGTGCCTATCTGCAGCTTTAGGCATCATAATACATTTGAAAATCTGGCCATTAGTAGGCACATTTTCCCCTCTCTGATGTGTTTTCCCCCACCAGTTAGGACAGGTATAATATTAAATTCAATATTTGCTATTTCTAGCTATGTACTTGTACTTATACCACCTCCATGCAAAACTCACTATTTGTTATTAGCGCTATTGGTCCCATACTTCTCACGTTTATTAAGGATGGATATTTATTTCAAGGTGAAAGTGATGAAAGGAGAATGTAGTCTAATGGTCTTGGTCCAAGACTGGGAGCCATATATTTCTAAGTAATACTCCCAACTCCAAGCATGGCTCCCTCCACAACCCTGAGCAAGTCATTTCACCTCACTCTCTAAATTATCTCCAGCTGTAAAATGGAGTTAAAAATTCTTCTCTACAAGTCTCTGAGGAGGTTATAAAAATATAAATTAGTCTGAAGTAGTACATAAGTGGAAAAATTTTGCCAAACCTAGTTATATCTTAATGCTGGAATATAGTAGCAAATTAAAAAATTGCATATACATGCTATATATTTTTATTAGAAGTGCTTCTTTGAGGTGGTTGTGTATTATACTGCACAAACTGGGACCATCTAGTAAAATTCTTGGATAGCCTTATTCTGGAAGGAGGAAGTAGCAAGTACAGCAAGGGTATAATGAGCTGAAATGCTAACAAATATAAAAGCAGAATCAGACAGATTGTATACCAGATGTACAGATCTGAATAAAAATATGCATTACTGACCCTTGACATGTATTATAAGAGGCTTTCCAAAAGTAAATTTGCATTCCAGTAGTTATGAGACATATGCTTTAGATTATTAACTACCAGTGGAGTTTATCAGATAGATGATTGGATTTGATAAATGACTATAGAGATTTGCAATAGAAATATGTAAAGGTTTCTTTTGAAGTTAAAATCTGACAGTCCTTTCTGCTCTCTGACTTATTGACAAACATGACAGTGTAGTGTCCCAGATACATGTGATCAAGTGTAGAAGGCGAAGGAAGGCATCTGGAACAGATTTAGGAAGAACCACTGTTTTGAATATAAGTCAAAGGTTTTTTAAAAAAAGAAGACAGAACTGAAACTGAAGTTCTGACTAGGCCAGTGTGCTGTAGAAATGACCAAGAGAAAAGTAACAGTGATGATTTCTTCTCATTTTTCTTTTTTTTACACATTTAAACAGAACCTATTAATTAAGTTCAATCAGAAGACTTGAACTACAGTGAACACTACAGATAAAATAATAATGTATTGGCAATAATAAAACCACTTTTAATCTTTAGTTTCCTATAAAACCGATCTATCCTAATTCAAATATAGAGGTTAAACATCTCAGTTTAATTAGAAGTGTCATTTATGCTTTTGTTTACTTCTCCATTTCCAACCTTAAAAAATAATCAGCCAATAACTTGATTATTGCATGTCCAAGATGTAAAACCTCCTGCAGGAAATACTGTCACTGTTGAAAATCTTTCATCTGTAGCTTGTGACTGTCTCTTTAAAGCATTTTAATCTCTCTTTTTGTGAGTTCAATTCAGCATCACATAACACAATGGACACAGTTAAATTTTTTCTTCTATTTTCAAAGATTTTAGTGGCTTGAGATCTGTTTCCTGTACTTAAAATGGGGAATGCTGGTAGAACTACCTATCTCTTAAAATGAAAGAAACTTTGAGGGAAGTCACTATACTTGATTTGCACATGCAGTGAGGTATAGTACTTACTGGTAGATGTCTGAATGACACTTGTACTCACAACTTAACAGGTGCCACTAAAGAGTAAGACGAGGGCTTGTCTACACTACCTGCTGGATCAGTGGGCAGTGATCGATCCAGCGGGGGTTGATTTATCACATCTAGTATAGACATGATAAATCGACCAGTGAGCACTCTTCCGTTGACTCCGGTACTCCACCAGAATGAGGAGCGCAAGCGGAGTTGACAGGAGAGCATCAGCTGTCGACTTACTGCAGTGAAGACACTGTGGTAAGTAGATCTAAGTACGACGACTTCAGCTATGCTATTCATGTAGCTGAAGTTGCATATCTTAGATCGACCCCGCGTGGTAGTGTAGACAAGCCCTAAGGTGAGGTTGCTCCCAAGATCACGCTAACTGTGTATTAAGGCTCTCATATGATACATACTACACACAGTTCTGGATACTTGAAAACTAGAAAAGTATTGATAAACCGAAGGGGAAGTCAGAGAAAATCAAGAGAAATAAGCGTTGGGGAGGATGAATTTACGAGAACAGAAGCCAAGAACAAATATGCTTCAAATCATAACTAAGGGGGTGACATGGTAACCATTTATAAATACTGTTTCTACAGTGCAAGCAACAATGAGGGAACTGAAAAGCCAAAGAGTATAACCAGGAGTTATGCAGTGAACTAGTGCGAGGGAACATTTCAGATGAACACGAGGAAAAAATTCTTAACAGTAGCATCGAGTAGATTGTGGAACAGGCAGACTCTCAAGGGAAGTGGTGGAAGCCACATTCCCTGACTCATTTAAAATAGGATTGTGCTGAACACTGAAGGCCACAATCCTACATAGGCATGGAAATGGACAAGGTGACCTAGTAAGGTTCTTCTATTTCTAATCTCCACCTTTTCAAGAGAGCTGCGCTTAACAAGGGAAATCATCCCTATTGACAAAGTAAGATATGTCTATACTGCAGGCGTCTTTCAGTGGGGTGTGTACAGTACATACATGCATAGCCTCTGCTAGCATGGGTATAAATAGAATTGTAGCTGGTGAGGCATGGTTCAGGCATATAAAGACATGCCTGAAGGGTGAGGGTATGCACCCAAGTACATACATTTCACAGCTCTCTACTCGGCCAAGCCATGGCTCTCCATCTCCCCTGATACTTTTAGCAGCACAGCATCCTGCTGCTGCAGCCTTTCCCATCCCCAGGAAAAGACTCCAGCAGCAGAGAAAAGCTCCGGCAGCTCCCAACTGTCGTAGCCTTACCCTGCTGCAGGGAAAGATTCCAGCAATGGGGAGCTACCGAAGCTTTTCCTTGCTGTCTCCCCCCGGCCAGAGCCTTTCACTGACACATACAGCTATCAGAGTGGTAGCCATGTTAGTCTGTATCAGCAAAAACAATGAGGAGTCCTTGTGGCACCTTAGAGACTAACAAATTTATTTGAGCATAAGCTTTCGTGAGCTACAGCTCACTTCATCGGATGCATCAAGTTCAAGAAAGCTTCTGCTCAAATAAATTTGTTAGTCTCTAAGTTGCCACAAGCATTCCTTTTCTTTTTGTGGATACAGACGAACACGGCTGCTACTCTGAGACCTAGTTTTGGAATGTTATGATTCCTGATGTCAGATTTGTGTCCATTTATTCTTTTGCACAGAGACTGTCCAGTTTGGCCAATGTACATGGCAGAGGGCCATTGCTGGCACATGATGGTATATATCACACGGGTAGATGTGCAGGTGAATGAGCCCCTGATGGTGTGGCTGATGTGGTTAGGTCCTATGATGGTGTGCCTTGAATAGATATGTGGACAGAGTTGGCACCGGGATTTGTTGCAGGATTTGGTTCTTGGGTTGGTGTTTTTGTTGTGTGTGTGTAGTTGCTGGTGAGTATTTGCTTCAGGTTGTGGGGCTGTCTGTAAGCGAGGACTGGCCTGTCTCCCAAGGTTTGTGAGAGTGAGGGATCGTCCTTCAGGATAGGTTGTAGATCCTTGATGATGCTCTGGAGAGGTTTTAGTTGGGGGCTGTAGGTGACAGCTAGTGGCCTATCATTACAAAACCTAAACCTATGCCACAAGAACATATAGCTATATATGACAGTGTGGCTGTAGCAGGCTTTTCACTCTGCCATGTAGCCGCAGTCTTTAAGATCTCTTGCACACCAGTAGAGAACTATTAGAACATTACATACTCAACTAAAGGGAGGCACAGGTATCAATGCATGGATGAGAGTGCTTGCAATGATATAAATGGCTACAGAAAGTCCATGGTAGTAGAGAATCAGTCCCTGGGTGTACTACTCATTTCAGTATAACTTTTTTTGGTTTTGAGGGGTGGTAGGAGGAAACAGATTCCACCTTAGTGGCAGCAGGTGCAAGTCTCATCAAAGATAGTAGAGTTGTAGCTGCTGCTGCCAGGATTCTGTTTGGATCTGGGAGCATTGGGAATGGTATGGCATGAGTTGTGCTATTGTTGGGATGCAGCTGTGTCTTACACTTTTATATCAGTTGTGCTTTTCCTGCTGCATCATCCCTTTTCTACTCAATTTCTATACGTAATACACTCACTAGGCTTTCACCCACTGACAGCCAGAATAGTTACAATATGCTGCCACCTAAAACTGTTTTATGAATGAAGTTACACTCAGTGTGTAACCTACACCATTATTAACGTCATGGATTTGTCCCAAAGATTTCAGTGGGAGTTAAGCCCACAAACTTTGGGTTGCATTTGGCTTAGCCAGCCAAATTCTCAATATTATGAGCTTGAAAAATCTGTGGATACAAATAGGTGCCATCATTGGCAGCTGTAGATCTCAAATGAATTGCAGTGAACCATCTGTCTGTGAAATTACCTATTCTGCCCAAGTACTGTAAATATATGTTTTCTGTGCACAATTATCTTTTTGGCAACCATGCATTAAGAGCAATGATAAGTTATTTATAGGCTCTTCTCTGAGGGTTATTGTATAGTATCTGAGCAGCTCACATACATTCATCAGCACAACAACCCTGTAAGGTAAGACACAGTGTTACAACTTTACACCTGGGGAACGGAGGCACAAAGATTGAAGGAATTATTACGGTAACTCAGGAAGTCTGTGGTAGAGCTGTGATCTAGATCGGACAGTGGATTGAGAGTTGGGAGACCTGGGTTGTATTCTAAGGAAAAGAGTAAAGCAATCTGGTCCTCTGGATATATCATGATATGGGGTTCCCTGTAGCCTCATCCCCATGTTGTGGCCCTGCACGCCGCATGGAATGATGATGACAAAGGGTCCTATACACTCCCAGAGAGGCAGGAGAATGGCAAGAGGTCCCCCTCTTAACTTCAAAAGTGGCAACAAGGGAACTTCTCTCCTCAGGAGCAACAGGGGCCCCTCCCCGAGAGAGAGAGAGAGAGATGGCAGCAGGGGGTGGCCTTACTACATACCTCAGTAACTGGTAAATATTTGCTTGGGAGGGTGGGCCGGCCAGGGCCGGCCACTGCAATCTAGTTCTCTTGCCATATACAGAATCCTCTGCTAGGGTGATGATGGTGGGGCCTACAAGAGCAGTGGGCTTTAGAATTAATACCCTACTGAGATGCATGGGGTCATTCACACTTCTCAGAACTATATTTTTAAGTTGTCTGCAGATTCAAACAGACATCACTGCACCGGTTAATCCTTGGTCACATTTTCAACCTTTTCTTCACAACTGCAAAGGCTAGAAACTTACTTTTTATTTAAAAAATGGAAGTCTAGATTCTGATACAATTGCAAGATATCAGCAGACAGGGGGCCCTTGGCATAGCCCTGTAGGCCTATGCACTCATCTGGCCCCACTTGTCTGTGCCAATGACCTGCTGTGTGACCTTGGGCAAGTTGCTTCACATCTCTCTGCATCTCAGTTTCTTCTCCCTTCTCTTTGTCTATCTTGTCTATTTAGATTGTAAGAGCTTCAGGGCAGGAATTGCCTCTCACCATATGTTTGTACAGTGCCTACCATAACAGGGCCCCTATCTAGATTTGGGCATCTAGGGCCATTCATAATACAATTAAGAAAGAAATAAAGGCCAGTGCCTTAGCCACAAGGCTATCTTTCTGCTCCTTACAAGGCCCATCTTTTGAAAAACTGGTTATTCAATGTGAAATACTACTTATAAAAATGTATAGTTTTAAGGACAGCCCATAGCTACTGGTCTCCCAGTTCTGAGATAATGTGAAACAGTAACTAGAAACAGACCCAAACCTCGAGCTTTACTGCTCAGGGCCATATCCAAATCTAACCATGGTTACTGCTCTCTGGGAGGTCTAATCGGAAATGAACTGAGATCAGCAGTACACTTACCCAAGGATGTGTTCACACAGGAGTCTGCAGTAGTCACTGTGAGAGCTGGTAATCAACAGCAGGACCTTCCCAGCATTTTTCAGTTGCCTCAGCCACTTTTTTACAGACTCAGGGCAACTTTGTAAATATTTGGCTGGATCATTTTTCACTTCTGGGAAATATGCCCCACCGTTTTCTGAAAAATAAAAATGTTAATTATTTTCTACCATCCAATCATATTTGCAAATTATGCTAAACACAGCAATTTTTCCTTTCTTCCATAGTCAAAAGTAAATAAATAAAAAGATAAAAAAATAAAATGTAAAAGACTGATATAAAAAAAGCAGAGAAATCTTAAAAGTTGCACAGGGCTATAATTCTTGACTTACATAAAAAAGGAAAAGAAAACAATGTGACATATAATAGCAGAAAATTGTATGTAATTATCTCTCTCCAGTATTACATACATTTCACAGCTATTGCCCTAATTTTTTTTTTTTGTTTTCTCACAATATTTTAAATCATCAATTATTGTCCTGAAAAGCACTGTAGGGTTTTGTGTATGATATATCACTTTATTGATTTTCAGTTTTTGGATATTCAATTTGAGGTTACTTAAATAGGCCTGGTCTCCAGAAAGTGCTGAGCACCTGCCTCCTGACGATCAGAGATCTCTAAGATATCTCAAAAAAATGGAGGCACCCAAAATCAGCAGTTACTTTCGAAACTTTCGGTCAGTATCAACTGATCTGTAGCAGCATTCCTATATCAATGCCATTATTTCTCAGATCAGTTTTTTTAATGCATGTCACCATTTTATCTGATAAAGGCTGATGTAATAATAATTAGGGCTGTCAAATGATTAAAATAATTAATTGTGATTAGTCACAGTTTTAATCACACTGTTAAACAATAACAGAATGCCATTTATTTAAATATTTTGGATGTTTCTCTACATTTTCAAATATATAAATTTCAATTACAACATGGAATACAAAGCATACAGTGCTCACTTTATATTACTATTTTTGATTACAAATATTTGCAATGTAAAAAAGAAAACTCACCCCCGCAGTATTTTTCAATTCACTGCAAACAAGTACTGTAGTGCAATCTCTTATTGTGAAAGTGCAACTTACAAATGTAGAATTTTTTTTATACATAACTGCACTCAAAAACAAAACAATGTAAAACTTTAGAGCCTACAGGACCATGCAGTCCTACTTCTTGTTCACCAAACCACTAAGACAAACAAGTTTGTTTACATTTACGGGAGATACTGCTGCCCAATTTTCATTTACGTCTCTCCTGAAACTGAGAACAGGCATTCGCATGGCACTTTTATAGCCAACGTTGCAGGGTATTTACGTGCCAGATATGCTAAACATTTGTATGCCCTTTCATGCTTTGACCACCATTCCAGAGGACATGCTTCCATGCTGGTGATGCTTGTTAAAAAAAATAATGCATTAATTAAATTTGTGACTGAACTCCTTTGGGGAGAATTGTATACTACTATTTCTTTTATCTTTTCTACATTGCAAAATATTTGTAATAAAAAATAATATTAAGTGACCACTGTATTTCAAAGAATCCCTATTGAGGTTACAGGGACAAACCATCCCGATGTGCCGAAAGAATAGTAAATATGGCAGGCGACCAGCTTGGCTTAACAGTGAAATCCTTGCGGATCTTAAACATAAAAAAGAAGCTTACAAGATGTGGAAGATTGGACAAATGACCAGGGAAGAGTATAAAAATGTTGCTCGGGCATGTAGGAATGAAATCAGGAGGGCCAAATCGCACCCGGAGCTGCAGCTAGCAAGAGATGTTAAGAGTAACAAAAAGGGTTTCTTCAGGTATGTTGGCAACAAGAAGAAAGCCAAGGAAAGTGTGGGCCCCTTACTGAATGAGGGAGGCAACGTAGTGACAGAGGATGTGGAAAAAGCTAATGTACTCAATGCTTTTTTTTGCCTCTGTCTTCTCGAACAAGGTCAGCTCCCAGACTGCTGCGCTGGACAACACAGCATGGGGAGTAGGTGGCCAGCCCTCTGTGGAGAAAGAAGTGGTTCGGGACTATTTAGAAAAGCTGGACGTGCACAAGTCCATGGGGCCGGATGCGTTGCATCCGAGAGTGCTAAAGGAGTAGGCGGCTGTGATTGCAGAGCCATTGGCCATTATCTCTGAAAACTCATGGTGATCGGGGGAAGTCCTGGACGACTGGAAAAAGGCTAATGTAGTGCCCATCTTTAAAAAAGGGAAGGAGGAGGATCCTGGGAACTACAGGCCAGTCAGCCTCACCTCAGTCCCTGGAAAAATCATGGAGCAGGTCCTCAAGGAATCAATCCTGAAGCACTTACACGAGAGGAAAGTGATCAGGAACAGTCAGCATGGATACACCAAGGGAAGGTCATGCCTGACTAATCTAATTGCCTTCTATGATGAGATTACTGGTTCTGTGGATGAAGGGAAAGCAGTGGATATATTGTTTCTTGACTTTAGCAAAGCTTTTGACATGGTCTCCCACAGTATTCTTGCCAGCAAGTTAAAGAAGTATGGGCTGGATGAATGGACTATAAGGTGGACAGAAAGTTGGCTAGGTTGTCGGGCTCAATGGGTATTGATCAGTGGCTCCATGTCTAGTTGGCAGCCGGTATCAAGTGGAGTGCCCCAAGGGTCGGTCCTGGGGCCGGTATTGTTCAATATCTTCATAAATGATCTGGAGGATGGTGTGGATTGCACTCTCAGCAAATTTGCGGATGACACTAAACTAGGAGGAGTGGTAGATATGGTGGCAGGTAGGGATAGGATACAGAGGGACCTAGACAAATTGGAGGATTGGGCCAAAAGAAATCTGATGAGGTTCAACAAGGATAAGTGCAGAGTCCTGCACTTAGGACGGAAGAATCCAATGCACCGCTACAGACTAGGGACCGAATGGCTAGGCAGCAGTTCTGCGGAAAAGGACCTAGGGGTGACAGTGGACGAGAAGCTGGATATGAGTCAGCAGTGTTCCCTTGTTGCCAAGAAGGCCAATGGCATTTTGGGATGTATAAGTAGGGGCATTGCCAGCAGATCGAGGGACGTGATCGTTCCCCTCTATTCAACATTGGTGAAGCCACATCTGGAGTACTGTGTCCAGTTTTGGGCCCCACACTACAAGAAGGATGTGGAGAGAGTCCAGCGAAGGGCAACAAAAATGATTAGGGGTCTGGAACACATGACTTATGAGGAGAGGCTGAGGGAACTGGGATTGTTGAGTCTGCAGAAGAGAAGAATGAGGGGGGATTTGATAGCTGCTTTCAACTACCTGAGAGGTGGTTCCAAAGAGGATGGTTCTAGACTATTCTCAGTGGTAGCAGATGACAGAACAAGGAGTAATGGTCTCAAGTTGCAGTGGGGGAGGTTTAGGTTGGATATTAGGAAAAACTTTTTCACTAGGAGGGTGGTGAAACACTGGAATGCATTACCAAGGGAGGGGGTAGAATCTCCTCCCTTAGAAGTTTTTAAGGTCAGGCTTGACAAAGCCCTGCCTGGGGTGATTTAATTGGGGATTGGTCCTGCTTTGAGCAGGGGGTTGGACTAGATGACCTCCTGAGGTCCCTTCCAACCCTGATATTCTATGATTCTATGATTCTATGACTGTGCACTTTATATTCTGTATTGTAACTGAAATCAATATATTTGAAAATGTAGATAAACATCCAAAAATACTTATAATAAATTTCAGTAGGTATTCTATTATTACCAGTGCGATTAAAACAGTGATTAATAGTAATTAATTTTTTTAATAGTGTCAATTTGTTTTGAGTTAATTGCTGGAGTTAACTGTGATTGACAGCCCTAATAATATTTAATAATAATAATAAAATAATTCCACTGTGCTCTCATGTAGCACATTTTCAGTTCAGAAAATCTCAAAGATTTTTACAAAGAAAGGCCAGTATCATTATCCTCATTTTACAAATGGAGAAACTGAGGCACTGGGAGATGATGGGACATGACCAAAGTCACCCAGCAGGCCAATGGCAAAATTAAGAACAGAACCCAGGTCCCCTAAGTCCAGTCTAGTGAGAGCTACTCAGCTGATGTACTGCACACTGATTGGAGGCGTAAAACAAACAAATCCAACCTCTGCTCTCAGTAGAGCCATTAATGCCCATTTTGTGGGTGTAATAGAAACAGAATTTGGCCTTTACAGGTAAACATATTCTTCTGAACATATGCCTCAAAGCATACTGGACTCTGAAGAATAACACTAATCAGTTATTAAGAATTAGTCCATTCATTAATGTGACTGACTGACAAAGACTTCTCTTGGTTTATGTCAATTTACCATTATCATTAATCTGTTTTATTCTTTACTACAGTTTCCTAAAACAATATATTGTCTATATGCTCATGCACTGCAGACACAAGTTATTACCAAAAAACCCGAAAGCTAGTTTTCTAAGAGAGAAATGTTTACGAAAAGAGGCATGAATGAGACAAAGTTTAACACACAATTTGTATGTCTCATGGAGTCATCATCAATACAAGAATATTTTTTGTCCATCATTTTGTTCTATATGGAACTATCTGTAGTCAACTTCACTGAATGATGTAATAAATCCCAGACACTATTTAGACTTGCATGTGAGTAATGCTGTTTTTTCATTTAAAAAAAAAAGATTTAAACCACTTGAACTTGAGTTTTTAACGAGAGAGAAAACATGTATAACTAAAACAGCAGTCTCAAACAAAGATAAAATATTAAATATAACACTTTCATAACTGCTATGTACTCAAACCTTCTACAGACTTTTTTTTTTCCTTTTTAAAGCAACAGATTTGGATTAGGTTTAGCTAGCACAGCAACTAGAGAAGAGACAGAATGACTTAATTTAGTTTCAAGTTATAAGTAGGTTACCACTCTGATTCTCCATGGAATCTGGGTCAGAAAGCACAGTGGGCTTTGCCATGGGTATACGAGTACATTCCAGCAGTCTGTATTATGTATTGTTTTAAGAACCAGCCAAGACCATGATTTTTTGATGAAACAAAGATTTACCAAGGAATGTTTCTTTTCTTTAGTGTGAATGCTGTTGGGGACAAGAAACTTGAGGTTTCTATTGCAGAAGATGAAGTAATTTTTTTGGACTTTCATTAGTAATATATACTGTATGCTGTGCTCTATATGACAGCTCAGCCGCCCGCAACCCATTTCATTTTTATTTAGAAAGCATCATTAGGCAAGAACTGATGGGGACCCAAGAGAAATGCTTGTATGACATTCCACCCCCTACTGGCTCAGTCTATTGAGAGAGAGGCAGGTCAGGTTTCCTATATGAACAGTAGTTTATTACCTTCTCACCCTAAGGTAAATAGGCCTGTTTTATCACATGTTGTTGGCACATATTTTCTTTGGCCCTTATCAAATCCTTTTTTGTCTTTTGAGGACAATTCTGTGATGTGTAGTTAATCTGTGGATTTGCTATTAGGCTGCTAGTATGAAAAAGAAGTTCCTTGCTTCTATGTCAGAAATATATGGTGATGAAAAAGAGAGACTGAGGGTGTTTAAACATGACACTCTTTTTCACAGTATACTAATAAGTAGTTACTGCATGATAAATCCTTTGTAGACTACTCTATGTAGTCTGGTCGCTATCTCTGAAATTAAAAGTTTAATCAACACTCGATTCAGCTGCTATCCAAGAACTTCTTAATGCTAACTGACAAAGAGGTAGAGAGGGGTATCTCCTCATTAAAAATGGATACACTTGGACTGAGGTTGAGATGGAAATAGGAGACAGACTTGTTGAAAGTCTCTGGGTAAGGATAAAAGGGGTAAAAAACAAGGGAGATGTCATGGTAGGGGTCTACTACAGACCACCTAACCAGGAAGAAGAGGTGGATGAGGCTTTTATAAAAACAACTAACAAAATCATCCAAAGCAAGGGCTTGGTGGTGATGGGGGACTTCAGTGACTCAGATATCTGTTGGGAAGATAACACAGCAGGGCACAGATTATCCAACAAGTTCTTGGAATGTATTGGAGACCATTTTTTATTTCAGAAAGTGGAGAAAGCTACTAGGGGAGAGGCTGTTCTAGATTTGATTTTGACAAATAGGGAAGAACTGGTTGAGAATTTGAAAGTGGAAAGCAGCTTGGGTGAAAGTGATCATGAAATGATAGACTTCATGATTCTAAGGAATGGTAGGAGGGAGAACAGCAAAATAAAAGACAATGGATTTCAAGAAGGTAGACTTTAGCAAACTCAGGGACTTAGTAGGTAAGATCCCATGGGAAGCAAGTCAAAGGGGAAAAACAACTGAAGACAGAGTTGGCAGTTTTTCAAAGAGACATTTTTAAGGGCACAAGAGCAAACTATTCCAGTTCGTAGGAAAGACAAGAAGTATGGCAGGAAACTACCCTGGCTTACCCAGGAGATCTTCAATGATCTAAAAATTAAAAAAGAGTTCTACAAAAAGTAGAAAATAGGTAAAATTACAAAGGATGAATATAAACAAATAACACAAGTATGTAGGGACAAAATTAGAAAGGCCAAGTCACAAAACAAGATCAAACTAGTTAGAGACATAAAGGGTAACAAGAAAAAATTCTACAAATACATTAGAAGCAAGAGGAAGACTAAGGACAGGGTAGGCCCATTAGTCAATGACGGAGGAAAAATAACAGAAAATGTGGAAATGGCATAGGTGCTTAATGACTTCTTTGTTTTGGTTTTCACCAAGAAGGTTGGTGGTGACTGGACATCTAACATAGTGAATGTCAGTGAAAATGAGGTAGGATCAGAGGCTAAAATAGGAAAAGAACAAGTTAAAAATTATTTAGACAAGTTAGATGTCTTCAAGTCACCAGGGCCTGATGAAATGCATCCCAGAATACTCAAAGAGCTGACTGAGGAGATATCTGAGCCATTAGTGATTATCTTTGGAAAGTCATGGAAGACAGGAGAAGACTGGAAAAGGGCAAATCTCTAAAAAGTGAAATAAGGACAACCCGGGGAATTACAGACCAGTCAGCTTAACTTCTGTACCTGGAAAGATAATGGAGCAAAAAATTAAGTAATCAGTTTGCAAACATCTAGAGGATAATAAGGTGATAAGTAACAGCCAGCCTGGATTTGTCAAGAACAAATTGTGTCAAGCCAACCTGATAGTTTTCTTTGACAGGTAACAAGCCTTGTGGATAGGGGGAAGTGATAGACGTGGTATATCTTGATTTTAGTAAAGCTTTTGATAGTGTCTCACATGACTTTCTCATAAACAAACTAGGGAAATGCAACCTAGATAGAGCTACTATAAGGTGGGTGCAAAACTGGTTGGAAAACTGTTCCCAGAGAGTAGTTGTGAGTGGTTCACAGTCATACTGGAAGGGCATAACGAGTGGGGTCCCGCAGGGATCAGTTCTGGGTCTGGGCCTGTTCAATATCTTCATCAATGATTTAGATAATGGTATAGAGAGTACACTTATAAAGTTTGCAGACGATACCAAGCTGGGAGGGGTTGCAAGTGCTTTGGAGAATAAGATTAAAATTCAAAATGATCTGGACAAACTGTAGAAGTGGTCTGAAGTAAATAGGATGAAATTCAATAAGGACAAATGCAAAGTATTCCATTTAGGAAGGAACAATCAGTTGCACACATACAAAATGGGAAATGACTGCCTAGGAAGGAGTCCTGCAGAAAGAGATCTGGTGGTCATAGTCGACCATAAGTGAAATATGAGCCAACAGTGTAACACTGTTGCAAAAAAATCAAACATCATTCTGGAATGTATTAGCAGGAATGTTGTAAGAAAGACGTGAGAAGTAATTCTTCTGCTCTAATTAGGCCTCAACTGGAGAATTGTGTCCAGTTCTGGGAGCCACATTTCAGGAAAGATGTGGACAAATTGGAGAGAGTCCAGAGAAGAGCAAAAAGATGATTAAAGGTCTAGAAAACATGACCTATGAGGGAAGGCTGAAAAAATTGGGTTTGTTTAGTCTGGAAAAGAAGACTGAGAGGGGACACGATAACAGTTTTCAAGTACATAAAAGGTTGTTACAAGGAGGAGGAAGAAAAATTGTTTTTCTTAACCTCTGAGGATAGGACAAGAAGCAATGGGCTTATATTGCAGTAAGGGATGTTTAGGTTGGACATTAGGAAAAACTTTCTAACTGTCAGAGTGATTAAGCACTGGAATAAATTGTCTAGGGAGGTTGTGGAATCTCCATCATCGGAGATTTTTAAGAGCAGGTTAGACAAACACTTGTCAGGAATGGTCTAGATAATACTTAGCCCTGCCATGAGTGCAGGGGACTGGACTAGATGACCTCTCGAGGTCCCTTCCAGTCCTATGATTCCAATAGGTACATTGTGGTTCACCAAAGAATGTTATGTGTGGTCTGAAATGAAAGCCAGTCTCTCAATAGTTATTAACATCACTGTGAAATGTATATACAGGTACTATGTAAGAAGTTACGTTTGTGTGTGTGTGTGTGTGTGTGTGTGTAACATAACTCCTTACATAGTACCTGTATATACACACACACACACACACAGAGTACCTGTGTGTAATATACACACACACTGAAAATATGTTCTTAAGAGTCTGTATCAAGTTATCAGCAGCGGTGAAAACCAGGTTTTCTGTTAGACAGGAAATGTTTATTCACCTCTCTCTCTGTTGGGATATAAATTAAGCACTGTAAGCAAACACAATGGATCCCCATTTACACACAAAGTCAGGTGTTAATAAAGAGATGTGAAATCAGCAAGAAGGGAGCACACGGGGGAAAAACACATACATTTTAGCATCTTCTAAGGAAGCAAAGCTCAAAAACAAAAAAAGGTACTATTTCAAAATGGGTGACCCGTGGCTGCCAGCAGCTCTGCAGATGGTGGCTCTCACCTGTATGGTTTCTAAAATACAAAACAATCTATTTATTTTCTATTATATCCCTCCTAAAACTTTTTCCAGTCCAACATATGTCAATGTCAGAGGGGAACGGGGGTGGGAACAATAACCATAAAAGATGTGTCCCAACTTATTACCCCATATGTCTATTTATAGCTTTAACATGTCTGTAAATATGCCCAAACCCCCACTGATAATCCTTGGCTCTTTAACAGAACAAAAACTTTCACAAAAAATGATAAAAAACATTTTTTTTTTATATAACACAAAATGGAATCAAGCAAGAAGTATCAATCAATCAAGTCTGCAGCTCTTCATCTTTTGATGGTTGGAGAAAGCATAACCCAACAAAGACATCAGAGTTTTGTGAAAGCCTCTGTTAAATGTGTGTTTCCATGGAACAAGGGCAGATTTTCAGTTTCCACTCTGGTCTCTAAACAAGTTTATCTAACTTCCTGAAATACAGCCTATGCTAACAAACAGGCAGTCAGTCTCTCAATAATTTTTCCCAACAACCTTTTTTAAAAGAACAAGAAGACAGAACTGTAACTAAATAAGAGGGCTGTTGTTTAGCACAGTAGAATATTAATACTTTGTCAGGATATTTGAAAGTACTTAGACATTTCTTATTTGTATTGTTTCACATTGCGTTTCCAAAGTTATACAAAGCACTCCTTTTACACATTCAAATCTTTCCTTCAGGTCTAGGTTCTTTTGGGTTTTTTTGCCTAACCTTTCACTGACAATTAAGGCGGATTCCGTGATTTCCAAAGACCTCCGTGACTTCAGCCAGCCCCGGCTGGGAGCTGCAGTGTCCCGTCGGCAGGTGGACCTCCCGCAGCTCCCAGCCACTCCGGGCGGCAGGGGGACCCCCGCAGCTCCCTGCTGCCTTCGGTGGCAAGGATGATCCCTGCAGCTCCCACCGCCGCAGGCAGCAGGGGGACCCCCAACGCTTGTGGCTTCTGTGGGCAGCAGGGGGGACCCCTGGACCACCCAGATGCCGCGGGTGGCAGTGGCCAGATCCCCGCAGCTCTCTGCCTCAATGGGCAACAGGAAGGACCCACAGAGCTCTCAGCCTCCATGACAGCAAGGGGAACCTCCGGAGTTTGGAGCCACCAGCAGAGGGGGACCCTGGAACTCCCAGACCACTCACAGCTGCCCAGGCTCCTCGTTTTAGCATGGATATTTTTAGTAAAAGTCAGGGACAGGTCATAGGCTTCCATGGATTTTTGATTATTGCCCGTGACCTGTCCATGACTTTTACTAAAAATATCCATGACAAAATCTTCATGCCTCATCTTTTAATTGCTTGTGCTACGGCTCCTTAATGCAGAGACCTTTCTAAAGGGTATATATTTTTATGAAGCACCATGCACTCCTATATTACTATATAATTAATAATGAGTGTTCCTGAAACCTTTACATATGCAAACCTCCCATTACAGTCAAAAGGAGATGTGTATGCACCATGACTGTAGCTTTGTCAATTCTTCCCAAACACAGTAATGCAAACATCGTCTTAAGTCTATTCTCCATCTCCGACAAGCATGACACCAAATGCTCAGTTTATTCTGCAAGTGCAGGTACCCAGTTCAATGAGCTAATACTGTACAGTACTTCTGTTGGGAAGGAGGGAGGAAAAACTGTCATTTCCCTCAGAGTTCCGGGTTATGCCACTTCCCTCTCAGGGTCTAATCAAAAGCCCACAGAAATGAATGGGAAAAAACTGCTAGTGACTTCAATGGGCTTTGGATCAGGCCAGCTGAGCCACAATACTTGTCTCTCAGCTATATCTGGATCTTCAGTGCACGTGTCCATGTTTTTTAAGGAGATTTATTTTTGGCAGGATGTCTGTCAGTCCAGAGTTCAGAATCAATATGTTATAATGCTGTTAATGCTTCTTAAAGGTTAGCTACTTGATTGAATTATAAGGAATGTACCAACCATTTGTATGGTTTGACTGAGAGGAAATGTATTCTAGAACTCAACCAAATACCACAAGCTATGAACTGCCAGTTTACAGCTTGTATCAGGTGGCTTTTGAGACAGTAATCATTTCTTGCAATTAAAAGTAGTATTTAGGAATGTGATTTAAACCCCTTTTCAATTCATAAAACATATAATTTAGCTATCAACATATCTTTCCTGAGGGCTCTTTTTTAAACTCTAAAGCAACTAAGATCTCATACAATTTATCTAATTTTTACCTACAAAGAGGTTTGCAGATGCTATTTGTATATTTGAGAAAAAAAGACAGAGTTTAAATAAAAGTCTTCATATAATAATGAATAATAACAATACCCATCTGAAAATCTCAAAGAACTTTTGTATTCAGATTGAAAAAGAAAGAGGCCTCTTTGCTAATCACCTAAAGGTCACCTCATCCCTCTGTGGCAGATCAGTCTCTCTTGTATGAACAGCTAGAATGAACTTGGAGCAGAAACAGATGACATATTTCTGCCCTAAGAGCTTACAATCTAATTTGAGATCTGACACCACAAATGAAAGGAAGCAAGGGAGAAAGGAGATAGGAAAGGGAAGAGGCAAGGATCATCATAATAAGATCAGGAGTACTTGTGGCACCTTAGAGACTAACAAATTTATTTGAGCACAAGTTGCATCCAATGAAGTGAGCTGTAGTTCAAGAAAGCTTATGCTCAAATAAATTTGTTAGTCTCTAAATTGCCACAAGTACTCCTTTTCTTTTTGTGGATACAGACTAACACGGCTGCGACTCTGAAACCTATAATAAGATCAGTTTATTATGTGCAAGTCTTACTGGTATTTCTCATTTTCTTATTTTAAGCTAGAATGGGCGTTCCAGAAAGAACAGAAGGCGGCAAGTGGGAAGGAAGGAAATATCAGCATAATGACGGATGAGGGAGAAAGGGGAAGCAGAGGAAAGTGTGGTTATATGTTGGAAGCCTGGGTTAGGACAGATATCACTAACGGGAGAGAAGGGGATTGATAATGATGACAGACTAGGAGAAAAGGTTGTGAAAGTAGAAGGATGGGAAGCTTGGAATAGGTAGAAGTAATGTTGGCAGAATAGAGGATTCACAGATTATTAGGCCAGAAGGGACCACTGGGATAATCTAGTCTGACCTCATGTATAAAACAGGTCATAAAGCTTCCCTGAATTAATTCCTGTTTGAAATAGAGCATATCATAAAAACAACCAGTACCATCCAATCTTGATTTAAAAAATATCTAGGTTTGGATAATCCACCATAACCCTTGGTAAATTGTTCCAATGGTTAATTACCCTCACTGTGAAAAAATGTGCACTTTATTTTGAGTAGGAATTTGACTAGTTTCAACTTCCAGTCATTGGACCACGTCATACCTTTGTCTGCTAGACTGAAGAGCCCTCTATTATCAAATTTCTGTACCCAATGTAGGTACTTCTAGACAGATCAAGTCACCTATTTAGTTTAACAAAAAAAAAAAGATTAAGTGATTGAGCTCCTTGAGTCTATCACTATAAGTCTATCACAGCAAGTTAAAAAAGTATGGATTGGATGAATAGCCTATAAGGTGGATAGAAAGCTGGCTAGATTGTCAGGCTCAATGGGGAGTGATCAACAGCTTGATGTCTAGTTGGCAGTCGGTACCAAACAGAGTGCCCCAGGGGTTGGTTCTGAGGCCGGTTTTGTTCAACATCTTTATCAATTATCTGGATGATGGGATTAATTGCACCCTCAGCAAGTTCGCAGATGACACTAAGATTGGAGGAGAGATAGATAAGCTGGAGGATAGGGATAGGGTCCAGAGTGACCTAGACAAATTGGAGGATTGGGCCAAAAGAAGTCCGATGAGGTTCAACAAGGATAAGTGCAGAGTCCTGCACTTAGGAAGGAAGAATCTCATGCACTGCTTCAGGCTGGGGACCGACAGGCTAAGCAGCAGTTCTACAGAAAAGGACTTGGGGATTACAGTGGACGAGAAGCTGGATATGAGCTTGCCTTTATTTCCAAGAAGGCTAATGGCATATTGGGCTGCATTAGTAGGAGCATGGCCAGCAGATCTTGGGAAGTGATTATTCCCCTCTATTGGGCACTGGTGAGGTCACATCTGTAGTACTGCATCCAGTTTTGCCCTCCCCCCCCCCACTATAGAAAGGATGTGAACGAATTGGAGAGAGTCCAGCGGAGTCCAACGAAAATGATTAGGGGGCTGAGGAACATGACTTATGAGGAGATGTTGAGGGACCTGGGCTTATTTAGTCTGCAGAAGAGAAGAGAAGAGAAGAGAAGAGAAGAGAAGAGAAGAGAAGAGAAGAGAAGAGAAGAGAAGAGAAGAGTGAGGGGGGATTTGATAGCAGCCTTCAACTACCTGAAGGGGGGTTCCAAAGAGGATGGAGCTAGGCAGTTCTCAGTGGTGGCAGGTGACAGACCAAGAAGCAATGGTCTCAAGTTGCAGTGGGGGAGGTCTAGGTTGGATATTAGGAAAATCTATTTCACTAGGAGGGAGGTGAAGCACTGGAATGGGTTACCTAGGGAGGTAGTGGAATCTCTATTCTTACAGGATTTTAAGGCCCGGCTTGACAAAGCCCTGGCTGGCATGATTTAGTTGGGGTTGGTCCTGCTTTGAGCAGGGTGTTGGACTAGATGACCTCCTGAAGTCTCTTCCAACCCTGATATTGTGTGATTCTAAGAGTGAAATTTCCTAATGAGACCTTTAAATCTCCGTATGTCTGGTGTATTTATCTTCAGTTGCTAGCGATCAGCTAAGAGGTCCATCAGGTACAAAACTGGCGCAACCAAAAATATGTAGGCATACATCTTTAGATCAAAGTTGAACATTCTTGGTTTATGTCCATTTGAGCTATAGTCATATCCTTTTCAACCTCTTCTATTATTTCTTCTGTGTGTATTCTGACATCATTGCACAGCATGTGATTCTAAAACATTTAACATGCAAGATTGTACCTATGCAACGTTTTGTCTGCTGCTCACCCAGTCCTGTGATGTATTATAGGAAATAGGAACGTCAATTTCCCAAGCACAAGCTATTTGAAAGTGAATTTCAGAATCTCATCTTTTATCTGCAATGGGGTGTTACCGCCACCTAGTGAGCAGTATATAAATTTCACCAGGAAAAACTGACTTTAAGTGTAATCATCTAAGGAGAGCAAAAGTCTCCCAGGAATGAGGAGTCCTGACTATCCCAAGGACTTCCACTCTCTCTGTGGCCTTCCACAACAGCTGAATTAATCCGGGCCTACGGGGCTAAGAGTGTTCAAGTGAAGCTCATGGGGATTCTTATGAAAAAGTCCTAAACAATGTAATAATGTTGAAAGTAACAGAGATATATAGACATTACTCTAAAAAGAGTAACAAAATAGTGAATGTTACCCTTTAAAAATTACACTGGCTGTTTATTATTCAGTATTAAGTTCTACATGATATTTCCCTAACAGGAGTCTGGGTGGTCTCACAGGCAGCCCCACTGCAGAGGAATTCCTTTTCATCAGAAATCAGACAGCCCTGCCCGTGTTCACTGTGAAATACAGAACCCTACTCTTCGCTATAGCCGTCCCACAAAATTAGTAACATCCTCACATACACTCACAGTGTGACATCAGGGAGGGGGCAAAGAATATAAATATGCTGATTCATGTAATTTTGAGCTAGACTGGCCCGAGCCCTACTGTGGACATACAGGGTGGTAGGGAGAGGAAGGGCTCCCCCCTCATGACCAAATTATAGCTGCCTGGATTGCTGCTCTGAGTATAGAAGGGAAATGGGGGCTACGTACCTGGTACTCTCAACTAAGAGCACGTGAATAGAGAGTGGGCAGAGCCGAGCTTCATACTTAAAAGGTATGAAGTAACTTGGTGTAGGGCGAAGCAAAGCTAGCAATATATAGGCTTTGACATGAACAGTTCAGTATGTTTTAAATTACAATCGTTTTGTCTCATCATTAGAAGCAAACTCCCCACAGATCAGGACACACCAACTCAAAGGGGAACCTGACCTGCCAGAAGAACAGATGCAACACCTGCAGACATTTCTCCACTGCTACAATGATCAACACCCCACACAATACACCTTTCAACATCCATGGGGTCCTACACATGCCTGTCACAACATGTTCTGTACCTCATCCAGTGCACTAAATGCCCCAACAGCAACAAAGTGATCACTCTATATCTGACCTCTCAGGTCCATCCTCAAAGGAAACCTGCACAACACCTTCAAAAGAGGACCTGAGAGCTAAAATTCATAACTTTACTAGACACTAAAAAACAATCTGTAACCCAGTAATCCCTCTTTTTGTCATATGACCACTTCACTTTGAGTGGTCCCTTAGAACATTTGCTAACTATTTATTCTAAACTCTCTGTTCAATCTTTTATTTAGCTGTGACACTCTTAGAATCTTCCCCAGACCTGAAGAAGAGCTCTGTGTAGCTGAAAAGCTTGTCTCTCTCACCAAGTGAAAGTGATCCAACAAAAGATATTACCTCACCTACCTTGTCTCGCAAGTGGTAACTAGGTAATATGGTATCTTATGCTGAAAAGTCTGAGCAGGAATATCTGTTTACATAAATACCTTTCATGCTTTGACAATCATGCTATTATTCATTTTCAGTAACAATACAAGTTAAGTAGAAATTTCAACTTGGTTGCTCATCAATAACTCTATTAATAGGGCCAGCTTGCCTTACCTGGATGACAGACAATTGAAGTCTTCAGCACTTTCTGTTGAAATGGTAGTTATAGCCATATTTCTGATAATTTTGCATCAAGTTGTGAGGGAAAGATTTATTTAATTTAAAGATTTCTGTATCAATAGCTTCCATCCATCTTTCTAAGGAATCTGTCATTGGGAATGTGTATCTTACCCAAAGAGTAATACAAACAGGGACACTGTTCATCTGAACCATCTGTCTTTTCATCTTATATCACCTATATTACAGCCTGTAGTATTAGTTCAGTAAGGGCCCAGCCCTGATCCTGTAAGTGTGAATGAGATCTCTGCCCTTCTTTTCAATGGGCAGCAGGATCAGCCCCTAAACTGGAATGCATTTAAAGGTAGATATATTTACTGTGCCATGCCAGATTCAAGTGGAAAACTGCTACGTCTGCAAGACCACCCACTCACTGCCTTGGATCTTCAAGTATAACTTTCACTGATATTGAAAGCATTATATGACCCTAAATTATATATATTCTGGAGTTAGTCTGAATAATTTACTGTTTACAAATGTATAAATATAAAGGACAGAAAGGTAGGTTGAGCTTCAGTTCTGCTAATTCCTCTGGTTAACCTGAGGAATTCTTATGAAAGGAGATAGATGCTAAGTATTCCAAAATAAGATTCTGTCAATGGTCACCATTCTCCAGGAATAACAGTGGCAATCCTGGTTTGATTCTATAAACAGAAGACTTGGAAAACTGCGGGGATAACGAGAGTGGGGGTTAATCACAGGGAATGTGAAAATGGTTTCTAGAATATGGATTAATGCTGAGTGATCTGGGGAACTAAGTTTAATATAAAGTATGTACTCTACCCATCACAACAGCATCTCAGTGTCCCACTTAAAATACTACTGTTTATATGGGGTAATCAAAACACACAATTTTGCATGCAAACAGTACATTACTCACAAACAAGGAGCTGTCTCACTATCATATAAAGATTCAGTTAAAACCTTGGATTAAAAGTTTTACCACAACAAAGGTACTTTGCCTTGAGCCCTGAAGTCTGTCAAACTCTGGTCTGATGAACCACCAGAGGGAGCAAGTTCCACAGCAGAGACAATGCTTCGACTGAAAAAAACACCCTACTTACTAACGGAATGTTATCTTCTTTAATCCAAGATGAGAGTTCAGACCCAAATTGTGTGAGCCAAATCTGAAATCACTTGGGAAGGTGCAATGACATGAGTCCCTGCACTTTGAAAGGAATAAAGAAATGCTTAAATGAGAATGCCTGCAGCTCTAGAATAAGTTAAGATGTGCTCCAATGCGAACCATATAGGTGAACTGTTATTTTTTAAACAGTGTTTGATGACCTATTGCT
The DNA here is from genome assembly GCF_015237465.2 of Chelonia mydas. Classification (NCBI taxonomy): domain Eukaryota; kingdom Metazoa; phylum Chordata; order Testudines; family Cheloniidae; genus Chelonia; species Chelonia mydas. The sequence goes on along the minus strand of NC_057851.1, from coordinate 86,264,321 downwards.
CATGCTAATATCCAGACTAAATTTAAAACCACAATTCACTCAGGTCCAATGTGGGCCTATATTTCTGCACACTCCATTGCCCCTTTCTTCTCTCTAGTGGGAAAAAATGAAAATAAAGTGTGAGAGAATAGGATTTTTCCCACCAAAATGAAATATGGAAAAAAATAAAAAATGTTTCAAGTGTTTTGTTGAAAAGTTAGAAATTTCAAGTGAAATGAAAAAAATAATTTCTTTAAAATATTTTTCATGAAACACTCTCTTTTTTGGATCAAATTACCTAGAAAAGTAAGCCATATGATATTCTGTGTGGTTCACAGAGAACAACATAGTGAAAAATGTAAAGTCTTTGGTGGCCTCAAATTTGTTACAGCCCTCAAACCTGAGCTCCAGAACTTTAGGTTTAACTGCCAGCCTATGATTATAAATTCTAAAAGGGTTGGCCGGAAGAGGGTTCAATAAATCTAATAAATAGTTACACAGATGTCTTGTGCTTGACAGCTAAAAATCTCATGTTAACAATATATTAAGTAACTGAAAAGTGTCAAAACATATACTCTTGTAGAGTCCGTGATATACTATACACTTTGTAACTTCACAGAAAAATAAAATATTTTAAAAACAAAACTTCTCTGTCCACTGTTGATCTCTGTACTTCCTCCCAAAATCTTAAAAACAAGATTTACCCATCTGTGTCTTGTTAGACTGGAGTTATACTTTTCTTTATCTAATTTTCCAGAAAGTCAAACACCAGCAAAACCAGCAAATATCTGGAGGAAATTCATTCAGACGTCCTTACATTGTTTATAACAATGAATACTTATGACAGGATAAAAGAATTACTCTGCACACCATCTGTACTACTCTGTGCTCTAGCCTGTGCATAATGTCTGATTAAAGTTGAATACAGGCCACCCACATCCATGAAAAGTACTGTACCATATATAAAATACAGTACGGAAATGAAGGAGATTTAACAGTGTTCCAAACAGAAGCAATTGACTAGTAGTGTTATTGATATTATAGTAGCAGACAGAAGCCCCTATTAGGATCACAGAATGGCTTTGATAGCCACTGTATGAACTCATAGAAAAACAATAGTCCCTGCCCCAAAGGAATTTATCAAATGTGAGATGAGAAGCAAAACATGAGTGTCAGAAACAAATAGAAATAATGAGGGAAGAGAACAAGGTTAACAATGAAAGACAACATATGATACAGTATACATCCAGGTGCACAGCCAGATGGATTGAGTCAATTAAGAATTTATAACATTTAATAAAATAATCAGAATTCCCTATTGGCCATTACCTAGCTTCAGGTATTATGCCTGAATTCTTACTGCCTAAAGACCAAATCATTTTCTCTCTCAAAGTAATGCAGAAGAAAATAATGCTGGCATATAAGTACACCACCCAATGCTGTAATAGGTTTAGTGATTCAAGTACAGGCTAATGTCTAGGAGAGTGCACAAGACGGGCAATAAATAAATAAAAAATAAATTTGAACAGAGGCAAACACTGCATGGCCTTCTGGGAAACACTGCACTCGATATTATTATTATTTATTAGGAATCTGCTGCTGGCGGCAGAGGCCCAAATCCCAGTATGTGTCTCACTATTTCTAGCCCCTTCTCCAAAATCATCCATACACATAATGGTTACAAACAGCACCTGTTTTCCTTTCAGGATGCAGGACGATTGGATAGGCTGTATTGCTAAACTGCCCAGACTTTTGTGCACAAGTTAGGGCAGCCCTTAAACTAGCAATGAGATTGCTGTTGGCTGCTACAAAGCCTTATAAAGGGAACACAGAGCATAAATCAGGAGTTCTCAGACTCTTCCCATAGACCACATATCTATTCCTCCTATCTGTGGTTCCATGATTTAAGTGTTCTGTAGGACCACTGTTGGAGGTCATGCTATGTTATGGCAGACGGACATTTTTCACTTTCACTTGGCCTGATCAGACTCATCTGTATTAGTTTGTTAAACTGTTCTTCACTACATGCAGGTCACAGGAACACAACTCTAATTTCCAGGTTCTTGTTACACACTCAGTAATGACAATATCTCAACAGTCCTAATGGAACTATTCATCTCCTTCGGTCTCTCTCTATGCTCTATCTTCTCTTCAGCCTTGTGACTTATTCAGCAGTACCTAAATATTAGTTTTCTATTTACCCCTCTTTTTCTCAGCCATCAACTGGACATATTCCCAAGCATGCACTCATTGGACAGATTATCCGAACAAGTACGTCTGGAGGGAATTGCCTAGAAGGGAAACCAACTAATAAGATTTCCTTTTTCTTTGAATCTTTAATACTACATTGTCTTACAAGTCTGTGGACTCCTCTTTCAAAGTTTACTAAACTCATGGTTCACTCTCTTAGGAGTGCTTTGATTCAGCGCTCTCAGTCTACTCAACTCTCTCCCCAAATGCCTTCCACAGAGAGGAAATGCAGAACACGGAAACTATCGCCTGTTCATCTACCTACAATAAATGTAATTCTCTCCTGCCTTACAGCTCAAGACATGACGGCAGGGTCTGCAGTCTAGGGCTAGTTTAATTCCACTCAAACCAGGTTTTGTGGGTTTTTGCAAGAAAAGCAGATTTTAAGGATATGGCAGTAAATGGAAGAAATGCCACCCTGATTTCAAAAGCAGTGACATTTTTTTTCCAGTGTTAGTCCCTCAGAGGTCATTGTAATTAAGAATCTCATACTTTACCTGACCTTACTGGATCAACTTATTAGATGTCAGATCACTGCATGTGCTCCTTTTAAGCTTTCAGAAACAGACTCTTTGGAATCTGCACACACTGTTCAGATCCAGCAGTGCCGTCACTGGCTCCTTAGCGGAACAATTCTTTCCAGCAGTTTCACATACCAGATAGGTCTAGTAGTTCAACTGTCAAACTCCCAGAGACCACTGAATTGTTGGCAGCTTCAAAGGTCTAAGATCTTTCCTGTTTGGGTTTTATTCAAAGCCCAATAAAGCAAATAGTTTGTGCAAAGACACAGGCGACTTAAAAGGATTTAAATTTTGGTGTTCTCCCCCTCCTCCTTGTTTTTGTTTTCCTCCTCTCCCTCCATCTGATGGTTGTTATCTTCAGCTGTTTGGAAGTAACCATTTCCCTCTGGAATAGGCATTAATGCCATTTATTGGCTTTCAGGATGGAAACAAGAGGCATCGCATATTCAAAAGGACTTATTTCATGCTGTTTCAAAATTTACCAGCAGAGCAGTTCAAATCATTTTCTACAGCCTGATCTGAGTTATCAACTTGATATTCTTTTATAACATTACTGATCTGGCTTCACTACAGATTTTTTTTTTTTACAATTATTACTATCCATAAAACAAGTGATTACATTCTATTATAATGATAAGCTGGGAGATCTATTGTCAGGAAATTAATCATTTTTATCACAAATTTTCCATATTTTAAAAACATCAGAAAAGTATACATTCCTAACACATGTTTAGATCCTACATATACCACTGAGGTCCTTTTAGTCTTCCATGTCCTCTTAATTTTTCTGAGAGCTAATAATATGAAACCAGAGTTGATCCCTTTACTTTGAAATACAACTAGAGTAATACAGCAGCAGGAACACTGAAAAAAGGGGATAAAGACAACTGCCTCAGTTTCCCCAGATCCTGTTTTATTTCAATGCACTTTGTTTACCCAAAGTTTATTACTTTGTTAATATAGTTAACAGCAATGTGGTGTTCCCGCTAAAGTAAGCTCTGTTCTGGTCAGCCTTAACATGACAGATGATGGTACCCAAGAACTGTGGTTACCCTCAGGACTCCATTTGGGGCCTGGAAAATATCCTCGAAACACAAATATGAAATACTATTGATAGATTTCTTGGTTTTAGCCATGAAAAGAAAATCCCTAGCATCCCTGGTAATGTAGAAAAAGCTCCAGTTACTGAAAATAAACCCTTTTTATATTAATGAAATCAGCACCAAACAAAAACCCATTTGAATGCCGCTTCAGACAGGAACAAAGGCCTCAGTTCTTTCTTCCTTCCTCCCACCTTTTTTGATATCAGGAAATCCAGAATTCAAAATCACTTAATCAAGTATTCTTAGGTGTTCCTTTCTAAAATATTTTTGCACTTTTGAAAAGCATGTTATTGTATGTAACCCATTTGTAATCAAGAAATTAGAGTCAGTTATTTGGACTGATGTATCTTTTCTGAGAACTGTTAATCCATTAAAATTTTTCTTTGGTTTGAACTTGTATTCAATTTCTGTACCTGGTGATGGGCTACATTGTACTTTCCCACAGAAAATTCCACAGTAGGGAGTAGAAAGCCTAGGAAACTCCAGCAGGTTTTCACCTGCTCCCTTCAAGGGAAAGGGCTTCAGGGGCCACAGAGAAGGCACAAGAAAAGTCTACGAGTCCAATGGGACACGAGGGGAGTTCTGCCATCAACCATACAGAGCTTGGAATCTCTCGCCCCGAACATACACACACCCTGAAGAGAAGCAGAGACTCCTCACAAATTAATGTTCTATGAACCCTTGGTCAGATAACCACTGGGAAGAGTGTGTGGAAGCATCCTTCAGAGAGTTGCTGGTGAATGGCTCCTCTCCCAAATTTCCCTGGAACATTAGGAGGAGTTCTGTGTGATATGGAAGCAGGAAGGAGTTCACTTCCTTCCATAACCCTACTTCTCACCCCATCTGTCCCTCCCATATTTTCATCCCCTCCATTCCTGTTTACAAAGGGGAGAATAAACTTCTATATTTAATTAGCAAACTTCCAAAACCTCTCTGGCTAAACATTTGAGTGAATCAGTTAAATGACTCCCTCTCCTCACCATTTAGTGTAAGGGAGAAACAACAAATTTCAGCAGCGTGCCACCAATGGAAACTTTTCCCAGACGTGAAAGGTGTTTTGATTTCACAGGAAAATAAGAAGGTGTTATATTCTTAGTAACTAGATCCACTTATTTATAGAGTTACTTGGTCTGCTAGGATTGTGATACAATTAGTTTGGAGAAACAAAAGAAAGAGCAAGTGGAATAATTTTGGTTCTTGTTAGTCAAAATGATTATAATCTATTTTATATCTTTTCTCCCTTCTTACAAAGTAAATGGGTCAACAAGTTGGCCTGCAAAGACCCTTTTCAAGAAGGATAAAAAAGCCATCACACTTCCAAGTGAAATCATCATCTGCTACGTGTGGGACACCAAACAGCCAAAGAAAATAAAAATGAATTAAGTCCTCCTAGACAGATGAAATCTTGGTTGCTCTGTAATTGTTACTGAACTGTGTCACGCTATTACATTACAATATTTTCTTACAGTGACTTTGCTGACAGCCTGTTGTCTCTTTATGACTCAGAACAGCATACGTATATTATTTAAAATAGCAGTCTTACTAGTTTGGTCATAAATTCCACACCAAAACCCAAACCTTCTTCTTTAAGAGGTGAATGGTTGATTGAAACTAGGCTTTGGCTATGCAGAACACCTAGAATATTTCTCAAGTATTGCAAGCTTTTAAATTTGTACTGCAGAGCGCCATCTATTGTTTAACAGATACAGCTATCCACTTTGAGGCTATGTCTATACTAGAGAGCTTACAGCGGCGCAGCTGCACCGATGCGTACCCACTTTATGCCGACGGGAGAGAGCTCTCCCGTCAACATAATTAATCCACCCCATGAACAGCAGCAGCTATGTCGGTGGGAGAAGTTTTCCCACCAACCTAGCGTTGTCCACACTGGCGCTTATGTTGGAAAAACTTATGTCGTTCAGGCGAATGGAATATTCATACCCCTGAGCAACGTCAGTTTTGCCGACTTAAGTAGTGTAGACATAGCGTTAGCTAGTTAACTAGATTTCAGTTTAAAAGAAGGGCACCCATTCAAATCTCTAGACCACCCTTTATATATATTTTAAAATATTAGTCCTCTAGGAAATATAAAACATTGGTAAAGAAATCAGTGTATTATTTTGGACAACAATTATAATTGCAGTATAGTAGGCTTAGACCACAGATAAAATTTCCCAAAGCTCCTAAGTTACTTAGGAGCCTAAATCCCATGTCCAAAAATGATGTAGGTACTTAGGGGCCCATGTCTCATCATACTTAGGATCCTAAATGCCTATAGGACCGATTTTTGAAGATATTTAGGCACCTAGTGGGATTTTCAAAAGCACTAGGTCCCTAAAACTCATTCATTTGAATGGGAGTTAGGTGCCTAGGCACTTTTGACAATCCCACTAAGTGCCAAAATACCTTTAAAAAATTGGCTCTAAATGTCTTTTTGAAAGTCTTAATTGCTTTGGAAAATTTTACCCTTTTTAAAAAAAAAAAAAAAAATCCCATCTGTAACACATATTTCAAACATACTTCCCCAAGATATCTAATGTTATTTGTACATTAGAAAAGAGTAGATTTATCAATTCTGATTAAACAGAGCCATCCCTGGTGTAGGGCAAATGGGGGCGACCACTTGGGGCCCTGTGCGATTGGCCGCTGCGGTTGGTCCCAGAAGAGATGAATCTGTCACTTCCACGCCAGGCTCCCCCACTCCAGGCCCCGTGCTTTTGCGGGCTGGTGCGATTAGCTGGTGTGGTTGGTCCCGGAAGAGATGAATCCATCACTTCCGCCTCGGGCGCCACACCTCCCCTAGGAACAGCCCTGCTGCTGAAAATAACAGAATCAATCAGGAATATAAGGCCCCATGTATTGTTTTTATTTGTGGGGGGATGTTAATCTAAGCAAATCCAATATTTGATTTTCTCTTCTGATTTTACATTTATTTTTACAAAAATGTGATTTTAATAAATACTGTTTCAAAAATATACTATTGTTTCTTTGGAATATGATCAGACGTCTTATTTCTTTATGAACTTTTCATTTTTGAAAGATCAAATCCATGGTATTTTCCTCCTTTATTAATAGTTTCTTATTTCTTTTTCTCAAGCTTTACTGGCACATTCATATTGCTGGACATTTTTAATTCACTGTTGCAAACACTGAGCCCTGAATTTCATGATTAAAATAAATACTGGAACCTATACTTTAATTTATGTTTCAGAAATTAGCCATCCTTTTACAATTAAATATGAAATAAAAGTTTTTAAACCATTCATGAGACAAATACTTACTTCTGATGTCCTTATTTCAACTTGAGGCACAGTTTAGCGAGTTTCAGACAAGGATTAAATTCATAAACGCCCAATAACTCAACATAACTGCCAAATAATTATATAGCATTTCCAATGTAAGTAAATTCAATATAAATTAAGAATTGCCAGTTATAAATAAAAAAAAATATTTTTTCCTCTAGAACATTAAATCCCACTAATGACATTTTACCATATGCCATTCAGAATTACAGTGGCACCTGCTGGCTAAGGAAGTTAGCATGTTGTTGTGTTTATGTTCTCATTATAAATGCATCTTTCCACAGGATTATATGTTGGCTGTGACATGCAGATCCAGGCAGAATATTGGCAAAGTTTCAAAATAAGAGAGTAAGTTTAGGTACTTAAACATATTTCCTTTTAGTATTTCGTCATTTGAAAGTCACAGGGATAAAAACAAAATGGAAGATTTATCGTTGGACATACTTGTTCATGCTCCTATAAAAAAAATTACAGATATTGGTCCATAATAAGGATTGCTACCTCACTGGGCAAAGGAAGGTAGTCAATGTAAAAATTATAGACAACTTATTGCACTTACACAGAATCTTTTCCTTATTTTATCCCTGCAAAGACCCGTCAAGGCAGCCAAGTGTTATTACCATTTTACAGGTAAGTACACTGAGGAACAGAGAAGTTAAGTGGTTTATATAAGGTCACTCAGAAAATTGGTTGGAAAGCCAAAAATAGAACCTGGGTGTCTTTTGCGCTAGCCCTGTGCCTTAGCCACAACATTTAAGAACATAAGAATGGCCACACTGGGTCAGACCAAAGGTCCATCTAGCTGAGTATCTTCTTTCCAACAGTGGCCGGTGCCAGATGCTTCAGAAGGAATGAACGGAACAAGGTAAATATTGAGTGATCCTCCCTGTCATCCAGTCTTAGTTTCTAGCAGTCAGAGGTGTAGGGACACGCAGAGCATGGTCCCTGACCATTTTAGCTAATAGCCATTGATGGACTTATCCTCCATAAATTTAACTAGCTCTTGAGTCCAGTTATACTTTTGGCCTTCACAACATCCCATGGCAATGAGTTCTATAGGTTGACTGTGCATTTTATGAAGAAGTACTTTACGTTTGTTTTAAACCTGCTGCCTATTAATTCGCACTGTGTGAATTAATTTCATTGTGGTTCTTGTGTTATGTGAAGGGATAAATAAAACTTCCTTAGTCACTTTCTCCACAAAATTCGTGATTTTATAGACCTCTGTCATATCCCTCATTAGTCATCTCTTTTCTAAGATGAACTATCCCAATCTTTTTACTCTTTCCTTGTATGAAAGCAGTTCAATACCGCTAATCTTTTTTGTGGTCCTTCTCTGTAACTTTTCCACTTCTAATATGGGGCAACTTGAATTGCATGCAGTATTCAAGGTACGGGCATACTATGGATTTATATAATGGCATTATGATATTTTCTGTCTTATGATCTATCCCTTTCCTAATGGTTTCTAACATTCTGTTAGCTTCCATTAATAGCAGATACTTTATTTATTTTTTTTACAATAGGTTTCATCACTCAACTGAGCACCCATTTAAGGTAAGGTCAGTAACTTAAAAAAGTTATTAAAAGCATTAACATTTTTGGATTGACTGAATATGGGATTTAAAAATAAGTACAAATTGGGCATCCAATCCCCTCAGCACATTTAAGAATCTGAGCCTAAGAATATTTATTACAGTTTTAAGTTGGGTATTAAAACCTGTTTTGATTTCAATCAAATGCTTGAAATGTGCACTTAGATTCTGAATGATAAGTTGTAAAGAATAATTTTGAGACTGGCTTACATGTGCACCTTGAAATTCATGATTTTAGCAAATTGTTCTACAGCATATTGTCATTTGGCAATATGAAAAAATCCAATTAGCTTAAGCTTGTTCCTACCAACAAGGCTGGAAGAAAGAAATTTGTTTACTTTGAGTAGAAGACACTGAGATATCATGATAATAGCAGCCTTATAAAACCTAGAGAGAGAGACCTGTCTAGACTTCACCACAAATCTGGATTCCAAAAATATAATAATGATGGTGTAAATAATTAACTTGTATAATTGGAGAATCTTAAAATACAGTATATGTAATACAGATAGAGCTTATACTATTATCTTGAAAAATGCATATTCCATTTTTAATTTCTTTATAAATGAGCCATAAAATAATTTTCAATTAAACAAGTGATAAATTAAGGAAAAGATACTTGGCTTTCAGAATTAATATGATCTCAATAGAAGAATAATAGTGAATAATGACTGATAAATTATTACACCGCAAGAGGATAACAGATATTGTTTCCAGATTGAGTTATTTTTAATAGAAACATACAGAAGGATAAACAGACAGCTGTTAAACACTATAGGAGGATATAAAATAATGAATAATATGGAGAAATGGAATAGAAAAGCTTTCTTTGCCCCTTCACATAACACAACACCTAGGGTCACCTGATGATATTAACATGCAGCAGGTTTAAAAGAAACATTAAAAAGTACTTTTTCATACAACAGAGTCAACCCGTAGAACTCGTTGCCATGGGACACTGTAGAGGCCAAAAGTATAACTGGGGTTCAAAAAAGAATTAGATAAGTTCATGAAGGATAGGTCCGTCAATGGCTATTAGCTAAGATGGCCAAGGACACAAACTCATGCTTTGGGTTTCCCTAAACCTCCAACTGCCAGCTGAAGCTGGGACTGGACGACAGGGAATGGATCACTAAAAGACTGTTATATTCATTCCCTCTGAAGCATCTGGCACTGGGCACTTTTAGGGCATGTCTACACTACAAAATAAAGTTGACTTTATGTAATTTGACCTTAAGCCTCCTAATTCATTTTGTCAATTGTGCGTGACTACATCGTGCTCATTGTCTCAATGGAGTGCATCCTCCCTAGCAGCACCTGCATCGATGCACAAAGCAGTGCATTGTGGGTAGCTATCCCAAAGTACAACTTGCTGCAGTGTGTTTTGAGAAGTTTGTGCAATGCCTCATGGGACCAAAACATTGTCGCAGGGGAGAATGGGAACATTGCGTTGGCCTCCCATGATGCACTGTCCTCCCTCCCTCATATCAATGGCAAACAACCCAATGATTTTTGCGCCTTATTATGAAACCAACGCATGGACACCATAGCCCAAGAAGCATGGAGCTTGCTCAGTTATGCACTCTTGCTGTGAGCATCTGAAACACCTTGCACCTTCTCCTGCAGTATTTCCAGAGCTGAGATAGGGGGCCGCCACGTGGAATATTGCAATGTCCCGCAAGCAGCCCTGCTGCAAGCCATTGAAAAAAATAATTCACAGTTGCTGCTTGCAGTCTCGGAGCAGTTGCACATGTTTGAACGCCATTTCTGGTCCTGTGAAACAAGCACTGACTGCTGGGACTGCATTGTTTTGCAGGTATGGGATGATGAGTAGTAGCTGCAGAACTTTTGAATGCAGAAGGCCACTTTTCAGGAACTTTGTGCAGAGCTTCCCCCTGCCCTGAAGTTTAGCAACACAAAAATGAGAGCTGCTCTGACAGTGGAGAAGCAAGTGGGAACCGTTGTATGGAAGCTTGCAATCCCAGACAATTACCGATCAGTGGGGAATCAATTTGGAGAAGGTAAATCAACCGTGGAAGCTGCTGTTTGCCAAGTTTGAAGGGCCATCAATCGACTTCTGCTACGAAGGGTAGCGAGTCTGAGAAACATGCTGGACACAGTGGATGGTTTTGCTGTGATGGGGTTCCCTAATTACAGTGGGGCGATAGATGGCATACATATCCTCATCTTGGCACCAGACCACCTTGCCAAAGAGTACATAAACCAAAAGGGATACTTTTCAATAGTGTTGCAAGTGCTGGTGGATCAGAGGGGGTGTTTCACTGACATCAACGTGGGATGGTAGGGAAAGGTGCATGTCGCGTGCATCTTTAGGAACTTGGGTCTGTTCAAAAAGCTGCAAACAGGAACTTTCTTTCCAGACCACTAAATGAACATTGACAACGTTGAGATGCCTATCATGATCTGGGGGGAACCCAGCCTGCCCCTTGCTCCCATGGCTCATGAAGCCATACACTGGCCATCTGGACAGCAGTAAGGACTGGTTCAACTAGAGGCTCAGCAAGCGCAGAATGGTGGTTGAATGTGCTTTTGGCCATTTAAAAGGGTGCTGGAGAAGTTTACTAACAAGGTTGGACCTTAGTGAAGACAAAATCCCCATGGTTATAGCTGCCTGCTGTGCACTCCATAATGTCTGTGAGGCAAAGAGAGAAAAGTTTCCGCCAGGGTGCAGCATGGAGGCAGACAGGTTGGCAGCTCTCTTCGAGCAGTCAGATACTAGGGCAATAAGAAGAGCACAGCCAAGGGCTCTGCATATCCGCGAGGCTTTGAAAAAACATTTCAGTAATGAGTCACAGTAATGTGAGCTGCTTGTCTTCATTGTGCTTTCCCAAAGCTTCACCTGGCTTGCATCACTGTCCCTGTAAAGCCAAACTCCCTCCCCCAACTCCCTGTTTCTACTCAATAAAGAACATTTATTTCTCAAATCCATTTATTTTATTTAATTCAGACAAGTAAACTGAGAGAATAGAAAAAAAAAAGTTAACCTTGGGGAAAAGGGGTTATAAACTTGGGAGAGGAAAAACAACATCAGCTGTGTAACATAACACCACATTCTTGACTATCAAAGGGTGTGAATGGGCACCTTCTGCTCCTTGTACCCTCCCCATGAGTTGAATGCAAGGGATAATGGACTTTTCTCCTATGCCTCATGGAACTTTTGGGGGAGGGAGGTTGCGAGCTGGGCAATGCTGGCTAGCTGTTCAGCAGGGGTTGCAGAGGGACTCCACCCTCCTGCTTCTGTTCCTGCAGCTCAACCAGACGCCTCAACATGTCTGATTGGTCCTTCATAAACCAAAGTATCTCATCATGTGTTGCAGGCTCATGCTCCTGAGATACTTTCCTGCTCTTCATGTCCATATCTAACTTCTCAGATAGTGAAATCCTTCAGGCTCTGAGCTCTGTGTCAGCTGTCCCTGAGCCGTTCATTATCTCAGTGAACATGTCCTCCCGCATTCTCTTTCTCCTCCTAATCAGCTAAAGTCTCCGTACGGGTGTTGATGACATGCCAAAGGACATATTTCCAGCTTTAAGACATGGAAAAGAGCAAAGCAACCATTGTAAATATATACAATGTTTCCAGAGCAAGGTTGTTTTTATAAAAAAAAAATTAAAAAAAAATCCAACCCCCTTATTACACTAGGTGCAAGCCATAACATAATCAGAATCCCTACCCATTCAATGAGCTTTTCTGCTGTTCCAGCCATGGGGAGTAGGCCCCCTGAGTCAGGGGTGACTGCACTTTTCCTGAAGTTTATGGCAGACTCGTGTCAGTAGCTAGTTCAACAATCGTCCTTCCCCCCAGCAACACAGTATGTTGTTTAAGAATGGGTCACAGGGGGGCCTCTGGGAGGGTGGGAGAAAAACAGAAGAAGCCCACCCCCAGTCCCCTATCAGCCACTTGAATTACATGCTGATCCATGCCGAGCACATTAAAGGTACATTAGCAGCAGTGTGGTTTGGCAATCCGAAATTGGGGTGTATGTGTGTCTACATGCTCTATTGTTTGTTGTATGAGCACTTTTAATAAAAACTTCCCGTTTCCCCTAGGTGACCCTATGTGATATCAGTCTTCTGAGGGTAATAGAGGCAGAAAGGAAGGAGATGCAGCAAGCATCTGGGTATAGACCTGATCCTTTTGCTGCTATGCTGTGTGCCGCAATGATGCCAGCAGAATTAATTCAGGAGTTGCGTGGGAAAGTGTCCTACCATGGTGGAATAAATAAAACTGCCCTCCCAGAAACCTTCTGCAAAGGATTGCAGAGTACCTCCATGAAAAGTTTCCTAGAGATCTCCATGAAGGATTCCTGGGCTATTCCAGTCCACATAAACAGTCTTTTCCAGGGGCCAGCTTCTGCATAGCTGGAGCGGCCTCAGGGAAGCAGAGACCCACAGCACCTCACTTTTTCTTCACAGTAAACATGCAATACTACCAAATGTGTGTGCTTACTAAAGTTTCACTGGAATTTGATTGGAACTGTATACTCACCAGAAGTCCCTTCCCTGGCATCACGATCAGCCACCATGATGTCCTGAGACCCACAGGGTTAAAAATATTTCCTGGCTCATGGGGAGAATGGATCCACCACTCGCCTATCTCCCATTCTCCTCCTCCTCCTTTTCCTCATCCACCGTATTGTCCTCCTTGTTCTCCCTAGACTCACACAGTTGAGATGTGTTCATGTTGCTTTTGGGGGTGCTGGTAGGGTCACCCCCCAAGAATTGCATGCAGCTCGTTGTAGAATCAGCATTTTGTGGGGGGTCAGAACCAGAACAACTGTTCACCTCTCTTGCCTTATGGTACACTTGGCAAAGTTCTTTTATTTTCACACAGCACTGCTGTGTGCCCTCGTGTAGCTCTTCTCCCCCATTCCACGAGCAATCTTTGCATAGATGTCAGTGCTTCTTCTGCTGGATTGGCGCTCTGCCTGCACAGACTCTTCTCCCCACACAGTGATGAGATCCACCACCTCCTGTGCAGACCAGGCTGGAGCGCGTTTGTGGCGTGGAGTCTCCATGGTCAACTGTGCTGGCATGCTCCCAATGCTGATCAAACAGGAAATAGGAATTCAAAAGTTCTTGGGGCTTTAGCAGGAGAGGGGCTGTTTCCTGTGTACCTGGCTGCAGTGCAGCAGAGTTGAGAATGATCTCCAGAGTGGTCACAGATGAGCATTGTGGGACACCACCTGGAGGCCACTTAAGTCAAATTACACAACGCTGTGTCTGCACTACCTCGCTGTCAACCCATGCAGGACCGTCCTTACCCATATGCAAAGTACGCAGCTGTGTGTGGCACCAGGAAATTTAGGGCACCAAATTTCCTGGTGCCCTGCACTGCTGCGTGCTGCTCCAGCCCCTGCTTTGCCTCTTCCCCATGTCCCTGCTCTGCCCCAGCCCTGCCTCTTCCCGCCCCTGCTCTGCCCCAGCCCTGCCCCCCTCTCCATCCCTTCCCCAAAGCCCCTGCGCCTGCTCTACCCCTCCCCGCCGCACCCCAGCCCTGCCCCTACTCGCCTGAGGAGTGCAGCAGGGCTGGGCCTGCACTCACCGGCAGCGGGAAGTGCAGCGGCCCAGCCCCAGCCGTGCTGCTGGTGAGGCTGGGGGGTGTTTCCCCCTGTCCCCCAAGCCAGCCCCGCCCCCTCCCCGCGGAGGCCTGGGGCCAGCCCCCCCGACCACCACCATGGAGGCCTGCTCCCCCTCCCCCCACTGGGGGGGCTGCGTAGGGCCCCAGAATAGCTAGGGACAGGCCTGGACCCATCAAAATTGAATTAAGTGCTACACCTCTCACAGACCTGGAATACAGAAGTCGACATTAGAGGCAACTTAGGTCGGCGTAAAGGACCCGGTAGTGTAGACACATACATTGCCTAATCTAATTGCCTTCTATGACAAGATAACTGGCTCTGTGGATGAGGGGAAAGCAGTGGACGTGTTGTTCCTTGACTTTAGCAAAGCTTTTGACACGGTCTCCCACAGTATTCTTGCCAGCAAGTTAAAGAAGTATGGGCTGGATGAATGGACTATAAGGTGGACAGAAAGTTGGCTAGGTTGTAGGGCTCAACGGGTATTGATCAGTGGCTCCATGTCTAGTTGGCAGCCGGTATCAAGTGGAGTGCCCCAAGGGTTGGTCCTCGGGCCGGTTTTGTTCAATATCTTCCTTAATGATCTGGAGGATGGTGTGGATTGCACCCTCAGCAAGTTTGCAGATGACACTAAACTGGGAGGAGAGGTAGATACGCTGGAGGGTAGGGATAGGATACAGAGGGCCCTAGACAAATCAGAGGATTGGGCCAATAGAAATCTGATGAGGTTCAACAAGGACAAGTGCAGAGTCCTGCACTTAGGATGGAAGAATCCCATGCACTGCTACAGACTAGGGACCGAATGGCTTGGCAGCAATTCTGCAGAAAAGGACCTAGGGATTACAGTGGACGAGAAGCTGGATATGAGTCAACAGTGTGCCCTTGTTGCCAAGAAGGCCAATGGCATTTTGGGATGTATAAGTAGGGGCATTGCCAGCAGATCGAGGGACGTGATCGTTCCCCTCTATTCGACATTGGTGAGGCCTCATCTGGAGTACTGCGTCCAGTTTTGAGCCCCACACTACAAGAAGGATGTGGAAAAATTGGAGAGAGTCCAGCGGAGGGCAACAAAAATGATTAAGGGTCTGGAACACATGACTTATGAGGAAAGGCTGAGGGAACCGGGATTGTTTAGTCTGCGGAAGAGAAGAATGAGGGGGGATTTGATAGCTGCTTTCAACTACCTGAAAGGGGGTTCCAAAAAGGATGGCTCTAGACTGTTCTCAGTGGTAGCAGATGACAGAACAAGGAATAATGGTCTCAGGTTGCAGTGGGGGAGGTTTAGGTTGGATATTAGGAAAAACTTTTTCACTAGGAGGGTGGTGAAACACTGGAATGCGTTACCTAGGGAGGTGGTGGAATCTTCTGTCTTAGAAGTTTTTAAGGTCAGGCTTGACAAAGCCCTGCCTGGGATGATTTAGTTGGGGATTGGTCCTGCTTTGAGCAGGGGGTTGGACTAGATGAACTCCTGAGGTCCCTTCCAACCCTGATATTCTATGATTCTATGATTCTACATTAACAGGTCGACTTAAGGCAGCTTCCATCGACCTAATTCTGTAGTGCAGACCAGGCCTCAGAGGCAGGATACTGGATTAGATGGACTATTGGTTTGACCCAGTATGGCTGTTCTTATGTAACATGAACAAGAATTCATACTCCGATGTACTTTCTGTTTTGTAATATATTGGTACTGGGCAATAGCTTGATTAATGAAATCAAAAGAATTAGATTTGAATCACTTCTCTTTTCCTCATTACAATTTTTTGATGGTATTTAAATACTTTGTTAAAAAAAAGGAAAGGAAGAAACTGCAGTCATGAACATAAGCAATCTGACAAGTGAACATACCACAGACCCAAGCTAATTCACATGGCATATTTTGGCAAGAATTTTCTAACAGGCAAAAAGGTTTAGAATGGAAAATTCTTACTATCCTTAAAACACTGAAGAAAAACTTGCTAAAGTGCATAAGCTTTCCAACTTGTATGAATACAAGAAAAAGTTTCCCATGTTATATTGTACTGTTTCAATAAAGGATTTTAAACAGAGCAGATATCTGGAAACATTTTGCATTTTCACACTTCCTGAATAAACTTTCCCACTTTTTTTTTATTCTGTCATTTCCAAACTGAAAGTGAAGAGATATTCCCATGAAACTAAGAATGAATTAATTTTACCTTTCTTAACTCAGGTTAAAAAGCTACACATTGCTGCTTCAATCTACATCCTTCTACAACCTCCTGATATCCTACCCATCCCCTGTTTCACTCATATTTTTCAGAATTTGTTTGCAGTTTTATGTGGTGTAAAGCCTGAAAGCAGATTGAACCAATCTAAAGCCTTGGATCAGCCTAACCCATTTTATGAAGGTCTAAGATTGTCTACAGACTCTGAGATACGCTTAAATTGCATAAAACATTTTCACAAGATAGAATCTCACCTGAATTTCCCTCTCGGTGCTCTTTGGAATGAAACAGGTGGTGGTGGTACTGCCCACTGCCAGCAGACAGGATACTGGGCTAGAGGGACCATTGGTCTGACCTGGTATGGCCGTTTTTATGATGCATGGAGCAGAATGAGGAAATAAGGACATCTAGGAGGGAAATGAGTAGGGAGATAAGGGGTTGTAGCAACAGCCTTGAGAGGGGAAGAGGGGGAGGTAAGGGGTTCTGGAGTGGCTGACAGAAGTTGAGGACGGCTGAGTGAAGTTTAGGGCTGGAGGTGCAGTCTGCATGTGACAACAGAGGGTGTTGGGTTCTACCCCAGTTGGGTAGACAGAAGAAGCACCAAGAGTGCTGAAAGCAGGAAGAGTGAGCATGTGTGTGTACGCACACAACTACATACGCTGTGGGGGAGGGGTCAGATTAAGCAGAGTTCAGGGGGGTTTCAGCTTGGCTAGCTGAACGAGGGAAGGAGCAGAAGAGTGGTGGGTCAGAGGGAGCTGAGGCAGATCTCAGTTGGAAAAAGAATGGAGGCCGGCTGGTTTGGATGTGGTGTCAGGAAGGAGGAGCAAGGAGAGAGTGTCAGTGATGGTGGCCCCAGAGGTGGGTTGAGCTAGAGAAGGAATGGGGGACGTGCAATGGACTCAGAGTGCACTGTGTTCCACAGCTGCAATGGTGACCAGAGCTGATGTCTGCTTTGCAACCCTTTGATCTAAGGAGAGTCTCTATGCAAATCAGAGTACATGGATGAGGTGAGATCCCAGTAGTACTGTAACGCACTTTGAGTTAAATGATTGAGCACATAAAGCAGGGGTGGGCAAACTACGGCCTGCAGGCCGGATCCGGCCCGTCAGGGCTTTGGATCTGGCCCTCGGGATTGCCTCCCGTGGTGGCGCAGGCCCCGCACCACTGTCAGAAATGGCCAGCACCACGCCCCTGGGGCCCCGGGGGGCAGAGGGCTCCATGAGTTGCCCTTGCCGCCAGGCACCACCCCGCTCTTCTCCCCCCCGCCCCGCAGCTCCTATTGGCCGGGAACTGCGGCCATGGGAGCTCTGGGGGAGGTACCTGGAGGCATGGCAAGAGCAGCGCGCGGAGCCCTGTGCCCCACCCCCCTTCCCCAGGGGCCGCTCAGGGACGTGGTGCTGGCCGCTTCCCGGAGCGGAGCGGTGTGGGGCCAGGGCAGGCAGGCAGGGAGCCTGTCCTGTCCCCGGTGTGTGCTGCTGCCTCCCCGGAGCCTGAACCCTCCTTAACCCTGCCCCCAACTCCCTGCCCTAAGCCCCCTGCCCGTACCTCGCACCCCAACTCCCTGCCCTGAGCCCCCTGCTGCACCCTGCCCCCCAACCCCCTGCCCTGAGCTCCCTCCCGCAGTCTGCACCCCTCCTGCACCCCTGCCCTGAGCCCCCTCCTGCACCCCTTCCCTGAGACCCCTCATACACCCTGCACCTCTCCTCTGCACCAATCCCTTGCCCTGAGCCCGTTCCTGCACATTGCACTCCCTCCCGCACCCTAATCCCCTGCCCCAACCCTGCATACAATTTCCCCACCCAGATGTGGCCCTCGGACCAAAAAGTTTTCCCACCCCTGACACAAAGTTATGAAGTCCTGGCCCTGATTCTGAGCTGAGCCCAGAGCAGCTGTGGAGGTATCAAGCAAAGGTGCTATAACTTACACTATGTTGCAATGACTCCCTACGAGCTGTTCAGCAGCACAAAACAGCCAGAGATGTATTTTTCTGTTAAGGTGGACACCAGAATTTGTTCAACTGAGAAATTAAAGCCAAGGCTGGTTTTTGGCTACGTTTACCAATTTGTTTAGTTGCTGGCTGTAATTCCTACATTCCTATAGTATATCAAACAATCTCTTGGTATAAAGATGGTATTCTTTTAAGTTTGCTTTATGGAAAGTGTTCTCTACTTTCATATTGAAACAGAAAGACCACACAGAAGAAACACATGTCTTTTGAGTCAAAGATTTTGCAAGATGATTACAGTATTAGGTCTTTTCCATGGTGTTCCAAAGTAAGCCAGTGTTTTAAAAAAAATTAGCTATGGTCTAAGCATATTACTGGTGAAATGGTGTATTTAAATATGAAAAATCTGACATATTTTAGAAGAACAATTTTTCCCTTGCTTCTGGAATCAAGGAAAATACAGAAGTTTTGGAGTAAGAGAATGAGAGAGAGAGAGAGACAGACATTGTCTGGGTACACTGCAAGGAGGACAGACTTGTTACAGGTTTTAATCAGGCCACAACTTTATTATATAGATATCTGGGACTACCGGGGAGATAAAGTGTACAGTGCAGGCAAATCCATGTTTATTCAAATCAGTTCTCCGGGGCTTCCACCAGTCCCCCTTTGTTTCCATCCACGTCCCCCAGCCGACGCATGGCTTGGATCTTACCATCCACCACCCTTGTAAGAAGGTTAAGGATGGCTATGAGAACAGGGGAGGTTGGCTCCCAGTCATACCAATCATTGGAGTCCCCAACGCCCTCCCCCGTTCTGTTTCATTATCCAGTACCTCCTTTTAAGTCCTTTACCAGTCCATTTATCTGGTCACTGGCTGCTCTCCCTATGCTCCGCCCAACTGTACAAAATAAGTTGCGACATATGGCCTACCACCTTTTCTTCTCACCAGAAAAGGTCTTCCTTCACACCTATTGTGGGGAAGGCAAAAAAACCACACCCCACTGAAGCCAATTGTGGTGGGGTGGGAAAAATTCCTTCCCAGCCCCCCTTTAAAAGGAGCGACTAGCGTAAAGACCACAGCAGGTCCAGCCCAGCCTGCCATTCACATCCACTAGGGGAGGGAGGCAGCTTTCTTGCTGCATGGAGCAAAGAGACTTGCTCCACCCGGGTTTTGTACCTTTATGCACATTCCTGGGGGTGGGGTGAGGGGGAGAGTCACTGCTGCAAAGCTGACCACTAAGCACCTTTTTAACATCATTTTCTGACCTTCTTCCTCCTCCCCCTTCCCCCCCCCCCCAAAAAAAAACCCCAACAGAGCTGCCTTTCTTTGGGTAAGCCCCAGAAAAAATCTGCCCCACTTTAGTTGTGGTGCAGTCAATATTCAGTTTTCTATATAGCATGGTGATACAAAAGTTCATAAGATATTACCTTCTTAAGATTATTTTGTGACTAAAACATTAGACTTGCGCCAGAGAACAAAGCCATCATGATTATTCTGATGATTTTCACCTACGACTAGACAAGAATTTAAGAAATCTCGAATATCCTGATCCAGAGCCAGATGCTCCAGTTTCTCTGTAAACGGACTGGATACTCTAGCAATTATAAGTATATGGGAAAATATCTGTACGTGGAATGATTATCTAAAACTGATGTAAGAGCTACAATAGTTAGACTATTAAACTTAATTTTTAATTTTTACAATATGTTTACAACTGAAAATGAGAAGTCTTTCTCCAAATATAAATGGAATATTTTGACTCAATATTTAATGTCCAAGACTATCTTAATTTCAATCAAATGTGTAAAATAATAAGAGTGCATGGCCCCCTCTGGCCAGAGGAATTAATATTTTATACTAGAAAAAAAGGGCCTACTACGTACACCAGGATAGATCTTCAGCTGCGTCAAATTTATGCTTGGCACATCTGGGGTGACTGTGGGAGAAGGTGGTTCTAACTCATCTTTCCATTCCTTCCTTTCTGGGGCCACTGGGAGTTAAATCAGTGTCCAGCCCGTAAGTCTTTTCTAAGTTATGCTGGCTGGAAAAGTCCCACAGCCAAGGATCAGCCAGAGTACTGTGCACTGGCTCTAGCTCTGCTTCTTCTATCCCTGGCTGACCTCCTCTCCACTCCTGAAGGGGTGGAGAGGCGGAAAGCAGGCAGAATAAAGCCAATTGGGAATCCTTAGCTGCCTATTTGAGATAACTTTAAGTTCCCTTAGGGAAGCTGGACCAGTGCAAAAAGGATGGGGGCAGTGCTGAGGATATGGCCCAATGTATCCAGAGAAAGATAACTTTACAAGTACTGCATAGGGCAAACATTGTCGCCTAACCACTATGACTCAGAATATAAATAACTGATTTAAGAAGTGTGGGATACGAAAATATACAAGTAAGTACCCTCAGAGTTAATGGAAGTAAAGTGGCATGCATGTATCGTAAGGAGAATATGAAGTACACCTGTATCACTAACAAGGACTTTCAATTATAATTTTATTATTTGTATTACAGTAGCGACTAGAGGTCCCCAAGAAGACTGGGGCTCCATTGTGCTAGGGAAGGGGTTCCCAAACTTGGTTCGCGTCTTGTTCAGGGTAAGCCCCTGGCAGGCCGCAAGACGCTTTGTTTACCTGAGCGGCCGCAGGTACGGCCGCTTGCAGCTCCCAGTGGTCGTGGTTCCCGGCCAATGGGAGCTGCAGGAAGTGGTGGCCCAGCCCACGCCACTTCCCGCAGCTCCCATTGGCTGAGAACAGCAAACCGCGGCCACTGGGAGCTGCGAGCGGCCGTACCTGCGTCTGCTCAGGTAAACAAAGTGTCTCAGAGCCAGCCATGGGGCTTACCCTGAACAAGACATGAACCAAGTTTGGGAACCCCTGTGCTAGGTTAATCCTCACCACCCCAAAGCCACTTCTTTACAATGGAATAGAGAAGATACCCAAAAATCACTGATCTGAAGTGATGTCCTGGCACGTATGGCCAGGATGTGTGGCACTCTAGTCCCTCCTTTCTGGAAGGTGAAAAGAAAAAAATATATTTGAAGTGAAGGAAAGGGCTAACAATCAAGTTTATCTGTTGGCAAGAGGTACTGAGCCTTCAATACTATTGAAACTAAAGGAGATGGCCCTCAGTGTGGTTCTAGAGGGCAGAAAGCTTCCATTGCCACAAAGACAGCCAAACTACTCTGTAATAATACAGAGGACAGAACATGTAGCAGTCAGGGTCAAAACAGTATCAGTCAAGAGTGCTCAGTTTTGGGAACAAGTTTCCAGAGGTCAAATTAATCCAGTTCGCATGCTGCAAAAATGTTCCTTTTGACAAAGATTTATTGCAGTAGCCAAATTAATGAGGGAGGTGTGACAGAAAGCTGAAAAAAAAAGAAAAAGAACTGAACTGATAAGAGGAAAGCTCCTGAATACAGCAGAGGAATGGCATTCTGCTACTTACAATATTTAACAAAGTTGTAAACTTCAGTCACAGACATCTTAATAATCTAATGAAGTTCGGTTCTTACAAATGGTGCCTGTTTATGGATATATCCTGTTAGATCTTTTACCAGGAACAGACTTTTTGTAGATATAAGATGAGTCATTAGGAGGTCTAATGTTTTCTAATGTTAATGTACATCAATACTTATTAAAGCTCACTGAAAAATCATGAATTTAACATCTTACAAATCCACAAATGATCTAATTTGTTTTTAACGAAAATTTAAACTTCAAAAACTGCTATGTCAAAGTAGCATTAAGGGCCCAATATAAACCAACAAAAGGAAGTGCCAAGACTGAAGGCTGAAAAGCAATTCTTAACTCAGCATGATGTGCAAGACATATGGTAAGTAAGATCTTCAATAACAGTAACTTAAGCATAGCAAAACGAGCAAAGGACACCATTTCAGCCTTAATTTTGAACTGCTTTGCCTGTACAAGTTAAAGTTATATCCTTAGAGTGCAATGCTGAACTGTTATATGAGACAAAACCCCCACTGACAATCAATGGGGGTTTTGTTTGTTCGATGACTCCAGGGTTAAGACCTGCAATAGTTTTCAGTACAGTGGAACTAGACAGGAAACACCCTGAAAATGTGCCTTTTAATGTTACTTTCATGTAGACGTTTGCTGTTTGCTATCCGCTAGGAAATGAAGACTTTTTTTTGTAAAACAGTGCGGTAGCACATGCTTGTGCAAGTGATCCCATGAAACAAAGTGATTTTATTGGCACATCTTCTACAACTACTTCGCACCCCTCACTATGTTGTTCTCTGTTTGGCTCATCTTACAAATTAATTTCCTGTGTAAATATTATTTTAAAGATATACTACTTTAAAATAAAAATCTGTCTGGTATTGAGCCTATTGTTGTTTCCAAAAATGCCACACAAATAAACTCTTTACAAAGAAAAAAACACCACCATTATAAGGAGAAATTGGAAGACTTTTGCCTCGCGAATTATATAATCCTATTCATATTGTGGAAGAAACAGAGCCTTCACTCTTATGTTGGTTGCAGCAAGTCAGAAACAGTCTTTATTCTCAAGCAATTGCAAGGAGGGAGAGAGTACACCCGGAACAGGGATTCCCCCTTCCTCGGCAGGTCTCTCAAAAGAAAAACAATTAGGGCAAGCATTTATACCTTTTGTTATATACAATAATAATCAACAGCTGCATTTTGTTTATACATATTCCTTCCTGATATCTTATTTTTCTCAGCAATTTCTGCTATAGTCTGCATTCCATTCTTATCTTACACAAGGTCAAAACAACCTCTCTTACAGTTTTTCCCACTCGCCCAGCCCCTGCCTTAAAGTCTCGCGTTAGTACGGTTAGAGTTAGCCTGACCCCTGCTCATTCTGGAAAGAAGAGGTCTGCATCCAAATTCCCTTTATCCTTTTTTCCACTTCCACAATATTTCGGCCAAGATTTTCAAAATTAGCTAGTGACATTGGGTGGCCAACTTGAGACACCTTAAAAAGGCTAAATTTTCAAAAGAGGGTGTTCAGCACTTTCTGAAAATTAGGTCCTTTTAAAGTTTCTCAAGCTGGGTAACCAAAACTTGAGGTCCAAAAGTCAATAGTCACTTTTGAAAATTTTGAGAAAGATACTTTGTGGAAGCAAGTAAAGTGTTGATTACACTGACTGAACAGCCATTCAAGTGTTTCCTCTCAAAAATCATGTAGATAGGCTCAGTCTCTCAGGTTCATGACAGAGAAACAGGCTCTTGGTAACAGATCTTGTCTTGTGAGGCAGAAACATAGCAGGCACTGGCTGCTTGCTAAATTAGAGAATCATGTGTCTCAAGAAGGAGTCACTATAAGCACTGGTTTCAGAGTAGCAGCCATGTTAGTCTGTATCCGCAAAAAGAACAGGAGTACTTCTGGCACCTTAGAGACTAACAAATTTATTTGAGCATAAGCTTTTGTGAGCTCACGAAAGCTTATGCTCAAATAAATTTGTTAGTCTCTATGGTACTATAAGCACTGTTGCACTTTCTTGCTGGAGTTTCCAAATGGTACAGGACAATAATGGGAAGGTGTTTGGGATAAGTGCACCTCTCCTCCTGAAGAAGTATATATAAATGTTTTGCTGTTGTGCTTGCATGCGAAGAGTCTCCTAGCTAAAATGACTAAAGTTTTTGGTAGGCTTATGAAGTTCTCAAAGAAGCAGTGAGAGACAAAAAGGCATCTTTTAAAAAGTGGAAGTCAAATCCTAGTGAGGTAAATAGGAAGGAACATAAACACTGCCAAATTAAGTGTAAAACTGTAATAAGAAAAGCCAAAAAGGAGTTTGAAGAACAGCTAGCCAAAAACTCAAAAGGTAATAACAAAATGGTACATCAGAAGCAGGAAGCCTGCTAAACAACCAGTGGGGCCCCTGGACGATCGAGATACAAAAGGAGCACTTAAAGACGATAAAGTCATTGCGGAGAAACTAAATGAATTCTTTGCTTCAGTCTTCCTGGCTGAGGATGTTAGGGAGAGTCCCAAACTTGAGCCATCTTTTGTAGGTGACAAATCTGAGGAATATTCACAAATTGAAGTGTTATTAGAGGAGGTTTTGGAATTAATTAATAAACTTAACAGTAACAAGTCACCAGGACCAGATGGCATTCGCCCAATAGTTCTGAAAGAACTCAAATGTGAAATTGTGGAACTAATAACTATGGTTTGTAACCTGTCCTTTAAATCAGCTACTGTACCCAATGACTGGAAGATAGCTAATGTAAGACCAATATTTAAGAAGGGCTCTAGAGGTGATCCTGGCAATTACAGACTGGTAAGTCTAACATCAGTACCGGGCAAATTAATTGAAACAACAGGTAAAGAATAAAATTGTCAGACACATAGAAGAATATAAATTGTTGCGCAAAAGTCAACATGGTTTCTGTAAAGAGAGATCAGGTCTTACTAACCTATTAGAGTTCTCTGAAGGGGTCAACAGACATGTGGAGAAGGGGGATCCAGTGGACATAGTGTACTTAGGTTTTCCAGAAAGCCTTTGACAAGGTCCCTCACCAAAGGCTCTTATGTAAATTAAGTTGTCATGGGATAAGAAGGAAGATCCTTTCATGGATTGAGAACTGTTTAAAAGACAGGGAACAAAGGGTAGGAATAAATGGTAAATTTTCAGAATGGAGAGGGGTAACTAGTGGTCAGTCCTAAAACCAATCCTATTCAACTTATTCATAAATGATCTGGAGAAAGTGGTAACGGGGAGGTGGCAAAATTTGCAGATGATACTAAACTGGTCAAGATAGTTAAGACCAAAGCAGACTGTGAAGAACTTCAAAAAGATCTCACAAAACTAAGTGACTGGGCAACAAAATGGCAAATGAAATTTAATGTGGATAAATGTAAAGTAATGCACATTGGAAAAAATAACCCCAACTATACATACAATATGATGGGGGCTAATTTAGCTACAACTAATCAGGAGAAAGATCTTGGAGTCATCGTGGATAGTTCTCTGAAGACGTCCACGCAGTGTGCTGCGGCAGTCAAAAAAGCAAACGGAATGTTAGGAATCATTAAAAAAGGGAAAGAGAATAAGTCTGAGAATATCTTATTGCCCTTATATAAATCCATGGTACGCCCACATCTTGAATACTGCATACAGATATGGCCTCCTCATCTCAAAAAAGATATACTGGCATTAGAAAAGGTTCAGAAAAGGGCAATTAAAATGATTAGGGGTTTGGAATGGGTCCCATATGAGGAGAGATTTAAAGAGGCTAGGACTTTTCATCTTGGAAAAGAGGAGACTAAGGGGGGATATGAGAGACGCATATGAAATCATGAGTGGTGTGGAGAAAGTGAATAAGGAAAAGTTATTTATTTGTTCCCATAATATAAGAAGTAGGGGCCACCAAATGAAATTAATGGGCAGCAGGTTTAAAACAATGAAAAGGAAGTTCTTCTTCACACAGCGCACAGTCAACCTGTGAAACTCCTTGCCTGAGGAGGTTGTGAAGGCTAGGACTATAACAGGGTTAAAAGAGAATTGGATAAAATCATGGAGGTTAAGTCCATTAATAGCTATTAGCCAGGATGGGTAAGGAATGGTGTCCCTAGCCTCTGTTTGTCAGAGGGTGGAGATGGATGGCAGGAGAGAGACCACTTGATCATTAGCTGTTAGGTTCACTCCCTCTGGGCACCTGGCACATTGGCCATTGTTGGTAGATAGGATATTGGGCGGGATGGACGTTTGGTCTGACCCAGTATGGCCATTCTTATGTTCTTATGACTTCCACTATTGTCACTCTTCTGTCCACTCAAACAATCCACTTTGGACTCTTAGATGTTAAAAAATCTTACAACTGTTTCACTGGGAAGCTCTAGCACTGGTATGCTTTGGAGAGAGACTTGAAATCTGGCAGAGGCATTACCCTGGTGTTAAGAATTGCCCTTTCTGACATTCCAGTGAAAATCTGTCCTAATTTTCAGTTTGCACAGGTGCAGTAGAGGCTTCTTAGGGTTCAGTAGCTAAATTCTCCAAAGATTCCATCTGTAATGAGCGTAGTCCATCCTCACAAAGCTCCTATGTATCAACCAGACTAGACATTTGAAATCACCACAGAGCAACCCAGCTAACTCCATCCCAAGGCTCCAGGGCTGAGCAAAACTTTCATAAGTGATCCATCCCATCCCCTGTCGCCCATTCCCAGCTAATAGCCATTGATGGAACTATCCTCCATGAATTTATCTAGTTCTTTTTTGAGCCCTGTTATAGACTTGGCCTTCACAACATCTTCTGGCAAAGAGTTACACAGGTTGACTGTGTGTTGTAAGAAGAAATACTTCCTTTTGTTTGTTTTATACCTGCTGCCTAGTAATTTCATTTTGTGATGCCTAGTTCTTGTGTTATGAGGAGTAAATAACACTTACTTATTTACTTTCACTCCACCAGTCATGATTTTATAGACCTCTATCATATCCCCCTTAGTCGTCTCTTTTCCAAGCTGAAAAGTCCCTGCAATTCCTCCTCCCTGCGGCTTAAGTGGCATGAGGCACCAGAATTGAAAGACAGATTATCTTTCAAATGCTCTCAATGCTCTAATTGCTGGCACCCAATCAACCTGGAGGAGAAGAAAATAACCTGGAATGCAGTGGACAGAGAAGACACATGGAAGTCAGGGAGGCATGAGAGCGGACAGAAGCCAGGGGAGGGTGGCGGAGGAGGAGGAGGACAAGAGCCAGGTGATGGGAGGGAGTGGACAGAGGCATGCTGGAGGGAGCAGACTAGAAGGAGCCAGGCTTGGGAATGGGAGCAGAGGGGTCTGTAACCACCAGACCTGGGAACTGAAATCAGGATTCCTGAGTCTCAACATTCCTTTGCTGTCAGGAAGTACCTATGGATACCACTGGCAAATAGCACATTCATCTCCATTTATGGCTGGTCCACATATAAAATGATAATCAATTGCTCCATTAGTTCCAGTGGCAGAGATCTGTGCTATGGATGTAAAAGTTCTAGTCCTGCTGATGACACAATGTGGGAGTCAATGTGTTCCTACATGATGGAAATTTTATTTTTTCAGTTTGCCTTTTAAAAAGTTTAGTAAATAAATTAAATAAGAAAAAAGAAGAAACCTACATTAAAAGAACATTAAGGTTACAAAGTCAAGCACTGAAAAGATAGGAAATGTCAGTATTAAGGTTTCCTGTGCAACCTTAATTAGCCCTCTTGTGCATCTGCATTATGATACAGATTTTAATTACCAAATCACACACTATTTTTTCCAAAAGACCCCTGCCTCATTCAGTGCATACAACAGACAGTGCTCACCAAATAGGCAGCTATTCAACATTTCATTTTATCCTCATCATTCAGTATGTTGACCGATGCCTTATTTCTGCATACCCGGCACACATTGCTCTGAATACAGAATTATCAATTTACTCATTAGCTTTTCTGTGACACTAATTACTGTAATATATGTGTGTGCCTGGCAAACATTAAATGAATTTATCTGCACCCTAATCCTGTGAGATGAGGTGGTATTATCATCCCCATTTTATAAGGTCAAAAACTGAGGCACAGAGACACTAGGGTCAGAAGTGTCCACTCATTTTGGCACGTTTCAGAGTAGCAGCCGTGTTAGTCTGTGTCCGCAAAAAGAAAAGGAGGACTTGTGGCACCTTAGAGACCAACAAATTTATTTGAGCATAAACTTTCGTGAGCTACAGCTCACTTCATCGGATGCATCCAATGAAGTGAGCTGTAGCTCACGAAAGCTTATGCTCAAATAAATTGGTTAGTCTCTAAGGTGCCACAAGTACTCCTTTTCTTTTCACTCATTTTGGGTGACCGTTTGAAGGCCCAGGACCTTATTTTTCAGAATACTTAGCATTTTATGGCACTTTCTATGCTCAGGGCAGAGTTCTCACTTACTTCAATTGCACCTGGGAGTGCTCAGTACTTCTGCAACTCAGGACCTAACATGTGTCAATATGAAACACTTAGAAAATGAGGAGCGTACAATTAACTGCTACCTGCAAAACGTTTGATTTAAAGGATTTGGAGCCTCATCCTGCACCATCGATGTTACTGGGAGTTTTGCCACTGAACTCAAGTGGATCAGGAGCAAAGTCTTGTTCTGCATAGGTATTCTGTGGCAGAAGCAGGGACAGAATCCTTCATCTGCCTTATCCAGGAGACAATTCCTTCTCTTCCTCCAAACCCCCCCTTCCCCTTCCCCTCCCCCCCCCCCCGCAACGTTTACTACAAACCTTCCAACTTCTTCAACAAATGAGGCAAAGGTGCTGTAGATACCAGCCTCACTAACCAACCCTGATTCATTCCCTGAGCACCATGTGGATAAAAATAGTAGGTGATCATGTGATTAAAGGTTTTGCCACAATATAATGCAAAAGAGAACCGGAGTTTGTATAGCAAAACTTCCACAGACTTCAGTGGGGCCAGGATTGCACCCATTATCTTCAAAACAGTCTTGTTACAAATTGACAATCCCACTTAGATTCATCTATAGTATTGAATTGGAATAATTTTGCAAGGAAACTCAAATGAAGGTGAGTAGAAAGGCAGGGTTCCAAGCCATGTCTAGATTGCATTAAGTACAGAGCTCAAGTTCTAGGCAGAATTAGGGCTAGAGTTTGGGTTCAAAGTAGATGGCATCACACTGACGGGGCAATCAGGCAGATCAATAGCTCTTAAAGAATTTCTTCCATCTGAGGATAAAAAAATTTCTGACAAAATTTTGGCTAAATGTGAACCAGAAATGGAAAGCGAACCCCTTCCTATTTTGAATCCAACATAAAACTAAAACCATATGGACAGGTTTGAATTTGGGGATCTGAATCCAAACCTATCTGAAATTCCCAAGTATTCTGATCTGAAGTTCCAGTTTTGGCCCATCTCTTAGAATGTACTGTAGGAAATATTCTCCACTGGCAAAAGAATGGTATCTTTCATCTGCAATTTCTATGATTCATTTGTAATACTACATAAAAGCAACCACGATGGTGTTTGGTTCATTTTTGTATCAGCACTCACTTAAAGATGCAGTATTTCTTGAGGCCCACTTCATCACATTATAAAAATGTGAAAATTAAATAGTAACTTTAAGGAGAGACTTCTAAACCACCTCAGTGATCCACAGTTAACACACAACACTGCACTGCCATTCACAAGATTTAAGTTTGATTTTCTGGTCCTATTCTTTCTCCCAGGGTCAGAGCCTGAAAATACTCCAGAGGCAAAGCTCTCTTTCTCTGACGATAAAGAAGTGTCTTGTGTTATATGACTATGCATTCCTCCGGCTAATTAAGGAGCAAAAGTGATGGACTTACAATGGAACCCAGTCTAATATTCTTTGATCATAAAACTAACAGCTGTGACCTGGGCTTCGGAGGAGTGTATGACAAATGGAGATACTCAGGGTTCCAAAATGGACAGCACAAATGGGGAAGAGTGAGGAAAGAGGGGCTGGAGAGAAGATTATTCCATGGGTCCCAGCCTAAAACCTATAGTCAATTGTCTTAAACCCCTATTCATCAGTCCTTACTCAGGCAAAGCTCCTGTATGTCCTAAATCTGGCTGCTATTGTACATATAGCACTCATAGTAGCACAAAGATAGAAAACAGATGTAGAATCAGTATTAAGACCTCCCAGGAATTATCCAAACAATTCTGAAATCTGAACTTTGATACTGTAACATGAACAGAGCAATAAACATGAGAAGACACCATAATGACAGAGTGGTTTTTTTTCCCTTAAAGTATACAAATAATTTTGATTAATTAGAAACACTAGAGATTTTGCTTTTCAAGTCATACTAATCTCACCCCAATACAGAGATGTATGCCAAAATAAATGTCATACCCATCTTTAAATTAACACATGTGATCAGATGAATTAGAATCCTCAATCCCCTTCCACCTCTCATACAGAGGCATTTAACTGCTGGGAAACAGAAAATTATTCTCTGCTGGAACTGACTCAGAAGGCAGATCCATCATTCAGTAGCCAGCATATGATTCAGCTTAGCTTTGGATAAAAAGTTAAAAAGTCCAAAAGCTACCAAAAAAGGGCTCTTGAATTAGCAAGCTGCTTCACTTTAACCCTCCTGAAATGCCTGCTGAAAGATTCTGTGAATCATGACTGCTGCAAGAGGAGCACCCTTGCATCGAGAAAGTGGCAACTTTCAGTGATATCCAGCAAGCAGGCATTCCCCTCTATCTAAAGACATCTTTCACTCAGCTAAAAGGTAGGATGAGAATGTAGTAATGTAGTCAGACATCCAGAAAGATTTTTTTTTTTGGGGGGGGGGGGGGGTTACTAAAAAACATGGCAGTTACCAAAAAAAAAAAAAAGGCAGTTGTGTTGTTTTCAGATGAAATGAATGTAAAACAGCATAATACATTTTAAAAGAAAAAATATTTGATCTTAAGTTTATTATATAAAACAAGATGTCTCTTAAAATAGGCTGATTTATGCTCACATTTTATTATCTTTACTAGCAAGCGCTGAATAAGAAGCAATAAACGTTACTGCAAGTAGGAAAAAGACATTCCATTCTTTTCAAGTCTTGAAATAGGATACAAAATGTAAAAATACTAGCAAATATTCCACTTATCTGAAATTCAGTGTCTGAATAGCAAAATGATTTACTGAGCCTTCATACGCCTTTAATATTTCTTCATGTGATGTACACACACAGAATGAAAAACCCCTGCTGTGTAATCCCCTCGTGTTTCCAAAGGGATACATTTCAAATTGATAAAGGGTTATAATCTAGTTGTCAGACCATTTGAAAACAGTGCTACTTTCCTTTCAGTTTAATCACATGCTAGATTTTTAATAGCCTAATTATTTGCTGAGTTATTAACATGGGGTAATTCCTGTGAATTCAAAAGACTTAGGTTCAAAATATTCCAGAGACCCTCAGTGATGCTTGTTACATAAAGTGTCTTTGTACAACACTGTTAACAAAAAAGAGGGATGAACCTGCAACACTGAAAGATTTAATTGAAAACATATTATTCAATTTCCTTTATGTGTCAATGCGTTTGCAAGTCATTTAATTTAAATGCTTCAACAATGCTAATACTCCAAAAGGGGTAAAACTGAATAGATAAAAGTCTTTAGAAAAAAACTGCACCAGTTATGGCACAAAGTTAAGGATGCACCAACCATGAATCACAAACTCCCTTTATAAGGGGTTTATTATTTTACCTTAAAAAATGGTTTGAACTGACAATTGGTATTTAAGCTTCTTCCCCCCCCACCTTCAATTTTTCTTCTACACGAGTTTGGCTGGTTTTTTATTACAGAAGGACGAAAGGGGGAGGGAGGAACTTTCTGTGGCTTCAGATGCTTTTGTCATCACGCCCTACTGAAAAACAGCAACTTTTTAAAAAAACTTAATTTTACATACCACTTAATCCTTAGTTTGGAGTGGAAACTTTTCAGCAAATGATTTAGGGACACTCTACTTAAAAATCTGTTGTGTTTTAAGATTTGAAAATTGGCTAATGAAAAGAAAAAATACATTTTCAATGCAAATTCCAGAGCACCCTCACAAGAACACTGTTACACCTTTACAATACGGATTGAAATTATAAAGTGTAACATTTCTGAGGGAATCATCACAACTCACCCAAAAATCATTTTAACAGTGTCTCCATAATATGTACTACCTCAGGAAGGCTTAAACTTTGTACTACAAGTTTGCACATTTGCACATTGCTGGCAGTTTGCACATTTGCAGTGGGAAGGCCAGATTTAATTTACACTAAGTCAAGCAAACTGTAGCCGTCCTTATTCTTAATAGAGTGATGCAAGTAACGGAATCCTACAGGTCAGAACACGCGATTCCCTTCTCTCTGATCAGGTGGAGGAGCATTGCACTCTGGGAACTGTTGTCCAAGGGCCTCATCTTTATATTAAAAAGTGAGAGAGTGGTCATTAGCTGTATTGAAGGCCACATTTTGGTGAACAGTCTGTACCTTCTCCACCTCTGAGACAAAACATTTTATTGTGACAGCTTTGAAGAACTTATTAGAATGTTTGATATCAACAATCACACTTCATCCTCCTACAGACTGAATGGCTCATATAAATGGCTTCTTTATACTGTTATGTCTATATATTGCATTTAAAAAAATATATTGTTTTGAGGCACCTCTTTTTCAATCCTTGCTACAGGGATTTCAAGATGGGTCAGAGTTTAATACACTGACTCTGAAGTGCTGGGACATGGACTGAAATTGAGATGCCTGGAAAAAGCCCAGAAAGCAGAGTAATTAAGTAGAGTTTGGAGAGCAATTATACACCTTGAAAAATAAAATAAAATAACTATGAGAGTTACAGCTCTCAACTGTACTCCATTGCATTTCAGTATAATGCAGCAGGGATCTCTGAATGTGAACACGATGCCATATTAATGGGGGGAAAGACAGACAGAGGAAGGAACAAGAGCCATAACTTGGGGTTTCCTTTAGCTGGAAACATTAAGGTCCTGATTTGTTTGACATTTGTTTTTTAAATGTACTTGATTCAAATCACTTATCACACTCACTAACTCAGTAAAAGTGAGCGATATGATGACGTAGAATGTAAATAAATTGAAACACTCAAAAATTAAGCTGGCCTAGGGACTCAGAGGCAATAAATTGTGCTACCACAAGGGAGATCCAAGGGCCCAGTTCAGCCACATACTTAAGCACACACTAACAAAAAATCTCAGTAGTCTCAATGATTTCAATAGGACAATTTATATGCATAAAGTTAGGCACAGTTTAAGTACCTCATTGAACTGGAGCTCCAGTTGGGATCCTGGATTTTGTCTCTTATTTAAAACAAGTAATCCCGTAATGATCCAAAATAATACATTTCATGCTTAGTGTTATTACACTGATTGGACCATTGCAATAGTATTTCTTTTTATAAGGTCTGACCCTTGTCCTAGGAGAGGGACCACATCAGATGACCCATCCTAGCTAATCCCTTAAGATTAACAGGATCTGGAGGAAGCATCATCTGTTCTTCCTTTGTCACAAAGAGGCATCAAAGACTCATAGAGAAGAGAATCTATGAGACAGAGAATTCCAGAAATACTCAGCCCACCATACTAATAAGCATAATATAAGTCTCTAAATAGATAGATGGAGACCTGCACCAAGAATAGTGACCTTAAAAACAGACACCAAAAATTCACTCCTGCAATTCATGAATTCATAATCAAGTAAAAAGGAAAACCTATAAGAAAATGTAAAGACAGCAACACTCTTTAGTAAGAGTGGCAACACTACAGTCCCAATTCAGCAAAGCACTTAAATATGTTAGGTTCATCCCTTCCACCTCATGCTTAAATCCCCCGACTTCCTATGCCATTAAATAAAATAAGATTTTTTTATCCTAGCATACAAAAAGGCCAACCTGTATTTTTTAAAAAAACCTCTTTGTAATAAGGAAAGTAGCATACTTTAATCTTTAGCAGACAGTTTTTACTTGTGCAGGAATATTGAAAATAAACATGGAGTCCCATCCAGATTGTCATGAAGGCCAGAATTGCCCTTTTCATTTTAAACAGGATGGGCCAGCAATTTCTCTTTGATGTGGCATGCAGCCTTGCTAAATTCTAAATCCCAAGACTTTGTGGTTGGTGAAGTTGTTTAGCATGGCTTGTCTTGCAAAGTTCATGGTTCTGCTTTTGCTGTCAGCTTTGTCAGATTTTAAAAACAGTCCACAAAAAGAAAATAGTGTCGATAGGGAGATGAGAGGGGAGAAGACACACCACCATGGAAACTATGTATATTTGTTTCTTACAACATAGTTGCCACTCATATAGCTTAATTTTCTGCAAAACCATTTCACTGAACATAGAAGCCCTAAAATTCAGTTTATCCTGTATCTGTAACCTAATACACTGTAACCTAATATTGGCCCTCATACCAAAATAAAGATAAATATGCAATTTTATGTCCAGGCCACTACGTCTTCTTTGATGTACGCTGTCACCTGCACATATTTAAAGTTATATGACAATTTTCATTCAAGGTCACATGAGACACACACTATACCTTGTTTCAGAGTAGCAGCCGTGTTAGTCTGTATTCGCAAAAAGAAAAGGAATACTTGTGGCACCTTAGAGACTAACAAATTTATTTGAGCATAAGCTTTCGTGAGCTACAGCTCACTTCATCGGATGCATTCGGTGGAAAAAACAGTGGGGAGATTTATATACACAGAGAACATGAAACAATGTGTGTTACCATACACACTATAAAGAGAGTGATCGCTTAAAGTGAGCTATTATCAGCAGGAGAACGGGGGGTGGGGGGAAGCTTTTTTGGATATTTATAAAAATATATTAAGAGATATTACATATAGACCCATGTCCAAGAATCATTTGTAAATTGTGAACATAATATATCAAATTGTTGTTCAACTTTGAGGAAGCTGCAACCCGTTTCTACTGGGGAACTCAGATATGGTAGAGATTCAGTTCATTGATCTTTTAATACCCTAATTAGCTCTCAACCTCTCTTAGAGCTCTGAGTCATTTCAAAACCTCCAGTCATTTGATTTCCTAGTTTTGACCCTTTTCCATTGGCCTCTGACAGTGGTCCCATATTGATTTTCTGCTTGTGTACTCTTTTGGTGATGAACTGTTTGATTCTATCATATTTAGGATCCCAAATGTTGAATTCCCATTGTGGAAAGGGAAAGAATCTAGATTTAAAGTAAAGTCATTACTTTACATAAATATCCTTCAAACTTTTCCTCTAAGTCTATTAACATTTAATTATTTCTCTTACTTCAATTGCTGGGTTCAAATCTGATTAAGCATGTAATATTTTGTTAATTATTGCTGTTCTTTGGTACACAGATTTAGGCTGACTTGTTGAGCTTTCCCTTTTGTAATTTTGTGTATTGTTCTACCAAGAGTCATGGTTATTATTTTGTAAGAGCTTGTAGACACTGAAGGTATGTCTACACTGCAATGAGAGCTCGAGCTTAGACTCGGGCTCAAGTCCAAATCCCGCTTCCATCTACATGCAATTCTGTCTAACTTGGGCCCAAGCCTGGGCCACAGGACCCAGCAGGGATAGAACATTCAAGCCCAACACTCAAGGGCGGGCTCAGACCCAAACCATCATTTTGTAATTCGCACACAGCTCAGTCCCAGACTGAGTCCCACAGACTCAGGTCCTGAGGTCCGACAACCCTATCCCACAATCCCAAGGGACAATGTCCTTTGACCCTTCTATCCTAAGATTGGTCAATCAACTTCCAGGAAACGGAAGCAACCTCCTCGTTCAAATACATTCTGGGTCCCTATTCAGAGGAGCTTTTTGATGCCATCCCAAGAGAGCTGCCTGCCATGGAACCAGCATTTAACCCTTCCATTTTGTTCTTACCACTGAGCTGCAGGCAGAGTGAATGTTCTCCTGCATTTGTAAGGCCACGGACATGAAGAAATCCTTTTACCAAGCATGCTGCTAGCTGGTCACAGGAGCAGACAGATTTTGGTTAACCTCTGGCACAAGGCAAGCAAACGACTTGACTTTAGCAGTAGTTCCAGGAATGGCCATGTGCACCAGCTGGCAGCATTGGGGATTCACTGGGGATTCACAGCATTGGGGATTCAGCATTGGGGATTTCCAGATGGTTATAGCAACCTGCTTCTGGACCAGTATGGATGCCTTCATGAATGTTAAGAATGCTGGAGAACAAGCTGTTCAGAAAGCTCCAGAAATGAAGCTTTCTTCATGTGGAAGTTCTGGACCCACTGCTGGTCATCTCAGATCTGCATGATGATGTGGTCCCACCAGTCTGTGCTTGTGGCTTCAGAAGAGCCGACGGATATAGGGGGCACCAGCAGCTATCCAGAGAGTCACGAGCCGCATCAGCCAGTTCAGTTCTTCCATGTCTGTATCATCCTCACCCTTCTCCATCAGGCACCTTTGATACATCAGAAACTGCCACCACAATGTCTACCAGCATCTCATTGATGCTCTGCCCGTTTGCTTAAACAGGACTGAAAATGCAAGCAAGAGATACTCTTCAAATGGTGACTCCTCCATGTTCGTGGCTCCAGTTGCTAGAAGAGCACAGATTCATGAGACTGCTTGACAAGATCTGTTGGTAACTTGGCAGGCTGCCACAACTTTCTGTAATGTGCGAGGTGAACAGTCAAATTTTCCCATACTGTACCAGGAACCAAGGCCTAGAGCAGCCAGAGCTGAGTAGGGTGCTAAGAAACTTGGGATATGGTGGTTTGACTCAGGTCAGGGTACTGCAGTGTGGATGCTGGAACCCTGGATTTGGGGCCCAAGTCCAGAAATTCTAAACCTAGGGTCAATACGCAGTGTAGATGCACAAGATCTGGGCTTACAAACCCAGAGTCCGTGGACTCGAATCCCACTAACCCTGGGCAGTGTACATTGCAGTGTAGACATACCTTAATGCTAGATTTACTCCATCAGTTTTGTAACAATTTACAAATATATCAGAATGACATTTCTAGTTGTCTCCCCAATGGAGATTTTTAGGTCTTTTCTAATTCATTTTTTATAAATCAACTATGAACAGTGAAAAACTGTTC
Organism: Chelonia mydas; assembly: GCF_015237465.2. NCBI lineage: Eukaryota > Metazoa > Chordata > Testudines > Cheloniidae > Chelonia > Chelonia mydas. Next base: position 86,227,278 of record NC_057851.1, on the reverse strand, counting down.
ATGATAGCAAATAATTTCTTCAAATTTTTGATTATATTCTGGAGTGCTTTTCTTAATCCATATATATTAAGTATTAATGATCATAGTTTTGATTTGTTTTCCCTCCACATCTAATATGCTACAAACTCTCTCGTGCCCCCCCCCAGCTCACAAATTCAAATATTTTCCTTCTCCGCCATTATGTTTGTACTTGAATAAATCATGTATTAGTCCCACTTCTTGTATTAATTCATTAAACTTTTTTTTAAGTATTATGAATCAGTAGCCACACATACTACTCTTCCTAGAAAACAGAATGCATCCACCAATTTGATTATTTTGTTAATTATTGCCTTTGAGTGACGTAACATAAAAGCTCTTATTTGTATTATTGTGATCATTTGAATTATATTTTACCAATCAATATACACTTCCAAGTGGAAGTATGAACTCATCTTCTGGAACAATATATATTTAAAAATTATTATATTCTGTATGTCTATTCAAACAGCGTCATATTCCTAAGTTCATGGCAACTATTCATCACTAGTGTAATAACTAATCTGTGTAATATTCCATGGCATTTTTAACCATTTGTTTTAACACCTCTTCTTTTGCCTGTTGTTTTACAAAATAATTAGGCCCCAATTTAGCAAAAAGTTTACACCTGTACTTAACTTGATACATTTTCAAGACTGCACTTAAGCGTGGGCTTTAAATTAACCACACTGGGATGCTTTCATGAAATAATATCCTCAAACATTTTTTGAAGAGCTGGTCAATTCTCCCCCGCCACCTTGTATATCCCTCACCCACCCACATTCCGATAGGAAATGTCTATTTTTCAGCAGAAATTCAAATACTGAAAATTTTCAACCAAAATCAGAAATATTTTGGCTCAAAACTATATTTCAATTTGGAAATGCTGGTATGGTGCTTGCTGGGAGTTGGACTTCCGGAGCTTCATACTCCCATTCTTTCCATAGGCTGGGATCCTTGGTTGCAATATGTCTCCATGATGCACCACAGTGTCCCCATCATTGGAGTTCCTGGCAATGGTGCATCATGGGAAATCTAGTCCAGGCAGGAAGCCTGGCCCAGAGAAGAGAATGGAAACTTCAGGCTACTGAACTATAACTCCCATGAGGTTACCACTGCAGTTTTCCAGAACAAAATATTTTGGGTTTTAACCAAAATATTTCTATTCTTGAATGTTCTGTTGTCAAAGAAAAACTGAAATTTTCCATGGAAACCAGACACTTTTCAGGGTCCCCCTCCAAAAAAACCCTAATTTTGTACCTATTTTTCATTTGTTTGCTTTTATAGGTCATTACATAGAATCTATGGTTGTGTCATCTTTTCTGTATTTCTATATATCTATATTTGTAAACTTTCACAAAAATTCTTTGCTATTGAAACCTAGGAATCCAAACATAACTTCAGCTTCTTTCATAATTCACATATATAACAATGGTAGAGCTAAATTTGTACCACTTTAGTGTACCTCTCTATTGATTGTTTTTTAAACCAGGAGTTATGTTACGGACACCGCTTCCATTTTCCAAAGGAATAAAGAGATGTTTTGGAAAATAGAGGTTATTTTATGAATTTTAATGAAAAGAAAACATTTTAGTTCTATGGTGACACCTTCCACATTTTTACTATTCAACATACAGTTCAATTTCATATGAAAGGCAAATATAAGGAAATACAGTCTCCAAAACTAAATGTGCTTGTTAATCTTACGTTAAATAAATGTTTACGTTTCTAACTGCGATATTAAGCATTGACTCCATAAAAGCTAGAATTCATAACCAATTAGTAAAATTAGTAAAACTTCCAAGTCCCTAGGACAAAAACCCAACCACATAATTGTCTTAAATACATATGAACTATCATTGTCAGCCATTGTACGTTAGTCAAATGGAAAAAGTTGTATTAGCTCCAAAATGCCAAAAATATTCAGTGAGTGAGGTAATATCTTTTACTGGACCAACTTCTGTTGGTTAGAGCTCTCAACCTTTGCAGACTACTGTACCCCTTTCAGGAGTCTGACTTGTTTTGTGTACCCCCACGTTTCACCTCACTTAAAAGCTACTTGCTTACAAAATCTGACATAAAAAGACAAAAGTGTCATAGTGCACTATTACTGAAAAATTGCTTCCTATCTTATTTTTACCATATAAATATAAAATTAATCAACTGGAATATAAATATTGTACTTACATTTCAGTGTATAGTATATAGAGCAGTACAAACAAGTCACTGTCTGTATGAAATTTTAGTTTGTACTGACTTAGCTAGTGCTTTTTATGTAGCCTGTTGTAAAACTAGGCAAATATCTAGATGATATCTACTCCCCTGGAAAACCTCTGCCTATCCCAAAGGTTAGGTGTACCCCTGGTTGAGAACCGCTGTGTTAGAGAGACAAGCTTTCAAGCTACAGGGAGCTCTTCCTCAGGTCTGGTAAAGGTACTCAGAATGTCACAGCTAAATAAAAGGCCCATTCGGGTGGTCCATTAATACCCTTGTAGTCCTAGGTCAAAAAGGGGGGTTAGTGCGTTACAGATTGTTGTAAGTATGATAAACAACAAAAACACCCTATGACCTGTGGATGAATATTTTTCACAAAGCAATCACTCTAAATCTGACCCATCCTGAAAGGAAACCTGCACAACACTTTCAAAAGAGGAGCCTTGGAACTAAAATACTTAACTTTGCTAGACACTAAAAATCATGCTCTTAATGAAGACACTGGATTTATGGCTTATTACAACAATCTATAACCACTAACCCCCCTTTTTGTCCTAAGACTATAGGGGTCTAACGGGCCCCTTCACCTTGAATGGTCCCTTAGAATATGTGCTAACTACTTATGCTAAACTATCTGTTTGACCTTGTATTTAGCTGTGATACTTTGAGTACCTTTCCCAGACCTGAGGAAGAGCTCCGTGTAGCTAGAACACTTGTCTCTCTCACCAACAGAAGTTGGTCCAATAAAAGATATTACCTCCCCCACTTTGTCTCTCTCATATCCTGGGACCAACACAGCTACAACACTGCACACAAAAATATTCAATGATGATTTTTATATGTTTTGCATCATAGATGATGGAGATGATGTTCAAGCGTTTCCAGAGGGGACAAAAGATTCAACAACAGTTTCCAACAATCACTTCAATATCAGTATCGCTATGACATCCTATGCTCTGCAAGTTAAGATCACTGACATTTGGAAGTCCATTTATTTATATATATTTTTCATCATCTCAGATGCAGATTAGAAAATATCTCAAAAGAATTAGATATTTATGATGAGTACAACCAAATTATAATCACCAGAATAATAAATGAGAAATATAGACATGTAGCATGGATAGATTTCAGTTTTACCAATCTGGTAGAACAACCAAGAGTCATAACTATTTGTACATTTATATATATTCTGTATATTTATATAAAATTCTGTGAAATTGATCAGGTACAAAATGTGCTAAAAGTAGTAGATTCAACATTCTCATTGATCAGATTTTAAACAACCACTAATTAACAGAAATTATCAAAAAAGCAAAAGCAAAACTCAAGAAGAATTGAGTGGCTGTCACAAAGAAGCAAGTACAACTGCACTGGGAAAACTTACTCAACAGTTGTTGCAAAAGACTAATTCCAAAAAGACAAATGCCCCTCTCCCACAATCAACTTTGGGTGACTTCACGGAAAGGACACAGCACCCAGGTGGTGGGGAAAACTGACAGAGCGTGCACTTTCATATCTGCCCCGTTCCCATTGGCAGAAGGTGGAGGAATGGCTTAGTTTAATGGCTTTCACTCCTTTACCCCCTTACACCTTTGTCTATTTAAGCTTGCTTGGGCTTTTCAAAAAGCCTCTTGCTCTGGACAGCTACCTCTCCTCCCACCCTTAATATATTCATGACAATGTGGATGTGACTGATTACCCACTCAGGAAGGAATTTTTCCCATTGAACCAAAATTGCCAAGTCTGGTGGTTTTATTTTCCCAACTTCCTCACAGCATCATGGAAGCACCGTTAGATTATAGCATTAAGACTTAAAAAAGCATACTATTAGGAAAAGGAAAACCATTTTAGCTTGTTGCAACTTGCAGCCAGCATCCATTGCAGATAAAGATAAATGGGAACAGATCCCAGAGGTATATATGAGACCCGGGTTTGTATTAGTGGCCTTTTTGCCTATGGAAAAAGGGGAGACCTAAAGTATTCGTGGGCTTAGGTCCTCCCTTGAGAACTTCTCCCCTCCCTAAGTGTGGGAAGTGGATAGGATTCTGTAATAAGTTGAGTCCTATATGTTAGCCTAAGTTATTGGTTGTACAGTCGGAGTCCTGAACACTGAACTGGACACAATTAGAGGCCTGGAATGAGAGAGTGGGAGGCAGGGCACATAACGCCTTACCCAGCATTAAATAAAGTTGAGACTTGTGTCTGTCATTCCTTTACCTACGTATCCTGTTCAATGAAGAAAGAATCTGCTCAGGTCTCAGACTAGAAGTCTTAGTGCTTGGGCTCATCAGTGCTAAGTGATTTTGCAAGCACTGCTTCTGAGAACTACCTTCTTTGGACATCTAAAAGAATGGACACACCAAATCCTTTGAATACTGGTGCACTGTGTTTCCCAGTAAAGTAGTTGTGATTTAAAAAAAAAACCCACAGAAAAAGCTTGTGAATCTTGGGTCTTGGAAACATCTGCCTCAGGGGAAACAGGAAAAAAAAAAGAAAAAAAAAAGAGGAATTTGGCATACTACAGTATGTGCTGGCTAAGTGCTAACTCCAAAGTAGACTGTACCAGTCAAGCCAAAAGGAACTTGAAGTATTTCTATTTTAGCCTGTCCTAACAGATAGTTTATTGTTTTTATACAGTACAATATTCACTAGTTATAATCTTAATAACTGCATGTTACATATAAAACAAGCTTGGTACTTGACTGCCCTGGACATACCAATTTTATTCTTATTAATCTGCAATGCTCTGATCAATTTGAAACAGAAACACAAAACAAGAACAGCTCAGTAGGAAAGGCAGAGCAGTAATTTGCAAGACACTTAATTTTCCTAAGAGTAAAAAAAACGAGGAGTACTTGTGGCACCTTAGAAACTAACAAATTTATTTGGGCGTAAGCTTTCATGGGCTTAAAACCCACTTCATCGAAAGCTTATGCCCAAATAAATTTGTTAGTCTCTAAGGTGACACAAGTACTCATCGTTTTTTTTGCTGATACAGACTAACACAGCTACCACTCTGAAACCTGTTTCCTGAGAGTGTCTTCTCATACAGCAAAAGAACCTGTAATGAGTTCCCTTTTGAAAATCATTCTGTTTCTATTTTTTTCCCCTAAGAAACACATTTCAGCTGAAACAAATTCCATATGGTGACTCAATATTTTAGCTTGTTGCAATACTTAGCAAAACTGATAGTTAATAGTAGGGCTTCAGTTCCAAGTGGGTTTTTTTTAATGTTTGTTTTTTAAATAAATTCTTCCTCCATTATTGATGATTGCCAGAAGCTGGGAATGGGTGACAGGGGATGGATCACTTGATGATTACCTGTTCTGTTCATTCCCTCTGAAGCACCTGGCATTGGCCACTCTCAGAAGACAGGATACTGGGCTAGATGGACCATTGGTCTGACCCAGTATGGCAGTTCTTATGTATTCTTTATTTCATCTATCAAATCAAAGAATTCTCCATGAGAACTCCAGTAAGCAAGGAGTGCTAAAAGGGAACCTGTAAATCAATGCAATGTAATGCCACAGCACAAAGTTTGTACTCAATTTTCTAAAAAGTCACATGCTATTCATGGTTTTCCCTCACCCCATCCAGCCACCTAGGGCTAAACTTTATAATCAATGAAATTCATGGCCTCAATTTGTTTAGTTTGGGGCGGGGGGTGGGGGGGGGGGTGGAAATCTCACTCTAATTCATTAATAGCACTTAATAGGAGTCACTCATTGGCATCAGGGTTGCCACAAATTCTTTCTTGACTAGCAGCCAGCTTACAGTTAACCTGTTGCTCTGATAAACAGAATGATGTGGTCTCTGATCACAAAGCACAGGGTGGGTCTATAGCATACTTAATTTCTCTGCCTCCATTTCTCCCATCTATAAAACGGGATAATACTTCCTTGCCTCACAGTGGTGTCATGACTATTTGGTCCTGTTAATAGAGTACTGTTAGTGCTATGTGTTCGCATTAAAGCGAGAGATATTTGAATACAGGTATCACTGAATCCATGCTCTTATTAATAAACTTGTTTTACTTTTGCTATAAACCAATTCAGTGTTGTGTCTGAAGTGAGGAATATACTTACCCAGTTAAATTAATTAGCTGTGATGTATGGATTCTTTAAAGAGCAGTAAATTTAATATCTTCCATGAATACACAGCGGCAGGGTCTGTGCATTGCAGAGAAACTCCTCTGATGAGCTCGGGGACTGGAGTTCACTGAGTGGGCTGGGAGAGCCTCAAGGAGTTTGCTGGTGAGGAAAACAGACTGGAGTGGCAGGGAGCTGGCACAGAACTCGCGCTTGCTGAGGCAGAGAGGTAACACAATGACTCACAGCTCTGGGTATCCTCAGAAGTGTGTTGCAAGCTCATGAAGTTGCCATGAGAGAGAGGTTATTAACAGTGCTGTTAAATTAGTTGAGCTGGCTACTCAGGATCCACCAGTTAAATAACTGGAGAAAAATAATAACCTAACCTTCATCAGACTGCACTCTCACACCCTTTAGTGACCCCCAAGCTTACATGGAGATTAACCCATGAAACTATTTCAAGGGACATTTCATAATTGCTGACAACTCTGTACAAATTCCATCTGGGTTTTAGTTCTCCGGTGGCAGAGGAGGCTTGTGATGGTATATTTGGAGGGGGAAAGAGAAAGGAAGGAGAAGCAAAGAATCATCTCAATAAACATTCCCAAAATTTAAGCCTCATCCTGTGCGTAATGGGGGACGTGGGGAGGGGGTGAATTGTTTCACAGGTACAACTCAAAATGCTGAGGCTGGCTCTGAATGTCCACAGAACGTTGGAGTAAATACATAGTATTAATAGAAAGAGACAACACAAATGCCCCTGTAGCAGTGCTTTCCATTGCCATGGGTTCTTCCATTTCTAATCCAACTCTCTTAATCTCTAGGCCAGTAGGGACTAGTGTAACCGTGCAAATTTGGAGAGTAGTGAGGGTGGATACAAGAAACACTATTCATCAGCAACCTTGCAGACAACTAAGGAGCAACAACTTGGATTCGATGAGGTGATCCAGCCAATCCTCACTTGCAAGGATTGTGCTCCTAATAAAGAGCTTCAACATATATTGAATAAATACACATGGCGATACAAATTCAATGAAATTAAAGTGGGTGGAACTGGGGAGATCCTCAGTGCTTTGGACTGAACTCCACTCCTCTGTACCTCTTCCCCTCCATTTATACATTCCACCTGCCAGTGACTTCACAAACACCTTTGTGTGATCCCCATTTCTACCCCTCAAAATTTATTTTGTGCATTCCACTTTACTGCACAATATCCACAACAGCAATCTGCCAATGTCTACATCATCACTGCATTACCACTCTGCATCATCACTAGCCACTGCCTGTCCTATTGTTTTGAAGAACAGCACTTCACTGGACATGTTTAACATGCTAAAGATTAGTGACCTATTAAAATGCTTAGACTAGATTTATCTGGTGGAGGGTTCAGAGATGGATTACAATTTGTATGTGGCAGCTAATGTCACAACTAGACCATTCTCCAGACCTAAATTTTGGAATGAGGAGTGGTCAGAGCCACAACTAGACCATCCAGCAGTGAAGTGCCTTAGACCTTAATGTGGACATCATATAAAATCCAGCTATGAATTGCTAGAACCTATATATAAAGGATATATAAAGGATTATTAAAGAGGGGGAGAGAGAGACAGACACACACACACACACACACACACACACCATTTAATAGTCCTTAGCCTCATGTTTGGGGTGATTATAGACTTCAGTCCACTTCAGAAGATTGAAAAGAAAAAAAATTGGTTTCCGTTCAACAGAAAGGTGCCATTCTCAAACAGATTTTAAAGGTAATAGTTGCATTTGGATATAAATCCCAAGCCAAAAATCCCCAACCAAATATAAATATTAGCCAACATGCAAATAACAGGCCTGATGTTTAGTGACCATATTTAGTGTGCAAACAGTTCTATTCTGAGTACCAAAAATAGATTTTTCTCACCTTCCCATGTGAAGATCCTCTGAGCACCCAAAAGCATGACAGCTGGTCAGAGGTTTCAGCATTAAGTAGCACAGGAGCAAAATGTTGATATACATAATGTAATTTTTATATATAATTTTAACATATATAATACATATCTATGATACATATGTTAATACAGGTAAGTATGTAAGTATTATTACATGAACACACAAAAAATAAATGTAGACATTATCTGTCAGAACACAAGGGCAATATGGACTGTGAACTGTACTGCTGAAAGTTCCAATGTGAACACATTTTTTTAATCTCAAAAGAACTGAGAGATTTATGAAAAAGAACAGTAAAGAAAACCTAAATTAATTTCTTTCAAAGCTCAGAAATAAAAATATCAGCTCAGGTTAGGTTTGCGCCAGTTGTTTTGTGGGGGGGGGGGGTGTTTGTTTTAAACCAGTCTGTACATCTGCAATGTTCATACCACTATTACTACTTCTGCTTCACCAACTGAGAAATGAACTAAAAGTCAAGAGAAATGAATTTAAGAAGATGATAGATTAAAATTATTCTATTTGATGTTGAATGTTTTATATTTGTTAAATAAAGCAGGAATTCTAGGCACTGATCCTTGAAAACACCTATGCACATGCTTAACTTTACACTTCTGAATAGTCTCACTGAAGTCAGGCTACTGAGGTGCATAAAAAGTTAAGCTCATGCATAAGTGTTCCCAGGATTGAGGACTGAATGAATACATGATACAAACTGTCAACATCCCCCAGTGGTGAGGTCTTAATATCATCAAATAAGTATAAGATTCATGTATCTTCTCTGTATTATCATAGGAAACTATCAAAATGTCATACTTCTAATTTAAAAAGCATAAGCAGCACGCTATATTTGTAGTTTTGTTTCCTACTGTAAAGACACACTTAACAGTTTAATACGTATATTCAGCTAGCTTGGCACTGTCTATCTATCCTGTCTGTCTCTCCACTATCTACCATATCCTTTTAAAGCTCCTGCAACCAAAATAAGCATGTTATATTTCATAAGCAAAGGCCAGTTGGAAAGAAACATTTACTAGTTTTTCTAAATAAAAGTGACTATATTAGTGGTGGGAAAATATTTATAATTCTTCCTAGGTTGAAGGGCAGGTTTTGTTTGTTTTGTTTTTTAAATTGGCATCTGATTTGAGTAGGAAAAAAAGCAGGTAACATTCAATATAGGAATGACAGCAACTGCACAACGCCAAAGGCTTCTTGAGGTTTCATGATGATTTTTGAAGGTCAAAGGGCTTCACTAACAATAGACATGATTGACATTTTTCCATCAAAGGAAAACAATTAAAAAATAAAACATGGAGAAGAGGCCTTTTTTCCCAAAAAGAAATGTTTCACAAGTCTCATTTCACTGGAAGCTGTTCAGTTTTTCCAATGACAAGAAAAAACGTTTTGTTGTTGTTGTTTTTTTATTTTGAGGACAATATTAGCGTTCTCCTACCAGCTCTAATTAACAGAGGCATTTCTTTTTTTACCACTTGACATTTAATAAGTCTATTTTTAAACATTTCAAAAGGAATTGCAATTGTTATGCTATGAAGGCATATAGTAAACACTAGCTTTACTATTATTATTATTATAAATGATATTTTCTGCATCTCCACCACACTATTCTGGAAAACTCAGCCCTTTGCTGATACCACAAGGGTTACAGACCGATGTACAGGAAATGAAGGAACATTTATAATAAAAATCAAGCATCAGAAACACTGGAGTATCTGGGTAGTGGATACTCTGTGACTTGTTCGTAATGTAGCTTTATTCAGCTCTATTATATGTCTGATCCAAAGTCCACTGAGTTCAGTGCGCTCTGAATTAGGCCTTATACAAAACACAAATGTAGCAAACCCTGCAGACACTAGAGCTCTAGTCAGCACTCAGACAAAAGACACTTTGTAGAATTTTCTATTCCTGTTTTTCTTTGATATAGTACCATTCATATTTTAAAAACAAATCAAAACACACCTTTCTGTATTTTTTTTTAAACTGTGAAACCTGAAGATTGCATCAATGTAGAGCGTGTCGTGGTTTGTCTGGTTTGGTTTTTTCTTTGTCTCTTGATCATGCAAGTAGCTTCACTGATTTAACTGGTTCAGCATTTAAAAGCATGAGCCTCTACCACAGGGGAGGGCAAACTTTTTGGCCCGAGGGCCACGTCTGGGTATGGAAATTGTATGGCGGGCCATGAACGCTCATGAAATTGAGGGTTGGGGTGTGTGTGGGGGGGGGTGAGGGTTCCGGCTGGGGGTACGGGCTCTGGGGTGGAGCTGGGGATGAGGGGTTGGGGGTGCAGGAGGGTGCTCCAGGCTGGGACCGAGGGCTTCAGAGGGCAGGAGGGGGATCAGGGCTGGGGCAGGGGGTTGGGGCATGGGAGGGGGCCAGGGGTGCGGGCGCCTACCTCAGGCAGCTCCCAGAAGCAGTGGCATGTCCCCTCTCCGGTTCCTACACGGAGGCGCAGCCAGGTGGCTCTGCGCGCTGCCCTGTCCACAGACACCACCCCTGCAGCTCCCATTGGCCATGGTTTCCAGCCAATGGGAGCTGCGGGGGCAGCGCTTGGGTCTGGGGCAGCATGTGGAAGCCCCTGGCTGCTCCTATGTGTAGGAGCTGGAGGGGGGACATGCTGCTGCTTCCGGGAGCCACACAAAGTGGAGCAAGCCCCAGACCCTGCTCTCCAGCAGGAGCTTCAGGGCCAGATTAAAACACCTGGAGGGCCAGATGCGGCCCCTGGGCTGTAGTTTCCCACCCTTGCTCTACCACATGAACTAAAAGAGTAACTCCGTTAACTGGCAGCTTTAGTAATCTCTTATCCATTTATCAGGATTAGCCACCAGAGGGTGACAAAATCCAATACTCGCCCGGTATGGGTGACACTCACATTGCCACTGTTCATGGTGTTTTATGTAGACAGAAATTCAATCTCAATGGCTTTCAGCATACCCATGTTTTAAGAACACTAACACCAGGCTAAAGATTTTAAAAATAAGGAATTAGCAAGTCACTGTGGACACAGAGGCAGCACTAAAACTTCACAGTGAAGGGAATGTGTACACTTGCATGGGTGCCCTCACTTTCTTCTTTCTTTCATGTCTGTAAAAGCTGGAGTAACTCTGCGTCTGCCAGAAAGGAAGTTCAATTTTTAAGAGTGACCACAGGGTACACAGTATGTCCTTTCATAGAAAGGAAAATCTATTGTTGCAATGGCTCTGTGGAGCAAATATCAGAAGGCAGGATTTAGTGGGAGGGACACATAACCAGAGTATAGGAAATGTCCTAAGGGGCATTACTACTCAGGGGTGGCAGGTTTGTAAGAATTTTGGTGGTGCCCACAACACCCAGCACCTGCCTAAGGCTCTGGGACGGAGTTTGGTTGGGGGAGGGAGTTTGGGTTGCAGGCTCTGGGACAGAGTTTGGGTAGAGGCTCTGGGCTGGGGCAGAGGATTGGGGTGCAGGAGGGGTGTAGGGTGCAGGCTCTGAGAGGGAGTTTGTGTGCAGGAGGGGTGAGAGGTCAGGCTCTGGGACGGAGTTTGGGTGCAGGCTCTGGGCTGGGGAAGGGGATTGGGGTGCAGGGTCTGGGACAGGGGTGCTCAAGGACCGGGCAGGACGGTCCCGTGGCCATAGTTTGCCCACCTCTGCTCTGGGAGATAGTTTGGGTGCAGGCTCTGGGCTGGGGCAGGGGGTGGGAGTGGAAGAGGGGGTGAGGGGTGCAAGCTCTGGGAGGGAGTTTGGGGGTGAGAGAGGGTGCGGGGGGTGGAGGTGCAGAAGGAAATCTGGGGGTTGGAGGGTGTGTGTGGGGAGGGGCTGTGGGTGCAGGCTCTGGAAGTGGATGGGGGGTTCAGTGTGTACCTGGAGCACCCCCTCCGGCAGCGGATCCTAGGCGGGGAAGACCGGGGGGTGTCCGCACGCTACTGTCCCCAGGCACCGCCCCTGCAGGGGCGTTCAGGGCGGGGGCAGCGCGCAGCGGCACAGCCCCCCAGGCTGCAAGGACGTGCCAGGAACAATGTGGAACAAGCACGCAGGAAGCCGCTCAGCCCCGCTGCACTGCCGGGTGGCGGCGGGAGCCCCCGGACTGCTTTAAACCGCCCAGGGGCAGCAGGCGGGGCAGGGGAATGTGCGCGGGGGATGGGGGGCAGGCAAGAAACTTTGCTGGAGCTGGGCCCCTGGGCCAGGAATATTCCTGGTGCCCAGGCACCATGGGCCCATAGAACTCGCCGCCCATGTTACTACTGTGATGCGACAATTACTAGGGAACAAAATGGCCTCACAGTAACTGCAATAAAATTAGGTTTCAGAGTAGCAGCCGTGTTAGTCTGTATTCGCAAAAAGAAAAGGAGTACTTGTGGCACCTTAGAGACTAACCAATTTATTTGAGCATGAGCTTTCGTGAGCTACAGCCGAAGTGAGCTATAGCTCACAAAAGCTTATGCTCAAATAAATTGGTTAGTCTCTAAGGTGCCACTAGTACTCCTTTTCTTTTTGCAATAAAATTGCAACAGACCAGAAAGTCCACTGGAAATTATCATTGCAAGCAGGGCCAGATTTATGGGCAAGTGACCCAGACGACTACCTGAGGTGCCAAGCTTGGGGGGCTGTTTTTGTTGTTAGCAACAAAAGGGAAAAGAATGTTTGAAGTAACATATTTCAGGTATTCCATATGTTGATTCATTTTTCACTAACCTCCTAGAATGTTCTGGGCCTTTGTAGACTCTCATAAAACCTTCCAGACTTTCTGAGAACTACATTTTCCTTCAATGTCCTAAAATGTTGTCAGCCATGTTGTTGAGGATATATAAGGGCGACACCAGTCAGTCAGTGAGATATAAGAACAAACTGAAGTGAAAGGAGAGCCCAGCTGCGATACTGTGAACCTTGTTTTATTGTGTATTTGTGAAAGTGTACTTGGGTTTTAAGACTTGAAGAGTATAAGTAGTGACCAAGGGACATATTGAATGAGACACCAGAGATATCTATCGAACCCCTATCTACACAACAATATAAAAGATATACTGTTACTTCTTTTGCCATGCTTAACATGTAATCCTTGATATCTTTCTAAGACTGCAGAACATAAAAAATGCCCCCAAAAAAGCCTTCAGGAGCTCAGTATAGGAAGCGAAAAGCTCAACTGCAGTCTAGTTTGCAGCCAGGGGCAAATTTAATGGGAAAATATCTGAAACAGAACAACATAGACCAGGCTGAGGCAGTAGTGATTGTCCCAGTGCAGAAGAAATTGAGGAGCAAAGTGAAAAAGATGGAAGTCCTATTACTGAGGAATTAGCAGATTTGCCTGAAGAGAAGGAATGGAAATGTGAAGAAAGTGATGGAATATTGTCCATTTTTCCTGGCAGCATAAAGGAGAGTGATAAGAAAGAATATGGCTCACATGACAAGGAGAGAAATGATAAAGAAGAATCAGCTTTGCATGATGACAGAAACAACAGCAAGAAAAACTGCACACCACAAATCGATACATCAGATCCTGCTTTATGGCTGGTGATCCTAAACTCTGCCAATATTGACTGTACAATTTTGAACGGGCCAGGAAAAATCGAGGATATGACATTTCCAGTAAATGAGCAGAAGCAACACTTCACAAAGTAACAATGCAAAAGAGTGCTCGAGAATGGTGAGAAACCGAATCAGCATTGGCTATTTTACTCAAAATCAAATGACAAAATTGTTCCATTTTTGTTGCAAAATATTTCACAAGAATGCCAAATTGTTACTTGTGCTTTCTGGGTACAATTACTGGCATAACTTGGCTGATGCTCTAAAGCAGCATGAAAAGTCACCCGGCCATTTTACGATCCACTCCAAATGGATGGAGGTCAAGTCCAGGCTCAATCTGAATATATGCACAGGTGCAGAAAACCAGCACGTTATTTATGTAGAAACCCAGCATTGGATGAACATGCTTGAGTGTCTGATCTCAATTATCCTCTTCCTTGCAAAGAATAATTTGGCTTTCCAGGGCTTGCTGGATAAGTCGTTCACCGAATGTAATGGTAATTTCCTCGGCTTGGTAGAGCTCCTTGGGAAATGCGAAGATGTAATGCGTGAACACCTACATTGAGTAGTTTGTAAAGAAGCTATAGACCATTACTGCAGCAAAACAATTCAAAATGAACTGATCGACCTCATGGCAAGGAAGGTGCTTGATAACATATTTAGTCACCCAGCAAAGTGAAATACTATGCTCTAAGAATGGACTGTATTCCCATCATTAGTCACAGTGAAAAGGTATAATTTACAGCAAGATTTGTTGACAATGAGGATGGCTGTATCCAAGCAAAGAAACAGACTATCTGTTTTTGCTCTGTGAACAACTCTACTGGAAAAGGCCTAACAGAACTGTTTATGAATGTTTTGAATGAGAATAAAATAAATCTTCAGGACTGCTGTGGCCAAGGCTACGATAATGGCGCGAATGTGAAGGGAAGAAACAGTGGCGTCCAGGTAAGAATCCTTGTACTGAATCCAAGAGCTTTCTTCAGGCCTTGTGGCTGCCATTCCCTCAGCCTGGTTGTGTCAGATGCAGCATCATCTTCTTTAGATTCATTATCTCTCTTCAGAGTACTGCAAAGAATATACACCCTGTTTTCAACATCAACTATCAGGTGGAAGATCCTCATGGACAATGTTACCAATCTGACCGTGAAGCCGCTAAGTGACACTCACTGGGAGAGCCGCATTGACAGCGCATTTGCTCCAACCCCTCAGACAGAGACAAACACCTACAAGATCTCTATCAAGCATTCTTACAACTACATACCCACCTGCTGAAGTGAAGAAACAGACTGACAGAGCCAGAAGAGTACCCAGAAGTCACCTACTACAGGACAGGCCCAACAAAGAAAACAACAGAACGCCACTAGCCGTCACCTTCAGCCCCCAACTAAAACCTCTCCAACGCATCATCAAGGATCTACAACCTATCCTGAAGGACGACCCACCACTCTCACAAATCTTGGGAGACAGGCCAGTCCTTGCCTACAGACAGCCCCACAACCTGAAGCAAATACTCACCAGCAACCACACACCACACAACAGAACAACTAACCCAGGAACCTATCCTTGCAAAAAAGTTCGTTGCCAACTGTGTCCACATATCTATTCAGGAGACACCATCATAGGGCTTAATCACATCAGCCACGCTATCAGAGGCTCGTTCACCTGCACATCCAGCAATGTGATATATGCCATCATGTGCCAGCAATGCCCCTCTGCCATGTACATTGGTCAAACTGGACAGTCTCTACGTAAAAGAATACATGGACACAAATCAGACATCAAGAATTATAACATTCATAAACCAGTCGGAGAACACTTCAATCTCTCTGGTCACTCGATCTCTGACCTAAAAGTCGTAATATTACAACAAACAGACTTCAAAAACAGACTCCAACGAGAGCCTGCTGAATTGGAATTAATTTCCAAACTGGATACAATTAACTCAGGCTTGAATAGAGACTGGGAGTGGATGAGTCATTACACAAAGTAAAACTATTTCCCCATGTTTATTCCCCCCCTCCCCACTGTTCCTCAGACGTTCTTGTTAACTGCTTGAAATGGCCCACCTTGATTATCACTACAAAAGGTTTTCTTCCCCCCTCCCCACTCTCCTGCGGGTAATAGCTCACCTTAAGCGATCACTCTCCTTACAGTGTGTATGATAACACCCATTTTTTCATGTTCTGTGTGTATATAAATCTCCCCACTGTATTTTCCACTGAATGCATCCGATGAAGTGAGCTGTAGCTCACGAAAGCTTATGCTCAGATAAATTGGTTAGTCTCTAAGGTGCCACAATTACTCCTCTTCTTTTAGTGTAAGACCAGTGAGGTACCAGGTGACTAAGGTTTATGATGCCAGGATGGAACTGGCGCAGTCAAGTAAAGCCGAGGCCTGAATCCAAAAAGAGGCATAAAGGCAAATCAGATCACTGACTTCAAATTTCTGGTCTCAGCTGTGGTTTGGCATAATATCCTGTTCCAAGTAAACACAGTAAGCAAGGCATCTGTTCGATGGAAATCGTGACTGCACTAATTTTGGTGAGAAGCTGCCTTGATTTCATTATGGCCTACTGAGACAATGGATTTGAAGATGCTATCACTGCTGCCAAAGAAATGGCAGAAAACATAGGAGTTGTGCCTATCTTCAAGGAAACTCATATTCATCAGGAGACAATTTGGTTACGAGGGCAGAGATAAGATGATGGGAAGCTCGAAAGAAAAAATTAAGAGGGAGGTTTTTTGCTCACTTGCTGACACTGCTTGAGTGTCCATTGAAGAAAGTGGACAGATGAAGCACCATGAAAAGATCTGGGTTTTTTGTATGATCTTAGTAAGCTGCCAGCAGATAGGAAAACACTCTTGAACAGAACCTTCACTGAAGGCTTACACATGGGAAACACTTGGACGTCAATGATAAAGACCTTTATGTTGAATTGGACAACATCCATCACATCTTGCAACACGGGAAGTACTCTCAACCCCAAGTTCTACAATTCATTCATGATGTAGAGCTGAAAGATAATTTTCCTAATGTGTGAATAGCTTTGAGGAGTCTGCTCACACTGCTGGTCACAGTCACGATTGGTGAGCGCAGATTTTTGAAGCTCGGGCTCATTAAAACATATCTTTGATCAATGATAGCTGATGAAGACTGACATCGCTTGCAATTTTATTGCTTGAAAATGCCATTGGCCAGTCTTTGGTTCTCTCTGATGCTATGCTTCAGTTTGCAAGGACAAAGGTGAGAAAAGTGACATTTTGAACTAAAGGACTAGCGTTCACATTCTAAGGCTGTCACCGACTAGAACGCTATTTAATACTGGTGCACGGTTCAATTTCTTGATATTAGTACATTTCAATAATACTTAAAGTTTAAAAGTTTCTATAAGCTTAGAGGAAACACATTTTTTTATTTGTGTATATATGGCATGAATAAATACAGATTTATAGTTCCTAGTGTGCAAATTTATCACCTTATCATAACAGGGATAAATCATGCATGCAAATTGTGCATCAAAGTTGTGAAATGGGCTACAAATGCAATAAAGAATAAAGCATTCAAATATTTAACAAATGGAGGGGAGGGTGCCAAAGATGCTCCTTGCCTAGGGCCCCATTTGGTCTACGGCTGGATCTGGTTGCAAGCAATGCAATGAAAAGTTTATGAAAAGGTGCACATGAGTATGGGCGAGGGAAGTGTTACCCCTATCACAAACAGAACTTGCATTTGGATTTATTTGTGTATTTGTTGGCAATCCACAGAAGAGGTTTTATTTCCACTTTTGAAAAACTGTTTTGGTTGCTTTGAGAAAAATTTCCCAGTGCCATGTCAGTCAACATTGTGGATAGAAATACTATGCAACACCTAATGCAGGTCAAGTTTTAGGCCTAGTAATCTTGACAGTGGCCTTTTAATGATTCATTTTTGTTACCACAGTTTTATTTCTGCCACAGACTGTACTATATAAATTCACTTTCCAGTTTGAAAACGTACACTTTAGACTCTTTTAGCTTCTTTATTTCAACAAGAAACCTTTGATTATGGAAAGGCTTTTGTCAATAAGAGCAGAGTAATGATTAAGTAGACCATACTCTCAAACATAAAGGTCAGTCTAGACATTCTGTGTGGGGGAAAGCACAGGGTGTCTGCCATTTTATTTCCTGTCAATTGTTGAGGGGATGATTTGTCTCTGTAAATAGCCTGGAATAATTCTGAAACAACTTTTCCTCCTCTTTCTGGAAAATCTTGTTTGGGGGGAAAACAAATGGGTTAACGGAGACTGTGTATTTAAAAGAATATATAAATTAATATTTTTTTAAAAAAAATATTTAGAACTTTTTATATTGGCTAAAAATGTTTTTCTCTGTTTTCAAACTCTGAACCAAATATGTAATTAAAACAAGATGTCCTGCCAGGGAAGATATATTTTGAAAACGGTTTTGGCTTGTTGTACAGCTGTGGTTATCCATCAAAGATTACTTGCTTGCCTTCTAAAGAAAAAAAAGCAAGAAAATATTTGAAAATGCAAAAATTTGAGGAAGTCTAAAAGTAAAGTCTTATGAACAGCACAAAACAGAATATTTCTCTTCCCAAGCAAAGATGTACAGGGTGTTTTTCAGTGAGTGATGCAGATAAATAATTTATCTGTAAAAAGCAAAATACATTTAAGCAAATCATTCAACTATATGTTTCTTTTCAATGTTTTAAAGTGCAAATTACTCCAAGAGATAAGTTTTTAAGTCTTGTGCAGGAACTAACTGAATTTACCAAATGAAGATGAATGCATATATACTTTCTAGTTTGCTATTCTCTCAGAATTTCACCTGAATTCTAACACTTCATGTTATATCACTCTTCTAAAAGTGTTGGCCATTTCACAATAAAAACCCAGAATTTATAACCTTAAGTACATGGTCTGAAACTGTTGTTGGAACTAAATACTGCAAATGAGGTGTACTGGATAATTTTCCTTCTTTTACACACAATATATATTGGCTCTGAGAACATCCTATTATTTTAGCTAGACAGACAGATTTTCTAATAGTTGTACATATGCTGTATCTAAAAGGAGGAATAAATGTATTTTATAAATATAGTATACAAGTGTGAATAACAGGACAGAACACCTGGAAAAGAGAAGATTTTTAAAAAAGCCATGTTCATCTGACCTTAAAAACAAGTCTTGAGAGATACACTGGTGACATAAGAGAATTTTTTAAAAATATACCAAACTAAAAAATAAAGTTACTCTCCTGCTACATGCTTCAGAGGGCCTTTTTTTTCTAGTCAGTGTGTCTGAAGATACAGAGTAGATATCTTATAGCACAATGGACAAGTCATAGTGTGGAATTTTCTAAAGTGCTGAGGTTTGGGTTAACTCTGCTCCCATTAACGTCAATGGTGAATCTCAGATTAACCCCTGAGCACTTTTGAACATCCCACCCAGATTGTCTGTAGTCAGCATCAAGGCTGTATCATACATCTCTCTCTCTCAACCCCACCTGGGAAAGAGCTGATGCCATGCATGTTCACTCAAAGGCGTCACCAACAAAAACTCCTGTAAGATTACAAAATATTTATGTAACATTATTCATTTGCCCATCTTATTAAAAGCATAAATAAAGACATAGTCCATGCCTAAAGAGCTTGCACTATACAAAGACAAAATAATTTTTTTTTGAAGGATGACATCACAGCATGAGAGGAAGAGTGAGGGATTTTATTAAGGATATGAAGGAAAAGAGTAATTGTTAGAAGAGAGTGGTTATAAGAAATGACTTTAGGAATAAGAAGGAGAAGGAGGTTGCTTGGTGGATGAGCACAGGGAAACTGTACCAGACATAGCTGACAGCAAAAAGCTAAGAATAAATGAATAGAGAATGAAGGAGAAAGGACTAGGAAACAGTAGACTAGGGGGAAATGAAAGTAGATAGATGGGCAAGCATATGGAGGATGTTGTAGATAAGGATGTACTAGAAAAGCATCTTTCATTACATAGCGACAGATGTGGACCATTTGACACTCCATCTGGAAAATAATATAACAGAAAGAAACCGCATTTTGTCTTCTAATATTCTACTTTAGAAATAATGATAGTGACTTCACATTTCTAGGGCAGCTTTCATCTCAGAGGATCTATGAAACTGAATACATAGGCTAAAACTTGCCAAGAAATGGCCTGATTTTCAGAGATGGCAAGCAGCCACAACTCCTAATGCCTTGCTAGAAACAAATGTTCATACTCACCACTTCTGAAAATCAGGCCATTATTTACATGGAAGTGTGTAAGGAAGGATTTAGGTATCTAACTTATAAAGCTCAATTTTGATTATATGGGTCATAAATTTTACCAGGGTTCACTTCAATCCATCAGTGAAGTACCAACACCTCTGAGGCTGAAACTGTGGAATACAGCTACTACTTAAATTTCACACAGCAGCATAACAGGAGACACAAAATGAAGAGTTTCAGAGTAGCAGCCATGTTAGTCTGTATTCGCAAAAGAAAAGGAGTACTTTTGGCACTTTAGAGACTAACAAATTTATTTGCTCCCCACTGTATTTTCCACTGAATGCATCCAATGAAGTGAGCTGTAGCTCACGAAAGCTTATGCTCAAATAAATTTGTTAGTCTCTAAGGTGCCACAAGTCCTCCTTTTCTTTTACAAAATGAAGAATAGCTTTTCCAGCTGAAAGTGGAGGAAGAATTTTACCTTAGTGACTTATGTTTATATATGTAGCTTTTTTCTGTTGTTTTAGATATTTGTAGCATTTTGTATTATTGCATTTTTGCATAGTTACCTAATGAAAAAATGTATAATTCATACACAAGAGGCCAGAGTTGATATATATTTAGTGTTGCCAACTTTCTAATCACACAAAACCGAACACACTTGCCCCTCCCTGAGACCCTGCCCCTTCTCTGAGGTCCCGCCCCCACTCACTCCATTCCTCGCTCCCCACCCCCGCTGCTCACTCTCTGCCATTTTCACTGGGCTGGGACAGGGGGTTTGGGTGCGGGATGTAGGGAGGGCTATGGCTGGAGGTGGGCTCCGAGGAGAGGCCAGAAATGAGGAATTCAGGGTGCGGGAGGGGAGTCCAGGCTGGGGCAGCAGGTTGAGGTATGAGGGGGGTGAGGGCTTCAGCTGGGGGTGCGGGCTCTAGAGTGGAGCTGAGGATGAGGAGTTTGGGGTGTAGGAGGGGGCTCAGGGCTTGGTCCAATGGATTCAGAGTGCAGGAAGGGGCTCAGGGCTAGGGCAGGGGGTTCGGATGCAGAAGAGGATGCAGTTTCTGGCTGGGGGTGTGGGCTCTGGGGTAGAGTTGGGGATGAGGGGTTTGGGGTGCAGGAGTGGACTCAGGGCTGGGACAGGGGTTGGGGTGCTGGAGGGGGTGTCGGGTGCGGGCTCCAGGATGGAGTGAAGGGTGCCGGCTTCAGTGAGGCCGAACTTACCTTAGGTGGCTCCCAGAAGTGCCCAGCATGTCTGACTCCTAGGCAGAGAAGTGGCCAGGAGGCTCTGCATGGTGCCTGCAACCACAGGCACTGCCCCCGCAGCTACCACTGGCTGTGGTTCCCAGCCAATGGGAGCTGCTCAGCCGGTCCTCAGGGCGGGGGCAGTGCGCAGAGCCCCCATGGCTGCCCCTCCGCCTAGGAGCCGGACATGCCAGTTGCTTCCAGGAGCCTGCCTTAGCCCTGCTGCATTACCGACCAGACTTTTAGTGGCCCAGTCAGTGGTACTGACTGGAGCCACCAGGGTCCCTTTTCAACCAGGCGTTCCGATCAAAAACTGGACGCCTGGCAACCCTAAATATATTTATATATACATTTTTAAAATTATTTTTCTGATAAAGTGCCCTTTGATTGGACTAATTTTTAACATTAGTTCCCCCTCTCCCACTTCCTCCCCGGTAACATTTAGAAGGGCCATTGGCAGACTGAAGAGTAACAACAGAAATATGTTCAAGACCATCCCTCTTTTCCCATGCCCTTTCTCTCCATACAGTCCTTCCAGCTGCCTCTTAAATTTCACTTTCACTTTCAGGATCGCAGCTTCTTTTACTGATAAATACTCTCATTCAGACATTGGAGAAGGACATATATGATCCGCAAATCAGTGGAACTTATAATACACAGTCCCAAGTCAAATTTGCAACATAAAACTGAAAAAATGAGAAGAGAATACTTTCTCTAATCTTTCAGGATAATCATCTTTATGATTACATGCAATACACACATGTATAAAATTACCACATAGAAATGTAATTTTGATATGGATGGTGGTCCTTTTACTTCCTGTCATTTTGTGCAATTTAAATTTGAGCCTAAACACTGAATAAAAAGATGGCTAGCATCTTGTAAATTTTGATGCACATGAATTATATAATGTGGTTTGCTTGTACAGAGATCATTTATAAAGGAAAAGCATGTTCAATCATTTTTATCCACATATTGTGCATTTTGATTACGATTACTTAAATATGCAAGAACGAGAAATACTCTGCTACAATGAAGAGTTGTTATCCAAAGAGACAATTAACTGATAACATAAGTTTCTATTTTAAATGCTCCATTTAGGACCACTCCAACCTGAAATGGGTTTCTTACAAAATGGTTGTCTAGCTGAACATTGTCAGGAAATACAGTCAGTATCGTGAGGGAGAAAAAAATTAATTGATTCACCAGCATGAAGTACCAATGATTACATATAAACTCTGGAGGATTATTAGTGGATAGAAAGAAGAAAAGAGGAGAGGGGGTGCATTTTAAAGATAATTCAACACGTTTCATTCTAAATATTCAGCCCTTTTGCATATTTAGAGTATTCATCCATTACTGGTCATGTAATGGAAAATAAGCAGCTGTGACTTGCTTAATAGTATATATAAATAGAACAAACGAACAGGTCTTTATACTTTATTCCCTTCAAACACCACCATATAAGTTAAACATGTCTGATCATTGGCATGGCATGCAGTATATACAAATATGAAAAAATATGATTGTCTGAATAAGGTATGTTATGGTTAATAAAGAATCACACTGTTTTTTCCCCAAACCCAAATGTGTGATGATAAATGCAGCAACCTGCAGCCCCTTTGTCTGTATTTCAGACATAAGTCCTTTTGTATCTCTGATAGAATGGGTTGGCCTAGGATGCTTCCTGCTTCAGGGAAAAAATGTTAAATAAGAACAACAAATTATATGTACTTCCTTCCTCGGTATTTCAAAAGACAGGTTTTCAGTGAATGGAAAAGAAGAAAGATGCTGCCCAATTACATATTGGTAAAACTAGGCAGTATTTTGTTGTTCTTATTTAACTTTTTTTCTCTCAGATGGGCAACATCCACTCTATCATATACCAAAGGACTGCACATCTGAATGCTGTGTAATGCAAGGGACACCCGATTGCTCAGCACAAACAGAGTGAAATACTGGCCCCCTTGAAGTCAATGGCAAAACACACACTAACATCTTAAGAATCAAGATTTCATCCTCCATATATTTTTTTATTTGTATCCATCATCTAAAATGGTTTTGAAGAAAAACCTAAATTTTTACAGTGCAGTATACGCTAATCCATTAACCTTTGAATGGTGATGTATAGCAACACATTTCATCTATTCCAAGGCCAGAAGGGACCATTGTGATCATCTTGTCTGACCTCCTGTACAACACAGGCCAGAGAACTTCCCCAAAATAATTCCTAGATCACATCTTTTAGAAAAACATCCAAACTTCATTTAAAAATGGTCAGTGATGGAGAACCAAAACAACGACCCACATTAAATTGTTCCAGTGGTTAATTATCCTTATTATAAGGCAAATTTTATGCCTTATTTCCAATCTGAATTTGTCTAGCTTTGACTTCCAGCCATTGGATTGTGTAATACATTCACTCTGCTAGACTGAAGAGCCCATTATCAAATATTTGTTCCTCATGTAGATACTTATAGATTGTAATCAAATCACACCATAACCTTCTCTTTGTTAAACTAAATAGATTGAGCTCTTTCAGTCTATTGCTATAAAGCATGCTTTCTAATCCTTTAATCATTCTCATGGCTCTTCTCTGACCCCTCTTCACCCCCCTTCTTAAATTGTGAACACAAGGACTGGACACAGTATTCCAGCTGTTGTTGCACCAGTGCCAGGTAAAATACCCTCTCTAGTCCTACTCATATTTCCCTGTTTATGCATCCCAGGCCCTCATCTGCTGTTTTGGCCACAACATCCCATTCAGAGCTCATGTTCACCCATCCACCGAGTCCCCCAAATCATTTTCAGAGTCACTTCTTCCTAAGATATAGTATCTCATGCTGTAAATATGGCCTAATTCTTTGTTCCTAGATATATGTATTTATATTTAGCTATATTAAAATGAATATTATTTGCTTGTGCCATGACCTATCCTCATTATTACTGACCACTGCCCCAATTTTTGTGCCATGTGCAAACTTCATCATTGATGATTATATGTTTTCTTCCAGGTCACTGATAAAAATATTAAATAGAGTAGGGCCAAGAATCAGTCCCCATGGGACCCCACCCAAAACATACTCAATGGCAATTCACCATTTACTATTATATTTGGAGACCTATCAGTTGGCCAATTTTTAATCTAATTAATATGTGCCACATTAATTTTATGTCTTTCCAATTTTTTAATCAAAATGTCAGAAGTTTAAGTATTTTACATCAACACTATTACCTTTATCAACCAAACTTGTGATCACATAAAAAAGACATCAAGTTATTTTGGATGTACTCTGCGTAAACCCTTGTTGATTTCCTTTAATTCTTTATTAATCTATTCCTGTATTAGCTGCACCATTATCTTGCCTGGGATTGATGTCAGACTGACAAACCTATTATTACCTGGGCCATCCAGCTTATCAGTTGTAAAAAGCGATACATTAACTTTCTACCAGTCTTCTAGAATTTCCTCACTGTTCAAAGACTTATTGAAAATCAATATTAGTGGCCCAGTGAGCTCCTCAGTCAGCTTTTTTAAAATTCCTGGATGCAAATTATTTGGACTTACTGATTAAAAATGTCCAACTTAAGTAGTTTCTGTTTAACATCCTCCAGAGATCCAGAAAGGAATGGAAAGAGTGTTATCACCATATGAGAGCATATAATCTGTTTTTTCCCCAAATACAGAACAGATATATTTATTGAACACGTCTGTCTTTTCTGCATTATTATTGATAATTCTACAATTTAAATCTTGTAATGGATCAATACAATTGTCAGGATTCTTTTTGTTTCAAATAAATCTAAAAAACTTATTGCCTTATGCCCCTTGGCTTCCAGTATCAATTTTCTATAATTCTTAACTTTTAATTTATATTCATTACAATCAATCCCCACTTTGTTTTATATATATATATAAAAATTACAGTTACCTTCACTTCTCCTCTAAACCACATGGGTTTTTTGATCAGCGTGGCCTTCTTCCTCTATTGCAGGATTGTTCAGTTTGGGGAATCTCAGTTCAGTTCAGTTTGGGGAATCTCACCAGCAGGAGAGTGGGTTTGTGTGTGGGGGGTGGAGGGGGGTGAGAAAACCTGGATTTGTGCTGGAAATGGCCCAACTTGATTATCATACACATTGTAAGGAGAGTGATCACTTTAGATAAGCTATTGCCAGCAGAAGAGTGGGGTGGGGGGAGGTATTTTTTCATGCTTTGTGTGTATAAAAGATCTTCTACACTCCACAGTATGCATCCGATGAAGTGAGCTGTAGCTCACGAAAGCTTATGCTCAAATAAATTGGTTAGTCTCTAAGGTGCCACAAGTACTCCTTTTCTTTTTGCGAATACAGACTAACACGGCTGTTACTCTGAAACCTGAGATCACCAAGGCTTTGCATTGCTTTCGACTTGCTCTTCCACACTGGAAAGTCTGCTGTACCACCTTGCTCAAGCTACTAAAAATTGAAAGAACATGGGTTCAAATTCTGCCTGAGAAACCCAAGGAACTCAGGGCAGAATTTGGATTTGTGGGATTTAAAATTATTGTAATAAACTTGTATTACCAGGCAAACAATTCCTACCAACACAGACCCCAATCCTGCAAGGACCTGCGTACCCTCAACTCCCATTAATTTCAGAAGAATGTGTTAACATTTCGTTTTACAGCCCCTATTTTTCTTTTAGTGAGAATGGAAGATCTAGGACTTTAATGTACCTGTTACACAACTAACAAAGATATGTTGGATCATACTCAGCCTTGCAGGAAGATCCATTTAATGAAATGAAGTTTTTGCCCATTTACAAAAAGA
Organism: Chelonia mydas; assembly: GCF_015237465.2. Lineage (NCBI taxonomy): Eukaryota > Metazoa > Chordata > Testudines > Cheloniidae > Chelonia > Chelonia mydas. The sequence goes on along the minus strand of NC_057851.1, from coordinate 86,201,212 downwards.
ATGGATTTGTCCCAATGTCTCCACATTTTACTTAAGGTAGTTACCTTTTTCACTCATCAAATCCAGTTTCTAAGACACACTTTAGGAACTAAGGAAGAAACAGATTATGGGAAATTAGACAATTTAGAACGTTTCATGGGTTGTCCATAAAAGAAATCATCACTGACATGTGCTATGAGCGCTCCTTTCTTCTAAAATCATAGCTTCTTAAACTGCTCTAGGGTGATACATTCGTTTATAAATTTAGACAACTAACAGTGTGCTCCCTTGTTCACAAGTCACTGTTTTTCTCAGTATAGGTATTTTAATACTTCAAGTCTAATTCTGACAGAGTCTAAACTTGTTGCAATACTTTGCATGTGTGAAAACAAAACTGGTAAGTTAGGAAGGAATAAAGGGCACCGGCCACCACAATCTTTGCTGGATTCGAGGGTGGGGGACAGTATTCCTGGAGGGTGATCACAGTACCCACAAGCCAATTGGCATCCCTCCCTTGTAAGCATGCTGCCCATAAAAGGTGGTGCCAAGAAGATGTGCATTCCTTTCTGCCCAAACATCACTCCCTGCCCCCCACAAGGTGAATATTTCACCCTTCCTTCTATTTCTTTCAATCTATTATGTCTAAGAGGGAGATGGAAAGGTGTTAACTCTCTTATTACTCTGTTTGTATGTAGCTGTGTTGTGTAAAAAATTCTAAATCATCTTTTTTCCTCCTACGCCCTCTCCCTTTCATAATGGTGCACACTGGTGTTTGGAGAGGGTAATGATTGGGCGAGCTTTTGAATTAAGCTCTACATTTCAGATTTATGGCATTTTGACAGATTGCAGATGCATGTTGGTTCAATTATGCCCTCTTTGCACCTCATCCAAACAAATAACTGTAATGGTATTACATGATGTGTAAGTGCAGAATCTGGCTAAGAAAAGAAAAGAAAAAAGAAAAGAAACTGCTGCCAAACAAGAGAAAGATGTCACTGCAACAGCAAATGGTCTTATGGGATCTCCTCCTCTGTGTGGAATTAATTACAGACTCTCCTGCCAAGAATAATTCTGGAACTTATAACCAGTGTTGAGCAGTCAGAGCAGCACTTGACTAAATCCAGGTAAACAAACAACTTAACTTTCCCAGGTATGTGACGGATTCTCCATCACTTGCAGTCTTTAAGTCAAGACTCATTATCTGTCTAAAATATATACTATAGCTCAAAATTGAAGTTATGGATTTGATGCAGAAATTACTGGGGGAGGTCCTTCGGCCTGCATTATGCAAGTCAGACTAGATAATCAGACTGGTGCCCTCAGGCCTTAAAAATTATGAATCCTGAATCTATGAATTGTGCAGGAGTGCACAACTTGGAGGCCCATATAAAGTGTTTTGGGAGCCAATTGGAAATCTGGTATTAGTTTATCAAACAGTAAAAAGAATCTTCAGTCCCACTGAAGTCAAGTCCAGTTGAAGAAATCAAGTGACTGCCCAACTGCAGACAAGTTTGAAATTTGTGGCAGATCATAAAATGTCTGTTTTGGGGCCTGAGGGAAGAAACTGCCTGTGAAGTTCAAGGACTTTAATTAATTAAAAATTGCCTGATTCCTGATGCTGTAAGTCAGAATTCCAATGATGACTTTATCAGAGCAGAGAACAATCTTGGCTGTCATCCCTGCAGGGTCATTTCATCACAATCCTGAGTCACAGAGTTAAGATCCAAGGCATAGATTTTATTTTGTATGAAAAGTGAAAAGAGTGTCAAATATAAAGAATATTGAAAACTCTATTTTTAATCAAAGATGTCAGGAGTAAAATGCAAGCTCAAAGATGAGCTGCAATGCCTCTGAGTTGGCAAAGTGTTATTATGCCATTAGACTGAGAATGCTGTTCCCAGGGGAGGAAACTTACAGAAATAAGATAAAATTAGAAAATACAAAACTTGCACTCAAATTAGATGTTGGCTCTGCCTGAAGTTTGAGGATTGTTTGCCTTTTTTCCTCAAACAGCCTTTTTATAGGAGCTCATTCTAACGTAAGTCAATAGACAGTCCAATAGGTTCTGTGGTCTAACACTAAAATGTTGATTTAATTTGCTGGCTGTATCATTTTAAAAAGGTCTTATTCTATTCTATTTAAATATTCTAAATTAATTCTATTTAAATTATTCTCTTTAAAGGTTAGTTCTCAAATTGGTTTGGAATATTAACTGTTGTCAGGCATTTTACAGTGAGAACGAAGTATGCAAAACAACTATTTACACCTGTTGTCAACATAACTTCACATGAGGATATCCAAATTTGGAAATACTAGAAAGGCACATCTTTATTTTCATTCTCTCATTGAGCCTGATTTTCGGAAGATGGCCTCTTTTCATTCATTTTTGTTTTGGGGAACTCCAGCAGACACATTGATCAGTTATTAACATCTGCACATGCAGCTGACAAAATCTAACGGTTGCAAGACATGAGCTGCGTTTTGCACATGTACATTCTCTTGCCTGCACTGTGTGGCATAGAGTTCTGCTACACAGTCTTGGAATAAAAGATTGTGAAGGAGGAAGGAGTACATGGAGGGATATAGTGTGTGGGAGGTCACAGATGGGGAAGGAGACATAGGGGGTGCAGAGGTTATGGGACAGTGCACTGAATGGTCCAGTGAAAGAAAGACATTTATCTATGTTCAGAGTTTAATGCTTAAAATTTTCTACAGATGAAACTAAATGCTTAAACTTCCTCAGGATAAGGGTCTTCCCTTTTCTACCCTCTTGCCAGACACTTCACTCTTTCACCATGCTATAAAATCTGCAAGAAGGGAGCCTTGCTTTAACAAGCTACTGATGATGGGGTAACCCTGAACAGAAAATGGGACTTTAGGATTGCCTCACAATTTTGTATTTTGAACTTTGCAAGTTCTAGAGAGCAACATTAAGGTGGGCAGGGTAAGTCAGAAGACTTCACAGTGAGAAAACAGAGATTATGTGGCAATGGGGAACATTTCTAGGCATTCTTACTTGTGGGTGTTTAAAAGTGAACAATTTCTGTGAAGAGTTTAATGTTTTGGGTGATTAGCTGGATTCCACTGAAACATACTTTCAACCTTGAAAAATAAGTAAACAGTTTGTCTGCAAAATGTATACATTACATATATGCATCTCCAAAGAATTGTAAGAAAAATATGCAAGTATTATTTTAAAGTTTCCTCAGATGGATTAAGCAGGAGGAAGAGATTCCCTGATTCCTCCTACCCTTTTATAGAATCCCTTAGCTACAAGAACCTAGAGCGATAAAAGGTATTAAAAGTCATCATCCCTGTGTCCGACCTGCATTAAAACTATTTCTAAAAATAGTGAGGTTTGGCCACATAAAGCTACGGAGCCTGAATTAAATTTATATTCATTGTTGTTCATATTCAGTCTGAAGCATTTAAGCCCTGATTCAGCAAGATACCTAAACACATGCTTAACTTTAAGAACACACAAAGAGTCCCACTAACAAACTTAAGCTTGTTCCTAGGTACACTGCTGATGTCGGGGCAGTGAAGAATAATGTTTTTTCTGTGGAAAAATGTACCAGTAAAAACGTCTGAGCTATAAATGCAGAATGAGTTTCAGAGTACTCACAAGAGACAGTATGCAGCTCCCCTTAAAAATCAAGATTACAGAGAGCAGATTTAAAGGCTGCAATGTTAATGTTCTAAATTTACCAGTAAAAGTATCTTCTTTTGGGGGGCTTATGTAACAGCAAAAGTTCAACTCTCTTTAAATCCTTCATTATTTTCCAGAATACCATTTTTATAATTGTCTCATTATTGTTATTTTTAATACCATAGCACCCAAAAGCCTCATTCAGGTTCTAGGCCCCACAGTGGAAACATCTAGTAAGTGACTGCCCCAGCCTTGAGGAGTTTATAATCTAAGATGCAACAAGTGGACATAAACAAAAAAAAAAAAGGAGTGCAGGGAGGGAGGATCAGAGTAACAATGACAAGAACATATGGTTACAAAATAAGTAGGCTGAGTTTAAGTTATAAACTAACAAACAATATTAATGAGACTAGTAATTCTTACTGGTCACATACCTAGCCGTTGGCAGTTTACCATAGGCAACATAATAGAACTGGGTCTTAATGACGGATCTGAAGGAAAAACAAGGAGTGGCTTTATAGATTAATTTGGGGAGAGCATTGTATATACAAGGGTCAGTAGAAAGCGTGCAGGTGCTTCCTCAAGCAGTGGACAGACATGAGAATGGTACCGTTGGCTGAGCAAAAGACAATGTAAGAGGTTATAAGCCTTGTTCAACTCTTAAATATTTCAGCTTACTTACTTTTGTGTCGGTTTTTGAGTTATGTAGGCAATTTAAAAGGATGAACATACTTGAAGCTCACAAAGCAAGTACTGGGGAAAATTCATCTATGGTATTCTCCAGCATTTGCTAAAGCAGTGCACTTGCAGTATAAACAAAGAACTAATGAATTTCAGAGCTGAGTTTATAACTCTTCAAATTACGTCTGTAGTATCATTTCTCACAATGCTACACCTTGTGACTAATCAGAAAAAAAGTGTTCTAATACAATGGCACCATATGTTTTTAATACATTAATTAAGTAGTAAAAAAGGGGGACTTGACAGATGATGATTTGAACAGTTATGTGGAATAATTATTTAAAATTCTTCAGTTTCAGAGGGCTGTTTTCAAGCTTGGCTGCTCTTGACATATCTTAATGGTGGACATTGCACACCAACATAACTCTCTAAAAGTTAGAATGTGTTGTCTGTTTACTGAGTTCTCCAGCTGTTGAATACATCTACTCTTAAATAATTCAGGGTGCCTTTTTTTTTTTTTTTGAGGACTTACCCAACAAACCTCTTTCTTTTTAAAATCAGTTTTATATTCGAAAAGCTTATTTAATTAAAATCAGTCATATTATTTGTGATGTAACTGAGAAAATATAAAGGCAGCTATATTTGTGTTTATACTCTTACTATGTACTATGCTGCACAATTTTCATTTATATATATACACACACACAATCACTATATAATGAAAATCATGAAACACAGTATAGTAAGACTATAAACACATAATAGGCAAATCATGTCAAATAGATTTAAACTTGTGGTGGATTTTTTGTTTGAAAAGATCATCATAAACTGCCCTTACTATCTTACTATTACATAAATATAAATATGTTACTATTTTATTTGTTCAACAAGATTTCCAATAACTACATTATCATGTTCATGTATCAGTGTATCTGTGCTACAGCATTTTAAAGTCTTTGGCTTTTTTTTCTACAGGAAAACAGAAAGTATCTGAAGAATACATGTTTAAATCACATTACAAAAGTCTCACAGAATTTAGGAATCTTAAAAGGAATTTAGGGAAAAAATAGAATTCTTCCAATAAAACATTTGTTCTCCATTTTGTTGAACACTTCCAATCATATACAGTATGCTCAATAGTCCATCATTAAAAACAAATAATTTCAACATTAATACTAATTGTTTACCATTTTAAGATTAAAAAACATATTACTTCTCTTTCAAAAATCTACAGAATACTGGATGAGATATATACTTGATGGGGCCCCAAGTTCTGTCTTGTTATACATACACCCAGATAACTGGCTTTATCACCATTTTGTGCTCTCTTTAGTCAGATTACATAAAATCCTAATCAAATGCTTGTATTACAGAATAAGCTATCACAAAGGTGCCATCAACATGGGATTTTAGCCAAAATACTTCCACTAAAGTAACTGGGAATCAAGTATTAAAACCCCATAAACCATTTTGAAAATGTAGAGGAACTATGTGTGTGTACACAGAAAGCTTTTCTTATTTTATTATTTTTATAAAATAATTTCATATTATGGCAAGTATTAGGGACTTGTCAACTCTGCTAAAGTGGAGTTTGGCTGTTTTAAACATGGCAAAGCATTAGCAATTTAAGAGCCAGGCCAAATTTTAGAAGAGGCTTTAGACTGTGAGACTCTCTCTCACCACAAACTCACTGAATAGAAGAAAAAAAAACAAGATTTTGTACTAGACTCTGGTTTATATATGTATTATATATAGTCTCAGAATCTTTATAGGCAGCTTCCTTAACTCTTACCACTCAAGATGATATGTGAGGTACTTGAAAAGGTGCAAGACTTAATAATTTTAAAAAATATATTAATTCCAGCGCTTCCTGCATGCTTATTCTCAAATCCATGTTGTTCTTGGGATCCAAATATGTAATTTAGAGCAAACCACAGGCTACAAAGTGAATGTATTCTAACAACTGCAACTGGATACCAACCAAACCAGCCTTAAACATTTCAGTGCTTATCAATGAGAAGAGCAATATTTCCAGGATCTTGTGGTGCCTACATGTGTATATCATATACATCCATTTGATGAGAAGCCTCAGATACATGGCCTGAAATTCATTGTGTGACCTGCCTCAAATGCTTCTGGCAGGCCAGCTGTGGAAGATCTGGGGTTATTTCAGTTCTCAAGATGGGCAGACAAGACATTGGTTATAGAACTGCTGCATACACATTTGTGGAAGCAGTTAGAAGGAAAGGCTGCCACAGAAGGGGAGACATGCTCATTTTTCCGGAGTATCAAGTGATCACCACAGCGCTCACAGCCAGCTTGAAGCTGCACATAAATCAGCAACATACAGCACTGGAGTGAACATTAAATATTACACTACCACTGATGGGGCCTCCTTGACTGGGCAGAGATGGTGACTGCCTGTGCATGTCTGAGAAATCCTGTGGCTATGGGTTTATAGGTCTCTCTAAACTGGCCCTGAATGGAGTCCAAAAGAGAGAAGGTTCCCACCAATCTTGTATACAAGTGTTTCCCTAAGGAATCAGCCACATATTGCAGCATCTCAGCAACAGTTTATTCCAAGTTTTCTTGCTGAACACAAAATGAAAAGCAAAATATTTCCATCAGTAAGGAGAAATGCACAGTGTGCCTTTCCCCACAAGGAATCCATCTGATGATGTGCTGTAAGTGAGCCATGAATCACAGTTAGAAGTATGTGGATTTATGTTCTGCATTTGTTTTTCAAACTCTACGTTGACGTTACTGGTGATGCTGTATGAAGAATGAAATTCAAAAGCTTAAAAGTATGAGAAATTCGACAACAAAAAATTGCTATATAAAACTAAGTGTAACAGTAGGCCCTTTTTTACCTACGCATTTGGATTTTTTGTGCATCCATCCAAGTGGTGAATAAATTTTATTTAATAATTCCTGTTTTGATGTGCAGTACAAAGATAAAAATTCCTGCTGCCTCCCCTGAAGCCAGTGATATACCTTTTGCCGGTCCCATGAAAAAACACACAAATTTCACCAAGTTCTAAGCCTTTGAAAAATCTCAGTTTGCACAAGATCAGTAGAGACTTGCTCGAGTTTTTTAGAGAATTTAGGTGATGAGTCCATCTGTACTGAGTACGCTCCAATCGCTCATATCTCCTACATGTGACAAATATGCATGCACCACCCACACAGAGTGACTGAGCATGCGTCATGGATGCAGAGGCTGAGTTTGATTCCCGGCAATTTCTGCTCCCAGCTGCCGAAGACTGCTTGGCACCAAAATTGAGAGCAGGAAGCCTGTTTTGCCAGCGCTCTGAATGCACCCTCTGGGGTCCAGACAGTGTAGAGGAGGACGCCACCTGACTCAAATACAGAGGGGACAAGAACTGGGCCGGAAAGATTGGTGGAAGGGGTCTGTGAGGCAGGGACTGGTTGACCAAGGAGATTGGGACAAGAAACTAGGGTTGGGAGGGCAAGGACGGAGACACGGATGGGCAAAGAGCCTGAGGGAAGAGAATGGGAGCTAAGGGTGAGGGGAAAATGGACTCAAACAGGGAGGCTCACAGGGGACAGTAGGACTGGGCTGACCAGGAACCTGGGTTAAGAAGTTAGAGGTGGGTCAGGGACTGGGTTAAGAAATTAGAGGTGGGTCAGGCGAGAAAATGACAGGGTCAAGCGGGATGGGACAACAACAACAACAAAAAATGACAGGGTCAAGCGGGATGGGACAACAACAAAAAAACAAAGTCAGATTTGTAGGGGAAATAGAGGAAAGAAGGGTCTTTGACCCTCCAGAACCCAGAAAAGTGCCTTTGCTTAGAGCAGATAGCTGTGAACCCCCTAGAAAAATGGGTGCCTCAACCACCTCTAATGCTGCTCCATAGAGAGGATAAATAACTACTACTGCTATCAGTTAGCTCATATGGCAGAGGTCTATGCTGTGGATCTACAAGGTTGCAACCCCGCTGGTGAGCCACAGGATGTCAACATGATTCCAAATGAAGAAATTTCTGTTTTTTCAGTTGATTTTTTAAAACCTAGGAAATTACACACAAAAATTACATTAAAACAAAATTATTAAGGTTGCAAAGTCAAGCACTCAGAAGTTAGGAAATGCCAGAATTAAAGTTGCTTGTGCAACCTTAATTAACCCACGCCTCTCCTTGTATGCACCCATTGTGATACAGTCTTAAATTACACGCTCACATACTATTTTTTCCATGGGACCCCTGCCTCACTCAGTGCATTAGATCACTGAATGGGCAGTTATTCAGTATTTTGCTTTCTCCTCACTATTCAAAGTGTGGCCATAGGCCTTATTTACCGCACACTACTCAACCTGTGCTCAGAGGACAGAATTATTAATTTCCTCATGAATTTTTTAGGATGCTCATCACTACTGAATCTGAGTATTTTACAAATGTTAGTAGGATTGCCAGGTGTCCAGTTTTCGACCAGAATGCCCGGTCAAAAAAGGACCCTGACAGCTGTGGTCAGCACTGCCATCCGGTCAGCGGTGCTGCAGGTCTAAGGCAGGCTTGTCCTTACCTGTCCTGGGACACCGCGCTGTGCCCCAGAAGCGGGCAGCAGGTCCAGCTCCTAAGCGGGGAGGCCACGGTGCTCTGCACGCTGCCCCGCCCTGAGCACCACGGCCAGGAACCATGGCCAATAGAAGCTGCAGGAGCGGTGCCTGTGGGCGAGAGCCACACGTGGAGTCTCCTGGCCCTCTCACCTAGGAACCGGACCTGCTGGCTGCTTCGTAGCCCAGTGCAGTGCCAGGACAGGCAGGGAGCCTGCCTTAGACCTGCTATCCCACTGACCGAGAGCCGCCCAAGGTAAGCCCATGCCCCAACCCCGCGCCGCAACCCCCTGCCCCAGCCCTGAGCCCCCTTCTGCATATGTACAGAGCAGAGCTCCCACTGACAAGCTGCAGTTAGTGCTCAAAATTTCTGCAAATCAGAGCCCAGGAGTCTCAAGTCAGGCACCCAGAAACTAAAGAACACTCAATTAGCGGACATCTGTGAGAAGCATGGGTGAAGCAACTTACCCAGCATCACACTGGAATTCTGTGGCACAGGTAGGGACAGAATCTAGTTATCCATGGCAGCATTCAACTGCTTTCACCATGAGACCATCTTTTCTCTTCCCACAGTCCCCTGCTTCATTCACTGAACACCTGCCAACTTCTGCAACAAATAAGGTAGGGATTCTACAGAGAACAGCTGAATTCAATACACAACCCTGATTCCCAGAATAACTTTTAAGTACTTGCCTTTGCAAGATTAATGTTCTTTTCACAAACCTGTTTCTCTAAATTCTGAACATTCCGGGTCAGATTCTTTGCTTGTGTAATTCAGTGCAGGTTTCCTGACTTCAGTACAGCTATTTTACATTTAAGCTGACTGTACAGTACACAAATTAATTGCATCCCATTCATCATATATTGAAAGAGTTGTTTATGCAGTGACTCAGATGCTACAGTCCTTACCCACACCTAACTTTCACTGCAGTCAGGAGACTGTTTGCTTCAATAAATTCTTTGGGACATAGGTAATAAAACTGCAAGTACACTACACAAGTGTTTTTGTTGCCAGCAGCCTTTTTAGTTTTATGCATTAAGAGTTGCAACAAAGAAATAACCTAGAGGTAAATAATACAGATTCATCTGATGACTAATATGGCAAAATGGCCTCAAAAATAGCACTGTCACCTTTGAGTCAGGCCTTGAGCTTGAAAATCCACATTAGGGGCCTGATTAACCTGGGCTGGCATGAGTTTTCAACATGCACTCAAAGCTGGTGATTAACCCAAGCAGAAAGCAGCAGTGTTTGCATGACTATTATCCCATAGAGGGGGTTCAGCTACAGAAAGACAAGGGCAGCTTTAAAATATGCAGCCTGAGTTTCACAAGTGCACTCGTTGGAAGATGTTACCCACAAGATGCACTGAATCAACTGATCTTCCAAACACCTTGGCCTTGCCCACTGCCTGGATAGTACCACTCAAGTTTTGCAACTACCCTAGACAGCTCAAGACCCCTGGCAAAACTGGGGTTCCAAGAACCATGCATCACTGGGACCTTCTTCAGGTGGCCTTTCCACTACCAGGAACCAGCATCCTGGGTTTTCATTGGCAGAAATCAACAGAGCCAGAAGTCCACAGAGCCCTAAAGCATGGATTCATATCCAGGGCTCTCTCTGTAATGCAACGCTTCTTTAAGCAGTATGGACTGGATTGTTATAGAAAAATGAAGCTTTACAGCAAAGTCCACTCTGTCCATCTTTGCAAGTTTAAGATCAAATGCCAGTTTCAGAAAGAGGAAAAAAATGTATAAGATAATTGCCCATCATTCCTTTTCCTCAGCAAATTTCTACAGCCAAAGCTGTGTGCATGCTATTGCAAAGGGCAGAACAGCTGATCCATTTGTCTACACAACTATTTCATTAGCAAGGTTTATCTTATCTCTTGGTAATGCATTTTGAGAATGGAAAAAGCTGTAGAAAAAACAAAAGCTCTATTCTTCTAGCATGAGTTCTTTTCAGATACCTGAAGTACTCTCCAGATGGTGTGCAGCAGGGGTTCTCAACCGGTGATACACATACCCCTGGGGGTACATAGAGATCTTCGGGGGATACATCTACTCATCTAGATATTTGCCTAGTTTTACAACAGACTACATAAAAAGGATATGCTGATGATGCTCATTAAAAAAATAATGTGTTAATTAAATTTGTGACTGAACTCCTTGGGGGAGAATTGTATGTCTCCTGCTCTATTTTACCTGCATTCTGCCATATATTTCATGTTATAGCAGTCTTGGATGATGATCCAGCACATGTTCATTTTAAGAACACTTTCACTGCAGATTTGACAAAGTGCAAATAAGGTACCAATGTGACATTTATAAAAATAGCTACAGTACTCGACCCAAGGTTTAAGAACCTGAAGTACCTTCCAATATCTGATTAGGATGTGGTGTCCCATGCTTTCAGAAGTATTAAAAGAGCAACATTCTGATGAGGAAATTACAGAACCCGAACCAGCAAAAAAGAAAATCAACCTTCTGCTGGTGGCATCTGACTCAGATGATGAACATCAACATGCGTCAGTCTGCACTGCTTTGGATCATTATCAAGCAGAACCCATCATCAGCATGGACACATGTCTGCTGGAATGGTTGAAGCATGAAGGGGCATAGAATGTTTAGCATATCTGGCAGATAAATATCTTGCCATGCCAGCTGCAACAGTGCCATGCAAATGCTTGTTCTCACTTTCAGGTGACATTGTAAACAAGAAGCAGGAAAGATTATCGCCTGCAAATGTAAACAAACTTGTTTGTCTGAGCGATTGGCTAAACAAGAAGTAGGACTGGGTAGACTTGCAGGCTCTAGAGTTTTACATTGTTTTATTTTTGAATGCAGGGGTTTTTTTGTACATAATTCCACATTTGTAAACTTTCATGATAAAGAGACTGCACTACAGAACCTGAATTAGGTGAATTGAAAAATACTAATTCTTTTGTTTTTTACAGTGCAAATATTTGTAATTAAAATAATATAAAGTGAGCACGGTACACTTTGTATTCTGTGTTGTAATTGAAATCAATATATTTGAAAATGTAGAAAACATCAAAAAATATTTAAATAAATGGTATTCTAATATTGTTTAACAGCGTGATTAATCACAATTTATTTTTTTAATCGCTTGACAACCCTAATGAACATATATTCCAGATGCTTTGAAAGGATAAGTTACCCAGTGAAAAACAGGGTAGGTAAAGTTTGTGTTTAAATAACATGATGGTGTTTAACGACGTTCAGTTTGGTATAAAAATATTTCAGACAAGGTAAATAAATATGTTCTCAACACTAAAACCTAAGAGCAATAGAGGCCAAATCCTAATGCAGTAGTCATAGCACACACTACACTTAAAATTAATAGTAATTACAATATCAATTTTTATTCCGCAATATTCAAATCCTATCGTTCATTTTAATTATATATAATTAAACCCATAATTTCTAAATGTATCATGGTCAATTCACTATACTGATACTGCAACCAGCATAAATAAAATCCATCAACAAGCCAAGCACCCAACATAGATAGCTCATTTCAAGGAATGTTATTCATTTTTAGTCCCAAAGTTACCTAAATTCCGCACTTATTTCCTATAGTCTTCACTTTTATCATTGACAATTATTTATATCTGTCATAAAGAATCATTAAACTTTAGAGTTATTTACACTAAAAGAATTAATCCCACAGTATATCATGTTTCCCAAATAAATTCCATATCCCTCATTTTGGGTCGTTGTTATGCATTGCTTACCATATTTGAGAGGTATGTCCCCAACAATAAATCGTATATCCCTAAAAGCAAATTAAACAGGAAATTAAGTCCTTAGCCTTGCTCAGGAGAGATCATCAATGTACTTTGTCACTGAAGATTAAGGGAGAGGAGCACTCTCAATTCCTGGTCCCTTCATGAATAAAACTAATAGCCCTCCATCCTCAAAAGTATTCAGAGGCTGGCTATCTCAAGAGCTGCAAGGGAAAGGTTAAGGAACTTCATTTAATGACATAAGAGACTATGGAGTGAAGTGAGAGGTATAATAGACACACAGCAAAACAAGTATTAGCTAAAACACTTATTCCTCTTGAATGCATATAAGAATAGCCACTGGAGTTGATGAATATCCATCTCTGCCACTCAATAAGGGCCTAACTTTTTGTATTCCTGCTGCGTATCATGTAATTGGAACCAGGAAATGTAGATCAGTCTCTTACAAGCTCTCTCATGTTTTACATTCTCATTACATGGTATCAGAAGTAAACTGCTGAACAAATGAAACCACCTGAATCCCTCAGGCTGGAATGGACCTGTCTAGGCACTGCCTAGGCTTCGGAAAATCATCATAGCATTACAAAAATATCTATCAAATACCTATAAGCAGATTCTCATAACATACATACATCTACTGTATAAATAAGAAAAGCAAAAAGCTACAGGCGGAAGAGTCTGACATAAATATGGCTCAAATGCTAACTACTTCTCAAACAACAATTGAAAAGATCAAGCAAAAAACACATATGACTCATCCTTACAATGCACTGACAGAGTAGTTCTACATGGTGGTCTCACAGAAAAACTCTAGGCAGAAACCAAAACCAAACTTCATCTCATTGGTACTATGGAAAGGAAAGTACTTCATAATGATGGGATTTTGTATCATATTCTATTTGCTTTTTTATAGTTTGTATACTGCCCTCATCACAGTTCCAGTGGTGCATTAAGTGACATGCTTACATCTGTCACCTGTGGTTCATTCTCTCTCTCCTCCTCTCCCCAAGGGAGATTTCTTTGTGCACTGTAAAGTGTCTCCAACTCTTACGATCTTATTGGGAGTCTAATGCTACTTGGTGTTTTTCTTAAAGCTCTAGACCCTGGAATCATGTCAATGAAACAAACTCAGCTTTCCATTAAAACAAACAAACAAATAAAAAAGCATGTTTCTCACCTTCCTAGTCTCAGACAAATGCTCAGACAAATGCTTGAAAACATAACCCCCAAAGGCGCTAAATTTGGAGGGCAAATGAAAAGATCTCCAAATATATTTTTGAAATGTCATGATTTTTAATCCAGCCTCATGAGTTTTGGGGCTCAACTCATGATTTTTGACTACTTGGAGTTGGGAATGCTGAGAGAGTAGGGGTGTTTTTGTTTGTTAGTCACACTTCTATTTCAAAATGCAGCATACACACAGGACTAGCACTGGTGGTGTAAGGTTACACCACTCTCATTAAACTTACTGGAGAATTTTCCATGAGTAAATTCCACATGTTTGAACTCACAATGCATTAGGAACAGAAAACATAGAAAGCTGCACAAAAAACAAAAATAAAAAAATGAAGTTCTTCAAAATATTTTAATGTACATAAGAAAATAAACAGTATTAAAAATGTCTGACTTTTCTGTTTTAAAAACTCTATTTTTAAAATAAACTCAGACAACATTTATTTGTTCTGGCTCTAAAAGAAAGTCTTGAACCCACGATGTTTTTACTTCAGCACCTGTTTTTAAGTATGAAGCTCTCCTCAGACTTGTGCCAGCTGACAAAACCACAGCAGGTAACAAATCCAATGAATGTAACTATTCAGCAGGCTTGCTACCTGCTATGATAGGTACACTTTGCAAAATAATTCATTTTTAGCTACCAGGTTTTCAGACAACTGATGTGAAAGAGTCCCCTAGTTATGTGGTGCATAAGGAAGTAGGCTGAACTTTTTTCACCTAGAGGGGTGTAGGTTTAGATATTGTCTCTCCTGCAGCATTTCTTCCACTTTAAGACCTCACTGGAGGGTGGGGAATGAATGTAAGAACTCAGCCTAACAGCCAGAGAAGAATGACAAACTAAATCTCCGATTCCCTTGGGGAAAATTGGAGAGTAAATAAACCTAAAATGCAGGAACATGTTTTCCTGATATCTTTTCACATCTTGTTTCTGACAATACTGATCAAATTAGTGGTGCTAGACTGGTAAAGCAAGTCAAGCTAGACAGGTAAAGCTAGACAGCAAGTCTCTCAATCTGAGGGGGCAGGGCTGTCTAAAATTTTAAAATGCACCTAAGGCTATGTCTACACTATGGCACTACAGTTGCACAGCAGTACAGCTGTGCCTCTGTAAGATCTCTCATGTAGCTGGCCTTTGCCAGCAGAAGAGAGCTCTCCCGCTGGCATAATGATACCTCTTCCAATGAGCAGCATTAGCTATGTCAGCAGGAGAGCCTCTCCTGCAGACATAGTGCTGTTCACACCATCACTTTTGCCGGTGAAACTTATGTCAGTCGGAGCGGGGTGCTTTTTCACACCTCTGACTGACAAAAGTGGTAGAGTAGACAAAGCCAAAGTGACTCAGGAGGGGCCGGCGGCCGGGACCAGGCAGGCAGCAGCATGCCATTAAAAATCCTGCCCGCCCTGGCCCGCTCTTCCCCACCCCCCAGCAGGGGCAGGGTGAAGAAGCTTGGTCCTGCCGACTGCTGCTGCAGAGCAGGCAAGCTCCCCCTCCCCGGCCTCTTCCCCCAGCGTGCTGGGGTTCCTGCCCCTCCTCCGCTCCCTCCCTGCCGCCGATTAGCTGATGGCCCTTGTGAGGGAGGGGGAGAAGCAGAGCCGCAGCGCGCTCGCTGCTCCGGGGAGGAGGCAGAGAACAGGTGGGGATGGGGGGTGGAATCAGGGCATATCGCCTCCAGCCCCCTGCCGTGAGCCACTCTGGGCAGGGGGCTGGGATCACCCTCACGACCCTAGCCCACACCCCCAGCCCTAACCCCTGCACCCCCGCTCACACACCTCCAGCCCTCTGCTCTGACCCTTGCACCCCCTCACACGCCCCCAGCCCCCTGCCCTGACTCCTTCACCCCCCCACATACCCAGCCCCCTACACCCCATGCCCTGACTCGTGTATCCCCCACATTCCCACCTGCACCCCTCACACCAAATGGGAGCTGCCCAGGTAAGCACTCTACACCTAAACCTCCTGCCGCAATCCTGAGCCCTCCCAACTCCCAGCCTGCTCTTTCACCCTCAGCCCTGTGCTCAGTGCACTCCCGCCCTCAGCTCAGTGCAGAGAGAGAGGAAGAGACTGGGCTAGAACCAGGGAGAAGGTAGGTACCTACTCTATGTGGGCAGGGCCGGGACCCCAGACCAGCAGCGAGCTGAGCGGGGCCAGCAGCCGGGACCCTGGCTGGCAGGAGCCAGCGGACGGAACCCCAGACCGGCAGCGGGCTGAGTCGCTCAGCCCACTGCTGGTCTGGGGTCCCGGCCACCAGCCCCACTCAGCCCACTGCAGGTCTGGCTGCCAGCCCCTTGCCAGCCGGGGTCCCGGCCACAGGCCCCGCTCAGCCTGCTGCTGGCCTAGGTGAATGGAACCTCAGGCTGGCAGCGGGCTGAGTGGGCCAGAGAAGTAAGATCAGCATTTTAATTTAATTTTAAATGAAGCGTCTTAAACATTTTGAAAACCTTGTTTACTTTACATGCGACAATAGTTTAGTTATATAATATATAGACTTATAGAGAGAGACCTTCTAAAAAACATTAAAATGTATTACTGGCATGTGAAACCTTAAATTAAAGTGAATAAATGAAGACTCAGCACACCACTTCTGAAAGGTTGCCAACCCCTGGTTTATGGCATCAAATCACGGCCTTATTGTGGGAGTGAGGGCCAGAGTAACAGTAACAAAAACCCGGGCCTTATGTAGACTAGCTACCTGAACAATGTGCATGTTTTTAACTCTTATTTAAAAAAAAAAAAAAAAAAAACTCAAAAATGAAAAATTTTCACTGAGATCAAGAAATTTGATATTAACTCCCACCCCAATCACAAATTCGATCAGCATTGCCAGAAAAGAAGAAGAAAAAGAAAAAGAAAAAAAACAGCTTGCAAGCAGTGTGTCTAAAGATACTGAAAAGAATGTTCCTGAATGAAGTTTCCTCCACCCACTTGCTGCACTGTACCTAATTTATGATTATAAACTCTTTTGGGATAGGTTTCAGAGTAACAGCCGTATTAGTCTGTATTCGCAAAAAGAAAAGGAGTACTTGTGGCACCTTAGAGACTAACCAATTTATTTGAGCATGAGCTTTCGTGAGCATCCGATGAAGTGAGCTGTAGCTCACGAAAGCTCATGCTCAAATAAATTGGTTAGTTTCTAAGGTGCCACAAGTACTCCTTTTCTTTTGGGATAGTAACCGTCTCATATCATGTGTCTGTACAATCCCCAGCACAATGGGTTGGAAACTTCACAGGGGGCTCTGGGCACTGTTACAATAATTAAATAATAATGCAATCCTCCTCAGATTCATACAGATCGGTAAACCCAGGTCACTGAGTTAAATTTATAGGACTATCAAAAGTATTTCCTAAAGCCGCATACTGGTTATTTGGCACAGCTGAAGGTAAACAGACTTAGCAGAAATACTGTTATAAATATAAAATTGGGTGGTGCCTGGTTAAAAATAATCTTATGCTAAAAAGGAACGTTATGGTCAAAAGTTACATTACATGACCAAATAACCGACCACTAGCCAAATACCTAGTGCCAAAATAAACACCTACCATTCTTCCATGTGAGCTTGAATGAAGGACATTTATTCCACCACCATTACAACTGTTAAAGTAGGGCTGTAAAGTGATTTTAAAAATTAATCATGATTAATTGCGCTGTTAATATTAGAATACCATTTATTTAAATATTTTTGGATGTTTTCTACATTTTCAAATATATTGATTTTAATTACAATGCAGAATACAAAGTGTACAGTGCTCACTTTATATTTATTTTTATTACAAATATTTGCACGGTAAAAAACAAAAGAAATAGTATTTTTCAATTCACCTAATGCAAGTACTGTAGTGCAATCTCTGTATCATGAAAGTTGAACTTACAAATGTAGAATTATGTACAAAAAAACTGCATTCAAAAATAAAACAATGTAAAACTTTAGAGCCTACAAGTCCACTCAGTCCTACTTCTCGGTCAGCCAGTCTCTCAGACAAATAAGTTTGTTTACATTTGCAGGAGATAATGCTGCCTGCTTCTTGTTTACAATGTCACCTGAAATTGAGAACAGGTGTCCACATGGCACTGTCGTAGCTGACGTCGCAAGATATTGACGCGCCAGATGCGCTAAAGATTCATGCTTCAACCACCATTCCAGACGACATGCATCCATGCTGATAACAGATTCTGCTCGATAATGACTCAAAACTGTGTGGACCAATGCATGTTCATTTTCACCCTCTGAGCCAGATGCCACCAGCAGAAGGTTGATTTTCCTTTTTGGTGGTTCGGGTTCTGTAGTTTCCGCATTGGAGTGTTGCTCTTCTAAGACATCTGAAAGTATGCTCCACACCTCGTCCCCCTCAGATTTTGGAAGGCACTTCAGATTGTTAAAACTTGGGTTGAGTATTGTGTCTATTCTTAGAAATATCACATTGGTACCTTATTTGCGTTTTGTTAAATCTGCAGCGAAATTGTTCTTAAAATGAACAACATGTGCTGGGACATCATCTGAGACTGCTATAACATGAAATATACGGCAGAATGTGGGTAAAACAGAGCAGGAGGTATACAATTCTCCCCCAAGGAGTTCACTCACAAATTTAATTAACGCATTATATTTTTAACTAGCGTTATCAGCATGGAAGCATGTCCTCTGGAATGGTGGCCAAAGCATGAAGGGGCATACGAATGTTTAGCATATCTGGTACATAAATACCTTACAATGCCAGCTACAAAAGTGCCATGTGAATGCCTGTTCTGTTCTCACTTTCAGGTGACATTGCAAAATGAGAAACAGACAGCATTATCTCCTGCAAATGCGAACAAACTTGTTTGTCTTAGTGGTTGGCTGAACAAGAAGTAGGACTGAGTGGACTTGTAGGGTCTAAAGTTTTACACTGTTTTGTTTTTGAGTGCAGTTATATAACAAAAAAATCTACATTTGTAAGTTGCACTTTCACAATAAAGAGATTGCACTACAGTACTTGTATGTGGTAAACTGAAAAATAGTTTCTTTTATCATTTTTACAAATATTATTTTGCAAATATTTGTAATCAAAAATAATAATATAAGGTGAGCACTATACACTTTGTATTCTGTGTTGTAATTGAAGTCAATATATTTGAAAATGTAGAAAAACATCCAAAAATATTTAATAAATTTCAATTGGAATTCCATTGTTTAACAGTGAGATTAAATCTGTGATTAATCGTGATTAATTTTTTTTTTAGTTAATCACATGAGTTAACTGCAATTAATTGACAGCCCTAGTTCAAAGTATAAGTGACATGAATCTAAAAAATGACAAATACCAAGCTATATGGCAATACAGTCTCGCAATTTTTTAACAGCCTCTCTCTGGTATTCTGGGGTGAGTTCTGCTTTTAAATTGGATGAGACAGTATTTCCCTGCAAGACTAACTTAACCAAGCATCCATTAATTACTAGTCTGCAAAAGACGACAGCGGAAAAAATCCTATTTATTTTACAATTAGTTAGGTAAATAAATTCTCCCCATGGATTATATATACACACACACACTTTCCAAGTTGCTAATCTGCATTTTAAATTAGAAGATATGACATACTCAAAGTAAGAGAAGCAGTACTACAAAGTACTTCAAGTCCTTAACTTATCCACAGCTATTTCATGCCATCTGCATGGCCTCAACATTCCCTCAAGCTTTGGCCAGCAATGTGCTTTCAATATTTTAACAAGAAACTTCCACATTTTCTTCCCTTTTCCTTATGGTAAACTCTATACCAGTGTACGGATAGGACGAGTGAGTGACTGAGGAATCCAGAAGTATGTTTTCCTGTTTTAAAAAGACTTTCTAATATCTTTAACCAAGGAAAGGGCTTCAACACTTTGTGACAAAAAGAACCCTTGGCTGAAAATATTTATATTTTGTTAGTTAAATATTGAATATATTGACAGTCTAGCATAGGAGTAGTCAAGAGGCCCCCACTTGCTCTGGCCCAGGGCCCCACAAAATGGCAATCCGCCTCTGGTCATGCTAACCCTGCAGTAGATCAAACACACACATACACACCATGCCCTTGTGGAATTCTGTTCAAATTAACGGGCAGTCGGGTCCATCCATACAGAGTAACTTGCGGGATCAGGGCCAAAGCCACACCATTTTTCTAACTATGACTCTGAGCGTGCAAAGATTTACATACGGGCTTAGGTTTATGGATTGTGAGGGGATTCCACAAAGGTCATTTCTTTAAATAAACGTGTGTATTTAATTATGAATAATGTCATTCATTCAGGAGACAAACATCATGTAACTATAACAAAGTGTATATGCCCAGTTAAAAAGAAACTGCAACTCTCTGATAATTACTTCTTCTTATCCGGGAAATTCAAATTTTATTCTTACTTAGAACAGGGAATATTAATTATATTGCAGTAAAATTATTTACTTTTCAAACTTTTCAATTGCTATTTTAAAGACTTCTTTGTTAATGAAAAAGATACCTGTATTTGAATGCAAATTTTCAAATACACATTAAGTGTATTTAAGTGGCCCGTACCCATGATCAGGTGTTCAAATAAACACAGGTGTGTTTATTTAATGTTCTGTTACTGGATATAGACATACACAAGTATGTGCGTACATATGGAACCTCACACGTCACATGCATGCTTACAGCTAAATCCTGGCATGATAGTGCACCCAGAAAAAGCCCACAGCAGTAGGGGGAACATGAGGAAGAAGAAAACCACAAGCCCACCTCAGCTTCCCACCACCACAAAAAACAAAACTAAACCCTAAACCAAACCACCCCATGAAGCAGCATTCCAGGGTGGAGTCTGGCATAAATCTAGAGTCAACAGATGTGTGTGTATGTATGTCTCCTGACCTAACAATTGTCCTTATTCACACATGTTCACACAGAGATTATTCATCCTCCTGGCAGTAAAGTGGGATGAGAGGAAACAAGACTGTCAGCTAAATATGGGTGTACGTTACTTTTGTAGCAGGAGTGTACCTATTTGGGGAGGTATAATACATTGGTCTAGAAATTAGCATGGAATGTAAGAAGTTTTATGTGTACAGGACTATAGTCAGATGTTCCTAACTTTATTTCTTAACCCAATATTGTCAGATTGGCAACATTTTCCATGGAGGGCTTCCTACTTATTACAGCTGAAATTTTAAAAAACAAAACTATTTTTGGAATTACCTGGGAAAAAAACAAAAGACCTTTAGGTTTTGCTCAGTTTTAACATCTGAAAAATAAATTCTTAATGCTTGTGCTTTGGGCGTGTAACTCAAGCAATGGCTGAGTGGATTCTCATGGGAATTTACAATGACACTAACTTCCAAACTAAGCAGCATAAGAAACTTAATGGTCAACTTCAGTCCAAAATTTAGTTTTTCTGAAAATTATAAGCAACTGAAAATAGGGGGCTCACCAAGGAAGTGACAACTCAGTTATGTAAGCCTTCTCGAAAAATCACCAACCTGCTTATACACACAAGCTTAGTAAGGAATATAAGAACAATTCTGAAGGACATATTCCAGAGTAGAGTTTCTTTATGAACACGAAACATAAAATTATCTGAGGGTGGCCATGAAGAATAATGGAGAAAGAACACCACATAATACTACATCAGTTAACTTACTGCATCAGCCATGACCTTTGTTCACAACAACAGTATATGTTCAGAAGAGTATCGGCACAGTTGGCAACCCGATACCAGACTTGACAATCCACTGTTTTTTTTCAGCACAATAAGTTATGTTTCAGGATATTTGTCATAAAGCCCTATTTTTTTCCAGGACTGAAAGTCACCTGGGCAGAGAACAATGATTTAAATAAAAGCACATTGTGGATGAGTTTCAGTAGAGTGTAGGTCATGCAGCTGTGCTGCAGCCTGTTTACAGACATTTCATCCAATCTTTGGGATGGTGGTTGCAGCCCTTCTGTGCCTACCAGGCATGAGATCCCTCCTCACTGAATCTGTTTGTTATTAGTATTAATAGTACATCATAGGCATAGATCTAGTAGTTATTGCCCAGGCTGGCACAGAACACTCCTCTATGCCAGCATAGAGAAGGTGCTAATAGGGAAGATGGCACAGCGGGGATGCCCAGCTGTGCAGCCCCAATGAAAGGCTATCAGAGAGCTTCCACTCTCTCCACAAAAGAGATGAAGTTAATCAAATGAGGAATGTTTGGCTCCAGTTAACAGTAGTGCAGTTACTTTTATTTGCATTTGTTTTTCAATAACCTCCACAGTTTTAGAGGGCTACATTCCATAGAAACATAAGCGGTACCTGGTATACTCATGAATCAGGCCTTGAATCCATGACTCTACTGCCTACTTACATTTGCATTAACATAAGGATCAACCAACATTGTAATATAATGCAAAAACCTGATCATTTATAAATGCATAGCTCTTTTAGAAATGTTCATATTTAATTTTTATTGAGAATGCTTTTAAAAAGTAACATGCATGCTATGTTTAGCCTTGGAAATTCACACTAAATTCAGAAGGTCATTTTCTTTATGTCCGTATTATTTCTGCTTTTATGTCATGTTTTAGAACCAGGGATATGAATGATTCTGGAACTGAAATTTAATACATGATATCTAGAACTGATTAATGATGACAATGGGGCTGAAATATTGTGAGACCATCTGTCACTGTTTACCAAGTAGAAAAGTCATAACAGGCAGAAATAGTCAATATAGCGAAATTTATTTCAATGGGCTTAGTATGGCCAGTGCTAATCTATACTTTGAATAAACAGAGAGATTTGCTAAGCATGGAATAAACTGTAATGAAGTTTGACCCAATACAATAAATTAATGGTGGTTTAAACATAATGAGTCAATGCTATTAAACAGGAACCTGTGGAACTCTCTATAATGCACCATAAACAACATTGCATTGAACCAGAACCGGAAACAAAAGTCATTTACTGCATATAGAAAAATTCTGAAAAAAATAAATGCAAGCTTGTATTACATCTGTCTGATTTTTCAATATGCAATAAAATCAATTATTTCAATAAAGTAATAAGACTGAATGTAACAAATAGAAATAGTAGTATTACATTGTATAACTCAAGTTTCTTTATGAATGAATACTTCATTGCATATAAACAGTCTCTATATATGGACTATTTATTTGATGTGTTGTATATCTAAGACAACATAACAGAAATCACACATGTAGATACTTTCTCCCTAATTTACTTCTTCAATTTCATTTTTATGCACAAGCACAATAAGTGGTTCAGATGGCTTCAGAACTGTACAAATCCCTAATTAACACAAAAGAGACATATTATAAGCCCCTTACATCACACACTGGTGAGCAGTTACTCACTCAAGTAATCTCCATTGACTTCAATGGAGCTAACGCCTGAAAGTAGCTGCTCATAGATAGTAAGAAGTTCACAATCTATGAAACTACATTTCCTTAAAAATGTATGCAGAAAATCCTTTTAAAAAAAGTAACACATATCTACCCACTTACAAGTTTAAGCTTTTTCCAATGCTAACTCTCTCAATCCTGAAAACAAAAGGGATATAAAATAATTTAAGAAAACGTTCATCACGACGAGTATAGTTTCAGCAAAATCACATGAAATACAATATAGTAAGAAAAACTCCAACCTGTTCTAGCATGCCTGCCCAAGATCCCTCCCCCTAATTAGTGCTTATGACTTTTAGGGAGGAGCTTAAACACAGTGCAACTTGACTTAACAAGGGAACAAACAGTATAAATACCTCAGAAGGATACTTGAAATAGCCGCTTCTGTTCTGCGCACCTGTGGCGGAAGAGCACCTCAGTAGGCTACTGAAAGGCTACTACATATTTGGAACTCTACAATATTCTGGTATGCTATGGTTTCATTCCTTTTCATTTCACTTCCAATTTAACTTAACCATAGGTCTGACAGAATTCAATTTTAATTATTTTTCCTAAATTTTGATAGATAGATATTATCTATGTTCATTTTTTCTATTTTTATTTATTTAAATTTTTAGTTGGGCAAAATTAGGGGTTTTAAGCAATTTTTTTCAATTGTTATTGATTTAAATGTTCACTGTTGCAGGAAATTATGGGGAGGTGTAAGGCAATAGTAGAGTCAGACAATAATTTAATGATAGATGTTGAGATTCAAAAAATTAAAGCTTTATAACCATTAAAATAAAAATTGTCAATATCACATGTCAAAATATACAAAGTTAATATTCTTAAATCAAACTTCGATAAGTTTTCAAGCAGCATTTTTATTATCTTGCCTATCTACAAATTTTGATTATCAATGGAAATATGTTTTCATCAGTTTGTGTATGTATGGCGAAATCAATATTTATCAATACAAATCTAATCCTTCCTTATATAGAACAGAAGTTTTCTGGGGCTTTTTAAGAGCAAGTGCCAGTATCCCTGCTGCCACAAGGGAAATTACTTCCAAAGGCTAATGGTGAAATCTTGGCCCCAGTGAAGTCAATGGGGGTTTCACTATTGATGTCAATGGGGTCGGGATTTTATCCTTTATAGATACAGTGTTAATTAGAAGGAGGCGATGCTGCCATGTTGCAGTGCATATGAGAGAGACTTTTCCCTGATTCTAGAGGATTCAAGCTATGCTGGTCCTAAACCTAGTTTTGGAAGCCTCAAGAGGCTGGCATGCCCACAACATTATAGGACCGAATAGCAAACTTACACTTTTGTTCTGAAAGGAATTTAAATTGGTATATATTTTATATATTTAATAAAACAAAACAAAACTGTGGATTGGAAGAGTATGGGACAGAATCTGATCTGGTCCGATTACAGATTTTATATATTTATACTTAAAAAAATTTATTTAAAACATTTAACCACTTTTTCTAACTAAAACTGGTATACTTTAAGAAATCCACTAGAAATATATAGATTTGGGAGCAGTTTTGTATAAAGCAGTACTGAACCGGTAATGTTAACTATTTTAAATACAACTTATTTGTTCATTGTTGCGAAACCTAAACTGATCAACTTATTTTTTTTAAAAAGAACAATCATTTGCATAAGTATTTTTCCTCTTTAATGCAGAACAGATTGGGGAATATGCAGGTACAAATATCCTTTCTGCTGCTGCTTTCTCTGAACATTGTCCATGGCGGTGATGGTTTTTTTTCTGAACGATACCAAAAACAAGCCAGCATGAAGGGGCCACATTTCTTACCATTTAACGTAAAAAGTCAAGGTAAGATATCTTTCTAAAAATATTATAAGCAGTTATATCCTACATGTGTTCATTATAGTACAGATAATCTCTCTTGCTGTTTTATAGTTGTTCACTGTCAGTAATAACTGTTTAGTTTCATAAATGGCTATACAGGATTGACGAAGATTATCACTGCAGACAGAAATGGGACAGGTTCTGACAGTAATGTCTAGAGAGAGAGAAGATGCTACTCTCTTGGCAGAGAGAAAGAGGGAAACTCCCATTTTATAGTACAACTAAATATGAAGAGGCATGCAAGCAGCAGTGATTTTGAATTTTGCCATTACCATTTAGAATACTCTTGAAGCATATATATTTATATATAAAGACTTGCTCAGTGCTCATCAGTGCTCTTGACCTGGGAAATGACTTTCAAAATAAGCAATCAAACTAGACATATCAATAAAAAAATAACTGGGGATTACATTAATAAATCAGCTGGCTGTAATATTCAGTCAAAAATGTAGGTGTCCAATCATATTCTACTGTTACATTAGTTTCCTTACTTAAAATTCAACGATGGTAAAAGCTAGTAATGATGAATATTAATCCAGTATATATGGACAAATTTAGAACTCTGTTCCACATTTGTAAGCATAGAGTAACTTCACTGAACTAATCTGAGTTGCAGTGATGGTTGTGAGATATGAAAATAACCCTAATAACCCTGCTAGAGAATAACACACCTTTATTAAAACAGACTAATTTAAACACCTGAAATATAAATTGGTTTTACAAATATTCTTCTGAAACATGCTTAATTATAGTTGCTCTATAAAAATATTTCTTTTGAACAAGTCATATATTTCTGAATTCATTTCATACACACTTTGAGGGTATTATAAGTATGTATTTTCCTCTCTTCCTCTCTCCTGTGTATAAAGTGTGTGACTATAGATAATATATATTAAAACCACTGTAGGTTTTACGGTATATGAAAGCCCTCTTTTTAAAGTGTACGTTAGTACTGAACGCTTGTTTCAACTTAACAAATCAGAACAACTTTCTTGAGTCATCTCTAGCATGCAGAAAATAATCTATTAATGCTCTCCAAGTCGTTGACAAATTTCACATCAGATAACTAGGTATAGAGTATAACTGGTTTCTATAAATCTTGATTTCTCAAAAAATGAAATTATGAGTGCACTGCACTGAACACCATTAATACATCTGGGTCTGCTACTACAGGTGTGTGTTTTATATAAAACAGCAAGTTCAGTCAATGCAGCTGGGAGCCATGCACAAAGATCCAGTACTTTTTAAATCATGTCAAAATGTTTTGTGTCCTCGCTGCATATACGACATACAAATAGTTTTGAAGAATAAGACTAAAATGAGCATGATATTTAAAAACCACAATGGATCATCAGAATCCAATAAATCAAGTTTTATAATTGATTCTACATATTACCCACTGGTATTTTCTCCTCAGTGGAGATTTTTGCTAAAAATTAACTGATGAAATAAAAGAGTAGCTTTCTTGTATCAACATGACCATTTAGGACCCAGTCCTGATCAGTACCATCAACTCAAATCCTATTATCCTCAATGTGCATTGAAAGTACTGAACACCTCCTGTCAAAGCATTTAGTACCTGTCTGGATCTTCAATTCTGCAGCCAGAAAATGCCCAAAAAGACAGAAGTGCCCATTCTTTTCTTTCCTACAGTACCAAAGGTCGCATTCAGAATAGTTTTTATCTTTGTTATAGCTCACCTACATGTAGCTGTACACTTGTGCAGGAACGTGGCAGTTGCAAAGAAGAGTCGTTTTGAGATGAGGAAAGCAATCTTGATCATAAATCATTCCTCCTATCAGTAAAAAAGTTGTCTTATAGTCTGTGTCTTCAGCTTGAGTATTGACTGGTGTCCTGTCTGCTACCTCTGTCTGAGCATTGACTTGTTTTTGTTTTGTTTTTTCCAAGTGGCTTACACATTTTATTTTTAAAAATTCATTTTTAAAATAATTTAAATGCAAAACACACCAAGTTGTTTGCCCTGTGACCAAAAAAAATGTTGCTCATGACTTTTAAATTTTTGTAATAAATAGACATACAGCTGATGATTTAACTTTCACTAACAGACACACCCACTCTGCTATGTTTACAGTCCAGATTTTCACTGACTTGTCATTGGGTTTTCTCTAGAATTTACTTACCAACTAATAATGCCCCTCAAGAAAATGAAATACACAGTCTATCATTCAATTTGCTGTTTGTTTCATGAACAGAGTCTTGCTAGTTACCCTCGTTGGGAAGGACTTACTTCACAGATCCTGAGATACACTTATGCTTTAACTTATCCCAGTAGCTGTCCAGTAGCAGAAGCTCTCAATTCTGTGATCTTTATAGTCTCTCCCTGTAAAAGCAAGACAGATAAAAGACAGGACAAGACCACCTTCTTCAATTCCTCAAGTGGAGGGCACTCATTCGAACAGATTTGTCATGATGGACAAAAAGAGCTGCCTCTGTAACCCATGGGGTAGGGAGAGTCCCAGGGCAGAAAGGGGTGGAACAAGGGACCAGCTGCTGTCCATGGCATCTTCCCCTACTCACTTTTTTTGTATGAAAATATTACAGATTTTTGTATGAAAATACTGCTTTATACGGGATTTTAGGCAGCCCTTTGGAATGTATTTCCCCATCTTCCCTACTTGCAAACATGAATTATTCCTGTCCACTTTTCTCATCACTATGCAGACAGTCAACCTCAGGATTTTGAGCAGAGTCAGAGACGTGGTTCTTTCTGAAACACCCCAAATTTTACCTATTAATTTACACAAAGAAATGATGGGAGAAGGTAGGGAGTGGAAAAGAAGGCGGCAAATGTTTAGGTCCCTCCCAACTTCTAGGAGACAGAAGTAGAACCTAGATAATTCTTCCTTCCCAACGTATCACTCTGTTAATCTTAATTTATATTTCCCAGTCTTTCTTTTTTTAAATCCACAGCTCTAGCTTTCCTTCACTGGATCCAAAGGGCAGTGAAATCTGTTAACAAGGGGCATGTGTAAACCCCCATCTGCTCATTGGTGACAAATAACTATTTTTCTCCATAATTGTATTGTAGTAGTGGATTCTAATAACGATGGGCGGGATTCTGAAAAAGAACTCTGTTGTCATCGTAACTCTGGTCCCACTGAAGTCAATGGAAGTTTTACCACACACTTCAATAGGAGCAGAGTTGGGCAATGTTAGAAATTCTTTTCCAAATCCCACTCATAACAACTTCCCAGGTAGAGAACATAATTTTCTCCTCTTTTGCATGTGTTTAGCATTATTGTTTGCTAAATAGATTATGATACTATTTGGAGCACTTTGGTTCACAGCTTTGAAGTCTGCAAAATTCCTGGTTGAGGACAACCACACAACTAATTCTAAAAAAAAAAAAAAAAAAAAATTAGTCTTGCTGGTTGTGCTTTCTCCTCCCACTGAACTTGGTATGTAAACAAGGTCTGGCTAGAGTCAGACTACATAGACCACACTGTGTGTCAAAAAATACATGCCAAGAATTTTTTTTATTTAAGTGGCCAACCAACACTTCAGTTATCCCGATTAAAGTGACTGCTTCCAGTAATCTTTTCACCTGCCCTGTTCTACCATGGCTTAATATACCTTCCCTATACAAAACAGAAGGACTGGGATTTTGAACAGACATATTAACTTGGAAATCAGATTTAAGCAGAGGTCCTGACCTGGCAATGTTACATGTTCCAAACTCCAAATGCAAAGAGATGGGTAACACATAACATCCTAACAAGCATAAATGAGAGAAGTAACTGCACACACTGCTTCCTTCTAGGTTCTTAGTGGGTAGGATTTTCTCTACCCTTCTAAACCTCTGATGTAAAAAAATATCAACCTTCTCAGGTCCACAAATATGCCTCCTTTAACTATTGCATTGCCATTTGCAGCTACATTCTGTGAGGGGTTAACAGGGCTTCAATTCTCACAGAGTATTTCCCGGAGCCCCAGGGCTTCAACCCTGCAAGACGTGCCAGAGCTTCCGCGGGTTTGAAAATATTCACCAGGGCTATGCTCCAGACAGCACTGGTTAAATTTAAGCCCTGGGTGGTAGCATTCCATTGGCAAGTCTATACAAGAGCCAAATGTTGCCATCAGCCAGTGCGCTGAGCATCACTGGAAATGTATTTTGGTCACCATTCAAAAAGTCAATAATTGCCAACAGATGCCCTACAGTTATCCCAGTTTTCCCCCATACTATACTTGGAGTAGAAGTGAGATACTTAAATGATATCTGCTGGCAAAATGCTGATTTTTTTTTAAAAACACTTTGTGCTTAAGGCAACAAATCCCTTGCCTTTCCCTAGAGGATGCACTTAACCAATTTTTAGATACATGTGTCTATCGTTCCTAAGGATTTGTACAGAACTTACCGAGGGAGGGATAGCTCAGTTGTTTGAGCATTGGCCTGCTAAACCCAGGGTTGTGAGTTCAATCCTTTAGGGGGCCATTTAGGGATCTGGGGCACAAATTGGGGATTGGTCCTGCTTTGAGCAGGGGGTTGGACTAGATGACCTCCTAAGGTCCCTTCCAACCCTGATATTCTATGCTACTGACCTGAATTTGTTACTGGGAATGGCAATGCTCCCAAGTAAACTATCATCTAACATGGCCCTCTAGAGGAGTGGGTGGTGGAAAAATCCTATGTTCTGATTCACATCAGCAAACCAAGTAACATTCCACTAAGGGGTGTGGAGAGCCTGCTCTGAGTGTTAAATGAAGACAAGGTCTATTTCATCTAACTTATACAAATAAAGGAGAATTAGAACAGAACCAAAGTGATTTCACGGTATGAAAGTATAGCACAGTGAACTGAGTATTGACCCTTTATGGGAATTAAATTCACTTGGCTCGGCTCTTAAGATAGAGTATACATTTCACCTGGTGGGCCTGCACTGAGCTTCCTTGAATTACAGAGTCATTTGGAGAGCAGACTTGGCCAGAGTCACATAGTCCACGCTGCCAAACTGCCCTCTTTATATACCTTATTTACTCTTTTGGGATTCTACTGTATTTAAAAGTAGAATTCATGCAGTTAGAAGGGAGGTTTACTTCTAATTTTTTTCCCCTGTGGGTGCACAACAATGATTTGAACACAATATATATCACTTTAAGAACGTTTCAATTATTTGTATTAAGGCTTTGTTTGAAATTATTTTAACTGCAACAGCAATATTTTAAACTGTGTATGTTGCTGTGCCTCAGGTATTCTGCTTTGGCACTCTAGGTAACTGCATAAAACTCCCATACTAACAACAGTTCATATTTTATTCTTTGGCCTCAGTTTTTCACTCATCTGGTTATGAATAATTTGCATAATTCTAAAGGGTCCCGATCACTGGCAGATTAGCTACTGGTCCAACAGGGCCCATGCCCAGGGGCCCGAGCCAATTGGGGGGGGCCCCCCAAAAATGGGCATCCCGAGCACCCCGACAGGAGCACCATACCCTGACCTCGCTCCCCGGCAGGAGTGCCAGATGGGCAGGGGAAACCCGTGCACCCTGACCAAGTTCCCTGGCAGGAACCCTAGGGGGACCGGGGGGGTCTGAAGGCAAAAGGGGTGGGGATGGGCCCTCACTTGCTCTGCTCCACAAACCCTTAATCCGCCTCTGGTCCTGATGCAACTACTGTGCAAATTGTGTGCCAAATTCCGTGCAACAAATTCTGTGCACCAGAAGGCCACTGTTAGAAGCTGCAGTCACAGCAAGGTTTGTACACTGAACATATGAAAGGAAGATAGCAGGATTTATGAGTTTGAAAGTATGGGTGGAAAGGAGAAAAGAACAGCAGCCTGGGCATGCCTTGCAGTTACATTCCCTACAGAGAGGTGAGACACCAAAGTAAAACGGAAAGAATCTGAAGTTCCAGATTAAGCTTCTGATGCTCAACCTCACTCCGCTTACTCTTTTAGAGAATTTAAGATGCATTCTAGCTGACAGTTTGTTATACTTTAGAACAAAGAAATCTGAAATGGCTAAAATTATAGAATCTCCAAACCAAAAGTAATATAAATATTAACTTAGAGTAGCAATGAGTGTTAGATCCTCAAATTTCTATAGTTACTTAAAAAAAGAAACCAAAAACCCCTCTCGTAGGTTTTAATTAATTTACTACTCATGAAGGGTGACAGATTGACAGCCTGATTCACAGAACACATAGAGCATGGGCAGCAGCGGGGCGTGCTTCCCCCTTTCTGTCTTGCCAATGTGCCCTAAACGTTAATCTTGAAGGATCATCTTTATAGGTGAAAAGATAATTCACTCTCCATATCCCCTCTGCTGAGGCTATTGCTTCACAAGGTAAGTGTGTTTTCAATGTGGATACATCCACTAGAAGCTAGGCCGTAACCACAAATAGATCATAGAGGCCATTAGTGAGGCATCTGGCCTGAGTTAGTACAGATGACCTATAACTGACAGGCACTGTATCTCTCTTCTAATCTCTCAAGCCACTCGTATATTTTAAGATTTTTTTAAAAAAAAAGAGAAAAGAAGATGGAACTAACCAATTAAGACTGTGATACAAGCAGGCTTGGAAAATATCTTATTGCTCAATAGCATAAGAAATACTTTTGGGATCATTAAAAATTTTTCGCAAGGTGGACTACCACAATTTTTCAGAGCAGTCTAAAAGACTAAACTTTACATTACATTTGTCTTACATGCTCTTTCTGAACGCAGGATTTAATTACTGTAACGGAACTCATGGGTGGCATACTTGTGATGTATCGAATTCACGTTAACTAAGTCAGTATGTTGCATCCACTGGTCCCATCTGTGTTTAAGCCATGATTAAAAGAAACTGTAAACGTTTAAAAAATAACCACATACAAAACTTACATTGAAGGTTATTTCTTATTCTTGTATGGCTTAAGTCTTCCTGGTTTTTCCATGCCATGTAGTTCTTCTTAGAACTGCTTCTTCAGTTATCACTTGATTATGTTCCAAAACACAAAGCTACCACTGTCCCCTGCTGGATATCATAGTTCAGTAGTAAGCAATCCCGAGAGCAGCAGTATGCTAGAACTGCACTGGGCAATTAAAATATATACTCCACTTTGCTGACACAGTGACAGGTTCCAAGTACCTCATCCCAGTGAAGACCAACACTTGTGTCAGTTTATAATATTTTTGCTGCATGCAGTAATGAGATTGCTTTCTATTTGTAGGATTTAAAACATTAGCCTTATTTTAATTAAGTTAATGGATGATGAGGTGGTAACATGGGCAAACTAACATGATCTTTTCAGGAGTACACTGTAATTATGTAGAAGCAGAAATTGTACTTTTACATTTGGCAGCTAAAAACTATTTTCCAGGCAGCACATGAAGCCAAAGCCCAGTGAATACCAAAAACACTGTACACAGACCAGATTTTTCTTCTCCCTACACGTCTCTTACAAATAAGTATAGCCATATATTTTTAGAGAAGAAAAACTAACTATTTATCTGTACTTTCTGGTTAAGAGAGTGTTATGCAGAGGTCTAGAGGTTCAAAATAATTAATAAGTGGATGGGAAGGAAGCCTTGCTCAAACTCAAATTGGGAAACGAAAAAAAAAACTAATCTACCACTAATTAGGATTCACATTTAATACATCAAGCACCCATCAAAACAGTTATGCTAGAAGTATACAACATCCAGTGATGCAAGCGATCCATATTACAACATGACCTCAAAGGACTAGTTATTCTAGCCTGACTGGAGAAGGATAGAATAGAAGGGCAACAGTTTGTCAAGATATGAAACAATCTGTGTAAAGAGCCAACAAAAATTAAATTTCTGGCTTTAGCCACAAGAGAAGGGGTGAAAGAAAATAGGCAAAAGTCTGTTGTGTACTCTTAAAATAACATCATTAGGAATAGTAAAGAGAGTCTGAGAACAATTCTTGAAAGCTGCTAAGCAGCTCCAGAAAGTTGTTTACCTTTTCTTACCCTTTTCTCAGTCCACAATTACAGCTAAGCAGATGCATGTAATATGAATGAGAACTGGTCATAAAGTTGCTGATGTCACTCCTGATTACATTATAGATGTACAGGAGGGTAACATCAGCAAAGAAGCACCAACAGCCAATCAGAATTCAGCTGTAAAGTTATATGTAAATGTTACAAGTGCTCTGCAGGCTATTGCTATGTGACTTTCATTTACGTCAATGGAAGTTGCTGGCAAAATTCTTGAAAAAAAAGTGTACCCCTTAGCTGTAATATAACTAGGGTAACCATCTGGCTATTCATTCACTAGCAATATGCTGTTATATATTGTTCTGCCAATAGGATTCATACTTTACACAAACTAGCACAAAATATCTTCTAAACAGTATAATGCTTTCCCCTCCTATTTCCTATTCTTGGTACATAAAATTCTAAACCACATATTAATTTCTCTAGTCTTTCTAGTCTGACACTGGATACTCTTTATCCCGGACAAACTTATAATGTGCGTCACTTGTGCAGCAGTTTATTCTAGAAGGCTGCAGTACTACAGCATCACACACATTCCAGGTAAAGTTTACACACAGACACACCTCAGAGGCTGAAATTTAAGTCGCATTTGGTTTATAGCTATTGAGCAACCACCATTGTCAAACAGAAAATATTTTGATTCACAGTGGAACTCAGACTTCTTTCCATCGATCTCCTCAAACATGCACCATCCAGCAGCATCTTCCAAATCAAATGTTAACGTTCTCACCCAAGTGACAGGTCCTTTCTGCTTTGCTCAGTGGACTTTAGTATTCTACTTGCACACCTTCTTTAACTGTTCCTAACAACTTTTGCCATAAAGCAGTATTCTGTATCTACAGATCCATTAACTGAAGATTATGGCATATTCATGCAAACTGAGGGTTTCACATTGCAGTATCCTCTTGAGATTTATATTATTTCTAGTACTATAGGTATTCCACAAAAATCAGCATCCAAAGTCCCATAGGATTCTGCAATTTCCCAAACAGCACCTTGGGAAGTCAACACTTAAGCACACAACTCTTTATTTCTGTATTTATAGCTGACACAAGGTGGAGTGACTCCATCTGCTGCTTTATTCTTACACACCAAACCATTTTCTGTAGAAAAGCATAATGCTAAGGAACTAAAATAAAGAAAAGCAATGCTACATTATGCATGACAGTACAGTGAAATTAACCTTTCCAGTGTTGTCAAAAGACAAGCCTCGGAGCTTAAATTCATAACTTTGCTGGGCACTAAAAAAATCGTCATCTTAATAAAAACACTGGATTTATGGCTATTACAACAATTTGTAAACCACTCACCTCTCTTTTTTGCCCTATGACTGCAGAGGTGTTAATGGGCCACTTCCCTTGAATGGTCTGTTGGAATATTTGTTAACTACTTATACTAAACAATCTGTGACACTTTGGGTATGTCCACACTGCAATTAAACACCCATGGCTGGCCCAGGTCAAGGGGCTATAAAACTGTCAGCCATTAGTGTTGAATTACAGTGTACATACTCTTAGAGTCCCTTTCCCAGATCCGAAGAAAAGCTCTGTGTAGCTTGAAAGCTTGTCTCGCTCACCAACAGAAGTGGGTCCAATGAAAGATATTACCTCACCCAATTGTCTCTCTAATGAAATTAATGGCCATCATTTGCCCAACTGTGTATAAAGTGAAAGTAACCACTACAAATCAATGATGTTATCTAGAGACATGCTATGTGATTTAGTTACTAAGAAACAAAACCATGATTCAGCCTTGCAGAGGGGGAGGGAAGGAGGAGGGAAAGGCTGAAATCTTAAGAGTTATAGTTTTAGTAAAATAATTGATATGACAGCTGTTCAGGCATTAGGAAGCTTCTTTAATTTTGCACATTTTCAAATATGCAATTGAGTAGACACCACTAACTAATTGAATTCATTGATCATGGTATCATGACCTAGTACTACAAATTTCAAAATTTCAAATCAATGAACTTTGACATTAAAATACTGTAGACTGTTTTGGGAAAAGATTGTCTATTGTTTGAATGAAATCAAGAACTGTGTAGAAATAAGATCATTACTTATGCCTTATCTGAGGTTGACTTACGTAAGAGAACTTAAATTAAATTTTAAATAAGAATTGCCCACAGACAAGACAGTGGTTTTATTAAAATATATGTTTGCAATATTGTAAAAATCAAAATATTCTCCCCTACTATTCCTACCTGATTTTGTTAATTGGGAACTATCAAAATCTTTAAAGAAAGAGAATATTTTTTCATAGGATATGAAGATCCTTGCAAGGAGCAAACTCAGCCTTCATATGTGATTTGTAACTTCTCTTTAACACCGTGGGTTCCATTCATTCCACCACAAAATTGTTTTCTGTACAGCACACAGACTCAACCTACAATGACAGGTTTCAGAGGGGTAGCCATGTTAGTCTGTATCAGCAAAAACAACAAGGAGTCCTTGTGCTACCTTAGAGACTAACAAATTTACTTGGGCATTAGCTTTCATGGGCTAAAACCCACTTCATCAGATGCATGGAGTGAAAAATACAGTAGGCAGGTATAAATATTACAGCACATGAAAAGATGGGAGTTGCTTTACCAAGTGGGAGGTCAGTGCTAACAGAGTAACAATGTCTGTTTAGATAGGTCTCATTCAGTATGTTTTAGCAAGGCAGAAACCACCAAAAAAACCACCTCTCTTAGCTAGAAATCAGGGCTCGTGATGCACACAAGTTTAATCTGTGGTGTTAAACGCCCAGGCCACACTGAATCCAGATTGCTCAATATATGTCTAGAGCACACCTGACGTATTCAGATTCTGCAGAATTTAAGCTTTCATTTAAAAAAATAAATGAATGAATATATTCTTACTCCATACAGTTGGGGAGATAAACTTCCAAATGTAAACCACTGTGGAAGTCTTTCTGAATCTGCAAATAGATAGGCTGAAACAAAGAGTCAGTAGGAACTCCCGTGTGCCTTCCTCCCATTCATCTCATTGCAGCATTAGCTGTCCTAGCTAATAAGCGAGCCCTCCAGTGGAGGAAGGAATGATATATTAACTATTTCAGTCCTGATCACTACAGTAGACAATTGGTGGAAGAGGGAAAAGGGAATGTTAGGTAAATATTTAACTAGACTCTATACTACTGTGCCTTACGTATTTTATGCTTCTTTTATAAATGGGTCAACTGAAGCACAGAGACTTTAAGTGACTTGCCCAAGTTCACACCTAATGATTGGTTCTGCAGGGGACAGAACCCAGCAGTCTTATCCCCAGTTCTCTGTTCTAACCACTAGAACTTGCAGTAATTTAAAGACCCTGATCTTTGTAGATGTTATACTAATTAGTATTTTCATTTTTATTTTGTTTCATCTCTAAGCGTTAGCCAAAATGCTGACAAGCTATGAACCCTCTACCATTGCATTAATGATTGTATTGTGTGCCTTAGGTTTACAGGGAAGGGGAGAACAAGGACCTCCTGGTCTACCAGGTCCTGCTGGCCCAAGAGGACAACCAGGCCCAGCAGGGCCACCAGGCTATGGAAGTCCAGGTCCTCAAGGTCCACCAGGCCCCCCAGGTCCACCCGGATTTTCTGCTGTTGGAAAGCCAGGCTTACCAGGTTTACCAGGAAAACCAGGGGAGAGAGGATTAAATGGTGAAAAAGGAAATGTTGGACCTGCTGGTCTCCCAGGATCAAGAGGGCCACAGGGGCCTCCTGGAATTCCTGGTCCTGCTGGAATCTCTGTTGCTGGCAAGACAGGAGAACAAGGGCCACCAGGAGCACAAGGGCCACGGGGTGTCCCTGGAGAAAAGGGTGAGACAGGTATTCCTGGTATGAATGGACTAAAGGGAGAAAATGGATATGGAGTTCCAGGTCGCCCAGGTGACAGAGGGCTCCCAGGTCCCCAGGGCCCCCCAGGTCCCCCTGGACTTGCTGGGATAGGGAAGCCTGGTGAAAACGGGTTTCCAGGTCAGCCAGGTGTGAAAGGTGATCGAGGTCTACCAGGTGCACCAGGACCAGCAGGCATCCCAGGTTCCCAAGGTCTTCCTGGGGAACCTGGAGCAGCAGGAATTGGAAAGCCTGGAGCAAATGGACCCCCGGGATTGCCAGGGATTCCTGGAGCAAAAGGACTGCCTGGACCCCCAGGCATGCCTGGATCCCCAGGTCTTCCAGGGTTTGGAAAGCCAGGTTTGCCAGGGATGAAAGGACATAGAGGACTTGAAGGCCTTCCCGGTGTTCCAGGAATCAAAGGAGATGAAGGTCCAGCTGGAGTTCCAGGAGAACCAGGGCCACCTGGACCACCTGGAAATATGGGTCCTCAAGGACTTAGAGGAATACCAGGTGAAAATGGCCTACCTGGGCCTAAAGGTGAAGCAGGACCTGCAGGCCTTGCAGGATACCCAGGAGCTAAAGGTGACAGAGGCTTACCAGGATTAGAGGGAAAACCAGGATATCCAGGGGAGCAGGGTCTTGCTGGTCCTAAAGGACCTCCAGGTTTACCAGGCCCGAAAGGGGACAATGGTCATGTAGGGCCACCTGGCCTACCTGGTCCAATGGGTGCACCAGGACTTAAAGGAGGACCAGGATTTAATGGTGAGCCAGGCCCAAGAGGACCTTCTGGAATACCTGGTATAAGAGGTCCAATTGGGCCACCAGGCATTCCAGGTTTTCCAGGCACTAAAGGGGAACCAGGGGCACCAGGATTACCAGGTCCGGCTGGCATTGCTACAAAAGGTTTAAATGGACCCATGGGGCCACCTGGGCTCCCAGGCCCAAGAGGCAACAATGGAGAGCCTGGGTTACCAGGCCCTCCGGGTCCACCTGGTCCTCCTGGTCAAGCAATACTCCCACAGATGCCAGATGGTTATATAAAAGCAGGAGAGAGTCAAGGCCTCACAGGAATGCCTCTTATGAAAGCAGGAGTAAACCAAGGTCTAACTGGAATGCCAGTATCAGCTTTCTCTGCCATTCTCTCCAAAGCCTACCCTGGGGCCACTGTGCCCATCAAATTTGATAAAATCTTGTACAACCGACAGCAACATTATGACCCCAGAACAGGAATCTTTACATGTAGGATCCCAGGACTTTACTATTTTTCTTACCATGTACATGTAAAAGGAACAAATGTTTGGGTCGCACTCTACAAAAATGGCTCACCAATCATGTACACCTATGATGAGTACAAGAAAGGATACCTTGACCAAGCTTCTGGAAGTGCTGTCATTGATCTCATGGAAAACGATCAAGTCTGGTTGCAGTTGCCCAATGCAGAATCTAATGGCTTGTATTCCTCTGATTACGTTCACTCCTCTTTCTCAGGATTCTTGTTTGCTCATATGTGATAGTATCCCACCTTAGCAGTCCCAATATTGTCTCTTTCAGACAATTTTAATTGGACTATGATGTGAAACCTATGACTGGTCATACAAATTATTTGCAACAAAGGGGAAGTGAGGATGATAGGGTAGGGGAGTTTGTTTCAAAATTAAGCTTCAGAGTAACTTTGTGTGTTTTTGGAAGTCTGTCAGAGATTTATTTGCAAAAACTTTGTAGTAAGGGCAAGTCAGCTGTCCTGCTGAATACAACATTAAACATTATGGTAATACATGATGCAGCTCTTCTCCATTTTCAATTTTCTTAATTAGTATTTCTAAGTTGATTTTATATTTTAAATGTACTCTTAAGCCTTCATAAAGTAATCATTCCAGATTACTACATATTTAACTCACTGAAACAAAGACATTATTTTAAATTAATCAGTCACAGAAGTTTAGTGTGTTCATAACAATGTTCAAGAGATTGCTTTTAGAAAAAGGGAACACTAATTTTCTTTTTTATAATAACAATAGACATGTTTATGAAGTTTCATCAACTTAAAAAAATATGTTTCCAAAGATTTTAGGCATAACAGGATTTTATATCTTACTAAGGTACTGATTTCGCTGGAGGGATCTCTTAAAACTAGTTAATCAAATAGTCAGAAGTAAAGAAAGAGAAACTCACTTGTTCAGCTAGCTGCAAGAAAAGGGGTGTTGTCCCTTTAAGGGCTCTCTTCAAAAGGGGGGTGAAGGGAAAAGGTTACAGAGATGGACAGAAAGGACAGGAAGACTTTGGAAGCAAGTCTTTTGTATTATAGTAATTAAATTTAAATGTCTATTTTAGATAAGGGTCGTCTTTTGAAGGATTTATTTAAAAAAAACTATACATCTGAAAAGCCAAGCATTTAAGGTTAAAGATGAATACTCAGATTGTGCATCTAAAAATCTATGCAATCATTTTTTAGAAATGTGGTTTTATAATCTGCAGCAACACACTAATGCAATATTTTGAAAACAAATTTTAAACTAAGGTGCTGTAGACTAACTAATGTTCTGAGTAAATGTTACAACTGTTTTTGTCAGTAAATTTAGAAACTGGCAGTATAAATCTATAACAAAACACATATATTCATGTATATACTGTTGTCCTCCAAATTTAAAATAGCTTTATCACCTACAATCATTAGAGGCAGTCTCTTACCCACACTGTTTTTCATGAACAGTAAGTTTATTTCTTTAAAAAGCATATATCTTTATTAGTTCCCAATTAATGAAAATTGGGAATGTGCATTATTCAATAACATATCTGATAAATTCCCGGCAGAGCTAATTAAATCAGCCAACAGATCACACTGTCGGATTTACTGTTCACACATATATTTAATGTTTCATTAATTTGTTGGATACAGCATTCATCTAATATATAGTACTCAGCACTGAAGTTAGTGGTACATAGATAAGCAAATCAACTAAGTTAATATTTTTAATTGTATTTTTTTTGTCAAATGTACAAAATAGCAATGTAACAGTGTAATCAGGCTTTTGTTCATATAAGATTCTTCTGTCCATGCATGGCTCTCAAAGAAGAGTATGCATCAGAGAGGCTTGTCAAATAAACCTGAAAAACTGATTTTATTGTTTATTTTAAGCTGAAAGTTGCTTTTACACAGCTGCTTTGTCAGTGTTACCCTTACTAAAAGCTAAAAATCCATGTTTTACCATTTTTTTTTATTATGCTATTTCTTTATGAAACCCAAGTCAATGACTGTATTAATTTGAAACCAGCATTATTTTTTTTCTCTTCTAAACACTTCTATTTTGTTTTCCAATTTGATAAAACTTTGGTATTAATAAAAAAGTGAAGCTCATCTTTAAATTGGTCTATTATTAAGTCAATATGTATTCTTTTAAAAATTGTAATAAATTATTATGCAACAGCTTTGCAAAATTCTAGTCATTCCTTTGCCTACAGTGAACAATGCTTTCTGGGGGAGTCAAATAAGATTTATGCTACAGCGGCCAAGTAGATTTACTGAGTGGGTTGGTAAATTTTCATGATAGTTTTGCAAGCCTGACTGGCAACATAATAGGCACTAAACACAATATCCATACACCACATAAATTCTCCTTCCTCTTGAGCCAAACTGAAAATTCTAGGCACATTGGCCTTTTTGATTATCAGCCTGGTCTTTTCTCCTCATATCCCAATATAATTCATGAATTAGGATCACTAATTTATTGTACAACAAATTATTTTAATATTCAATCATCTTGTGATAGATCATTAATCCGTTTGATTGCCCAAAGCATCTTTCCAGCATTTCAGGATGATATACTTTGCTGCCAATACATTCAATTTATTTGGCACTTCCATTTGGAAAGTGCTAACAGCCACAGGGTAGTGGATGTAGGAAACCTTCCATTGGCAAGTACAACTGATCTTCTGATAATGTTTTCACAATTACTTTATACTGAAGACAATCCAAAAACGTGCTAAATTTGCCAACATGTACCGAGCATCAGACAGATTGATGCCTCACAAATCTTTATTAGTTACAGTACCTTTTTTTTAAGCAGGAGGGAGAAGGGTATTAACTAATACCACTGAGAGTACATTTTATGAAATCTTAATCTGCATTAATGTTAGAACAGACATCCCTAAGAGATGAATAACTTGTTACCCACTTACCTCTTCATTCATCTAATGAACATAAACACTTAGGCTTGCTTTATACGAGTTTAGACAAACAGTACAACAAGACAGTGACTTATTAATGAACTTTTCATATTGTTGTATCAGAGACTATCTAGCCATGAGTATAATCAGATTTTAAATAACCTCAAAAAACTTTGGATGGCTAGAGAGGGATTTTGGTGGTAAATCTGGATTTCAGTCATCCAGTTTAATTTTGCAAGTCCAGGCTGCAAACCAAGCTGCTTTTAGTTTTGGATTCACAATCTACGTTTACAGAAAGCAGTGACAGACCCCAATTCTTCTTAGGCAGGTACTACAAAGGTTACTGGACTTCCAAGAAACACCAGACATAGGAATGCAATTAACGGAAAAAATGTCAAATCAGAAGTGAATTAAATGCAGCCAGAGAAAAAAAATAAGGAAAAATCAGAACAAAAAGTCATGGATGCTGAGCTCAGAATGAAGATTCATTTTCTTTCAAAAAATTTTCACCATTTTTAAAAACAAACAATCAACCATATTTTAAAAATACTCTATAAACAAAACAAATAATTTACTCCTACTCACAGAGGAAGAAAAATATATTTAATTAAAACAACAGTGTAAAGTACCAGAAGTCTAGTCCTCCTTTGCCAGTACAAATTCTGTAATGGCTATTAGCTGTGAGCAGGAAAAGAAAGTTTCAGAAAGTTTCCTGGTTTCAAATAATCTTCCTTCCTGAATTTAATGTTTAGTACACATAAAAAATGACAGTTGATTGAGAATTGCTATCAATTTCACTATAATACAAAATAGATAGGAAAATCTGAAGTTATTTCAGCTTTTGAATATGTTGGCATTCAGGTTCAATAACCACGATCTGTAGTGTTTCTT
Source organism: Chelonia mydas (assembly GCF_015237465.2). NCBI lineage: Eukaryota > Metazoa > Chordata > Testudines > Cheloniidae > Chelonia > Chelonia mydas. The sequence continues at coordinate 86,159,237 of NC_057851.1, read as the reverse complement.
AAAATGTTTAAAAAGACAATCAAGAACGAAAAAATTAGAAGTGTGTCCTTTAAACATGAGGTCCTGAAACTATGGTCCATAGAGTGCTTACTGGTAATACTTGGAGAATTGGTGCATACTCTGCTTATCTCCAATGGAACTACACGAACAGACAGCTAAAAATACTCTACATACATTCATAATATCAATTGTCTATATGCCCAATTGCTTTCGTTACTGCAGAAACATAAAGAGAATGCAAATGGGGGAGGCAGCGTCTTGGAAGGATGAATGGGAAGGAAATCAGTCCTCAAAGCGCTCTCTGAATTAAACTGTGGTCCACATTAGGACTGGTGGAAAGTCTTCCATCAAAATTAGGTTTTCAGTTAAACAAAAGTGTTCACAAAATGTCTGCTTCCCACAGAAATTTACTTTTTCCATTAAAAAAAACAAAAAAACAAAAACTGAACTGCTGTAAATGCGGCCACAATGCCCCATGGGATTTGTAGTACAGTTGTCTTATGTCCTCATTCTCCTCTGCGGGCTAGATTTCCCTCCAGACTACATCTCCTATGATACACAATGGTCAGGGATTCCTGCAATACATCTCCCCCCTTTTCTAAAAGCAGGGGGCATGGTGCAGCATGGCAGATTGTAGTCCTATCAGAAGAGGATGGGATGTGAGCCACCCAAACAGCATTTTAGAACTGAAATATTTTGGATTTTGGCCAAAATAAAAATAAAATGTGAAAAATGTAGACAAAAGTGATTTTTTTTTCATTTTTCTGTGGAAGAAAACCCATTTTCAACCACTGTTAGTTCACACTGTGTAAATGTTCACAAATTCCTGTTGTAAGCTTTAGAAAGCATAATGTTAAAATAAAATGTGCTTTAACTTTTTAATTTTGCTCACTTCTACAAGATGGGAAATATTACAATGAAATATCTCACATAAATTAATCTGAAGGATATTGAACTAGCAAAATGGCCAGAAATACTTTTAAACTAGTCATGAGTTTTGTAACAATGATTCTTACAGAACACACTATTAAATATATTCTATGAAGTAATTTTAAAAGGGATTCTTTCAGATACTGCTGGCAAACTATCAAAAGCTTACCATTTTGTAAATGATACAAAAAGGAGACAAAAAAACTCAATCAGTTTACACAAAAAGGGCCTACTGATATGGATCAACTATATTAAAATCATACTTGGTAATAAAACAGAAAATGTGGAACCAGAAATTAATGAACCAAAATTGTTGTGTCAGATATAAGGCCTAGTTTGTGAACAAAATAACGAGGGTGGGCTTTTCCAACCACCCTTCCCTGTGTGGGTCCTTAAAACACAAACACACACTTTTTTTTGTGAGGGGTGGGGAACAGGGAAGAACAGACGAAGACAACTGGAACGTCACCATCATGGCTGCCATCCCTATTACCTCCTGGGACCCCAGACCTTCTTCATTCTAATCCTGAGGGATGTCCTGACCAAACTGGGCCAGAAAAGGATCCAGATGACATCACCCCACACACACACCCAATCAGCTCCAGCTAAATCCCAGACATCACCTGAGATTAAACAAGATCGGATTTTTACAGCAGCAACAACAGCTCCAGCTCATTTCAACTAACCTCTTCTCTTCTAACCAAAAAACCCCCAACAACAGCTACTACCATCTTTGATACCATCTGTCAAACCGGGGGGAGAGCGGTCCCTGCTATAGGGAGAGGGAACAAGAAATGTTGTTAAAACAAAAGCTTTACTTAATACTTTACATTTCAAATGCTTTAACAGTTTTTCCTTCTTCTCTGTATCTTTAATAAAAGGTTAAAAATATTTTAATGGTGCGTTTGCCATGGTACTAAGCAGCTAAGGTCCCTGTATACCAACCCCTGGACCTTGTTTAACACTACTTAATGCTAGACAGTGACTGGGTTATGTTAACACCTTCGACCCATTCCATAGAATCATAGAAGATTAGAGTTGGAAGAGACCTCAGGAGGTCATCTAATCCAACCCTCTGCTCAAAGCAGGACCAACCCAAACTAAATCATCCCAGCCAGGGCTTTGTCAAGCCTGACCTTGAAAACTTCTAAGGAAGGAGATTCCACCACCTCCCTAGGTAACCCATTCCAGTGCTTCACCACCCTCCTAGTGAAATAGTTTTTCCTAATATCCAACCTAGACCTCCCACACTGCAACTTGAGACCACTGCTCCTTGTTCTGTCATCTGCCACCACTGAGAACAGTCTAGCTCCATCCTCTTTAGAACCCCCCTTCAGGTAGTTGAAGGCTGCTATCAAATCCCCCCTCACTCTTCTCTTCTGCAGACTAAATAACCCCAGTTCCCTCAGCCTCTCCTCATAAGTCATGTGCCCCAGCCTCCTAATCATTTTTGTTGCCCTCAGCTGGACTCTTTCCAATTTGTCCACATCCTTTCTGTAGCGGGGGCCCCAAAACTGGACACAATGCTCCAGATGTGGCCTCAGCACTGCCGAATAGAGGGGAATAATCACTTCCCAAGATCTGCTGGCAATGCTCCTACCTATACAGCCCAATATGCTGTTAGCCTTCTTGGCAACAAGGGCACACTTTTGACTCATATCCAGCTTCTCATCCACTGTAATCGCCAGGTTCTTTTCTGCAGAACTGCCACTTAGCCAGTCAGTCCCCAGCCTGTAGCAGTGCCTGGGATTCTTCCATCCTAAATGCAGGACTCTGCACTTGTCCTTGTTGAACCTCATCAAATTTCTTTTGGCCCAATCGTCCAATTTGTCTAGGTCACTCTGGACCCTATCCCTACCTTCCAGAGTATCTACCTCTCCCCTCAGCTTAGTGTCATCGGCAAATTTGCTGAGGGTGCAATCCATCCCATCATCCAGATCATTAATGAAGATGTTGAACAAAACCAGCCCCAGGACCAACCCCTGGGACACTCTTGCTTGATACTGGCTGCCAACTAGACATTGAGCCGTTGATCTCTACCCGTTGAGCCCAACAATCTAGCCAGCTTTCTATCCACCTTATAGTCCATTCATCTAATCCATACTTTTTTAAGACCGTATCAAAAGCTTTGCTAAAGTTATGATATATCACATCCACCGCTTTCCCCATATCCACAGAGCCAGTTATCTCATCATAGAAGGCAATCAGGTTGGTCAGGCATGACTTGCCCTTGGTAAATCCATGCTGACTGTTCCTGATTACCTTCCTCTCCTCCAAGGGCTTCAGAATGAATTCCTTGAGGACCTTAAATTTATTTCATTTAAATTAATACACCAGTCCTCCTTGGACTGTTGTAAAAGAGAAGTATTTGTGTACTAAAATAAACACTGCCACTGACAGGATTATGAAGGATCAAGCTTTCAGACACAAATTATGTGCATTCATCTGTTTGTACACATACCCTCCCTACTTTCATATACAAATAGCTATTTGCACACGCAAACATGTAACTTGCAGGCACAATTTTGGAGATCAAGTTGGAAATTTGGCCTTATGTGTGCAGCTCAATGCTATCTAGAGAAGTTCTACAGCACAGAAATGTACATAATCAATATCCTTTAGAAGCAAAGCCTTGTTCAATTCAAGGGTCTTAATGCAAATTCTACAGAAGAACGACAGCTAATGAAAAATGTATTTTTCTTCCTATGTGTTAGCAAGCTCATTCATTGCAGAAAATAACATATTTGAATGAAGATAAATCCTAAAGATTCTCACAAGTTTCCAATATCAGACTTTGCACCCAATGGAAAATAGAAGATGATATAGAAAGGTACGTTTACGAATATCTGGTCATTATTTGTGAAATACATTCTGGCATCATCCACTTGCAACACTAAATAGTTGTTTTACTTAGAACGTCTTTACCAGAAACAATTTTGCTGATTTCTTTTTTAAAAATATATTTTAAAAACTTGTTGAGAATATTTTAAAATAAAGTACCTCTCTAATAAACCCCTACATGGTCTGACAAACACTAAGCCACATCTCTGCCCAGCAAATACTGAACATAAAAGTATCAACAAAGAAGAAAAACTATTATATTTTCAATGTATAATTTAATTTTATGCAATCCTTAAAAAAGTCACAATAAACCAAAATATTTTCAGTTAAATGTATGTACCCATTCAAGAGACTCAAGAAATCTATTCTTAGCAGATATAGTCACACACATTAATAGAAAGTCAGTAGAAAAACGTTATCTACCTCATTTCACAAATCAAACTGTCTATACTATGGAACCACATACCTTGCAATTCCAATAAATATGAACCATGGTGTTATAGTGTTTGTAATTAATAATAAAAACCATCATCTCAACCTCTTATTTAAAAAAAGAGGTCATAGAATAATGTTTCAGAGAAACAGCATCACCGTACAAGTAATTCTAGGCAAAATTAGAGGGGCAGGAATGTTCAGTGTTCAATCAATGACACAACTTGATTTGCTAAATACTCCCATAATATTTTGTCTTTTTTTTTTTTTTGGTCTTGCTAAAAATAATAGTTAATGCAGGATCATATTTGTACACAATGTGCATGCATAAATTACAGTATTTCATTCTACCTTTCACCCCTACTCCTCTAATCTTGAGAAAGAGTCAACTGTTTTCTTCTTTTAAGTCACAGTAATTCAGTAAGGTAGCACCCCAAAAGTGTTATGAAATCCATCAAAATGCTTAAACTGAAGGCAGGTAGAGTGTCCAGAGTTACACTGATATGGTTAACATGCACAGAGTACATTTTTATTTCTAATGATGACCAATTTTAGTAACAAAGCAAATGTAGAAGTTTCTGCCTCAGTAAATATATAAATAGGCTTGGACAGATTAGATTTTTATTGGTAAATGTCAGGAAACATCGATTTCCCATACAGACACAAACCTATGAAAAAATATTTCCATCGATGAAAATCAAAATGTATAGATAGGCAAAGTAAGTAAAATGCTGCATGAGAATTTAGAGACTGATTAAGAATATTTACTTTGTATATTTTTTCACGTGATGTTGACAATTTGTGATGTAATGGTTATAAAGTTTTAACTTTAACTCAACATCTACTGTCATTAAATAATTATTGTCTGATTCCCCATAATTTCCTGCAACTATGAAAATTTAAACAGATATGAATAAAAATGCTTAAAACCCACAATTGTGCACAACTATGAAAATTTAGATCAATCAAAATTTTAAGAAAAAATCTTAAAAATAAACATTGATATTATCTGATGAAATTATTAACAAAAATAAACATTGATTTCTGCCAAGCCTACATATATTTTCAGCCTACTGTAGTAAGCATGTCTTGAATTAACTTGCCTACCTTTAAAAGCTGAGGTTTTATAGTTATGCTGTATAGCAGCAATCACATCCTTCCAAAAGTCGTATTTTGTCTGTCTGTCGTGCTGTAAGAGTAATAAATAAATAAATAAATAAACAAACACACACGCACACCCGTGAGCATGTCAGGTATCAATTTTTACATGAGCAAATAAAGTGAACGTCATTAATAAATAACAACGATTATTTGAAAGCAAAGTGTTATGGCCTGGGACTCAAGAGATCAGGGTTCAGCAGCTGGCTCTGCCACAGACTGTGTGCCATCTTAGACAAGTCACTCAGGTCCAGATTTTTAAAGGTATTTTAGGGATTGCTCAGCTCAGCACTGCCACACCTTTCTGACTTAGGTGTGGTCTGTACTACAGACCTATATCGGTAAAACTACATCGCTCAGGGGGGTGAAAAATCCACACCTCTCAGCAACATAGTTACACTGACCTAGCACCCCGATGTAGACAGCGCTATGTCGGTGGGAGCCGACACAGCTACCCCCTCTTGGGGAGGTGGATTAAGTAAGCCAACAGGAGAGCTCTCTCCCATCGGTTTACAGCATATTCATTAAAGTGCTATATCAGCGCAGCTGCACCTATTCAGCATTTTAAGTGTAGGCTTGCCTTCACGAGCCTGAGTCATATTTTCAAACATGACTTAGGCACTTAGGAGTCAGTGAAAGTCAATGAAATTTAGGTTCCTAGGTCTGTTAAGCATTGCAACGCTGAGCAGTGCAATGGCTAAATACCTTTAAAAATCTGGGCCTTAATCTCTTAAGGCATCTGTTCCCAGTCTGTCACCAGAAGATGCTTCCTTTCCTCACAAGGATATTGGGAGGAAAAAAAAATTAAATGTTTGGCTTTGTCTACACTAGCACTTATCTCGGTAAAATTTTTGTCAGTCAGGGGCGTGAAAAAAAAACACCCCCACTGACAGAAGTTTCACTGACAGAAGCAGCAGTGTGGACAGCACTATGTTGGTGGGAGATGCTCTCCTGCCAAATCAGCTACCACTGCTCATTGGGGATGGTTTAATAATGCCAACAGGAGAGCTCTCTCCCACCAGCATAGAGTGGTTACACAGGAGACTTACAGCGGAGCAGCTGCAGCAGTACAGCTGTGCCACTGTAAGGTCAGTAGTGTAGACACAGCCTTTGTGCAGTGCTCAGAAACATTACGGTGAAGAGGGCCATATAAGTACTTAGAACAACAACCGCGGATAATATATTGGATTACTGATATATGAAATTCAGTTCCTGCGGATGTAGATTTTGTTTTTAAACTGGTAGGTTGATATTATTTACCTCTATAGTCATTTTTATGGCATTTTTAACGTATTTATGGTGCCCACATTCTGCCCTTAAAACTGGCAAAAACAACTACTAGGACTTAGTGGTCTTGCCAATAACTCCTCCCCAATGCCAGATAAAAGCCAAAAGCCTGCCTTAGCAGAAATGCTTTACATCACACTTGGAAGCCTGTTAAACCCTGGCTCTGGCAAAAAGACCGAGGAAAGCATTTCTACAGACAGGAACCCTCTATAAAAAACACACATTCTCATCATTCCTAGAAGGATCTATCTAGGAACTGACAGCAGAAGTGTCTCTGCTGATCTCAATTGCCATGTTAGGATATATGGAGAGAAGCAATTTCCCAAATACCTGAATCCCAGAACAGTACAGATTGTAATTAGTCCCTTGAAATACACCCAAAAATCAAACAAGCAATCAGTACACACCACAGAGTAAAGGTGTTCCCATGCTCATAATGACCAGTCACAGAAGGTAAACGGCAGTAGTATGCAGGCAATATAGTCAGAAATAGTTTTATTTCTTTAAGCTAGCCAATAAAGCTTAATGTTTGAGATGTAATGTTGCTGTATTATAAAAATGAATTGTTGTAGCAGTGTTGGAACCTCTCAATACGCTTGTTAGCATGGCTTTTGGTGTAATGGTTAACATGATTTCATGGGACTGCCTTTGAGATCTTTACCCCCTACCCCAAATTTGTATTCAGATAGGAATAAAGACCCATTCATTAATGCTACAGGGCTGTATAGATCTACAAAAATCAATACTGTGGCTAATACTAACTTAATGTCTACTACTCCAAATATGGATTTGCATAAGGGCCCTATATACGGTCTGCTTCTGGGTCTTGGGGGATGAAGGATTTTTTATTTTATTTCTTTTTTCTTTTTTTGCTTTGATAGCAAAGTATCCTTCATGCATCACTTCCAGGTCGTATACCAGCAGCTGAGCAGTGCTGCTGTAGAGTGTTCATTATCCTACACTGGCTTTGTATTCCAGAGATTGGAAAGTTTCAGCGCCGTCGTTTTTGAACTTGAATTTTATTGACTTTTTCAGCAAGTTGACCCAATAATGATATAGAATATGAAAACATGACCCAGTAGCTACGTAACATAATTTCAAATTCTAAATAATCACCACCAATTCAATTATACATAGCAGGTTCTCTGGAATACAGTGAACAGATACAGTGAGAGGAAGAATGATCCAGAAGTTAGGGCACTAGACTGGGACTTGCAAAATCTGGGTTCAATTACCTGGTCTGCCACAGCTCGCCTGTGTGACCTAGGGCAAGTCATTTATTCTCTGTGCTTCAGTACTTCCCTACTTAACAGGGATGTTGTGAGGCTAAATACATCAAATATTGTAAGGCACTCAGATACTATGATAGACAGTCTGATAATAAGTACTCTTCCTTTAAACAGAGCTAAAGCTCAGAAGAGATTAAGTATCGCAGTGTCATTAACCAGCACAGAGACTTAAACTATAGCAATAGAGGGATACCACAGTACTCTACTGTTGAAAGGATCTGTTCTTTATTAAAAAAAAAATCTATAAGTTTCAACCTCCATGCACTCGTCAATGAAAATGAAATCTGAGAGCATTACCTTCCCAAAGAATTTAAGATATACTGTCTTATACTCGTCTGAGCAAAAAAGCTCTAGATATTCATGTGCCTGCAATAGAGATATTGGCATCTAAAATTTAACCAGTGGTTATGTTTAGCACCTGAAAACTTCAAAAAGGATTCCACCTCTAGAGGTGTATTCTTAGTTATACACATATCTGTAGCATGTAGAGTTAATGTGTATTGAAAGTTTTCGATTTGAAGATTTAACCTTCTGAACTCACTTAACTTTTTACCTGCATTAACAAGTCACTTGTAAGAGTTACACTATATCATATTTCAATTTCCAATTAGTTTTTAAGAATTCTAAGACTAAGGCAGACAAGCACTTAACTATTCTTATGCTAGCTATTTGTGCCCTCTGGTGGAGACAGAGTATATTGTGACCACACCATTTATCCTGATTGTTTTAGTAGAAGACCTATATATATACAATGTAGAATTGGAATGCAAAGCTCCAACCCAATTTATATTTCACTTTTTAGGATAAGTGTCAAGACAATTAATTACTCCACATGGTACTTTGTGTGCTTAGGGAGGGGAGAGAGAGATGAGCAGAGAAAGGAAAAGAATAAAACAAGTTGCAATATTTTTTCTTCTATTAATTGAGCTTGAAATTATGTAGCTCTTACCTTATCTAAACAATCCACAATCCTTGCACAAAGAAGGGCTCCCGGCAGGTCAAAATAATTGTCATAGCAATAATATTTAGCTGCAAAGGAAAGAAAAAGAAAAGTTGTTTTAAACTATGGTGTATATTTTAATTGGGAAAAAAAGTGTGTGTTTAAATGGTTAATTTTAAAGTTCCCACTGTGTTTTTACTGGGATTAGATATTGAACATTGGCAAATCTACTATCATGTTACATATTTTGTGCGACTCTTTCTTTTTCTGGCCATAATTCTATTGGTAATAGAAAATTGCTACTCAATAGTAAATTACTGACATTTTTAAAATAAACATTAAGCCCCTGGATGAGATCCTCACCAGCTCAGGCAAAAAGTCTTGTAAGGGGGATCTAAAAATATTGATGAGACCTGCTGGGGGAAGATTCCCACAGTGCAGAACTGAGGAAGACAGTGACAAGGCTGCCTTTTGTGAACATCCTCACAAGTCCTGGTGTAGGGACATGTTAGGGGCAAGACTATGGGCTACAGAGCTTTGGATATTCTAGGCAGCACTGTGACCCATAGGCCAGCCTGCTGTAACTCAGACAGGCATCTGGGTCTAAGTATACTGGGGGCCTCTCCAGCCCCCAGAGCAGCCCAGAATATGCAAGGTGTAAAAGTGGCTTGTAGACAGCAAAATCCCATTTTTGGGGCTGAGAGTTCCATGCTGTGCCTTGTAGAGGAGTTGGTCTCTACTCCTACAGACATATAAGACATAACCACCCATGTTGTGTAGTTATCTGTATACGTCAATGGAAGTACCCAAGACTAAAGCTATGGATAAGATAATGACCTTCATCCTGCAAACCCTTAGATTTTATTGACTTAAGCATTTTTAAATCCTTATATATTTTGTGTGAAATCAGTGCTCCCAAAAGAGGCCAAGTTTATTTTGTTTTAGTTAATAAAAAATTTAGCCTAGCATCAAACCTCTGTGTACGTTATAGACGACTGTAAAGGCCGAAGTCCCTTATTTATCCACAGAATAGATAAGGGTAGAGATGCAAGTTTCCCTCCTGAAATGGAAAAAATGCACCCCTCAACAGAGGAGAGAGTAGTTCAGTCTCCAGGTCCATTCAGTCCTTTACATTTATTCATTTTTGGCTGTCAATGACAGAGAGTCCAGAGTAGCGAGTCAGCAATGAGCAAAACTTGTAATGATCTGCAGACTGTTTGCCTTAAATAATCAAGATGGTGGTCTCAGTGTATTTCTCCAATAGGGTGACCAGATAGCAAGTGTGAAAAATCGGGATGGGGGGGTGGGGTGGAACAGGTGCCTATATAAGAAAAAGCTCCAAAAATCGGGACTGTCCCTATAAAATCGGGACATCTGGTCACCCTATTCTCCAAGGAATACCTACCCATCCCAAAGGAAAGCTTTACAACCAAAACTAGACTAAGACCACCAACTTGTTTCACATGCAGCAAACAGCAGTCAATCTTAACAACTTCTGTTCATTGCTGATGTGGATTCAGTATGAACCTGAGAATTAAAGATGAAAAACTACATATCTCTTTAGCAATCCCCAAGACACCCAGTCCCCTACATTTTCTTAATTTAAAAACATTTTAAGTGTTTAAAGGAAAAACTACATAGCAGCAGCAAGTATTGCAGTAGCCAAAACAGTTTCTAAGTTCATGAAGTCTAAGGTAAAGAAATTATTTATATTTACCTGAGCGGGAAACCATTCCACTGAATGTTTTAAAGTGTTTCCATTCCCTCCTGCCATAAATTTCCAAGATCTCTTCAGGAGTCATACTCTTCGTACCGTGGCTTGCCCTAATTGATGCATGGTGTGAAAAAGGTTAAAAATATTAAAAATCATTCAAATTTTCTACAGTGCACATAAGTGTGTAATAAATAATCAAATACTGAGCTAAGCCATGTGATTGATCCTTCTCCCATTTCCTGCCCACTCAGTAATCTGTTCTTGGGGAAAAGGGAGAGGTCTCTCTCAAATATCAGTCTTGATTCTCTCATAACCCAGAAGATACAGAATTTCTCTGATAAACCAATAGTGCCTTGCTGAAAATAAGATCACCAAATCTACTCTTTCATCTAAGGACATTTTCTTTAATGATACAAATGGGATTTTCCTCTGGTCTGACTAAAAGGAATAAGATCTGGGAAAATTTGTATTTTTCTGCCATTAACATCAGTATCTTTTGCAGCAAGTAGTATGCCCCTCCAAACTGAGATCAGAACCACTAGTCTTTCCCTTGTAAGGAAAAAGCGCACTGAGCACTCCCGTAGGCCCTTGGTCAAAAGGACCATCTTTTATATTAATTTCAAACATATATGGATATCTTCTATAATAGATCCAATCACATTATTTTCAGGAGTGGAAAGAATCCATGTTTTGTGCCTAATTAACATATCTGGGGGAAAATATGTAATTTCTTCCTTCTGCAGCATGTCAGCATTTTTTTCTGGACAGTATTGTGTGATTAGCCATTGTGGACTCTAATCCATGATGAGCTAAGCGCAGAAAGGTCCCTATATCCACGTAGAGTTCATTATAGGAGCACTGCTTCTTTTACAGTCAGCTTCTGATCCTCATCAGTTGTACGTAAAAGGTTTGTCCTCATTAGTTAGCTTATGAAAAACCTCAATTTTTCCCCATAGAGAGGCTAAGGTGCATTCAGAAAAATCACTTCTCTTTGTTGTGATCTCAAACACGCCACTGTCTTTCCTAGCATCTCCTCCCATAGTGCCAGAAGAGTCATGCTCCCATATAACTAGGGCCCTAACAAATTCACGGTCCATTTTGGTCAATTTCATGGTCATCGGATTTTAAAAATCATAAATTCCATGATTTCACATATTTAAATCTGAAATTTCAAGGTGTTGTAACTGTAGCGGTCCTGACCCAAAAGGGGCGTGGAGGATTGCAAGGTTATTGTAGGAGGGTTGTGGTATTGCCACCCTTACTTCGGCTCTGCAGCTGGCGGCGACATTGCCCTCAGAACTGGATGGCCAGAGAGTGGCGACTGCTAGGCAGGTGTCCAGCTCTGAAGACAGCATAACCTTCAGCAGCAGCGCAGAAGTAAGGATGGCATGGTATGATGTTGCTACCCTTACTTCTGCGTGGCTGCCTTCAGAGCTGGGCCCTTGGCCAGCAGCTGCCACTCTCCGGCTAGCCAGATCTGAAGGTAGCAGCACAGAAGTAAGGGTGGCATGGTATGGTATTGCCACCCTTACTTCTGCACTGTTGCTGGCACTGCTGCCTTCAGAGCTGGGCGCCTGGCCAGAAGCCGCTGCTCTCCAGCCATCCAGCTCTGAAGGTAGTGCAGAAGTAACGGTAGCAGTTCCATGACCCCCTACAATAACCTTGCAAACTCCCCTCTCCTCCCCCTTCCCCCCCACAATCCCCTTTTGAGTTGGGACAACCAGTTTCAAAAATGCTGGTCTTCCCTGTGAAATCTGTATGGTATAGGGTAAAAGTACATAAAAGACCAGCTTTTGTGGGGAGACCAGATTTCATGGTCCGTGATGCATTTTTCACAGCCGTGAATTTGCTAAGGCCCTACATATGACAGTCTTTTACAAATTTTCTTTGTCTTGACTTTTATATATTGTGCTAAAATCACTGCTTAAATTCCTCCCTTCATTTGTTTAGCGTACAACATACACCTCAGACCCTGAACTATTTAGGCACAGTGGAGCAAAGAATAAAACAATCATGAATGGTATGGAGAAAGAGAATAGGGAAGTGTTATTTATCCCTTCACATAACACAAGAACTAGGGGGGTCATTAAATTCATAGGTAGCAGGTTTAAAACAAACAAAAGGAAATACTTCACACAACACACAATCAACCTGTGGAATTCATTGCCAGAGGATATTGTAAAGGCCAAAAATATAACTGGGTTCAAAAAAGAATTAGAGAAGTTCATGGAGGATAGGTCCATCAATGGTATTAGCAAAGATGATTGGGGACACAACTCCATGCTTTGGGTGTCCGTAAACCTCCAACTGCCTGAAGCTGTGACTGGAGGACAGTGGATGGATCACAAAATTGATCATTCTATTGATTCTTTCTGAAGCATCTGGCCACTGTGAGAAGATGTAAGACGTGAGAAAGCGTAAGCTTTCGTGAGCTACAGCTCACTTCATCGGATGCATACTGTGGAAAATACAGAAGAAAGAAAACAAAAGAAAACCTTTTGTAGTGATAAACACCCATTTTTTCATGATTTGTGTGTATAAAAACAAACATCTTCTGTATTTTCCACAGTATGCATCCGATGAAGTGAGCTGTAGCTCACGAAAGCTTATGCTCAAATAAATTGGTTTGTCTCTAAGGTGCCACAAGTACTCCTTTTCTTTTAGCTTCTAATGTAAAAAATAAATACATATGGTGATTAGTGTTCTAAATATTTAATAACTGTCCCAACTATCAGATGCTGGCATTTAAAAAAAGTATGCAATCTTTTTTATCTGTCTAGCCATAAAAATTAATCAGTATTACCTCAAAATTGTTCCATCTCCAGCAAGCTTAAAAAAGTTTCCATCTTCCAGATCCAATGCCAACCCTTTACAGCTAAAATTCATTTTATTTAAAAGACGAAACAAGAAAAGTAGTAATTAGATAAGAAATTATACCTGAGAGATAATGAAGCACATATCAGACTGTCCAAATGATATACAGTTATAACAAGTATGCAACTTTGCCACACAAAGAGAGGCCTTGATCTTCCAGACACTTCCATATGTGAATAACTTTATATATGTAAGTAAACAATGAGGTGAAATCCTAGCCACACTGAAATCAATAGCAAAACTCCCACTGACTTCACTGGGGCCAGGATTACTCTGAGTTCAGTTAGATTATTACTCACATGAACCAACTTATTATAAGTGTTTGGAGGATGAGGGCCTACATTTCTACAGGCAGGGTGTGTGCATTTTAGCCAGCTTTTAATATTAAGGAAAAACAACATCTAATTGGTTAATATTAGGTAGTAACTTGAGCTCGCTACTAGCTAAACTGGACAAATGAAGTCCTATCAACCCAAATATTACTGTTGTTTTACTGTAGTTCAACATAAAGGTGAAACTACAGTGCAACCTCTTTTATCTGAAACGTTTCAGACACATTTGGATAGAGGTTCACATAATTAGGACAAGAAACTGAGTAACGATTTACATTGTTCAAAGAAGCAAGGAATGGAAAACACCACCCATGATTCCAGTGAGAAGGGTCAGTTAACTGCAGTCACACAGAATGAACCCTGGAATTTTTAGAGCTTAGCAGATAGAATGGCCTCATATTATTTTTTTTAAACCAAACATAGTCACATTTTCAACTTTATTATCAGATACCCAGAGTGATGATAGAATGATCCAGGTGAGGGAGGCAATGAGTTCAGAGCCTTGAATACGTAATGTATGTTAGCACTATGCGCAGGTAACACACGCACACACACATGACCCAGTCCTGATGGCTATACATGAGGTCAACCCCTGTGTCTACAAAAAGCTCCATTGACCTCAGTGGGCTCCATGAAGGTTCAGGGGTCAAGCAACACAGACCAGATTATATAACAGAGGCCTAGGCATATGGTTCTACCAGATATCTTTATGCCTTAGATGACCTGTAAGGCATGAGAAGTACCAGTCTGGTATAAATATAATTTCAATATATACTCTTCAAGCAGTGTATTGGGAGCCCAACACACCCAGCCCTCTCTTATCCACATTGTTGGTATATTCATACTGCTATGTTTCAGTATATGAAAGTAACTTGGGACTTGCTTTTATCTAAAAAGTTGCCAAACTGTCAAATTGGGACCTCTGCTCAACTTCTGGGAAAAAAAACCTACTCCAGATATAGATGTCTCACTCCAAATGCTAATACTGTAGATGAATAAACCAAACAGAATTTTAGCTGGAATAGGATCATATTTTTAAAAACCACATTGAAAACACTATCAAGGCTTTTAGGCCTCAAATGAAAACTACTGTATTAGCTATTGTTTTGATTCACGAACATGTGCATCCGTATTACACTTCACCTATCTTTGGAACTGGAATGTGTTTTAAATGGCAAATCTAGTGCCCAGAGACCAATGTTTTTGTAGAAGTCAATATCTTGCCTGTTCACTAATGAAAAATATTAGAGTGGAAGGAATTTATGACATGCACATGTGATGACACTGACAAAACAACTCATGCGCAGGGTTCTAGGACGCCAATTTACTTGCTGCAAGACTCTGAGAAAGTCACTTAACCTCTATGCAATTCAGTCCCCCCCCCCCACCACCACCATAAAATGAGGATAATGATATTTACCAACCTTTGTAAAATACTTTGGGATCTATGAATGCAAATCTATATGTAAGGGCTAGGGCAGTGGTTCCCAAACTTGTTCCGCCGCTTGTGCAGGGAAAGCCCCTGGTGTGCCAGGCCGGTTTGTTTACCTGCTGCGTCCGCAGGTTCAGCCGATCGCGGCTCCCAGTGGCCAATGGGAGCTGCTGGAAGCGGCAGCCAGCACATCCCTCGGCCCGCGCCACTTCCAGCAGCTCCCATCGGCCTGGAGCAGCGACCTGCGGCCACCGGGAGCCGCGATCGGCCGAACCTGCGGACGCGGCAGGTAAACAAACCGTCCCGTCCCACCAGGGGCTTTCCCTGCACAAGCGGCAGAACAAGTTTGGGAACCACTGGACTAGATATTTATTAGAGTTGGTTGAAGAATCTCAACATTTTCAAGAGTAGAGAATTCTAATTAAAAAAAAATTTTTTTTGACAATTTCTTTTTTGAAAGCCTGAAATTAAGCAAATTTCAACCAGCGCTACTATTTATTATTTTGGAAGGCTTTTGTTTCAATATAATTTGACTTTTTAAACTATGATTTAGGAATGAGACAAGTTATTTTCTCAGCCCCATAAAAACTGAGGCCTCAAGGAAGTAAGACATTTTTAAAAATACTTACCAAAAGTCCCAGCTTTCTGGAGTTACAGTCAGCAATTCTTTATCATAACCCTTCTCGGTTACCAGGTAGCGGGCAAAACTATCATATATAAGCTACAAATGAGAAAAATAATGAGAGAAAAAAAACGTTATTATATCAAGTAAGAGAAACTGTCCTTACCCACACAAGTAACTCAATAAGTAAAATGGGCAATTAACATAAGAAGAGCACAACTTATCCCTGTACACATTGAATGTTAATTAATTTCTAAATCATTGTGATTATGAGTCACAGCAACATTTAAAATACTGTTTGTTATTATTTCTGCATTTCTGTGAAATTTCCAGAAATAAGTAAATAAGCTTTATATCAAGCTTTATTAAGTACAACAGATTAAATTCTAACAATAGATCTTCCACAACTAGTATTTACAGTTTTAGTCTGGCAAAAGTATATTAAAGTCAAAACACTGCAGAGTTGAATCTCTGTAAAGAACAGTTAGTGAAAGCTGTATGCTACATCTGTGTTATATGTAACATGAAAAAAAAACTGTCAACTAGTCATTCCAAAACTGTCAACTAGCCATTCTCATTAGAGCCAGAAAAGATTTAGTTCAGACTAATCTTGTTGAGAGTAGAAGTAGGGCTGTTGAAAAGTTGCCATCTAAACTGTTCTTCGAAAGACATTGGGTTTTCAATTAAATTAATTTTTTCACAAAAAGTGTCTTTGCTCCATGGAAAACTTTGATATTTCATTGCAAATTTCAGGTCCAAAATCCAAAAATGGCTGTTCATCATGGGAGCATAATGAACTGTACCTATCATAGCAGACATACCAGTAACAGCCAGAGTCATCACAAATATTAATTACTGAAAATTATCCTGCAACATTTTGTGGATGAAATAGGAACCAATGTAGACATTATAGATGGAAGGAAGAAAGAAAAGAAAAGGGGACAGGGCGTATGCAAGCTTTGCAACACTTCTAGAGTGTAAACTTGCAACCACCTGGTATTTAGTGAAGAAACAAGAGTTGGTGAAAAACATGGGGAAAGTATCCAGGATACCTGGGTGGGTGTATATTAGAAGCCAAGAGGTGACCATCCTACACTAATGACAGGTTTCAGAGTAGCAGCCGTGTTAGTCTGTATTGGCAAAAAGAAAAGGAGTACTTGCGGCACCTTAAATAATTTGTTAGTCTTGTTAGTCTATAAGATGCCACAAGTACTCCTTTTCTTTTTGCATCCTACACTAGGAGAATGTTTATACTGCAAACTGAAGTCGAACTATGTTAGGTCGACTTACAGCCATCACAGTAATTATTGCAGTGGCTCATGTCCACACTAGCCTTCTGTCAGTGCTGTGCATCCTCATAAGGAACACTTCCACTGATTTAAGGGGGACAGTGTGGGGTCTGAGAGTCTGAGCTTTCAGCTTCATGCACAGCTCCCTGCCAGAATCCCGGCTGCCCCCCTGGTTCTTGGTTCCATGCCAGAGCATGGAAGACACCTGGGCTCCTTGCGGGGAGTAAGGAGCCCAGATGTAGGGAGTCTGGGCAGCAGTCCCGCTGGGAGTGGGAAGCCAGGACCACAGTGGCAGCCTGGCTCTGAGCTAGGAGCCCGAGCAGGAGCCTGGCTGGGAGCGGGGATCTGAGAGCCGGGGGGCAGCCGGGCTGTAGCTGAAGCCCCCACATGCCCTGACATGACAGCCTATTCTGTGACCGGCTTTCCTGTCAATTTCCTGGCTCTAGCATGGAGCCAGGAAATTGACAAGAATGACAGCCAAGAGGTGATATAAGTAACCTGCAATGTCTGCTTCGACACTGCATCAGCCTAACTACACTCACACAAGCCCTATGCCTCTCATGGAGGTGGAATTATTATGTCAGCGTAATAGGGCACTTACATCAATGGGAGCAAAGCTGTAGTGTGTACACTGACATTATTAGGTTGACATAAGCTGCCCTACATCAACCTAACTCTGTAGGGTAGGCCAGGCCTAAATTTTACAATGAGTGTTTCCAGCACATATAATTCACCCTCAAAAAAATTGCGTTAATTGAGGCAATGTGAAACAGAGATGAAAATAAATAATTCCTTCCATCTACCCCTTCCAGTAAGCAAGCACAACGGATTCTGAAGCTAAAAATCAGAAAGATGCCTCATGCTCATATATTTCAAATATGCTACGCTCTTAAACTCTCACTTCCTTTAATGGGAGCAGACACTGCATTCAACGCCTATAAAAATCAGGCCCCCAGAGCGTTATAGCTATAAGGGCAAAAAACAGCCAACATTTGTCTGAGGGCTTGTCTACACTTGAACTGCTGCAGCTGTAGCACTTCAACGTAGACACTACTTACACTGACGGGAGGTTTCAGAGTAGCAGCCGTGCTAGTCTGTATTCGCAAAAAGAAAAGGAGTACTTGTGGCACCTTAGAGACTAACCAAGTCTCTAAGGTGCCACAAGTACTCTTTTTCTACTGACGGGAGGGGTTCTCCTGTTCTGTAGTTAACCCACCTTCCTTAGAGATGGTAAGAATTCTTCTGTCACCCTAGCACTGTCTACACCAGGGGTTAAGTTGAAATAACTACGTCGCTTGGGGTGTGGATTTTTCACTCCCCTGAACAACACAGCCAGGTCGACCTAACTTTTGAATGTAGACCAGGTTTCCATTCACTTTGCTTGGGTAAAAATTTCCACTGAATTAGAACAGGGCAGGGCCCAAAATTGGTTGTTTTGTTTCAAGCTTCCAAGATGATATAAATAATAGCACACAGACATATAGCAAATTTAATCTAAACAAAAAGAAAAGGAGTACTTGTGGCACCTTAGAGTCTAACAAATTTATTTGAGCATAAGATTTCGTTCAAATAAATTTGTTAGTCTCTAAGGTGCTACAAGCCCTCCTTTTCTTTTTGCAGATACAGACTAACAGGGATGCTACTCTTAATCTAAACAAGATTGCAAAGTACATCCCGCCTATGGATGGCTCACTATTATGCTTTCAGAACCTATCAGGGATAAAATGCCCCCTGCTTCCTTCAAGTACTGGTAAATCATGGTATAATTTTGCCTAGCTGGTTACAATTTGAAATGCAGAGCTATTTAACAGCGGATGTCTACGGCCTCCTGAACCCCCTGCACGAAAGTAGCTCTGGACTGCAGCCACCTCTGGGCTGAAGGTGGCAGCTCAGAGTCCCACACAAGAATGAATGGGCAGGGCCTCGCTTCTCTCCCCCCGGCGTTGCTCAGAGGCGGGAGGAGGAGTGGGAGACGTAGTAGCAACCCCCGCCTCTTTGAATGCGCCGCTGCCGCGGACGCGGGGCTGGGCTCCCGGGGGAAGCCAAACCCACCAGCTCCCGCGTGCGCGGGCAGCAGGCGGCTGCGGCAGCGCAGCGAGGGACGTGGTAACACCCCGCTAAGGAAGTCAGAGCCCCGCCACGAACCCGGAGCGCTCCTGAGAGCCGGGCCGCGGCTCTGCCTAGCGCTGCAGTGCCCGGGTTGGCCTGGCAGAGTCGCCAGGGCTTCCCCGGGCGCGGGACCAGCGACGTCTGGCAGGCGAGGAAGCCGCTCGGCTGGAGCCCGGCCCCCGCCACTCACCCGGGCGCTCTCGGGGAGGTTGTAGCGACACAGCGTGTGGTCCAGATCGAAGCCGAGCGCGTCGCACTCGGCCAGGGAGAAGGGCCGGGTCATGGCTGCGCAGGCGGCGGCGGCGGCTCCGGGCGCTGGCGGGGGGGGGGAAGGGAAAGTGGCGCTGCTGCGGCTGCTTCCTGCGGCAGCTGCTCTCACTCGCTGCTGCCACCAGGCCGCCCCAGGGCTGGCTGTGCCTTTCCCCGCCCCCTCGTCTTCTCTGTGGCGCTCACCTGCCCGTGGCCCTGACCGCCGGCCGCTCAGACGGGTAAGCTCAGAAGACTGGCCATACTGGGTCAGGCCAAAGGTCCATCCAGCCCAGTATCCTGTCTTCTGACAGTGGCCAATGCCAGGTGCCCCAGAGGGAATGAACAGGACAGGTAATGATCAAGTGATCTCTCTCCTGCCATCCATCTCCACCCTCTGACAAACAGAGGCTGGGAACACCATTCCTTACCCATCCTGGTTAATAGCCATTAATGGACTTAACCTCCATGAATTTATCTAGTTCTCTTTTAAACCCTGTTATAGTCCTAGCCTTCACAACCTCCGCAGGCAAGGAGTTCCACAGATTGACTGTGCGCTGAGTGAAGAAGAACTTTCTTTTATTTATTTTTAAATCTGCTGCCCATTAATTTCATTTGGTGGCCCCTACTTCTTATATTATGGGAACAAGTAAATAATTTTTCCTTATTCACTTCCTCCTCACTACTAATGATGTTATATACCTCTATTCCCCTTAGTCTCCTGTTTTCCAAGCTGAGAAGTCCTAGCCTCTTTAATCTCTCCTCATATGGGACCCGTTCCAAACACTTAATAATTTTAGTAGCTCTTTTTTGAAGCTTTTCTAATGCCAGTATATCTTTTTTGAGATGAGGAGACCACATCTGTATGCAATATTCGAGATGGGGGCGTACCATGGATTTATATAAGGGCAATAAGATATTCTCCGACTTATTCTCTATCCCTTTTTTAATGATTCCTAACATCCCGTTTGCTTTTTTGACTGTTGCAGTACACTGCGTGGACGTCTTCAGAGAACTATCCACAATGACTCCAAGATCTTTCTCCTGATTAGTTGTAGCTAAATTAGCCCCCATCATATTGTATGTATAGTTGGGGTTATTTTTTCCAGTATGCATTACTTTACATTTATCCACATTAAATTTCATTTGCCATTTTGTTGCCCAGTCACTTAGTTTTGTGAGATCTTTTTGAAGTTCTTCACAGTCTTGGTGGTGTTTATGCTCATTTCTATTTACCTCAGTAGGATTTGACTTCCACTTTTTAAAAGATGCCTTTGTATCTCTCACTGCTTCTTTTACATGGTTGTTAAGCCACGCAGCTTGAGGGGGCAATAGCTGATGGGGGCTGTAGGAAGGGGTGTAAGGTTCCAGGCCCTAGTGAGACATTAGAGACTGCTTGCCATAAGGTGAGGAATGCTGTTGAGCCGTCCCTTCCTCCCTTGCACTGTGCAGGAGAGTTTACTCCTATCTGCCAACACTGGTGATGGTCCCAGTGCCCCCAGGAATTCGGAGACGCTCCTCACCCCAAACTGTGCAGTTCCCGAACAAAGACTGACTATGACTCTTGTTGCTAACGCCTGTTATTTTATCGTGAGTCTTGTAATATTCTGTGTTTTTTCTTAAACCCCCAGCTGCTGGAGTTATGGGATTAGATGACACTCTCGGCTTTCTTTTTTTTTTTAAAAGCAAGCTTCTAGCTCTGACTGTTGCAAATGCTTGAAAAGTGTCATCTAAATGCAACCTCAAATGCTCAGAAACCAGAAGGCAAATAAAATGAGCCCAAGCTTTATTAATTTTTTTAAACCTTGTGTTTTTTAAATCAGGATTAAACTATTTCCTCAGGACAGATCTTGCAATTTGAATTAAGCTACATGTATTGAACAGGTACATCTTCATTTCATGAATACTCATTCACTGCGAAGTTATATTTCACCAAAACTTCAAATGCACTTTCCTGTAGGAACACAAGACAAAAACGCAAAGGTGGAGGATGGTGAAATATGTCACTGAGACTTGATCAGCAGGACACTGAATGTATATAGTAGGGGTGACCAAACTGCATCTCGCAAGCTGCATGCAGCTCTTTTACAGTTAAAATGTGGCTTGCAGAGCCCACCACTCCCTTTCCCCCCATTCTCTATCTATAAGACTTTAGGGGGGGAGCTCAGAGCTCCCAAGCCCCATCAGGTGCCTGCCGCTGAGCTGAAGCCCCAAGCCCTGGCAGGTGTGTCTGACTCTTGAACTTCTGAAGATTATCATATGTGGCTCTAAGGGTTAGTAAATTTGGCCACCCCTGAGGGCTGACAAGCAACTGATACCAGAACAGTCCCTCAAAACACCGCACCACCCAAACAGCCAAGTGCCACTCATCACGAGAAAGACTATCATAAGAAAGACTCACATGCTCCAACATCATACTTCCTGGAGGGTATATACAAGAACTTTGTACAATAACAAAGCATGGAAGATCAATCTTCCTAAAAGCAGAGGAAAGTACCCTAGTTGCCAAGCAAGATAAATGTTAGCTTTAAAAAAAAATTGGGTGTTAAATTATATATAGGATGGTTTAGCCATTTGGGGGGGAAGGTGGGAGGCTCTTCCCCCCCACCCCCCCCGAGTTTCATACAGGAGGTGTGCAAGTTCCCAAGTGGAGCTCTTAACTACAGCACAGCTTTAGGGCTTGTCTACACTGGTACTTTACAGCGCTGCAACTGTCTCAGAGGTGTGAAAATACACCCTCCTGAGTGCTGCAAGTTTCAGCGCTGTAAAGTGGCAGTGTAGACAGTGCCCCAACGCAGCGCTGGTAGCTACACCCCACGTGGAGGTGGGTTTTTTAGAGCTCTCCCGGGGGTTGGGGGGGACCTTTTGAAGTGATAATCAAGGTGGGCCATTTCCAGCAGTTAACAAGAACATCTGAGGAACAGTGGGGGGAGAGGGGGGGATAAACATGGGGAAATAGTTTTACTTTGTGTAGTGATCCATCCACTCCCAGTCTCTATTCAAGCCTAAGTTAATTGTATCCAGATTGCAAATTAATTCCAGTTCAGCAATCTCTCGTTGGAGTCTGTTTTTGAAGTCTTTTTTTTGTAATATTGTGACCTTTAGGTCTGTAATCGAGTGACCAGAGAGATTGAAGTGTTCTCCGACTGGTTTATGAATGTTAGAATTCTTGACATCTGATTTGTGTCCACTTATTCTTTTACGTAGAGACTGTCCAGTTTGACCAATGTACATGGCAGAGGGACATTGCTGGCACATGATGGCATATATCACATTGGTAGATGTGCAGGTGAACGAGCCTCTGATAGTGTGGCTGATGTGATTAAGCCCTATGATGGTGTCCCCTGAATGGATATGTGGACACAGTTGGCAACGGGCTTTGTTGCAAGGATAGGTTCCTGGGTTAGTGGTTCTGTTGTGTGGTGTGTGTTTGCTGGTGAGTATTTGCTTCAGGTTGTGGGGCTGTCTGTAAGCAAGGACTGGTCTGTCTCCCAAGATTTGTGAGAGTGATGGGTCGTCCTTCAGGATAGGTTGTAGATCCTTTATGATGCGTTGGAGAGGTTTTAGTTGGGGGCTGAAGGTGATGACTAGTGGCGTTCTGTTATTTTCTTTGTTGGGCCTGTCCTGTAGTAGGTGACTTCTGGGTACTCTTCTGGCTCTGTCAATTTGTTTCTTCACTTCAGCAGGTGGGTATTGTAGTTGTAAGAATGCTTGATAGAGATCTTGTAGGTGTTTGTCTCTGTCTGAGAGGTTGGAGCAAATGCGGTTGTATCGTAGAGCTTGGCTGTAGACGATGGATTGTGTGGTGTGGTCTGGGTGAAAGCTGGAGGCATGTAGGTAGGAATAGCGGTCAGTAGGTTTCTGGTATAGGGTGGTGTTTATGTGACCGTCGCTTATTAGCACTCTTGTGTCCAGGAAGTGGATCTCTTGTGTGGACTGGTCCAGGCTGAGGTTGACGGTGGGATGGAAATTGTTGAAATCATGGTGGAATTCCTCTAGGGCTTCTTTTCCATGGGTCCAGATGATGAAGATGTCATCAGTGTAGCGCAAGTAGAGTAGGTGCATTAGGGGACGAGAGCTGAGGAAGCGTTGTGGGGGTGCTATGGCAGGCTTCCTGCCTGTCCTGGCACCACAGACCGCGCTGTGCCCCGGAGCAGCCAGCAGCAGGTCCGGCTCCTAGGCAGAGGTACACAAGAGGCTCCGCGCGCCTCTCGGGCACCACTTCGTCCCCCCTCCCCCAGCTCCCATTGGCCGGTTCCTGGCCAATGGGAGTGCAGAGCCGGTGCTCAGGGTGGGGGCAGCACCAGGAGCCCTGTGGCCCCCTCAGCTAGGGGCTCAGCATGGTGTCAGAACAGGAAAGAATTAGCCTGCCTTAGCTGGGCAGCACTGCCAGTGGGACTTTTAAGGGCCCAGTCGGCGGTGCTGACCAGAGCTGCCGTGACCCAGTACTGAGTCACAACCCACAGTTTGAAAACCACTGGTTTAGAGTGAACACAGGGGACTCAGAAAAAATACAGCCAACCCCTCTGAGCCAAGGTTACATTCAGAAAAGGGGCATAAGTGAAAAGAAGGGCCCAAAACCAGGGGAAGGGATAGCAGTGGCCCCATTATCATAGTATTTGAGTAGTATTTGAGTGCCTCACAAGGTCTAACCTGTTTCTCCTCACAGCCCCTCAGTGAGATAGAGCAGGGCTGTTATCCCCATTGTACAGATGGGGCACTGAGGGGCACACAGGCTAAAGGCCAGATTTTCAAAGGTATTTAGGCACCTAGTGGAATTTTCAAGTGCCTACAAGTTTAGGTGCTTTGTAAACCCCACTAGATGCCTAGGTGCCTAAAAGGTTCTGAAACTCAGTCGTTAAAGCACTGGCCTGAAGTCATATAGGAAGTCCATGGAGGGGGGAGTAGAACCCAGGGCCAGCTCCCTATCCAGCAGACCAGCCTGCTGCATGCTGCAAAAAAAGGCAGCAGTGATAGAGGGGCATAAAAGCAAGGCAGCCAGTTCTCTAAGACTCCAGCACATGGTCTCAGGAGATTGGGACGGATGTCATGGTTGACAGCATGAAAAACAGCACAGAGGTTATGAAGGATGGAGAAGGAGAATCAGATGAGAGGAGATCACTTAACTCCCAAGGGGTGGCAGGTTCTGCCCCATGCTGGGTTGTCAAGCTGCTGTGCAATTTTACATTTTAACTGAAAATCATTTTGTTTTGTCATTTTTTGTTCAGAGCTTGAGAAAAGGAAGGAATGAGACAGTGTCTTATCCATCTGAGATGTGTTTATGCCTCAAATTCTTAGGGTTTCATCTGTATGTAGGCCAATTCCAGAACAAAGAACAGAAATTGCATCCACAGAGTCCATAATGTCAATGATTATTGTCATCATTTGTATTATTCATGGGGCACCATCTGTGCTCAGCACTGTTCAGAATATGCCAGAAAATGTAATTCCCTGAATCAATGTGTATAAAATGTGTAGCCCTGGATAAGATGGATCAGATATTTAAGTATGAAGTGTATAGTTATTAAGCACATGTTAATATCTAGAAGTGGAGGCGCTGATGGCAATATTCTGGAATGGTGGTTGAAGCATGGAGTTACATATGAATCTTTAACGCGTCTAGCACATAAATATCTTGCAATGCTGGCTACAACAATGCTATGCGAAAGCCTATTCTCACTTTCAGGGGACATTGTAAACAAGACGTGGACAGCATTATCTCCTGCAAATTGTAACCAAACTTGTTTGTCTGAGCGATTGGCTGAAGTAGGACTGAGTGGACTTGGAGGTTCTAAAGCTTTACATTGTTTTATTTTTGAATGGAGTTATTCTTGTACATAAGTCTAAATTTGTATACTTTCATTCTGAACAGGCTGCACTACAGTACATGTATTAGGTGAATTGAAATATACTATTTTGTTTTTTACAGTGTAAAGATTTGTAATAAAAATAAATATAAAGTGAGCACTGTGCACTTTGTATTCTGTGTTGTAATTGAAATCAATATATTTGAAAATGTAGAAAACATCCAAAAATATTTAAATAAATGGTATTCTATTACAGTTTAACAGTGCGATTAATCGTGATTAACTATTTTAATCGTGCGATTAATGGCAATTTTTTTTAATCACTTGACAGCCCTATGTAAAACCCTTCGTGAAATGGAATTTCTGTCCTCCTCGTAGCTCTAAATGTTATGCATGTGAAAGAATGTTTGCAGGAACAAGGCCCAAATGAAGAGGTCTGAATGACCAGAAAACATTTTGACAGGTTTCAGAGTAGCAGCCGTGTTAGTCTGTATTCGCAAAAAGAAAAGGAGTACTAGTGGCACCTTAGAGACTAACCAATTTATTTGAGCATAAGCTTTCGTGAGCATGAGCTGTAGCTCACGAAAGCTTATACTCAAATAAATTGGTTAGTCTCTAAGGTGCCACTAGTACTCCTTTTCCTTTTTCAGAAAACATTTTGTTGTTTTTAATTGAAGATTATTGCAATGCCATGCACAGGAAAAAAGAATACAAATTTTGATTCCTTTGCATTCTAAAATTAAGCAAAAGCCTTTTGAAATATGTGCAAAAGGATATATTGTAAAGGTATAATAAAAGTTACCGCTGAAAATTTGCCAGCCCAGACACAACCTTAGCTTGTCCATCACCACAATGATTGAGAACAATGAAAAAGACTAATTGTATTTTATTTGCCAGTAAAAAAATGTTACCTGGTCTAAACCAGTGAGTGAGAAGAACTTTGTACATTAGCGCTAAATCATAGTTTTGGTTTGGTTTTTGTAAGCCCTTACTAACATGCTGACTTTAAAAACTGAATTTCAACAATATAATAAGCTTGTAATTCCTAGATATTTTGGACTGTGTGGACTACAAAGTTTGAGGAAACTATAGTGTTCAGGAAAAGGACTCAGGCCTTAGATATCGGAGTGGGAGAGGAAGAGATAATCTTTTCATGGGAGTACATAATATTACCTTAGAATACATTATAGCACTCTCCATCAAAGGATTTCAACATGCTTCAAAAACATTAATATACCTAGGTTTCAGCAACCCTGTGAAGTAGGAAAGTATTATTATCCCCGGTTGACAGATGTGGAAACTGAGTAAAGAGAAGTAAAGTAGTTTGCTCAAGGTCACACAAGAAATGTGACAAGTATCGAGAGAGTTCAACTGTTCCAGTCTTGTGGCTTAACCACAATACCATCCTTCCTCCCAAAGTTGCTTACCAAAGACACAGTCTGAAATCCTGTTTTCATTGCAGTCAATGGCAAAACACTATTGACCTTAGGGGTCCAGGATTTTACGCACAGTGCCTGTTTCACTACAAACTTCATCATACAATTGCTGCTCGTGTCAGGGTTTGTCTACACTGGAAGCTCTACCAGTGTAATTTCACTAGTACAGTCAAGCCACTATAGTTAAACTGGTATAGATCCCTATGCGGACACTCTTGTTCCAGAATAAGAGTGGCATTTTCCAGGTTAGATTGAACTGTTTCCAGTGCTGTACAACATATACCAATTTAAATTAATATCTTACCTTATATCAATATAACTCTCCTGTATACACAAGTCCATAGTGAAACCTTATCAAGAACAGATTCATCACACTGCAATACTGGAACAATTGAATATCAAAAATATATATTCCTTGACATCCATAGGTTGCATGAGGTATATGGCTATGCATATGACTCTGAAGTCCAAACCCTGATGCATGCAGTCAGCTGCACTGAGGGTATGAGAAGTCCAAATCTATGATGTTTGACAATGCAGCTCTGTGGCGCCTTTCACGTGCAACTTGGAGACAATTTCGTCGATCCCATTTGAATCTGTTGTAGCTGATCTTGTCAGAGGCTGCTAGTGAGTCCTCTTCTGAGCCATTTGCTTGAGTTTTTGAGATTGATGTCAGCCTGTAGTGAGGCGGTGTGGTGCCCCACCACCCACAGAGGGAAGAACCTCCCCAGACACCAAAGTGGGCGGAGCCAGTGGATCCTGCGCCTGCCCCCCAGAGGTCAAGGCGCAGGACAGGAAGTATAAAAGCTCAACCCCAGAGCTCCCTTGGGCTGCAGCTGCTGCAGAGGCCAGACGCCTGCGGCCTGGCTCTGGCTTGGGAGACTCCGGCAATTCACGGCTGAGCTGAGGGCAGGCCGGCCCGGCCAATGCCTAATGCTGACCAGTGCACGGAGGAGCTGCCAAGCCTACCCGTTGTCAGCTACCCAGAGGAGCTGCCAAGCCTACCTGGAGGAACCCATGGTACTGGAACCCTCTGAGGACACCTCCCTGACCCAGGTACCGTACGAGGGGGAGTCCGGAAGTAGCCTGGGGGCAGCTGACCCTAGTCTGGCTGCAGCACTGCCAGAGCCAATGTCAGTGTGTTTTGGCCAGGATCTCCACTGACACAGCTGCGGGCCTGCTGCTAGGGCCCCGGGCTGGGACGCAGTGGAGTGGGTGGGCCCGCGTCCCCCCTACCACCCACCTCGCGGCTGGCAGTCTCCCTATCTCCCTGGTCGCTCAAAGCCAGGAGCCTGGGGTTTGCTGTTTAGCTATTTGCTCAGTCCCTGCCTGAGGGCCTGAGCTTCTGACTGTTTGTTTGTTTGCTGCCCCACCATGACCCAGGGCCTGGGGTTATATTGTACTGCTTGTCGGGCCCTGCCTGAAGGTCTGGGCCATAGACTGGGTATTCCCCCAACCCAGCAGAGAGGGTGTAGCAAGGCGGTGTGGTGCCCCAGCACCCTGCAGAGGGACGAGCCCCGGCCGAGTCCCCTTACACAGCCCATCAAAGACTGCTCTTCAAGTTATCTTTGAAGGGCTTGTACGGAAAATATTTTTTTCTTTTACCCTGCCTCAGCTCCCCATATAAGTTCTGTTTTGGGAGGCCGTGGTCTTCCATTTTGATGTCATGTCCAGCCCACCTAAGTTGCACTTTCAGTAGCATTTCCTCGATGCTGGTTGTGCTTACTCTGAAGGACCTTAATATTGGTCACTCTGTCCTGCCAGTGAATGCTCGTTATTGAGCGGAGGGAATGTATGTGAAATTGCTCAAGCTGTTCAATGTGCTGCTGTCTATAAAGAGTCCTTGTCTAAGATCCATACAAGAGAGATGTTAAGACCACTATACTGTAGATTGGATGACTATATAAAGGGTAAATACATGTACTTGCAGAATATAAAACACAAAGCACTAAAGCACTGGTGGGCAGCCTGCGACCAACAGCCGCAAACTGCCCAACACTGCACTAGAGTCTTTTATTTCATTGGATCTTAAAACGGTTCTTTTGATATTTAAGAACAAAAGGAATTCAATGAGTTAAAACTTTAGGCATATGGAACTGTGAATTAATTAGAAACATGGAAAATGTATCTCTAGGGCAGGGGTAGGCAACCTATGGCACATGTGCGAGCTGATTATCAGTGGCCCTCACGCTGCCCAGGTCCTGGCCACTGGTCCCGGGGGGGGCTCTGCATTTTAATTTAAGTTTAAATGAAGCTTCTTAAACATTTTAAAAACCTTATTTACTTATGACAATAGTTTAGTATATATTATAGACTTCTAGAAAGACACCTTCTAAAAACATTAAAATGTATTCCTGGCGCGCGGAACCTTAAATTCGAGGGAATGAATGAAGACTTGGCACACCACTTCTGAAAGGTTGCCGACCCCTGCTCGAGGGTTTTGTCTGGTTGAAGAGAATGTGGGAGTACATTTCTCAATTCTGTGAGAGGCCAAAAAAAGAGTCAGCTACAGCGTATTCACCTGGGTCATCAGAATTCATATCATTAACCTGGTAATAGGCAGCCCCCAAGGCAGTTCTTTAGTCTTAGCTGACAACTCAGAACTTTACTTTCCCCAAGGGTTTATTTCTCCTTCTTAGGTTAATCTTGAAATTTCACCTCACCGCATGGTCTGTTGTTTCTCAGATGAGTCCTGAGTTCATATAGGGCTCAAATGGGAAAATTTTGCCAAAAGGGTTCCCTTTTGTTTGTGACCTCACTATATGAAATTCAACTAATTTGTTGATATAAAAATGTTAGCTGTGGGAACAATGTTCCCTCAGCGTAACTTCTGGCCTTAGGCCTTGATCACACAATGAGTTCCACACAGATGCAAAGGTCCTCCTACATGTTGCTCCTTGAGGGAAGAGGGCCCTAGTTTTTCAGACTGCAGTTTTCTCAGTCCATGTTTGATTATCGATACTAATTACTCTTCTGAGTGTGTGACATTTAATCCATTGGTTAATGTGATTAAACTCATATAGCACTTATCCTGCCAGATAAAAGTCTCAGTCCATAAGTTACATAGTGCTTTTTTATGGCACAGCATAGCTCTCTCAGAAAGATTTGCTTGTCTTTTCCTCTACAGAGTAAATTTAAATAATTTTATACTAAACTTGTAATTCCAGATGAACAAATGCTTTCAGCCCCTTAGACTTTGCAAGTTGCGCCATATGTAACTGGAAAAGTAATTTTCCCTATATTTGCAATGAGATCTTGCATTTGACCTATGATCTCAATTTGGCCATCTGAAGTTTATTCATTCAGTGAGCATAGAATGAATAAATAAATATCCCAAGATCTTTAGGAGACCTTTATCTATCTAAAACTCCATCTTTGACCAGGGAATTTAGTCTAGAATTTTTAAAGGAGCTTAAGGTAGTTAGGTACCCATTTCAATTGAAGTGAAGTCAATAGAATGTGAAGTCACACAGGACTAGACATGTGAGTACAGCATGTGTGTAAGTGTTTTCAGGGGTTGAGCATGTGTTCATTAATATTTGTAAAGAAATTTGAAATCCTTGGATGGAAGGCTTGTTTTTATTATTTCTATTTTATTTCTCATTGTACTAACACTTCTCTTTCCCACACTGGCTGTGTCCAGCACATCTCATGGTCTCCTCTTATATATTATTCATTTCAAAGCACATAAAATTATACTAGGAACCTAACAGAAAATAAAAGGAGTGTTAGTGAGAGTAGCAACAATATTTGAGAAACTGGGACTGTATAAAAATCTCTAATTTAATTTCAGCACCACACATTAATTTTGGGCCTTTGCATAACTATGTTTGAAACTTTGTATTATGAAGTTTGAAAAGCAAATGATTTTCTTTAACCTTAAGGTGGCAGCATCACTATATAATGAAACATCTTTGTGCCAAACTTCTTTAATGCCTTTAAGTTTCCCTGACAGTTTTTCTTTATCCCTCCCCCTCTCAATTTTCAGTTTAATCTTTTTGTAAAAATAACAGAAATGTGTGTTCACGAGGGGAAAAACTAACATATAACAAATATAGAAAGATTAAGGCCCTGATAGGCAAAACTCACATCAATGTGGAGCTGCACTAAAGTAAGTGAGAGGCCACACAGGCAAGGGTCTGCCTCCATGTAGTTGATTGTAGGATTGGGGCTTGAGGTGAGTGGGATTACTCATGTGCTTAAAATTAAGCAAGATTGCAGGACAGAGTTCTACATTTCTAACATGCATCCGATGAAGTGGGTGTTCACCCGCGAAAGCTTATTCTCCAATATGTCTGTTAGTCTATAAGGTGGCACAGGACTCTTTGCCACTTTTACAGATCCAGACTAATATGGCTACCCCTCTGATATTTGACTACATTTCTAAGGTATAATTGTGTATATATATTTATATATGTGTAACTAGTCTTACTCTCTTCCCACCCCCGATGCATTGTGATCATTTGGAAGAATAGCTCTTGTATCACAAACCCTTGCCTACATCGGAACTGTCAATAATAAGTTGGCTGTGAAAAATAGTAATTTGCATTCATAGTGCCTTTCAGACAATTTTCAGATTCCATAGAGCATCACAATTGTTCTTTATATTTTACCAGCTAGGTAAGGAGAGCTCCAGAGATCATACTGAGGGCAAAATTGGGGCCCAACATTTTATTATGTTGCGTTGTTTTCAAAGTTTTTATGATGTTACTTGAGTGCAGTTGCAGCACTCTCTTCTGCCCACAAAGTGACCCGGGGTGCCCAATGCAGCCCTCACTGGAAATGCCAAGGTCAGGGCAGGCTGCAAAAGGGAGAGAAGATACCCATCAGTCTTGGGAGTAACACTGAAATTATTCTCCACAACCAGTCTCAAACTGTGCTTCTGATCCCCCAGACTGGTTATCAAGAAGCAAAAAAGAAATCACACAGCTGCCCAGGGCCGTCCCTAGCTATTTGGGGGAGCTGTGTGGGGGCCCCAGGCCTCCCCCACCCCAAGGTCTGGGAGGCAGGAACTGTGGGGGGCACTTTTGGGGGCCCCACAGGCCCAGAGTAGCCAGGAGGATTAGCGGGGGGCTGGGAGCAGCCAGCTCCACTTCCCTCGCCCCGGCCGTGTCACTCGGGGTGGTGGTGGGACTTGGGGGAAGGGATTCTGTTTTATGGATAGCCACATCACCAGGTTTGGATCTTACCTAAAATATCACGCTGTCAGCCAATCCTTTAATGTCTAAAACTAAAGTTTATTATAAAGTAAAAGGAAAGAACAAGAAGAGAGATGTTAAATGGTAAAGCAGTCACATATATATACACAGACTTCAAAAGCCATATATCAGGTTTCTAGCAGTATTGGTGAGTTTACTGG
Organism: Chelonia mydas; assembly: GCF_015237465.2. Classification (NCBI taxonomy): domain Eukaryota; kingdom Metazoa; phylum Chordata; order Testudines; family Cheloniidae; genus Chelonia; species Chelonia mydas. The sequence goes on along the minus strand of NC_057851.1, from coordinate 86,127,140 downwards.
TTTGAAAGTCTCTCTGGAATACATCCACAGCTTGGATGGGTCATGCAGTCCTTTGTTCAGAGCTTCAGTTTGTAGCAAAGTTCCTCCAGAGGTAAAAAGTAGGATTGAAGACAAAATGGAGAAGATACAGCTGCCTTTTATAGTCTTTTGCCATGTGGTCTGTGCTTCCTTTGTTCCAAATACAAGCTGGTTCTCGATGGGCCATCAAGCAGGCTATGCAGTGCTGAGGCCAAACTGTCTGGGGGTGTCACCAGAAGCATAGCACAAGTTTTGAAACACAGACATGCATACATATTTATAACCTATAATGCAAAGGTGATACAAACATATAAACAAGATTATCATATTTGGCAAATTGTAACATTTTCACAGATATCTTACATGGCATATCTGGCATAACTCATTGCAATTTAACAACATTGGTATTCATAATATCCCAGTGTCCCCCAGATTCCATAGAGCATCACAGGTGGGTATAATTATTCTTTATATTTTACCAACTAGGTAAGGAGAGCTCCAGAGATCATACTGAGGGCAAAATTGGGGCCCAACATTTTGTTATATTGCATTGTTTTCAAAGTTTTTGTGATGTTACTTGGGTACAGTTATAGCACTCTGTTCTGTCCACTATATTTTCTTTACTATGAATCAAAATATAAATATATTTAATAGTGAGACCTATGGCTTATGTAGGGCTGTACATTGTAAGAGCTGTGAAATCTCACTACATCGGTCACATTGGCAATAGAATGACCATGTTTAACTTATTTTTTCTTCCCCTGAGTTGTGTGAAATGATTGAGAACCACAATATGTAAGAAACATAATTCTGAAAAATTCAGTCTACAAGCTTTTTTTAAAAAGCTGAAAGCCAATGCCAGAATACAAATGCTGGTATTCCATCTGACTTTAGGACTGGAGGTTCTTGAGGTGTAGGAAGCTTTGGGATACCATAGTTTATCTTTGTTACCTCTTTAGGATACCATAACTTAACTCAAGAGTTAGTCCTGAAGAAGAGCTCTATGTAGCTGGAAAGCTTGTCTCTTTCACCAATGGAAGTTAGTCCAATAAAAGATATTGGAACCCCTTTATCTCTCTAATAACCTAACTCAGACTGCTTTCCTTCAGAATAAAACGATAATTATTTTTTGTTTAATTAAAGCAAAACTCCTGATGCCTGAACCTTTTCCAGCATGGTTTTTTTAAAAAAATATATTTTAAAACTTTCTCTAAAGATACAGGTAAAGATTTGTTTTTCTTTAAGAGCTGCTTGCTGCATTTTGGTAGAGTGCACACTGGATGCATGGACTAACTATACATATATAATTTATGTAGAGAGTACCAAATAACTGTGCTTGTTATAACAAAACATGCTCTTTACAGGATGTGTCATTTTCTGGTATTTATTCCTTTTGTTATATGGCTATATGGATATTAATAAAGAGAGCTGTGCGGCCAGAGCACAGGAGTGGGAGACAGGAATGCCTGAATTCTAATAGCAGATTGCATGCTGACTCTCTGAGACCTCACACCAGTCACTTAATATCTATGTCTCTATTTCTCCATTGGTAAAACTGAGATAATAATTATTCCATATCTTACAGGGGTATTGTGAAGCTTATTGTGAGGATATTTGGAGACATAAGTGCTAAGTATTATTATATTATTATTAAAATTTATTTTATTTAATTATTAATTCATTGTTTATTAATAAAAAGACAATTTCCGTTCACGGTGTGGAACAGAGCTACAGCCAGGACAATGGGATGTCCCATTGGGCACACACATGCTTGCATGACATCCACACATTTGCAATTCCAAACTAATGACTTGATTCCACAAACTGTACACAAGCATGTTTACTCATTAATGACATGTGTGTAACCCTTCTGCCCATTAGAGTTGGCAGCAACAAGGGCCCGGTTCAATATCTAAGGGATCCATTCCAATAACACAATGCAAACCGGCTCGAGCCCCCACCCAGTGACCTGGGACAAATATATACCACCCCCGCTAGGCGCCTCCAAGAGGCAATACTTCCCCTCTCGCAAGCGTATAGTCTGAGTATAGCAAAAAGCCTTTTAATAACAGAGAAAAACAATGTGGCATTATGTTGGGGAAACACCACCAACAGGATTCATAACACAACCCATGAGCAAAAACCCACCTCAAGCAAATTTGGGGCATGCGCTTTCCCTTTGGTTCTTGAGTCCAGCAACACCAAAGTCCAATGACCCAAAAGTCTCTGTCCCTGGTCAGGGCAGCCCCAGAGTTCGAAAGTTTATCCTCAGAGCTTTACCTCCCAACCTGGGTAGAGATGGGGGAGGGAGGGGAGAGAAGAGGTAAGGGGCACCTTACAGGATCTGAAGCTGACCGCCCCACAGCTCCATAGGCCTCCGCTCCGCCAGCCGCCCCACAAGCTGCTTTGCTCGGCTCCGCTCTGCTCTGCTCCCCACAAGCAGCTCCCACAATCCCATGAACTGCTCCGCTCTGCGTTCCACAAGCAGCTCCCGCCGTCCTATGAACTGCTCCACCAGCCTGTCCACAAGGCACTCCAGCCATCCCAGAAACTGCTCCACAATATATCTTCAGGCTCCCCCACTACTTAACACAACGCTCAGTGATTTCAACTCTTAGGTGAATTCAGCTTGTAATAGGGGAGCCTCAGTGCTGGTACACCATTAGCCCAAAATGAGCTCAGCAGCCTGTAACTAGACTCAATAGAATCAAAATTAGCTCTGATATTCCACAGTAGAGAGAGGAGGAAATGCAATTAACATGCAAGGCCCTCACCAAGGGGCCCATGCCACCAAGTATTAATACTTGTCCCCCACCTCTCTCAATTCACACAGTTTTGGAACCCATGACCCTTGCTTAGCGAGTACTACTTAGTTGATGGTGAGTCCCTCCATCATAACAAAAGGCCCAGTACAGTTCCAAGCACAGTTCCCATAATCAGGGTAATAACAATTTATTCTTCCTGCCCCAATAACAGAGACACTGGGGATCCCACAGCAGCCAAAGTGACCATTTGGGCAGCTATGGCCTCATTCTAGGCGGGGTGGGTGTGCCTATGCAAATGAGATCGGCTCCTGAAGTTCTTTTTCACAACTTGCCACACCTCACCACCAGATGTCAGGGTGGAGCTCATTCTGACACTGCTTACATGTGTAAAGTTACTGACATTTGCAGGATCAAACCCTAGCTTTGTACCTTTGCTTTGGCAGTGGCGGCTAGAGAAATTGGCCTTTGGAAAATAGCTTCATTTTGGAAGGGCTGATTGATTTTCTATTTAAGAAGATTTCATTCTGTGTTTGTCCAGCACTTAGCACAATGGGGTCCCAGTTCATGACTGAGGCTCCTAGGCTGTATTACAATATAATCACAACAATAACAACATACAAGTGTAAATGTTTGTTTTAAATGTATGTTCAAATTTGTTTTCAGCCAATATCTCTTTTAAGGATTTAAAATATAAAATATTTATTTAGTTTTGAAAATTCTTTGTTTACGGAGGAAGAAAATAAAACCTCTAGTGAAGACTCTGGAAAATAATACTTTAAAAGTTGAGGCCTCAAGGGGGAAATTCTGGTGATAAAACCCTTAAAAAACATCTATTTTTTTTTTGTATGGTCCACAAAAGAAAGTTCATTTAATTCTTGTTTCTTCAGGAAAAAATACCTAAGATTTCCTTTCTTCTGAAGGAATTTATTTTAATTTTGATTTTTTTCATTATTCCCAAGGATTAATTCTTGTTCATATTATTTTGTTGATTCTTTCTTTTAGGTTATCCTTCAAGAGGGAGCTTTTAGGTATTTATTTAATCAACCCTGAGACTATCTTTTTAAAATTATGCCTGTGAGCAATTTCTATTACTGCAGCCAAAAGTTCAGTTCTGAGAGATTCCATTTTTTTCCTCCTTCCATGGGAAAAAGGGTTGTCTGTCTTATATCTACTAGCCCTGAATGCATTTGTGCCTGGAGTGAAGTTAAGGACGTTTATGTGTGAATGCTCTTGGGGCTGGGGCCATAGACTATAAGCTCTTTGCAGCAGGGTCTGCTTTCTGTTATATATTTGCACAGTGCCTATTATAATGGGGCCTCTATCTTAACTTGCCCTTCTGTGTGCTACTGTTATATGAATAATAATAATCTGGTTTGACTTAAGTGCCTTTATTTTCATCCTTGACCCTTTGGGGTTTCTTTTAATTATGTTTTCTTCAGTCCTGAAAAAGACCTTATGGCTTTCAGTCCTGGAAAGGACTTTTAATAATATCGCTTAAGAATCTCCTAATTCTTCTTCACCCGTGCCCCAAAGAGTAGTAATGATATATTAGTATATTGACATATGTCCATGTTTGTTTGCTCTTGTGTTTAGGGTTATGTGAGCATCAGGGGAAATTCCTCCAGGCTCTAACAGGCACCTAGAGAGGAAGAGCAGAATAACGCTTTTAATCATCATCAATTCACTCCTAATTAAAAGACAAAGCACAGAGCCTACTGCTGTGAAGTCCAACCCCAACCCCCCTCAGACAGAAACCAGTTTGAACCAGGATTAGGGACCCAGGGCAGACAAAAGAACTTAATAATGCATGCATCCGATGAAGTGAGCTGTAGCTCACGAAAGCTCATGCTCAAATAAATTGGTTAGTCTCTAAGGTGCCACAAGTCCTCCTTTTCTTTTTAATAATGGATAGTAATGCAACCTGGGGCCTGAGCAGGAGGCAGCAGTTGCAGGGGGCAATCTGTTTCAAGCAGCCACAATAGTGGGTGTGGGTCCTGGGTTAAGCACTTAAACTGAGACGAAAATGCTATTTTGAGATACATTTAGGCTTTTATTACATTGACCCTTCTCTCTCTGCTTGTGATGGTCCTAGGGATAAATAAATCATTTAATAATAATTAAACAAGCTGTTTTCTGTCACTGCATTTACCAGCTGGTCACAGCTCCCGGAGAGGATTCCATAGTAGGGGCCAAACCCTGTTGGACCTGCAGGAGGTAAATACAGTTGATAATAGGGTGACCAGATAGAAAGTGTGAAAAATCGGGACAGAAGGTAGGGGGATAATAGGCACCTATATAAGAAAAAGCCCAAATATCAGGACTGTCCCTATAAAATCAGGACATCTGGTCACCCTACGCTGGTGATCCTTTCTAGAAGTGGAGTGAACCACAGGATTTTACTTTGAGAGAAGTGCAGGTGAAGGCCTGTCATTTGAAAGATGCTCCCATGGAGAGACTGAAAGAGTTAGGAGGTGCATATCAATGTCGTAGTGGTAATACCACTCATATCACTAATCAGTAGAGCAAGTTATTTCTCATTTTATCAAGGGATTTCATTCAAGTGAGAAATTGGGGAAAGTCTTCCTGCTAAAATGTTATTTTAGAAAAACTGTGCATTTAGGAAAGCTTTTTTTACACGAGTAGACAAGGCAAATAAGTTAATGTATTTCATTTGCTGTGTCCATATTGGACTCAGCAGAAATCAGCAGCAAATGAGATTACTGAACGATCAATGACAGTGATCCAACAAAAATATTCACTTCGCAACCCACTTTCCATAGGCTTGTGCCTCCTCTAAAAGCAGATCAACCTCACTATTTAGGAAATATTCCAATACTTGAATAATTTCTTGTTGCACACCTGTGACTGAAAGGCAGGACTGCAGAAAGAAGATAGGAAGCAGAAAAAGATCCAGAAAGATGAAGGAAGATGACCAAGAGAAATATCAACCACATTGGTGTGATTCCATTCAAACTCCTTTATGAAACATTCTCCATAAACTCTTTAGAAAAGAGGGGAAATTGAGGTCAGATGAATGCCAGTAACAATTTGAGGAGGATAATGAGATTACACAATCTCAATAAAGATTGTTCTGAACATGAGTCAAAAGATATCACGCTGTCTGGAGTGACTCACTAGTATGAGTGCCTTCCTCAGTACAGACTGTCATAAACAGGGAAGACCCCCCCAAACTGATGGTATGCTCTATAACTAGATTTCGCCAGGCCAGGATCACTATAACATTATTACCATGGAGTCACAGACAGTCACCTTGCACTCTCCAGTTTACTGCGTGCGTGCGCGCACACACACACTTAAAGGTGTATTAACTAGGAAAAAGAAATGAGTTATTTCTAGGTTAAATCAGGCAAACATATAGATACAAATGAGTTCCAATCTAAATCCTAAGAGTGACAGAGTTGTAGTGATCTGTCAATTTGCTACGTCTTTCAGGGCAAACCCAGGGATAACCCTGGCAGATCTCTCGCTTCAGTTTAGAGACTCTCTCGCCCTGTGAGAGTTCAAACAGCAAAGAGATGATAAATCTTCATGTCAACTATTTTTATTTCCCTCTTCTAGCATGCAGACCAATGGGACAAGACCTTCTGCACGTACTTCTTCATGAGTAGATGGGGGCAATTAACAAAGCTTTCGTCTGTTGATGACCAACTTAATTTTTGAAGGTTGCTCCTTCAGAGCAAACATTTTCAAAGTTCTAGAGAAAAACATATATTTCCTTATAGCACAGAATACAACGGCATGATCTCTGCTCCTTCCCCACAAGTGAGGTTAATGCATGCAGCAATTTACAAGTGTGTCATAGAGTCAAAACATTAAATACATTCTTATAAGACTAATATCTATTTTGAACAAAACTAACATACAGGTGAGCTGGTTTGGCTTACAGCTGTGAATGTGTCAGTTCTTAGCTAATGCCTAATTGCTAATGGCCTTGTCCAGAGTTGGCACTTGGTTTACCAGCATCAAAAAAGAAAATTGGATGATAAATGAATTAGGGGTTATGGGTAAAATCATGATGTAACTTAAGTCCATGGGACTTTTGCAATGATTACAGTGGAGGTCAGGTTTGGCCCTATGAATAAAAAAAGTAACTCTAATATATTTTAATTTTGTGTAAGATGTGGAAGCTAGCAATATTTATATAAAAAGAAAAGGAGTACTTGTGGCACCTTAGAGACTAACACATTTATTTGAGCATAAGCTTTCGTGAGCTACAGCTCACTTCACCGGATGCATTTATATGACTACATATTAAGCTGCAGGTTCTATTTATACTCCAGAAAATGGGTAATTCTGTTACTGTTCCTAAAACAGAAGTGGTTTTGCCTACAATGAAGTTTTAGCCAGTTATGTGAAACCCTAATGTACACATGATTTACACTGGTGCAGAATGATTTCCAACAGTGCAGTTTACCCCAGAGGAAGAATAAGAAAAGCATGAATATTTGGTTACGTCCTAGTTGGTAATTAAGGAAGAGGATTTTTTTCCTCACCTATATTGGAGTTAATTTTAATAATTTTGAAGGAAATCTTCCTAAATACAATATCTCAATACTTTCAAATTGTCATATAGCCTATTTATTAGCTCCTTTTAAGATTTTACCTTCCCCATGCCCAAAAGTCATGGGTGGATCCTGATTTTTCAGTCAGTGGAAAAATGCTGTATTCATGCACAGCTAAAACTACTATTATTTTTCTTGGATGCTATATTTCTTCCCCTACCTACACCTCCACTGTCAGTTTTATCTGTTACCCTTTGGCTGTGCCTTTCGTAGATCTAATTCCAAATTGTGGCAATAAAGATGCTGGACCAAATTAGTTTCTTGTGTAACTCCAACAAAGTGAAAGGAATTACACCAGGGTTGAATTTTAACTTATGCGTTCTCCAATCCCAACCCATCACAGATATGCATTTTTATAATAAAAGCACCACAGCAGGCCCAGAGTATGTTTATAAAAAAAATGGCAGAGTGATGTTCACCGAGGACTGTCTCACAACCCACTCATTAGATCTACACCACCTGGAGATAGGTTTGATTAAAAGTATTTTTCATACCTTTGAGAACAACACCACTGATGATACTGCTCTATTCAGTATGACAGCTTCCAGAGAACAAATTAATTTACATTTTCTATCACTGAGAAAGCAGAGTTTAATATTGTATAGAGCAGGGGTGGGCAAACTTTTTGGCCTGAGGGCCACATCGGGGTGCGAAACTTTACGGAGGGTCGGGTAGGCAAGGCTGTTCCTCCCTAAACAGCCTGGTCCCCATCCCCTATCCATCCCCTCCCACTTCCCGCCCCCTGATGGCCCCTCTCAGAACCCCTGACCCATCCAATCCCCTCTGTTCCTTGTCCCCTGATTGCCCCTTCCCGGGACCCCATGCCCCAAACAGCCCCCCTGAACCCCACTCCCTATTCAACCCCCCCTGCTCCCTGACTGCCCCCACCGACCCCTATCCACACCCCTGTCCCCTGGCAGGCCCCCCAGGACTCCCATGCCTTTCCAACTCCCCCGTTCCCCGTCCCCTGACTGCCCCCCCCCCACCATGAATCTCCGCCCCATCCAACCGCTCCCTGTCCCCTGACTGCACCCCGGAACCTCCTGGCCCTTATCCAACCTTCCCCCCCCCCCCCCACTCCCTGCCCCCTTGCCATGCTGCTCAGAGCAGAGGCGTAGCTGCGGGGGAGAGGGGACAACAGGGGAGAGGCCGGGGGCTAGCCTCCTCAGCCAGGAGCTCAAGGGCTGCACAGGATGGTCCTGCAGGCCATAGTTTGCCCACCTCTGGTATAGAGTATATCATTTAGAATAGCATACAGTGAAATGAAAAATAGTAGCCCAATCCTGATAGCGGCAAAACTGGCATTAAATTTAATCAGAACAGGGTTTGTTCCAGCCTCAAAAAATAGGTGGAGAAAGAATCACATACATTTGCTCATTCCTTGAAAGAGCCTAATTTTTCTGTTTTAATATGCTGTCAGACATTTTTAGACCCCAATTCAGCAAAGCCTTTAAGCATGTGCTTAAATCCAACCCTAGTCAGCACAGCACTTAACTACTGAATTAGGGTTTATGGAAAGAAGTGGTCAGATTTTTCTTGTTGAAAATTTAACAGTTTTGAGATTAGAAAATCCTAAATCAGATAGGACATTACATTTTGATGGAATTATGATTTCAGACTATCAGGCAAAAACTGATTTGCCATTACGACAACTTACCAGTAAAGACAAAACTACTTTGTTTGTCTGGGGTAATGTGTAATTTAGTATGACTATAAAGAATGGCAATTTGCATATTACAGGAACAAAGTGCAAGTGCTGGTTAAAAGGATTATAAAATGGCAGAAATACAAGGGGATGATAATGTATTCCATTCTGAAATGCTGACAAAAGTAAATATTATTGGAGAGACAATAATAAAACATGAGACTGCATTTACTTTATATTTATTATTTTCAAAAAAGGACAACATAGTTTAATAGATTAAATGGTCTAAAGCTATAATTCAGACACAAGTCTGAGACTGCATACATTTTCTGATCTTTCCCTTCCTTTAAAGAGCAAGCTGCTTGAATATTTTATTTACCTAGAGCCCTTCCCACAAATTTGACTGACACTATTATAATGTATCACTGAGCTTTTCAGACAGAGGCATATTATATCAGGATATTTAAATTACCTCTTATGATTAATACAACTATAAAAGTGGTGGCTCTGATTGCTTTAGAGAAGATTGTACAATGAAAATGAAGAAAAGTGGTATAATTGGTAATTTTTTAGTAATTTCACACACTATTCAATGATTATTCATAAACCTTTTTTAAAAAAAATTAATATCACAAAATTTTCCCTCCCACATGGAGGTTTTTCCCTGTGTGACACAGAAACAAATTCTTAATCTTGATTCCAGAAGAAGATGTTTAATTCCTTTGTGACGCCATCTTCGTTAATAAGATAAAACATGTTCCTTTTCAAGTTCCAGTTTTGGCTGATTCCTATTCCTAAAGATGCAGAAATATTAGCTGATATTCTTTTGGAATATTGATTTCCTCCAGTGAAGAGTTACAATGCAGACTGTTTTGTTCTTCTCAGGGAGGCATGGAAAAGTTGTAAACATCAGATAACACAGCAACAAGAGCCTGCTGTTCACTCCCTTATCCCTGTAGTCTAGAGTCCATTTTCTAAAATGGAGAATGACCTCAGCAACCACTCCCCATTTCTGTACATAACAGTAATAGGTGCTCAGTGTACACGCTCCATTAAGTTCAATAAATGTGCCAAAGTAGTAATAAGAATTCCTTAGATAAACTTCAGTGATAATCGGTTCAAAGGACATAAGAGGTTCAGAGTAACTTAATAGCCTGAACCAATCATGGAAGAAGGAGACCCAGACTCTTTATAAACTAGAGTTCTATCTGTGCACCAAAATGTAATATAAGCTAGATTCCAATATCTGTACTCATGCAGAATAGCATCTTATTCCATGAGCAGACTCACTGAAATCAATATTTTAGTCTTTTGTATGTACCAGAGTTAAAATATTAAAGACTAATATGGTTCCAATATAATTTTTCCCTGTCCACTCAGGAAAGAAAAAAACAAGTGCGTTTCACAACCATATTTAAACATGGTTGTTTTGTAATAGGCCTAGGGAGTGCTGATATTAGCTTAATTAGAATTTAGTTTCATGGAATTAAGGGAAATTTTCATCAGAGAAAAGATTTGTTACAACAGAGAGTCTTCTTTGTAAGGTGAATATTATTATAGCACAATACAGGATGTAAGTTAAAAGAAACTTTGAAGTTTTGCCATCTTCTGAACTGATGGCATTGACAAAGTAATTTTTTAACATAGCAAATGGAAATCAGCTTTAACATTCATTGAGAATAACAAGACTTGAAAGGGCAATGGACTAATTGGTCTGTAGGGAATGGTGAACCGTGGTCAATGGGAGCTTCGGGGCAGGTACCCACATGCGCGTGGAGCCCTCTGCCCCGCCCCCCCCCAGAGGCCACAGGGACGCTTCCCCACTATGTGCCGCTGCCACCCCAGAGCCATTCCAGGTAAGTAGCACTGGGCTGGAGCCTGCACCCCGAATCCCTCCTGCACCCTTCACCCCAAGCCCCCTGCCCTGAGCCCCCTGCTGCACCCCGTACCTCTCCTGCACCCCAACCCCCTGCCCTGAGCCCCCTCCCACACTCTGCACCCCTCCCTGCACCACTTCCCTGAGCCCCCCTCCCGCATTGTGCACCAACTCCTGCACTCTAACCCCCTTCCCTGAGCCCCCTTGTACACCCTGCACCCCTCCCACACCCCAACCCCCTGCCCCAGCCCTACATTCATGGCCCTGCAAGCAATTTCCCCACCCTGATGTGGCACTCGGGCCAAAAAGTTTGCCCACCCCGACCTAGGGTAACTTTCTGGGGCCCTACAGGTCTTTTCCTTTTTTGACATAATTAAAAAAACCTGCAATAATTCTTCATGTCATTCTGTATCTTTGGCCAATCATTTTTAAAAACATCTTGTAGGTTCTCTATGCCGCCCCCCCCACTCCCGTGACTAGCAAAAGGACAACTATGTGCTAGCAACATTTATTTCCCATGGTGTTGGGCAGCCACAACCAGCTACTGTAGGGTTTTCCAGGGCTTATTTTTTTCCATAGGAGTTTCCCTTCCCTTCCTCTTCAATAAACCTTTCCCTGTTTTCCCTCACTGGAGCTCCCTCTTTTGTACTCTAGATTGGGGTCTGCCCTTTGTTCATCTGCAAAAATGCTGGCAGTTGACCACTGGGACAGTAACGGGTTAATTCCTCACCCTCAGCCCTGAGGGCATGCTATTTTCCTCGGCTATATGGGACCTGGCCTCAGCCCCTCCCACACCTGGAAACACTGATTTTTTTTGCAGCAGTGGAGCAGGAGGAACCTTTCCCTGCCTCGTTAGCAGTTTCTGGGTCTTTACCATTTTCCAGCACAATATTCTGTTTTACTATGGGTTACAACAGTAACAATCTTGTATGCAAAATATCATTCCCACGAGCATTTCCAAAGGGATACTTTTCAGCACCCCACCTTTCAGTCATCATCTAAATCTTCCCATTCCAAATGAATCTTAGCAAAAGGCACAGGAATTTTATGTTTCTCCATTGGCAGAAGCTCTGTCTCCTGTCCAGGTAACATGTCTATCTTTTGGACCATGCTTTCCATGACCAGAGAGAGATCTGGGCACTAGTGTCTCTCCACCCTTCGCATTCTTTGTCATTCTCCTTGGTGACTTTAATAGGTTCCAGGTCTATCCCCATGGGGCAGACCTCACAAAATTCAACAGAGGACATGCAGGTATCTCTTGGGATTCTGTTTTATGGATAGCTGCATTAATATTTGCTGGATGGGGTGTTGATTTAATTTCTTTTAGCTTAGTGCATTGATTTCTCACCTTCCTGGCCATTTTCCTGCACAGAAGGTCTGTGATGGGGATTTCCAGGAGGAGAATGGTTCTGAGGAGGTGAGTGCCTGGGCTTCTAGCCTCCTTCCCTCTTCCCAGGTGTAAAACTGGGTCCCCCTCTTACACCAGGTTTTGCCCCGCCTTCTGTGTCCTGCATTCATCAGACATTTGGGCTTGCAGAAAGAAATCAGCCAGGACACAGCTATATCCTGTATAGAATTTAAAGATTTATCCCATAATACATCTCTGATCTTCTCAGCACATATGCTTAGGTAATGTTCTTGAGCAGAAAGCAAACAATTGATCATAGTTCTCAGCCCCCTTCCCATTTTCTCATTAGCTCACACATTTTATAGGCATACGCACTATGACTCCTGTGACACTTTCCCTGAGATTTCTAAATTTCAACCTATACATTTCAGGCAATAGGCGCTGACTTTTAGTTTTCCTCAGGGGTGGTCCACCCCCACTCTGCCCTGAGGCCCCACCCTCATTCCACCTCTTCCGGCCCCCACTCTGCCCCATCCCCCAAGGCCCCCACCCACCCACTACTCTCTGGGTCCACCCACTACTCTGCCTCCCACAAGCATCTCCCCCACTATTTTTTTTTCTGTTGATGCTTGAGCATCACGGAGTCAGTGGCTATACTTCAGGTTTCAAACTACCCCTTCGAAAGCCAGCTTTTTAAAATTCAGGCTATTTCAAAGCCTTACCAATTAGCATTTCATTAAAATAAATTTCAAGCCGAGAGTTTTGCAATCAGGGCAGGGATTTTCTTGCCTCTGGAACCTTATGAACCCCACATAGCCTTTCAAAAGTTGTAAGTTATTCTTCAGCACGGTCTATTTCTTTTATGCAGGGCACAACTTATCCCAGCTCATTCCTTGGATGAAAGGAGTGTCCAGGCTTTGCCATCATGTCCAGATTATGCAGTCACTCCTCCTTTTCTAAGGTTTCTTTGCTTTTCAGCTCCATGGCTCATTGATGGGCAGCTGCTTCCTTCTCCTCCCTCTACCTCTCAGTTTCCAGGACCCGCTGGTATGTGTCTTCCTGATGCTGCCTTTCTCCCTCCCTTTTCTTGGCTCTCATATCTGCTTGTCACTTTTGGTGATCACCTTCTTTGTCGCTCTGTTCTCTCCAGCTTGGCCAGTTCTAGCTTCATATCTGCTTCACTGGTGCTCGTGTATATATATGCTTTACTATTTCTATTTCCCATACCTGAAATAAGCAAACAAAACAACAAATGTAGGCTTTCTATGATTGTTCCCAGCCACCACACTTAAGACTCACTTAAAATTGTTACATCACTGCTTAAAGTTTAAATCTTATTTAAAGTAGCAAGCTGTGTATAAATCCTGTTTAGACTATGACATTCAGGGGTGCAGTCCAGCCCAGTGAGGGGCTGTGTCACTAGCCCTGAAACCATGGGGGTTTACCCTGCAACGTTGGGTGTGTCACAGTGCCTTGCTGCTATAACTCTCACCTGGGCTGCTCACAAACCAAACAGCACGCAGGTCACACCCTGAGTGTCTGTGTATAGCTACAGATTGCCAGCCACATATCAGCACACTCTAGCTTCCACCAGCCTTGGTTACCACTTGCAGAGTGACCCCCAACACACTCCCAGTCTTGGATTTCCCCCCCAAATCTGAGTTCTCCACTTCCAGCCCTCCCCTGGACAGCCCAGATATGTTAGGTCCATTGCCCCTTTTAGGGATCAAGATCCAACAGTCTGCTGCCTTAAATGACATTACCCAAACAATTCACAATACTGGATTCCTTTTAATTAAAGATTAAAACAAGTGTATTTAACTACAAAGAGATAGGTTTTAAGTGAGTACAAGTATAAGACATTAAAGTTAGAAATGTTTGCAAGAGAAATAAAATGCTTTCTAAATGTAAACTAGACTGGGTTCAAGGTGAAATTCTTACCACAGGTTCCCAACAACATTTCTGACCAAGTTTCAGGTCAGTATCTGCTTCGAAAGTCCATAGACTGTTTCTTTTGTCATCTTAGCTGAAGGAGAGAGAGATGGATAGGGAAAGAATGTGGGGCATTTTTGCCCCTCACTTTTACAGTTCAGTCACCCTTTGAAATGCATTTTTCTGAGGGTTTCCCCAAGATAAAATTTTCCTGATATGAGATTGGAGTGAAGGAGTCTGGTGGTGAAAGAGGTTCCATGCTGTTTGCTAAGATGCAGATCTGTTTGTTCCTGCCCCACTTCCTTTCCAAAGAATAGCCACTTGATAAGTGATTGCCCATCAGATTTGATGATACCTAGCTACTAGGCATCAGCTTGGCCTTAGTCTTTGAAAAACAGCTTTACTCACTTCCCAGACTTGTCTGGCAAACACACTTCATTCATAATTTCAGTTTACATATAATGTTACTACATACATTTTATCATATTATTGACCAGTGATTTATTACTTTTCAAATATTACCTTTCAGAGAACTATCCACAATGATTCCAAGATCTCTTGCTTGAGTGGTAACTGCTAATTTAGACACCATTTTATACGTATAACTGGGATTATGTTTTCCAATGTGCATTACTTTGCATTTATCAACACTGAATTTCATCTGCCATTTTGTTGTCCATTCACTCAGTTTTGTGAAGTCTTTGTAACTCCTCATAGTCGGCTTGGGACTTAACTAGTTTGAGGAGTTTTGTATCATCTGCAAATTTTGCCACCTCACTGTTTACCCCTTTTCCCAGATCATTTATAAATGTTAAACAGTACTGCTCCCAGTACAGACCCCTGGGGGACACCATTATTTGTCACTATTCTGAAAACTGACCATTTATTCCTACCCTTTGTTTCCTATCTTTTATTGATCCATGAGAGGAACTTCCTTCTTATCCCATGACAGTTTACTTTGCTTAAGAGCCTCTGGTGAGGAACCTTATCAAAAGCTTTCTGAAAATCTAAGTACACTATACCCACCAGATCCTCCTTGTCCACATGCTTGCAGGGGCGCCATTTCAGATTTTGGGGGTGGGGGAGGGCATCTTTAACCATGATTCCAGGGCTATTTAGGCACCTGAAAACTCTAGATTTTTTGCAAATAATAACTTAGCAATTAGCTGACAGGAGCACTGTATCTAATTCCTATATAAAGAAGAGAATTAAATAAATAGTACACCCACTCAGCTCTAATACTAACATGTTCTCACATCTTGTGTCAAGTCACTTAAGGGACACTGGTTAGATTTAAAATTTTAATGTATATTCTTACTTTGTTACTAACTCCTGACTACAACAATAGAAACAATTGTAGACAAATCTAGATTACTTTCTATCACTTTTTTGTAGTTTACCAGCTTGGAATAGATCATTTAATTTTGGAAACATCCTACTAGGGCAAGGCACTGTGAGTTTATACTGCACCTGTCTGGGGCTTTAGGGGTGTTACCTCCCTACAAATAATAGACTAGAAACTAACCTTAAGCAGGAGTGAAATTGACACTTTCAAGTCACTTTCACAGTATTGCCAACCCCAAATGTTCAAATATTATGAATCAGACTCACCAAAAATCATGAGATTGGCTTTAAAATCATTATATTATGTAAAAATAATAGATTTGGTGTTCTTTTACCGGCCTTCTGCTTTTTGAGCCTTTAGGGTGGACTGGGGTCACATTTTGAAGCTTTCTCCACAGCCACGAGGGCTAGAAACTTCATTTTTCTTTAAGAATAAAGGCTGAAATAATCACATATCCACTTGACTCACGGAGCTGGGACTTTAAGGAAAACAATAATTATCATGAGACTCATAACTAAATCATGAGAGTTGGCAACAATGCTTTTACTTCTATTTAAAGACTAGTTACTTTCCAGAAGGTTCTTAAACACAACACTACAGCGACTGAGTTGCAATTCTGACAGGAGAATATTTAAAACTAAACACCAAGAAAATTCCACATTTTGAAGTTGAGAAAAAAATTAAGATTTTGAGGTATATCAGGGCCACTGCAAGCAGGAAAGGAAAATAAACAGGCACAGGAGCTCTGGGCAGCTCTTCCTCTTGAAAGAAAGTTGGAGGGTCTTCTAGTCCTTAATTCAGGAAAACTTTTATTGCCATCAGCACTTCCACTCCTAGATATTAACATGTGCTTAATAACTATAAGCTTCATACTTAAATATCTGAGCCATCTTATCCAGGGCTACACATTTGATACACATTGGCTCAGGGACTACATTTTCTGGCTTATTCTGAACAGTGCTGAGCACACAGATGATGCCCCGTAAATAATACAAATCATGGCAATAATCGTTGACTTTGTGGATGCAATTTCTGTTCTTTGTTCTGGAATTGGCCTACATACAGATGAAACCCTAAGAATTTGAGGCATAAACACATCTGAGACATATAAGACACTGTCTCATTCCTTCCTTTTCTCAAACTCAGAACAAAAAATGACAAAAGAAAAAGTTTTTCAGTTAAAATGTAAAATTGCACAGCAGCCATTGCACTAGCATGGGGCAGAACCTGCCACCCCTTGGGGGTTAAGTGATATCCTCTCATCTTACACTCATTCTCCATCCTTCCTGATCTCTGTGCTGCTTTTCATGCTGTCAGCAATGACATCCATCCCAATTGCCTTGGACTGATTGCTGGACTCTCAGAGAACTGACTGCCTTGTTTTTGCTCCCATCTATCAGAGTCCTTTTTTTTCTTTTTTTTTGGCAGCATGCAGCAGATAGAAAGGCTTATCTGCTGGATAGGGAGGTAGCCATGAAAGACCTGGGTTCTAATCACCCCATGGACTTCCTATATGACTTAAGGACAGAGTTTCAAACCTTTTAAGCACCCAAAGATGCAGCTGGTCATCTAATGGGGTTTACAAAGCACCTAACCTTCTAGGCACTTTTGGAAATCCCACTAGGTACCCTAAATACCTTTGAAAATCTGGCCCCTTAGTCTCTCTCTACCTCAGTGACCTACCAGTACAATGGGGATAACAGCCCTGCCCTTCTTCACTGATGGGCTGTGAGGAGAAACAGGTTAGACCTTGTGAGGTGCTCAGATACTATGGTGATGGAGCCACGTAAGTATCAGAGGCAGAGCGGTAACTTCTCTGTACCACTGTTAGCCCTTCCCTGGCTTTTGGCCCCTTAATTAAATCACCAGCCCTTTCTTATCTTAATCATTCTGCCTCTATTTGTAAACAAAATACTGAGTCCCTGCCAGAGGGGCAAATCTCCCCTGCAGAACTTACATTTCACACTATGGGCATATCTACACTGGCAGAGTTACAGCACCATGAGTTGCAGCGCCGCTCAGAGAGCGCTAAAGGGAAACCGCTGTTGTGTGTTCACACTGTCAGCTTCCTGTACAATAGTGTGTTTACATGTGCAGCACTTGCAGCAGTATTCGGAGTGTTGCACTCTGGGGAGCTATCCCATAGAGCATCTCTTCCTCTTCTGACGCTAAGAGTTGTGGGAAGACAGAGCGGGTCGCGGGGCATCCTGGGTCTTGTCCCAGTACCCGGTGATGCATTTCTTTGCATCCCAGCAAACCCTGTGCTTCCGTCCGCATTTGGCTCGATCTTTCAATGGTTTGTGTACTGCGTGCTCTGCCTCTTCGGGCAGCAGGAATGGATTCTGAACTGTTGACCAGAATGCTGCTTGCTCTGACTAACACTTCAAGAGTGACTGTGGAGTTATTCCTTAAACTACAAAGGCAAGAGGAGTGTGACATTGATCTTGCCATGCATAGTAGCTATGACACTTGTAGATTGCTTGTGGCTTTCATGGAGGTGCTGACCATAGTGGAATGCTGCTTTTGGGCTCAGGAAACAAGCACTGAGTAGTGGGATCACATTGTGATGCACGTCTGGGATGACGAGCAGTGGCTGCAGAACTTTTGGATGAGGAAAGCCACATTCATGCGACTGTGTGATGAGCTCGCCCCAGCCCTGCGGTGCAAGGACATGAGAATGAGAGCTGCCCTGCCATTGGAGAAGTGCATGGTGATTGCACTGTGGGAGCTGGGTACTCCAGACTGCTACCGATAGGTCGCTAACCAGTTTGGAGTGGGAAAGTTGACAACTGGACTCGTATTGATGGAAGTGTTAAGGGCCATTAATTGCATCCTGGTCTGAAAGACTGTGACTCTGGGCAACGTGCATGACATTGTGGATGGCTTTGCACAAATGGGCTTCCCTACCTGCAGAGGGGGAATAGATGGCACACACATTCCAATTCTGGCACCAGACCACCTAGCCACTGAATACGTTAATCGCAAGGGGTATTTCTCAATGGTTCTCACAGACATTAATGCAGGCTGGTCCAGAAAGGTGCATGATGCATGTATCTTTCAGAACACTGGCCAGTTCAGGAAGCTGCAAGCAGGGACTTTCTTCCCGGACCAGAAGATCACTGTAGAGGAAGTCAAAATGCCCACTGCGATCCTGGGACACCCGCCTACCCCTTAATGCTGTGGCTGATGAAGCCATACATGGGGCAACTTTACAGAAGCAAGGAGCGGTTCAACAATAGGCTGAGCAAGTGGAGAATGACAGTCGAGTGTGCTTTTTGGCTATTTAAAGGCCGCTGGTGCTGCCTCTATGGGAAGCTGGACCTGGCCGATGACAATATTCCTATGCTGTATGCTCCATAATATTTGTGAAGGGAAGGGTGAAAGCTTCATTCAGGGCTGGACCACTGAGGCTCAGCACCTGGAGCTTGAGTTTGAACAGCCAGAGACCAGGGCTATTAGAGGGGCACAACGCGGGGCCATAAGCATCAGGGATGCCTTGAGGCAGCAATTTGAAGCTGAAAACAACTAATATTTGTCGCGATGCTTGGGAGTGCAGTGCTTGTAATGATAGAAGGTGATTGTGATTGGTTCAGACGTGCAATATGAAGGTTTAAAATAATTGACTGTTGCTTTGCAGGGCTCTGTTTGTTTTCAATTAATAGAATAAAGATTGCTTTCAAACCAACACAATTCTTTTATTTAAAAACAACAACTGGAGGAGAGAGTCAAACAAACAAACAAAAAACCATTAGCAGTGAAGGTGATGGGAGAAGGGAAGGTCCCAGAAGGAGGTGGGGGTCTCAGGACAGCTAAAGATTTGTGTACGTCCAGGGTCCATATCCAACCTTCTCCTTTTGGAGTACAATGCAGCAGGTACTGTACTTCAGTGGGGCCAAACTGC
Source organism: Chelonia mydas (assembly GCF_015237465.2). Classification (NCBI taxonomy): domain Eukaryota; kingdom Metazoa; phylum Chordata; order Testudines; family Cheloniidae; genus Chelonia; species Chelonia mydas. The sequence goes on along the minus strand of NC_057851.1, from coordinate 86,107,727 downwards.
AGAGGGATGGGTGTTGAGGGTAGTGGGATTCTGCAGCGTCGGACTGTGATGGGCAGGAGTGAAATGCAGCGGGTATAGACTGGAGCCAGGAGGTTGATAAGAGTGTGTTGGCGGTGTCTAGGGGGAGCATGGGAAAGAGTTTTGTGACATTGGCTGCAGGGGAGGGCGGGCGTGGAGCTGCTCAGTTTGAAAAAATAGTATTGCTTGGTGCTCCATAACATTTAAAAGCCGCTCCATGGCTTCATTCTGGAGCACCGCATTCTCCTTTTGGTCCCTCTTCTCGTTGTCCCACCACTCCTTCAATTCCTGTTTCTCATGGAGTGCATCATAACATCACGCAGAAAGTCCTCCTTAGTTCTTCTTGGCCGCTTTCTAATTCTGCACAGCTGTTCAGCAGCCGATAACAGAGAGAGAGGCTGGACTCACAAGGTCATCTCTGTGATGTTTAAATGCAACATTTTACATAAGCAGTACTGTTTGCAACACAGAGAACACTGATTCAGTGATTAAAAACACAACCAATACTCACACACCTGTCACTAACTGGCTGATCCCAAGCAATCACACATGAGCCATAAGACCCCCAAAATGGTGAGTAGCTGCAGGGGCAGGGTAAATCACTTTTCCTGTACACTGGGCATGTGGCTCTTGGGGAGATCCAGCACTGTAGGGGCGGCCTGATCATCATGCCTGTCCCCACACTTTCCAGAGGATGTGATCGTTATGGAAGAGATCTCGCTGCTGAGGGTGAGCAGGAAGCAAGGGAGGGTCTTCTCCAAGCCTGCAGCTTCTGCCCATGTGGCTCACCTGAGTGCAGCAATGATGGCACAGTGGCATGGGAAAGTTACTGTTAATGGGGAAAGAAACAAAGCAGCTCTGCCAAAGAACCTGCGTCAGCGGATTGCCCAGTATCTCGATTAGTGTTTCCTGGAGATCTCTGAGGCAGATTCCTGTGAAGTGGGGGAGTCAATCAACAGCCTGTTCTGCTGCTCAGACTAGGCATGCGGTGGGAGACAAGCCTGCTTTCTGCAACCCTCCTACCCTCAACAACTCGCTTCAGTGATTCCACAAATCAAATCCACTTACCAGGGGCTTCCTCTCCTGTTTGTGCTTCGCCAAGCTCTGACTGCTGTGACTGGCTAGCCTCCTCCAGGGTAGAAAAGAGCTCCTGGATGCATGCATCTCTGACCTCCGAGTCTTTCCCCTGCCCGTCCCCATCCTCGTCCAAGATGTCCTCCTCCTGGCTTGGTCCACTCTTGACTGGCATGCAAGCCACCGAAGTATCTACAGTAGTCTTTGCAGTGGAGGTGTGGTTGCTGCCGAGTATCGGGTCCAGCTCTTGGTAGAACCAGCAGCTTATGGGCGCAGCACTGGAGTGGCGGTTTGCCTCCCGTGCCTTGTGGTAGGTGTTCTGCAGCTCCTTCACTTTGACCCTGCACTGCGGTGTGTCCCAGTCATAGCCCCTTTCTATCATGCATCGTGACATCTGTCCATAGGTATCATAATTCCTATGGCTGGAGCACAGCTGGGACTGGGCAGCCTCCTCTCCCCAAATGCTGATGAGGTCCAGCAGCTCGGCATTGCTCCAAGTGGGGGATCGTTTGGTGCATGGAGCAGACATGGCCACCTGGAAAGATGCGCTGAGATGATTGCATGCATCACCAAGCACATAGGAAGGGGACTTTCAAATTTCCAAAGGAATGTACGGGGTGGGGATGATGGTTGGTCACCTGAGGGCAGAGCAGTAGAGGTTCAAATCGATGACCAGAGAGGTGAGAACAGGCATTGTGGGACACCTCCCGGAGGCCAATCATAGCGCTGTAATCAACCACGGTGTCTACACTGGCACCATAGTTTTGTATCCCCGGTGCAGGAAGCTCTATGCCGTCCTTTGGGGTGTTTGTTTGTTCTTTTACAGTGCTGCAACTGTGCAGTTTCTGCGCACTAACAGACTTGGCAGTGTGTACGCTTTGGGAGTTAGAGCGCAGAAAGCTGCTTTACTGGGCAGAAACTTGCCAGTGTAGTAGACAGGGCCTAATGCTGTGCTGTAGTTAAGAGCTCCACCTGGGAGCTTGCACACCTCCTGTATGAAACTCAAGGGGGTTTTTGCCCCCCACTCCCTAAATGGCACCATTGTTGTTGACCTCCTCAAAGAATTCTAGTAGATGGGAAATCATGCCTCACCATTTACAAAAAACATGTTGGCTCTTCCCCAACACATCATGTTCATCTCTGTGTCTGATAATTCTGTTTACTATAGTTTCAGTCAATTTGCCCAGAACTGAAGTTAGGCTTACTGACCTGTAAGTGTAAGGATTACCTTTGGAACCTTTTTTAAAAATTGGTGTCATATTAGCTATCCTCCCGTCATTTGGTACAGAAGCTGATTTAAATGATAGGTTACAACCCACAGTTATGCACAGTAGTTCTGTAATTTCACATTGGAGTTCCTTCAGAACTCTTGGGTGAATACCATCTGGTCCTGGTGCCTTTTTACTATTTATGATAATAATAATAAATATGAGGATTGATTGCCCTTGTAGCTTTTATCTGACCTAGCATCACTGCACGTATCCTTTACCATGGTATTTAAGGATCAAGTACCATTTATACTTCATTATTAATCTGGCAGTTATATAATTAAATATAATATCTTAGCTGTGGAGTCAGAATGTAATTATATAAGAAAATGCAAATGAACAGAAGACAGGAGGAACAAACCCAGTCACTAATGTAAACTTTCCAAGACAAAATGGTGACTAGAAGGGAACTTCATATTGTGCCAAATATACTGCGTATGTACTTGAGAAATACCCAGATTTGAGGACCAACTGACAGTTCTGACCTACAGACAGTAATTTGAGCCAGGGCACCTCAAACAGTATATCTAGAGAATATTGTAACAAATCTAGTGGATGCTGTAACAAAAATCATTCTACAACATGTCTCTTGTGAACTCTAATATTGATTTTACTTTCTTTATATGTACACTCAGTTGGTCAGAGAGATTTAATAAATAGCTCACAGGATCCAATATATTAGCAGCCAAGTTAGTTTCTATGCCTTTTGGCACAAAAGGGAATTCTTTATGTAAAAAAAAAAAAAAGGGGGGGGGGACCAAAATCTGTTTGCAACTCACAATGAATTTAATTGTTTGCCAATATTTACAGTGGAAGAATGACCTGGAAAAAGTTAAATATATAAACATGGATTGCTATTGTTCTGTGTCTCTAAACAAACATTAGGAGGCATTTGTTACACTGAGTATTGTAGTGTTGCTTTAAAGTCATCCTATAGCTCTATTTTTATCAACCAGTTACCAAGAAAAATATTCTGAGGATGAGCCTCAATTTCTTGTTTTATTTGAAGATAGCAGAGATGGGAGCTACACATTCTTCCAGACGAGGATTTGATTGCTTCATATTCAGGACTGAATCCTCAGAGTGGATCAGGAAAGAATATTCCAGTTTACTGTTATTAAACATTAAATGTCAAAATCTATCTTGACTAATGCCCTGTTTGAGACTATTCAAGTTAATTGGCTTAAATGGGGCGAAAATCAGGACAGAATTTGGCCTTAAAATTTAGGACTTTTCATGTGAAAGAAACACTCACAAGTGTCAGTGTTTGCACCTGTGGCATGGCCAGCTCCCTTCTGTCTCTTCTCAGGGGTTGGAGTGTGCCAATAGCTAACCAGCAGAGAGAGTGCAAGGTCTCTGTAGGCCTAGAGTAGAGTGTTTAGGTTGCCCGTGGCTGGTGGAGTCGAGATCTGAGCCCTAGCAGGCACAGACAAAGCTTCCTAATGCTAAAGGCAGTTGGTAACTAGGTACCTCATAGCCTTGGGTACCCCCAGGAAGTGTAACACTGGTTTTTGAAATACAGTTTCCCCCAGGGAAATTAACAAAACAATAACCCACTTGGTTATCTGTATACATCTTACTCTTGGGAATGGGCGGAGAGTGTTTGGTAACAAGTCGATAAGGGAAAATGTCTCCCCGATGGCAGTTGATAATTTAAACAGTTTGATTTTCTTAATCTGCAAAATGCGATCACACATCATCAAGTGTATGATTTCTGGAGCAGGGCCAACTTAAGCACAAGGCTCACATGGAATTACATGAGCATGTCAGAAGGGGACCTCCATGCACAACCCACCACCTGGTCCAATAAAAGGCTCACCCACCAGGTCTCTCATTTTCTGTCAGTTTTAGTCACCATTTGTAATGGGAATAAAATTACAGCATCAGTCATTCTGTGTGGAACAGAGGTAAATGTGAGAAGTATGTATGAGCCCAGGTACTGCTGGTACAGAGCCTGACGGGGGCCATCTTACACCTTTGCCATTCAGGGGCTATTGGGACGGGGATGATTGCAGCACAGACTAGGGCTGCTGCAAACAGTGCCCCTATTCTAATGGTCACTGTGGAGTGCAGGTTTACCTCAGCTATGCCGTCTCATGCACAATCTGCCTCTTCCCCACCCTGGAATTCCTGTGTTCCCTGCAGAAACAACCCAGAGATTTCCTGCAACGTGGCGATGTTCTAAGGCTTTGCTAGCACAAAGTGTTATTCAGCACAATGAGGAATCTGGTCTGAGGTGCTTCTTTGGCCCAAATGTGCCCAAATACCATATAGTGCCTAGATATTATGGCAGTGGCTGTTTTATAAATGCAGATAAACTGGGAGAACAGCTTTTCTGTTTCCACTGGGGTTGCTATTTGACTAGATGATAGCAGTGTTGCGGTAGCTGTGCTGGTACCAGGATATGAGAGACACAAGGTGGGTGAAGTGCATGTGTGTGTGTATATATATATATATATATATATATATATATATATATATATAATCTTGGATATTGTTATGAAATTGATCCAATAAAAGATTACCTACCTGCCTTGTCTCTCTAGTATAATAGTTATTTATCCTGAAAGGCTGGTACAATTCAACAATGTAACATGATTCTTTGGCTAGTGCATTTAATTTTTAAATCAAAGAATGAGGAAGGAATTAAAATCTATGACTTTTACTGTAACAAACAAATATTTTTCCTTTTGTAAAGTGCCAAACCTAGTTCAAGAACTTCAGGCACACTAAGGGGATTTCTAAAGCCCTGACATACAGCTATGTAAGCTTGCATGTTGAAAGCAGCAGCAGGTGTGCTCCCAGGTGGGGGCACTGGAGGGACACTGGAAATCCTACTCACATACCTGTGAGAAGAAAAACCAAAGCAAATGAGGAAGCAAATAAAAATATTCAGGGAGGCCACGTCTCAGGCTGTGAAAACAACAGGCTGGCCAGATTGGTTACTCATTACCAAGAGCTAGAATGTGAAGAGAGGTTCACTGCTGATCACAGAGCAGGCACTCAGATGGGACAAGAAAAAGAATGATCAGAAGCAGTACAACTTGGGAAGAGTCAACACTAAGATTTTTCTAATGATTCCTAATTATTTTTACATTTTTTTTTTCTTCTGGCAGGACAAAAAGATCAATGATTTTCTGTTGCACCCAGATTTTGGCCCAAAGACTTTCCTTTTTTGTTTTCTTGATCAGATGAGGAAGCAAACAATTCCTTCCCATGCACTATTGCACTTTAATGCTCAGGTATCACTCCTGAGTCTGAAGCTGCCTGCAAGGAGCTCTCGTTGGGGCTCTGGAGAGAAAAGTTTCCAGCTTCATCAAAATTTATTTAATCTTGTACCAAAGGAGGAAAAATATCTTGCAAAGAACTAAAAGGATAATGCAAAAGGATGTATAAAGGTATTGCCACTGGGAAAAGAAGAGAGAAATAAGGAGGAGAGAAGAAACCACAAAGAAACAGAGGAGCAGCATGGGGAACTTTTGCCGGAAATACTGCCCTTGGATGCAGCGGTGTGTCCCATGGCTCTTCCAAGAGAGTGATGGAGGACGGAGAGAGAGCTATAAGACAGGGACGGGCCAAGATAACCAGGGCTGGGTGGGAGATGACTACCAGACAGACAATACTTCTCAGATAACAACAAAGAAAGTTGTGAGAGCTGGCACTGGAATTCCTTTGCCTCCACCATGTGAGCAGAAGCCCAAGAACCACTACAAGTTTGTGGCATTGTTTGATTATCAGGGCCGCACTAAGGAGGACCTGAGCTTCCGAGCCGGGGATAAACTCGAGGTGCTAGATGCATCTTCTGAGGGTTGGTGGTATGCTAGCCTTCTCCTGGACAGTGGATCAACGTGGCCTGGACAGAAGCTCTGTGGCTACATCCCTGCCAACTATGTAGCTCCTGATCAGAGCATCGAGGCTGAACCGTAAGTAACACACATCTAAGTAACACACATGCTACTCTGAAACACATCTAATGCTCAATCTTTGTTTCCCTTGTTTTAACACAAGGACCAGATTGCCATATCCTTTGTCACACTGAATAGTACCTTGCTCCACATGTAGTCTCAGTGGTGCAAGGCACTATTTAACATGAGTAAGGAGATCACAGCCTGGCCCCAAATAAATAAAACAAGGCAAAGTATCCAGATGTTTGTTTCAGTCTAAATTACTTCCCTTCCCCACATGCCCTAATCACCTCCTTACAAAGTATGTGGGAGTACTGGGAGGTCACAGCTGGTATAGGTAATTATTATGATTATTATTTATATAGCAGTAAAAGTATACGAGGTGCTTACCAAAGAGTAAGACGACAAGGTCTGCCCCCAAAGAACTTGCAGTTTAAATAATTACAAGCTCACTACATTATTTAAAAGGCCAGGATGCTGTAAACATACCCTAATGTTTTGTTACTAATGATGGGTGAATTTCGAAGGTATCTGTGGTTGTTTCTACTTCATCATAGACACAATGCATGGTGCTGTGTAAACAAATCCCTGCCCTGTAGAGCTCAAAATCTGGCTTAAACTATGGTCCGTAAAAGGAAGAATGAGTGGCTGTGGTAGCAAAGTAACACACCTTTGCAGTCTAACATGGTTTAGCTATCTAGAGTTGCTGTACCAGCTTTATACCAGCTGAAGATTCGTTCATGTTGGGAGAATCCTCAAGTGACCAGTTAGGACAGGTGTAGGGTCCCTGTCTACCCTGGAGACCTTAGTGTCCAGGATTTGGCCCACTGTTGCTATTCACATAGTCAATCAGACAGCGCTTCCTTCATTCATGACAGGATTCAGAGTAGCAGCCGTGTTAGTCTGTATCCTCAAAAAGAAAAGGAGGACTTGTGGCACCTTAGAGACTAACAAATTTATTTGAGCATAAGCTTTCATGAGCTACAGCTCACTTCATCGGATGCATTCAGTGGAAAATACAGTGGGGAGATTTATATACATAGAGAACATGATAGAATGGGTGTTACCATACACACTGTAACGAGAGTGATCAAGTAAGGTGAGCTATTACCAGCAGGAGAGTGGTGGGGGAGGGGGGGATCTTTTATAGTGATAACCAAGGTGGGCCATTTCCAGCAGTTGACAAGAATGTCTGAGGAACAGCGGGGGGGTGGGGGGGGGAGATAAACATGGGGAAATAGTTTTACTTTGTGTAGTGACCCATCCACTCCCAGTCTTTATTCAAGCCTAAGTTAATTGTATCCAGTTTGGAAATTAATTCCAATTCAGCAGTCTCTCATTGGAGTCTGTTTTTGAATTTTTTTGTTGAAGAATTGCCACTTTTAGGTCTGTAATCGAGTGACCAGGGAGATTGAAATGTTCTCCACCTGGTTTTTGAATGTTATAATTCTTGACGTCTGATTTGTGTCCATTTATCCTTTTACGTAGAGACTGTCCAGTTTGACCAATGTACATGGTAGAGGGGCATTGCTGGCACATGATGGCATATATCACATTGCTGGATGTGCAGGTGAAGGAGCCTCTGATAGTGTGGCTGATGTGATTAGGCCCTATGATGGTGTCCCCTGAATAGATATGTGGACACAGTTGGCAACGGGCTTTGTTGCAAGGATAGGTTCCTGGGTTAGTGGTTCTGTTGTGTGGTGTGTGGTTGCTGGTGAGTATTTACTTCAGTTTGGGCAGCTGTCTGTAAGCAAGGACTGGCCTGTCTCCCAAGATCTGTGAGGGTGATGGGTCATCCTTCAGGATAGGTTGTAGATCCTTGATGATGCGTTGGAGAGGTTTTAGTTGGGGGCTGAAGGTGATGACTAGTGGCGTTCTGTTCTTTTCTTTGTTGGGCCTGTCCTGTAGTAGGTAACTTCTGGGTACTCTTCTGGCCCTGTCAATCTGTTTCTTCACTTCAGCAGGTGGGTATTGTAGTTGTAAGAACGCTTGATAGAGATCCTGTAGGTGTTTCTCTGTCTGAGGGGTTGGAGCAAATGTGGTTGTATCGTAGAGCTTGGCTATAGACGATGGATCATGTGGTGTGGTCTGGGTGAAAGCTGGAGGCATGTAGATAGGAATGTGACCATCGCTTATTAGCACCGCTGTGTCTAGTAAGTGGATCTCTTGTGTGGACTAGTCCAGGTTGAGGTTGATGGTGGGATGGAAATTGTTGAAATCATGGTGGAATTCCTCAAGGGCTTCTTTTCCATGGATCCAGATGATGAAGATGTCATCAATGTAGCGCAAGTAGAGTAGGGGCGTTAGGGGACGAAAGCTGAGAAAGCATTGTTCTAAGTCAGCCATAAAAATGTCAGCATATTGTGGGGCCATGTGGGTACCCATAGCAGTGCTGCTGATTTGAAGGTATACATTGTTCCCAAATGTGAAGTAGTTATGGGTGAGGACATCCATAGTGGCTAGGATGGTATTTTCAGGAACATCACCAATGGATTGTAGTTTCCTCAGGAAGTCAGTTGCGTCTCAAAAATAGCTGGGAGTGCTGGTAGCATAGGGCCTGAGGAGGGAATCTACATAGCCAGACAATCCTGCTGTCAGGGTACCAATGCCTGAGATGATGGGGTGTCCAGGATTTCCAGGTTTATGGATCTTGGGTAGCAGATAGAATACCCCTGGTCGGGGTTCCAGGGGTGTGTCTTGCGGATTTGTTCTTGTGCTTTTTCAGGGAGTTTCTTGAGCAAATGCTGTAGTTTCTTTTGGTAACTCTCAGTGGGATCAGAGGATAATGGCTTGTAGAAAGTGGTGTTGGAGAGCTGCCTAGACTGGGAGTGGATGGGTCATTACACAAAGTAAAACTATTTCCCCATGTTTATTCCCCCCCCCCCCCCCCCCCCCGCTGTTCCTCAGATGTTCTTGTCAACTGCTGGAAATGGTCCACATTGATTATCACTATAAAAGGTCGTCCCCCACCCCCCCGCTCTCCTGCTGGTAATAGCTCACCTTACCTGATCACTCTCCTTACAGATTTCAGAGTAACAGCCGTGTTAGTCTGTATTCGCAAAAAGAAAAGGAGTACTTGTGGCACCTTAGAGACTAACCAATTTATTTGAGCATGAGCTTTCGTGAGCTACAGCTACATCCGATGAAGTGAGCTGTAGCTCTCGAAAGCTCATGCTCAAATAAATTGGTTAGTCTCTAAGGTGCCACAAGTACTCCTTTTCTTTCTCCTTACAGAGTGTATGGTAAAACCCATTGTTTCATGTTCTCTGTGTATATAAATCTCCCCACTGTATTTTCCACTGAATGCATCTCACGAAAGCTTATGCTCAAATAAATTTGTTAGTCTCTAAGGTGCCATACAAGTACTCCTTTTCTTTTTCCTTCATTCAGATTCAAAAGCCTCTCTTCACAACCGTCTGCAGAAATAGCATTGGTCTGGGGCTACTGGAGAAGGGCTTGTATGCTCTAATTCAGCTCAGCCTGACCTCTGGTCTCTTTTCAGAACTAGTTTTCTGGCAAGATTTCCAGGACTTCTGTTTCTTGTCACAGCTGGAAATACTGTGAAAACAACTTCAATTGTTATTCAAATGAATCCGTTTATCCAAGGCCCTCTTATCTTTATAATCTCCCCCAGCATGCATAATTTGCATTGAATAGCCCTTATTTGGAGTAGCAAGATTTTTTTCTTTGACTGGTTTCAGAGTAACAGCCCTGTTAGTCTGTATTCTCAAAAAGAAAAGGAGTACTTGTGGTACCTTAGAGACTAACCAATTTATTTGAGCATAAGCTTTCGTGAAATTTATCAAAAGAGAAAGAACATCAGGTTTTGTTATCCCTGTTTTTGCTTGAGGACCCATGGAATAGTGGAGAACTGCAGGGGGAGGTTTTTCAGCTCTCAGCTGAAGTCTTTCCTCCAAAATATTTGCCAAGAATTTGAATTAAGTAGGTGTTAAAAACAAAAAACAAAGAAACACAAGCACCAAAAAACAGTCTGACTAAAAATTTCTGCTGTCATCCTTACAGACAAAAACTGGTAGACAAGGATCTGATACTTCTAATGTGAGAACAAGCAGAAAATCCCCCCCAAACCACTTTATACATCATGAAGAAGTAAAGAGAGTGCAAACTTTTTTTCTGATCCTCACTTAAAAATAAAAGGGGGAGAGCTGGGGCTTAAAAGGTTAATGAAATGCCTATTAAATTAAAATGTAGTATTAGAAACATATTCTGTTCCCAGGACTTAAAATAGAAATGTTGTGGGTCACTAACTTCCTTCATAGCTTTTTTAATTTGTATTTTAATCTATCACTTGCTTAAGGAGTTGTGCGCAGGTGGGTATTTTTTAACTTTTTCTATTATTTCTTCAGAGATTAGTATTTTCAAATCTCAACTTTGTCAACTAGTTTGTATAATTTGATTCAGGCAAGAGGTGCATCTAAAGAGGATAACAGAAGCATTTTGTAAGGTGATCTCTGTTTGTGTAAGTGCTAACTACAGACATCTTTTTGGGCTTACGCAGTGATCATTCTATAAAAACAATGAGAAGTGAAACTTTGCTTTGCCAGTATTAAGTTATCATGTTGGCCCATTGGAGTCAATGACATGTCAGCAGTAGGGAAAAGGTGAAAGACTACCTGTCTTTTCTGAACACCCACAGGGATTGCATGGCATAGCTAACATTGTTTAGACCATTCTTGACAAAGGGAATGATACCCCTACCTATAGCAATGGAAGGTTATTTTCTGTTACACAAATTCAGGTGTCAAAATGTTTCAGATTGGCAAGATGCTACTGGGCAGAAAACTATCTGACCTGTGGAGTGTGGGAGATGTCTCAGAGTATAGGAGAAAGAGCATATAGCATATCTCTTGAGTACACTCCTTAGCAACCAACTGCAACTGAGTGGCAGTGGAAAAGGTTGCTCTTTCTGCTGCCATGGACATTGCAGCACACGTGTATGTATTCATGCCCCATGCAGTGACCTTAATGATTGGGACAGGAAGGGGAGGACACTTTTCTGGAGTCATAGGAGTGTATACACATGTGGCCATTATATCAGTTTATAAAATATATACCTATGTGCTGTATACAGTACAGTGAATTGTTTGTGCTGATACCTTGAGATTTGTCAGCAGCCTTCATATTACTGACCACAAAGTATTGTTGTTTTAGCCTTTGTCAACACTTCAAAATTTTCAGACCAGCTATATTATAGACCCAGTCAGAGATTAACCAAATCAGTCTGAATAGTGCTGTTTTTTCCTTTCTGACAGAAGACAGAGTTGGGTAATTACACATCTGTCAAGAGAGATCTCTTGTGCAGGTAACACAGGACTCCATTCTTTCCTTCTTCCTGTATATATGCAGAATTATCCAGAGAGGTAGGCTAGGTGAACTTTGGGGCCTTCAGCAGGACATTTGGCTATAGCTCCCCTTTTTATTGGTTCTAGACAATACAGTTGACTGGTCTTCCCATGTTTAATCAATTATTAGAATTCATCAATTCACTTGGATGAAAGCTAGTTGGCTTCGAATCAGTCCCATTAAGTCTGAGGTAATGATGCTAGGATGGAGTAAATAACCAGGGGAAATAGCTGAGATTATATACACTTCCTCCAGTTGGAAGAATTGGCCCACATTTTGTGACTCATTTTCACAAAGGGGCTCGGCTATTTTAGGTGCTTAAATTGCAGGAGTGGCCAAGAATGCCTTTTTCCATCTGTGCTTCTTTCCTAGCAGCAGATTCCTGCTTAGGGTTTTAGGATATTGTGTGCAGGGGAAGAGTCTTAGATAAATTGTACAACTTTAGAATGTAATCATATTAAGAACATAAGAATGGCTACACTGAGTCAGATTAACGGTCCATTTAGCCAAGTATCTTGTCTTCCTACAGTGGCAGGTGCCAGATGCTTCAGAGAGAATGAACAGAACAAGCCACTTATTGAGTGATCCATCAGCTGTTGTCAAGTCCCAGCTTTTGACTGTCAGAAATTTAGGGACTGGCAGAGCATGGAGGTTTCACCCTTGACCATCTTAGTTAATAGTCATTGATGGTCCTATCCTCCATTAACTTATCTAATTCTTTTTTTTAACCCATTTATGGTTCTGGCCTTCATAACAACCCCTGGCACTGAGCTCCACAGGTTGACTCTGCATTGTGTGAAGTAGTACTGCCTATTAATTTCATTGGGTGACCCCTGGTTCTTGTGTTATGTGAAAGGGTGAATAACACTTCCCTGTTCACTTTCACTACACCATTCGTGATTTTATGGACTTCTATCATATCCCCCCTTCATCGACTCTTTTCTAAGATGAACAATCCCAGACTTTTTAAGCTGTCCTCCTAGGGAAGCTGTTCCATACCCCTCATCATTTTTGTTGCCCTTCTCTGCACTTTTTCAAACAATAACATATCTTTTTTGAGATGGGGTGACTTGAACTGCACGCAGTATTCAAGGCATGAGCATACCATGGATTTATACAGTAGAATTGTGATATTTTCTGTCTAATTTTCTGTCCTTTCCTAATGGGCCCTAACATTCTGTTAGCTTTTTAGACTGTGCTGCACATTTCATAGAACAATTACTCCAAGATCTCTTTCTTGAGTGGTAACATCTAATTTAGACTTCATCATTTTGTATGTATATTTAGAATTATATTTTCCAATGTGCATTATTTTGCATTTATCAACATTTAAGTTCATCTGCCATTTTGTTGCACCGTCATCCATTTTTGTGAGATTCTTTTGCAATTCTTCACAGTCAGCTTTGGACTTAACCATCTTGAGAAATTTTGTATCATCTGCAAACCCCACTGTTTACCTCCCTTTTTCCAGCTCATTTATGAGTGTTGAACAGCACAGGTCCCAGTACATATCCTTGGGGAAACCCCTCTATTTACCTTTCTCCACTGTGAAAATTGACCCTTTATTTCGTATCCTTTAACCAATTACTGATCCATCGGAGGACCTTCCCTCTTATCCTATGACTGCTTACTTTGTTTAAGAGGTGTGAGACCTCGTCAAAGGTTTTCTGCAAATCCAAGTACACTAGATCAACTGGATCACCCTTGTCCACATGCTGGTTGACACTATCAGAAGAATTCTAACAGATTGGTGAGGCATGATTTCCCTCTACAAAAGCCATGTTGACTCTCCCTCAACATATCACATTCATCTGTTCTTTACTATTGTTTCAATCAATTTGCCCTGTACTGAAGTTAGGCTTACCAGCCTGTAACTGCTGGGATCACTTCTGGAGCCTTTAAAAAAAAAAAAGTGTGTGGGGGGTGGACGGTTACATTAGCTATCCTTCAGTCATCTGGTAAAGAGGCTGATTTAAGCGATAGGTTACATACCACAGTTAATTCTGCAGTTTCATATTTCAGTTCCTTCAGAACTCTTTGGTGAAAGTCATCTAGTCCTGGTGACTTATTACTGTTTGATTTATAAATTTGTACCATAACCTCCTCTACTGACACCTCAATCTGAGACAGTTCCTCATATTTGTCACCTGAAAAGAATTGCTCAGGTGTGGCAATCTCACGCCCATTCTCTGCAGTGAAGACTGATACAAAGAATTTATTTAGCTTCTTGCAATGGCTTTGTGTTCTTTGAGTCCTCCTTTTGCACCTCGATTGTCCAGTGGCTCCAATGATTGTTTCGCAGGCTTCCTGTTTCTGATGTACTTTCAAAACATAACAGCATTTTTTCCCCTGTCTTTTAGTAGTTGCTCTCCAAATTCTTTATTGGTCTGTTTAATTATACTTTAATACTTGCCTTGCCAAGGTTATGCTCCTTTCTGCTTTCCTCAATGGAATCTGACTTCCAATTTTTAAAGGATGCCTTTTTGCCTCAAAATACCTCTTTTACTCGGCTGTTTAGCCATGGTGGCATCTTTTCTTTCTTTTTTTTTTGGTTCTCTGATTTTTTTTTTTTATTTAGGGTATACATTTAGTTTGAGCCACTCTTATGGTGTTTTTAAATAATTTCCATGCAGCCTGCAGGCATCTCACTTTTGTGATTTTCTTTTAATTTCCATTTATCTAGCTTCCTCATTTTTGTGTAGTTCCCCTTTATGAAGTTAAATGCTACTGTGGTGGTTTTCTTTGGTATTTCCCCCCTACAAGGATGTTAAATTTAATTACATTATGGTCACTATTACTGGGCAGTTCTGCTATATTCATCTCTTGGACCAGATTCTGTGCTCCACTTAGGACTAAAACAAGAATTGCCTCTCCTCTTGTGGGTTCCAGGACCAGATGTTCCAAGAAGCAGTCATCATGGTGTCTAGAAATTTTATCTCTACATCCCATCTTGAGGTGACATGTATCCAGTTAATATACTTGAAAACCCCCTTTATTATTATTTCTCTGTGTTTGTAGCCTCTCTACTATAAGCATTTTACAATCACCATCACCAACCTACATGTCAAATGCTCCATGGATGACTGTAACGTTTCACTGAAATCTATTTAAAAAAACCCCCCAAAAACCCCAGTCATTTAGAGATTGACTTTGCCACCCTTATTCATGCTGAGTGGTACCTTACCACATAAGTAATCCCCATGAAATCTCATCTTTGACAGACAGGAAGGATGGTCCAGTGGTTAGTGCAGTGGCCTTGGACTTGGGAGACCTGTGTTTAAATCCTACTGCACAGTCTTCCTGTGTAACTATTTATTTTGCGAGGTGAAATACATTGAAGATTGTGCTTAAATACTATAGTGATGGGCTCCATATAAATACCAAAGATAGAGAGAAAGAGTGGGGCCCTTAAATTTTATATGGACCTTTTTTTTAACCCCTTAATTACTGATCTTCTGCTTCATGTGCTGTGCTCCTTATACTAACAACATTCTGTTGCAGTCAATGAAATATTAGGGTGTACCTGGTATGTTTGGAAACAGGTGTGTTCTATTAGGGTGTACCTGGAATGCTTGGTACTAATCAAGTAGTTAAAGATAAACAAATGCCTATTAAAGACACAGTTACACATGATCCATATGCTGCTGGTAGCACAATAAGTTAAGTTATCTCACTTCATGAGGAATTAAATACGTAGCGGTGTAAACATTACACCAAAGCTTTTTATATACTCGGCCAAGTCCAGGAACACTGCCTGAATAGCAGGAGAAGCGATGGGGAAAAGAGCTAAAGTACCCTTTTGAAGCTCCAATACACTCTTCCACTTGGGGAGAATCCAAACTGTGGCTGATCCTCTGTCCTCAACTCTAAGGAGATGAGTTTTGTACTGTGTAGTGTGTATGCATCCCTACTTCCTTCCCAAAATAGTCTCTCTACCTTCTTCTGCAGGAAGAATGCACAAGCTCCTTTAGCTGGGGGAACCTCCATGGCCATGGGGCTTTGCAGCATTTGCCATCTCATAATTAACAAAGCATAGGGATTTATTACATTAATATGGGTTAGTGTCACCGGGTGCTCCACTCACCGCTTGGGTGGAGCCTCCTCCTGGTCACTCTGGGGACTGTCTTTCAAGGTGGATGCCCCCTTCTGCCATCTGTGTGTCTCTCAGGTCTGTGAACCCTCTCTCACTCCAGACACTGTGGTGTCCTCTTCATGACTTAGCCCTCTGGCCAGGTCACTTACTGTTTCCCCCCTTCCAGGGTACAGTCCTTCAATTCTCTGCCACCCACACAGTTACCCAGGCAGTCTTCCTGTTTATGGCCTGTACCTGGTCTATGCAACGTGGCTGGTAGGGGAACCCACTCTCACCCTCTACTCCAGGTTCCAGTCCAGGGACCCTCAATGTAGCTGATCTGGGTATCATTTCCCAGCCCCCACTGATCTGTCCTTGGACTGTTTCCTAAATCTCCTGGTTCCCCTCATTTCTCTGGGAGTACCAGCTCCCAAGCCCTCCTCCCGCTTGCTAGGGAGTGATTGCCCTTTCCTAGCAACAGCGGCCTTTCTGTTATCGGCTCCACTTGTTCCCACAGAGGTGAGCTTCCCTTCATGAGGGTTTTCCTATCAGCCTTCAGCTCAATAGGTTAATTGGCCCACATGGCCTCCATTAAACCCTTCAAGGCAAGCGTGAGGTGGATACCCTTTCACAGTTAGAAAGAGATTTGTGTTAACATTTCTGCTAGGTTCTGTGCCTCTAGCATATGGGTGTGTGTGCCCAGTGCTAAGTTTGTTTTCTTTGGGTTGTCACTTGACTTTTATTAAAAACACCTGTTCTTGTAAAAAGATGGGAATTCCTCCAACATTTTGTTTGGCTGGAGAGTCCCAAAACAATCAGTGCAGCAGGCAGGTTTTAAAGGGAGGAAACGGACTACTTATGTGGCCCACACCTTTGGAAATGCACAAGGATGGAGAGAATACAGATCCATTAATTTGTTTGTGTTTGAGGCACATCAGAGTGGAATTTCCCCTCCATGTCAAAATGGTCCAGTATTCTAGCCATCTGATACCCATTAATGGGCGATGAGCAAAAGTCTTCAAAAATTTAAGGGTCATGATTATTGTATCACATTTCAACAATTGCTGAGAAATTGTAAGCAGTGCCCAAAGAAGAGTGGATCAGCTACTCTGGGCCTGTGACATTGTAAGCAGTGCCCAAAGAAGAGTGGATCAGCTACTCTGGGCCTGTGACCTGAAGGGATCCACAAAGTTAGAGCATGCAGTCTCTTCCCTTTTTTCCTGTCTCCTCCCACTCAGGCCCTTACAGTTGTTTGTTTGGTTGTTTACTTGATCATTAGTCCATTTTTGAT
This sequence comes from Chelonia mydas, assembly GCF_015237465.2. NCBI lineage: Eukaryota > Metazoa > Chordata > Testudines > Cheloniidae > Chelonia > Chelonia mydas. The sequence continues at coordinate 86,090,732 of NC_057851.1, read as the reverse complement.
TAGGAGGCTAGAGGGCTTTCCAAAGTAGGGATTTTTGAGACCTTGATTTCACTCTGCCTGAGTGTACTTTGTATTACGAGGTAGAGCATGCTCTTTAATGACAAGTCACCTGCTGAAGTGCTGGGATAAGTCTTTCAGTATTTTTCTTCTTTGTGCATCTCAGTCTACGCTCAGAATAACCATCTAGCCACGGTTTCATATTTGCAGTGGGAATGTTCTGGAGAGAAGTTGCTTCTGCTCTATCTGATCAAAGTCTTCACCTTGAACGTTACTTTTTTTGGTTTCAAGAAATGAGACATTAAATAAATACATTTAAAAAACCCAGAGATCTATTCTGTCTGTTTAAAAGAAGGTCCTACTTGAAGCTGGATGTCAATTGGGCAGAAGAAAACAACAATTTTAATAGATTTCTAGATGGGAGAACAGAAAACTGAACTAAAGTATAGAAATATCCCTGACAAAGAGTATATTCTCTCTCTCTCTTTCGCCCTGTGTTGACTGTTTTTCTGCACTGTAAACAGGTGCCATAGTAACACAAATTCACCTGCTCTTGTTTCATTAGCACCAGTTGTTTTAACTAAACAAGAAAATGACATAGTGAAAATTATTATGGACAACAAATACTGCCCAGCTGTAGAGTTAATTTTAATGACCAAAAAAAATCAAGCAGTGTGAGTGACAGTGCTACAGAGAAACCTTTGTTTCTTAGAAAAAGGCTGAAGTCTCATTATGGGTCTTCCCTTCTCTTTCTCATAAAGTGTCCATTCACTGTTTATCTAACATAAATTGTATTATATCCCTTCATCCCAACACCACTGACACAATGGAGTGCTATGTTAGGGGAAATAAATCCAAGCGTATGCAAAGGAACAAATCTAACAAGTTCATTCCAATTTGAAAGCTATTACCAGTTCCATAGATATTGCCTATACTGGCTTTTCCCAAACTTTTGAAAGCTGAACCGCTGTCCCCCGCACCTCCGTCTGGATAATGAATCCAGTTGTGCATCCTCGCACTTAATCCCACCCTGTATTGTTAAAGGTCTACCCAAAATGAGCAGCCTCTCAGAAATGATTTTGCAGATTTTCATAATATGGTACTTTTCCTTTGTTAGATGATATGAGCAGTGAAATAGTTAACAATGCTGATATTTAAAGTATCATTATCAACTGAGTTAGCACACGTTGAAGCAAGTGGGGTAGATCAAGTTTAGAGCTATTGTTTCAGGCTTTCTGGAAACTCAGGCAGATATTGGTGCCTTGGTTAGACTTGGATCACAAAGTTTTCTGCACAACAAAACCAGCTGGAGACTCTCTTTGAAATGGAAGCTGAAACGCTGCGGAAAAATTGAAAAGCTTGTCTGTATTCCCCCAAAAAACCTGGCTAGTCCTTTGCACCCCACACTTTATAAAACACTGCCTTATACTTAAAAAGGGGATGCCACTAAGACCATAGAATCATAGAATCATAGAATATCAGGGTTGGAAGGGACCCCAGAAGGTCATCTAGTCCAACCCCCTGCTCGAAGCAGGACCAATTCCCAGTTAAATCATCCACCAGCAACATTGCTAGAGCTGAAATGATTTTTTTCAGTGTTCATATTATACCTATACCAAATCTAGTCTCCCATAAATGTTTATTATTGCAGTAAATATTTAGAATGGTAAAGACTGCATAAAAGTTCTAAAATCTTAGTCCCTTGCTCCGGTGATGACAAACATTAAATACATTTGGTAATATAAAGTCTATGTAAATTTAAAGCTGAGATGATGAAGCTTGACAGATCCATGAAAGAATTAGATTAACTTGAGCAATAAAGTATGGCAGGGTGTGCACTGCAGAGTTATAATCAGATGCTTTGGGAGTGACTTGCCATTGTGCCCTCAATCAACTGAAATGCTTGACATTTGGACCACCATACATGGCTTTGAGTGCCATACTGTGATAAAAATGGGACTGTGGTAGAAAAAGACTCCTAAAATAGATACTTTGTAAATGATTTTAAAGCCTGTTGTCTGGCAGTCAAGTTATAGTGTACTTAACTGTACTTTTTGGAACACAATTTGGTTCAGTGAGGACAGAATACTGTCTTACAGTGAATACGTGTGTAACAGTAAAGGAGTGAAGGGGTTAATGCAGCAACTGAAGATCTCCATAGAGGAGGTTTTGGAACAAATGGATAAATCAAACAGTAATCAGTCACCAGGGCCAGATGGTATCACCCAAGAGTTCTGAAGGAACTAAAATATGAAACTGCAGAACTGCTAACTGTGGTATGTAACCTATCACTTAACTCAGCCTCCGTACCAGATGACTGGAGGAGAGCTAGTGTGATGCCTATTTTTAAAAAAAGAATCCACAGGCAGAGGCGCGGGAACAGGAGGGGCCAGTGGGCCATGGGTGTAAGAGTGAGCAATGGGGGAGGAGGGAGCAGAGCGGAACGAGCACGGGGGCAGGGTCTTGGGGGGAAGAGGCGACATGGGAGCAGGGCCTCAGGGGAAGGGGCGGTGCAAGGGCAGGGCCTTGGGGAGAAGGGATGGCGTGGGGGCAGAGACAGCATTCAGGGAGTGGTGCTCCCCCCCCCCCCCCCACACTTCTTGAGAGCTTCCGCTGCTCCTGGCCAGATGTGACCTAGCACTTTACAGGCCAGTAAACCTAACTTCAGTACAGGGCAAATTGGTGAGGCATAATTTCCCTCTAATTCTGTTCTTTATGATAGTTTCAACCAATCTATTAGAATTATTTGAGGGTGTTAGCAAACGTGGGCAAGGGTGATCCAGAAAGCCTTTGGCAAGATACCTCTCCAACAGGGCCGGCTCTAGGCACCAGCAAAACAAGCAGGTGCTTGAGGCGGCACATTTCTAGGGGCGGCGTTCCGGCGCCGGCCAGGCCGCCCCTAGAAATGTGCCCCCGCTGCCCCAGCTCGCCTCCGCCTGCTCCCCTGAGCACACTGCCACCGTTCCGCTTCTCCCCTCTCCCTCCCAGACTTGCCATGTGTGATTTCGTGTGGCAAGCCTGGGCGGGAGGGAGGGAGAAGCTGAGCGGCCACACGCTCTGGGGGAGGCGGCGGAGGTGAGCTGGGGCGGGGAGCAGTTCCTCTACCCCCCTCATTACTTCCTGTGCTCCCCCCCCACTCACCTCCGCTCCGTCTGCTCCCCTGAACGCGCTGCCTCTCCCTCGCCTGAGGGGGGGGGAGAAGCGGAGCGGCGGCGTGTTCAGGGGAGCAGGTGGAGCAGAGGTGAGCCAGGGCAGCGGGTTGCGGGGAGGAGCCGCAGGAAGCAATGGTGGTTGGGGGGGGGGGGGGAATGGGCACGCCCGGGGGAGGAGGCGGGGCCGGGGATTTGAGGAAGGGGTTGGGAAGGGGTGGAGTTGGGGCGGAGCTGGGGGCGGGTGGGCACGAAAAAAAAAAAAGCAGGGACGGCCAAAAATTTTTTTGCTTGGGGCGGCAAAAATCCGAAAGCAGGTCCTGCTCACCGAAGGCTCTTAAGTAGGGTTGCCAGGTGTCTGGTTTTCGACCGGAATGCCTGGTCGAAAAGGGAACCTGGTGTCTCTGATTAGCACTGCTGACCGGGCCGCTAAAAGTCCGCTCGGTGGTGCAGCGGGCCTAAGGATGGCTCTCTGCCTGCCCTGGCTCCGCACGGCTCCCGAAAGCGGCAGCATGTCCCCCCTCTAGCTCCTAAGTGCAGGGGTGATCTCGGGGACTCCGTGCACTGCCCACGCCCCGAGCACTGGCTCCACAGTTTCTATTGTCCAGGAATCTAGGCCAATGGGAGCTACAGAGGTGGTGCTTGCGGATGCAGGCAGCGCTCAGAGCCCCCTGGCTGCCCCTGCGCCTAGGATCCGGAGGAGGGACATGCCACTTCTGGGAGCCACAAGGAGCCAGGGCCGGCAGGGCCTTAGCCCCACTGCACCATGGACCAGGAGCAGTCTGAGGTAAGCACCGCCGAGCTGGAGCCCACACCCCGAACCCACTTACGTACCCTAACTCCCTCCCAGAGCCTAAACCCCAATCCCCTGCCCCAGCCCTGAGCCACCTCCTGTACCCCACACCCCTCATTTGTGGCCCCAACCTGGAGCCCGCACCCAGAGTCCTTACCTCCTTCCGCACCCCAACCCCCTATTCCAGCCTGGTGAAAGTGAGTGAGGGTGGGGGAGACTGAGTGATGGAGGGAGGGGGGAATGGCGTGTGCAGGGGTGGGGCCTCAGAGAAGGGGCGGGGCAAAGGTATTCAGTTTTGTGCGAATAGAAAGTTGGCAACCCTACTCTTAAGCAAAGTAAGCATTCATGGGATACGACGGAAGGTCCTGTCCTGGATCAGTAACTAGTTAAAAGATATGAAACAAAGTTATGAAACAAATGCTCAGTTTTTACAGTAGAGAGGTAAGTAGAGGGGTCCCCCAAGGAACAACCAACCAACCAAACTCTTTTATAGTTGGGGGAAGGATGGCTTGATAGGCCTAGCTGCCTGGTTTTTTCAGCTTCCATAGAAACAGGGTGTTGTATTACATTAGCTTCAATGATTATACATTTTGGGTGATATCAATGATAAATCCTTATGCCAGATATTGAATAATAGCAGCTACTGTGCCTCAGTATTTGTCTTGGATGCTATGATTTTGTTTCTGGAAGAATGTATGTGTAACACAAGGAATAAATACATACTGAAAAGTTTAACCACATTAAGACTGTAGAAACTGAAGAGTCATTCTTTTGTTTATTACTGCAAGCCACGTACTCATTCACAGACCAGAAGGAGGGAAAGACCAAAGGCAGGCTGGAACATTGCAAAATTATTTATTCCTGTTTGTGGGTACAGGCCAAGATTTTCAGAAAATGTGTGCATAAATCCTAAATCCATATTTTAGGCAGCTAAATAGGTGCCATGAGTTTTCAAGTGATGAGCAGCCAGCAGATCCCAAGGGCTTAAAAATCTTTGCCCAAATAAATTAGGTACAGGCAATGAGCAGGAGTTTTACTGGGATTGCAGCACTTGGTGTGTAAATGTCACATGTGGGATTACCGTACCTGCTGTTTTGCAGGCCACAGTTACTTTCCTCAACCCACCATAATAAAATGTCTGTCATCCTGGCTATGGGCATGCCCTGTTACTCTAGAAATTAACCTGTTTTTGGAGTGGAGGGGAAAGATGATAGATTAATTTTTTGTCCCTAGTACAGGGGCATAGGATGGATCAGAATATGGCTGACAGTAATTTTACAGATGTAATTTTATACATTATATGTACTAATATATAGTTAGGATACAAGATTAATGGGTACTATAAAATCATTTTAGTACATCATATTACATCCTTTGAATTGTTTAGATATTGCAAAACTGTTGTGGACTTTAACCTGAAAACATACTAGGAGAAGATGTATTATTAAGTGTCATTTCTATTTTGTTGATAATCAATATTTCTTATTTGTGTATATATGAATACGGTGGATGTACTGAAGAGATGAGTGCTTTGCTTGGTGTTTATAAAAAAAAAAGACAGAAAAGCAAGATATTCACTAATATGTGTAAAAGTTATTTTAAGATAGAGAACACACTTTTGAGTAATTACTGAATGATACTCTACAGCAGGGATCGGCAACCTTTGGCCCGTAGCCAGTAAGGGAAATCCACTGGCGGGCCAGGACAGTTTGTTTACCTGTAGTGTCCGCAGGTTTGGCCTATCGCAGCTCCTACTGGCTGCTGTTCACGGCTCCAGGCCAATGGGGGCTGCAGGAAGTGGCGGCCAGCACATCCTTCGGCCCATGCCGCTTCCCGCAGCCCCCACGGGCCTGGAACGTCAAACCGCGGCCAGTGGGAGTTGCGATCGGCTGAACCTGTGGACGCTGCAGGTAAACAAACCGTCCCGGGCCACCAGCGGATTTCCCTGATGGGCTGCGTGCCAAAGGTTGCCGATCAGTGTTCTACAGTCTCTTTTATTCAACGGCCTTTGTTGGATTAGGAGATAACACAAGGTAAATGGTTTAAAGTTAAAGTTTATTCTACTACCTGAAGATTTTGTAAAAGAAAAGTAATGTTAAATATTCAGCATTCAGATTCAGGTATAACTGCAAAGGACTGAAATAAAAATTACCAGGAATTTAGAAGGAAAATTGCAATAAGCTTCTCATACCTCTCAGTTCTCCATACTATAAGTGAGAAGAGCACTTGAATTTTTATTAGATCGTAAACATTTTTTCCAGAGGAAATGAACCCAATTTCAGGTAACAGTCAACTGAACCCTACCTCTCATTTGTTTAACCTGGTAGAATTATAAAGAACCTCTCTGTATTGGTAACACACAATATATCAGTCATGAGCAGTTAAATTGTGAACTTGAGTCATTGGCTGACTTTTCTTAATCGCCACATGTGGTTATTCTCAAGATCTAACAGCAGAGTCCTTTTGTTCAGAGAGATCTCATTTATTTCACTGGAAGGTACTGCACAATTTGACTTAGTCATTACACCTATTTAATTATCTGCATTCCTCTGACAGAGGAATTTCCTACAGCAATTCCAGTTAATATGCCCTCACAAAAGCAGTTGCATTGTATTAGTGTTCCCCAAGACACTGCATCTCCTTATACTAGCACTGTAATTGGTACACTAGCCCAACTTTTCAAACCTGGTTGCTGAAAAACAGATTCCTAAACCCATATTCAAGGCCTTTAAATAGAAGTGGTATGATTTTCACAAATGCTTGGAGCTCACAAATCAGAGACAGCTGCAGGTGTCCAGCACCCTTAGAAGCCTCACTTTGGGCCTCTAGGTTTGAAAAATATTGGCCTGTCTGGTGATCATAAAATCTAGCTCTTCTATAATGCTTTTCCTCAGTGGATCTCCAAGTACTTTACAAAGGAAGTCAATATCATTACCCCCATTTTACAGATGGGAAAATTCAGGCACAGGGCGGGAAATCACTTGGTTAATGTGGGTATGGGGAGGGCGTTCCCTTTACACTTCTTCCAAATAAGAGAGCGAAAGGATTTCTTGTTGTTTTACCTTTTCCCAAGTACCTACAGGAGTATGAATGTTAACAGCTGAGAATATGAAAAAGTTGTAAACACAGATGAACAGGTACCTTATTTATCCAGAGAGGATTACCCATTGTTTTCCCACATTATTACCTGAATGACAATTTGAATATCCATGATACATAATTACTACTTTTGTGAATATTCACCCAGGGAGACAATTATATTTTGATCATAGCTTTACATTGTAATTATCTGACAAATCAGACATTTTTTAATACTAAGATACCACAGAGTATCTTCTCTGACTTAGTTTTATGATATATCCGTTAGGGAACCTGGAGTGTTAGTTGCTGGAGAACCTGGAGGCCAGTCTTCAAAATCAGTTAGGGTGGCCAACTTTCTCATTTGTGAAAACTGGACACAGAGCACCAGAACCACCCTTGCTCTATCTCTTTCCCTTGAGACTCCCCCCCAACTCCTATCCTCCCCGCTCCCCCATCGCTCGTTGCTTTCTCCACCACTCTCCCCTGCCAGCTGAGCAGGGCTCTAGGGATGGAGGGGTGACCAGGGCTGGACGTTGGAGAGAGAGCAGCACTCCAAGGGTGGGGGGTGAATGTGGCAGGACAGGGGTGGGAGAGCTGTGCTCCTGGGGTGGGGATACCGCTGGTACCTCAAATGCTCCACTGCTCCTCCAGCAGCAGCAGCTGCTGCTTCCTCCATCCCTCCCCCCGCCCCCCCAACGCAAGACAGAGGCTGGTTACTGCAGGTAACCAGACTTTTAGTGCGTCAGCACTGCTAACCAGACACTGCCAAGTTCCCCTTTCGACCAGACTTTCGGGTCAAAAACCAGACACCTGGCAACCCTATAATCAGTCTGGAAATCACCTTGTAGAACCACTGCTTTCTAACAGATAACTTATAAGGCTCAGTTTGGAGTTTGTCACTGAGTTGAGAAAATATGCTGTAACTCACTGGCCTGGTGGAAGAACTGGAACTGCCTTGAATTCTCACATTGCACAGCTCTTCCTCGATAAGAGAGATGAGAAAAGGGGTGTTCTGATTGCTAGGGTGCATATTGTATACTGGATGATTATTCTAGTGTGATCTGAGAGGGGATCTGAGTCTGTCCATGCTACTAGAAATAAGACTAGAAAGGGTGTGTGTACAGTGGGGAGTTCTGCATAATGACAGATGGCAAAATCTGACCCAACAAATTATTTAATATAGTTTCTGTGCATATAAAGTCACTGTCATACATGTAAATAATTCTTAGCTCCTACTGCTCTTTGGCAACATGTATTGCTTTTTTTTTTTTTAAAACAACTAGATACTGACTTCTGTTTTTTTAATTCCCCAAGCTTGTAAATGCTCTTTATGGTTTTAAAGAAGTTTTTATCGGCAAGGGATTTACCTTCATGCTATTCTGATACCTCTCCTATAGACAGAACTTTGATAGTAGCACAAGCAAATTTTCAGTTACCTTCTAAATGGACCACCATGTGTTCATTATAATCAGCTGAAGCTAGAAAGATTCCCACATTACCCTACTCCACTCAGGATGTTCCACTTAATGTGGCGTTTCAAAACAATAAACCACTGTCCACTTACAATATGAGTGACATATAGTCTTATAGACTTTCAGAAGTGCTGAGCATTGTAGTCAATGGAAGCTACAAGTACTCTGTACCTTCAAAAATGGAGGTGCATATTGCATTCAGCCATGTTTGACAGACATTAGAGTGAGAAAATGAATGACTTGCATGATAAACAGAAGATAATGCTCCTGATACCATGTTAAAGTTATTGCATAATTGCCATTGTTGTAATCACGTAGCATGGGTCTCCAATTCCACTCACCACAGTTGTGACACTCAACCATACATTTAACCGTAAGTGCCAAATTAAACCTTTTCAAACAGTTCTCCTTTTTTCTAGTACTGGCACACATAACATGCAGCGGTATGCATTTCACTGTCCTGGGAAAAGGCGCTATGCTTCAGTGATTTTAGTCTAGAAATTTAGGCACCTCACACCCAGATTTAGGCACCTAAACCCGAGGTTTAGGCTCAACTACAATTCAAACTCCCGCTGAACTCGATACGTGCCTAAACTTGCTCGCTGCCTAAATTACCACAGGCAAAAGTTTCCTTGGCACCTATGTTTCTGCTTCTGGGCAAGTGTACTGCTATCTCCCACCTAAGTCCCAGAGTGATCGACTGGTTGATGACCACTGGCCTAAGGCATCCATCTCTTTCCATTTACTATATAGGAGCCTAGATGCTAATTCAGGCTTTGTGAATCTCAGTATGTTCCTGTAATTTTCTAGGTGCCTAAGAATTAGGCACTGCCATGCTCAGTATCAGAACACCTAACTCCTTTTGCGCATCCAGGCATTTATTCCCCACCACTCTTCAGAGGAAGAAGGGCCTACAACAATCAACTCTATAGGAACCTGAATACTACAGAATATTTGAAGGAAGGGGGGCAGAGAGCTAAATAATTCTTAGAGTAACTGCTGGAAGGTTACATCTGGGTAAGTAGGCACTGAGGCTGAGGAAGGGCTGTGGCTCTGGAGCTACTGGGATGTAGAGGACCCTGTGGTATCAGGCCAGGTCTATCACTGTTGTTATTTTTCCATATCGTTTGCATTGGTGTAAGAGAAGAACAAAAAACCTGCTTGAAGGCTAAAGCAGAGCTGGGTGTATCTGATGGTTTTGTCCCTAAGCTTCTAGACACACCCCCTCTCCTCCTCCTTCCTCCTCCCCCCCCCCCCCCCCCCCCCCGCGACTACATAGGGTATCAGAATCTGGATTTGAGTAAAGCAATGCTCAGTGTAAATGAGTAAAGGCGATGGAATCCAGACCTGAATAGGTGCACATAGATATTTTTACTACATCAGTGAATAAATCTACTGTCATTGAAGAATATAAAAACTAATTGGCAGCATGGATGCTATTCCATTCATATGTGTGACACCTCAGAGCTAAAACAGAAAGCTCTCCCTTTAAAAATATTTTGATGAGCTTTATGACAAGCTTAGTCATGCAACACAAGGTATGACCTTGCTTATAAGGGATTATGCATGGTGAAACACTGCTGTGCCATACTTTTCATTAGTTGACATTAAAAGTATACATTGCAATTAGCTTTTTAAGACTAAATTCTGCCCTAATCTCCTTCACTGGGATTGCATGGAGAAGAAATCTGGACAGAATCTGGCCCATGACATCGGTGTTCATACAAGAGTCATAACAGAGTTGTTCCTGCTCTGCTGTGGCAAGGAATACTGTTGTAAGGCCAGACCCTTAGCTGGTGTAAATCAGTATAGTTTAGTTTACCCCTTTCTCATCATAATTCATAGAAATTCACAAATGATTCATAGAAGCAGCAGCCAAGTCAAAGTGTCTCTTGCAATTAATTTGAATTGGAATGTTATCCGCTTCCATAAATCAATCTTGTTCTTTAAACTATGTTTGCAATCATCTGACTAATTAACAGTTCCATTCATTTTTCATATAATTCATCTGTCATTTCATGTAATTTTATTTGCTTTAAAGTCATCACTTTTTGAAGAAGAAGAAGAAAAACTGTGTACAAAATAACACTGCATTCTTTTACAATGTAGCACAAAGTAGGGTGGGGTAAGTCACTTGTATCCTTATCAATTTAAGATAATAGAACAAATCTATTACTGCACAGAAAAAAGAAACATCTGAAATTGGAATCTTGCATCTTAAAGGAAACTTTCAGCAAGGAACTGAGTGGCTGGTACTTCCCAATGTAAGATTGTTTCCTATGATATTATCTTCAATGATTAGCATCACTGATATTGAAATAGCTGGATATTTCAGTTTGTCTTGAAAAGTGCAGTTCAAATTAAATTTTAATAATTAATAGATGTGCATTTATGTACACAATATCCTAAGCACTGGATTGGCTCAGAGTCTGAGCCAATCATCAGCTTCTGCTTAGCTGGATCAGCTGGTTACCAACACCTATCTGCTGGGCTTCTTCTTAGCCAGGGCTTGCTGCTCCTTGGCTCTGCAGATCCTTAAAGGGACAGACTGCCTTGCTACAGCCCTATAGGAATGCATATTGAATAGTTCTTAAATTACAAGTGGTCTGGTATCAACAGGCTCACTTGTGGAATAAGATGCTACTCAATAAAATGGGTATTAGAATCAGGCTCCAAGGCCCAGATCCTCAAAGGTATTTAGGCACCTAACTTCCCTTCAAATCAGTGGAAGTTAGGAGCCTAAACATCTTTGAGGATCTAGGCCTAAGTGAGTAGTGGAATTAATACGACTACTTGTTCAGAAAGGAACTACACAAAGTAAGTATGATAAAATCTGGACCTCTGTCTCTGGGGTCTTTTTCCAGCAATGAGCAATACTTTTCCATGTCAAAATGAAATAATATCAAAGGTCTCTATAGAAATTAGTCAGTGGTGTATCTGGGTGGAGGGTTTATTTAACGTTCAGTTCCAGAGGATAATCTGTCTGAAATCTCTGTGATGTGTTCATTTGGTTTACAAACCAGTGGTGTGTAAACATTTATATGACGCACCTCTTCCAACCAAGCAGTGACTAGGCTGTGGTGCATTTTTAGGCTGACACTGACTCCTCTGAGCAGAGAGCCCACACGAGGCCTATGACTGTTCACATCTCACTTAAACCCTACTTTGAGGGTCTAAGTGGGACTTAAGTGGTTCATAAACCTTGGGTGGGCACTCCATTCACATGTCAACCACACCCAGATTGAATGCCTTCTACGGTCATGTGTATACTGGGTTGATCTTCACTAGTGTTCCCCTCCTCATATTTGAAAGTAAATATTTATTTATGTAGGGCATAGCTTGGTATCAGAGTATACAATATCTGTAATAAAAAAACTTGGATTTCTAATGGAATACCTCTCCCTCAGAGCCTTATATTTGTGAGGCCTAGCCCCTCAAAGGGATGTAGCCACTTAACTCCCATTGAAATCCATGGGAGTTAGGCACCTTAATACCTTTTGGGGTCTGGGCCTTAATGCTTAGAATGTAAGGGATAAGTTGCATTGTATTCTGCTACTGGGCCCTTATTTACATCTCTGCAATACCATTGGCTTCAGTGAGGCTACATGGTTGTAACTGAGGTTAGAATTTAGCCCACTGTGTGCAAATAATGTGCAAGCTTTCCTGCACTCTTCTGCTAATACATCTCACTCCTGTCCTGTAACATCCCTGTTACTTCAGTCCTTTTTCTTTCCTGAGCAGAGATGCCATTACTATCAGATATGGTGGCTTTGATTTTGTGATGTGTCCAGTTGTGGAATAGGATGAGACCATCACCATCTATATTCATATGTGACCTAAGTCTGCATTTCAATTCAGATAATTAAAGCGGGAAAAGCTGCTGCATTATCCAACCCCTGCTGGTGCATGGGGCTAGATGCACAATGCTTGGTGGGAATATAGGGATGTTCCCTCTGTGTGTATGTCCTGGAAGAATGCTGGAGGAAGAGGCAAGATTTGTAGAGCTTCCCCTGAGGTGGTGCTGTTTGGTATTCTTCACTAATCATGGTTGTGACTACCTGGTCCAAACTAGCCCTAATACAAATCTGGGTCTTGGAGAAGTTGCTGATATAAGATTTCAAGGTAAAATTAATTTGCATCTCTTGTTTCTTTTCTATGCTTTCTCATATATGATCCTTTTTGTCTTTGTTTTATGATGCTAGCTATAATGTTTCCAGTGCCTCCTATTGTATTATAAGGCAAAAAGGTAACAATAATGTTTTAGGTAAAATAGTTTGCATCCATTTCTTTATCATTGCTCCCCATATTTTTCTCTTGAATAACGCAATCTGGAAAACAGACCAGACTATTGGTTATACCTACTAGTCTTTGCATAGTGTTATATGCTACCATGGAGTGTTTTGCTTAGGGTTAGGGTTTTATGCCTTGGTGATGTGATTAATCCCTGACTCATAATCTGTTTGCACAAGAATTTGGGAAACTGCCAGATTCAACTTTGTGCAAACTCTGACACAAAATTTAAACCATATCCAGATAGCTAAAATGGTCACCGCCTATCTCCCTTGGGCTTATCAATTCTTATCCTCTAACCAGGGAGAAAAAGGGGTCTCTGGAACCACAATCTGTACATAATCTTCTGTGAAGACATCTTCTAGTTCCCCTTCTGACTCCTACCTACACTCCTTTCCACCAGGAGTTAGGAGGTCATAATAGGGACTTTCCGAGTGGTGCATAGGGCAGTGTGAGAGAAGTCATAGTGGGTAGGGGAAAGGTAAAAGGGTGTCCTGATTTGTATCTGGTAGCCAATGGATACTAACAATGGATATCCAAGATCCAAGTGTCCAGTAAAAAATGGATTTGCCATATTCCTAACAATTATCCCCCAAATAACTGTGTAAAGCTAAACCTCAGTGTTAAGGGAGAAAAATAGTAAAGCCTCTTTCTACAGACTCATGGTTTCTATGTTTCCTCACCCTGACACTAAAATAACCTTCCTTTGGCAATGAGATCCAGTGGGTGTCAGTGACTAAGAGGCTCTAGGTTTCACACATCAAGCATAGCAATACGTCTCATTTATCATAATGATTAAGTTCTTCATCAGTATGAATCTGAGCAACAAGCATGACTCAGAACTTTCCATTCCGAGTGTAGTCATTGTGTTTAGCTAAGGTTAAATGATGTTGACCTGAATGGCTATCTTCAAAACTTGTATTTCTAGTTCCATTCAGGGCAAAATAGTTTCTGATGATGGGAATTAAGCAATCAGTAGAGATCTGTATGGTTTGTTTGTGTATTTTAAACTAACCCTTTTCTTAAGTTTTGTCTACATTAGACATTTTCTTCAATGTTTTAAGCAGGTTTTAATTACAGTTTCTGAAATGGTTGTTCTTGTCTATACTTTTGGTTAAACCGTACTCAGAACCAGTTTCTCTCTACCTTCTGCTGAGAACTGGTAGCTAGTTTTGCTGGAGTAAACAGAGCTCTGGATTGTGGAGCTAGTAGGGAGCTTAAGTCTACAAATATGTGAAGAGTGTAAACAACAAGAGTAGAGAAGAGTTATCTAGGGAAGTACAAGGGAGAATAGTTATGTGCTTCCTGCAAACGAAATCAGTGCTATGAAATTGTTCCCCCAGGGCGGCTGTGAAATCCCTGCTGAAAGCAGTATTTACTAGGCACAGGGCAAAGATTCCCTTTGCGGGCACAGTGGCAGCATTAACTTAGAGCCCTAAGACACTGGTGATGTTAGAGTATGCCTCTTCAGTTTTTACTTTCAACAGTCTTTTTCTTTCCCTTCCTCTTATTGGCTATTACAGGGGTGGGCAAATTTTTTGGCCCAAGGGCCACATCTGGGTATGGAAATTATATGGCAAGACATGAATGCTCACGAAATTGGGGGTTGGCGTGCAGGAGGGGATGAGGGTTCCAGCTGGGGGTGTGGGCTCTGGGGTGGGGCCAGAAGTGAGGAGTTCATGGTGCGCGAGGGGTCTCCAGGCTGGGGCAGGGGGTTTTGGTGCAGGTGGGGGGGGGCGGGGGTTGAGGGCTCCATCTAGGAGTGCAGGCTCTGGGGCACAGGAGGGTGGGACTGAGGGGTTCAGAGGCTGGGAGGGGGCTCAGAGCTGGGGCAGGGGGTTGGGGTGCTGGAGGGGGTCAGGGGTGTAGGCTCTGTTTGGCGCTTACCTCAAGCAGCTCCCGGAAGCAGTGGCATGTCCCTCCCACCGACTCCTACGCAGAGGCACGGCCATGTGGCTCAGTGTGTTGCCCCATCTGCAGGCGCTGCCCCTGCAGCTCCCATTGGCCATGGTTGCTGGCCAATGGGAGCTGCAGGAGCAGCGCTTGGGGCGGGGGGCAGCACGCGGAGCCCCCTGGCTGCCCCATGTGTAGGAGCCAGAGGGGGGACACGCTGCTGCTTCCGGGAGCCATGCAGAGCCATGGCACACATGGAGTGTGGCAAGCCCTAGACCCCTTCCCCGGCAGGAGCTTGAGGGCTGGATTAAGACATCTGAAGGGCCTGATTCGGCCCCCAGGCTGTAGCTCTGGGCTATTAGCTCTGACCACCCCGGGCTATTAGCTCTGACCTTCTCCCACCCCGCTCCCTCACAGGCCATTCATTCCCCTCCTATGTGGTTCTCTGCAATCTTCCCTCCCTCCTCAGCCCCTTCTTTCCTGTCTGCTCCCCCACTTCCTACCTCTCCCTCAGTGTCACTATCCATTCCTTTGTCATTATTATTAACTCATTCCTCTTGCCCTTCCTCCTTGCCCCTCTCCTGTATCTCCATACTACATTTAAAATAGAGATGTTTGTATATACACATAAAAACCAACTCCGTACATGCTTCTGCGCAGGGTATCCCTGTGGAGACGGGCTCCATGCCCACAGGAGTGCAGCCCCATAAATTCAGCTCTCCTCTCACCTTACACCATGGAGGTTCTGCTGCCACAGGGACATCTGCAGCCCAGAGATGGCCCTTACAGGCTCTTGGTCTTTCCAATATGTTGGCGTGTACATCATTGTTAAGGCTTATTGTCAGAAGGTAGCTGGCCCTCTGAAGGGTCAGGGGCTCAGCCTACTTCTGACAGGCTCCACAAGGGGGAATGAGGCTATTCAGGTTCCCCTCAGACTAATTAATCACTGAATAACTGGAAACCAGTTAATTAGGTAGGGAAGAACCTAGGCATGATGAAAGGGACCCTGTTTCCAGTGCAGAAGAGAATTAGGAGAAGAGTGGATCCTTGGGAGAGGAACAGTTCCAGGCTGCAGGAAATTAAAGTTCTCATAAAAATACTTTTTTGGGGGGGAGATTTGGGGGTCACCTGCAAAGGAAAGGCAGGGAGAATGCTCCCAGGTGGGAGAGTTTCCAGAAGGCAGGGACTATGAATGGTAAGTCTCAAAGAAACCTGACTCCTATGAAATATTTCACTAGGCAACAGCAGAAGTCCTAGACTAGAGGAATTCTATGCTGTCCTGAGGAAGGGTCCTTCTGGTTTGGTCTCTACGGGGGGATGTTAACCCAACAGGAGGGATTCTTTCCCCAGCCAGCGTCAAGAGCTGCTGGTACTAGAAGAGTTCTGGGTCATGAATACCTTGCTGGTAAGGGACCTTGGGCATAAATGGGATTAATGGACTCAACCCAGTGCTTAATTTGTGCTGGGGCTTGCCAGGGCTGAGCCTTGGCACCTCCAGGCTTGGCAGTAATGAAGGCATGGGACCACACATTGAGCAATGAGGATAAAACAATATTTGAATAGCTGCTTGTTCATTCAGTTATCACCATCCATCATTTGCACTAAGGATGGGGAACATGTTTATCTTAGGATGCTTTTCTTGGGTAAGTAACTAAGAGAAGGAAAGACAGTATACTTGTAAGAAAGTATTTCTTATTATTATCTAGTTATTAAAGAGGACATCATAACAAATGTGCACAAAGGGGCCTAATTCTGGCATTTCCTACCTTTTGAGTTCTTAATTTTTCAGCCTTAACATTCTTTTAACATAGGTTTTTTGAATATCATGGTATACAAGTTATATATTTTTAATAGTATTAAAGCTTTTTTCATTCAAACCAGACATTGCAAGAGCTTTTATAATTATATAACATTATATAATTACATATCTTGACACCGAATACTAAATATTTATATATTTAAATTTTAAAGTATATATAGTAGCATTAGGTAGGAAATAGTTTTACTGTCCTGAGATATTTGTTTTTTCCTATTTCAAACTGGGACAAAAAGTTGAAATCTCAATTGAAATGTTTCATTTTTGATCATTTAAAAATATTGTGATTTAATTTCAACCTTTTAATGTATATAAGACCTTTTTTTTTTTTTTTTGTTATCCATTAACTAAAATTTTGGAATATAAGGTTGTTTTGAATCCAAAATGACTCTTTCTGGGTAACTATTTCTGTTTTGAAGAATCTGCATTTTCCAACATCAACAACAAATATTTAGCTGGAAAATTCCCAACTCTCTTTCATATGGAATCATCCCAAAAATTCTACGCTGGACTTACATGTTGCATTTCCTCTCCTGTTTTAACAAATCACCACCTATTCTCCTTAATCAGAGCCTGTTGAGTTAGCAAAATAGTATTCTCAAAAAGAAAAGGAGGACTTGTGGCACCTTAGAGACTAACCAATTTATTTGAGCATAAGCTTTCGTGAGCTACAGCTGTAGCTTATGCTCAAATAAATTGGTTAGTCTCTAAGGTGCCATAAGTCCTCCTTTTCTTTTTGCGAATACAGACTAACATGGCTGCTACTCTGAAACCTGTCAAAATAGTATTGTATCTCCATGCAGAGTCCTAGCCTCTGACACCTGTTAGCCTCAAGTGAGCCCTGCCCATATGAAAGTACAGATTGAAATTGCATATGAATCACTACTTAAACACTCCAGTGAATCTGATGTGTGACATTTGATTTGCCAATAAAGCAATTTAAAGTAACTAGAAAGTAATGGTCACCTGAAGTTAAGACCATAACAGACAGTGATTGACTTGCTTGTTCTTCTCTTACAGGGGTCTGTTTACATATAATCTTCCTTTTCCCTTATAATCTCTGCTCATGCTAAGCAATTACTTTGACACATTAATTCCCTCTCTAGGGTGCACTGTCAATTTAAGATGAACAAAAGTAGACTAGGCAAAAATACTAAAACCCTTTTTTCATATAATTTCATTATTAACATTTTAAACAGGCCTGTAGAGATTTATGCTAGGAATTTAAACATCAGTTTAAAATGAAAATACCACTTTGAAAATTGGGTGTGTTTTTCTAAGAACTTAAAGTGGATCACAACTAAACATGTATCTCAGGGGCAAGGATAATAAATGATTATCTTATTATTCCCTGACGTGCCTGGTACTGCACAATAGTGACTGTATACCCAATAACTCTGTATTTGGACCCCCCTTTCTATCAGTATTATTCAGTTAGGCTTTAAAAAATCACATTCCTTATGGGGATTCCCATTTGCACACAACCCTTTCTGAATTGCATTAAGCGAATCGTATACAGTTCTGGTAGTGAAAGACTATAAGGGATGTACCTGCTGCTTTCCCTTCAATTATATTTCCCCTTCTAGTGACATTTTCTTGGTCTCCCTTGCCTTCAGCCTACTTTGAATCTTTAAGAAAGAATCCTTCCAACTGTCATTAAGCTACATTGAATGAGCACCTACAATTTCCAGATTCACTCTAATATCTAGATGTCATATTACTTTGTATGAAGTGGCTCAGCAGCCATGAAAAAGACCTTGTAATCAAAAGTTTTAAATCAGTATTCATGAAATGAGGACCCTGACCACTTGTTGTCATTAAATATATTATGGTAATAGCACATATAGCAAAGTTTTATATCCGTGAAAAGAAGTAGGTCAATAAAGTCAAGAAACAAACAAACAAAAACTCCCACAAAACAAAATCAACACTACCCGTGGCCCCCATTCAGGAAATCAAGACTATTCAAAAGTGCAGTTACATTTTAAGCACATTTTAAAACCTACTGAAGTTAATGGGACTTGAACACATACTTTAGGTTGAGCATGTGCTTAAACTCTTTCCCAGATCAGGGTTTATGTTAATTTAATGTTATGCCTGAGGATTTTACATACCGAAGTGTAATGGAATTTGAAAATGTGGGTCCCAGTTTAGCCATAAATTGGGCCCCACTTGCATATGCTGTACTTTGTATTACAGAATATGTTTTTTACTTTAATACTTTAATATCTATAAGAATATATAATTAGGGATTATCCGTTTGAATTTCCTAACTATTCTGTATGTAAAATATCAACCACAGAGCTACATTGCATTTTGTTTGCATTTGATTTCTTCAATTTATTCTAGTTCTATTTTGTTTTATAAACAATAGAGGGTTGTGTTTATCTTGGGGTCATTTGATTTGTAGTAGTAGTTATTTGTGCTGCCAGCCAAAATGCAACACCTTTTTAAGACAGGAAAAAGTAATATGAAATTAAACTCCTGTTTTTATGCCTTTTCAGCCTAAAAATGCTAATCACTCTGTTTACCTTTACTGGAGTGAAATCCCACTGTCCACGGATTTGAAAGGGAAATATGGGTTTACTTATTTAAAAAAATGTAGTTTACATGATTTGGATGTGTGATGCTCTATTTGGAACCAGTATTTAGAATTTTGAGTGGTTCTGATTTCTTTTGCAGGGATGCACCATGTTTAACATGGGATTTCAAAAGTACTGAACAGAACTGGTGCTTTGTCTCCTCCATATTGGTTTGATCAGTGTTTCTGTCAATCAGGGGATTTGCAAATTTATGGGTTAATTTGTTTTTCCAAGGTCCATCAAATCAAACAATTACTGTATCAGACTGAAGTATTTTACTAATGCATTCTAGATATTGGCTTTACATTCAGATTCCCTCCTTTTCCAAACGCATATCAAGGCCATCAGGTGGTTAGAATGATCAGAGAGTTGTACATAACACTCATTAATGTATATATAACAATATACAGTTAACCAAAGCAAATATACAGTTTAGCATGAGATCAAGACTGGCCCATCTGCATTTGTCTTTTTTTAGTTCCTCTTTCTTCATGCTAGAAACATTACTCACACTATAATGTTTGGTCAATCAAGCAGGATGCTATTATTTTGAAAGCTTCACTATATGTTTTTATTTATTTCCTTAATTCCTTTGGATTACTCTAAGCATTCCGGGTACTAACATAATTTGTTGATGACTCTTTCTGATCTTTTCACTGGTAATTGGCAGATAAGGTATTTTGCTGAATTGGCTAATTATGTATAATATAATAAGTTGATTCCTTCTGGAGAGTCATATAGCATGGTTATCAATAATCTATTTAAGAGGAATTCTTGTGTATATTGACACAAAAGGGTACACAATCCACTTTTCGATAACTCTCTATCACCTTTTAAATCAACGGCAGGGGAGAGCGATAATCTTAGAGAGAGGCTTTTTTCTTTGCCAGGCACTCAATAATCCCAGTTGAAATTGATGAGCAGTCGTCTCATTTTTTCATCAGGTACATTCTTGTCAAATAACTCAATACAATTAGCTAAACTTCATTTTCAGCATTCCATCTGAGTTGTTATTTGAATAGGTTTTGAAAATCAGAGGTGTTATGCGTGGGTGGAGTGCTATACAACTGTTTTTAAATTAGCTGATTTTCATAGCCCATAGTCAGCCACTTAAGCATTTTCTGTGACATGAGGTGGGCATTGTTTTTGCTCATCTATCTCACTGCAGCAGGCCTGAAATGACTGCCAATTAGTCACTTCATAAATCAGCAAGGAACTGGAATTGTGAAGAATCTGTTCAGCATAATTTAGTTAATTAAAAATTAATTTATTTTATTCGGTACAGATAGCATTCATAAATTACAAATCAAGGTTAATCATAAAAACATATATCCCTCTGTAATTCAAAGGGGACTTGGCATCAATTATTTTCAAAGGGCTATTTAAAGATAGTCCTGGTGAGTCTATTTTTTAGTAAGGACTCTCTATCAAGCATAACATTCTAGCACCATTGAAATCAACAGGAGTTTTGGCATTGACTGCCATATGGTCAGGATTTTACTTCAGGTGTTTACGTAGTATCTTCTAATAATGTGTATTGTCCTGTTTGTTTGTTTCTTTCAATAATCTAATACAAGTTGTATCAAAATTCCCCTTTACTTGTTTGCAAAAATAAAGTATGCTACGTTGTATGCTTAGTAGACACAGTGTAACAGTCTTTTCTGCTAATTATTAGTGACTGGTAAAATTAATGCTAGAATTTTCTGTCTTTGTTTAGATGGTTTTTTGGACCAGTCACACGAGCAGATGCAGAGAAACAACTGTTGTGTCCTGAAAATCAGGCAGGAGCCTTCCTAATCCGAGAAAGCGAAAGTCAAAAAGGCGAATTCTCTCTTTCAGGTATCACAGTTTTTTTACCTTGAGAAATACTTAAGAGTTTTTCATTTGGCCTGTTTTTCTTTTCTAATTTTCTAAAGTGATAAACTGAATGCATGAGAATGAAATTAAAATCCATAATAATCTCTTGTTCCCAAGAGATACCTAAAAGTTGGCAAGAGCCGTAGGCCTTTACTAACTTTTACTTTATAGTTCTTTATTAATATGCTCAGAATTCAAATTAACTTTCTGTGCTTATTGCTTTTCCTTGTTCCAGCTGCCTTGAAATGGGAAATGCTGTCATAATTAAAGAGCCACAAACACATTTAGAGTTGTACATCAATGCACCTACTGGTTCAGAGTGGAAATTAAACACATTTTGGCACTTGGCAGATCTATACAGGGTATGAAAACAGTAGAATCTCTAGAATATATCCTTAGTTTTAAACTGATCTTTTTGTGGGATCGGTTGGCAAAACTAGACTTCAGAAACACATGATCAATCTTCAGTGAAAAGTTAGTTGTATCTATGGTGGTACGTTTAATTTTTTTATTTATTCAAGATCCCTCATTCTGGCTTCAAGATATGTGATGGGCTTCCTGGTAAAATTTGTACCTGAAAATAGACTGATTACCTACCAAATAGGGAAAAGCACAATTTTACTTACAGCAGCCAACCTTACTTCTTTTTAACGCTAGTCCTAATAGGTAATATGAAATATTATCCCATGATGGATTTTCTAAGACACCGTTCACCAGATCTGTGATACAAATATAAGCCACGAGAATTACAAGAGAAGACTGTCAGTGGGGGTATAATATTGTATACCTGGAGATGAACTGGAAGCAGCTTTCAAAATTTTTGCTCACAGAGTAGTCTAGTGACTCTTCAGTACTTGGATTAAATTAGGATGATTCCACCCACTTGATTACATTGGCCCAGTACAGCATTTTGCTGTTACTGGAATGGAGTGCAGTAGAGCTTGCAGTATTTTGAGGCATGTGTCAGCATGCTAGGAAAGTGAACAGCTTGTCATCCACATACATTCTGGCTGTGGTAAATCACCTGGAGACAGTTTAGGCTTTAAAGCAAAATCAGAAAGTATCTTGCATCCCTGTCAAGGCTGACAAAGGCAACAAAATACTGCAACTCCAGCTAAGTATTTCCTAATGATATTTTCCATTTCACGGAGGTTGCTCAGACACCGAGATCAGTGTAAAACAAGAGGAAACTGCACCCTTATGAATCCCAGACTTATGCTTTGGGATGTTTATAAAGATGTATAATTACACACATATATAATTATATCCATATAATATGTAACCAGTGAATTATAAGAGAGGAACCTGAACCAAAGCCTAGGATCTGAAAACCCCCACACTTTGAAAAAAGTATGGGTCTGGTTCAGAAGTCTGGGATTCTGACCCATTTCTATAAATTGTGCGATAGTTCAGTATTGTACAACAATACTTCTTTACTGAAGACCTCTACAAAGTGGGATTTGACTATTGCAGGGGAGGAGAGGTGTCAGTTTAGACATAATTTTGAGTCACCTAGAACAAATGTATTTATATTGAGTGGAAACCATGTGAAACTCCTCATGTTTTCAGCTGTTTAACTTTGGTTTGGAGTTTAATTTGTACCTGAAACTCAAAGCAAAACCCCAGAGGATTTGACTCTGCAAAGATCAAACCAGATAAATATATTTGCCCAAGCCCCTGTAACCTGAAATCTATGAGGTTCACACCAATATATAATGGAGCCAAAGATATAAGAAGGAGAGATTAATAGGCAAATCTATTTAGGTGGCAGAGGGTGAAGAGGAAAAAAACCTTCATTAAAATGAACACATTTCATTTCTAATGTGTCATTGTGGAAAAAACTCACATTTCAAAAATGATTTAGAAGGCAAACAAGACTTTGAATTCAATTTCAATTTTTAATTTTAATGAGAGGTTTTTGTGGGCCACAAAAAGGTTAAACTGAGACCACATCAAACTTTAGATGGCCATAGAAATCTGTTGCTATCATCCTAACTGCTTGATGTTTGTCATATCCTTTTTTTATTTAAAAAATGCGTATGTTG
Source organism: Chelonia mydas (assembly GCF_015237465.2). Taxonomy (NCBI): domain Eukaryota; kingdom Metazoa; phylum Chordata; order Testudines; family Cheloniidae; genus Chelonia; species Chelonia mydas. Next base: position 86,067,757 of record NC_057851.1, on the reverse strand, counting down.
CAGAAGGAATTTTATGTTGATGATTCTAGCATCTGGTGTAAAAGGCATTAATTTTTAAACATGCCTGTGCCATCGTAGGCATTGCCTCTTTTTAATTAAAAACCATAATTTAGATGTGCTCAGCTTAATTGAGTGTCACTGCCAATAAAAGCAAGAGGCTGGTCTCTTTTTCTTGAATAATGACATCTGCAAGATTTCCTGCATTAAATGACAATACATTAAAGCACCTGCTATACTTCTATACATACATTTAAAACTCAGATACTCCTGTTGCTACAACCTTCTTTTTAAACTATAGACCACAGAAAGCAAATATACCTATCCTCACTAAATTGCATGGAGGTGCTGAATCTGAGTTTGTTGCTTGCCTTCAGACTTGGACCATGTGGGCTGCCTACCCCCTCTTCCTAGGGATGAACATGGGACTCCCCTGGTCCCACTGCTGGGAGTGGAAGCAGTCAAGATACATCTGGCAATTATGTGTCTTTTTTGTGCTCCCAGAACAAGGCTGTCTGGTTTCCCGTGGGGCTGGGGGAGAGGAGGAGGATGACATTTGGGCAGAGCAAAGAGTGGGAATGACAGGCAGCTGCAGACAGTGCAGGCTGGTGTGGAAGAGAATGGTTAGACAAAGGGAGAGGTAAGAAGTTGCGCGGTAGTTTTTGAGGTCTGTGCTCTTGCCAAGTTGCTTTTTTATTGCTGTTGGTCTGTATTTGTGAGGCTGTCTTGGTTTAAATTAGAAAGACAATTTTGAGGTCATAGGTGCGGACTTTTATTTTTCCCAGTGAGTGCTCCCCCAATCCACCCAGAGGCCCCTCCCATGCTCTGCCTCTTCCCACCCCCACTCCGTCCCTCCCCCGAGGCCCCCGCCCACCGCTTGCTGCTCTCCGCCCTCCCCCAAGTGTTTCCTGCCAGCTGCCAAACAGCTGACCGGTGTGGCTGGTGGGTGCTGAGCACCCACTATTTATTTTCTGAGGGTGCTTGAACCCCAGAACACCGATGGAGTGGGCACCAAAGGCTGAGGTAATATCTTTTATTGGACCAACTTCTGGTGAGAGAGAGACAGGCTTTCAAGCTAACATGGAGCTCTGCTTCAGGTCCTTTATGCATGCACTGTCTTTCTCTTCCATGTCTGTACAGAGCCTAACACACTAATACTCAACTCTGGGGCCTTTAAGATGCTCCAGAATACAAATAAATAATTCCTCAAACATGCAGGTTCTCCACATGAAAGCAAATTTCATCTAGAGAGAACAGGAAATCAATTAAAGTTTTAACAGGATGGGCAAAAATACTGTCTTACTTCCCAGTGCAAGAAAGCATTCTCTGGACCCCCTGAAATAGAGAAATAGAACCATAAAAGTAGGAATGATATTACTTTTCTGATCTGTGAGACAGCCCCCCAACCTGAAGTAAATACTCACCAGTAACCGCACACCACACAACAAAAACGCTAACCCAGGAACCTATCCTTGCAACAAAGCCTGTTGCCAACTGTGTTCACATATCTATTCAGGGGAGACCATCATAGGGCCTAATCACATCAGCCACACTATCAGAGGCTCGTTCACCTGCACATCTACCAATGTGATATATGCCATCATGTGCCAGCAATGCCCCTCTGCCATGTACACTGGCCAAACAGGACAGTCTCTATGTAAAAGAATAAATGGACAAAAATCAGACTTATAACAAGAATTATAACATTCAAAAACCAGTCAGAGAACACTTCAGCCACTCTGGACACTCAATTACAGACCTAAAAGTGGCAATTCTTCAACAAAAAAATTTCAAAAACAGACTCCAACCAGAAACAGCAGAACTGGAATTAATTTGCAAGCTGGACACCATTAAATTAGGCTTGCATAAAGACTGGGAGTGGATGAGTCACTACACTAACTAAAAACTACTTCCCCATGCTAATTTCCCCCCTACTGTTACTCACACCTTCTTGTCAGCTGTTTGAAATGGGCCATCCTGATTATCACTATACAAGTTTTTTTTCTCCTGCTGATCATAGCCCACTTTAATCGACTAGTCTTGTTAAGAGTTGGTATGGCAACCCCCATTTTTTTCATGTTCTCTGTATATATATCTCTCTTGCTACTGTATTTTCTACTGCATGTATCTGATGAAGTGGACTTTAGCCCATGAAAGCTCATGCTCAAATAAATTTGTTAGTCTTTAAGGTGCCACAAGTACTCGTTCTTTCTGCTGATACAGACTAACATGCCTGCCACTCTGAAACTTGTTTTAAATGTCACCTAACCGCCCTCTGGTGGCAGTTGTTGGCAATCGCATGCAACAATACAAATATGTATTCCTGCGTAAGGAAGTGTGTGGGTGGTGGGGGATATTCTATTCACTTAAAATTGGATTAATGATCAGAAAAACTCCATGGTAAACTAACCTTTTAATTGACAACATTTTGAATTATTCTAACATTTCAGGAACTTATATCAAACATACACACCTGCCTGTGTGTGTATGTATATATAATATAATGAGGGTATGATGGTGTGGTATGAAGCAAAGGCTTTATTAGCATGACAAAAGGGGACATAAGAGACTTGCCAATATTTAGATCTTCAAATTAGAGATAATGAGTCCCATATACTGTACTACAAGTACACACATTAGGAGGGGAGGGGAAAGGGACTGAGTTACATATTAATTTGCTTTCCCAGTTAAACAAAAATAAAAAAATGAGGCTCCACATATCAGCAAGACTACATTAAATAGACATACTGGAATTGCAGTTCCTAAAAAGTGTACTGAGCATACAAACGGTTTTAAACATGGGGGAAAGGGGATCAAAGAACATCTAGAGCTCTTAAACACATTCCTCTCTATCAGATAAGAACACCCACCCATCCTCTCCTTCCTTTGGATTTGGCTCACTACCCCATGCTTAGCAAGTGAGGTTCAGGTTATGGTGACCTCTCAGCTGGCACATATTAAGTACAGTTCTGTTTCCCTTTAGTCATACAATAAGGATAACAACGTTTCATTACCCCTTCATTGAAGATTTAAGACTTTAGTGATCAATAGCTCCATGTCCAGTTGGCAGCTGGTATCAAGCGGAGTGTCTCAAGGGTCAGTCCTGGGGCCGGTTTTGTTCAATATCTTCATTAATGATCTGGAGGATGGTGTGGATTGCACCCTCACAAGTTTGCAGGTGACACTAAACTGAGAGGAGTGGTAGATACACTGGAGGGTGGGGATAGGATACAGAGGGACCTAGACAAATTAGAGGATTGGGCCAAAAGAAATCTGATGAGGTTCAACAAGGATAAGTGCAGAGTTCTGCACTTAGGATGGAAGAATCCGATGCACTGCTACAGACTAGGGACCAAATGGGTAGGCAGCAGTTCTGAAGAAAAGGACCTAGGGATTACAGTGGATGAGAAGCTGGATATGAGTCAACAGTGTGCCCTTATTGCCAAGAAGGCTAACAGCATATTGGGCTGTATAGGTAGGAGCATTGCCAGCAGATCAAGGGACGTGATCATTCCCCTCTATTTGGCACTGGTGAGGCCTCATCTGGAGTACTGTGTCCAGTTTTGGGCCCCACACTACAAGAAAGATGTGGAAAAATTGGAAAGAATCCAGCAGAGGGCAACAAAAATGATTAGGGGGCTGGAGCACATGACTTATCAGGAAAAGCTGAGGAAACTGGGATTATTTAGTCTGCAGAAGAGAAGAATGAGGGGGGATTTGATAGCTGCTTTCAACTACCTGAAAGGGGGTTCCGAAGAGGATGGATCTAGACTGTTCTCAGTGGTAGCAGATGACAGAACAAGGGGTAATGGTCTCAAGTCGCAGAGGGGGAGGTTTAGGTTGGATATTAGGAAAAGCTTTTTCACTAAGAGGGTGGTGAAGCACTAGAACGGGTTACCTAGGGAGGTGGTGGAATCTCCTTCCTTAGAGGTTTTTAAGGCCTGGCTCGACAAAACCCTTGCTGGGATGATTTAGTTTGGGTTGGACCTGTTTTGAGCAGGGGGTTGGACTAGATGACCTCCTGAGGTCCCTTCCAACCCTGATATTCTATGATTCTATGAAATGTTAACCCAAAACAGCCAAAATTGATCACATAGGCAAAGTACGTGTGTCTATGCAAATAAGGACTGCCTGTGAGGTCTTTTCCACCAGTTTATCAATAGATGGCAGGAGAGAAATCATTCAGACCCCTGGCTTACATGCAGTGTGTGTTTGCTTTTAAATGTCTGCCATTTGGAAGTGGCTCTTTGGAATGCCAACACTGATTAACTAAATATTAGAAACAGATGAAATTGCTTTGCTGAATTAGACAATCTTTGGTGTCTTTCATGTCTGAAAGGATGGGAAATATAAGCTGCCCAGGGAAAAATGTCTTGCTATGTCTATGTGTCAGATCCTATGGGTCAGAATTTTTCCAATCCAGGCGGCTAAAGTTAGGCTCCTAAATCCACATTTAAGCACCTAAATGTAAGGTGCATTATTTTGAGGAGGACTTATGGGTGGTAGGCACCTTTGTGTCAGGTGAGGGTTTCCCAGTGTTCGGGAAATGGTCCCAGGTCCCAGCCACAGGCCTCTGCACAAACACCTACTCTCCCTCTGAGGGGGTCACACTTCACACCTGGATCAAGCACCACACTTAGCAATAGAATAACGCTTTTATCTAACCCAGCCAAAGCCAGGAGTAGATCCAGGTCAGAATCTCTAGCAGGGGCTACACAAACTCCCTTCCTTCCATCCCCATATGCATGGTTAGATACATAAAGGCTCTGTGATGCACACCACTGCAGTCCGCTCCTTGGGTCACTCCAACCTGTCCACACAATCTGATGCTGGTGTGAAATGTGAGCTCAGAGTGGTGGGTCTTGTTGTACAGTAGGGTTGCCAGGTGTCCAGTTTTCAACCGAACACTCAGTTGAAAAGGGACCCTCCCCAGCCCGGTGAAAATGAGCGAGTGAGTGAGGGTGGGAGAGAGCGAGCGGCAGAGGGAGGGGGGAAGATGGAGTGAGCAGGACGGGTCCTCGGAGAAGGGGCAGGACAAGGGTGTTTTGTTTTGTTGGGTCAGAAAGTTGACAACCCTATTGTATATTGTATGGCCTCAGCTCTCCTTTCCAGGCTCCAGTATGTGCATCTGTACAAGCACCAGTACAGCAGTTGGCTGTCCTCCAATCAGCTTCTAGTTCAGACTCTGCCCTGGCTCAGCTGTGCTGCTAGCTACTTCTTCTCTTGCTCCTCTTTCTTTGTTCTCTCTCCAAATCTTTCCAGGGCTGGTTTTCCATCCTGCCCTCATCTGCTCATTGGCTCAAGCCCTCCCAAGTGGTCCACAATTAATTCTGTGTTCTTGCTTTGGAGCAGCCAATTGGGTTTGCATAGAGTGTGGGGGAACAGGGGATAGGACGGAGAAAGGAAAGGGCTCTCCCAGTCCTACACCTGCCAGGATGTAAACACACTTGTCCCCAGGTGGAGGGCATACCCCATGGCTTGGCCACCCTCATCATTGTTGTATCAGCTGGGAAGGGGGACCCTCGATCTTTGAGGACTTCAGGGTGCTTCTGCCTCACTGTGCTTTTCCCCTAGCTCCCACTGTAGAGTAATGTTCAGGTAACTCCTCCCTGCTCTGCTCTTCTCTTGTCTCAGGGCTAGATTTTGGTCCCTCCTGCTTGCCCTGCCCCCATCCTCCTCACTCTGCTCTTCCCCTGCCCCAGGACCAGGATGAGGGACAGGGTGGTTCCAGTGGGGATTCCCCCCCATGTGAGCCATCCCAGCAGTGGGAGCCTAATGACTCCTTTCAGCCCTGCCTCCTGGCTACTAGGACTCGGATCTCCTCCCCACACTCTGTTTTGTGGCTCAGGCTCAAAGTGGCAAGGCCTGAACATGTTGCAGTGGACCAGCTTCTCCACTTTATCTGCTGACTCTGCTCTAATCTTGTATTTGGGCCATTTGGGGTATGGGATCCCACAGATGATGGGACCCAGGCTGTGTTCAGTTTGGAGCACCTCTGCTGACTGAACAAGACCAGATTGCCCAGCACTCAAGGCCTGGCACCAGCATGTCTGTCAGAACTCTGTTTCTGTCTGTCTTGGGCTTGCAACATACTAGCAGCTGTGATCTGATTTACCTCACAGAGGTGTTGGTGATGCTCATGGACCCAATCTGAGGCCCCCCCAGACTGTGGCTCCCTGGGATCCCATGGCCATGTCTGTGGGCAACCAGTGATGCCTGCCGAACATCAGGAAATAGGGGGTGTACTACATGGAGGTGCGCACCATGTTGTTATACATATAGGTCACCTGCAACAAGTAGGAAGGCCAGTCTCTCTGCCACATCTCTGCCAAGGTCCTGAGCCCTGCTAGCAGCGTCTGGTTGGCTTGCTTGCAGGGGGTTTTGTAGTTTGGGTGGTAGGCTGTCATCCTTAGCTTGTGGCTGCCATACAGAGAGCACAGTTCCTTAAACATCTGTTACTTGAAGGGCATGCCTTGGTCTGTGATCACCGCAGAAGGGTTGCCATAGGGCTGGGCAAAATAGTGCCAGAAGGCTTCTGTGGTTGCTCTGGCCATGATCTCCCTGAGGGGTGTGGTGACCAGGAATCTGGCATAATGATCCACCATGGTCAGGAAGTCAGATGCACTGCTCCGGCGTGGCTCTGCCTTCATGTGGTCCAGTGCTAACAATTCCAAGGGCACGTGGGTCTCCATCGGCTGGAGCGGGGCCCTATCCCCCACCTCTGGATGAGGCACCTGTGGGACTTATGGGTGTTAGGCACTTTTGCAAATTATGTCCTTAAATATACATTTAGGAACCTGACTTGGGTTACTCTGTTTTTAAAATGTTGGCCATAAGCTATATTGTACTATTGGCTATATTTAGTAGCTGGGAGCTCATATCTCAATTTATTTTTTAGTCTTTGATGGAGCAGTTGTGAAACACTACAGGATCCGACAGGAGGCTGAAGAGGGCTTTTTTGTTAGCCAAAAGAATATTTTTAAAACATTGATTGCTTTTGTTGACCACTACACCAATAACAGAGATGGCCTCTGTGTAAAGCTCGGGAAGCCCTGTATAAAGGTAAAGTTAATTTTATATTGTGCAAAATATATATTTTCAAACTAAGCTGCTGGTTATCAGATGCTAGGTTGCAAAATGATGACCTGATTCTTTGATGAAGTTGCGTGGACAGCAGAACAGTTTCATTCTTGGAGCTGACACATTCATAATAAAATACACTGACATTTTGAACAAATAATTGTGTGGCTGCAGGAAAAGAATGTGCCAACTTGTGATTTATGAATAGTTCTGTATATTGAGATAAAATCGCCAAGTTCATAACTCTAGATGTCTATAAGTATTACTGAGACAGAACCATCAGGTTCATGCTTGCAATATTTCATTGTTCGAAAAAGCTTGCAAGGGGGAGTTGATTTTTTTAAAATGTAGAGGCTCTTTGACTAGTTGTAGCATTTTCAAGACTTACACAATATCAGGTAACTGCTGCTCTTTCATTTAAAAGTTTTATTTGAAGCTCAACTAACTTTTTTGTAATAAGAGGTACCCAAGATGTGGATTTGTAGTTGTTTTTTATGTTCTCTTTTATGTTTTTCCTTACAGAACACACAGATGATAAAGATAACTTTATTCCTCCTAGCTGCAACTTTAACTAACATTTTTAAGCAAAGATTTATTATACACACTGCTGAACAAATAGCAAAATATCTAATGTTTGTGTTTGGTTCTTTATACCAGAAAAAAGTTCCTGCTCCTTTCGATTTGTCATACAAAACTGCAGACCAGTGGGAGATAGACCGAAATTCTCTGAAACTGTTGAAAAAATTAGGTTCTGGTCAATTTGGTGAGGTGTGGGAAGGTCTCTGGAATAATACTACACCAGTGGCAATCAAAACATTAAAACCAGGTATGTCACACATCACTTTGAATTGCTAATATTGTCAGGCCTCAGCAAGAGCCAACTTTCATGTTTTGTAAATACTCTTTATCAGAAAATCAGGCTATCTAATCATCTTCAAAGACAGGCATATTCTGGATTGAGTTTGCTATTTTGAGATCCTTAAAGATTCTGTGGCACTTTGTACTAAGATTTTATATCCTGCTTACCTAAACTCCCACTGCTCTTTCATTTGTTCTTTGTTCTTCAGTTTCACACACACAACACAAGCTCCCTGCCCCATCATATAATGTTGCTGGCACAAAATGGCTGACATTCTAGAGGTAGCTGCATTTCATCAGTAGGTGAAGTGATCATTTTATCTATAATCTGTAGGCTGTAAAAATCCTTCTGATGGATAGGTGCTATATTGCTATAAAGTTTTATTGTTATAGAATTTGTATTTGTATAAATCTCTGTTGTTATTAACAGCAGTAATACAGAGTAAAATACTCTAAATAGCGATTGGAAATGTGATAACATTTTGCATATTTATGACATACTCTACTAATTGCTGATGTTTATCTACTGTATATCCTTGTGTGAATAATGTGGCATCTGTTTGACTTTTTCTTTACTTTTAAAATTAATTTTAAGTATCCTTTGCATTGTAAAACAACATCTACCAGCAGATGGCACAAATCACATTGATAACAAAACAAAGCATAGTTGATATAAACATTTAAAAAAAAAGAGAGAGAGATCATAATACGTTTTCTTTCATTCACAAAGCATTTGTGAGGTTCTAATGGCTCTGATTCAGGAAAGTCCCACTGAGGGACTTAAGTTTTTAGCCTGTGTGGGATGTCTGTCCTCTTTATTTTTCACTTTTTTTTGTTTTTTGGAATGGCGACATACAATTTCTTCCCTATTCTTCAAGTGCACATAATCAGTAGGCTCCTGATGATGCACCCTGGCCTCTCTGATTATTTTACAAGTATGATCCGTTATCAGGACCTTTTGCATTGTGAACCCAGGATCTATAGAAGACAACTTACAAAACAAAACTGAAAAAAAAGCTTAGAGCCCCAAATGTGTGTTATTCACCTGAAGGGACTTCATTGGGTTTTGAGGAGAGGATGGTGTCATGTTACCTTCTCTCCCCTTTAACAGATTTTGGGCCATTTTAACAGATATACCACTTCTCTCACTACCCTGCATTTAACAGCAGAATGCATAATGTGGCCCCTATATTTGATTTTTCTACTATATTAACTCAATATTTCATCTCTTTGTTGTCTTTGGTAATGCTGGAAGCCATCCATTTAACACAGACAAAAATTAAGGTACAGCGAGAATAAGACTAATCTCTTTCTCTGTCTTTTCATTAAAGTGACCAATGATCTTGAATGCCCTAACTGAATGCCCAAGCTCAAAGGTGCTCAGCATCCCCAGTCCCACGATGGGAATGTCAGTGCTCAGCACCTTTGAAAATCAGGTGAAAGGTATTTTAAGTTGAACACCCAAAATCAATGGCCACTTCAGGCATCCAAAATTAGCATCTTTTAAAAAACATTTTGGCCTTCCTCTCTCTCTGCTTCAGTCTCGCCCTCTGTAAAATGGGAGTACTATGTAAAGTGTGCTGAGATCTGCATATTAATGATGCATTATATATTATTCACTTCTCCATGAAACAAGCTTCCCTTTTAATACTGGAATCAGAACTGATAGAGCAACATAGAAACACATGGTCCCCCTAGTCCTAACTAAACTCTCCCTACTAATTTTTTAAAAGCTATCAGGAACGATAGGTCATTCAGTTATTTGTTTGGCTGATACCACATTTGGTACCACTTAAATTGTACAACAAAGAAGGTGAGAGGCCAGATAATCAGCCCTTATTCCTTCATGAAAGAGATTGGTTTTCACATGTTCAGCCACACTACTCCTTTCCACTGAGATCAATCCCTTGACTATTGATCAGTTCGTCAATCCTAGCTACATCCCCACAGGTGTCACTGGAAAGCTTGAGAAACACAGCACAGTATTACCCCATTATCACAAGGGAAGAAAATAAGGAAGGGATTTCTGCTTCAGTTTTTATGTTTATGGTTGGTTCCTAATCATAGGAAAGGGCTGTGGAGATTGGTTAAACATTTGCAGCTTCACATTGGTGATTCATCAAGCCCAGAAGCCATTTATTGCTACATAGATAATAAGGCAATAAAAGATGATCACATAAATAAACTGCAGTAAATTTGTTAGATAAAATTGAAAATTTTACACTGTAGTTAGCAAAGAACTGTAGTTTATGTTGCAACTCTGGCAATAATAGAAGCATAGCAGTATGGAGTGCTGGAAGACTTTACCTCTGATATTTAAAATTAGATTGGACAAAGCCATAGCTAATATATTATAGATATTGTTCTGCTCTGGCTCAGGAAATGGATGACATGGTTTAATTCATCTTCTCCATCTCTGTTTTCTATGGTGTGGTCCAGCTCTTGTTTAAGTCAATGGAAGGAGTGGGTTTGGGCCCTGTGATTCTATTATTGATATACCTTATAAAATATCACAGTATTCTACAGTAAAGACAAAGTATTGTGATAACAAGATGCTGTGTTCAGAACACTACAGCAGATTTTTGTTTGGGCAGGTCTTCACTACCTGATGGATCGGCGGGTAGTGATCGATCTATTGGGGATCAATTTATCACATCTTGTCTAGACGAGATAAATCGATCCCTGAACGCTCTCCCCGTCGACTCCGGAACTCCAGCTCGTGAGAGACAGAAGCGGAGTCGATGGGGAAGCGGCAGCGGTCAAATCGCCACCGTCCTCACGGCCAGGTAAGTCGACCTAAGATACACTGACTTCAGCTACATTATTCGCGTAGCTGAAGTTGCATATCTTAGGTCAACCCCCACCCCCAGTGTAGACTAGGGCTAAGGGATTAACTTTTTTTGTAAAAATGTCCTATCCCCATTCTGAAACCTCCATATTTTAATGTCCTAGCACATTGGGTTTCCAAAACTTACTTTCATAATTTCAGCAATCTCCATCAGATATATTGATTTAAATAATTTAAAATACCCTAATCAAAATGATAAAAGCTTAGTTTGGTATTAATAAAAATGCAACAGAAGCCAGATGTGGTAATTTACTTCATCTTAATATAAAGGCAATTGGAGAATGGCCTCTGTAGTTCATGAGTTTTGACATTAAGTTTGTTATATTCTGGGACACATACTGATTCTTCACACTTAGAATACAGAGATATAATGGTCTTCATAGACATATAGAAAAAAAAAGCCAGAATTGACCATTATGTTATCTGGTATTTCCTCTTATATATCACAGGCCATTAAACTTCACCTAGTTAGCTCTGTATTGAGCCCAATGACTTGTCGTTGACTAAAGCATAACTTTCAGAAAGGCATCCAGTCATGACCCGAAAGCATCAAATGATGGTGAATGCACCATTTCTCTTGGTAGTTTGTTCCAACGGTTATTCACCTTCACTGTTAAAAATGTGTGCCTAATTACTAATTTGAATGTGTCTGCCTTCTATTTCTAGCCATTGGTATACTTTTCTCTACTCCACTTTCACACCCAATACTTACTCCATGTGAAGGTGCTTATACACTAATCAAGTCACCTCTCAATCTTTTTTTGATAAACTAAGTAGATTAAATTCTTTAAGTGTCTTACTGTAAGGCATTTTCTCCATCTCTCAAATCACTCTTGGGACTCTTTTCTATGTGTACTACATTTTTTCAACAATTCTTTTAAAAAATCCTTTAAAAATGTTTCCATTGCTGGAAGACCTCCCAGCTCCAGGAAAATCTAATTCCCAGAATGCTGCAGGAAGTGGTATTGGTGAATCTTTCCCTAAGCCAATTTCCTAACATGGTGTGAACAAACATTGAGATACTGGAGGTGCTGTTTTTAGGGCGGATGGGCCGGGGGAGTATAAAGCTGATGTCCTGTACAAAATCAGTGGGTAGTTAGATTATCACAACCTAAATTCTCCCTGCAATTTCAGTTGAATGCCTTATTCTTCCTCACTTCCTATCAAACTGTTGTCTACTATTGTACATTATTAAAATATAGCTGCATGCCACGCAGATGGGCTAGGTTTCAGTGATGAAGGAGGTTGTTTCAGAATATTTAATGTGTACAATAATGCAGGATGAAAGGTGATATGTAAATGTAAGACATTATTATCTTTGTGTTATAATGATTATTATTCCTGGTACATGTAAACTACCAGTGGAGCACCAAACTGAGTTTATGCCAAGCTTCATTATGCAGCATTCCTTACAGGTCAGAAATTTGACATTAATTATTGTGCAACTCCTTAGTTCTGAGTTAAAATGAAATAGGCCTGGGATTAAACAGTCCGGTGTATGTACTAAAAATAGACCAGCCTTAAAATGATTGTTAATGTCTAAATAACGTTTAAAAGTGAGGAAAAAAAAGGCAATTGTAAAAATAGAGAAAGTAGAGGCCATTAAGCATGGTATATGCAAATAAAAAGAATTTAGGAGTGAAATCAAATATATACATTTTAAATCATCTCTTTTATAAATTGTCTTTTTACATAATAAATTATTCAGAAGGATGTATATTTTTACGTCTATAAAGCACTTACACACTTTATATAAATCATAAATAAGAACTTGATGTTTGCATATGCAAATGGCGCACATATACAAATCTGACACCATAGAAAATTTGGGGTAAGAGTTCCAAAAGCACCCCTTGACTTACAGTTAGACTTAGGCTCCTAAGTCACTTTTGAAAATTTTACCCTAGGCCCCCTAGTGTGAATGGAACTGAGTTGGGTATAGGAGTGCAGTAACATGTCACAGATCTAGTCATGCTCCTCCTGTGGATACTCAGACTATGATGAAGAGATCCAAACATTGAATCCCATGTGCCGTAGCTTGCTGGAGCTATGCAGAGTTTAGGTGCTGTGCCTGGCTTTGGGCCTCTAGGAAGTCAATCCAGTACAGACCCTGTGTCTGAAACCTATCTTGGCAGTGGGGCCCCATGTGCCATTTTCCTCAAGCCTCTCCGGTGACTCCTGCATATTCCACAGAATGCCATTAAAGGTCTGAGCCTTCTGGATTGCAGTTTACCTCTTCAGGGGTACATAACAGTGAAAACAAACAGACACACAAACTATGCACAGGATTCTAAAACACAATTACTCTTTACTTAACAGCGCGAGCTATACAGAAATCTAGACAAAATAATAAACACACCTGTATACACTTTCTCTGCCTCAGTTTCTTCACCACTCTGTAGTTTTTTGGGCTTGGGCAGAATCCTCTGGGGTATCTGGGATCCTTCCCTTGCGGCTCAGAGTTTCTCATCAGAGCCATGGAGCCTTCTCTAGTGCAGCTAGATTTTCTAACCATGTCTGGTACTGCTGTTACACCAGAGCTCCCTTCTACGAAAGCACGCCTGTTCTCTTCCTCTCTCCTGCCCAAAGCTTCCTCTGTCTATGAAAAGCCTTTCCCCTTCTTCCGCCTTGCTTTGCCACCTCTATCCCTTTTTCTTGTTTCAGAATTTTTCACTCCCCCGCATCATGCAGACAAATTGGAGCAACTAGCTTCAGCTCCTTAGAATACCCATTGTTTGGTCAGAGTACAGTAGTTAAGGTTTCAGAATCACCCATTGTCCTTGGTTTGGTAGGCACATGCTGTACCCTGTGCCAGCAGGTGGTCAATTCAACTTCCATATAGCAGAACTCTTGGATACAATAATTTCATAATTATAACTTTGTAACATCAGCCAGAATTAATAAATTGTACAGACAAAAAGCTATCATAGAATAAAAGACAAAGAAATGACAGTGTCTCCAGAGGGAATGGGGGAGGAGTTAAAGGTGATCGTTCAACACTGCATGTTCTATTATTAGGAGGATCAGAAGATGAATCCATATGGATTCTGAATCAGTTTTTCCTGACCATTTGGAAACTGATTTCTGATCCTGCCAATGGTGGATTATGGAGCCCTTCAAAATGTCAAGATGATTTGTCTATAGTCTTTACATTTACACAGGGTTTCCATTAACTTCACTGAGAGAGTCAGAAGATTCCTATTTAAACTGGAGGCTTTTGATTAAAGTAATACAGAGGCTTGTGAAACATCTTTAATATATTTTATGAATTCATCATTATTTGAAATTCTTTTATTTGGGGTGCCAGCCTCATTTGTGAAGATAGCATAAACTGTCATGTCATTTTTCACAACTGTTTATACGCTGCTTTGACACCAACTCGGCTGTGTTGGCCCTGCTATTGTCCAGACTGTTTTTATTTTCTTTCCTATGAGATGGCAAAACTATGTCATGGCCAAAATTAGCCTCATTCACTAAAAATAGTACTGCCCAAGAGTAAAACCCCAGGAGAACATTTGTCAATGCTTTCCACTTCAATCCTGGTTCTTAATGCAATCTCTCTGATCTCAGAAGGCAATGTATGTTGGACAGACAGGAAGACAAAGAAGGTTTATTGGGGCGTGACTGAAAACACAGTCACTTAAAATCTCAAATGAAAGTTTTAGCAACACATTCTTGTAACTGTTTACATTGTACAGAGAAAGACAAAGTGTCCACTGGGGGCATGCAGGTGCACAAGCATAAACCATCTTGCGTTGAAAAGTTACACTAGGGACTACAGGACGCAGGCCAAGAACAGCAATGTTCAGGCTTCTGGCAATAAGAGTTTTGTCAGCCCATGAATGACACTACAGCTGGGAAATAAGGGTTCCCTTGTCACATTATTGTTTCCAGGCCACAATGACTATGCTGACTCACCTTTAGGCCAGTCGGCCTAGAGCTATAGAATTTTGTTGAAACAAGCAGTAATCACAACAATTCTAAAAGAAAATAGTAGAAGCAGTTTCTTTCTTCCGAGATTTCCTCATGTGCTCTGTTATATGTTTCTTTATCTTTGACTCTGCCTAACAGAGGCTGTGACTTTTTAGGCACTTACAGGGAAAGAGTTGCAACAGATACTCAGCAGGCTTTCTTGTGAGAGATGCAGCAGAACACAATAGTACCTTCTTGGACAGTGAATGCAGTAAGTCTTAAAGTTATCATTCACTCCACAGTCTGGTCTTATTGATTCCAACTGTCCATCAGGTATCTGAGCCATAGTATACTCCAGTGGGTAGGGCACTAGCCAGGAGATGTTGTTTCTATTTCTGGCTCTGCCAATGACCTGCTGTGCAATCTTGGGCAAGTCACTTTGCCTCTCTTTGTCTGTTTCCCCTCCCAATCTTTGTCTTTTTAGATTGTAAAGTCTTTGGGAATGGGATTGTCTTACTATCTGTCTATACCATACTGAGCTCAATGGGCCCTCTAAGCACTACTGTAGCAATAATAATAATCCCTCTCAGACTAGCTACCTCCATCTGCCCTGAAACTATTCCTATGACATCACTACCTTATGGACAATTGTCTGCTTCTGAAATTCCTTTTACCCATTTCCTCGGCACACTCTCTTGTTTAATCTTCTTCAGTTCATCCCAACTATTTGACATACAGTATTTCAATAATATTTAATCTCTGTGATCTTTCTCAAAGAAATCCATTGCAGTTTATTTACCAGAGGATCCTACTAACCAAAACTGAGTAAAACAAGCATTTCTGTTCATTTTTATTGGGCAAACTTTACTTTGTTTCTGTGACTTTATAAATAGCATGGAGGTCACTCTGGTGGTCGGCAGGTGAGCCCTTGTCTCAGTTTCCCCACACCCTGGGCATAAATAAATCAAAGAAGGCTTTCCAATATTAAAGAGCACCCTCTTTAGAGGGTTTCATTTATTTAACGGGAAAACAACAACATGAAACAAAATGATAGTTTCAATCAGCTACTCCACAGGAACTCTGCCCCTGCAATAATCACTTTTATGTTTTAGTCCCTCTAGCCCTGAAGCACTCCCAGGCTGGATTCCCTGCCAGGAGTTTCGGTCTCTGCTGGGTGTTCAGCCGGATACCAGCGTCTCTTCCACCCCCACCCAATGTGTTGTCCTTTGCTGAGCCAGTCCCTAGTGACTCCCCAGGAAGTCCCATGCCTAGTTCATTCCCTTGGGCTGCTTTGGTCCCTTGCCGGGGAACACTTTCTCTCTGGGCCTCTTCCTTCTTCCGTGAGCCTCTGTTCTTTAGGAACACTGGGTGTAGCTTCCTGCCCAGCTCCCTGAGGAGCGTCTCTCCTCAGGAGGTTCTTCTTTTCTGGGTTTCCTGACTGAGCCCTCGTAAGCTTTTATTAGGCCCACATACTCCTTAGTTAATTAACTGTCACCCGATTACTTAGGTTCTATGTGGGTGAAACCGGACAATCACTACGTTCTTGAATGAGCTCACACAGGAAAATGATAAAAGACAAAGACACCCTATCTCCTGTGGGTGAACACTTTGTACAAAATGGTCACTAAATCTGATCTCTCAGCTCTCAGCCCTCATCCTCAAAGGAAACCTGCACCACACTTTCAAAAGATGAGCCTGCGAGCTTAAATTCTTAGTTTTGCTAGACACTAAAAATGATGCTCTTAATAAAGACACTGGATTTATGGCTTATTACAACAATCTGTAATCCACTAACCCCCGTTTTTTGTCCTTTCACTACAAGGGGGCTAACAGGCCACTTCACCTTGAATGGTCCCTTATAATATATTCTAACTACTTATGCTAAACTATCTGTTCCACCTTGCATTTAGCTGTAACACTCTGAGTACCTTTCGCAGACCTGAAGAAGAGCTCTGCGTAGTTCTAAAGCTTGTCTCTTTCTCCAACAGAAGCCAGTCCAATAAAAGATATTATCTCATCCACCTTGTCACGCAATTACTTAGGCCCATAGGTGGATCTGAGTTGACGCATTCTCCTTAGCGGAGCCTGTTACAGGTATTCTGGGTTCCTGACCCCCTCAGGGACTAGTCCCTGTGACAGACTGGTCAACTTCTACCTCAGGCAATCTCTCTGATCCTGCTATAGTAGATATCTCAGATTAGTATATTAATGAGGACAGACTGTTTTCGGCTAAATCCCTACCTGCTTATTATGATTAACTATAATGCATGAATTACAAGGTTATGGGGATCGAACAGCAAGGTTTGTTGTTATTTCTAAATAAAAAGTAAGTCTTAAAAGAAAACAAAAGGAGTATATATAGACAAACCAACTATTTATGCTTATTCCAGAGGGAAATGTATAGCTAGATAGATACACAAAAGTGTGTGTGTGTGTGTGCATATATATATATATTCTAAGCTTTCCATGGTTATCCCTCTAGCAGGAGGAACTCCATTTCTATCTCTGATCCAGTTGCTATTTTAAACTGGTTAGATCCCAGCAGCTGGCTTGAAAGAGTTGGGGTGATTTTATGACATTAGTTATATTAAAAGATTCCTTTGTAAAACATTATGTCTTGCCCTGTGGGAAGACTCTGTTCAGCCTTCTCTGTAGTAGTGAAGTGACCCTCTGAAGTGCAGTTCATAATTTAGTGGTCCCTGAGTTAAAAATGGAGACCAAGACCTTGGATTGGGTCTGGAATTGATCTGGCAGCTGATGAGAATGTGAAACACAAGAGTCATGTGTTCTTAATTTACTTTAAGAGCAGAACATCTCATGCCACACATATTGCAGCTTTTGAATAGATGGCCTTCAGGGTCAGCTCCAAGGGTAGTGAGTTGCAATAGTGTAGCCTGAAGGTGATAAACAAATGGATCACCATGGTGTTAGGTCTGTATCCAAGTGGGTTAGTATAAACACTTATGTAACTGACAGTGATAAAAGAATTTCTAGCTATTGCTAATATTTGGGCATCCAGCAGCACTGGCAAGTTGAGTAAAACTGCAAGACTGAATTGATTTTGCCATTTAAGGAATTTCAGAGGCCATTTAAGACAACTGCCTGTTTCCAAAATTCATGGTGTGGCATTTTAGTCCTGAGTCAGTGTACAGAATCCAAGAAAGGGGAGGTCAAATACCAAACTAACAAAAAATAATAAAAAAAAAAGATTAAAGCATCTGCTCTTTAAGAAGGCCTCCAGACCAACCCCAGTCTACTTCTAGGAGGCAGGCAGGCTTTCTCCCTTTCACCAAGGCATCAGGTTAGGGAAAGTGATGCATAACCCAGTTCATAAGGCCCTTACTTTGGAGCCTTGAGTAAGAGCAACCAACCATGTAATCAGAAAATAAAATTTCTAGAGTCCAGGTTAAGCCAGTGCCCCAGAACCTACAGCCTGTAGTTACCTCTCCCTTGCTCAGCTTCCTTTTCCTGTTTATAGAGAACAGCCCCAAAGGCAGGATGCTCCTTGATTATGTGCAGGCTGCCTTGGCTGTAAACTCTAGAGTGTTCCTTAAGGGATAACACACCCCACCACAGTCAGTTTTTGGTCTTGGGATGCTTTCTGTCTGAGAGAAGCTTTAAATTCAGTATTTAAATATTCAGTTCTCTGGCTTTTTGCATATTAACATAAACGTTTCTTTGAGACGGCGTGTACTGTGGTGTCTTATTTTATATATTATATGTCTCTCTCTCTCTCCCCCGCACCCCCATAAGGACTAACCTTAACATTTGTACACCTAGGGGTCATAGCACATGAGTCCTGTGCTCCCAGGCAACTGACATGTTTCACTTCCTAGTTGTTTTTTTCAGCTGCACTGATTCATTTCTCTGGTAACTCTGAAGGTTTGTGGTGCTGGTGTGCTTTACAAAGAGACAGAAAATAATCTTAGTGATTCCCACCGGGTTGCTGGGCCTCTAACATCAGCTGATTCTTTTTTTTCTTTTCTCTCTATTCTTGCTTCAGGTTCAATGGATCCAAGGGACTTCCTGAGGGAGGCACAAATAATGAAGCACCTTAGACATCCAAAGCTTATACAGCTCTATGCAGTTTGCACTTTAGAGGATCCAGTTTATATTATTACTGAGCTGATGAGACATGGAAGTCTGCTAGAATACCTCCAAAGTAAGCAAAACACTAAAAACTAATTTCAGATAGTACTGTAGCTTGCAGTTTAGTAAATGTGCTAAATAAAGAGGAAGAGTGCAGTGCTCTGATTTATTCTGAAGGCTGTAATATTTATTAGGATTGGAGGACAAAAAAGGTTTAGAAACGATTGACTTGTCAAATGACCTAAAAGTAATTGTGGAGAGTGGAGACAGAATTTACAGTTAGGTTCTTACTCACTTTATAGAGGCCCTGGGGCTTTGTGTTGATACTCTATGCCAGGGATCAGCAACTTTTGGCCCACAGACCGCCACGGTAGGTCCCTGGCGGGCTGGGCTGGTTTGTTTACCTGCCATGCGGGCTGAGGGATATGCTGGCCACCGCTTACCGCAGCCCCCATTGGCCTGGAGCGGCGAACCGCGGCCAGTGGGAGCCGTGATCAGCCGAATATGTGGATGTGGCAGGTAAACAAACCGGCTTGGCCCTCACACAGGGCTTACCCTGACGGGCCACGTGCCAAAGGAAATCCGTGACTTCTGTGACCTCCCTGACAGGCTCGCCGCCTTACCTATGCCTCCAGTTCATTGACCTGAGATAAGCAAGTGTAATAAGTGAAATCCCAACCATAGTCTCCTATGCAGGTATTTGCAGGTGAAACCTCATCATCCTTGATGGAAAAGTAGTAAGGAAACTGGGTTGAAACTCATGGAATTTACATGCCTCTATCTGGGAATAACCTGTGCAGGAGAGAGTTCTGCCCACTATTCCTAAACATTTAAGAAGTGATGTTGTCCACAACGGTAGAGGTTCACAGATAGCCAGGAAAAATAGTCATTTCCAGTGCGTTACTGAGTCTGGCCACATACTGTTGTAAATATGGCAGGATGCAGCGCAGTGCAAATCAGGTGATCACGTTGTCCCTGGCTAAATTTCCCCTCCTCAAAATTTATTCTTCATTTCTTTGTTTTAAACCCCTTCCCAAAACATTTTGTGTAATGTTTCCTGCACAGTGGTCTGTCACGTTCTACCACAAAGAGGGCTGTATTATAGTGATGGGCAAGTGATCCTAATGTATAGTTTATTAAAGTGCTTCAGGATCTTTCCTGATGAACACTGCTGGATACATTTAAAGTATAATTTATGATTATTATTATTGAGCTGTCCCCAGGCAGATTAATGGAACACAACAGAGCAATATTTTCCTATTACAGATATAAATTAAATTGTCTCAAATGTATGAATATTTGTATTAGTTGTGATGTGCAGTGGCCCTGTTGTTGCAATCTTGATATTTAGTGAGGATTTACCAAATCCTGCTGTCTCAAATGGGGGAAATATTTAATATTGAATTTCACGCTGGTAATATGTCTGTCAGTGAGAACCTCTCCTATCTTTTGTCTATTGAATAAGACATTGTGACTGATTGGTGAGATCATGATGCATCCCTGAGCTTTCTTTAATATTTCATTTCCTGTAGTAAATTATTTATAAAAGAGATGGGTTTGTGTAAAATTGTTAGTAACAAGGGACAGGAGGAGCTGTCAAATTTTCCTTACAGGGTAGAGAATAAGTCATGGGTAGGTTTTGTAAATTTATTTGCCAGTGCCTGTAGTTTGAGTGCACTGCCTCACATTAATATCACTATTTTTTTCAAAAGTACTTGATAACAAACCTAAATCAACAAAGGCTAGGTTATAAATTTACAATCAGCGATGAGTATGGGGCACTGTGTAGCTGGAAGTGATGAGGAAGGGAACTGTGACTCTCAGAAGAGCATAGAATAATTCCAAAACACATGCATCCTCCTAGTCACTCCACTTTAGGTATCATATGCTCCTGAACTGCAACACACTCCATTCATGGATCTATTTTCTTGTCCAACAGACTGAACAATAAGAGTTAGTGTCTGTTGGTATCCACAAATGCAGAACTGCACTGCGTTATATGGTTCTACAATCTGATGACAGATTTTCATGATGTTGTATCATTAAGCTGTAAATTGTCATGTAGCTTGATTTTTCTCTCTGTTTTAAAGGTCATGACTGCTATTAAACACACGTGTGGGGGAGGAGAAGGGTTTCTGATTCAATAATAGAAGGAAATAATCTCAGGGTTGGATTATCATGACAATCAGTTTAACCTCAAAGAGGAAGTAGGCAGGGCTAATTTAATCATTAAAATTCAGCCTTTCACCTCTTCAGCTCAAAACATACTGATGAGCAGGAAATTTAAGGTTTAGAGATTGAGGAGTACAGTGGCAAACAATAGTGTGGAACACTCTTCCTAAAGCACGACTGCAAGGTCCTCTATATTCGGGCAGATAAACTGCCAGGAGTGAAGAAAGTGATTCAAGGCAGTGCTATCCACTGTCACTATGAATCAGTGGGACATCATTAGCCACAGCAGACTGCCAACTGCAGTTGATACTTTTTTATCTTTAATGCCAAGGCAGCTAGGAAGGATAATCCACACTCCTCATTTAAAGAGAGAGCCAAAAATGACTGGGATAGCAGTATCTCATTGGACTATTCAAATTTGGAAAGTTTTTGGAGAAGTGAAATGCTATGCAGATATTTTTCCTATTACAGTAAAGCGCTTGTGTGTATGCTTCTGATGTTGTGGGTCTTGGGTTCAAATGTCACTTATAAGAGTGATGATTGTATATAGCAATGAGTTGGTCACTCCTTCAGGGTTAATCACCCTGAGTGCAGAAGTGTCTGAATTCATCTCTCACTCAGCAACAGTTAATCTGGCCTAATATGCCACAAAAGGCCTGAATCTGAGTTGTAATTTGTAACTCATCAGTGACATCTCTCGATACCTGCCTTGCCATTTATGGTCTCCGTTATTAAAGTTACTAAGGCTCTTTCCCTCATGTATTGAGCCAGCCTGCTCTGGTCAGGGGTCTTTTAACACTTTGTTTGAGCACCATCTCTGACTGAGCTAAATTAGAATTTCAGGAAGCTGTTGATCTTACAAATGGCACAGATATTGTTTCAGCAGATTCTATGAAAGAAGGCATAGTTTAAGGACAACTCAAGGAACCTTATCACTGAGGCAACATAGCTTACAGTAAGAACGACTCAGGTGGATTCTAAAGATAAAACGAAGCTTTTGCACTTGACAGTAGCTGATCAATTGCTATGTCAGACTTGTCTGGGGACACTAGTTCTCATGTGTGGCCTTGCCTCACCCTTCATTAATCTTTGGTTGCCAAAAGTGAATACAAATATTAATTGTTTAACCACACTTTATGATGGATGATTTGCCTGTTGGAAAGACAAATACCTACACTGTCAGAAATAGGTAGGTGCCACTTTGTTGGGAGGTGCCTCAACCATCCGAGATATACCCTCAAATCCAGTACTGCATTAGTTATTTGCTCTTTTAAAAGAGCTCTGTCTGGATGCTGAATGGGGGTTGTTTTTAAAGGGGCATGAAACTAACTTCATACCTTTACAGACAGTTGCTTAACCTTTACCGTTCTTTAGGACTCCTACTTTATTCCATAGCTTGATGTTCTTGGTTTACAGTAGAGACATTGGGCCATTCTTTCCCAACAGCTGACACATTTAAATAACTTGAGAACTCACAGAGACACTGTAAATATTGACAATAATCCCACCTTTTTTTTTCTTTGATACAGATGATGCAGGTTCACAGGTCCATCTGCTTGAACAAATAGACATGGCAGCTCAGGTTGCCTCAGGAATGGCTTACCTGGAATCCCAGAACTATATCCACCGGGATTTGGCGGCCAGGAATGTCCTTGTGGGTGAACACAATGTTTACAAAGTGGCAGATTTTGGACTTGCAAGAGTTTTTAAGGTGGGTTTGGATGAGTTTGGATTTTTTTTGTCATTTATGTAAGAGAATTAGCATGAACTCCAGCTATGTAAAAAATGATTCAGAAAATTAAGAGTGTGTCTACTTTGCAAACCAAGAGGTGTGTTCTTAACTCAGATTAACTAATTTATGTTAAAAGAGCAGTGAAGACAAGGCACCTTGTCTTTTAACTCTGGTTAGCAGGTTGAGTTCAACTAAGATCCCCTATAAGCTTTAACTCAAATTGCTAAAGCTGAATTGCCATGTCTTCACTGCTGATTTAACCTGAGTTAGTTAACATGGCTGAGATAGCTAACCAGAGTTAAGAACACACCTTTTTTTGCAATGTAGACACACCCTACGAAATGATATGTTAATTTAGGACTGGATTGTAACCGTATACTGCTGGATCCTGAAAGTCACAATCCATTCCTTGCTTCCCTCTTGCTGAGGAGAAATGAGGTATGCTAGCATAAGCACCAGCTTCCAATTGTCCCAGGGAGTGCTCAGTCCCAGGCCCTGCCCCTGCTCCACCCCTGCCCCCACTTCACACCTTCCCCTAGGCCCCCACACTGCATCTTCTTGCCCCTGCTCTGCCCCCAGCTCTGCCCTCACTCAACCCCTTCCCCCAAACTCCCACCCCTGCTCCACCCATGGCCCCACCCCCACTCCCACTAAACGCCTTCCCCCAATACCCCACGCCTCTTCCTGCCCCCACCTCACCCCCTCCCCCAATACCCCACGCCTTCCCCCCCAAGCGTGTCCTGTCCCTGCTCCTCCCCCTCCCTCCCAGCGCCTCCTGTATGCTGTGGAATGCCTAATTGCAGCAGTCGGGAGGTGCTGGGAGGGAGAGAGAGGAATTGATTGGCGGGGCCGCCGGCTGGTGAGCAGGCAGCACTGTGGGGAAGAGTGGGAGCTTGGCAGCTGGTGGGTGCTAAGTACCCGCTAATTTTTTTCCGTGGTGCTCCAGGGCTGGAGCACCCATGGAGTTGGCACCTATGTATGCTAGCCTTTCTTTGCTGACACAGCTTCCTTCTTCCTTTGCATGGGTAGTGGCTGGTTCAAGGGTGGAATGGACAGAAATGGAGTCAGGTTTCTTCCCACACCTCATCTACCTGCTTGGGTGGGGAGTAGCAGCCCTTTGGCAGCTGTTTCCCTCCTCCCTCCCACAACATCTGATGCAGGGCCTGGCAATACAGGTAGCCATCACTAAAGAGCAAGGCCTCTCTAGACATCCCCCCTCCCTCTCATTCCCATGTGCTGGCTCAGCAATTCAACATGCTGTAATGATGCTGGTTCTGGCGGGACCCAACTGAGAGTGCCAATTCAGGACAAATTGCTTAAAGCAGGGCAGTTACAGCCCAAGGCTGGGGTTTCTATGCGCACCAAGGCAAACCAAACCAGCCAAACACAGAAGACCCCACTGGCTAACCACAAGTCACACAAGCAATTCCCTTAGATGCTCAG
The DNA here is from genome assembly GCF_015237465.2 of Chelonia mydas. Taxonomy (NCBI): domain Eukaryota; kingdom Metazoa; phylum Chordata; order Testudines; family Cheloniidae; genus Chelonia; species Chelonia mydas. Next base: position 86,043,626 of record NC_057851.1, on the reverse strand, counting down.
TTTCCCAGTATCACCACCAGGGCCACTCGTTATGGGGACAAATGGTTATGAAAACCAATACCCCAGTAAAAGAAAAAAGGTTCTCTCAATTCCAAAGGACCAAGCCCTAGACCCAGGTTAATATACAAAGCACGCTGCTGCCAAATCTTTAGAATCTAAAATCTAAAAGGTTTATTCACAAAAGGTAAAAGATATAGATGAGAGCTAGAATTGGTTAAATGGAATCAATTACATACAGTAATTACAATGGCAAAATTCTTGGTTCAGGCTTGTAGCAGTGGTGGAATAAACTGCAGGTTCAAATCAAGTCACTGGAGTACATCCACAGCTGGGATGGGTCAATCAGTTCTTCGTTCAAAGCTTCAGTGTAGCAAAGTCCCTCCAGAGGTATGAAGCAGGATTGAAGACCAGATGGAGGCTCAGCTGCAGCAGCTTTTTATATTCTCTTGCCATGTGGTCTTTCTTTCTTTGTTCCAAAGACAAGCTGTCCATCACATGGCCTGGAAAAACCTCAGAGTTCTGTCCATAGGCCTGTCCCTGCATACCTTGCTGAGTCACAAGGCGTGTCTGCCTTCTCTCAATGGGTCAGTTGAATAGCTGATGGTCCTTAATGGGCCATCAAGCAGGCTAGGCAGAGATGACACCATCTTGTCTGGGGTGTCACCCAGAAGCATAGCACAAGTTTGAACTACAGACAGTATAGAGACAATACTTATAACTTTAAATATAAAAATGATACATGTATATAGATAGCATAATGATAACCAGCAAACCATAACCTTGTCTTAGACACCTTATTTGACCCCCTTTATACAAGATTTGGTGCCACTACAGGACCTTGGTTGCAACAATGTTCTATAATGGTCCCAGTTCAAGTCAATAACCTCACACATGCTACTCCGAGTTCTTAGTTCCTCATCGAGATCAGATTTTTCTCTACTGTTTAAGAAAGATAAACAGTATATATGGCATATTGAACATGATGTCACTGGGGGTTAAATTAATTAACTAATGGCTTTTCAGTTTAAAGGAGGATTTTATGAATTTCAATAAGTAGCTGAAAATTTCCAAAGCCTTTAATTATTTTATTTTATTTTATTTTATTTTATTTTATTTTAATTGATTTATATTTTTGTTCTGGAAGGATACAAGAACTTTTTTTGCCAGTTGGTTTTCCATACCAAGTGCAATGGTTGTAGAAGTTGTGATTCATAATAGATCTGGTGTTATGCCTTTATTATGGTATAAAATGTTGAGCTGACACTGAAAGTACTCCTCCTCATTTTTGACTCTACTGTGAATATTTTTAGCCTGAGATATATTTCTTTTTAAACTGAACATGTGAATTTTGAGTATTAATAAAGGAGTTTTCTCCGGTATGTGTTTAGGTGGAGGGAGCAATCGACAGTTACTGAAATTTCCTGTTAACATTGAACATTTCTAAACTAGTCACCATATAATATAGTCCCAATAGTGTTTATTTGGAAATACTCTTACTCGTAGGCCAAGGGATTGTGGATTCAGGTTCCATAATAATACTTGTGTAGGAGAGCCCACACAAAGTCCTCTATACTTTTAAGAGGAAGTGAAGCATAGTAAAGATATACATTACTATAACGAAACCAAAGTTTGTTTATACAGATGAGAATGAAGGCCCAGATCCTCAAGGTATCTAAGTGCTTAAATATCTTTGAGGGTCTGGGCGTAAATCTGTGATGCTAACTGCTAGACATAATCTTAGGAAGAAGTATAGGGCATAATAGCAAGGAAAGAACATATCCAATTTTTGTGAATACTCACAATATTATTTAAGATCTGCATAATCTGTATATAAGTTTGTATGTTAAAAAAAACTGACAGAGGCTAAGATATGTATGATATGCCCTAGATTCCATTTAAACATTGAAAACATCCTAAAATGTTCCCAAAGATTGGATGTCCATGCAATAAAACTCTGTAGATGTGGGTCTGTGAAAAGTAAAGGATTAACCCCAGAAAACTTCCATTACTAAAAAATATTTCTCCATGTATTTTTTATATATCCACTGTGAGCTAATGTATTAATTTAAAATCAGTTTGGGTCTGTCTTTCAGTGCTTGAAAACTGGTGAAGTGGTAATTAGCAAAGTCAATAGCCCTTCAATGCCATCAGTAAATCACAAAACTGAGGTTTCTAAATGCATTAGCGCTTGCTATTGCCTCCTCTATTTATAGAAGATCAGACCCGAAGGCAGTCTGACAATGCCGTCTGCAGAGCCAACATGATGCTTGTGCTGCTATTTCTGGCCAACTTATGGAATCCTTTCATGCCAGATTCAGAATTCACAATAGTAGGCCAGAATTAAGCACAAGCCATTCCAATACTGGCTACTCACTTGAAGTTACAAATGGCTTAGAAAAGCTTCTGTTGAACAAAGATGTTTCTCATCTATAAGATACCAGTTCAACAAAGATGTAAGCACATACTTTAGTCCCACTGAGTTCAAGTGCTTGACTGAACAGGGCTGAGTTAAGCATCTGCTGAAGTGCTTTTTCTGAATCAGATCCTAACTTCCGATGAAGTGAGCTGTAGCCCTATGCTTATGCTCTAATAAATCTGTTAGTCCCTAAGGTGCCACAAGTCCTCCTGTTCTTTTTGTGGATATAGACTAACACGGCTGCTACTCTGTAACTTGGGTTTGTTTTATTTTGTATTTAATAGTTAGAAAATGAAAATGTATATGAAGCTAAACATGAAACGAAACTCCCTGTGAAATGGACAGCCCCTGAAGCAATCCGCTTCAATAAATTCAGCATTAAGTCTGATGTGTGGTCATTTGGAATACTTCTCTTTGAAATAATCACCTATGGGAAGATGCCTTATTCTGGTAAGTATTTTATTTTAAAGTAATATTTAGATACACTTCTTGATTATTTTTAATTTTTTTCTTTATTGAATTGGAGGCTTATTCAAGGGTTGAAAATCTAAATATGGAATAAAACATCTTAGGTGACCTTCATTGGGAGCTGCTGGATGTCCCAGACCTCCTGAAAGTTCTCCAAAACCTGTAATTTCCAGCTGTTCAAGACTTGGTTAGTTGGTACCAATCTGTGGTTCATAGGCTTAGCTTGTTGGCTATTCCTCTGGGACATCAGACCAATCAAGTACACTGCTGGAAGGTACAATGGGAGAGGCTTTTGTGGACCTGTGTTTCACCGTCTTTATGAAGGTTTCACATGGAAGGAGAGATTCCAGTGTGAGATGTTGCATAGGATGTCAGCAAGGAGAAAGTGCATGAAAAGAGGAAGAGGGTTTTTGTTATTTTCCCAATTCTGGGCTACTGCAGTGGGGAACGCACATAAAGAGAAGCACAGACTGTATCTGGGCAAAAAGAGCACTAGCCAAGAATGGATTTAACAATATCAGAGCAGAATATGTCTCCAGTAGTGTGGGTAGCTGTCATAAATATAAGGGAAAGGGTAACCACCTTTCCATATACAGTGCTATAAAATCCCTCCTGGCCAGAGGCAAAACCGTTTCACCTGTAAAGGGTTAAGAAGCTAAGGTAACTACCCTGACACCTGACCCAAAATGACCAATGAGGGGACAAGATACTTTCAAATCTGGAGTGGGGACGGGGACAAAATGTTCTGTTTGTCTGTGTGAGACCTTTGCCGGGAACAGATCAAGGATGCAAGCCTTCCAACTACTAACAAAGTTAGTAAGTAATCTAGCTAGAAAATGCGTTAGATTTTCTTTTGTTTAATGGCTTGTAAAATAAGCTGCTCTGGAGGGAATGTATATTCCTGTTTTTGTGTCTTTTTTGTAACTTAAGGTTTTACCTAGAGGGATTCTCTGTGTTTTGAATCTGATTACCCTGTAAAGTATTTACCATCATGATTTTACAGAGGTGATTCTTTTACCTTTTCTTTACATAAAATTCTTCTTTTAAGAACCTAACCGATTTTTCATTGTTCTTAAGATCCAAGGTTTGAGTCTGTGTTCACCTGTACCAATTGGTGAGGATATTATTATCAAACCTTCTCCAGGAAAGGGGGTGTAGGGCTTGGGGGGATATTTTGTGGGAAGACGTCTCCAAGTGATCTCTTTCCCTGTTCTTTGTTTAAATCGCTTGGTGGTGGCAGCATACTGTTCAAGGACAAGGCAAAGTTTGTACCTTGGGGAAGTTTTTAACCTAAGCTGGTAAGAATAAGCTTAGGTGGTCTTTCATGCAGGTCCCCACATCTGTACCCTAGAGTTCAGAGTGGGGAAGGAACCTTGACATGGTGGCAGTGTGGTGGGATCATTTTGAACCAGAGATCATTTTGAACCAGATGCACAGCGGATTTTAAAAGGTTTTGTAAAAGGTGATTGCAGCTGCTGATTCTGTCTCTCTGCCTAGAGACAGAGCAGCTCCATAACAAAAGGATTTTTCTGTAGGCTGAGAACAGCTATCAGAGACAAAAGGTATCAGATTACAGCACAGCAAAATTTTACAAGCCAGGTTTTTTTTTTCTTTCTAACTCTCGGGTATAGCTAGGTTAAACACAGAGAGGCTAGGATGACAGAATGCAATGTTCAACAGAAACTGGAATTAGCCAGATTGGAAGCCTAGGAAAGACAGAAGGAACATGAAAGATGGGTAGAACTCAGACAGATGGAGATTGATGCACAAGCGGCCAAAGAAAAAGCCAGGGTGGAGGCAGAAGAAACTGCCCACAAGAGAGCTATGGAAGCAAAAGAAAAAGAAATGGAGGAGAGGGAAAAAGAGAGGAAGCATGCATTGGAGATAGAGAAGGCAAGGGGTCAGCAGAATATACCGAATAACCCTAACAATAACCCGAATAACCAGAATATACCGAATAACCCGAACAACCCTAACCCTTCCCCAACAATCCACAAATGGGAGTGACTGTGTCCACAGTATGATGAATCCAGTGATATTGCTGAATATTTTCTCATCTTTGAGAGACTGTGCACACTCCATAAAACTCCTGATGCTCACAAGATGACCACATTGGGTGCAAAATTGACTGGAAGAGCTCTGGACATATTCTATAAGATGCCTATTGATGAGGCTTCTGACTATGATAAATTCAAGGATTTGGCTTTACAACAATTTCAAATTACACCTGAAACTTACAGAGTAAAATTTAGAGCCCTTAAGAAAGGACCTGGACTTAGTAATGTGGCTTATGTAAACCAGATGACAGATCTGTTTGATAAATGGCTCAAAGGACGGGATGTAACTAGCTTTGGAGGAATGCTGGTTTTGATGATACAGGAGCAATTCCTGAATATGTCCAAGGATGATATAAAACAGTGTTTATGGGATAAGAAAGTGGACTCAGCAGGAAGTCTTGCTTCTTATGCTGATCAATACGAGCAGTCCAAGACCGCCAGAGAGGTGGGGCAAACCAGAACAAAATGGGTGGAGGGAGGAGAGAGGAACAACCCTGATCGCAGTGGGAGCGGATACCAGAAGGGACACCCTCAGACCACACCCTACTACCGGGGGCAGCCCAAGGCCCCAACTACACCCCAAGGAACACTCCAGACACCTTATTGTCCCACCACACCGTTCTCCAGCAATCCACCTTGCACCAGTGACCAGTCAGCTGAGCGATGTTTTAAATGTAATGAGCCAGGGCATGTAAAGGCCAACTGCCCCAAGAACCCCAACAGATTACAGTTCATTGCATAGGGGTCCCACCAAAGGTCCTCAGGCCCAGATGCCTCCCAGATACCCTTGGAGCGGAGGGAAACTGTGAGTGTGGGCAAGAAGAAGTTCACAGCATGGAGGGACACTGGAGCACAAGTGTCGGCTATCCACGCTTCCTTAGTGAACCCCAATTTAATCAACCCAGAGGTCCAAGTGATGATTCAACCCTTCAAGTCAAACTCTTTTGACTTGCCTACAGCCAAGTTGCTGGTCCAGTACAAGGGCTGGTCAGGAACGTGCACTTTTGCAGTCTATGATGATTATCTCATCCCCATGCTGTTGCGGGAAGACTTGGCCAATCATGTAAAGCTAGCCAAGAGGGTGGGAATGGTCACCTTCAGCCAGGCTAAGCAAGCTGTCACACTTAGCTCTGTTCTGGAGACTTCTACCAGGACCCAGTCATAGGTGATGGAACCGGACCCCATGCCAACGTCTGCAACAGCAGTAGTGGATCCAGTCACAGAGACCCAGACAAAGCCAGTCCCAGAACCGGAACCGGCGGAACAACCAGCACCAGACCCATTGCCAGCACTGAATCCAGTACTTGCAACCCCAACACCAGAGGGCCCCACCGAACCCGAACCGGCAGCAGCCGATAACCCTACACAAGAGGCTCAGCTGGAGCCTGAAGCCCAACATAGTGTACCAGCAGAGAGCAGTTCACAGAAACTGTCCCATCAACTGCATCGCTTCCAGAGGGACCAAACCCAGGTCCTCAATCCAATGAGGAACTGATGTCTCCAGCATCAAGGGAACAGTTCCAGACTGAACAGGAAGCAGATGAAAACCTCCAGAGAGCTTGGACGGTGGCACGGAGCAACCCACCGCCTCTCAGCTCTTCTAATCTATCCAGGTTTGTTGTAGAAAGAGGACTTTTATACAAGGAAACTCTTTCCAGTGGACACCAGGAAGACTGGCATCCTCAGAGACAGTTGGTAGTTCCAACTAAGTACCGGGTAAAGATCTTAAGCTTAGCCCATGATCATCCTAGTGGCCATGCCGGGGTCAACAGAATCAAAGACCATTTGGGAAAGTCATTCCACTGGGAGGGAATGGACAAGGATGTTTCTACCTATATCCGGTCTTGTGAGGTGTGCCAAAGAGTGGAAAACCCCAAGACGAGGTCAAAGCCCCTCTCCAGCCACTCCCCATCATTGAGGTTCCATTTCGGTGAGTAGCTGTGGATATTCTGGATCCTTTTCCGAAAAAGACACCCAGAGGAAAGCAGTACGTACTGACTTTCGGCACTGTGCGGGAGGGAAGGGACGGGAGCTTCTTCGAGCACTAGCCGGAAACAGGACGGGGGCGGAGCCCTGCTGGCTGAGACCTGGCACACAGCAGGGGCTGTGCTGACAGACCAGCATGGGGAGCAGCCAGCCCCGTGCACTGCAACTTCACCCCACCACCAGCCTTGTGCACCCACCCCCATTGTTGGCCACTAGCCCCCACCCAACCACTCACCGCTGGTGGATTGGAGGCTGGTGAGCAGGGATCCAGCCAGCAGCAGGACCCACAAGTACTGATGTTGTGGGGGAAGACAGAAAATACAGGACAATTTGCCCTTTTTAAAGAAAAAGTCAGGACACCTGCAGGAGGGCTTAAATATGGGACTGTCCCTTTAAAAACGAGACATCTGGTTACCCTAGCACAAGGTGTCACTAAAATGATAGTTTGTTATTTTAATTTGTTGTTTGGTGAGGAGAACATACGGGAGGGCCAGAGGCAGAGGAGGGGACAAGGAAGGGGAACATCCAATTGATCTCCCCTCCTCCTCCCACCACAGCCTATACCTACACAGGCTTTTGTTCTTTGCTTCAGTCACCATGACTTCCGTTTCATTTGATCCCAGACTGCCACTCCCTGTGCACAGAGCATTTGCAAATTCAGTTTTAGTTTTTTGATGGTGTCATGGGGGGCTTTACTCACTGCTGGACTGCAATGCCTTCTGGTGGTTCTGGGGATTTGCTCTGTCAGACTGACATCCCTTCCAGCAGTCTTACTCCATCACTCTGTCTCTCTGTCTCTCTCTCTCTCTCTGCGGCCCCTTTCTTCTCCCTGGAGCTACAGGCGCCTTTTTCATAACTCGGATCTCCAGCCAGGTCACTATGTGGTTCCTCTTCTGGGGGTGAGTCAAAGTCTCATTGCCAGCAATCTCAGGCCGTCTTCCCATTTACTGGCCCAGGTGCCATTTCCTCAGCAGCTGGTAGGGGAACCTGGGCCTGCTCTCTACTCCAGGTTCCAGCTGATGGGCCCTCTAGTCAACAGCCAAGGTCTGCACTCCTATTCTTTGCTGCCTTTTCCTGAGCCTCTTCTGTACCTTCTGTCTCTTCCCACTCCTCTGGGTTTGCCAGCCCAAACTCCCTCCCCTGATGGAGTAACTGTAGGTTACCTGCCTCTGTAGCCTCAGCCACACCTCCCTTCTCCCATGGAGTGACTGTAGACTACCTTCCTACAGCCTTTTTCCATTGCCAGCCTCCTGGCTTTATAACCCTGGCCCTCCTCTGCCCCCAGCTGGGCTTCATCAGCCAATTATTCCTTAGCGCTTTCCTCCACGTGCAGCCTATAGGTTCATTGGCCTATTTTACCCTTCAGGCCTTGGAGAGGTGGATGCCCCATCAAAGATGGGTTTCATTCTGTGGAACAAGTAGCAAGGAAAAGACCCCTTGCTGAAAATATAAAGCAAAATAAGGCCCATCGTCTTTGCTTTATAAAGGCACACTCTGGTCTATGCTTAGCGAAGGCATAGCCTATGTCAACCTTCACATTTGAAAATGTAAGTCCATGTGGCATAATTGTTTGCTTCCTTGATGTTATTTTCAGGACCATCTCCTCGGTAACCAGTCAAGAGAAAAGTCATTATGAAAACCAGTAGATGCTCTGATTGCTTAGGGAAGGGCTAGGCAATGTTCCAGATAGAGTAGGTCTCAGTGGCTTTTCTGATCCCTTTACCCAGTGGCTTAGATCTTGAGTCCACTCATCACAGGTCAAAGGTGCTTACAACTATTCTACACATATGCTCTTTTTCCATTTCCTCTTACAGCTGCTGGTTAGGCTTTCCCCATCAAAACTTCAGAGCCAACGGCTACCCATGACACCAACACTTCAAACTGGTCTACTACTTGTTCTCAGTAACCAAACATAACAACACCAAATAAGGAGTGTCAACACAACAAACACATGCTCTGAAATGAGAACTTTTATAACAAGAGGTTTCTCACTGGAATAACTTTGTGGCTATTTTAGTTGCTTAGCAGGGGCCCTTTTGGCAATTTTAGAAAGGTGTGGTGAGAATGTTATAAATTCCCACTGAGCAATAAGTTGGGAAGGAATTAAACCAGGGGCACCTATTTTCCCCCCTATCCTGCAACCACATTTGGTAACTGCCAGGAGCCTGAGTGCTGCATTTAATTTGCAAAAGGAGTCATATGTAGCCATCCTTACTATAATTCAGAGGTGCAGTCCATATTGACAATAGGTTCTGATCTGTAGTGTGTTTAATCCAAGCAGTTTAGCATGTTGGGAGTTGTAGTTTCCATGGGCTGTACCTGTATATTAAAGGAAAGGATGGCAATAGGCCGTATACGAGTCACTCAGCCACACGTTGGCCATTTTGGGAATAAACATGCACATTTTAATGAGCAAAACTGATACACAGGTAAACATCTGCAAAAAAAAAAACCAGATCCATAGAACTTTTGAAAATTGGTCTTAAAAAGATTCAGATGTGGCCCTCCGTTTGTGCATGTGCATTTTTATGCTCAGAAATCACTTGCAAGAGCGAGTCTTGTGCTCTGTCCTTGTACATGCACATACACACCAATTTTTACCCCCAGTTTGGGTTTTGTGTCTGTAAACATTACCATTTTGCATGCACAGGAAATTTGTGCATGCAAAGTCATGCATGCAAAAATTGAGCCACTTTCTGCTAATTTCCTCTTTTTTTTAAATGTATTTCAGGTCTGATGGGCTACCAAGTAATCCAGAAGCTGGATAAAGGATACCGAATCCCTCAACCAGATAACTGCCCAAATAAACTCTATGACATTATGCTAGAGTGCTGGAGTGCAGAGCCCAAAGTACGGCCCACTTTTGAAACATTGCACTGGAAACTGGAAGATTATGATACGGACTATACATGCTATACTGATGCAAATGATTTTGTAAAATGAACATTGAGGCAGAGACTGAAGAAAATCAAACAATCAGTTAAATGAGTATGGTATAAAGGGTAAATTTAACCTCAAAATACGAGGGAGAGAGGTTTAAATTATTAGATGAAACTAAGGAATTTTATAAATTGCCAAGGCTATGGTGATGCTCCAGGACACTAGAGATTTTAATGTCAGCCATTGTCTTGCAAAATTAGGAAAACTGAAATGAGGGGGCTTTTTTGTTTGTTTGATTTTTTTGTAAAATAAGCTCTCTTCTATTTATTATTTAAATAATAGACCAAAAGAATGACCAGATGAGATTGTTGCTCAATAAGCACTGTTGCATTGCACTGTTTATCTTCTAGAATGGTTATTTGTTATTCCTTAGATTGCTGAAGCCAATCAGCTGGTTGCTATGAAGGAATCTGATTACTTTGTTGCACAGCAGGACCTGTGCTTTGAGACTTTTCTCTTCTTTTTTTAAAATATCCTGTGACTATAATGCTGGCAAAGCCATATTAGGTGTCTTGATTGCACATGAAGTGCACATGCCTTTGCTAAAGAGGAAAATGAAACAGATATTGGGAAAATAATTAAAATAGCAGCAAAACATGAAGCTTTTTGCTTTGTATACATGTAGTGTCTTTCTTATAAAATAATCACAATCAGCATTAGTTGACTAAGGCTAAGACTCAGATAGCGTTACAACGTTGATGATTTTTTAAATTATCCACTGAGGTGCATAGGAACATTTTATAATTCATGAATTTTAAGAATCATGAAGCTAGGGTGACCAGACAGAAAATGTGAAAAATCGGGACAGCGGGTGGGGGGTAAGGGAGCCTATATAAGAAAAAGACTCCAAAATTGGGACTGTCCCTATAAAATTGGGACATCTGGTCACCCTACATGAAGTTGAAAAGATCTTTTATAATGAAATAGACATGGCCTTAATATTTTGGAGTGATTCTGCAAAATTCCCAACCTCAGCTGACGCATTTGACAGCACTGTGCTTAGGACCATACATAAACTTTTGAGAAGGGTCAGCAAAATGCTTCTTTCCCCCCTTCTCTCTCTTCCAAATGTATCTGATTTATTTTATATAGCATAGGATAACATTAGGGCCAGCTTCCTCTGCTGCAGGAGAAGTAGAGCGTGGCTGATTATATGCGGGTCTGAGCATTGTTAGCAACATTTAAAACAATTTTTCCAATTCTAGGTAAATTAGCCAGGTGTATGGCTTCTGCGAAATCCCGAGACCTTGAAGGCTTTTGTGTGCAGCATAATTGTGAACTATATTTTCCCTTTCATTTTCAATTATTGAACTACAGAATCCATTGTAGTCCGTAATATTAATACAGCACATACTATGGGCTCAAAATAGGTGTCTAACTACTTTCTCCCAATATCAGAGGTATCAGGTGTCTCTAGGAAAATCCTAAAATAGATATAAATAAATGAAAAGATTCACTAAGCTAAAGTTTATATGTTTCATTGCTTATTCTCTCTGCCATTTTCTTGTTATTTCCTTCTCCTTACATGTCAAGTCTATTTACTCCATTTCAGTACCCCACACTTTCCCCCCTCATCTGTAATCTATTTTTAATCTCCTCTTTGTCTCATCTCTTCTTTTCTTGGAAAGCAGCATCTTCTTCTTTTCCACATACACCCCATTCTCTGTTGTCCTCCCAAAACTCCCTCCTTTATTATACAGTTTCTTCCCCACTTCCTCTTTTCTTTGTCCCTCTGTAATCTTATCTCGCTATCCTCCTTGCTTTCCTTGTTTTTCACCTCACTCTTCCCCCCATTACCTAATACTAATTACATTTGTAAAGCAGTTTACAACATTAACCAATTAACTGCCATAACATTCCTGTGATGTTGGAAAGCATTACTATCTCCAGAGAAGGAAGAAAAGGTTAAATGACTTGGCCAAAGGCACAGTGGAAGTCAGTGTTGGGCACTGGGATGGAATGCAGCACAGTCTCATGATGATGAGCCGCCCCCCACTTTGTAACAAGAGCTCACACTGACTACTCAGCAGTGAAGCAAGCTCAGCTACTGATTAGTGGCCAGCAACCAGATGGAACTTGTGATGACCATAGCACCATCAGCCCAGGAGGCAGTCCCCTAGTCATAAATTCAAGTCCAGGATCCTTACAACCAGGGGTTTAACAGGTCCCATGCACAACTTGACTTTGGATAGCCTATTCTTTTTCAGAAAAAAATATCACTGCAAACTTTCAGTTCTGACAAGGATGTTGTATTTCTGGGATGATTGTTACACTGAAATAGGTTAGAAACATTTTAATTAAAAACTGATTCCACCCTTGACTTTTATAGAGTTGTAAAATTCAGAGGGGTCCTTGGCTTTGGGCTTCATTGGCCCCACAGTTTGAGGGTCCTAACTCCTAAGGACATTCATGTCATCAAGAACAGATCAAAGGGGACATTTAAGACTTACTGGAATCTTACTTATAGAAAGCACCTATATTAGATAAACTTTACAGCAGATGATATAAAGGTTACAAGAGTCCTATAGCAAGGGAGCTATTGTATCAAACTCTCTTACAGAGAAGAAAACGTAACACAAAGAATTAATTTGTCATAATTCAAAGTTGTAGCAAATGGCCCCAAATCCTCTGTGCTAGACAGTACAGCTGAGTTGAAATGGACAGATTCCCATACTATCCTTAAACACCTCAATGAATGACCCAGTATGTCTGAAAAAAACCATGTATATGTAGGAAACATGTTCCTAGATCAACACAGGACCATGAGCTCATAAACTTGTAATTTCCATCCTATTCCCTGAAATCTGCACTATATATGCATATATATCACATTGGCACCATACACAAGTTTTTTCTTCACTGCTGTATAATTACACCCCACCTGGATTTTTTTATTTGTGAAATGTCTATCAAAAACAGCAAACTCAATATTTTTCTATTATTTTGTTTAACTTAGTTTAAGTACAATGTAGGCCTGAGGTTTGCGTAGGTGTCTAAAGCTTACAGTTAGTACAGGAATTTGCATGCTTCATTCCCAACTGTACTGGCTGGCACAGAGGATTTTGAAGGTGCTGGGATATAATGTAATAACCTAGAAAAAGCAAAACTGTAGACACTTCAATACATAGCAACTCTTCCTCCTGAGGTGGGAGGGGTAGCAGTATGGGGACTACACTGCATTTCTGAAGAGATGGTGCTCCTGCCACACCAGGAACGGTGATGATTTTGTGTCATCTTGCCAGCTCCGCAGTTGAGTTTCCCTGAGCCAGAGCACTGAATTGAGGATAGCTTGTTTGGCACATGGACACTTTCTCAGACACTCCATGTCCTGTGACTGTAAGAGTCTGGAAATTGGAGCATGTCTGATCTTTTCCTTTTGCTTTTTGTTGTAGAGTTAGATCCAAGCCCCAAAATAAAATCTGGCTTTGGATCGGGCTGGAAAGTTTGGGGATGCTCATACTCTTGTTTCTTCAAGATGTAATAATCTGCAACTTCCTAAATCTTTAAGGGCTAGACTGCCAGTCTTACTCACGTTGAATATTATGCTAGTCTATAAAAAAATTCCATGGAAATCAATGGAGTCACTGGGGGAATAAGGTGGGATTCAACATAAGAGTGGCAGAATCTGCTCCTAAGCATGTGCATTTAGTCAATTAAAAGTGACTGAATATAAAGGACTTGATTCTCCACAGCCTGGCACCTTTTGTTGTCATTTATACCTATGTTAAGTGGCTGTGACACATTACCATTCTATTGTAGCTCCGTTTCTCACTACTAGTTAGAAAGTGCAAGGCAGTGGAGAATTAGGCCCCAAAGAAAGAGTAAAATATAGAGCAGTTTAAAATATTACTACCTACTCTTTTTTTCTCCATTTTTCTCTAGGCTGGGTAGATGTAGCTAATCAACTTGTGTGGTAATCAGACCTTGACAGAGAGCAAACCTGCTTAGTGGTGGTGTAGTGTAGACCTCGACTGAAATCCTCCTATCGGATTGCTTCCTTAATCCAACCCATTGGAAGCTAATGATCCAACCAGTGGACCAAATTCGGTGATGAATCCTGGTCACGCGCTACCTGAGGCGTGTTGCACATACACTAAGAAGATCCAATCCATTTAATAACCATTTGTATTTATATGACAGATACCATTTATAATCAGAGTTCTTCTCTAAGACTTGATTTAAATGGAACATCAAGGTTTGCATTTCCAGTTGCAGTGCACACTAAAATGGGTTTAAGTTATTGCACTTGATTCTTGAGGCCTTTTATGATCAAGGTTCAGCCAAAGCAATCTATTGTACTTGTTTTTACTTAGCACACAGAGGGAAAATAATGGATTCAGTTATGAGAAACAGTAATAGATTTTTTTAAGAAAACTGACAAATTTCTATGTTTAGATAGAATAAAGGGATCAGGAAGATAGAAGCGGAATTTTTCTACAATAGACTAGCTCTTGTAAAATTCACGTCACATAAATTGTACCAAGATACCTTTCTATGCAATGTTTTATTTATGTAATTCAGGGTTATTTTTTTATAGAATTAAATCATTTCATGCAGTCCTCCCTCATTTTGACATAAGCTTAAAAATGTCAAGTCAGATAAGATGACTCCCCAGCTGTGTTCTGCTCCATATTTTTCAAGAACCTCTGAAGAAATGAAATTACATTTTCCACCCTAAATATCAGAGAAGCTGTGAACTTTATTTTTGATTCTTATAAAAAAGTCTTTGGACAGATGGCCTGCAGTCTAGAGCAGGGGTGGGCAAACTTTTTGGCCTGAGGGCCACATCTGGATATGGAAATTGTGTGGCAGGCCATGAACGCTCACGAAATTGGGGGCAAGGGTGCAGAAGAGGGTGAGGGCTCCAGTTGGGGGTGTGGGCTCTGGGGTGGGACCAGAAATGAGGTGTTCAGGATGCGGGAGGGTCTCTGGGCTGGGCAGGGGTTTTTGGTGTGGGTGGGGGGAGTGAGGGCTCCGGCTAGGGATGCAGGCTCTGGGGTGCAGGAGGGTGGGACCAAGGGGTTTGGAGGGCGGGATGGGGCTCAGGTCTGGGGCAGGGGCAGGGGCAGGCGGTTGGGGTGCTGGAGTGGGTCAGGGGTGCGGGCGCTGGGTGGCGCATACCTCAACCAGCTCCCGGAAGCAGCCGCATGTCCCCCCTCGGGCTCCTATGCTGAGGCGTGGCCAGGTGGCTCTGTGCACTGCCCTGTCTTCAGGCGCCGCCCCTGAAGCTCCCCTTGGCCATGGTTGCTGGCCAATGGGAGCTGTGGAGGCGGTACTTGGGGTGGGGGCAGCTTGCGGAGCCCCGTGGATGTCCCACGCATAGGAGCCCGAGGGGGGACATGCGGCTGCTTCCGGGAGCCGTGCAGAGAGAGGAATTATTTAAGCTCAGTACCAATGTGGACACAAGAACAAATGGATATAAACTGGCCACCAGGAAGTTTAGACTTGAAATTAGACGAAGGTTTCTAACCATCAGAGGAGAGACGTTTTGGAATAGCCTTCCAAGGGAAGCAGTGGGGGCAAAAGATCTATCTGGCTTTAAGATTAAACTCAATAAGTTTATGGAGGAGATGGTATGATGGGATAACATGATTTTGGTAATTAATTGATCTTTAAATATTCATGGTAAATAGGCCTAATGGCCTGTGATGGGGTGGGATCTGAGTTACCCAGGAAAGAATTTTCTGTAGTATCTGGCTGGTGAATCTTGCCCATATGCTCAGGGTTTAGCTGATCGCCATATTTGGAGTCGGGAAGGAATTTTCCTCCAGGGCAGATTGGAAGAGGCCCTGGAGGTTTTTCGCCTTCCTCTGTAGCATGGGGCATGGGTCACTTGCTGGAGGATTCTCTGCTCCTTGAAGTCTTTAAACCACGATTTGAGGAGTTCAATAGCTCAGACATAGATGAGAGGTTTTTCGCAGGAGTGGGTGGGTGAGATTCTGTGGCCTGCATTGTGTAGGAGGTCAGACTAGATGATCATAATGTTCCCTTCTGACCTTAGTATCTATGAATCTATGAGTGGGGCAAGCCCCAGACCCTGCTCCCCGGCAGGAGCTTGAGGACTGGATTAAAACATCTGAGGGGCTGGATTCAGCTGCTGGGCCGTAGTTTGCCCACCTCTGGTCTAGAGCATATGTAGGAAGTCTCAAAAGGTCTGATTTGTGGCTTGATTGCATCATTATTTCCCAACACAGTAAATTCATCTGAAAATAGTTATACATGTGGGAAGAAAAGGAACACCACCAGTATTACAGCTGGAGCCTCTATAATTGTCTATGATTGTTACAATTGAATAGAACTCCAGCAGACTGAGAAACACCTTTAGTTTTGCAGTCAGAAGTGGAAAGTTTGGTTAAAAAATAAAAAAGGTGGGGCCTTAGATGTGGATCCTAATATTATCCCTTCCAGAAACAAAAGGAGTGGGTGGGTGAGGTTCTGTGGCCTGCAATGTGCAGGAGGTCAGATTAGATGATCACTATGGTCCCTTCTAACCTTAAAGTGTATGAGGCTCTGCACTGGGGGTACAGCGCTGTGGTGCCAGGGTAGACACCCTGGTTGATAACAGTGCTGCGATTGGCCTCCGGGAGGTATCCCACAATGCCTGTTCTCACTTCTGTGGCCATCGGTTTGAACTCTACTGCCCTGCCCTCAGGTGACCAACCGTCATCCCAAACTCATACATTCCTTTGCGAATTTGAAAGTCCCCTTCCTGTTTGCTCGGTGACGCATGCAGTGGTCTCAGCGCATCTTTCCAGGTGGCCATGCCTGCTCATGCACCAGGCGATCCCCCGCTTGGACCAATGCTGAGCTGCTCATCCGCGTTTGGGGAGAAGAGGCTGTCCAGTCTCAGCTGTGCTCCAGCCATAGGAATTATGATACCTATGGACAGATGTCACGATGCATGACAGAAAGGGGCCATGACCGGGACACACCGCAGTGTAGGGTCAAAATGAAGGAGTGGCAGAACACCTACCACAAGGCACGAGAGGCAAACCGCCGCTCTGGTGCTGCACCCACAACCTGCCGGTTCTACAAAGAGGTGGACGCGATACTCAGTGGCGATTCCACCTTCACTGTGAAGGCCCTTGTGGATACTTCGGTGGCTCACATGCCAGTTCAGAGTGGACTGAGCCAGGAGGAGGAAATCTTGGATGAGGATGTGGAGGGGGACCCAAAGGCAGAGGACGACTCGAAGGTCAGAGATGCATGCAGCCAGGAGCTCTTTTCTACCCCAGAGAAGGCTAACCAGTCACAGCTGTCAGATGTTGGCGAAGCACAAACAGGAGAGGAGTCCCCTGGTAAGTGGATCTGATTTTGGGAATCGCTGAAGCGAGCTGTTGGGGGCAGGAGGGTTGCAGGAAGCCGGCTTGTGTCTGTAAGATGCGCGTACCACCACATGCCTCGTCTGAGCAGCAGAACAGCCTGTTGATTGACTCCCTCACTTCATGGGAATCTGCCTCAGAGATCTCCAGGAAACTCTCGTGGTGAGACTGGGCAATCCGCTGCCGCAGGTTCTTTTGCAGAGCTATTTCTTGCTTGTTAATGGGAACTTTCTCACACCACTTTGCCATCACGGGGGAGTGGGGGGACCGCTGCTGCACACAGGCGAGCGGCATAAGCGCCAGGGCGGAAGCTGCAGTCTTGGAGAAGACCCTCCCTTGATTCCCTGCTTGCCCTCAGCAGTGAGATGTCTTCCCTAATGAACACAGTTTGTGGAAAATGTGGGGACAGGCATGATGATCAGGTCCTCCCTGCAGTGTTGGCTCTCCCCAAGAGCCACATGCCCAGTGTACTCTAGGGCCCTGCCTCCCTCTTTGTTATTGGCGGCAGAACAGCTGTGCAGAATTAGAAAGTGGCCACAAAGAACTAAGGAGGACTTTCTGAGTGACAGTATGATGCATTCCTCGGCCAAGAAACAGGAATTGAAGGAGTGGCAGGACAGCGAGAAGCGGGACCAAAAGGAGAATGTGGTGCGCCACAGCGAAGCCACAGAACGTCTCTTAAACGTTATGGAGAGCCAAGCAGACATGCTCCTGGCGATACTAGCACTGAAAACCGAGCAGCTCTGCGCCCACCCTCCCCTGCAGCCATTGTTGCAGGAGCCCCCCAGACACCACCGACACACTCTTGTCAACCTCCTGGCTCCAGTCTATACCTGCGGCATTCAACTTCTCCCCCGTCACAGTCCGGCACTGTGGACTCCCACTACCCACTGCACTCATCCATCCCTCTGCAGTTTAGCCCTGCTGAAGTACAGTACCCGCTGCACTGTATTCCAAAGAAGAAGGTTGGATATGATCCCTGGACATACTTAAATCTTTAACCATCCCGGGACCCCACCTCCTCCTGGGACCTTCCCTTCCCCCATCCCCCTCAGTGCTGATGTGTTTTTTTGTTTGACTCTCTCCTCTGGTTGTTGTTTAATAAAAGAATTGTGTTGGTTTGAAAGCAATCTTTATTCTATGAATTGAAAGCAAACAGAGCCCTGCAAAGCAACAGACAATTATCTTAAACCTTCATATTGCATCATCTGCACCAATCACAATCATCTCCTAGCATTACAAACACTGCATTACCAAGCATAGCAACAAATATTAGTGGCTTTCAGCTTCAGATTGCTGCCTCAAGGCATCCCTGATCCTATGGACCAGTGCTGCAACCCTCTAATAGCCCTGATCTCTGGCTGTTCAAACTCAGCGTCCAGGTGCTGAGCCTCTGCGGTCCAACCCTGAGATCATTCCATTCACCATTCCCTTCACAAATATTATGGAGCGTACAGCATGCGGCTATAAGCACAGGAATATTATCGCCAGAGGGCCAAAAGCACACTCAACAGTCATTCTGCACTTGCTCAGCCTGTTGCTGAACCGCTCCTTGCTGCTGTCAAGGTGCCCGTGTATGGCTTCATAAGCCACGGCATTAAGGGGTAGGCGGGATCTCCCAGGATCACAGTGGGCATTTCGACTTCCCCTATGGTGATCTTCCAGTCCGGGAAGAAAGTCCCTGCTTGCAGCTTCCTGAACAGGTCAGTGTTCCAACAGATGCGTGCGTCATGCACCTTTCTGGACCAGCCTGCGTTAATGTCTGTGAAACGGCCACGGTGATCCACACGTGCCTGGAGAATCATCGAGAAATACCTCTTGCGATTAATGTACTCGGTAGCTAAGTGGTTTGGTGCCAGAATTGGAATGTGTGTGCCATCTATTGCTCCTCCACAGTTAGGAAAGCCCATTTTTGCAAAGCCATCCACAATGTCATGCACATTGCCCAGAGTCATGGTCTTTCGGCGCAGGATGCGATTAATGGCCCTGAACACTTCCATCAATACAAGTCCAACAGTTGACTTTCCAACTCCGAACTGGTCTGCAACGGATTGGTAGCAGTCTGGAGTAGCCAGCTTCCACAGTGCAATTGCCACGTGCTTCTCCAATGGCAGGGCAGCTCTCATTATTGTGTCCTTGCGCCGCAGGTCTGGGCCTAACTCATCACACAGTCGCATGAATGTGGATTTCCTCATCCGAAAGTTCTGCAGCCACTACTTGTCATCTCAGACATGCATCACGATGTGATCCCAGCACTCGGTGCTTGTTTCCCGAGCCCAAAAGCTGTGTTCCACTGTGGTCAGCACCTCCGTGAATGCCACAAGCAATCTTGTGTCGTAGCTAGTACATGTGGCAAGATCAATTTCACACTCCTCTTGCCTTTGTAGTTTAAGGAATAACTCCACTGCCACTCTTGAAGTGTTAGTCAGAGTGAGCAGCAGACTGGTCAACAGTTCGGGATCCATTCCTGCAGCCCAAAGAGGCAGCGTGCGCAGTACACAAACCGTTGAAAGATGGTGCCAAATGCGGACGGAAGCACAGGGATTGTTGGGATGTGAAGCAATGCATCACGGGGCACTGGGACAGGACCCAGAATGCCCCATGACCCCCTCCACCTTCCCACAGCTCGTAGTGGCAGAAGAGGAGGAGATGCTCTGTGGGATAGCTGCCCAGAGTGCACCGCTCCGAATACCGTTTCAAGTGCTGCAAGTGTGATCATGCTATTGTGCAGGCAACTGACAGTCCGAACACACAACAGCGGTTTCCGTTCAGTGCTCTCTGAGCGGTGCTGTAACTGCCGGCGCTGTAACTCTGCAGTGTAGACATGAGGGAAAAGGAGAAAGAAAACAAAGAAACTAAATGCTTGAAAGAGTTTGACGTTTCTTTCTACTGGGAATGTTTCTATCTGTTGGGAGTTAGGGTGGGGAGAAGAAATTAAGTCAGATAATAAAATATTACTGATCCCATAAGAAGCTCTGGAGGGCCACATGGAATGGGTTACATTCTCAGAAAAAATAAAAGCATATTGCACTGTATATTTCTTTCCTGACATTCCTTTGTAATGAGCATCTGAATATGTTGACGGGGCACACCAGATATTTTATTTGTCTGAATATACTGTATATTTTAAATGTATAACAATAGAAATGGCAAAACAAGGATTTATTTTTTGTCTGTCTCCAGCTGGATATTTATGCCATTGTCCTCATTGTAGCACCTAAATGTTTATTATTGACAATCTGTTTTATTATTCATATTTTACTCTCAATTTTTTTTCTGTTGTTATAAACATGGGTTCTTCTTTCTCTCCAAATTGTATTTATTTCTTTTCTTTCAATTTAGTGGAAATAAAAAGCACTCCCTGTACAGATTTTAAGTACTCTGCCAATTGTTCAAAATTACGAAACCATCATACACTGAACTTGGCTCACCCCCCCATACCCTCAAAAGTAGCATGTTATCAAATTTTCAGCCAGTTTTAGTGCATAATGAATGATTTTTCCATCAGAAAATACAGTTGTCAAAATCAGAACATTTAATGGATACGTGTGGATTTTTACAAAATTTTTCTTGCAAAAAAGGTCTAAATGAATCATTTTGAATTCAGCATTTCATTTTGCTAGTGCTGAAGCATTTTGTTTTGACTTTTTAGTTCACTTTGGTTTTACTTTTATATCAAAATAATTTATATTATATTCAATATATGTTATATAATACTTTATATGATCTATTTTGACATTATTGAAATAAAACATTTTATCTTATTGAAAAGAAATTATTTGACATTGAAATGAAACATTTTGATGTTCCTGAGTCAAGTATTTTTTTGGAATTCCACAGAAATTTTCAAAAAATCGACACCCTCCCCCTCCGCGCAATTTGGAACAAAAACAAGCTTTTGAAATGTTGGAATTTCCCATGGTACAGAAAATCAATTTCTCAATCAGTTCTATTGTGCAGTCATCTGCATTTCAGTTCCACTATCTCTTTTCAAATTCCAGGTAAAACAAATACACCTTTCACCTGAAAGTTGTCAATTCCAAGCTATTTTGGACCAGGGTCAGAACAGCAGAACATTCCAGAATCCTAGTGCCTGTATGGAGAATGCCCTGCTAGACCCCCTCCTGTCTGTTATATAAAGGGGGAATCTAGCACCAGCACCTTCTGTGTTTGCAATTGTGGCAATGTACGATGGGGAGTGAGGCAGTCTGTAAGGTAGGTTGGTTTTGTTCAAACTAATCTCTTAACTTCTATCTCTGAGCTCATAAGTAAGCAGTTGTCATGTGCGTTATAGATGATGCACAGCTTACCAAGCGGGCAGCCACCTTGTGCTCCAGTTCCAGCTTCTGAATTGATGTAAGCTGTAGCCCCATGTAGAGTACCTGGCAATAGTGTAACCCTGAAGTGACAAAGGCATGACACAGCTGTTAGTTTAGCCAGACCCAGAAGTTATAAATGCCGCTTAGCAATGGTGCTTGAATGCCCATTATCTTAGGGGCAGTTATAATCTCAAATATCTCTTCCAGTTTTTCTAGCATTAATATTATCTAGTCCAGGCTCAGTCTCAGCCAGTTTGCTCTCATCCATGTTCCTCTCCCGCCAAACCCTGGGTCAGTGGAGATGGAGACATAAAGTAAATTAGTATTGCCAGCATCCTGAAAACCCCACAGCCCCAGTCTACTCACTAATTCCCCTATTGTCCACATGTACATACTGAATAAGAAAGGTAATGAGATGGAACCCTTTAGTACCCTACATAAGTGCCCTTGCAGTTGATGAAGACTGCCCAATACAACTCTTTGGGAGCTCTCAGCCAGGAATGAACAAAGTCACTCCAAGGTAACCCAGTGCGCTCCTGCCTGAGATTACAGATAGGTCAGCTACACCTCATGATCAACAGTGTTGAAGATAGCTAAGAAATCTAATAATATCAACATGGAACCTAATCATTGTCCATCAAACCTAGGTGTTTAGACAGACTGACGAGTGTCAAGGAACTCCGAGACAGCTAGAAAGTGTGAGAGTTGTCACACCACAACATTCTGTATAATCTTACTTAAAAGGTGAAGCATGATACTGAACAATAGCTGGCTAGAATGATAATGTCGAGAGATGATTTATAGAGTAATGTAAGCACACAGGCCTCCTTCAAGGCCCACAGAATCCTGCCATCCCTAACAGAGGCACTGACCAGCTCCAGTAACAACAGACCTAGTCCTGCCCTGCTGGCTTTCACCAGCCAGGAAGGACACAGTTTAACACGCAGCCTGTAGACAAAAATTTTCCTAATGCTTCCAGCACCTGTGAGTGACACTGGTTGCAACTCTGTGAGAGAGACCTTGCAGTTGTCCCCTCAGGATGTTGCTTTGTTTCCTAGGATGTGGATACTGTGGTCCAAAGCCGAACGTTTCCCCCCACAAAATATCTAGAAATTTTGTCACAGTGGGACAGACTCTATTCAGCTAAAATATGGAGGCAACTTGGATTAGTCAAACTGTCCACCTTTCTGAACATGTCCACAGACTGAAATTTTGCAGATGCTATAGTGCAAGCAAGAAATCTCTTTCTTGTCTCCTGTATATCCACAGCATAAGATTTCACAAACTCTTTATCACGCAATCTATCTTCTTCAACCCTAGATGTCTGCCACTGGCTCTCTAGCCATTTTAGCTCTTATTGCATTTGTCAAAGGTCATCTGAAAATCAAGATGACCTGTGAGAAAGAAGCCATGAAAGGGATGCCTAGGGATAGTAGAAGACAGAAGATTGCTACCGTTGACCTTCCTTCCAATGCTGGCATTGCACCTCTGCCAAGCAGTGGCAGATGTCTGGCATCTTGAAGATCCGCTTCCCAGTGGAGGAGAAATCAGTGATGCAGAACCTGGGAATATGCTAACTGTAAATTGATTTATTTACACACATACAAAAGACCTGGAACAAGGGTGGTCAAAAAGCATGGAAAGCAAACGTTTCTTTCAGCAATCTCAGCCCCACATCAGGCCTGGTTCCCAGCAAGCAACTCTGCTTTAATCATTCACTTAGATCAGAGGCCAAGGTAGAAAACAAATTCTCCTATTTCTCATATAGTTTCCTCTCCAAGAATCACTGCCTCTACAAAAAACCTTGCATAACAAAGACTACAGGTAACCAAGACTGAACTTGTGTTCACATGCTAAGAAAAAGAACTTAGAACACCATTTGTTACAGTAACACATGGTGACACCTGTCATAATATTATGCATTCCAACTAAACCATCAACCAAATCATCTGTTAAGAGAACTACATTCTCCTTCAGAGTCTTTTGAAAACATTCTGGCTCTATCAGACTTCAAGGGCAGACCATGTTTCTTGCCCCAAAGGAGATCTGATCCCCAAAGTCAAACCACAAGTGCTCATGACTGATCCATGATAAGGACGGTTCCCATCCTCTCAACCTTTGATCCTAGCCCAAACGCGAATCCAAAGTATGACCAACGATATGACCTGAGCCTATCACCACCGAGAATAGGCCATTGCCACCGTGGTGGTAGGAAATGTTGAGCTGATTCAGAAGATAGATAATTATGAAATCACCCAGACAATCAGCCTGCACACCTTCAATGCTATTGCAGAAAGAAATTCCAACAACTCAGGCAGGGAGTGGGTAGTGCACTAGAACCAATCCTATTTTAACTCCTTCCCAGGTCTCACATACAAGATAGACACATTATACCAGATTTAGGTTTGGAGTGGTAGATCTGCTTTTCAGATCACATGCAAACAGTCTAGCTACATCACCCCCTCAGTGATCTCTCTTTGTCGCACTTTGCACCAGGTTCCTAGTTGTCACCATATGAGCCGAAGTTGGTCCAGCCACAACATCACCACATTTTTTAAGAAAGTTTTATTTTTCTTTTTTTAAATTTCATGTAAAACTTTTTTCATCCCTCAGGTGTTAATCAAATACCAGCTGACTTTTTTTGGGTGGAAAGTGCATTACCTAAGAAATTGTATATCACATTTCAGCAGGAAGGGCATTTTTAGTAACAATGTATTGATTCCTAAAAACCAGGGAAGTCTAATGGTAACTGAAACACAGCCCCAGAACAATAAAGTTCAATACTTAAAGGCAGCATTTCACATCAGCTGAGCTCTGGTACTTTCAGCACAGCAGGTGTTGAGTTCCAGCAATTCTCCTGAGTTGAAACCAAGAACTCATACACAATTTCTTACTGTCACACTGGAGCAAATTAAAAAAAAAATGAAACAAGGAAATAAAATTTGAACAGTGAGGAAAGGGGAAAGCTAATGAAAGTAAGTCAACCACCATGCTACAAGCAACACTGAGCAAAATATGGCCTGATCCGGCAAAGACTTACACATATGCTTAATTTTATGAACTTTGAGTAGTTCCATTGAAGTCAAATAAGACAAGTCTTTGCAAGATCAGGGCTCAAGTCTGCACTCAGAATGAAACTGCACATTTTTGCCCAAAATGTTTGAAGAAATAAAAAAGATCTTTCATGATTGAAAACTGTTTTTATCACTCACAAGTCCCTGTTCAAAGGCAGATCTGTGTAATTCCCGACTCAAACAGAATGAAACATAAGCAACTTCAGAGGAGGACAGGGACATTCTTAGCTCTAGTGGCGAGTGAAGGAGTTTTAGCTACAAATGAAGCAAATCTGAGTTATGAAGTTTACATTGCAATGTTTGCCTACAAGAGCTAGTAGAGCTTTGGGAATATGGAGAGGAAGCAAGCCAGGGCTAGCCACTTGAGAAAACAGTCAATGTGCTCCTTCCTACACACAGACAATGAGCAGGGGGTTTCTTAACATCTTTTTCCTGCTCTCCACATTCAGGCTAAGGTTTGAAGGGAATTTTACAAACAATGTAGTCTGTAAATGGAATTGAGAGCTTCTCCTGGGCATTGGGAATAACCTGAGCTCCCCAACATTTGCCCGTCAGTTTCTGTAGAAAAAGGAAAAGCAGCTGGAGGCCCTGCTTACAACCCATGGAGAGAGTTCATCTAGGTCAAAAATTCACAGGTGCAAAATATAAGCATTTTGAAAAAATAGTTAATTGGAAAAAATGATCTGTATGAAAATTCAGCATGTCGCCCAGCTCTAACCGAAGATACTTTATGATATTTACCTCTTCTATATGATTCAATGTAGAACTAGTTGAAAGTTTTTGAACATCAGCAACAATTTTTATCAAAATTTCAAATTCTGAGGAAAAACTGGAGGGATGATCTGTTTTCAATTTTAATCCTCCTGTTTGTCTGACCAGGTGTAATTGAGGCCCATGCTGCATCATTAGATCAGCTCACATTTTATTTTTATTGGCCTGTTGCTAAAATGAACAAGCAACAAAAATGTGGGATACACCAAGTTACAAATGATATGAACAGCAAAAGAAGTGGTTTCATTCTTTAGCTATTCAGTTTGGGGGAAATTCACTCTAGTGAACATCCAGGTTAGGCTATCTGCTCCATTTATCCACCTCTTCAGCTACACACTAAAGCCCCAGTCCTACAATTGTATCCATGTAAGTAGACCCCTGCACCTGTGGGGAGACCAGGTGACTACAATAAGTCTCCATAAATGCAGAGGGATTGGCTTACAAGCAGTGATGAGCTGCCAAAAGCTGAAGAACTGGTTCCTTCAGTCGCTCCGGGTCTTCGGCGGCACACCCTTCACTTGCTCTGGGTCTTTGGTGGCACTGAAGGACCCGCCGCCGAAGTGCTGCCGAAGACCCGGAGTGCCACCGGGTGAGTAAAAATTGCCTAAAGTTAACCATGTGCTTAAGTGTTTTCTTGTTACAGCATTCAAAAGCTTTCTAGCTGCCCCACAGCACACTGACTGGTTCCTTGTATTCTTTAACAACCGGTTCTAAACTGGCTTCAAAATTTAGCAACCGGTTCGCGCTAACCAGTGTGAACCGGCTCCAGCTCACCACTGCTTACAAGGATTAGAACCTAAGTGGTGTAGGGGCCTTGCGCTTATCTTCTGTAATGGTATAAACTTCACCCTTTAGGACTATATCCAAGAGGTGGGAAAGGCCCAAGAGTATGGAAGTTGTTTTAGAAGGAAAATATTTTATTCTGTCAGAAACACAAAAATTTGGCTTTTACAGACTGAAAAAACTTCTGAAAATGACTGTTCCTAAACAGGATTGTTGTGAGTGTGTTGGGCTTTATATTTTGTAAAGGCTTATTTATTTCTGATTTATACAGGGCCATAAATGTACACGGATTCCTACAGACAAACCAGATAATGTGCCTGTCCGGAGAAACTTACCGTCTAAAGATATGCCTACACAGCAAGCAGGATCCCACAGCAGTGAGTCCCAGAGCCCAGGTCTACAGATTCGAGTTTGCGGGGCTTATGCTATGTCATGAAAAACAGCAGTGTAGATGTTCAGACTTGGGCTTGAGCTCTGAAACTTAGGGACGGGGTAGGCCTCAGAGCCGAGTTCCAGCCTGAGCCTGAATACCTGCATTGCTATTTTTAGTGCCGCAGTGCAACCCCAAGTCTGTAGACTTAGGCTCTGAGCCTCGTGGACGTGGGATCCTACTTGATGTGTAGATGTATCTTAAGGATTTGACTCTGCAGATATTTACTCCATGCTTGTAGCTACTCCTGCATGGTATTCTATTAATTTCTACAAGGCTCCATGCAGGCATGATTTGGGGCCCACTCCAGCTCCCATTGACTTCAATTAGGAATTGGTTCAAGGCTTATATTTACAGAACTATTTTCAGGATTGGGCGCTAAATTAAGGCATGACCTCTCGAGAGAAATTGACCAATAGGGATGGGGTAGAAATTAAGGGAGAACAAAAGTTACAACAATAAGAGCAGTTGCTTTGGTCTTGAGGGTTGTGTGCACATTTTTAAAATACTTTTTCTTTGAGAGACTATCAAAGAGCATATTAAAGTTTTTAGGCCTCAGCAGACATGGGAATCTTAACCAGAGTCTTAGTTGAAAGGTTGCTTTCTAGAATATTGCTGCTAATTTTACCATTGTGTGGGTCTTTTTTTTGTAATTTAGAGAATGAGGAAACAGTGTTCACACGGTGTGCTCAGTTCCTCGTATGCTAACAGTTCTCAAACTCACCACTAGGTGGGGGCACAGATTGCTACCTAAACTCAACACTAGAATGAAGCAGCTGAACTGCCATAAACTCCTGGAGAGAATCAGAGCAATCATTCCGACCTATCCAGACATCACACTGATTTCTGGCCATATTAACCCAAAATCTGAGTATTGAGAACAATTTACCCACTACACTTCAGGAACACACAGCATACAGTTTTACTTGTCCCCCCAACAAATTATAACAATTATGAAGAAAAAGTATATTTACTAATTCCTACCCTGTACAACTATGAGGGATTTCACTGTTTCTGGTGGTGAATCAGTGGATATTGCATATAATTTAATCTACCCATGCATCCAATTATAGATCCTGAAGCATTAAAAATCATTTTATGTAAAAAGAAAAGGAGTACTTGTGGCACCTTAGAGATGCATCCGATGAAGTGAGCTGTAGCTCACGAAAGCTTATGCTCAAATAAATTGGTTAGTCCCTAAGGTGCCACAAGTACTCCTTTTCTTTTTGCGAATACAGACTAACATGGCTGTTACTCTGAAACCTGTCATTTTATGTAGTTTTTCTTACTCATTCTACCTCTGTTGAGACAAGTGATGTGGCTTCAGAAATCAATTTTGGTCCAAAATGTTTCTAAAGAGCAAAGCTGAAATGCCGAAAGACCTGGTGAATAACCATAATTTAGTTCTTTAATCCCCTGTACAGTTAGATTAGGAGTTATAAGGAGATACTGTACAAGATTTATTTATAATGGCTTTTGAAAGTTTCCAACAGGAAATATACATTAAAGTTATAAATTGCTTATTGCATTGGCCCTTCCTTAGTTGGTCTGTAGAATAATTGTTTTCTTCATTGCTTTCTTAATGTACTTTACAGCAATATAATTTAAATATAGTACAAGCATCAAATATTGATTTTGAGTTAACTTATGATTGATATCGAAATGATATCATAATGATAGTATTTTTCAAGGCTAAAGACAGCTGACCTCTCTACTTTATTATCTTTTATATTTTATGAGTAAAATTAAACTGCTGTCCTTCTAGAATTAAAATTTACAGTTGCACACTATCATAATAAGTACTTTCTTTGGATATGAAAACACCACAGGAAACTTTCTTCAACTTTCAGATGGGTATTGTTAGTCAGAAAACGCCCATTTTCTCTCTAGCAGTATAGTTGCTATTCTTTAGAAAACAGGTTGATTAGTTCTGGGTTAAATGACTTGTTAGCCATGTTCAGCATTTTGGTTTCAATACTGAAGAAAAAAATCCCAATTGACTAGTCTTCTGGGAGACATTTTTAGAGTAACTTTTAAAACATTATAATTTAACCTTTTATTTTTATTCTTCAATACTTTACACTTCATCTTTTAAGTGATTGTGTAATTTTTTTTTGCTTAGATATAGACAGAATAATGGATTTTTGATACCCTCAATTTTACAGGCCTGTAGAGCTCTGGAGTCAGACAACAATAGGATGAGCAACAATACAGCACAAAGGTGACAGAAGGAATCTTAACAAAGCAGCTGAGGGTTTCCTTTGCATAAGGATTCCACACATGGAGTAGGTTCAGCATACCCAGGAGTAGGATGGTGCAAGTCAAGGTCACAGAACAGACAAGAAAACAACCCAGGATCCTGGCTGCAAATCCCCTGCATTAGTCACTAGACTTCCTCCTAGAACTCCATTCTAGTTTTTACTGAACTGATTTTTCAACAATATATTAAGCACCAAAGTGTTGAAAAGCAGTTTTTTCCTCAAGCTAGTTTTACCCATTTGGATTCTTCCAGACATTGTTTGGAGAGCACTGCTAGTCTTTGACCCCATCTCTGCCTTTAAGATTTCAGAGATAAGAATTTGTTTTCCCATCTTTCTGGATAAGGGGGAGATGGAGAAGGCACACTGTGCTGAGGCAGACAACTTGCCGGTCTACCCTGTCTGATTTTTGTTCCCTCTGTTGAAGCTTAACAGAGTCCAGAAAAAAGTAGAGCAGAAACATACTGGTGTAAATTATTCAAGTGATGCTACCATTTCTAGAAGCAGCCCTGATGGGTTTGCCCATAAAACATTAACATGACATTTCTGAGTTGTGACAGGTGGTTTGGGAGAAGAAGGCTTAAGAATAAACACAGCACTTTTGTGGGAACAAAGAAATGTGTTCAGCTATAAACAAACACACACCATTGGTGATTTGCATGCAGACTGAATTTCAGAAACACATTAAAATTTAAGAGATCCTTGTAAGTAGATTAAACCAGATTTGTTCAGTGGTGCTACGCACAATCAAAAACAGGGGCAAAGTCTGTATTCTCTTTCGCCCCTTCTTTCAGAAATGGGAGCGCTCCAGTTGTCTCAGTTAAATTCTGAAACATCCTAATGGGTTGGGTTTTTTATGCTTCTGACTGACAATTTGGAGCTTCAGTTCAGTTGTGTCTGCTCAGTTTCCCTTGCATCTCATTAAAAAAAAAATAAAAATATGCAAAGGTCTTACTGGTTTTTAACTTCAGCAGACAATACAGGGGTACCCAATTCCCTTGCCTAATAATCACATTTTTCCAAGGGGACAGCCTTAGTGCCTCATAAGATGCCCTTCCATTTAATGTTTGCAGTGTTGCTGTAGATATCCCTGTATATTAGTAGTAAAATACTATGCTGGACAGACTGGAGCCAGACTTTCAGGTGAGTAAAACATCTCACAGGACTAATGCTAGTGAACCATGTTCCATGTTAAGATTGGGATGAACCTTGTGGAATTAAAGGTTTTATGAATCACTCAAAATACTTTTGGGTTTTATAAATTGAGTTCAAGTTCTCAAATATTTAGTTCTTGTAATTTAGCCCTGTGGCATTTTTTTTAATGCGAGGTTTTCTCACAAAAGCAAGGTTTGCTAGTTAAATAGGTGCTAAGGATAAAAGTAATTTCAAGAAAGCTAATCTGGCTTCATTCTATATGCGATGGGTAAATATCACCATTTATAATGACAGGTTTCAGAGTAGCAGCCGTATTAGTCCGTATCCTCAAAAAGAAAAGGAGTACTTGTGGCACCTTAGAGACTAACAAATTTATTTGAGCATAAGCTTTCGTGAGCTACAGCTCACTTCATCGGATGCCCCCAACTAAAACCTCTCCAATGCATCATCAAAGATCTACAACCTATCCTGAAGGACGACCCATCACTCTCACAGATCTTGGGAGACAGGCCAGTCCTTGCTTACAGACAGCCCCCCAACCTGAAGCAAATATTCACCAGCAACCACACAATAAAAACACTAACCCAGGAACCTATCCTTGCAACAAAGCCCGTTGCCAACTGTGTCCACATATCTATTCAGGGGACACCATCATAGGGCCTAATTACATCAGCCACACTATCAGAGGCTCCTTCACCTGCACATCTACCAATGTGATATATGCCATCATGTGCCAGCAAATCCCCTTTGTCACGTACATTGGCCGAACCAGACAGTCTCTACATAAAAGAATAAATGGACACAAATCAGATGTCAAGAATTATAACGTTCAAAAACCAGTCGGAGAACACTTCAATCTCTCTGGTCACTCAATTACAGATCTAAAAGTCGCAATTCTTCAACAAAAAACTTCAAAAACAGACTCCAGTGAGAGATTGCTGAATTGGAATTAATTTGCAAACTGGACACCATTAAATTAGGCTTGAATAAAGACTGGGAGTGTATGTGTCATTACACAAAGTAAAACTATTTCCCCATGTTTATCCCCCCCCCCCCCCCGCCATACTGTTCCTCAGACATTCTTGTCAACTGCTGGAAATGGCCCACCTTGATTATCACTATAAAAGGGTTTTTATTTCCCCCCCTCCCTGCTGGTAATAGCTCACCTGACCTGATCACTCTCATTACAGTGTGTATGGTAACACCCATTGTTTCATGTTCTCTGTGTATATAAAATCTTCCCACTGTATTTTCCGATGAAGTGAGCTATAGCTCATGAAAGCTTACGCTCAAATAAATTTGTTAGTCTCTAAGGTGCCACAAGTACTCCTTTTCTTATCACCATTTAGTTTTCCACTCAAATTTCTCTTTCTTCTGTTCCCCTACTCCCCTATAGTCTCTTGTCCACTTTGCCCTGCTTTTCACTGAATCTTTTTCTCTTTGGCCCTCTTGCTGTTTCTTTTTCACATCTCTTTTAAGGGGAATACAAACCCAATAACATTGGAGTCAAACTTTTAAAGGCACAAATGTCAGAGTAGGCTTGAAATAAGATCAAGTGAGTTTGCCCACATCTGTTACAGAGTCTTAAGAACACATTTATAGATCAGTCTCAGTGGAAATATTGGGGGGGAGGGGGCATATTGGCATTTGGAGGAGGAGCAGGAGCATATGTGGCAGTTCCAGAATGGGGAACAGGACAGGGCCACCGGCACTTGGACAGGGGGCATTGGTGCCCAGGGTGCTAACTGCTGAGGGGCATGGGAAAGCACAGGGCATCAGGCACCAGCCACACAGGAACTGCAGTAGGAATGGCAGTAGGAACTAGTGGGATTCCCCTTCTCAGCAGGAGTTGCCCCCTCCCAGTCTCAGTAGCTCCCTTTGCTCCCCTTCCTATCCCTTAGCCCTTCCTTTCACAGGGAGCTTCCACCCTCCATGATTCTCCCTGTGATAAAAAGTTACTGTCCCTCAGGTAAACACAATACTATTGCATGCTAAGGAATAAGCTGACAGAGGAGATCAGAACTTCATAGTTAATGGGATATTAATGAAAGATAGACCCTTAAAATGTACATGGTTTGCATAGTGCATGATTTTTCAGCTGCGTAGCATCTGCAATTGTCCAGTTATTTTAGTTACCTGTATCTCATAAATGTCTGATTTCACTCTTAAGAAAGCCAAGAACAAATTGAATTGCCCCCTAAACTGATGTCACAGGTCCATTCATAGTAGAAAGTCAATATTATGACACTGACCATCACTCTTATGGAACAAGGAAAGGATAAAGAAATCCCATTTGAATCTTGTTCTGCAGGAATGTAACCCCATGCCAAAGCTGCAATGCAAATGCCTATTGTGGCAGGCCACAGTTAACTAGGCTCTCCTTATTGTGGTAAACCTTAAGGCAACATTAAAAGGCATTATTAATTCAAAGGAAATGAATGACTGTCCGCTTACAGTAACAGTGCAGAACTGCAATTTAAAAAGTCCTCTGGTGTTTATTGCTTATGTTTGGAACAGATTACAAGATATTATCCGGGGTCCTTATTTGTTTTCCACATGATTTTGTTACTCTCATCTCCTCTCAGGCATTGGCTTCTGCAGCCATACACATATGCAGGTGATGGCAGACAGTAAAGCCCAGCAGGCCTTTTGTGGCAGTGTGTAGCACTGGTTGTTGAGCTGTGTGCCAGCTCTATGTTGCCAAAATGCTCCAACTGTTCACTCTCAATTTTTATCTTGGCTCAAGGAACGGCCACCTCCTGTCACGTCTGCTACTTACAGAAGCGGAAACTAGATTCTCACCATTATCACAATTCACAAGCCAGCTCCTTCTACTACCAACTGCTTAATGAGCATGAGCAATCAAATGCATTCAGTATGCTTGCTTACCATGTTATCCCAGCCTTGCCTTTGGCTTGCCAATATTGCATTATTATTCCCATACAAATAAATTTAACACACTATTTCCCTAGGGATGGATGGTGGATGGACTAGATTTCACATGCTAGCCACATGCTTGGATGGATACACCATTTTCTGACTTAAAAATGACAAGTTATAACGATAAAACAAAAATATCCCCTACCCTGAGGTTGGCCTGATGCTTGGATGTAGTGAGCTGGATGGACATGTGGGAAAACCAGGAAGGGGTTTAGCCTTTTCCTTCCCAGTGGATGCTGGCCATAGTGCAGATATAATATACTGAGTCTTTGGCATGAGTGAGCCGTCCAAATCACTGAATGAATCATCACTCCCAGCTGCTGGTTGATTGATGGAACTGAATTGGTGATAATTCTGGAGGGAGAGGTTTGCCCTGTCTTCCATCTGGAGCTGCTGTGTTGTGGCTCATAAAGATGGCTACTGAACAGGCTGAGTTGGCAGAACTTCCCCAGCA
The DNA here is from genome assembly GCF_015237465.2 of Chelonia mydas. Taxonomy (NCBI): domain Eukaryota; kingdom Metazoa; phylum Chordata; order Testudines; family Cheloniidae; genus Chelonia; species Chelonia mydas. The sequence goes on along the minus strand of NC_057851.1, from coordinate 86,010,253 downwards.
AGCAAGACTGGCAACTGGGGAATAGACAAGTTATCAAGGGGTGTCTGAAATGAATGGATTTGATGTATCTAATGCTGGGAGCTTTAATAAAAACAATAAGTACTTGGAAATAAACCTGGGACTGTAAAGGGAAAAGAGATTGTCTTTAAGACCATGCAACAACTGCAGATTGTGTTTTGTGTTATGTACAATCACTGCTTCCTTAGGGCCAAATTCCACCCTCAGATATCCACCAGACATTACTGTAATGTACTTTAATTAAGCATGTGAGGGGATGACAGCTGCCTCTGTGTTTAAATTACAACCAGACATTGTTCTGTCGTACTGTAGAATGTTCACATCTTCAAATCTAAAAGTCCTCTTAGCGATTTACTAACTGCTCCCAGTTTGAACCAAAATGGATGCCTTTAGTGAAAAGTTTTAGATAGATGGACATCTGTTATCAGCTGAAACAACAAGATATTTAATCAGTTTTGTGAATATAAGTTACAATTGACCTTAGAAGCATTAGTGTGGTCTATTGAGTCTCTTCATAGTTGTAGCTAATAAGAAGCTGTCTGGCTACATGGCTTTTTACACATCTTTTAGATAAATCAGAGATCCAAAATCAAATTCTGGCACTCAGAGGCGGTATATGGATTTGTGATACTCCCTCAAGGCTTGGGGTCCATAAACCAATGAATGGATTACAATGAAATATAAAGTAGTGTTTCTTCACCTGTGGCAGATATAATATTAATAACATTTCTCATTTGTTATATCTCCTGCTGAACACCAGGGTTGAAAGAGAATTCAAAAACATAGAACTTGTATGCACAAAATGTGGTAGCAGTGAAAAGGCACGTCACACATTGAGAGTCACAATTAGGCTGTGATATTTGTGGCAAATATTATTTACATGCAATTTATGATCGTAATATTTGGGATAAGCAGCTTGGTTCTATAGTTCCTTGACTTCCATGGGACTAGGATTTGGTTCATCGTAAGTATCATATTATGGTGGTTTATGTTATATCCAATAAAGCTATAACTAGGAGGCCTTGTTGGAATAGGTCAGTCAGAAGATGGCATATACCAGAGATATAAAAATGTTAAAGTATAGTGCCCATATCTTTGCAGAGAACTCCCACTGAAGCCAACAGAATATCATGCAAAGACTAAAAGGAGAATATGACCCAATGTGTATGGTATGTTGGCATAAGAATAGCAAATACAGACACTAAGATGTTAGAGATGTGCAGATCTGATAACACCTTCCATACCAGATTCCCCCATGATACCCATGATAAAGTACAAAGTTTAGTATAAATTCAAATGCTATAATCACGATCAGAATATCAAAGTACCTGGATCTTCAAAAAGTAAAGGAATTTAACTCTTATTTCTCATTGTTTTGGCCAAATTAATTTTTTATCAACCTGAAAGCACAAGGATCAAAAGCATAATCACAATTTTTTACAAGTGCTACATTTTCCATTTATTTGTAGAAACCTCCCTATATTTATAATGAGAGCTCTTGCTAATTCATACAGCTCCTAATATTTATTATCCATGTATCCTTTTATTTCACAATTTATTTAGTGTATGGAAAGTTATTTCACTGTCTACAGATATTTAATTGTTTCTTCTTTTTAATCTCTTTCTTTTCTTATGCCCACTTAACTATTTATTACTCCTTCCTATTATTTTCTTCTTTTCCCCCACAATCTGCATAACTGAATGTAACTACTCAGTCCTGACCACCACATAGAAGTTGGTTCCTTTTGCATCTCGTCTTCAGAACCTTTCAATTATTTTTGTGAAAAACACACATTTTTTTACTACATTATAATTAATTTTTGTTTCACTGAACAGTATTTAAAAAAATATGGAAGGGCATACACTGGACCTAGTCTAGTGTTTAATTAAAGCTGTTCTATTTTTTGCATCATGATCTCTGATATCCACCCCAAAGTCCCATTTTAAAGCTCTTCCACATTCAAAAACAGCTACATGACATAGGGAGCAGAAACATGCTGAGGGAAGTGATTGCTGCTTATTGCTTATCTCTTTAATATTGGCAGAATTCCCCAACTTGCTGCGCAGTATTCTGTCCTTCACAATGCCCTTGGAAAACATAAATGATATTTCCTCATCTACTGTAGATATTAGTTTGCAGAGCAGGTTATAGAATTATCCTGCTGAGTTTAGTTTGGCTTCTCAAGGTAAGAGTGTTCTCCCAGGTGAATACTCATATTTTGGGTGACTTCCTGCTTCCTGTTTCAGGATTAACTGCTGGCAGATCTGTAATGCTGATAATATTAGGAATTAAAAGAGTCATTCATTCATTGTTAGTCCAGGAAGTATTCTCCAGAGTGGAATGTGCAAGTCTGGTCAGTGCTAACCATAGGTGCTGAATCTAGGGGTGCTGGGGATGTTACCGCAACCCCTGGCTCAGAGTGGTTTCCTTTATATTCAGGGTTTACAGTTTGGTTCAATGATTTTCAGCACCCCTACTATACAAATTGTTCCAGTACCCTGGTGCTGACCCATGACAAATATATTAGTGTGGAAAGATGGGAACATGTTAAACATCATTTTTCCTTATGGTCCATTTGTTCTAGATTCGCTAATAAAGAACAATGTGTAGCTATTGTAGAGACCATCTATACAAACTGTGTTCTTGTCTTCACTGAGATGGAAGTATGTCTGAGATTCACTAATCATAACTGGTCAGTAGTAGCCAATCATGGTCTGTAGTAGATGTGGTCAATATTTCTTGACAGAAACAATTTCCTATAGGAAAATGTGGGTTTTTTTTAAATGAAATTTTTAGGTTTCTCAAATGGATGGATCAAAACAAAACTTTGATTGCACAGTGAAATTTTGAAACTAAACTTTTTTTATTTAAAAATAATGTCAATCCAAAACAAAAAAAATCAGTTCAAAAATTTCTATTTGACAAATTCATTTTGAAATACTGATTCTAAGTAGAAATATTCATGTTGAAATACTTAGTGTCAGTTGAAATGCCAACAATTTCTGTTTTGACATTTTCAGTTCAAAACATTTTGAGTTTTTATTGTGCAAATATTTTGGATATTTCAATTTTTCATTCCAATCCAGAGCAAAAAGTAAATTGAAAATATTGAAATTGCCTGCAAAAGGAAATTTCCATTCTTTTAAACAGCTCTGTCCGGTAGCCAATCTCCGAGTGTCTCTCTAGGTGTCCAGCAGGAGTGCAGAGGAAGTTCCAAAATCTGTTGTGAGATTGCAAATTTGCACAGATAATCTATAACCTTGCTTACCCGTTATAATAAGAACATAAGAACATAAGAATATAAGAATGGCCATACTGGGTCAGACCTAAGGTCCATCCAGCCCAGTATCCTGTCTACCAACAGTAGCCAATGCCAGGTGCCCCAGAAGGACTGAACCTAACAGGTAATGATCTAGAGATCTCTTTCCTGCCATCCATCTCCACCCTCTGACAAACAGAGGCTAGGCACACCGCTCCTTACCCATCCTGGCTAATAGCCATTAATGGACTTAACCTCCAGGAATTTATCCAGTTCTCTTTTAAACCTTGTTATAGTCCTAGCCTTCACAACTTCCTCAGGCAAGGAGTTCCACAGGTTGACTGTGTGCTGAGTGAAGAAGAACTTCCTTTTATTTGTTTTAAACCTGCTACCCATTAATTTCATTTGGTGGCCCCTAGTTTTTACATTATGGAAACAAGTAAATAAGTTTTCCTTATTCACTTTCTCCACACCACTCATGATTTTATATACCTCTATCATATCCCCTCTTAGTCTCCTCTTTTCCAAGATGAAAAGTCCTAGCCGCTTTAATCTCTCCTCATATGGGACCCATTCCAAACACCTAATCATTTTAGTGCTCTTTTCTGAACCTTTTCTAATGCCAGTATATCTTTTTTGAGATGAGGGGACCACATCTGTACGCACTACTCAGGATGTGGGTGTACCATGGTTTTATATATGGGCAATAAGATATTCTCTGTCTTATTCTCTATCCCTTTTTAAATTATTCCTAACATCCCATTTGCTTTTTTGACTGCCACTGCACACTGCGTGGACGTCTTCAGAGAACTATCCAAGATGACTCCAAGCTCTTTCTCCTGATTAGTTGTAGCTAAATTAGCCCCCATCATATTGTATATATAGTTGGGGTTATTTTTTCCAATGTGCATTACTTTACATTTATCCACATTAATTTTCATTTGCCATTTTGTTGCCCAATCACTTAGTTTTGTGAGATCTTTTTGAAGTTCTTCACAGTCTGCTTTGGTCTTTACTATCTTGAGCAGTTTAGTATCGTCTGCAAACTTTGCCACCTCACTGTTTACCCCTTTCTCCAGACCATTTATGAATAGGTTGAATAGGTATTGGTCCTAGGACTGACCCTTGGGGAACACCACTAGTTGCCCCTCTCCATTCTGAAAATTTACCATTTTTTCCTACCCTTTGATCCCTGTCTTTTAACCAGTCCTCAGTCCATGAAAGGATCTTCCCTCTTATCCCATGACAACTTAATTTACATAAGAGCCTTTGGTGAGGGACATTGTCATAGGCTTTCTGGAAACCTTTGTACACTATGTCCACTGGATCCCCCTTGTCCACATGTTTGTTGACCCCCTCAAAGAACTCTAATAGATTAGTAAGACATGATTTCCTTTTACAGAAACCATGTTGACTTTTGCACAACAATTTATGTTCTTCTATGAGTCTGACAATTTTATTCTTTACTATTGTTTCAACTAATTTGCCCGGTACTGACGTTAGACTTACCGGTCTGTAATTGCCAGGATCACCTCTAGAGCCCTTCTTAAATATTGGCCTTATGTTAGCTATCTTCCAGTCACTGGGTACGGTAGCTGATTTAAAGGACAGGTTACAAACTATGGTTAATAGTTCCGCTATTTCACATTTGAGTTCTTTCAGAACTCTTGGGTGAATGCCATCTGGTCCTGGTGACCTGTTACTGTTAAATTTCTCAATTAATTCCAAAACCTCCTCTAGTGTCACTTCAATCTAGGACAATTCCTCAGATTTGTCTCCTAAAAAAGATGATTCAGGTTTGGGAATCTCCCTAACATCCTCAGCATGAAGACTGAAGCAAATAATTCATTTAGTTTCTCCACGATGACTTTATCGTCTTTACGTGCTCCTTTTGTATCTTGATCATCCAGGGGCCCTACTGATTGTTTAGCAGGCTTTCTGCTTCTGACGTACCATTTTGTTATTACCTTTTGAGTTTTTGGCTAGCTGTTCTTCAAACTCCTTTTTGGCTTTTGTTATTACATTTTTACATTTATTTTGGCAGTGTTTATGCTCCTTTCTATTTACCTCACTAGGATTTGACTTCCACTTTTTAAAAGATGCCTTTTTATCTCTCACTGCTTCTTTTACATGGTTCTTAAGCCACAGTGGCTCGATTTTTAGTTCTTTTACTGTGTTTTTTAATTTGGGGTATACATTGAAGTTGAGCCTCTCTTATAGTGTCTTTGAAAAGCGTCCATGCAGCTTGCAGGGATTTCACTCTAGTCACTGTACCTTTTAATTTCTGTTTAACTAACCTCCTCATTTTTGCATCGTTCTCCTTTCTGAAATTAAATGCCACAGTGTTGGGCTGTTGAGGTGTTCTTCCCACCACAGGAATGTTAAATGTTATTATATTATGGTCACTCTTTTCAAGCGGTCCTGTTACAGTTACCTCTTGCACCAGATCCTTAGCTCCACTCAGGATTAGATTGAGAGTTGCCTCTCCCCTTGTGGGTTCCTGTCCCACCTGCTCCAAGAAGCAGTCATTTAAAGTATCAAGAAGTTTTGACTCTGCATTTAGTCCTGAGGTGACATGTACCCAGTCAATATGGCGATAATTGAAATCCCCCACTATTATTGAGTTTTTTATTTTGATAGCCTCTCTAATCTCCCTTAGCATTTCATCGTCACTATCACTGTCCTGGTCAGGTGGTCGATAATAGATCCCTACCGTTATATTTTTGTTAGAGCATGGAATGACTATCCATAGAGATTCTGTGGAACATGTGGATTCATTTAAGATTTTTATTTCATTTGATTCTACATTTTCTTTCACATATAGTGCCACTCCCCCACACCCTGCACGACCTGTTCTGTCCTTCTGATATATTTTGTACCCCAGAATGATTGTGTCCCATTGATTGTCCTCACTCCACCAGGTTTCTGTGATGCCTATTATATCAATAGACTCCTTTAACGCAAGGCATTCTTGTTCACCCATCTTATTATTTAGACTTCTAGCATTTGTGTACAAGCACTTTAAAAACTTGTCACTGTTTATTTGTCTGCCCTTTTCTGATGTGTCAGATTCTTTGTGTGAATGTTTCTCGTCTGATCTGGCCCATACTTTGTTCTCTTTTATCCCCTCCTCCTGACTAAAACCTAGAGAATCTCTATCAATAGACTCTCCTCTAAGAGAAGTCTCTGTCCGATCCACGTGCGCCTCTGCAGCAATCGGCTTTCCCCCATCTCTTAGTTTAAAAACTGCTCTGCAACCTTTTTAATGTTAAGTGCCAGCAGTCTGGATCCACTTTGGTTTAGGTGGAGCCCATCCTTCCTGTATAGGCTCCCCCATCCCAAAAGTTTCCCCAGTTCCTAATAAATCTAAACCCCTCCTCTCTACACCATTGTCTCATCCACGCATTGAGACTCTGAAGCTCTGCCTGCCTGGCCCTGCCCGTGGAACTGGTAGCATTTCTGAGAATGCCACCATAGAGAATGGTACAAATGAATTTAAAACTGATGATTGAGGTGAGATTGCTAACAACCAGGAAATTGGACTAAAAGTGGTCTTAAAAAATAATATTCTCCTTTCATTTATCCCCGGTTTGGTACAGCTCTACAATAGCCTGGGTCTAGCTCATCCAATCTCTGACACAGTAAATGTGGTTTTAGTTTGTGACGATGCATTGTGCTTATAATTAGGAGAACCTCATAGAATTTGAGGTTTTACATATCTTGTCATCCTGTAATTTTAATCCATTTTACTTTTCAAGAGTGATTCAATAAAAATAAAAACAACTAACTAACTGGAAGTCTGTATTAGGGATAGAAACCTGCCTATCCCTCAACAGGACTGGTGCATGCACATGGACTGGAGATTTACTTTGTTTTATTAGCCAGTTATGCAGACCCATAGAGCAGATATGATTGGCACAACCTTTGCAAACCAGCTGGCTAGGCCTAACATTCCTGGCTTGCAATTTTCCTTCTCCTAGGCAGATTGTCTTCCACAGCTGAGGAGCCCCACTTGCTTATTTGAGAGGAATAAGTGACTTGCCCGAGGTCACACATCAGTTTTGCAGCAGAGTCAGGAACAGAACACAGCTCTCCTGACTCTTAGTCCTCCATCCTGTGCACTCTGCTATGCTGCCACTCTGAATGGCTAGCCTGGAGACCTAGATACATATTTTGGGGCTTTTGTGTGCTTCTATTCACACACACACACACACACACACACACGTTATCTCTATACTGTGAGTTAGGGGTGTGATTCCCCTGCTCATCTACATATACTCACGCTAGTCTGGTGATATCTATTGCGAGTGTAACTAGTGGGTGAGCTGAGGTAGCACTCGTAGCAGCAAGGACGAGTAGTGACGGCTGACCAGTGACGAGTAGATGCCCACCAATTCCAGGCAGGTTTGTACGTGGCACAGCTGAGCTGTGCCTCTCCTGCCGTTACCAGTGCTACCGCAGCAATACGACTATCTGTCCTGGCGTTCGCTCTCATCGAGTGAGCACGAGTATGTGTACATGAGCAGGGCCTCACACCCCTAGCTCCCAGTGTAGCTGTAGCCTTAGTTTCATGGCATTCTGCAGGATGCAACAATTTACCCAGGCTTTTGGTCAGGGAGGGCCGGTGATTGTGTGTGAGTATTGTTTGTACTGGATTTTATCTCTGGCCGGTCATTTTCTAGGAGTAGGAAGAAGAAGAAAAGTTGCTGTTTTTTAACTTATGTGTAATTGTATTTGTAACATAACACCTTTTTATAGACAGTGTGCAACCTCTCATTGAATTCTAGTCACTAGGAGGTGAAATAATTTGCCCAGGGTTTTGCACTTAATATCCACAAAACCCATAAGCACAGGAAGCGGGAGTCATAAAATCCCAGTGCATATATTCTTATATGTTTGCCTTTTTATTTTGTTGTAAGCAAACCATGGCATTTGTGTTATTAATTATTATTATTATTAATAATAACAATAATAAAATAATGTAGTGGTCTTTTAGATATGGATGTTAACATGCTTGAACATTTTTAAAACAACTAACCTAAGATACAGCATTTAAGCATCTAACTGAAGAAGATCCATCAGATGCGTATACTGGGGAAACAGACCAATCATTACAATTCTCTCAATGGCATTTTTTCACTTGCTCATATAATGTGTCCTGATGGCTTATTGTTGTTGCTCTTTGGTTGCAGTGTCAGGGTGTCTCCCACTTACAATGCATTGTATTTTTGTTCCCTTGTGGGGGGGTGGTTTTGAATTTGTTTCCTATCATTAGCAAAGTTGCACTGCATTTTGCAATGATAAAAAAATAATGTACATAAAAAATACTTAGCTACACTTCAGAATGTGCTAAAATGTAATTATGGAAACAAAGAAACATTGGTCTAGATTCACTATGGACTTCAGTGAAGTGGAGCTGAATTACACCAGTAGAGAAATTGTTCCTTATGACATTTCAGTGGGTAAAGAAGTTTCTGATCCCTTATGTGGCAGCGTTATCCCATATTTTATCCTGCAACTCAAAGTACTAGAATTCCCTCCCATTAACACAGGCAAGAAATGAGTCATAGTGAGGGATGTTCACACACAATGAGCACTATCTGAGTGAAGCACAGGGCGTTTCTCTAATTATGATGCATCCAGAAAATGCAGTTATTTAGTAGCTATCAATCTGACTTTTAGCCACAGGGTAGGATGACAGTGGTGGTGGCGGCATTGTTCATATAAAGGGCTGTATCATGAAATATATAGAAAGGTTTATAGTGGGCAAAGCATAGAAACTGGAGCACTGGCAATAGCAATGCATGTAACAGGAGCTAAGATATTCCAGAGCAAGTCATTGCCTAACATATTGTGACAGGGTCGGGCCAGATGGCTATAGGAGACTAATTTTTTTTTTTGAAGCAAAAAGGTATTTTTTTTATTTGCATAACACACTTACAAGACAAAAAAAACAACAGCATATGCAATGTGTAACACAGCAGCCACTCACAATTGTTTTCTCACTAGCTTCAGGGGAGGGAAGTGTTCAAGCTTGCCCGGGCCCAGAGTGTGGGGCTTCCTCGACTCTCATGGTCTTCCACCCTTCCGAGTTACCTGGTGGCCCAAAGTGAGGGGGCGTCATCGACTCTCAAGGTCTGCCACCCCCTCGAGTTACCTGGCGCCACGCCCAGTGTCACCAACAATTCCCTCCTTTGAAAGCACCCAACAAGAGGGGCAGGCTGTGGGGTGGACAACCCGGGGCACCCACGTGTGAAAGGACCCCTCTAAGATGGTGGTGTCCGTAGCAGCAAAGGCTGGGGCTGGGGTCCCTTACTCTCTCCCCCAATCAAAGGGTCAAACAAAGGGAACCGGACTGGCACACCGAGCAGAGAACCTCGGACAGCGCCCACCACTCCTCAAAAGCATCAAAGGAGTTGGTGGACGCCGCCCAGAGGAATGCCGCTCGGATACGTGAACGGACTGAGGATCAGAAAATGGCCCCAGAGTCACAGGAAACTCCATCGGCCAACCTCTTCTCTCTGGCTTTATAGATGGCCATTTTAGCCAGGGCCAGGAGGAGGTTAACTAGGAGATCCCGTGACTTTGTGAGGCCACGGATGGGGAGTGCATAAATAAAAAGGTGAGGAGAAAAATGCAACCAAAAACGTAATAGAAGATTTGTGAGGAGCCGGAACAGGGGCTGCAGCCTGGCGCATTCCAAATATACGTGCACCAGGGTTTCCCTCACACCGCAAAAGGGACAAGTATCTGGGATGGGGTGAACCACGCCAAGTACGTGCCCGTGCTCACAGCTCCGTGAAGGAGCCGCCAACTGATGTCCCCCACGGCCCTCGGAACCAAGGTGGAATATAGGCTGGCCCACCGGGGCTGCTCACACTCCAAAGGTGGCAAAAGGTCTCGCCACTTTGTGTCGGGGCGGGACACTAGGGTGAGGGCGTGGAGGGAGTGGAGCACGAGTGTGTATAGATGTTTCCTTGGCGTGGTTTGGAAGCATACCGGCTGCAGTTCATGCAGCCAGCTCGCAGTAAAGGGGTGAGAGGGTCGATTGGGTCTACGGGGCAGGGGTCCAATTAAAAGGTCCTGCGGGACTGGGGTAGAGGGTGGGTGGGGTGTGCCCTCGAGCAGGACCCGGTGGAGGTAAGCTCGAGCAGCGGGCGGCAAAGCGGCCTTCACCTCCTGAAGTACGCGCTGGGGGGGTACGAGGTCTGGAGAGCCCCATGCGCCGGGCGAGCGTCAGGGGATCCAGCCAGTCTCCCCGGTCGTAGTCCAGGAGGTCTCCGACTCTCGTGACTTCTGCCATGATCAAGCTCTGGCGCACCGAGCGGGACTCCGCCACCTGCACACGGAGCTGGGGGTTGTGTAGCAGGGGCTCCGCGAGGAGATCTGCCCCCTCGGTGGCCGCCACAGACCTGGTCATTAAAAACAGTTTCCAAGTCGGGAGGAGGTCCTGGTAGAAGACCGGCAGCCTGGAGAGGTCTCGCGGAAGACCTCCCGGACGGAGATAAAAGAGCTGCCGGTCATATCGGAGCCCTCAGACGTGGCACAGGATGGCGTGCGCCAGTATGCTCCATGCCGAACTGCCTGCACAATAAAGGAGCCTCTGTAGGGCCTGGAGGTGAAAGACGCGGACCTGAGTGTGCAGACATTTCAGGCCCTATCCTCCTTCCTTCAGGGGTAGATGAAGAACCCCTACAGGGGCCCAGTGCATTCCTGACCAAAAGAACCCCAGAATCGATGTCCAGAGTTTGGTCAGGAAACCCGGGGCTGGGACCAGGGTGTTGAGCCGGTACCAGAGCATGGACAGGACTAACTGATTAAGCACCAGCGCTCTCCCTCGGAGGGAGAGACATCGGAGTAGTCCCGTCCATTTCCGGAGCCGCTCTATCACCCCGCCCTCTAAATTTTCCCAGTTCCCTGGTGGAGAGGGATGCGTGGCAGAAAGGTAAACGCCGAGGTAGAGCATCGGACCCCCGCTCCAACAGATGGTCTGAAGCGCGGGTGGGAGGGAGCTCGCCTGCCGCAAGTCTCTCTACCGCCAAGCCAGAGCTCTTGACCCAGTCAACCCGGGCGGAGGAGACTGCCGAATACATGGCCTGGCAAGCCTCCACCCGCGCCAAGTCGCCGGTGTCCTGGATCACGAGGAGCACGTCATCAGCGTACGCAAACAGGACCAGCCGCAGCTCTGGCTCCTACAGCACGAACCCTGTCAACCTCCTGCGGAGGAGACAGAGGAAGGGCTTGATCGCCAGAGCATGTAGCTGGCCCGAGAGGGGGCACCCCTGCCGTACTCCTCGCCCGAAGATGACCGGTTCGGTCAGGGTCCAGTTGAGCTTAACCAAACAGTTTGCGGAAGCGTACAGCACCTGGAGAAAACCCACAAACTGGGGTCCGAAGCCAAACACTTGCAGAGTGCTCAGGAGGTACCAATGGTCCACCCTATCGAACGCCTTCTCCTGATCTAGGGACAGGAGGGCAAACGACAGACCATCTCTACGCCCGAGTTCCAAAAGGTCCCGAACCAGAAATAGGTTATCAAAAATACTGCAGTCCGGGACGGTGTAGGTCTGGTCTGGGTGGATCACGTCCGCCAGCACAGACCTTAGCCGCAGCGAGATTGCTTTCGCTATGATTTTGTAGTCCGTGCTGAGGAGCGAGGCGGGATGCCAATTTCGTAAATCGCGGAGGTCCCCCTTCTTCGGCAATAAGGCGAGCACAGCTCGCCTGCACGAAAGAGGAAGGACCCCGCTCTGCAGAGACTCGGCCCAGACGGTGACTAGGTCTGGGCCGAGGACATCCCAAAACATGCGGTAGAACTCCACGGTCAGCCCGTCCATGCCTGGAGACTTATTGGTGGGCATACAATCGAGGGCTTCCGAGAACTCGGCCAGAGTGAGAGGCAACTCTAGCCGGTCTCGGTCGCTCGCGTTGACCGTAGGGAGCACCTCCCAAAGCACTCTGCAAGCACTAGGGTCGGTCGGATCCGGGGAGAAAAGACTTGCGGAGAAGGCTCTGGCCCTCCCGCACATCTCTGCCGGTTCTGTGACGGGGGTGCTGTCTTCTGCCAGGAGGCAGGTGACGTGTTTCTTGGCCCCCCTCGTTTTCTCCAGGGCATAGAAGAAGCGGGAGCCGCGATCCATCTCCCGAAGGAGGCGGATGCGGGATCGAACAAAGGCGCCCCAGGCCCAATGGTCCTGGAGGGCCCGGAGCTCCTCCCGCTTCTCCCGGCACGCTCCGCAGAGGAGCAGGTCCTCGGGGCTGGTGGCCAGACGCCTCTCCAGCTCTAAGACCTCCCATTCCAACTGATCCATCGCCGCATTTCTCCGTCGGCTGGTGCCCCGGGTGTAGTCGCGGCAGAAAAGCCGGGTGCCCACCTTCCCCAGGTCCCACCATCGCCGCGCCGAGGGAAAGGCACGCCGCTGCCCTCGCCAGGCCAGCCAGAATTCCCGGAAGGACGTCACGAAGCCCTCGTCCTCCAACAGGCTGTTGTTAAAATGCCAATAGGCCGGCCCCGGCCTCTCCGCACAGAGGGAGGCTGTCACGGTGGCTAGGTGATGGTCAGAAAATGGGGCCAGCCGAATGCTGGAGGAGTGAGCTTGTGAGAGATGGAAGTGTGATAAATAAATGCAGTCCAACCGGGAGTGGCTCGACCGATGGGCTTCCGCCCGGACAAAGGTGAACGTGGAAGTGTCATCTGGGTGGTAGTCACGCCAGATGTCTACTAGGGAGTGATGTTCAACTATCTCCTGGAGGGTGTCTACGGCGGCCGGGATCTGCTCAGTCCCCAAGCGGTCCTGCTCCTCGAGGATAGTATTAAAATCCCCTCCCAGGACCAGGCACTCGTGAGAATCTAAGGTGCCGAGTAAGGCAGACGCCTGCTGATAGAATTGCAATCGCTCCGGGCCTGATGTCGGGGCATAGACGTTAACGAGGTTAACCACGAGCCCCTCCATACGGACCCGGAGATGCAGCAGGTGACCCGGCATGGCCTCGGCGACCCCTAGCACCTCGGGCCATAGGTCGGGGGAGAACAGGGTCACCACTCCAGCCTGCTGAACCGTGGCATGACTGAAGTAGACCCTGTCCCCCCACTCCAGCCATCAACTGTCTTTGGCAGTCGGGTCCGTATGGGTCTCCTGCAGGAAAACCACAGAGTACCCTCCCTCCCGAAGGAAGGAGAGCACCTGGGACCTGCGGAGAGCCATCCTACAACCCCGGGTGTTCAACGTTGCGATGGTGAGAGGTGTCATGGGGAGGGTCGGGGGGTCCTCACTGGCAGGGACGCTCACATCTCCCAGCAGGCCACGCAGCACTCCGTGACCCATCCCGTAGGTGAGTAATTGTTCGCGGAAGATGCAGACCCGCCAGTAGGCCACAGCATTCTGCTTCCCCGTCCCTTTACCTTCCCCCATGAGGGCCCTTGTGGAGGGAAAATAACAGCTCCTAATGGGTCAGGGTAGGAGAACACAAAGGCCGCTCCCTGGGGGTCATCAGTTGGGAAAGGGAAGGAGACAGCCCCGGGGGTGGCAATGACATTGCAGGAGGTAAATTGGATAGGGGTAGGGGCAGGGGCAGAGGCAAGGTTCTGGGTTTCGGGAGGCAAGCACCTGGATGGTGGCGCCTCCCGATCAGGCTCAAGGGTTAAGGGGGTGGAGAGGGAGCTCTCAGTGACACTGGGCGGGCGCTATGTGGTGGATTTAGCGGCCACAGCATCAGGAGGTGGATTATTTTCTGTAGGGCCCCCGCCCGGGAAAGAAGTCGATTGCTCCGCACCAATGGGGGGTGCCCCTGGCAACTCGTGTTCTGGCCGCGTGGCGCTGGCTGTCACCTGAGCAGGCTCGGTGGTCGTCAGCGGGGTGCCATCAGCAGCCAGGTCGGTGGAGGAGTCCAGGGGCTCCTTGGAGGTGGGAGCAGAAGCAGCAGTTAACGGGAGGGAGCATGGGGAAAAGAGGGGTGGAGTGAGGTCACCCAGATCGAGATTTGCTAGCAAAAGGTTGTCCTCCCCCTGGGCGACCGGGGTCAGATCTAAGGCCTCGATCTCCTCGAACATGGAGGAGAGGACACTTTCTGCCACCCCGGGGTTCTCCCCGCCAGCACCCGCCACGACGGTTGCCTTGGGGTTCACGGGGGCTTTGGGTAGTGTCAGGTCAGAAGGGGCTTCCTCGAAGGTCTCGGAGGGGAGGGTCTCCCATGGAGGGGAGAAACTACCCTCTGGTGCTGCCACATCTTTCCCGGCTGACACCGGTGGATGTGACGCACTCATGGGCAAAGCGGAAGGCTCGGCATCTGTGCCCCCCTTCCTGGTCTTCCGGGGGGCCTCTGCCTTGGGTAGATGAGGTGGAGCTTGACCCTTCCGCTTGCCTCGCTTCCCCTGGACTAGGGCCCAGCCCTCCATGGCATCATCTGGGGCTGGTTAGCAGGGGTCGTGTCAGGGGGTAAAGGCGATGGCTCAGGGACTTGCAGCCAATCAAGAAGCTGCTAGAATCAATTAAGGCAGGCTAATCAGGGCACCTGGGTTTTAAAAAGGAGCTCACTTCAGTTTGTGGTGTGCGTGTGAGGAGCTGGGAGCAAGAAGCACTAGTAGCTGAGAGTAAGAACATGGACTGTTGGAGGACTGAGGTGTACAACAATTATCAGACACCAGGAGGAAGGTCCTAGGGTGAGGATAAAGAAGGTGCTGGGAGGAGGCCAAGGGGAAGTAGCCCAGGGAGTTGTAGCTGTCGCACAGCTGTTCCAGGAGGCAGTCTAGACAGCTGCATTCCACAGGGCCCTGGGCTGGAACCCGGAGTAGAGGGCGAGCCCGGGTTCCCCCCAAATCCTCCCAACTCCTGGTCAGACACAGGAGGAGTCGACCTGGACTGTGAATTCAGAAAAATGGCCAAGCTGAGGGCTGCCGTGAAGCTCCAAGGTGAGCAAATCCACCAATAAGCGCAAGACCCACCACGGTAGAGGAGGAACTTTGTCACAATATGTAAAATGTATATAGAATAATATCATATTATTGCTATTTATATAGTCCCCTCTATTTATGTTAGGCAATGACATGGCAATTACTGGCATTCAAATTACTTAGTGCTCCAATTACTATACATTCCAAAGTGTATGCTTTGATTTCCATGCTTGGATCACAGCATACCTGTAAGGATAGTGCCTAGCTCAAGGCCAACTAAAAGGTCTTCCCCTCCCCTCTCTCTCTGTGCTGCATTGTGTTTTTTGGTGTGTATATAATTAGATGGTTTTGATAGAAAAGAGTACAAATAATACCATCTTGACATTAGGATTTATAGACTGCTTTCTCATCTAGCCTTGTATTTGTTAGGAATGTGGCAGGCTGAAAGGAGTCCCCCTAAGCAATACTCACCCTGAGTGAATACTGCCTATAGAGTATATATTTCTGATGATTGTAGCACACTGTGAAAATGATCTTATTGGTCCAACCATTTTAAATGGCAGTTTATTTGTGACTGTAAGATTGGCGACTGGACGCTTATGCTGACTGACGGTGT
Organism: Chelonia mydas; assembly: GCF_015237465.2. Lineage (NCBI taxonomy): Eukaryota > Metazoa > Chordata > Testudines > Cheloniidae > Chelonia > Chelonia mydas. The sequence goes on along the minus strand of NC_057851.1, from coordinate 85,994,469 downwards.
TTTGAAAATCAATAGGGCTAATTAACTTGAGTTTGGTCTATCTCTCCATAAAACCAAATCTGCCTTCTCCATGGTACAAGGGAAAGTATGTGTGTTGCTTGTAGTATGTAATAGTAGAAATAACAATCAATGATAATACTTTGAGATCCCCAGATGAAAGAAACTATTTATGTGCAAAGCACTTTACCAAGGTGAATAAATATAATTATCCCCATTTTCCAAATGAAGAAACAGAGGAACAGATAAACTAAGTGACTTGGTGGTCCAAGGCCACATAGGGTAAGTCTACACTACAATTCAAAACCTGTGCCAGCTGACTTGGGCTTGCAGGACTCGGGCGGTGGGGCTGTTTAAATGCAGTGCAGACTTCCAGGCTCAGGCTGGATCCTGGGCTCTAGGACACTGCTAGTTGGAGCCTGAGAGTCCAAGTCAGCTGGCACAGGACACCCACGGGTATCTAATTGCACTGTAGACATACACACAGTATTTCTCTGGTAGAGCTGTGAACAGAAGTCAGATAACCTGACTCCCAGTGCCTTGATTTAGTTACTAGACACACTGCTTGTAGCATGATAAGCATGTTTTGTCATCCAGCAACTGCACTTGAATATACCTTGTGGATAACATTTCTCCAGTACCATATGTTCCTAGTTCCATCATATGTTCTCTCTCTCATTTGAGTAGATATCACTGAAAAAATTTTAAAGTATCCAATACCAGTGATTCTGTTTCTGTGGCATAAAAGCCAACAGCAAATATGAATTAATTAATATTAATTAATGAGTACACAATATTATTAACACTAATATAATGTGTACTCATCAGTTATTATTATCATTATTATAAATATGCATTAGGTGGTATTTTGGCATCAGGTATGCATGCATAGTGACTTACTCATAGACATAGACTTTAAGGTCAGAAGGGGCCCTTGTGATCATTGAGTCTGACCTGCACATTGCAGGCCACAGAACCTCACCCACTCCTGCACTAGACCCCCTAATCTCTGGGTGAGTTACTGGAGTCATAAGACTTCCATCATAAGTTCTCAAATTTCTTTAATAATATTAATGAATGAAGCCTCAAAACACTGCTCATGGTAGGAATTATCCTTATATTACAGGAAGAGATTCTGAGGCAGAGATGTTATGTGACTTGCCCAACGTTACACGATTTGTTTGTGGAAAAGCAGAAATAGAACAAAGATTTCTGTACTCCAAGTGTCATGTTTTAACTACTAGAATACACTGAATCTTTTAATAGTAACCATCATAATTCTGTAATACGATTCACATATTTCATAATTTCAGCTTTAGTTTTGAAAGGATAAAACTGAGAAGAGATGCTTGCTGCTTGCTCAGTTTGATTTTCTTAACCATAAGAAAATATACTTTCCATATACTGTTGAAGCAGTGCAGTTATGCTCAACAAAAGAACTGCATGGTCTCTTCTAGTGCAAATTGTATTTGTTAAAGAGCAGGCATATTTTGAATTTTAAACTTAGAAACCTAGGAAGTGAATTCCTGAAATTATTTTCCCTATGCAGTGCTGTGTGATGGACACTTGATGGAGCCAACCAGTTCACAAATACTTGTTTCCTTCTGTATGGCAACTGCCAGTGTTTGCATTGAAAGCAAGACAAAAACAAGCTGTGATTGGTCTTGTGTCATAAGAGGTGAGCCAGAATTATCATAAGGTGGCTTGTCACCAAGAGCCTGTATGCACTCTAGAAGTCAGTTCTCAAGTGCAGACAGCAAACACAAGCAACTCACATATGGAGAGTGCCAGGCAAAGTTCTCATGCTTTAGGAGCCCCTTCCTAGGCACAAATGAGTGCGTATGGGTGGCTGATTCCTCATGTGACTGGGCCTGAAGATTACGTGTTCCAGGAGCCCAGCTACAGAACATGCTCCTGCATGCAACCGACCTGTCTCCCAGCTACCAATTCTTCCTGTCTTAATTTAACTACCGACAATGAAAGTTAGGTGATGAAACTGGTTGCTATGCTAGCCTCGCCCCTGCGGAGACCTAGGTTCAAATGCATTAGAACACAGCAGGGGAAGTAACTGAGCTTGTGTTCTCAGTTTCTGTTTCCTTCTCAAATCCATCACACATTCTGCTAATGTGAACCCCCTGTTCACAGGATTAAAATGGTAGGAGGGTAGAGTGATGCTAAGTATATATGTAGTATACTGGCTGAGCTATACTGCTGAGTTTATTCTGTGCCTGGCTCAGTTCTGCATGATCAATCTCTCACCTTCTGAAGCACTTAGATTTAGCTAATGTATTTAGTTGTTTTAAATTTACACATTTAAGAGTATATAACTAGAAATAAAGGTGCTATCACTAGAATTAATTGGATTGACAAAAGAACATTTAAAATGTAAGCACACGCAAGTATTCCAAAGAATGCAGTCTATTAGAGAACGTAAGAACATAAGAACCACCATACTGGGTCAGACCAAAGGTCCATCTAGCCCAGTATTCTGTCTTTCAACAGTGGCCAATGCCAGGTGCCTCAGAGGAAATTAACAGAACAGGTAATCATCAAGTGATCCATCCCGTCGCCCATTCCCAGCTTCTGGCAAACAGAGGCTAGGGACACCATCCCTGTCCATCCTGGCTAATATCCTCCATGAACTTATCTAGGTTTTTTTTGAACCCTGCTACAATCTTGGCCTTCACAACATCCTCTGGCAAAGAGTTCCACAGGTTGACTGTGCGTTGTGTTAAAAAATACTTCCTTTTTTTGTTTTAAATCTGCTGCCTATTAATTTCATTTGGTGGCCGCTAGTTTTTGTGTTATGAGAAGAAGTAAATAACACTTCCTTATTTACTTTCTCCACACCAGTCATGATTTTATAGACCTCAATAATATCCCCCCTTAGTTGTCTCTTTTCCAGGCTGAAAAGTCCCAGTCTTACTAATCTCTTCTCATATGGCAGCCATTCCATACCCCGAATTATTTTTGTTGCCCTTTTATGATCCTTTTCCAATTCCAATATATCTTTTTTGAGATGGGGCAACCACATCTGCAAGCAGTATTCAAGATGTGGGCATACCATGGATTTATATAGAGGCAATATGATATTTTCTGTCTTAGTATCTATCCCTTTCTTAATGATTCCCAATATTCTATTTGCTTTTTTGACTGCCATTGCACATTGAGTGGACGTTTTCAGAGAACTATCCACAATGACTCCAAGTTCTCTTTCTTGAGTGGTAACAGCTAATTTAGACCCCATCATTTTATATGTATAGTTGGGATTATGTTTTCCAATGTGCATTACTTTGCATTTATCAACAGTGAATTTCATCTGCCATTTTGTTGCCCAGTCACCCAGTCTTGAGAGATCCTTTTGTAGCTCTTCACAGTCTGCTGGGACTTAACTATCTTGAGTAGTACTGTATCATCTTCAAATTTTGCCACCTCATTGTTTACCCCTTTTTCCAGACCATTTATGGATACGTTGAATAGGACTAGGCCCACTACAGACCTCTGGGGGACACCACTATTTACCTCTCTCCACTTTTTAAAGGATGCCTTTTTGCCTCTGACTGCTTCTTTTATACTTTGTTGTTCAGCCACAGTGGCACTTTTATGGTTCTCTTACTCTGTTTTTTAATTTGGGGTACACATTTACCTTGTGCCTCTATTATGGTATCTTTAAAAAGTTTCCATGCAGCTTGCAGGGATTTCACTTTTTGCGCTGAACCTTTTAATTTCTGTTTAACTAACTTCCTCATTTTTGTGTAGTCCCCCTTTCTGAAATTAAATGCTACAATGTTGGGTTGCTGTGGTGTTTTTCCCCACCACAGGGCTGTTAAATTTAATTATGTTATGGTCACTATTACCAAGTCGTCCAGCTTGGACCAGATCCTGTGCTCCACTTAGGACTAAATCAAGAATTGCCTCTCCTCTTGTGGGTTCCAGGACTAGCTGCTCCAAGAAGCAGTCATTTAAGGTGTCAAGAAGCTTTATGTCTGCATCCCGAGGTGACACGTACCCAGTCCATATGGGGATAGTTGAAATCTCACATTATTATTGAGTTATTTATTTTAATAGCCTCTCTAATCTCCTGAGCATTTCACAGTAACTATCACCATCCTTGTCATGTGGTTGGTAATATATCCCTACTGCTATATTCTTCTTATTAATTACTATCCATAAAGATTCCATGGTACATTTTGGTTCATTTAAAATTTTTACTTCATTTGATTCTATGCTTTCTTTCACATAAGTGCCAGTCCACCACCAGCACGACCTATTTTGTCCTTCCGATATATTTTGTACCCTGGTATTAAAGTGTCCCATTGATTATCCTCATTTCACCAAGTTTCTGTTATGCTTATTATATCAAGATCCTCATTTAATATGAGGCACTCTATTTCACCCATCTTATTATTTAGACTTCTAGCACTGGTATATAAGCACTTTAAAAACTTGTTACTTTTTAGCTGTCTACCATTACATGATGTCATTGAATGGGACTTTTTTCATTTGACTGTTTCTCATCAGATCCTACCTGTATTTTATCATCTTCCATCCTCTCCTCCTTATTAGGACATAGAGAATCTCCTAATGGATGTGTCTGTCCGAACCACGTGCTCCTCCGCACCTTTCGGCTTTCCCCCCAGCCTTTAGTTTAAAAAATTCTCTATGGCCTTTTTAATTTTAAGTGCCAGTGATCTGGTTCAATTTTGGTTTAGGTGGAGCCCATCCTTCCTGTATAGGCTCCCCTTTTTCCAAAAGTTTCCCCATTTCCTAATAAATCTAACCCCGTCCTCCCTACACCTTAGTCTCATCCATGCATTGAGACCCTGCAGTTCTGCCTGTCTAACTGGCCCTGCGTGTGGAACTGGAAGCATTTCAGAGAATGTTACCATAGAGGTCCTGGACTTCAATCGCTTACCTAGCAGCCTAAATTTGGCCTCCAGGACCTCTCTCCTATCCTTCCCTATATGAATCATTTACCTACATGTATTGTGACCACCAGCTCCTCCCCAGCACTACACATAAGTCTATCTAGATTTCTCAAGAGATCTACAATCTTTGCACCAGGCAGGCAAATCACCATGGGGTTCTTCCGCTATACAATAATTTCCCCCCAAAAGTATCCCCCAATCAGTTGGGTCAATTAAAACTAAACTGGACACCTTATTTAGGAATTGAATTGGTAGGAGGATTACCTAGTTGACTTGACACATCTTTTCCATTTATAACTTCTGGGATCCATGATCCTACCAAGAAAGTTTCTGTTTTAACTTTAATTCATATATGACACATTACATGTCATTCTGCTCTGAAAAATGATTGTCGAAATGTCATCTTATTCATGACACCAGTTCTGTTCTGTGTGTAGTCTGAGTGAACTGATCACTTTAGAGTTACAAAAAAGTTTCTCCCCGTTTTTATTTACATTAGTCCTGCAAAACCAACACAGTTAAGAAAGAATGAGCTGGATCCTATTATTTCTTTTACATAATTTTTAACTAAGTTTCAGCTGTAGGGACAAATTCCATTCTTGTAATTAAGTGATTTAAAGCTCAATTCTGTAGCCTTCACTCACGTGCATGGTCCCTCTGAACTCATTGGCAGAATGTTAGAAACCATTGGAACAATGTACTTAGGGATGTGCTGGAGTCTCTATTGCTTTCAATCTTTCAATAACGGTTGGATGTATTTCTAAAAATTATGCAGTGGGTCAAACAGAAGTTAGGGACTTATGCAGAAATTATTGGGTAAGGTTCCACAACTTGTGTTGCTGTGCAGAAGGTCAGTCTAGTTGATCCATAATGGTGCTTTCTGGCCTTAAAATCTATAAATTTATGAAAAAAGAGAAAAGAAAGCAGAAAAAAAGAGAAATCCAGAGGCAGATTTATTTATTTAGATTTTTTTTTAAATGCTAAAATGAAAAGGAAAATGAGACAAGAAGACATTTTTCCAGGTGATGTTTGAAAATCTTCGATGTATGGAAGAAGTGATGAAATACTGGAAGGTTATTCCAGATGGCAGAAGCTGCAGAGGCTAAGGTTCTCCATACCAACAATCATGAGAAGGAGGAGAGGGGGCAGAGAGGAGGCTAGTGCTAGATGTGCACAATCTACCACATACAGGGGAACACATCTATAGGAGGTTTAAGAACAAGGAAGGCAGTTTTTAACTGAATCCTGAAATGAACAGGAAGCTCATGGAGTTGTTTAATATTGCAGTCCACTTTTCTCTGAATGTGGGAAAAGTGGGCAGCATCATTTCACATATGCTGGAGTCTGGAGAGATGGGAGTTCAGTAGAGATGGGTGCTGCAGTAGTCCCAACAAGTAGAAATGAAGAGTATTTCAGCATAGGCGACATCAAGGCAGTGTTGATGTAGACAGACAAAGTTGTGGAGATGATTATAGGCAGATTCGTAGTCAGGAAATGTCTTGGCCAAGAGTCATACCAAAGTTACAGTCAGATAACAGGTTTCAAACAAGAAGACAGAGGAGTTGGAACTGGGCTTGAAGATGTTCCTCTTGTCAAAGAGAAACACTTTGGAAACAATTAGTTGGAAGATGAAGTTGTAAGTTACCTTGACCAAGAAAGAGAGATTGGTGGGAATTACGACATGTGTTCAAAGATATTTACAGCTGAGTGGTAGCTAAAGTTAAAAGGCAAAGATAAAATGATAAGGAGTGAAATATTAGAGCAGGAGGCTCAGAAATTAACTTATTGGGCTGCTTGTAGAAGTAGTCTTGGTGCAAAGGAGGATTCACTACAACACATGGGAGAGTGGTCTGATTAATAGCAGGAGAAACATAACAAAATAGTGTTATATAAGGGATTTAGATATATGTATGTATGACAATTCTGCCACTGGGGTTAATTCAAAGATGGGGAAAAGGAGTAAAAGATAGGCATACATACACAAGTGTAATACCAAAAGCAGTGGTTTGGCACACTGAGTGTAATACGTGTGTGACAAACAGGAGTGCTGGTAAGAGATTTCTCTTTATTTCTTGACCACAGTCACACGACATGGTCCCGATTATGAAAGTTTATACCTTTGTCACATGACAGGAGTCAGTACTCCACTGGCTACTGTGTCAGGGTGAAATTTATCCCTACGCAGAGGGACAGCAGAAGAATTATATACTACTAAAACCAGGATTTAAATGTGAAATAAGGGAATTAATTATCTTCAATGAGGAGCAGAGTACATAGGTAGGTGAGAGGAGGGCAACAAGTGTGATTACAATATAACTTCTATCTTGTAAAAGGTAGGGGTAGAATCACATCCTCCCATACTCTCAATCCTGTGAAATGCTGAATGCTTTAAACTCCCATTAACTTACATGAGCTTGATCCAGCCCCTATTCATTGTAAGGGAGTTCTTCCATTCCTTGAGTGGCAGCAGAATCAGTTCCAGTGGTAACTTCTGATGGTCAGCATCTGTCTGGAAACAATGAGTTTTTGAAGAACCAGGCCACATTTCTGGACATGTCATCACAGGAACTTTTGTGATTCTGTCAACCAAACCATGCATGAGGCACCTAATGTGCCAAATCCTCAACTTGTGTATATTGTCACAACTCTGTGCAAGTCAATGGAGCAATGACAGACACCTTACACAAGCTGAGGATCTGGTCCTGTGTACCTTACTTCTTTACTGACACAATGATTTCATACTTAATTATTCTAATGTTTCAGCATGATAGATTATTTTGCTTTATAGCACCACCCATCCCTGTTTAACATATCCATACTGAGCAGTGCTTGGAATTCTGTTGCGATTATTTATTCACATTATACTGAAACATGATCTAGAAGTTGTCAGGATGGAGACAACTTTGGTCTTTGTGTGTGTGTGTGTGTGCATGTGTGTGGTGTGTGTTTATCTTTTAAATTGAATTTGATCTACATAAATTTACTTGGTTTTCTATTATAATATGTAAGGAAAGGAAGAGTATAATTGGTGCTTTGAAATGCTGTTTTGCATTTCTTTACCTTAATTAACTTCTCTAACAAAAGATTACATTATAAAGAATAGAACTTTGCAGGCTCTTTATACCATAGACTAACCCCTTTTGGTGTTATGACAAAAATATTGTCGAAATGGCAGTTTCTAAAGTCTGAAATGTGTCTACTTGACACACACAATAGTTCTATAGTATTTCACAATGCTCTGAATATGGATTTCATTCCATATTATACATTGCATGAGTAACATTCCAATGGTACTTTTGTAAAGAGATTTGCATTAGAATTGGTCCTTTTGGTGCTGTTACCATGTCACCTTTATGGAAGGATTTTAGTAAGCTTACTGCACAATGTGTATTATTCTTAATGCATATCTCAACAAATACAATAATGTGTCAATGGATGATTAAATGCTGTGCTAAATCCCCAAAGAGGTTGGTTTAAATGGAAGAACTGGGACAATTCAGGTCAGGAACCAAAAGGAAAGAAACTTAATAGTTCAGTTCAAATGAGGGAGGTGGCTTTGAAGGCTCTGTAGTCCTTTTATTTACTTGCAGATATTCTAGTTTTGATACGTCCATTCAGTGTCCTGGAATAAATCCAAATCACATGAAAGTAACAAAATTCTGTACAGCAACATTATTGCTAATGAGTTCCTTCCCCCCAAGCCCCTCCTGAAATTTTGAACAGCACATTTACTCTACTGATGCTATATAATTAATAAATAATAGTAACAGTTAAAATATTTAACCTGCAGAATTTAATTTAATTCATTTGACTACCGTTATAAATAACATTTTAAGAAGTTAAATGCTACCCATTATATTTCAGTAATGTTATGGGGCCAAATATGGCTGCAGGTTATGCATGTGCATATGGCAGAAAAGACATAGCCAAAGGAGGGGTTGTTCTAGGGCAGAAGTGTTTTATGTCTTCTCCCTCCACTGAAGCCCCTGAAGATGCCACTTCATAGGCTCTTCCACAAGTGTTCTGTGATTCGGACAGTCCAGGGTAGGGCCTGGAGGATGTGGTCTAAGTAATTTAGTACATAAACACCCTAAACAGATGCCACACACTCCAGTCTGCTGAAGATTTCTCCTGCCTCTGGCCGGGATAATCTGCACACAACACTGTATGGGGCTGGGTCAACCAGAACATAAGCCTCCTTTTAAAAGTGCTGCCTGGAATTTAATCTGTGAAAGGTTATTAAGCAGTCATACAGAAGATCTCTCACTGAGGCCAAAAGATGTCACTTTTGCGGCTACATCCTGCTTGTAGTTCAGCTGATCAAATAACATGTTTCTCATTTAGATCCAAATTCAGTAAAGCGCTTAAAGACAGGCTTAATTTTAAACATAACCTTATGTTCACTCCTCTTCAGAAAAATACTTATGTACATGTTTAACTCCCTTTGACTTCAGTGGAATTAAGCATCTACTTAAGTACTTTGTAGAATCAGGGCCATAATGTCTACCCACTTGAAACATATCTGAACATGTTAATTCAAAGGTGTTTTTAGTATGATTATTGTTGGCCCCATGTTTTACTACCCTTCCCATATTCCTCATTCTTTTGCGTTGCTCCACTGGATTTTTTTCTCTGGGTATTAGTGAGGGTGTTTTAATTATGGGGTTTTATTGTATTTTATTGTACTTAACCTTTTATTAGGTTATGCAGCTCACTGAGCTCTTGGCTAAAATACTATATAAAACAAATATTAATATATTCCATTTTAGTTTTGACTTACTTTGGAGTGTATTCCACATATTTACATTACAAAGTTTAGAAACAAAATAAAAAACAGGTCCGCATAATTTATTGGAACTCTGGTTATATGTTCAACTTCATAAATTATGGCTCAGAGTATAAAACCCAATTGCCATTTACAGAAGTCTTATTTTTGCGTTCCATACTTATATGATCACAGTAGTTATGGATGGAAAAGACTAAATCATCAAATGCATTGTATAGAGGAGATCTCATATCTTAATTTAATACTAACTTGATGTGAACTAAAGGGAGGATGCATCAGTACAGCTGCCTCAGTGGCTGGGCACCAATGGCTGGAATTGTGGCAAATCCTCAGAGTAGACAAGACCTTCAGCTCAGGTCCTTTGAGAATAGTAGTGGAAAATTACAATGGAAGAATCCTGTGAGACCCACTCCCCAAAAGTAAAGATATTTAAATGGCGGAAACATAGAACTACACTCTCTATAACTTGCTTCTGCCCATGCTCTGGCCTCTATGGTATATATTTTTTATTTTAATATGGTGTAAGCAGGGTCTGAATGAGCTCTCACCTGACAAACTGGGGGAAAGACTTCAGGAGCAGACCATATTTGCACAGACACACCTATTCTGCCTAGCTGCTCAGCAGGTGAAGTGGCTTTGTGAAAGTGATCAATTTTGGCTGGTTTTGAGGTACAATTCCCTTTTGTATTGGAAGCAGGGGTAATGAAATGTAGTTATCGTGGTTGTATGAGTAAAGGGAAACAGAACTGTACCTAGCCTGTCCTGACTCCTGGATGACTGGTGCCCCCCCAGTACGTGACCTCCCCATGTGTCTCCTCCCCATCCCACCTCCAGCTTGGGGCCCCCACGCTATCCCTGCCCCCTCCCCTGCACCTCATGTTACCTGTTGTGGGGGAGGGGCTCTGTCCTCCTGCTGCACCGGCTCCCCCCGCAGCATGTTCAGCTGCTCTCCCTGACAGCGGGGAGTGGGATGGAGCCGCTCCCAGACGCTGCTCGATGCAGCACAGCAGCTGCCTGGCAGAGCGCCTGGTGGCAGTGGGGGCAGACATGCCCCCCGCTGAGGCTCAGCTTCCGGGACAGGGCCTGACTCCGAGCATGCTAGGGGGTGAGGGGGAACTCCAGCTCGCTCCACCACTGTCCCTGGAAGTTGAGCCTGGGCTGGGTGCATCCTGATGCTGCAGACAGGTGCTCTCCAAGGCAGCTGCTGCACATCCCAGCATGGCCAGAAGAGGCTCTGGCCTCGTGCCTTTCGCTCCAGGTCTGGCCCTGCCCCTTCTGCTCCCCGCTGGGGCCGCCTGCTTGTGGGGGTGGCACTTGACCCTCTATGTCCTACTGGGGAGTCGCATGCTGGAAACTGAAACTCACTTTGTAAGCAGGGGTAGGAATACGAAATCCCAGTGAAAAAGAGAGGGTCTGAGGACTGTTTCTTTGGGGGTGGTGTGGCCTCTGCTTAAGGAGTCCTAAACACCCATCATTGACTCTCCCTGTTCCAGTGTTTGAGGACAGAGCTGATTAGACACAATGGGGAGTCCATTGTTTCTGTTCAGTGATTACCTGAGTTGAATCACTGATAAGCAGGTATAGAAGCAAAACCTTGGGAAGTGCGAGGGCAGTGTTGCAGTAAAAGACAACACAGAGGCTGCCTAGCAGTGGGATTCCCTGCACCTAGTGAAATTGCGGAGAGCTGAAATCTCTAAAAGCTTGGCCAAATGGTCGAACCTCAGTACACAGCATGGCAGAAGTGGCAGTGAGCGGCAAGCAGCCGCAGCAGAGGAAACAGCTGCAGCAGTAGCAATAAGCCAGTTGCAGAGGTGTGTGGGAGCAGCAGACATTGCTCAGTGCCCTCTCCTACCTTTCAGAGGTGGGAGGGGAGCCCGCTTGAATGCACCTCAGAACTCTGGGTCTTTGCTGACCAAGGAAAACCAACCGTGAGTGAGGTGCAGAGGAGGAAAAGGGGACATGTTTAATATTTCATTTTAATGCCCCCGTTGCTTGCTACAAGCATGGTAAAGGGACATTCATTCATCAAACTTTCACACTGCAAGGTGGGAAACTGAGGCAAAGGATGCTGCCCACGTACTGTGGGGTGGGTATTTGCTTATGGTTACAAGCTTTTGAATTGTGGTTGTGGTGTTTTCACAAATTAATGCTGGGTTCACTTTCCTTTTTAATAGAAGTGCTCTTTTGCTCTACCTCGACTCAATGCCTGCTGCTAGGGGTGGTGTTTAGTTTCCCCAGATTACTGGGTGGGGCCTCAAGCTGGTTCTGTTTTTAATTGTTAAGAGGAACCCATAGATATTGATCCCATTTCTTGTTGCTGCTGACACCATCTGCCAGAAGGGCTACAATTATGTTATTTTATTATAGTTTCATCTAGAGGCCACATCTTGTATTGGCCCCATCCTACTAGGAGCTATGCAAACACATAGTAAGAGACAATCCCACTCCTGAGGCATTTGCAGCATAAAAGAGCAGGAGGTGGGAGGGCTAAATAAAGGCACAGAGGTGAAAGGACTTGCCCAAAGTCACACAGCAGATCAGTGGGAGAACCAAGAACAGAAGCCAGGTCTGCTGAGTTGCAATCTGTTGTCCTACCCACTAGACCACACTACCTTTCAGTGAAATGTAATTAACATAAAGGGTGTCTGTGTGGAAACAGTGCGGTGAAATCCTTTTTTAACAATACAAAGCGCTGGATGGTGCTTTGAATTACAACAGGAAATGATATACAGTATCCTGTTCGTTTTAAAAAATCGAGTTTAGAAAAATAAAGTACTTGTACTAGTATCGCTACCTAAAAAGAGTAAAAACAAACTGGCACTGTATAGCATGTTAACAAATGGCTCACAGAATTCTTCACACAGAATGGCTCACTCTAAATTTAGAAATTTAGTGATAGCAAACCAAGTGAAAAAGTTTTGCTGCTTTATCAGCATTAGAAGTGACTATCAATTGCAAACAGAACATTCAAACATATAAATACATGCCATATTGGTTGCCATGCTTGAAAATATCACCCTGAGGTGTTTGGATTTTTTAGCCAGTCATTAAGAGTTTAGCATTTCATTTTAACACCCCCATTGCTTGCTGTAGGCATGGGCAAGGATGTTGAACTTACTGGGAGATTTCTTTTAATGCTGTGATTCATCATTCATTGGTGTTTTTTTAAATTATTATTATGCAAATATCTCTGATGGCAAAGACCACTTTACTTCTGACTTTGAACTCAGATTCCTTTAACATTTTTTTCTTATGTGGGCAGACATTACAGGTACAAAAATGTCTTACAGTTTTTTTCCACTCCAGATTCACTTAACCATTATAAAAATGTTTGAGTTCAACCACAGGCTCTCAACGCTAGCAAATGATTTATAGTTTTTATATTGCTGTGTCTCAACGTGCTAGTCTTAATGCCCAATACAATAAATAGCAGAGTCCAGCAAAGCACAAAAGCTGAAAGTTCAGGGAGAAAACAGTCCATTATTAAGAAGAAGGAGAGAATATTCAGCCCTAATAGGTGACGCTCAGCCTAACAGCGGGGCAGCAAAGCAGCTCTGAAACGAACTCATTTAAAGGCTGCTGCCACAGATGTCTGATGTAGCTGTATCACCTTGGCTGTGATCGCATCAGATAGCAGTAATAGCAGAGTTGGATTTGGTGGAAACAGAGTCGCTAGAAACATACAAGATGCTGCAGAAAGAGTCACAGACAATTCTTTAAGCTCTCTGAGGGAGTGATCCAACTCCCACTGAAGGCAATGGAAATCTTTTGGGAGCTGGATCAGATTCTGAGGGTATGTCTATACTAGAGATGGAGGTGTAACTACCAGGTCAGGGAGGCATACCTGGCTAGCTGTGATCTAGTTAGTGTGCAGTGGGACAGGCTAGTATATACGTAGGGCTTGTATTCGGCTGGCTAGTCTGTCCTCCAGCTCAAGCCAGTGCAGCTACACATCTATTTTTAGGACATGAGCTAGCTCAATCAGAGCTAGCATGGCTATGTCTCCCCAAGTTGGAAATTACACCTCCGCTGCCAGTGCAGACAAACCCTGGGTCAGGACTGAAGCAATGACTCAGCCTGGTGTTAGCGGGCACTGTGTTGTTGGAGAAGCTGTTTTCCATATGCAATGTAGAACTGACAGTTGCTTACTTTGTATTTGATAAAGAGCTGAAGCATTGCTGCAGGGCAGGGGTACTGCAGCTGATGATCTGACCAAATTCAAGAGCAGGAAATTACACTCCTCCCATAACTCCAGCAAGCCAGTGAAGCACTTAGCAATCAGTGGGAGGGGTGATGTAGCCAGACAGACTTGTGCGTCATTGATCCCTGGCCAGTAAAATCTTCCCTTAGGGGACAGTTATTGCCAGGATAGTGGTTGCTGAAAGTTACATTGGGATCAAACCGACCCGCACCCAGCCCTAGGCCTGGGGAAGCAGAGAAGTGCCTTAAAAGCCATCTTTTCCTCCCTGGCCTTTGTATCCTGCAGCAAGTGCAGCTGCACCAGGCTGGAGGATCTGGCTCATGAATTTGTGCCCACAAACAGGCAGTCATCAAAGTACCCAGTTAGCACTCAACAAATTCAGTTTGTAAGTGCATGTCTGAGTCTATGCCAGAACAAGAGCTTAGCTATGGACAACAGTGGGCGTAATTTTAGAAGCAGGTTGATGCTTATTTGAAAATTTTGAAGTCACGGGAAAGAATGGATTCATAGATTTATAGAATATATGGCCAGAAGGGACCATTGTGATCATCGAGTATAACACAGGGCATGGGGTTTCTCCAAAATAATTCCTGTTTGAGCTAGGGCAGATCTTAGAAAAGCATGCAATCTGGATTGAAATACTTCCAGTGATGGAGAATCCCCCACAACACTTGATAAGTTGTTCCAACAGTTAGGTACCCTCACTGTTAAAAATTCGCATCTTATTTCTAGTCTGAATATGACTAGCTTGAACTTGCAGTCACTGGATCTTGTTATACCAATAGTTGTAAACTGAAGTCAGACAAATTCATATTAGCTGAAGGTAGCTGAGACATACGGTGAAACAGAATTGAACATGTGCAGGAAATGCAAGGATATTTGCTACACGAAACCAAGACATTAAAGACTCTCTTCTTCAGCTTCTTTCCTGTACTGGCATTATGAATTTCTGCACTTGCCTAACCCTCTGTAGAACTAGCAGCAGTTATATTATTATTACGATAGTGTTAATAAATTAACTAAGTAAGCAATAAATGTGCAAAAAAATGATTTGCTCACTACAGTAATCTGTTCTTCCCTTCAGAGCAATATTCCCTTGTCATCATTTACATTTGTCTCTTCTTCCTTTCCTGTCCCCATACTACTTGTCATTTGTGTTATGGTATTGGCCTAATCGAGACTGCAGATTCCTTGTGGCAGGGATCTTGACTCCTTTATTTCCTTCCTTATTTCCTCACACAAACGAATGGCACTACAGTCATTAACAGCGTTATGATAAGAATAGGATGAAGCAGCTCGTGCTATAACAGTGCTGAGATGACTTGACCCTTCAAGGCATGATCTGCCTCATCTCCCCTGGAATTCAGCAGGGTTCCAGGATACTCAGCACATCCCAGGACTGGGCTTCAATAAAGCAAAGTCCCTCCCACTTCCCCTCCGTGAACATGCAGGATTTAAAAATAGGCTGTATGAAGTGCAGTAGCTCTAGTACTCCGACTTAGAGTCTTCTTGGGAGAAGAGATAGTGGAACAAAATAATGTATTAGTCCAAAGGACCATCAGGCAAGATTTTAAAAGATGCAGATAGGCCCCTTCTGAGATCTTCAAAAGCACCAAGGGTGCTTTACTCCTATGGATTTCAATAGGAGTTAGGTGCCTAAAGTGCTCAGAGGCTTTGGAAAATCCCACTGGTCACCTTATCTGCATTTTTATATTCCTAATTATTTGTGAAAATCTGACCCTTTCCCTACAGAGCTTGATTCTTGGTATATCCCGAAAGCTAACAAAGTGTATAATATTTAGCTGAACTTTAGAAGTCAGAAATCATTCCTTTTCTATTTTGGACATTTTTACAGTGTTCAAAATACTGCCTCTTAGTCTTTGATTTTAAAGAAAGGAAGGTCTTTGGAAATAGACTCCTCCAAGTTAAGTCAGCAGTTTGATTGCATTCTTCATTATTATTTATTATTTATCCTACATTAATACCCAAAGGTCCCAAATTAATCCTTCCATTAAAATACAATAGATGGATGTAATAAGCTGTGACCTATCATCAGCCTAACTTCTTCTTGTATGCTGGATTTAATTTCTCCTTCCTATGTCTGTCTTGTCTATTTGGATTGCAAACTCTTCAGGGAGGGAAATTCCTTGTTTAGTTGTTTATACAGTGCCCAACACAACAGGACTTCAGTAGGGTCTTTGGTCACTACCATCAACTAATTAGTAATATTAGTACAGCTAACAGGCATTTATCTCACTGTGAGAAAAATAAGTAATGTTTTTTACCCTAATGTTTAGAAATCACTCTTTATTTGTTGTCCCATAGCATTTAGATTGTATCTGTAAGTAGCATTCTGTAAACTTATACAGTATACTATCAACATTCAGTGTAAAGCTGGTAGGAAAATGAGACTTGTCTACAAAAAATTGTCCGTTTTTGACCTGCTCTATTTCAATAGGCCAGATGCATCCGGGCCTATGCCAGTTTCCAGATGCAGTGTGCCCCAGCAGTGGGAAGTCCACCATCACAAAGCTGCAGTGAGAGATGTGACATTGCACTCCATATACTTTATAAAAATATGCTTATGAGTGTAAATAGATGTAACTGGAATATGCTTTATGCAAAAAGTCTCTTATAAGGGTATCATTACAAAACTCATGATCTACTGAGTGTGTTCATCCCATTTGTTTGCATGTATTATTTCTATGTCTGGAGTTAGGAAAATAAGATATAAACTTGTATTACTGATGCAAACATATTAAGTGGAAGCCATTAAGGGTGCTTCAGAATCAATGAACTGTGAATGGGTTTGTTTACCTACAAGCCTGCCTGGGTACCTGCAGGCCAGCGCTGGAAGAATGAAGAATGAGGTCTTACAGTGACATGTGTCAATGATACTGGAATCCATCTTAAACCTGGTGCTTTTCCATTTAGAAGGAGTGGTGGGGACCCAGAGAAACAAAAGATTCCTGCCTTGTGCCAAAGATATAAAAGGGGATCAGAACAGAACAAAGGGGGTTCCAGTCATGAGAAAGCACCTACTTTTCACCTAAGATGCCTGCTGGAACTAACAAGGGCTGTACCAGGGGAAAGGAATGGGCCCAGACTAGGAAGGAGTCTAGTCTGTGAAAGAAGCTTATTGGAACGTCTCTGAGGGTGAAATATTATCTGTAATCAGTTTCTTAATGTATTAGGCTTAGACTGGCATGTTTTGTTTTATTTTGCTTGGTAACTTACTTTGTTCTGTCTGTTATTACTTGAAACCACTTGAATCCTACTTTTTATACTTAATAAAATCACTTTTGTTTATTAATTAACTCAGAGTAAGTAATTAATACCTGGGGGAGCAAACAGCTGTGCATATCTCTCTATCAGTATCATAGAGGACGGGCAATTTATGAGTTTACCCTGTATAAGCTTTATACAGAGTAAAATGGATTTATTTGGGGTTTGGAACCCATTGGGAACTGGGTGTCTGGGTGCTGGAGATAGGTAACCTGCTGAGTGGTTTTCAGTTAAAGTCTGCAGCTTTGAGGGCGTGGCCCAGACCTGGGTCTGTGTTGCAGCAGACTAGCGTGTCTGGCTTAACAAGGCAGGGTTCTGGAGTCCCAAGATGGCAGAGAAAATGGACTCAGAGGTAAATTCAGCACATCAGGTGACAGTCCCAAGGGGATCTCTGTGGCCGAACACATCACAATAGGAGGCAGCTACTATCTCCCCTCTGCCAGGGTGCCCCCAGGCAGCCAGCACAACCTCACAAGTAGCAGTGCTGTCATCTGGGGGAGGTGGCTGACTCAGCATATTCCTAACTTCAGTCTCTATTTAGTGAAGTCCTTGAGAAAGTGTGGCAGTGGAAACACCCATCCTTTCCTCTTGGGATGAACTTGCCCCTGTAGACTGGCCTCTGCCATATCACCAGAATACTGGGCATTCCAGTACTTCCAGGAATGGCATTACCCCTTCTCCCCCTGTGACATACTATTCAAAATGGTGTCCCCCATCCATGATACTGGACAAAACCACATCTGGTTTTGTCTCAGTACTGGACAGGGAAGAAACCTTAGAAAAAGAGCGAGGAGCCCGGTGGCACCTTAAAGACTAACAGATTTATTTGGGGATAAGCTTTTGTGGGTAAAAAACCCCATCCCCAAATAAATCTGTTAGTCTTTAAGGTGCCACCGGGCTCCTCGTTGTTTTTGTGGGATACAGACTAACATGGCTACTCCTCTGATACTTAGAAAAAGAGGACTGTCCAGTCCCAAACTGGATGAATGGCCGGTTTATGCCCCTCCTACCCCTCTAGCCTTATTGGAGAAAGAGGTGAAGGAAAAAAGTGTTGGGGGAAAGCCTTGGACTTGGGAGACCTGGGTTCAAGTCACTGCTGCACCACAGACATCTTGTGGTACCTTGGATTTGTCAATTATTCTCTGAATGGCTCAGCTCCCCGTCTGTAATACAGACATACTGGTACTTTGCTACCTCACAGGGGTGTTGTGATGATAACACATTAGGTGCTCAGATATCACGATAATTGGAGAAATTTAAATACCTTGAATAGATAGGTGCTGCAGCCCTCACTGGGGCAAGAATGTGCAAATTATACCTCTCCTGTGCCAACAATGATGGGCCTCTATTATTATAATGATTACAGTATAAACTTAGCTACATGCTGCAGAAATACATACTGTTCACGCATTGTCTCTCTCTAAAAATATTCAGGGTATTTAAAAGGTTGCCTGTAAATTTAAATGCTTAAACTGCTTTAGATCTTTATTTTTTGTCATGTAAACCCAGATTTCTCATTGTGAAATCTGGTTCAGGGATCTGTGTCACTCAAAAGTGATTCCCAAGAGCTGGCCATGCAAGCGGGGAAAAAAAAGTAGAAATAGAAGAAAAGGCAAGAGTAATGTTTCTTGTTGGTAGTTTTCTTCAATAATTAATTATTTACTATAATTTCTCTAGATGTGTTGGTTATTCTCTGCTACAGTATGTCTGTTGCCACAATAAACTAAGTGAGCATTTAGATTGCTATGGCCAACGGCCATCTGTGATATGGTTAATCTCTCTGCCTTTGATTCTGGACGCATCCTGCAATTTTGAAATAACTCATGTGGGAATTTTGAGACTGTTCAAACTTCTTTCATCTGTGACCCTCTTTATAGATTTTAGGCATGTATGATACTTGCCCCAGGGGAGACGGCTCACTTCAGAACCTTGTCCTGTGGGTGAAGGCAATAGGCCATCCATTACCCTCTTCCTCCCGTTCTCAGGTTAATGACTGTATTAAATATTAAACAGGGTTCTATCTCCAGAGTGCCTGTATAAGTGATTTTACATTATCTCATCCACTTTTGGCATAAGCCCTTCTCTGATTTCTTATAAAGTGTGTTGCTTCTGTCTAGCATAACTCAGAGAAGATCATGATTGATTTGACAGCCATTAATGCAATGTTTAATATTAACCTTCATCTTCAGTAAGTGAGGATGATGGTGGAAAGGAAGGGAGGGGAGGTATTGAGGGAGGTTGTAGATCTTCCCCACATTTTATTTCATATGCAGTCTATGCAGGTTAACATCTAGAGATGTGTGGCAGGCTGGATGGAGCTGTGTCTGGTACATAAAAGGAATCCTTTGCCTAGATGGGGTTTTAAATCAGGCACAAGGGACAAAGATGGGTTTAAGTTTCTCAGAGTTATGCACCCCATTGTTCCCCATGATGTTCTGTTCAATTGCTAAAGCATCTTTAATTTACATAATTGTACATGCTGTGCTGCTGAAATGCTGTGGTGCCATACTGGAGTGGAGAAAATTCTGGGCTGTGGCATTCCCAGAATGCTCTCTGCTGTGATGCTCCAGGAGCAGGGCAGAATGGCATTGCAGCCTTGCGGAGCATGTCAGCAAAACTAGAAAGAGACTTTGAAAATGCATCATACCATTTAATAACTCACCCTCCTGCACAAGGTCCTCAACCAATATGCAGCATTTTCAGCATGTGAGAAGAAGCCAGTCACATACTCCCAAGAAGTGTGACTCCATGTGACACAGGAACAAGACAGAGAGGTAAATTTGGAGACTATGCTGGGGTAAATAGACAGTGCAAAGCAGAAGAAAGAATGTTTTGGAGCATTTTGGTTTTAGACCTGGTGTCCTAAAGCACAGGTGAAAGGACAGAGAAGGAGATAGGTAGGATCTGGGAGAAAGGAGGGTGGCCACAAGAAGTGTACCTCACAGCATTCAAAGCTCCACAAATAAGATCTCGAGGAAAGGGCTCAGTGCTGGGTTAAGGAATTACTTAAATTCCCTTTTTCTTTGTGTTTAATGAAGGGAATAGGAAAGAGAATATGGAGTGGCAGTGATGGGGGAAGGAAGAGAAGGAAGTATGGAGTCTGATTCAAGGGTTTGGCTGAGCTATGATCATTATAGGATATGGAGAGTGGTGGGGGGGAAGATGGCTTTATTCTGTGCAACCCCCTTTTCCCTCCCAGGGTACTCGGGAGCAGGCAACCCATCTATTAATAATGGAGATCCTGAGGATCCCAAGCTGCGATGGGGAGTGAGGTGGGAATTCTCTAGTCACCCCTCTGCAGTAGTCCCCTTACTCATATGGCTATCTCTAGTTGGCGGTGCCTCCATTGGGCCAGACACTGTCTACACCTGTAGGTGTACTTCAGTTGCCTCCAGGAACAACAGTATAAATAACAGGTCTTACAGATGCAATAAACACCCAAAATAAAACCAACACAATTTTACTTAAAAGTTTTTCCTAGCAACATACAATGGAAAATGCAACAGATTAATATCGGTTAACTGTTATAACTACCGTCCAGGTCAGGAGGTGGTACTGCAATTGTTCAACTAGTGGCTACAGCTTTCAACAGCAACACAAACCTATAGCAACACAGTGCTATTAGCATTATACACAGATCCACCCCATACCTGAGTGTGCACTCTCCCTTCAGTGTGTAGTCCTGGGCCCTCTCTTGTGCTGGCACGCTGGGTGAGCAGGAGTTCAGGCCAGCACCCTGTAAGTCTGACAGAGGCAGTCCAGGTGAAACAAGGAGTGAGGCAAGTTTGTACTGTAATCAGCTTAAGTTGCCCAGTACTAGATAGCAGGAACAGCTGTTTATAGCAGTAGCCTCTGTTTCTGACAAAGCCATAAGTTTCCCCTTTTCTTCTTAGACTTACGTAGACACACCAAGTCTTAACACTGTATCTTCAACACAGAGAGCATGCCCCAGGGCTAACTTACACTTTCCTCAGTCATCTGTAAGCCAAAGTCAGATCTGCTGCACAACTGACAGCCTCTAGCTTTTGGTCTCAATGCCTAGCTGCAGAGAAGGAGCCCAGTTGTCAACTGTAGTCGCATGTCTTCAACCCCAGCAACTCAACAAAAGGGCTCTGTGACAGTTTTATTTGGCTCAGACCTCAAAGGGAGCAGCAGCTCTCTTTTCTAGGTCCCTGCCCACAAAATGCAGCCACCTCTGCAGCAGTCTCTGACCCAAGAAGCTTAGTCTAGTCCTCGAGGGCACCCAGGACAGCATCCTGGGATTTGCAGTTCTTCAAGCCACCATATGGTATATAGAGGTCTATCTAACCAGAATACCTTTGATAGGTTTCAGAGGCTCCTCAGATAGGGGTCCTACATCTAATTTTGTGACTCCCCAATTCAAGGGCTGCTGCAGGCTGATTTGGTCCTAAGTGTAAATTAGAGCAGCCCCACTGCTGCTGAAACTTACACTGTGCTGCCCAAGAATTTCTTCCAGTGTCTGCAGAAAGCTGGACCATAGAGAAATTCCAGTCATGACCCCTTTTCTGAACAACTTCCCCTACATTCAAGGCTATTGTGGACCATTTGGGGACTCCCTTAATACTGGAACATTTTTGGAGTAGCTGGTTAAGCTGACTTTACTGTCCCTTTCTGCCAACAGAGTGGCACAAATGGAACCTTAATAGAACAGAGAATGTGACCCAAACTGTAAATGAGGAGGAAATGGGTCCTTTCTGACTCCAACTTCCAGATCAATGCAGTATTTACCATGACCAAAACATATGTCCTAGTTTGGGACTTATGAGATAACTGAAGTTTATTGCTGAACAAAATGTATTATTGTATATGGGAATCCCAGTGTGAATTACACCAGCTTTTCACTGCTGTTTCTAGATGACTTCCCAGGAGTTATTGTTGATTTAAACTTGTGTTAGCAAGAGGAGAATCTGCCAGCTGCAGTTTAATGTGCATTAGTAGTTTTCTAGTACTATGGGCAAAATCACACATATGGCTTACCAGGAAACAAGCATTATGTGTTGGACAGTTAGTTAAGGTTTTGGACTTCTCCATCTTAGCCCCTGACAGAAGTAGGTTCTTCGGGATCCTGTATAGTTCTCTTTTTTTTCTCCCACTGTATGTTTACAGAAGGATCTAATGGGAACAAGCATTCCATTGCATTGTCCAACTCCGCCTTCCAGTCTTTTGCTGTTTAGATAAATGCAGTGAGTGCAGTTCTTTTGCTCAGAGTCTGCACAGCTGCAACCTTGACGTGTGACCTGCGTTTGAAATAGATCTTGACCTGAGCCAACAAAAAAATGCCTTCAGTCAGATAGCTGCAAGGAACCCAGTGTGAAATGAGCCTCTTGATTTCATCACTCCACTTTACTGCTGTCCACCTATTCCCAATACTGCTCTCTTCAGAGGCAATAGGTTATCTTAGAGCTGAATGAGCCTGCAGTCTGTAAGTGTCTCTTGGCACGCTCCACTGTAGGTTGAAACCTCCAGGTCAGTACTGAGATACGCAGATGGAACAGCTGACTATAGCATACTATATGTTTAAGCCTCACTGATTCCAACCGAATAAAACAATAATAGTAACACAGAACTAACTTCATTTTCAACTTTTACAGCCTTTTCCATTGAATCTTAGTTAAATCTAAATGTCTCCTATATACTTTTTATTCATAAACCAGGAGCTAGTTTCTTAAAACCTTAATGTAATCATGGTTTTTTTCACTTCATCTCTGGTCCAATATGTCCAATATATTATTTGCAGTCAATCATCTTTACGGAACAGGATAATTTAGCTAGCTGGAAAATATCAAAAGAAAATTTGAAAAAATGATTTAAAGGAGGGATGCTGATTTGGGTCAGGTAAAATACATAAAATGGCATTTTCATAGTTTCTTTAGTGCCAGTTGAAACAAATTCTTTTTTGTCACCTCTTTTGTCATTACTGTCATGCTGGACCCACAAATCACCAGCAATTAGCTTCAGTGTAAATTGTTGTGATAACATTTACCATTTACTGGTCAAAAAGAAAAGGAGGACTTGTGGCACCTTAGAGACTAACCAATTTATTTGAGCATAAGCTTTCGTCTGATGAAGTGAGCTGTAGCTCACGAAAGCTTACACTCAAATAAATTGGTTAGTCTCTAAGGTGCCACAAGTCCTCCTTTTCTTTTTGCGAATACAGACTAACACGGCTGCTACTCTGAAATCTTTCATTTACAGGTCATTATTCTTTGGTTGATACATTAGAAGTTAGAAGCAAATGGCCAAATGGGCTAGAAAATTAGAATTTAATGACAATAAATAAATAAATAAATAAATAAATTAAAGCTAATAAAATGTAAGGTATTGGAAACACTGTGTAAATAGGGCTGCATATGAGTACAAGGATATGAGACAGACTTTGTTCAGTATTTATCTTCATTTGTTGTTAACTAGAACAGGATGTGAAAATCACAAAGGACACACACTGTCGACATAAATTTAAAAAGCCATTTTCCCCTAAAAACCTAAATGCCAGTTAAGAAGAGTAAACCAGACCCAATTAAATTAGTATTTGCACACGCTGATATTAACAATTATTAAAGCATCAGTAGGGGGAGAAGAGTGATTACTGCAGTCAATGTAATTGGCCTTTTCCAATGGATTAAAAGAAAAAGTTGACTTTAACTGGCTTTGTGCAGAAGAAATTTCCATTTAGTTGCGCAAGCATGTTTATCTGAATGAAATTAATTCCCACTGGCAATGGGGCAGGATTTGGAGTTGTTCACTTCCCATTATTGCCTGTATATTGTCAGGGCAGATCAGGCATTGTAGCCATTAACAGCTTGTCTGCTTAGTTTAATGATCATCAAAGTATGATAAAGGATGACAGATTAATACTATTTTTACTCTAATAGCACAGCAGTTGTGGCTTGGTTTGCTCAGCATGTATTTTCATCTACTTATTCAGGACAGGAGGTTCATGAAAATGAGCTGCTTCATCCCCTCCCTCCATTCTCCTTTAGACGATGTTGTTAAAAAGAGCAACTAGAATCTGAATAGCAAGTGGTATGCCCTTCCTCTCTCCTACTGAAATACACTCAGGTGTCATATCCGAAGATGACACAGGGTGCACATGCAGAAACATACACCATGCACAAAAGATAAAAGCATGAAACTTTTTACGTTTGGATTCTCATTGCACCCTGCATCTCAACTGCCTTTGCCAATGTGCATGGCTGCATTTGTCCTTCAAAGCTTGAGACAGATGAGAGATGCTGGACATATTTTATGAGACTCTGACAAGCTGGATGCCCATTTTTGAGTTTACAGCACTATGCGCTGCAGCTATCATGATGGATAGTAGACCTACAATTCTGCCTGGCAACATGATTTGAGCTTGCATTCAGAGAAGTCTTTTAAGGAAACAGCTGACAGTATTTATTAGCTGCAGAGTTTATTAACAGAAAGTTCATCACTGCCTAATTTTTTTCCCTTGGATTCTGTGTTTGATTTTAATTGGAACATTTATTTCAATTTGTCTACAATTTTTGTGTGTGACAGCTTTAAATGGTGATAGCCTGAATGGGCATGGAATGAGGAAAATGCCTGGGGGTACCAAACTATCACTTTATATTGTGTAACAGTAGAAAAGAAGTATATGTTGGAGTGATTGACATATGGGTTGCAGACCTGCAGACCTGGACCATCTCTGAGATGAATCTTTTGGCCTGTGGAGCTGTGGGAGGGAATGTAAAAGAAGACAGTAAAAGCATAAGAGAGTAATTATATACTCATGATTAATTTCACTTAGTTTGCTCTTTTTCAGATGGCTTCTGTGAAAAACAGAGGAAATAACAAGCCGTTGAAAAATAAAACAAGTGGTTTGTAAACCAACACCAGCCAAAATTGATCATTTTGGCAATACAGCTCTGTCTGCTGGTTACCTAGGCAGAGTAAGTGTGTTCATGTAAATTAAATCTGTTCATGAAGAAAAGCCTTTTCTCCCCAGCTCATCACTAGCTGTCAGGGGAGAACTCATTCAGACCTTGCTTATAAAGTAATTGAGAAAGATGTCTTAGAAGAACCTAAGTAAAGATTGAGAAATGCTTTGAGTTACATGCAACAAACTCTTACCATGGGCCAACTTCTGCCCAAAATTGCACATGAATCCCATGGACTGCGGTGAGAACTTTGTGCCATCTCAGGGCAGGATTGGATCTACAAAGTGGAATTCTGGTGTCCTGCAAGCAGCTATAATAATCACACAACTCTGCTTTATTCTGGCTTCTAGTACAATGTGTTTTAGCAAATGCCAAAGCTTTCAGTCTGATCTCTCTCTCTCTCGCTCTCTGTTCTCAGATGCTATTCTTCCTCTTCTACTCTGTTCCATCAGCACTTTAAGCAGATATGCTTCTGGTCTGAGTGGTGCTTTGGTTCAGTTGCTGTAGATATTGATTCACTGTGGCAGGGAAGTGGGGGGATGGTTTCATGATGTATTCAGGAGAAGAGCAAATAGAAATGATTGACTTCTAATGAATTGGTCGGTGTAAACAAATTATTAACACATTGTCAACTCTGAGTTGTTTGCAGGACTGAACAGACCACCATGGCAAACTGGAAAAGGTGAGAAACTAAGGGTAGGTCTCTCTGTACAGTGCTGCAGAGGAGCAGTTGTACCAATACAGCTGTGCTGCTGCAGCACATCTGGTGAAGACGCTCTATGCCAATGGGAGAGAGCTCTCCTGCCAACATAGTGCTGTGCAAACAAACACTTATATTGGTGTAACTTATGTCGCTTGAGGGGAGTGGCGTATTCACACGCCTGAGCGACATACATTTCCCCAGCATATTCTGTAGTGTAGACATAGCCTAAGCAACTCAGTCATTCAGCACCTCATGTACACTTCCCACAAAAGCTCCTCTTAGTCTGAACAACTTCCCTTCCACCCACGCAGCCCATATATCTAGTGCAGACTTACTCTGGATGGAATTTAAAAATAAAGATTTGTAGGGAGTTTAGGGATATCTCATAGCATCTAGCCCCAAAGCACAAATAAGGGGTGCTTCCTGTTATATCGGCCCCCACCCCATCCACCAAGCTCTCTCATGTCAGCAGCAGGAGAAAACCCAGCAATGATCAGTGTGGATGGAGTGGCAATGCCAGCTGGCAAGGACTGAGAGGAATGGAAAACAGGGAGAGCTGTAGCCACAGTGAATAGCTGCCATATTTTGTGCAGCTCTACATGTGACATTTAATGTAAAAATGTTAATGAGTGTATTTGCATACTTGCAACTAATTTGCATACAACTGTATACTCCAGCTTTAAAATAAAAATTATGTGGAATGAATTCAATGCTCACAAAGCCCTGGTGAATGAAGCCCTCCTCTTTACCTATAGAGCGGTAGCAGGGAAAGATTCCCAAGCACACTGCCCTGCCAGCATCTGGGGAAAAACTTCCCCTATGGTAATAGGGGTATAGCAGTCTCCATGGCCCATGAACTTGGTCTCTTTGCTGAGCCTGCCATTTAGTGCAAAGTTAGTTGGTGAGTATGTGGTGATATTGGAGCTGGGACTCACCAAACCTGTTTCATATAGGAGCCAGCAAACATTTGTTAGATTGAAATGACTTTATTCCCTATTAAACTGGACTGTACTCCTAATGAAGACCTACAAGCAAAAGGCTCTAAAGCTTATTGGCAGTGTCCTGAGGCATTCATTCCCTAATAAGTGCTAATAGCAGGGAATGAAGCTGTTTTCTGGAGAGATACATTTATTAAATCAAGTCATGCTTTTTGGAGTTTGCACAGGCAGGTTTTCCACTCTCTGTACACAGACAAAAATCTCCTATACTCTGTTCTCCCTCTTCTTCAAACAAAACTATAGTATGGGTTATAAACGATAACAAAAATATAAACACAACATCCAAGTTCACCTCTACATATGTTTTGCTAGATAAAATCATTTCAACAATTATTTCATGTTCCTACACTAACTTACAGATGTGTCTTACCATCATGGGTCAACAGCAGGTTTCAGTCCTCAAATGCACAGAGCCATTCTATATCACTTCTCCTATCAGAACAACTGGTGTGGGAAGGAATGCTGTTATCTTCTATGAGGGAAACACAACACATACATTAGCAGTGGGTTATACATCTCTTTGAGAACTAACATTAGAATGTTGTATGTCAGGATGCAGGATTCCTACCTCCGGGAGGAGAGTAGGTCTAATGCATAATGATACACCTGTTTGGGTCCTCTGCAGCGACTGAATCTGGGACTCTAGAGCTAAAAGCATGAGCTTCTACCACTTGACCTAAAAGGAAAATGTATCTTAGCAGGAGCAGACTCATAAACTTCTACATGGGGTTGGTCTGTGGTCTGGTCACTAGAGAAGGACTGTATTAGTGTGAGTTAAACTAGCACGTAATTTATGAACCTGTAACTGAAAGGCAGTGTGGTAAAGTGGCTAAGCATTAGACCTGTTCTGGTAAGGACCTGTGTTCTGTTCCTGGCTTTGCTTACAGTAACCTTCTTCAACCTCCTGGTCATTTTATCTGTACAATGGGTGAATGGTACAGCTGGGATTATGAAGCCTTGGTCAGTGAGGGTTGTGAAGTACACAGAAATATTAAGGACACAGTCAGCAGAAGACTTGGGTTTAGAATTCATTGGCTCTTGGCTTGTAGCTCAGCACACTTCTCTTGGCTATGGATATGATCTTTTTCAAGCAGGTTAACCCTGGCATTTCTTTACTGTAGTGGGTTGGCAGTTTGAACTACTGCAGGTGCGTGGGGAGTGAAGTGGATCTGTGGGCTCTGTGTGCTAATTCTGTTCCCTTTTTTGGAGAAGGTGAATAAACACCCTGATGTCTTAACAGCACCCTTCCCATCACCATTGAACCTGTCTCTTACTCTCTAATTGCTAAACCACATTCCTTTAATTCTGTAACTTTTTTCTGAATAGGCCCCCAATAGAGCATAAAGACCTACGTGGCAAAACTGCAAAGTGCTCTCTGTCAGGCATCCCTGATGTATCCATCATCCTATTAATATGTCAAAATAGAGGGAAAGAAAATCTGTGCAATCAAACCTTTAAAGCCAGAGTATATTGTACCTTGCTATTTGTGAAATAATTCACTCAATTTACAACAATTTATGATGAGTCCAGGTATGAAAAATAATAATATTTTTGAGTAAGAAGGCCACTAAATTAAAGCACAGCCACAGAGCTAGGAGGGAATGGGTGAGTGAAATGCCTTCAGATTTCATAGTGGCATGAAAACTGCTGGAGCTTGGTCCTGAAGTAAAAAGGCAGAGAATCACAAGGGCCTCATGACTTCCACAGGACATTTTTCAATGACACATAAAGAAACTAGGATTCAGAAAATAGGATCCTTGTTATTTTATTGCCTTTAAGAAGGAGCTGGGGTTTTCATGTTTCCTCCTTTTTGTACCACTTGTGAATTAACATTAAAACTTGAACAATTGGCTGAAAGAGTTGATGTATTAAGGGAACAATGTAAAGCTTCCTTTCAATTGCTATATTTACTGTGAAGAAGCTGTACTACCTCCGTTAAATCTTACCTGAACTGAGTCACACAGAGAATTTGATTGATAAAGTGTAGGAGAATTGAACTTTATGACTGAGCACCAGACCTCTATCAACTGTGGGAGGGGATGTGTATCACAAACACAGCTGTCACCGGCACAGCCCAACTATTACATCTTTACAACCGGCAAATTAACAGCCCCATGGATGGAGCACAGGCTGATCCATATATATAGACTGAATATGGAATGAAAACCATTTGAAACTACAGTGATTTAAGCTCTGGTGAACAACTTCCTCTTAACTTCCTTGGGAAATTCTGGTTATCTTGTTGCCCTTCATTGGTTAAATGGCAGGCTGAAAGGCAAGCTAAAACTTCCAGCATGGATGTATTAAACTCAGCCTTTTTTAAAATTCAGTTCATGAGGCCATGAGAACAAGTAGAGCTGACTTGAGCTTCCTCTTTTGTGCCAAAAACCATACAAAGGAGAAAAACACACACACACACACACACAGAGGTATAGGAAAGAAAAGTCTTCAATCTGCATTCCACAGGCTGTATAATCTGCATTCCACAGGCTGTATACAGAAGCCAGAGTAGATACCTTCTGCTGCCCCGTCAAAGTGGCAGTGGACCAGGGGGAATAGTTGGTGGAGGGTAATGCTGCAAAAATTCAGAGTTGATTCTGCATAATGTAAGACTAATGTTTCGCACAGGACATGGGCTCAGCACATCATAGGGATGATCTGGAGCAGCATACACTATGGATTACTGATTTTTTTCTGAACATTTCTGTATAGACTTCAGTTAGGCTCATTGCCCCTCGCCCCAAGCCTAGAGGGTATGGGGGCAGGGTGGGAGAGAGAGAGAGATTTGCTTATCAAATTTTTTTCAAGTATATGCCAGGTAAAAATCTAAAACCAAATTAAGTTGTAACATAGTGTGGCAATTGCAACATGGCCTCTTGCAGCTTCCAGAAATGTCCTTCTTTATATATAGATTTTTAAAGGAACAATGGAACATATACTGTAATTAACATTGCAGTATAATAACATAAACATAAACACAACACTATGTAGAAAATGAGGAAAACCAAGCAGAAGATTTAGGCTCTTTGCTAAGCTGCTGGCTGCTCAGACTCTGCTGGTAGGCTTATTTGTCCAGCTATTGTTTGCCATGTATCATTGTGTGCAGAGGAACATGGATTACAGGCATCACTGCGGGTCTGGATCCAATACCATGGGAGAAATATCACAAAGTGTTCTCCAAACTGAGTGCACCATAAAGTGGAGTATTGCTGATTAAAAGCACTCTGAAACATTTTACAATGATATTTTAGATCATTGCTTCAGGCTAACCTATTCGAATATAGGTGCCTAAAATAAGATACCGGATTCCATATTTCGGCATTTATATAAATTGCCTGATTTTCAGACAGGCTGAAGTCAGCAGTTATGACTGCTCAGTACTTCAGAAATCAAGCCTAAGTGCCTAAGTACGAACCATATTTTAGATACCTCAATTTGAAAATATTTACTAAATTGCCCATTTTACAATGTCATATGTAGGTGCCAACTTCTATGTCTGGACCATAAATATTTTTACTTCACATTTTCACGTTATATATAACTCCATCTACAAGAATTTCTTTTAATTTGAATGCTTCAACAGCAAAACACACAAATCAAAACTCACAGATGATATGTAAGGTGACCTTACACTTAGTTTCTTTTAGCGACAATTAGGATCCTGTTGTGTTGTTTGCTCTTTACACTCTTCTTATATGGCATCAACATTACTGGAGGTTTGCTTCTGCACAATCGTCTGCTGAATAACCTTTTTGATCCACTAAGGATACATCGTCCACCAAAGGTCTCATTTTTTTGCCTCATGTTCTTTTGCCATCAACTTGCCCTTCCAGTGCCCGTAAACATGCATTACCTGCTGACTCTCTTAAAATGCACCCTAAAAATCAAATCTTTTTTTCCCATAAGCTCTCTGACTAGCGTTTGCTAAGTTCCAATAAATCTCCAGCATTTTTTCATTGGTTATTTGGTCTATCCATAATGTTTTGCTCTTTACATAACAAATGCAAAATCAAGGACCCACATGGGCACAGTGAGGTCAAAATAACCATGTTTACTAATTATACACAACATTCATGGCCTAGCTACATATACACACTGCTGCTGGGGTATAGGACAGAGAAAGCACCACTAGAGTTCCCACAAGCTATTTAATGGGATACAATTTAATTCTATAAACTCCAGATCAATTTAACTATCTGTGAGTAATGGGGGTGGAGGTGGTCATATCAAATGTTACTTGCATACTAGGAAGTTGGATAAGGCGTAAATTTCCTTGAATTTGCACGTTCATATATTAGTCATTTTTAAGTTTACTTTAATTTACATATTCATATATTAATATTTTTTCTTGCCATACTCCTCCCTTGTGTCTCTCTTGGTTATGAATGATGCTGCTGTAGACTCCCTAATGGCTTGGCTATACTGGGAGATATTCTGGATATTCCTACTTAACTATTCATGATTAATTACATGTGTGGACGGTTTTATTCCAGAATAAGAGTGCTTTATTCTGAATTAGTTTAATCCAAAATAGTTTAACATGCAGTTAACCAAGAATAGTTAATTCCCTTTAAATTCACACTCTACCTTACTCTGATTTTACTTTCACAAGCCTTTAAACAGTTTCAGGCTCAAATAAGGGCCAACTTGAGAGGTTATATTTATCCCCAAAGGGTGATATGTTGGTAAGTAATTGTAAGTGAGAGTTTAAATCAGTCAATGTAAGGGAAATTAAGGGTGTCTAAACAGGTGTTTCTTAGCTGTGAGAAGAGAGACTGGAAGTAAATGTAAGATGTAAATACCATTATCTGTAAGAAAGTGTAAGCTATAAATTAGATTGCTTTACACTGAGTCACTGTGACCCACCCTATGCTCACTGATGCTGGTGTTAATCCTGAGTTAATCCGTGGTACTTTTATCTGTGTATGAGGAAAGAAAATGGCCAAATTAGATTCTCTTAGACTCATTTGGGTGCACTTCTGAATTTGAATTTGTCTGAGTGAAAAACTGAATCAGAATCAGATTCTGGCAGTGGCGTGCACAGAAATAAAAATTTGGCCACTTTTGGTCTGAGGAGCTGGCTCCCTTCCCCCACCCCATGCAGCCCCAGGATCAGAAGAACTGGCAAGCTGGCTCTCCCCCGCACGGCCGTAGGAGATGGTTCTTCCCCCGTGGCCCTTGGGCCACTGCAGTTGGCTCTCCCGCCAACCTCCATGGCCCCAGAACCAGAGGAGGTGGCTCTTCCCTCCTCACTCTGCAGCCCAGTGGAGCTCGATGTCCCCTGGCAGCTGTAGGAGCTGGATCTCCCAGCCCGACCCGGGGGGCCAGAGGAGCTTGCTCTCCCCACCCCGGAGGAGTTCTGGGCCCTGGCCCTGCTGATTGAGGGGGCCCATGCCCCTGTTTGCCTCCCCCTTGTGCATGCCATCATCAGATCATGGATTTGATATCCCTATTCATCCAATGTATAGGTTGATAAGATAGGAAATTGAGTCTCAGCGGCTTAAATTACCAAAAACTTCAGTTGGGATAGTGATGAAAGTGTCAAGAAGAAAAACAGGAGATTCCTTTCTAAATATGCATAATCTTGAATAAAGAGGAAGAATAGCAGAAACATAACACTGAATTTATGTTCCCATTTTGGACCTGTGCATTCCCAACCCATGGAACCAGTAGAGTTTCACTTCATCTCCCAGGTGCAGAGGAAGTACTGGGGCTCTAGGGCTTTTTCCAGAGACAATTCAATTGGCAAAAAAAAAATTGGTTGTGCATGGGTTTTGTTTTGGTGGCAGCCTGAATAGCGGATAGCTAGGAAA
The DNA here is from genome assembly GCF_015237465.2 of Chelonia mydas. Classification (NCBI taxonomy): domain Eukaryota; kingdom Metazoa; phylum Chordata; order Testudines; family Cheloniidae; genus Chelonia; species Chelonia mydas. The sequence continues at coordinate 85,961,839 of NC_057851.1, read as the reverse complement.
TATATTCTTACCATACTATAGCAGTTATTCATTTATGGTGCAAATCCAGTTTCTTTGTTGGCTCATTATTTAAAGTAACATATAGGCTCCTTTTCTTTCGGTAGATATTTATTGTAATGTTACATTTAACTAATGGTGCATTACAAAGGGATTCTTATTGGAGGCAGCAAATGAGAGTTACATGAATATCAAATTAATTCATCATCATCTGCGCTAATAAAAAACTAGCAAATGAATTCATAATGGGACCACTTATTGTGCAACCTTTTTTTCCTAATTGTCTTTAAGAGGTAAGGGGAAGAACAATGATTGAAATCAAAGTAATACAGGAAATGTCCAGGCATTAGTACACAAAACCACACACTCGATATTGCATAGCACCAGTATATACATATGTAGCTTCTGAGTCAGATCCTTACCCGATGTAAATTGACATAACCTCATTAACTTCCAAGGAGCTGAATTGATTTAAACCAGTTGAGGATCTGGCTCTACAGCTCATGAGAAGTGGTAGTCACAGATGTGTGGTGGATGCATTAAAGGGATGCAGACCTTAGACAGAGGGCAGCACGTTGGTGGGCAATGATCGGTGAGGTTTCTTGACTAATCATTGTCTTTGTACCCTTCTGTCACTCTCAGCTTCTCTGAATATTAAAGAAATTCCCTTTGCATCTTAGTGTGCCAAATGATCATCCTCTCTTCATACACATAAAACTTACATCCTGCATGAAATCTATCAATGTACATAAGACAGGTGAGCTACTTATGATTTTAAAAAAAAATATTCCAATGCCACTGAGGTTTGACCATCACCTGGCCATCTGGTGCCCTTTATCTCAAGTGTATTGTTTGTCTAATTTAGACTGCAAGCTCCTTGGAGTAAGTACTATGTCTTCCTTTTTATTTGTTATAGGGTCAAGTACACAGTTAGCACAAAATAATGACTGCAGATAATGTTGAAGACAATGATAATTGATGTCTTGCACACCACAGCTTTATTAATGGAAATACTCAACTAAATGCGGAAATTGTGTAGCTATAAATTAAAATGAAGAAAAATAAAACCAAGAGTTTAAAAGCAACTATGTGTCTCTTGCTTTATAGCCCTGCATTTACTGGATGGAGGTGGCTGATGCTGAAGCACAAATCTTCATTCCGATTCTCATTTTAAACCCAGAGCAATGTGATCCATGTTGTTGTCCAGGCTCTTGCCCCTGCCTCTCCTGTGGCCATTTATGAATCTGCTCCAGCTTCTTCTCCTCCTGGGATTTCTGAATTTGCTTCTGTGAGTGTCCCATGAAAAATGATGGGTGGCTACTATCCTACTAAAAGCAGCATGTTTCACAGGTTCTCCCAGTCTTAGCAGTTCTGTATGACAGTGGAGCACTTGTCAGGTAGGTTTATTTTCAAATCAGGTGATTACATAAATCTATAGGGCATGATTCTTATCTCATGATGGTGTAAGTCAGGAGTAAATTCATTCAAGTCACTGGATATGAGTATAATCAGAATCAGGTCCTATTGCTCAGTTGTTAGTGATGTCAGTCTACGAGATTATGACCGATAGGTGCGGCTAGCCCTACTAGTACAATCAAAATTAGAGATGGGGAAGACCACAGTGTTCTAATACACCATCCCCCTGAAACTGCAGCATATAGTAATAAAAGAGATTAAACTGATAAGGCCAGAAGGAACCGTGATCACCACCTGGTCTGACCTCCGGAGTAACACCGACCATAGAATTTCACCCTTGATTTTAGCCAAAAGACCAAGTGGAGTGACTAATATGGCTAATGATATTTGCATCGTCAAATATAATAGTACAGTATTTGCTTTACAAGGGACTGAGCCTCACTTGTTCAGAACCAGATCAGGTGACCTCCCCATACACTTGTCCTCTCAAGCAAAACAGTTTTAATTGTACCCTCTTCAGACAGATGCTTACATTGTCCCAATCTATTCTACATTTCACCCTTCAGTTTCACTATCAGAACTGTTTCCACAACTTCATGGTAGCAGCCACATTCTGTTTCCTGCTCATTTCAATACCTGTAATATTAACTTAATTATATAATGTGTGTCATCAGATGTTAGCTGTGTGTGTGTGTTCTCTCTGTGTGCTGTCCCAGCTCTGTGCAGATAGTTGGCACAGCAGACCTCGATCAAACTGCCCAATAAGACCACAAGACCTGTTTCAGTAGCGAAGGTGCTTGGTCAGATTTATTGTCAATGAAGCACAGTCCTAATGCCCAGGCTCAATGGTTATAGGACCACTAACACATGTATGCCCCTTGCAATGGACTCAGCTCAGTGAATGGTGGGACTTTCCATTCCCTCCCCGCCCCTTGTCTGGCCAAATACACTCCCTCTTAATTTTATACACTGATACAAACAAGTTACGTATTGCTCCTCTGACAGGGTGAGCTGCCATCCTTTGAAGTGGTTAGCTACCACCCATTATCTTAGAATCACAGAAGATTAGGGTTGGAAGAGACCTCAGGAGGTAGATACGCTGGAGGGTAGGGATAGGATACAGAGGGACCTGGACAAATTAGAGGTTTGGGCCAAAAGGAATCTGATGAGGTTCAACAAGGACAAATGCAGAGTCCTGCACTTAGGAAGGAAGAATCCCATGCACTACTACAGACTAGGGACCAAGTGGCTAGGCAGCAGTTCTGCAGAAAAGGACCTAGGGGTTACAGTACATGAGAAGCTGGATATGAGACAACAGTGTGCCCTTGTTGCCAAGAAGGCTAACAGCATTTTGGGCTGTATACGTAGGAGCATTGCCAGCAGATCGAGGGATGTGATCATTCCTCTCTATTTGGCATTGGGGAGGCCTCATCTGGAGTACTGTGTCCAGTTTTGGGCCCCACACTACAAGAAGGATGTGGAACTACCTTTAGGTAGTTGAAGGCTGCTATCAAATCCTCACTCACTCTTCTCTTCTGCAGACTAAATAAGCCCAGTTCCCTCAGCCTCTCCTCAGAAGTCATATGCCCCAGCCCCCTAATCATTTTTGTTGCTCTCCGCTGGACTCTCTCCAATTTGTCCACATCCTTTCTTGTACATGTTGGTTCGATCAAAACATCTCTATCTATCACACTGTCATCCTGACCTTATCTTAAAGATAAGGTCAACCTGTTCCTGTTATCTTTGGGGTATGTGTTGGTATTGGAGCATTCTCGTACCACCCTTCTGGAATGTGTCTGTGCAAGCGTCCTGTGCCTAGCACTTCTCAGGAATGTCTGTGTTTTTGCAATACCAGCCCTGTTCTTGTCAAGTTCTGTGAGCATGCATGCAGGCAGAGCCTGACTCCTGCTCACAAGCTGTCTCTTGCTGACTTTGCTTTATATTAGCAAGGCTTGACCAGTACTTTAATTCAGGCCTCACACCAGACCTCTGATACAAGGGCTGATGTTTCAGGCTCCTTTTCTGCTACAATGGGTGGCACAGGCATTCCTCAAACTAGCTTTTTAACAAACATTAGTGTTTTGCTGTGACACAGTATGAGGTTTTACAATGCACATAATATCTCTAGAAGTATGTAGGAGATATATACAGATGGCTTTCTTTGCATCTAAGTGCCTAATACAGTCTCTGTTTATTCTTTTGAGCCGCCCATGTAAATATTGTTTTTTCAGCTTTATTTCTTGATTTTTGACAAATCTCTCCATTCCAGCAGCATCAACCTAAATGCACTTTTTTTCCATGAAATGTCATCAAATAAATATAGCCATAATCTTTTATAACCAAGAAAGGACATAGAGTCTCTAGCAGTAAAACCACTCAGCCTCAGAAGCAACCTCTAAGGACAGGACCCAGGAGTGGTTAATTTAGTTACTATCTGTCTCATTCTCTCTGGGCTAGATTGTGGCAAATATGCCACTGCCCTATGGAGGGGTCGGGGTGAATCACAATGTCTCCCAGTGCAGATTGCTTTTGTTCCTGGTGCGAACAGGAGGAATGGTCAAGGTGTTACTATGCCTCTGTAATACAATATCACTCCACCTCACACACCTTCTGTCACAAAATACAGCCATCTCTAGAGGGTGGAACATGGTGACACTTGTTTTAGCAGTGAAAATAAACACTACACAAATGTTCAGGGCAGGACGTGAAGAATACTGCATTTGAGGGACACTTCAGGAAGACTTTTGGATAGGTACTATATAATCTGAAACTGGTTGAAAATGTGTTTTTTTTTCTCCACAGAAAATTTCATTTTTTTATGAAAAAACCCAAAGTTTTTATCTGGCCAAAAGCTTTCAGTTTTTAGCTGAATAGATTTTGATGAAAACTCAAAATTTTCCATAGCAAGTAGATGCTTTTTGAAAGAAACAACCTTTTAATCAAAACCCCAGTTTTCCATCAAAATCAGTTTTAAATGATTTTTCTCTGACAGCGCTAATGTTTTGACAACCTATATTGGAAGTTGGCCCTGATGGTTTAACACCTCTCCTTCTGCAAACATTGTGATGAGCTTTTTGTTGACCATAAGTCACCAAGAGCTTAGTCGTACATCTCATTTAAAAAAATGGGCAAAAGATTGACAAAAGCCTAAGTGACTTAGGAGCCTAAGTGCCATCGGGACTTAAGTCCCCCAGTGCCGACGTCCCTTTTGGAAACGGAAATAATGTTCCGAAATCCATTTGACACTTTTGAAAACATTATTCCATATCTTGAGCTGCTAAGTGCACCAGAGCAGGAACTGACTCAGTGTACTGACCCAAAGGTAAGAATGACATATACTGAATCATTCGTAGCCCTTCCAACGGCACACATGGATTTCCATGAACCCTCTTCACTCAAATATTGATCAGAACTGAGTATTTTTTGATTGTGTACCCTGACAAGCAAAACCTGGGGTGGTCAGACTGCAGAGAATCTCTTTTTTTGGTTACTCACTGATTTTTATTTGGTGGTGTATTCATGTTGGAAACTGAGTATAAATCAGGTCAAATGCTTGTTTTCTGAAGTTTTTTTTAGAGAAAACTCTAGTTAAATTTGTGGAAGCCAGAGTATATAGCCTGTCCTGATAGATAATTACAATAAATTTTGAGGCCTACATTAATACAAACAAACCAATACTCATCCCTTTTTCTTGTCCCTGATAATCATTTCTTCTTTTCTAATGGTAATCTGTAGTATTTCATCCAGCAGCCTTTTGACACACATCAAAGTTCTGCTGATGAGTTGTTTTCATGCTGATTGTTGTCAGATAAAAACCATTAGATGGTCAATTATTTGCTTGCTGGTCAGTTCTGAGGAGGAGCAGATACATTATCCAGAATAGAAAAGGAGTACTTGTGGCACCTTAGAGACTAACAAATTTATTTGAGCATAAGCTTTCATGAGCTACAGCTCGTCAAATAAATTTGTTAGTCTCTAAGGTGCCACAAGTACTCCTTTTCTTTTTGCGAATACAGAGTAACACGGCTGCTACTCTGAAACCTGTCATTATCCAGAATGATTTCCAGTATTGTGTATTGCATTTAGTAATAATTCTAGCATATTTCTTTTCTTCTTAAGGGAAGTAATGCTCTTTCTACATTGCTCTTTCTACCTTCTGCCTTATTTTTTAGAGGAAAAATAAATAATACTTTAATAATAAATGAAGATTGATCTGAACAGTTTGCCCATTATGTTGTTTATATGCTCAGGAGAGGACAGTTCTGCATTTCCATATGGATGGAATAGAGAGTGGGACAAATTCTGAGCACTTTAGGACCAATGAAACTCTATTCCAGGGGTTCTCAAACTGGGGGTCGTGACCCCTCAGGGGTTTGGAAGATTAAGAGGGGGAATGTGAGCTGTCAGCCTCCACCCAAACCCCGCCTTGGCTCCAGCATTTATAATAGTGTTAAATATAAAAAAAAAAGTTTTTTTAATTTATAAGGGGGGGTCACACTCATAGGTTTGTTGTGTGAAAGGGGTCAGCAGTACAAAAGTTTGAGAACCACTGCTCTATTCTAAGAACTAAGATTAAGGAAGGATAGTCAAAGATGAAGGACAGTCCTGTGGTTGAAGCACTGACCTAGGAATCAGAAAATCAGGCTTCAATTTCTAGCTTTTCCACAGACTCTGTGTGCAATGCTGGCCAAGTCACTTAATCTCTCTTTGCCCCAATAATACTTACTCTGTCCCACTTCTTTGTTTTATCTGTTTAGATTGTAAATTCTGTGAGATGGGGACTGTCTCTTTGTGTGTATATGTACTGTGCCTGGCACAACTGGGTCCTGATCTTATATAGTCATAGAATTTAAGACCAGAAGGGACCACCAGATCGTCCAATCTGACCACCTGTAAATCCCAGACCACCAACACCCCTGGAACTCAACAACCAAAATCAGACCAAAGTGTTTCAGCCCACAGAAGACTAGATTATTGTGTGTCACAGGCAGAGACTAGGAGGGACTGAGATGCCCCCGTGCCCCCTGCAATGGCAGGGAAATGATTAAGTGAGAGACACAGATAATCCTGGTAAGAGACCCTGCACCCACATGCTGCAAAGGAAGGCAAAAAAACCCAATGTCACTGCCAATTTGACTTTGGGGAAAATTCTTTCCCAATCCAACATTATGGCCATCAGTTAGACACTGATCATGTGAGCAAGAATCAGCCAGCCAAGCACCAGAAAGAGACAATGCTCAGTGCCACTGTAGAGCACTGGTCCATCCTGCCCAATGTCCCATCTCCAGTTCTGGTCATCCCTGAAGCTTCTGAGAAGGCAGACATAAAAAACCTACTCCCAAAATACATTTCAAGGGGAAAATCCCTCCTAACCTCTGCTAGTGGCTGACTGAAACCCTTACACATGAGCTTTTAGGAACATAAGACCTAAACCGGAGGTGAGCTCTAGGGATGTTGAGCCCTGCTCCATACCATCTCCTTTGACGTCTCTAAGTACCGTTGTAATGAAAATAATAATATTAAGCTTTGCTGGCTACTGAGTAGTATAGTAGTAAATTAAGTTCAACATAGATATTTTCCTATCTGGAATCTGTTGCTTAGGGAATAGAAACCATCCAAACATAATTTAAAAATATTATATTACTTTTTCATTTATGATAGAAAAGCAAATGAAGATTCTAAAATGATGATGGGACTTTTGCAAACTGCTCGTGATGGCTAACTCTGCTCCCATTAAACCAAACAACAAAACTCCCATTGACTTCAATTGTAGCAGAGTTAGGTCAACGCTGGATTTGGAAAATATTTAGGGAATGTTCAGGCTGCTGAACCTTATTTCAATGAATAAAGATATTACTTAAGTTTTAAGGTCAGAATTCACACAAAGAAACAAATGTACAACTTTTTACACCTTATTATTCTTTAGTCTTTGTTTTCTTGTTAGGTAGATCAATCTTTAGGAAAAGTTTCATATAGGATTTCTAAATGAAGAGAAATTCTTCACTGTTTTTTTCTGGAAGAGTAAAAGAGCCCCCCTCAGCCTGGTATTAGCTGTGAAATATCAGATTTCCTTTCCAAAAAGCAATTTCTGAAGGAGTTTTCAGGTGCCAGGTAAGTGGGATACATCTTTTCATTAGGTTTTTGCAAAGCTAGGTTAAAATTTGTGAGGGTATTTATCTGTTGAAAAGTCTGTCCTGCAGTGCCTCCAGAACTATCTAGAATGCCCTTCGGGGGCGGGGGGTTTGGGGCCAGAATGGTGCTTTGATACTTCTGCCAGCACTGGCCAACCAGCTCCTTTCCCTCCTGGGCTGCAGAGCATCCTCTGAGTCGGTATGTGTCAGTGCCAGGTCAGCGTGGAGGAAGATGGAGATGCTGCAGCCAGGACTGGGCAGAGAAGAGCTGCAGCTGGGTGACATTGGGAGCTGGGGAGTGGAGCCATCCAGCTGGTGGAGCCCCCCGGGGAAGCAGGAGCTGGGTACAGATAGACAGATGGGGACAGGACAGGCTCTGCAGGGAGTCAGCCCAGCTTCCCTGGGTTTCCCTCAGCTTCCCCACTACTCCTATCTTCCTCCCAGCTACGTCTAGTATCCCCTAGCAGTCTAGGGTGACCAGATGTCCCAATTTTATAGGGACAGTCCCGATATTCGGGGCTTATCTTATATAGGCGCCTATTACCTCCCACTCCCTGTCCCGATTTTTCACACTTGCTGTCTGGTCACCCTACCTAGCATCACTTGTTCCCTCCCGGGGCCTCTCACTGCCCTGCATTCCAGCACTTCTTTTTTAAGGACTCCAGTTCTGCTGTACTGTATGCATAGGCTCTGATTTTCAGATGCGCCGGATACCTAGTACTTACAATGAAGTCAGTATGAGCTGTGGGTTATCATTACCTCTGAAAATCAAGTCCATGGAAAAATGCAAAATGCATTTGGGGAATTTGGAAAATTATTTCCTCCTTTGTATTGCTTATATGGTCATTTATAAAAAGCTGAAAACATGTGGAGCAATGAACCAATATCCTGCTGCAAAGCCCATTGAAGTCAATGGAAGGACTCCCACTGACGCCGGTGGGTTTGGAATCGGGGCCTGGTTTAGGATTTATATTTCAGATAGGGAGGGGAGATTAGATACAGTATTCCCAAATATGATGGATTTTCAAAAGCACACAGTGCTAGCCTAATTGTTTCCACTAAAATCCAATGGAAACAGAGCTGGGCCAATTCTGAGCACTTTCAAAAATCGCGCTCTTAGAGTCATGTGTTCACCTCTAGATTTTCTAGTTACTCTGCATAGAGCTTGATTTTTAGAGATGCTGAACGCCCATAATCCAGCTGAAGTCAACAGAAGCTGGAAGTGCTCAGCACTTATAAAGAAACAGTCCCGTTGTGCTTAGCCACTGCAGTAGGAAGCAGTTTTGTGCCATTAGTTTGAATTGTCAGACCAAATCTGTACGACAAAATCAGAACATTCTGACTGGCATCGATTAGTAGCCTTTTATCCCTGTAGTGGTACTTTTAGATTTTTAAATCACATACTAACACCAAATGATCATTAGTTCTGAGCAAGCATAATCACCATTTAAATGGATACAAGTAGAGTGTATAAATGAAGGATATGAAGTTCATTATTTCACTTTGCAAATCAGTAACTCTGGGGAAATTTCCATTTTAATATGCTGTTTATTTTAACATAATGACTAAAGGTGAAGATCACATATATCCTGTGGATAATGTAAACACACATTTCTTTCAGCCTCTTTTATTATCTAAACAGGAGTTCATACACAGCAGGTTATATTTATTTATTTACTTTGCACATAACTCCATTATTCATCGCTCTATTCCCTGTATTTTCACCATTCATATTGTTAACCGTTAGTGAAATACTCTGTAATAATGGTAAAGTGCTTTGACAGAATGGCTTCTAAATCACAGAACAGAGAAGGTAGAATCTGATCCTGTTCTAGAGCCAAGTATTTTATAGAAGCCTACATTTTCTGTGGTCATGTGTTATTTATTAGGTTATTATGTTTACATCAAAAGTTCAGAGATCATGATCAGGTATCATGAAGTAAATAACCCAGTGAGTTTCAGAAGTGTTTTCTGTAAAGTGCAAGATTCTATTTTAGCTTAATAGTATAATATGTTGCCAATGGCTATCACAGTGCTATTGAAGTGTGCTCTCTCTCTATAATTTTACAATTATAAACCATTAGCTGTTCTGTTGTTTTTTGTTTTGTGTGTGTGCACTGCATGGTAAAGCTAGAGTTACTTAACAGTTACAGGTACTGGGTGGGGGAAGGTGTTTGTACCGGTTCAAAAGATTGTGCACTGTAGCAAAAAAAAGCTCCCTAGCAATGGCAAATTGATTTAGCAAGGGAATAGGGATCAAAGATTTCTATTCCTCCTAATGGCCTTCATTAAGGAATTAGAACATCCTGCTGAGAAAGACTGACATGCTCTGGCTCAGTTTGAGTGTCGGTCTGCAATACAAACATGTTAGAGTCTGGATTGTGAAATGCTTGCCACATAGATAAATGTTTGTCACAGTCGCTGGGAGACAGTTGTCACAGCCTAGTGAAAGCCTGCTTATCATTCATGTGGTCACTTCCATTACCTCTGCTCAGACAGTGCTGACCTGCTATTAGTGACTCTAATTTAATTTCCCCCACCAGTGTCATGGGTTATTTCTTCCATTACTTGAGAGATTTAATTTACAGGGTAAACTCCATCACTTGAGAGAAGGAATTTTTCATGACACAGGGAACAAGTGCCTTTTGAAGATTAACATGATGCTGGTTATTTATCTTGGTCATCTCGAAGACTTGCAGTTTCAACATCACTGAATGGTAATATATTCACATATTGGTGCGATTTCTGACAACCATTCAGTATTATGTGTTTTCCTATTTCAGCTAAAACACAATTTATAAAGAGGATTCCAGACCATGTTATTAGGAGACTAGTTTTATTGATGTTACAGGTATTTTATTGATATATTCAGGTTGAAGCCTGTACTTTGAAAATACTGACACCTAGATACTGCAATGATTGTAATATACATAGTTAGAAAACACCCCTATCCCCTAGCAAATTAACTTCCCATGTTTTATGCAATCAGAATATCTCAAAAGTGAAAGAGAAGCAACCCTTAAATATCAAAGGGAACTAAATATTAAATTAATTCTACTAATGTAAGAGCATGTGTTTTATAGAAAAAATATCTGGTATGCTATACCCATATTTGATTTTTCTATCTGTCCAAATGCAGCTGCACATACATTTACAACCTGTTTGAATGTAGTCATCCATGATTGCATACAGAAAAATGTGTTTTGATTTTTTACATAACCGGAGGTGCAAAACATGAGTGTTTTTTGTAAATTTATGCCGGAATAAAATAGTTCCAACAATTTGCCAGTAGAACAGGTATTTCATTTTGCTTGCACTCTCTCCTATATGTATGCATGGTGCAGTCTCCAAAAATTTGCCAGCTCTTCACTCTTGCCTCTTTCAATTCCCCATAAAAACGAAGATCAGCAGAATCATCTGGAATTATATAAAAACAACGAGGAGTACTTGTGGCACCTTAGAGACTAACAAATTTATTTGGGCATAAGCTTTCATGGGCTAAAACCCACTTCATCAGATGCATGGAGTAGAAAATACAGTAGGCAGAATATAAATACACAGTACATGAAAAGATGGGAGTTGCCTTACCAAGTGGGGGGTCAGTTCTAACGAGACAATTCAATTAAAGTGGAAGTGAGCTATTATCAACAGGAGGAAAAATCACTTTTGTAGTGGTAATCAGGGTGGCCCATTTCAAACTGTTGACAAGAAGGTGTGAGTAACAGGGGGAAATTAGCATGGGGAAATTAGTTTTTAGTTTTTGTAGTGACCTATTCACTCCCAGTCTTTATTCAGGCCTAATTTGATGGTGTCCAGTTTGCAAATTAATTCCAGTTCTGCAGTTTCTTGTTGGAGTCTATTTTTGAAGTTTTTTTGTTGAAGAATTGCTACTTTTATGTCTGTTATTGCGTGTCCAGGGAGACACGAAAGCTTATGCCCAAATAAATTTGTTAGTCTCTAAGGTGCCACAAGTACTCTTTGTTGTTTTTGCTGATACAGACTAACACGGCTACCACTCTGAAATCTGGAATTATATGTATATTTAAAGAAAGACTAATACGTGTATATGACTCATCTAACATAGTGGTTATTCTTATTTATGCAACCCATTTTACTTTCATCATCCACCCTCAAACTTTTGTACTGGTGACCCCTTTCACTTAGCAAGCCTCTGAGTGTGACTCCCCCCCATATAAATTAAAACACTTTTAAATATATTTAACACCATTATAAATGCTGAAGGCAAAGTAGGGTTTAGGGTGGAGACTGACAGCTCGTGACCCCCCATGAAATAACCTTGCAACCCCAAGGGTCCCGACCCCCAGTTTGAGAACCCCTGCTCTAAAGTTTACAGTTTACCCTCAGTTGCAACTTAACCTAGACTGTAAGCTCTTTGGAGCAGGACCTGTCTTTTACTTGTTTTGTAAGGCATGAAGCAGGCTTTTTACACTTTAAAAATATAATAATAAATAATGAACTTGGGAAGGAATAGTAATGGAGAATAGAACACATTGGTGTGTTGGAACAGCCCCGTCATCGACAACCCTGATGTTCAGCCCTACCCACCACTTTGGTTTTGAAAGGAGCACTGTGAAGCTATAAAGAAGGGCTCTGGGTTTGTCCCTTATTGCACTTGCATGATAATTAAAACCTGGGAAATCACTCATAATACATGCATCTTTAAAAAATTGCCTCTTTTTCTTTTTGCAAATTTTTAGTTAGCAGATTTCAATTTTCTCTGATTCATTTGTTATTTGAAATTATGTGCTGCAACATTTATGCAAATAATTCTTGTTCTGTCTGTCATTTGTGAGGAATTCATTGAAATATTTGTTATTCAGACTGCTTTGACTGGCCATGTAGGTCACATTGAATATTTCTGTTCACTGACTGTGTGTGTGAAAAGCTTACACTCCAGTTTCCTGTGTCAATGCTTGTGATTATTAATTCAAAATTGACTTTTTTCAACTATTCTGCAATATTCGCTTAGAATTAGCCTTTTCAGGAAATATTTCTACCCATAAACCTGTTTGCTAGAACATTTTAGTAGGGGGAGTTGCATGAAGACAAGGGGCCCGACTCATTTATGCTCTGCTCCTTATATAATCAGTTACAGCCATGGAAAATTAATGAAAATTAGATGATGTTCCAAAGAAACAAATATCCAGTTTTCCTGGAAAGCTACTTAGCCATATAAAACAAGGTAAGGACAAAACAGCAAATGTATGGAGGCAGATTCTCTTCTGCATCATCACTCTGGTCAGAGAGGTAAAAGTGGGGGTGTCAGGGAGCTATTTCTGGCATCTAGAATCCAGCAGAGAGTCCCAGCACTGATTCTATTTATCCCAGGGCTAAGTTCTGCGACTACCACTAAGGACCTTAAAGCAGCAAAGGCTAGGCAAAATGGAGTGGGGCTCTCCCTCATCCTCTGACCACCTCCTGACATGCCCCCGGCCTAAAATACAGGGCTGTCAAATATAGGGCATAGAACTGCCACACTTGGGCCATCGAGGAGTTTCCCTATACCATGGGAATTTTCTGCTGGTGATTTGAGGCCAATTTCTGGCAACTGAATGGCACAGAGTTTCCACATCTGATTAGAGAATCTGGCCCATGAAATACAATATAAACAAAACTATCACTTAGCTGGACATTTTTCAAACTTTTCCAGCACCAGTTCTCTCAGGGATTTATGCATTTCCTCTGGGCTGAAAAGGAAGGGCCCAGCCAGAATGTAATGTCAAACTCTTCAGTACAGAGGATGCACTTGGTTTGATTTGCAGATAATTTAGCACTGTGAAACCGATGCTACACTTGTTCCTTCCTTCACCAACTCAGGAAGTGAGACATTACTTCTTGATAATTTTCTCCTTAAAGTGCTTCTGAACAACACAAAGCAAATGCCCCCTGTGAAAAGGAGTCACAGAAAAGTGATATATGGGAGATGATACCACGCCTAGCAAAACTAACACTTCCTTTGTGAATGTGTAGCATGTGAGCATCAAGTTAGTGATTTTGTCAGTGTACCAGATTTAAAAGGTACCTGAGAGCAGCTTTTCTTCCAGAAAGTGCTGACAGAGCAGTTCAAAAGAATGCTGAATGTATCAAGCCTCTGATCCTCAGCCATGTAGAAACTCACTTGATTAGATTAATGTACTAAGCCTGATGTGCACAACGAGTCCCGGTCACAGTACAGTTCAACCGTAGTACAGAGGGGCAAAAAGCAGGAAAGGCAATGGAGACACTCTATTTACAAGTTATTAATCTATTCGTGAGATAATTATTAGAAAAAAACAAAACAAAACCAATAGAGCTCTGCCATTTTACACCAGCTGAGGATCTGGCACAACTAGGATGTTTTTTTTATTTGTTTTTGTTTTTTATTAATTCTCCTGATTTACTAGTCCTAGTTTAAACTTCATTGGATGGTAATATGAAATGTTGGAGAGAGGGAGGATTAAATGAAAAAAAGTTCCCGAACCAAATGTGCTACTGGTTCTAAGATTGTGTTCAAGTTCCTGAAGCTGATCCGGGTTTCCAGTAAATCTGGGACAATTTATGGTTGTGCATTGAATTACAAGCTTGCATGATGAAGAGGTGAAAGTGCAATTTTGACAGTTTAGGATACAAACTTAAAAAAACCAAGAAAAACACAAAGGGAGCTAACCCCCCATGTTCTGAAAGTAAAGCCAGTGTTCTTATGAACCCCCCGAAAAGGAAACTTACATATTAACACAACTAATAGTTACACAAAAAGTGGAGAAATTACCAAATCAGTATACAAAGAAAGAGTGTAATCCATGGTCCCAGTCTGTGATACTTGCAGTTTTTGCAGTTTGGGTCACTAGGTGTTTCTCGGGAGTTTCAGAAAGGTTGTGGTCTCTAGGAACAAAGATGGAAGCCAGGCTGTTTTTTTTTTTTTGTAGTTTGTTGCTGTCTTCTCTAATAAATGCTTGTTTAAGAACTGTGGCTCTAAATAATTATGACAATCTGAAACTAAAGAAGGAAAGGCTTAGATTAAGGAAGGACGTTGGCACTTGGAGCATTCTATCAAAAACAAAACAAACAAAAATAGTGAGTATTTGTGACACCACTTGATTCCTTTCAAAGATATTGATACAGCAATTCTATTCCTTGGTCGATCATTTCAACCTAATACAGCTCAGAAATTCCTTGAAGCAGGAAAAGTAAGCATTTGAGGTAGTTATTACACACGATTGCTTCAATTTTTCAGTTCTGCATCAGATAAAATAAATATGAATTCTAGGAGGAATTGTGCATGAGGGAATCAAAATATTTCTTGGCGCTCTTAGGCTGGCAGTAGGAAGAGACCCAGTGCTGCACCTCTTAGGAGTCTGCAGCATGTAATACACTGTACATAGAATGTGGTATGGCAGATCCCAGCTCCTCCTGGTTCCTCCTTACCATCTGTAGAGTGCCTAATGCTCTAGTACAGGGGTTTTCAAACTTTTTTTTGCTAGGACCACTTTGAAAATATTTCAGGCTGTGAAGAAGCGCCCCCGAAAAGTGACCGCCCTTCCCCGCCCCGATACCATGCCACCCTTACTTCAGTGCTGCCTTCAGAGCTAGGTGGCCGGAGAGCAGCAGCTGCTGGCCAGGCACCAGCTCTGAAGGCAGCACTGAAGTAAGGGAGGTAATACCATGACCCGCCCTGCAAGATGCATGCGACCCCTTTTGAGTCAGGAACCCCAGTATAAAAAATGCTGCTCTAGTAAGAGCTAGAAGGAAAGATTACTGTTGAACTTGTCCAAGTAAAATCTGACCTTTTGTGTGCGCTATAGCAAATCAGGGTCCCAGAACAGTTATGGTGCAATTTGCATCATACAGTAGAACCTCAGTGTTATGAACACCTCAGGAATGGAGGTTGTTCATAACTCTGAAATGTTTGTAACTCTGAACAAAATGGTATGATTTTCAATTTGTTTACAAGTTTACAATTGAAAATTGACTTAGTACAGCTTTGAAACTTTATTGTGCAGAAGAAAAATGTGGCTTTTTAATCATCTTAATTTAAATGAAACAAGCACAGAAACGTTTCCTTACCTTGTTAAATCTTTTTAAAAAATTCCCCTTTTTTTAGTAGTTTATGTTTCATATAGTACTGTACTGTATTTGCTTTTTTTTTGTTTGTTTTGTCTCTGCTGCTGCTTGATTGTGTACTTTCGGTTCCAAATGAGGTCAGTGGTTGACTGGTCAGTTCATAACTCTGGGGTTCGTAACTCTGAGGTTCTGTTGTATGAACTTGGATGTGAACTTTTATCATGGAACAAAACCAAAACCATGAAACTCAGTTTCTAAACTGTTATGCCTATCTAGACTTAACAATAAATGCCTCTTTTCGATTTTGGCAAAAGATTTTCAGGCTCAGAAAGAACTTCATGAAATATATCTACATTTAATTCCTTTTTCAGAACAAGCAGAGTCTCACAAGGCTTCAACTTTGGAAAGAAAGCTTTGGACCCCTTATGATGAGGCCAAACACATCCGCATTTATGGCCCAATTTTCTTTTGTAGACGTGATGGTGCTTCTCCCAAAAATGTGTGCATAAGCGCACACACACATACACACACACACACAGAGATTATTCCAGTTCTATGCCAACTTTTCCCCTCCTTTGAGGGGCCATAGAAAATGGAAGGAACTGTGGGTGGAGCACTGCTGCCTGGATAACACCTCGGGGACCACTGCAGGCAGATACGAATGAATGCAGCACTGAGACTGCTTTAAAATGCAATGAAAGCTGAACTGGCTGTCAGCCAGCCTCAGGGAGGCTGCTTAGGTAGGATACTTTTGCTTTAGGTGCAAAGGTGTTTACAGAATTGTATGATTACCTCAGGTTTTTCAGTCATGAAAATGTTCTGTTCACATGCTACCAATTTATATTTTGAGGGGACATGGGAAGATTTTTCTTTCATTCCTGTCTAGTACTGACAATATGTACAACTTTTATTTTTCCAGTAGCGGAGAGTAAATCAGATGGATAATCTGAATATAGAAAATTTTAAATACAGAAATTTTAATTTTTAGAAAAGATCATTCAAATATAGAAAAACAATTTAATTTCTTTTCATTGGAATGTAAGCTTCAGGGGCAGTTCTTCTTTGGTTTTATTCACGTTTAATCACATATTTGATACTCCAAGTTGGGATTCAACAATACACCTTATCAGGTGTATAATGATTTTCAATTCAACGTAAACTCAGTTCATATCTCTAACGTGGTATGCTGTAGTTCCTTATTTTAAAAAATTGCATTCATTTGTATAATAGTGAAATTATAGCATATTTGAACTGGATTTTCAAAGAGCTGCTATATGATTACTTTGTCCTTCTGCTGACCCTTTTCCTTCATGATTGCAATGTTGACAGGTGCTTTTGCTTCAGGGCACTCAGGCTTTATACTATTAACAATGGTGACATTTTTCTCCTTTGAATTGTTGCAGCAAAAAAGCTGACCAAAAACTGTGAGTTTCCCTTTGTCCCTTATGTATCTCAAGGGGCTATTGTTAGTACAGTAATCATCAGTGAAGAATTAGCATTCACTAACAGTTTTCACACAGGTGTATTTGAGATACCACCATTACTTCCCATTTTCACAATACATAAGAACAGCCATACTGAGTCAGACCAAAGGTCTATCTAGCCCAGTATCCTGTCTTCCAACAGTAACCAATGCCAGGTGCCCCAGAGGGAATGAACAAAATAGGTAATCCTCAAGTGATCCATCCCCTGTCGCCCATTCCCAGCTTTTGGAAAACAGAGGCTCGGGACATCATCCCTGCCAATAGTGGTTAATAGCCATTGATGGACCTATCCTCCAGGAACTTTTCTAGTTCTTTTTTGAACCCTATTATAGTTTTGGCCTTCACAACATCCTCTGGCAAAGAGTTCCACAGGTTGACTGTGCATTGTGTGAAGAAATACTTCTTTTTGTTTGTTTTAAACCTGCTGCCTATTAATTTCATTTGTTGAACCCTAGTTCTTGCGTTGTGAGAAGTAGTAAATAACATTTTCTGATTTACTTTCTCTACACCAGTCATGATTTTATAGACCTCTATCATATCTCCCCTTAGTCGTCTCTTTTCCAAGGTGAAAAGTCTCTGTATTATTAATCTCTCCTTATATGGAAAACGTTCAATACCCCTAATAATTATTTTTGCCCTTTTCTGAACCTTTTCCAATGCCAATATATTTTTTTTGAGATGGGGCGACCAGATATGCACGCAGTATTCAAGATGTGGGCATCTTGAGTGCTATACGAAGAGTGCTGTATCTCAGATAACTCTGAGTGGTAAAAGTGGACAAATGGTGACATTTTAGTGGAAACCATTGTACCCAAAATAATTGTTATTGTTTAGTATATGGGCCTTCTATTATGTTAGCACCAAATACAGGAGTTAACTTGTCTTCCTTGGTTAGACAATTAGTCCAAAAGTCTCATTTCCTTTCTCTGGCAGACTGTTCTTGATGCTGGACTGGCCAGTGCAAACCCTGCATGACAGACTTAGCCAATTCTGTAACTGTGTACATGGAAAAAAAGAGGACAGGTTCTGCTGTGATACCTGTGGTAAACAGTTAATCATGGACGTCATTACTAGATCAGAATCTGGTCAAGGTCAAATCCAAAACCCATGGAAGTCAATGGGAGTCTTTCCATTGGCTTCCATGGGCTTCAGATGAGGGCATTGAACTGGGATTTTCTAAGGTGCCTAAAGGAGTTAGGTGCCCATCTGCCACCGAGTTCCCTAGCCTGAAAATACTAGCCTGAATTAATTATGTTCATAAAATATCTGGCCTTTTATTAAATCACCATGTCATTTGTCTCAGTGATTTCCTGAGACAATGAATTCCACAGGTTAATTCTATATTACATAAAGAATCATTTTCCTATTTCTTTTTAAATGTACTGCCCATCATTTTTATTGAGCATCTCCTTTTATTAGCTGAAACTCCTTACAGTACATGGAGTTTCTATCAATTGGAAGAACAGTCTGGGCCACATTTGATTTAATCTGCATAGCTTTACTGTTTGTTTGTTTATCTAATATCCCACAAAACTCCTTATTGGGGTGGTAAGGTGAGGCAAGACCTTGGATTTACCTACTGGAATGAAGACTTACACCAGGACTCAGAATCTATTTCCAAATTATAAGAATTTCATTTGGATCCTAAACTGAGATAGGTGTTGGTTTTACCAGGTGCAATGATTTTGTTTACATGGGAAGCTAGTGCAGGATAGCTAATGAACATTAAATTTACACTTTGCCTTATTTCATAATTGCCTCCCAATGTAGCTAAACTTATACACTTTCCTTTCTTACTCATCCTTCTGAGTTAGACATAGTCCATTCTTATATATATGTTTGATAGGTTTCATGTGAGAAGTAGTTTGTCTATTTTTTTTATTTCGCTTTATGCTATTTTATTTTTAAAATATTTTTTCTCTTTGCAATATTATTAGGGATGCCAACTGGGCTGTTGTTGAATGATCTTGGATTTTATGCTTTATTGATTTTTGACACAGTAAATTAGTTAATTATGATTTCCCTGTGGCAATGGGCCATATGTAGAGAGGAAGTATGGTCCAGCACTTAGTGCATGAACAAGTTACTAAGGAGACCTGGATTTGATTCCCTGCTCTGCCACAGGTTTCTTGTATGTTGTTGGACAAGTCAATAAGTCTCTCTGTGTCTCAGTTCTCTAACTGTAAAATAACTGAGGATAACAACACTCTCCTACCCCATGGGAGTATTGTGAGGTAAATACATTAAAGATTGTGTTATACTATACTAATGGGGGGTTTATAAGCACCTACTAAAATGGACTTTTTCATATCCATCTATAATTATGCCTCTCTGTCAAGTTAATATTTCTAGGTCTCTGTTGCCCTGCACTTTGTGTAGTGCCTATTTAAACTGGGTGTACAACATCACCATTCTGATTTCTAAACAAGGTCCGGAGTAACAGCTAATGAACCCCTTAGTATCTATGGGTTGGAGAATTAAAAAGGAATTATTTCTCCTTATCTTCCTTGACATACTATTATCTGCATTACTTTGGGGTCAGCCTCATGGAGCATCTTGGTTTTCTCCCTCATCAGGCTATGATACATTTGGTTTTCTTCATGATATTTGATTAGAGTGGTCCATTCTATGGTACTATGAATCATTTATCTATTTTTGTGTTAAACCAGCCTGTCTGGATATATTAAAGTCACCTCCTTGTGGAAAATGAAGGGGTTTGATGGCCTTGTGAAGCAGCCCTGAGGACAGAAGAAGTATGCTATGCTGTACATAGGGTTTTGACAGCAGATTTATCATCAGATTAAAGCTATTTTCTATACCTTTTATATAGATGGAGTTAGGAGAAAATCATCATCTGTCATAACCTAGTAAGGAAAGAGAGGAGGGGGTAATCGTATTTTGTATGAATCTTCTTCTGACAATAAAGGAAGTTATCTCTGCCTCTCGGGAAAGTAATATGATACTTCATATTATAGTATATTGTCTAGCTCATATATTTATGTCCCATGAGATCTTTCTAAATATGTTCCAGTTAATGTTTGCTTCTCTGCTGATGAAAATTTCAATTGTATTGTGAACATTTCAATGGACAGTTTCCACAACCTCTCCGAGAACCCTGCAAATTATAGCAGCACTATATGTCACTTAAACCAAAGTGTTTAAAATTGGATGCCTAAATCCACATGTAGGCACCTAAACACACATGGTCTTATTCTCAAAGATACTGAGAAACTGTAGCTGCCACTGATTTCAGTGGGGACTGTGGCTGCTCAGCATCTCAGAACAGATGGCCAGGATCCCCTGGGGGACTAACATGAAGGGGAAGGGAGTCCAGGAGAGCTGGCTGTATTTCAAGGAATCCCTGTTGAGGTTACAGGGACAAACCATCCCGATGAGTCGAAAGAATAGTAAATATGGCAGGCGACCAGCTTGGCTTAATGGTGAAATCCTAGCGGATCTTAAACATAAAAAAGAAGCTTACAAGAAGTGGAAGGTTGGACATATGACCAGGGAAGAGTATAAAAATATTGCTCGGGCATGTAGGAAAGATATCAGGAGGGCCAAATCGCACCTGGAGCTGCAGCTAGCAAGAGATGTCAAGAGTAACAAGAAGGGTTTCTTCAGGTATGTTGGCAACAAGAAGAAAGCCAAGGAAAGTGTGGGCCCCTTACTGAATGAGGGAGGCAACCTAGTGACAGAGGATGTGGAAAAAGCTAATGTACTCAATGCTTTTTTTGCCTCTGTTTTCACTAACAAGGTCAGCTCCCAGACTGCTGCGCTGGGCATCACAAAATGGGGAAGAGATGGCCAGCCCTCTGTAGAGATAGAGGTGGTTAGGGACTATTTAGAAAAGCTGGACGTGCACAAGTCCATGGGGCCAGACGAATTGCATCCGAGAGTGCTGAAGGAATTGGCGGCTGTGATTGCAGAGCCCTTGGCCATTATCTTTGAAAACTCGTGGCGAACGGGGGAAGTCCCGGATGACTGGAAAAAGGCTAATGTAGTGCCCATCTTTAAAAAAGGGAAGAAGGAGGATCCTGGGAACTACAGGCCAGTCAGCCTCACCTCAGTCCCTGGAAAAATCATGGAGCAGGTCCTCAAAGAATCAATCCTGAAGCACTTAGAGGAGAGGAAAGTGATCAGGAACAGTCAGCATGGATTCACCAAGGGAAGGTCATGCCTGACTAATCTAATCGCCTTTTATGATGAGATTACTGGTTCTGTGGATGAAGGGAAAGCAGTGGATGTATTGTTTCTTGACTTTAGCAAAGCTTTTGACACGGTCTCCCACAGCATTCTTGTCAGCAAGTTAAGGAAGTATGGGCTGGATGAATGCACTATAAGGTGGGTAGAAAGCTGGCTAGATTGTCGGGCTCAACGGGTAGTGATCAATGGCTCCATGTCTAGTTGGCAGCCGGTGTCAAGTGGAGTGCCCCAGGGGTCGGTCCTGGGGCCGGTTTTGTTCAATATCTTCATAAATGATCTGGAGGATGGTGTGGATTGCACTCTCAGCAAATTTGCGGATGATACTAAACTGGGAGGAGTGGTAGATACGCTGGAGGGGAGGGATAGGATACAGAAGGACCTAGACAAATTGGAGGATTGGGCCAAAAGAAATCTGATGAGGTTCAATAAGGATAAGTGCAGGGTCCTGCACTTAGGACGGAAGAACCCAATGCACCGCTACAGACTAGGGACCGAATGGCTAGGCAGCAGTTCTGCGGAAAAGGACCTAGGGGTGACAGTGGACGAGAAGCTGGATATGAGTCAGCAGTGTGCCCTTGTTGCCAAGAAGGCCAATGGCATTTTGGGATGTATAAGTAGGGGCATAGCGAGCAGATCGAGGGACGTGATCGTTCCCCTCTATTCGACACTGGTGAGGCCTCATCTGGAGTACTGTGTCCAGTTTTGGGCCCCACACTACAAGAAGGATGTGGATAAATTGGAAAGAGTCCAGCGAAGGGCAACAAAAATGATTAGGGGTCTAGAGCACATGACTTATGAGGAGAGGCTGAGGGAGCTGGGATTGTTTAGTCTGCAGAAGAGAAGAATGAGGGGGGATTTGATAGCTGCTTTCAACTACCTGAAAGGGGGTTCCAAAGAGGATGGCTCTAGACTGTTCTCAATGGTAGCAGATGACAGAACGAGGAGTAATGGTCTCAAGTTGCAATGGGGGAGGTTTAGATTGGATATTAGGAAAAACTTTTTCACTAAGAGGGTGGTGAAACACTGGAATGCGTTACCTAGGGAGGTGGTAGAATCTCCTTCCTTACAGGTTTTTAAGGTCAGGCTTGACAAAGCCCTGGCTGGGATGATTTAACTGGGACTTGGTCCTGCTTTGAGCAGGGGGTTGGACTAGATGACCTTCTGGGGTCCCTTCCAACCCTGATATTCTATGATTCTATGATTCTATGATCTCTAAAAATTACCCCGTTTTTATTGAGGTGCTTAAATATGGATTTAGGAGCCAGACTATAGGCCCTCAACTTTGTCATTGTTCGCTTTAGTGCATTCCTGAAATGACTTCTCCAGCTGAACAAGTGAAAAATGATCAATATTTTTCTATGCCTGTACTTAGTTTTTACCAGAATGAGTATTTCTTTCTTCCAGAACTTATGATAAATGTTGTTTATCTCCGGCAATATGTAGCATTTTCCTGTTTAAGAGAAAGAGCTGGGATTGGGATGCAAAAAATCCTTTCTTTTTATAAATTAATGCCTGTCTTCTGAAACTTTCATGTCATGGACAGAGCCCACATCAGCATCTCAATTACAGGGAATGCCACTGACAGCAAGAAAGAGAGTATGTTTGAACCTAAGTAGACCTCAAACTAAATATCAATCTTAAAAAAGGAAATTATCTTATTCATCTGGGTCGCCCTCACTTTCACACTTGAAGAACTGGCTTTATTTCAATGAAGTCATAAAACCAGGAGGTTAATATCAAGAAAACAGGCAAATTCCTCTACTGTATCAAAAGTTTAAGAATAATTAGATTATCAAGTTTCTGGATGCTAATGAGATAAGAAGTTTTATGAATGCTTATATATGAATGATACCAGGAATCTTGAAGATAACATAGACTCCCTTAATGCAAGGAGAAATTATCTGTATTCTCTCAAATGACTGTACATTTAAAAATAAAAGGGAAGCTCCTTAGAAGCAATTGTCACCTCTACTGAAATCGCCAAGTTCATAGAAAGCCTGATTAAGGTTCTGACCAAGGCGGTCTGCTAATGATATTCTAAAAGGTCTCATCAATCTTTGAGAGATCGTATGATGATTAAACAAGGTTATTTTAAAACAAATATTCTTTTCTCTGCTTTTGCACATGACACTGGTGCTACTGAATTGCTAATTAAAGGGAAAGACATAGTGAAGTGGGCATCTTATTTGCAATCGCAGAAACACAGAAGAATATTAACATTATAGCATTTAGATATTCACAAAATATCTGACTATTTGTAACAGAGTCCTTGGTGGTTCCTCCCCCAGGACGTGGGGCAACTTGACTAGACCCAGTTATCTACACGTGTTGATCACAACATTTCCCTCAGGGAGGGACTCTGCCCTTTGTGGGCCTTCTTAAGTCTCTCTGGCCAGGAGATCAAAATGAAAGTCACAAACCCACAAGCCTTCAGGGCTACTCCCTCGCTGAGATCCAAGCAAAAGGGGGGAAGGATGGCGAGTCTACAATACTGCCAACAGACCAGCACCAGTGTCATAGGTTTGGGGCAATTGCTCTGGCTGGGTCTCAGAGACAGGCTCAGCCTGTCTGTCCTACCCTGGAATTCTGCTGTACTCTCCTCAGGGTTGGGGTGAAGGTCTCCTGCCTAAGAGTTCCCTCCACAGTGTTAGGAGTCACTCCTGCAGTTAGCTTAGAGCAATCTTGTTCCTTCTCCACCAGTAACTGCAGTTTCCTCCCTTTTAAAGGCCTCTTCCCAATCATGCCTGATTGACATGGCCAGAGGGTTGGGGTTAGTCCTACCACCATGGTCTCTCTGGTCCCTTCGTTATCCATTGGGACCTATATACCACCAGCACTGGAACTGGGGGGAAGGAGGCAGTGCAGAATTCATGTCCCCTGCAAATATTTTTTCTCACACAAAATAATAGATTCTGCTGAGGAGGTACGGCAATTACATCTTTCGCCCACCAGGGGCCGCTGTGGTGCCTGAAGAGAGGGTGACTCGCTCACCGCTGGAGCAGCCAACCATAGAGAGAGGGCACTTTGGCTTGCTCCCCCCCGGCCCTTCTACAAAGGTTCCAACGCCCTTGCTATACACATCATCACACTATTACTGAACCTTCTTCAGTTTGAAGTCAATGCTTATTTTATCAGGATATGGGACCTACTTCATTGATCTACCCATGGAAACTGTTGGACCCACTGGAGTTTCAAGGATCTCTGCATTATCTCAATGACCTAGCAAAGCATTATGATCATCTTTGTTATCCCACGTGGCTCTCAGATGCACTGTCCCTGTACAGCAGCCTCATCCTTGAGACCAGAGACGGCCTGCAATAGATTAACTGCATAATGTGGAGGTAAGACTGTTGTCATCGCCTCAGCATCCTAATTAGGCAATGTGTGACAAAATGCTGTCGCTTTTATTATAATTGAATTCATGGAGTAATTGATCATTCCATGTGAAACCACTGTGTCTCTACTGAGTGACTCTGTCTCCTGTGTTCGCAAAAAGAAAAGGAGTACTTGTGGCACCTTAGAGACTAACACATTTATTTGAGCATAAGCTTTCGTCCGATGAAGTGAGCTGTAGCTCACGAAAGCTTATGCTCAAATAAATGTGTTAGTCTCTAAGGTGCCACAAGTACTCCTTTTCTTTTTGCGAATACAGACTAACACGGCTGCTACTCTGAAACCTGTCTCCTGTGTTGTTACAGTTTTAAGGTCAGCAGGGTGAGAGTCTCCCTAAAGGATTACCTTAGGTTTTAAAAGACTCTAGGAGCACATGAAGAATGACTACAGTGACCACAAACACAGTTACAAGAAAGGAATTTTGTCTGTAAGTTATAAGTTACAATCACAAACACAGATACAAAACCTGAGAAAGCCCATGCCATGCAATAGTCAATGCTATATTCATACTCAAATACCCAAAGATATCACAGAGTCAGGTGGATGTCTCAACAGGTTGTCATCAGTGGGGAGTGAGGGGTGTCTTTTCTTAATGGAGTCTTCCCTCCTTAGCCATACCAAGGAACCCTCCTTATCCTTTGTTACAACAATGCCTACTAAATACACATGAGAGTTCAAGCCCCTTTTTTCTTATCTGTACTTCCACATCCCATAACATTTGGGGTACCCTGTTTTTTATAGGCTGTTCTCTTAGTTCCCCTTATTCTCATTAAAATCTCAATAGCAGCTACATAAACAAGTTCCCATGGTAACCTGTGGTGAGAGCAAACATTTGTCATGATGTTACCATGAGGTGTCTTGTGGGCTATATGGGTACATTACGGCATATTTTCCAAAACGTAATCTATTGGCACATTCTTTACAGTAATCCTGTAACTTTACTAGTCAGCCCTTCTTAGGCCTGTATGGCTAAGCTGAAATCTTACAGACCTATAAGCCTTGCATTATAGCCTTACCTTGCTTATATACCTAATACACACTCATAAACACTTGTCAATCTTATATTCGTATGATCCTATCCCACTTATTCCTGTACCCATTCCTACAACTTAAATCTATTCACCACACATCGATTACATATGAAATAACATGAGTAAACCACAACAATAGAAAACACAATCAAATGATTAAATGAAATAATTGGCTACAATGTGGAAAAAATATAAAAAACGAATGCATTATTGGAAATAACATTTTAAAAGCATACAGTCTCCTTTGTTTTCATCTCTTCCTGGTTTAAAAGGCTCTCTCTCACACACACAGCTGGATTTTTAGTTGCAGTCAAGTGGGGGACAAATATGGCTTTGTTTTTTCTCAATAATAGGGCCACCTTGGTGTGGGGATAATACCCCTGGTAAATTAGAGCAATGGCCAACAGTCTGACGGGGCCATTATGACATCTGCAGATCATCTGGGTAGAGGGACTGTCATACTGTCTGGAGTGGCTCATGCCCATGAGTGCCAACCTCGGGGCAGACTGTCAAAAATCAGGGAAGAAATCCCAAACGGGTTGTATGCTCTCTAATTTTATTTCACCAACCCACTAACAAATGTGAACTTCTCAAACACTATAACAGTCTTATCATGAAGTCACAGACAGTCCCTTTGGGTACTCCAATCTATCTTGCCACCCAGACAAGCTGGACTGAGTGATAGATGGTCCCTTACGCCAAAAATCACAACAATATTCAGGTTATTCCCAGTCCCAAAGGACCATTCAGTTATCTCAGGTCAATTGTACTCAGATCTTAAACAAAAGACAACACCTGTAGCCAATCTTGTAATAAACTAATTAAAGGTTTATTAACTAAGAAAATAAATAAGAGTTATTTACAGGGTTAAAACAGGAAACATACACACACAAATGAGTTATAGTCTTAGATTTAAAAAGGTAACATAAGCTTCTATAATAAGCAGCTCTATATGTCCTTTAGGACTGACCCAAGCCAAGAAGCATGGGGATCTCTTGCTTATGTTTGGGGGGGTCTCTTGCTTATTTTTAGGAATCTTTGCCCCTCAGAGTCCAGACAGCATAAAGATCCAAGTTTCTCCTTTTCATGGATTTTTATCCCCTTCATCTCAGATTCCAAGCTTCATGCACAAGTTTCTCCTTCCTGGAGGGAGTGAGGAATGCAATCAATAAAGTCTCTGTCCTTTGATGCTACACAAAGCCTCGTTTGCCTTCTGTGGGCCATCTTGTCTGCAGGACAAGCACTTTACCTCAATTAATGCTTCTTGTCCTGCTTGATGAGTTATAAAGTTTTACAATGCAAACACTCAATATAACTTTACACCAGTGGTTCCCAAACTTGTTCTGCCGCTTGTGCAGGGAAAGCCCCTGGCGGGCCGGGCCCATTTGTTTACCTGCCACATCTGCAGGTTCGGCTAATCGCGGCTCCCAGTGGCCACGGTTCGCTGCTCCAGGCCAATGGGAGCTGCTGGAAGCGGCGGCCAGTACGTCCCTCGGCACATGCTGCTTCCAGCAGCTCCCATTGGCCTGGAGCAGCGAACCACGGCCACTGGGAGCCGCGATCGGCTGAACCTGCGGACGAGGCAGGTAAACAAACCAGCTCGGCCCACCAGGGGCTTTCCCTGCACAAGCGGTGGAACAAGTTTGGGAACCACTGCTTTACACCATGGGATACAGATATTATATGTAGGATTAAAACATGCGGCATCTTACAAGAATTCCATAAAATCTAAACATTAAACACATGCTTATAAGACTAATATCTGTTTTAAGTATACTAACCCACAGGTAAGCCAGACAGCTATGTATTTGTCAGTTTTCAGTGAGTACTGGAGGCCTTGGCATGAGCTAGCACCTGGACTGCCAGCATCACAGAGACATTCCAGCCATTTCTCCTTTCCACCAGCTGTACCTGCCACACCAGCAGCCAAGGGAGGGTGATGTAGACGATACTGTGGTGATGCTCTGTCACCCATGGAATTCCCTCTACTGGGCAATCTCTCCAAGTCTGGCTAAGCTGTCTTTCCACAGGTGGGCCTGCACCAAGCTGCTTTAGGCTGAGATATCAATATTAAATAATAACAAAAGTAAACAAGATTTTGCAACTGCCACTATATTAATAACTTAAAAGCCTGACTTTGAATTGATTTATTTAAGATGGATTTATTAGGGCTTTTTGCTATGAGGTATTGAACAACCTTGATTCCTGTTGCAGTCAAAACCATGATGGAAGTATTTTGCAGTTCACAAGACTGGGTTCTTATGGTAATATTGCCATAAGAGCTAAGTAGCTATAAAGTTGAATAAGATCAGTTAAAGATCTTTAAACTGTACAAGATACTTGTAATTTCAAACCCACCTTTTAAAATGTGCTTTGTTTAGAAATATTTCCCACCCCTTTCCTTGAATTCTTTGTGTGTGTGTGTGTGTAATATATGTTGATTGATTTACATTTTTCACACATTTCTCCTTACTGCTACTTGTCAGCATCAGAGCACATAGTCTCAAGTGTTCTCCCGTTAATGCACAAGCAAAACTCCAACCAATGTTGCATGTATGATTTGAGAGAAGTTGTGCCCCTCCATGCGTTTAGCAAGGTATAGTGGGCCTAATCCTTACTCAGGCTCTAATCTGACCATTGACTCAAGAGTGCCGTTGACTTCAATGGGTTTTGGATCAAACTCTACATGAATAAAGATACTCAGATGAACAAGAGTTTGCAGGATCGAGGCCTGTGATGAGGTGTCCACTCCACACTCACCTGGAAGAGGTTAATGGAAGCCAGATGGGCCAATTAACCTATTAGGCTGAAGGCTGACAGGAAAGCCCCAATAAGGGGACGCTCACCTGTGTGGGAACAAGGGGGCTTCTAAAAAACCAGGGAGCTGATAGCAGGAAAGAGGCTGTTGGGAGGGAGTCTGCAGTCACTCCCTGGGAGAAGAGAGGTGTGTTTGGGAGCTATGGAGAGAAGTAGGCCACAGTTGCTCCTTCAAAGGGAGTTGAGAGGCCAGAAACCCCAGAAAGTGGGGGAGTGCTGGGGTAGCATAGGAAACAGCACAGGGAGTAAGCAGCAAGGATGGGGACTGTGCAGACCTTGGCTGCATGTTGTAGGGTCCCTGGACTGGAACCCAGAGTAGAAGGTGGGCCTGGGTTCCCCTACCTGTCTTCCACTATTCAAGTCAGACATCTCCAGCACTGCACCTGGAGTAGAATAAACAAAAACTGAAGTGAAAAAATAAAAATACCCAAAATAAATGAGGGGAAGTCCTCCAGAACCCCAGCCCAGGCCACAATATTGAGCCAATTGCTTTCTGTCTCTCCCCCACTTAGTATCCAAAGATTAGAGGAAGGAATATTAATAGAATCTGAGCACAGTCCAAACAACGGGCCTTTAAAAAATACACAAGAACGGTCAATGGGTCAGACCAATATCCTGTCTTCTGACAGTGGCCAGTGCCAGATGCTTCAGAGGGAATGACCAGAACAGGGCAAGTTTCAGTGATTCATCCCCTGTCATCCAGGCCCAGATTTTGTCAGTTGGGAGGTATAAGGACATCCAGAGCATGGGGTTGCATCCCTGATCATCTGCGGTAATAGCTACTGAGGGACCTATCGTCCATGAATTTAACTAATTCTGTTTTGAATCCAGTTATATTTTTGGTCTTCACAAGACCCCATGGTAATGAGTTCCACAGGCTGATTGTGTGTTAGGTTCCTTTTGTGCCTATTAATTTCATTGGGTGACCCTGACCTTGTGTTATGTGAATGGGCAAATGACACTTCCCTGTTCACTTTTTCTGTACCATTCATGATTGTATAGCTCTCTTTCATATCCCCTTTAATAGTGTCTTTCTCAGCTGACAGTCTCAGTCTTTTAAATCTGTCCTCATATGGAAGCTGTTCCATACCCCTAATCACTTATGTTGCCTTCTCTGGAGTTTTTGCAATTCTAATATATCTTTTTTGAGCCAGGGCAACCAGAACCGAATGCAGTATTCAAGCTCTGGGTGTACCATGGATTTATATAGTGGCATTATGTTATTTTCTGTTTTAATATCTATCCCTTTCCTGATGGTTCTTAACATTCTGTGAGTTTGTTTGACTGCCACTGCACATTGAGCAGATGTTTTCAGGGAACTCTCCATGATGACTCCATGATCGCTTTCTTGAGTGGTAACATCTAATTTAGACCCCATCATTTTGTATGTATAGTTGTATTGTATATTGATATCAGACCCAGACTCATATAAAGGTCATGTAAACTGGATAGCTTTTATGGATCCCCTTATTAAATCTTAATATTAGGAGTGAGCCTAGCATACAAAAACATAATCAGCATTTGTAATTAAGTGAGAACATAATTTATAAACCTGATTATAATTGCAGTCTTTTAAAGCCCTTTTTCAGAAATCAGCCTCTGGCATTGTGAGTGTAATGTAAGGATTTTTGTACTAAGCATGATTTGGAAATTAGTTATTATATGTATTGTAGGAATTTCAAATCTGTAGTGGCATTTATAAATGTGTTTCCTTACTGATAAAACAGATGTATGTTAAGATGATCCAAAGCCAAGCTTTAAAATGATTTAATTTTTTTAAAGATAAAGGTAAAAATAATGGACTAAATTAAAACAGCAAAATCAAATCAAATCATAGTTCATGCTCAGCCTCCATCCTTAATAGCATGCCCCATTTAGTGGGCTAAAATATTTGAAATGCAGAGCACACAGCCATCCTCCATCACTCCTATATGGCTATAGACTCCTTTAACACTCCTTTACAAGTTAAGCTAGCATGCAGCTAATTAGAATATCATGCCAGTTAAAGTATAATTCACACATTAGCATAGAATTTTCCTGAATTTGATTAATCTGAGTGATGTCTCTTGCAAACTAGATTGTAATAGCTTCCTTGATGCCTTTAACATCCAACTCTTCCAAGATTATGGTATTTCAAAAATATTTAGTTCATGGATTATAGGCCCAGTAGACTGAAACAGTGTCTATTGATTTATTATGGCCATAAGGTACATTGCATTTTCCAGGATTCCATTTACTAAAATATATTGACAGGATTATACTAAATCCCAAAGTCTTATTTTAACAGGGAGTAAATTAGAAATGTTTCATTACAAAATCGGAGCAATGTGCTGTCATTAAGATTAGAGTAATGCTGTAAACATTTTCAGATTATTGGGAGCTAGATTCTGACTCAGACTACATACTCCCTCTTCTCCCTTGTGTGGGTAAGAAAGTAACAATCCCTCTCATACCTCTACATTGGCTACATGACCTCCCGTCCAGGCCCAAGGAATAGAGCTGGATTGAAAATGTGAATTCCATTTCACCACAATGTTCAAGGTTTCAAATTTTTTTTCATTCCAGACTAGAACCAGTTCAAAACCTTCTGAATGTTTTCATGCAACGGAAGAGCACAGAAACATCTGTTTTTGGATTGAAAAGGTCAGGTTTTCCATTCTGAACTGACTCTCTCTCAGGAGTGACTGGAGAGTTCATGCTGGACCTCAGAAACCTCCCTCCTGAAAACTTCATTAGAATCAATACATCACTGCAAAAGATTTTGGCTGAGATAAACCAGCATATTTTGACACAAAACAAAAGAAAAAAAGAAAGAAAGAAACAAACAAAAAAAAATCCAGCCAACCAACCAAAACAAACAAATCCAACCACCACACATTTATCTGAAAAGGTCTCAATCAGCTCTACTGAAGAGAAAGTGAGGCTGTTCACCCCTTTACTCCTCCCGCCACCTGGGTGAATGGAGAGTGAGTGGAACAGAAGGACAGAAAATGGATGAAACCTTAGCTCCTCCACACTTACCACTTTGATGTCCAGAGAAGCTAAGCTGGAGGTGAGTAGTAAACGACTGCTGGTACAGGCCAGCAGCAAACTAGTACCCCCCTTGGAGCCAAGAGGAAGCAGGGGAGGCATTGTAACTTGCATTTCAGAGTCACAGTGCTCCAGGGGCTACTCCAGCTTGCCCCCTTGCACATGGTTGTGCCTAAAGACATAATCTATCCCTTATAGATGCAACCTGTACATTGCTTGTTCCCCTTCCCTTACATGGTTTTCCTTCCATGCTCTGGTTGTTAAATAGTGGTCTCATATAACATTACAACTCCTCTCTGTAACCTAGGAGATCCCCTTCATGGTTTGTTTGGCATCTTATTCACACATTCCTCTGTGTCACAGGGTGACTTGCCCTTGGGCTGGAGAGCCAGGGACCACGCCAACTCTGATTACAGGATGAGCCCCAGGTTAGATGAAGCAGGCAATTTCCTATAAAGAGCAGAAGGTGGCTGCAGTAAGGGGGAAGCTAAGTAGACTGTATTGAGACTGTAGAGGGTGAGAGAGGTCCCCATACGGAAGATCTTGAGACAAAGGAAACTGCTCCAGCTAGGAAAGGCTGGGAGTAACCTATTAAAGCAGGATGGACTCTAACTGGAGATGGGTAGTTTGGGTTGTACCCAGCTGAAGGCTGGATGGAAGACTTTAGAGTTTAGTTTTTAAGTTTAATTTAATAAATCAGAACTTAAGGAGGGCTCGAAATAAACCTGTGAGGAGTTTATTTGGGAATTCAAGAAGGGAAACTGAGGCATGGAGCTGCGTGCAAGGCTATTCCCAGCATTGTAAAATGGCCACTCATCTACAGTTTGCCTAATCTTTCACTCACACACCCAGGCACAAACAATGCATTGTCCCTGTGACAAATGTACAACTGATTATGTATTTCAGACTCTAAAAACTACTGATTTATAAATCTAACTAATTCATTATAAGGAAACCTACCAGATGATTTTCAATGTATAATATTTGTTCAATTGATAATAATAATATCAAATATCTAAAAAGCACTGCCCAATATGTTTCTCTCCCCATGGAAATGGAATTCAATTGTCCCCGGTGATTTTCACCTAATCAGAAATTGGGATCATCCTTTTAAAGACAAAATGAAGGAAATGTAGTTCATTCAGACAATTCTACCTTAACACAGGAAATCATAAGAATGCTGCTATGTATCACCAAACAGTCTTTAAGATGAAAACAAAACAAAACAAACAAGCTTTGACCTTAAGTTCTTGTGAGTTAGTAAGGTAGCACCAAGACATTTAGGCAGGGGGGAGAGACAGGGGGTTGTGTGCGTGGTGTTGATATTGCACTGGATTCCTTAGTGAAACCATAAAACATCCTGATGAGAGTTTAGAAGACTGTTTAAAGCATAATCACTAAAGTGACTGCCTAGAAATGTGTAAACAGGAAGAAAAATGAGACACTGACAAGAGATACAACCTCAGTCTTGTGGATTTGATGGCAGTTGTAGAGCTTTATTATGATTATTAATGATGCAGGTGGAAATCACAAATATCCTGTGAAAAGTGACAAGCTTTATGGTTCCAGGATGCCATAGTACAGGGGTTCTCAAACTGGGGGTCAGGATCCCTCACAAGGGATCACAAGGTTATTACGTGGGGGGTCACGAGCTGTCAGCCTCCACCCCAAGCCCCGCTTTGTCTCCAGCATTTGTAATGGTGTTAAATATGTTAAAAAGTGTTTTTAATTTATAAGGGTGGGTCGCACACAGATGCTTGCTATGTGAAAGGGGTCACCAGTACAAAAGTTTGAGAACCACTGCCATAGTAACTATGTAATCTATGTAACTATGTAATAGTCCTCTGCCATGTACATTGGCCAAATTGAACAGTCTCTATGCAAAAGAATAAATGGATACAAATCAGACCTCAAGAATTATAACATTCAAAAACCAGTAGGAGAACACTTCAACCTCCATGGACACTCAATTACAGACCTACAAGTCACAATTATTCAACAAAAAACTTCAAAAACAGACTCCAACCAGAAACAGCAGAACTGGAATTAATCTGCAAGCTGGACACCATTAAATTCGGCTTGAATAAAGACTGGGAGTGGATGAGTCATGACACTAACTAAAAACTATTTCCCCATGCTAATTTTCCCCCTATTGTTACTCACACCTTCTTGTCAACTGTTTGAAATGGGCCATCCTGATTATCACTACACAAGTTTTTTTTCTTCTGCTGATAATAGCCCACCTTAATAGATTGGTCTCATTAAGAGTTGGTATGGCAACCCCCATTTTGTCATGTTCTGTATATGTATATACAGAGATATATATATCTTCCTACTGTATTTTCCACTGCATGCATCTGATGAAGTCGGCTTTAGCCCACGAAAGCTTATGCTCAAATAAATTTGTTAGTCTTTAAGGTGCCACAAGTACTCCTCGTTCTTTATGTAATCTTTGTAACAGTGTCCCCTAAGCTCAAGGCATTTTTCATACTTTACTATCTTAATGCAGTTGTAACTAATTGGTGAGGCAAGCAGTTACCAGGACAGTATATTGCACATTTCATATTTTTAAACTTGTTGAATTAATAACACAGCTGGCTTGAAGTAAGCTTGACAACTGAGCTGGACCTACAGTGCTAGCAATGCAGCATCTTGGTTAGTAGCATTTCTGTAGTCCCTGGTGGCAGCACCTGTGACTCTGAGTTCCACTGGAGACGGAGCAAATATTGCAATTCACAAAAAAAAAAAAAAAAAAAAGAAGGCATGAAGAAAGATGCTGGCTAAGTCAGATATTTTTTAAAGTGCTTACAAAGTCAACATTGAAATATGATAAACGGAGAAATAGAACTAACTAAAGATTCAGAAGGGACATATTTCTATTGCAGTGTGTCATATAATATTAATAGAACCATCCGGGAAGGATGGGGAAATGAAGATTGTTATTTTAAAGAAAAACAGAGCAGCAAAAATTAAACTCCTGACAAACAATCTGAACTTGGGAATTAGTTGTTTTTTTTAAAACCTGAAAAACAACAGTTGTGTGCAAATGTAAGAATATATGGTGTCATGCAAAGATGTAATTTAAAAAGTCCCACTGGGTTTCCCCATGCAAGATTTATGATTGTGATGGAGTTGAGCCAATTGGAGCTGACGTGATAGCTAAATTAATAAAGGCGTGAACACGGAAGGATCAGGAATCTGTCATACCTATAACTCCTCAGAAGAATTAATTTTGTAAGTGAAACACCAGGGGAAAAAAGTAGTCAAAATGTAGTGAAGAGCGGTCAGCTTTAATAGTTATTGCATTTAATGTAGGAGTTTATACCAAATGCTTATAGCAAAACCAACCACAATTTGGAGGACTTGAGATTTACACCCAGACTTTGTAGCTAGCTCCTATATCTAGACCAAGCTGAAACAAACTCCCAGATTTGAACACATCGGTTAGCTAGGATCCAGATCTAAATCGGAACTGTGCACATTAGAAAAGAACTATCTTTAGTACTGAACAAAGTATTAATCTAGATTTTTTTTCTTCCCAATTTATTTTTAAAATACCATGGAATCAAAAACTCTGTTTTATATTCTTATGTAAATGTACAAATATTGGCCTGGATCATGCGCTTCCATGGAAAAAACTCCATGAGGACCCTCTCATGGAGTTCCTCTCCTAACATTTCATTTTTTTGGGTGGGGGAAAGGGTGTTGCTCCTTTTGGAATAGCTCAGAAGAACCACCCCCCTCATCCTGGTGGATTCCTATGCACATGGAGGCCTTATGTTTCTTCAGCTGATCTTCCTTCTCAGCCTTGGCAATATGGATGTCTTCAAATCATGCTTCTAAGGATTCTCCTTGGCCACCTGAGATGTGCAGGGTGTGTGGTTAAGAGAAAAAATAATGCACCCTTCAGCTGTATTGTTTTTTAGGAATTCTCCATGGGGACAGAGGGATGATGCATGTTCCCCTGGCACTATGCCCACTCCCCTATCTATCCACTACTTTCCTAACCCATCTCTGACCATACCCCCATGTGGATTCTGGACTTATGGAACATTCTTCACAGAGTCCAAATGAGATAAGGAACAGTGCTGTGCAGTGAGAGAAATGATGAGATGTTCCAGGATATGCTAATAATACCTTACATATATGTAGGCCCTAAATGGTTTATCAGCTTTAAAAGTTGCATATAGAGAATTCTCTTCTTCCATCACCAGAATGCAGACACCTCTGAGTCAGAAAGAACAAGCAGCTATTGACAAAGCAGCACTACACAACAGTTTAAAGCTGGAAGCGAAGAGAGCCATCTATAGGTAATGTTCATAGCTACTGATCTGCTGCTGGTTATGCAGAGATACCAGCATGTACCTCTGTACCTCGGGGCGGGGGGGTCTTCGGAAGGCTCATGATGCACTGAGCATGGTTGTTATAGTGGGCATAACTGGACACTGCAAGTTGGAGGTTCCTAGGGTTGTGTCTGGGACCGGAGATATTGGCTAGTGTCATTTGCTTGCAAGTAGCTGGGAGCAGCTTCCCTGCCAGAGGCTGGGCGTGAACAGCCCAGGAGTGGGGGCTCTCAAAGCAGAGCCAGGTAAGGCTGGCTCCCAGAGTCAAGGATTGGAGAGGCCTAGCAGATCACTAGTCCAGAAAAAAATCAGAGGGGAACGTCACACCGGGATCCCATGTGTAGAGCAGCTCCGTTGTTCACAGAATCTTGTGTCCTACCCTGTGCAGTGATACCATTATATTTCCACTGTAGTCAGGTCCCTTTACAGCTTCAAGGAGTGCAGGTGGTGATGACTGTATGTACAAGAGAGCCCAGTGAAGTAGATTATCTTGCTTTTTTTCCTGGATGCAGAGCAATGGCTCCCAACCTTTCCATAGAACTGTATCAGTTTACCTAAGAACTCTCCTATAACAACCAGTTTTTGAAACTCTAATATCAAGGATTCAGGGGGTTAAGAAACTAGACCAGAAAAATATTATAGTATCTTCTTTTATTTACAACAATACCTTCCCTCCTAATGAATGATCCCCTTTCCCAAGCACAGTGACAACTCTCCTCTTTCAATGATGAATTCAAGATCTAGCCTCTGAGCTTGGCCCCAGTGTGAAAGCTACTTGCTGGAGTCCCAGTTGGGCTATGTCTACACTGCATTCCACTGCTGGCAGTGTGGGGTATGCATTGTTATACACTGAAGTGAAAAGCAGATTACGTACACACCAAATTGTGATTGCAGCTACATGTGTCAGTGAAAGGCTCTGGAAGAGGCGAGGCACCAAGGAAAGGCTTGAGCAGTTCCCGACTGCTGGAGCCTTTCACTGCAGTGAGGAAAAGTTCTGGCAGGGGAAGGCAGTCTGGAAAATGCTGCGAGAGCCTTTCCCGACTACTGGAGTCTTTCCCTGAGGTGGGGAAGAGATCCAGCAGCAGGGAGTTGCAAGAGCCTTCCCCCCGCTGGAGTCTTTTCCTGAGATGGAGAAAAACTCCAGCAAAGGAAGGCAGCAGGAAACTGCATGGCTAAAAATAGCCACGTCGAGAGGGAGGGATAGTTTGGGTGAGTAGAGAGCCATGTAAGGGGTATATACTTGGGTACATACCCAAACCCTTCATGTACTCTACACATCTAAAGCCATGCCTCACCAGCTACACTGCTATTTATACTTGTTCTACAAGAGTATGTATGCTACATGCTGCCAAAAAAAGCACGCAGTGTGGACATGCCCAGTGGTGTATGACAGAACTGGCAACTTGGTTCAAAGAACCCTAAGTTCACACTGTGGGCAGAATACATACTTCAGAGTGGGAGTGGTCTCTGGCAATGGGCCCACCATAATAAATGGGCCATAGATTCATCATTAAGCTGGAACTGAGGAGTTCAGAGCCTGATAAACTAGTGCATTTAAATGTTTAGAGCCTAATATTTCTTGGCAGCGTGTTTCCTATTTCAGATCTGTAGTATGGTGATTTACCACAAGAAGTGAGTCAAACAGATATCTTTATTTAATGTATATATAGTTATTTTTTAAAAATAAACATGCGGTGCATGTGCTTTTGCTGCATAATTGCGTCATCTTGTTGCGGTATCCATGCTCCTACTCATGCCCCTAGCCCCAGTGATTTTATTTTGTCATGTTTCTTTTAGATTATAAGATATTCAAGGCAGGGACTGTGTCTTTTCAGTATGTCTATATGGTACCTGGCAGACTTTTAAGTGTTCATTAAAAATAATAATAACGTAGTGCAGGGGTGGGCAAACTTTTTGGCCCGAGGGCCACATCAGGGTGCGAAATTGTATGGAGGGCCAGGTAGGGAAGGCTGTGCCTCCCCAAACAGCCTGGCCCCCGCCCCCTATTCACCCCTCCCACTTCCCACCCCCTGACTGTCCCCCTCAGAACCCCCAACCCATCTAACCTTCCTTGCTCCTTGTCCCTTGACCCCCTGAGACCCCCTGCCCCAAACCGCCCCCCCCCAGGATCCCACCTCCCCTGCTCCCTGTCCCCTGACTGTCCCCCGGAACCCCGTACCCAACACCCCCACCGCCGTGCATGCGCACCGCCGCCGCCCCCTTACCATGCCACTCAGAATGGCAGGAGCTTGCAGCCCTGCTGCCCACGTGGCAGCATAACTGCGGGGGAGGAGGGACTGTGGGGGAGGGGCCGGTGGCTAGCCTCCCGGGCCAGGAGCTCAGGGGCTGGGCAGGACGGTCCCGCAGGCCAGATGTTTGCCCACCTCTGATGTAGTGTATATTGGGCCTAATTCATGGGTCTATTACAGCAGCTTTCAGTCAGTGTCCCAAGACACAACTTCTCTAAAGCTAGCAGATTTGCCTAATCTAGGATTTCCCCCTGCATATAGGAATCCTTCAGTGATAAAGAGCTCGTTGGGAGCCCTCCTCAGGAAAACAGTGTTGCTGAGGTGTGTCTATTCCCTGGCAATCCTCAGCTGCTGGAATGGGCCCTGAGTTGGCAGCCAGAACAGCTTAGCTAGCCCAGAGGCTGGAACCGGGCCAATGTAGAACTGATCCCAGAATAGTTGGGTGCTGATGGCAAAAGGTTCCCCCTTTATGTCCCTCTGTTTGCTTCCAGCTGTGCCCAGTGCTACTTCAGTGCAACTGAGAACATGCCCCATTTTTCTTTATGCACAAGTCTTCTTTCAACATAAAAATAAAAATATGTTTATTATTGTTACTAGCTGCAAAATTCTTGAAGAAAAAAAGTGAAGAAAAAGTCCATAGCTTCAAAAATATAGCTCTATTATAATATTCATGATGTTGACTGCTCCCTTTACCAGGCCAGTAGGAAACCATAGTAACTCTAGGTTTAGCTGTTTGAATCTATTATTTATTCAAAGCCATATTTAAAATTCTCTGTGGGACAGTCCTTTCCTACCACCCTATTTTAGGATTAAGATTTACAATTATAAGGATATTCCCATATGAAAGGAGTTCACTTGATTAAATAACTGTTTGTTACAGAAGGTTTAGTCGCACTTTTCAGATGATAAGGGACCACCAGCCAACTCTCTGCACCACTTGCATTCTCAAATTTCCATGCCTGTGTCTGAACTCAAATGCAGATGTACAACATAGATATGGAGAAGGGTACTGAGGTTTAAAAAGAAAGCATGCTACATTAACAGGGTTTATTTCTGGACTGTATCTTCCATGAGAGGGTTTTACCACTTAGCATGATAGCTAGATAGATCCTCTTTTAAATGAACTATTTTTGATAATAGCTAGGCATCTGTTTTTTCTCTGAGACATCTTAACCTCCCTTTTCACTCAGACACTAGAATGGCAGTCCATGTTTTTAGGCAGTTAGTACTGTGTATTAAATGTAAGGTTCTAAGTCTGTAGAAACTATGTAAGTGGCTTTCCCATTGATTTCTGTACATGGAATGACAACAAACTTGGACTCTGAGGATGGAGTACTACTTCATTTACTCTAGCCCTTGATTTGTTCTGCCACTTCTCTGCTTCCTTTCCCTACATTACAGATCCTCTCTTGGCTCAGCAAACCATATTGCAGAAATCTCTCTCTCCCTCTCTCTCTTTCTCTCTCTCTCATATTCTCTCAGTCAGGGCTAGTGTTCTAGGAATGAGATATTGCAGGATGATCTTTGCTCAGGTAGTGCCTTCTGCCTAGAAATTTAACACTTGATATTGTCTGTCCTTAATCTTCTGCACAGCAGAGGAGTCGGCAGGCCTCACAAAAAAAGAGGCCTATCCTGTGTTGAATTTGTTTATATCTATATTTGTGGAAAGATTATATAGGATTAAATAGGATGGAACTAATAAAGTTTTATCAAAATTACTCTAAAAGCCGATAAGGCCAGATCCTTAGCCAAGATTCATTCCCCTCTGTACCACTCCAGCAGGATAAAGGAGAGATGAAGTGACTTAAAAGGATAGTTCAGCATTCACTTGTAGAGGAATCCACAGGTGTGTTATAAAAGGAAGAGGGCCAAATTCTGCCCTCAGTTAAATACATGAAACCCCACTGCCTACAATAAGCCTAGGAGGTACTTGTGGAGTTGGATGTGCTGCAATCCAAATCAGTTATGTAACAGACTAAAGGGATGTAATTGGAATCCCATTAAGGAATCAATATTGTAAAGAATTGTAATTAGCCAGAAGTCAGCAAGAGAAACAGAATAAGTCTGTTCTTGACCTTTATATAACAGGAAAAGGATCAGGTTGCAGCAGTGTCTTAGTGCAGTAGCTGCTTCCAATGTGTTGCTGATATCAGGAACAATACAAACACAAGTGAATATATTCCAAAAAGAGAAAATCACGAAGAGGAATAAAATGATAAGGTACCATAGGAGAGATGGATGGGGGTTTTGAATATTAGGCAGACTAATGAACTGTCTGAGAAGGCTTTGAAAGGGTAGGAGGTCACAAAACCACTATCCCTCAAGAGACTGTTCCTGTTACCAGACTGTTGAAGGGAACAGGTTCTATGGGAAGGCATGGTGGGGTTGAAGTCTTTCTTGGGGAGAAGTCCTGTGGAGAAGGGCAACTGTCTAGGACTGTTCTGTGGGGGCAGGGGGAGGGGTCCCTCTTTGCAATAATAAGAAGTCAGGACAGAACTGATCAGATGAACATTTTCACTACTCATCCCCTTCAGGTGGTAGGTTGACCAAGATTATGTGTTCATCTCTTTATCTCTTTTAGTCTAGAGAGAAGGGGAATTACATATAGAGAGTGAAGGGAAGTTATTATTGATTATTATTAGTAGTAGAATTAACACAGCATCTAGGAGTTCCAGTCCTGGACCAGGATCCTATTGTGCTAGGTGCTGTACAAACAGAACAAAATGATGGTCCCTGCCCCAAAAGTTAATTCCCTCTTTCACTATGGATGGTGCATCTAAGTGACTTCTTTCTCCTCACTCCATGGATGAAGCTACTGAGTAGTTTCATAACCTCCCTTCCTTCCACTAGTGGGAACAGTTTTAGGGGAGGTTAAGAGCCAAGAGAGAGGGAAGTTGGAAGCAGACAAGCTGATGAACCTTCCCTAGTTGATCTCACCCAACAAGGAGTCTGATACTGTTTCCTTATAGCATCAGACCCCAATTCAGTGTTGGAGAGACAAATATCCGTGAGTTAAATATTGCCCAAGCAAGCTCACACAATTGCACCATTTGTGCTATTCTACAAATGTATTAATTTGATTAATCTATCCCCGCCAGTTTACAGTTTATCGTTTTCCCAAGAGACTGGTTAGGTAAATATCTAGAGTGGAGAGGTTGCCAATGTTTTTGAATTTGTGAGCAGCTCCCTGGTATACAAAAGCATTTTCATGGGAGCTGGTTTTCAAGCTCATTTCAGTGGAAACAGAAAATGGACCCTCATTTAAAAAATACACATATATTGTTATTGCTTTAAATAATTAGTTACTCATAAGCAGTTCTGCCAGCCTGTTGACTGATACTCTGCTTTGACTTCCTCTGTTTGTGTCAGGCACCATG
This sequence comes from Chelonia mydas, assembly GCF_015237465.2. Taxonomy (NCBI): domain Eukaryota; kingdom Metazoa; phylum Chordata; order Testudines; family Cheloniidae; genus Chelonia; species Chelonia mydas. The sequence continues at coordinate 85,920,304 of NC_057851.1, read as the reverse complement.
GGACATTCCAGTGATTTGCTTTGTTATTTTAAATGAATTGAAGTTTCTAGATCTCAGCAATTTTGTCATTTGCCCAGGGAAGGGAAGGGAAATTATTTATAATACTGTATGTACATTCCTCTGAAATGGCAGGTAGGTCTATGGCTTGCCTAAGCAACCTCATAGCTGAAATGAGCTAGTGGGTGGCTCCTGCATGTTTCCATTGTTAAGGATTTTGGAAATATGGTAGGTATCTGATCAGGTGGGAAGACAAGCAGTACTCTAAAGGCTAAGCTGTGGCTTTACCAGCCAATGTAGCATCAGCGGGTGGGGTGTAAAGTAACATGTCAACAGCTGCTGCGGCCAGAGGAATTATTCCTGTGTACACAGGGAGGCAGAATGTTTCTAGGAAGTGTGGGCCTTGCACACAGGAGGAACAACTATTACATCCTTGTATCCACAGCTCCAGGGCATCACCCAGTGAAAAAAGCCACCCTTTTGCCCCAAATTAATCATACCCCTTTTGGGTATTTACCATTACTGGGGGCACTATGAATCCTTTTGGACTTGCATTCTGGTCAATGGAGGTTGGTCAATATGGAGACCAAAAGTGCCACACCCTCACCAGCTCACAATAACTGAGTTTCAAGCAAGCCCATCATTCTGAGAAAGCATTGTTGAAGAAGTCAGGGGCAGGGCTTGCCTGCAAATGAAAAGATGATAACTACAAGAAAGGATTATATATCACACATGTACAAATAATAAAATACTCTGCTGTCTGCTGCAACTCATGAAAACCTTAACCTTAACAGTTTGTCCGATGACACTAAATGAAATGTTAAATGTTAAATGCACTGACATGGGGGGAGGGATAGCTCAGTGGTTTGAGCATTGGCCTGTGTGACAAAGTTCCGGCTCTACCTTGCTGGGTCTTGCACTTATTGGCGGATTTGCTCACCTTGGAGCTTCACGGCAGCCCTCAGCTTGGCCGTTTTTCTGAATTCACAGTTCAGGTCGGCTCCTCCTGTGTCTGACCAGGAGTTGGGAGGATTTGGGGGGAACCCGGGCCCGCCCTCTACTCCGGGTTCCAGCCCAGGGCCCTGTGGAATGCCGCTGTCTAGACTGCCTCCTGGAACAGCTGTGTGACAGCTACAACTCCCTGGGCTACTTCCCCATGACCTCCTCCCAACACCTTCTTTATCCTCACCATAGGACCTTCCTCCTGGTGTCTGATAATGCTTGTACACCTCAGTCCTCCAACAGTCCGTGTTCTCACTCTCAGCTCCTAGTGCCTCTTGCTCCCAACTCCTCACACACACACCACAAACTAGAGTGAGCTCCTTTTTAAAACCCAGGTGCCCTGATTAGCCTTTCTTAATTGATTCTAGCAGCTTCTTGATTGGCTGCAGGTGTTCTAATCAGCCTGTCTTAATTGTCTCCAGAAGGTTCCTGATTTTTCTGGAACCTTCCCTGGGAAAAGGGACCTGCTTAGCCTGGGGCTAATATATCTGCCTTCTATTACTCTCCTATAGCCATCTGGCCTGACTCTGTCACACCTGCTAAACCCAGGGTTGTGAGTTCAATCCTTGAGGGGGCCATTTAGGGATCTGGGGCAAAAATTGGGGATTGGTCCTGGTTTGAGCAGGGGGTTGGACTAGATGACCTCCTGAGGTCCCTTCCAACAGTGATATTCTATGATTCTATGTTAAACTGTAGAAATTGGTTGATTCCACCCACCCCCAAAATAGTTTTGGAGACATATAAAAGAACAGGCAGTGCAGGTTAATGTCTTTATTTCTCAGGATAGATAACCAAATCACACTACTGGAAAAACTTGGGGGAGGAGGGGGAACCCCAAGCATAACTAAAAGATTTTTCTGTTGCAAACATGGAAGTAGCCTTGTTACTCCTCATCAACCCTGTCCTTGTTGAAACTTTGAGATTCCCTTTCCTTGCCCCTTTACTGTACATTCCCTGCCTCGCAGATATCACTATCATGACTGGATCAGTGACACCTCATTCATAGCCCATGTAAGAGACAGAGACCAAGGGCAGAAATTGATCTCAGCTCTGAGCAACTGGCACAGCAGGCCACTACGCAAGACAAGAACGATAGCTTCTACATAAAAATTATATTCGGAAGGGAAAAAATATACTGAAAACCTTGTCAACATTTGATACTTCAGTATCACAGGGGTAGGTAGAAGACAAATCCTTCCACATTGGTCCCTTCTCCGACAAAAATCCTAAAAGCTAGATTATCACACAATGAACTCTAACTGAGGGTATGTCTACACTACAAAATTAGGTCAATTTTATAGAAGTCGATTTTTAGAAACCAATTTTATAGTGCTGATTGCATATGTCCACACTAAGCACATTAAGTTGGCGGAGTGCATCCTCACTACTGTGGCTAGGATCGACTTACAGAGCGGTGCACTGTGGGTAGCTATCCCACAGTTCCCGCAGTCTCCGCTGCCCATTGGAATTCTGTGTTAAGCTCCCAATGCCTGATGGGGCAAAAACATTGTCGCAAGTGGTTTTGGGTACATGTCATCAGGCCCCCCCTCTCCCTCCATGAAAGCAACGGCAGAGAATTGTTTCGTGCCTTATTTCCTGGGTTACCCTTGCAGACGCCATACCACAGCAAGCATGGAGCCCACTCAGCTCACCGTCACCGTACATCTCCTGGGTGCTGCTGGCAGACGCGATATGGCATTGCTACACAGCAGCAGCTCCTTGCCTTCGTGGCAGACAGTGCAGTAGGACTGATAGCCGTCGTAATTCTCCTGGATCCTCCTGGCAGACCTTGGTGAGGTCAATTAGGGGCACCTGGACAGACATGACTATTCTTCTCTTAGAGCACTGAATGGGAGCCAGAGACTCCAGGCCATTCTCTTCTTTAAGTTTCGTCTCATGGAGATTCAGTCCTGCCTGGAATATCTTGTGAGCTGGAGGCTTCTGCCTCAGGCTGCTCTCCCAGCCACCAGCAGTACGCCATTGCACCTACCTCAGCCTGTCCCTTGCTTCCATGGCTCATGAAGCCTGGACAGTAGTAAGGAGCAGTTCAACTATAGACTGAGCAAGTGCAGAGTGGTGGTAGAATGTGCCTTTGGACATTTAAAAGCTCGCTGGCACTGTTTGCTGACTAGGTCAGACCTCAGCGCAACCAACATTCCCATTGTTATTGCTGCTCGCTGTGTGCTCCATAATATCTGTGAGACTAAAGGGGAGACGTTTATGGCAGGGTGGGAGGTTGAGGCAAATTGCTTGGCATCCGATCTTGAGCAGCCAGACACCAGGACGATTAGAAGAGCACAGCAAGGCATGCTGCGCATCAGAGAGGCTTTGAAAACCAGTTTCATGACTGGCCAGGCTGCAGTGTTACAGTTGTGTGTGTTTCTCCTTGATGCAAACCCTCCCCCTTTGTTGATTTTAATTCCCTGTAAGCCAACCATCCTCCCCCCTTTGAAATAAAGTAACTATTGTTTTGAAACCATGCATTCTTTCTTTATTAATTAAAAAAAAAATGAGATAACGGACAAGGTGGCCTGGGTGGGGTGGGGGAGGAGGGAAGGACAAGGCCACATTGCTTATTGTAGCCGTACTAAAAATCAAACTGTTTGAATGACAGCATTCTGTTGCTTGGTCCATCCTCTGGAATGGAGTGGTTGGGTGCCCGGAGCCTCCCCCCCCCACGTTCTTGGACATCTGGGTGAGGAGGCTATGGAACACGGGGAGGAGGGCAGGCGGTTGTACAGTGGATGCAGTGGGGGGTCTGTGCTCTTGTTGGCTTTCCTGCAGCTCCAACAGACGCTTCATCATGTCCGTTTGCTCCCCCAACAGACCCTTCATCATGTCTGTTTGCTCCCTCCTTAGCCTCAGCATCGCGTCCTGCCTCCACTCTTCATGCTCACTTAATTATTTCCTGGCCTCTGCCACTGAATGCCTCCATGCATTAAGCTGTGCCCTATCAGTGCGGGAGGACTGCATGAGCTCGGAAAACATGTTATCGCGAGTGCGTTTTTTTCACCTTCTAATCAGTGATAGCCTCAGGAACGGAGATGATAGGAGGAGCGTAGAAACATTCTACGCTCTACGATTCTGGGGGGGACTGCACGGTCATCTATGCTGCTGAGTGCTGCTGAGTTCACCACGCTGACCAAACAGGAAATGAAATTCAAAAGTTCCCGGGGCTTTTCCTGTGTACATAGCTAGTGCATCAGAGTTCAAAGTGCTGTCCAGAGCGGTCACAATGGAGCACTCTGGGATAGCTCCTGGAGGCCAATACCGTCGATTTGTGTCTGCACACTGCCTCAAATCTGACCCAGCAAGGTCGATTTTAGCGCTACTCCCTTCGTCGGGGAGGAGTACAGAAGTCAACTTTAAGAGCCCTTTAGGTCGATGGAACAGGGTTGGTTGTGTGGACGCAGTCATTTTTAATTCAACCTAACCCGGTAGTGTAGACCAGGCCTGAGTAATCAGGAAACTAGGTGCACAACATGGGATGTACAAAATTATTTTCAAAAACTGCAATTTAAGTTCCTAGAGCAAGTAAATCAATTCTGGGATTTTGAACAATTACATGTCTAAATCATTCAAGTCCATCTATTGGAAATATTGGCTCTCAGTGTTATGTTTGTATTTCCTCCCCTCCTCCCCCCCGATTTTCCATTTGATTCCTGCTGTTTCTCTCATTTCCTGTGCATTACTTTTAAAAATTTCATGCTCCTTGACTTTTTTTAGATATTGTTTAAAGAGCTGTGAAATAATCTTATATTATCATGAGGGAAGATGGTATTTCACATGCCTGCATGTAAGTGGTAGGTTCTAAATAAACACACAAATGCCTGAATCATCTGAAAATGCAAGAAAATGGAATTCAGAAATGAAAAATGTGTCTGCAGTAAAGACAATTTGTCTTAAAAACAATACCTTATATTTCAACATTGCTACTATATGAGGCAATTTGTGCAAACTGCTCAGCAACAAATATACTATAATAAAATATAAATATAAGGTGATGAGTACTATAGAAAATAAACAAATGTAAGCTGATGAGTACTGCAGAAATAGAAATAAATAAATAAATAAATAAATAAATAAAATCCAGATCATGTTTAATACTATATTTGTGGTTACATATCAAAGTCAATATACTGTATGCTATTACTGGCCTCCACGTATCCAATTTATCTCCTTTGTCTGGTGAAGGGATTAGAGCAGGCTGTACAATCATTTTAAGGAGGTGTATTACAATAGTGCCCAAATGCTCCAGTCAGCTTCAGGACCCAATTATGCTGTCTAAAAATCAGTTTGGGAGATAAGCTCCCTACTTCTAATTGTTTATTACAGGCAGAATAGCCAGTGAAACCTATGGTTAAGATTGCCCAGTGCTTTCCATTATAAGACCCTGTGTTCAGTTCTTATAACTTTGCCAAACTTAAACCATTTAGGCTGAAATTTTCTATGCCAGTTGTGTGTCTGAGGTTGAATATTTCTGGAAAATGTAATTTAAAATGATTCAGCCTTTTCCTAGAAGAAGGTTAGAGAAATAAGGTTAGAGAAACTCCTTTGCCCATGTTAAAAAAATGTTGCAACCATTTCACTGAGTACCTCTAGTGCCTTCATGGTTTGTAGCAGGGGCATTAAATTTGGTGTGGGAGATGCTCTGGTGCTGGGGTGTATGTTTTGCTGTCCCTGTGAAAATATGCCCAAATTTGACTAAGTTATAAACCTTTGATAAATTTCCATTCACACATGCCCAGTAGAAATGTACTAGAATTTGGCAGCTTAATTCACGTATGATTCCATCCACACTGAGCATGTTCCATCCCCTCCCAGCTCCTATGTTGCAACTGAATTGTACATGTGCCATCCCCACAGAGCAATTGAGCATGCACTATCCCAGGACTGCAGGTGTGAAGCAGGACTTTCCCTTTAATTTTGTCCCTCCCAGCAGCTGCAGTTCTAGACACTAGAACTGAGAAGAGAGGATCTGGCTCTCTTTTCCTTTCAGTGTACTAAATGAGGCAACTGCTTACACCAGCTGAGGAACTACTTGATTCCAACGGATGACTTACAACAGCTGTATTGACACATACTGCAGGACATCAATTATTTTGGCATTAACAAATTATTATATTGGAATGCACATAACATGGATAAGAATCACGTGTAGAAATTCAGGGTAAAGAGGATTGACATTAATAAAGCTATGATTTTGGCATGGATATTTTTATTAAAAGTCATGGACAGGACATGGGCAATAACCAATAAATCATGGATTTATTGAAGCTAGAGCCCAAGTCCTGCTGCCTGAGGCTGAATTATTGGAATTTTCAAGAAGTCATGGAGGTCTCATAAACTCACGTAGCCTTGGACATTACACCTGCAGATTTGATGGGAATATATTCTGAGACACCTTTAAAATTTCTCTGTCACCTTTAGATCAGTATAGAAATGAAACAACCTTTAAAAATACCAAGTAATGTTTTTCAGCACAGCAGCTAAAAATAATACACCTAATAAAGCCTGACATAAAGTATATTTTGGGTCAATTGTATAGGTTTTAAAAATTAAATATTTTTTGCCATTTGTCATGTTTCTATCTTTGATTTACCATTATTCTGTCTGCAGCTCTGTGTCAGATCCTAAGCTGGGGTAAATCAATCTATGCTGAGGATCTGGCCTGTCTCCTTCTATTTTTGTCTTTCCCTAAAATTTTCTCTCTCCATATATATGTCTTTCTACAAGCTTCCCTCAGGCCTCTCTAAATCTCTCTAAGCTTCCTCTCTCTCCTCTCTATGAGCTTTGTTTGAACTGTTATTTCAATTTGTGCACCAATTCCTGCAGTCCTTAATCATTCCTTGTACTCAGGAGATGCTCTGGCTGACTTCACTAAGAGCTGTGTGATTTAGCTCTGTGTTTTGTGCACTTTTTCTTTAGTTTCTTTCCTATTTCATTTCTCTGTCTGCAAATCTGATTCATTTTCTGTGCTTTGGTCTTCCTGCTTCTTTCTTTTTGTTGTTGCCCTCTCTCAGTGAAGTTTCAAGTTTTTTCTCTCCCTTCCCTCCTAAAGTGACTCTGGGTTGAGGAGGAACAATTCAAGAAGTATTCTACCTCATTTGTGTGGGATAAAGAACCAGGGGTAATTACATTCTGTGTGTTTGTGGGGGCTGAGGAGCCATAGTGTTCAAGTGAAGATTTCAGTGCATTTCACCATGTCCTCTTTGTAACATGGCCATTTGGTTAGCCTTATATAGTTGATTTTTTTTATAGTTAGCTATTTCTAACAATTTTATATTACAAGATATTTATCTAGAAATGCCCATCTTTTCCATGCTAGCTCAAAGATGTGAAAATGTATAGCTGTATGACACAGAAGTGGTGAATATTTCATTGGATAAACAGTAGGCCAGATTCTGCCCCAGTTTCACCTGTGAAGCTCCACTGAAGTCAATGAGATGGCATGGGTGTTACGTGAGGGCAGAGTTTGCTCCTCTGAGATGGTGTATTGGAATGTGATCACATGCCAGAATTGTACTGTGATCTACATACATTTGTGTCCTTTACATACATACTACTTTAAGGAGAACATGACACAGATAACAGCTGGGACAAGTCAGGAAGTGGTGCTTTTTGCCCCTAAAAGCAGCCACCAGCATCCCTTGAATTGCTATCTCAGCTACAGGGGCTCTACTATATGGACCATGAGGACATGCTATGAAGAGTCCTGCTCCTGTGGGCTGCAATTTTTAATTTCCTAATTTCTATGCAAAATAGTTTCTAAATGGCAATTCTGTAGCAAACTGAAAGTACACTTGGTAGTTCAGAAATTTTTATGAGCGATTGTAAGTGAAAATCTCATTCTACAGAATGGTTATGAGCCCACATATATGCTATACTTATATCTAATGTAATGATTGACTAGGTAATGGAAAAATCATTAGAAGAGCTAATTTCATAACATGTTCCTATTATGGGGTAGGCCAGGTGAATGGGAGAGAGAGCGGGAAGCCCTCCTCTTTACACAGCTGCAGAGAGGCAGTCATGACTCCAGTCTTTGCACTCCCTTTAAATGTCAAGTGACTTCCAAGTCTCCTAGCATCTGGTTGGTACCAGTGTACAAATTAGTAACAAAGAGTTAGGAACACTTCTGCCACCCGGATCGTAAAATCCAAATGTCATTAGAGACAGAAAGAACCTTAATAAATGACTTTGAATTACATCTTTAGCAAAGCCATATAAAATAATAATAACCTTGCCAGAAATTAACTCTTTACATCATTACAATAATGAGGCATAAAGGTCAAAGAAAGGAATACTGGGTTTTAAATTAGTATTTTCTCTGCAGTGATCAAACCACTGCTGAATCCTCTAATCCGCTGTCAGACCCATTATCTGCAATTATTCCTTATTCAAGTGTAAACCCACCATTATGCATGGAGATGCTGCTACTGCAATAAAATTTTTAGAAAGTCATATACTGTAAGTAACAGCACATTTTACCCAGCTATGCGGATATACTGTATAAATGCATCATTCCATTTGCAATCACAACTTATGTTTTATTGTCTCCTTTCCAAGCAAGGGAAATAAGTCATTTGAAGTCTCTGCTTTAATCACAAAAGTGTACCATGGACTTTTTTTTAAATTAGAGTAGTCTGCAGTCAGAGTCAAATTAAAAATATAAATAAATAAATATAAATTGCTCCTACATCCTGGGAATCCTATTAATTAAAAACATTAGAAGGTCAAGACTCATTTTGTGCATTCATTTTGTGTTTCTGTGGTAGGAGGCTGTTGAGAAGAGCTGCTAGCTCTAGGGAGGAGAGCACCACCTCCATTTTAGTTTTGTCTGAATCCCTCTTTGAGGGGGATGCTCAGTGTTAAACTGTTAACTGTCAGCTGTAGAGAGGAGATATGACCCACTGGGTAGGATATTATCTAGGACTTAGGAACCCAGGTTCAGTTCCTGCTCTGCTCTGTGTGACCTTGGACAAGACACTTAGCCTCTCTAGGCCTCAGTTCCCCATCTGTAAAATGAGGATAATAGTACTTCCTTGTTGTTGTGTTGTGACGATCCATACATTAAAGACTGTGAAGTGCTCAGACACTACAATGGTAGGGGCCGTATAAGTACCACAGATAGAATGACTTAGCAGTGTTTCTTGAACTCTCCCACCTGATCTGAAGTCAGTGGACCATTCCACTATTGAATAAAAATTCAGTCATTGCATCGGAAGTACAGAGGAATAACTGCACATGGAAGTTTATTGGGACTTTGATACCCTACTTTCTTTCCTGGGTAACTGTAGAGTTGATAAGTGTAGGTGGAGGAAATCTGCTTTGCAAGAGTTCAATGGATTGGCTACCATTTTAATGGATCAAGGGCTCACACTTCTAGTACTGCTGTCAGGCATTAGGAAATGAGGAGAAGGGGTTGATATTCCTGAAAAAAAAAAGGAATGCAAATCATGATGAAAAGAGTGTCCCTGCTAAGATAGAGAGGGGGAACCAACTATAGGCCAAATGTTGCTTTTGGTTACACTGGTACAGCGCTATAATAATATGGGTAAAAAGGTCCTAAGTCACTTAGGTACTTTTGAAACTAAGTCCCATTGAAAGCCACTTAAGTGCTTTTGAAAATATTACCTTATGAATGTATACAGGTGTAACAGAGCAGAATTTGGCTCCAAGGGTCTATTTCCTCTACCTGTCATCAAATGTTAATATGGGGGCAGCCTAATTAAAGCAAATTCCTGTAGCTGGTTTGAATTTCAGACAAGTTCTCTCCCCAATCTGGCCTTTATTTCTTTATCCACCTTCATTCTCCCGGATAAAGAAATAAACACAGGCAAGACAAAAATGGGTAGAGATAACAAAATAAAAATTAGAAACCCCTATAAAACCCACCCAAAAACAGAAAAGGGGAAAAGATATTAGACATAAATAGGTACAGATATCAAAACTACAGATGCATAAAAACAAAACTATACGTAGACAGATGCATAAAAATAAAAACAGAAGGAAACAGAGGTATTAAAAATACACAAAAATTCCAAACCAACACAGTACCCAGACATTTAGTTTATGTAACCTGTGAACTTCTGCTCTCATGAGCCGTCCTACTTTCACATTTGTTCCAAACGTTTGTCACACTGCCTTTGTTGCATTTTCTCTTAAATCAGCTCTGATCCTGCATCAGAATCTGCTGATTTCAGTGGGATTCCATCTGAGCAGAGGTGTGTGTCCTAATGGAAACCAATGCAGGATCAAGGCTTTAACTTGTATTAGGTCAAGAAGAATGTTAAGGTTGCAAAATCAAACATTAAAAAGTTAGTAAATGCTCGAACTGAGGATACAAAGTTAAATTGCCTCTCTCATCCACATGTGTTATCATACTACTGTTTTTTTTATATGATTACAAACAGCATATCAGCACTGAAGTCAATGGAGCTACAAAAGTCTATACCAGCTGAGGATCTGACCTAAGAAAGATATGCATTGGTTGATGTAGGGTTTTTATTAGTGTTCTATTTCCATGTTTCTATAATTATCTCCCTATAATAACAAAATTAAGTGAGAAAGAGGAAAGCAAATTATGTTAAAGAAGTAGATTTCAGTTGCAAGTGGAGTGTTAGAAACAATATTTAAGTTATTTTTAAAAAATACAAACAGGCTAAAATGGAGATCTAAACATCTTAGCCAGGCTATATTTTTTTAGGTGACAGAATTCCTAACTCAAATTTCCTAAGTCAAAAAGTATTGCATCCAACAGGCAGAGAATTCACAATTAGATCCTGTCTGAACAGATCAAGAGGAACTGATCACAGAGCTAAAAATTAAGCATCACTTAGACACAAATGATCATGATTTGATCACATTTCTAATGTACAAAGTCCAGACCAGTGATAAATATAGTCTTGGTGCTTTAAAAGGGCTTATTTCACAAAGCTCAAAACAATTATTAGCTAAATAATAAAGGAAGAATGTAATCAGTAAAATGTGAATGAGAATTGGAAATTTTTTAAGAACACTTTACTAGTTGCCCAAAAAGCACAATCCAAAAATTGAGGAAGGCCATACTGGTTAAAAATCTGATGTGGTTTAGAGAGAAAATGAAGGCAGATAAGAAAAATAATATATAACAAATGGAAGAAAAGGGAATTGCATAGTAATGAGTATAAATCAGAAGCTAGGAATGGTAGAACATTGATAAAGGAAGCAAAGGGACACCAGGAAAAATCTATGGCCAGCAAAGTTAAGGAAAATAAGGAGGTTTAAGCAGTGATGAGCTGCCAAAAGCTGAAGAACCAGTTTCTTCAGTCACTCCAGGTCTTTGGCGGCACAGAAGGACCCCCGCCAAAGTGCTGCCGAAGACCCAGAGTGAGTGAGGGACCCACCACCGAAATGCTGCCGAAGACCCAGAGTGCTGCTGGGTGAGTAAAAATTAAAAAGGGATTCTCAGGGGAGCCTCCCCAGCCGAGAGCTCAGGTGGGCCGGACAGGACAGTCCCGCGGGCTCGATGTGGCCCGCGGGCTGGAGTTTGCCCATCCCTTTAACAACCGGTTCTAAACCAGCTTCAAAATTTAACAACTGGTTTGCGCGAACTGGTGCGAACCGGCTCCAGCTTTCCACTGGGTTTAAGTATATTAGGAACTAAAAGAATCCTAACATTGGTATTGGTCCATTATTACATAGAAATGCATAAAAGTCAGAATGGTTCAATAAGTATTTCCATTCTGTATTTGGGGAAAAAAACACTTCATGTAGTCATATTGTATGATAATACTCTTTCCATTTTGCTACTATCTCAGGAGGATGTTAAACAGAATTTATTGAAGTTAGAGATTTTTAAATCAGCAGGTCCAGATAACTTGCATCCAACAGTTTTAAAATAACTGGCTAAGGAGCTAGCTGGATTGTTAATGCTGATTTTCAATAAGTCTTGGAACACTGAGAAAGTTCCGGAGGCTGCAAGAAAGCTAATGTTGTGCCAATATTTTTTTTAAAAATAGGTAAATAGGATGGCCCAGGTAATTATAGGTCTGTCAGTCTGATATTGATCCTGAGAAAGATAATGGAATAGCTGATACAGGATTTGATTAATAAAAAATTAATGGATGGTAATACAATTAATGCCAATCAATATGGGTCGACAGAATCTAGATCCTGTCAAACTAACGATATCTTTTTTTGATGCTATTATAAGTTTGGTTGATAAAGATAATAGTGTTGATGTAATATACTTATACGTCTCCATTTAACTTGGTACCACATGATATTTTATTCAAAAACTAGAAAGATATAAAATTAACATGGCACCCATTACATGGATTAGAAGATAGCTAAGTCATAAGTCTCAAAACATAACTCTAAATGTGTTTCTAGTGGGGTCTCACAGGGATCAGTTCTTTTCCCTATGCTATTTAACATGTTTATTAATAACCTGGAAGAAAAAAATAAAATTATTACTGATAAAGTTTGCAGATGTTACAAAAATTGGGGGAGTGATAAATAGTGAAGAGGAGAGATCACTGATTCAGAGTTATCTGGATCTCTTGGTAAGCTGTGTGCAATCAAAAATATATTGTTTAATATAGCTTAATGTAAATGTATACCTCTAGGAAAAAAGAATGTAGGCTGGACTATAGGATGGGGGACTCTATTGTGGGAAGTAGTGACTCTGAAAAAAGATTTGGGGCTCATGGTGGATGTTCAGCTGAATATGAGCTCCCAGTGCGATGCTGTGGCCAAAAAGGCTAATGTGATCCTAGGATGCATAAACTTGAGCTTACCTGTGTATTTGGCACTGGTGCAACTACAACTGGAATACTGTGTCCCATTGTGGTGTCCACAATTCAAGATAGATGTTGATAAATTGAAGAGGGTTCAGGGAACAGCCACAAGAATGATGAAAGGATTAGAAAACATGTCTTATAGTGACAGACTCTAGAAGCTCAATCTATTTAGCTTCACAAAGAGAAGGTTAAGAGGTGACTTAATTAAAGCCTATAAGTACCTACATGGGGAACAAATATTAATAATGGGCTCTTCAATCTAGCAGAGAAAGATATAATATGTTCCAATGGCTGGAAGTTGAAGCGAGACAAATTCAGACTGGAAATAAGATGTAAATTTTTAACTGTGAGAATAATTAAACACTGGAATGACTTACCAAAGGAATGGTGGATTCTCCAACAATGATTCTAAAAGATATGGTTTATTAATTATTTTGGGGAAGTTCTATGGACTGTGTTATATAGGAGGTCAGACTAGATGATCACAATGGTCCCTACTGGCCTTGGAATCTATGAAAAAGACTTCAGCATTCAGGACATGATTTCCAAACTTGGGACCTGATCAATGAAAAAACTGTCACCCCATTCCCATTCTTTGGATACCTAACATAAGCACCCTTTTCCAAGTGCTAATCACTTGCAAATCTCACAAGCAAATGCTCAGTGCCTCTGTAAATTAGATTAATCATGTAGGGGACTAAATATGGATTAAGGTATCTAATTTTAGGCACTCAAGTTTGACAATGATCAGTTGCATCAGTTGCAGTCTCAAAGATCCACCATGACTCATCTCTGTACTTACCAATAAATATACTTACTCTTACCATGAGTCTTCAGCTGAGTCCAGGGAACTTGATCACCAGCAGCTACCTAAACTAGTTTTGTTTTTAAGACCAAGAATTATCAGTTATGATGGACTAATTCATAGCTACAAGCCTAAATCATGTTCACTAAGAAATATTCCGTTTCTTCAACGTGTGCATTCGTAGTCTTGTGTGTAGTCTTTTTATTCACAGAGAGGCTGCTACATGATAAATGCTATCTTAGAGTACTAGTTTGGTTGTTAGGTTGACATGCATGTGACAGTACTGAGGTTTCAATTATCCACTTGCATCAATCAATCTTTTAGTTCCCAACACTGTTGCCTGCAGTAATGTCACAGCTTTTCTGTCAGACAGGAGAACTTTGAGGGAAATGTTATTCATTACAGCTGCAAATCTGTCACTGCGCCTGGCATGGCTTGTTAATGACAACATTTATTTCAAAGAGCTGTGTTTCGCTTTTGTTACTGGAGAGTTGACTTTGTGATTGTAAAATATAATGAAATGCCAAGAAGATGAAGTGAATGAAATTTGCCAAAAGTTCAGCTAAACTGATTCAGATCTACTTAAAACATATACACACACAAACACATACTCTATGTTTCTTTGAGAACATTTAGTCACTGACTGAGGGCATGAACATGGACAGAGCAAACAAGTCAAAGGTTAGAAACTGAACACGTTGCATCACACAAATACTTGAAGATAATGAGAGCTTATTTTGCATTCCATAATGAATGGTACTTATCAAAACAACCACTTAATCACTATCCCCCTCCCAACAACCAAATATCCACTTCTAGAATTAGTATTTAGGTGTCATGGTTCAATTCCCAGTCAAAGCCTCTTCATGGCTGATGCTGCTTTGTTGAACCCCTCAGAGCAGGGGCAGGGGACAGAGAAGCCAAATTTCAGTTAAAGATCCTCACTATGCAAAGTGCGAAGAGTACTCCTCAGCGTACAGCATACAGGAGTACAGCGTAAGGACCAGGCTCTGTTGGGGTGGGTGGAACCTTCAGTTTATGTCTTAAATTGCAGACACCACAGGCCTGGGACCCGTACTTTTATTTGCCCCATAAAATGCCATTGCCCCAGTGCTGCTGTGTAAATAAAATAGCAGTGATTGTAATAGTATGATCCCTGTGAGGAGAAGTGGGAGAGACAAGGCCAAACAGATGAAGGGAGGAAGCAGTGTGAGCCAACTGGCATAACTGCCAGTACTTCTCTAGGAATAGATCAGTGGGTTATGACAGTGTCATCCCCTTAGCAGCTCCTGGCCAGGTGAGATACCTACACCTCTCTCTAATGACAACTGCACATGCCACTTGCTTGTTTGCTCCCTTAGGGAATATTCTGTACATGTGGAGGATGGGGGTGGGAAGATCCTTTGTGACATATACGGGAAGGACTCTAAACTGGGACTCTGATTCTGTTGAGTTTCTGAGAATGCCTCAGAACAGAAGCTGGGGCAGAGTTTAGAAATAATTCTCTTAAAAATCCTGATTTGAGTTTGCAATCCACTAAATGTTACATTTTGAAAAGTGGTTCATGTGAGCATCATGAGTGAGAGTATCCCTTTAATGTCATAGGACACTGAGGTGCACAGTGTCATCAGCTTCTGAGGCACAAATTAGGACCTTGTTTTCCCGACTGTCTTCAGGTTTATATCTATAGTGAAACCAGTGCAACTTCATTGCCCTCAGTGTCTTTGCAGAGAAGTAATGGGTAGGAATTTAGTTGGTAATTCTTGTTGGTGATGTACAAGAAAGAATGTAATCCAACTCTTCACTCTTAGCAGTGTCAGTGCTGCAGAGCTTCTGTACCAGGAGTAAATCAATAAAAATGTATTTTTGTTACGTGAGTGTGCAGATATGACTCTGAAGAAATACATAAAGGGAAGTGTTTCCTTCAGCTGGAAGGTGCCGTCCTTATATAGCTCCTTTTTTGAGAGAGAGAGTACAGCCACACCTTAAATTTAGGGTTATCCTGAGGTCCGCATATCAAAATAAATAAGTTAATGTGTAAACATTTGTGCACGTTCTTACCGTAAGTGTACATACAAATTGGATGAGTGCATATGTAAGTGTCTGGATAGGTGTCCAGATGCCATTTGCAGTAACTTCATCTGCAAACAAATGCATAAAGTTGCATGTGAAAGTCAAATATCCATTTTTGAAACTTTGTTCCCCTTTGTGGACCTATAAATTGATATTCAGTGGTGGAAATTCACTCATCATCAAGGGAAAGGCAGAACCCTCCAACAAAGAAGAATGCTATGGTTCTACTGTGGTTCTATTGTGCAGGGTGGAGAGAATGTGTGTTTTTATACATATTATACCATATATTTCGTATGTTGGCATATATGTGTTGTGATAGGGTCAGGCCAGATGGCTACAGGAGAGTGATGGAAGGTAGATATATTAGCCCCAGATTAAGCAGGTCCCTTTCCCCTGAGTAAGATAATGGGCTGTTCCAGAACAATCAGCAAATTGCTGGAACCAATTAAGGCAGGCTAATTAGGACACCTGGAGCCAATTAAGAAGGTACCAGAATCCATTAGGATAGGCAGGCTAATCAGGGCACCTGGTTTTAAAAAGGACTTCACTTCAGTTAGTGAAGAGTGTGAGGAGCTGGGAGCAAGAGGCGCAAGAAGCTAAGAGTGAGAGGGCATGCTGCTGGAGGACTGAGGAGTACAAACGCTATCTGGCATCAGGAAGAAGGTCCTGTGGTGAGGATAAAGAAGGTGTTGGGAGGAGGCCACGGAGAAGTAGCCCAGGCAGTTGTAGCTGTCACACAGCTGTTGCAAGAAACACTGTAGACAGCTGTGATCCACAGGGCCCTGGGCTGGAACCCGGAGTACAGGGCAGGCCTGGGTTCCCCCCATACCCCCAACTCCTTATTGGATACAGGAGCAGTTGTCCTGGACTATGGGTTGCACCAGAGGGGAAGGTCCCTGGCCTGGCCCCCAACCCACTAGGTGGATGAGCAGAGACTGCGGGGATTGTTCTCCTTCCATTTCCCCATGCTGGCCGGTGATGAGGTTAGCTGAGTGAACGGCAGGTTTGAGCCACTAGCAAAAGTGGCCAAACTGAGGGCTGCCGTGAATCTCTGAGGTGAGCAAATCCGCCAATAAGCGCAGGACCCACCAAGGCAGAGGAGGAACTTTGTCACAGTGTATATGTCCTGTAATATATGTACCATTACATATGTCCTGTAATATATGTACCATTTTAATTCACATTAATGAATATGTGACCTCATAAAAAGTGCAATATGCTATTTAATAACTTTCACATATAAGCAGTGTAGCTCCATAATAGCTCTGCATGAGCTAACACAGAAATGGAGAGGCTTAGGAGTGAGTTGGTGGAGGACAAGGTGAGGTTATTATAAGTGGATCTGTGATTACACAGCTCTGGTGTCTCCAGACTTTTCCTGAAACGGGTGTGCCAGGTCATACCTTTAACTCTGGTTCCCATTCTTTATGTTGCTCCCACACAATGCTTTTATATTCACGTTTATATGGGAGAAGGGTGTGAATGTCATGGTTTCAGCATACCGGGCAAGAGTCCAAGGTAATCTCAACTTGACCTATGCATATGTGCATTCAACCATTTGCTGTTGTTCACTTGAGTTTATTTCCCTGCACTGTTGTTTGATCAAGATTTTACATATCCCAAACCTCAGAGTGTGCAAAAGCTTGGGTGCCTCTAACTGTAATTAAAAAAACCCTAATGGGCAGAAGTTTAGTCAAGTACATTTAGAAGCTTTTTTTTAAAAAAAATCAGCATATACTATATCTTCTGAAGTTCAACAGCACATAGAGTATTCAAGCTTATAAAGTAAGAAGCTGGGTATTTGAAAAGTCAAGGAATATATCACAAAAGATGAGGAAATATATGTATTTTGTTTTTCACTCATGCATGGAGATTCCTACCATTTGACTTTTTAACTAACCTATTGTGATTGCTAAGCCATCTCCAAATAAATACCGAATGTGAGAGAGAATGGAAGTGGCTTGGATAATCACCAGTACATGGAATGGAATTCTTGACCCCCAAATCCTTGAATGTTCCATACATATTCAAAGGGAATCAAACGCAAACAAAACAAGAAAAGTCCATAACAATTACCTCATTGGCTAAAAGGTTTCTCCTTCCCCCTCCCCCCCCCCCGCCAAGATACCTTGAAGCTATTTAAACCATGGGGTTATTGGTCTATTTGTCTTCTTCCAAGATCTCCAGGTCTTGAGAGACTCCAAGCTTTTGAAGCTTCCCTTGCAAAATAAAATAAAACAAAACAAAATAAAAATAAAAAAATGGACAAGCAGCATAATTGTTGCTCACTAATTTTTCTAGGAGAAAAACATGAACTCGCTTTGTCTAGACATGCTGATTGTAATCCATCAAGTAATGATTAAAGAGCAATACTCTTCTTCATTATACAGAGAGAATGTTGAACAGATCCTTGAATTGCAATTAGAATTCTTGAAACACAAATCATGAGGGACCGTAATCCTTCAACATCTTTTCAACGAAACAAAGGCTTTGTAGATAGACTTAGAGGAGAACGAGGTGAGCAGGATCTGCACAGTAGGCTTCACAGTAACATTTCCCCCCATAAATCAGCAAATAAATATCTTAAAATGAACCAATATCTGGTGAGTATCAGGTGATGTGCTTTAAAATAAAATGTTGCCCCTTCCCATGGTCTAGCATCCCCTTCATTTAAAAGAAAAAAATATAAGTAGCATATGAATAAAAACATAATGCTGCATTTCTTTGAAGGAGGAGGAAGAAATGAGCCCCTCCTCTGTAGGTGCAATATTAACTTTGGGAGTTTTTACATTTACATTTGTAAAGTCTATCTTGGAACCCTTCCTGCTCCTGATTCCTAATTACTTAAGGGTCAAATATATGTCAGACTATACAGTTCCTAATCTCATATTAGGAACTGCACAATCAAGATGACTAAATTGTTAAGCAGGCTGGCTGGAGATACAGGATCTGATTTTCAACCCAGTTATCACCATGATTCCCTTGAAAAGTCTCATTTAAAATGCAATTACTTACAGGACTGTAAATAGATGTAATACAGTTCCTACATTTTAATAACATGCACTGCTCCATACTCCCGCTGTAAAACTTTTTATCATATGACTTCCCCCTTTTATGGCTTCTGAATGCGATTCCAGGTCAACTCCATCCCAAGCCTATTACAAAGTCCCTTTCATTATGTCCACCTTGTGCTCATTTGATGAGGGCATGTCATACATAGCAACCAACCAAGTATTTGGATGAATTACCTAGTTTCCTTCTCTATAACAAGAACAAATGCTTCTTTACTTGATAATGCCAGTTGATGGGTATCTGACAAAAGGATTATCTGCAAATGTGGTAAAGGAAGCCATGGCATTCACAAGTATTCATGGCTGCTAACAAAGTACATTATATGCAGCAGGCATCTAGGAAGTCTATTAGTTTATCAGAATGCAGGTAGTATTACACAGTAGCCTGTGGGCACTCTCTTTTAATGCAACTCCATGGTATTAAGGGACAAACTCAGCCACTAAAATGGGAAGTCAATTGGTAGCAAATTTCCCAGAGAAATGAGCAACTTGTTAAAGGTGCACAGAACACAAGCTTGTTAAGAACTGTGTGTGACATGCCCTTCCACACAGAATAAAGCCTAAAGGGAGCACCACTCATATTTGTTTCTATGAGAAATGCCACAGATTACGTGTGGAATAGGAGCGAACGTAGAGAAGCAGGAAGCCCATAGGCCAAAGTAAAATCATCACACTTGAGTGTGAACATAAAAAAGGTAGAGGCAGTCATAGAATGTTCAAGAACATTTATATTTCTCCTTAAAGTTGCTGAGTTTTGGGGTGCAGAGCAGTCTTTCTCTTTGTTATATGCTGATTGACCTATGGCTAGTCAAGTAAAATTAGGACTGCAGAGTACTGTGGAGAGGCACATGCTAAGTAACTTCAATGCCCTCAGACATCCATGTGCCACATTCTCTTATGTAGCAGTTTGAGTAAGAGGGAATAGATTTTCCTTCTAGGAAAATAATATTGGTGGTCCATGGAAGCTTAAATGACACTATGGTCCTTGTGGTGTCTTAGATAAGTGCATGTCTAGTACTTGGTTGCATTTCTTGTGTAGTTGTGGTACAAGATAGACAAAAGGATTAATCATAGCGACACTTGGTTGTATGTAGTGTTATAACAGATCAGTAAATTTTGGGTCAGGAATAAATTGCCCCTGTGATCATATTGGCAAGAACCATGGTTCTTCCACCTTGTTCTAGAGCATTGAACTTGGATCATCAAATCAGTCCACTATAATTAGTCTTGTACTACAGCAGATGGTGATTAATGTTTAACCTATTTCCCCTCTTTTTCTTCAGAAGGGGAGAGATCCATATTCAGAAGATCCCTTCCGTATGTAGATCTAGGGGCACAATGTAGCCCACTTCATGCAAATTCAAAGAGAAGATAGCCAAACAACCTGAACTCTGCCCTTTAGGGAAGCCAGCCTAACCTCTTTCATTCCTTTATGTATAGAGTATTAAAATATGCACCATAGAACATACGTTTTGTTTTATAAATACACATCTCTGATCCTAAATATGATGGTTTATCACAACACATATTATGAGGGGAGGGAGGATTGAGGGTAACAGTAATAGATATATGAGATTTAATAGACAAGCTATGTGCACACTTAGCAAGTTGATTCAGAACTTTCTTTTCAATCTAAATAATTAAAATAATAATCCCTACTGTCTTCCTTCCAGTTTTTCTTAATTCTTTGTGCTGTTTTATAAAAAGCCAAAGAACTATCACAGCTAAAATGTTGTTGCTAATCTTTTCTGTTGATAAGGTGTGCAATTTTCTTTTTGACAGTCTAGACCCACTAGTGTGATTTATATGGTGATGTAAGTATTACAAGTTTGTTTTCACAGTTCTACGACTATTAATTTCTGTGAGCCTGTTGTCTGCAAAGACAGCTGCCATTTTGTGAAGTATAATTGATACAGTGTGAAACAAAAGAGAAACATATTATGCTCTCTTATAGAAACAATAAAATAAGAGAACAAAAACTAGAGTTGTTCAGGTTGAAAGTGTAGTTGCTCCTTGTTTATAGAAAATATATACAGAATTCTGGTGAGAAGGGTAAGATCTGAATCAGCCACAGAATTAGCCATTGAAGCTAAAAGAGATGTGGTGTGAATTATAATAATGCAATGTGCTGTTTCCAGATGCTTGGATCACATGTCAGATAAGAGATATCACTTCAATTTCTCTAGAAAAGTGGACTTGTCAGTAGAAAATTATTGTTCACCAAGAGACGCATGGGCAGTAATACCCAAAATCTTGCTTACATGTGAAAATTCTAGTTGAAACATTTTTGTATTAACAAGACATGGTGAAAATGAGAGCCCTGTAAGACTAGAACCTTGCTCCTGTGTGGTTTCACAGATTCATAGATAAGGCTAGAAAGGACCACCACAATCATCTAATGTGACCAGTGTAACACAGACCATAGGACTTTCCAGAAGTAATTGCTGTTTGAACTACAGCATAGCTTTTAGAAAAATATTCAGTCTTGATTAAAAATTTCCAGTCATGGAGAATTCACCACAGCCCTTGGTAGGTAGTTCCAATGATTAATTTCCTTCACTATTAAAAAATGCACCTTATTTCTAATCTAAAATTTGTCTAGCTTCAACTTCCAGCCATTAGATCTTGTAATATCTTTGTTTGCTAGATTGAAGAGCTCTCAATTTTCAAATTTCTATTCTCTGAATCAGAAGACCTGAAGAAGAGCTCTGTGTAAGCTTGAAAGCTTGTCTCTCGCACCAGCAGAAAGGTGGTCCAGTAAAAGATATTATCTCACTCATCTTATTATCTTGTCTATCTTCCCCATTTAAGTATTTATAGACTGTGACCAAGTCACCCCTTAACCTTCTTTTTAATAAGATGAATAAACTGAGCTCCTTCAATCTTTCGCTATAAGGTATGTTTTCTAATTTTTTAAACATTCTTATGGATCTTCTCTGAACCCTCTCCAATTTGTCCACGTCCTTCTTGGATTATGGACAGCAGAACAGGACACAGTATTCCAGTAGCAGTCACACCAATGCCAAATACAAAGGTAATGTAATCTCTCTATTAGTACCTGATATTCCCGTTTACGCATCCAAGGATCACATTAGCTTTTTTTTGCTACAGATCTGCACTCGGAGCTCATATTCAGCTGATTATCCACCATGTCCCCCCAAGTCTTTCTGAGTAACTGCATCCCAGGAGGCAGTCCCCCATATTGTAAGTATGGCCTAAATTATTTTTTCCTTGATGTATACATTTACATTTGTCAGTATTAAAATACATATCACTTGCTTCCACCCAGCCTTTCAAGCAATCCAGACTGCTCTGTGTCAGTGACCTGTGTTCTTCATTATATACCACTCCCCTGATCTTTGTATCATCTGCAAACTTGATCAGTAATGATTTTATGTTTTCTTTCAGGTGACTGATAAAAATAGCATAGAGTCAAGAACCAGTCCTTGCAGGACCCTATTAGAAACACATCTGCTCAGGGTTGATTCACCGTTTACGATTACATTTTCAGACTGTCAGTTAGCCAGATGTTATCCATTTAATGTGTGTCATGTTCATTTTGTATTATTCTAGTTACTTATAAAAATGTCGTGCAGTACCAAGTTGAATGCCTTACAGAAGTCTAAATATGTCACATCAATACTATTATGTTTACCAACCAAACCTGTAATCTCATGAAAAAAAAGATACCAAGTTTGTTTGACAGGATCTATTTTCCATCAGCCCTTGTTAATTGCCATTAATTACACTACTTGCTTTAACTCTCTATTACTGGAATTCCCTTTTAGCCTTTCCACTATTTTGACTAGGATCGATGTCATGCTGACAGGCTTGTAACTTCCCAGCTCATACCATTTACCCTTTTAAAATATTAGCAGAATATTAGCTTCCTTCCAGTCCTTTGGAACTTTTCCAGTGGTCCGAGACTTATTGAATAGCAAATGTAATGATCCAGAGATCTCCTTGGCCAGCTCTTTTAAAACAGTTAGATGTCTGTTAACTGGACCTGCTGATTTAGATGTCTAACGTTAGTAGCTGCTTTTATAGGTGCCCAGGGGAAGCAACTCCCACAGGGAGTACCTAAACTCTGTAGGAGTGGCTTTCTTATGATGCAGAAATAATGTGCACTGGTTATGCATTTTCATTTGGGGCAATATTTTTAGAAATATTTCTGTAATAATGAAGGTTAGCAAATGATTTCATTATAAATTAACATTGCCTCATAATTTCCAGGTTTTGTACTTAATTTTTAATTTCTACTTAATTTAGCATAGCACTTAGACATAAACCAGGGTCTTGGTGAATAATTTAGCTCTAATGTATCACATTGTACACAGGGCCTGGATGGCTAAAAGGAGTGCACCTACTGAGTGAAAACTTACGAACTAAGGTTTATGAGCACCGAGAGGTCTGTCTGTCAAAGTTTAATCAGATGTTGCAAACACTTTGCTGGATCTCTGTATTTTTTTAAACAAATAAATGAAAACAATAACTTGTATTTTTAAATGGTAA
Source organism: Chelonia mydas (assembly GCF_015237465.2). Lineage (NCBI taxonomy): Eukaryota > Metazoa > Chordata > Testudines > Cheloniidae > Chelonia > Chelonia mydas. The sequence continues at coordinate 85,897,058 of NC_057851.1, read as the reverse complement.
GAATGTAGCACATTCCCCATGCTGAATTATTTGAGTTGTTTTGAAGTCATTGCCAAGTCATACACTCTCACACAAGCCCACATTTCTGCTGATATTTTTCTACTTCTATTTTCTATTTGTAACAGGCAAGTATAACAAAGAATATTCCTAAAGCCAATGTTATGAAATTTCAAAGCAAATACTCGAGGGAACACACTGGATACTTGATATTTCTTAAATTTTATGACCAGTTGGAAGTCAGACTAGTTGATCAAGGTATTCCTTTGTGGCCTTAAAATCTTAGGGTGAAATTCTGGTCCCATTGACTTCAATGAGAGTTTTGGTATTAACTAAGACTCTATAAAGTTAACTAAACAAAACATACATGTAAAGCAGTTCATTAGCAACAGAGGCATAGAAATAAAAAATGTACTACAGTACTAAACTTCTGTCCTAACAAAGACCACTCTGGCAATTGGTTTGTTTCACTACTATTACTATTGCTTTTTCATTTCAGTATCATTTCAAAAAACATATTCCTTATTGTGTTCTCATATTAATATCCATTTTAGTCCATAGCAAATCAATTAGTCTGACTTTCAATTGGCTATAAAATATAAGAAATATCTAGTATCCAATGTGGGTATGTATGTGTGTGTGTGTATAAAATGAAAAAGGAATTAGATTTATTCCTCTTTAATTAAAAAAAAAAATGGAACCTTTCCAAAATAAATGTGTTATTTATAATACATTCTGTTGTAACATGGAATGTTTGCTTCATTTAATCCAATGTGATTTTGATTAATAAGATTAATTACTGTGTCGGTGGCGATTATAGAATAATACTATGGCCTTAATGATCAGTTTCTAAATTCTTCCTCAGCTGTCAGTTAAAGAAACCTTACAATTCCACAGCTGCTGTTTTCGTAGCCACTATAAATGTAAAAAAAACCCATATAGCTAATTCTTCTTTTTCCTGTTTCCTTAGTTTACTTGCACAAATCCTGAAATTTGTACTGTGCATGGCATGTGCCAATATTGATTGATAGTATTAGTAATAATGACTTTTTATCTATTAAAATTATTGATAACAGTTGGGTCATTGATCCAACAGAGAAATTCTGTAAAAATGTGTGTGTTTGTCAGCTATGGTTCAGCTGATACTTTCTCTGAGGCATGACCAATTGCTGGAGTATTTTATGATCTTTTGGACTCTACTTACAGAATATCTGGTTTTAAAACAGAATACCTGATGCTGTCACTACAGGGCATATTTTTCTCCCTGTGCATCATGTCAAGAGTGTTAGTCTTCAGTTTGAAAACATATTCCTGACTTCTGTGTTACTGTCTTCTTTCACCTTTTGCAGTGTGAGTGGGAAATCTGCAGAGCTTAAATTGTCCCAACTACAATGGATCAACAGGATGTCCATGAATATTGATCATCGGTGTTGGTCTTGCAAGAGCTACTCAAGTCAAATTCTTCAGATACCTTTACAAATGGTTGTGTAGTTTCTCAGACATATTAGAATGCTAGTGAATTTTTCTAGCATGGTATGTTGTACCAACTGTAAGTCCAAGTGTGAGGTGGAGCTCAATTTAAGCCCAGGGTGAGAAGGTGCTTGGAGAGCTTGGGGGGTTGCTTGAAGGCCAGAAGCGGGCCTTCAAGAAAGATTTATTTCAGTATGTGGTCCCTATAGAGTATGGGTTGTAATTTGTGTTGTCATCCACTAGGTATGAAGGGGTTAATTTTTGCCCTGGGTTAGAGGAGAGCTTTGAAGTGACTAGATGGGAGTCACCTAGACAGGTCTGCATGGGTATGAATACTCTGTAAAGAACTGTGAATATGTGAATAGAAAGACAATGGAAGACCAATGAATGGACATTAACTTTAATGATGCTGGACAAGGGGGACAGGACCTGTGAAAACCACATGACTGGAGCGTGAAACAAAGAACAAAGGTATAAGCAGACTGTAATAAAAAGGCTGCTGCTGTATTGTCTTTGGTTAGACTACTCCTAGGAAGGAGATGCACACAGGATAGGGTAAACACAATAGACTTCTGTGGACAATTGTTTTTCTACTTACTCACTGCTCTCAGCAGCACAGGTCAGCACATGCATGTGTACCAGCGAACCAGTCCTTCTAAGTCCCTTACTATGCCTCTCTTTAAGGGACAGTGCACTAGTTATCTTACTGCATGGATACAATGTACATAGCAGTGCAGGGAGGGTTGAATCTTGGGCACTTGGGCAAGAGATGCAGGATGTGCTGGAAGTATGCATGTGTGGGTAGACTTTGCTTTACCATTCTAGCCTAAAGATCCCAAATACTCTATTGCAGTTGATTAATAAATGTGGTCTTTTTTTTGAAAAGACTGTCCTCTGTCCCTGCAAACATCTGCTAGTTGTATAGCTCCACACCGGGTAAATCTCCAACAGGGATTCAAGCTCCGTTGAATCTGCTGAAGGAGCCACAATGAGAAACAGAGATGCTGAAGCCAGAGACCCAATTCTGGAGTAACAGAGTCTTCCCCTTGTAAAAAGTGGATGTCCAGGGCCTAACACTATGAAGGGGATGCTCCCAGAGAGACTATATAAAGGTCAGAGGCACAGCATGTCCTGTGGATCTGAGACAGTCCCTATTTAAAAAAAAAAAAAAAAGCTTTTACCATATCATTTGGCTCCCTCATCAAAGATGCCAAGGATCTGAGGAGTGAATTCAGCTTTCATGCCCTAGAGATGACATCTGTAGAACTAAGCTGTGATACATTGATGGGGCAGGCTGGTGCAGGGAAGTTTGGACTTCCCCTACCAATGCTGAAAACAGAAGAAGACTTAAGGCCTGCTCCAAAGCACATGGAAGTCAATGAAAAGACTCCCAGCCAGCTTTAGATGAAGCCCACCATCTTCAATAATGACTATATGTTAAGGTATTGCATTTTGTTAGTGTCTTGACCGTGAGAGTCATAATGGGGCCAAATCCAGATTCCATTTGGCTTGAATTGGAAATGTATGATTAAAGCTAGCAGGATTTTGCCCAATGTGATTAATTATGTTACAGGACAAATGTCTTTGTAAGGTTTTTCTGGTCTTTTCAGGGCTGATTTTTAAAATAATAAAAAAAGGACTATGCTGGCATCTCAATTTGATCACTTAATATATGAGAAGAAAAGACAGGAATTTGATTGGTCTATTTTATTACTATGTGTGGAACTCAAGAGACATAACTAGGGATGAAACAGCTGGAATCCTGCTATTTCTTTGAATGTGTGACACTCAATTTTATCTGTAGCCTTTAATTTAAATATTGTAATTTCTTAAATTGTTGGAAGAGAAAAAGAACAGGATATTGTTCATTGTGAAGTTGTTAATGCTCTTGTTTTCACAATTCTTACTTTTCTTATTACAGCTATGACATTCCAAATATGTAATATTCCCTCTCTTTATGTGCACTGAAGGAATTATTCTGACAGCATAACAAATTTTGAGACGGACTAAATATTTCACGGATTTTTTTTCCCAGTTATGAACTTTTAAATGTTCACTGTATTTGTTTAACGTAATAAGAAAGCTTCTTGAATATTATTTGCCTGCAGAGAGCTGATTTCCAAAAGGTAGTTTATTGCCTTCACATTTATTCTATTTATTTGGCAATTGAAAGGTTGCGTTTTTTGTTGTACTTTTCATGTACGAATGTTTAATCCATTTTTCCGTGAAAACTGTCTTATGGTGATTGTGGCAAAAGGTAGGGAAAAAAAGAATGGATATGTTTAATGAAATGTTTTTTACAGGGAAGCAATTTCTCAGTAAATAATTAAAAACATTGCAGTACAGCTGCAGACAATTGTAACTAAAGGACAGGTTAGCTCAATTAATAGCCAATTAATGAACAGTTAAAATAATCTACAGACACTGAGCCATATGCTCCCATGCTGCCATGACAGGTGAGTAATAAAAAGTGGTGCAACATACAGGGAAAAACTGATGTCATCCAAACACAAGGCAAAATTGCCCAGTCATGAGACATCCCAACTCAGAACTGATCCTCTGTAAATTGTTCGTGGAAAAAATCAGCAGAGAGCACAAAAGGAGGTGTGGTACGTGGCAAAGTAGAGGGAATCTGTAAATACAATAGAACTTCCATAGGAAACAGCAAGTATCCGTACTTTGCAAGAACTAATGATGATCAACCTATGAACTTTTCTTGTGAGGCCTATATGTAATGCTGGTGTAAACATGTGGGCTGCTTTGCGGGACAGTTTTGTTGTTAAGACACTGAACTGGGACTCAGAAGGTGTGGGTTCAATTCCTAGCTCTACCAAAGACTTCCTGTGTTACCTTGGGCAAGTTCCCTGGTCTCTCTCTATGCCTCAATCCTCGATCTGTAAAAGGGGATGATAATATTTTCTGCCACTATTTGTCTGTCTTGTCAGTTTTGACTGTAATGTATTTGAACAAGGATTATCTTTTATTATGTGCTTGTGCCAATGATTAGCACAATGGGTCACATCCCGATTGGGCTGGACATTACTAGACCTATACATCTAGGGAGCATAGGCAGAGGACACCATGCTTTGGCCATGCCACCTCCACACTCTTACCTGCCTCCTATACAGGGCTAGATGGTATAGGAGACAGGGATGGTTGGTATGGGTGGCACAAAGGATTATGGGGTTATGTTAGCACCATCTGAGAGCTTCCCTGTATTTGGGGGAATTCTCATCTGGCCAGATTGACCTCAGTAGAAACTGAGGAGTGCTCAGATCTTTTGATAATCAGGTAAGGGCTAGAATATATCGGATATAGGAGCCTCATTTTAGGCTCCTGTTTCTGAAAATCCTGGCTAATAATAATAACTGCAGGGGCTTTATTTAGCGATGTTTCACAAATGAAGTGCAAGATAAGATAAACATGGAACACAGTTGTCTGTTTATCTGTCTCTAAGTACAGTTTCTAGGTAGAGTTCAAAGTATTGCTTTTGGTTTATAAAGCCCTTTATGGTTTAGTTCCAGCATACCTAAGAGACTTTCATTTTCTCCATGATCTACCCTGAGAACAGTGAGCAGCAGGGGCAGTGAAGCTAACTGTCTCCCAGGTTTATACATCATATCCCTGGAAAAGGCTATTTTCAGAGGAATTCACTTCCATCCCATGGACAGACATAACTTGAGTTTGATAAATGTCATGGCATGCTCCAAGATTTGTGTTTACTAAGGCAGTTAAAAAAAGGAGTTGACAATTATTTGAATCTAATTTCTTGCTTGCTTGCTTGGTTTGGTGGTGTTTATTTGGAGGAATTTCCGATTGACACTTTTGTTGACAAGAGCCCTCATCTTGTAAGCCTTATTTCATATGTTCCCATGACTTCCATGGGACAAATGGTATGAGTAGAGATTGTTCACGTGATGTAATATAATACCGGTTCTGAGCTTTAGGTGATATTGCCTCAAGTGGCTAGCCCACAGAAAAGGTAAGGAACTTACTATGACGACTGCTGCTAGCTGCGGCGGTCTCTGTGAGCTCAAATGTCTGAAGCCTGTATTTCTGAAGATGAAAGCCCAGGGTTCTCATCCTGGTTCCTGAACAGAGTGTAAGATTTATTTGCAATGTGAAGCACATGACTCGGTTACAGGGGATACTCTGAAAAGATAAGTGTCCATAGTATAATTTTTTTATCAGTTCAAATGGTGGGGTTTTTTTATCTCAGTGTATTGTAACATGAAGGCACAATCATTCCTTTAATATTTGTAAAAGAAAATGCAACAGAATTATCGAATTTTAATATAGCATTTGTATGGCTACACAGCATCTTTCAAAAATAAAAATCACCTGAAAAATCATTGGTATGTCTAATTTTTTTTTAAAAAAATTCATAATCACTTAATAATGTTCTTTGCCTCAGTTTCCATTTACGTGTTGCAACTATGCTCATTTTAGAACACAGTGAGTGACTCATTTTTCCACATGAGTGAGCTCTTGGAGTTACCTATAAATAGCCTGGAATCTTGCCCAACTCCTAAAATGAATGCAGCCCTGACAGTCCACTGTAACAGCTTTTAGCATTCTGCTTATAGGGAGGAAAACTATAAACTTGTGCAAAGGAAGAGGATGCTGACAGGGTGCCCTCTGTTATAGTTCTGAAAAAATGATGACTTCAAGAAACCCATTTTGGAAAATCATTTCAAAGGAACAGAGTAGGCACTGAAAATGGTAACTCACTCTTGGCTTTTTAGTAAAGCTGCATAATTTTTCATTCTGTTCAGTACCATTTATTTTGGTTGTTAGACTGAGCCAGTCTTTCCAAATAGGTAGTGACAACCAGGGAACAATGACAAAGGAATTATTAAAAAAAAAAGATTCAAGTGAATGCGCTGCCCCAAAAGAACACTTTTCTTTAGAGGGGTCTTGACAGTGACGTTCACATTACTTTCAAATAGAATTAAAGGACTTGGCTTCATATTGTGGTGGAAATGAAGGGGAAAATGAGCCATCATTAATGAGAATTTTCACTTCTGGGAAGATACACATCAGCTCTTTCAAAATTACAGTTTCCTAAATGTTCCCCATCTTTTCATGAACTTCCTTAGAAGATTCATATTTATTGTTTTTCCAAAAGGCAGAATAATTAAATAATGTATACGTAGCATACCTTTCATCCAGAAGAATCCCAAAACACTTTGAAGTAATACAGGGGCAAATTCTACTCCCTCAATTATTTGTATTGCGGTAGCATCCAGGAACTGAATCATGTACCCAGACCTTATTGGGTAAGAAATTGTTTGAAAAGAACAAAAAGACAGTCTCTGCCCAAAACATCTTGCAATCTAAATAGATTACAATCTGGCCATGTAAATTCAAAACACCATGGTTTGCAGCACAGAGTTTAAATCCATGGCAGATACAAGCACAGATATTGGACAGCAGATTTGTGCACAACGTAGATGTACGAGAACAAAACTGAATAGGAAGGAAACAGCTACTACTGTTCTGCACATGTTCTACTCTCTCCATAATCTGTAGTACCATCCATGGCCCTGCTGTCTACCTGCTATTCCAGGATTGGCTGACAATTCCAAAATCATAGAATCATAGAATATCAGGGTTGGAAGGGACCCCAGAAGGTCATCTAGTCCAACCCCCTGCTCGAAGCAGGACCAAGTCCCAGTTAAATCATCCCAGCCAGGGCTGTGTCAAGCCTGACCTTAAAAACCTCTAAGGAAGGAGATTCTACCACCTCCCTAGGTAACGCATTCCAGTGTTTCACCACCCTCTTAGTGAAAAAGTTTTTCCTAATATCCAATCTAAACCTCCCCCATTGCAACTTGAGACCATTACTCCTCGTTCTGTCATCTGCTACCATTGAGAACAGTCTAGAGCCATCCTCTTTGGAACCCCCTTTCAGGTAGTTGAAAGCAGCTATCAAATCCCCCCTCATTCTTCTCTTCTGCAGACTAAACAATCCCAGCTCCCTCAGCCTCTCCTCATAAGTCATGTGCTGTAGACCCCTAATCATTTTTGTTGCCCTTTGCTGGACTCTCTCCAATTTATCCACATCCTTCTTGTAGTGTGGGGCCCAAAACTGGACACAGTACTCCAGATGAGGCCTCACCAGTGTCGAATAGAGGGGAACGATCACGTCCCTCGATCTGCTGGCAATGCCCCTACTTATACATCCCAAAATGCCATTGGCCTTCTTGGCAACAAGGGCACACTGCTGACTCATATCCAGCTTCTCGTCCACTGTCACCCCTAGGTCCTTTTCCGCAGAACTGCTGCCTAGCCATTCGGTCCCTAGTCTGTAGCGGTGCATTGGATTCTTCCATCCTAAGTGCAGGACCCTGCACTTATCCTTATTAAACCTCATCAGATTTCTTTTGGCCCAATCCTCCAATTTGTCTAGGTCCTTCTGTATCCTATCCCTCCCCTCCAGCGTATCTACCACTCCTCCCAGTTTAGTATCATCCGCAAATTTGCTGAGAGTGCAATCCACACCATCCTCCAGATCATTTATAAAGATATTGAACAAAACCGGCCCCAGGACCGACCCCTGGGGCACTCCACTTGACACCGGCTGCCAACTAGACATGGAGCCATTGATCACTACCCGTTGAGCCCGACAATCTAGCCAGCTTTCTACCCACCGTATAGTGCATTCATCCAGCCCATACTTCCTTAACTTGCTGACAAGAATACTGTGGGAGACCGTGTCAAAAGCTTTGCTAAAGTCAAGAAACAATACATCCACTGCTTTCCCTTCATCCACAGAACCAGTAATCTCATCATAAAAGGTGATTAGATTAGTCAGGCATGACCTTCCCTTGGTGAATCCATGCTGACTGTTCCTGATCACTTTCCTCTCATGTAAGTGCTTCAGGATTGATTCTTTGAGGACCTGCTCCATGATTTTTCCAGGGACTGAGGTGAGGCTGACTGGCCTGTAGTTCCCAGGATCCTCCTTCTTCCCTTTTTTAAAGATTGGCACTACATTAGCCTTTTTCCAGTCATCCGGGACTTCCCCCGTTCGCCACGAGTTTTCAAAGATAATGGCCAAGGGCTCTGCAATCACAGCCGCCAACTCCTTCAGCACTCTCGGATGCAACTCATCCGGCCCCATGGACTTGTGCACGTCCAGCTTTTCTAAATAGTCCCTAACCACCTCTATCTCCACAGAGGGCTGGCCAAATGTATATTAAAGAATATTTTCCTCAGTGCACTGCTCATTTACTTGAGCTTTTTCTGATGATTGGGTGCTAACTATTAAAAACAATAGTTATATAACAATTCTCAGAGACTTCAATGGGTGTGCATGGAAGGCAAGATTTAATCCTAAATGAGTTAATGACAGTATTCAAGAGTTTAATATTAAGTAAGATGAAACTGATAGAACAGTAAGACAGAAAACTGCTGACATATGATAATTCAACTAAGATTGAAAGAAGCATCATCAGATGAAGAAAGACAATTGACAGTACTGGTGAGAAAACATTGACAGTACTATTCATTGACAGTACTGGTGAGAAAACATATTTTGCCCAATAAGCTCATTCACACTATATGAATATATGTCTACATTGGGCCTGAGTGAACTATGGTTTTAAATTTAATTTGAATGTTAGCATGAGCAATAGGCCCAAAGAATGTGATCGTACAGAATAAGATCATGAGAAAGAGGGACTTTCTTTTCAGGAAACAAAAACCAAAAAGATCCCTGATTTCCTGGAATAAAACTAGCACACCCCTTACATTTAGGGAAAAATAAACTAAAACCAGTCCTTTACTTCAGGGAGTAAACATGGACTCCATTTTCCACTAGGGAAAGGTAAGTAAAGTTGGGCCACAGGATTAGCTAGGTTCAAAATAACACAGAGATAAACAAATAAAAAACACACTTCTTCTCTAACCTAAGGTTTTATAAACTAAGTCCTCTACCAGCAAGGGCAGAGAAAAATTCCCCTAGAAGGGAAGCAGCCTGCTACAGCTTCCTTTTTTTATCCCTGATTCTTAAGGACTCTCCTTCTCTGATTGGTAACTCAGGCAATTTCTCCAGAGTGGAGCTTTTCCTGATGCAAGTTTTTAACTCCTTTTTTGTCTGTCCACACACCCTATCACATGCAGAATGGGGTATTTGCCATTGACACTACTAGCTTGTCGCTATTGTTGGAGAGAGCAACCAAATCTGGAAAAGACCATGTGTAAATTGTGGAAGTCCAGTCCATAAAAACTGTTGTTTTCCTTTCAGGATACTTTCAATCTAAACTTCAGCAATCAAAATGAAGGGAAAAATTCCCCTTAATTTTTGAAGTAATTTAAAATTGAATTTCTTTAAATCATTTCCTGCTCATCATGCATAGACCATTATTGGTAATTAGATAATAGACCATATCAGTCCCTTTAGAAATACCAGGGACAAGAAACAGATAAATAGCTACTGTAGATTTTCATACGTAAAATAAGGGGATTTAGATACATTTTACTGTGTTGTGTTTAACCTTCCTAAATGTCTATAAATATTTTTTCTTTTCCTAAAAAAAACTGAAGTATGAAATACACAGTAGTGGGGGCCTTCATGCCATACCAAAAAGGGTACAATATACATCGCTATAGCAGTGTGCACTCTTTTGCCAGTAATTGCTCCACATCCAGATGCAGGTAATTCAAGACAGGTGTGAATAATCTGGGAATTGATATGCATAAGTCTCATTGCTGGATCAGGAAATGTACATGTGCAAAGATGTGGACCACACTATCTAGTCACTAAGGCCTGCCCTTTGCAACTCCTGTTGTGGAGAGCATGCCATGCAGGCTTTCTGCCAATGGTAGGAGGAGCCAGAATCACCCTGCATTCCTTCCTACTGCAGTTTCACCAGAGTGGGCCTCTGTGTGCATGGCACCCACATTTGGCTTCAGGTCTGGGAAACAAATATAGAGTCATATTGGGAACCTCTTATTCACCCTGACGGGCAGTTACTGAAGTCAATGAGACTATTGGTATGAATAACTGCTCAGTAATGTAATAACTGCTCAGAATAAACGGTTTAGCACCTTGCCCTTTGTAATAAAGAAATTTTATCAAGTTCTGTCAGCCGCCACAAGGATTGCCATTCTGGCCTCCATGTCCTGATTTTCTGACAATTGTCCTGCTGCCTGCTCCATCTTATCCTCCCTGTCTCACAGGTTCTGTGTTCAGTCTGTAACTGTTTGCCACTTCCCCAAGTGGAAGCTAAATATTTTCTGTGTGCATGCTCCGGAACTGAGTTGGAAGCAGGGACATACCACTCAGGGAGAAAGCGGGGTGGGGGTGGAGGGAAAGACTGGGAGATCCCTCACCTTATTCTTAGATACTAAGGTCAGAAGGGACCATTATGATCATCTAGTCCGACCTCCTGCACAACGCAGGCCACAGAATCTCACCCACCCACTCCTGCGAAAAACCTCTCACCTATGTCTGAGGTATTGAAGTCCACAAATCATGGTTTAAAGACTTCAAGGAGCAGAGAATCCTCCAGAAAGTGACCCGTGCCCCATGCTACAGAGGAAGGCGAAAAACCTCCAGGGCCTCTGTCAAGGTTCCTCCCCCACTCTGAACTCTAGGGTACAGATGTGGGGACCTGCATGAAAAAAACCTCCTAAGCTTATCTTTACCAGCTTAGGTCAAAACTTCCCCAAGGTACAAAATATTCCACCCTTTGTCCTTGGATTGGCCGCTACCACCACCAAACAAATACTGGTTACTGGGGAAGAGCTGTTTGGACACGTCTTTCCCCCCAAAATACTTCCCAAAACCTTGCACCCCACTTCCTGGACAAGGTTTGGTAAAAAGCCTCACCAATTTGCCTAGGTGACTACAGACCCAGACCCTTGGATCTTAAGAACAATGAACAATCCTCCCAACACTTGCACCCCCCCTTTCCAGGGAAATGTTGGATAAAAAGCCTCACCAATTTGCATAGGTGACCACAGACCCAAACCCTTGGATCTGAGAACAATGAAAAAGCATTCAGTTTTCTTACAAGAAGACTTTTAATAGAAATAGAAGTAAATAGAAATAAAAAAAAAATCCCCCCTGTAAAATCAGGATGGTAAATACTTTACAGGGTAATTAGATTCAAAACATAGAGAACCCCTCTAGGCAAAACCTTAAGTTACAAAAAAGATACACAGACAGAAATAGTTATTCTATTCAGCACAATTCTTTTCTCAGCCATTTAAAGAAATCATAATCTAACACGTACCTAGCTAGATTACTTACTAAAAGTTCTAAGGCTTCATTCCTGGTCTATCCCCGGCAAAGACAAAATATAGACAGACACACATACCCTTTGTTTCTCTCCCTCCTCCCAGCTTTTGAAATTATCTTGTCTCCTCATTGGTCATTTTGGTCAGGTGCCAGCGAGGTTACCTTTAGCTTCTTAACCCTTTACAGGTGAGAGGAGATTTCCTCTGGCCAGGAGGGATTTTACAGGGGTTTACCCTTCCCTTTATATTTATGACACGCCCCCCAAATCTCAGCTAGGGTGAAACACTGGCTGGGATTTCTTCCTGGAGCTCTAGGAAAAACAGAGTTAATAAGACACATGCATCTCTAAATATACTACCAAGTACATAAAGACTAACAATATTTTCTACATCTCAAGGACGATTTTAACCAGTTGATTCTGGGAAACTTTCACGGGAGAGTGCATCAGCCACTTTGTTAGAAGCTCCTGAGATGTGTTGGATGTCAAAATCAAAATCTTGGAGAGCTAAACTCCACCGAAGAAGTTTTTTGCTATTTTCTTTGACCGTGTGAAGCCACTTCAGTGCAGCATGGTCGGTTTGCAGGTGGAAACGCCGTCCCCAAACATATGGGCGTAGCTTTTCCAGAGCGTAGACAATGGCGTAACATTCTTTTTCAGTGACTGACCAGTGGCTTTCCCTCTCAGACAGTTTTTTGCTGAGAAACACTACAGGGTGGAATTCTTGATCAGGTCCTTTCTGCATTAAAACTGCTCCCACACCACGCTCGGACGCATCTGTGGTTACTAGGAACGGTTTGTCAAAGTCTGGGGCCCTTAGTACAGGGTCAGACATGAGTGTTGCTTTAAGCTTGTTAAAGGCCTTCTGACACTTTTCGGTCCACTGAACCGCATTTGGCTGTTTCTTTTTGGTTAGGTCTGTCAGTGGGGCGGCGATTTGGCTGTAGTGCGGTACAAATCGTCTGTAATAACCGGCCAAGCCTAAGAAGGATTGAACCTGTTTCTTTGACTTTGGGACAGGCCACTTTTGGATAGCATCCACTTTGGCCTGTAGGGGGCTGATAGTTCCTTGACCCACCTGGTGTCCAAGGTAAGACACTCTGTTTAGGCCTATTTGACACTTCTTAGCCTTAACAGTTAGTCCTGCCTCCCTTATGCGCTCAAGGACTTTTTGTAGATGTTCCAGGTGGTCTGCCCAGGAATCCGAAAATATGGCCACATCGTCAAGGTAGGCGACTGCATATTCTCCTAATCCTGCTAGGAGACCATCTACAAGTCTTTGGAAGGTGACGGGTGCATTTCGCAGCCCGAAAGGGAGTACATTAAATTCATACAGCCCGAGATGTGTGGTGAAGGCTGACCTTTCCTTGGCAGATTCATCTAGCGGTACCTGCCAGTACCCCTTGGTTAAGTCCAAGGTAGAGATGAACTGGGCCCGTCCCAGTTTCTCTAATAGTTCATCTGTGCGTGGCATTGGATAGTTGTCTGGGCGAGTTACAGCATTTAGCTTACGGTAGTCCACGCAAAAACGTATTTCCCCATCTGGTTTGGGAACTAGAACCACTGGAGATGCCCATGCACTTTCAGAGGGGCGGATTACACCCATCTGTAACATATCCCGGATCTCCCGTTCTATAGCAGTTTTAGCTTGAGGAGACACCCGGTAAGGTTGGACTCTAATTGGGCGAGCATTACCTGTGTCAATGGAGTGGTATGCCCGTTCAGTCAGTCCTGGGGTGGCTGAGAACGTTGGCGCGTAGCTAGTGCACAGCTCCTGGATCTGCTGTCGCTGCATACGCCCAAGGGTCATGGAGAGGTTCACCTCTTCCACACCACCAGCACATTTCCCTTCGTAGTAGACACCTTCAGGCCACTCAGCGTCGTCTCCTCCCTGGGCTGTAAACTGACAAACCTTTAATTCTCTGGAATAAAAGGGCTTTAGAGAATTAATATGGTACACCTTAGGCTTTCGGTTGGAGGTGGGGAATGCTATGAGATAATTAACAGCTCCCAGGCGCTCCTGGACCGTGAATGGCCCTTCCCACGATGCTTCCATTTTATGGGCCTGGAGCGCCTTTAAGACCATGACCTGGTCCCCTACTTTGAAGGAACGCTCTCTGGCATGTTTATCATACCAGGCTTTTTGCTCTTTTTGAGCATCCTGTAAGTTTTCTTTAGCAAGGGCTAAAGAGGTTCGGAGGGTGTTTTGTAGGTTGGTTACAAAGTCCAGAATGTTAGTTCCTGGAGAAGGTGTAAATCCCTCCCATTGCTGCTTCACCAACTGCAATGGCCCCTTAACCTCACGGCCATATACAAGTTCAAATGGGGAAAACCCTAAACTGGGGTGTGGTACAGCTCTGTAGGCAAAGAGCAACTGCTGCAACACTAGGTCCCAATCATTGGAGTGCTCATTTACGAATTTACGTATCATGGCCCCCAAAGTTCCATTAAACTTCTCCACCATGCCATTTGTTTGATGGTGGTAAGGAGTGGCAACCAAGTGATTTACCCCATGAGCTTCCCAAAGGTTTTTCATAGTTCCTGCCAGGAAATTAGTCCCTGCATCTGTGAGGATGTCGGAGGGCCAACCTACCCTGGCAAAAATGTCTGCTAGTGCCTGGCACACACTTTTAGCCCTGGTGTTGCTTAGAGCTACTGCTTCCGGCCATCGGGTGGCAAAATCCATGAAAGTCAGTATGTACTGCTTTCCTCTGGGTGTCTTTTTCGGAAAAGGACCCAGAATATCCACAGCTACTCGCTGAAATGGAACTTCAATGATGGGGAGTGGCTGGAGAGGGGCTTTGACCTGGTCTTGGGGCTTTCCCACTCTTTGGCACACCTCACAAGACTGGACATAGGTAGAAACATCCTTGCCCATTCCCTCCCAGTGGAATGACCCCCCCAAACGGTCTTTGGTCCTGTTCACCCCAGCATGGCCACTAGGGTGATCATGGGCTAAGCTCAAGAGCTTGGCCCGGTATTTAGTTGGAACTACCAACTGTCTCTGAGGATGCCAGTCTTCCTGGTGTCCACCAGAAAGAGTTTCCTTGTATAAAAGTCCTCTTTCTACAACAAACCTGGATCGATTAGAAGAGCTGAGAGGCGGTGGGTGGCTCCGTGCCGCCGTCCAAGCTCTCTGGAGGCTTTCATCTGCTTCCTGTTCGGTCTGGAACTGTTCCCTTGATGCTGGAGACATCAGTTCCTTATTGGATTGTGGACCTAGGCTTGGTCCCTCTGGAAGCGATATAGGGGATGGGGCTGTTTCTGTTGACTGTGAACCGCTCTCCGCTGGTGAACTATGTTGGGATTCAGGCTCCGGCTGAGCCTCTTGTGTCGGGTTATCGGCTGCTGTCGGTTCAGGGTCGGTGGGGCCCTCTGGTGTTGAGGTTGCAAGTACTGGATTCAGTGCTGGCAATGGGTCTGGTGTTGGTTGTTCGGCTGGTTCCGGTTCTGGGACTGGTTCCGTCTGGGTCTCTGGGACTGGATCCACTACTGCTGTTGCAGACATTGGTCTGGGGTCCGGATCCATCACCTCTGACCGGGTCCTGATAGAAGTTTCCGGAACAGAGCTAGGCCTCACGGCTTGGTTAGCCTGGCTGCGGGTGACCGTTCCCACCCTCTTGGCCTGCTTCACATGATTGGCCAAGTCTTCCCCCAACAGCATGGGGATGGGATAATCATCATAGACTGCAAAAGTCCACGTTCCGGACCAGCCCTTGTACTGGACAGGCAACTTGGCTGTAGGCAAATCGAAAGAGTTGGACTTGAAGGGTTGAATCGTCACTTGGATCTCTGGGTTGATTAAACTGGGGTCCACTAAGGAAGCATGGATAGCTGACACTTGTGCTCCGGTGTCCCTCCACGCGGTGACCTTCTTCCCGCCCACACTCACAGTTTCCCTCCGCTCCAAGGGTATCTGGGAGGTATCTGGGCCTGTGGACCTCTGGTGCGATTCCGGTGCAATGAACTGTAATCTGTTGGGGTTCTTGGGGCAGTTGGCCTTTACATGCCCCAGCTCGTTACATTTAAAACATCGTCCAGCTGACTGGTCACTGGGGCGAGGAGGGTTGCTGGAGAACGGGGTGGAGGGACGATAAGGGGTCTGGAGGGTTCTTTGGGAGGTAGGTGGGGCTTTGGGCGGCCCCCGGTAATAGGGTGTGGTCTGGGGTTGTCCCTTCTGGTCTCCGCTCCAACTGCGACCAGTTTTCTTCTTCTCTGCCACCTCCACCCATCTGGCTCCAATCTCTCCTGCCTCGATTACAGTTTTGGGCTTCCCATCTAGGATGTATCTTTCTATTTCCTCAGGAACACCCTCTAAGAATTGTTCCATTTGCATTAGGAAGGGCAAATTTACTGGAGATTCAACACTTGCTCCGGATATCCAGGCCTCCCAATGCTTCACAATGTGGTAGGCATGTCGGGTAAATGACACATCTGGTTTCCACCTTAGGGCTCTGAACCTCCGACGAGACTGCTCGGGTGTTATCCCCATTCTGACTCTCGCCTTGGATTTAAACAGTTCATACTTGTTCATGTGTTCTTTAGGCATTTCAGCTGCCACCTCAGCTAAGGGTCCACTGAGCTGCGGCCTCAGCTCTACCATGTATTGGTCAGTAGAGATGTTGTACCCAAGGCAGGCCCTTTCGAAGTTTTCTAGGAAGGCCTCAGTATCATCGCCTGCTTTGTAGGTGGGGAACTTTCTGGGATGGGAAGTGGTACTTGGAGAAGGATAGCTAGGGTTTGTTGGGATATTCTCCTGAGCCTTTATCTTCTCTATCTCCTCCACATACTTCCTCTCTTTTTCCTTCTCCTCCAGCTCTTTGTCCCTTGCTTCCATAGCTCTCCTGTGAGCAGCCGCTTGGTGTTGTTCTGCCTCTTTCGCTGCCTCTTTCGCTGCCTCCCTTTCTTGTTCCTTCTCCTCCTTCTTCAGCCGCATGAGTTCTATCTGTCTTTCATGTTCCCTTTGTCTTTCCTCAGCCTGAAATCTGGCTAATTCCAGCCGTAGTCGAGCCGCAGATATTGTCATTCTAACCTCTCTGTTTTTAACTAACTTTACACCCGAGGTTTAGAAATAAACAAAAAAAAACTTGGCTGTAAAATTTTGCTGTGCTGGAATAGAATACCTATTCTCTGATAGTGATTGTCAGCCTACAAAAAAAAAAAAAAAAAAACAATTCCCTTGTCTCTGCTCTGGGCCCAAATCAAAGCAAAAACTTCCAGCTACTTTGAAACCTGTTTACCCAGCCCAAAGAAAAACCAAGTTTCCTTTTTAAACTTGTGCTCCTTGTAAAAAATCAAAATCCAAAAAAAAAACCCTTGCCACTTTTGTCTCCAGGCAAATGGGTAGAACACCCCTCCTTCTATTTACTTTTAGAGAAACAAAAAACTCTGGGTTGGAAGACTGTGAATTTCCCTGCAGGAGTTAAGTACCCTGCCTCCAGGCAAAGAAAACCTGCAATTCACAAAGATAATCCCCTTTTGTCTCTGCTTGGCCACAAAGCAGAGAAAAACAAGCTGCTTTCTGGACTTCCTTTCCAAAGGAAAAAAAATCTCTTTTTAAAATCTGTATTTCTAATTCAAAAAAATCTCAACTGGATCTCAAAATGATTTCAGGTTAATCCCACCACTCTGCCACCATGTCAAGGTTCCTCCCCCACTCTGAACTCTAGGGTACAGATGTGGGGACCTGCATGAAAAAAACCTCCTAAGCTTATCTTTACCAGCTTAGGTCAAAACTTCCCCAAGGTACAAAATATTCCACCCTTTGTCCTTGGATTGGCCGCTACCACCACCAAACAAATACTGGTTACTGGGGAAGAGCTGTTTGGACACGTCTTTCCCCCCCAAAATACTTCCCAAAACCTTGCACCCCACTTCCTGGACAAGGTTTGGTAAAAAGCCTCACCAATTTGCCTAGGTGACTACAGACCCAGACCCTTGGATCTTAAGAACAATGAACAATCCTCCCAACACTTGCACCCCCCCTTTCCAGGGAAATGTTGGATAAAAAGCCTCACCAATTTGCATAGGTGACCACAGACCCAAACCCTTGGATCTGAGAACAATGAAAAAGCATTCAGTTTTCTTACAAGAAGACTTTTAATAGAAATAGAAGTAAATAGAAATAAAAAAAAAATCCCCCCTGTAAAATCAGGATGGTAAATACTTTACAGGGTAATTAGATTCAAAACATAGAGAACCCCTCTAGGCAAAACCTTAAGTTACAAAAAAGATACACAGACAGAAATAGTTATTCTATTCAGCACAATTCTTTTCTCAGCCATTTAAAGAAATCATAATCTAACACGTACCTAGCTAGATTACTTACTAAAAGTTCTAAGGCTTCATTCCTGGTCTATCCCCGGCAAAGACAAAATATAGACAGACACACATACCCTTTGTTTCTCTCCCTCCTCCCAGCTTTTGAAATTATCTTGTCTCCTCATTGGTCATTTTGGTCAGGTGCCAGCGAGGTTACCTTTAGCTTCTTAACCCTTTACAGGTGAGAGGAGATTTCCTCTGGCCAGGAGGGATTTTACAGGGGTTTACCCTTCCCTTTATATTTATGACAGCCTCTTCCAATCTGCCCTGGAGGAAAATTCCTTCGCAGCCCTAAATATGGCAATCAGCTAAACCCTGAGCATATGGGCAAGATTCACCAGCCAGATACCCAGGAAAGAATTTTCTGTAGTAACTCAGATCCCACCCCATCTAACATCCCATCACAGGCCATTGGGCCTATTTACCATGAATATTTAAAGATCAATTAATTACCAAAATTATGTTATCCCATCCTACCATCTCCTCCATAAATTTATCGAGTTTAATCTTAAAGCCAGATAGATCTTTTCTACCCACTGCTTCCCTTGGAAGGCTATTCCAAAACTTCACTCCTCTGATGGTTAGAAACCTTCTTCTAATTTCAAGTCTAAACTTCCTAATGACCAGTTTATATCCATTTGTTCTTGTGTCCACATTGGTACTGAGCTTAAATAATTCCTCTCCCTCTCCGGTATTTATCCCTCTGATATATTTATAGAGAGCAATCATATCTCCCCTCAACCTTCTTTTAGTGAGGCTAAACAAGCCAAGCTCCTTGAGTCTTCTTTCATAAGACAAGTTTTCCAAACCATGGATCATCCTAGTAGCCCTTCAAAGTCTTGGCCCCAAAAATCAGGTGGTGATCTACCCATCACAGTAGGTCATCTTAGATTTGTCCATTCTTTCAGACCACTAGCTTCTCCTAACAGGTTCCACCTGTGGATTTTTTTCTTAATCTAGTGTCTTGGTGGGGCTTACATCACAAAGAGGAAAGGTTTGGGAGAACTGGAGCTGGGGGAAGCAAAGAGCAGGGAGGCATCCAAAAAATGGAGAGGAGTCTGTAAGACTGGAGTAGTGGCAGGTTGAGGGCTAGGGTTTCTGTCATAAGAGGGGTGTAGGAACATGTACACGTAATAGGTGCTATGGAAATCTCTTAAGACGGGGTGGCCAACCTGAGCCTGAGAAGGAGCCAGAATTTACCAATGTACATTGCCAAAGAGCCACAGTAATATGTCAGCAGCCCCCCATCAACTTCCCCCCCAACTCCCAGTGTCTCCTGCTCACCGGCAGCCCTGCTGATCAGCGCCTCCCCCTCCCTCCCCGCACCGCCTCATCACCTGTTCTGTGGTGTGCAGGAGGCTCTGAGGGTGAGGGGGGAGGAGTGAGGGCACGGCAGGCTTAGTGGAGGAGGTAGGAAGGGGTGGAGTGGGGGCAGGGCCCATGGCAGAGCCAGGGGTTGAGCAGTGAGCACCCCCCAGCACACTGGAAAGTTGGCGCCTGTAGCTCCAGCCCCGGAGTCGGTGCCTATACAAGGAGCCGCATATTAACGTCTGAAGAGCCGCATGTGGCTCCAGAGCCATAGGTTGGCCACCCTTGCTCTAAGAGCTAGATTGTGTCACCCTTACTTTCACTGAATACCATTTTACTACATTTATTTAATAGGAGTGTGCACAAACTAAGTCATTATTCAACATGAGTACGGCTGGCAGACTTTAGCCTATTCATAGATGTACAGTAGGAAGTATGTGTGTGAGAGAGAGAGGCAGGGTATCAATGGTACTAGAGCAGTGGGAGGCAGAATGCAAGGAGTGGTGTGTTGAGGATTGAAAGCCAGATTCTACCATCCTTGGGATTGCTCATGGAGTAAGGTATTATTCAACCAGAGTATGGATGGCAGAATCCAGGCCTAAATTCTTAGAACAGTAGCTTAAAGGAATGATATGATAAAGCAGGCCTCTTATGGAGAAGCTTTCTACAATTAAAACAGTATATAGCATTTAAAATTGAAACAATGTACTGTTTTAAGACTTGACCTTCTGCTGGTCATCCTGTGCATACGTCTAATCCAAGATTTAAGCCCCTCTGTCTTCAACCCCTGTACGCTGCAGCCTGAGGTGTAATATACAGCTCAGTTTGTGCCAGTTTTGATGTGAGCATGATAAAAATAGCAAGCCTCATGAATACAATCCCATCCAAGACCCTAGGCATGTACTCAGGAAGTTGGCCAATGCCAACTGGTGTGGCTACACTGCTATTGTTAGCAAAGAAGCTCAAGCATAGCTAGTACATATATGTCTACCCAAGCTAGTCAGTACACCTCCAGATGCAATGTAGACTTAACCTTAGAGGCAGGGAGCATATCTTCCTCAATATTCTGACAGCCACCTGACAAAACTTAATAATAATATTAGAAATTATTGAAGTTTTAACATAGATCCTTGCTCCTGCAAGCACCGATACGTGTGCTCAACTTTACATGCACAAATATTGCTATTACGTTAAAGGCACAACTCATGTGCATGAAGTTAAGCATGTGCACAAGTGCTTGCAGGATCAGGGCCATCATCAATGAAGGTTCATTTTTAGAGTTATGTCATTACAATTTAATATTCTGAGAAGATTTTTCACTCTATCAAAATGGTCACTGAATTCCCAAGCATTCAGTACTGCTCTACCACAGACAGTAGGGAGCTTTGCCACAGAATTTAGACCTGGTGTGGTCTTTGAGGTTCTAGTTATATTGTCACTATAGACTAAGAGTGCAGGGACCCAAAGCTTTAGGTTTTGTTTTTGCTACCTAGAAGATCCTTAATAAAAAGTCAGGCCCTTCTTCAGTCTTTTAAGTCTGTTCTTCTTATTTTCTATTTTCTGCACATTCAGCAAAGAGGATCCATATAGCCAGGAAATTGCCTTCCACTTGTTTCATATAAATATATTTTCCTTAACCAATGTAGCCCAAATTCTTATAAACCAGTAGGTAAATCTTCCTGGGTTATTCAACTACCCTATCCAATAACCCAATAATTTCAGTTGTCAGGCTTTTTAGATTAACAGAATGCATACTCTGGAGTCCATTGACTTCAAATAGAACCTTGCAAATTGAGCTAGACACATAATGATATATTCAGAAAGTATATAAATAGTAGGTTAGTCATTCCTCAGTGAATACCCTGCATAATTTAGCTTGTGCCCTTACTATTCACTGTAGTCAGTTTGACCCAGATATCATCTCTCTAAATTAAAGGCTGGTACCAATCAGAAAAAAAGGGTTCCTTAATTTAAGCCTCGTTATTGGCACTGCATTACACTTCTTACTCCATATTAGAGGAGAAATTCAATGCCTCATAATAACAATATTTTAAAAGCCACCGTTGATTTGTGAACACTACATTTTCACTGGCTGATAGGTTGCAAACAGCATGGTCAGGGGAAAACCACGGCATGCTGAAAAATCCCAAGTGACATCTTGGATGCAGAAATTAAGGTTGTCAAATTTCCCCTTCTTAATATGTGACATTTTTAACCCACAAGGAAAGTGTGCACTGAATGCTTTTCTTGATGACCATTTCTCTTGTCTCCATTGACATCCAAACTGATAAGGTGATCCTGTTTCTTGGTAACCATTTTATTTCAGACATTAGGAAATAGACCTTTAGGAGTTTGTGTAGAGTGGAGATCAATGCAGACTGGTGCTGCTGGGAACCAATAATGGAGAAAGGAAGGTTTAAACTAAAAAGCAATGTATGGTGTATAAAGTTGCCTCTACCAGCAGTAATAGGCTACATGAGGAAGTACATCATGAGGAGAATGGAAGTAAATGAGGACTGTGACACTCTGTGCCCTGAAGCAACTCCCTGGCACCTCCCCCCGTCATCATTGTCATATAATTATGATATGTTTTGTATAAAGTATGCCTTGAGAGGTATTATTCTAAAACTCTTGATCTGTTGAACATTAATATCCTGTTGGATTGTATGTGCTGTCATTGCAGGTGAAGTTATGAGGTTTTGCTGTGTGTATGTTAGTGAAAGATGTTGTGAAGTTGGAAACAACCATAACTAGCCTTTCAGGTACAATAATGAAGAAGCTAGACCAGCGGGTTCTCAAACTGGGGGTCAGGACCCCTCAGGGGGTCACGAGATTATTACATGGGGGGGGTCGTGAGCTGTCAGCCTCCACCCAAAATCCCACTTTGCCTCCAGAATTTTTAATGGTGTGACATATATAAAAAAGTGTTTTTAATTTATATGCGGAGGATTGGGGGGTCACATTCAGAGGCTTGCTGTATGAAAGGGGTCACCAGTACAAAAATATGAGAACCACTGAGCTAGACAGTGCTAATGGCCCATCAACAAAGACAATGGACCATAGAAAAGTGCTATCCTCACCTGGGGATGGTTCAGACTGCCTATGAATAAAAGCTGTCATGACTCATCAAGCATGCAGGGGCATATGATTAGATCACATGATATTGAACTCCATTTTGGTAGCTGTATTTTTCCACAAACTGGTTCAGAATTTGGCTTGAAACAAAGGGGTTCCCGCCATATGAAAGAAACTATAAAAGGGGAAGTGACATCACCAAAGGCCCCCTTCCCACACAAGAAAACACTTGGAAACACTTGAGGAACAAAGACTGAACTGGGGGAAATGCTGGACCCATGCAGGAAAGAAAGAAGCCTGCCTGTGTATAAAGCGTTGGTGGACTGTTTATACTATCTAACAAGGTGAGACACTGCTTAATTCAAATCCTATCTAGTATGTTAGGCTTAGATTGTAATTTTGTTTATTTGATAGGTAATCTACTTTGATCTGTTTGCTATCACTTATAATCACTTAAAATCTATCTTTCTGTAGTTAGTAAATTTGTTTTATATTTTACCTAAAACAGTGTGGTTTGCTTGAAGTGTGTGGGAAACCTCAGCTCAGTTAACAAAGGCTTCTGCATGGTCCTCTTTACATCAAGGAAGGGGCAGACTGGTAATAAATTCATATTGGTCAGGCTTTAGACCAGGGCAGGATGGTACAGCCCTGGGGTCTTAGGCTGGGGAGCTGGGGGTATTTTGCCTGGAGCCTCTTTATTGTTGGTTCATGCAGCGGCTGGCAGAGCATTCATGAACACACCTGGGTGTGGCCCCTGCCTGCGAATGTTGGTATGAGTGCAAGCTTGGAGGGCTTTGCAGCTTGTGACAACATCACAGTGTGAGAGGGAACCCGGATCGGTGAGTTAGAGGGCTCAGCTGTACCACAGTTCCAGGTGGCACCCCGGCAGGAAGGGGTACCCATCACAAGGAGAATGGATTTTTTTTTTTTAGCCTTGGCATGGAATGCATAGCAAAAACATATGCAGGCCATCAGTTGCATTTGTATGTAGTACTACAGCCTTCAGATACATATTCTGGTGAGAAGTAAAGATGGGAAACCCTGGAAAGATTCTATTACTTATCCTGAAGACTCTGACCTTCTTCTGCTCTGTCTTACATAAATGTAAATCTACGCTAAAGTCAATGAGCTACTGAAGAATATCTACACTCATTTAAATAAAAAGTAATTGAGCCCTTAGACTGAGCCTAGAATTCAAATTAATTCTGGTGTGACATTACCCAGGGTACAATCTGGACTGATGAATAGCTGTGTCCCCTCAATTCTCCAACCTGGGGTGCCTTTCACACTGCTTCACTGTGAGAGCAACCACTTCTGGTTTGCTCACACACAGCCTCCAGCATGTAAGTTACTCCCATTTATACTGTATGAGTGCTATGGCCAGCCACTCATGAATTACACTGCAGAGTAACACCAGCAAATTCCCAGTCCCAGACTTTTCCCCAGCAATGTGTGTCTTGTACTGCCCAGATCTCTCCTGAATGATACAAGCTCATCTAAAGTCCATCATTTTATTAATAGAAAACAATATGCACCAATCCTGTTATCTCAAATGGAGTTTCCCAAACACTTCAAACCAAACACAGTGGCTTAGATAAAACAATAAACAAATGTATTAAGTACAGAAAGATAGATTTTAAATGATTACAAGTAATGAGGCATAAAAGTCAGAATTGGTTACGAGAAAATAAAGGTAAAACACAACTAATACCTAACTTAACAAGGTAATTGGATTCAAAGCAAAAGTTTCTCTCACCACATGTTCTAGCAGTCTTACTGGCTAAACTTCTCTAACACAGGATACCTCCCCAGTTCAGTGCAGTTTCCTTTGTCCTTCGAGTGTTGTTCATGCTGTGAGTAGAGATGTAGGAGGAGAAATAATCTGGGGCATTTACTTCCTCTTCTTATAGCCTATCTTTTCTTTGAGAATCATCTCCAGCTGAGGTACAGGAGACATGTGGATGGGAACCTCAAGCTGTTCCATTGTGATTTTGTTGACCTCTGGCTGAGGCATCAGTTTGCATTTTGTCTCTGAGGAACTGGTTTGTGGCTGCCCTTACTAATATCATACAGTATATTCTTATAACTTTACATATAATATTGTCATACATACTTTACCAGGACAATAATAAACAGCAAATTATAAGTTTTCAAACAATACCTCACAAGGTATATTTTGTACAAGATTTATCATAGTCCTATGAAAGGGTGAAGATAGGGCTACAGACTGTCATATCTGGGGAAAAAATATTTCCAAGAACATCATGATATAACAGCATCTTTATAATATTATGTCATTTTAAATATTTTGGGAGAATAAATACATTGTGATAATTTTGCAGATGGATAGATCAGCGTATCACATATTAGTATTGTGAAGCTTGGTCCCTTTTCACAAATGAATTGTATGTCATGGGGAGGGGAGGAATTCTGCTTCAAATCATAACCATTTGTCTACTCTTAGAACAACAAAATAATAGCACTTTTCAAGAGCAGAGCATAGTACACTTATTGGGAAAGAAAAACAACAAATAGATAAATCTCCCAACCAATGTTAAAGGGACATTCATTGTCCAGGGTCAAACTGGAGGGCCTAAAAATATTAGAATTTCTTATTATATTTTGGTCTGCAAGTGTATGTTTTGCTATCCTTTTGTTCTCCTTGCATGTTGCATGCTTGTGAGCTATATCTTATTTTGTTAAAGTGTGGTCAAAACTTAGAGATATTCCCACAATATGACAAAAGTAGGAATTATTGCCAATTGCATTGGCATGCTTCTAAAGTTGCCAACTCTGGATTTAAAAAACCTCAGGGTTATTATACTTACATCTGGGATTAAAGGAAAGATATCAAAAGAAAGACTAAAAGCAGGGAAAGAACATACCGTGGGGGATGTGGCCTAATCAGTTGTGACATTTTTACATTCATTTTCCTGGAAAGAGAGCTGTCATCCATATTGAAATATGAATATCCTATAAAAATGAAGTCCCTTTGGTATGCTGGAATCCCAGTATTAACATGGTGACCTTTTGGTAATGGGATATGAAGCCTTTAATTTCTAAGCCATAAATTCAAATCCAACCCAAATCAGTAGTGATTGAAATTGCTATCCTCTGACAGTTGTTCCATTGACAGTGTAAAATGATTCAGTAATCTTAATGCAGTTCTCATATAGTGGCAAGTTATCACAAAAAGCACAGTCACATTTCTCACCCATTTTGGCAGTCTCAATAGGATGCAAAATAGTCAATAAGTATAGAAATTAAAATCCCCTTTCAGCCCTAGTGATAGTTCCTACTGCACAGGGATGAGAAACATTGTCAGCAAAGTGTGAGGAGGCGTGCTCTGCTCATTTCTTTGCTTCTGTGTTGTGTGGATAAACAGAAGATTTCAATCCCCAGGGCTGACAATCAGACACCTTCAGGATTCCTAAATTCAAAAGAAAAGAGAGAAAAGCAGAAAGAGAAAAAGTGTGACCATGCATCGATTTGAAAGAGAGATTGGAAACCCTACATCTATTAAGAGGAAATTCACCTAGGAAAATGATGAGAACAGCTCTTTTCCTCTTGTATAATGACTTTGTTTTAAATTTCTATAGCTCCTTTCACTCCAAAGGACCTAAAAGCATTACACATACCATGTACAAACAGTGCCATTGAAATGCAGCCATCTCTGAGGTTTAGTTTAGCAATCTACCAGAGCACAGCACATTGCATAATAGTATATAAAGGAGAAATGCTAGCTAAGGACACTTACAAATTCTTGTTCTTACAGAAAGTGTCATGGAGATCTACTGAGTCCACTCTAAAGCAGACAGAATCTCACTCTGATTATTTTTTAATAAAAAGTTGCTAACTAATTATAAACAGCACACATTATTTTCATACATTAGTAGTAGAAAAGAGGATGATAGTTATAAGAATTAACAGATTCAGCAGAGTTGAGCAGTGTAGGTTGAGTTACAATAAATATCCCTATTGATATTATAAAAGTGATATCAATTATATTTTCTTTATCAGTTTGTCCTATTTGACCCATGTTTCTTCAAATTCTTCAGATGTTCATCTAATACAGCCAGTGACTCCACTTCTCTTAAATCTTTCATTCTGCTCAAAGACACTTCAATAGATGGAAGCTTGTTTTTGCAACCATAGTGATAAATACATGTAATGGGTTAAGTCACAATAATTCTAAACAAATATCTTTGTTTAATTTCAGAAAATGAGGACATTTTCCTAAAATCATAGTAATTGGTGTTTGGGCGATAAATCCCTATGATGTTTTGAGTCAAATTTCTGATATCAGACCATCTGCTTTTCAAGTGGGAAAATGCCAATGCCTGGAAGATGCCATGTTGTTCCCTTCAGTGTTATTTTTTTCTTCATTGCAGAACTGATGGGAATCTCTATGCACTCCCTTCCTAGAACCCCTTTGATCTGCTACTGGGAAAGACAATACAGGCTGTGTAAAAGGTCAGCCTTAATCTCACATACGTATTATATTTTAATTTTAATTTCAGACATTTAGGAGCTTTCAACTGATGCTCCTTTTTTTGCCATTTCTCAGGGAACAGCACTTTTGCCTGCAGACCTGGGTCAGCAGCAGATTTAAGTCAACCTGTGATGAGAAGAGAGGAGCATTTGTTCTCCCTTCCCCCTACACCCAGAGCAATTGGGGAAGTATAAAAGAGGGATGAAGGGGAAAAAAAACCATACTCCTCAAAAATGGGATACACAGCAGAGGGCAAGCCAGGTGCATCTGGCCCAAACCTCCAAGGAATCTGTAACAAACTGCTGGGCAGGAAGGGATACACCCTTCTCCAAGTAATAGACACCCTGGTAGGAGGAAGGAGTATAACAATCCCCATCAGGGGATCTCCATAGTGATTAAACCTTAAAGCTTCAGTAACAAACCACAGATCTCTACTACTTGTGCTAAAGGAGGAACTCAATTAGCTGGCAGCTATAGTAAGCTCTTACCTTCTCTGTAGTCCAGGGGACATGGAGCGTTTAGCCAGCATATTACAGAAGCATTTGAAAAAGCACTCTTTCCCATCTACTTCCTAAAATAGGAACCTAGCGGTACAGGAGAAATCTCCTTCCAAAGAAGATGGCAGACAAGTGAGGGAGAAGAGTTTCCATGGAGTGGAAGAACTGACAGGAGCCTCATCGTAGAACTGACAGGAGCCTCTGTGCACTCCCTTCCCAGAGACCCTTTGATCTGCCACTGGAAAAAAGAAGACAGAATACAGGGCCTTTGAGAGCCCTGCTCAAGGCTTGTCTCAGAGTGGAGGATTCATCTACTGCCGCCCAGAAAGAAAAGCCCTGGATGTTTGATGGAGGCAGGGGAGACTCGTAGGACCCGTCTCCTCTTCCCATTCTCACTATCGCAGATCAGAGGGCTTCCCATCTGTCAGCTCTGCAACAAACAGTAGAAGTACTGGTTAACTTACAGCTGGGGTAATGGTAAACAGCCTGCTGGCTCTGGTGCAGCAATCTCACCTCTTCTCACAGCCCATTGTTACAACTGGAGACATAAACAGAATTGGGGCCAGGGACAAAAGCAAAAGATATTTTAGAATCCAGTCATAAAGATAAAACAGAATTCATGCCTAAATGAAAGACAAGTCAGTTACTTTATACTATATATTAAGAGATTTCAGTTCATGTGACGAGAAGCAACAACATGAACACAGCATCCTTTGGGACCACAGATGAGCGCCTTGACCGAGGTGGGTCAGGGTCAGACCAGAGAACAGATATTTGGAAGCAGTCATCTGAGAGATTCAAATATTCCTTCAACTTCACTAGACTCTAGAATTTCACTACATTGCTTTTATGACAATTACAGTGTTATCAACCATAGAAAAGAAAGCTTAACCATTATATATATCTATATCTATATATATCTATGAAGTCAGAAGACTTTACTATATTTTAAAGCTCATTCAGTGCAGTAACAGGATGATATGAAGATTTAAAAAGCTGTGACCTAAAATTAAAGTTAATGCTTTTTATTAAATTGGTCACAGTAGGAGCAGGAATTTCAGCAATAAGGCTGAATTGTAGTGGCAGTTTGGTTTCTTGAAATGATCCAACATTACAAGATATTTTCAAAGTGTAGCTAAAAGTGGGTGATTTAATGTACAGATGTAGTTCTGAATGCTCACAAGGAATTAGGCTCCTATTATTTAGTCTTATATTCTATTGATTTCAATGGAAATTAGGAATCTAAATAGAAGTTAGGAGCCTAACTCCTTGTGAGCATTCAGCCTGTAGAGACTATGGAATGGATTAAAAGCTCAACTATGAATTTCCTTCCTTTTTTCCATGGTAAGACATACCTTTAATAATCACATAAAGGGACATTAGCAAGGCGAGGAGGCGAGAAGTTCACCTTAGCAGTTGATTAAGGTGTTTTTATATGTTTCATAAATCTGTTCACAATATTCTACAGATCCATTAAACGTCTATAGAAAGCACTGAAGGGGCACCATGTGTCTGAGGAGATTACTAATGGTATATATGGCCTTTCACCTCTAGCTTGCTCTTTCAACTCCAGCCCAGGTTGAGCGTTGTCCCTCTCTGATGGCTGTTGTCATGGTTACCAGTGTAACTGCATCTCTGAGTTCTCCTAATTTTGCTGAATGACCTGCCTCTCAGGTCTCAAGCCCCAAGCCATCACGTCTCTCATGAAATCATATGATTTTCCCACTCTCTCACCAGGACTTGGGCTGCAGTCCCCTGTGTACTAATTGTGATTACTTCAGCAGACCCAAGTTATATTCAGATCCTGCAGTTTTGCTTTTCAGGACCAGTGTGTAGTGGTACCCACTAACCAGATGACATTCTTAAAGCAAAGTATTGTTTTATTTAGAACCAAAGTATTTCAGAAAAAAATTATTAGGTATCTAGCCATCTGCCTCTTGGGGATCCAAGTAGGCCTAAGCTTCCTATAGACTCCCCAAGACCTGTAGGGTTTGATCAACCCCATTCATAGAATATCAGGGTTGGAAGGGACCTCAGGAGGTCATCTAGGCAAACCCCGGCTCAAAGCAGGACCAATCCCCAATTTTTGGCCCAGATCCCTAAATGGCCCCCTCAAAGATTGAGCTCACAACCCTGAGTTTAGCAGGCCAATGCTCAAACCACTGAGCTATCCCTCCCCCATAATTTTAAAATAGGGGTCAGTTCTCCCCCTCTTCCATTCTTTATTTTCAGCTAAGGAGCAGTTTTACTCAGCCTCAAGTTGCCGTTACTGGTACTCAAGTCACTATTTAACTGTTTATAACCCAGGTACCCAGTCCCAGGTACCAAGTCAGTATTTAACTGTTTATAACCCTTCAATCTATTAGCTCCCAGCATTGTCTTGTAATTGCCTCCCAAGTGTTGGCTGGGAGGCTTCTTATCTATAACCAACACGTTGTTTCCCTGCTTGTTTTTCCAGCAAGTCCCTATTAATCTAAATCAATACATTCATACAGGAAAGTCTAATAAGCCAATATAGCTTTGGTCACATAAAGCGTTCATAAAATTATCACAGATCATTAGATAGCAGCTCCAAAGCTGTTATGTGATGTAGTGGTTTTAGTAAAATACCTTGAGGACAGATGTCCACATGACAAAATCCAATACCACAATGGGCATCCTTGTTGACAATCTTGCTCCAAAGAGTAAAAAATTATGGACTGGACTATTTGGGGCCAGCCTTACCCACGGGTGATGTGGTTGACTGCCTAGGGCACTGTGGTTGTGGGGGAGCACCTTGGTCAAGAGGCTGCAGAAGGGCCATACCCACCTGCTGCCCTCTGCCTGCTGCCTGCTCGGGGAGCAGTACTTAGAGATCACCAAAGAGAGTGCACCATTTTCCCTAAAGTCAGTCCTGGGACTATTCGCTCACCTTCTGTTGTGATTCCCGCAAGTCATGCTTGAGATAAATTGGAAAGTAGTATGGGATAACGCCAATCCAGGCAGTGATAGTTATACATCTTCTGAGGATAAACGGAGGACTTCAGGTTCTAGGAGTATGAATCCTAAATATTTTATGAATACCATTACGTT
The DNA here is from genome assembly GCF_015237465.2 of Chelonia mydas. Taxonomy (NCBI): domain Eukaryota; kingdom Metazoa; phylum Chordata; order Testudines; family Cheloniidae; genus Chelonia; species Chelonia mydas. The sequence continues at coordinate 85,866,579 of NC_057851.1, read as the reverse complement.
TAAAATAACTACATTGAAAGAATGTTATTAAGGTTGTAAAGTCAAGCACTTAAAAGTTAGGAACCACCACCAGAATTAAGGTTGCCTGTGCAATTTTAATTTGCCCCGCTTGTGGGTATGCATTATGAGACAGTCTTTAACTACATGATCACACACTATTTTTTTCATTTCATTATTAAGCAGAGCTCTGTGAGACTGAGGAAACTTGCTTGACAAGTGAACTTTTTCTTTAAAAACAATCCTGTCAAGGTTCCTTCCCCACTCTGAACTCTAGGGTACAGATGTGGGGACCTGCATGAAAACCTCCTAAGCTTACTTTTACTAGCTTAGGTTAAAACTTCCCCAAGGTACAAACTATTTTACCCTTTGCCCTTGGACTTCCACTGCCACCACCAAACTTTATCTGGGTTTACTGGGAAACGTGGTTTGGACACGTCTTTCCCCCAAAATCCTCCCAACCCTTGCACCCCACTTCCTGGGGAAGGTTTGGTAAAAATCCTCACCAATTTGCATAGGGGACCACAGACCCAAACCCTTGGATCTTAGAACAATGAAAAAGCATTCAGTTTCCTTACAAGAAGACTTTTAATAGAAGTAAAAAAGAATCACCTCTGTAAAATCAGGATGGTGAATACCTTACAGGGTAATTAGATTCAAAACATAGAGAATCCCTCTAGGCAAAACCTTAAGTTACAAAAAAGACACACAGACAGGAATATTCATTCTATTCAGCACAGATATTTTCTCAGCCATTTAAAGAAATCATAATCTAACGCATATCTAGCTAGATTACTTACTAAGTTCTAAGACTCCATTCCTGTTCTGTCCCTGGCAAAAGCATCACACAGACAGACACAGACCCTTTGTTTTTCTCCCTCCTCCCAGCTTTTGAAAGTATCTTGTCTCCTCATTGGTCATTTTGGTCAGGTGCCAGCGAGGTTACCTTTAGCTTCTTAACCCTTTACAGGTGAGAGGATTTTTCCTCTGGCCAGGAGGGATTTTAAAGGGGTTTACCTTTCCCTTTATATTTATGACAAATCCAAATACAAACAAACAAATCTTAAACTCCCAAGCCTGGAGGTAGCTTAATTAAAGCCCACAGAGGTTTAAAGTTTGAGGAAAAAATGGGGGAAGTGATACATCAATACAGTTACATCTTTACACCAATCCAGAAGAAAAAAGTAGCCTGGTGCCGATGTAACCCATCAAGTTACATCAAGGACAGAGAATGCCATGTGAGAACTACAGTAATAAGGTAACATTGTGTGTGTATGTGTTTGAGGGGGAATGTGAATGAGTAGTATCCATCCACTCACAGGAGAGCATGGAACATATAGAGTATCTTGAGTTATATGCAGCTTGATTTTACTGACATGAAGCCATTTCTCCTTTGTTGTAATTATTTATAGTACCCTACTGAATTCCCTCTAATCCTCAGTTCATCCCCAATTAAAATTATATTTCTCCCTATACAACATGTTTTAAATTATGACTGGCATTTCTAATCCTATTTATGGGGATGGATGCCCATTTTGTGGCAAGCTGATATTATTTGTGACACCAGCCGTGTGAAAGCTCAAAGAGGAGACTGTAATTCATTTTCCAATGTGTTTTAATAATGTCTAAAGAAAACGATTGTGCTAAATCTTTCGCCTGTGCTCTGTTAGTGCAAGGTTGGGGACAGGACAAGAAGAGGGTAAAGGGGGATCTTTTCCTCCCATGCTCACAGCAGGGCAAGATCACATTAAAGGACTAGCTAGGCGATGTGGCCATCTAATTATCAGTCTTTTACCCTGCATTCCCAAAGGGGTGTAGTTAGTGTCTTTGGGAGCTTGTTTAGCTACCATCTTTCTACCATGCATGCTGCACTTAGCAGCTATTTGGTAGTGCATTGTACTCCTGTTGAGAGCCGCAGTAAAGTGCTGTCTATTACTAGCTGATGTTAAGAGCTGCCAGATGAAGCTGAGCACAACAAGAAGTTTTACTGGTCCTACAAAACCTAGGAACTATACTACAGATTCTTGCTCACTACCTACTGACGTCTTATCTATGAACTATTTACTGATATACAGGTACAGTGCATGCCCCATAATGCGTTTAGCTGGGTCTCACAAGGAATCTAGCCTATGAGGATTTTTTTCCCATAGGGATGCACCAGTCAGTGTCTTTGTTACTCTTATAGCTTTTTGTATACTTGCCAAGCCATTAATAAAGCAGTTGGAAACAAACAGCATCACTTTTTTTTAGCAAGATGGCCACCTCCAGCCCTATGTACAGAAACATTAATGATCACAAAAATCTTGTCAAAAACAAGCCCCATACATTTCACAGTTTATTCATAGCAACAAGTGCTTCTCACCTGGTGAGCTTATAGACTGCTTCTTGGACGAAAATGAGTGAGATAGTCCTTTATTCTAATGGGTAAGGAAATAGTATACAAATATTTTTTCCTGTCTTGGCAACAGATAAGCTGAGATGGTCCCATTGCAAAAAGTTCAGGTCTGATCCATCTGAATTCTAGGCAGAGCTGGTCAAGATATTTTGCATGAAATAACTTCCCTATCAGGGCAATTGAAAAGAAAAATGTCAATCTGAGCATATGTTTTGAAACAAAATTATATTTTTCATTTCCAAATATTGATTCAACATGAAAAAGTTATTTTAACAGATTGAATCATTTCATTTCAATTGAAAAAGTTGACATTTTCTGTTTCCATAAATCAGTTCCAAACTTTTCAGAATTTTTCACTTTGCAAAAACATTTGATATTTCAACTTTTCTAGATTTAGGGGTGTATAGACTGGAGTTTTTTATTGGGTGCTACAAATAAGTGCTTTGCATTCAGTCATCTCCCAGTGTGTAGTCAGGGTTCTAAGTTGATTCTATAATGTGAATGAATTTATGTTGAGAATGCCTTTTCAATGTGCTATAGTTTCTCATCTTCATCTTATGAGATACACGACTCATCACTGTCAGCACCAGAAACAGCATCCTCTAGATAAAAAGTCTCAATGTTTATTTTTAAAGCATGCCAGTTATTCTAAATGTTTCCACATGTTCATTCTTCTAGCTTCTTTATGGGTCAGAGGCAATATTTTTCCACTGACTTGAGAGAACTGACTGAATGCTGGAAAAAGGAAACACCTCTAAATATTTGACTGCAGTTATTTTTCATTTCAGAAAGATCTTTCTTATTGGTTGTAAATTTTTTGTTACTGATGCATGGGCACCTTCCACCATAGAATAAGCAGGCAGAAATACATGAAAGCATCTATCTTCTGACAACAGTTGAAGAATTCTCAGTTTTGAGCTATAGTTTAGGAACAAAAGCTGCTTCAAGTAACAGAAGTGGCATCTATAATCCAGTTTTAGTGACATCACCTGCCAGAACCTCAAATAGAATAAAACTGCTTGTCATTTCCTGGTGTCCCATTTATTATTCTCTATATAATTCTGAAAGCTAACTAACAAACACATATTTGGAAGTGCATATATACTCTGACTAGCACCTGAGTAAAAAAAAAAAATTGCACAATTTTACTCCACGGATCTGTTCCTTTTGTTTACTCAGTTAACTCTGATGACTTGATTGAAAAAAAGGTGTTTTTATGACTTTTGATCACTGTCATCCCTACACAGACAACATAGTAATGAAGGAGTGACAGATTTCACATTGGAAGGTCACTTTTGCTACCTTAATATCTTCAAAATCACTTTAACAATCCCATGAAAGTAAAAAAAGGGATTTGCAAGTGTAACTAAGATCAAAGTTGAGGACAATGAGGGTACACAAGTCCAATTGCCTATAGAATTTGCAGCCTACAGAATCTTCATTACTGATGATGATTTGCAAACCACAAATGTCTGAGTCTGACTTTCAGATCCCAAGGTGTCTGTGGTGGTGCCAGTTGTGACCCTAAGCACCGTTGTATTCACACTCTACATACCATTATAATCTTTATACAAAATATGCCTTGTGAGGTATCATTTGAAAACTAATAACTCACGGATCAATAATATCATGGTAAACTGTATGTAGCTACATTATATGTAAAATTATGATTTCCCCCAGTATGATGTTACCAGTATATGTTCAAGACCAAACAGCCTTGCCTAGATAAAGGTGTTAAAACAGGTGTATCCTTGTGACGCATGGCTAGAAAGGATTAAACAGCTTGCAGGCTGAATGACCCAAAGCCCACCTTTAAAGTCATGTTAGAAAGGTATGCAAATGATAATTAGGCCCATTCATGCTAAATAGGCTAGAACTTTGAAATGCAAACCTATATTGTTATAAGTAATACTGTGTGTATCTTAGATGCTACCCGTAAACAGACAGTTCTTGTCTGTCATTATAACTATTGATTCAGAGATTAAAAGGGAATATTAACATTTGGATGACTCTTGGGTAAAATAATGTCATTGTCTATATGTCTCTTTGAAGTTTGTAATAGGGCAATTTATCCATTAGGCAGTCTTTGTTAATTTGTGTAATTACTTACTGGTGGTGTTTAGAAAGCAAAAGCAACTAGGAGTCCTTGCGGTACCTTAGAGGCTAACAAATGTATTTGGGCATAAGCTTTCATGAGCTAAAACCCACGTCATCAGATGCATGGAGTGGAACATACAGTAGGCAGGTATAAATACCCAGCATATGAAGAGATGGGAGTTGCCTTACCAAGTGCGGGGGTCAGTGCACTTGGTAAGGCAACTCCCATCTTTTCATATGCTATGTATTTATACCTCCCTAGTGTATGTTCCACTCCATGCATCTGATTAAGTGGGTTTTAGCCCATGAAAGTTTATGCCCAAATAAAAGTGTTAGTCTATAAGATGCCACAAGGACTCCTCATTGTTTTTGCTGATATAGACTAACACAGCTATGACTCTGAAAGAAAGCAAAAGTTTACATCAAATGCCTATTGTTTAACCAGGACTGTGTGGTCAAGTGGATGCTAGAACACTGTGTAAAAAGACCCTTGGGTCCTGATTGTGTTATCTCAGATCTGCTTAAGCTTCATCAGGAGAAGTTTGAGTCGCAAGACTGCGGTCCCAGTTGTGCTGGTATGCCCTGAATATGATATTTGGACATTGGACTATGACCTATTAACTGAATTCTAAAGGAACTCTTTGCAACTACAAAGCTCACCATCTCTGCTATGAATCTGAACCTCAATGGATTGAACTCATGACTGAAAGTATATTGATCTTTTAACCATACTCTCTCTCTTTTGTTTTTTAATAAATTTTAGTTTAGTTAATAAGAATTGGCTGTAACATGTATTTGTGTAAGATCTGAAACATTCATTAACCTGGGAGGTGATGTGTCCGATCCTTTGGAATTGGTAGAACCTTTTCTTTTACAGAAATTTTCATCATATTTGATGTGTGTACCTGGATGGGCACCTGAGGCTGGATCACTTTAAGGTAACTATGTTGTTTGGACTTCTGAGTAATCAGTAAGATAATAAAGAAGTTGTTTTATGCTGGCTTGGTGAATCTAAGTATTGGAATCTAAGCATTTTGGGGATTGTCTGCCCCATTCTTTGCTGTTCACACTAATTGAGTGACCATAGCTGGCTCCCCACCAGGACCCCGGTCACAATCCAAAGCAAAGGAATATGGATTTTCCTCAGTTTACATAAAAGCAGTAAACAGGGTCAAACTAACAAGGGGAGGAGAATATAGGAAACAGAACTATTTACATTTCAGCAAACACCAGTGAGGGGAAAAAACTCCATGGACTTTCCTTCATGACCAGATTCTGTCACCGTCCTCACAGCTTGAATTAACTTTACTTTGAGGGGTAACCTTCAGAAGAATCCATTTCAAAGGTTCACTGGACTATAACAGAAAGGGGCAGAAAACTGCAATTTCTCTCTTTCACCTAAGAAGACAAAGGAACCAGCACCCTTGCGCTTCTGGAGAGATCAGCCATTGTCTTGCTGGAAGACTGTAGGTGAGAACAGCTATCTTGAACAAAGCCTGGACCTTGCTAGATTATGTTTTAGACGTGTTTTCGTTTTTATTTGCTTGCAACCATTTCTAACTTCATCTCCCATACCTGAACTTACTTAAAATCCTATCTTATTTGTTAATAAACTTTTTACTTTTAATCTAGCCCAACCCAGTGTTGTGTTTGATTTAAAGTGAATGTTAACTCCAGGTAATGTGGCAAGTTGTTGAGTTTTGTCTGTTTAAAGGAGCAAACAGACCTTTTATTCCTCTGGATTTTCAGTACAGGGCTGGACATTGCAGGGCACATGGGTTTGGGAAAGTTTGCAGTCACTTGCTAACATCAATCAGGTCTGGTAAAGGCAAGAGTGTGTCTGTGATGACTTGGATTCAAAATGATTGAATCAGAGCAGTACAGCATACAGAACACAAAGTACATGCTGGCTGCTGGCTGTGTGTGTCTCCCAGGCAGGAAACCACAAATATCAGAAGCATTTTGGGGCACTCAGGGTTATAAAACAAGCTGTGACACAACCACTCACTGGTCTGAATTGCACCCCAGATCATGACAGCAGTTAGAAAAAACATTTTTAACTTTTGAAAAAAGCAACACTGAAATGACAACAACAAACCACAATAAAAGTGAAGCCACTTTTCTTTCTAGAACCATACTTTAAATACAGCTACTGAGTTTGGAGACTGGAGATTATGAGCCTGACTCTTGGATATGCAGAGGCAGTTTTGTACTGCTTTCAGAGTAGCAGCCGTGTTTGTCTGTATCCACAAAAAGAAAAGGAGTTCTTGTGGCACCTTAGAGACTAACAAATTTATCTGAGCATAAGCTTTCGTGAGCTACAGCTTATGTTCAAATAAATTTGTTGGTCTCTAAGATGCCACAAGTACTCCTTTTTTTTTTGTATTGCTTTGTGCGTGCAAAGCTGCCATAAACGTGTTTAAGTAAAATACAACAAGCTGTGGGTTGATGGTCAGTGCACTGATAATATCTTTGAAGACTTACTGATTGTAAGAAAGAGAGACAAAGTCAGTGAGGTAATATGTTTTATTGGACCAGCTTCTGTTGGCGAGAGAGACAAGCTTTTGAACTACTCGGAGCTCTTCTAGCATGTCACAGCTAAGTACAAGTTGGAACAGATTGTTTAGCATAAGAGTTAACACATATTCTAAGGGACCATTCAAGGTGAAGTGGCCTATTAACCATAGCAAACTTTATCTGACTTGAGATATACTTAAAGTGAACCATCAGCTCTATTTAGTTAGTATGAATATTTAACTCATTCTGGAATTGTCTCTTCAACTTGGTAAAACATCTATCACTTGGATCTCCAGCTCCTCATCCCACTTCATACGCAAATGGTGGACGTATTCCAAGTAGTTTACAGTTGAATGTAGCTATGACAAAATAATTCCAGACGTGTTGTAGCACTTCAGCAGAAAGCTTTGGACTGGCTTTCTACAATATACACTGTTTTAGATTTTAGGTCAGGAATAGTGTCCCTGGCCTCCGTTTGACAGAAGCTGGGAATGGGCGACCGGGGATGGATCACTTGATGATTACCTGTTCTGTTCATTCCCTCTGTGGCACCTGTTATTGGTCACTGTCAGAAGACAGGATACTGGGCTAGATGGACCTTTGGTCTGACCCAGTAGGGCCATTCTTATGTTCTTATGTTTTTTACTTTTTTCCCTAGTCTTTCTTTATCTAGTCTTCTTCACAGAGTTCAGTCTTACTTTTTCTTCTCCTATTTTTGGGAGGGCCTCGTAAGCCCCTTTCTTTTCTTTCTCCTACTCGCACTAGCAAGCACTTACAGCTTCTATTTACTGCAATGAGAGTTGGGTAGAACTGGTCAGAAAATTGAATTTCCGTTCTGTGAAAAATTTTGAGATTAAAAAAAAAAGTCCTGATTTGGGACAAAAAAGCAAACTTTTAAAAAAATGTTTTAAAAAAAACAAAATAAAGAAAATCATTTTGCATCAATCAAAAGGTTCAGTTTCAATTATATAAAATAATACAACCTTCTAAATGAAAAAGTCATTTCAAAATGAGACACAAGCTTGGTGAGGTAATATCTTTCATAGGACCAACTTCTGTTGGTGAGAGATACAAGCTGTCAAGGTTCCTTCCCCACTCTGAACTCTAGGGTACAGGATGGGACCTGCATGAAAGACCACCTAAGCTTATTCTTACCAGCTTAGGTTAAAAACTTCCCCAAGGGACAAACTTTGCCTTGTCCTTGAACAGTATGCTGCCACCACCAAGTGTTTTAAACAAAAAAACAGAGAAAGAGACCACTTGGAGATGTCTTTCCCCAAAATATCCCCCCAAGCCCTACAACCCTTTCCTGAGGAAGGCTTAATAATCCCCACCAATTGGTACAGGTGAACACAGACCCAAACCCTTGGATCTTAAGAACAATGAAAAATCAATCAAGTTCTTAAAAGAAGAATTTTATTTAAAGAAAAGGTAAAAGAATCACCTCCGTAAAATCAGGATGGTAAATACTTTACAGGGTAATCAGATTCAAAAATAGAGAATCCCTCTAGGCAAAACCTTAAGTTACAAAAAGACACAAAAACAGGAATATACATTTCCTCCAGCACAGCTTATTTTACAAGCCATTAAACAAAAGAAAATCTAACACATTTTCTAGCTAGATTACCTACTAACTTTACAAGAGTTGTAAGGTTTGCATTCCTGATCTGTTCCCAGCAAAAGCATCACACAGACAGACAGAACCCTTTGTTCACCCTCCTGCTCCAGATTTGAGAGTATCTTGTCCCCTCATTGGTCATTTTGGGTCAGGTGCCAGTGAGGTTACCTTAGCTTCTTAACCCTTTAAAAGTGAAAGGGTTTTGCCTCAGGCCAGGAGGGATTTTATAGCACTGTATACAGAAAGGTGGTTACCCTTCCCTTTATATTTATGACACAAGCTTTGGAGCCACACAGAGCTCTTCTTCAGGTCTGGGAAAGGTACTTAGAGTGTCACAGCTAAATACAAGATTGAACAGATAGTTTAGCATAAGTATAAGAAGTTAGCACATATTGGTCCAATAATAGATATTACCTCACCCACCTCGTCTCTCTAATATCCTTGGACTGACACAGCTATGCCAACACTGCATACAATATATTTCAAAATAAGACATTTTCAAAACATTTTTTCAATTTTTTTCCAAAATGAATTTTTGTCAAAACAGATATGATTTTAGAAAACAATTAAACTTAATTAGGATAGCATTTTCTAATGGAAAACTGTTTTGACAAAACATTTCCTGCTGTACTTGTGAGTGACCTGAACCTTGGAAAATCAGACCCCCTGACTTTATCAGTTTTATGATATATTGATGGTATGATGATATAATATATTTAAAACATTCAGTTTTATAATACCTGGAAAATGAAGGGGAGATTTCTAGGAGCCAGCATGGATTTACTAAGAACAAATCATGCCAAGCCAGCTTGGTTTCCTTCTTTGACAAGGTAACTAGTTTGGTGGATGGGGAAATGCAGTGGACCTAATATACCTGGACTTTAGCAAGGCCTTTGACACAGTCCCACATGACATTCTGATAAGTGAGGTGGAGAAATGTAGCTGGGTGGAAGTACCATTTAAGTGGATACATAACTGGTTAAACAATCACAAAGAAGAGTAACTATTAATGGAATGATGTTAGATTGGAAGGAGGTCTCAAGTGGGGTCCAACAGGGATCTGTTCTGGGTCCAATGTTATTAAACATCTTTATTAATGAGCTGGATATAGGAATAGAGAGTGTACTGATAAAATTTGCAGATGACACAAAGTTAGGGGATTGCAAACACTTTGGAGGCCAGAGCTACAATTCAAAGTGATCTTGATAAATTGGAGAACTGGGCTATACACATTTGTCAAAATGAAATTCAACAAGACAAATATGAGGTGCTACACTTAGGGGAGAGAAACCAAATACACGAATACAGAATGGGGGATAACTGGCTTGTCAGCAGGACTATTGAGAAGGATCTAGGAGTTGTAGTGGATCACAACCTCAACATGAGTCAGCAATGCGATGCTGTTGCAAAAAAAGCAAATGCAATTTAGTTTGTATTAACAGAGGTCTAGCATGCAAGTCATGGAAGGTGATGGTACCGCTCTCCTCGGTGCTGGTTAGGCCTCAACTGGAGTACTGTGTCCAATTTTGGTCACTGCTGTATAGAAAGGATGTAGAAAAACTGGAAAGGATCCAGAGGTGATGAACAAATATGATCAAAGGGATGGAATGCAAACCATCTGAACAAAGGATGAAGAAACTGAATATGTTTAATTTGGAAAAGAGGAGATTGAGGGGGAACATGGTAACAGTCTTCAAATACTTGAAAGGCTGCCACAAAAAGATGAAAAGTTGTTCTCTCTTGCCACAGAGGGCAGGAGAAGAGGCAATGGGTTCAAACTACAGCATAGCAGATTTAGATTAAATCTCAGGAAAAACTTCCGAACTGTAAAAACCATAGGATATTACAACATACTGCCTAGGGAAGTGGTGGAAGCTTCTTCACTGGAGGTTTTCAAAAAGAGGCAAGATAGCCATCTGTCTTGGACAGTTTAGACACAATAAATCCTGCATCTTGGCAGGGGTTAGACTAGATGACTCTTGCGGTCCCTTCTGACCCTATGGTTCTATGCTTCTGTGAAGAACATTCAAATAAAATTATTAAAGTTGCAAAGTGAAGTACTCAAAAGTTAGGATATACCAAATTTAAGCATGCCCACATAATCATATTTCACCCCTCCCCTTGTGCATATGTACTATAATACAGACTTTAATTACATTATCACATATCTCCACCGGACTCCTGTTTTATTTAGTTAGTGAGTAGTTATTCAATATTTTTTTCCTCCTCATTCAGACTGTGGCCCTACGCCTTATTTATACCACCCAAATCCTGTAATGGACACATAATTAACTTCCTTCCAGAATTTTCTGGTGGTGCTCATCAATATAGTATCTTCACAAACAATCAATTTATTTTCCCAATATCCCTATGAGAGTAGATGCTCTTATTATCCCATTTTACAGCTAAAAAACTGAGGCACAGAGATAGACAAAATTGGCAAGTATCCATTAATTTAGGGTATCCAACTTGTAACACCTACGCCCTGATTTTCTGGAGTACTTAACTTACATTTTAAAAACACATTCTACGTTCAAAGCACAGCTCCAACTGATTTCAGATGCAGCCATGAGTGCTCAGCACTTCTGAAAATCTGGCCCCTCAGGCATGTCTCATTGGGTACCGAGACAATAAGAAACACACAATTGCTACTGAACATGTGCAAACTGAGATTTTTCTGAGGCTTATAACTTGGGCCAAGCTTTTATGGGGACAATAATAGGTACATCAGTGTGACCATCCTACCAAACTGTAAATCCCTGCTCCAAAGCCTGCGGGCTGAAGAGCTTGATTTAAAAACAAACAAACAAACAAACAAAAAAGCCTGAGGCAGATATGAAACATGGAAAATTTCAGTCCAAATGATTAGTTTGGCAGATTATGAGGAATTCAAAACAGGGTCTTATAATGGGAAACACTGGGTAATCTTAAATATAGGAGTTGCTACTTGCACTGCCAATAATAACTAACAGTGAACTTTAATACATAATAGTAATCATTATAAGAAATTCACTCTAGGTGAAATCCACACTTGTGGCAAACCACTTATGTCCAATTTAAATCCTATTGTGACCTAATTTGAAGTCTCTCCTCATTCTACTTCCATGTTTTTTGAAGAGGGAATTCATTGCTTTCTCTTCTTTTAGGCAGCACAAATTTCAAAGGCATTGCTGATTTCTCACTCAATTTTGTTTTATTTTCCTCCTTCCTTTAAAAAAAAATTCTGCAGACTTCTCTGTATCCAATGGGCCAACAGCCATTTCTAGATTCACTCATTATTGACAACTGAATAGTTGAAAGGCAGCAAGCTGCTGAACCTGCAGAGACGTGTCTGTCAGTTTGAATCTCATACCAACATCATGCTTTAGCTCTAGTTTCAGTGTAATTTTGCCTTCTCCATTTGTTATTTCTTTACAGGAAGTTCTTCTGAGCAAGGCTTTTGTTGACGTTATTCTTCAGGAAAGACTGTTTCTACTTGGAATGTCAGTGAATGAGATTTCATGAGAACACTTGTGGCAATAATGATTGAGCATGAAGACTCAGTACAAGCACCACAGCAACTGTACGTTTGTTATTTTTCATTCTCTTTTAATGTATACATAGAAGGCCCTGAAAAGATGAGGCAAACTATTTCGGAATAAAGAACATCATTGCTCAGCTAAGGCTAATACAATCATTTGAAAGCTGGAGAGTCCTTACAGCACAATGGAATGGAGATCTGCAGAGGTTTTTTATAGCAAGGTGGTACATGTTGCTGTTTAAAGATTTGTGTTCCTTAGGGGTTTATATAAAGAGCCGCCCATGTAGATTTTATTCTGATCACATTTTATGAGCTTGTGAAGATGAGTTAAATAGTCTGGTTGCGGAGGGGAGAATAGATATTGATTCCATAAGAGGTGGCTAAGGCTAGGTTATATAATTTCCAAACAGTGTTACATGCTCATTTTTGTATTTGGCATCACTGCAGACTTTGTGAATGTATTATTTTTTACTGTGTGCTTAGCTTGTACTATTTCTGCTTGGCAAAGGGTGATGTGAACAAGCTAGCATAGAATTAACATGGCAGTAAACATACATATATTCTTAATCTAGATAGGCACGTGAACATTTTATCAATTATTTCTCAGTCATTGTTGATTTCTTACTCAGGTTGTCTTTTGTTAAATTTTGGTTTTCATACTGCAGCCAAATGAACATTTTTATTTTGCTCAATGTATTTTTTAAAAATACAATCATTCTTAAATCATAAGGGCAAAACTGTCCCTCAGCCTGCACTTTTCTATACATCCCTGACTCCGGATTATGGGTCATCAAATGCAGGGGGATGTGGGTATTGTGTACCCACTACTCCTGTGTCTCGCTCCTGGAGCTCACACCTGTGACTCTGCCAGCTTGAGGATATACGCAATGAGTCTGCTCCACCTCCATAATACTCTGACCAGTGGAGCAGAGCCAGCAGTGGTGGAGACAATAGAGATATCATTTAACTTTGACCACATCACCTTTTGCCACTTTCTGCAAGCAGGGTTTTTACAAATACGCCTGCTAAGGCCCAAATGTGGGGAAAACCCACAAATGCAGGACGCCCAAAAATTATTAAGTTGGGAAACTGAGACTGTGACGGGGTTCATTTCTTTAATATGAACAACTCTTTCTGTAAACTCAACTTCCAAATTCCGTATTTCTAATGTAAATAACTATCAACAATAAAAATGAGGGGACACCAAATTTGTGTGGAACACTGGTGACTTTGGGCTAAACACAGCAATGTCCTTCAGAATAAGGTGCACTTCAGAGGTCTGACTGGCTGATTGCAGGTGACAAATTTGGGGCTTATCATACTAGCTAGATGGTAACAAGCACTGTGGATAGGGAAGCCGTGGGTTTGCCTTACAAAGAGCAGCACAGAGAAGGAACCTCAAGGAGCTGTGATTCCTTCCTTGCTCCTCACCTTACTTGCAGAGTAGTACTTTGCTACTGGTTCATACCAGTTTCTAAGGAGAGGCCCATGTGTTGTCAAGAGCCAGAGGGCAGTAGGATGATTCATGGAGTATATGTTCACTGGCACCAATAACTGTAATGCAAAGTCACCCTGCAGCTCTCTAATAACACTGACATATACTTGTGCTATAGCTAGTTATAGCTATCATGAAGCTTCTGCTGAGACCGGCGCCGAGCAGGACTGTTAATCTGACTTCCATCTTCTCTGATTAAACTACATAGAGAGATTTCTTCTAGATTTGAGAATATTGTTTTTAATATTTATTTTAATATGAAAGAAGGATATGCTCATTCATCACAAAGGATGTTGTTAAACAGCACTTCTTATCAGCCATCCCAATGATCAATGGGGATATGCTTTCTTAGCAGTGTAATAAATATTACAGAAATCATCTTGAATCTCAGAGCAAATTTTTCTTCACATAAACCAGCTTCTAAAGTAGAAGCTTTTCAACTGAATTGACAAGAACAATTCAACTCACTGTGGGGGTCCCACAGATAATCTCACGGAGTGCATTCCTGCCCATGCATACACAGATACACACAGAATCATTCATATATATATAATTTTAAATGAATTTTAGCCATTTTTCAGGAATCAGTCTTCTCTTCACAGGACAAGGTATTAATCTGCGTGGTCTCTATGAAGGATACATCTTTTTATAAAATATCATCTAACATCTGGGGAGCAGTAGACCAGTCAACACTTCTACCCTTCCTTCTTATGCAGTTATACTTGAAGAAAAAAACATTCATGCCTCTTGCTTATATTAAAACATAAAGAGATAAAATATAAAAGATGAGCAGGGTGTGCCACTAGGTGATGTGGTCAGAATAAGCTGGAGTCTGCTGAGCTTCCAGGCCTGCAGTCTAGTTAAATAAAAGTCGTAGAATTGAAAATTTATCAGCTAATAGAAAGCTTTATTGAAAAGAACGTGTTCCACTGGTGTTGAAGAGCCAGGAGACTGCTGCTTTTAGGGTTTCTAGACTGCCTGCTCTGTGGCTAAAAGCCTGGAAGCCCTTGGAGCCCCATCTTGAGCTGGGACTGTCAGAGTTTCCAAGCTTCTGGCTTCTAGATAGACCATCAGATGTACAGTTAGAGCTTCAGGCAGCTTGGAGAATCTCATAAATTTTATTTAAAACATCAAAACAGAGTATCATTTTGATTTTTTCAAAATAAACGTTTCTGGCTCCTCCCATTCTGTGGGAAATGTCAAAATGGTGAATTCTTATTCCAACATGGAACATTTTATTTTTTATTTCAGAATTTCCTGTGGAATGGGGATGCCAGGTGCCAGCAAACACTCTACCATATCTCTTTGTCTTGGCTTGGACAAATCTAACAATTTGTGTTGTGTACCTTGCTCAATACCATATTATCTGAGCATGGACAGATGCCACCAAAGCAGACAACAAGAACACAATGTGCCTTTCTGTAAACATTTCTCAGGAAATTTCTGCTCACATCAATACCTGCTCATAATGGAGATTTATGGTCTCCCTGGAAGCTCCAAAATGCTGATGGCAGATGACATAACAGAAATTAAGGGGTGCCTAGACTGCTGCAGTATGGTTGAGAGACCAGAGAATGAACTTGAAGATTTACTGAGTTGTGCATGGTGTAATAATATTTGATTGATTGGCTCCCCAAAGGGAATAGGGGGAAGAAATGCTGTAGATTCTTCCAACACCTGTCTGGGTCAGGTTACATGTCTTGAAATTAAACTTGGTCTTATTCAAGTGCAGTACTGCTCTGAAAAATGACACTGTGGGGATCTGTGTTTACTCCCATGTTATTTTACATCAGATCTTTTCAGGGTTTCCTAAAAGCTAGGTCTACTGAAAATTCTACTGGGATTTGAAAATCAAACTGGGTTCTTGCTTGTTTATTCACCAGATATGACTATGTTTAGAAATTGGTGAGGAGCTGTTTGGTAAGAAAGTGCAATTTTGTATAGTCGACTACAGTTTGACACAAATACAGAACCCAACAGACTCCCCCTAGTATACAGAGAGGCTAAGAATCTATTTTGAAGAGGCTACCTCAGCCCGGTGACTTGTCTACGGAGCTTTATACAACCCTCTGGTAGGGATGTGTAGAGTATGACACCATTTAAGGAGCCTTGGATCCTCCATTCTTGTCCCTACATTGTCCCACTATACAAGGGATTAATATGGAACAGTGGTGTACAGAGAGTGAGCATAACCTGGTCTGACTCCCAGCATCAAATCACCGCTTGCACAGAATTGCAGAGGTTCTGCTGCTAAGGGGGCTTCTGCATCTGTAGAGGAGGGAAATGGACTGGAACTTTCAGGACTGAGACTACTTTTGACCCTAGGCTGGCAGTCAAGAACTGCTCATGGCCTGTGACAACATATTCTCACCAACATGGTGATAAAACACAAAGGTTCTCTAAGCTTACCAGGAAAAGCAAGAAATACCTTTTAATAGTAAGTAGATCCTGAATAGGAAGACTTCTGTGCTGCCATACCTTAGAAGTGCCCTGATTTTAATTTCATTTTCAGGAAGTTGGTTGACTTAGGCATGAGGTTTATAATTGGCTACTACACTAAGTTGGTGATTTTCTTGCTAGATGACAGAAAACAATTTGTCTCACCTGTCAATGATGATTCTTATCTGAAAGGCAGGGCTGGCCCACAACATTTTGCACCTGAGGCAGGGAGCTCAAATGACGCCCCCATGCTCTCTCGCTTGGGCCAAAACTTTGAAAGGTCTCACTTCTGCCTTCTTCCTGTTCTACTCCTCTCATGGTACTGCTGTGCTGCCTACCCCAATAAAAGACAACTAACAACTTAAAATGCCTTGTTCAAAAATTTTAAGTAACACTTAACTTTCAAACTCCTGAACAGCAAATGTAACTTTTCTTGTCTGCATAGTAAACACTGACATTTTTATCTGTTTGAATAATTAAAGTGGTGCTTTCCGTGCCTTCTTGGCTGCAAAGATTTGAACTGCTTCCTGCTGAAGGTCTGGGCCAACTCATGCTCTATTGAGATGGTTGCAAGGCTGACCAGCCTCTCCTGTGTCATTGTGGAACATAGATGTGTTTTGATTAACTTCAGCTTGGAGAAGCTGCATTCTCCACTGGCAACTGTTACAGAAAGTGTTAGAAGTATGCGCACAGCAACAAAAGCATTTGGAAAGAGGGTGGTCATCTTATTTGTGCACATATATTCCAGAACAGCCTTTGGAGCCGATCCTGCTGAAATGTATCTTGAAAGGCCTTTCAGTTTATCACCTAAATCACTCGCATCAATATCGCGCATGTCATGTGAACACTGTCTCTAGTGCCCTGCATTGCTGGTGTAGGTCTTCTTCACATATAGTGAGGAGTTTTGGAATATCATACAACATCCCAAATATACTGCTGTGTTCCTTGAGCTGCATGAAATGTTCTTCAACTGACAGTATCGCACAATCTAGCACCTGGTTAAAGAATTCAACTTTGAATTGTTGTTTGGGGTCTCTTATGGGATTATCCTATGCCTCGTAATCAAAATGTCTTCTTCTTCGGTGACTCTTGTATTCTTGAATGAGTGGGAAAAGAGCTTCAGTGTGAAGTTCCTCTGCCAATTTCTGTGCACGCTTCAGAACTTTTTGAAATCCCTCATCTGACCGGTAAGACTGTAGGTATGACTTTACTTTGTCCAGTTGTTCCATTGCTCCAGTTATATCAAGGTTAACACCTTGGAGTCTCTTGCTTACAACATTTATTTCAAACAGTATGTCACGCCACGACACTAAGCCACACAGAAATTTGAAGTTATGTATGTTTCTGGTGATTCCATTTCCCTCTGCCACTGTTCTCCCACAAACAGTTCCTGTCATAGCATTATCCTCCATAATGGCATCATCCATCTGCCCAATTTGGTGTTTGATAGGCTTTATCGCCTCCACTTGACTTTCCCAGCGTGTGGCATTCAGTGGTTTCAACGTCAGAGAGGATGTTCCCAGGTGTTGCTTCAAAATTTGCCATCGATGAGTTGAAGCAGAGAAAAATACATAAATGCTTTGAAGTACATTAAAAAATTCAGCAGTCTCACTAGAAGCTGATGCTGCATTACTGACCACCAAATTCAATGAATGAGAACTGCCTGGGACAAAAAAAGCTCAAGGGTTTAACTCTCGGATCCGTGTCTGCACTTGGCACCATTATCGTAGCCCTGACCTCTCATGTCAGCTGTCGCAATTCCCATATCTTCCAGCTTTTTAAGAAGCACATTTGTCATACCAGCTCCTGTAGTATCATCAATGTCAATAAATTCTAGAAAATGCTCTCTGACAGTCACCATTGCAGGGACAGTTTCACTAGGTTCTGTTGTTGTTACAAAATGCCTTTTGTTCCATATGGCTGATGTCAGGTGTGCAGTCCAGAATAACAAAGTAATATCTTGCTGACTTCAGATCTGCCACAATCTTCAGTTTGACTTTTGTTGCCAGTACCTGTATGATTTCATTTTGAATTGTTTTTCCAAGGTAGTGGTTTGTGTACATTTCTTGGGTAGTGACTTAGATGCTCCTGGAGTACAGCATCAAACTCAGCCATCAGCTCCACAATTTTAAGGAAGTTTCCATTGTTTGGCACATACAGCTGATCTGAAGTGCCACGCAGTGCTAGGTTTTGGGTAGCAAGCATTCTCACAATGGCAATGAGCCTTTTCAGAACATTTTCCCAGTAAAAAGACTCTGATGCAATCTTCTCTTGATGCTGATCATCTATGGTGGCCTTTAACCTTAGTCTCATCTCAAGCTCTTTCCACCTATGGAATGCTCTCTGGTGATTTGCTGCCTTCTCATGGCATGCCAGATTTCTAGCCAGATTTTTCCAGTCCTTTGTTCCTGTAGAACCCAATGTGGCTGGAACATTAGACTGGAAGAGTTTGCGACAAAAACATTATGCAGCATTTTGGGTTTTTGAGTCCATAAGCCATGGCCTCTCCACTTTGTCACCATTGGGGATTTCACACCACTAATGTGTTGGGCGGAAACTTCTATTTTCATTGTCTTTGGGGAACATGAAGTTTTCCACTTGCTGTGGCCCATGCAGTACAAGGGAGTCCCTCAGTCTACTGCTCAAGTGAGTCCACAGTCCTGGATCATCTAGACTTAGGGAACTAAACTCAGCAGCAGCTGTTTCTTGCGCCTCCACGACACTCTTCTCTGATCTACACTTTTCTTTAGGAATGTGCATGGTTACATTTGAGATGGAGATATGGATGCTGCAATAGCTGCCAGGTCACCTGAGCTCTGACTAACTGGAAGATCAGGCATCTCCTCACCACTCACATCCTCACTGGGGCCGGAAGGCTCACCGTGAACATTTGTGTCTATGTATCTCAGGAGAGCTCCTTCCTGCTTAGATGGAAAAGCTTCCTTTGCTTTCTTTCTTTTTCTGAATGCTGCCCCAGAGAGGCGTTTTCTTCTTTCACTCATGACTGCTGTTCTGTGCCAGCTATAGTGGCTCTCAACACTCAATTGAGGGGGACAAATAAGCAGGCTGGTAGCAGGGCCTGAGTGAGGGAAGATATCAGCGTCTTAAGGGCCTAACTGGCTCCTACTACTTCAGTTGACTGCTTGTTCTCCTCAAGTGGGTTCAGGGAAGCAGCAGGAAACAGGAAGCTCCCTGAGAAGCTGGTGTTAATCAGTCCAGGCTCCTGGGGGTGCTAGAGAGGTACATAAGAGGCTTCTCCTCCTCTCTCTCTCCCTGAAGCTCCTGCTTTCTGTTATTCCCTCTCACCTTTTGTTCTCCCTGCCTGTTATGTCTCTTGTCCCTTCTTTCCTCCAGCACAGCACTCCACCATCTCTATGCATCTGCAGCAGAGAGAATACATATGCACCAGCAGCAGACACAATTTTCTACAGTCTGGGTCCTAGTGGCACCTCCCCCTCCCCCCACCACAGTCTGGCACCTGAGGCAGCTGCCTCAGTTCTCCTTATGGTAAGGCCAGCCCTGCTGAAGGGTCTGGAATGAAGCACTCATCTTAAATTTGTTTAATTATCTTTCTACTTTTCCCTGATCTAGTGAGTATTGAAAAGACTGTCCTGCTGCTAGCTGGCTTTCTGTAAGCTGTGACTTCAACTGACATGTCAGTGCATCTCTGGGAGTTTTAGAAGGATACTCATTTTTTCTCAATTTATCATTCCTTTCCTGTGATCTTTGTTTTGCCCATAATTTCCATTATGCCACATTCTCTTTCTGTTTGCCAATTGTGGTTTCATAATTTCTTATACACTGGAATTTTATGGAACTAAAATGAATAGGGGACTTGGGGCTTATCCATAATTCTATGTTGTTCGGAAGCCAGTTCCTTTCTGCTTAATAGTACACAGAGGGTTAACTTTCCTTTTTATATTTTATTTCCTTGTGCACATGTATGATCTACTATATATTGTAGGACAACAACCTCGTGTTTGTTTTCTCTAGGGAGGGGAATCACAGAGTGGATATTTGGGAGTGTGGCTTCTTGCTTCATTCTAATATCATCTGCCGTCCTCTAATTTTATTCCTGTGGATCTGCATTTAATTATATCTACAATTAATTGTCAGTTTCTGTTATGTTTCACAGATCTCTGTGCATAGGGCTGAATTCTCATTGGCTTCAGTGGTGCAAGATGAGGAACATATTGCTGGTGTTTGTTATTAGAAAGTTCAGTACCTGATGAGATTCAACACTGATTCATCCAGCCCTTATGGTTTTGAATTTTCCATTTGCAGTTCTATGGGCACATTTCCAAAAGAGCTCAGCTCTCATTTAGACACCAAAATGAAGTGGGCAGATTTATGAATAGTGCTCAGCTTACATTGATTTTCATTAATAGGATCTGCTGGGTGCTGAGGATGTTTCAAAACTTTGCCCACTTCATTTAGGTGCTAAATGGGACCTGAGCTCTTTTGAAAATCTGGCTTTTGAAAATACATGTTTTGCTGCATAACTGCTTTGCCAGTGTAATTCTCTATGATCCTTTGTCATTTCTCTGTTTCCCTGGGAGGACAGCATTCCTTTTCTACCTGGGTTTTCTGGTGTCAAGTTTTTATTTGGTTATTTTTATTCTCTCTCTGTCTCTCTCTCTCTCTCTCTCGTGCTTTATAATATGAAAAAAAAACCCTACCTGGAGTTCATAAGTTTACTCTAACAACTATCATGCTAATAATCAATCAAGAGGTGTGTTAGAGAGAAAAAAGGGCCCACATGAGTAAATTAATACATTTACTGTTGCACATTTCAGAGAGTTCTATTACTAATGCTTCCACATTGAGCTTAAACTGTTGCTAGCCATTCTGACTCTGCATTATTTTCTTCATTATCCACACAATTACTTGGCATCTCTCCCCTATTATTGCAAATTCCCACTGTTGTTATCTTCTATTATCCCTATGTATCTAATACCTGATCTCTGGATCCGAACCTGCACTGGCGTCTTTACTTCCCTAAAATCCCACCTATCCCTTTGGACACTAGGGGCACACTACGAGTGACTGGGAAATTAAAGTTACTTTAAATGCAATCACTGTGAGCTGGACTGGTCCGAGTATGGAATTTTCAAATAGTCATATCTTTGATCCACTAAAGGTCATTTTCTTTCAAAATAAAGCAATGAGACAGATCCTTGATAAAGACAATATCTAAGATAAATTTCAAGTTTCAGACCTGAACTATTTTTGATGTAACCTGATTTAAATGCAATGAGAGGTTGGTGTTTTTATTTTTATTTTTTAATTAGATTTACCTGTGTGGAAATCAAAAATAGTTATAAGGATTTTTGTGCAAACTTTTTGAAATAATTCACTTTTGGATATAGTCCAAGCATGGAAAATTCCAGCCCAAAATGACAATGTTACTGAAAGTTATGGGTGTGGAAAAACAGGGTGTTTATTATGTGACCCTGTTAAGCATCTGTTACTCCAAGAAGTGGCAAGTTGTTGGAGAATTTATCTAATTAAACATTTATTTGTTTATAATGAAATGAAAACTGATTAAAAGTATTAATGGTTTTTTTTCCTTCCATTGCAGGGGATTGACAGGAATGACTCCCTATAGCGTTAGTAGGAATTATGTGCATAAATCTTCTTAATGATGAATGAGCTATTTCATGACAGCAAAGCAGTGGAGTTTCAGTTAGTTTAGGAATACGTGCATGATACCAGTATAAGAACACTGTTAACCGAATGACATAATGTTAGAACTAATGTTAAATATATGCAGTATTGCTAAGCATAGCTGTTAACTTCTCATGGCTCAAATGTAATGCTAGCTTTTACAATGTGTCAATTTCTCAACAGGAGTAACATATATTTAAAATTAAAAGACAGAAACATAGACAGGGAAGTGAAATAGGGCTAGTTGCCTTACCCTGAATAAAGCCTCTCTATGGGTTCTATTTTAAGAATCATCTTCTCTGCTACAGTTATTTGAAGTTAAAAAAAACCTGTTTTGCTAACATCAGTTTCTGTAGAAAATAAGTTAGTTTTGTTCTAAATGAGAGATATGACTCATAAAATATGAAAAGAAAGCAGACAAGTCACTTAACATTTTAATAATAGATAAAACAACATGAATTGTTGAGGTACTATAAAAGATTGTGTGATACAATAGTTACTCTTAAAAAGTTAGAATGTGCTAATCAGAGTTACCAAACACTGAGACAACACAGTTATTAGAATGGGAGATCAATGGTGATATTTCAGACACCAATTATTGGCAAATATTGAATTTTAATGGCTACCATTCTAAATCACCAAGAAGAAGACAATTGGTCAACACTATAGGCAGTGGTCTCAGTACACCAGCAGCTTAATTGTTGTCTAGTTACAGTTGACAGTGAATCTATGCTTGCTGATTATACATATCGGATTCTACAGGCCAGTACAGTTAAGATGCAGTAGGCAGATAAACTCTGTATAGAGAAAACTGATCGGCGAATTCTGCAATGCCCCACTCAGGTATTTTTGTGTGTGGATCAATTAAAGAGCATTCAAGACAAAGAAAGCATCAGAAAACAGGTCTGTATACTAAATTCCCCATTGTCTTGAACCTCATGCACAAAAGGAGTGCACAGTTCTAAATAACTATACAAAGGGCAATACAGAAGAGGTTCAGCTCTTATGTATTCTCTCAAGTGGACCATGTAATTCCCATTAGTAGTAACCTCTGTGTCATGAGAAGAATTCAGCATTATATTCAGCTTATATTTTTTCTTCCATTAAACTCCATTTCCTTTCAACTTGTACTATTTTCCAGCATGGGGAGCATCAATGAATTTAGAGATAAAGTCCAGAGTAAAATTGAGTTATAACGGTGAAATATCCTCACATTTTAGATTGTAAGCTCTCTGAGGCGGAGATAATCATGTTTATATGGTCCCCAATACAATAGGGGCCTGTGACACAGAGGCCCATTGGTGGTTCACTACTCTGTGTCAGCAACTCTTGTCAGGCTCATGTACTCATTACGCCTAACACACTATTGTAATGATATATACTAATGATATATACCCAAGAGGTGGCATGTAATATATCACTGGAAAACTAATACTTCACTGATCATTAATATTTTTGAGTGATATATGTATGCATGTGTACAAAGAGTTATGGATATGTGCTAGAATTGTGTTCTTAAAATATGTTTTGCAATCAATGCACAAGTCCAGTCTGCTTTAGACAAAGGAGTGTGTGTTTGTCTGACCAGCCTGGTCGTCAGGCAGAGACAAGGAAGGTACATTTACATAAAAGGTGAAGAAAGCCCTCAACCTAGTGAGATGGGGGAGATAGCCTCTTGTAGGGGTCTGGACCTCAAATGATAAGTAACTGAATCAACAGATATATACAATATTACTGTATTCTAAAATGTATTGTCTTTTATGAAAGCTAATAACACACTGGTGATTAATATAATTGTAAAATGTATACATTAACACTCGCTGAAGAATTATGAGTACTCACTAATATTTTGTTTTAAAGTCTGCAGTTAAATAAAGGGAGAAACAGATAGGAGAGATGGCAGCTATGGAGCTGTCTACAATGAAATTAAGCAAGATGTGACCAAAAACAGTGGAAGCCCTATTTACAAACAAATCAGTAGCAGGATGGGAAGTCCACAAGAAGGGAAAAAGAGCATAAGCTCATCCTGAGCCTGGGTAAAAAACAGTGTGTTTGGAAAGATATAAAAAGAGAGAAGACACCATCTTGGCTTCTATCATGAGACAGACAAAAGGGACCAGAGCTCTTACAAGCTAAGAAAGATGGGTCCTTCAACCAGATTTAAGGAAATTAAAGTCTCTGGGAATGGAAGACTGGTAAAGAAACTACCTTGAACAAAGACTACAGGTTGTTATGTTAAGGCTTAACCATTAGAAAGTGTATTTTACTTTTGTTTGTAACTCTAACTTTATTCCTTCTACCTGGTATCACTTAACCTATGTCGTTTTGTTAAGCAACTTGTTTTATTTTTACAATAAACCAATTTGCTGCTGTATTTGAAGGGAAGAAAGTTTTACCCCAGTTAAATTAATAAGCTGTAATGTGCCTTTGTCTCTTCAAAGAAGCAAAAATTACTTTATTTATTTCTCTGAGTGTTCCAGGAGAGAGGGCTGGACACTTCAGGGCAGATGGATTTGGGAAAAAAATTGGGACTGGGGGTGTGTTGACCTCAGTTAGCTAGTGGTAACCAAGGCGGGTGGAGACCAGAGAGCGGCTGTGCTGTAGCAAGCAGGCTGCTACAGTCAGAGTTGCTGAACCAGGGATGCATAACACACAGGTAATTTTTTAAGATAAAGTTTCAGGCAGTTGGGATATATGCTGCAATTTGCCATATATGGAGTATAGTATTTCTGAGTCTTAGTCACATCCCTGCTCTACTAAATTCAATGGGGCAAATTTTCTATGGGTATGTATTAGTGCTTTTCCATTGACTTACACAGAGTTGCACTGCTGTATGCTAGCACAGCATTTGCTCCTAAAAGTTTTGTAGTTTTCTACAGGACCTTGTGTTTGAATGCTCGGCCAAAGTCTATAGAAGTCAATGAGAAAACTCCTGTTGGCTTCAAGAAACTTTGAAGCAGGTTCTTAAGGCCTATTAAATTCTGTCAAACTTTTCCAGCCAGAGTCTGATGAGTACTCTCTCATCCCACATTGATTATTGTTGGGATGTCACGTCTTGTGGGGGAAAGATCTTAGGCTTCTTGGGGATTGACTTAAATGGGAGCAGTGTTAGGATAACACTGAAGTCCTCCTCCAAAAGCCCAACATGGTCATTTGAAAGACTCCTATTGACTTCAGTGGGCTTTGGATCAGAGCCTGAGTGTTCTTATAAATGTCACACCTCATCCTTCAAGCTGTGTTCAAAATCAGATCTGAGGGGGAAAACATTTTCTGCTTTCTGTCTGACTCATACAAACAATATATCTGAAATGAACCAAATATTCTTTCCATTATTTTTTTTTAAATTTGCAAATTTGACTAGTCTTATTCAGAGCCCAACCTGAAACAGCACTCTCTTATAAATATGTTAGTGGCACTGATGTGCTTCCTGGCAGATAAAATATGTCCTCAGAAAAAGGCTAGGTTATCTCGATTATGTGATTTCACCTTAGGCCTTATTTTGTCTTGGATGGTTTGAGTTTGTAAGAATGAGTTTAAAATGAAGACGTCTGGCTCTTCTCTTTTGTCCCTTAAGCATGAGTGAAAATGGCAACTTTGATGAAAACTTTGCAGCATTGCTGCATAAGGGAACTTAACTTTGGCCAGGAAGGTTCATTCTCCACTTTTCCCTTTTGCAGATCAGAAAATTCATTTTCTAGACTAGCTCTGACCTAATACCTTCTCAGAGATTGACAAATTCAGTAATGGTGAATTATTTCCATAATCTGACCTCTTATCCATGTAAAGTGGAAAATGGAACCCTGAAAGGTATCTAATATGACTGAGTGATGTTAAATATACCAGGCGTACAAACAAGAATGCACTTTCAGCCCAACTCCAGGTACCATATCTAGTATGGTCCGTTTGATTTGTCATCATTTGAGCAGAATCCCAGCATTTTTAAAAAATTCCCCCGTTATATACAGAACCTGCACTTGCAGATAAGAGATGAAGACTGCATATGAGATTGAGATTACTTTCTCAGAATATAGAAATGATTTAGAATCCACTTCTATAAGCCACAAAACTTCAGTTTTGAATTTGAGTTGGGAAAAGAGTTGGCTAGCAGTAACTATGTCTGTGTCACCGTCAAGGAGACTGAGGATTGTCTCAGGTTGTACTTAGAATAAGGATGAGGAAAGATTAATATTATTTCTATTAATGCCTCAAGAAAGCTCTTTCAAAGGGACTGTCAATAAAATACCCCCTGTATAGCTTTCAGTAAATACCATTATCCAAAAATTGTCAACGCTGGTTCAGAACTTTAGTAAAGCAATTTCAGCACAGTAACGAAGAACAAGAAAACAATCTCAAGATATGACAGGTAATATTTTTTACTTGACTCACTAAAAGGTATAACCTAAAACTTCAATTGTGTTTTTTTTTAGTCTATATATTCTGAACTAATACACTTACTATTTGTAAATTCTGATGAATACGATGATATACTACATTTCTGACTATACTTAAGAATATATCAATTATGTATGAGCCTTGATCATGGAAAGAAAAATGACTGATGACTTTATAAGAGATACCTTAGTAGTGCACAGACATATTTTAATGGTTTATACTGATTAGTCTACAAACTCCAAATATTTCCCAATTTAGCTACTAACAATGGCAGCTATATTTTATTAGGTCTTTACACTGGGCCCTTAGTTGACAGGGGTCTGTTAACAGGGTGGTGATTCTGCTAGGTGGTTCCCAGATTACCTTAAAAAGAGCTCTCTTGTTAGAACACCCATTGAGAGCTCTATGAAATAGTCCTGCTGATATTCTAGGGGAGTGCTGCACTGAATGTGAATGGGAACACTTAGTGGATAACTGTTAAGTTTCAGTGCAAGTCACCTAGGAAAGAAGACAATATACATTTGAGAAACCACACCGTGTGGTTGGGAGCCTAATGTCATTCCAAATATAAAGCAGCCTAATGGCTGGATAGGTGAGAGAGGGATGTCCCCTGTGCATGGCAGAATGCACAGTATGGAATCATGGCATGTGTATGTAGCTCCAGATTGGTGAAAGACAGCTTGTTTGACATTCAGAGGGATGAAATAGAATTAGAAAGAGATTTCTTGCGCTGTTTTCATCTTTGCCATCTTGCAATGCTATAGTGTATTTCTGGCAACCAGAGTTTGCCTCAGTTCAGTTGACAGGCCCTCATGAATGTGAATATCTCAGCTTCATATTTATGTTCGTGTTGATGTATATCTTCGCTTCTCCTTCCCTTCCCCTCCCTTGTCTCTGGAATTGCTCAAAAACGGCTTTTGTGTATGTGTGTGAGTATGTGCATATCTATTTGTATAGTGTTCATAGAATCATAGAATATCAGGGCTGGAAGGGACCTCAGGAGGACATCTAGTCCAACCCCCTGCTCAAAGCAGGGCCGATCCCCAATTAAATCATCCCAGCCAGGGCTTTGTCAAGCCTGACCTTAAAAACTTCTAAGGAAGG
Source organism: Chelonia mydas (assembly GCF_015237465.2). Taxonomy (NCBI): domain Eukaryota; kingdom Metazoa; phylum Chordata; order Testudines; family Cheloniidae; genus Chelonia; species Chelonia mydas. Next base: position 85,839,338 of record NC_057851.1, on the reverse strand, counting down.
AGATTCCACCACCTCCCTAGGTAACACATTCCAGTGTTTCACTACCCTCCTAGTGAAAAAGTTTTTTCTAATATCCAACCTAAATCTCCCCCACTGCAACTTCAGACCATTACTCCTTGTTCTGTCATCTGCTACCACAGAGAACAGTCTAGAGCCATCCTCTTTGGAACCCCCTTTCAGGTAGTTGAAAGCAGCTATCAAATCCCCCCTCATTCTTCTCTTCCGTAGACTAAACATCCCCAGGTCCCTCAGCCTCTCCTCATAACTCATGTGTTCCAGTCCAAATGTGTTACTGTTATATATTTAAATTATAGTGTATTTTATCACAAAATTAAAATAAGTTTATGAAATTCATTCCCAACATTGCAAAACTTGTAACTCACAATCCATCAGACAAAAGGAGACTAGTACATAATGCATATTTTTAACTGTCATTCTGCCCCAGGAGTCTTAGTATGGAATTTGTTTAAGTTGAGACTTCTTCAGAAATTGTGTTAGGCTCTTATTTCTTTTAGGTCTAGATACTTTTGGAATGTGTCTGGGTCATCACTGTTACACAGAGCTGACAATTAGAACATTGGGAAGCTCTCAGTACAGAGATGACACTATATCCTTCTGACATTTTTAATATCAGCAGATGATATACATATAAATAAAAAGGCCATTATTTTGATATTTAATTTGTAAGTGACTGGATTTATATGGTCTAAAAATAATATTCACATAATGACAAGTGTCAGAATGTGGTTCTCTTTATTAACTTACGGAACATTTATGTTTGGCCACCTGGAAGTTGGGATATCCATCCGGATACAAATCTTTGACCAGATTGTCAGCTGGTGTAAAATTATAGCTTTCCATCTGGAGCTAGGATGACTTACACCAGCTGAGGATCTGGCCCTTGATCTATACCAGAAACATAGGAATTACAAAAGGGAAAGATTCATATTGAGAGAGAAGATAAACTCACAAATACAAAACTACTGTTCAGCCAATAATGTTCAGCCATTCTGTTATTCAAACAGAAGTATGGGGCAATTTATAAAAAGAGCCATGATGTTTAGCTCTTCTGTGTCAACTCTGAAGGGAGCTGCCTCCATTTTCCTGTACACCTGACAGCTTAGCTAAATACAAGTAAGGGGAGAGATTAAAGACAGCCACCATCTTTGCCTTATGCTAGAGAAAAATAACGTGGAACCCACTGCTTACTCTTTCTGTTCCTCATTGGAAGGAAAAGGGGAGGGTTTCAATGAGACCGTTAATGGAGTAAGGTAGTACTCAGTGAAAGGCAGGGCAGTGGAACGGGCCTGAAATAATTAACATCTGACTTAATGCAAGTTTGCGTTTTGAAAGAGACAACAGTATTTACATATTTAATAACTTATTTCATGGTAAAAATATTTTTAAAACCATAGGCATACTTGGTAGTCAGGGGCTGATGATGAGAGCGGTTAATAGGAAGACATAATTAGGTAGCTGTTTCCTCAGTTATGGAATCAAAGGAAACAGACTTTGCCTGTAATTTAGCTCTGTTAAATTTATGCACGTAATAAGGGTAAATTTTTAAAACTGGGGTGCCTAAGTTTAGGCAGCTACATAGATATTTAGATGTTCAAATAGGAGAATTAATTTTCAGAGGTGATGAGCACTGATTGATTTCAGGGGAAGGTGAGGATGTTCATGAGCTTGGAAAATTCAGGACACTTTTATTTAGATATCTAAATATGTATTTGGATACCTAAGTTTAGGAACCCAAGTTTAGAAACTAGCTTGAATAAAAGAAGAATGTAAAAATATAACTTTGAAAAGCACAAAGAGTTGCTAAAGATAGCACTTACCTTGCAAGTTCTAATATAGTATATATATTGATCCAGGTATTCTGAGATTTAAAAGTGAAATCTTTGCTCTATTTTGCTTTGCACTTTATCAGTGTTCCACTTGTCTGAGGCTTCATGAAGTGGATGGAGCATGCCTAGCTATTCAAAAAATACCCTCTCCCCCCCCCCCCCCGAACACTGTATTTTTATGGAATATACAAAGTAAAAATCTTAGTGATAGAATAGCATCTCTTTCTTCCTATTACTCTGTTTACAGAAGACTGCTTTTCTATAATCAAAAGCTTAAAAAGAGATGGCATCTGCAGTGAGAGATATCAGAAATGTTACACTTATGGCTCATTCAAAGGCTGTTAAAGGAAATGAGATTTTCTATTTTGCTGTCTAAACTCTGTGTTTTATTCCAAACCAATAATTCAAAATTCTCAGTCCCCCCAAAACAGTGTCATCCAGAAAGAAAGGATGTTTCTGTTCTATGACTATTATGTAGTTGTAGACTTACATATTTTGCTAGAGCTAATTTATTAAAGAGCACAATTTCGCACATTTTACTTTAATTTGGATCTACATGCTGTCAGGTTCTCAGTAGTGGGAATGAAATGGAAACAGACATTTTAAAAATCCATCTGAACCAAAAGCTAAGATCAGAATACCCCTCAGATTTTGGATAAGTTTGACATTGCATATAAACTTTGTGGCTCAGACCTAGTATACATGGTATGTTTTTATAATTCCATAGGTACTCATAATGGGTGAATTCTAGGCTGTATGCAGATACAACCAATAAGAAGTATGAGTGGCATGTAACTGTACTCACTGTTAAAGTAATTTGCCTCAACTCCTTGATTAACAGTTTGTGAAGACAGTGAAGGGTCACAAAGCCTGTAGAAAAAATAGAATACTCTCTAAAAAGTGAACATATCACGTTCATTTTCATAGCCTTTGCACAATTCATTATGCAGTTCTCACAAAAGCAGCTTTGGATCTGTTGCAACTCCATTGAAGTAATGGCCTTCTCAACAGGTACTAAGGTGGGAATACAGGAGAGGAGCAAAAATGAGAGATAGGAGGTAGGCTCCACAGTGTAGAGCTACCACCCATTCATTGTCAAAATCTTGATTGGCACACATCAGAGGTGCAGATCAGACAATGGGAGTGACTTAACACACCATGATGTGGAGTCAATATTTTAACAAACGGCTTCCATATAAACTTCATCTCTTAGCCCAGAATTAGCTTACGGTCCCAGGGGCCTGGGCTAGTGAAAGGAAGGATGGTCTAGTGGTTAGATCACTAGCTGGGCGTTCTCTGCTCTGCTACAAAGTTCCCTGCAGGCAGGTCACTTATCTCTGTGTCTCAGTTTTCCCTCTGTCAGATGGGGATAATAGCATTTCTCTACCTCACAGGGCTATTAAGAGAACAAATTTATTAAAGTCCGTGAGCTGCTCAGATACTACAGTAATGGGGACCTTTGATAAATAGGAGAGTGATGGACTAGGCAATCCATTAATTTGTTTCCCCATTTAAACATAAACATTCTCTCAGGATGAGAGCTAAGGCAGAGAGGACAGCACCTGGGAAACAAATAGAGTTGCACTTTGCTGGAAATATTTATATATCATTCCGGAAGATTATACCAATTTTGTTGATAGTACAGCACACTGTTCAGTTTGAAATGCCCATGTTTGAAGTCCTTGCTTTTCTAGGTATTTCCTCCTCCAGAATAATTTTAGATGCCTATCGTTAGGAGAAATCTGACCCTGAGAAACCCAGCTAGCATACCAGTGCTAAAATTTCCCACTATCTAGTTAAAGTAATGTGATGTACCGAGATAAAAGCACCCCAAGGACACTGGCTGCAGAAGTAAAACCAATTTTATTCAGTGACAGGGTCCCCATAAGAAAGAGAGGTGTTCCTAAACAAAAGAAAGGGCACATTAATAGCTTTCTTAATAGCATGTACAGTATCTGAGCTGGCTTACCAGTACAACATGTGGCCTCAAGGCCAATGCATGGCCAACAAGCTGTCCATGAGGTCTTTGTGCCATCTTCTTTGTGCTTAGTGCTATGTCTGCCATATGGCAACTAAGCTGTTGCTGGCCCAGGAACAGTATTGCGCACCTTTGTTATGAAGTGGTAGGGAAGTAACCATTGCTGCTTCTGTTTCTTCAGTATGGGGGGGACGGGACTGGGCAGATTCCTCCTCTACCCAACAGACTCCTATTGGATTTGAGGATAGTGACTACAAAATGAAGGGGGGAGGGGAAAGGGAGGGAATGCCATCTGAAAGGGAAAGAAGCTTGAGGGGAGGAAAAGGCCAAACTGTCCTTGAAAGGTGGTACAAAGGTGCACAGCAAACCTTCCTTTATATACATTTACATATTATATTGCATTTACTATGCTGCATCACTGGCTTTGGGATTGGCTTGATTGCTTTGTAGGAACCAGTCCCTGTACAGCATACTCCATTCATGCAGTGTCCAGGCACTACTTACTTTTTACCTCATCTTTATGTTCCTGCCTTATCTTATTCATTAATATCTTGTCCCCTGCATCTGGTTCCCTGAATGTTTCCCTTATCTTAGCTAGTACAAATATTCTGTTTCCAGCCTACTGTTCCACTGACCTCCCTAATCCTGTCTCCCAAGAAATGAGGCCTCACTCATGGCCAGGGGTGGCTCTAGCAATTTTGCCCCAAGCAGTCGCTGCTGAATTGCCGTCGCACCAAGAGTGGCGGAGCTGCCGCCCAAAAGCTGCAGCGGCCGGAAAAGTGGCGGAGCTGCTGCCGAATTGCCGCCACGGGACACTGACTGCTGCCCCATTCTAATGGCCATCCCAAGCACCTGCTTGGAAAGCTGGTGCCTGGAGCCGGCCCTGCTCATGGCCAATTACTCATGTCAAGCCAGGCCTACTTCTAGGGAGCCCAGTGGACATGGTTAGGGGATGGCAACTCAAATGCTCATGAGCTTTTTTGAGTGCTGTTAAGCTAAATTTAGTGCCTGTAAATAAGCAGACATTCAGGAAATATTTCTTTTAAGTAGTCTATCCCTGGTACAGTACCTGGTATCAAGCAGAAAGGTCTATAAATCAGGTAGTTCATCTCATGGATGTGTTTTAAGATGTGGCACAATGGGACCTTTTAAATGTGGATATCTATAAACACAGAATATCTGTTTTAGTCCATCAAGCAAGTAAAGTTTATAGAGCAATTAATTTTCACATCTCAGCTGTCCAGAGCACTGATGATGTTAAGTTTATACAGTAGGTCAGGTCCCTATGGTTACCAGATTCATGAAGGGAATAAAATGATGATCTAGAGCCTTAGCTCTCCAATAAAAGTCTCCTGGGATGATAATAAGGCCTATACATTTTGAAGAACCTGGAGAGATAAAGAATTGTCCATGACAATGTTGACTGCTAAAATGGTCATATTTTGTTTCATTTCTTTTGTTGGAGTTTTAAATAGACCTATAGGTATTTTTTCAAAAATAGTTTATTCCTTCTCTTTGTTCTGGGAAACCAAGATTACCTCTCATCATCTATGTACTTTTTAAAATCTAAGTATTAACCATGAACCAGTAATTACTGAAATTACTGCCGGAGACATTATATCTGCTCCTCCTTCTCTGTGCACTTAAGAAGAACCATAGTTTTTAATCTACTTTGTCAGTCTGTTTGGTTTCCTTATGATCGCCATCTACAGGGTGGTTATGGTGAATGATAAAACTGATCATATTAGACCTACCTGTCCACAGTTGGGAGCTTGATGTGAATCGGGATTTATGCTGTTTTGATTGAAAATATCCTTAAGATACTTAGCATTTTTTACAATTATTAAAACCCTATTTTTGAATCTGTTTTTTAAAGATTTTATGAAAGCATTGCCATCGGTGTCAGTAACCAGAGTTCCTAGGAAATGGATGGATTTTATTAAATACTTGTAGGTAAAGGGTTCACAGCCTCTTTATAATTACCTGTATTTGTTAGTTCCCCTTAGAAGACCTACTATATCTCACTTGATTCCTCAGGAAGTTTTCTGAGGGCTTTAGTGATAATTCCAAACTGCAAATTTCTTTAAAAGATTCCAGTCAAATTAATGTCTGAGGATGATCTGTCAGATTTTATGGAGAGTAAATTAGATTATCAAACATACTGAGGAAGACTATGGTTGGCATGTACACAGTATAAATATGTTTTGGTTGTAGATTGAGATAAGACAGCTTGAGTGCCCAGTTAACACAGCACTTTCTTTGTTATGTGCCCTGGAATGCAACACGCTTTTTAAATTAACTAAAACGACAACAACTGCTCCAGAATAAAAACAAGAAGAAAATATAAGTGGATTTGGAACAGTAAGAAGGCAAGCTATACCCAGTCCCCTTCTATGCTTGGTTCAGTCTCAACCCTCAACTCCAGATCCAAAGACTTAACTAATAATTCTTTTGCAACTCTGCTACATGAAATGTTCCATACCTTAAAGGCACAGTAACCAAATGGCATTCTTAAAGTTCCATATACCTCATGACAGGTTTCAGAGTAGCAGCCATGTTAGTCTGTATCAAGGTTCCTTCCCCACTCTGAACTCTAGGGTACAGATGTGGGGACCTGCATGAAAACCTCCTAAGCTTACTTTTACCAGCTTAGGTTAAAACTTCCCCAAGGTACAAAATTATTTTACCCTTGGATTTCCACTGCCACCACCAAACTTTATCTGGGTTTACTGGGAAACGTGGTTTGGACAAATAAATTGGTTAGTCTCTAAGGTGCCACAAGTACTCATATACCTCATGCTTTTCTAAAAATAAAAAAGTACTGACCAGATTACCTGATTAAGGGCCTGAGTCAGCAAAGGACTTAACATAGGATTTTCAAAGGAGCCTAATGGAATTAGGCCCCTAATTCCCAAGAACAACCTTAAGAACTAACTATCTTTCTATCTGCATTTCTTACCCTAGTATCAAGTCATTGATCCCATCGCCTCTCTCTCCACACATTTTGCATCGCCTTTCTACTTCAGCACAAACACTGATTAATACTGAATAACCTCTCCATTGTTTTACATTTTATTTATTTCCGGTTTTCCCCCTAGTTACTGTACTTAAGAGACAGACAGAGAAAGAGAATAAGAGGTATCAAAAAATCTTCAGCAAACAAAACAAAATCTCAGCAAGGACAATCAGCAATGAAATAAGAGTAAAGCTGCTCAGAAAATAGCATAAATTAGTTTACAAATGTTTTCACAAAAATGTGACCCTATTTAAAAAAAAATGGAATTTTTCAACAAGCTCTAAATAAACATATATATATTCTCTCTTGCTCTCTCTCTCTCTATATATATATACGTACACAAAAACACGTTCTTTTTTGAGTGTTTCTTTACATTTCGTTTTTGTTTTGCTTTGTGTTTTTTGCTTTGTTCTTTTTCTGACTAAGTTACACGTCCAGCAGTTGCCCTGTTCCTGGGCACAGACTGACTGAAATAGTGGCACTAATCGTACAGTTATTCTGGAAGCAATTTCCCAAACTGAAGAGTAGGGCAGAAAGACCTGCTAAATGTAGCTGAGGCCTCGCCTGAGTGATTAAAACATAGAGGGGAGCTTCATTTCTTGAAGACAGAATTACGGAGATAAAAAGCTCATTAGGCTAAAAAGACAGCATTTCTGAACTGGCTAAGATAAGAGGGAGAACACCCCGGCAACCATTTACAAACGCGATAACAAGGAACCAGACAAGTTAGGGAATGTAGCAATGATGTAAAGAGGAAGTTGAACATGGACAATGCATGGACAGAGCATGTTGCACAGGGATTGGTTCCTGCAAAGTAACCAAGGCAATCCAAAAAGGTGCAATGTAATGTATTGTAAATGTAATGAGATGTGTGATGTATATAAAGGAAAGGGTTTCTTTGTAACTTTGGACGTGTGGTATACTCTGCACTTACCCCCCTACATTTGAGTCTGGTCAGCTCAGCGTAGTGTTGCTGTAAGCCAAATAAAGATACGTGAGTGATGAAGTCTGGAGTCGAACTGAGTTCTTGGGAAGCTGAGTGGACGTGGAGGGAATCCCAGCACCATAATGGTTGCTTATCATAATGACAATAGTTTTCTCTTCTCCCAGCCCCTAAGTTCAGTGACACCAGAATATCAGTATGTTTGCACAACACTATTCTTTTTCACTGGTATCTTTCAAAAAATGTGAAAATTGTCCCTTTCAACAGTTCCATCTTCCTGGTTGCCCAGTTTGAGTTGCCAAATCTATTTATCATTATCTATGTAGTTTACCAGTTAATTTACATGCTGCAATTCTAAATGTCAATTGTCATTGAGAGAAGGTTTCTACTCACATCCTTATGAATAAACAGAATTGGGTACTTTATCATCCCTTAATGGGACAAGAGAAAAGCAGTACTAAGGAACAGAGCAGTTATGTGTTCTTGTAGCAAATAAGTGCTCTGCAATGATAAATTCTGTAATAATGCCCATCTACTGTAAACACATGTGTTACAGGCCTGAAGTTTATGAATAATGGCTTCATTTTGAAGTAATTAGAATTCAATGCCATTAACAGCAGGATGTCTGGATAATTATATTTTAGAATGAAATGTCTGAGAAAAGGCATTTCTATTCTTAAGACAATTATGTTTATGATTAATGGTATAAATGACAATATCCAATATAAATACAGAACAGCAAAAATTAACGGTATCCATCATGAGTGACAGTATGAAAATTAGGCAGCATCATAGGTAAAGAACAGCTTCCATAATATTGTTTTACTCTATATTGGGATAGTCCGGTCTCTTTTTCCATCTGCCAAAATCTGTCCAAGATGTAAGCCTTTTGGTTAGTATATGTTGATTCATATTGTGCTCTTGATCTGAAATTGTGAAGATGATTACATGAGAAATAAAGTTAGATTGCCTAAGCCAGTTATCAGTTGTTTCGTGGACTCCTGCCAGAGGACAACCTTAAAGAGGGTAGTGTTGCCACCCTTGCATGCCAACAGAACTCCGCAACTAGAGCTATGACTGTTATTATTACTAAACTCTTGTACAGCACCATAAGTTCATGCAGAACTTTAGGTAGATAAGATACATTCCCTGCCCCAAAGATCTTACCACTTGACTAAAAAAAGACTGACACAAGAGAAAGCACAGGATAGCACTTCAGAAAAGGAATGAAAAGGAACATAATGTATATCAGAAAAAACAAATGGTGAGATTTCCAAGGTCAATGATGAAGTCTGTGCCATAGCAGAGACCAGAACTCAGGAGTTCCTGTCTTGTCAGCCCACTAGATCACAAGAACCATACGCCACCCCGAGCTCATCCCCACTTCTTGTGTAACATCATATCCTACAACAAAAAATAGGTCCCACCCCATTTACTTCTCTTTAGGTGTCTTCAAGGGCTGCTAGCTTTTACTTGGCCCCTGCTCTTCCAAAGACTTTGGAGGCAGCTGGGAGGGGGCCTCTGCTATTCCCTGCTGTGCTTGCTTACATTTACATAAGCGTGGGTATTGGCATAGGAGCATGAGTTGGGCAAGTAGGTGCTAATTTAATCAATGTAATTAAAGCAAAACAGACAAAAGCACTTAGGGAATTGTAAAATGGAGGAAACTGACATCCCCATCAATCAGAACATCTTTGAAGTTTTAAAATATCCGAAGTTATTTTTCCAACCACACACTACTGCAGATATTTTCAGAATAAAGGTTCCTGAAAGAATATCTTCACTCAATTGATTTTCAAAGTGAAGTTTGCTAATAGTATTCATTGTCTTCATTTATAGAAATAGTTTTATTATCCCGCACTTAATTGGTTGATTTGCTCCATTCATGAGTTTATATTAAAATTAGATTGTTGTAAGAAAGAGTAGCTGCCTCTATCTCCAGTTTCATTAGATGATTGGAACCTTCACGTGCATGGCACAAGATCAGCTCCTTTTGGTAGTAATAGGCTGATATCAAAACCCCATTTCAGAAGTATTTTTCATTTTCTGAAGTCTGTTTTAGGCGGATATTGTAAACAATCTTGCCTGTCATAGTTCAGAGTTCCTTCTCAGCCTAAAGTACTTGTCAGGAGTATCTCACTGGCCATCTATCAAAGAGAACTGCTAGTTAGTTTATCAATTTATCAGTTAGTTAATTTGACATTCAGAGGAGAAAGTAAAAATGTGAAACTGACGATATAAGTAATAGCTGTTTGGGGAGCTGAAAATTGGCAGAGTGGGCTTTTGCCCCCCAACCACCATGTATTTTTTTATAATGCAGGTGAATCTATTACCTAGAATTATACTGCTTTAATATTGGACTATGAGAACCCATAAAAATTGCAAGAAGTTCCCTCTTCCATTCTATGATCCTGGGAGCTTCTTACCAACTTTTTCATAAAATTGGTGGACTTCCACTGAACACTTTAAAAATGTTATGCACAATGGATTATGCCTTCTCTACTACTCAAACTTGTTGGTGCTACAGTGAACCTATTTTCATTCCCTATAATATCTGTCAATCTGAGGGTTTCTATAGCACTGAAGTATCTAAGTGCTTCCCAGATAAATTATTCCATGAACATTTATTTGCAATTTGGAGTTTTGTTTACACAAATGTTGGGGAATGGCTGTACTTCACATGGATATCTGTATTACCATGCAGACAAGGGTTGTGAAAAACACAGGAATTTGTTATTTGTCCTGAAAGCATTATCCTCTTGCTTGTTCAGGTGCGAAGCAGAAACAATGACATCTACTTGGCGGGCAGCATTACTCCACTGAGTTTCAATTATACCTATTAGCGATAAAAGAAAGGAAAGTTGTCATGGGATAAGAGGGAAGTTCCTTCCATGGATTGAGAACTGGTTAAAAAACAGGGAACAAAGGGTATGAATAAATGGTGAATTTTCAGAATGGAGAGGGGTAACTAGTGGTGTTCCCCAAGGGTCAGTCCTAGGATCAATCTTGTTCAACTTATTCATAAATGATCTGGAGAAAGGGGTAAACAGTGACGTAGCAAAGTTTGCAGACGATACTAAACTGCTCAAGATAGTTAAGACCAAAGCAGACTGTAAAGAACTTCAAAAAAATCTCACAAAACTAAATGATTGGGCAACAAAATGGCAAATGAAATTTAATGTGGATAAATGTAAAGTAATGCACATAGGAAAAAATAAACCTAACTATACATACAATATGATGGGGACTAATTTAGCTACAACTAATCAGAAGAAAGATCTTGGAGTCATTGTGGATAGTTCTCTGAAGATGTCCATGCAATGTGCAGTGGCAGTCAAAAAACAAACCAGATGTTTGGAATCATTAAAAAAGGGATAGAGAATAAGATGGAGAATATCTTATTGCCCTTATATAAATCCATGATATGCCCACATCTTGAATACTGCATACAGATGTGGTCCCCTCATCTCAAAAAAGATATACTGGCATTAGAAAAGGTTCAGAAAAGGGCAACTAAAATGATTAGGGGTTTGGAACGGGTCCCAAATGAGGAGAGACTAAAGAGGCTAGGACTTTTCAGCTTGGAAAAGAGGAGACTAAGGGGGGATATGATAGAGGTATATAAAATCATGAGTGGTGTGGAGAAAGTGAATAAGGCAAAGTTATTTACTTGTTCCCATAATATAAGAAGTAGGGGCCACCAAATGAAATTAATGGGCAGCAGGTTTAAAACAAATACAAGGAAGTTCTTCTTCACTCAGCACACAGTCAACCCATGGAACTCCTTGCCTGAGGAGGTTGTGAAGGCTAGGACTATAACAGGGTTTTAAAGAGAACTGGATAAATCCAGGGAGGTTAAGTCCATTAATGGCTATTAGCCAGGATGGGTAAGGAATGGTGTCCGTAGCCTCTGTTTGTTAGAGGGTGTAGATGGATGACAGGAGAGAGATAACTTGATCATTACCTGTTAGGTTCACTCTCTCTGGGGCACCTGGCATTGGCCACTGTCGGTAGACAGGATACTGGGCTGGATGGACCTTTGGTCTGACCCAGTATGGCCGTTCTTATGTTCTTAAAGTGTCAGTGAAGTGTCCATAGTGGCAAAGGCTGAAGCCTATAAACAAATGATTTATTTAAAGGCTATAATTTTAAAAAGAAAACACTATTCCCTCTCTTTTAAAAGGAGAAAGCAAAAAAATACAGAACTCCAGTGAGACCTCCCCCCTTCCCTGTGAGGTTAATCAGTATAAAAAGGTGATGATGGAGAGGGCAAGCCTCATATAAGTAGATGTAAGAAAATGTCAGAGGTCACTAAGCAACAATCTCACTTAACACTCAGATGTCCACAAAAATACTCCAAGGACAATGAGCACTGCCTGGTGGAAGTTCTTAGATGCACTCTTGACAGGGTCAAAGGGACTATCTGTCACTAGCTTCTAGGTCCATTTCATAGACACTAAATGATCTTTCCAGCTTACAGTATCCTCTCCAATACAAATAAGTTATTAATATGGTTTAAATTATGTAACATTTTAAACATTTATAGTGATTCTTGAGCGGCTTTTGAATTAGCCACTTCCATAGGTAAAGATTTTGTGCCCGCTAAAGTGAGTTTGGACCCTGTTTCCTTAAAGTAGTCTCTCCATAAAGAGATGGGAAAGATGAGGGTTGGAAGGGAGCTCATCTAGTCCAACCCCCTGCTCAAAGCAGGGCCAATCCCCATTTTTTGCCCCAGATCCCTAAATGGTCCCCTCAGGGATTGAACTCACAAGCCTGGGTTTAGCAGGCCAATACTCAAACCACTGAGCTATCCCTCCCCCAATGCCTCAATATTCAACCCAGATATTGAATCTTTATTTAAATGAGTAATCCCATTCAACTGAAGAGATATTTGGGCCTTTGAGTACATCAAAGCTAATGTAATTAAATGCAAAATGAATATTTTTAAGAAGATAAAAGTAACAATGAAAATAACTGAAACTATGGGTTTAACGAAGAGGGTTATTTATTTTAATAAAACATGTCTTTATTTTTCATCCCTACTGTCAGAGTTTAGGATTATGCCCTTCTAAGTAATTCCACAAGATTCCTCTCTGATTAACTGAGGTAAATTGAGCTCCAGCTATCATGTGCAAAGCCCCTTTTTTTCCCAAGAACAAATAATGAGCAAGAATCAAACTATCAAGGCAAAAATCCCAAGGAGCCCACTTTGATGGAGCTAAAATTTTGTAAGTACAGTTCTGTTTAGTGTTGAGTACAGGCATGAAAGTACATATACTGACTTTAAAAAGCCCAATGGTCCAGAAATGCAGTGAGAGAATATATAATTGGGAACTTGTGGCTACTGTACTGTGAAACACTTTCCCAAATAAATGTAAACATTTCAGATGCTGTCCTTTGCAGAAGTTTTACTAGAGGGTTTAAAACATATTTCTAGTGTGTATTCTGATATTTTGAAGAAATGTATTTATTTCAAAATATGGATTTATGAGCAGCTAAGGGGGTCACATTTACAGCTAAATTCTGCCCTCAGACACAGGTGTGTGGTGTTCCTTAGCAGACATGACAGCCATGCTCACACAACTTCAAAACTTCCATCCTAGTTTTTGATTGTTGTTTGTGTTCTGCCTGTGCTTGGATTTGTGTGTATACATCAATATAAATATGTGTATGTGTTTTGTATGTACATATATAACAGACAAGGGAGAGAGCGTGTGATGAGGTAGACAGATTTTGTTGGCATGAGTTTGGATGGTATTCCTCCACTGCATTCTTCTCTTTGCATTCCTCCACTGGCTCCCCCTTCTCCATCAAATCAAACACAAGCTTACTTGTCTTCATCTTCAAGGTCCTTCATGGCTACTTACCACATCTCATATACTTTTAAGATGCTGACTCCTACCTCCAATCAGCCAGTGATGCCAGTCTTTATTGCACTCTTGTTAAATTAGCAAACAAGCATCTTTGTGCTTTCTCCCATGCTGCCCTCATGCATAGAATGAGCTCCCCATAAACATTAACAAAGCTACCTTATTGTCCTTCCTCTAAACATAGAAGTATAGGACTGGAAGGGACCTCAGTAGGTCATCTAGTCCAGTCCCCTTCACTGGAGCCAGGACTAAGTAATAACTAAACTATCCCTGACAAGTGTTTGTCTAACCTGTTACTAAAAACCTCCAGTGATGGAGATTCCACAACCTCCCTATGCAATTTGTTCCAGTGCTTAACCACCCTGACAGTTACGAAGTTTTGCTTATAACTCTCCTTTGCCATGATGCGTACATAGAACCTGACAATGGTAAAGCAGCTGGTGTGCTGATACCATAGCTTATCATGCTGATTGCTGTTGTCTCACTGTTTCCTTGTACTCCCTCATCTGTCTGTATCCATGTATTATCTCCTATCTTATACTGTATACTCCCAATTGTCTGAAACCCTATTATCCAAACTCATTCCTTGTCTCCCAGGATGTATCTTATGCTGGGGGACACTGAAAGAATTCAGAGATTCACATAATAGAGCAGAAAGAAAAGGAGTACTAGTGGCACCTTAGAGACTAACAAATTTATGTGAGCATAAGCTTTCGTGAGCTACAGCTCACTTCATCGGATGCAGTCAGTGGAAAATACAGTGAGGAGATTTATATACACACAGAACATGAAAAAATGGGTGTTATCATACACACTGTAAGGAGAGCGATCACTTAAGATGAGCTATTATCAGCAGGGGAGCGGGGGGGGGGGGGGGAGGGGGGAGAAAACCTTTTGTAGTGATAATCAAGGTGGGCCATTTCCAGCAGTTAACAGGAACGTCTGAGGAGCAGTGGGGGGGGAGGGGGAATAAACAATACCTACCTTGATTATCACTACAAAAGGTTTTCTCCCCCCTCCTGCTCTCCTGCTGGTAATAGCTCATCTTAAGTGATTACTCTCCTTACAGTGTGTATGATAACACCCATTTTTTCATGTTCTGTGTGTATATAAATCTCCTCACTGTATTTTCCACTGAATGCATCCGATGAAGTGAGCTGTAGCTCACGAAAGCTTATGCTCACATAAATTGGTTAGTCTCTTAGGTGCCACTAGTACTCCTTTTCTTTTTGTGAATACAGACTAACACGGCTGCTACTCTGAAACCTGTCATAATAGAGCAGGCATCCCTGGCCAGGACTATGAGAAGGAGGCAGCTCCAGTTTTGTGGTAGGCCACCCAGCTGCAGAGGGCTCCCTGCAGACACAACGTCTGGTGGCAGGCTGGTATTTGACCGGCCTGGCCTTTTTTTTTGCCAGTTGCCAGAAAAATAATTTAATCTGATGGGTATAGAATGGCTTTTGTCTGAGGAGAGTTTAATAAGACTGGTACTTTTCAGCAAGGAAAAGAGGCGACTGAGGGGGGATATGCTAGAGGTCTATAAAGTCGTGAATGGCATACCACTCATAATACAAGAACAAGGGGCCACCAAATGAAATTAATAGGTAGCAGGTTTAAAACAAAAACAATAAAGTATTTTTTCACACAATGCACTGTCAACCTCTGGAACTCCTTATGAAGGCCAATACTATAACGGGGTTCAAAAGGGAGCTAGATAGATTCATGGAAGATAGCCACTGATGGACCTATTAGCCAGGATGGGCAGGAATGGTGTCCCTAGCCTCTATTTGCCAGAAGCTGGGACTGGGTGACAGGGCATGGATCACTTGACGATAACCTGTCTGTTCATTCCCTTTGTAGCACCTGCCATTGGCCACTGTCAGAGGACAGGATACTGGGCTTGATGGACCTTTGGTCTGACCCAGTATGGCCTTTTTATGTTCTTATATTGCGAGTGATCCTAGTACACATCTGCCAGAAAAAGAGGTCACATTTGAAACTACACATTCGAGGACAACTGGTTAAACAAAACAGACTATATAAACTGGCTAGCAAAAGGTGTTGATAAAACAAACACCTGTTTGTTATCAGTGATGTTGTCAATCTCTTTCTAGATACTATAAGTGGTTGTTGAAGGGGGGGTTGTGGAGTTGCCTTGTGTTTGGGGCTGTCTTGTGGCAGGCTTGTCTTGTCAGGCAGTGGGGTGGGGGTTGCTGGGTTTTTTGCATTTCAAAAGGTGGTAACCCTATGCAATTGGGAGCCTGTGGTCCTGGTCGGATGGAGCTCAGGCCCCTGGCCAAGACTCTACTGTGCCCCCCGGTCACTCGACTGCAGCCTTTCCTATATCTTGTGCCTGTAGGGAGTGGGTATAACTGGTCCTGTGGCAGCACAGGGAGGCCTCTGTAGCCCTACAGCCACGGGAGTGAGTGAGCTGGCCCTAGCAGAGGCCCCTGGCTGGGACAGTGAGGAGGAGGCTGAGCCCTCAGCTGAGGAGGAGGCCACCCCAATGCTGAATGGCTGAATGACTCCTGCCCTCTCAATTATCCAAACTCCCAGTTATCTGAATAAAATCTGTGTCCCCCATGCTATCTGAATAATTGGGAGGATATTGTACATAGAATGTAAGCTCTTTTGAGGCAGGGACCATTTTTTTTTTCTGTGTTTGTACAGCACCTGGGCCTGGTCCATGACTGACGGGGGCTTCTAGGGTACTTCTACACAGCGAGTGGCAGTGAGTCTCAGTGCCCAGGCTGACAGATGCTATAGCATGGTATATTACCACAGCCCCAGCCTGAACGTTTACACCGCGATTTCTCACACTGTAGTTTGAGTCCGAATCTCTTGACCTTGCTGGTGCAGGCCACTGCTCACTGTGTAGATGCACCCCTAGAAGCTGTGCCAATAAAATAAATAATAATAATGATGATTCACAACTAATAATTATGTAGCTGTACATGAATTTAGGCTACACGATCATAATGGTCCCATGTGTCCTTATGACTCTCTGAAATGGCAAAGTCATGAATGAATTATGCAGCTCATCTCAAATGAGCACAAAAAACCTCTTTCATACCATGCCATAGCAGCATGTGTTTGATATATGCTACAGATATTATAGCAAAACTATTTTAGGAATGTGATAGAGTTTTATGTGTCTCATAGCTACTATTTTTATATGCTTCTGACTGTATAGCCAAGCCTCTTAGTACCATCTCTAATTGCCCAGGATTTTGAGGGAGAGGAAAACTAATACATATTTAAACCCCCAAGAAATTACCAAATACCCTAAATCAGATTTCAAATCGATAATATTGTATCATATAATGTAATACTTTATGCCTGAAATCTCAGTAT
Source organism: Chelonia mydas (assembly GCF_015237465.2). Classification (NCBI taxonomy): domain Eukaryota; kingdom Metazoa; phylum Chordata; order Testudines; family Cheloniidae; genus Chelonia; species Chelonia mydas. The sequence continues at coordinate 85,822,330 of NC_057851.1, read as the reverse complement.
ATACCATGCTGGAAGCAAATTATATTTCCCATTAGGAATCTCCTCTTTTCAAAGGTGTAAGACTCCCATTTGTGTCTCTGCTGAGTCAGCAGTTTTCAGGTCTTAAACCTTTCAGAGGGTCAGGACCAAATCTTGCACCTCAGACCAACAGATATGTAGACATTTTGCATCTCAGTTATACCATCATAATTCAGGGTCAAGGCCAGGCTCACAGCTAGAAATTACTATTACTAAATAGTTTATATCGTCAAAGCATCATACAGACAACTGTTAGCATGAAGGTTCCCTTACTCCATGAGTAGCCTCCTATGCAGTAAAGTTGTGCTCCACTTTAGTAAGGGTGGAAGAATCTGACTCTAAGTATTTAATTTTAACAACATTCTTGCACAACTGCCTAATCCCAGAGTAAAACAAAAACAAACAAACACACACCCCCACAAAAAACACAAAGAATCAAAAAAAGCCTGAGTCACATCAAAAGAATCACTCATGAGATGGTCTTGAAAAATCATGAATTGTTTTTTAAGAAATCCCATTGTTTTTGAACTGTCTGTAGATACTGTAAGCTGGAAGGGGAATTTCTGAATCCCTAGTTTGTATTTACTTCCCTGGGGGTGCTAAAAGGATCCTTTTCTAAAAGCTGAGCTTGATGTAGCTAAATTTATTTCCCTTCCTCACATCTCCTTTTGCTTCAGTCTTCTTATCGCATCTCCTTCACCCTCACTAATCCTACACTTTACCTGGACTTTCATATTCTTCTACCCTTCCCCTCAGTCTCCTTCTATCCACATCCCCTGCCTGCCTCCTACACTCCCCTGCACAACACCCCTTTACCAACTGATATCAAACCTATCCTGTTATGCCTCCCCCGCAGCCTGCCCACCACACCCTTTTCTCTCCCAGAGTCTCAGCCCACTTGTTACTCTGCTCTTCTTCCACTCTCCCTCCTTTTCCCTACATTCTCATTTGTACAGTTTCCTTCCCTCTCCCTGAGTTCCCCTGGTCTCTCCAGTCTCACTACTTTTTCCTGTTGCCTACAGCCCCATATTATAGATGGTGAAAAAGAGACACAGAGGTTGTGAATTTTTCAAAGCCATAATATGAGTCATTGGCTGAGCTGAGGCTAGAACTAAGCCATTCCTGTTCCCAATCATTAGCTGCAAAGAAAAGGTAATTATTACAAGTCTCCACATATTGTAGCCAATTAGCTAATGGTCAGGGAAAACAGAGACATACAGGGGGTCTGATCCTGCAGGTGCTCAATGCCCATAATTTGCATTAACTTTAATGGGAGTTGAGGGTCCTCTCCCCGTGGCAGCATTATGAAGGGGCATAATGCAGTGCCATATATTTGCCAACTATTAACACCAACATACATTTCAAAATAAATTATTTCCCAGTTTTGTGAGCTGCTCATTACCATCAATTCCCATGGATGTCAGAAAGACCTGTATCTACTCAGCCTCTCTCAGGATCAGTCCATAAGTCTGTGCATTTCCTGAAATTCAGGTAATTAAAATACAACACATGCTTTTCTGGATATTCATAGCCATTCATTTAAATTCAGCTATATTATTACAAGACAGCTACTTGTTTTGTCTTAATGTACAGTAGAAAGTCATCAATTCCTCAAACCTCTCACATGCTCACAGGACATTTGTTATAAACCAGTTCAGATGAATGGAAAGCAAATTGTTTAACTACCGGTTTCTTGTCAAATCCGGACATTTACACATCTGAAAAAAAGTTGTAATAAAAAGCATGTTTATCAGTGCTTCACTGAGAAACATTATTAAAATGAGGCATACATGTATATTTATGAAGACAATGAGAAAATTATTATTTTATTTGGGAGGGAAAAAATGTATGAGACTATTCTGTCATTTCAAGAGATTCTTCTCCAGAATACCACCATGCAATTGTGTATCTTAGCTGCACACCTTTTGGTCTCTAATTAAGCACATCTTTCCATCCTTCTCCAGATACTGAATGGATCCTTCCTTGCCTTTTCATCTTTAATGACAGTTTTGAGACACAGAAATTGTCACAGGCAATGCCCTTAATACTGTATTGTTGAAATTACCAAATACTTAACTCTGCCTAAAGGATACTTTGGGATAAATGTATTATTCACCAAAATGTCGTTATGGATATTCATGATCATATTTTTCCTTACCTTCCTGCTCTATGCTGTTGTGTTGTGCTGCTAAATAAAAGCTCCATTCTACCTTGTAGATGGCTGCATTTCAGTGACGGATGAAAATTCTTTGCTGTATTTACTCAGCCAGTCCTATTACCTGCATGTGAACAAGTGCTTTCCCAGTTTTCTTAACAAACATGCAGTAGCCTTGGATTAATTTGGGGTGCGAATGCATTTGTCACTAAGAACAGGTTCTTTTACTCAGATGGCTACATCAGACACTTATTGAGTTTGAGACTAGCGAAACATGCAGAAACTTTACAAGCTCTAACTAATACAGACAAGTTTAATTGAAAATATAGGAAAATAAGATAAAGTATCATAAGCGTAGCAAAAACAACAAGGAGTCCAGTGGCACCTTAAAGACTAACAGATTTATTTGGGCATAAGCTTTTGTGAGTAAAAAACCCACTTCTTCAGATGCATGGAGTGAAAATTACAGATACAGGCATAAATATGTATTGGCACATGAAGAGAAGGGAGTTACCTTAGAAGTGGAGAACCAATGCTGAAGGCCAATTCAGTCAGGGTGGATGTTGTCCACTCCCAATAATTGATGAGGAGGTGTCAATACCAAGAGAGGGAAAATTGCTTTTGTAGTGAGCCAGGCACTCCCAGTCCCTATTCAAGCCCAAATTGATGGTGTTAAGTTTGCAAATGAATTGTAGCTCAGAAGTTTCTCTTTGAAGTCTGTTTTTGAAGTTTTTTGGTTGAAGAATGGCTACTTTTAGATCTGTTATTGAGTGTCCAGGGAGACTGAAGTGTTCTCCTACTGACTTTTGTATGTTACCATTACTGATGTCTGATTTGTGTCTATTTTTCTCTACATGTGCCAATATATATTTATGCCTGTATCTGTAATTTTCACTCCATGCATCTGAAGAAGTGGGTTTTTTTACCCATGAAAGCTATGCCCAAATAAATCTGTTAGTCTTTAAGGTGCTACCGGACCCCTTGTTGTTTTTGTGGATACAGACTAACATGGCTACACCTCTGATAAGTGTAGCAAAATGGCACCCTGGATTGTGCACACTTTCAGCCTTAAACTGGTACAAGATAAAGCAATCCCCATTGTTGACATTTGTACATAGTTACTACCTTATAGAGGCCATTAGAAACAAAGACAGAAGAAACAGTCAGGGAAACACACCACAAGAGGAGATGAGGTTTTGGACTGCCTACTCGATTACATCAGGTGTCCCACTTGTAATTAATGTATCAGGTTGTGTATCCCCTTTTTTATACATTTACTTATCTGTGACCATATGCTCAGCCTCTTACCCATATATGGTTTCTAAGTATCCATAATTGGGGTTCCGATTGCTGACATAAGCTATTTGAGTCAGTGTTGTGTTAATACATTTCCCAATGTTTGCAATACATAATAAAAACCCCTTGGAAATCTGTTATTTGAAGAATAAATTATTTTGTGGTTATTTTGGTTTTAGCCAGGATGGGCAGGGATGCAAAACTATGCTCTGAAGTGTCCCTAGCCTCTGTTTGCCAGAAGCTGGGAATGGGCGACAGAGGATGGATCACTTGATGGTTATCTGTTCTGTTCATTCCCTCTGAAGCTCCCGGCACTGGCCACTATCCAGAAGACAGGATAATGGGCTAGATGGACCATGGGTCTGACCCAATATGGCCATTCTTGTGTTAACTTGTTTTTTTTTTTACAAAACACTGATTGATAAATCTTATAACTTTAGGTCAAGTTGCTTATGCTAACTCTTATACCCCTTCTGCTAAAACATTCTAACTATTAAACTACTATAGGCTGCACTGACCCTTAGCTTGCTGCCAGGCTTTTTTTTTTTTTCCGCATTACAACTCCAATGGCTTCCATTTTATTAGCTTACGGCATTTTAATAAGCGTTAGTATCTGATACATAATTTGATCTTGCACCCTCAGATAAGGTCAGGGGTTACAGCACAACAACGCTACATATTCCAAATCTCCCCACCTCCAGGGGTCTGGTTTTATTAACACAGACATTAACAATCATATAGCATAAGTGCAGCTCAAAGCTTTTCCCCAGGGTTGGTTATACACAAGTTTCCCATTACAGGACAGCTTAACCTACAACATAGGTCCTCTCTTTCTACCTTTATACCTAGGTGGTGCAAAAACTACCTGCGACATGATCAAAACCTGTCAACGATGTGGGATATTCTAGCCAAACACTGCCAGCTTGCTACACGGCATTTCCTTCTTTTGAGTGTGTGCTTTCTTATCTTGGCATTCAATGCTAAGTAGTTCATAGTTTGTTGCTGTTGCTCTTTTTGTATAAAATATATAACAATGCAGACACAGAGAGAGTACATACACATCATCATTACTTAAATTGAACCCATCATATAATTTGGGGAGACATATCTTATTTCACACCTATACATCATAAGGACAGAATGATTCCAGTTATCTACATGTAATTGGGAGGAGTCCTTCCAACTCTGAAGGATAAATTTAATTGCAGCCCTTACAAAGCTATCTATACATTTTCTCATGTTCTTATATTATTCCAACCAATCTTTTATGTTTATTGATTTGTAAGTTTATACAGACATATTCAATGTTCATTTTGTCTTTGTGATTGTTAGGAAATGCAGAAGTCTAATACTTTGCTCCAGAAAGTGTGTGTGAAAGGATAGAGGAGCAGCTGTCTGACATGACCAGCATAAATCTATCAACAACCCAACTTTACTCACTGGTTTCTATTCAAGCTTATGGAGCAAGAAAGAACTAGCTCCTCTAGGTTGCTCTAGCTTAGTATATATTTGGAGCTGAGGGTGTAATTCCGAGGTCACATAGACATTCCTATGCTAACTCAAGACCACAAGAGCTAGAGTTAGGATGTCTACGAGAGCTGGGAGTCACAGCCACAGCTCCAAATGTAGACTTAGCTTAGAAGTTTTCCCAAATCTTGAATATTTTCTTTCCTCAACCTTCTTCCTTGCTAAAGTAGAAGCAATTGCTCCAGTATAATCTTTCCATGTATTCTGGAAGCAGACAATAGGTGTCACAATAGGCTGGATCAGACTAGGTGTCACAATTCTGATCAATATGGGTAATGCAGGAATTAGTAGTGTAGCACTCATCTTGTCCCCAGAATTATCACCATCCTGCCTCATTGTCTCTTGCTCCACATTTCTGCTCAACTCTAGTGCTGACTGGATTCTTTTCAAAACAATTATGTTCACTGAAATATGGGTTTTTAATCACCTTTTCATTTCAAAAACAAATTGAATTTTTTTTTTTTTAAAGAGAAGCCTGAAATTTTTGGCTTTGAAATTGTGGCTATGCCATCTTCTCTCAGATTGTTGTCTCATTTTTCCACTATAAAGTGGGGAAAGGGGGTAGAAGAGGGGGGAGAAGAAAAGTTAAAACATGAAAGAAAGTAATGCTTTTACTTTTAAGTGTTGCTATTGAAAGGATGACACTTAAAAGTGAAAGTAACACCTTCACTTTCAAACTTTCTTTTTAAGTGAGAGAGAACCGCCCATCTCCCACAGTTACTAACACTTCAGGAATATTGTACAGAAAGGGGGAAATCCTGGGAAAGGGGTTGGAAAATGTAGTTTTAAGCCATTTGTGCTCTTTCCTTGACTATGCCAGAGGCTGGAATGGGACCTGACATAACTTAGGCAGCCCTAGTGGCCTGTTTAAGTTAGGATAGATTCCCTGGGCTTCCCTGTGAGCTGTTGCACTTTCCAGAATCTCTTCAGTCATGTGTGCTGCAGACCCACTCTGGCCACACAGCCCTCCTGTCCCCAGGCTCACCCAAAGGGTTGCAAGGAAGTGATTGGGACGTAACCTTCTCATGGCTATCGTCCCTGGCTGGATATGAGGCTTTTAGAGCCTCTTAATATCACTCTGGCCTTTTTATGAAGGGGCAGAGTAGGGCTGAGATCTCACCCTTTCACCTTTTTGTCAAGTGAAAAAAAAAATTTAAAAGGGAAATGAAATGGAGCTTCTACTGCTTCCCCTACACCCCCAATTATGGGAAAAGAAAGGGACGTTTTAAAAATAAATTGTAATAAATCTAAAAAAGCCCTTCAAAATAAAAATTGCTGAGACATTTAATTTACAGATTTTTCACTGAAAAACAAAAGATTTCATAAAAATTTTGAACAAAACTAAAACTCCCTCCTCCCTCCACAGTTTTGGGGGAAACAAAAGAGATCAGTATTAACCAACCTCTAGTCAATAGCTTTTCTTCCTTCCCTCCATTCTCAGAACCCAAGGTGTCTGTTCTACGGCTGAGTTCCAGACAGAGCAGGCCAGGAAATGGAATTCCCATCCCATGAAAAATTCAAAGTTTTAGAAAGATTTTGTCCTGACTTGGGAAAAAAGTAAAAACAAAACAAAACAAACAAACAAAAAAAAAAACCAACAACCCAGACATTTTCAAGGGACTGACAATTCTGACATATTTCATGGCAAAACCAGAAAAATGTGCCTGCTCCCAGGAATCCTGTGCTTCCTGGGATGCCCAACTCCCTGGCTGTCATAGGAGCCAGCCAGTTGGGTAGCTTGAGGAGCTGGCTTGCAGGGGAACCAGCTGCCCAGGGCACCCAGCTGCCAGCCAGGGAGCTCAAGGATCTGGCCAGCTGTAGAGCCTGGGACTCTGCTAGCTTGCCAGATTTCCCAGACAGGCAGCTGGGGAGCCCCACAGCCCACCTGCCAGCTGGCTGGCAGGAAAACAGGCAGGGAGGCAGGTCAGCCACCTGGTTTCCATCAAAGATTGAGATAGTATCAGTACTGTTGTGTTATAAATGTTTTGATCAACCCTATATCCAAGCCTTCAGCCTTTCCTCTTGACCCCACCTGTCCTAATTCCCAAGACATGATGATTCCATCATCTGAATATGTGAAACTCCCATTGACTTTAATGGGAGTTGGCTGAGTGCACTTGAAGAGATCATTAAACCTTGTAATCCCTCACTATTCTCTTATCACATCACTCCCTCTCTCCCTCTCTCCCCCTCTCCCTTCCCCCATCCCCTCCAAAAACATCCTCTCCCAATGTTCCCATGGTAGCTGGTCTGGACTCTCCCCAGGCATTCTTCAGGGAGAGAGTGAACAAGCGCACTTCACTTATTTTCAGTCCACAGAGATCATTTTCAAGGGAGTGGGCTGAATGCTTCTTCCCAAAACCCCATTAATAATCAGCAGGACACTAAAGGAAGCTGCTCTTCCTATAATATTTTGTAGTCCTTCCTCATGATTCTCACCATCACCGGTATTTTGATTTCAATGTGAGATTTTTCTCAGTAAAAACTGAAGATAAAACCAATACAGAACTTCAGAGTTTGATCCAAAGTCATTGGCACCATGGAGAAATGAAATGGTCTGATGGCTTGTCTTGTACCTTAATAGGAAACAATTGGCAGACAAGAAACCATTTAGGAATCATTTTGCCCTTGACACTTTTAAAGCTAACTCTTGGGTTGCTGAATCTTTGTCTGAGTGTGAAACATGGCATTTGTGTTAAAGATAATACAGAAACATGGAACATTAGTCTCCAGGCTGTAATTAGAAATTAGATGAAGTTTATCATCATGAGAAGCACAGAAACAAAAGACTTCACACAAAACCAGAATATTAATTTTAACCTCAGGAGTACAGCACAAGTTTTATGTCAATTGTCTTACTACTACATCAAGAGGCAGCAATATACTTTTAGACTATCATTGCTAATTCTTAAGAATTTCTATGGCTGAATAGTTCATAAATATTCTTAGTCTGAGAACTGTGCACTTAAATCTCTGTGATATGTCATAAATACTTATGAATTTCTCCATGTGCAAAAGAAGTACATATTGGTGGAAGACAAAAATAATAAATATCTCAAGAAAAAAACACTTGCATTGTTTCATTGAAGGATGGCATACACCCCGATAGACTCTTTTTTCTCTTACTTTCTGTCTTCATCTCTCTTTCCTCTTTCCTTTTTCCATCACACCCCTACTTGTTTTTTCACCCATTTCAGGTATGGTACTGATAATTCCACAAGAAGTTTCCCCATGCTGCTCTACCATCTGCCAACAACATCAGTTCTGACAGGAATAGCCAATATCTCAAGGGTGTAAAACAATTTAGTCTTAGTTCTGGATCTGTTCCAGTGCATTTCCTCAGCAGAGATGAAAAACTGTGTCAACTAAGCTGTGTTGCATATGTTTTTTATCTGCTCTTGGCTGAGGATAGAGGTAAAAACCACTAAATTCATTTAACTTACAATCTTACTTAGATAGCTGGTACCGAATCTTATCTAGTATTGTATAAAATGCAGGGCATAGGAGAGAGACATCAATAGTATTGATGGGCAATTATGGAATATAGAGATCCAAGGGTGTACAGTGAGGAATGATGGGATATATAAGTGAATGTGGGTGATGACAGAGGAAAAAATACAATGAAATTAAGAGGAAGTAAATTTAAAGTTAGAAAATCAAGGTTGCCTCCACAGAACACAGCTCCTCTTGCTGTGAGGAATTATCAGTTTATTGCACAAAGCAGGTCACACACGTCCACTATGGGCTCTTATTTCATCAACAGCAACAAGCTAAAAGTAGGACCAGGCAAACAGTACTTTGCTTTCAAGGATCTAGCCCATTCACACAAGGATTCATGGAAGCTGTGATGCCAATCAGGTTCAGCACCTATGATGCTGATCCCTGCCCTTCCTGGATGGTAAAAGAAAATAGAGAACATTAGTTGAGCCCTCCTAATTGAAATTGTCAACTTCTCCTTTGATGAGAATTCTCTCTGTATCAGACTAATACAAGCAATAGTGTGATCAGTACCGAAGAACTGCTTACTCATTGTTATTGGCCTTGTAAACTACCCCCTAGTATCTAACCTCCATTTTCTAAGTAATCTGATTACTATCAGAACAAAACAAAACAAAAAAATCCAGTGCCCCCTGTCAGTTGCCAAAATCCTGGATCCCTCTCAGTTAGACTTCAAGCCAGAGCATGGTACAGATATAACACTTGTTGCTCTGCCTGGTGACTACTTCCTGTCCATAGACAAGGGAAGTACATCCATATTCATCCAGCTGGCTCTTTCTGCAGTATTCAATACCAATTGATCACTACGTGCTCCTCCTGCCCTGTCTTGCAGAGGCTGTAGGGTGAATAGAAGCACCCTGAAATGGTACATGTCTTTTTTTCCCCACGTTGAGTCAAGATGGTTGTTAGGAGCTAAACTTCCCAAAGCTTCACCAACAGAGTTCTACAAAACTCAGTTCTCTCCCTCATCTTATTCAGCATCTATGTGAAACCATTGTACAACACCAGATGAAAGGCCTGTAGTACATGGCCAGCACCTCAAACTATCTCTCCTTTATGAAAAAGGTGAACAGCAGCATCTACTGGTTTCTTAATGCCAAGCTGAAATCAGCACTGGGATGCATAACAGCCAGCTAAAGCTTAACACAAGCAACACTGGATGCCCAAATATTCATGGCAGCAGTAACATCAGTTTCCATCTGTGACTGTATAAAAATTGTGACCCTTCTTATCAGATTCAGACCTGGCCGTAATGACCTATGTACTGTATTTGTGATATCCAGGCTGATTATTGCAACTGATATCTAAGAATGATTAATTGAAAAACTCAAGATGGGAAAAAATGCAGCAATCCATCTGCCTAGCAACACAGATCGCTATGATCACATCACCCTGGTACTCAGGTTTTTGCATTAGCTCCCCATTGGGTCTAGTTCAAGGTCTCTGCTGTGATATTCAAAGCCCTCCATAGGACTGGCTCCAGGTACATCTGCAGCCATGACTTCCAAGAACAGCTATGATCTGCCAGAACCATGAAACTACCAACAAATTAACAGAGAACTTTCACAGGAGCTTGGCCTAGGCTCTGGAACTAATTCCTGAAAGAAATAAAAATGACCACTGCACAGGTCTCACCATACAAAAACCTAGAGACACAATGTGGGGGAGGTAATATCTTTTATTGAACCAACTTCTGTTGGTGATAGAGACAAGTGTTCAAGCTACACAGAGCTCTTCCTGGGACCGACACATCTACAAGAACACTGCATACACATAAACCTAGTCAAGCAGTTTCTCCTGCAATCTGGGATGAATACAAGATGAATTTAAACTAAACTCTTAGATGGGATTTAAAGTTAAGATAACAAGGAGCTAAAAGAAAGGAATAGTGCAAAAGGATTTCTCTTAAAACACTAGTGTTTAATTAATAACAATTCCTCTTGTGCTCTTATCAAATTTAATATCTAACAGAATATTAAGTAGATCAACCACACTGTTTCCAAAATAAAAATGCAAATGTACAGCTTGATTTGTGAAAGCGTTCAGAGGATTGGCGCCCCAACAGCAAAGCAAAGGATGAGTGTCTTTAAGGTGTCACATGACTATGGATAAAACAAAGATAAAGCTCACTATGTCAACTTGTGCTGGGGAGAAAGTAGTTTGGAATTACATCTGGCATTCAGGATTAACTAGTACTGAATGGTCACATTTCTCAATATAATGGAACTTACTTATATGGGTGTGATGGGGTATATACTCCCACACATGCAATGAAAGGGTTAACATGGCCTGAGATGTCAGTTGATCTATCGGGCTCTGCCTGGGGGTGTGTTAAGCATAACTGATCATCAAACCCAGCTAGGGAGGGCTCGGTCTTCAGAAAGGAAGGAGCAAAGGGATGTGGAGGATGGGCCGGGGAGGGGACTCAGATTAGAGATAGCTGGGAGTTTTCTCTTTTGGGCTGAGAGAAGCTCTGGGAGGCTGAGCCCTGAGCTGGAAGCCTGAGTGGAGACAGGGGCTGACCAGGGACTGCAGCCTGCCTGAAACCAGGGGCAGAGGGAGACTGTGACAGCTCCTGGGTAGTGAGAATGAAACCCTGTAACTGGGGCCAATGCAGGGCCAGTTTGAAGTTGGAGCTAGACCTGCAAAGAAGGCTACTAGCTGAGCCCAGCTGGGCTGAAGATTCAGTTGTTCTGCTATTTTCTTTGAACTTTAAGTGAAGGACTTTGAGGCCCTGTGAAGGGACAAACTCTGTACCTGGCTTGGCTAAATGGCCAGGTCATGCCAACAATTGAAATGGACCAAAGAAGACACGGGGAAACCGAGGCATAGTTTTTGCAACACTACATACAGCCACCAAAGGGTGTGCTGGGGATCAACTTTGCCACACATGGCGGGTTTTCTGGGATCTACTGACACAGCCTCCAAAAAAGGAGGAATAATGGAAAAGCTGCAGAATGCAATACGTAGTCTGCATGCTGCTGGTGCAGCAGGATCAGACCCAGGCTTTTCTCCTGTAGCTGCTGAAAGGGCAGAAAAAGCAGCAGGAAACCCAGTAGATGCAGAAGTAGGGTTTCCAGCAATGAGTGGAGAAATGGACCTCTGGGACTTGAGCATCTCTGTGGGAAGAAGGCCTTGGCAGGCCAGTCCTGGAATGAGCGAAACTTGGGCCAGAAGATGAGGCTTTTCACGTACGTTTGAGTGGGTTGTGAGTGCAGGAGTTTGGGCAGAATCATCGTGGGCAGCTGGGGTGGCCCTGTGTCTGTCCAGGAAAGCCCAAGCATTATATAGCTCTCTGTCTAATTAGGAAGCAAAATCATATCCTATAGTCAAATAAGTATTTTAGATAGGTTGGGGCTGACACCTGAAGCCTATCAACACTGCTCTAGAATGAAACCATTCCCCTGAGGAGCATAGCCTAGAGTAGTGGCTCAGTGGCTCCGAGACCTGCCAACACACTGGCTATCTCCAGAAATAAGTTCTGTAGAGAGAATTTGGATCAGATCATCCAAGAACAATTTCAGCAGCTTTTGTTTGCTGGAGGTCCAAGGACGGGTCCAACATTTTCAGCTAGTATCCACCATTGCTGCAGGGGAAAGAAGAGAGGCCTTGTGACGGGTTCAGTCACAGAGACCCCCTTGGGACTGTCACCTGATGTGCTGGAATTAGCTCTGAGCCCGTTTTCCCTGCTAGCTTGGGACTCCAGAACCCTGTCTTGTTGAGCCAGACATGCTAGCCTGCTGCAACACAGACCCAGGTCTGGTCTACACCCCCAAAGCTGCAGACTTTAACCAAAAAGTGCTCAGCAGGTTACCTCTCCAGCACCCAGACACCCAATTTCCAATGGGATCCAAACCCCAAATAAATCCGTTTTACTCTGCACAAAGCTTACACAGGGTAAAATCATAAATTGTCTGCCCTCTATAACACTGATAGAGATATATACACAGCTGTTTGTTCCCCCAGGTATTAATCACTTACTCTAGATTAATTAATAAACAAATGTGATTTTATTAAGTATAAAAGGAAGGATTCAAGTGATTTCAAGTAATAACAGACAGAACAAAGTAAGTCACCAAGCAAAATAAAGCAAAAACATGCAAGTCTAAGCCTAATATATTAAGAAACTGATTAGAGGTAATATCTCACCCTCAGAGATGTTCCAATAAGCTTCTTTCACAGACTAGACTCCTTCCTAATCTGGGCCCAATCCTTTCCCCTGGTACAGTCCTTGTGAGTTTCAGCAGACATTTTAGGTGGAAACTAGGGGTTTTCTCATGACTGGCCTCCCCCTTTGTTCTGTTCCACCCTCTTTTATAGCTTTGGCACAAGTCGGGAATCTTTTGTCTCTGTGGGTCCCCACCCCTCCTCCTAAATGGAAAAGCATCAGGTTTAAGATGGATTCCAGTATCAGATGACATGTTCACATGTCCTGTGAGATCCCAGCCTCCATTCTTCCTGGGCTGGCTCACAGGAACACAGGAAGGCTTGCAGGTAAATAAACCATTTACAACCAATTGTCCTAGTCAATTGGAGCCATCAAGATTCTAAACCACCATTAATGGCCCACACTTTGCATAATTACAATAAGACCTCAGAGTAATACTTCATATTTCTAGCTTCAGATACAAGAATGATACATGCATACAAATAGGATGAATACACTCAGCAGATTATAAGCTTTGTAATGATACCTTACAAGAGACCTTTTGCATAAAGCATATTCCAGTTACATCATATTCACACTCATAAGCATATTTTCATAAAACATATGGAGTGCAACGTCACAGGCCTATTTGGAGGCAAAAGACTGAGTGGTGGGTCAGATCAGGAACATCACCCTGACAAAGGTGGGAAGAACTAAAACCTTGCTATCCAGAGGCTAGAGAAGACACATGAGGAGGAAGAATCTTGGGTAGTCCCAAGTTTTGGGGCCCAGATGAGACATCACCCCCTCAAGTCATTTCATCAGCCCAGTGAGAGCACCCCACCGGAGGTAGCTGGGGAAACCTAGTTGTGTGTTTCATGTGTAGCTGACCAATGTGAAAAGAGACTGTCCCCTGATGGAGTGCGTCTACCTTGGGTGTTGTTATAGCCAGGTTTGTGGTTTGGGGGGCTCCTCAAACTGGTGTCGAATGGCACCATATGTGGTGTCTGTAAAACTGGGGAAAGAGGTAGTGAAGGGCCTGATAACTCAGATTGTGGCTAAACGCTTATTAGGGGAAGGAAATTGACTTCTATCTAGTAAGATAGATTGGCATCGGCCAGTCCACAGATCTTGTGTGCGTGGAAGGACAAGAGTATACTCACAGGGCTGTGGTGGAGTTAGACGTACAAGAAGGCCAGAGTAGCTGAGTGAGAGTTAGAGTGCTGAGGAGCCTCTCCATGGCCTATGATCCTGGGCAGAAACTGGGAAGGTTTCTCAGCCAAGAAGCAGCAGGGAATGTGAGCCAGTAGAGGAGAAATCTACCTAGTTTATGGAGCTACGGTCAGGAATGCTCAGCACTTCTGGGTGCACTGAAGAGGGTTGGAGGGACTTGTTAGATCACATGGAGACTGCTGAGAGAACTAGAGAGGAAATCTGAGGTATCTTCACAGCCTGGAGGAACAACTACAGGAAGCCACTGAGGACTTGTACTTGGCACATGCCTCTGTTGCCACTACCAGTGCACCTGTGGCTACATTGCTATTTATACTTATGCTAGCTTGATGAGAGCTAGTGTACATATTTGTACATAAGCAGAGGAATCACAGCCCTAGCTCAGAGTGCAGATGTAGCCATAGCAAAGTTGTTTTGTGTGACAAAAAATTATTTAACTGGAAGACAAGATGGTTTCACTTTATTACAAATTCCTTCTAGAATAAATCTCAAATATTATCCAGTGCTTCAGAGTTTAGATAAGCTTAATCCAGTCAATTATTCTTCCAACTCAACCACAGGTTTGACAGTATAAAATTCTGTGTCACAAATACCTGAGTATAGTATTTGTAGTACTACAATTCCTCAAAGTCCAGTATTGACTATACCACTCTGGAGCACAGTTCTTGAGATTGTAGGCAGTTTTGGTGTTTCAGAAACCTTCACAAAAGGTCAAATTCAATCATTCTCTAGAATCTTGAACTAAAAACTGAAACCTGCAAACAAACAAAAACAACTCCTCGTCCCTTTGAAAGTGTTCCTCTTATCACTGCTGTCTAGCTGCACAACTGATAGGAACATGTAGAAGCTGCAGTAATGCAACTGTAGTAATGTTATTGTTAGGTTTATAATCGGAATACATTTTCTTTTAATCTGAAAATAAAAGAAAAAGTTGGAATGTTTCATAGCTCTAAAACAAAGCTCTCCAAAATTTACGGCACTGTATATTGCTGTCTGTGTACTGTACTATCTGACCTTGCTCATTCAAAGATGCACTTGTTACAGAATGTCAGTCTCTAATGAGGCCTAAAGTAATTGAGCCTGATTGAACTGGCAAGATGCTGCCTAATTAAAATGATAAATGGAATTGGCTGATCATCTATGGAGGGCGAATGGCATGGAGGACATTAAACAAGGTCATTCTGTCAAGGAGAACCACTAATGCTATGAGTTTCTATTCTTTGGATGGCATCCTCCAAATATGGGCTGTCCCTCCTGCTGTGTAATCATGAGCATGGTGTATCATTTAGAAGGCATCCACTACAATATGGCAGAGGCTCACAGCTTTAGGGCTGTTCTGGTCAAAGGTCACTGAGTGTTCATCCAGTCCATCCATGATTACCTTCCTCCCTTATCTATACTTGAAGATGCAGGTAGAAAATCTATAAGAATTGTGGCTGAGAGGACTGAGGGACTTTTATAGGCTTTTATAATAGATAGGCAGCACAGTATACCTTCCATTGCCACAAGACGGGGAGCAAAATCTGTGTTGGCACGTGGAAGATGACTTCAAATTTACCTCTGAACAGGTCAACTGAGCCTTTGGCTTTGGTCCTTTTGAAGTCTATGAGCAAAACCTTGATCAGCTTGTGAAATATAACAGGTGCACTGTATCAGTTAAGTACAGATCCAGTTAAGGAAGAGGTGTATATATCCACACCACCTGAGGAAGAACTGGGAAAGGGAGGCACAACTTCTTTATGTTTCCCAGTGTGCAGGGGTATTATTCAAGCTGCATCATCATGTTGCTACTCCCCAAAGTGCACCCAATCCATTCTGTGACTGATGTGGAGGGGGGAATCATGGCCATGCCATCTCCTCACTCTAGTTGGGGACATGTATGGCCCCAAGAAGTACATAGAAGGAGCAGTCCCTACAGTTCCCTCAGCACAGGGACTGCAATTGTCTCTGTGCTTGTGTGGGGCATGCATAGGAGTGGCGAAGATTCTGAATACCTTCCTTCCATGCATCTGCACACAGGCCATAGTATCTATTTAACTGCCTTTCTGTTATACCAGCAGCAGGGCTGTCTGCCCTGTCACCCATGCCCTTCTATTCTGCAGCTGTCTGAGAAAAGATGACACATTTAAAAGTCACCCATGTCATGTGGAAAGAATAGCAGCAGCAGGAGCAGTGGCAGTGTGCTCCCATTTTTACTCGTGTTCTTTCCAGGGTAAGCCTACAGACCTGGCCCAGAGTCCATATGAATTTCTAGCAATTATTGAAGGAGATTAGGCAAGAGGGCCAGAAGAATTGTCTCTCTGGTTCCATAATGCCAAACAGCTTCCATCAAAGAGTTTTGCTTGTTAAGTGAGTCTGAGGAACAGGACAGGATTAGAAAAATTATGCCAGTGGCTGTAGGGGGCAGTTTAAATGCAGGCTATTGAAGTTGTAGTTCAAAAATTCCAAGGTTTAATGAATCTCAATGGGTAGATTTATCTTAAAATTGCAGATTGTAATTAGAAAAATTAGACTAATTAGAACTGATTTATTATACATATGCATTTAAGCTTATTTGAAAGTAAGATATTTGTGCCTAACTTCAGAATGACTGGGTGTTAATGTGCAAAGTGTTTTTTTTCCCTTTTTTAGTAGAAGGTGTTGCAAAATCTGCTTATATTTCTCTTCTATGCATTAGACTTTCATGCTGTTTCTCTTTTATTAAATATTTAAAACTCTTCTAAACCAAACAGAGATTATTTTTTGGTCCTGCAGTCTTTGACTCTAACTAATAACCAGTGATGGGCTGCCAAAATCTTAACAACCGGTTTCCTATAAAAAGTTCTGAATTAAGGGGTGCCCCAGTATGTATTTTTTGTACCAACAGGGTTACCATACGTCCGTATTTTCCAGGGAGGAATTTTAAAAATTCCTCCCGGACAGCGATTTAAGAACCAAAAAGCCTGACCTGTCCGGGAAAATACGGATGTATGTTAACCCTGCCTAAAGTTCTTTTTTAAAAAGATGGGCCTGAACTAGAAATGAGCTCCATTTCACGTATGGGTCCCCACCACTCCCTGGGGGTGTGCTAGGGTGACCAGATGTCCCGATTTTATAGGGACAGTCCCGATTTTGGGGTCTTTTTCTTATATAGGCTCCTATTACTCCCCACCCCCTGTCCTGATTTTTCACACTTGCTAACTGGTCACCCTAGGGTGTGCACATGTGTGGGTCCCAGCTGCGGGGTGGCTGGAGGCAGGGGCTGGCTGCGGGCAGGGTGGTGGGTACTCACGGGGAGAGCAGCAGGACAGAGCCCAGGCCCAGCAGAGCAGCCAGGGACCCACCAGGCAGCAGCGGGAGCCCCTGGGCCAGGGGTCGGGGGAGCAGCAGCAGCAGCAACAGGGCTCATGCCCAGGGCCAGGCGGCAGCCCACATGGCTCCCACAGCGCAGCGCCCCCGGCGGCCGGAGGAGGAATTACATCACTTCCCGGCCGGAGCCCATCAAAGCCTCAGCGCCCCCTGCAGGGAAGCGGGTTAACAACCGGTTCTAAAACTGCTTCAAAATTTAACATCCGGTTCGTGTGAACCGGTGCGAACCGGCTCCAGCTCACCACTGCTAATAACCCCAAAACATGAAATTTGGATATTAATTTTATTTCAGAGGACTCCTTTTATTATAAATTCTAATGCAAATAACTAAAACAACAAAAGCACCTCAAACTAAGCAGTTTTTTGAATGGCGATCTTTGTTAGTCGCATAATTGCTGTGTGAGTTGTAAAGCTTTAAAATCGGTGTAGATATAAATGTGAGTAATATTAATATGTGGGTTATATTCAGATTTAAATTTCTATTAATATTCATAAGTCTTAAGGTTATTATTATTATTATTATTTTATTATGGACTTTTAATATACATAGTAATGCTATTAGCTCTCATTACTGGATGGTACATAAAATGTTGTTCACTGTTAATGTAGTTAAGAATGGATTTCTCATCTTAGAAAGGCTGGGTGTCAGGGTAATGAAAAATGTGCCATTGTTAAAATTTCAGTGGCCTACATATGACCATGTAACAGTTTCATGGTTGGAACTGAGCTCTAGTTTCCATGTTTAGAAGGGAAGGGAGAGGGAAAGGAGAAGAGTTTAGACCTACTTGCTTTGCCTCATTCCCTGTATATTTCTTCCCTACCAGCACAGGGTATCATTGTAGACAATAAAAAAATGGATGGAAATAAGAAAAAATGACGTAATGTTCAGGGACTGGATTAGATTCACCCTCATCACTGCACAAAGGTGCAAATTTCATCACTACACCAACAAGATCTGAAGGGCATCAATGCGAATTCATTCCTGAGGAAAGCCAGGAGATATGGTATTATATCAGGGAGCAGCAGCTTTAATCTCCACTAGGGACCAAAAATCCTGCTGCAGGAGGATGCTCTAATCAGTGCATCCCCAGCTGGCCTAAGTATTAATATTGGGGGTTGTGCTGGCCTCCTATCCACCTGTGGCAGTCCCTGCGGACACCTTATATTGCCACAACTTCCCCCAGTGGACTGTGTCTTCAGTTGTGACCATATTTTATTCCAACTTTCCTAACATAGATTGTAGAGTGAATTGGCCTCCTAACTACAGAAAGAGTCTTGAAATTAAAATCAGCTTTATATGTTTCAAGCTTTTTTAAATATGGAGCCTTTCACCTGTTTGGCACAGCAATTAATATGGTTGTTCTGTAGCCTTTAGGGAATCGGTTGGTTGTTTCAGTTTTAAGTTCTAGAAGACATATGTCCATATCACTAAAAACAACCACCTTAACTGGCATTCTTGCTTCAGCCATTTCAGTGTAGCAGCCGAATGAACTATCTTCTTGACCTAGAAGTGGTTCCTCATGGAAATAGATGATGTCACTAGATGGGGAAGCTTGCAGTATTCATAATACTTTTGTTTTCCACAGCATATCTTATCCAAAGATCACAAACAACTTTACTGCTATTAATGAATTAAGCTATCTCATAACGTCCCTGTAAAGTAGGTGTTAACCCCCTTTGGCAATGGAAAAACTGAGTCACAGAAAGGTAAGTAAGTTGCCCAAGGAAAGAAAGCATGTCTGTGGGAGGAGAATCCAGAGCTCTTGACTGCCAGGCCTACGCGTTAACCACTGGATCATACATTCTCCCATGTCCCTGGTGTACTTAGCATAGGGTTAAACGGAGAACTTCAATGTCCAAGTCTGTCAAACTGTCATATGTCCCAAATGCTAGCTTTGCTGTAAAACCCATGATTAAAGCCTTTGCTATTTTATTTAATTTGTTGTGGAAAATCTAGTGTTAATGAAGTGTCTGAGTTTGAGAAACTTTGAGAACATTGGCTGTGCCAGTGAAAGGATGGATGTTGGCAATTCTGCATGCAAGGTACTGAAGTTTGATTGCGGAGCGGGGGGAAGGTTTGGAATGAAGGACAACAGCATGTTTAATGGCTATGGGACCAAAGTTCAAGTTCTCAGTAAGAAGAGTGTTACCAGGACAAAAGACATGGAATAAAGGGAATTTTTCACCCAGAGGGAGAATTTTTTCCTTCAAGTATTCAGCAGAAAGAAGATACGGAATAGACACTAGTTCAGGAAGGTCTTGGCCCTTCAACTGATAGTGTGCCAGTTGTTGCGCATGTCCAGGGTCCCACTGAAGTTAACAGGACTCCATGCAGCCAAAATGAGATGCCTGTGAATGATCAGTTTCAGGCCTAGGGCCCCAGTGAATATGCTGCTGGAAAGAGACAGAGGGATAGTGTGTGAGTTGAGGGGAAATGTAAAGTTGGTTGACATAAGAAAATCTGGAAACGAACACAAAACAGGATAGCATAGAATGCAATAATAGATGTTAATCAACAACAACCATTGAGATCATGAAGAATGGTGCAATTCGGAAGTTACAGCTGTTGCTTTTAGAAGTGACATACTGCATGTAGAAAAATGGGTGTAGAGGAAAAAATTCTAATTTATTTAGTAAAAGAATTCTTAATTATTAGTGATTAGAATGATTAATTGTAAATTTTATGAGTTTCCTTTTATGACTTTAGAAAATATGGTGACAAAATGTGACATTCTATCATCCATTATTTATTTCAACTTCATTATAGTCTTCCCAACTTCCAAGAAAATTCTGCTTGTAATGAAGTTAATAATACAGATATTACATCAGGAAAGATCACATCAGGCTGGCATTTTAATTTAGCCACCTTTTCTTAATGTGGTGGTAGGAATTTAAATAAAAATCATTAGATCAGATAGAATAACTCATCCAATACAGCGTGGAGAAATGTCAATATTGACACTTGCAATGATCTTATATGCACATTTCATGTATAATTGATTAATGCTATTATATATATGTGATCATGTCTTCCAAATAAGAAATTTCTATAAGGTTAAACACAATGATCCTTACTAGATGCAATAATTACAAGGCCCAAACATTTCTGATAAATTTTAGATTAATAGATGAGATGACATTTAAGGACAAGATGTATGTAAAGTTTAAAAGAACATTACATCTCCCCAGTGTGTCATTATTTATATAATAAAAATGGTTGTAATAGTAGTCACCTTCACCCCCAGGTAGTCCTTTTCTGATAGACAAAAGAACCCAATGGCAAAATCTTATTGCTAATGTAGCAATGGGCCCAATTCTTCACTTCTTTCATTATAAAAATCATTTACAACTGTGAAAGGGTAGGTGTAAATGCTACCTGATCACAGTGGTAGCAATTTATGCTAACTTGCACCCCCTTTGCACAGCTATAAATGACAACACAAGGTACAAGGCAGTAACTGTCCCTGTTAAAATTAAAAAAGCCACCTTTTATAAGCCCGAAAGGCTTTTCTTTAGGTATGTGCCTATTGAACAGTAAATGTCCATTCCTAAAGTCCTGAATTTTTGTTTTTGTAAGGAGTACCAGGTCAGGCCCTTAATTATCTACATTCTTATGAGATGTCTACAGGAAGGACTGTGGCGGTTCAATGATGAGACAGAACACAGATTTATTCAAGCAAGCAAGCTGGTCAGCTGAAATGGGCTGCTGCCTGTCAGCTTTCCACCTTCTCCTTTATTATATTTCTCCCCCCTGCACATTACCTACTTTCACCGCAAAGGAATGCATGACATTGATTAATATTCTTGTTTTTCAGCTTCTATCTACTACATTCTTAATTCTCAGGCCTTAAGGCCAAGCCAAGGAAGCTTCCCACGATTACTGTCCTTTAATCAAGTTCCCACCTTTAATCAAGTTCCCAGGGTTCATATCTGGTCCTCGTCCTTGGACGGAGCAATGTGTTGCTCCTCACAACGGTCAGGGTGTGCCCTGACTGTTTGCAGGTGGATGGACCAAACATGGGCCCTTCATCTCCCCCTTTTTGTTTAATTATACTCGGCCCTCTCATGGGAGCCGTCAATTTGCTTTTGCGAGCAATTTAACTCCCAAACAGACAAGGACATAACTCGGGGAGCTTGCCAGGGCGTATCTCTACAAAGCCTTAGCAAAGAGGGAATACATTGTACACAGCAGCAGCAAAAAATAAGCCCAATGATTATAAACACAGCATAACCAAAAAGTTGTCGCAGCCAGCCTAGAGATGGCTTGTACTAGTGCAGTTAACCACACGCACACAGGTGACATCGTTGGCCCCGGCCGGGTACGGTGTGTGGAGGGATATAGCCGTATGAGGCAAGGTATAATTGGCCGGGCCCCAATTAGCCATGCCAGAGTACTGGGAAGAGAGATTCGCGTAAGCAGCGAGCATCGTCTCATTCCCTATCTCCTCAGGGTGATGACATACTGGAATAAGGCATGTACCTAACAATTCTCCGGCTTCTACAGAATTAGACAAGCAAAAGTGGGTAACATTTGCTATTGAAACCAATCTTTCCCATATGTTATACGTCATTCGGGCCCGTAACGGGGGATGCGCTTCCGAGCCAACCCCTACAGGAAATAGCAGGCACAAAAGGCATACAATCAGTACAGAGTTAGCAGTGATTTGGGCGAGAATCGCCACAAACAAAGTCTCAGGAGTCTCTGGCTGTTGGTTTGCTGCCAATCTTCGTTGAGCCGCCGCGACCAATGCTTTTACTGCTCCCCATGTCACGGGCTGGCTTGGGGCGCTACGCCTCTTCCGTTTCCGTCCCGCCGTTGTTGACCCGGGAGGCACCGCGTTCTCCTCCAAGGTCAGCTGAAACTCCGGTATGGGGTTCGGCAGCCCCTGGCGCCATGCCATGCTGTTTCAGTGCCGGTCGCACACACCGGGCTGGAACCCACAACGGTCCTGCAGGGAGAGACACCGCAGCATATCCCCGACCCCAAGTGATTAGAGGTACTGGGCCCAGCCACTGCGGATCAGGCAGCTGACGGTAAAAGACACGCGGTCTTTCCAGTACCTCAGATTTGTGAAAATGCCGATCCGCGGGGGTCTGCTGATCTGCGTTCAGCGTTAAGTTATTTAAAGTAAACAAAAGGATATGCATTTGTTGTTGAATGTCTCCTAAGGTTCGGAGACGCAGCTCCCCTTGTTTTAATTGTTTATCAAGCAAGGTTTTGAGCGTGCGATTGGCACGTTCAACAATGGCTTGGCCCGTGGAATTATAAGGGATCCCGTGTTTAAGACGGACGTCCCATCGGGCACAAAAGGTGGAGAGAGCTGTGGAGCAGTAGGCTGGGGCATTATCTGTTTTAATCTGGCTTGGGCGACCCATAACAGAAAAACAGGCTAGCAAATGGTGAATCACTTTGGCAGTGGCTTCCCCACGCTGTGGGGTTGCCCAGAGAAATCCTGAATAAGTGTCAACAGAAACATGTAAAAAGGAATAGGGGCGGAATTGTGGCACGTGAGTGACATCCATTTGCCACAACTGATTCGCTGCGGTACCTCTGGGGTTAACGGCATAAGAAAAGGTAGGGGCAGCAGCGGCACAGTGGGGGCAGGAACGAACAATGGAACGTGCATGATCAGTAGGAATGTGAAACTGCCGGGCCAAAACTGAGGCAGACTGATGAAAAAAGGCATGGCTTTCAATGGGGTCAGAAAAAAGAGAATTTACCTGACCACGTAGCGCGCGATCGGCGCGCGCATTGCCCTCAGTGAGTGACCCAGGCAAAGGGGTATGACTGTGAATGTGAGCAACAAAATAAGGAAAATTACGAGTGGAGATAAGATATTGCAAAGACAAAAATAGGCGAAGGAGGTCCGCATCGACCTGAGGGGTAATAAGGGCAAGGGGTAAATGATCAATCACTTGATAAACATAATGGGTGTCCACAATTAAATTAAAGGGACAATCAGCAAAAAGTTGAAAGGCCAAAATAACAGCAGCCAGTTCCGAGCGCTGCGCGGAACGCTGAGGCAGTGTAAAACGAGAATGCCAGCGAGGGGGGTCACCGGATTGATAGGTGACAACACCTCGATGTGAAGAGCCATCAGTAAAAAGAGTAACAGCAGAAACAATGGGTTGAGAGTGGCTAAGACGATGAACAATTAGAGGCACCTTTTGGGTAATTACCAACCGAGGATCTTTTGGGGGGTTATAAGAAATTTCTCCCACATAATCACAAAGAGCAACCTGCCAAGCCAAAGAGGTGTGGCACAAGGAATCAAATTCACTACGGGACAAGGGGAACACAATATCAACTAAATCAGTGCCAGTGAGTTGCACTGCACGGTGGCGGGCTTTACGAACAAGATCAGACAGGGCATCTAGATAGGGGTAAATATTCCGAGGAGGAGTGGAGGAGAGGTACAGCCACTCTATGATAGAGACGGCTGTATTCGTACGGGGTACAAACAGAGCCGCAGTGGGCGTATGAGGGGTGGCAAGAAGAATCAACCGTAGGGGACGGACCTCAGGGGGTCTGTCCACAAACTGCTGACTCAATGCTGCATTAATTTGTCGAATGCAGGCAATGTGCTCTTCAGTGATGGCAATAACTGCACCCGGTGCTCGGGCTCCACGTAGGAGCTCGAACAACGGCTGCAGCATTGAGGTGGGGAGACGAAAATAGGGCCGAATCCAATTTAAATGACCCAAAATCTGTTGTAATTTAACAAGGGTTAGGGGTTGAGGTAGAGTTAGTGCCGGACGAACCGGAGCAGCATAGGTTTGTAAAACCTTATGGCCGAGGTAGTGGTAGGGATAAGAGCGTTGGATTTTTTCTGGTGCCACCAACAGGCCATTGTGGCCGAGAATTTGAGACAAAGATTCAATCTGTTGTTCCGTGACCTGGGGACCACTAAGCAAAATGTCATCCATATAATGGTAGACCTTTAGCGTAGGGTACCGGGCACGGAAAGGGGTGAGGGCCCGATCCACAAAAAGCTGACACAAGGTTGGACTATTTTGCATTCCCTGGGGTAAGACCTTCCACTGATACCTTTGAGAGGGTTGCTGATTATTATATTGTGGCACCGTAAACGCGAATTTTTCGCGATCTTGCGGGCAAAGGGGGATGGTGAAAAAACAATCTTTTAAATCTAACACACAGAGCTGATCGGTTTGACGAATTAAATTTGGATTTGGCAAGCCAAACTGCAAGGGGCCCATAGGTTGGATGCGTTTATTTATTTCCCTTAAATCATGTAACAGCCGCCAAGCACCAGATTTTTTCTTAATAACGAACACCGGGGTGTTCCAGGGACTAGTAGAGCACTCCAAGCGCTGTGCCTGCAAATGCTGCTGCACAAGCGAATGAAGTGCTTTCAGCTTTTCTAGAGGGAGGGGCCACTGGTCAATCCAGACGGGCTCTAAGGATTGCCATACCAAGGGTAATGCGGAGGGCAATGTGGGTGAGGGAGGGTTTTGAGCCATCAGATATTAATATCGAGGGTGGTGTCCAGCTTTGTAAGTAAATCACGGCCCCAAATATTGAGGTGGACAGGGAGCACAAAAGGGCGGATAGTAGCAAGGGCACGGCCTCCCGGTTTAGAGACCGTGACCCAAGACAAACTCTGTCGCCCGGGTTTACTACCCCCGATCCCCCACAACTCTTTAGAAGGAACCGTAGGCCAACTAACCGGCCACTCCGGATCACGAATCACCGTAACGTCAGCTCCAGTGTCCACCAGCCCTGTGAAGGGAACATCATTTAAGAGAAGTGTTAACTGAGGTTTCGAGGGGCGGACTGACATTGTCAGAGCAACAAGTGGAGAGGACGTGCTGTGAGACGGCGAGTGAGACAACGTTGATCCAAAGCCGCCTCCGCCCCGAGCTCGATCCTCGGCAGCTGGCACCTGATAGGGGACTAAAATCAATTGTGCAATTGATCGTCCACGCGGGAGCGACTGTGGAAGATGAGTCCACACCTGAACCTTAATAATGCCGGTGTAGTCGGCATCAATGACTCCGGGGATGACAAAAAAGCCCTGTTTCCCAGCATGAGAGCGAGGGAGAACGAGACCCACAAAGCCGGCAGGGAGAGGTCCCGTCACCTGAGTAGGTATGGCGCAGACCTCCCCTGGCAGCCGAAAATCAGTGTCCTCCTGCATGATCAAATCAAGCCCTGCACTTCCAGCAGTCGCCGCCCTCATAGAGTCTATGGATTTTAAGGCAGAGGAACGGTTGTCTGAGTGGGAAACACCCCCGTTTGGCCCTGGGTTCGGGGGGTACCCGCTGCGCGGTTTCCCGACCCGCTACGACACTGATTAGCCCAGTGATAGCCCTTCCCACACTTGGGGCACTTCTTTGAGGGTCGAGCGGGTGCCTTTGATGAGCGGCACTCCCGCTGAAAGTGACCCTCCTTACCACAGCGGTAACAACGCTTCCCTGCCCTCCCGGTTTTTCTCAGGGCGGCAGCCAGAACTCCAGCCTTATGGGCTTGTGTGCCGATGTTCTGGCACGCCCGTAGCATGTCTGAGAGCTCTAAAATGCCAGAGACTTGCGCCGTCTGGAGAGCACGGCGGCAATCCTCATTCGCATTCTCAACCGCCAATTTTAACAGGATCTCCTGAGCGGCCACAGCATTATCCACCTGTCGGAGGATAGCCTCCTGCAATCTGTTGGTAAAATCCAGAAAGGACTCTGATGCACCCTGACGGATACTGACAAAGCTTTTTGTAGGCTTGCCTGAATCCGGGACCCTCCGGAAAGCATGCTGGGCGCAGGTGGAAATGATAGGGAAGAAGACCTGAGGGAGTTGGGTCTGCTGCTCAACGGTAGCAAACTGTCCCTCCCCTGCCAATTGCTCATAAATAACATTAACACCTGCTGCTCTATGAATCTGGGCCTGACGGTCCGCCTCCTGCCGATACTCACTGACCCAAATAACATACTGACTGGGTGACAACATCATGCGCAACAGCGCCTTCCAATCTTCAGGGATCAAGGAGTACCCACTACCTAGCCCTTCAATGAGACCATGCACAAACGTGCTAGTCAGACCGAACTCGCGAATCGCCTTCTTTACCTCTCTAACCACCGAGTAAGGCAATGAAACCCAGGTTCCCACCGGGTTGCCCTGGTCGTCATTCTGCCAGGTCACCGGACAAACTGAGACCAGCTCAGCCAGCTCCTCTGCTGTAAGATCTGAGCGAGTCTTCGCTGCGTGAACCATTTGTTGCACCAGCGAAAGCCTCTGAGCAGATGCAGACGACCCCGTGGGGGGCCCCGAAGCATGGGGTCCTAGGGGGGGAGGGTAATCACACACCGGCTCCGGCGGGGAAGGTAAGGGAGGCGGTGGTAAAAAAGGCACTGGGGGCGAAGCAGGGAGAGGGATGGCTGCAGGAGCCGACGGCGGTGGCGGAATTGGCAGCCCCTCTATTGGCGCGAGAGAAGGTTCTTCCGAGGCGACACACTGTGTTGCATCGGTAGGAGGGGGGGCGGCTGCAGGAGCCGACGGGCGTGGCGAGATCACCAGCCTCGCGACGGAGGGCCTGTCCGAGGCGACACGCTGTATCGCATCGCGGCAGAGGTGCCAGGCATGTAAAGCCTGCACGGGCGCCCGAGGTTCTTCATGCAATGTCTGGCCCAAACGCTCCCAGTCCGCTAGCTTAAGGGTCCCGGCTTCAGGGTACCACGGGCACTGGGCACTCACCTCCTGTAACAGGAGAGTGAGTTCTCGAGTGGGGCAGACATGCTGAGCCTTACGCAGCAAATACTGTAGCTCAGTGCGATGTTGCACTTGCAAAGCAGAGAGGGAACTTCCCATACTTACCACAACGAAAAATACTCACCGGGATCCACGAAGTGGATGAGTGACGCGTCTGAAACCCTTGCCGGGCGAGGTGAGTGCTGAGGGCCCCACGTTGGGCGCCAGTTGTGGCGGTTCAATGATGAGACAGAACACAGATTTATTCAAGCAAGCAAGCTGGTCAGCTGAAATGGGCTGCTGCCTGTCAGCTTTCCACCTTCTCCTTTATTATATTTCTCCCCCCTGCACATTACCTACTTTCACCGCAAAGGAATGCATGACATTGATTAATATTCTTGTTTTTCAGCTTCTATCTACTACATTCTTAATTCTCAGGCCTTAAGGCCAAGCCAAGGAAGCTTCCCACGATTACTGTCCTTTAATCAAGTTCCCACCTTTAATCAAGTTCCCAGGGTTCATATCTGGTCCTCGTCCTTGGACGGAGCAATGTGTTGCTCCTCACAACGGTCAGGGTGTGCCCTGACTGTTTGCAGGTGGATGGACCAAACATGGGCCCTTCAAAGGACAATATGGAGGTGATAACACCATGGTTCCTGAAGCCAGTAGTAACACTTTTCTCCCTAGCCTCATCTCTGATGAACACAATCTAAAAAGAGCTTTCTTAATATTAGTAGTCCATTATTTGTGAAATCATAAATACTTACGGAAGGCAGTCCATAGTGTGGAAGTATAACATTGTATAAGGGGACATGCTGGATACATTGTATATGAGAGGGCATGCCAAAACATGTTACAAAGTATCTGAGGGAGCACACGTAGGGACAGTTAGCTTTTGAATGGAGAAGCAATTAAGATAGAGCCAGCACGTCTAAGAAGCAGGCATCAGAATGGAAGGTGTGAAGGGCAATTAGTTAAGTTAACTGGAAGCTGTTAAAGGAGATTGTTAAGGGTGGCAGGTAATTGAAGATACATGACTGGTCTCAGGGATCTCGAAGGGTGGTGACTAAAATCTTTTTCTTCTTTTGTCTGTAACTTCTCTGTAACTTGTTCTCCAGCAAGCTGTATAAATTAAGAGACACAAGCCCCACTCGGGGGGCTCACTTCTAAATGTATTAGCAGAGCAGCTTTGCTAATAAAACAGAGTGGTCTGATAAATTGTGAGTCTGAGTCAAACTTTGACAACTGGGAAGCCACATTCCGAGTATGGGTAGGTGAAGAAGGCTGAAATAAAACAAAAAACAGCTTTCATATCAACCTGAACTCAATTTTATCCTGCTGTCCATCAATCCATCACATTTACAATGTGCCTGTCACTGTAATATCTAGACTGATAAGGAGAGCAGTGTAAGGTACTAGGAGTCAGGACTCCTGGGTTCTATTCTTCACTCTGTCACTGACAGCCTTGGTAAGGCAATTTATCACTTTTGCGCTTCAGTATACCTGTTTGTAAATAGGGATAATACAACGCTTGCCAACTTGACAGCGGTATTACAAGTCCTAATATTTGTAAACTGCTTCATGTTCGTGAAAGATATACAAAGTATTATTATATGACTTTTGCTTTAAAATCTCTCCCCTAGCTCCAATTTACCATCTGACAGAAGACTATCTTTTCAGTAACTGTTGATTCCTGCTGTTCCCTCTCTTCTCCCCAGCCAGCTATCCTGGCTATATTTATAGGCTGAACCCTTGGCTCAAAGATAAGTTATCCTTATCAATTTGATCCTTTTCTATCCTCCTAGCCTTGCTGACCTTCTCATTTTATCCTTATATCATCCAAGTCTACACCCACTTCTAATGAAAATTTCACTTACTGGGCTGTTGCCTTGAGTCAGTGTTATGACCTCAGACTTACTGAATCTTCTCTTGTGACATGAAACCCCAGAACTGTGTAAGATATATGACTATACGCTAGGGACTGGGCTAAGCTGATGAGTCATATATCTACGTTTCTTTAGCGCTATTTTATGTTTGCCACAGCGCTTCATTCTGTGGGCACAAAAATGTTATTGGTGCTTTGGCACGCTATTATAAATGAAGTGAAAGCTGAAGTTGTAAAATAAAAGTTGGAACCTGTCTACTAAATGAGAGGCTCCCAGTGAATGTTGGCGTCTTTCTCTAGTGGCTCTCTCATGCCTCCAATTAATAAAAGGCACCTAAAAATAAACACAGTGAAAGTTATGACACCAGATCCATCGGCACAGCTGAGCTATGCTTTGCGGAGGGGAAGTAATATGCCACCTTTATGCCCCCTTGTTCCTGGGACAGCTGGGAGCTGATTTGGTTCTCAGTGAAAACTAGAGCCTATGTAGGCTGCAACGGTCTCCTGGGGCTGTTTTGCTCTCTCAAAACCACTGGAGCATTGTGCATTAAGGCCATGCTCTTTTCCACACCTATCTTCTCAGAACACCCCTACACTGTGGATGAAAGCAGAAGAGCAGGAGCAACTGGTGTATAACTAACTTTACTGGCTTTATGTCATAAGGGATTCTCCTATGCCAGCGGAATCTCCAAGTGGCTGTTTAAATCAGATTTCCACCACAACATCCTAAGGAAGACAGAAATGGGCTGTTTCAAAAGTCAGATAAGCTCTTACATCTCAGGCCTCCAAGAGATTAAGCTACTGCATGTTGTCCCCATCGTGGCTCACTGCAGCAGGGTGGATAGCTGCTGCCCCACATTAGTTTTGCTCCCAGGTTGGAAGATGGGTCAGGCCCATGACCACGGGGGGTTCCCTCAAAATGCAGGGTCCAAAGCAATCCTTTGTGTTTATGGTTAAGACTAGATTTGCAGCAAATAGTTTCAAAATTTTAAAGACATAAGTCTTCAGAAGACATAGATTAGCACCTGAAAGCACGGCTCTTGCCTTTCATTTCTGAAGAAGGACTTTTCTAACTCATTTGCTCCTACAGTTCTCATAATTTTTGGCATTTTTTGATAGCTGTGAGAGGAATACAGGTTATTATCCCTTTACATGAGGGATATAAGATGCCTTACTCCCAAGTACTGCTGACTCCACAGCAGAGACCACGTTGGATACACTATTTGATGGGTTTAAAGCAGAATTCAACAGTATACTAGATAAAAGGGAGTTGGGAAGGGGAAAGGGATGGAAAATTGATGTTCTCACCAAATGAACAGATGATTCTGGCAAGATTTCCAGGAAAAATATGACTGTAGCTAAAATGCAATCACACTGAAATGGATCTGTAGTGACTGACCTCACAGAAGACCAATCTACTATACACTAAAAGAGAATTACTTTAAAAAAGAGGTGGACTGACCATAAAGCAAGTTGTCAGTCTGACCAAGTACAAGTATTTTACCCACTCCCCATTCCAACAGTGTCTATTTGTGTTGACAGTTTTCTCTGTTATCTGCTTGAAACAGTGCCTTGAAGTTAAGGAAGCACTTGCATTTCATTAGAACCTCTCAGTTTCTTAGCAGTCTAACACAATTTGCTACAGTACTTAACTCTGAAATAGGAACTGATGTCAATGTCATCATTACTGAATAAAGAGGAAAAAGGAGGGGCAAATAGTTTAACTATCTGATTTGCTGGGATGCTAGTGAGTGGTATAGAGGGGGAAAGGAAAGGTGGGGTTTTTAAAGTGAAAGAAAGCATTTCTTATCCATATAGGCCCAAATCCGGCAATACATTTAAACATGTGAGTAGTCCCATTGACATGCATGTGCTTCAGTGATTTGATGGAGTGGGGCTATATTATCCTCCAAACAAATTTAGGCCTAAATTCATCCCTGGCATAGCTCCAGTGAAGTCAATAGAATTACATCAGGGGTTAATCTGTCTTCTTGTGCAAAATCCTGATTTGGTCTATGATGGGGCGGGCTCCCCATAGCGGCCTTGAGAGAGTTGAATTAGGCCAGGCAGGCCCAATCAACCAAATCCACAGCAAACTGGGGAGAGATTTAGGCTACAAGGAGGTCACTAATTGCAAGCAAGTTCACCTCTGAGGGAAAAGGTGGGGCTTACCTAAAGCTAAGAGACTAGTAATGGAGAGGTTGCAGGGTAGTGGTCAATCTCCCTGAGGGAAGGAGAGATAGGAATCCCTGGGGCCTAGTAGACCCTATGAGACTCAGATCTGGCTAGGAGGAGTGGAAGCAAGATAGGACGTTGTCATAAATATAAAGGGAAGGGTAAACCCCTTTGAAATCCCTCCTGGCCAGGGGAAAGCTCCTCTCACCTGTAAAGGGTTAAGAAGCTAAAGGTAACCTCGCTGGCACCTGACCAAAATGACCAATGAGGAGACAAGATACTTTCAAAAGCTGGGAGGAGGGAGAGAAACAAAGGGTCTCAGTCTGTCTATATTCTGTCTTTGCCGGGGATAGACCAGGAATGGAGTCTTAGAACTTTTAGTAAGTAATCTAGCTAGGTACGTGTTAGATTATGATTTCTTTAAATGGCTGAGAAAAGAATTGTGCTGAATAGAATAACTATTTCTGTCTGTGTATCTTTTTTGTAACTTAAGGTTTTGCCTAGAGGGGTTCTCTATGTTTTGAATCTAATTACCCTGTAAGGTATCTACCATCCTGATTTTACGGGGGGATTTCTTTATTTCTATTTACTTCTATTTCTATTAAAAGTCTTCTTGTAAGAAAACTGAATGCTTTTTTCATTGTTCTCAGATCCAAGGGTTTGGGTCTGTGGTCACCTATGCAAATTGGTGAGGCTTTTTATCCAACGTTTCCCTGGAAAGGGGGGCTGCAAGTGTTGGGAGGATTGTTCATTGTTCTTAAGATCCAAGGGTCTGGGTCTGTAGTCACCTAGGCAAATTGGTGAGGCTTTTTACCAAACCTTGTCCAGAAAGTGGGGTGCAACGTTTTGGGAAGTATTTTGGGGGGAAAGACGTGTCCAAACAGCTCTTCCCCAGTAACCAGTATTTGTTTGGTGGTGGTAGCGGCCAATCCAAGGACAAAGGGTGGAATATTTTGTACCTTGGGGAAGTTTTGACCTAAGCTGGTAAAGATAAGCTTAGGAGGTTTTTCATGCAGGTCCCCACATCTGTACCCTAGAGTTCAGAGTGAGGGAGGAACCTTGACA
The DNA here is from genome assembly GCF_015237465.2 of Chelonia mydas. Lineage (NCBI taxonomy): Eukaryota > Metazoa > Chordata > Testudines > Cheloniidae > Chelonia > Chelonia mydas. Next base: position 85,790,286 of record NC_057851.1, on the reverse strand, counting down.
GACGTAGTCCAGAGATGAAAGCAGTAATGTTAGGTAAGCTGCAGACCTTGACTTCCCTGGACTGGAACCCAGAGTAGACGGTGGGTCTGGGTTTCCGTACCAACCACTGCAGAGTGGTACTGCTTGGGGCAGTGAATTAGAAGACTGCCTGGGTCACTGCAGGAGTGATCGGGTCAGGCTATTGGGCGTGAGGGCTGCTGATGCTGCTTGAGCAGAAAGATTTTGAAGGACTCCACCCTGGAAGGAGAAACCACTTAGTGACCTGGCTGGAGGGCCAAGCTGTGAAGAGGAAGCTTTAGCTCCTGAAGCGAGAGAGGAGCCGCAGAGTGAGCAAGAGACAGAGAGTGATGGATGGGGTGTTAGCGTGGCAGAGCTAATCCCCAGAACAGCCACGAGGAGGCTCTGTTGAGTGGTGAGTAGTTTGCCCTGTCACAGGGGCCAATTCAGGAGTGATGTAAAAGGTAATATAAATTACTTATGTGGTGTAAATGGGTCAGAAAACAATGTAATGGGGAAAGGACTAACGTGCGCCAATACGGCAATCAGGGAGTGTGCACATTGAGTATAATTGACATTCTGAGAGAGCATAATGGGGGAATTTAATCAAGAAAATTTACCAGGAGAGTGCAAGATAAACAGTTTAAGGTTTACTTTGTTTTACATGATCTTGTTAGTAGCTTTTCCTGTTAAGCTCACTGCAAGTTACACTCACTGTGGCCTGAATCTCGGTTACACTACGATCCCGTTATTCTGACCTTATAGGGGATGGAAATGGCTGCTTGAGAAAGGCCCTTTGCAAGGAGCTGTGGTTGGTGCAGAAATGATTTAAGGAGTCTACACTAGCCCAGTTCCTTGCTCATGTCATAGGGGGTATGCTGGCTAGAAAGAATGGCCCATAAGGGGTCCCTAGAAGTGTAGGTTGCTCTAACTTACACTGGGAGCCAGGCACAGCCCTAGCATACAAGGAGCACTGGGGTGACCAAAAGCCACTTTTTGTTCCTCTGTCCCTATGCCAGGCACAGGAATGGGACAACTGAAAATCGGCCCCCTGTGAGTCAAATTGGTGCAAGGTACATGGCTACAGTCATTTTCTATCCCAGTGTTCCCTGCCATCATTTACATGGGTTCACTTTATCCACAGAGGCCAATGGGAGTTGCATACCCCATAAGCATCAGCAGAAGTAGTAACTTATACCACCCGTTGCATCATTGCAGAATCTGATTCATAGAAAAGGAACTCAATCATTCAGGTGTGTGTGTCACAGAGGGGAGGGTTAAATTTTCTACACAACAGGGTGCCAAGCAAGGTGGCATAATTATTAACAGCAACAAATAAAGATTTTCCTTTTCGTAAAAAAAGAAAAAATTATATGTCACTCGAGTCATGTGCAAACACTGTAAATCATATCAAGGCTCCCCTCACCCCTTTTGCTTTTTAAATTTCTTTAGTATATCTGAAGAGGCAGAGACAGGGGCCCCAAAAGCTTCAATAAAATGTTATGTGTGACAGAACAGACAGCTGGTGAAAAGAGGAGACTCATCTTACGGCAAAGTGACATTGAGAGCTTTCAGAGATGCTTGCTGTGTTCACGCTAGAGAAAACCTTGATGTGTGCAATAATCTACAGCCACAGCCTTGAAGATTTCTCTCTCTCTCTTTCTTTTTTAACATCCCCAGTTCTCAATATACCTGTAAAGAATCAAGATGAGCTGAAGAGCACTCAGACAATTTGTATGTGATTATGTGGGCGACTATAAGGGAGAGATGTTTGGCATTATTATGACCTTTTCCTTTCTTTTATTTTTGTAAGTTGCTCTACACCTGTGCTGAGCTCCTAGCACCACTGAGCATCAGCAGTAGCCCAGCCATCATGCATAATTCATGCAATCAAAACTTTGCAACTGTGCAAAATTGTGTACCCCACATCCTGTGCGTCCCAATTGGCTTTCCATAGACTGTCAGACTTTACAACAGCGTGGCTCACTCAGTAGCCATAAACTGAAGCATTAATGAAGCTGCCTGAACTGCAGAGTGGAGAGTTGGTTAATAAGTCTCTGTTTTTCATTTTGATCAGCTGACGGGAGGTCCAAAGTGTTGGAAAAGCTTTAAAACAAAAACCAACAGCAAGAACAAAAAAAAATCATTGTTGCAGAATTGAGTAGGAAATGGACACAGATTTTAATAAAGGTTTTTACTTCTGATGGACAAAATTAAATATACCTTTGGAAACACCTACATGTTTCAAAATCAACCATCTCTTTTAGTAAGTAGGCAGTTAGATATGAATTGCTGAAATAAATGCCTTGGAGGCATTGTGACTATGGAAGTGTGTTATCTTAAATGTGTATATGCCTTAGAGTGAGTATGTCAGCCACAAAAAAAAAAAAAAGCATCAACCTCCCAAATTCCCCCCACTCTGCCTATGTTCTTTTCCCTTCATTCCCCTCCTTTCCGATATGTATGGATAGGCACTGAGCGTGTTGCCTCTAGAGAGAACAGCAGAACAATAGGTTTGGGAAATCTCTTTTGTCATTTGCTAAACATAGGGAGTGAAATCCAGTCTCATTGAAGTCAAGGGGAGTTTTCTCTTTGACTTCAATGGGGTCAGGATTGTACCCATGAGACATATCCTCAGTTGAAAATGACACCACTCCACTGATGTCAATGAAGGGAAAAATTTCTTCCTAGCTTCTGGCACTCAATGGTTGATTTATGCCCAGAATAGGAGTGTTTCTATTCTAATTTTAACATACTGTATTATATGTCTGTAGATATATGTATATATGATCCATATCCATTTCTAATTCACTGTTTGAATCCTACTAAACTCCTGATGTCAATGATATCTAGAAGCAATAAGTGCCACATGTTAATTATGCTTGTGTAAAAATGTATTTCTTTTTCAAAGTTTTTAAGCCATTGGCTTTTAGTTTTATTGTATGCTCCTGGATCTAGTTTACGAATTTGCCTTCCATTTTTATCCATCTATATTATGGCTCTTATTCATCTTCTCTGTAGACTAAATAGTCTCAAACTTTTCAATCTGCCCACGTACCCAGTTGTCTTCATAAACCTAATCACATTTGTCAGACATTTCTGAAAGACAAAACATACACCTTGAACGTCACTGGTAAGTCATCAGGAGACAGTGTTGCTCTTAGAGTATTGGAGTCATATGTACCCTGGAAGGTGCACCTCTCAGTGGATAGGTAGGCACATTCTGCACTAGCTTAAACTTCTTACTGGTGCAACCGTATGTGGAGAACATTAGAACACTAGTGTGGAGGTGACAGAGGCATGGATGATGGTAGAAAAGTGTGTATCAGAAAGGAAAAGTCACACACTTATAGACAGAAGTAGATGATGAAACACCGAAACTCCAACATTGTAAAACTTTGTCACAAATGGCAGCTGCATTTCTTCAACCAAGTCTCACATATCACTCATGCCAGCGCAACCCCCTGCCCGCAAACCATTTTGCCCCTGCATGAATTATGCCACAACCTGCTGGTCCCCATCCATTCCCTGATTTCACAAATATATTAGGTTATTCATTCCTCTGCTTCAGTTGGGCCTGATGTGATGGGGTTATTCAGCTGCATACAATCTGCATAGTGAATACGCTGAAGACCATGTTACCATACCAACACTTCTAACAACCTCATATACACAATGATCTGTGACAAAATCAACCCCTGCAGTATTCAGATGTGAGAACAATCAGGGCAAATGGGCATTGCCCAAAACTACATTTTGGAACCTCCCAAATGGATATCAACAGGACTGGTCAAAAACAACTGTATTCACCCCTAACAACTGTAAACACCCCAACCAAACATGGCCAGTACTATAAAAGTTAGCTCCTAAAGCAAATAGAATCAATTTGTAAATATTATTCTCCTCTATTACCACTGACTAGCACAACCAATACACTTCCAACTTCAAATCGAGTTCTAAAACCTGACTAATCAGAATCTAGGAAATCTGAAAATTCTAAAAATTTCCAGAGTTGATTTGCCACAATCTTCTCAATAGATTTCCCCCAGTAACTGGAAAGATAATCAGCATCAAGCAATGGATTCTTAAACAGGGACCTCACAGTAGTTCCTTTATATGTTGACAATCTGAACCAATCTGACAATCTGAATTTATGCTATGTGCCTCTACGTATTTTTCTAATTTATGTGTTTCCCTCTCAGCAGTTTGGTTACTGGTTACATTGCCAAACAAAAGGGTTTTTTTTGTTTTTAGTTTTTTTTAAATAGTAGAAACTGCTACTGCTGCGTTGACTTTTTACTCTCATCTATGCTATGGAGACTTTGTCTCCAGCTTCAATCTTCTTAATTAAGAGTGTACATTTAAAGTACCATGGCCACTGGTGCAGGGCTACTGACAGACAGTGACAAGCTAATGATCTAGAACAGGAAGGGAAATACAAAGTAGCCTATTAAAAAAGTTGTTGAATGACCTGCACCTCTGGAGTTATTCTGAATTATAAAAAATGCCCAAGCTGATAAAACAGTGCTACCACATACCATCAGTGCCAAAAGATACCTCTCCCTGCCTCCTCCTCCATAGAATTAACTGAAAAAACAAAAACCAGCTGCTGAAAAGCTTCTATCATTATATAATTTCTAGAAGAAGTGGCCCCAGTGCTCCAGTAGGTCCAAGAGGCAGCTGCCGGGAGTGAGCTACAACTCCTTGATCCTTGGCCACCTGATCCAGATGGAAGTTAGAGTAGGCTCCTTTTGTTCTAACTTCCACCACTGGTGTAAGCTTCCATAATGGAGCTTATGCCACCAGAGGATCAGGCATAGTGAAGCTTGGCTCAACCATGTTCCCCTGTTCCCCAGCCTTTTCCCCCCTCGTTCTTACACTGGAGGTTGGGGGAGCAGCTGGGATAGGAAGCAGCTGATCTGCCTTTGCCATCTATATGCTAGTGGAGGATCTTCCTACACTGGGTGATTTGTGGGGGAGGGAGGAATCTCTGGTAGTTTTTAATAGGCCTTGCAAAGTGCCTTAGAGGACCAGAGAATCTGGCCCAACGTTCTTAGAATTAGTTTATACTGCCATATTATCCTTGAAATACTTCCTACAGTGAATCTAGAAAATGTGATGGTGACTGGAAAAAGAAAACAATATGTTGCTGATTCTTCCAAAGTGGCCCTCCAATATTACTAAAAATTTTGTAAAGACCTGAATGGTAAAAAGTGGGTTTCTAACTTTAGCCTCCCAAAGCTGGAAAGCACTGGCCTTTTGTTCTCTTCTCCAAGCTTTGAACTTGCTCCATTACACTTCATCAGTGCAAAAGAATCTTTAAAATATCAAACAGGGGAAATACGTTGTCAAGAAGACTGGTGTCTTAAAATAAGGGAGCAGAACTCTATTTTTGACTGCAAAATAGACCTGTACCTGAACTTTGTTTAATTTGCTCAACTGATTGCAGGACAGAGATTTGGCTAATTTAATTGATTTTATGATAATGGTGAAATATTGTAAATGTTGCTGCCACATTCCATTCTTGCTTTTCTTATCTTCCTTTTACAGAACAGCAAAATATTATTATAGTATTGCAATAGTTTAAAACAATTTTTTCACTGTTGTGAAACTGATATAATTTTAACTTTAGATTTTACTATTTTTACATATGAATCATAACAATCATAGCCCTCTAAACAGGGAGAGTTAGGGAATTCCAGCTACCATACAGATGGTAAATTCTTTCTAGATGGGTCCCTATGAAATTTACAAAGCAAGAATATTCCTTATCACACTTTCAGTAGTCTCCTCCTGCACAACAACATAGATCAGATATTTTGCTTGCTTACTTGCTTGCAAGGGTAAATACCTCTGCCCTTCTTGGGTGTGCAGTACAGTGAATGGCTGTAGCTCTGTACAAGGTTCATTTTGGAGCCCAAACAAAGAGGCACTGGTCATTTACATGTCATGTAAATTTTTGAGTCCAGGTCCAAATCTTGGACATTGGCTCACACCTATTGCTGACTGCTGTGCACAACTGCCGGGATGCTGCAGCAACAAAAGCGCCATTGATTAGTTTCTATAACCACCCCTGATCTGGTACTAATTGAGTAATTCTGTGGTATTTTTGAAAAGAGCAGGAAGTGTCTTGGCCATCTACTTCTCACTATAACTGATATGATACACTAGGATTGTGTGCAAGCCATTGCAGTATTCATCAGATTATGCCATATGCCTACACTCACTGCACCACTAATATTTAATGTATTGCTTTGGGATATTCTGAGTATAAGAGCCATTATATAAAACCAAATTCTGTCCCAAAATCTTCTATGATGCTTGCATATGCATGTACTGGCACTGATTCTACAAGACATGCAGTGAAATGTGACTATGTATCTGACAGCAGAAATGAGCCCTGAAGTGCTTAGAAATTAGGGAAGTGTTTGCTGTTTCCAAGACTGCAGCTTTTCTTGACTTTGAAGTGTGAAGTGGTGAGTATTTTCATCACACCGTAAGAATTAAGGTTGTAACAGTCAGTACAGATGCCTGAATCCCCAACAGAATGGCTGTTTTATGCAGCCTCATGTTTTATGCAGATTAGGTTTTTTCCTGGTTTTTATTTTTTTTTTTTTTTGCATTGCTAGAGCGTATTAAACTTTAGTGAACCTAGACAGGAATTGGATTACAAAAATTACAGCTCATGTCATAATCTTTATGAAGAAATGAGGGGGAACAATTGGAAAAAGTATGTGGAGTGGGAGATATCAGGGATAAGAGGAGGAGACATACAGCAAACAACTTTCTGGTAAATGATGTGAAAACTGATTAAATATACAACACTACTTCACAGTCTATCTAGCAAGATGAAATTTACAGTATGAACACGGAATGAATTTTCTCAGAAGTGTTACTATTAAAAGTGCATCTGATGAAGTGAGCTGTAGCTCACGAAAACTTATGCTCAAATAAATTGGTTAGTCTCTAAGGTGCCACAAGTACTCCTTTTCTTTTTGTGAATACAGACTAACACGGTTGTTACTCTGAAACCTATTAAAAGCTGAGGTAAGTTGTATGAAAATGTTTACTTCCTCCAGATCAGACTATCATAGCCTATGTATAATTAACTGCTTGTTTTTTATATATATAAAGATATTGGAGATACTGAATACTTCCCAAACAACAATATATGCCTCACTGACACTCACAGTTAAGGAGAGTCTATGAAGTTTAAGGCCCCGGTGGTGCAAAAATGTATGCACCTGTTTACTTTGTGCACTGTGAGTAGTTTCCTTGGGGACCTGATCCTGAGCCATTAAAGTCAATGGGAGCTTTACTATTAACTTCAAGTGGGCACAGGCTCAGACACTGGGTGGAAAAAAATGCGTCCCGAAAGTTATACTGCATATTTTAGGCACACGCATATTTCTTTGCAGGATCAAGGCTTTAATGTCGCTTGATGAGAATCCCAACCTGAAAATTATCTTAAAACTTTGTTACAAGTATTATTAATTATTATTTATTTGTATTACTTTAGTGCCTTGGAGTCCTGGCCCATGACCAGGGTTCCTTTGTACTAGGCACTACAACTTAAAGAGATAGAGGGGAAAAATACATATTTCTCTTTTTTCCCCCAGTTTGTTTACTTTGTGCATTCACAGCATCTTGTATTCAGTCAGTTTCGGATTGCGGGGTGGGAGAGGAGGAATTTGCTGACTGTGTATGCTCCTCTTGGCTCTGCAAAAAGAGTTTTGACAGTAATACCATGCTGAAAGTGAACATGCAAAACAGATAGCAGGGGACTGACAGGAGTAGGCACAGAAAGAAGGGGAAGAGAGGTGAGTCTGAGTTCTTTTAGTGGTCTTCTCAGACCAAAACAAAAAAAACTGCTAAATGTAAACAGGTGAGCCAGTATACTTATACCTTTTTTGAAAATGGATTTTAAATACAAATAATTCAGGACATGACAGTTAAAGGAAGCTCTATCAGAAAACAGTATTTAAAAAAACACTCAGTTTTAACATGTAAAGGAACACTGTACATTTGTATCATATATGCCATTTCAAATTATAATCATTGTCTCAGTATGGTATTAAACAAGGCAAGATAAAGCATGTAAGGAGCACCCTGGGACTTAAATGGGACTACTTATATGTTTAAAGTTAGGCATATATTTAAGTAATTTGTTGAATCAAGGTATGTACTTAAAAACATTATCTTGGGCTCTAATGTTATCATATAGATAAGCTCTGGTCTGGTAAAAACTTGGATGGAAGGCATCCAAGTTAAACCCAAGTGCTGCAAGAAGCGAAGGTGGTCACCAAGTATACTCTACTCTGATGACTGGGCACTGGGTTGTTGAAAATGGTTTAATTAAATGAGACAGAGGGGAAAAAAAAAGGGTCCTGACCATCTGTGGCCATTAAGAATCCTATGGCAATTTTCTCATGTATAATTATTATATGTCCCCAGTATCCTGCAATTTCAATCATATAGGGTATTATTCTGCACTTCCTGATCTAAATAATTCTGTGGTGTAGCTGTTTGCTGTTAAACATCTGTCATGTTCCAACTCAGAGAGGGTTGCACTTCATTAGCTTGCAGGAGGTGACTTACGTGCAAAATATATAGTTTGTAAAGTACTTTTGGATCCATCAGGATGAAAGGTGCAATATAAATATAAAGTAATATTATTCCTTACAAGTCAATCAACATCTCGGATTCACAAATATCCTGATGGATCCTGGTACTATAAAGCACTGACTTGTAACAATGTGAAATATTCAGTGGTCAGTAAGATAATTTTTCTTTTCTTGGAACACTCAATAATTAAGAGGTGTTCTCCCCTTAAAAAGTAAGTCTGCGTGTGTGTGTTTAATTGCATAGAAAACTGTGCACAAAAGAAAACCCCATGGCCGAAGATTACAGTCTTGTTTGCACTATGAATGTTAGATTGATTCTTTTATGAGGTAACATATTTATGCTGTAACAAGTATCTTTTACTGAATATATTAACTTATCTGTGTCATATTATGCTACAGTAAACATCAATAATTTTGATTACTAATGGGAAATCATACCATGGTCGTCGTCTATCATTTCTGGAAGTGCTGCCTTATGTCTTTAGAAATCAGTAATTCTGAAAATGACATTATAGTGCAGAGGAAATACAGGTAATTTCACAATGACTTATTTATCTTAGGTAAAGGCACATAATAGGTACAGATTTATTCATATGTCTGCACTAGTTCCTAACAAACAAGAACTGGGTACTTCCTGCTGCACATTAAAAAGAGAGAGGCATATTATAAGAAATTATCCAGTAATATCTGTATAAAGTAAATTGGATTAGCTTTTGCAATATAACATATTGTTATCTGCATCTCTTTAAGATTACAAAGTTAGTCCCAGATCCTGCAAACGCTGACACATATGCTTAAAATTCAGCAGCTACGTAAGTGTTTGCAAAGTCAGGGCCTTAGACAAGTGAAAAATGCTTGGGCTCTCTTTGAACAACACACCAACCCAATACTTTTCAGTATCTGTTCTTTTTAAAAATCAGTCCAAATATGTCACATTCCTTTACAATATACTCTCATTCTTCCTTTTAAAATTATACTTTTATTTTTATTTTGAGGATAATGTCTTTTTTTTCCTGCATCCCTGCATGCAACTAAGCAAATGTGCTGGACTTTTAAGGTTGTCTCTTTTTTTAGTTCCTTTGCTCCTCTGCTGTTGTCTAATCAAGCTTTTCATTTTACTATCACAGGCTACTCTCACAACCTTGTCACTACAATTTACCCTATGCTTGTGCATATTATATGTTTAACTGAAGTCCCATATATCTAGCCTCCTGCCATAGGCTCATACTTTGAGCAAAACTTAGTCTCAAACATAAAGGAAAAGGGAAAATCTCCAAAGAGAAATTTAGACAAAGTCTTTATTTTATCCCATTACCATTAGGCTCTCCAGGCTCAGCAACACCAACCAACAGTGAATTAGAAGGGCATGAAATTAGTGCTACTACCTCGGCTACTAGGCCTAGAGCCACCTAGCAAAGATGAGCAATGATGATTACAACCAGAGTGGGGAAAGTGAAAACTCCACATTGCAAGATCTCTCTTTCTCCCCAAAACACTGGTTAAAAAACCAAGACCAGCAGCGGCAATAACAGAAACAGGAAGGTTCGTTGCAGTTGTTATACAGAAGGCTGTAACATTTATGATACTGACATCTGTCTAATTTCTGCTAAGCAGATACGTAAAATAAACTCCACCTGGTTGTATATAATGGTAGATAATCTTATTGTGAATGACAAGTGAACCAGATGGTAGGCAGCAGGTGAAATACTTCTGGTGGTAGGATGTGAAAATGCTTTCTCAAGAAGATCATTACTGGACTGGGGGTTTTCTCCAAGTGAAGTAACAGGGCCCCCTTACAGTGTGCTAGCTTCTATGGGTTAGCTGTCAGATAATATTGAATACACATGCCTAATACGCACATACTTTTCTAGGGCAAGCAACACGACATATAGGTGGATCTATCCCAAATCATTCAATACTAGCCTGTTCAGACCCAGTATAAACGTACTGAGATTCCTTGTCTTTACATCTGTTCTAATTACTCACAAAGGGCAGGTGGAGGTCATTCAATTTCTCTCTGATCATTACCACATAAGAATTACATTAGGTTTTCACAGTTGGCATATTTCAGTTCTTTTTAATTTCAGCTGCAGTCATGGAATGCTATGCCTCACTCTTTCCCACTTACAGGAAACCCCATTACCAAGGGAATGATCAGTATTCAAAAGCATTCTAAAAAGTCCCATCCAGTGTCCTTTACAACTTCACAATTCATACTTAGCTTCCCAGATGAAACTTTGCTCAAATAAAAAAAAAAATCTTACTGATTGTATACAAGACTGAATAAAATGTCTTTCAGAGCAATTAGCAAAATACAAAGAGAAAAATCTCAATGTCTATGTTAGAAATTCACACTCAACTGGCTAAATTCTAAACTTTCTCTCTGAAATTAAAATATAAAGAAAACCCAGTAGTTAAATAGGTTCCGTTTTGCAAACAAGGCTTTGGCTTGACTCAATCTTTTCGTTTGTTTTATTTTTTTAATGGTACATACATGTACTTGGAGGAGTGTCTGGGAAATTACACAGAAACCAACCAGTATGATTCAAAGTGCATAGAACTTTGTAACAGTAATATATAATATGTGGTATTATTCAAGTATCATGCATTAATCATTCATACTAACTAATGTCTTCACATAATTCAACTCACTTCATGTAGAGCCTGTGCAATCTATGTAATTACGTGTGTATATAGTATTGTAGGTTTCAGAGTAGCAGCCGTGATAGTCTGTATCCGCAAAAAGAAAAGGAGGACTTGTGGCACCTTAGAGACTAACAAATTTATTTGAGCATAAGCTTTCGTGAGCTACAGCTCACTTCATCGGATGCATGTAGTGGAAAATACAGTGGGGAGATTTTATATACACAGAGAACATGAAACAATGGATGTTACCATACAAACTGTAATGAAAGCGATCAGGTCAGGTGAGCTATTACCAGCAGGAGAGCGGGGCGCGGGGGAGAACTTTTGTAGTGATAATCACAGTGGGCCATTTCCAGCAGTTGACAAGAACGTGTGAGGAACAGTAGGGGGGCGGAAATAAACATGGGGAAATAGTTTTACTTTGTGTAAGTATTGTAGTGTCTGAACACCTGTCATGGAGGTAAAACATGGGTTAGGTTAGTGAGAGCATTAAAAAACTTCCTTCAAATTCAAAGACCAAAACTGCACTTTACTAAGGAAAGCATTCCCATAAATAATGGTGAGTTTAAGCTTTTCAAGAGAACTTATTTACTAATTTTTTTTTCTTACAACTGAACCCATTCATTTTAGAGGGTTGTACTTGGCTAGTAAATAGCCTGTCCTAGTCAAAAAGACAGATATTTTTCTTAGCCTTCATTGCCTCTGCTCCATACATCTATTCAAGTTAGTTTTTTAAAGAATTGTTGAGGGTCTGAATTCATCCTGCAGATCAGTGATGTTTAAAATAATGTATGTTTTAGAGGACTTGATAGCAGCTTCCCACACTAACACTGTATACTTTATTGATATGCTGACAACTTTTCAAAACTGTGTTGTGTGGAATTAGTTACTATTCTGGTTACTATACTATGGCCAGAAAAGACCTGAGTAGACAGCCTGTTCTGGACTGATCATTCACAAAAATATAAATTGGTCTGTGTGTGCATTAAACATTTACTGTGTTTTACCAAAACTTTGTATATTACTACTTCACAAACAGATTGAAAAAACAGACTATGGTGTCAATTTTGCTGTCTAGTCACCAGATATTCACCAGAATTGTTCTCTTGACACATTTTATCTTTAAGAGCACAGAATTGGGCCCTGTGACGGGAACTATTCAAACCAGAGGGCAGTGTGAGGTGGCTTGTAGAATCAGTCCAGTTCCCAGAGGACGGATGTCCACACCACAAATCTACTACAAGAACTGGTTGATGGCATCCTAGTTGCCATTACCAGCAAAGAAATTAATGAGGGTGAAACTGGCATGGAGACTATCAAAATTTTCCTGCAGAAAATTTCAATTTTGCAGATACTGCATTTTCTGCAATGTTGCAGATACTGCGTTTTCCATATTTTACCTGAGGCAAGCACATTGTTCAGAAATAAGATATTAAGGCTATGTCTACCCTACACAGCTTTTAGCAACACAGCTGTGTTGCTACAGCCGAGCCGCTAAAAGTCGTGCAGTGTAGCTGCTGTTTGTCGGCTCTCCTGCTGAGAAAAAACTTCCACCCCCAACGAACGGTGTTTGCGTTGTCGGCAAGAGAGTGCTCCTGCCAACAGCTCACTGTTCACGCTCGTGCTTGTTGCGGCAAAACTGTTGTCTTTTGGGGATGGGGGGGGTTAACACCTCTGAAAGACAAAAGTTTTGTCATTCAATTGCCTGTGTAAACATAGCCTAACTGTCTGTCATCAGACACTTCAGAAGCTCTCCTCTTGCTGGAGAAGTAGGTGTTGAAGATATTCCAATAATTTGATTTAGGACAGCATTATTGTAGCCTTTCAAAATGGGATGGTTTGTCTAAAAGATATGCTCTAGGAATTATTTTGGGAAAGTTCTATGGCCGGTTCTATGCAGGAGGTCTGACTAGATGATCACAATGGTCCCTTCTGGCCTTAAAATCTATGAAATACAGTCCACAGAAGCCCACAGATTGTGGGTTCTGGCCGGCCAATAAGTTTAGGAGAAAAGTCTCCTATAGAAGGTCAAGCCAAACTTTTGCCTTGCCCTATGTGGCTAGCAACCAGCTGCACAGACATGTGAGTGGAGGAAACCTTGTGCAAATGAGCTATGACTCACAGAAATAAATGATGGTCTGATATTTCCAGTATAAAACACAAACAGTGCTTTAAGTTTTCTCAGGTTAGGAACCCAAATATTGACACCCAAAACTACTGGTTATTTATGAAAATCTTGGCCAAATTTTTTTCTTCTGTTCAGTGATTCAAATTTAGTCAAACTAAGATGAATTTGGACCATTAATTGCAAAAGGACATCAGGATCTGAAACCTGGGGATGGACCATTAAGTCTATTTTGGTTTTGTTTTCAGTGCAGAGTGATAGGAAACTCAGGCTTTCTACTTCCCTTGGGTTTGTGTGAATATCTCTTTAGGATATGTCTACACTACGAAATTAGGTCGAATTTATAGAAATCGTTTTTTTAGAAATCGGTTTTATATATTCGAGTGTGTGTGTCCCCACAGAAAATGCTCTAAGTGCATTAAGTGCATTAACTCGGCGGAGTGCTTCCACAGTACCGAGGCTAGAGTCGACTTCCGGAGTGTTGCACTGTGGGTAGCTATCCCACAGTTCCCACAGTCTCCGCTGCCCATTGGAATTCTGGGTTGAGATCCCAATGCCTGATGGGGCTAAAACATTGTCGCGGGTGGTTCTGGGTACATATCGTCAGGCCCCCGTTCCCTTCCTCCCTCTGTGAAAGCAAGGGCAGACAATCGTTTCGCGCCTTTTTTCCTGAGTTACCTGTGCAGACGCCATACCACGGCAAGCATGGAGCCCGCTCAGCTCACCGTCACCGTATGTCTCCTGGGTGCTGGCAGACGCGGTACTGCATTGCTACACAGCAGCAGCAACCCATTGCCTTGTGGCAGCAGACGGTGCAATAGGACTGGTAGCCGTCATCGTCATGTCCGAGGTGCTCCTGGTCATCTCTGTGAGGTCAATCAGGAGCGCCTGGGCAGACATGGGTGCAGGGACTAAATTTGGAGTGACATGATCAGGTCATTCTCTTTAGTCCTGCAGTCAGTCCTATTGTACCATCTTCTGCCGAGCAGCCATGAGATGTGGATGGCATGCAGTCCTTCTGCACCGTCTGCTGCCAGCCAAAGATGTAAAAGATAGATGGAGTGTATCAAAACAAGAAATAGACCAGATTTGTTTTGTACTCATTTGCAAATACCCTCCCCGCCCCCCGTCTAGGGGACTCATTCCTCTAGGTCACACTGCAGTCACTCACAGAGAAGGTGCAGCGAGGTAAATCTAGCCATGTATCAATCAGAGGCCAGACTAACCTCCTTGTTCCAATAAGAACAATAACTTAGGTGCACCATTTCTTATTGGAATCCTCCGTGAAGTCCTGCCTGAAATGTAAAGCCTTGATGTAAAGCCACCCCCTTTGTTGATTTTAGCTCCCTGTAAGCCAACCCTGTAAGCCATGTCGTCAGTCGCCCCTCCCTGAATCAGAGCAACGGCAAACAATCGTGCATCTGAGTTGAGAGTACTGTCCAGAGCAGTCACAATGGAGCACTCTGGGATAGCTCCCGGAGGCCGATACCGTCGAATTGTGTCCACAGTACCCCAAATTCGACTCAGCAAGGCCAATTTAAGCGCTAATCCACTTGTCAGGGGTGGAGTAAGGAAATCGATTTTAAGAGCCCTTTAAGTCGAAATAAAGGGTTTCATCGTGTGGACGGGTGCAGGTTTACATCGATTTAAAGCTGCTAAATTAGACCTAAAGTCCTAGTGTAGACCAGGGCTTAGTTTCAATCCATGTGGATCCATACAGACAGCTTTCTGTACAGAACCTTGCCTGTTTTTACCTTCTCTGTAATCTATCCAGGTACTTGTATTGTCTTCACCGCCACAGTATCTCCGCACTTATTCCTATTGCAGTGTCTCTGCTATTTAGTAATAAATAGATAGTTATCAATGGGCTTTAATTTGGTAGCTAGGTCAGTGTTAAAAAAGGGTAAGTTTGATACAATTAGAGCAGCAATTGTATTTATCACTCGTGGGTGGCATCAGAACTGGATCAGCTAAAAAGTACCATAGCTTCTGGTGTGGTCAAAGTCTAAAGATTCTAAATATATTTAAAAATGACCAATCTGTCAGCATTTCTTCCCAAAGCAGATATCCCCTCTTGCTAACAACTAAAATTTTAAGAATCCTTGCTTGCCTGAACAATCCGAACCCCATGACTTTTCATCATTCCCATGCTTTGTCTCCCACTTCATCTGTATTTCATCCAGCTTTCACTGCCATACCTTTGAGGCAGGAACTATGCCTCATTATTAGAGCTGGTCAAAACTTGGACTTTCCGTTGTGTGGGAAATTCTAACATTTCAAAAAAAAAGTTACTGTTCTGATACAGAATAAAAGTAGAAACTCTGAAATTTCCCATGTAAAGGAAATTCTGAACATTTTCCTTTTAGGAAAAAAATGGAAACCCTTTCATTCATTTTAAACAAAATGGGGCAGCCCGTTCTTGGGGAGTCAGAAGTAGTCTGGAGAGCACCTGGAAGTTGGGGATAGTATAAGAAGACCCCAGGAGTTGGGGAGCCTGGAAGCCTGCCAGGTGGGCTGCCAAGGAGACAGAGGGTACGTTTACACAGAAAGCAGGATCCCATGGTAATGAATTACAGAACCCAGGTCTACAGACTTGGACATGCACTATGGCGCTAAAAGTAGCTGTGTAGATGTGCGGGCTTGGGCTGGAGCTCAGTCTCTGAAGCCTAGGGAGGGAGGCATGAAAGTTTCACTGAAATCAAGATGTTCCATAGGAACACTTCTATTACGGCAAATTGGTGTTTTCTGAGAAACTCTTTCTGTCTGAAAATGTCTGATGTCTTTAACAGGACTGGTTGGGGGGTGGGAGGGCAGGAAAGGACAAATTTTTCACAAATGTTTTAGTCTCAAGTGTTGCACACTTCTATTGCACTGTTTAAATAGTAAATCATAACAAGTTTACTGTTAACTCATGTTTACTGACTGAATAAAGTCTAGTTGATAAAGTCTTAGGCATTTCCAGTGAGAAATGATTGTTCGATTTTGGCCTGAGCATATCTAGGGACAAGCAGCTAAATAAAGATTATAAAATAATCCAGTGTTGAATGCAGTCAGGTTCACCAATTGCCACAAACTGTCAACCTCCGAACAACAAAGCTCTTTGACTGTGTGAAGCTGGTGTATGAGTCCACAGCCTGGTTGAACATTAAAAGTATACACACTGTGGCTGATTTGTTGTTGTTGACCTAAACATTCTGCTTTATTTGTCTCTGCTTACTCTTTATCTTTTCAAATTAAACAGCACAGCTATGCTTTTCACTGTTCATCACTGAGACTGCCTGAGCAAAGGTTGTTAACAAGGAACGTTTAATGATTGCGTACATGGCTCTCTTAGGTTTCTATCCTGTTAGACTTCCTACTTCATAACATTTATTACATGTATTTTCCCCAATTTGTGTAGCTTATATAGAAAATTTTTGTAAATGACTGTATGGATAGCATTTGACTCCCATGAAGATACATCATACTGCTACTGCGGAGGTGCTCTGTTGGAGAGGTTGCAGGGAAAGGGGAACATACCTGGACTTGTGGTGGTTGTTTCCAGGAATTAGATGGGTTTGGGAGGAAATTATGAAAGAGATTAATTTTATAACAAAACACCAGCGTCCCAGAGATCTCCTAACCCGCGTATTTAATGCTCCAGTAAAAGATCTACATTCCAGACAGAACAACACATTTTTCTTTTTTGTTAGGAGCAAGACTTTGTATTGCACATTATTGGAAAAATGTGAATTCTCCTCCCTAGGGAACTGTGGTATATTTTAATACGGACTGTCTTTGTTATGGAAAATCTTTCACATCAAATATATATTCAAGAGAAGCACCAACATAGGATAGATATTTAGAAATTTGGACACCCTTTTTTAGTGCGCTCCAGAGGAAGAGGTATACTCAGCCAACAAGGCAGAATATTTAGCCAGGTTCTTTGAATATTAACCTGATCCTGAATAAGTAACAAGTAATGTACAATGCAGAAGGGTTTAAATTCAGTCAGAGCCATCTGGAGTGGAGCACCGGTAAATATTTTCAAACCCGCGGGAGCCATGGTGCGCCTCCTTCCCCCGTTGGGGCTGAAGCCCCGAGCCCTGTGTGTGTGTGTATGTGTGTGTGTGTGTGCAGGGTGGGGGTCGGGGGGGATTGGGTAATAGGGAGCTGTGGGAAATAATCTCAGAGAATTTAAGCCCTGGTAGTATGTTAATGTTTTATGGTAACTTTGGATTAGTAAAAAAGAAAACATAGCTCATTTATTTTGTTTCTAGTTCAGTTAATGATTGCATTAAGTAACTGATGGATAACTAATACAGAATCGGCTGAGGGGGCTACAAAACTGGAGAATTTCAATGGGAGGGTTTGCAATTAAAAGCTTATCTGCAGCCACTTTTGTTATCATTTAATGCTATCCTGAATCCTCCAGTGAAAACCTTCAAGTAATTCTGTACAATTCAAGGGATCAAAATGATTTTTTTCTTTAAGTAATAACAGGGCAATTTTAATTAGTAATCACTAGCAAAATACAAGACAATGCCTTGTTTATACAAAGATTATTGTTCATGTCAACTTCATGAAAATAATTACACACTTAACACTTGGGAGAATTTTTCATCATTATGGAAACCTCAACAATGGACTCCTTGTATAAATTCCTGTTTAACAAACCAGCTACTGGGCATTTTAACTCCTTCCATAGTGTAATAATAATTGGAAGTCTGCATGGATACACTGCTTGGTAAACTGGCTCCCTGTTTAAGTGATTGAAGAGATGCTGCCGCTGCTGCAAAGTTCCCCAGAGGGAATTCAGCTTGTGCTAAATTGTACCTTTTCATGTAACAGGTCCATGCTGTGCAATCTCACTACTTTTCAATTAAAGAATGGTGTTGTTAGGATTTAGCCAATGGCACTGATGAAGCTGGAAAATATCTGTTTCCCTTGGGTGCTTCCAAATATGGTATCTTTCAGCCCAAGGGATATAGCAAATTCAATACCATTTCTAGAAGTACTAGCTCTGGAAGACTCTATGATTGGGATTGCATCAAAATGTCAGACAAATGGGTTTTCTGTTCCACACACAGAATAATTCTCCTAACTACCAGAAGATGTACTCACAAGGCATGATGAAAAATAGGGCCAGTGTTACTTAACCTTCCTTCCTGTGCTTTTAAGGTAATTATCATCAAGCTCTTCAAAACTGAAACATGCATGAACAGAAACATATGTATTGTGTTGTAGGCCTCTACACAGTACTAAACCCTTGACGGTCATTAATCATTTTAATCTGGTACTTGAACAACTAGCCATTGATTTGATCTGTTTGAATTTACAGATTTAATCTCCTCCGGATAATGACTCCTGCAGGAACTCTAAACCTGAAAAACAATACCTATATTTTCTAACACATTGATCTTTGAAGTATTTGTATATAAATCGGACTCCTCTGTGCACTTCCACTATACCAGTATAAGGAGTCTTACGATATCTTGAAAGGTCACTTATTTATTATTAAGTCTATTAGAAGGTTCTCGTGGGTTTTTATTACCTTACCTGCTTGATACAGTACTTTCTACAGTCTGTATCTGGCTCTACTGGTTTTTCTAGTGGAGACCATTGTCTGCCCTTTTCTTTATATCCAAACTTATTGGTGCAGCAGTCACCAATACAAACTAAGTCAGAAGAGAAAATAGAGTTAAGAGCATTGCCCTCTAAATACCCTAGATGCAAAAGATGGACTAATTCCGCAATTTCATAAGAAAATATCAAACAGGTCAGGCTTGAACCAAGTCCAGTCAGCAGCAGGCCTCAAACAGGTTCTTTTTTCATAGGGCAAGATGCAAATTGAAGGGGAAGGATTTTAAAAGGAAATTCTCCTTGAAAAATGAGAATTTTCCCCGGTGCATGTATTTTAGATGTTTTCAAGTGCATTTGTGCAATATTTGTAACTGTGTAAGAAAACATGTGGCACTAATATGACTTTTTGTGGGTCTGACCAATGAGATGAAGTAACCATTTCCATAAGATAATTACCTTTTCTTCTCTCCTCTTCCTCTCATAAATATGCAAATATTCATGTGCTGGTGTACACAAGTCATTCAGTATAGTACATTATTTTTCCACCGTCTATGAAGGAAATTGACTTTGCTGCAGGTAACCGTGGTGCAGGTGTATATGAAGGGGCCTTTCTATAGATAACATTGACTCCATATTTACTTAATTTTTAAACTCCAGGCAGAGGGGGATATCTTGGTAATAGTAAACTGTATCATTTAATGTACTGTTTGCTTTTAGAATGCCACAAACATTAACTGTATATAGTTTTATAAAACAAACAGAACAGAGATATTGCTGTCACTATTAGTGCTAAAGTGGAGGTGCTGAAATTCTCTTTTACAGCATCGAGGCCCTAATTCTGCAAGGTGCTTAACTACATGGCTACCTTTAATGATGGGTATAATCTCATTTTTGTACTACAATAGTAAAGGTTCTCACTTCTCAAGGACACTATTTTATATCTTAAAAACGAGACCGAATTAATATAATCTGTTGGGTATGCCCTGCTCTTAAAGGCCTTATCAAACACCATTGAAATCCGTGGGAATCTTTTTATTGACTTCAGTGGGCTTTGGAGCAGACTGTTAGGCCAGATCCTATACCACTGAGGATAATGGGAGCTTGTCACGTCTGTGGGATTGGGCCACCAAAGAGAAGTCCACCACTCTGATACAAAGCTCATTGCAGTAATCTACTCAAACAGAAGTGGCGCTACAGTGCTTCCTACCAGAAAGTTCTTCTTGAAGCTCAGACTGAGTATTGCCAAATGAGTTGGGCAGGTGGAATAGGATTTGCTGTGCTCTGTAATTTTTACATTTTGAATGACAGAAAATAGTAGGTGTTGACTTCCTGTTGAATAGTTACTATACCTGCAACTCCTGCAAAGATCTCATCCTTCAGTGAGTGTCTCTGATATTTTTAAAGTAATATTTAACTTAATTATGTGACATAGATGTAAAGGTAAAGCTGTTTGGTGGAAATAAAACTGTTCCTATCCATATGTTGTCAGGAGACCTTTTTAAGGGTAGCTAAACCAATTCCCAAACACAAAGACTGAAATCTGAGTAATATAAAGCAACCTAACTTCCAGCAATTACAGATGCTGTATTACAACAAATCTTTGAACTCTATAACAACTTCCACCAATGAAAGGGACTTCAAAAATCATTTTAATTATACAGACAGACTCTCTGACTCTGTGCCACAGAAGTCAGAGGGAGACTTACCATTGACTTCAACGGTAAAAGAAGCAGGCCCATGATTTACAAAAAGGATCCTATAACTTGTATGGTTTTGCTGTAGGAGATGCTTGCTTGAATTCCTAATTCATCATAAATCTTCTAACCTGACAACTGAAAACTTGAGGTGGGAAAGATGTGATAGATGTCAGGTATATCATCTTCGGGTGGCAGCACTCAGCTCAGTGGAGTACTTAAGGCACAGAGTGCAGTTTTTCAATTAATTCAACGAGCAGACTGATTTTTATGGTATAACACACTGTTTCATTCCTGAAGATCTCCGATCTTACCCTAAATCAATGAATACAAGAAATACAAGGTCCGATGCTTCCCTTACTGACACCAATTTTACACAGAAGCAACTTCATTGCCTTCAATGGAGTTACTCCTGCTTTATACCAGAGGGGATAATCAGGAACATAATAGTAAATGCTTATTATTATTAATAATAATAATACTTGTATTGCAATAGCATCTATGGGTTCCAAGCAAGATCATATCCCATTGTTCTAGGAACTATACAAACATACAGTGAGACATTCCCTGTCCTGAAGAGCTTGCAGTCTAAATAGACAAGACAGAGTGAGAAGGAAACAGAAGCACAAGGAGCTAAGTTGTACTGCTCAAGGTTCTACAGGAGATCAATGGCAGTTGTAGGAATAGAACCCAGGGCTAAGTTCCAGGTCACTGGAAGACATCCTGGCTCCCTTTTCACACCCATAGAACACCTGGGAGGAGTTAGATGCCACATGTCAGCTGGAAAGAAAAAGTCGGTAAGAAAGTAATAAAAGCCCCCGCTAATGTGGAGATGATTATGAGCAAAAATGTTAGCATCCCTCGCTCACTATGAATTGCAGTGAGTGTGTGATATGTGAGTTTAATTTGAATTAATAGGCATATCGTTAGGAGTCCCTCTAGACGTGTGACAAGTTTAATGTGGCTGAGTGACATTATAAAGTGCTAATGGAAGAAACACAACAAGAAAAATTATGAGTTTAATTAAGAATAGAAACTGAAGAAGCTCTCTAGAGTGGAAAAACACTTTTATCGGCTTTCCTCCTCCCCTCCACTTGCAACCTTGAAAACACTCTGTTCAGATCAAAGTTAAGAGCTATGTATTGAAATCTACTTCTCTAAGATTCTTGCATCTTAGAAAGATTTTTCTGTATCCTTTATCACAGAATGGAATTAAATCACTCCAAACATACATTAAAAGAGAGAATATTCCTTCCAAGCAGGTTGGAAAGGAGCCTGAGTTTGCCAGAGAAATAATTTAAAAAGGGGATAGAGGGAGGCTTTCTTTTTTTAAAGGCATCGTGTGTTTAAATTGCAAATAGAGATTTTTATCAAATGTCTGAAACATGGCTTGGCAGCTCTGAATACATGATGAAAGTAATACAACTCTCCTCCCCGCCACCCAACTGCCATCAACAACTCCCCCTTTTTAACAGTGCAGTTAATTATTCTGTGTGTGTGTGTATGCAGGAGGAGGGAGTTGTCCCTTCAGATCTGGCAGTTTTTAAAATATTTCACATTTCCAACAACTGAGTGGTAAATCAGATTATCTTTTAAACAATAATCTACAAGAAATAAAAACACTAACAAAATAGGCACTGGACAAACTTTAAGGATTGTGTTAGTAAAAATAATGAAATTTCCATTTAATCAGAGTAAGGTAATTGTGAAGGATTAACCAGCCTGGGAAAAACAAAAGGAAATGAACATATGCTTCACTGTTGCAGCTCCTCTAGATAGGACAGAGAGCCAAATGTTTCAGTTTAGACATTTCAGGGGCTGTCATTCTAACATACATAAATTAACAGGTTTCAGAGTAGCAGCCATGTTAGTCTGTATTCTCAAAAACAAAAGGAGGACTTGTGGCACCTTAGAGACTAACAAATTTATTTGAGCGTAAGCTTTCGTGAGCTACAGCTCACTTCATTGGATGCATTCAGTGCATTAACAGTTCATATTAATAAATTAATAAATTAACAGTACATATCCTCTTGTAATGTACTTACACAGTAATTGCAACTATTTGATACCTTTACACAGCGAATGGATAAGAGTCTTGTTCTTTCTTTGCACAGAATGCCACATACATATTCAGCGCTACACTTTGTTTTGTTGTAAAACAGCACCCTACACTAAGACTAAACCCATGTAGAAATTGAGATTACCTCCGCTGCAGGCTGAAAAAGAAATAATAAACAAATCCTATTTCCAAGGCTGATTACTCAGTCTGAGCGTCAGTTTAGAGGGAGACCTCTTATTAACTGTCCCTGCCAAAACGGGCCAATGGTAAGTGGATGAGTTGCTGAAGATTGTTGCACTCTCACCTGAACCAGCATCATGGCTTTAACAAAATTTACCATACACTCTACTAGATACATTTAAAAAGGTCAAGGAAACAGGGTTTTTTTTTTGTCTTATTGCCTTTTATTTCAGCAGCTCTTTTATCTGTACATGGTGACATTTCACAGAATTTCTAAACCATACTGTTTAAAACGAGCAACCTCAAGTATTGAATTTAAACCTAAGAATCCAGTGGGGCTTGAAACCCCTTTTTCTTGTGGAAGTAGGAATTCAGTCTGTTTACCATGACTATTTCCCTCTTCTTTTTTTAAAAAAAAAAACATAATTCAATCAAAAACATGAAATAGAGTAACTGACACTGAAAATAGAAAATTGCTTGATTTCCTTGGAATTTAGGCCATTTATGAAGAAAAGACATTCTCTCTCCCCCCCCATTTCTATAAATAAATATTTCTATAAATGCAAATTTGACACCTATTTTCTTGACTCCTCTACACACACATTCCATAAAATGCAATTATTAAAAAAAAATCCATTCATATAATCTGTCTGCCCTGAAAATCCCTTGTCATAGGCCTGATCTACACCTAAAAATTAGATTGATATAGCTGCTAAAAAATGGGTGATTAAACAACCATGAGATTCTTGTGGTATTTGTGAACATGTAGTTAGGTCAATCTAACCCCTACCATAGACGCAATTTGAGCGACGGAATGTCTTGGAATGTCTTGGAGAGATGGATTAACTCCAATGATGGAACTCCCTTTCTGCTGATGCAGGGATACACCAGGGATCGGCAATGTTTAGCCTGGAGCTTCCCACAGCCCCCGTTGGTCTGGAGCGGCGAACCGTGGCCGGTGGGAGCCGCGTTCGGCTGAACCTGTGGACACGGCAGGTAAACAAACCGGCCCGGCCCACCAAGGGGCTTACCCTGGTGGGCCGCATGCCAAACATTGCTGATCCCTGGTTAGATGCTTCCTGCCTGTCAGGTTTATCTTCTTTTTAAAGTTCTGCTGATACTTTGGTAAGAGAAGACTGTTAATCTTGGTTACATGCCAACTCAGGTAACAACATTCTGTCTATATAATTTCCTTTTCCAACTTTACTAGGAAAAGCTGGCCTTTACTTTCTGTCCTAAATAATTGTGTAATGTTGTTGCTTACCATTATAGTTTGTCACTTAGCTGAGACAGGGCTGTGTTTTGGACGAAATTATCGCAGTGTAGCTTGCAAAGAGCTCAGAGATCAAAATTGCTATATTAACACAGAGTCATTATCACACATTTCTGGTAAAAAAAAAATAGTGGAAGCATCTTCATTAGCATGTCGGTTGCTAATAGAACTATGGAGCTATCTCAAATGTATGTATGTTGAAAATGGAAAAATAAACTTACAAGCATGACCCTATGCTCTTCTGCAAATATGATGCATATATAATACAAGAAGGAATGATGCAGCAATGTGGTACGTAATAATTTTTAAAAGAGAATAAATATAGGTGAGTATAAAAGTAAAAAAACATATTCAGAACTTGATTTTTTGCATTATTCTAATATTGAGACCACAATGGCATTCAGTTTGTTTTTTATTTTAAAAATTATTGATTTCTCTTACAGAAATCTTAGATTTCTCACAATTTCAGGGTAACTGCACCTGTATTCCCCCTCTGTTGTTCTTCAAGGGCACACGCTTGATGGCTGGGACCCTGAAACGTTATCTTGGATGGAGACATGCTTCTCTCCCTCCT
This sequence comes from Chelonia mydas, assembly GCF_015237465.2. NCBI lineage: Eukaryota > Metazoa > Chordata > Testudines > Cheloniidae > Chelonia > Chelonia mydas. Next base: position 85,765,552 of record NC_057851.1, on the reverse strand, counting down.
GACTGGGGTTTTAAGGCTGCACCACTCTCTGCCTTACACTGTGATATCTCTAGCAAGCCAGTCTACCCAAAGACTTTGCTTTCTCTTTCTAAGTTCTATTAAAATGTATTGTCAGAAGTTACAAGTCATCACACAGCTCTTTATAAGCAAGCACATTTATTCTTAAGGTAAAGCATTACAGAGAAAACACCTGTTAAAAGCTTACCAGAAGTCACCCATCTGTTGAGGCTCTGATAGGCCAAAGTCTTTCCAACTCTTCCTGACATGGCTGAGGCCTTGTTGATCAGAAATAAGGCTCTGAGTCAGTTTAAATGCAGCCTTTTATGTCAAAAGCCCTTTCTTTGTTTTCCTAGTCTCTAGAAACCCAGTTTGAACCAATATATGCATATCCAGGTGTGGTACCTCTCTGTAGGTGTTTATAATGTGAGTGATTAATCTTTATAAGCCCCCAATGTTTTTAGTTGCTAAAGGAGCTATGGTAACCCTTTGCCATAGAGTATGACACAATCATATATACAATCCCTGGCTCACAGTGATACATAAACTTAATACAATATGTTCCCTCAAAAATACTAGATGTCACAATGGCCTTAAATCTAAATCTCAGATACAAATACCCTTTCCCTGGAATTTTAAGGAAAGTCATGTCTGGGTCCAAATGATTGAGACTTGACTCCATCTCTGATTTCTATCTTTCACAGACACAGTTTTTATCTCTCTGCTATAAGTTTGCCAATCTTTTTTTCTTCATGGAGAGTTTATAGAATGACCTCATCCAAGCTGATCTTTAAAGCACATTAAAATATTGACATTAAATAGCCATATGTGACTAGTTAAACAGAAATTAAAAGGTACAATGACTAGAGTGAAATCCCTGCAAGCTGCATTGACACTTTTCAAAGACACCATAATAGAGGCTCAACTTAAATGTATATCCCAAATTAAAAAACACAGTAAAAGAACTAAAAAAGAGCCACCGTGGCTTAACAACCATGTAAAAGAAGCAGTGAGAGATAAAAAAAGGCATCTTTTAAAAAGTGGAAGTCAAATCCTAGTGAGGTAAATAGAAAGGAGCATAAACACTGCCAAATTAAATGTAAAAATGTAATAAGAAAAGCCAAAAAGGAGTTTGAAGAACAGCTAGCCAAAAACTCAAAAGGTAATAACAAAATGTTTTTTAAGAACATCAGAAGCAGGAAGCCTGCTAAACAACCAGTGAGCCCCCTGGATGATCGAGATACAAAAGGAGCACTTAAAGACAATAAAGTCATCGCGGAGAAACCTAATGAATTCTTTGCTTCAGTCTTCACTCTGAGGATGTTCGGGAGATTCCCAAACCTGAGCCGTCTTTTGTATGTGACAAATCTGAGGAATTGTCACAGATTGAAGTGACACTAGAGGAGATTTTGGAATTAATTGAGAAATTTAACAGTAACAAGTCACTGGGACCAGATGGCATTCACCCAATGGTTCTGAAAGAACTCAAATGTGAAATTGTGGAACTATTAACTATGGTTTGTAACCTGTCCTTTAAATCAGCTACCGTACCCAATGACTGGAAGATAGCTAATGTAACACCAATATTTAAGAAGGGCTCTAGAGGTGATCCTGGTAATTACAGATTGGTATCTCTAACTTCAGTACCGGGCAAATTAGTTGAAACAATAGCAAAGAATAAAATTGTCAGACACATGGAAGCACATAAATTGTTGTGCAAAAGTCAACATGGTTTCTGTAAAGGGAGATCATGTCTTACTAATCTATTAGAGTTCTTTGAGGGGGTCAACAATCATGTGGACAAGGGGGATCCAGTGGACATAGTGTACAAAGGTTTCCAGAAAGCATTTGACAAGGTCCCTCACCAAAAGCTCTTATGTAAATTATGTTGTCATGGGATAAGAGGGAAGATCCTTTCATGGATTGAGAACTGGTTAAAAGGGTAGAAATAAATGGTAAATTTTCAGAATGGAGAGGGGTAACTAGTGGTGTGCCCCAAGGGTCAGTCCTAGGACCAATCCTATGCAACTTATTAATAAATGATCCGGAGAAAGGGGTAAACAGTGAGGTGGCAAAGTTTGCAGATGATACTAAACTGGTCAAGATAGTTAAGACCAAAGCAGACTGTGAAGAACGTCAAAAAGATCTCACAAAACTAAGTGATTGGGCAACAAAATGGCAAATGAAATACAAGAAATACAAGGCCCAATGCTTCCCTTACTGACACCAATTTTACACAGAAGCAACTCCATTGCCTTCAGTGGAGTTACTCCTGCTTTATACCTGCTTTATACCAGAGGGGATAATCAGGAGTCATCGTGAATAGTTCTCTGAAGACGTCCATGCAGTGTGCAGCGGCGGTCAAAAAAGCAAACAGGATGTTAGGAATCATTTAAAAAGGGATAGAGAATAAGACAGAGAATATCTTATTGCCCTTATATAAATCCATGATATGCCCACATCTTGAATACTGCATACAGATGTGGTCCCCTCAACTCAAAAAAGATAACCTGGCATTAGAAAAGGTTCAGAGAAGGGCAACTAAAATGATTAGGGGTTTGGAACGGGTCCCAAATGAGGAGAGATTAAAGAGGCTAGGACTTTTCAGCTTGGAAAAGAGGAGACTAAGGGGGGATATGATAGAGGTATATAAAATCATGAGTGGTGTGGAGAAAGTGAATAAGGAATAGTGATTTACTTGTTCCCATAATATAAGAAGTAGGGGCCACCAAATGAAATTAATGGGCAGCAGGTTTAAAACAAATACAAGGAAGTTTTTCACACAGTGCACAGTCAACCTGTGGAACTCCTTGCCTGAGGAGGTTGTGAAGGCTAGGACTATAACAGGGTTTAAAAGAGAACTGGATAAATTCATGGAGGTTCAGTCCATTAATGGCTAGTAGCGAGGATGGATAAGGAATGGTGTCCGTAGCCTCTGTTTGTCAGAGGGTGGAGATGGATGGCAGGAGAGAGATCACTTGATCATTACCTGTTAGGTTCACTCCCTCTGGCATTGGCCACTGTCGGTAGACAGGATACAGGGCTGGATGGACCTTTGGTCTGACTCAGTATGGCCATTCTAATATTCTTATATTCTTATGTGGTATGTTGTTGTAAGGTTTTTTTTTATTATTATTATAATTACTATTGTTATTTTATTTCTGTAACTTCAGTTACTTGCTTTGTATTTCCCAGTATCAATACACAAGAATCTCATGGTTCTTTAATCACCCATTTTTTAGCAAAGCAATTCTGGAGATAGTGAGGAGCAATCACTAACTGTACTTGTGCACTGGCAATATCCTAGACCCTTCCAAGTTGACCTTCAGACTGGTGTGTGCTGCAAAAAAAACATTGATTATGAACATTTTCATATTATCTGGGATTCTGAGATGGTCACCCATCATCATTCTACTGGATCACTCCAGTAACTCTCACATTTAACTTTGTCAGCCATGAAGTACTGTTCACCTCATGGTACCAGGTGGGGTAGATAAAAATATGATGAGATGGTTCCAATCCTTCCTCATGGACTGATCCAAGGGGTCATGATGGAAAATTACCTCCAACCTCCAGCACTTTCACCTGTGTTTTCCATAAGATTCCATTCTGCCCCCTTCTGTTCTATGTCAATTTTCCATCAAGTACTACTCTGTTTTCCAGATATCCATTCACATAGCTGGCCGAAGCTAACCCTGCAAAAAGATGGAGGTGATGTAAATCTGAAGAAGAAGAAAACATTTTGAAGAACTATGCGACATTCAGACATCACCATCCAACTATGCAACATCCAAACATCATCAACAGAAACCATTTGTTTCACCACTCCTTCTCAATCTGGACTCCTTGCTTATAGATACATTGATAACAAAGATGCAAGCAAATATCATCTTTCATCCATAGGTGGACAACATACTGGACACTCATTTTGACAGACATGGACTTGGCCACCGTAACCCTTGCATTTGTGACCTCCAGATTTGGATATTATAGTGTGCTGTAACTGAATTGGTTCAGCTTCACTGAAGTCAGTAAGACTGCTCCATGATCTCCTGGGGCTTCTCCTCTTTTCTAATCTAATGCAAGAATCTCTAAAGTGGCTCAAGCTGCTTCAGCAGGGAGATGTTTTTCTTCTCATAACTTGTGATATGAATGCTCTAAGAAAACCCTTCTAGAGATACTGAAACTCTTAAATCAGTGCAAGATAATGTGGTCAGAGAATGGATATAACAAGAGATAATAACATAAAATAATAAAAAAATGTATAAAAACTCTTGCCTCCCCCAGAAATGTGAAGATATTGGAAAGAGACATTCCCACTAAGAGCCAGCATGCAAGTACACAAATAATGGACCAAATTTTGCATTGACTTACATCTCTTTGAGAAGACTTGGACACGGTACAAGGGAATGCAGAATTTTTGGTCTCATAACTGAAACTCATTGTACAATGCATCTGTTTATCAGGTACACAGTATTCAGTTACATTTACTAGTGCCATTGTAGTGTCATTGTTACATCAAACTAAAAAAAAAATCATCCCACAGGAATATTTAAAGGACAGGAATAAATCTGTATTATCCCTGCACTTGTTAACCCTATTTATTGGTATATATTTATTTGTTTGAACAGGGTGTATTCTGTGTTCAAGATTAAATCAAATCAAGCAGAATATCAGTAACCTATCAAAATCCTCATAGTGACTTGAGCCTCTGATTTTCTGTTTTCAAATGGTCTTTCTTTAATTGGTTAGTGCTGTTCATTGATGTTGATGGCTCTGACAATTCGTTTCATATTTCAAACAACCTTTGTGTGAAGAAACAGCACCTGAATTACTGATAAGCATCAACTTTCCTAACATCGATCCATGACTTCATGTTTGGGGACAGCTGACAGGTCAGTGATAAAGCATACACTATGTCTGATTCCCTCTGTCACTTTATCTGTCCCTTTGAAATAAAATAATGCAATCTTCCCTTCAGAGTATCCATTAAATTTTGCATCAGCTTTTCACACAAATGGTGGCAAAGGATTTTCATGAAAAAAATTGAAGCCCCTCAAATGTTGCAGGCTCAACTACCTATTTGGGGGTCAGAGGTCTAACAAATGAGACTTTGATATCACATTTCACCTTCTTAATATAAACCTTTCTCACTTGTATAATCTTTACTCATGCAAGCAATTTGATTGATTGCAGTGGGACTACTCTGAGTGGATACTTGCAAGAGTAACAGTTTCCAGAATTAGCCCCAGAATTTGTACCTAATAAGCTGTTCAGTCAAACATCAAACATTTTTCTATTACCAGAAAAAATATAGTCAAATTTAAAGTAATGTCACTATTATGTCTATATCTGTTCCAGTTACAAACAAAACTAAGCATTTAAAAGTATAGAACAAAATGTTAAAGGAATGGCAATACACAATTAATTACTTAATATAATCTCAATATTTAAATGTGCATGTGAAAAAAAATATGACATTACATGTTCCCCAAACCACCATCCTCTGTCTCTGTGAAACCATTCCCACTCCGTTTAACAAGGATTTGGTTAGATCATAAAAATCGCAACTTTTGACATTTTTTAAATCACTGAACCCTAATTAAAAAGTAATACATTTTCTATAGTAAATAAAAAGTATTGCACTGGCCTGGCTTGGTAAGCAGGGTATGTTTATGTCTGTGGCCAGTATGTGGACAGTGAATGGGATGCAGGTGAATATGTAGTCAATGTGAGAGATATTGCAACCACATGCAGTATCTTTGAGGACTATGATGTATTTTACACTGAAAGCATGAAAACCTCAAAAAGCCAGATGGAATGAGCTATAGGATATTCATAGCCCTTTGTACCAATACTAGTTACATGTATTTGTGTGTTCCTGGCTCACTGGAGACAGGGATGTTCCTGTGGAACCTGGAATCACTGGAGGTGATTAATGCAAAATCCCAAGGCTGGCTGTGTAGATATCCAGCCTTTGAAACCTGACTTCTTGGGGAATAGAGCGGGCGATGACTGATTTTTACCTGTTTTCAGGAGGCTGGGAGACAAAAAGCAAGACTTAGTATAAAAGGCTGAGTTTCAACAAACTCAAGGCCTTCTTTTTTGATTCAGAAAATGGACAGAACCTTTGGTCCTAGGGTTCCCAACCCTTGGTGAAAGGCTGGAATGACTTTGGCTTTCCAGGACTGATGGGCAATCTCTGGTACATTTAGTATGCATGTAAAACATTTCATTGAGGATTTTCTACATTTTCTTGGCATGTGTTGTTCTTTAAATAAATGTACTCCGCTGAGAAAAAGCGGTGTGGTAACTTGTAACTGCTGGTAATACACTGATCATAGCCCTTTAAGAGAAAAGAACTCCACAGTTGCTGGCCATTAGGCAGACTGGCTTGATGAGGATATCTCAGTGAGCCAGAGTGGGCTGCAGCCTAAAACCACCAGTCGGAAGGGAGTGGGATATGGGTCCCTGTCCAGACAGAGGGGAAGGCCAGAGACTTGAAACCTGAAGAGCATTCCTGGAATCGACTATGGAAGAGGGGTTAAAGATACAGTTACCCTAAAACTGTGTCAGTCAGTATCTGGCCAATTGGGTTTCTTACCTTTAAAAGGAGGACAACTAGAGTAATGCAAATATTGAGGGTAGCTGGGTCAGACTGAGTTTTAGGCTTTATGCAGGAATAATTGTTTCTACACCATATATAGAAGAGAAGATCTAGTATTTGGTGAACTGTACAACATACACTGTAGTTTAGATAAGGAAGGGTCAAGGTTCTGGTCTTTATATGAAGTTAAGAGATGGCACACAGGTATTTCTTACTAATCAGAGATAGGTGAATTAAAGGATGGTCTGTGGGAGAAAAGGGATGGGTGGATGTTGGTTTGTGAAAATCTGTAGTCTATGTTGAAATTGATAGGATGAGAGATGCATGGGTATGTGAAGAGTTTTTTTCTCTGTAGTTCTCTGTAGTTCTGTGGTTCAAGTTATACCGGATAGATTAAGGTAAGGTGTTAGGAAGAGTAGGCAGTACTACAGTCATCAGAACAGGAGATAATTCTCCCTTTCTGGACTGGGATCTGGGAAGGTTAGCGCCTGAGGATAAATCCTTAAAGAATTTAATACATTTCTCTCCCATTTTCGTCTATTAGGTTCAGTTCCAAATGGTCTGGTCTGTGGTACAGATATTTTGTTACAAAGATAAAGTTACATGATCTCTGAGTTCATTTAGAGGAAAGATTGCTTGCTGGTCTAGAGAAGGCTTTGCTATTTTCTACTACCTTGTTCATCATTGGCAACATGAACAATATGCAAATATTTTGTGCTGAAGGCAGATAAGGCATTGCAAACTGACAAAAGGACCCAAATTAACCTAGCTAATGGTGAGAACATCACTTTTCTTATATAACTTATTAATGGGGAAAACTTTAAAGAGGTTGGAGGTTTGTGTGAAATCCTGGCCTCCTTCAAATCAATAGCAGAACGTCCATTGACTCAACTGGTTCAGATAAACACTGAAGGCTAGATTCTCATTTAGTCTAAGGCCCATTTACACTGCTCTGGTAGTGTAATTGGGCCCCTAAAGTTCAAATGCTTTCTATATAAAATATGCAATGTAGAAACAATTTGGGCATGCACAACCAGGCTTTAAATCTCCCAATTCCAGTCTCTTTCAAGGTATTTCATGCTTTTGTTTCCGTCTGGAACTGGAGATGCAGAAGCAGAAAACAGTAAAAAAACAGGACAAATTGCAATGAGATTTTTGTGAACCTCATAAAAGATTGATTGGAGCTCATTTTGAATTTTGCACAAAAGTTCAGGGTTTCTGATCTCAGCTGAACCTCTTTTCTAGTTCCTCCTTTCTTTTTCTTTTTTTATATTTCAGTTCATTATATAAAATATGGGTTGTTGTGACTCACTGGGAGCATATAAAACTGATATGGAGATTTACTTAGTGTGTCACCCTTTAAGTTAGTCTAATTAGAGAAAAGCCTTGGAAATGTACACAGTAACCCCAAATGTCAAGTCTGAATTATGATCTATCTGCAATTCATGTCAGACTGAAGCAGATCACCCATTCTTTTCTCCCTTCCTCCTTCCTACTCCCACGCAGAACATTAATTGACTTCTCGAGCCTCAAATCCCTCAGGTTGCAGTTTTAAGTTTAACCTAGAACTAGATTGTCTCTGGTTAGGAGGTTATTAACTTTTCTCATATGATACAATACAACCTCGAACACAAATGATGAAGCGTTCATAAACACATTTTTAGCAGGGGGAAAAGTAATTTTCTGATGTAGAAAGAAAACAATTCAAAATATTTGTTTTCTATAAGAAATCTTCTTTGTTAAGAGTTCAGCAATGGCCTAATTTAATATTTGTGTGTGTTCCCTATTTTGTTTCCTTTCATTGTCCTGTTGAAATCTTTGTTGAAAGCACAAACTTAGGTAGGCAACAAAATATATTTGAAAAGTGATTCTTTGCTGTGAAATTGTAAGGTCCTAGCAGTCACACCTGGGCTGGAATCCACAAGTCAGGGATGGTAGTCAGTGAGGCGGGGTTAGAGGAATCACTAGAGCTGGGTTCAATAAGCAAGAGTAGGCTCAAACTCAGGCTGGAGTCAGAGACTGGGGATAGTACCAGGTTAAAGTCAGGGTAGGACTGGAGGCCAGAAATCAGGAAACTAGGTGAGATCTGGAGTCACAGCAGACCCAAACCCTGGGTTGTTGCCCAGACAACTTCCTGGAGCCAATCTAGGTTAGCCAATCAGAGGGCCGCAGGGTACAGTCACTCCATCTTCTTTGGGAGGTACTTCCTGCAGTACCTATTCTCTACAGAGCTCCCAGAGAATAGCTTTGCATGGCCATCCAGCTGACACTATGGGAATGTCAGCCACTCTAGGCTGTACAGACATGATGTCTAATCCCTGCATCCTTACAGGAATTTTTGTAGTCACTATGATAAAAGTTTCTTGGAATGCATTGCAGATTCACTGTTTACAAACCACTTGCATATATATCTATCCTTTACTGATATTTGTAGCAAATGTGACATACTCAAGTGGCATTTGCAATATTCATTGGCTTTTCTTAATGTTTGCTGTGTGTAAAAGTAACCATGTTGGTAGTTTGCTTCCTTGAATAAATACACAGTGTCAGATTCTGCCATCACTAACACTCATTCAAAACCAAGCAGGCAGTGCTAGAAGTCAATGGGGATACATGAGGCAGAGTGAGGGAAGAATCTGGCCTATGGCATTTAAGATCCAAAATAAACTATGGAAAGAAATATGATAAATTACCCATATTCTGACATTTGGACCTTTGAAAATAAAAGGCTCTGCTTTGTCAGATGAGAAGATTTTCAGTTGTATTTACATGACCTATGCTGACAACCAGTGATCAGCTGCATTACCACTTCATCTTGTTTAATGTCATGTCATATCATGAGCAGATGTGACAGTCTAAACACAATGGGATGTGATGTTAGACCATTTAAAAGAGAACCTTTAACTGTACATACAAAAAAGTTATAGTTAGTGTGAATACTGGATAGACTCTTAACTGGAGCTGGCCTAGAATATTTTCTCATATTAAAATAATTTCACTTGACCCCTATTTTTGTTCACTTCTCAAGTGATGTAGTTTTACGGGCACAAATTATAGAATTATGGGCACATATACTTCTCAAAATGAAGGTCCCAATCATTCAAAGAGCCCCACACAAGCTAGGGACCTGCACAGAGGCCACAGACTTCAATGGGACTCAGTGGTGCATGCTTCTGCCCACACACAGCTCATTGCAGAATCAGGGCATAAAATTACACATGCAAGTACTCATACTTGGAATGCTTGTGCAGTCATCCAAACAGGAAACAAGAAAAATATGAAATAAATTTTCTAACCAGTCACAGCTAAGAAACAGACTTAATTTTGAATATTCAAGATCAATCCACACAACAAAAAATGCAAAAGGATAGCTGTTGAATAAGTTAAAATAATGACTACTATTTAGGAAATGGTGATCTGCTTGCAGATATCTTGTGAATAGAAAAAATAAGCTAAATTTGTCAAAATACTTATTCACTGTATATTACTCACTTTCCTAGCCAGTATTCACCTCAAGAGGATGTCCTTTTTCCAAATCTATTACCAGCTCACAACCACAAACCCTAGACTGTCTGCTCACCTCTAATCAAGAGTCACTAATGCTAGGTCAAAAGTAGTAAGTGAGATAGGCAAAATTATAGGTTTAATAATAAGTATGAAATTATTATAGGTGATTTTTAATCTTAATTGGTTTTGAAATTATTTGGGTGGCAGCAAAAGCTGGCATAAAGCTTTTAATTTAAATCAGACAATTAAAAGCCCTAGAAGGCTTGTGGCTGATAATACTAACAAGTGTTTAAAGGATTAAATTTTGGTTTCAGAACCAGAAAGGATTCTGTAATATGCAGGCAAATTATTCATTACTGTTAGTAACTATTCTATTGTATTGCCAATTGAAGATCAAATGTGTGCTCCTATAGTTAAATACCATCTTCCCAGGCAAACTAAAATCAATCTGTATAAACTTAGTGTAATTAAAATTTGGTTTCAGTGTTAGCAATTTTTTGAATTTTAAAAGAAATATTACAGTATCTCTAAAGTGAAGATTTTAGTAATTGGCAGTTTGGTGTATGGTATGGGGGAGAGTTATTTACATAGCTAATTTCACGAAGGTGCCTAAAGTTTCATCCTGCTTTCCTGGTTTGTTTGGTAGTAGTTTGGCAGACTGTCAGAATAGAAACAAAAACATAATTAGCTTTTCTTTCAACACTGTTTGTGCGAAGTAGCTTGGTTTGTGCTATTGGTTCTGACCCTATGTCCACATTCCAGCAGAGCTAGGGCAGCCTCCTGCCACTCTATAATTGCAAAGCTGCCCTTACCACAGACTTAAATGGCTTCTCCATAGGAGGATGCTTGAGGGGAATAGACCCACCAAAGGGGCTCCATCACCACTTCCCCCACCAACTGCAGCTGGCAAAAGGGTCATGGCTAGAATAAAAGGGGAAAAGAGGAAGCATTTTCATCATTTCGAACTCCTGAGATTTTATCACATCTGATGACATTTGTCATCTTAATGCCCCACCTCCCACAGGCAGGTGATTATGTGAGAATTGCAGCTTTCATTTAAAAAAATACACAGAAAATAAACTTTTAGCCATCATGATTGCAGAGATAAGCTTGAAAAGATGAACAAAATGTATCCCAAAGGCTCAGAAGGCATAGAAAAAGAACGCATTTTTTTTTAATTTCATGATTTGGGGCTGGGGTCTGACTCATCCATTTTGAATACTTGGGTTTGTCAATACTCTATCTTTATGACCAGTGACCTCTGGCTGCTGAAATAGTCCCTTAGGTCCATAAACAGCCCCTGCAAGTTGCAGCAGTCCTTCAGGTTGCTCTAAGTAGTGCCAGGAGGGCTGGGCTAGCAAAAATCAGCCCGAGACTGGAGGGAAGAAAAGAAGCCTGAAGGCCACCTTTTCACTTCCCTCCCTGCTGAATGATGCCAAGGTGCTACTGATCCTCTGCTCAGAATCTTGCTCCAGATTTCCATTCTTGGTATTTGGTTTGAATGATTGATATTAATTAAGATCTTTGTTCTGTTCTTTGCTTTAATATGCAGGAAAGCATATTCAGAACAGAGCAAATTTCCCCTTATGACCAAATTTAAAAATCCCTTTATGAACCAATCACTCAGCAAAACAGTCTTTATTCTAAACACACATTTTGCATTGTGTATTTGTAAGAATTTTTTTTTTTAAAAAAATCCTTTTTTTCCCCACCTTTGAAAGAACTGGAAATTAAAATCACAAAGTACTTAGAAACAAAGATGACAAAAACCAAACAACCCAAACCAATATATGCTGGAAGTGAAGTGCATATATTATTTCAGCAAACCAGCTAAATTTTGAGTTTAAATTAGATCTAAAAAAATCCTCAGAATGTCTGAGCTTTTATAAATTCATGATGAGTGTTTGTTTTCATGCTTCCATAGCCTTTCTGTGAAATCTGTGACAACCTCTTTATGTCTAAAGAAATTTAAAACCCCTTTGAAATTCCCTGAGCTGCTAAAAGATCTCATCAAAAGATACTGCTGTAGTATCAAGAAGAGTTTGAAGAATTCTGCCTTAAAGTTTTGCCAGAGATTTCAGCTTCCCTCTGTCTTTCTTTCATTATCAAACGGAATTCTGGCTTGTCTGCCTTTGGGCTAAGCAATTCCTGAGATACTTCCAGTTCCACAGCTTGCTGCAAAGTTTTAGATAAAAAGGTGTTTTCTCTCTGCTCCTCTCTGTCTGTATAATCTCTGAACTTTCATGGTGCATTCAAAATAATTGAGAGTACTGTGAGGACATAAGAGGAAAAAATTGTTGGATGATTCTGACATTATTTGCTTCCCCAGTTGGCAACAGCAAAACATATCAATAATCTATTAAACAAAACATGCATGAACCACCTGTCAAAAATGTTAACCTAATTTTACTGTACAAATTTATCATATTTCTTTCTAATTTTACTGTACAACCGTAACAGCTGCTTTAAAGATGCCACTTGAAAGTAGTGAAAGATGCCTGCATGGTTGCATCACGATCTAGAGGTAGTTCAAGCACAGAGTGATCTTGTTGGATCACTCTTCCCCCACATTAGCAAGATCAGGAGATTATCACCATCCACAGTCTGAATATCACTTCTGTGACAAACCAGGTTTGGCCCCTTACAGAGTCCTACGTCACGGCTAGCAATGAGAGAACCAGTTTGGACAAAATAAGACATAAATGGAATAGTCTGGAAATTCAGAATGGTTCCTTCCTTCTCTCTTCTCACTCTGTCTCTCACTGCCCTTGTTTTTGTATCTCTGCACTTGGTTTCATTTCAGGCCACAAAGTGGCTAAGTACGAACAGAGAAGCTGTTCTTGTGGTATTTCTAAAGGAAGCATCACAACACTCTTTAGAAAGCCTGTCCCTGCAACATACGTGCCTTTATTTCTAGACAGACGAATTCCAGGTAAATTTGAATTTAGAGATATTTTTACTAAAATGGATCCAGTTTACTGTGTGCTTTTACAGTAACAATTAATGCAATAGCACTTAGTAAACTAACCTGACCAAATGCTCATGCTGGGGCTGGTTTGCTGCACGCTCTTACCTGCATTTTGACTATCCTGGGGGCTGTTTCCCATAATATTTTTATTGTGTGCAAGTAATGTGTAGTCACAGAGTTTAGCGGCCTTCTAGTACAAATGAGCAAAACTAAGGAGCATGTAGTTTCAGTGGTCCATGATTGCTGTGGGTTTCTGCAAGGAATTTATTGTATTAGTTGCAACCTTTAAGTCCCTGTCTGATTTGGGTCCAGGTAAAAAGAGACATCACCCCTTTCCTTGCTACACGTGGAGCCATGGGAGGCACACAAGCTGTCCAAATCTCCCTGAGCTGTCTAGCTCTCTAAGGTTTGCCTTTTCACTCTGAGTCTAACATTATTTTCAAGGTTAGCAACTCAGAAGTTTCCCCAAACTGGATGGGAGCCCAGGAGGGAACCAACTTTGGAAGGCTTGTGTTTAAACTGAGAGATTAGGTCAGCCTACCTTTTTCTCTTCTAAGAGATGGATCCATCCTCATCTGACAGCAGCTTCAAATATCTTCCACTATTGCATTAAAATATTCTGTTCCTCTTGAGTGAAGTTGGAGATGAAAGCCTGCTCAGCTGTCCAAAGGGCTGACTATGCAGATATCTTCTGGGGCGCATCAGACTAGATGGAAAGTTCAGTCTTTATTTAGAAAAAAAATACTACTACTGAATTGAAGGAGATAGAAGTCATGTAAATTAACTGAGCACAGTGTGGGCAGTGCAAGCTGATACTGCTTTATTGCCAGCATTTTGCTGTAAAATAAAACCAAAACCAGTTTTGTGGCCATTAGAGAATTACTTGGCAGATATATGTGTATATATTTTTACCCCAATTGCACTTGTGTTTGTTCAAAACAGTTCCTTGCTGAGGCTATGTCTAGACTACCACTTATGTTGATGTAACTTGTGTCGCTCAGGGGTGTGAATAAGCGACATAAGTTACACCACCCTAAGCGCCGATGTCAACATCACTATGTCAGTGAGAGAGCTTCTCTCGCTGACATAGCTGCCGCCGCTCATTCAGGGTGAATTAATTAAGTCGCTGGGAGACCTCTCCCCCATTGGCTTAGAGCATCTACACTAGCCATTGTGAGCTCTCTAGTCTCTCCATAGCCTGAATAGCTACTTGTAAAACAAGAAATAAAATGAAAGGCGAGTTTTCATTAGTCATCACCTATATCCTGGACCCATTTTCAAGACTGACTACTTTGTATTATTATGCTCAAGTGAGATGCACATAGACATGCAAACAGGGCAAGTGCTCATTTGTATTTGCAAATGTGAGATCGGAGCATGCACCTTAAGCGACTATTTGGGGATTGGGCTTCATGGGTTTAGAACCAAATGCTCTGTAGGAGATAATGGAGTTACACTAATTGATCCCCAGCTGACTATTTAGCCTTCAATTTGTAATCAATGTGTAAATTTTATAATCAGTTTCTATAGTCAGAAATAAAATTTTCACACACTTGATTATGAATTTCTTAAAAAGTTATAATTTGCAATTTAAGTGCAGTAGTAGTGATGTTTTTGTTATTGTGTTTTTGGTTTTTTGTGGGATTTGTTTAATCTGCATACAACAAGAACAGAATCTTTTGTTTCCATTTGTTGGGTTATTATAAAGATGAGATAGCTAGATCCGAAATCTCTATTGATATCTACTGGTGAGATATTGTCAGTACATATGTAAAGATAACTTTCATTATTTTACTTTTATATATTTTTAATTACATAATAGTGATTTACATAAATGTCAGCAACATCAGATTGCAAGGATACAAAACATTCTTAAAGCAAATATTTGCAAATTTCCAGTTTCTAAGGTCAAAATAGTTTTCTGCTGATAACAGCAATGTAAAAAAGTTCTTAAGCCTTTATCACAGTGCAACAAAGTAACAACTAATTCTTAATTTCCAAATTTCACAAAGGCAAAATAATCTGGTAATGTTTTTGACAGTGATACTAACGAGCTCTTCACATTGGCATCCAATTGAAAAATGCATCAAAATACATCATTATGAATGTATCCATTTCACTGTTAATTAATGCAAATTAAACCATCCTAGATGATATGTTTTGCTTTTTGCCTGTAGACTAACACGAATGCTAAACACAGCATTACCAAAAGAAGCTCAGGTACTGTGTACAGCTCTGGAGGGTTTATCAGATCTTAGGTTTTATATAGAGAATGCTAGCATACAATGTCTTCTTAACCTTCTTTTCAGGAAGGAATTTTTTTACATGGAGTACAGTCAAAGCCCCATTGAAATTAACACAGTATAATCCTGGTTCATGATTAGAGTTCCTAGGCACTACACTAATACAAATAATAATAATAATAATTAATAAATAATATAACATAGGAGGTCAGGCTCATGGAGAAAATACAATTTCATGAAGGAGTGCGAGTCAGGAATTACTCCTCCCAAAAGTATTTATCCACAGTGAACCAACTGGGGGATACTTTTTCCATGGGCCCTTGTAAGTCTTGGTCCTGCTCTCAGTTGTGGAACAGAGGTTCAGTCTTACAAGATGATGAGCTCTTTAGCACACAGTGAGTCCCAGTGAAATCAATGGGACGCCTCATATTCTTACAGTTAAGCATGATGCTTTGTTGCTGAGAGTGCTCAGCACCTTGCAGGATCCAGCCCATGAAGCTCCTTGCAGGATCCAGCCTATGCAAGTCACCAAACACTAGCTCATGGTGTGAGTGATATTTACACGGGAGGATATAGCTCTGAAGCATTCAAACATCTTCAAAAGTCTGTGTTTACTCACTGAGATTCTCCCCAAAAGGGTGTGTTTCATGAAAAGTGGGTCATTTTATCCCTAAGCATCAGTTATTCATATCCTATCATCTCAAATGAGTGAATTAGGAACTCATTTTTTAGAGTGTGTAAATTATTCTATACATATGGTGGAATAAACAAGACACATGAATCTCCCCAGATGCACAGTGATTCAATCGGGAGCTGTCTGCCTTCATACCATTCTACACATCTTTGAGATAAATCAGAGATTCAAATGCAAAATCCAGGATGATAGGGACATCATGTGGATTTGTAAGAACCCCGTGGGAGCCCTGGGGTCTATAATCTAATGAATGGATTACACTCATCCATCTCATATGTCCTATAAATATGGGACGAGGTTAGGCTAAAAAAGAGAGCCGTGCAGGTAGCAGCGTTTTGTGGCATGTTGCATGAATGTCAGCGAAGTGAAAGGCAAAACTGAACACTAAGAGTCATCCTGTAGATTTGTAAGCTTCCCTTTTGGTTGTATTATCCATAAAATGACGAGTGGACCATACACATCACTGTACAACATGCTAATTTTCATCACTGATCATTAAAAATTGAGATTATTTCACAAATGAAGAATTCTAAATACAATGCAATCCAGTTACTAATATATTTAAGGTTTTCATCTTCTTATTCAGCTGTTTCAAACCATCACATGAGAGAGAATCCAAAGAAATGGAGATTCTTTCTAAAAATGTGAAAGAGATTGCCGCATTTCCTGGCATGTGATATTTGTTTCTCAAAGAACGGTCAGGCATCACTTTAAAAAAACAACAAAAAAACCACACACTTTGTCATGCTTTTTTCTTCATTGACCTGTATGCCACATGCCAATAAAGTACCACAGAGCTTCCTGTTTCTTTTTGGAAACTAACCTTATAGCAGCAGTAGGCTGATTACATTAACTGAGAGATGTTAAGTCTAGCATAAACTTTCATGATATTTGCTTTCCATTAATATTTTAGTCAATAAGTTTAGTGGCAAGAACATTCATAGAGAACCAGATCAGGAAAGCATACCTATTCTGGAAAGGAAAGCATCCCTATTAAACATGGGCCTAACTTTAAGTACTTGCTTGTGTCCCATGGATGACAATGGGATTTAAGGATGTCCCTAAATGTAAGCATATGCATAACTGCTGTTTTCAATAAGCATGACCTTCAGTGCAAATTTGTGCTTTTCCTGAATCAGGGCCAGAAACAGCACATTTTAAGCAAATGTTGCAGAAATCAAATTTCAAATTTCTAATCCTTAAATTTCACCAGCAACCTGATTCTATGAGTTACACATATCTAATCAGGCCACAAACACATGCCATGTGTCACGTGTTCAATCTAAATAACTCAGACTTTGAATATCAAACACTCTCAGTGAAAGACATCCAAATATGTTACAGGCTATGGAAAATTTCAGGGAATTTTTTTGGTAAATAATTCTGAATAATGAATAGATTCAAGAAAATCCCAATTTTGTGGCCAATTCAGGAATAAGATAAAGAAAAAAAGATGAAATTTCCTGAATAAATTATTTCTTATGAATTATTCACACAGGGCTCTTTAGGATTATCCATCATGAAAAACTATGTCAGATTATCAGTTGAGACCTTGGTCCATCAACAGAGACATACTCTCCAGTAATTGTACTTCAGACAATGCAGTTTCTAGTTGCTGTAATGGACAAGGATGGAGGAGAGATGATGAGACAGAGATATAGCTGATAAATATGAAGGAACAAGCACGATCTATTGTACACAGAAAACATGTACAATCCCTACTGAAAAGTGTGGAAATTGGGTTTGTAGGGCAATACACAAGGAAGAAGCCCTTCAAAACACATAACTGCAGCAACTAAAACAAAAATAAGAGTCAAGATATTGTATAAACCCTGCTGCCCTAATAATATGCAGATACATCCTGTACAATGTTCCCTAGTGCACTTCATTTTCAGCATTTGGCTCTTAATCTGACATTAAAAAGGGAAAACATGTTTCACATGCTGCTGTCATGCTGTTTTTGAGTCTGTTCTCAACCCCACAACTTTCAGGAATGCATAGCGAAATCTGTAATATTTAAGTGGCTTACTATGTTGTTGTTGTATGAGCCACATGCAATCCTTTTGTCACATAGGCAAAACTCCATGGCTTGTCTCCCTTGTTTATTTTTCTTTAGTGATGGCACTGGACTATCACACTTATCACTACAAATAAAACTGAGAATTTGTTTCTGTTGTTCTTTTATATTCTTTGTGTGGGGTGATGAGAAGAGAAAGGGACGAGAACAATATAATTAAAAGTGTATAGGAAAAATACTGCAGCACTCACTGTTAAACCTGGGCCTTAGCTGATTTTAGATATATGTAGGATAACTCTTCTGTACTATAATTTTTCAATACGTGTCATTAGATTCAGAATTTAAGCAGGACAGCATCAAAAATAGCCTTTTGCTCTCTCCTTGACCTCACTGGTGAAATCCCTGGAAGCCACTGATCAGTCCCTACCTTTAATGATATCCCATAGAACAAAGGGTCACCCATTGGAATGAATAGCAGGTAAATGAAAAATTATTTAAAGCAAATACTTCTCCCCTTGCATTCTGTGTGGATTCAGTTTGTGGTATTCCTGCTGGCAGAGTCAGAAGCTGTAACTGATTTTTTTAAAAGGACTGGATTATTGTAGTTACCCATGCTAAAATAAAGGTAATCACATGTCATGCTTCAGGGAATCAAATGATCGCTACAGGGGTAAGAGAGGAATTTGGCTCCCCCATGTACAGCATTGCATAACTGGTGAAGTGCATTATTTTGTTTTATCTTTCTCTGAAGCATCTGTATTGGCCAGTGTCAGAGACATTTGGCTGCACTTAATGGCTCAGTAATCTGTTTTTTTATAGTGATTTCTACATTCTGGTGCTTCCTAATTTGAAAAGTGTATTTGCAGGTTTATGAGATTTGCTGCTGCCCCCTTTCATTTTGAGAAATGTGTGAAGCAAAACAATAAAAACATATATAAAAACAGACCACTACTAGCACAGAGGAAAACTAGATGGCTTTCTTTAAAAAAAGAAAGAAAGCTATTTCCTTTAATTTACTAGTCAGACTTTTTCTTGTTGTCATCTCATTTATATGTTTATAGTGAGAAATGGAGAAATCCCATAAAGGATAAATCTTTAATCAAGCATAGAGCCAAACTTGTGATTCCACTAACAGAAGGCTGAAAATAGCTCTCAAGTGCACCAGCACTTTCTGCCCACACACAGTAATGACCTGTAGGGATAAATGTGCCAAAAGGGAAATCCATGCACTCTTTTTGATTTACTACCTCATTTTTAATGACAGGGGACAAAGAAATAGCAACAGAATGCACTTGTAAATCCTTCTAGTTTTCAGAGTCAGCTTTCAAAAGGCGAACATGATCTGATAATTTAAAGCTGTTTGAGTCAAAATGAGAGTGGCTGTATGGACTGTGGTTTTACGAATGCACGGGGCCTTATTTAATGCACTAGTCTCTCCTTCCACAATAAAGAGAGTAAAAATCTGCTCTAAAAAATGAATTCTGAGCTGGTGGAGGTCAGGCAATTTATCTCATATTGTGTGTATCTCCTTTGGTAAATGCAGGAACACTTGGTAAAAATGCCTTTCATGGACTTCAACCAAATTAGTTCTGTCACACACAGCGCTGCTCCATGGTCTCACTTTTCTGGTCCTGGTCAATGTCAATAGGATTACTCATGTGCTTAAAGTTAGGCATGCACTGAAGTGCTCTTCTGGATTGGAGCATAAGCTATCATGGTTTTTGGCTGATTTGTCCTTAAAAAAAAACCCAAATGAACTTTTGTGTACTTTGGCAAGAATCTAAGACACTTATAGGACACATGCCAATTGAACAGCACATGTATTTTCTTTATTAAATCTCATGTATTCCATTATAAGGAAGACAGTTATGTCTATAAGTGTTATAGCTAAAGTTATAGCAGAGATGGAGCACAACTTAGTTGTCCCTAAATGTTGGCAAAGGGAAAAGGCCAGATTCTGCTCTCAGTTATTCTGGTGGAAATGCACAGCGTCGGGGGTGTTACTCTACAGTGGCGTGGAACTGAGGGCACAATATGGCCACATGTATTTAAAGGTCTGTGAACAGATGAAGCATTTTCCCTTCTATCTGAACCTTCAAACACAAGGCTGTCTTGTAGGGACTACCCATGAAAAAGATACTTCTAAACAAGTACATTCCCACCGCATATGGCAACACTGACTAGATTTTACTATTACACTGTTCCCAGGAGAATTGGCTTTTAGGTAGTACTGGTGACAGGGATAGAAAAACTTGGTCACCATGCGCTCAGTATACCTGTGACTAGGTGGGGGTGTACAGATGCTCTTTTAGGTTCTCTGTACTGGCATTTGAGGTCAAGCTTAGAAAATATTTTACAATTCCAGTTTTACAATTTCTACCCACAAATGACAAGCCATATCCTACATCCAGAGTTTAACAAAGCAAACTGGGCCTCATTAAGTCAGTGTCTGAACTATGAACAGCAAACAAGTTTTTCTTGTAACTCACTCTCAGCCCATCAAACTTCAATACATTTCAAAACCATACATGTTCATGCTAAGCCCAGGAAAGCCTATTATGTGGTGTAATTTATTGCAAAGACAACATATTTAATTAAATCTACTTAGGGAAAACCTTACATTATTTTGCTTAAATTAAAAAATGGAAAATCTTATCTCATCTTTCTGCTATTGAAAGATACAAATAACTTACACAATAGTTTAAAAGAGGAAAGCAATCACACAGCATAATGTGACTGGATAATCCAAAGGAAAAATACTTTAATTAATATGTGAAAACAACTTTATCGTATAATAAGCAATTATAAATAGCTGTGCAAAAAGTAAATATTAAAGAAGTGTGACAAGCAGAAAAGTTACCTGCATGTTAAAACGTTACCCTTCTCTAGTAGCAGATTTAATATTCATCAACAATGTCAAAATAGAATGATAATAAAAGTATAGCTAAAAGGATAGAAAATATGTAACATTTCAATAGTGAACGTCTTGCAAAATATTTTTACCATATGTGATACAATCTCAAACATGGTGGAGTATGGCACAGATTAATCAATAAATATTTTCCATCTTCACTAGCACAAAAATGCTTTTAATGTTCCTGATTACTTGGGTGAAGCTCACGCTGAACAAGGCCGGTTCACTACTTATCGCCCACATAATATTAAGGACATTACAGTGACCATTTAGTACTGAAAGTCTAAGATCAGTGTTTTACAGGCAGAGAATGAGAAGATAAGATCCTTGTCCCACAGGAACTTGCAAGCTGAATATAAACCAAAGACAAAACAGACAGATGAGAGACACGGAGGGATGTGAGTACATCAATGTTAAATAAAAGTATTTTAATTCATGGGTGGCATATGGTGAGGAGACCAACTTCACATTCTTTTGGCCACACAAATGTCTCCTTGAGGTTAAAAGCTAACGTAGACAAAATATAAACACCTAGATATTCAGGGTCAGATTCGACCATCCTTACCACCTTGTGTAGTATCTTAGTCTTTGAGTAGTTCCGCTGACAACAACGGAGTTACTTATAGTGGAAGGCACTACTCAGCAGTCGTAAAGATAGGAGAATCTGACCCTCAAGCTTATACAGAACCTGAGTATACAAGTTTTCAGAGCTCTAGACCAGAAATAACTTTTTGGATCAGCTGTGTAGGAACTCCATAAAACTCTGGAATTTAATAGTACACACATTTTTCAAAATTCAGTGTGGAAACAAATCTTGAAGACAAAGAAGATGCTGTGGAAGAAGTTGGAATACAGTCAATCAATAGTCAAGTAGGAGGGCATCCAATTAGAGACATTGTTGTAAAACCTGATAGTGATTACTATCTAGAATAAATCTATTGAAGCAGCTACAGAGAACATCAAGACAAGAGAAAACAGTTGCAATCAAAACAAAGTTACTATTGTCAGTGATTGGCAATGGTAATTGAAATGTTGCTATTTTCCTGATATTTAGAGCTAAGCAAACCTGAGTTCTACACTGTTTACTCCCATTTTAACAAGGAATAAGTCAGAACAGTTAGCTTTATCACCAGCTGTGCACAATTTTATAAGGCATACTGAAACTAATGATGAATGCTTGAATTCATATCTGCTGTCTCATGATTCACCATCTGAAAAGCTTTTTATTAGATCAATAAATACAGCAGCAGTCATGTAGCTCTTCTGTTTCTTTCATGAAGGTATATAAGATATATTACTGGGGTCTAAACCCGGATTTTGAAAACTGATTAATGTACTGCACAAAGAAAACAGATGTGAAAGAGCACCTCGTTCTTCAGGGTAACTGGAGAATATGCAAATAATTTCTAACTCGTAGGCTTAGTAGTTGTAACACAAGCACATTTCCCCATCCATCCTTTAGAACAAATCTAAATCTTAGCAATTGGCATGCAAAAGAGAGGAACCTATCTTGTTCAGAAGAAACAATATTTAATCTCATGCCCCTTCCAGTTTGGAGATTTTGCAATACAACTCTCAGAACTATGCTCAAGGAACTTCACCATCATCAAATCAAGTAGGTAATTGCATTAGATTTAATAGGTATTTTCCTGTACACATTTTAACATTTAATTTCTTTGTTATCACATCAGGAAAGTCATATTTGTATTTTTAAAAAGTGTACAATCCTACTAAGCCAAATGCAATGAGTCTTTCTGTCTTCCTTGCTTTCTAGCTTACTTTCACTTAGTTCTGACTCAAGTAAGTATAGGAAATTGTAGTTTGTGATCAAAAACAAAAAATATTTTTGCCATGTCTTCTCCCTTAGGTACATATTAACAAGAGCTTCTATATAAATTCTTCTTAATCAGAATATTGGTGGACTGAAAAGTTATTGTAATAATGAATTAACAGTAATTGTGTTGATTTCTTTTCTAAACTGACTTTTTTGGTATTAAATGTTGTACATTTTCTTTGGTTTTCCATTGTGTTAATCAGGCTTTATCCCCCCCCCCCCAAGAGATAACCAAAGAAAGCCCCCCAATCCCTCCTGCTAAATCACCCCACTATTATGATGTGACCCAAAATGGAACAAATAGTATAGATTCCTTTCTTTTGTGAAAGAGTGCTAAATTTGTCAAGCTGCTCAAATTTCTCTATTGAAAATTTCTCTAAAAAGCTATTTCTCTGCTCTACAGTTGAACTATGGTACTTTGTGATTACTAGCAAAGGATAATATAAATTTGTCAAGATTTCTATAAGTTTTCATCTGAGTCTGAGTTGGATGAAGTTAACTATTATTCAGGGACAGATTCTACTCTTAGTTACACTGGAGTCGTAACTCCGCTGACTTCAGTGCAGTTATTCTAGATTCACATCAGTATAACTGAGAGCAGATTTGGATGCCTAGATAGTGAGCAAACAGAAACTCAGCAGTTCACAGTTCATGGACCTGATTCTCTCCCCTGTTACACCTCATTTTTTGCCAGTTTTATGCCATTTCAATGGAGTTGCACTGGCATAAAATGGTTGTAACAGGGTGGAGAATAAGCCTGGTTGTTTCCCTCCCACTCTGCTATTTCCACAACATGAAAAGAAAGTTCAATTTCTTTAGACTTCTGATGTGACATTACAAGCACATCTTCTTGCTTCAGGTTGGATCAGAGTTTCAAAGAAGCACAACCTTGTCCCCTCATGCATAAAAGCAGATTAAATAGCAGAAAGAAGAAAATATTTTCCATCTGATGGCTGCTGTTTGGTGGTCTACCTGAAATTAGTTACTAGGATAATCCTAGTTGCCAGTGGACAGCCGATCCACATCACAGTTTTTGTCCTTATTAGTGGTCTCTACAGAGAAGCTGAAGGTTGTATGGTTTGTTGATCCTAGTAATGTACAGGTCGGGACTGAGGCATATGGTGATGGGGGGAAGTGTGAGGAAACTTCTTACACCATTGCTAAAGCTGTAATTCTCTTGTGAATTAAATTATACATCAGTCCAACACTAGACACAGTACTGGACCTCATACAGCTGATTTGCACCAGATGAGGATCTGACCCGCTACATCTACACTGTATGCAGTTTATGTCATATGCATGCCACCCACTTGTGCCAGCCTAGAAAGAACCCTTTTCTGTCCTTAATACATTCCACAGGCTCCTCTTTAGATGGAAATAAATGTGTAATGTTGTAGGTATTTTTGTTATGCTTATTAGCACCAGGTGGCTAATATGAAAATAGCTAATTACTGTTAGAAGTCCTAATGCTGTGTTGAGCATGCTTCAGTGTGTTGGGAGTGTAAGGGGAGGATGAAGATTTCCAAGGTGGAGGCTGATTGGTTGTCTAAGTAAACTATACCAGAATAAAAGATCTCCTCTTTCATTTCTAATCTGTTTTGGGTCTCCATACATTACAATGGCAAAAGGGAGAACAAATCAGGAAAACTAGTTTTTTTTCTTGGTCTTTCTGTAACTACTACTGGCTGTGGTTGGCTTTCCTAGTTGCATATCTCTGCATGGTAATACTGTGCAGAGGGGGTATTAATTTATTCACACACTCGTGCAACACTAACACAATGCCCCCTGTCAATGTCTTGAGTTTAGAACCCCAAATCGTAAAGTCCTGATCTACTAAATTCCCCTATTATTCAGTGAATTGCACTTTTCAATACAAAAGGCAAATGGCGAATAACTGCTTCAACCGTCCATTTTCTACCTTGAAAAGAATAAAGAGCTCTGTTCTGTAGCTATTGGTTCATCTTCTCCCTTTTCTACTTTCTTAGACTGAAAACTCTTCCTTCAGCAAAGTCAGCTTCCCAGGTTTTATTGAAGTAGAATACAAATTATTTTCCATCTAACAAACCTGCAAAAGCAGTGTCTTTGGCAGTGTCTGCTATTTCAAAATCTACTCACTAATATTTTGGATCCAGATACACTTGGAACCCCAGAGACTCTTTGTTAGTCTTCCTTAAGGGATTGAGTTCAACAGAGAGACCTGATTTACTACTGATTCATACACTCTTTCAGTATATATTCTCCAGAATTTAGCCTAGAGCCTTTAAAATCCTAAGGGGCAAAGACGTTCAGTTACAGTCTCAAATGAACTATGGTTTCCACCCATAACCTCCATCAAAGACTGGCACAACAGGGAACTCCTCCACCTTCATTGGCCTCCCACCATAATATGTAGCACTAGGATAAAAGACACAGATACCTCCTGGGCTGTCTGACTGCAAGAGGGAAACCATTACATACACTGTGGGAAAGCTCTGGGATTAAAGGATTTTTGGGTAGGGCCATTATAGCAGGGCGCGCGCCCCACTCAGGGGAGAAATGGGTTAAAACCAGCTCTGGGAAAGGGCTGTCCCAAGGAGCCAATCGGGGAGGGAAGGTAGCAGCCAATACGGGCCCGGGAGGGCTGGTATAAAAGGGGCTGTGAGCTAGGAGGCAGGCAGTCTCTTTCCAGCCTGGGAGAGAGATGGACCTGGCTGCTAGATAGAGAAAAGGGTACCTTGGACAATGCAGTGCTGGGGAAGGGTAGGAGGAGCTGGGGAAGCTCCAGCCTGGCAAATCCCCAGTCGGAGGCCTTGCTTTCAAGGCCTGAGAATGAACTGGGGCTATGGGGAAGCAGCCAGGGAAGGAAGAGGCAACCCCCGTGCTGATGATGAGTGGCCACTTCAGACTGCAGTTTGCCCCTAAGGGACGGGACTAGATGAAGACTAGCAGTAGTTCACTGAGGCAAGGTGGGCTTAGGGGATTGGGGTTCCCCAGGGAGGGGATGACCCCTGAGTGTGGGGGCACTGCTGTGGGGCAGTACCCCCAGAGAAGGGGCACCATAGGCCAGGAGGGACGTGGGGTCTGAAGTACAGTGGTGGAGATTGAAAGGAAGCAGGTACCGGTAGGGAGACACCGGCCAGCAGGAGGTACTCTGGAGCTAGAAGAGCTAATTCCTGAGTTAACCAGCAGGAGGTGCCACGGCAGTGAGTGCCTGCCATGCTACAGCCATATTCCAGGATTTCCCTCACACTCCAAGTGATGATCCCACTCATGCCACAATTATCCATAAAGTGATTAATTCCAAGGTCACTAGATCTCACAAATTGCCAAGTGAATTGTTTTTCTGCCACTCCTCAGTGGTTAACAGACTAGAGTTGTAGAGATGGAAATCCTCAGCATCGTCAGGCATGGAGGACTGCACGTATGCAGCCTTTCCAAGGCATCAAAACATGCTTGAACAGTTTTTAAACATATGAACTTTATTCTCTGACATGCGTGATCCATTGTTATATACTGAAAGCCTCTGAATCACGTCATTTTTATGTGCTCTTCATTTACTAGACACAATCTATTGACCACCACTCCTACGCGTCTTTCCTTATCTTCTCCTCCCCTGCTTTCTTTTTGTCTTTCTTTTTTCGCTTGGCTTTCTGACTCTGAATCTTTGGATTGATTGTATAATTGTTTTATTAATCAGAATCCAATAAAAACTTTTAATTGGAGGGGGGAGTAAAAGGATGTAAGCATTTTGTGAGATGGACTTGAACCAAAATACCAGATGGAACACCATTAACCTTTGAGGAAATTGGGTCAAAATCTGGAGCTGTATTTTCTGTTGGCCAAAATCAAAACAAAAGCCCAGTCTGAACAATTCCTGAACTCTGGGAGAATTCAGTTCTAACTTTGGAGCTGAACTTTTGACTTTCTGGTCTATGTATAGTTTACAAAACAGATTCTATACAAAACAAAGTTTATTTACTGTGTATTAGTCAGGTGCATTATCTCATTTCACTCATCCTAAGCTACCAGTGCAGCTTTGTCACTCAAAGTTTTCTTATATTATTTCCTGTTTTCTGATCTCATTTCATTGCGACATATATTGTATTCTGACATGAAGCTCAACCTCAAACTAATGAAAAGAAGGAAAACCCGAATTGGACCTAGCCAGTGTTATTGATCCTCCAGTCTCTGTGACAGCAGCTAAAAGTGCAGAGGGTCATGAAGTCCCTGATATCTCTTGTGATGTTCTTATGTCAATGACAGGAAATCAGGAACAAGAAAAGAATCTAGCTGCAGCAAGTATCCTAGATGCAGTACAATCTGGATGCAGGCCAAGACATGGGATGGAAACAACACTAATGGCACTGATGAATGATGGCTGGTATGTTGATGGATGGAGGCAAGACAATTATTTGCAAACCCCTGGAACTCTTGCAACATCTGACACATGTGGTCATGGGAAATTGCTGATCTGCCAGAGGAATGTGGCATGGTTGCATAATGAATGTATTAAAATGTTTTGAGTCCTTCCTGGCCCATTGGGTAATGACTGGAAACTGCACCTTGGCCACCAGACCTCTGACCTGCAGAATCTTACAGGGATCTCTCTCTCTCTCTCTCTTCAGTCTTATTCTACATTTCTTTTGCAGCCATTAGGAGAACTAGATCATGGACTCAAGTGCCAATATTTGCCCAGATGAAACAGAGTTCTGCCTATCCTTGACAATGTATGATACCACTGCCACTAAGCAGGCCCAATGCTTAGCCAAGATCAGTTCATGGATGAAGAACAGCTAGTTGAAGATAAATCTGAGCAAGACAGAAGGTATGAGGATTGGAAGAGGAGAACACTTTTAGGAATTTGAAGGTACAGTGCAGACTCCATTGGTTGAAGATACACCCCACCAGCTGGTCAATTCAGTCCACAGTCTAGGAGTTTAGGCTCTCTAAGGGATCTAAAAAGGATGGTATCAGTACCCAATATGTGTCTGATTTCACCTGTAATGAAAGACAGTATCACAGTGCATACACACAAAGGGGGCGGATTAAGGTTGCAGAGGCCACCTTAATTCTGTATTCCCAAATTTTTGAGAGCTTGACTTTGAAACCTAACTAATGCTTTAACATAGTGTGTATGTGCATAACTTTCTAGATTTAAAAAAAGCAAACTCCATCATTTTATAATCCTATAGTGTAGAGTCAATCGACACCCAAAAGGGTCATCAGCAGGGGTGGAAACTATAGAGGCCCAAGACACACTTATGCCCCTGAGCCAATGAAGTAACTGATAGCAATAGTAGGCTGTCATCCCTTAAGTAGACCAGCACTAGAGAGGATGAGACATTTTGCCAGTGGGTTTCACAGATATTTGCTGACAGCACAGAAATGGTGAGACTCAGGAATCTTGGCTTCAATTCCAGGTTCTGGAGGGGAGTGTGCTCTAGTGATTACAGACTGTTCTGACCATTCCCTCCAAACCTGATCACTTCTGTCCCTGTACCTGTGCTAACTGAGTCTCTCTTGCCCTGCCACTGTCTCCCTTTTCCAGTCTGTCACCTGTCCCATGCCTCCTTATCTCAGTCCCAATCTCCTCCTGAGTCTCTTTGCCTAGACAGTCCCAATCTTTCCTTCTGGGATCCCAATCCAAATCCCAGTCTTCCATTTACCCCAGCTCCTAATCCCAGTCTCCCCCTCTGGGCTTCTCATTTCAGTCTCCCATCCATCCCCAAACTCCATGAGGCTCCTCATATGATTTAAGTCTCCCCCTCACCCTCATTTCTACCAACACCTGGATCCCAATCCCAAATCTTCTTGTCCAGTGTCAGGCTGTATCTCCAAGCTCCTTGTCCCAATCTGCTCCTTCCACCACCTCCTAAATCCTGGCCCACCTCTTATTCCCTCTGCATTCCAATCAGAATGCTTCCTCCTCCACCCGGCATGGGTCCAGTATGAGAAATATTGAAAGCACAAGAGAGAGAATCTCCTTGCTCTCAGTTCTGGTGCCTGTGCCCAAGAGAATTTTGCTATCAAACTAACAAATCTCTACTGAGTATGTTTGAACTAAGACTTTTCAAAGGTTTCTAACTTGGCCAAAATTATTTCTTCCCCCACTCTCCAGGAACAGCAGAAGGGACACATCCCTGGTACCAATACAGCTCCCCCACCATATTTCATCTCTGATCCAAAGCACAGGTGTGCTAGAGCTTCTCAATGAAACTGTGGCAGTATTTTTTTTTAAACATGGACGAAGCAACTGATTTCCCCTAAGCTCTGTCTCAGTAAGGGATGAACCATTTTTTTTCTGAAGATTCTGCCTGAGACTGCAGACACTTGGCAGGAAGAAATTATAAATAACTGAAAACAAGGTCTGAAAAAGAGAAACGTCGAGCAACCTTAAGTATAGGTGGCGCTACCAGCTCCACCTATAATAATATAGCTGAGATACTGGCCTGCAGTGAAAGCACTTAAAAAACCCTCCTGTAATCTCAGCTAGTAAAACAAGTAAAAGAACTTTTCTTTATGTCAAAATACACGACTCCATAGGGTATTACAGGAACACAGATCCTTATCACCAATGAATATACAAGCTAATCTAAGACATTGGCTCACATGGTAATAGAATGCCCTGAAAATACTATATAGAAATATTATCCTTTTGTAATCACAATGTTTGGTCAGATCAGCCAAATCAAATAGGGGCCTGGAGAATCAACCCTTTTTTCCATGTTACTTTCCCCCTACAATTTCATTGCCTAGTAATGCAGTCAGTCAACATCACTGAAAGGGTTTGATTCAAAATAACACCAGCAACTATGTTACACAGTAATATGATGGGTGTAACTTTCATCACCAGTGCTGTTGCTGCACAACTTTTGCACAATTCCATCCTGTGACATTTTGCTAGGGACATTTTTTTGGATGGCATCCTGCTCCAATTATTATATTTAAAATTCCCTCTTGACTTTTAATCCAGGTCACCCACATAATTATGGGAATGAAATGCCCTTGATGAAAAATGTCCCCAATGAAATGGGCATGCTTACCAGCTGTGGCCATGTCAAGACATCCCTGAAAATTTTTTACAAGATGGAAAATAATGGAATTAAAAGAAGATAGCACAGCGCCGAAATCAGGTGACATAACTCACATATACATACGAGAGCGCGCGCACACACCACAGATTCAAGTTGTTCCTTACTCCTAAATTAACTGTAATTATCATAATCTTTAAACCTTTTGTTTCCCTTTCAACAAGAAACGAAGAGAAACCAAGGGTATGTCTACACTACCCACCGGATCGGTGGGCAGCGATTGATCCAGCAGGGGTCAATTTATTGCGTCTAGTTTAGATGCGATAAATCGATCCCCGAGCTCTCTCCCGTTGACTCCTGTACTCCGCCGCAGCAAGAGGCGCAGGCAGAGTCGATGGGGGAGCAGCAGCAGTCGACTCACCATAGTGAAGACACCGTGGTGAGTAGATCTAAGTACGTCGACTTCAGCTACATTATTCACATAGAGAAGTTATGTAACTTAGATTGATCCCCCCCACAGTGTAGAGCTGGGCAAAGAGAAAAATGAAACTGACATCAAAGATTTAATTCATTTCCACAAACTTGTGAAAACTGGGGGAAAAAGAATGTTCAAGAAAGTTTGTTTTTTCATTGTGTATTACAAAAAGCAAATTGTGCTATTAAGAAAAAATTCCAAGGACCCACCAAGGTGGAGTAGTGTTGGATGGGAAATGGTTTTCCTGTCCTGCAAGAATTTTCAAGAGTTCAAACTTTTTTTCCCATCCAAATTTGAATGAAAAGTTGAAATCTCAAAAATTTTCACAAACCATCACCTGAAAAAAAACAAGCGTCAGTTTGGGTCAATTGAAATACCTTGTTGAAACAACGTTGAGACATTTCATTTCTATTTTGACCTTTTTTTTTTGTAAACATTTTTAGTAAGAATTAAGTTAAATTTCAAAACCAAAAGTCACTTTGAACCAAAAGCAAATATAAAAAAACCCAAACCCTGAAACCTTCTGAGACACAATCCTGCCCAGGCAGCCCTGGATAACTCCTCGTTCTTGGTGCTCCATCCCCTAGTAATGTGCATGCAATCACTTCTGAGATTGTGGTTCCACTTCTTGACTCTTTTGGCATGGGCAGTGTCAAAGGGAATGTTACCAGGGAACTGGTCCTGAGTTCAGGAGAGTATAGGCACTGCAGTGTACCAGCTACTGTGCAGGTCTTTTTGCACTCTCCCCCCTTGAATGCTATGCAAGCATTGAACACAATTTGCCCCAGAATGTTTACACTAGAGGAAAACAGTGTTCACTTTTTAAAGATAGTGATCCCTTATTTGTGACAAATGGCACCATCTTATTAAGAGGAATATGATAACTAGAGCCCAAATCTTGGGGGGTATCCGAATACCTGCGACAATTCCAACCCCATATGACATCAATGAGTTTTGCAGTTACTTAGCACCTCTCAGGATTTGGAACTAGTTCTCCATACTGCTCTTCTATAATTTTGCCAGTGTTGTGTTCTTAAACAACAGATCCTTAAAGTTATAGTGGTCACACTCCTTTCCCCCCCCAAGTTTTCTGTTTTAATGAATATAGGTCAGCTATCTCATAAGTAACTGCTTACTCGGCTATTTTTTCCAGCTGACTCTACTATGCTCTCCAGTAGTGCTGAGATAAGATTTGCCCAGTTAAGCATAGGAGAGAAGTAGATTTGCAGTTACGCTAATGGGCTGTATCCTTGCATAGACATCCTTTCATAACTCTAGTTCTTAAACAGAAAAAGGTTTTTTTAATATGGCAACCAAAATATTCAGAGATTGATTAGCTCCCTTGCTGAATTTTGCTGATGAATATGACCCATGGTATTTTATAAAAGGGATATCATGAGGCTAATTAATTAAGGATCACAAAGTACAAGAATTCTGAGATCTTTGGAGGCAAAGTACTATATCAGTGTACAATAATTTTTATTTTTATTAATTTGTATTTATTAATAATTCAGCCTTAATTCTGATGTCATAACCAAGGCTGTGACCACCTGCATTACCCAATGCTTAAAGTGTGTGTGTGTGTCTGTGTAAGTGGTCAAACCATTGAGGGGTGCCCTTTAAGTACCGTTTTATCAAAGTTGTTCCCAGATGATCATAGATCCCTGTACTCTTTTTTAGGACCATTTAAAGCACTAACAATACATACACTTTCCACAGTTGGGACAATTTAATATTAAGGGTATTTAATGAACTGTTTAACCCAGTAATATAATAGATAAATTAATTTTTATAAAGCCAATTAATTTAGGATTCAATCCTGCACACACTTATGTTTGAAGTTAATGGGACTATTCACAGGATGATGTTCTCACACATGATGGATCAAAGGGCCAGAACAGTGTAAAGGGGCCCTAAAAGATCCAGGTCTGACCAGGGAAGAATTCTCTGATGCAGGGACTGAGGAAAACAGCAGAAAACTGTCTTACAAAGACCCCCTCGCTAGCTACAGTGTAAGTGCCAAGTGATGGGGCTGGAGGTGGGAAGGGCATGTTAGGGTCAGGCCACAGCAGTAGCACTGCAGAGATTCTGGGTGGTGCTGCTGCCCCTAGGAAGCTGGGACAACCTCTAAGAGCTAAATTACTCCATAGGCCAATCTGGCCAGTGGACAGCTGAGAATTGGAGGGCTTAAAGCCACCATAGCCTCCACTCCTCCTGAGCTGCAAGTTCTGTGCTCAAAATCTCACCCACAACACATGAAATTAAGCATGAGCACAGATCTTTGCAAGATCATGATGTCAGCATGTACAGCAGTTAGTGAGGTAGTAATGCCTGCACTGTAATGTGTTGGCTTCATTGAAACACATAAAGAAAAAAAAATTACAGGTATATTGCAAAAACTGTTCTGGCCCATCCACACTTTATCTGTGCATTGCATCCTCTCTTTAAGAAGATAATATATTGTCAGCGTGATAATATTTTGTGAGGCTTTCATGAAAATAATACATAAGTTAGGTAAGGTTAAGTTAATATCCTTGCTTGCGTAAGAGAACGGTCCTCAGATAATCCTATATTCCCTCATATTTCCTAGAAATCTCTTATTTTCCTCTTTCTTCTCAGGCCCCCATGGAAAGTTTACAAGATTCTAGGGAATCGGGAAAATAAATATGTAAATTTCAGACATCTTTTCTATTTATTTTTTCAATCATAATGTCAGTATGTACATAAACAAACATACATATTTCAGGATATAATATTATTTTTTTTAAGTTGTATTGTATACTTCCTCTTTTGCATTTTATGATTAATGCCTACATATAAAAACTTTCTAGAATGTATTACTTTATAAATCTACTCCAGCTGTATTTACACAGCATGACCATGACAGTTTTGATTGTCTTCCCTTTTTAGAATTGGAATGAAGTGTTCCCAATGACAGGTCTGCTGTCTAATCTATTCTACCTAATTTATTTTTTTACCTGTGCATGCCAGAGAGCTATACCAGAAAATATTATGACATTTGCAATAATTTTTGCAAGAGAAACAAATTCCCCTGGGATACATTAAATGTGTTGTGAATATTGGGAAGAAAGGCATTCAGTATGAGTGTTACTGGGTAATGTACATTACAACAGTACTTGGGTTAAATGATACAGATGGACTTATTTCATTTTGCTGTGTAAAATTATTTGTTCTTAAGAGTCTGTAAATTTTCTAAGCAGAAAAAAAAAGAAGTCTGATAAAATCATAAATGGCTTTTCCATTATTGCTGAAACTCTAATTTTCTTGCTTATTACTTGAGTTGATAAAACAAATAAAAGAAGGAATCTCAGACAGATTTCTTTAATTTGCAAAATGAATTTCAATGTACTCTCCTGCTGGTATTTTTATGGAAAACTTGACTAGATGGTACACATGGAACACAAAAATCTGCATTTAGATGGAAATATTATGAAATGCATGATGTGGTACAAAGTAAGTCTTTTAATGGTGATAGCAAAGTGTTGCATTATATGGTTGAGTGGAAAGACAGCATGCCTATAGGCTTTCATGTCCTAGGGTAACCAACTGCCCTGATTTGCACAGAAGGGTCCCACCTTATTTGAATCTGAACCTAATATTGATAAAAATAAATCAATAAAATAAAATAAAAATCAATGGGGAAATGGCTAGTGCTTTTGCTACATAAAATGTTGAGACTTGCATGAATCATAACTGTAAGCAATAATATTTTTACACTTGTATAGCACCTTTTATTAAAGCATCTCAAAGTGCTTTATACTCATCAGGTGAGCCTAACAACAACACTCCTGTGACAAAGTAAACTGGTGTAGCCAAAATTGGAATCTACCCAATTTTTAACAATTAGGTTTTAACAATTCATTTGAAAAGAACTGCAAATGATTGATTCAGTCTGAGTGTGTGTCTACAGAACTATACTTCAGGTGTTTGTTTTTTAATATAACCGTAAAAAGGACTTGTATTCATTAAACAGACTGGGCGGTTATCCCTGTGAGGAGTCAGTTATACATTTATTTTAAAAAAAATAAAGACATCACAAATCATAACAAGCAAAATTGTAGTTGGTATAAGGTAAAATCTGCATTTATATGACAGGATTGGAATTTACACCCTCTCAGGCAGTTGCAACTCTTTATTAAGCAAAGCTAAGCAAAAGTGAATTAACAAGAGTTTTTCCCTCCCACCCCAAATAATTTCACATTTAAGGTTTTGATGTTTCTAAGATCTTAATTTACATTTCCATGGTGATGATATTAAGAGGGTGCAACTCTGCTGAAGTCAGTGGAAATCCACCCAATAGGGCTAGTTGTCAATATGACCCAAAGTGTATTTAGGTGAAGTGCATTGTACTTTCTCAGGCAACGCTCCCCTTAAAACCAAATGTTTGGTTGTTTGATATTTCTCATGAAAAATTTAGAATTTTCCAGTTTAGGACACCCCTTCAAAATCTGTAAAATGAAAAATGTTAAGTACTTAACAGTGTTTTTCTGGTTTCCCCCCCTTTCCTTCCTTTTTTAAAACTCCCCTGCCAGTCCATTCATCCTTATTTCTCCTTTCCCCCGCTTTTCTCATTTTGCCAATGAAAAAAGGGAGGGAGGGCAGAGAGGTAAGAGAAAGAAAAGGGTGGGAAGAAATACTGAGTGCCAAAACCCCCAAACCATTGTTGATTTTCCATTGGAAAAAATGGAAATAATGAAAATTTTCTGTGCAATTTAGGTTTTTGTAAAGACATTTTTCATTAAAAAATTGTGAATGAATAATTTTGAGATCATTGGACTGCTTACGTACGTACAGGTGCATATGTACTTATCAAGTACTACTTAAATGAGTATGAGTGCATTGGACTGTTTACATTGGACTCAGGTGCATATGTAACTCACATGCTTGCACTGCAGCATTTAGTGGTGTAAATAAGAGAACAAACAGTGCAGATGATACATAATTTCTTGACTTTGTTGTGGGGCATTGTGTGTGTCTGCAGACTTGCTGGAAATGAGCAGGGTGATTCTTCTGGATGCAGTAGAATCATCCAGAAATTGGGTGGGGCAGGCACTAGACCTGCTCATTAGCTGCTTGATAATACCTGGTGACTTCCATGGTGGGTTTAGCAGACTGGCAGGACTCCTCCAGAATCATTCTGTGATAGTGGAACCAAGGGCACTCAAGGGCAGGGGGAGGAGTTTATAAATAGGAGGAGCAGGAGCCAGACTGGAGTTTTCAGTGTTGGAGCAGAGGATGGACCAAAAGGGTCTGTAAGGACTGTGCTTTAGGGACTTTGCCAGTGTGGTTGTATTAGAGTGCAGGCTCCCTCACCCAACTGAAAAAGAAGGAGACTAGAACATTGCAGGCTGTGTGAATTGTAGACTGTCATTGCCAAGACTCTAGGGGTGTTTAAAGGCAATTGTGGGGGAGGGATAACTCAGTGGTTTGAGCATTGGCCTGCTAAACCCAGGGTTTTGAGTTCAGTCCTTGAGGGGGCCATGTAGGGAGTTGGGGATTGGTTCTGCTTTGAGCAGGGGGGTGGACAAGATGACCTCCTGAGGCCCCTTCAAACCCTGATATTCTATGATTTGTTTCCCGAATTTAAGGGGAAAGTGTCCTGCAGAGGGTTTCAACACTATTCTACAGAGACTTAGAAGCATGAATCCCTCTATAAGAGCCCTAAGAGAGTGTATGGATCAGTACGTGCATTGTATTTTTCATTTGAACTTGTGGAAAACCTGGGGAGCTCCCTTTCTGTCCCCCCAAAACAGTATTTTCTGAAAGGAAGGTTTGTTATTGACACTGTTCACAGTTGTTTCAAGGGTTATAGGTAAACTTTACGCATGCATACATAGACAGACTGATTTATTTAGTAAATGTTCTCCTTTAGACACTGTGTGTCACTCTCCTTCTATCAGACATTGAACTCAGTATAGTACATTATATATATAAAAATATATACATATATATCAAAGTCCTGAAAAGACTAAACTGTAGTCTGTGCCACCACAGAGAGGTACAGGAAAGGGGAAAGAAACATTGTAACTAACATTAGCATAGTGCTTTCCCAAGCCTGGTACAAATAAGGGTTTGTAGGATCAGGCCCTTAGATTGTACTGCCAGCCTCAAGAGATCAAAAATAATAAACCAGACTCCCAAAAATCATGATATTGACCCCCCCAAAATCATGAGATTTAAAAATACTAGCAAATCGTATTTTTAGTGTCATGACTTTAATTCCCCTCTATTCATCTGCCAATATGCATGTGTGATCGTTTTAGATTGAAAAGTCAACCTTTAATGCTCACAAAAATGCATACCTGTCCCTGGCTGCTCAGATGGAGATTCCATTAAATTCTCATCACCCCTAATATAGAGGAATAGCCAGCTGGTTCCTATTACTTTCTTGACTGACTCTCCTCCTGTTTATTCCCTTTGCTAAAAGAAGGGATCGACAGTCAATAGTCTGAGAACCACTGACCTACTTAATACATGATAATTCACAGTTATATACAGAACCTATATTTTTAGGGTTAATCATTACATATATGTTATTTATCAATCATTCATACAAGTGATATGGTAATGGTAAAAACAATATGGGATTGGTGCCTAGCCCCCTGAACCAGAGTAGCAGCCAATTTGCCTGTGGGTCTTCTTTCAATTTCAGGTGGCAGCCAACTCTTTCAGAGCAGCCTTGCTTTCACATGAAGATAGACTATAGAAAAGGGTGGCCATCTTGCTGGTCTCAGCCCTATAGGAGATGGTGGCCATTTTGAATAAGTGAAAATTTGTGAGTCTGTGCCTTTCATCATGTTTTCATGAGACAGGTAGAAAAACCCATCCAAAAATCGCTCGAGTCATGATAAAAATGTGAGAGTTGGCAGTACTGTGAAAGCTTTCTAAGATATGAATCGTGTCCCCCTATGTGACTCTAAGGCACCAACTACTATGGAGCCCTGCTCTTGATTGTGGTCTCTGGCCACAACAACATTTTCTGTCTGGTGTTTACAATCTCTAAAATCTAATAATTTGCTCTGTAGACCTGTGGTTGGATCACATCATCTCTATGTCTTTGGCTACACCTCAGCCAATTGCTCATCAACTCATTCCACAAGCATCTTTATTCTTTCTTCCATACCACCTCTTGTGCATAGAACACATTCCCTGAACTGATCCTTTCATCAAATCCCTTCTGAAAACTCAATTCTGCCCCAACAAAAACGAGCCAATGCTTAATGACTAACCCGAAGGGTAGTTGTGGTAACTAGTTACTTGGGTAATTATGATTTTTTAAAAGTGCTAAGTGTTTCAAGGCAAGGACCGTGTCTATATCTGTGTTTGTTCAGCGTCTAGCACTATGGCAGGTCCCGATCTTTCCTAGGGCATCTGAGCTGTATCATGATGTAAATATTAATTAATGATAAGAGAAATAATAATAAAATGATAGAACTGGAACCATTTTATAGGCCTCTTTGATGCTAAGTTTATTTTTGTGTTGCAAAATACTATAACATTTGGTGTGTTTTAGTGACAATCCAATTGCATCAGCTTTTCCATAGCTCTGTTTTCAGCTTTCTAATGTAATTGATGCATGGTTAACTCCTGAATGCCCTTGAATGTATAGTGTATGACAAATTCATCCTCAGTGCAACTACACGACTGACTTCAATGGTATTACAGCAGGGATGAATTTGGCCCTATGTCTTTTACTGAAATGGCAACAGCGTGACCTTATAATGTTTCTGTATTTACTACTGCTTTTCCTAAATCATTGAAAATAATGGGGACGCCCTAAGTGACATGGCCTTAGGCATGTGAAGAGCAAGCTCTCTAGGGGTTAATGGATGACTGTGTTTTAGTTGAGTAATCAAATATAAAATACTCTACTTCTGAATCTTATATGAAGGCACATACATGTAGACTAATGGCTATTACTCTAATATGGTTTCAACCTTGAAAACACTTTAAAGACATTGCTTGTCTTTTCAATGTTACATTGTTACAGACGCTAAAAAACACAGTACCCTTTTCCAATACATGGTTCGATGAAAGGGAGAACTTTTATTATTATTATTATATAAACAAAGAACTGTCCTAATCAGATCTGCAAAGGCAATGTTACATTTAAGAATACAAAACCTTAGTAACTACAATTATAACCTCAAAGCTCACACTGCCTAAAAACTATTGTGAGCAAAAATTATGTTCTAAACCATACATTTTTTTATTTAAATTATTCCTTACAACAGGCTGTGAAAAAAATTAACCCATGGGTTAACATTATATCATCTTTGTGGGAGACATTTTAGAGTTCTGGTGCCAGTTCCTGTGATAAGCAAGCTGTATTTTTGAGGGGAAAAGTAGGCCGTACACCACCCATTTGCTCTCCAGGGCTGTCAAACAAGCTTGGCCTCTAAGCATAAATTAGAGCAATCTCTGTGCTGCTCTAACTTACATCAGCTTGTAACAAGCCCTCAAGGTTCTCTTATACCAACTGAGGATCAGCTGGACTTCAGTAGTGTTCAGATCACATGGTGTCTCCTTGGGCTTACCGCCTTACAGGTGGGAACAGAAAGTAGGGACACAGAGTAAGATGTGACAGCTAATAGGACTAGTCACATGGTTAAAGTTACATGTTCTCAGTTTTCTTGCTGGACTGGGGTCAGAACAAGCTCTTATACAACAATCAGCTTTTTTTAAAGGCAAACTTTAAATATTTTCAATTTACTGGAGGAATCACCTAATGCAATTAGACAAGAATCAACTGATCTTAACAATTTAGTTCTAGAGGTTTTTCTCTGGCGTGCATCAAAGAATGAAGTACAACACAGTCCAAAAAAAACCCCAACCCAAAAGTGAGCAATAGAACAGATGGACCAGCTTTAATAATACAGACATTTTCAACTGAACAGTCTGGTTCCCTCATTAAAGCTTTCAGTCTTCACTCTTAGATGATATGATCCAGACTCTTCAACTGAAACTTCCACTGTTGATAATGCCAAATTATCTTTTATCAACCAAGGCCTGATCCAAAGGTTACTGACGTCAAACGGAATCTTTCTATTGATGTCAATGGCATTGGAACAAGGCCCCCCAAGATCAATAGTGTCTTTGATTCTGTTGTTTGGTCTAGATGTTTGACATTTTTCCATAAATTGATTCAGAATTAAAATACTGCAAAAAGCTTCCATATTCTATTTACCATAGGATGGAGCTATGCTGAAAGCCATTTTTAAAATTGGCACTAACTTATTTTGCAAATAAAGACCATGACTAAATGATTGTTATAGGATTCACGGTGCCCGATTTGAGGCCTCCTTGCATCTTTCATTACTTTTGTGAGCTAGTATGAAATATTTCTCTTTAGTACCGGAGCTTATTGATGACGGAGAAAGCTTTTTGGTATAACAGCCCAATAAGAAGCTCCATTAAACTCAAGGTTTAAACCTATTTCATTAAATTTCCTATTCCCAAAGTTCAGTAATAATTAAGACTGGGAAAGTTAACATTCTTTGATGGATTAATGACTGATAATTTTTCATTTTAGTATTGGCAATCTAAGACTACAGACATACATTATTATTATTCATTCCTACCATCTGTCATATTGAATAGAAGCAAACTTGCTTGCCTTCCCTCTGTTTAATGGGCTGTAAGGTATTGACCTGGACCTACAGTCTGCTCATTTCTGTGATTGATGTATTTCTGCAAAATAAAATTCTTTTAACATTTGGTGGTACAGTTTTGAATGCATTAAAAGGAAACATGACATTTCATAAATCCTTCATCTGAGTTCTTGGATTAGGTGAGTGTGACAGAAAACACAAGAATGACAAGGAGAAATAAGACTTGCTTACAACAGTAAAGCTCTACTATTCAGGAGGTGCCAATGAACCTTAATAGAAGTTTTTCTATAAACCCTCTTCAGTGACTGATGCACTATTACTGAAAACCAAGGCTTTTAAGCCTACTAGTTTATTGTAAGAGAATGTAATACATATATATTAGGGCTGTCAATTAATCTCTTAACTCAAGTGATTAACTCAAAACAAATTAACTCGATTAAAAAAATAATTGCAATTAATCATATTTTTATTGCATTGTTAAACAATACAATACCAAATTTATTATAAATATTTTGGATGTTTTCCTTCATTTTCAAAACATTTTTATTTCAATTACAGTACAGAATACAAAGTGTATAGTGCTCACTTTATATTATTCTTTTTTATTACAAATTTTTGCACTGTAAAAATGATAAACAAAAGAAATAGTATTTTTCAATTCACCTCATACAAGTACTGTAGTGCAATCTCTTTATTGTAAAAGTTCAGCTTACAAATGTAGAATTTTTTTGTTACATAACTGCACTCTAAAATGGGTGTCAAACACACGGCCCGCAGGGCTATTTCCTGCGGCCCGCCAAACTCCCCGCATCCCGCCCCCTCCCCAGCGCACCGTGTCCCCAACCTACCTCCAGGCCAGGGGTAGGCAAACTATGGCCCACGGGCCAGATCCAGCCCCTCAGGGCTTTGGATCCAGCCTGTGGATTTGCCAAACCCATGGCGCCATGGGCCCTGCACCGCTCCGGGAAGTGGCTGGCATGACATCTCTGCTGCCCCGGTGGGAGGGGTGGCAGAGAGCTCCACGCACCGTTCTTGCCTGTGGGTACCTCCCCTGAAGCTCCCATTGGCCGGGAGTGGGGAACCGTGGCCAATGGGAGCTTCAGGGGAGGTACCCACAGGCAAGAGCAGCACACAGAGCTCTCTGCTCCACCTCCCCCTGGGGCCGTAGGGATGCGGTGCTGGCTGTTTCCCGGAGTGAAGCAGCACGGGGCCAGGGCTGGGGCAGGCAGGGAGCCTACCCTGGCCCCGGGGCGCACCCCTGCCACCCCAGGTAAACGGTGCTGGGTAAATGGTGCCGGGCTGGAACCCACACCCCTCCTGCACCCCAACCCCCTGCCACACCCCACACTCCCTCCTGCACCCCAACTCCCTGCCCTGAGCCCCCTGCCACACCCCACACTCCCTCCTGCACCCCAACCCCTGCCCTGAGACCCGCCGTACCCCACACCCCTCCTGCACCCCAACTCCCTGCCCTGAGCCTCCTGCTGCACCCCACACCCTTCCTGCACCCCAATCCCCTGCCACACCCCACACTCCCTCCTGCACCCCAACCCCCTGCCCTGAGCCCCCCACCATACCCCACACCCCTCCTGCACCCCAACTCCCTGCCCTGAGCCCCCTGCTGCACCCCACACCCTTCCTGCACCCCAATCCCCTGCCACACCTCGCACCCCTTCTGCACCCCAACCCCATGCCCTGAGCCCCCTGCTGCACCTGCACCCCTACTCCCTGCCCTGAGCCTCCTGCTGCACCCCGCACCCCTCCTGCACCCCAACCCCCTGCCCTAAGCCCCCTGCTGCATCCCGTGTGCAGGGGTGGGGTTGGAGGGGGGGTGGGGCCAGGGGCAGTGGGAGTGTGTGTGTGATGCGGCCCTTGGGCCAACGTCCGAGTCCTCATATGGCCCTCCTGGTGATTGGAGTTTGAGATCCCTGATCTAAAACAAACCAGCGTAAAACTTGAGAGCCTACAAGTCCACTCACCCAATTGCTGAGGACATACTTCCATGCTGATGATGCTCATTACAAAAATAATGCACTAATTAAATTAATAATAATGCACTAATTAATTAAAATTTGTGACTGAACTCCTTGTGGGGGAAATTGTATGTCTCTTGCTCTGTGGTTTTACTTGTATTCTGCTATATATTTTGTGTTATGGCAGTCTTGGATGACAATCCAGCACACATTTGATTGAAGAACACTTTCACAGCAGAGCTGATAAAACACAAAGGAGACATCTGAGACAGGCATGTGCTAAAAATGTTCTAGGCCTTATTAAATGGCAAACAAACCAGTTTTTCACACACACACACACACACACACACACACACACACACACACACACACACACACACACAAAGTTGTTTTCCTGGAAGCAGCAAGCCATTATCTTGGAAGAGGAGAAGTGGAACGCCGGAGCAGAAAGACAAGTTCCCAACTGCCTTACCTCTCTCTGCCCCTGCTACAATCTTTACCTTGTCCTCTTCTCCCATCAGGGCCAATCAGTGCAACTTAATGGTTTCAATCTGACCAAGTGCAGGCCTCAAAAAGCCTGCAGGAAGCCAATTCTCTTCAATAGCACCACTAGGAAACCCATTACAAACTGTGGCCCTACTGAGCACAGATCTGCAAGACACAGTCAGTAACTTTTGCTAAGTTATCTCTTATCGAGAATCCCTGGAATCTTTAACATTAATCACTCATTAGAAAATGTGTTTTCTACGTGATTGTAGGGAGGAAATAGTGTTCTGAGTGGGGCACCAAGATGCTTTATTTCCTATGTTCTGTCCCAATTCTGTCTCTGACTCACTATGTGAGTAGAGCTGGTTGATTTTTTTAAATTAAAAATTCCAATGATTTTTTTTTTAGTTAGCATTTAAAAAAAGTGGGGAGAAATTGTGATTTCCCACCCCCCAATTTTTCAAACAGGTCTGTGTGTGACCTTGAGCACCTCACTAAACCTCCGTTTACCCATATATAATAAAATTAGTTAGTAGTGCCGACCTGGGATGTTACAAGGGTTCATAATTAATTAGTATAAAGAATT
Organism: Chelonia mydas; assembly: GCF_015237465.2. Classification (NCBI taxonomy): domain Eukaryota; kingdom Metazoa; phylum Chordata; order Testudines; family Cheloniidae; genus Chelonia; species Chelonia mydas. The sequence goes on along the minus strand of NC_057851.1, from coordinate 85,722,609 downwards.
TTAAGATCCTTAGATGTAAGCCCAAAAATTAGTTATTATATGATATTCCTTCCATTTTCCTCAGCAAGCCACAGCAACGAAGATAGTTTCAGTGGTTTCCCATTCAATGTTTACTGTAGAATCGGAGGTATTTGTATGTTCTTTTGTTCTTTTCTTTTATGTTCTCACAGGATAGTGTTAGCATTATTAGGATTTTGCAATCTGTTCATCAAGTATACAAAAGACCTCATAGAGAATGTGCCCAAGCCCATTTGACACTAATGAAGCATGTTGTGGCAGAGATACAATATGAGTATTACAGGAACTGCAGAATTATAATGATCTCCTTTCAGTAAAGAATAAGTCAATGTGAGGATATCATCAGGGTATATAGGAACATAATGTGTAATCAGGCATATAAAGATTCATCATGTGCCATCAACCTACTGTATCAAGTTGAGGCTCTCTAATATTTTATTAAACACACGTGAAGTTTTAGCAATGCCTTCTAGTTAGAGACTGAAACTTTTCTCCTAGTGTAATTGCATGCCTTTTTTTAAAAAAAAAATGGAAAAGAAACAGTATGGCATTATTTCCAAATGTTTCTTTGAAAACATAGAATACAATTGAACATACGGCCATTTGTTTTAACAGTGAAGTTCAACAGTCAGACATTACATAGCCAATAAAAAGAATCACTCACTTTGGTCCCATCCCTCATCTTCTTTCACATAAAAAAATACATTTATAGTAAAGGGGACAAACATATACATATTTTAGATACATTTGATTTGTTATCCTAAAATACCCTCACATTGTTTAAAATGCATAATATTTATCTCTGGCCTTGTCAAAAGGAAAGAAAATAAACCATTTTTAATTTTAGATAAAGAAATAAATTAGATGTTTTTGGGTGTGCAGGCGTCTTAGCTTTTTTTTCTCCCCTAGCAAGATAAAGATGAAGCCAGTGAAACCAGCCGTATGATTAAGACCCTTGTTGATTCAGGGCCATACTTATTATCAAAAATGGCCTCAAACTGGTGCTTGCTAACTGCATACATTATCACTTCCATGTGCAACATGGCATTTAGAGACACAAATATCATTAACAGCCTAACTTGCATCCAAAGAAAAATCAAATGGAAATTCAGTTTCTCCCACCCTAACTTTCATGATTGTTCTCATCATCTACTCCACTTCATTAACTGAAGTCCTCTGTAATAAATGCTCCATTCATTTCAAACTCTTGGGCTTAGATCTGTCAATTATTATCAAAGGTGGAAGACAGAAGAAAACAGTAATTTTCCCATTTATCCCTCTGTGACCCTTCACGGTCCTAACCTCTCCCCCTGCAAGCTAACACAGACAACACCAATTTATCTTCAACGCCATTCACCAAATGCCTCCATTTCTCCCTGCCAGCACAACCCATCCCCTTCCCAGCTCAGAATTTCCCAACCCTTACCCAGGTGCACCGACCAATCATTTCCCACCTGTTCAGAAACAACCTCCACAACACACTTATGAACCCAGGGTGGGCAGGTCTCAACAACAACCTGCTACTGTGAAAATCTCCAGCTGCATCTAACACCATCTAATTTCATATGGCGATATAGTCAATTTTATAGCACAATTAAAACATCAGACCCTTCTGCTTATAAAAGCATACATAACTTTGCTCGATCCCACCCACACAATCTGGTACCAGAGTTTAGTTTAACTAATTGTGTAGCTGCTGTCACGAGAATTAAAGTCTGCATCATCAATTTTATTAAATTTGGCTTGACTAAATTAACCCTTGAAAGAGAAGATATTTTCTGTCACACATAAAAACCAAACAATTCCTACTCCCAAAATCTTATCACTGAGTATGTATATGTCTGCTTGAACTTCACCATGCATTTATATTCACCTGTGTGCTTCTTTGAATTAGAATCTCATCAGTGGTTACATGTTAAGCCGGCAAGTAAATAGTGTGGTTGAAAACCTAAGGAAGTGGTGTGTGTGTCAATATCGGTCTCCTTTGGCTGAGTTAACACTAAACTTCCTCAGAATGGCATTTCTGAAAGTGACATCTTTCAGAAGGAATAAAATCAAAATCAGAAAACCTGGAGTCATTAAAGATCCCATAAGATTTTCTGCAAAGAGAGAAATATTCGCCTGGAATTCATCAAGGATGACAAGGTTGAGTTATCATTTCTTCCTACTTAAAATTTCTCCCCTTTAAATTTTATAGAAATTGTTCTTTCCCTATCTTCTTAGGAAAAGGTGGGCAGTGTTGCTGGTCCAGTACAATTACAGTTTTCTTCTACTCTACAATAAATGGACAACGTATGTAGAGCTGGTTGGAAATTTTCCAATGGAATATTTTTCTGTTGGAAAATAACAATTTGTCTAAAGCAAAATGTTTAGCAGAAACATGTCAGTTCCAATGAAATTTTGTTTAAAAAGAAAAACTGAAAGAAAGCATTTTTGAAAATGTTCAAATGCTACGTTTCTAACTTTTTTTTAGAAAGGAATCGTCTTATTTTTCATTTCAAAGTGGCTGCCATGGGATCCTTTACTCACTGCTGGAGCACCTCCTTCTGGCTGCATCTGGGGATTAGCTCTGCCAGTCCAACACCCCTTCTGGGGTTGCTCACTATGTCATTCTCTCAGTCTCGCTCTCTCAGGACTTAACTACTCCTGCTTCATGGCTTGGCGCTCTGGCCAGGTCACTGTAATCCTCCCTTTCTGGGTATTGATGTGTCTTAGAATCAGCTGTCCCACCGTCTTTTCTCTGATTGCCCCTTAATGATGCCACTGCCCAGTGGCTGTAGGGAAACCTAGGCCCAACTCTACACTGCGTTCCAGCCCATGGGAACCTAAACAAGTAGTAAAGGACTGCACCTTATTACTGTATCGGGGCTACTTCCTCCCTTATCTTCTCTCACCCTGAGAGTGACTGCCTTTTCTCTCTCTCTACAGCCCCCCTCTGCTTTCAGCTACTGGGCTTTATACAGGCTCCTCCTGTTCCTGTCCCGCTGAGCACAATCTCTAGTTAGTCCTTGCTCCCCAGCTCCTCCTTCAGGTGCAGCCTAGGTGGTTAACTGGCCCACTTAGCCACGTGAACTTCTTCAGGCCTTGTGTGGGGTGGACACACCATCACAATGACCTTTTGTTTTAATTTTTTTTAATTTCATATTATATAATACGTTCAGAAGTCAAAATTGGAATCCAAACACAGAATGATTGTTTTCAGAATTTCATTTCATGGGAAATTTTGATCTTTTTTGTTTGTTTTCATTCTGTTTCTGAATAGAAACAAATTTGAAATTGTGGATTTTCCCGTGAACCAGAAATCCAGTTCACAGTCTGCTCTACTTTTATGTATAATTGGCAAAGTACTTGGGATGCATGTGGGTGAAAAAAAACCCTAGAAATACAAAGTACTACCATTATTTCTAAGTGAGCTGCCCAAGTTAGGTTTAATAATAAATAATTAGGAGATCTGGTAACTCACGCTACATTTTTGCCATTTATTATTAGGAGTAGGGAATGTTAAATTTTGGGTACTCGTTGGCAGAAGCAGGGAGATGCATATTCTAATTCTTACACATTATTCCCTGCACACTTCCCCTGGATGATTTGTACCATATAGAATGCTCTCCTTTAACTTTGGATTCCTCAATTGTTTCTTTATAAAATCAAATGATATTAGAATTCAGCACTTGTCAATATCATCATATTTTATCTCAGCCACTTAAAAAAAAAAAGGCAAATTCAGAGGCAGATATTTACAGCTGGGGAAGGCTTGATAATATATTTGGAAGAAGGTAAGACACTAAACATTTAATATACAGAAAATGGCTCTGTAGTCAGTACAAATAGCTATGCTGCATGAAGTATCTGCTTTGAATAAGCTCTTAATTGTGGACCAGATGAAAAGACAAAAGCACGTTTTGCTCAAGTTCAGCTAGTCTCTGTTTCCTGATCAATAAAAATGTCTTGGCTTGCATTTGTAAGCTTGGTATCATGTAAATGTTCTTCCACTACATTAGAAGCTGACTGAGTGTATCTATTGATGTCACAGTGATGTGCCAAGTGTTCAACTTTCCAAACATTCAAGCAGTATTTTCTCTTCTTTATTAATAACCAGTGGTTTCACCTGGGACACTTTCATCATTGCTTCAGTCTCTCCAAAACTAGTTTTTACTTGAGTCACTTTGCATAAAGTGTAATATTTGCCGTTCATCTTAAAGGAATAGGCAGGAAACAAGAAAGTGAATAATTTGCCATCTGTTAGCTTCCAAAGTCTCATTCCCAGTGAAAAACAAACATATGACTTTCCCTTTAAATAAGGATGACAGGATGTTTCCATACTTATTCTCTTCTGTGTGGTTTATCTTTTTCTGTTTCTTACCATCTTTCTCTCTCCATTCCTATTGCCTCCAATGAAAATAATGGAAGAGACTTTATCCCCATCCATCCTATTTGAAAAATTGCAAGACTGAGCTAATTTAAGCAATAGCTTGTGAAAACAGTGAAAAAATGATTCACAGTTTTTTCACATAATATATCCCCACTAGTCCAGTGAACAGGAAGCCTTGAAAAACAAAACATATTATTTCAGAGAGTCACAGGAAGTGATGGCATAATACAAAATGGTAGTGTACAAATTTTCTATATTTTCCACGTCTCTGATGCATTTTGCAGGACAAAGTTTTGTTTTAAAAATGGATAATTTCCCTACACCTATTTTTTACTAAAAGCCAAATTTGTGATAGTGAAAGGGCACAGTCAAGTTTGGTAAGCCTAAACTTGCTATTTGCCATATTGAGGGGAAGTTGTAATGTTATCACTGTCGCTTTCCCTTGATTAGAGAAATTGATTGTGTTTCCAAGATCATCATTATTATTATACTAGCATCTAAAGGCTTCAAACAACATCAAAGTCCCATTTTATTAGACATTGCACAAACACAGAAGAGGCCGTCCTTGTCCTGATGAGCTGATGTTCTAAATATATCATGCTGGTAAATATTCTTGTGTGTACTTATCCTTTGCAAATTATATTCGTAATTAAAAGACTCAAGGAGGAGCTCATGGTATTTGGGAATATAATTGTATTTGTGTAGCATTCACAACATAACAGCTTCCATTATTCCTGTGGGAAAGCCAGTAGTGGACATGAGTGCAAAGAAGCCTTTAAGAACTTATTTGATGGAATAAATGGGAGGAATTCAGGATAAAAACTGCATAACTACTATCAATAATTGTTTTCTTTGTTTTTACACAGGGTGAAACTTCTTTTCCATTTTGATTTAGACTGTTAGGGCTGGTAGACCAAAAACACACTGCAAGTGATTCATTTGTCAGCATTTCCTTCCTCAGAGAAAATAATGTGCCATTGCAACAGCATAAGTGAGGTTAGCAACGCATCTGTAGATCCAAAAGCGTATAAAAAAAACCTGAAAGTAATAAAAACAAATGTATTGGGACTTTGGAGAATGTTCCAGCCTTCCTCACTTATTGAAAGAAAAGTATGCTTCAAGATGAACTATTTGGTAGGCATGAAAATCCTGAAATACTTGTCATTTTGCTTGATTTAGAACACATTGTATTGAAATCAAAATGGCCATTTTTATCCAGCATCAATCGACTTACATGTTTTATTATATATAGTTTAAATGTAGCCAAATAAGACTGTGACCGGGGTCCCAATGGAGAGCCAGACATGGTCACTCAATTAGGGTGAACGGCAAAGAATGGGGCAGACAATGCCCATAAAGCCGGTGGATATTCCAGTACTTAGATTCACCAAGCCAGCATAAAACAGCTTCTTTATTACCTTGCTGGTTACTCAGAAGTCCAAACAACATAGTTCCCTTAAAGTGATCCTACCTTAGGCCTCCATCCAGGTATGATATGATGAAATATGATGAAAATTTCTGTAAATCTTATTTCATCTTATAAAAGAAAAGTTTCTACCAATCTCAAAGGATCAGACACATCACCTCCCAGGTAATGAATGGTTCAGATCTTACCCAAATACATGGTACAGACAATTTTTATTAACTAAACAAAAATTTATTAAAAAACAAAAGAGAGAGTATGGTTAAAAGATCATTATACATACAGACATGAGTTCAATTCATTGAGGTGCAGATTTATAGCAGAGATGGTGAGCTTTGTAGTTGCAAAGAGTTCCTTTAGAATTCAGTCATAGTCCAATGACTATGGACCAATAGGTCATAGTCCAATGTCCAAATATCATATTCAGGGTGTACCAGCATAACTGGGACCTCAGTCTTGCAACTCAAACTTCCCCTGATGAAGCTTAAGCAGATCGGAGATGACAGAATCAGGACCCAAGGATCTTTATACAATTTCATGTCTTTTGACAAGTTGGAGTTCCTCAGGGAACAGAAGGTAATCAGGATGACTTTGAAGGAGGTCCATCACTGGTACTTAGCTATACAGATTAACATAAGGCCATTTGCTTGTTCCTCCACCATTCACAGTACATTTCAAAGAGAGATGAATACCGAGATATCCCGTGTTTGCAATTCATTTAAATGATAGGATGTTCTTTTGACCTCTGATTTATCAGAATACAGCAGAGACAGGGACTGTTCATTACTTTGTCAACCCTACTCAGACATATGTAAATACACAAAAACACAAACATTATCTCCCCACATGGCTTCTGAGGGTTATTTATTTTGCAGGATGTTTAACCCTTTCTAGCCATGCGTCACAAAGACCAATGTCTTAAAAATATTCACTCAATATAAATTTGAGTTTTTAGTTTTGTCCATTTACTTGTGTAAAACTGAATGCAAATCTCTTACCCTCCCACTCTTATACTGCTGTTTGCTTTGCTTTCTGCCATGTAAGCAACAGGTAGAGGATAGAATGTTTTGCTTAGAGCAAGGAGGTGCAAGGTAGTAGAGGGCCACAAAATCCACTGAAATCCTTTTGCAGGCCAGGATGGTGGGTCACAGGGGCTTGAGCAGCCACCCAGTATCTGGGTCCCCCAAGAAACCAAGAGTAATTTTTCTTAAATTTCGTTCATCTGTTTGTATGCTACCCAACCCCTTACTTTATAATGATTGCATTTTAAGTGGTTTTGTTTTGATTCGTTACCTTTAGCATAAGAAAATCCTTTGTACATACATTCACAATAAAAATGAAACTGGCTAGAAGGGAAATGGAAGCAGAGAGACATTTTGTGCATTTCATTCTGAAGGGCTTTTCAGTTCCTCTGTTGGGTTGATAGAATACTATATCTCTTAGGTCAAAGTGAAAAAGCTCCAGATGTTTTACCTATATAAATGCACATCTGCTGGAAAACACATGGAGATAATGACACTTTTTGGGTATCAGAATTCCATAACTGGAGAGAGCTTAACACCTGATCAGACATGGTGCTGCTGGTTCCTCCTTTGAGGTGTTCAGAGCTTTACCCTTGATTGCAGCGCATAGGATAGGATCATACAATGTAGCGGCTGTATACTGGACAAAATCACCGATCCATCTACTTCAGTGTCCTGTCTCCGACAATAGCCAATAGTACCAGCTCTTGGAAGCTGCAAGAACCCCATAAGTAAGGAGTTTTTGGATAACCTGCCCTAAGAAAATCTTTCTCCCAACACCAATAGTTAGCAGTTGGTTTATGTCTTGATAAATTATGGTTTAAATGCCTCCCAAAATTCTTGTTTGTTTTTAATACAGTATTTACTACAGTAACTGGATATTTGTAAATCTCTGATCCTTTTTCAAATTCAGTTAAGCTCTTGGTTTCAGTGATAGCCCATCCTAATGTCAAGAAGCCCAGAAAGTTACTGCACTTTTGATTTTCAAGGAAGAAGCAATTTAACAATATATAATCCAAACTATTTCATCTTTGAAACTATATGAAGTTTCTTTACATGCCTGGGGAAATTTTTGCCTTTTAGTTTGTAACATGGAAAAAGTTCAGTTTCCCCCTATTTAATCTTTTTCTCCATAGCTGTGGGGCGGGAGGGGAAAGTACTGACATTCTAATGTATTTAATTACTGGAGTTTTTCTAATATGAAAAAGCAAATTTCAGTCTAATTCCTGATCTTCACTTTGAACAAAAATAAGGGGGTGGAGGATGGAATAATCTTTGCCTGTCAGATCAATAAACCTTTCATGTTATACTTTGCTGTGGATGATAACGAAGAAACCACAGAGCACAGTAATAAGAGATTTGGGGTTTTCTTGTCATTGACAAATCTTAGCACCCATGCCTGCCTTGGCGCAGGTGGATCCTAAACATATTTTCATACCTCCAATTGTTTGCAGATTATTGATTTCCATCTGTTATCGCAGTACTTGAAGCACTTTATTAGATTTTTTTAAGTTCTCAGTAAACTCCACAGAAAATTCCCTCTGCTTCTTAACGGTGATTTAAGATAAAAAATGTAGTACATTACATAGAAGAATGCCACGAGTCAGCTAAATTACAGCTAGAGCTGCTTTTCCAAAACACATTTCAATTTGGTGGTGGTGGTGTTGAATCTAATTCCTTTTAATTACACAGCAGTCATGTCTTTAGGAGGCCCATCATTCTTGTGAGAAACTAATTTCCAGACTGTTTTAGAATAATCACGGAGCTGGAAGATGAAGAGGCAGAAAAATGGCACCATCAGCTCTCACATTCTCATAAAACTACTGTGAATGTCTCTGGTATTGGGCTGGAGGAGAAAAATTAGACAACTTACAGTACAGTTTCCAAAAGGAGGAGGGAACTCTGCTGGAGGCATTGCAAATCTTTCATGAAACCAGACATGAAGAAGAAAGAAAGCAAAACAAACTCCAACTCATTAATTAAAACACTGAAAGCCCTGATTTTGACTATTTTCTCTCTTATCTTCACATAAAAGCGGCAAAGTGTCCTGTGGCACCTTATAGACTAACAGACGTATTGGAGCGTAAGCTTTCATGGGTGAATACCCAAATTCTACAGGCCACTTTCCTCAGATCCCACTGTGGAATACCCTAAGAAACTGCACCATCTACTCAGGACACTCCCTATACTAACACAGGAACAAATCAACATACCCTTAGAGCCCCGACCGGGGTTATTCTATCTCAACCCAAGATCCACAAACCCGGAAATCCTGGACGCCCCATCATCTCGGGCATTGGCACTCTCACTGAAGGACTGTCCAGATATGTGGACTCTCTACTCATACCCTACGCCACCAGCACTCCTAGTTATCTCCGTGACACCACTGATTTCCTGAGAAAACTACAATGCATTGGTCATCTTCCAGAAAACTCCATCCTAGCCACCATGGATGTAGAAGCTCTCTACACAAACATCCCACACACAGATGGAATACAAGCTGTCAGGAACAGTACCCCTGATGATGCCACAGCACAACTGGTTGCTGAGCTCTATGACTTTATCCTCATGCACAATTATTTCAAATTTGGTGACAATATATACCTCCAGACCAGTGGCACAACTCTGGGCACCGGCATGGCGCCACAATATGCCAACATTTTTATGGCTGACCTGGAACAACGCTTCCTCAGCTCTTGTCGACTCACGCCCCTTCTCTACCTACTGTACATTGATGACACCTTCATCATCTGGACCCATGGAAAGGAAACCCTGGAAGAATTCCACCACGATTTCAACAGCTTCCAACCCACCATCAACCTCAGGCTGGACCAATCTACACGGGAGGTCCACTTCCTAGACACCACTGTGCAAATAAGTGACGGTCACATTAACACCACCCTACACCGAAAACCCACCGACCGCTATGCCTACTTTCATGCTTCCAGCTTCCATCCCGGACACACCACACGATCCATTGTTTACAGCCAAGCGCTGAGGTAAAACCTCATTTGCTTCAACCCCTCAGACAGAGACCAACACCTACAAGATCTTCACCAAGCATTCTCAGAACTACGATACCCGCACGAGGAAATAAGGAAACAGATCAACAGAGCCAGACGTGTACCCAGAAGCCTCCTGCTGCAAGACAAGCCCAAGAAAGAAACCAACAGAACTCCACTGGCCATCACATACAGTCCTCAGCTAAAACCTCTCCAAAGCATCATCACTGATCTACAACCCATCCTGGACAACAATCCCTCACTTTCACAGGCCTTGGGAGGCAGGACAGTCCTCGCCCACAGACAACCCGCCAACCTGAAGCATATTCTCACCAGCAACTACACACCGCGCCATAATAACTCTAACTCAGGAACCAATCCATGCAACAAACCTCGATGCCAACTCTGCCCACATATCTATACCAGCGGCACCATCACAGGACCTAACTACATCAGCCACTCCATCACCAGTTCATTCACCTGCATGTCCACCACTGTAATATACACCATCATGTGCCAGCAATGCCCCTCTGCTATGTACATCGGCCAAACCGGACAGTCCCTACGTAAAAGGATAAATGGACACAAATCAGATATTAGGAATGGCAATATACAAAAACCTATAGGAGAACACTTCAATCTCCCTGGACACATGATAGCAGATTTAAAAGTAGCCATCCTGCAGCAAAAAAACTTCAGGACCAGACTTCAAAGAGAAACTGCTGAGCTTCAGTTCATTTGCAAATTTGACGCCATCAGCTCAGGATTAAACAAAGACTGTGAATGGCTAGCCAACTACAAAAGCAGTTTCTCCTCCCTTGGTGTTCACACCTCAACTGCTAGAAGAGGGCCTCATCCTCCCTGACTGAACTAACCTCGTTATCCCTAGCCTGATTCTTGATTGCATATTTATACCTGCTTCTGGAAATTTCCACTGCATGCATCTGAAGAAGTGGGTATTCACCCACGAAAGCTTATGCTCCAATACGTCTGTTAGTCTATAAGGTGCCACAGGACTCTTTGCCGTTTTTACAGATCCAGACTAACACGGCTACCTCTCTGATACTATCTTCGCATAGTAACTTATCATTTTTTTACACTTCAGAAATCAATGATTTCAGTTAAATGTATGCTGTGCCAGCTCAGCACAAAACAGCTGAGTGCTATAAGATTCCACATACTAGGCCAGATCTCTCATCATATAATCTGGTCCTCGAGCCCTTTCAGCTGGGCCAGGGAGGTCCACTTGTAAGGCTGTTGTTCTGATGGTGTTCTTATGCCAGTCACCCTCCCTGCTATGGGCATAGCATGGAAGAGGGGATGTGATTGGAGGAATCACTTGACTTGGTTTCAGTCCCCTGTAACTATTCTAGCCTAAAGTAAATTAGAGAAGCCTTAAGGCTAGGCTCTTTCCCCGAATGGAGGGACCAGACTGCACAGAACATCACCACTCCAGGCTAATGGGGGCTGTGGGAAGTGGCGGCTAGCACATCCCTCGGCCTGCGCTACTTCCCGCAGCCCCCATTGGCCTGGAGCGGCGAATCGCGGCCACTGGGAGCCGTGATCGGCTGAACCTGCAGACGCGGCAGGTAAACAAACCGGCCCAGCCCGCCAGGAGGCTTACCCTGGCATGCCGCGTGCCAAAGGTTGTCGATCCCTGGTGTAGAATCAGGATAGTGAAAAGGTGAGCTTTAAGCCCCTTTGTACACGATCTGCTGATATGGACTCTGTGCAGTGTAGCCACACTCCTGGTACTGCCCCCCTTGCATCCAACTGAAATCTATGGCTTCATTGCTCCTCAGGAGGGCATTTTGTGTAGAGGCTAGGTATCTGTCTAGATGGCTGACACCTTAAGGCTACAGGCCTTGTGATAACCTTAGCATTTAACAAAAAGTTGGACAGCTCTCACCTTCCACCGGGTTCTCAGTAAACCTGATTTTCAGAGAGGACACAGAATTCTTAACAGATCTTCACCTACTATTACTTTTGGGCTCCTTGATGGCTCTACATACTGAATATGTGGTCAAATCCTCTGCTGCCAAGTGTGACGGGTTGGGTCACAGAGACCCCCTTGGGACTGTCACCTGATGTGCTGAGACCACCTCTGAGCCCGTTTTCTCTGCCAATTTGGGCCTCCAGAACCCTGCCTGGTTGAGCCAGACATGTAGTCTGCTCCAACACAGACCTAGGGTCTGAACCACACCCCCAAAGCTGCAGACTTTACTGAAAACAATTTGAGAAGTGCCCCTGTCTCTAGCACCCAGACAGCCAGCTCCCAATGGGATCCAAACCCCAAATGAATCCGTTTTACTCTGTATAAAGCTTATACAGGGTAAACTCATAAATTGCCCACCCTCTATAACTCTGATAGAGAGATATGCACAACTGTTTGCTCCCCCAGGTATTAATTACTTACTCTGATGCAAAATTATGGTTCACTGCTGCAATAGTCAGTTCAGCCTACACCAGTTTCCATGTGTACTTTAGCTAAAGGTGCAAAGACTTTGTAACCTCCTACCAATTCTAATTGTGCCATTTTTCCTGATAGTAAATCCTTCTCCTGGATCAGGTCTCTCCTGACCACAGAAATTTCTGCACCCGTGTCCCTTAAACCTTGGAGCACTTTACCATTAAGTTTAACAGCATGCATGTACTCGCTGCTTGGTTGTGTAGAAGCAACCTTTACAAATCCTGTGTGGAAAGAGGCATTAGCCTGGGATATTCCTGTGCTCTGAGAACAGCAGCTCCATATGTTCCCTTCTGCCTGTTCCCACTCAGCCAAGGACATTTATTCCTCAGGTGCTCAGTGGACTTACAGTGAGAGCACCTCTTGGGCTGCTCTGCTTGGACAGGAGATTTTGGACAAGAAACCAGGGAATGTGGAGGTGAATGTCCGGCCTCCTTTTTCCCAGAGGTAAAATGGTGATTCTGCTTTCCCACAACTCTGTACCCCTCTGCTAGTGGTTTATGTTTAATTGCAGCTTGTGACTGCCCGTAAGAGTCTGCAAACTCAGCTAATCCACCCATTGCATCCACCCATTTGTCCCACAAATACTGTTTTACATCATCACTGCACATATTCAGGAATTGTTTCTGAGTAACCAAATCACATATTCCTGCAAAGCTCATAATGCCTTTTCCCCTCTCCCACTTGTCTAACAAATCTCTCATTTCATTTATATAAGCCACATTACTCAATCCAGATCCCCTCTTAAAACCCCTGAATTTAACCGTGTTGGTTTCAGGTGTAATCTGAAACTGTTTTAAAACCAGATCCTTAAATTTACCATAGTTTGAAGCATCATCAACAGGTATCTTATTGAATATGTACAGAGCTCTTCCAGTCAATTTTGCCATCAATGTAGTCATTTTTTGATCCTCAGGAATTGCATGGAGGGTGCACAATCTCTCAAAGGTGATGAAATATTCAGCACTATCACTGGATTCATCATACTACAGACATAACTGTTGCCATTTGTGGATTTTTGAGGAAGTGGAGCCAGCTGCTGAAGGATTTTGTCTCTTCCAGTGCATTACAGTCAGTTCATGCTTCTGAGCCTCAATCTGGGCCTGTATTTCTCTGTCTTTTAACTCCAGGGCTAGCCACCTCTCTCTTTCCTTCTCCTGCTGAGCATCTTGCTGTGTTAGCCTCTGGGCTTCAATATCTTTGTCTTTTAACTCCTGGGTTTCCATGGCTCTTTTGTGAGCAGCTTCCTCCCTGGCTGTCTTTGCTTCTTTGAGCTTCATTTGAAACTTGCTGTCCTTTGCCTTCTCTTCTGCTTCCAGTCTGGCCAGCTCTCGTTTTGTAGCTACCTCACTGGTAGTCATTTTCCTGCTTTCTTGTGCTAATTTCCCTCTCCCGAAATAAATAAACAGAAAATAACAAACCAGCAACCACTCTGTCTGTTCTTCAGCCACCACACTCAAAACTCTCGTAAAATCACTACCAGTGTCTCAAAGCAATCAGCTGTGCACAGACCCTGCTTGACTATGCCACTGTGTCTGGCTCAACAAGACTGGGTTCTGGAGACCCAAACTGGCAGATAAAATGGGCTCAGAGGTAATCTCAGCACATCAGGTGACAGTCCCAAGGGGGTCTCTGTGACCCAACCTGTCACACCAAGACTCTCCTGACTTCAATAAGTTATGCAGCAGAGAATCTAGCCTCTAGCATAGAAGAAGTCTCACTGGACTATTACCTATAAGATAAACATTATGCCTGTCTCTGGATTCAGAAGAATTGGAATCCATACTAAAACTAATAGATTCCTATGGGACACATGGGATTAAATTCAGAAGTTATGCAAAAAGTGGTGTAAATTATAACCGTTTTCACTCAGCAGATGTAAGACTTTGTAAGCTAAAGCAGGATGTACTTATATGTCCTTCTAGTTCCTTGGTGTAATTTAAACCCACTTAGATATCCTTACACTTCAGTAGAGCTCGTCTAAGAAGGGCTAGGAGTGTCTGAAAGAGCACAGGGAAGCGTAAACTCTATAAGCTTTGTCTGGACAATTTATTAAGTTATCTATCACACAGAAACCACAATTTCCCTTATGTTCTATTAGTGAGGTGTATTACAATTCCAGGCCTGGTTCCAAAATGAATTGGGTTAGAACCAGGACTGACATTGCATTAGAATTTTCCAGAATGCAATTTCAGTCTGTGCATAAGTATTTTGCTAAATGAAGGCTTAAGAGCTGAGGTGGGTTTTTTTTTGTTTTGGTTTTGTTTTTGTAGTTGACAATAGCAAAATGGATTGCAACAAAAAAGAAATTAATTATACTAAGAAAAATGAAAGTTCATGGTGTGAGAGCAGTCAGTACATTTTTTTAACTGTCAGTATCAGCAGCAGTCTTACGAAAATTCATTCAAAGCAAAATGTGATAGCCTCAGAAGATTCAAAGTAAAAGGAAAAATCTTCCCAAACTAGAAAACACTTAACCTGATTTACTGAATTCCTTGGTCAGAAGCCACTAAATGAGATGACAATAACAGAGCTTACAAAATGAGCAAAATCAAAAAGCTTTTTAAAATGTATATTAATATATATTACAGATAGATGCACTTCATTCAATAAGTTATTTGAGACACTGGACGATACAGTACATTTCTGTATGAAAAATAAGATCTCTTTATTTGTAATTTCCTTGACTTCATTTTGATTTGTTAGATGAGGAAGGGAGGATGTTCAGAGCTTGTAATATGGGGTAACTTTCACCTTTTTAATTTTAACCTTTAAATGTGACAACTGAAGGATGCAGAAGCAAATTTCAATTTAGAAACATTCCAGCTGGTTTTCTGATTTCGGGCAAACTTTTCAAAAATGCCCAAGTAACACAAATACAGCAAAGCACATTCAAAGAATGATAGGCATATTATTTTGACCATGATCCACTATGGAACAACTAATTAAATGATCTTGGATTTTGATTAACCAGGAGAACCAAGATTTAGGACAGGATTCCATCAGCAGATTAGTCCCATATGATATGTGAACTACTGCGGGAGATGAGAGAATAAATATACCTCCATGCATGTTAGTCATCAATTGAAGAAACTTTTCATTGAGAAGAATAAGCTGTATATTAAATTCACTGGCTCTCAATGGGACCTGGACTTCTAAGTTACATAGGGCTAGATTCACAAAGGTACTTAGGCACCTAAGGTCCAGCTTTAGGCTCCAATGTGAGTCAAATCCCACACCAAATCCTGTAAGTGCCTAAACTTACTCAGTGCCTAAATTTTCAGGTAAAAGGTCTATAGGCATCTAAGTTTCTGCCTCTGAGCACATGCACTGCTGCCTCACTCTAGGAGTCTGGGCACAAATCTCCCACCTAAGCCCCAGAGCAGTCCATGAACTGGGGAAGATAAGTGTTCATCTGCCTTATCTTGTGGGCATGGCCTGATCTGGTAGGCATGCTCAGAAGCCACCTACCAGATCAGGTCCCATTCTGGCTAGAGGAGGAGCTGCTGCCCGTATAGAACTAGAACACTCATCTGAGATTTAGGACATCCAGCTTCAATTTCCTCCTCTGCCTGATGCTGAGAAAGCAATTTCCTCCTCGGCCTGATGCTGACGCAGGGAAGAAAGGTAAGCAGCAGGATACGGACCCTGGACTTCAGGAAAGCAGACTTCGACTCCCTCAGGGAACGGATGGGTAGGATCCCCTGGGGGACTAACATGAAGGGGAAAGGAGTCCAGGAGAGCTGGCTGTATTTCAAGGAATCCCTGTTGAGGTTACAGGGACAAACCATCCCAATGAGTCGAAAAAATAGTAAATATGGCAGTCGACCAGCTTGGCTTAACGGTGAAATCCTAGCGGATCTTAAACATAAAAAAGAAGCTTACAAGAAGTGGAAGGTTGGACATATGACCAGGGATGAGTATAAAAATATTGCTCGGGCATGTAGGAATGAAATCAGGAGGGCCAAATTGCACCTGGAGCTGCAGCTAGCAAGAGATGTCAAGAGTAACAAGAAGGGTTTCTTCAGGTATGTTGGCAACAAGAAGAAAGCCAAGGAAAGTGTGGGCCCCTTACTGAATGAGGGAGGCAACCTAGTGACAGAGGATGTGGAAAAAGCTAATGTACTCAATGCTTTTTTTGCCTCTGTCTTCACGAACAAGGTCAGCTCCCAGACTGCTGTGCTGGGCATCACAGCATGGGGAGTAGATGGCCAGCCCTCAGTGGAGAAAGAGGTGGTTAGGGACTATTTAGAAAAGCTGGACGTGCACAAGTCCATGGGGCCGGACGAGTTGCATCCGAGAGTGCTAAAGGAATTGGCGGCTGTGATTGCAGAACCATTGGCCATTATCTTTGAAAACTCGTGGCGAACGGGGGAAGTCCCGGATGACTGGAAAAAGGCTAATGTAGTGCCAATCTTTAAAAAAGGGAAGAAGGAGGATCCTGGGAACTATAGGCCAGTCAGCCTCACCTCAGTCCCCAGAAAAATCATGGAGCAGGTCCTCAAAGAATCAATCCTGAAGCACTTACATGAGAGGAAAGTGATCAGGAACAGTCAGCATGGATTCACCAAGGGAAGGTCATGCCTGACTAATCTAATTGCCTTCTATGATGAGATTACTGGTTCTGTGGATGAAGGGAAAGCAGTGGATGTATTGTTTCTTGACTTTAGCAAAGCTTTTGACACGGTCTGCCACAGTATTCTTGTCAGCAAGTTAAAGAAGTATGGGCTGGATGAATGCACTATAAGGTGGGTAGAAAGTTGGCTAGATTGTCGGGCTCAACGGGTAGTGATCAATGGCTCCATGTCTAGTTGGCAGCCGGTGTCAAGTGGAGTGCCCCAGGGGTCAGTCCTGGGGCCGGTTTTGTTCAATATCTTCATAAATGATCTGGAGGATGGTGTGGATTGCACCCTCAGCAAATTTGCGGATGATACTAAACTAGGAGGAGTGGTAGATACGCTGGAGGGCAGGGATAGGATACAGAGGGACCTAGACAAATTGGAGGATTGGGCCAAAAGAAATCTGATGAGGTTCAATAAGGATAAGTGCAGGGTCCTGCACTTAGGACGGAACAACCCAATGCACTGCTACAGACTAGGGACCGAATGGCTAGGCAGCAGTTCGGCAGAAAAGGACCTAGGGGTGACAGTGGACGAGAAGCTGGATATGAGTCAGCAGTGTGCCCTTGTTGCCAAGAAGGCCAATGGCATTTTGGAATGTATAAGTAGGGGCATAGCGAGCAGATCGAGGGACGTGATCGTTCCCCTCTATTCGACATTGGTGAGGCCTCATCTGGAGTACTGTGTCCAGTTTTGGGCCCCACACTACACGAAGGATGTGGATAAATTGGAGAGAGTCCAGCGAAGGGCAACAAAAATGATTAGGGGTCTGGAACACATGACTTATGAGGAGATGCTGAGGGAACTGGGATTGTTTAGTCTGCAGAAGAGAAGAATGAGGGGGGATTTGATAGCTACTTTCAACTACCTGAGAGGTGGTTCCAGAGAGGATGGTTCTAGACTATTCTCAGTGGTAGAAGAGGACAGGACAAGGAGTAATGGTCTCAAGTTGCAGTGGGGGAGGTTTAGGTTGGATATTAGGCAAAACTTTTTCACCAAGAGGGTGGTGAAACACTGGAATGTGTTACCTAGGGAGGTGGTAGAATCTCCTTCCTTAGAAGTTTTTAAGGTCAGGCTTGACAAAGCCCTGGCTGGGATGATTTAATTGGGGATTGGTCTTGCTTTGAGCAGGGGGTTGGACTAGATGACCTCCTGAGGTCCCTTCCAACCCTGATATTCTATGATTCTATGAAAGAATTTGAATTGGGAGCTCCCATACCGTTCAGAAACGCGCTCTAACCATCAAACTCTAACCTCAATCTCTCCTATTGAAGGCATTCCATTTTGGATAAATTCTTAGTCACTGGGCCAGACAAAGAGAGAAAGCACATGGGAGAGCACAAGAATGACTCTGTAGCCTGGTGCTTAGAGCACCCACCTGCGAAATGTGAAACCCAGATTTCAGTTCTCCCTGCTCTAGTGACTATTTATCCATAGAAGAACTGCTTCAACAGGAGAGACTGAGGAAGCCCTATATCAGAACATCCCATAGATCAGTGGTTAGAGCACTCTCCTCAGAGGTGAGAGACCCCTGTTCAAATCCTCTCTTTCCCCTCTGGCAGAAGAGGGAATTGAACCACATTACAGACAAGTGCTCTAACCACTGAGATAAAAGATTGGAGGTGGCTCCTCCTCCTTCAATCATTTTGTGTGGAATTAGGCACCTGCTTAACTTCTCACAAAAAAAAAATCTTAGGCACCTAAGCCACCTGACTCCAGGAGAGGGTTCCCAGCTATAGATCTCTAGCAGAGATAGGTGCCAGCCTGCAGCCTGGACTTAAGTGCCTACTTCTGTGAGGGAGGTGGGACTTAGGACTTACCCCTCTCCTAAGCATCTCTCATTGGCTAGTTTAGGCAGCTTAGACTGTGATCCACAAAAAGTCAGCATACTGGGGGGAGCTGCCTACATCTCCCCATTCATTGCATAGGGATTTTAGGCGCCTAATTCAGGCTGCCTGGATCCCAGTGCTGTTCCTTGTGATTGGCGAGATGCCTAAAAGTTAGGCTTTGCAATGCATAGAGTAACACTGCCTAAGCTCTTATGTAAATCAAATCCTTCGGGTTTTTTTGACAATGTCACAATTTATATCTACATGGATTTGTCTATGTGTGGTTGGAACGGGTGCATGCTCAGCTTTGTGAGCTCATTTATTGCACCCTCCTTTGAAAATGTGGCCTATAGTCTCACTTCTGGTTTTCATGATATAGATGCTTGATTTACTGATTTATACTACAGAAAGTATGTTGTCAGTGAACAGAACTACATGGAGGCATGTAGGAGTATAAGTAGGGTCTGAATGAATTCTCCCCTGACAGCTAGCTGGGAGGGGAAGAGACTTTAGGAGTAGACTGCATTTACATGAACACACCTACTCTGCTTAGATATCCAGCAGATAGAGCGGTGTTGCTCAAAGTGATCAACTTTGGTTGGTGTTGGGTTACAAATCACTTTAGTACTGAATGCAGGGGTAGTGAAATGTTGTTACCAATGTTGTTGTCATTATTGTATGAATAAAGGGGAGCAGAACTGTGCTTAACCTGTCCCAAATGAGGGGGTCACCCACAGCTGAAAGGACCTCATTAAGCCAGGGGATAGAATGCCAGAGCCCCGTGAAAGTAAGAGGGATGGGGACAGGTGTCCTGGACAGGAGGTGTGGAATCTCTTTAAGGGTCCTGGGTGTGGTTAACCTGTTCCTCCCCACTGCTCAAAGAGAGAGTTAAATAAGCTTCATTAGGAGCCTCTTTGTTATGTTAAAGTGCTTAAATGAGAGCTGAAATCACTTGAGATGGGACAGTGCCCAGCCTGCAAAGAGCTGAAAATTACTAAGAGAGTGATATGCAGAGGTCACAGCATAGAGGCAGGTGGCAGCAGAAGGTGACTGACAGTCAACTGGAGAACAAGTGGCTGGTGAGGCAGTGAGCAGAATGAGAAGCTGGCGAGGCAATGAGCAGCTGGTGAGGTGGTGAGGAACCACAACTGATGGGATGGACAGCGAAGAGGAACCACATGGCTGGCAGGGTGGCGAGGAATAGCAGCTGGCGGGGCTGCCAGGTGGCGAAGAGCAGTGGCTGGCAGGGCAGCCAGCCAGAACAAGCGCAAGCAAGGTGCCTTCTTCCCCATGTGAGAGGTGAACTCACACAGATGCACCTCTGAATCCTGGGTCCTCACTGACCAAGGACAACCACAGTGAGTGGGGTATGGTGAGGGAGCAGAGAGGGGCACAGAAAAAGAACTTTTGGTTGTAGAACTCAAGAACATGAGGTAGAAGGCTCTGTCTCACGCACTCTGGGTGTCCTGCTCACAGTTTTATGATTATGAATGCTGCTTGTGGCATTTCCCCTAATTAATGTTGGGTGACTTCCATCCTTTCATTAAAAGATTCTTTTCTACACTCAGACTTTGTGCTCGCAAGTGGGGAAGTATTGCGTCTCAAAGGAGCCCAGGGTGGTGTGTAATTTTCCCAGGTTACTGGGTGGGGGCTCAAGCTGGTTCTGTGTTGTATTGTTGAAAAGGAATCCCTCTTAGATATTGAACCCGGCTCTGGTTGCTGCCAGCTCCAACTGACAGAAGGGTTACAGGAGTATGAGATAATCCTTTCCCAGTTTTCCCCCATGTATGATTTTGTTACATTTGTGACAAGCAGTTGGAAATGTTGTTTCCTTGCTTTCCTGTGTAATTTTGACCTCTCCTCTAGGTCAAACACTGGAGATCGGCTTTTTTATCTAAGCCTCTTTTTAAAATGAATGTATCCTTTACCTTGGGTTTAATATAGAGCTCATTTTACTGAATCAATAGCTCCCTCAGAATTGATTAATAGTATGCATAGTGGTATATTTTATTCACTCATCTCCTATAATAGTTCCTGTATCCTGTGTCACCTGGGACTGATCTTCTCCATTGAACCCTAATCTAAACCTTACTTCCTGAGGTTAGTCAAAATCTCAATTCACTGGGTAGCTTGCTCCACAGTGATCTTGCATTAAAATAATATCTGCCCTTTAGAGTAGGTGGACTGCAGACAAAGAATGACAAGCCTTTCATTCCTCAAATTTATATGGCCCCTCCCAGCCAGTTGACATTCCTGTGTAAGATTAATTGGTCCATATATGACAAATACATGAATAACTACAGCGTAATTTTCAAACTAAGTGTCTTAATTTTTCCAACCTGTAGTGCCAATTAATTTCCGTCAATGGGACTTTGTCTGACCATTCTGACATTAATGGGAGTGGTATGTAGCTGGCAATGCTGATAAGCCACGCAAGGTTTACACATGCACAGACACCTGTATTTGAAAATGGCCTTACTGTATATCAAAACACAGTACTGTTTTTTCCTGTTCTGAATCACTCTGCTCATATTTGTGATTTTCAGGTATCGTGATATTTTGTGTGGCTGAGTCTAAATTTACTCTTTCATAATCAGGCATTGTCTTGATATTACAAACTTTTTGACAATACCTAGGTTATTTTTTATAATTATAAGTACTCTTTTACTCTGCTAGTGTGCAATTTCTCTCTATCTGCATAGCTGGATGATCATTGTTCTTTATGTAGAGCATCTTATTATACAATCTCTACAGACAGCAGTTCTTGTTTTGCACTAATATATGTCCTACATCATCATGATCATCTTTCTCCTCATTGTCACTCACAAATCAATATATTTAACATTCAACCATTTGCCTCACACTCAAGATGGCATCTATCCAATCACCATATTTTTTATTCCCCATGACGGCTTCTTGATTATCTTGCATGTTGCACTCACCTTTTTCATCAAATCCCTTGCTTGCTCTTGTGATTTTTGCTACTGTTTGAATTGTCAAGTAGCTTCTGTCATTCAGGTCTTGTTCTGTTTCTTATTCTTTGGCTCAAAACAAATTTCTTCCTTCATTTCAGTGTATCTTATCTATTACCAGCTCTTTCCATCCAGGCTCTTCCTCATTCATCCAATCCCCAGTTTCAATACTTAAAAAAAGAAAAGAAAAAGAAAAATCTCTATTCTTTACAAGGTGGGACTTGATACTTCATTCTGACTGGGTAAAGCATACTGCTGCGTATCAGAAAATCCATCTCATTCCTGGCTCCGTGCACACATGCACACTAAGTAGCTGATTTTACAAGATAAACATCTGAGTATTAAAGGGCAAGAGCAAGCTTTTAAGAGCTATCAAAGCACATAGCAGGAGACAGATGACAATTTTTATTTCTTTTATTTATAGGCATGTCTATGATGTTCAGGACTGAGTACTTCAGGTGCATTAATTGGGTCTCACAGAACCCATATAAGGTAAGAGCAGTGTTATAATTGTCCATTTTACAAATGGGGATCTGAGTCACAGATGAGGTAACGTAGGTCAACGTTTTCTGAAGGTGGCTACTAACTTTGGGTGTCTCCGTTTTTGGTGCCTAACCTGAAATATGTTGGCCTTGAATTTCAGAAGTGCTGAGTGCCCACAACTCCATTTCAAGTCAATAGGAGCTGTGGGTGCTTGATATCAGCAAAAATCAGTGCAAAACTTATTAAGCTGGGAACCCATGAATTGAGGCATCTAAAAATGTTGCCTGATTTGGGTGGAGGTTTGGGCCTCACTGATTTGCCCAGGGTCACAGGGGAAGTCTGAGGGAGAGCCAGAAATCAAAACAGAGTCTTCTAAGTCCCAGACCAGTGTTTTAACTGCAACAATAACATATAGTTTTATAACTTCAACTATCAAGCTTAGTTATTTCGAATTATACAGTGAACAACCAGATGAAATGAATCTCAGTGTTGAGTGTATAGCTTTTCATAAGTTTTGTGTTAAATGGCCTTGCATCTCAGCTTCTACCTACGGCTTGTCTGACCTGGCAAGTTTTGTCACTAAAAACTGCCTTTTGTCGACCAAACAGCAAGAGTGTGCACACTACAATGGGACTTTTGTCACAAAAAATGCCCAGTTTGGGCGACAAAAAACATCCACTGCTACAAGAGACTTTTGTCTTTTCCCCTCCCTTTATTGTCGACAAGGAGCCAATGTAGGCACTGCTGATTGTTTTGTCGACAGAACTGGCTTCTGCCAGTATCCCACAATGCCTGCCCTGACTGCTCTGCTCAGTGTTTTGATCTCTGTGTGTGCCCCTCCCCTTTGAAAGCTCCAGGAAGTATCTGTGTGCTGCTCCGTTTGGGAAACAAACAAAGAGCAAATCATTGGAATGCTCCTGTTCTGCCCGGCACTAGGAACACAGCAGCAGGTAGAATGCTGCTGCAGGGGGAGCGGGTCAGACGGCTGTGCTGTTTTGCCATTCCTCAGCACGGAGAGCTCACAGAGCTGCTCATGATGCTGCTCTCGGCAGCTGAAGGTGCTGTTGGAGAACTTGGAGAGAATCCCAAGATGCGCAGCGATCAGCTCTTCCTTCCCACAATCCTGCATGGTGGGATACATCCCCACGGTGCATTGCTCACCCTGTTGATGATGGTGTCCCCAATGTGGACATGATCTGTCGACAGAGGGAGCAAGTGTGAACACCCTTTGCTGATTTTTGTTTTGTCAACTTTTGGGAGTCGACATGACTTTCGTCAACAACACTTGGTAGTGTAGACAAGCCCCTAGCCAAAAGAAGTTTATGCTGCATTGCAGAATGACAATGGCCCCCATTCAGCAGAGTACTTAAGCACTTGCCTAATTTTAGCATAGGCGTGATCTCACTGAAATTAAGAAGACTACTCAACTTACTCCTTAACTACTACTTAACTATACTTAAGGTTAGGCAAATGCTCAAGCACTTTGCTGAATCAAGGGCGATGTCTACACTATGAAATTAGGTCGAATTTATAGAAGTCGGTTTTGTAGAAAGTTTTTTTATATAGTCGATTGTGTGTGTCCCCACACAAATGCTCTGAGTGCATTTAGTCGGTGGAGTGTGTCCACAGTACCGAGGCAACTGTCCACTTCCAGAGCGTTGCACTGTGGGTAGTTATCCCACAGTTCCCGCAGTCTCCGCCACCCATTTGAATTCTGGGTAGACATCCCAATGCCTGATAGGGCAAAACCATGGTCGCGGGTGGTGCTGGGTACATATCATCAGGCCCCCGTTCCCTCCCTCCCTCCGTGAAAGCAACAACAGACAATCGTTTCACGCCTTTTTTTTTTACCCGTGCAGACGCCATACCACAGCAAGCATGGAGCCTGCTCAGCTCACTGTCACCGTATGTCTCCTGGGTGCTGGCAGACGCGGTACTGCATTGCTACACAGCAGCAGCTCATTGCCTTGTGACAGCAGACAGTGCAGTATGACTGGTAGCCACCGTCACCGTACTCCAGGATGCTCTTTTAGCTGACCTTGGTGAGGTCAGTCAGGGGCGCCTGGGCAAACATGGGAGTGACTCAGCCAGGTCATTTCCCTTTTAAGTTTCATCTCATGGCGATTCAGTCCTGCCGGCAGTCCTACTGCACATCATGGTGTCAATTGGGCAGGTTCATGGTGTGGAAGGCTGATTCTGGGCCCAGGAAACAAGCACAAAGGGTGGGATTGCACGGCCAAAGAGGAAATGAGATTCAAAAGTTCACGGGCCTTTTCCTGTATACCTGGTCAGTGCATCTGAGTTGAGAGCGCTGTCCAGAGTGGTCACAACTGAGCACTCTAGGATAGCTCCCGGAGGCCAATAGCATCGAATTGCATCCACAGTACCCCAAATTCAACCCAGCAAGGCCGATTTCAGGGCAAATCCCCTCGTCGGGGGTGGAGTAAAGAAATCGATTTTAAGAGCCCTTTAAGTCGAAAAAAGGGCTTCATCGTGTGAACGGGTGCAGGGTTAAATCAAGATAACGCTACTAAATTTGACCTAAATTCCTACTGTAGACCAGGCCAAGGTCTATGTTAGCAAATGTGACCTTTAACACACAAGACATTTCATTCTTTAGGACCAGTTCATAACTAACAGTAATTCAAGAGAACTAATTGTACAGTACACTATGAATGTGTTTGTGCTTTGTTTGCATAAAAAGAAGCACAAATCAACTACCTCAGTGCTGTAGAGACAGTGCCCACAAAAATCTAAAAGTTGCAGTGAAAAATTTAAACACTGTAGTGACAAAATCCAACACTACACTGTTTTGACTCCACCTGATTCCCTGTTTCATTCACAGTTCATTCTCCACTCACCCAGAGAATCCCTCATTGCTGAGAAAAGAACTTGAATACTGGACATCAGAGGTAAACAAAAAACTCAGATTTCTGTTCCCAATTTACTAGCCTGCTAATGTAAACAAAAATATATGGCCCATAAGCCATTAAGGGCCAGAATTTTAAGGTGCCTAAAGATGAAGATAGGCATTCAATGGGAGTTAGGAACCTAGGTGCTTTTGAAAATCCTACCAGACATCTCTCTGCATCTTTAGGTGTTGTGAATATCTTTAGGTGTTCATCACCAGTGCCTCCTTGTGTCATGGCAGCTCTCTCTGCTCGGTGTGTCCTGTCAGTGGCTGCTCTGTCTCTGCAGTGGCCTTTCTGTGACTTGGGCCTCCAGGTCACTTCAAAGTCTCTCCTCTTCCCAGATAGTCTGAGCAAAAAGCAAGGGGAATTCATGCAAATAAACGAACTTAATAAGAGATAGAGTGGAATGATTTCCTCACAGGATTCATCAGGATCTAGCCCTCTCTTACCTCAGGGAGGAGCCATCTGGTGGTGGTTGTCTGGGAAGCCCCTGCCTGAAGTCACCCCTTTCCTTGGGAGCTGAGGGTTGATGATC
The DNA here is from genome assembly GCF_015237465.2 of Chelonia mydas. Taxonomy (NCBI): domain Eukaryota; kingdom Metazoa; phylum Chordata; order Testudines; family Cheloniidae; genus Chelonia; species Chelonia mydas. The sequence continues at coordinate 85,696,955 of NC_057851.1, read as the reverse complement.
TCTTCTCTTCCCTAGTCTGCCAACAAATGAGCTGTTTTGCTCTGCCCTTAAGCTCCTCTCCCAGCCTGTGCATGACTTGCCGGTGTGTGGAGGGGAGGACGGAGGGAGGAGAGAAGAGAACTGGCCAAGCCCAGAGCAGCTCCTTAATCCCTTGTTGTCGAGTGTGGGATTTATATACCTCATCACAGTACCTGAATATCGTTAAAAAAATCTAGATTAAAACCCCTAGGTTCTGAACTGTCCCCACCATCCCTCTTAATGCAATGGAAGGAGGGAGTACAGCAACCTGGAGACTTAAGTCAGTTTTGCAACCAATGTACATAGTATGAAGTATTATGCCTTTGGCTAGAAGGTTTTAGACATTATGCCTTTGGCTAGAGGGTTTTGAATAACTGAATTCAACTACAATATCCAGTTAGGTTCGTCCTAATGGTAATTAGCCAGGAACTGGCATTTTTGCACTCTTCAAATCCATTTTCCCTGTGTTGATAGAAATGTCTTTCAAATGTCTGAATGTGTTCAGACCTCTTCCTTGTTATTTTTAAAATGAACAGCACTTCCTATTTGGAAGAAATTTGTCACAGAAAACTTTTCAGCCTTAAATCTATTATATTTTTGTAATGAGCTCTACTGTAACATTGTGTACTGTGTTTTATATTATTTCTAGTATATTTTTTTTCAAAAAATGACATTTTTCATGACCTTCTTACATCTTCATTGCAGCAGGTCTTGGGCAATTGTATAAAATATATTTGGGGAGAAAGAGAGGAGAATTTGGGGTGGAATAATGGCAGTCCCCAGTACAGACCTTGCTGCCATTGCTGCAGCTGTTATTAACTCCTTTGTGTTCTCTCTGCTTTTTTTTCTTCCTATGGCATAGAGTATGTCTTTAAAATCTGGTTTATTTGCCATTATATTTCCTTATAGTATTGCCCTGTTTATTCTCTATCTATGCAGTATATTGAAACTCTACCAGCAGATGAGGTTTTCTGGTAAAAAAACAAACAAACATATTTTACAAATAACCTGGCCCTATCCTTGTGCTGTGAAGTAATTCTAAGCCTTGGAGGTTTTTCTAAACCCATTTCTCTGTAGTTCTTTTGTCTCGGTGAGCACTAACAGCACTTCTTGACTAGGTCTACCAGACATGTACAGAGGTCATATAACTCCCCAGAGCTCTCTCCTTTTTAAGCCACTGAGAAGGCTAAAGAAACTGCAGAGAGTGATGTACTCTAGAGGAGTTCAAAAGGGAATAAGGTCAGTCTCCTCTTGGGACTACCATGAATCCTCGCTCCAAAGCCATTGTGATATACAATTATTGTACACTGTAGGTTTTTGCAGAAATGAAACAATTGCTGAAAAATACACATTACATGTACAGCACTGCTACCACAAGGATGTGGCATGCATGCAAAAAACGGTTAAATATGTAGCGAAGAACTGCTTTTTTAAAAAAAAGAAGTGCTAGCAATATCACTGGGCTGGTCAGCCAATCAGCTAGATTGGAGCTATCCCGAAGTGTTAAGGCTGTTAGCGTTGGAATTTTAGTTTGGATACATGTCTATTTTTTCGTTGTAAGTAATTTTCAATAAATTATTTTTTTCAAATGTAATTTTAACAAATGGACCTGCCCTATTTCCGACATCTCTATTTGAAAGCCAGAGATCAACAAGCATTTTAAAAGGAAAAATAGGCAAGTTGCCTTCTTAGAAAGAACTTGTTTGTTTCTGTCGTCTGTCTGTTATTCTGTTCAGGGACACAAATTACGTTTGGCTGGGGTTGAGTCAGAAGTCAAATGGCAATTTCACAACCTGAAAAATGTAACTCCTCTGAATCTGAACGTGCCACATTCCGATATAGCATTTAAAAAGAAACAAAATTAAAATATGGTGGACTAGTAGTATTTTTACATGAAGAACTGTGATTATAAACATCCACAGCTGAAACAAATCACAATTCCTTGACCTCTCTACAGAAGCAGGGCTGGCTCCAGGCACCAGCTTTCTAAGTAGGTGCTTGGGGCGGCAATTAGAATGGGGCAGCAGTCCGTGTTCCTCAGCGGCAATTCGGCGGCTACTATTTGGGACGGCAAAATTACTAGAGCCACCCCTGTACAGAAGGGCAATTTTGCAAAAATATTATCCTTGCTGATGCTGGCTCAGCTCCACCAGTGTTACCTGTATTGGAGCCTACTGTAGATGGGCTGGGGGCAGCTGTTGCTGTAAAGCACCATGTCACTTATAGCTGCTGTGAGCTTAGTTGGTGCAAAAAGAAGCCATGGGGCAGGTGAAACTTTATATGGAAAATACCCCTGGCTAAGGTGATCGGATGTCCTGATTTTATAGGGACAGTCTCAATTTAGGGGGCTTTTTCTTATATAGGCACCTATTACTTCCCACCCCCTGTCCCAATTTTTTACACTTGCTATCTACCCTAACCCTGGCACAGATTGTTTTTGTGCTTCTGCCCTTGGAGCTTCCTCCAAGGACAGGGGTCACTACAGTACGGGAGAAAGGAGGGAGTATGTGGGGCAGAAAGAGTCAAGGTCACGTGGCTTTTATGCCCAGGCACCACTGCTATGGCCCAAAGGGGTCATTGCAACAAGATATGAAAGGAGGGTCAGCAGGGGCTAGAACTCAACTCGTTCTTGAAACTTAAAAACCAAAACCACCCCCTTGATATAAACAAAACAACAACAAAGGAATCAGCTGCAGGAGTAAAAAGAGAAAGCAGGCAGAAGCCCAGCAACTGAGTGGCAGCTACCCAGTTTATTGCACCCAATTCAGCATGTATGATTACCTGCCCTATGGGTGGGTGGCATATGTGTGCATTCGGTGTAATTTGCTCCTGGCCCTCAGAGACCGTGTACAGGCTTTGGAGACCAGAGTGGCTGAACTGGAGGAGCTGAGGGAGACAGAGAGATACATAGATGAAACTTTCTGGCACACATTAGAACAGTCCCAACCCTGGTCTGACAGCCTCTGTGCTGTTGAGGAGGATGAAAGTCCCAGGGAAGGAGAGCATCTAACTGGAGCAGAAGGAAACAATCCCATAGTTGGGACCCTCCTTCCAGATGATGTTGTGGTATCCTCTCACACTGAGGATACCTCTCTGGGGGAGGGAACTCCAGCTATTACAAAGAGAGAGTTACTAGTAATGGGTGATTCGATCATTAGAAACATAGATAGCTAGGTTTGCAATGACCAGGAGAACTGCATGGTGACTTGCCTGCCTGGTACGAAGGTTGCAGATATCTTGAGACATCTAGATAGACTTATGTGTAGTGCTGGGGAGGAGCCAGTGGTCATGGTACATGTACATGACATAGTGAAGGATAGGAGAGAGGTCCTGGAGGCCAAATTTAGGCTGCTAGGTAAGATATTGAAGTCCAGGACCTCCATAGCAGCATTCTCTGAAACACTTACAGTTCCACAGGCAGGGCGAGTTAGACAGGCAGAACTGCAGAGTCTCAATACAGAGACTATGGTGCAGGGAGGAGGGGTTTAGATTTATTAGGAACTGGGGTAACTTTTGGAAAAGGGGGAGCCTATACAGGAAGGATTGGCTTCACCTAAACCAAAATGGAACCAGATTGCTGGCACTTAACATTAAAAAGGTCATATAGCAGTTTTTAAACTAAGGGCTGGGGGAAAGTCACCAGGTGCAGAAGAGCACATGGTTCAGACATCCCTTAGTGGAGGATCTTTGAATAGAGAATCTCTATGTCCTAGTGAGCATGGGAAGATGGAAAATGATAAAATACAGGCAGATCAACTCAGAAACAGTCAAATAAAAAGAGTCCCCTTCAATTACATTGTGTAATGGCACACAGCTAAAAGGAGACATATTTTTAAAGTGCTTATATACCAATGCTAGAAGTCTAAATAATAAAATGGGTGAATCAGAGTGCCTCATATTAATGGGGGATATTGATGTAATAGGCATCACAGAAACTTAGTGGAATGAGGATAATCAATGGGATACAGTAATACCAGGGTACAAAATATATCGGAAGGACAGAACAGGGCGTGCTGGTGGGGGAGTGGCATTATATGTGAAAGAAAGCGTAGTATCAAATGAAGTAAAAATCATCAATGAATCAAACTGTACCATAGAATCTCTATGGATAGAAATTCCATGCTCTAATAATAAGAATATAGTAGTAGGGATATATTACCAACCACCTGACCAGGATGGTGATAGTAACTGTGAAATGCTCAGGGAGATTAGAGAGGCTATTAAAATAAACAACTCAATAATAATAATGGGGGATTTCAATTATCCCCATATTGACTGGGTACATGTCACATCAGGACAGGATGCAGAGATAAAATTTCTTGACACCTTAAATGACTGCTTCTTGAAGCAGCTAGTCATGGAACTCACCAGAGGAGAGGCAATTCTTGATTTAGTCCTAAGTGGAACACAGGGTCTGGTCCAAGAGGTGAATATAGCTGGACCGCTTGGTAATAGTGACCATAATATAATTAAATTTAATATCCCAGTGGCAGGAAAAACACTATTGCAGCCCAGCACTGTAGCATTTAATTTCAGAGAGGGGAACTACACAAAAATGAGGAGGTTAGTTAAACAGAAATTAAAGAGTACAGTGCCAAAGTGATTCTCTGCAAGGTGAGTGGAAACTTTTTAAAGACACCATAATAGAGGCTCAACTTAAATGTATACCCCAAATTAAAAAAACATAGTCAGAGAACCAAAAAAGAGCCACAGTGGCTAAACAACAAAGTAAAAGAAGCAGTGAGAGGCAAAAAGGCATCCTTTAAAAAGTGGAATTAAATCCTATTGAGGAAAATAGAAAGGAGCATAAACAGTGGCAAATGAAGTATAAGTATACTATTAGGAAGGCCAAAAAATAATCTGAGGAACAGTTAGCCAAAGACTCAAAAAGTAATAGCAATTTTTAAAAAAAATACATTAGAAGCAGGAAGCCTGCTAAACAATCAGTGGGGCTACTAGACAATCAAGGTGCTAAAGGAGCACTCAAGGATAATAAGGCCATTGTGGAGAAACTAAACGAATTCTTTGCATCGGTCTTTATGGCTAAGGATGTGTGGGAGATTCCCAAACCTGAGCCATTCTTTTTAGATGACAGATCTGAGTAACGATCCCAGATTAAGGTATCATTAGAGGAGATTTTGGAACAAATTAATAAATTAAACAGTAATAAGTCATCAGGACCAGATGGAATTCACCCAAGAGTTCTGAAGGAACTCAGAAGTGAAACTGCAGAACTACTAACTGTAGTTTGCAACCTATCATTTAAATCAGCTTCTGTACCGGTTGACTGGAGGATAGCTAATGTGACACCAATTTTTAAAAAGGGCTCCAGAGGTGATCCGGGCAATTACAGGCCTGTAAGCCTGACTTCAGTACTGGGCAAACTGGTTGAAACTATAATAGGCAGCAGGTTTAAAACAAATAAAAGAAGTATTTCTTCACACAATGCACAGTCAACCTGTGGAACTCCTTGCCAGAGGATGTTGTGAAGGCCAAGACCATAGCAGGGTTCAAAAAAGAACTAGGTACATTAGTGGTTTATTAGCCTGGATGGGCAGAAATGGTGTCCCTAGCCCCTGTTTGCCAGAAGCTGGGAATGAGTGACAGGGAATGGATCACTTGATGATTACCTGTTCTGTTCATTCCCTCTGGGGCACCTGGCACTGGCCACTGTTGGAAGACAGGATACTGGGCTAGATGGACCTTTGGTCTGACCCAGTATGGCCTTTCTTATGTTCTTATGTTATGTTCTTATATAAGTTACGATGGACTTCTTGGCTGCCCTAGCCTTTGCCCAGGGCCAGAACAGCTCCCAACAAACCCTGAATGGGGAATGGGGAAGCCACTTATCTATCCAATCTGTCTATTGGGCTTAGGGTTTTTTACTGCTGCCCATCAGCACAGTATCGGAGTACTTTCCACCTAAAACCAACAGCAATAGTAAAGTTCCTACTGGACTTCATGGAGTCTGATGTTTCTTTTGGGGGTAAAATCTCTACTTGGAGTATGGTTTGGGTATTGTTTTGGTTGGAAAGGATTTGTGGTAGAAGGAGTGTCTGTCATTCTTATGGTGGAAAGCTTTTTTTCAAAGAGGAAGGTTTCACACTTTTTCCTAAAGATGGCCAAACTCTGGATTCTACCTCCCCTGGGTCTCTGCCCCAGAGTACTTGACACATTGCCGAATATAGGTAGCTTGGCTGCACTAAGGTGCCCAAGACTGTCAACAGTGGTAGGAAATATTTGTAAAATGGCTTTTAGCAACTGCTCTATATTGAGAACAGGCAGAGCCACACCGCTCAGGAGCAGCTCCCTGGTGGACAGATAGAGCTATTCCTTTATGGGGCCATGGCATCTGGACAGGTCCGATTTCTGGTGCAGGAGGGGTGGGGCATTTATAATCTCTCATTATTAAACCTCAAATAACAGATTTGGTTTAGCACTGGCTTGTTTTTCCAATTCTCTCTTTTTAACTCAGGTAGCATTAGCCTGTGAGTTATTCAGTCCCACAAGCAGGTAATGTGGTGCAGCTCGTTCACGCACATAAGGCCAAGTGAGGCAGATGTGTTTAAGTAAAATATTTTTAAAAACACAGCAGAGGAGCTAAGCAAAGGAGACAGTGGCAACTAACTTTGCCTTTCCCAACTAGGCTGAGGTCCAACTGTTGTTCCTGGCAGCAGTAACCCAGACTCAATCAAGCCCAGGTACAGACTCAGCCAGCTTGGAGAAGTCTGTTTACATCTGCCCTTTCCTCACTCCAGGACTCTGCTCAGAGGAAGGAACATGCTGTTGGGAGATAAATTTCCCCCCTTCTAATTATGGGCCTTGCCATCTTCTGCCCACTTCAAGTGTAAATCACCTAATCATAAACAATTTCCCGTCAAAGCTGAACGCAGATTGGATGTAATTCCCTGACAACATCAATCTGTTTACAGCATTGCATGTGAGGGCCAGAATTACATTAAAATCCTCACAGTCTTCAGAAAGAGGGAGGAACAGAGAAAGAAAATGAAGAATCAACAATAAAGAAACAGCTGCTGCTCTTCCAGTGCTTTAGATATGGAGTTTGATACCACTGGAATATTGCCATTAGTCATCTATTAGGGAAAAAAAACAACTGAAAAATCCTTATTGTCTATTTAAAAATATTGTATAGCCTCTAAATTCCTTCACAAGAATTAGTAAAGCTATGTAGAAGGCAAGGGAATTTCTGATATTTATTTACATTCAAAAATAAAAAGCTTAATCATTCAGATCCATCAAGTTACACTCATGGTTAAACTATGCAATTTGGTGACCTTATTACTGCTACTCTTATCCTTCCTTTCATTCTTTGCTCCTATGGATTATCACACTCCCATGTTGTCTCTTGTCATAAATTAGGTCCCTGATCCTGTAAAGAGTTACATACATAAGTAACTTGCTTCACGTGAGCCATCCCATGGAAGTTCTGACTTCGTTTGAAAGTTAAATTTGTGTTGCAAGGCTCTGCAGGATCAGAGCCTTGTGAGCTCTTTGGAGCAGAGGCAGGCCTGCTGACGGGGCAAAGGGGGCAATTGCCCAGGGGCCCAGGCAATTTAAAAGGGCCCAGGGTCCCCTGGCCGCAGCCGCTGCCGCAGTAGTGACAGCTGAGAGCCCCGGGCCCTTTTAAATTGCCCGGGCGGGCTGCCAGGCTCCTATGCGCTTCTGACTTCTCCAGATCCCGTGCTTTGGGGAACCCCGATGGGCTGGCACGATTGGCCAGCGTGGTTGGTCCTGGAAGTGATCGGCGGTCCCGGAAGTGACAGATTCGTCACTTCTTCCCCGCCTGCGCCCCCTGCCCCCCCAACACCCTAGGGACGGTCCTGGGGATTGGAATTGCTGTCAGTGAGCCTGAGTAGAAGTCATGTTTTCCTAAGAGTTTGTACAGTGGCATGCCAACCTTGTCTGAGGCTTTGGGGAGCTACATAAGAATGGCCGTACTGGGTCAGACCAATGGTCCATCTAGCCCAGTAGCCACTTCAGAGGGAATGAACAGAATACAGCAATTACTGAGGGATCAAATCCCTGTTGGTCAGTCCCGGCTTCTGGCAGTCAGAGGCTAAGGACACCCAGAGCATAGGGTTGTGTCCCTGACCATCTTGTCTAATAGCCATTAATGAACCCAGTTATAGTTTTGACCTACTACCACAATGTATTATTTGTTAAAAAAATGAAGTTAACAATAATATTTAAAAAGCAATGGTTGATACTAAAACCAAAGTCCTGATTCTGATCTAATTTACACTGATTTTATAGTGGTGGAACTCTACTGACTTTAATGGAATTCTTCCTGATTTCTTCCTGTACAGTAAATGAGAACAGAATTAGGCCCTAAGTCAGAATACTTTAGGATTCACCTATCCCTAGGAAATTGGGACAGAATTTTCTTTTTTCCATTTTGAGAATATTCAGGTTGCAGAGGAAATGGTAATATTTAACCTATTTATCTGTTTTCAAAATGTACTGAATTTTTTAAAATGATAAATAATTACTGGCTATCTATATTTATGGGAAATTGACACAGACTGTAGCTGGTGAGAATAACTAGATCCAATATTTATGAAGTATAAGAAATAAAAGAGAAAAAAATAGCCCAGTAAATCAGCCCACAGTTACTTAGTGCTAGTATTTCTGTTGGTGTAATACACATGGGGGAAATCATTGGACTTCTCTCATTTTCACTGGTAGGTCAATTAAATACTGCATATAAAGAACCTGAAATGTTTCTCTCTTAACATTATAGCTGTTACTCTGCAGAAAGAGTGGTAATGTCTCTCTAAGTTATCAAACTTACTTGTGCTTCATATGTGATCAACATACTTGGTCTAAAATTGTACGTCTGGTGACCTTAAAAAAAATTACCTCTTATAATATTCCTACATTTAGAATTTAATGTCATGCTGAGGTGACTTTACTGAGCAAATGTTTTCTTGCTAAGGATTATATGAGTCATCTTTATTTCTAAGAATGCAATAAAGATGATTTTCCTCTTAAAAGTTGTTTCTAGTCATTTAGTCCCCTAGTCTCCATTTTCAATAGTATCTTTATAACACTATTAACAAATTGATGTAGAGAGGGGTGTTAAGACCAAAACTTTACGGTGCAGTGAAAATTTTAGAAGCAACGTAGCCCGCCATGTTGGGGTGCATTTGGATTTGTTCTTGTCTCAGTATGCATTGCTACATCTCATACAAAGGTCTAATGTGGACAGATGGGGCTGTAATATAAAATAATGCTGCCATGGTAAGGACAGTTTTTTCTCACAGTATCTGACTTTCTAGAGGTGTTGGTCTTTATTTCAGAGTTTGTATGCAGCCCAAGCATTTGGAAAGGGTCAGAAAAGTTACATTTACTGATATAATCACCACAAGAGGGCTCAGGACAGATATGTAAAGTTTGTTAACTATTTTTCTAATAATCACACTTTTATTTTTCAGTGCCTTGTAGTACAGTAGATGTACATGGCACTCTAGAAGCATATAGGAAGAAATGGTGCTTATCCACTCTCTGTCTTCATTTGATTAGCGAGCAAAATGACCTTCACAAATAGGAGAAATGGTCTGTAATCAAGACGACGAAAGTGACTAAAGACATATGGGAAGTACTACACTTAGGAAAAAAAATTCAATTGCACAAATACAAAATGGGGCATCACTGTCTAGTTTGCTGAAAAGGATGTGGGGTTATAGTGGATCACATACTGAATATGAATCAAATATGTGATGAGTTGTGGAAAAGGCTAATATCATTCTGGGATATATAAGCAAGACTATTGTATGTAAGACATGGGAGGCAGTTGTCCTGCTCTATTCAGCCCTGGTAGGGCATCAGATGTCTAGTTCTGGGCACCACCTTAAGAAAGATGTGGACAAATTGGAGAGAGTCCACAGGAGAGCAACAAAAATGATAAAAGGTTTAGAAAACATGCTCTCTGAGGAAAGGTTAACAAACTGGGCATGCAAAGTCTTGAGAAAAGAAGACTGAGGGGGGACCTGATAACAGTCTTTAAATATGTTATAAAGAGGATGGCGATCAATTGTTCTCCATGTCTATTGTAAGGAGGAGAAGTAATAATCACCTTAATCTGAAGCAAAGGTGATTCAGGGTAGATATTAGGAAAAACTTTTTGATTATAACTCTGGAATAGGCTTGCAAAGGACATTGTGGAATCCCTATCACTGGAGGTTTTTAAGAACAGGTTGGACCTATCAGAGTTGGTCAAAGTATACTTAGTTCTGTCTCAGTGCAAGCAGCTGGAGTAGGTGACCACCTGATATTCATTTCAACCTAACATCTCTATGATTCTATGATTCATTAGGAGCTGGCTGATCAGCACCTCTGGAAATTGAGTCACTAATTTGGGCATGTAAATCACCCTCTTTTGGAGTCTTGCTCTGAGGGTCTGACCCTAAGAGATGCCAAGCACTTGAGTTCAATGGCTGTTCAGAGTATGTGGCACTAGACTGGACTGGACCTCTAATTAAGCAGATAATTGTAAACAAATAAGGACTACCTATGGAAGTGGGAACAGAGTGTGTCCAATAGGAGATCAGTATTGGAAGACTATGAGAATGAATTGGACTTTAGGGGAAGAAATAACGTGATGATGCATAGAATGAAGTCGTCTATTCCAAGCGTAGGAGCATTGTGGTTCAGGGGTGAATTGCACTGGATATCCCTCTTTGTATTGCCATGAATAGGCCTGTACCTACACTTCTCTCAAAATGGAATCCTGTGATCACCCCACCTTTAGTCTACAGCACCCCCAGTTTACCAACTGTATTTGCCTCCAGTAGGTGCAACTGGATTTAGCCCTGCTTTAGAATCCTTTCCAAGAGCAGTCAACAGCTGGTAAAAGTAATGACATAAAACAATTTGGTCAAAACAGACTGATTTATTCATCCATACACCATCACAAGCAGAGAGACGAGAGTTAAAAATGACAAAAGCCTAATCACATATTGTCTTACCTAACTTAGTCATTTCGTTGACAGTTTAAATAGTTTCCACTTAACTCAGGCACTCACTGAGCACTGGGGCTCGGTGGGACAGGTTTCACTGTGCAATTGCTGCCTTTAGGCCTGACTGACCCCCAGTCAGTGTATGTCCAAGTTCACAGGCTATCTTTTATCCAATTCAAAGTTTCTCTTTCTGACCAGGAGCTCTGAACCTGGCACAGACTGGTTTATGTGTTTCTCCAGAGACGTCTGGAGGTAGTTTTCATGTAATAGGTTGTCCATTTGAGCACAAGGCAATTTAATTCTTTCTACAACCACTGTTTGAGTTCCTGCAGGATTTAACTCTTAGCTATCTTTTAGCCAGCAATATAAACCCACATACACCATACCCACATACACACATTTGTGCATAGACATTTACAGAAATTAAAGCAAATAATTCCTACATTCTTCACAAGTGGCTAGCAGGGAAAAAAAGCATGAAACTGAGATGAGGCAAGGGAAGCAGTGGGGGTAAAAGACCTATCTGGCTTCAAGATTAAACTCGATAAGTTTATGGAGGAGATGGTATGATGGGATAACATGATTTTGGCAATTAATTGATCTTTAACTATTCATGGTAAATAGGCCCAATGGCCTGTGATGGGATGTTAGATGGGGTGGGATCTGAGTTACTACAGAAAATTCTTTCCTGGGTATCTGGCTGGTGAGTCTTGCCCACATGCTCAAGGTTCAGCTGATTGCCATATTTGGGGTTGGGAAGGAATTTTTCTCCAGGGCAGATTGGCAGAGGCCTGGGGGGTTTTCGCCTTCCTCTGTAGCATGGGGCATGAGTTACTTGCTGGAGGATTCTCTGCACCTTGAAGTCTTTAAACCATGATTTGAGGACTTCAATGGCTCAGACATAGGTGAGAGGTTTATTGCAGGAGTGGGTGGGAGAGATTCTGTGGCCTTCATTGTGCAGGAGGTCAGACTAGATGATCATAATGGTCCCTTCTGACCTTAATATCTATGAATCTATGACTCAAAGGAGAAAACGAAGAAGTAACATGAAGCTTGGGCAGAGGACAGGACTTGAGGGGGGTTGTGAGGAAACAATCGCTAATAAGCAGGGATGGTGGATACAAAGGCTGGTACTGAACCTGAGAGTCTTTCATGTTGCAATTAAGCACTCTGCCAACATGTCATGTGGTTAGCTCCTGAATACTAGTCTGAAGCATGTAGTACTGATGACAATTGAGTCCATATTATACCCAAGTTGTATTTGTTTTTGCATCTGCATATCTCTATCATCTTTTACTGTTAATTCTAGTGGTAATTAGAGATAAGAATGATGAGCAAAATTATCTGAATTCAGTACCTAACCTGCAAATTCTACACATGAACACATAATGTACCTGAAATACACACATTTGGATGTTCTATATGGCTAAATACAATTTGGCAAGGACAAATGTGTGCCTGCAATTTCAGCATCCAGTACCCCTTCCAGACAGAGATAGAGCAGTTTCAGCATCCAGTACCCCTTCCAGAGATAGAGCAACCCAAACTGTAGAGTTTCTTTCATTAACAGGGAGCTCATGGAATAAGTTTAGGCCAATAAACCGCACAGATTAGCTTTGCGTGCCTTATTGCCCTCTCTCACTCTGTCAGGGCTACTCCTATAAATGCATGCTCCCAGGGACACACGTTAAGGGGACTGGACATCCTAGCAGTGTATTACATTTCTGAGGAATATCTTTGGAGGATGGGTGGAGAAATGATGTGAGTCTCCCTAGATCCTTCCCTCAACCTCCCCAGTAGTCCATGGTTTATGGATTGCCAACTCCTTCCCCAAACACAGGTTTGTGAAGCCATGAAGCACCATCTGGAAAATGGTCTCTGCAAGGGGACCTTTTCCCTTTGAGTTGGAAGAGCAGATCCACTTACAGAGAATGCCTTCTTTGCACAGCTCAAGATGAACATTTCGGCCCACTGTTTTTAATTGTCTTCATATTAAAGAAATACTTGGAGGTGGCATAAGGATAGTGAGTTCTGTAACTCTGGATGATTACAAGAAGTATTTCTAAGTATATCAATGGATTGGGGCTATTTAAAGGTTAAGAAGTCTCTTTCTCTCACTTTAACTGAAGTCAATCTCCAAAGAGGATGTGCAAAGCATAAGTCATCTTAATAGGATTTCAAGTTTTATATCATAGTATTATCTCAATAGACAGGATCTTCTTTTATAAGTGCTGTCCTGAAACTGATTTTTAAGAGAGACTGTTACTGTACCTTCTATTTTATATACTGTAGTTATATTATATATTACAATCTGCAAGAAGTGGTGAGCACAGTTCAGTTGAAGGCCATGCTGATGATTTATGGAGCTGAAAGTCCATAGACCCTAAATTAGGTTTCAGAACCGCAGTGTAATTTTTATCATGTAACAAGGAAATTTCATTTACGAAAGACTATCCCACAGCTTTGAAAGTAACTCTAAAGATTAAGTTCGCTTTGACAGACGGTGGGCGATTTAATTTAGAATTTTGGTGGAGGTGGGAAAAATTAGATTACCAATCACCTTGAAAAATAGTGAACTCGTTGTCAGAAATGCTGGTCTTCTTTTCAATTGGTTGCTTTAAGCATTAATGAGGGATCAGTGTCTATATCAAATTTCAACATTATTCCTATCCTCACCATCACACTAAAGATGCAATGGTTACTGTCTAGATATTAAGGTTTTTTAGAGTGAAAGCGGAAAGACAGCAAAGGACTCCTGCTTAATAACCCAGTAACATTGGAATGATTAACTTTTTTCAAATGAATAAACGGGACTGTTTTTAGTGTCCTGATATATTTCTAGTGGTTTCAGCCTTCCAATCTCTTCCCTGGATATCTTTTGATATTACACAGTTGCCCTTAACACACCATCTTTATTTTATAGTAGCATGAATCCATAGGATCTGGGTCTCATGTCAGGAGATGTCCTCCTAACTCACCAATGACACAAAGTTATAGTAGCAGGAAGCACAAAGCTCTAGAGTGAACTGGGCTGCTTCACTGAGGAAGAAGACCAATTAAATAATGAAAACAAGAAAGCACTGGGACAGGGGGTTGGGGCATGGGAGGGGGTCATGGGTGCAGGCTCTGGGTAGTGCTTACCTCAGATGGCTCCTGGAAGCAGCAACATGTCCCCCCTCTGTCTCCTATGCGGAGATGTGGCCAGATGGCTCTGTGCGCTGCCCCATCTGCAGGTGCCGCCTCCACAGCTCTCATTGGCTGTGGTTCCTGGCCAGTGGGAGCTGGGGAGCTGGCGCTTGGGGCAGGAGCGAGGGCAGCGTAAGGAGCCCCCTGGATGCTCCTAGGTGTAGGAGCCAGAGAGGGGATATGCCACTGTGTTTGGGAGCTGTGTGGAACCACGGCAGGCAGGCAACCTGCCTTGGCCCCGCTGCACCACCAACCAGACTGTTAATGGCCTGGTCAGTGGTGCTGACTGGAGCTGCCAGGTTCACTTTTCAGCCGGGCCCGTAGGGAGCAGAAGGCTGTACCCTGTGAGTACTAGCCCATGTGCCATACAGAGACGCCTCCTGACCCTGGCCCTTCAGTATGTCCCCAGCCCCCAGGAAAGGGCTCTGTCCAGTAGGGGAGCTAGTACTCACAGATGTAGCCTTCTGCTTCCTTCCTGACCCCAGGCCTTCAGCATGGCCCTGTACACTTCCTCTGTGCATGGGGGAGTAAGACAGGGAGAGAGCTATGTCCTGGCAGCTGAGACCACCTAATCGTGTCAGCAACAGGCTTCAGGGAACGGAAGACTTCTTCACCTGCTACATCATGAGTACCTCCCCCAGGACCCAGGGCAACATGTGAGTACTGGGCCACCCCACCCACTGCCCTTCATTTTTGTTTTTTACTGATTTTCACCCATTTTTAAAATTTTGAAATAAACACTGATAAATTTTAAGCAAAATAAAAAGTGAAAATGAAGGGACTTACATGACTTATCTAATTAACCATAGCTAAGCAACAAATCTTAAATTTCAGATATTTGCAATCAATCCTTGGTATAAAATATTAGCAAAGATATTTATTAAATGACAGAGACTAGAGAATTGTAATATGCTCATAAATATGATGTGAGCAAAGTAAGTTAATCTAATATAATA
This sequence comes from Chelonia mydas, assembly GCF_015237465.2. NCBI lineage: Eukaryota > Metazoa > Chordata > Testudines > Cheloniidae > Chelonia > Chelonia mydas. Next base: position 85,681,816 of record NC_057851.1, on the reverse strand, counting down.
GTATTCATTTGGTTCTCTGCAATATGATCCTCTCACACACAGGGAAAATCTCTGTAGGGGATAGGAAACAAAGTTCCCTCTCAGAGAGCTTTTCTGTAGGAGAGGCAGGGTGCGTCCAAGCCCAAATTGCAGAACAGGAAATGGTGTCTCAGAATCCATGCAGATTTCAGGACAATTCCCAGAAGATAACGCCATCTATGCAAGGTCACATGTCTCAACCCTCCTCAGCCTCACAGTGGTGCCATGACCTATCCACTAACATCTGCCCTTGAATACCAATCTCCACATTTTCCCACAGGTTTTTAGAAGGAAAAATGCTAAGGAATGGCTGCCCCGCTGCTCCAGACATCTCCTTATACACACATTGGCAACTGAGTAAAGTGTTTTACCCTAGTTATCCTTCTAGCTCAGTCTAATAATACAATCCCCTATTCCATGAACTATTTGTTCTTTTCCCCCCATGCTTTGGTTCACATTACTAGTCCAGATCAACTCAGAGTAACTCCCCCTGCCTGTCTATCTACCCACTCTCTCAGGTCCAACTCCTTCTGCCTTTCCACTTTGTTGCAGGCAACTTCTAAGCCACCTCCTTTTAATAATAATAGCTTCTGCTGACAGTCACACAACTTCCTTTGTTTTGGAGGTACTTTTCTTCCCATCCCCATCTCACAAGCCGATGATCCTTCATAGGTAGTCCTTTCTGAGTGATTTCAGTGGGTCAGTCTGGGTTAGACTGAGGGCCCATGGTATCATTCTTCCAAAACAGACCAAATCAGCACTATCCTACTTGCTCTTCCACTTCTTGTTCTGAAACCTCCCTCTAAAGAAAACAAGGAGAGCACATATGGGGCTTTAGAAGCCTTGGTATAACAGATTGCTTTACTCACCGCTGGATGGCACCACTTCTTGGTGGTTTTGTGGATTAGCTTGGTCAGGCCGATACTGCCAGCAATTACACACCATCAATTTAGCCTCTGTAGCCCCTCTCTCACTCTCAGGAGCTGCACCATCCTCTTTGTGCTCAGCCCTCTGGCCTGATCACTATTGTGGTTTCTCCTTCCAGGGGGAACGTGTATCAAAAGTCCTGCTCTCCAGCTGTCTCAGGCTATCTTCTGCTTCATTGCCTCACAGTACCACTCCCATAGTGACTGGCAGGGGAACACTGGCCCACCCTCTACTCTGGGATCCAGCTCAGGGACTCTCTACACAGCAGCCAAGGTCCATTAAGAACATAAGAATGGGCAAAATGGGTCAGATCAAAGGTCCATCTAGCTCAGTATTCTGTCTCCTGACAGTGGCCAATACCAGGTGCTTCAGAGGGAATGAACAGAGCAGGTAATCATCAAGTGATCCATCCCCTGTTGCCCATTCCCAGCTTCAGGCAAACAGAGGCTTGGGACACAATCCCTGCCCATCCTGGCTAATAGCCACTGATGGACCTATCCTCCATGAACTTATCCAGTTTTTTTAACCCTGTTATAGTCTCAGACTTCACAATACCCTCTGGCAAGGAGTTCCTCAGGTTGACTGTGTGTTGTGTGAAGAAATACTTCCTTTTGTTTGTTTTAAAACTGCTGCCTATTAATTTCATTTGGTGATCCCTAGTTCTTATGTTATGAGAAGGACTAAATAACATGTCCTTATTTACTTTCTCTACACCAGTCATGATTTTATAGACCTCAATCATATCTCCCCTTAGCTATCTTTTTCCAAGCTGAAAAGTCCCATTCTTATTAATCTCTCCTCATATGGAAGCTGTTCCATACCCTCAGTCATTTTTATTGCCCTCTTCTGTACTTTTCCAATTCCAATATATCCTTTTTTGATATGGGGCAATCAGATGTGCACGCAGCATTCAAGATGTGGGCATACCATGGATTTATATAGAGGCAATATGATATTTTCTGTCTTAGTATCTATCCCTTTTCTAATTATTCCCAACATTCTGTTAGTTTTTTTTTTTGTTTGTTTTTTTAAACTGCTGCTGCTCATTGAATGGCTGTTTTCTGAGAGGTATCCACAATGACTCCAAGATCTCCTTCTTACACCTTGCTACCTTTCCAAGCCTCTTCTATACTTTCTGGCCATCCCTACTCCTCTGGGTTTGCCAGTCTCTTCACTCCCTTCTCCCTGGGAGTGACTGCAGACTCTTTCCCTACAGATGTATCTGCTGCCAGTTTCCTGTCTTTTGTAGGAGCCTTGTCTGTCCCTCAGAGGTGAGCTTCTCTCTAATTACCTGTGTCCAGCCTAAAGCTCCCCTATGTGCAGCCTAATTAGCTGATTGGGCCCATCTGGCCTAATTCAGTTCTTGCAGGGCCAGTGTCGGTAGCACAATCCATTAGACTTGATACAATAGAAGTGCATATGTTCTCTCTGCAGGGGGTCATCTCTGCCAGCAGAAACCCATTTAATTTCCTCCTTTCAGGAACCAACCTTCCACCAGTTCCTTGGGTGGCAATCACCCTTCCACAATGCAATGGTCCTGGAGAAATCTGAGACTCTGCACACTATCTGGCCCCTGGTAAGCAGCTCCCAGCAGTGGGTGGGCTTTTTCCCTTGATAAAAAAGGGGAACCTTGGGTGTGCCATAATCAGCTAATAAATACATCAGAGATAAATACCAGGGAGGGAGAGGAGTTATTCAGCGCCAATGTGGACGCAAGAAGAAATGGATATAAACTGGCCATCAACAAGTTTAGTCTTGAAATTACGTGAAGGTTTGTAATCATCAGAGGAGTGACGTTCCTGGAACAGCCTTCCAGGGGGAGCAATGAGGGGAAAAAACCAAACTGGCTTAAAGACAGAGCTTAATAAGTTTATGGAGGGAATGGTAGGGATGAGACTGCCTCTCTGTATCCAATCTGTGACTGCTAGCAGCAAATATATCCAACAGCTGGTGACTGGACACAAGATATTGGGCTCTGAGTTACCACAGAGAATTCTTTCCCAGGTGTCTGGCTGGTGGGTCTTGCCAAAATGCGCAGGGTCTAATTGATTGCCATATTTGGGGTTGGGAAGGAATTTTCCCCTGCGTCAGATTGGCAGAGACCCTGGGGGTTTTCCACCTTCCTCTGCAGTATGTGTCACTTGCGGGTATAAACTAAAGTAAATGGTGGATTCTGTGTAACTTGAAGTCTCTAAATCATTATTTGAGGACTTCAGTAACTCAGCCAGAGGTTAGGGGCCTACTACAGGAGTAGGTGGATGACGTTCTGTGGCCTGCAATGTGCAGAAAGTAAGACTAGATGATTATAAGGGTCCCTTCTGATCTTAAAGTCTATGAGCCTAATAAATATAGGATTTTAGATGGACCAAGACTTGTAATATCTGTCACAACCCTCTCTCTTTTGTAAAGGGAGGCAGATGATTGCAGTCACCCTTTAAAATCCTTTAGAAACTATTAACATGTGAATGTCTCATGAATTCTGGAAAGTACAGTCATTCAAAGAGTTAAAGTTCTGTCTGCCCTTCTTGTATTATAGTACCTTGTAGTAAATATAGTTAGTGATATATAACAGTCTGTAAGGATTGGCAAGGACAGTTCAGCTAGTTGAAGGCTGTGCTGATGATTTATGGAGCTGGAAGGACACAGATCCTAAATTAGGGTTCAAAGCGGCAATGATTTATTAAAGAAAAAAACCACCACGGAACCAGAAAATTTATTTACTTTAGGACTATCCTGCTGCTTTGAAAGTCACTGCAAAGATACTGTCCTGTTCAGCAGAAGGTCAGGAGGGGACTTAATTTGAATTTGGGAGAGAAAAAAAATCAGATTACCAATCATCAGGAGAAAAATGGAAGAGTTTAACACACGGGGACCAAGCACAAGAGACACTACAAAAAAGTTTGGTTCATCTTTATTTATCTGTGCCTATGTACATTATATCAAGTTTGTCCTAGTGCTCTTGACTGATTTACTTGGCCTATGTCTACACCGCACTCATGTTAGTAAAACTTTTGTCGTTCAGGAGTGTGAAAAAAAGTTATTGATGTAGAAAAAAATGTTAGCTATTGATATCAAATGACAATGATTCTAGAGTAAATAATACTGGGGAACAAGTCATGGGCCACAATTCCAAATTAAATATGAGAAGCTATTAATTTTCACTCCCATATTTTTTCTTCAAGACTTTCAGTTTTATAAAGATTGGTGTATTGCTATTTTGGGACAAGTTAACCTTTCTTGTGCTTTCTCTGACTTTTATTCAACATGTCACACTGTGCCCTTGGTGCCTGACACACCTCCTCATATGCATGTATAAAACTGCAAGAGAACACTGACTTCAGGTAATTTAAATGAGAAAGTATTAAAGCTTCATTTTTTGGTTCAAATTATTCAATGAAATGTGCAACGTGCCGGGTGTAAGTAATGGCAAAATTAGGAGCCCTTTATCTCTAATTGCATTATGTGAAGTTGTGCATGAATAAAACATAACAAAATGTTGATATAGTTTGTAGCAGACATTAATTGCTCTATGTTGACTAGCTGTTCAGTGCTGCAATATTTGAGGGGTTAATTAATTAAAATAAGTTAGATCTTATTGCTCAGACTCAACAGAATTCAGATTACTCACAACATGTGGTTTGATCTTATCCAGCAACATTAATGCAAGTCCACTGCTTGAATTGAGAAGTACTTACCATTCAAATAAATTAATTTTTCACAACCTGTGAGGTATAAACCATTTAGAAAGTGAATATAACAACCAATGTCAGATTAAACTTTTGCAAAGGGGACCCATGAATGGTGATCAGTCAGAAATGTGACTTTGCAAAACTTCCATCACATTTAATGTTGTCCTGCAGGCTGAAGCAGGGGAATCACAGGAAAAAAGATTTATTAAAAATTGCAGCTTTAGAAAAAAATATAAAAAAATTGGGAACTTAATGTTAGATTCCCAAATCCATATTCTAAGGTGCTACAAGTACTCCTGTTCTTTTTGCAGATACACACTAACACGGCTGCTATTCTGAAACTTCTCCTCCAGATCAATTTCTTTGTCCAAATCCCTCTTCTGTCTTTTTAGAAGCTGACTTTTAGGCACACAGTTTTGAAAATTTTACTTTATCCATAAAAGCAGGCCTTTATATTCAACTGCTCACCATACCTCTTCAGTAAAAAGACTATGTCAAACCATCAATATTTAAAATAGTGATCCTTCAACTATAGCTGTTAAATTCAGCTATCTAAAAATGTTAAAACAGGTAAAAGTTTGTCCCTTTTCCCTGTATTTCTCAAGTTGATATGTTCATAAATAAGGATTAACATTAATCTAAATCAAGATTTTTGGACAGTTTTTTAATTCAACGAAGAAGTACTACTCAGAGTTTATTAATCTTTCAATAAATTCACTGCTGCTTGAAGTCTTTGAAGATAAATTGTCATAAGCCACATATGATTAATGATTCTTAGAACATTGTCAGGGATATGATAAAGTTTCACCTTTAATAGCCCCAGGAACTGAAGTTGAATGCAAACATAAAAGTATATGGTTTGTCTAAAACTTTGTTCATGTTATCCTAAAAATGCCACCAATGACTTTACATATCTGATTGTAAACAAAGTCATGCCAGCTTCAATCTTTAAATCTTCTACTCTTGTGTTCTGATATAAATCCCAGTTTAAAAAAAAGTCTCAAAGTTAACTGATGGTAAAAATTATAAATATGTGGTAGTTGCCCTGAAGCGAAGGTAATTTATTTAAATGTCTGGAGAGTTTTTAATTAGGAAAGAGAAATAATGTTTAAAAAATCATTCCAGAAACAATACATGGGAAGGAAGATATCATGTTCATTTCTGGGAAAGGAATTCATTTCTCTTTTAATCTAAACAAAAAGATAGAGGTATCCCAAACTTTACTTGAGGTCTTCATTGGCAACTTGCCCCATGCCAGAAGACTCCATCTAATTTGCATGAAATGTAACAGATTGCAGACATCCATATGTTACTATAGAGCAGAGGTTCTCAAACTTTATTGCGCCGTGACCCCCCTTCTGACAACCAAAATTACTACGTGACCCCAGGATGGGGGGGACTGAAAATTGAGCCACGCCACCCAAGCTCCACCGCTCCAGGGAGGCGGGAGGAAGAGGAGGGCAAAGCTGAAGCCTAAGGACTTCTGCCCTGACCAGGGGGCATGTAACCTTAGCCCTGGGTGGTGGGGCTTGGGCTTTGGCCCTGGGCCCCAGCAAGTCTACACCAGCTGTGGCAACCCCATTAAAATGGGTCCGTGACCCACTTTGGCGTCCCGACACACAGTTTGAGAATCCTTGCTATAAAGACATGATTCATCATGGAGACTACAAGTCCCAATATGCAATTCCCTTTCCTGATCCGAGTGTCCTCCTCTCAGAATGAGAAGGGGAATTATGTGCTGGTGCCTTTAATCTCCCAGTGCTGTGCTTCTGTATTAAAGAGGAAGGTGGCTTAATTGTAGAACTTCAAGGGCTGCATTTATCCTGTGGGCTGCACTTTGGCCATCACTGATTTAAGACAAATTGAGAATTAAGTATTCCTGATTTTAGACAGCTGGCTTCTCCTTTCCAAGTCATAGAATGTCACCTTGAGTACGGACAACTTGTGAGTCAAATTCCTGAAAATCAAACCTTTCTGAGTGTGTGTGCAGACTGCAGAATGAAAAGTTATTTTAAGGCAAAAATATTCCCTTATCTACTTTTTAAAATCTTCAAAGAATGTTTCTAACCTCCTGAGGAAATTTTTTTTCTTACACAGAACAATCTGAGAGGAAAAGAAAAAGAATGGTTATGAAAAAAAGGAACATGTCTTCCCAAACCAATAAGTTGAAAAGTCTGTCCTTATTCTCCTTGGAAGTTCAAACTCAGATGTGCTTTCAGTATCCTTGAAGTGACATTGATAAATTCAGAACATTGAAACCAAATAAAACTCGAGGAGGTTAAACTTTTCCATAAAATAAAAATCCTCTGTGCAACACACCTCCTTTACCTCACCTGGTTGAGTTCTGTCTTTGAAATGTATATACTTTATAACTTGAAGGTGAATAATTATCACTGAGCTAAAGTTAACTGTATATAACTAATAAATTCCAGGAAGAAAAAAAGAAAGAAAGGAGAATTTTCTTTATCTTATTTTCTTGTGCTCATTTGTGTAATAATGTAATGAGCACAAGAAAATAAGCACTCATTTATAAAGAGACAGTGCTGTCTATTGTATAGAGCAGGAATTGGGAGTTAGGCCTCCTAGTGTTCCACTCTCAGTTCTATTACTGACTTGCTGTGTGATCTTGGTAAAGTTACAGTAACATCTCCTCTCTTTACATAGGGGAGAAAAAGAAACATACAAGACAGGAAAAGTTATTTACCAAAACCATGATGTTTCTTAAGTAATTGTCCTCTCTAGTAAGTGAGAACGGCAACCTTGTGAAGGGAAGAGAATTGGGCACCTTCAGGAAACCAAACCCTCTGGATCCCAAACCAGACTCCGGTTGTGCTCAAAGCTATTCTGGCCTACCCCAGGCCCCTGTCTCTGACGAGCTTACATGCTCTGCTGCCATTAGCTCCTCCATTGTGGCTATGCAATGACAGAATCAGGGAGATTATGATAATAGTATTTACATCGAAGGCAATTTTCTGTTGAATGGACTTTTGCTGCTCCCTGGGTCCTCCCAGGGTCCACTGCTGGCTGTTTCCCTCCATTACTCATGGACTCTGCCATGAGCAGTGTGTACACAGAGGAGCTTCAGACATGCAGCTTTTGTCTACCCCTCCTATAGCCCTCCCTTCCTGCAGACCAGCACTGTTAAATCTCCTGTGTGCATGAGGGAGGGTCTGTATCTTAAATATTATGTCCCTCAGTTTACACAGCTGCAATGTGGGTGTAGTAATATTTACCTCACAGAGAGAGTGAGGCTTAATTAATGTTTACAGAGCCCATTGAGGAGCTTATATAAAAGGTGCTATAATTGTGGAAAATGTTAATACTGTTTATTGTTAAAAGAAGCTGAAGATTCCTAGTTACAGTGGATTGGTTGTGTAATGATTAAAGAAACCATCAAATTCTAAGTTTGTGAGTTCTAACAAACAAAAAGTGTTTTTTTGAAACTCTAAATTGAAATAGCTTTGAGTCTGTAAATTTCACAAGTACTGCAGTGGCTATTATATACAACTGCTGCTGTTTGAGCGATGGCGTACCACTTTTTTAAAAAAAGTTGTTACTTAATAGATAACACCATTTTCTATTGTAATATTTTCAGTGTTGTAAAATATTACAATTTACAAGTAAATAAACTGGGTTCCAAGTAGAAATATTTCAAGGTAGCCTATTCAAGTGAGAGAACTGGATTATTGCTAAGGCAAATATATCACCATTCTTATCATACCCCTTATATTTATAGCTAAATAACTTTTTAAAAATATATAAAATTTCCCTCTCTTTCCTCTCAGTTTCTTGTTCTGCTTACACTCTCTTTGAAATCTTATAACTTTGATTTCTAAATAATAAAATTAATGTTTCCCAGCACTCTGAATAAACCTTAAATTGTGTTATTGAGGAATAAATTGGCATTAGCTTTTGTCTGATTTCCTTAGAAATAGTCAAATTATTTGAATGTTTAAACCTGAGGGCCAAATTGTATTCTTAGATGCATGTATATAACCTTGCACTATTTCAACAACACTCAGGAAGTCCAAACTGTGATTTGTCTGCAAATAATTTTCAATTTTTTTGTTGATAAATCCCAGTTCAGGCAGTCAGTGCACATATCTCGATTAATGCAATAAGAGGTGAGAGGCTCCCTTACTCACAAAGGTGGTCCTATTTGCATTGATGGGATTACTCATGTAAGTAAGCACTACATGATCCAATCCAAAGTGATGTGTTGTCCAAGGATGTATATTGGATCATTATTTTGTAACAGGATGACATTTAATTTTCTCTAAACCAAAACAAATCCAGATGTATGTAAATTTTATTTAGAAGGATGATCTCATTAATAGAATTTTATTCTAGTGCCCTTTTATCAAAGATAACAGTATTTCTGATTGTTTCATTTATAGTTTGGAGCAATTGTTTCTCTAACTTGATGGGACTGGTAGTGAACAGGGACAGTCCCAACTGCATAGGAGGGAGACACTTGCCAAGCGACAATAGGTAACTCCTCCACTTGAGAATCTCTGGTACTCATTGGCCAGCTGGGAGAGAAGGTCCTAATTGGTCATCGTTCCCCAACTCCCAGGATTTAACCCAGTGCCGGGGCAACGTGGACCCTCTTTTGGCTCTGTTTCAGCAACCCACCCTACCCACCCAAATTGGGAATGGGAACCCGAACGACAGATGCTGTGGGTCTAGCTGATTGTCTGTTTAGGAGATAAGGAAGGAATTTTTTCTCCTCTGGATCAATTGGCAGAGAACCAGGTAGCTTTTTTGCCTTTCTCTTGGCACCTTCAAGCCAGAGTGGGTTAAGTGGGAATGAACTTAATACCTAACCGAGGTACTGGGCTGGAGTTTATTCATCTCAACTTGCAGCCAGTTTCCAATGCTGTTAAGGGAATAAAATGAACGGTTCCCAGAGGTAAAAGGGGGTTTTGGTGATGGACCTTGGGCTCATGTGATAGGATGAGACCTTGTGGCCTTTATGTGCCAAAGTCCCTATCCTGCTGCACCCTCTATCCGCCTCATGTGTGGGAAGGTGCTTGGACTCAGAGAGAGCTGAGCCTAGGGGGAGGAGACTCTACCCCATGTTATGGGGCTTATGTTAAGGAGCCTTGTAACCCTCACACTGGAACCAATTAAATGCCTGATATAGGAGAGTATGGGTGATGAGCAGGTAGAACCCTCTCCCCTGTGTTAAATTTAATAAAAATTGTGGTGTGCTGCTTAATTCCATACATGTGTCTCTCCTCATTTTGGTGCTGTTTATACAGCAATTTACTATTTCATTATTTCTTCCTATTGTTAAAAAGGCACTGTTACTTGCAATTCTCTATTTGAAAAAAGAGATTATTTTAACATTGTCTAAAATTGTTCCAAAAAACTTGGCCTACATTTTCAAACTTCGGTGACCAATGTTAAAGTAAGCACCTAAATCCACATTTCAGCACAAAATAAGTGTCCTGACTTTCACAGATACCAAGCACCTACAACTCCTGTTGAAGCTAATAGGCAGTGTAGGAGCTCAGCACCAATGAAAATTAAGCTGCTTTTTAAAAATTTAATGAGTTTTAACATGGATTCAGGAGTTTAACTTTATACTTCATAATTTCAAAATGCTGGCCACTAAGTTTTGTTACCTGTACACAATGCTAGGAATTACTTGTTTACAAAAGAGAGGAAATCATGTCTGGTTTGCTAACTTACTAGTTCAGTATTGCTGATTAAGTATACTGACTTTGATTCTGGTTCATGTCCAAGCAGCATCTGGATGTAGTAGAGAGTAGAAGAAGCAGTGAGAAGTTTTCAGATCCATGATCTGTGACTTCTTGGCCCTGAGGGAAGTTTGAACAGCAGGTCTAATAGATCTTACATCAGTGGAGAAACAGGAATAGCAGAGTTCCACTCCACCATGCCTCTGGAAAGCCCTGTGACAGCCTATATTCCATGTTCACCACTTTTATATGGTCATGATATATTTTGTACAAAGTATGCCTTGTGGGGTATCATTTGAAAACTCATAATCTGCTGAACATCACTGTCCCATTAAAATGTGTATAACAACAGTGTATAAAATTATGAGATTTTACTGTATGATTGTTACTGAAATCTCTTGTAGTTCTGGGTAATGCTCACAAACCAATTTTTCAGAGAGAAAGACATACTGGCACATCAGCAAACTAATAAAGGGCCATTACCTGTTTAATCAACTATTCAACAGTCGGGGGTGGGAAAGGAATAAACAAAGAATTTACCTTTCCCCCTACCTTTCCTCCAGAGATGCCTCAAACCTCACATTCACGGGAGACTGTGATAGGCTTTTGGTGAGAAATTCCTTTCTTGCTTTTAAATCTACTAGCTTTGGTAACATTTAGGAATTACCTTGCATGTTTATCGTTTTATTTCTTTTGTAACCAAACCTGATTTATATGCATCTATACTTGTAATCACTTAAAATCTATCTTTCTCTAGTTAATAACTTGTTTTATTGTTTTATCTAAACCAGTGTGTTTTGGTTGAAGTGCTTGGGAATCTCTACTTAGGTCAACAAAGCTGGTGCATATTCATTACCCCATTGTTGGAATGATGGACTATTTATGAGCTTATACTGTCCAGGAATGTCCTGGGAGCAAGGTTCCAGGGAGCAAAGTTGGGGCTGAGGGAGACATAGGTGTTGCCCTGTATGTGATTCATGGATGGCTGGGCATAGCATTCATGTGTTCACCTGGGGGTAACTTTATATTCTGGTGGCTGTGAGTGAGCAGGTCCTGGAGCGGTATGCTGTTCACCAGCAAACAGCATAAAAAGCATGCCAAGCTGGAGAGCTAAGGGCACACAGCAGTCCAGCAATTCAGAATGCACCCTGGGGATTGCCTTTCCCTCCCTTTATGCTAGGCACAGAAGGACAGTAGGCACTGGAGGTGGTAGAACTACCTCTGCCAGCTTTATGCCAGTGGAGAGTTCTGGTATGCAAAGAGAAAAGTGATATTATGTGAGTTCCCAATAAAAGCATACTGCAGGGTGAGAATAAGTTTGATCTCATACAGTATTTATGGACTTCACTTGGAATAGGATGGGAATGCCACATGCCACATGCTCACAGACTCACAGAAGATATGTACAGGTGTTCTGTTGTAACACTGTGCCCATCAACACATCTATACCAATGCACAAAGAATAATACAGGGCCCTTGATTGAACTGGTGGTCTGACAGTATAGCTGAGTAAGGTTAAACTGAAACCTCCATATTTATTTAAGATTCCATATATTGTATTGATATTTGTAACAGAAAGAGTTAATAATAGTCACAAAACATAATTTTATTATGTATCTGCAACCTGTGAAGTACAGGAGGAAATAAAAAGCTTATTGTCTGTGCAGTTGTAGAAGGAAGCATAATGTACATGGTAACTCAGGAGGAGAGAGATTACAGGCAGATTGCAGAGAACATCTTACAAGAAACTAATGGATTTTCTGTTATGATAATGCAATAACACTGCAACAGATGAATAATTAGAGAAGGATAAGCACAGAGAAGCCTGCATGGCAAATAAATTGATGTTTTAAACAAATATTGCTCCATTTTTGTCAGATTTTCATTGAAAAATCAATAAATAAAATATATTAAACACAAAATTAAAAATAAAATTAAAGATTTACGTTTTGGGGCTCACTAAATAGTCATATGGTGTATCACAAAATGGTAAATATAGTTAATTTTTTTTTTAAGTAAGGAATTTTCTCAGTATGCTGTTTGATTCAGCTATTCTATTACTTCTACCATGGAGATTCTTTTGTGAATAAGTCTTCTTTTAATAACACAACCGCTGAAGTCTTAAGTCTCAGTTTTCTAGCTTTTAGTGGTTTGCTATTTTTTTACATAATATCCTATATATTATACTATTCATTATCATTATGTTTATTGCTCACAGTGCACTCAAAATATTTTGTGCATAGTGCATATGTAAGTGCTATATTTGTTGGGGGGTATTTAAAAAGTTCTTTACAGAAAACTACATTCATTTTATATTTTCAGTGCAATTAGGTTCAAAGCCAAAGTGAACTTCGTATGCAGAATTCCTGAGCAGAATGCCACCATAATAGGTGTTTAAACCTAACATGCTTTTGTCCTAAAACACAGGGCCAGATGCCAGTACGGTTACTTTATATTGAGTACCTTACTAAATGAATAACTATTGACCAATGGGACTCCATATAGAGTAAGGGTATCAGAATATGGCCCAAAGTTGGCAGTATTTACAACGGAAATATAAAGAGGGGTACTATACTATATATACAACAACCAGTTATGGAAACACTCCATTGCACTGACCAGTGTAAATGATCTCACACCATAACCTGCATTAGGAGAAAGTATTAGAAGAAAATCCTTTGGGAATCTCATTTCCTATTCTGATTCTATTTTATGTTTGTTTGTAATTAATATTTTAAAGTGATTGTTATTTAAAATGTTACTATGTGTAGCTAAGAGATAGAAGCAGGAGGATAAAGAGATTTTGGGTGTCGTATGACAGTTTAGAGTTTACAGTTATTTATAATATAAAGGAAATTACTCAAAATACAAATGTCAAAATAAGCAGAGCCTCTCCCTCAATATTCATCAACTTTCAGGAAATGTGATTAATTGCTAGCGAAGGCAGAAATATTACAGACAGAAAATTCCTTAAGAATCCTGCCTTTCTTCATAGGTATACTTTAGATTCTTAGATTCACTATTAAAGGGTGCCAATTCACTTAAAAATGTAAAACAAGACTTCAAACTTACATTTAAGCAAACCAAAACAACAGTATAGACAAGTGATCTGTCAGCATATTTAAATCACTACTCCACTATTACTATATCACTGAGGTTCACTGGTTAGAACACAGGACTTGGCATTTTTTTCCTTTTCTCTGTTGCCTGTACTGTCCCTGATTCACTCTTTGACCTTAGACAGGTAATTTAGGGCTCAGCTACACGGGGAAGTTAGTGCACACTAAACTAAGATGTAAATTTAAAGCTCACTAACTACTACACATCAACTCCCTGTATGGACACGCTTACCACACACTCCAGCTGTTTAGTTTAGGACTCACCTACAGGACCATATAATATGTGGCAAACTGGGTGTGAACCTACCCAGCATTAGCCAGGATGCATGCACCCTGCTGACAATTCATCAGTGTGCTTTAATCTAGTCCTCTTTGAAATGGGAGTAGATCAAAGCACATTAACACACTATACAAGTCATCAGGATGCACACAGACAGTTCATCTGTTCACACTCTATATAAACATTAAGTTTGAGGCAACCTAAACAAGCCCTTAGTATGCTTCCAAAGTGAATTAAGCCAATTCATTCCAAAGGAGTGTTGGTGCACAGTGTGTCCATACAGGGAGACAGTGAGGAATAGCTAGTGTACACCAGATGCTGCGGACTTTTCCCCATGTAGATGTAAGCAGAGTCAGAATGAGCTCTACCCTGACATCTAGTGGTGAGCTGTGGAAAAAGACTTCAGAAGCTAATCTTATTTACATGGACACACCTACCCTCCTAGGTGCTCAGCATGATGGGATTGCTTGCCCAAATGATCACTGTGGCTAGTGTTGGATCCCTAGTCTCCTTTTTATTGGGGCAGGAGTAATAAAGCATTGTTATCTTTGTTGTGTGAACCGAGGGCAGCAGAACTGTACCTGGCATACCCCAATGGAGGGACTCACCCTCACCTGAATGTCACTCACTAGTCAGGGGACATGGGTTCCAAAGCCCAATGAGTTCAGAGGAGGTGGGGAATAGGCACTTGTACCTGGTGGTGTGGGCTCTGTTTAAGGGTGCTAGATACCATTTGCCCCTTCCTCTCTCCATGGTATAATAAAAGAGCTAATTTAGACTCAATTGAGAGTCTGGTTACAAGCTGCAGAGCTGAAATCACTGATACCTAGGTCTAAGTATTAGACCTACTTTAGGACAATGTCTTTATTGTAAGAGACTGCCTAGTGTGCACCAGCAATGAGCTTTCCCCCACTAACAGCTGAAATCACTGAGAACTGTGTTAAGGGGGGGGGCTGAAGATATCTTGGGAAGTGGCCAGCCGGGTGGCTGATGGAGAGGCATGGGCAGCTGGCAGAGAGTTGTGGCAAGCAGCCAGCAGAGAAGCTGGTGGAGAGGGCCAGAGCACAGCTCTGATGGGGTGTGGCAATCAGCCATTGGGGTGACTAGTGAGTGCCTGAGCAGTGCATCATGTAAGGTGCCTCCTTATCTGGGTGGAAGGCGGGGGCGGGTGAACTCTGTGGATGAACCTCTGGGGCTGCACTGGCCAAGGACAGCAACTGTGAATAGGGTACAGAGACAGGACAGGTGCATTAAAGGGACTTTTGGGTTGCTGGACTTAAGAGCCTGAGGGGAAAAGGACACTGCCCAACTTACTTGGGGTTGGGTCTTTTGCTTTGGTTTGTGTTTATGAACCCTAGTTGCAGTGTTTTCCCAAATTAATGCTAAGTTAATTCGCTCCTTTTATTAAAAGGCTTTTGCTATACTCAGACTCTGTGCTTGTGAGAGGGGAAGTATTGCCTCTCAGAGGAGGCTGGGGAGTGGTGTGTAATTGTCTCAGGGCACTGGGTGTGGGCTTGAGCTGGTTTTGTGTTGTATTGGTGAAAAGGATCCCCTAGATACTGAACCTGGCCCTTGTTGCTGCTGGCTGCGCCTGGTAGAAGGGTTACATAGATAAACCCTTGGTCACTCTGTGCCGTAGTTTTCTGAGCTATAAAGCTGGCATGATCTATGCAGCTGCACCACTGTAGCACGTCTGGTGAAGATGCACTAGGCGAACACAAGAGCACTCTCCCGTCAGCATAATGGCTCCACCTCAACAAGAGGAAGAAGCTATGTCAGCGGGAGAGCGTCTCCCGCTGACATAGCGTGGTGTAGACACCGCTTTAAGTCAATGCAATTTACATCACTCGGGGGGTGAGGGGTTCTTCACACCCCTGAGTGACGCAAGTTACATCAATCTAAGCAGTAATGTAGACAAGCCC
Organism: Chelonia mydas; assembly: GCF_015237465.2. Lineage (NCBI taxonomy): Eukaryota > Metazoa > Chordata > Testudines > Cheloniidae > Chelonia > Chelonia mydas. The sequence continues at coordinate 85,666,156 of NC_057851.1, read as the reverse complement.
TCAGATAAAGTCATTATAAAAAGGCAATGTGAGATTATTATCATCAAATAGTTGTGTGTCAAATTAATTGGAAATTTGACCAGTAGGAGTATAGGATTTGGCACTAGGGCATCATAGGAAATGCTAAAACATGGTTTGAGTTAACAACCACAAAAGCAACAGACATAGTAACTGTAAACTGTACCATGACAAGTCCACAATTAAGGACATCTAAGGGTACATTAGCAACTGTGCATGTTTACATGTATGTGATTGTGCCATAACCCCCTGTGATGGGGTGTACTTGCCCTGCACTGGACAGGAAGGGGTTAACCTCACACTCTGGGTAGAGAAAGCCATGCCTTCTTGCCCTTGCTGGGCATGCTCCAGCGGGAGCAGTAGTATAAAAGGGAGCAGCTCAGCTCAGTCCGGGCTGACCGTCGAGGAGGGAGGGCGCACATTGCAGGCTCCAGACTGGGGAACTGCTGAAGACCCAGAGCCAGAGATGCTGAGACCCAGACAGAGACCCAGGCCATTGCGGATGCCCAAGAGAGGGTTGGAGTTGTCAGGAGCCACACATGCCAAGGAATTTGGAGATCTCTGAGACAACTGCATCAATAGGCAGGGAAGGAAGTAGCCCAGGAGAGACTAGCCATAGTCCTGAGTGACATCAGCGTTTTGTGGATAGATCCCCACTGACTCAGTGGTGAACACACTCACCATTGACAGGGCCTTGGGCTTGGACCCAGTGGAGCAGGGAGGCCCTGGGTTCCCCTAACCCATCTGCCACCCTCCCCTAAGTGGCGACCCTCTCCCCGACTGGACACAAGGCCACACAACCCCATTGAGGGGAGTAGCCTTATTGACTCTGGCCTCCCGGCCACACAGCCCCAAGGGAGGGGGCTGTTGTATTGACTCTGGCTACTAAGACACACAGCCCCGATAGAAAGGGCAATTATATTGACTCTGGCCATTAGGCCACACTGCCCTGATGGAAAGAGTGGCCATATTGACCGCAGCCACCTGGCCTCATAGCCCTGTGAGGAATTGTGACTTTACAGACTTGAGCCGCTAGGCCATACTGCTCTGAGGATAAGGGTAGTCAGGAAGACTTAACTGCAGGGCTACAACATGCTTTCCCCCAACCCAAAGAGGGATGGAGTTTATTTGCCCTGTGACATCCCCCTATTGTCCACACCTAATCCCCAGAAGCACAAGTCTGAAGGCAAGTAGAGGATGAGTTAGCTAACAGACCTGAGGGGTAAGGTTAAGTCCATGCCTTAGGTTGTGGCACAGCCTCATACCCAAGCCAATCTGCAGTATGATTGGCAGGGAAGGGGTGTTTACTAGACCTTGAGTTCCAATAGTCTTTCCCCACCCTTCCCACAATGAACTGAAGCCTTTTCTTCCTGGCCCTGAAGCAAATTAAAAAGGTCCCTGTCCCCACATTTTCACTGGTAATAGTGAGCTGCACTGACCACATCAGCACAGCTTTCCATTGCACTTTTTTGATCAATACAATGAAAATGGATCCTACTCTGAGAGTAGTTGCTTGGCCCACGGACCACACTTGGGTGCTGATCAGTGTGTGGTCAGAGTACAGCGTCCTCCTTGACATCATCCGGAGCGTCCAACCTAAAACTCCCTTGCTGCAATTTAGGCCCATTGCTTCTTGTCCTATCCTCAGAGGTTAAAAAGAACACTTTCTCCCTCCTCCTTGTAACAATCATTTATGTATTTGAAAACTGTTGTGTTCCCCCTCAGTCTTCTCTTCTCCAGACTAAACAAACCCAATTTTTTCAATCTTCCCTCATAGGTCATGTTTTCTAGACCTTTAATCATTTTTGTTGATCTTATCTGGACTTTCTCCGATTTGTCCACATCTTTCCTGAAATGTGGCACCCAGAACTAGACACAGTACTCCAGATGAGGTCTAATCAGCGTGGAGTAGAATGGAAGAATGACTTCTCATGTCTTGCTTATAACACTCCTGCTAATACATACCAGAATGATGTTCGCTTTTTTTTTGCAACAGTTACACTGTTGACTCATAAATTAGCTTGTGGTCCACTATGACCCCCAGATCCCTTTCCACAGTACCCCTTCCTAGGCAGTTATTTCCCATTTTGTATGTGTGCAGCTGATTGTTCCTTCCTAAGTGGAGTACTTTGCATTTGTCCTTATTGAATTTCATCCTACTTACTTCAGACCATTTCTCCAGTATGTCCAAATCATTTTGAATTATAATCCTTCCTCCAAAGCACTTGCAACTCCTCCCAGTTTGATATTGCCTGTAAATTTTATAAGTGTTACTCTCTATGTCATTGATGACAATATTGACCAGAACTGATCCCTGCAGGACTCCACTCATTATGGCCTTCCAGCATGACTGTGAACCACTGATAACTACTCTCTGGGAATGGTTTTACAACCAGTTATGCACCCACCTTATAGTAGCTCCATCTAGGTTGTATTTCCCTAGTTATGAATGGTGTATAACTGTCCGGTGCCATGATACTACAAACTTTTCTGTCTGTCCCAAACCCCTTACCATATCCACACCTGATTCAGAAATGTCCAAACTCCTAGGAAAACAAGAGGGACAGGGAGAGTACTGTTAATGTGATGTGCTCAAAGAAACCACTACTAGTTTTCAGCATAGCAGAAGTTTACCCATAGAAAAGGGACAGATGAATGTCTTTATGGCTTAGCTCACATCCAGAAAATCAAAACAAAACAATATAGGCAATGACAGCATCTGCCACTACCCTGTGCATAAATGGCCTTCATTCCCACCAATACCTTAACCAGTTTCATCTGTAGTGTGCATGGAAGGTCATTGGGGGAAGGCGGTGGGGGGAGATTAGTGCTGTATAACAGCTGGGAAGTGCAGTTTGGCACTGCTGACAATGAACAGTTTGAAAAAAAGAGTGCATGAACCCCCCAAAAGCAAATGTTGATAAGGTCATTAAGAGAGATTGAGTGCTCCTGATAACAGAGGTTTGTAAATAATTATGAATGGTGAAGAGAAAAACATTGCACAATGACAACATTACAAGTCACCACCCTCCACAGCACACACCCAACCCTAGGGTGAAAGCCTAATAGAGGTAAGGGTTCAGACTCACCCAGCAACACCTCCTGCTGGTAGTCATCAGGAATTAGCTCATCCCGTCACCAGAGCACTCTCTGTAGGCCAGTGATCCACCTTACCGCCAGCCCCCATGTCCCTCCCAGAACCCGGTGCCCCTTCTCTGGGGTGCTGCCCCCCTGGCAGTACCCCCACACTCTCAGATTCTGGGTCTCCCCACCCTCTAACCCCACTTCACCTCAGTCTAGGCTACTGCCAGTCCCCACTTAGCCCTTGTATCAGGGGCAGACTGCAGCGTATATGCTACTCATCACAGGCAAGGGGGTTTTGGACCTGCTGCCTCTGCCTACCCATGGGCTGCCCCTCTGCAACCCTGCACCTATTCGGCCTGTCGTCAGGTCTGCAGCTTGAGGCTTTCCAGGCTGGAGCTTCCAGCTCCTCTGGTCCTTCCCCAGCCCTGCTCCAATCTAGGGGTCCTGCTTAGCACCTTGCAGCCAGGCCCTTCTCCCTCTACAGGCAGAGGGAGATTGATTGGGCTCCTGGCTCACAGCCTCTTATAGGGGCCAGCTGGGCCTGATTGAGCTGGCCACAGCTGCGGCTGCTCCCTTAATCAGCCTGGGCTTTTCCCCACAGCCCCAGCCCTCTACCAGGTCTGGCCTCAGCAGTGTCAGGGCCAGAGCTGGTAACCACCCCGCTACAAGGTTCCCTGTTTTAATTGTCCTTAATGTGTTCAATGTCAAAGGAATGGATGGCTAATGACCTTCGACTACAGGGGAACAAAACCCTCACAAAGCTATGTAACCACATAAGTATGTGCTAGCATTCCCTCATGTGCATTTCCAGCAGTTGTACCAGGTGTGAAAGTATCCTTCTTCGTAGGCAGATGTCAGTCTTTGCCTCCCTGCTATGCCAAGATATATGCACATATGGCATCTTTGATTTCCCTTCCCTGCTGAGAACCAGGACCAGTGTGCATGGGGTGGGACCCAACTGCCCGTACAGAGTTTGTAAACCAGACTTGTCCTGAGCCCACTTGGGCTGGAAACACTCCTACAACCTCACAAACATTATGGCGTATGCAGCAGGCAATGATTATACAAACAGATTTTGCCACATTGGCATCCAGATGGGTGTGTAGGCAGTGCCAACAAGCGTTAAGCCTACCAAACGCGCATTCCATGGTCACTGATGTCAGGGTATGGTTTCATGAGAGAAGTAGGAACAGGTCTATGAGCTCTCCCAAAATAACGGTTGGCACAGACACATCACACAGAACAAAATTATTTCTAGGGAATAAAGTACTTTCTTCCTCCTTCAAGTACAATCCTGATCTCCTCAGCACCCTGGCACCATGAACTTTCATAAGTCTACCACTGTGGTTCACTAAACCTTGCAGAATGAGTGAATAGTAACCTTTTTGGTTCACATGCTTGCCATTTGTAGTGGTGAAAGTATTGGGATATGGTGCCATTGGAAACCCCATCCTCTGAAATCCAGGTATTACTTCTGGAACTTTTCTTATGGCAACAACCTGTGGCAAATGTATGAAGGCAGTGGACAGTACCAATAACACACAGCAAAAGTGGTTCCCAGAGTGCCTTCCTATGACGCACGGAACCTTGGGATACTGCTGCTAAAATGGTAGCGCTACCATTGCATAACAACAGTGGCAGTATGGACATGGGCACATGCATGTACACTGTATTATACCTGTCTCCACCACAGCATATGTGGACACTTGGTGTGGGCATGGGAAGCATGCGTGAGCATGTTTATGAGCCAAGGCTCAAGTATACATACCAGTAGAGCCATAGCCTAAGACATTCAAATTGTAATTACATTTTCCAGTGTGCATAGTAACCAATATAAGAGAGTTTAGCCATTTTAACAAGACTGATCTAATTATAGTCCATGACTAAGATCCATAAATACAGAAATCTAGCCATGATATGGACTTTTTTTTTTTGCTCTTACTTTTTGCTACCAGAAATCTGGGTGCCTTGATGGGTATTTGGCTTGCACTGACTGCTGGCAAACCTACCACTTCCCCCCCTTCTTGTCTCTTCCTTTCAAATTCATTCATTTTATTTTGTGTAGATTTAAAATATATACACAACACGGCTCTTTCCTTAAAAAAGGTATCACAATATATATAGTCATACCTTTTTTAAGGAAAAAGCCGTGTTATGGTGACATTACTTGTTCCAGTATTGCCCCACTTTCCCTTTTAAAATTAAAATTCTTGTTTAATTTAGCAGAATAATTCCAACTGTAAAGAACACCTTTTTCCACATTTAAAATATTCCCCAGACTATCTCTCACCCATCCACTGCTTCTGCAATCCCACCCTTAGGCAGAACGTCATGAAATAAGAATATCACTACCTGATCTCTCTTTCCTGTCCCCCATAAAAGAATCACCTTTGCCCTTTCATCCACACTCTCTCTCCTCTGGCTCAAGCAGCCAGGCTCCATTGCGTTTCTCTTCTCCTCACCTCTGCACCAAGAAATGACTGACTTATTCACTCACTGATCTAAAGATAAACTCTCCATCTTCTTTTTATCTCCTTCTGACCAATGGCACAGATGTACTACTGTGTGTCCCTAACACTTCTCTGATTATGGCCATTCCATTCACCAGGGTCATAAGTGTTACAGGATCAGTCAGAGAAGCAGCTACTCGCAATTCATCCATAGGAGCTGAGGAATCAGAGTATGGATGAAAGTGAAGGCAAGGTATGATGAGAAGCCTGTCAACTGGAGAGGAGAAACTTTCCCACCAGAAACTTTGTGTGTGCGTGCATGTGTGTATGTACCTGAGTCATATTCATTTCTTGTGAAATAGTTTACAGTGTTAGCACAACATACATTTTTGTGGCATTGTGTTGTGTGACCGAGCAGGGAAGGGAAGTGAGCGGATAGGTGAAAACTCCACATACAGAAGCATTAATAAGTATTAATTTAGGGGACAAGAGAGAAGAGAGATAAGCATTCTTCTCTAATCTTTCAAGACTTTTGACTAACTGCAATACTTTATCATTCAAAAGTAAATAAGATGATTCTGTATTTACTTCTCTGGCAGATTTTCAACAAACTGCTATTGCTGTTTTCAGGAAATTAAATGCTAAAGATTTTTAATGGATTTCCTAACAACACAGACATCCATTAGGAAGAGGATGTCAGATGGAAACATCTACCTTCAAGGCTGCTTACTTCCATGAAACACAAACCTGAATCATTTTTTATACACCTTAGCAGAACGAAGTATTAGGCTTTGCAATTTTTACTGCAATCCTGTGAAATACGGCATGGGATTTTTTGACAACATTGCACAGTACGTATGCAGTTACTCTGATGGAAAGGGTGGCACCTTTATGGAAACTTGCAGAAACACTGATAAATAAAACTTGTCAAAGTTCCTGAAAGTTAACACTTACTAATGGTGAAAGAACATTGTCTATCGCTGTGTTTTCAATACCTAAGTTTACAATGTATATATTAATTATTGCTCGTTTTAATTGATTATATGTGTTTAATGAAATTACCATATCAATGAGATATCCATTCTAGCAACGTCAATGTTGTTTAACAAATTGTATTGAAAGCCACAAATACACAAGTAATTGAAACATCATTTCAGCAGTAGCTGATCATTGGCATAATTGTTTTATCCTTCCCAATCAAAGAGCACATCACACCACATTTAAGTTTGGAGGCTTTTGCCTCAGGACGAGCTGCTAAGAAGCAGCCTGTCTCATGCTTCAGTAATCTCAATTCTGATAGTTAACAAAATAAAATTCCCCCTCAACTGGAAAGAAAACAGAGACGGAAAGACAAAATCAATTGTTTTCAAGAATACTCTGGTTTTCTGAATATGAATGAAGTGATATATCTTTCCTTTTTTCCATTCCCAGCTAAATGATTTTGCATTTGTCACTTGAAGTCATCCTTCCTGATGCGAAAGAGGAGTGGCTGGAACATTCCCTGACAACTCAGAGGCTGCTCAGTCTAATAAATGGTCTTAGTTAATAGCAACCTGTGGGCTTGAGGCAACAAATTAGAGATGTCTGTGTCTGAATGATCCAAAACCATTCTTCTCTTTGTTTTTGATAGGGTTAATATACTACAATCTTCATTCCCTACTGTAACGAGAGCACTCACTTCTTGAGTGCCTCTTAGTGGCTGGGTATGGTATTGTAATCCTTTTTTGTCCCTTTGAGCTCCCTGTAGGCTGCAGGCTGACCTTCCTGGATCACCAAGTGGCAAAGTCCAAACCAACCCCTTTCAGGGTAGTAAAGTGTTGAATAAATGAACAGTCCCATTGCCCAAGCTAGGGTCTTCAGATCCATTTCTGGGTCCTTTAAATAGAGCTCTTTGTTTGGGCTTTCAAATAAGACCTGTCCCCTTCTTGGGGCTTATGCCACTGTGGCAAGTAGGGGAACCTGGGCCCACCAACAACTCCAGGTTTCAGCCCAGGGACTCTATAAATAGCAGCTATGATTTCAGTGCATTGTGCTTCTTCAGTAGACCTTTTCCTACTTTACCCTTTTAGCTTCACCCCTAACTCAGGGTTAAGGTTCTTAGGTCCTCTCTCTCCCTGAAAACAGCTTAAGCAAATGCAGCCAGAAACAACCTCTGGTTATTTATTGAGCTCCTTTGGCCCCCTTCCTTGCTCTTCTGGTCCCAGCCAGGAACTAACCAGCTAAGGGCCTGCAGCTCCTTTTCTCAGATCCTTTCCTATCACTCACTGCTTCTTGGGGCAGGGTGTAGTAGGATCACAGTGCCTCCTGTAGGGAGCTGCATAGGCCAGGTACATGCCATCACACTTACCTAGACAATCAACCTACATACATTAGATGGAATCACTATGGGATCACTATAGTAAAGAGATTCTATTTAAATCTATACAATCAACTTGATTCAGAGAAGAAGTAAATCTTAACATTAATGAAGATTCATTAGCTTTTTTGTTTCTGTTTTAAGTTCCTTATTTTATGAAAACAGTAAAAAATTATACAACTTATGCATAAATTTTACCTTACTTATTAAAAATAAGGGGTGAAATACTGGCCTCACTGATCTTCTTGCTGTTGCTCATACCAGAATAGAGCTTTAATTGACACACAAATAGGAATTCAGATAACATAAACCATATGCGGATTAGTAGCTGAGAATTTTGGATGACCTTGCAGATGTACACAGAGTGACAGATACCTGGCAAAGGTTCTGGACCAAACTAACTAAATATCTCCAGTGGTCTATATTAAGTCTCCTCTTTCCCCAATGCCTCTCTTCTATGCCTTAGTCACTCAGAAGGAGGGATACGGAGAGACCATTTGTCCTCATACACGTTACCTACATTGAACTCCCTGGTGAGAGAAAGGTATAAGGTCTCGATTCTCATACATGGGGTCTCTTTGGAAATGAGGCCTGAGGGAACTAAGGGAAAGAAAAAACCATTAATATTATACTAGTTCACCACCAATTGCCAGGAAGGGTTCTAAACAGTGGTTCTCAAACTGACTTGCAAGTCAAAACCCCTTCATAAGAATCACCATCTTGTGGGGTGAGGAGTCACTAGTCATCCCCATTCCCTGTCTTTGTTTTTTTACTAAAGTTCATTTGTTCTTTCACTTGCAACCAGCCCTCCTCACTTAGCAGAATTGTGCCATATGCCATTGTGTTGATATTGAACTAGCTCCTTCAAAGTGTCATTGGATTCTACGGCACATATAAGGAAGATTAAAAGCAAGAAGACAAATACAGGATTCTCACAGGATGATGCAAGTTGAGACGAGTCTGTGCTGACGAGTCTGAAAATCAACTTTATCATTAAAAAATTCAATCATAGATCCTATGATTTATGTAAGATTTTGGAATTCTCCTCCTGTTTTTTTGAAGGTTCAGAATGTACGCTCAAAAAGGTTGGAATAATTTTTGGGAATACTAGAGGGATAGAAAACTCCATGATCCCCACTCTATCTCCATAAGAATTACAGAAGAACATAGCAAGTGATGGATTTTCTTAATTAGTATATTCCCCATTTGGAAAGGAATGTGTTTTACACACATAGTACATGTTATTTATGTGTGTGCACACAGACGGAGTATAATTTACAAGACAAACTATTTTCATATTAGTCAATACATGATTTTATATAAGTAAAACATATAATATATATGTTACTTAGATATCATTCATATGTAAATCACATGAGTGCCATTTCACCTGGATCATTACTCCGTGGAGAATATGAAAGACAGACATAACTTAGGGAGACTCAGCTACTGGAAGAAACAAGAACAAGAATATTTTTTTTGAAGACTTGTTTAATAACTTCATAGTAGCTCATTAGATCACAATGTGCGAATGCCTGAAACAACTGATTTCTCTGCTGCATTCCCATCTTGCTTCCCTCCTTTTGGTACTTGGCCTACTTTACAGGACTTTTCCCAGATAGGCCATATAAAACACTGGAAATCCCTCAAACCACCAAGTTCTCCAGATACAAATCTTCAAGTAAGTCTGCCATCACTGTGTACAAGCAAATTGGCTGCTACTGGACGTGGTGAGAGGAATGCCAGGAGATGGGAGTCCTAGTGCCACAGGTGAAGAACACGGAGTGCACCATCATCACTTCGAGAGCCAGAACCAAGCTGGAGAGGACCCTGAAGGATGCCATCCACTGGCAGTACGTGGAAACCCTGAAATGGAAGGTGGACCACGGCAAAGCCTTTGAGGTGACGTGCAAGAGGGACGCCAGCAACCACTTCCTCCCCAGGGGCAGTTTCACCCAATTTGCCGACTGGAGTTTCATCCACCGTGTCCCACTGAACAGAGCCATCCACCACAGGAATTGGGCCAAGCGATGCAGGAAGCGCAGCTCTGCCAACGAGACACTACCCCACGTTCCATGTAGCTGCAAGCCCCATTCCAGAGCCTGGCAACTGCAACACAACACCATCCAAGATTGCCTGGTCAGAGCCATCCCCGGAACCGACAGCCTAGGGAAGGTAGCCATGAACTCTGCCATCCCTGGAACTGACAGCCATCTGCGACTGGACATCATCATCACCAACAAGGACCGGAAGAAAATCATCATAGTGGATGTCACAGTGCCCTTTGAAAACAGGATCCCAGCTTTCCATGATGCCTGAGCTCAAAAGCTGGAGAAATATTCCCCTCTGGCCAACCACCTGAGAACTAGGGGCTATGAGGTCCAAACTCACATTCTGATTGTCGGAGCCCTGGGTGCATGGGACCCCAGTAATGAGCGAGTGCTGAGAGAATGTGTAGTCAGTCAATGCTACGCTCGGCTGATGCAGCAACTCATGGCGTCGGACGCCATCAGGTGGTCAAGGGACATCTACATAGAACACAACACTGGACATCGGCAATACCAGAAGGGATGAGCTGGAGTGCCAATGAGAAGTACAGTAGGGAAGGTAACTCAAATACTTTCCTCATGGACTGTTTTTTTTCTAAATGGACAACCTATCCTAAATTCTCAATTACTGAGGGACAATCTTCACTCATTGATATATCTTGCTTTCCGCCACCAACTCTCTGTATAAAATTTTTTCATGAGTAATGTACCTGAATGCATGGATGCCAGATATCTAAACTGCATTCTTAAATTCATTCACCTAAATTTGGGTTATTGCTGATTATGCACTATCTGTAACTTACGACTTTAAAAATAAACTTTGTATTTGCAGATAATCTAAGCACTATACCCAGATGTACAGACACTCTTTTCTCAACCTATGTATTTTTTTTAACATTAGCTTTATTAAAAATTTTAAAGCTGTGCATGCCAATGGCTCTTCACAGAGATAATTTCCATATGGTGTCAAGCAACAGTTTCAGTACCAACTACCCTATCTGTTGGGGAACTCCCTATAGTACCATAGTATTAGATGCAGATAACGGTTAGAGCAAAGCATTTTAGTAGCTGTCTCTCCTCTCTAGTTAGAGCATATAATCTGTAATACTATTGTTACTCTGATAAAGATATATTAGTTAACACTATTATGCAATGATGTAAAAAAATTCCACTAATTCCAAGTGCCAAAGATGGACTACTTCTGAACAATAAATATAGAAAGGAACAAAGATGTTCCTGAAAGGAGCAACTCATTTTTGACAGTTCATGTGGTTAAACACCCACACACATCCCTATTTTCTGTTACGATTACAAACCACCTCAAAATATGAAAACATAAAGGAAAGCAAGGTAGAAAATGTATGGGAAATTATGACAACCTTCTTAAAATGGCAGAAATTACTGAGAAACCACATGAAAAAGTGAATATAAATTTATAATTTTACATAGAAATACTCACAAAAATTGTTGTGAAATTGTTAGGTTACTACGCAAATAGACCTGACACAAAACTACAAATGCAAGGAAATGGCAAGTTAGGTTAGCTAACAATACATTTCCTGTACTCTTTTACCTATAGGCACACCTTATTATTACTGTACTTTACATCAGAAAATACATATCACAACATTAATTCTGCCACCTTAAGTATGCCCATATTTCATAACCTCCTTTACCAAACAAAATCCAAACACACTGGACTAACCTTTAACCTTCCCTTCTGCACACCCCCTTCACTACAATACCCTTTCCTAATACTATTACTTGAGAATGTTAGTATACTAGCAGTGGTGCCACCCCTAATCACCTCAGACATTTAAGATTAGGCTGGACAAAGCATTAGGAAACAGAGGACAGCAGGGGTGAAATCCTGACCCTGTTGAAGTAAATGAGAGTTTTGCCACTGACTTCAATGGACCCAGGATTTAGCCCTATTAATATTATAATGAACCTGCTGGCTTCCTACTGAGCATGGTGGTAAATCTAAATGAAACATTTAGCGTGCTCTGGGCTTCATAATCTCCCCAGTACAGGAAAGGGAATTACTCCCACAGGTCTGATGGGACCTGTGCACCAGGGAGCTGGAGGCTGTGGGTGAGCAAGAAGAGTAGGTCACAGGCAGTCTCCTGGGAGCTGGCCAGGGGAAAATGCTGGATAGCTTAGGAGCTGGGAGTGAAGGGCTGAGAAGCAGTTTGTTACTGGCAAGGATGACAGGGATAGTTATGGCTGCTGGACACCCAGGAATGGCCTGAAAATAGGTTGGGGGTGTTGGAATAGTGCCAAATTAGTATAAATTGCTGTGACTGATATGAATAAATGCGGTAAGCATACGTTTGGTATGGTTTGGTATGTCTAAACTTGCTAGAGAATTCTGGGAGCAGGATTCTCTTAGCACCAAATATGATGTGGAAAATATAATGTGGAAAATTACTGAAAGTGCTGGAATTGCACTGGAATGGTTAAAATAAACTTGATATGCGTGTATGCTTTAACATCAAACTTTGAAATATCAGCTGGGGAACCAGCCCACCAAAGTAAAGAAAATGTAAAATCATGCAATCAGTGGGCTTGGAACAGGCTGACACTGGTCAAAATGACCCCTCTGCATGGCATCACATTAAGAGCCTAAGTGAATGATTGATAAGAGAGTAAACGTTGATTGACCTTTGGTCTAGGTCTGTTCTGAAGCCCCTTCTTCCCAAATATTAATTAGGAAAAGCGAGTAATAAATGCCCATGAGGCATATTTCTGAGACATGTAACTCATGTCATTTGAGAACAAAGGGTATAAATGCTAAGCAAAGTAAATGAGTCAGTCAAATTCCCCAATTAACATCTGAAGAGGTTCGAGACTGTGAGACAGAGGTCGTCGGGGTTACCGAGACCCCGCCTCAAGGGACCTTTGTGAGATCTTAGAACCAGAGGTTGTCAGAGTAACCAAGACTCTGCTTCAGGGGACCCTTCACAGACTAAGTACCTAAAGGGGGAAAGAAGAGAAGAAAAAAGTTTCCATCTAGAACTGGTAGCTATACCTGCTTTGTTTGCCAATCAGGATACTGTGTAGAGCTAACATAGTTGCTGAGGTTTTGTGCTTGGGGAGCTAAGGCTTGTAGAAAAGAATGTATACCATGTAACCTTAACTGATTGTGTGATTCTTTCTCAAATAAATGACTGGCATATTGATTTCTGAATTTTCACTGGTGTAGGTAAACTTCTGCCTAGCTGTGGGCCGTTAAACATCCATTTCAACAGGGTTGGGGGTGGGGAGCAGACAGTTATGCAGATGGGCCTGAAAGAGACCATAGGTGGTGGATGAAGGACTAGATTCTGGCCAAGGGAGCTGCATGGCAGTGAATGATTGCTCCAACAGAGGAGCAGCTTGGAGTGAGAACCCTGACACTCCATCTTCATACTAGGGTTGCCAACCATCCAGGATTGTCCTGGAGTCTCCAGGAATTAAAGATTAATTTTAAATTAAAGATTATGTCATGTGATGAAACCTCCAGGAATATGTCCAACCAAAATTGGTAACCCTACTTCTTACTCCTGCACTGACTTGCCGTTAGGGTGTAGACTGGGGCCTGCTGTGTGTTGTGTTTAGCATATTTTTTGGTAATTTAAGGCCATCATGCCTAACGTAATTGCATTGTTTATTTCTGGCAGCCCAGAAAAGCAACCTTTCCTTATTCATTAGTGTGACATTCCAGGGTAAAATCCAGACTAATGAGCAGCTGTGTTACTCCTGCCCTGTAACCTTGGGTACCTTACAATTACTTGCTGAAGTAGCTCCCATCTGGGCAATTCATAAAAAGTCTTCTAGAATGCAAGCCATACCCTGAGTGTGTTTGTGTAACTGCAGCCTGCCAGCCACATTTGGGTTACACTCAGGCTCTCATCCGCCTTGGTTATACTGCAGGGTGACCCCGATGCATGCCCAGTCTTAGATTTTCCTCCAGAAATGTAAATCCTGTACTTCCCAGCTCTCTCCTGAACAATATAAGTTCTATTCAGTCGGTCATTCCTTTAAGAGAATAATATGCACACAACTTGTCACCCCAAATGGAGTTACCCAGACACTTCAATTTAAACACAGTGAATTAGATAAAACAATAAAACAAGTTTATGCACTACAGAGAGAGAGATTTTAGGAGAATACAAGTAATGAGGCATAAAGTAATAAATGGTTACAAGAAAAAAAAAAGATAAAATGCTACTGGTGCCTAACTTACCAAACTATGTTAAATTAAAAGCTAAATTTTCTCACCACATATTCTCAGCAATCTTACTGACTAAACTTATTAGGTCAGGACTTCTTCTCCCAAAGTTCCACAAATGCTTCCTTTGTCACTTCAGGTGCACTGAATGTGATGGGCGGGGAGAAAAAGAGAGGTCCCTTGGGGTGTTTGTCCCTCCTTTTTATAGTTTCAGTCCCCCACTTGTAAAACATTGCCTATTAGGCACTAGGAGACAAAGAATCTATGTGGAAGGATGTTCCCTGCTGCTTTTTCCACCTGTTTGAACTTTCCTTTTTTTCCCTCCCTGCTTCGTGACTCTGTTTTCTGCTTAAATGCAAATTAAGCAGAGCACACATTCCTTTGTTTAGGACAGACCTGTTTGGGGTTTGGAACATGTGTTAATCTTATCTTATGGAATCTTATAACTTCACATACAATGTTATCACTCACATTTTATCAGGACAATACTGAGCAGCAAATTATGAGTTTTCAAATTATACCTTACAAGGCATACTTTGTAGCAAGATTATTACAATAGTGTGCAGGATGTGAATACAGGGATGTATTCTGTCACAATCAGCCACTGTAAGTGTTCATGGGAAGCCAGAGAGGATTATGGCTTGAAGGATCTAGAGTTTGGAGCACCCTTCAGTGCTTGCCTTCAAGCATGCGATACACACAGCATGCTACCAAACATCTATGGAAGTGGTGTATCACCGTACTCACAGTGACTCCCTACCATGGAGTTGTAATAAATTAGGAAAAATCTTGCACTGAATCTCTCAGGATTAACTGTTGTAGGTCTTTTCTAACTTATTTCTACGGATTATCTTTGTGACATTCTGAATTCAAAATTTCCATTCTGCTGTTATACTTCACAGTATAACTGATGGAGAAGAAATTGGCACACAGCAGGTTTTGTACTTCCTGCACTATTATTTTATTGTGTCCTTCATTCTTGCTCTTTCCCCTGTGAATCCTACATTTGGAACGTGGTAAGTGGAAAGCCCTGGTCACTCCAAATGCCAAATTAATTTATTGTTTATATTAAAAATCAGCCATTGTCTTGTTTGAAATGAGCAGGTGCAACATGGAGATGCTGTTTTTGACAATCTGTTGATACTATTTGGCAGTTTGGTAGAGGTACTAAATAAATATGGCAGCCAAATTTAACCAAGTCAGCTGTTCTATTCGCTACCTTTAAGAGGGGGTAAAAACTTTAAATAAGAGCTATGGTTTATTTGTACCAAAAAACATTAATTTTTGAAAACAGGGTACCTAAAAAAAATTTGTCCTGGTTTTCAGCACTCAGATGTAATAAAATTGATCAGCCCATCTAATAAAATTTATGGAACCACAGTGAATTCAATTTATTGGAATATGCTCAGTTATGTTTTTGTTTATTCCCATAGCAGATGTTTAATTTACAAACCAGGCAATTATCACAGCTCTTCCAAACAAATAAGAGCAGATTAGTCAAACGTTCACATCAGTTTTTATGTTTATCATTAGTTTTATGATGTGTCATGAATATTCATTGGTAAGAAAAACTATCATTATGGTACCTGGAAAATCTCAAAATGATGTTTTATGTCTGTAAATGCTATTTCCCCCTCTTTGATAAAGCTGTTAGTGTGTCTCCTCATTACTACTAGTTGGGATTATGTGCTAATGAGGCGTGCTCCGAGATCCTCCTGACGTCTCATATAGACTTGACATTGTGTTTACTGTGCTTGAGTGTGTATGTGTCCAACTTAGTCCATTCTTGCTACATAAATAAGGGCTGCTTTTTATAGTCATCCAAGAGTATTCTTGAGATTGACGTGTTTTCTAACACAAAAGGAAAAAAATCCAACCCCAATTTCCTCATTAAAGGAAATCTGTTCTGCCTCCATGTTCTAGGTATAATCAGTATTAGCCTTTGGCTTGTTTTATATTTTCTAGAGTATCTCCTCTTGTATCAGGAAATAACTCTGGCAGTTTCGCTGACGCATCACCAGCTGCATACTCTTGTTAATGCATACCTGTTGATGGAGGGGAAGTCCTTACTAGCAATTTTGCTTTTGTTTCCTTCCTAAGCATTCATGAGTTTCAGATCTCATCTATCAACGACATTGCAGATCTAGTGTGAGGGTGTACGTGAAAGAGAGAGAGAGAAAGTAAACCATGTTTTGTTTTCCTTTACATTGATTAGAGTTGCTGTGTTTTATTTTAAATGAACCAAAAACAAACTCAGGGTATATCACTTTCCTAGTCCATTGTAACGACAAGCCCTCTTTCATTAATTGGCAAGATAGCTAACAAAGGCTTCAGGAGATCAATTTATTAAGCAAATTCTTGTGGGAATATGTTCAGTGGAAATATGTTTTGCAATGCAAGACAAACCAAATGGTACAACATAATCCAATGGAAAACAAAAGTGTAATTGATAAAGGTGTTTTGTACATTTTGTCTTTTATTCACTAGTACTCTTTGTTAACAACAAAAAACATCTGCTTCCTCTTTATTAGTTACAGTACAAAGCCCATTGGAGTGCTTATCTTTAAAAATAGCTTCAAAATAAACATGCATACAGTAATTATACATATTTTGGTCCAATGCCATTTCAGGATTCTTTTGGATGCTAAATTGATCATTAATTTTGTCAGTTTTTACCTCCCGGATTATAAGGGGAATTTCATAAACTTTTGGCATTATAGAAATATAATGAAAGAGTATGTCATGTTTCCTGCATGCCTTCCCATTACAAACACTGCCTCTATAGCAGCACAGAGACTGCGTTCTTATGTTCTTATAATGGCAAGCAGAGCCATCCTTTGGGTAGGGCGAATCGGGGTGATGGCTCCGGGCTCCGCGCTTTGGGGGCCCCCTCAGGCTGGTGCGATTGGCCTGCGCACTCAGTCCTGGAAGAGATGAATCCATCACTTCCATCCCAGACCCCTCTGCTCCAGGCCCCATGCTTTGGATGGCGCCGCGGGCCAGTGCGATTGGCCGGTCCTGGAAGAGACGAATCCATCACTTCCGTCCCGGGCCCCCGTACCCTCCTAGGGACAGCCCTGGCGGCAAGTGTAGTTTTAGCTTAAGGCATGTTTTCCAGATCACACATTATTCTTGTAGATCTTCTCTGAACCCTCTTTGACTTTTCTACATCTTTTTAAAAGTCTCATTGACACCACAATGAGCCACAGTATTCCAGTGTTCTAATAATGGTCTTCCCATGCCATGCACCTCCCTTTTCCTATGCACCATTCCTCTGTTTATACATCCAAGAAATGTGTGAGCTCCCTTGGATACATCATAACCTGGGAACGGGAAAGGTCCCTGCCTGAGGAGAATGTGTTCTTAACAGACTGACTTAGCAGCAAGGAAAGGGGAGGAAAAGCAACAAAACCACAACCTATTAGATCCAGGATTTTAAACATTTATTTTGTTTCATTCATTCTGGACCTCATGCAAAGATGATTGCAATCGATGGGAGTCTTTCCACTGGCTTCAATTAACTTTTGGATCAAGAAAAAACAGTTTTGAAATGTAAAGTATTAAATAAGACTTTCATTTTAACAACATCCCTTTTTCCTTTTCCTTTTAGCTGGAGAGAGATTTCAGAAGGAAACAAAATAGTTTGATAGTCTTTTAGATGGTATCAAAGATGGTAATAATTATCCTCTTGGGGAAAAGAGAAAAAATTAGTTGAGATGGACTGGAGCTGTGATTGTTAGAGTCCGCTTCCATTTTACTCCCAGTGGTATTAGGGATTCAGCTGGAGCTGGTAGAGGTCGTCTGGGTCCCTCTCTCTGGCCTGGTCTGGTTAGCACATCTCTCAGTATGACAAAAGCCCAGGGTCCTAGGAGATTGTGGGGGCGGCAGCCATGATGGTATAGCTTGTTCCAGTAGCCAATTTTTCTCCCCAAAGTCTTTCTTTAAGGACCCACAAAGTGACTGGTGGGTGAAATAGCCCATCACCTCATTATTTTGTCCGCCAGTTAGGCCTAGCTTCCACACACAAATTTTGGTTTACTGATTTCTGGTTCTTCACTTTTCTTTTTTACCAGGCATAATTTTAAGACGGTCTTTGAGTTATATCAGTAGGAATTTTTGTTTGGACCAGTTCAAGCTGTCTCCCTTTTGCACCTTCTCCCATCAACATTTGTTATTATAGGCTATTGTGACATCTTATGAATTTTCATATACTTTTTACAGTAGAGTTCATAATTAGGGTAAATTTATAGGCCCATTTATTACAACAGGTCTGCACTCACTAATAAAATGCCACTACAGAGTTGATGTCTGCAAACAAAAATACACATTATTTCATATTGTGTTCTATAATCTTGGACTTCAGGGACAGATAGGTAGAGTAGAACAAATTAACTCAAATTCAGTTACTGAATAGCTAGGCTACTTTTTAAAACCAGTATTTTGTAATGATTTAACCGCACTGGGATTCTGACATGTTTTGAAAAATGAGGAGCATTTTAGGACATGGGAATACATTTTAGCACTTGAGAAGGAGTGTGGCATCACTCTTGTGCACTATTCTCTGGACAAAGGAGTTAAATGCAAACTCTCAGTCACAGTCTGTGGTGAGCTGGGTGTTACAAGGTGTACCAACCATGTACTGGCACAGCAGGGGTTAACCAATCACATTGAGCCCAAGAGCCCATACACTCTCGCTCTTGCTGGGCATTCTCCAAGTGGAGACAGAGTATAAAAGGAAGTGGCTCAGCTCAGTCTGGGCTGACTGAGGAGGAGAACTGATGAATGCTGCAGGCTCCTGCCTGGAAGCGGCTTGAGCTCCAGACTGCTCTGGCTGAGTACATGGAGCGTGCCGCAAGACCACAGCTGTGAAAGACAGAATGCTGCTACTCAAGGAGGAACTGCCATAGTTGGAATCAAGAGTAGGAAGTGGCCCAGGGAATGTGTTTGCTGATATGGAGACCTGAACCTGAACCTGAACCTTGGGCTACTGGTTTAACAGGGCCCTGGTACGGGACCTGGTGGAGTAGGATGGGCCTGGGTCTCCCTACCCCTTCCAGTGGAGACCACCCAAGATATCAGGTGCTACAGTCTGAGACTAAAGATATTGAACACTCCTGCATAGGTTTGTGGATGTCAGGTACTACTGCCTGGGACTAAGGACGCTGGCAGCTACGCCTCACTATAGGCGGCTCTATAGACTCTGGCCAGTAAGACTTACTGCTCCTGCACAAGAGGGCAGCTCAGTAGACTCTGGCTATTAGGCCTTGCTTCCCTTGCACAAGAGGGCAGCTCTATAGATTCTAGCCATTAGGCCTCACTTCCTTGAAGGGAAGGGCAGCTGAATGGATACTGGCTGCTAGGCGCTGCTGCCCCTGTATGAAAGGGCAGCTCTGTGGACTCTGCCCTCTAGGTCTCACTGCCCTGAAGGACAGGGCAGCTCTATAGACACGGGCCACTGGGCCTTACCGCCCTGAGTGGTAGGGAGGCTGTGCGGACACGTACTGTTGGGAGTCAGTGCCCCCCTTCCACACACACTTCTTCCCTGTCTATGGACTGATGCCCCAGCACACTGAATAAGAATTACAGATTAAAAAAAATAACTTTTATAAGACAATCACCTCCTGAATGTGGGTTTTTTATAGTTTTTTTATTTTTAAATTTCTTAGTAGGGAAACTGGCTTTGAAATGGCTAGAGAGTGAAAACAGTATGCCAAGAACTAAAGACAATGGGTTAGATTGTGGTTTCTGTGCCACAGCCTTGTGCAATGGGATGGTGGAGAGCAGCACTACTCCAGGAGCACCATGCCTCAGGCGGGACAGTCTCTCATAAGGCTACACACAGGAGGTTTCACCAGTCATTAGGGCGCCTCAGGTTGTTCTCCACATGAACCAGCTGTATTCTGCAGGCTATGACCTTACTTCATCCTTACCTTCTTACACAAAAGTTACTCCCAGGGATAAGTGGGAAGCGATACCTAAAGGCCTCACAGAGTATCTGTACAAGGGAGGAGGTTTCTTGGGCACATGCTCTGGCTCTACAGCTGCATAAGGCCTTTACACTCTGTCCCAAGGTTTGAAACATGACTCCTTTATGAAAGCCAGCCATAAGAACAGAACTCAAGAGGACACAGAGTATATGCTATATCTAGGCTAAATGTAACTGATATTGACTGGTGTAATTCAGTGTACCTACATTGAAGTCAGTGGAGCAATACCAATGTACATCAACTGAGGATCTGAGTCAAGCGTAATGTTTTTTCTCATGTACAACAGATCAACAATATCATCAGATTGATGATATTGGTAATGATGGTAACAAAGCAAGACAAAGGCTCCATTGTTGCTCGCTAGGGCAGTGATACCAATATGTTTGTAACATTCTTATTGTAGTGGTTAGTTTTTGCACTGTATAATGCATTAGACTTTCTTGTCTAGAGATGGGGATCCAACTATAGGTAAGAAACAGAGCTTTATTAATGTAACTCCAGTGCAAACAGAGAGGCTTCAATACAGCACTTCTCAAACTCTGATTGGATTAATTAAGCAAAAAGAACTAACACAGATGGTGTCAGGTTTCTTGCTGCTGTTCTCCTGGGTTGCTCACCGCCTCCAACTTTCTTTCCTAGTGCTTAAAAATTACTAGAGGAAAATTCATTTTGGATATGATGGAAATGTTCCTAACAATGAGCCCTATTACTTTGTGACATAGGGCTTCCCCACTTTTCTTGGAAGCCTAATACTTGGGACAGTTGCATCCAGATTATACAAAGTATTTGTTTCTAATGTAGATAATCCTGCATTGATGGGGGGTGAATATGAGAATCAAACATATCTTTTTTTAACAATGCCCCAATATGGATTTTTTCCTACTAACTGACCACAAATTAATTTGCCAGGTATTTTAACCTGACTGCTGCCCTCTCCACCTGGTGACTGCATACTTGTGTGCTCCTGCTACCCTGCCCACCTGCGCTCTGTTTGATACTTCTCTCCTTCTGACTGGTTCACAAACAGACTACCAGGTGTTGCCTTCTTGCTGCCCAGTCCTCATGTCTGTTGCCAGTTACTGTGCTCCTGCTGCCCTTTTCACATGCTGACAGTTTCATGCTACCTTCTTGCTGCCCTCTTGCCATGCTGAGTGGCAGATGTTGCCCTATTGTCTCATTCAACTATTGTAAATTTAATTCCTAAATGCCCTGTTTTACTTCTCATCCTCCTCCCCAACAAGTTCTATTTTTAATACAGTTTCCCTCATGGGTTTCTGAATATTTTAATGTGGAGTAACGGCCTGTTTAATGGCACACTGCTACTACCATTGGTGTCTGATTTGGATGTATATCTACAGTAGTGATTACTGAGAGAGCAGTTTTTGCTGTAAAATGCAGTGAGTCCCAAGACCTTTTTCTGAATGAAGCTGCAGAAAGCAGTTGTGGTGGAGCTGTGAATTCCTTGATTCCCTGCAGAATCTCAAGAATACCTCTAAAACAGCAAGGAATCCGGTGGCGTCTTAAAGACTAACAGATTTATTTGGGCATAAGCTTTCGTGGGTAAAAAACCCACTTCTTCAGATGCATGCAGTGAAAATTACAGATACAAGCATAAATATACTGGCACATGAAGAGAAGGGAGTTACTGTACAAGTGGAGAACCAGTGATGACAAGGCCAATTCAATCAGGGTGAATGTGGTCCACTCGCAATAATTGATGAGGGGGTGTCAATACCAAGAGAGGAAAAATTGCTTTTGTAGTGAATCAGCCAATCCCAGTCCCTATTCAAGCCCAAATTAATGGTGTTAAGTTTGCAAATGAATTGTAGCTCTGCAGTTTCTCTTTGAAGTCTGTTTTTGAAGGTTTTTTTGTTGCAGGATGGCTACTTTTAAATCTGTTCTTGAATGTCCAGGGAGATTACTGGCTTTTGTATGTTACCATTCCTGATGTCTGATTTGTGTCCATTTATTCTTTTACATAGAGATTGTCCTGTTTGGCCAATGTACATAGCAGAGGGGAATTGCTGGCACATGATGGCATATATCACATTAGTAGATGTGCAGGTGAATGAGCCTCTGATAGTGTGGCTGGTGTGGTTGGGTCCTATGATGGTGTTGCTAGAGTAGATATGGGGACAGAGAAGGCAACGGGGTTTGTTACAGGGATTGTTTCCTGGGTTAGTGTTTCTGTGTATAGTGTGTAGTTGCTGGTGAGTATTTACTTCAGGTTGGGGGGCTGTCTGTAAGGACTGGCCTGCCTCCCAAGGTCTGTGAGAGTGAGGGATCGTTTTCCAGGATAGGTTGTAGATCGTCGATGATGTGCTGGAGAGGTTTTAGCTGGGGGCTGTACGTGATGGCCAGTGATGTTCTGTTATTTTCCTTGTTTGGCCTGTCCTGTAGTAGGTGACTTCTGGGTACCTGTCTTGCTCTGTCAATCTGTTTCCTCACTTCCCCAGGTGGGTATTATAGTTTTAAGAATTCTTGATAAAGATCTTGTAGGTATTTGTCTCTGTCTGAGGGATTGGAGCAAATACAGTTATATCATCTGCAGACAATGGATCGTATGATGTGTCCTGGATGGAAGCTGGAGGAATATAGGTAAGAATAGTGGTCAGTAGGTTTCCGGTATAGGGTGGTGTTTATGTGACCATCACTTATTTGCACTGTAGTGTCCAGGAAGTGGATCTCTTGTGTGTACTGGTCCAGGCTGAGGTTGATCGTGGGGTGGACCACATCCACCCTAATTGAATTGGCCTTGTCATCACTGGTTCTCCACTTGTAAGGTAACTCCCTTCTCTTTGTGTGCCAGTATATTTATGCTTGTATCTGTAATTTTCACTCCATGCATCTGAAAAAGTGTTTTTTTACCGACGAAAGCTTATGTCCAAATAAATCTGTTAGTCTTTAAGGTGCCACCAGACTCCTTGTTGTTTTTGTGGATACAGACTAACAAGGCTACCCCTCTGATAAGAATACCTCTGGGATTTCTCCACACTGCATGTCACAGATAGGGATTTCTCTTTTTGAAAGCATAAAAGGACACATTCATTTCTAGAGGAAGTTGCAGAGCACTGGTACAGAGTTACTTAATAAAATGAAAAGTAGTACTTACAAGTACTCCTTTTCTTTTTGCAAATACAAACTAACACGGCTGTTACTCTGAAACCTGTCATTAATAAAATGAGCCATCATAGTTTTTTCAGAGCTGCCAAAAACGGAGTGTTCCACACTCCAGGATTGTTTGACAATAAAGGGCCTTTATTCAAGACCCGCCTGAAAATAAGGAGTGGCTTTCACTTCTCCAGTCCTGAAGAGAGTTGCATGGGAAGCTGTGAAGTGAAAAAGTGCAAGACTCTATTAATATACAGTACCTGGCCTGCCCATGAGTGCTGGGAATTAGATTACTCATTCTTCCTTTTCATGAGTTCTAAATCAAAGTGCTGGAGAAATACTAACCACCTATTTGTTCCCTCTATACTACTCATGTCTGGCTGTAATGACTGACCAATTCTGGGTAATACAATCTTTATTTCATTGTTTAACAAGAGATACTATAAGCCAGATTGTCACAATCTTGCTCAAGGATATCACTCTGCAAGTAGACCCACTGAAATCAATGCATCTACTTGGATTAAAGTACCACTTCATGTGACAGAATCAAGTCTAGGACCTTAAGGCTAGATATTACAGCGTATTTAATATTAGATTAGTGCATATATTCATTTCAGGCTATTTGCAAATATGATTGATTGCAAAATACAAGGTATAAGCTGCTTATTAGTACATTCATGTTTTGTTTAGCTGGCTGTTTACTCTAATTTCTGAGAACAGAACCAAAGATATTGATCCACACACAAAAAAAGGCTTTGGAAAACAGAGCAGATTCTGCAAAAATCTGGGAAATTATCCCACACTTAAATGTGAGTTTTCTTTAGTCATGCTTGTGCTCCTTTTGTATTCTTTGTGTGCTAACATTTGAGTGAACCGGCTTTACATGCATTAAAACTATTGGTCATAAAAGAGGGTTGTGTACTGTAATTTGCTACCAGTCATGGGAAAGCTATACCTTACAGAATCTTGGTTGGATACTACTGTTCCAGGCCAATAAAGTGGACTTAATTAGCATAGTCCTGATTATGTGGTTTGGGACACAGTGCCCAATTCATCTTTGCCCTAGAGCCCATATCAGGTAGCCTGACACAAAGGAATTAGAGAGCCGAAGGAAGTTTCCACTGTGGACTTCCCCAGGTACAGGTCTTCCCCAGGCCTCTAAACCAGGTGCAGAACAAAGGAAGCGGTAACGTGAAGGTAGGATGGAGGATAGAAGGAGTGGACCAGCATTGCATGGCCAAGGCTGATCTGCACCTTGGCAATTCTCCATACCTGTGATTGCTCATGCGGCCTGCTGAAGCATGGGTGCAAGTTAAAGGGAGTAACAGAGTACTTTGCTCCAGTGCATGGTCAGATAGGCTTGCCCACAACTGATTTCTAATGAGGGAAAATGGTGAATGTCAGAAAGAAGAGGGGAGGTTATCCTGGGGATACTGCTTTGACAATCAGTTAGAAACATGGACACATAGACAAGCCAATGGTAGAATTTCCAGTGGTGGTTGTTTTACCTATTTTTATAATGACAAAGGGCGAGGCTGTGATTCCTGGTAAGATACTATTCAAGGTGAGTAAAAGTAAGCAGTAATATTAATAGGGTTGCTTCCAGAGTAAGCTGCTACTGGTCATGAATATGAGTATCACAGCAAGGCCTAAAATGTCTATTTTGCTATTGTTGTTTTCCTGCAAGGGCCCCTGGATCAGTAGATACCAAACTGTAGTAACACATCACTGGAGGAACATGAGCTGTTTTTTCAGAAAATAGAATCCAGTGATGCTGCACTGATAAATGTTACAAAGGTGGTAATCCAACTGCTGATGGAGTTTTAGCTGTGGCATGTTAGGTCTTAAAGTTTGCAATCCAGTGACCTAGATGATAAATGTAATATTGCTAGGGTGTATCAACTCAGACTACAGAAAGCAAAGTCAGTATTTTGCCTCTGAACTTAAATGCCATATGGACCTAGATGTCCTTTGGCAGCTCTCCTCATCACTCTTTTTCAAGACTCAATTCAGCAAGTGTTCTGTTTGTCCAATGACCTCTTTAGGAGAGCCAGACACTAGTCACTAGAAGGACCACATCCCTGCTAAATTCTGGGAGTCACACAGGCCCACAGCAGTCCTGAATAAGGGAAGCACAAGCAACCTCCCCTCTGTCCCTGCACTAGCCACTGTGTCAGCCCAGGGATGACTCTGCCCCACAGTTTACATATTGTTATACTGAGAGTTACTGATAACTGTATGCCTCATAAACCTCTTTGAGACTGGGTGTGAATGCACCCTTCAATTAACAGAGCTGTCAGGATAAATTAATCACAAACCCCTCACCTAAGACAAAAAGGGTTGTGAACCTGCCCAGGAGTTTTGGACTGAGTGGGCAGAGGGGTTTCGCTGAGTATTGTTTGGGTAAGGCATGAGGAAAGGCAGAACACCCAGAAACTGAAAGACACTCAGGAGCAAGAAAGCCACACAGACATCCTTGAAGGAAAGCTATGTATGACCTGATTGGAGACAATCGGAGATGCAGGCTGAAAAGAGTGTTCTTGGTGCTGTGAGTGAAAGAAGCAGTTTCTTATTGTCTGATCCTTCAAGTGTTGAGTAACACAGGACTTTGTACATTCTTTGTAAATAACAAAACTGCTTCAAAGAAATACCCAAGGGTGGTGGAACAATTTGTATAGTGAGGGTGCTAAGAGCATTGTACCAAACTGTAAACCCTGGTTTGACGGAAACCACTTCAAGCCAGGGAGTGCTGCCACACCTAAGATTGTCAGCAATTTCTCCTCCTAACTGGAACAATTTACTGCACCCTGAATTTTTGGCTTTCTGTTTGGGTCTAAAGGGCTAACAGTATGAAGAGAGTTGAAAGTCAAATCAGGTCCATAGACAGCTTCTCTAGCCAGGTGAACTACAGCAGACTCTCCTTATGACTGAGCCAGTAGAAGCTGTGCTATGCTTTTGTCAGTGGGAATACTTGCGTCTTAACTGTTTTATCTCACATTCAAGATTAGTTCCTAAAAAGCACCTTAACAAGCGGTGCTGTTATATCACTCAAGAGCCTCCTAAGATTTTATTGTACGCTTGTATATTCTGTTAAATATAATTTGTGAATACTTGCTGTTATTTTGCTAGCTTGCTAAGTATTCTTCAACTATCCATTTAAACCTCCTAGAATAAATTTTAAATGTAATCTGAGCAAACAAGTATGCAATTTCCAACGAAGGCTGAATAATTTCCCACTTAAAGCTATGAGAGAAGACTCGTCCCTGAATAATGTACAAATCTTTAAACTGCTTTTCCCCCATAAAATGCAAGAATTTTGCTGCCTGCCAGGAAAAAATAAACAAAGACTAAACCTTTGTTTTTTGCAGTAAGACCCATCTGATGAATTTACATTTCCTTCTCACACAGCAAATCTTTGGATAATCTTTGGATAATTTAGAGATGCAATCTGTAGAGCTGTGTTAGGAGACTAGTGCTTGTTTCTACAGCTGCCAGGGGAAGTAGAAGAGAGAGCAACAGTGGCCCAGATCCACAAAGGAATTTATGTGCCTAAACTGCAGATTTATGTGCCACTGAAATCCACAACCCCCCTGCTCAGTGGCTCCTATCTCTATAAGTGCCTAAACTCACTTGGCACTTAAATTCTTGCTGTAAAAGTTCCCTTGGTACTTAAGTTTCTGACTCTGGCATGCACACTGCTGCCTTAGGCAGTCAGTGGTCTGAGCACAACTGCGAGACCTGAGCCCATGCAAAATCCAGGAGGCTGAGATGTCTTCCTTACAACCTTTATTCCAGTGGTCAGCACACTCACCTGGGATGCAGAAGAGCCAGGCTGAGTTTCTCCCTCCCCACTCCCCCACAATGAAGAGAAAGAGCACTCTCCTATTCAGATTCTAACCACTGGGCTATGGGATAGTCCAATGGGGGAAGGAGATCTCCCACAATCTGTCCTGTTGAAGCTGTTCTACTTTGGACAGCTAATTAAATCATCATTGGAACAGGGGACTAGACATTGGTCTCCTATCTGCCAGGTGAGTGCCCCAAGCTATAGAGAACCTGTCTCTGGCCCAGTAACTATCTATCCAAAGCAGAACAGCTTCAACAGGACAGTCTTGGGGAGACCAACTTCAGAATGTCGCATATGCCACTGGGTGCACAGAGGTGGGAAAGGCAGAAAGAGGAATTGAACCTGGGTCTCCCACATCCCAACGTGAGTGCTCTAATCACTGGGCTAAAATTAATAAGGTGGGCACCTCTTCCTCTGTTGCTTGTAAGAATAGTTTGGGCACCTAAGTTGTCTGACTCCAGCAGAGAGTTCCTGGCTGTGGTTTGCAAGCAGAGACAGGTGCTTCCTTGCAGCCTGGATTTAGGTGCCTAACTCTGTGAGAGGGGAAGGGCTTAGGATATACCCCTCTTGTCACTGTCTCCCATTAGCTAGCATAGGCAGCTCCCTGCCTAGTGTCCTGGCTTTTGGGGCTCTCATTGTATAGGGAGCCTAAGTGCCTAACTCAGGCGTTGTGACAGGTTTCAGAGTAACAGCCGTGTTAGTCTGTATTCGCAAAAAGAAAAGGAGTACTTGTGGCACCTTAGAGACTAACCAATTTATCTGAGCATAAGCTTTCGTGAGCTACAGCTCACTTCATCGGATGCATCCTGTGGAAAGTGTAGAAGATCTTTTTATATACACACAAATCATGAAAAAATACCTCCTCCCACCCCACTTTCCTGCTGGTAATAGCTTATCTAAAGTGATCACTCTCCTTACAATGTGTATGATAATCAAGTTGGGCCATTTCCAGCACAAATCACCTGGAAATGGCCCAACTTGATTATCATACACATTGTAAGGAGAGTGATCTCTTTAGATAAGCTATTACCAGCAGGAGAGTGGGGTGGGAGGAGGTATTTTTTCATGATTTGTGTGTATATAAAAAGATCTTCTACACTTTCCGCAGTATGCATCCGATGAAGTGAGCTGTAGCTCGCGAAAGCTTATGCTCAAATAAATTGGTTAGTCTCTAAGGTGCCACAAGTACTCCTTTTCTTCAGGCGTTGTGGAGTCTACTGATTTTCAAAGCATCTAAAACTCAGCACTGCTATGCCTAAATCCCTTTGTGGATCTGGGCGAAGGTGAACAATTGCACAAATCCCCCTGAAAAAGCATTTTGGAGTGTATTAAGTATATAATATTTACCTTAAAGCAAATTAAAAACAAAAATCATTTCTATATTTGCTGAAAACTTTAGATGAGAATTTGGTTTCAGTTACTTTGCTGTAAATTCAGATTATTTTTGTTCCTAGATATCAGAATCCAGCCTCTTTTCTTTTATATATATATCACAGACTATAGTGAACAATTTCCAGTGACACTAAGGCCTGTTTACATCTATTTTAAGGCCCCATTAGAGCACCAGAATGACACAAAGATTTCTTAATTGTAAATGAGAATCAGCACCTGCAGTATCTTGTTGCTGTGATGGTCTGTACCCCTGTATTCACCCCCTTTACAGGACTATGATTAATTTTGTACAAAGATAAGTAATCTTTTATGGAACTTTATTTTGGATTATAGAGCTTAGAATTCACATTGTCCCTTCCTCCCCACTAATCCCTGTGTACCTTATATATAGTCATCTGCTACCTGCTTAAAATCCCATTAACCTGCGCACCTGAAATGGTTTTAACCTTAGACCACTTCATTGTATCCATTAATAATTTGCACTGCCTATTAAGTTAGTCCATTGTCTCCCCCATGTTACCTCCTCCCATGCTAAAACAGGATTTTTCTGTAAGGTATATTGTTGAGTGTTTATTTCTTGTGCAGTTTTAAATAACCAGTTTTGGTCCTTAAAATTATCAGAAAAATCAATTTTCTATCCTGTGTTGTCTGAGAGGAAGGAGATTCTTTGGGAAAAGAAACAAAAAGACAGATTGGTACCCAACATTTTGGCAGCAGCACTGCATGAGACACCTGTGTTCAGAAGTTTAGAGTTAATTCTCAATGGAGCTTAGTTAAGCATGTTGTAGGCTTGTCGTGTTTGGCTGCAAGGCAGGCATGGGAAGAATAAAAGCTCTACAGGGCTATGTGCGGTCAGAATTTAGTGTGTTAAATCTTTTCTTGCCTTTATTTTTTTCTGGTAACGTTTGGCTTTCTTGACTCAGGAGAAAATTGATCTATAATAGATTCTATGCTAATAACACCAAACATTTACATTATGATCACACTTAGTTTTTCTTTCTGGAATGAATTCTACATTTCAACAATAGCACAAATGAAATCTTTACATTTGAAAGCTTTTTAGTCTCATCAGTGTATTATCTCTATATTCAACAGAGACTAAGCTTCGCCATCACATTGTTCGCTCTGCTTGTGTGTTCTACCCCTTTCTGCATCCTGTATCTATCTTGTCTAATTGGCTTGAGTAACCTTCTGCCAGGTGGAGTCAGCAGCAATAAGGGCCAGGTTCAATATCTAGGGGTTCCTTTTGACAAGACAACACTGAACTGGCTTGAGCCTCTACCCAGTAATCTGGGAAAACTACACACCATCCCTGGGCACCTGTAAGAGGCAATACTTCCCCTCTTGCAAGCGCTGAGTCAGTGTATGGAAAAGATAACTTTTAATAAAAGGGGAAAGGAACCTGCCATTAATTTGGGAAAACACCACAAGCATGATTTGAAAACATCTGACCATGAGCAAAACACCCACCCTACAGTATGTGATGGGCAGCATCACACCATACGGTGAGAGACTGAGGAAAAGGAAAGTCCAACAAACAAATGTCCCTTTAACACGCCACTCCCCTCTCCTTCCATTGCACCTCACTCTCAGTTGTTGTCAATGGTCAACAACAACCCAGAATTCAGAAGTTGTTTGCATGAGTTCACCTCCCACCCCAGGACGGGGTGGGGGGAGGGGGAAGGCGGGGAAGATGTCATGCAATGGCTCAGCAAAGCCATGTCATTCACTCTGCTTCGCTCATCCCGCCATTGCTCATTCTGCGGCTGTCAGCTGCTGTGCTGTCATTCACTCCACCCCTGCCCTTTCTACTGCAGCCTCTAGGATGTCTTGAAGTCCCACCACTTAATACTACTCAGGTCTACGGCCTAGCACTTAGATCTGGTTATCAGCCATTTCAGCACTACTGATCCACAACGAAACTCGTAATTGAATCTGAATCAGTTCTGTCCTTAAACAGTGGAGAGGGGGAGGGTCAAATGGTGTGTAGGACCCTCAGGCAAAGCCCACACCACCAGGCACAAACACCTGTCCCCATCCTTTCTCATCTCCACTGGGCTTTGGCACCTCTACATAGTAAGTTCAGTTCAATTCAGTGTGAACCCCCTCAATCAGGGCATGTCAAACACAGTTCTGTTGCCTTTTATTTATGCAACAAAGATAACAAAACTTTATTACCTCTGCACCCAATAACAAAGTGACTTGCAGTCCAACACCAGCCAAAAGAGATCACTGGGCAAAGCAGACCCATCATGCTGTGTACCTAGGCAGAGTGTGACAGTCTATGCAAACAAGGTCAGTTCCTGAAGTCTTCTCCCTCAGCTCATCACTAGATGTCAGGGGACAGCTCATTCAGACCCTGTTTACACTTGTAAGTTCTTTGGGCCAGAGTCTGTCTTTTTATTCTGTTTGTACAGCATCCAGCACAGTGGGGTCCTGCTCCATGACTAGGGCTCCTATGGGCTACAGTAATACA
Organism: Chelonia mydas; assembly: GCF_015237465.2. Lineage (NCBI taxonomy): Eukaryota > Metazoa > Chordata > Testudines > Cheloniidae > Chelonia > Chelonia mydas. Next base: position 85,635,174 of record NC_057851.1, on the reverse strand, counting down.
AATAACTAACATTAACTTCTCTATACTTTTGCTTTGGCACACTGAAAATTGAGGAGGAGGAAAGGTTACAAATAGTAGACTTGGGTTTGGAAAGTGCTGAACTGTTGTGTCAGCATTTTAACATTCCAAACAATTCAGAAATGTTTTTGGGTGCGGAAGCTTGAATTTAAAAAAGCAACTTTGTGAACTCTCTGTGTAGCCTTCTGCTTTCATGTCTTTTGCTGGCTAATCCACAGAGCAATGTTGTGCCAGGAGGACTTTGTTTTCCAGAATGTAAAGGAACTCAGTCTAAATATTTCTAAGGGCAGGCTTGTCACCTTACAATTTGCCCTAAGGTAGGGAGAGCATTTTGTTGAGTTGCCCCAGGAGCAGAGCAGAGAAAACCATAGAAGAAATAAGCTGCAGCAGCCCTTTCCCCTGCACAGCTTACTGCCCACTCTGTGGCAGTTCAGCTACCCTGACTGGCATGCTGGGGGCAGAGCCCTAACCACTCCCACCTGAGTGAGAAGGGAGTAACAGCCCCTTGGTACTCTGGCCCACAGTGTGAGTAGCCTGCAAAAGGGAGTAACAGAGTACTTTGCTCCAGTGCATGGTCAGATAGGCTTGCCCACAACTGATTTCTAATGAGGGAAAATGGTGAATGTCAGAAAGAAGAGGGGAGGTTATCCTGGGGATACTGCTTTGACAATCAGTTAGAAACATGGACACATAGACAAACCAATGGTAGAATTTCCAGTGGTGGTTGTTTTACCTATTTTCATAATGACAAAGGGCGAGGCTGTGATTCCTGGTAAGATACTATTCAAGGTGAGTAAAAGTAAACAGTAATATTAATAGGGTTGTTCCAGAATAAGCTGCTACTGGTCATGAATATGAGTATCACAGCAAGGCCTAAAATGTCTATTTTGCTATTGTTGTTTTCCTGCAAGGGCTCCTGGATCAGTAGATACCAAATTGTAGTAACACATCACTGGAGGTACATGAGCTGTTTTTTCAGAAAATAGAATCCAGTGATGCTGCACTGATAAATGTTACAAAGGTGGTAATCCAACTGCTGATGGAGTTTTAGCTGTGGCATGTTAGGTCTTAAAGTTTGCAATCCAGTGACCTAGATGATAAATGTAATATTGCTAGGGTGTATCAACTCAGACTACAGAAAGCAAAGTCAGTATTTTGCCTCTGAACTTAAATGCCATATGGACCTAGATGTCCTTTGGCAGCTCTCCTCATCACTCTTTTTCAAGACTCAATTCAGCAAGTGTTCTGTTTGTCCAATGACCTCTTTAGGAGAGACAGACACTAGTCACTAGAAGGACCACATCCTTGCTTCAATAAATCCCCTATTGAAATCAATAGTTTGAGTAGAGGGGGGCTGAATAGGACCCTTAAATAGTACACATTAAAGTATCACAAACTGCTTTTTCCTACTCCATATATTGTAGGAATCAATTTCAATTCCTCATAAATAGCATCCTTAGAGGTTTTTAAGGCCCTTTTTGATGAAGCCCTGGCTGGGATGATTTAGTTGGTGTTGGTCCTGCTTTGAGAAGGGGGATGGATTAGATGACCTCCTGAGGTCTCTTCCAACCCTCATCTTCTGTGATTGTGTGATTTACTTCACGAGCTCTTTCATAAAGAACCTCTCAGGAAGATCCCTCTTTTCCAAGTCTATTTTGGGCAGCTGGACTTCAGCAGACTCGCTATTCGTAGCCAGTTGATCCTTTCCTTTTGTCTGTTTCTACTCTAAAACGGCTTCCAGCACTAGGTAAAGTTTGCTGGCTGGCTTGGGTACATCCTGTAGGCAGCAGCTAATCCTAAGAAAAAAGATGTAGGCAGAGAAAGTCAGAAACTAAGGCAAAGTAGACTGTTTGGGATATATTCACCATCTAGAAAGAACTTCATCACAAATGAAAATAAGGTCTTTTTTTCAAGAGATAATGGCTTATGCATTCAGTTAAAAATGTGTGATAATACTGTGTGTAACAGTGACATGCACTCTGAGCACATCACAATGTAAGAAAGGTTTCACAAATATGAACAGGAAGATATTTGAAGGCATAAATGGACATTACCTGCACAACTCTCATTGTCTTTCAATGAGAAGTCTGGAAACTAACTGCCGTTTGTGCCTTTGAAAATCAACCCCATATTAATCTTTGACTCTATTCCTTACAATTGTCAGGGACAGACTTTGGATACTTGTTAATTTTGTTATTTTTGTGGTCCTACTGTTGCTGTGGGGAAGCTAGGTTGAAGTAGGAGTTGTATTTTACTCTGCAGGCACTAAGATTCATATTCTATCAGTTTTTGAAAGTCAAGACTTTAGGAATATATTAATAGTGTCCTCTTGACCTGCTAGTGAGGGAAAGAAACAAGATGGTAGCCATGAAGGGCCCCAGACTGCCAAAATGTTAGATTTAAGAAAACTTTTTGACTATCATTTAGTTTCTGCGTTTATGATGTTTTTCTTCCACTGCAATGTAAACAGATCCCACACAGTCACTTCAGTTCTCAGATTTAATTTATACAAGGATTAGGATATTTTCAGCAATAAACAATGCTTCTTTCATGGTTAGTTAACTTCACCTCTTGGTTTTGTTGTTGTTGTTGTTGTTGTTTTTTCATTCTTCATAGAGGATTATGTATCACAATTCTGGACTATTGAAGAATGGATTTTTTAAAAAAGCTTTAAGAAAATCTATACTATTTATTCTCAAAACACTAAAAAAATAAATAAATCTTGAATCCTAAAAAAGACCTTGAGACTGGAATAAAAAGCTTACTGACACTGTTCTCAGTGGTAGCTGATGACAGAACAAGGAGTAATGGTCTCAAGTTGCAGTGGGGGAGGTTTAGGTTGGATATTAGGAAAAACTTTTTTCACTAGGAGGGTGGTGAAACACTGGAATGGGGGTTACCAAGGGAGGTGGTGGAATCTCCTTCCTTAGAGGTTTTTAAGGTCAGGCTTGACAAAGCCCTGGCTGGGATGATTTAGTTGGGGATCGGTCCTGCTTTGAGCAGGGGGTTGGACTAGATGATGTCCTGAGGTCCCTTCCAACCCTGATATTCTATGATTCTGTGAAAGGAGACCTCTAAGCTTTCCTTGTGAGGGTATCAAAACAAAAAACAAGCTTTTTTGAGTCTGAAAAACCCAAGGCTCACAGGAGTACTGGAAGAATTGAGAAACATGCAGAGTCATAGAATCATAGAATAATAGAATCATAGAATATCAGGGTTGGAAGGGACCTCAGAAGGTCATCTAGTCCAACCCCCTGCTTGAAGCAGGACCAAGTCCCAGTTAAATCATCCCAGCCAGGGCTTTGTCAAGCCTGACCTTAAAAACCTCTAAGGAAGGAGGTTCTACCACCTCCCTAGGTAACGCATTCCAGTGTTTCACCACCCTCTTAGTGAAAAAGTTTTTCCTAATATCCAATCTAAACCTCCCCCACTGCAACTTGAGACCATTACTCCTCGTTCTGTCATCTGCTACCATTGAGAACAGTCTAGAGCCATCCTCTTTGGAACCCCCTTTCAGGTAGTTGAAAGCAGCTATCAAATCCCCCCTCATTCTTCTCTTCTGTAGACTAAACAATCCCAGCTCCCTCAGCCTCTCCTCATAAGTCATGTGTTCTAGACCCCTAATCATTTTTGTTGCCCTTCGCTGGACTCTCTCCAATTTATCCACATCCTTCTTGTAGTGTGGGGCCCAAAACTGGACACAGTACTCCAGATGAGGCCTCACCAATGTCGAATAGAGGGGAACAATCACGTCCCTCGATCTGCTCGCTATGCCCCTACTTATACATCCCAAAATGCCATTGGCCTTTTTGGCAACAAGGGCACACTGCTGACTCATATCCAGCTTCTCGTCCACTGTCACCCCTAGGTCCTTTTCCGCAGAACTGCTGCCTAGCCATTCGGTCCCTAGTCTGTAGCGGTGCATTGGATTCTTCCATCCTAAGTGCAGGACCCTGCACTTATCCTTATTGAACCTCATCAGATTTCTTTTGGCCCAATTTTTTATTATTATTATAATTATTTCTTATTGATAATTTGCCTTGATCATGCTAATTAGCTATTCCCTGTTTCATTCTGAATTTTCTGCATCAAACATTTAAATAAAGACATTATTTGGACTTGCAAGATTTTTTTCCTCTTGCTTTGGTATATTTCTTGTCAATATGCAAAATTTAACTTGTGCAAATTTTCACTGAAACTATCTATAGCTGCTTTAATATATTGTACTGTATTTGCCAGCTTTTACTCCAGCTGTAAAAACACCGTTATGGAATTTGGAGCAGAACATTTTCTTTCATGTTAAATGGAAATAAAGAAACATTAGTGTAAGATTTAGGCTGAGTAGTCAAGCATACAGAAGTCAGGAAATTCAAAAATTGAAGGTTTGCAGTGGACAGCGAACTCAGTTATTTGCACATCTTATATATTTTATGGCATAAATTGTTCAGTTTCATATTAACAGGGAAAACATTCATGTAAAATACTGTTGTACATATGTGCAATACAGCCTGATTAATTTTGCTTTACAAACAAGAAGTGAGCTAACAAAGGTGTGCAAATCCAGAGCTAGTTTAGCTTAGGGTTCAGAACCAGTGCTTGTTTTGGAGTCTACAACCGTGAAGCCTCATGAGCTGTTCTCCTGAGACTTTGGTCCAAAATGTAAGGAATCTTATAGTAATAAAACGCCTAACCTCCTCTGAAATTTAAATGGCTTATATTTGAAGTACTGGTTTTGTTCCATTGTAACTTGTTGGGGTGCCTGATATTTTTTTTAAAAATGTTTGATTTCTCAGTCTTCGTGAACTTCTACTACCACTTTGGGGAAAGGATTGTTGTTTGCGTGTTTTCTGTATTTGCATAATTCAGCTGAAATCTGGAAAATAATTTTTTTTTTTTGGCTAAGACCAACTATGGAAAATGTCAGCCAAAGGACAATTTGTTTGAGAAAGTTAACATCTGAAAAAGTCTTAGAATGGAAACTGGAACTCAGACTTAATTTTAGCAGTTGCTATTTACAGATTTTATAACATCACCGTAGTGTTTACATGTATCTCAGCGGGGAAAGAGTTGGTTTCAATAAAGTAAGGTCATCTTTGCACCTTTCCCATAAGCCAGAGCCAAATCAAACAAAGGGTCTCTTTTGGAGGTCCTACAGTTTGCAGGTTAGGACTCTGAATCTACAGTACCCCCCACTCCAAGGGAGAAAAGGGAAGTGTGAACATTCCCATGCTGCCCAACCACTCCCCTTGAGGTACAGGGAGAAAGGCTGCTAGATGCCTTCCTAACCGCTTTTTGGGTCTACTGGGGAAAGCCAGTATATACCTCCCAACTTGTAGCAACCTGCCCATGAGCTCAACATCAGTTTTTAAATGGTTAAACAATAAACAAACTCAGATTTTGACTGCCGGTACTTTTAAACTAGCAAACAAATGAAAGGTAGCTGTTTGGTCACAGTATTCTAAGCAAAGGCTCCTGACTTAGTTCTAGGTTATTACTGAGATTCTCCTTTCCTGTCCCAGAATTCCCCTGGAGAGGAACCAGGCAATCCTTCTTAACTGGCCCGCTGGCTCCTGGCTGGTCAGTGTCTCCTGCTGAGCCTTCAGAGAACAGTCTTATTGGTTCTCCAGCCAGATCAGGTTTTCCTTAAACAGGAGGATATCAAGCCACCAATGGATAGAGGAAATTGAGGAGGCCAGGGGATGGAGGAGGCCTGATAAACCCCATCAGATGACTGTTCAGGATTGTCTAGGAATAGATGGGATGTTCCCTAGGGGTGAGCAAAGTCTCTTGCATTCATTTCTGCTTTACATACTCATTAATACATCTTCTGGGATGAAGGAGATCCAGAAAGGATCTCCTTGAGCCCAATGCTTATTGCCCTTCAAAACATGAAGTCACTCCACTGATTTGAACTGAGTTACTCTGGAGTTATACCAGTACGAATAAGAGCAGAAGTTAGCCCACTGAATATTTATTTATGTTCTACATACAGATGCTACAACAAAGATAATGGCAAACTAGCCATTCTGTATGGGAACATTACAAAATATTTTATATCATCTAATATTTCTTTACTTTTCCTGATCTGCAGAGTATTCAGATAATAGCAAACAATTTTCTGAAATCAAAGAGCTACTGACTGCTTTTATGGCTGTCATCTACCCTTTTCATTCAAGGAAGCATAATTTTCTCCTTTAAGGCAGCAGACTTTGTGCCTTAGGCTGGGCATGAATCAACAAGAAATGTTATAGTTCATACTGTAATTTTATAAACTACCATGTTGGGGAAAATAGAGTTTAAGCTGTAATCTATGATGCAGTTACTTTTCCTCCTAGGAAAAACTGAGTAATGGGCAAGACAACTTCAGTGCACAGTTGCCAACTTTCATGCAGTAAATAAGCACCCCGACTTTCACAATTAGCCAAAAATCAAGCTAATTTCAAAACAAGGCCAAAATAAGCCAATCCCTAACAACTCCAACACTCTATGTGACTCGATCCCACAGCGTGCAGTCTGGGACTGTGGTGCCCCTGACTCTCTCCACCTCCTTGGCCCTCTTGCCCCTGCTTGCCCCTGTTTGCCCCCTCTTGCCCCTACTTGCCAGGAGCTGAACCAAAAACAAGAAGCAACAAGCTACAACAAGCAACAAGTTACAAGCCAAACAAGCAACAAGCTACAAGCCAAAAACTAGCCAACAAGTAATTCACAAGCCAATTAAGCCAAAAACAAGCCCAATTTCTACATTTTTTTGCACAGGTTTGCATCTCTGCTTTAGTAGGCTTTTGGTGATTTGTTTTCTCAACCTCTGGAGGAGTATGGGAGTTTGATAAGTTTCTCTTGGATAACTCAACCAGGGACATCCCTCTGCTCTCTGTTGTAAAGGTTAGAGAGATGGTTTCTGGAAAGCATGGAAGGATACTCCCTAGCACACTGCATCACAGTGAAGTTTAGAAATAGCTTTTAAACAAGTTAATATAATAGATTTTTCAACTATGGTTAGTATACTAAAATAATTGATAGAATTGTGTATGCATATACACACACATTTATTTTCAACAGCAGTAGAATAATTTAGGCACCACTCTCTCACAAATGGTTTGATATGATATCAAGAAGAGCCATGCAACTGATATAGAATAAAATTCAACCTAGTCAAAAGCCATTAATAAAAGTTATGATCCATACACACAGGAGTGCCGTTAAGACACTAACCTTTATTTCATAGCTCCAGTGGTTACAAAGGATTATAACCCTGCCACATGGCTAGGGTTTGTAGCTACTGATTTAAGGCTATTGATACATCTTTCCTTTTTTGAAAATCAATTGCAAATAATACATAATAACTATCAGTGGAACACTAATTTGCTCAAAATGAGCTGTTTTGTCACAGCTGTAATGTTTCACTGCAACATATTAGTTTTGATGACCTTTTTATTGGGAAGGTTTTTGGGATCCAGAACACTCTAGTCACACTCTAGAGACCCTCGCACTCTCGCCCAGTGCTTAGGACACAGATCAGAGGGAGACTCAGGTTCAGATTCTAGTTCTGCTTGATTAAAAGTAGAGTTTTTCATCCTAGATCACTCTGAATCAGGGAGAACAGGAACTTTAACCTTCGTCTCCCTCACTCCATGCTAGTACCACACCCACCAGGCTATGTACTCTGAGCATCTCACACTTACTCACTTTCTCTATCTCTGTAACCAGAGAGCTCTGGACCCCAAAAATCTTCCTGAACTGAAAAGCTCAGATTTCAGTCCAAAACTGGCCATTATGACACAATCCATTTTTGCAAAGATGTTCAAAAGGTTTTGTTTCCAGTACAATGCAGAACAAAAATAAAGTTTGAATCCTAAAAAGTTGCTGTGAAATGGAATTATCTTCCAGACAGCCACAGACTAATACAAGCATTTGGGACCACATAATTTGAGATGTCTAGGGAGGAGGTCAGAGTAGGTGACCTGAGCCTCCTGACACATAATAAGATCATTCTGCCTTATAGGAAACTGTCAATAACTATTTTCTTTGACCCACAACATTTCAGGATCAAATAGCCACTTCCTCATCCCAAAGATTTTTCCCTGCAGTAACTTATTTGGCTGTTGAGATGGATCTGCCATGTGAAACCTGTGTTTGCTGTTTCTAATATTTGTCATTGTCAGTATTGGACTGGGCCAGTGTTAGTTCTGTCCATATGCAGCAGCACTGTCAAAAGCAATCTTCCCCTTGATTATGTCTAGATTACTCCTGTTCATCCTGCAAGACTGACCTTCTAAGGTGTGGCTTATGGCCAATGCTGCATATGGCATAGCTGTTGCCTTGACAATTTACCAGACCACTTTCTCTTTTAAATCTAACATTATCTGCCACTGCTAGTCAGAGTAATCCTTTAACATTCAGGTCAAAGCATTTCTTCTGTTATAGTTGCCTGGCATATAGCTCTTTCCTAGCTACTTTCATTCACAGATTCCAAGGCCAGAGCATTGTGATCATGTCGTATAATACAGGCCATAGAACTTCTCCAAAATATATTCTAGGATTCATCTTTTAGAAAAAACATCAAATCTTGATATATAAATTGTCAGTGATGGAGAATCCACCACAAACCTTGGTATATTGTTCCACTGGTTAATCTCTCACTGTTAAAAATGTATGCCTTATTTCCTGTCTGAATTTCTCCAGCTTCAACTATCTGGCCTTTGGATTATGCTATATCTTTATCTGATTAGACTGGAGAGCCCATTATTAAAAGTTTGTTCCTCTTGTAGATACTTATAAACTGTAATCATATCACCCCTAAACTTCTCTTTGTTAAGCTAAGTAGATAGACTCAAGGAGCTCAATCACTATAAGGCATGTTTTCTAATCTTTTAATCATTCTCATGGCTCTTCTCTGAAACCGCTCCAATTTATCAACTCCCTTCTTGAATTGTGGGCACTGGGACTGGACACAGTATCCCAGCAGTGGTCACACCAGTGCCAAATACACACATAAAATAACCTTCCTACCAAGAATTTCATTAGCCCTTTTGGCCCCTGTGAAGTCATGTTCAGCTGATTATCCAATCCCACCCCCCAATCTTTTCCAGGGGACTACTTGCCAGGATAGAGTCCCCCATCATGTAAGTATGGCCTATATTCTTTGTTCCTTGATATATACATTAGCATTTAGCTATGCTAAGACTGATATTGTTTGCTTGAGCCCAGTTTACCAAGTGATCCAGATCACTCTGTATCAGTGAATTGTCCTCTTCATTATTTACCATTCTCCCAATTTTTGTGTCATCTGAAAACTTTATCAGCAATTTTTTTTCTTCCAGGTCATTAATAAAAATGCTAAATAGCACAGGACCAAGAACCAGTCCCTGCAGGACCCCACTAGAAACACACCCACTGTATGATGATTCCTCATTTACAGTTACATTTTGAGACATATCAGTCACCCATTTTATAATCCATTTAATGTGTGCCATGTTAATTTTATATTTTATAGCGTTTTTTTTTAACAAAAACTTCTGTGGTTCTGTCAAATGCCTTACAGAAGTCTATCAACACTATTAACTTTATCCACAAAACTAGTCTAATCAGAAAAAGTATATCAAGTTAGTTTGACATGATCTGTGTTCATTGGCATTAATTATATTACCCTCCCTTAATTCTTTATTAATTGAGTTCCATATCAGGCACTACATTATCTTGCCTGAAATTGATGTCAGACTGAGAGGCCTATAATTACCCAAGGCATCCCTTTTACCGTCTTAAAATATTGGCACAACATTAGCTTTCTTCCAGTTTCTGGAACTTCCCCTATTCAAGGCTTATTGAAAATCAACACTGATGGTCCAACAAGCTCTTTAGCCACCTTTTTCAAAACTCTTAGATTCAAGTTATTCTGGCCTGCTGATTTCAAAATGTCTAACTTTAGTAGCTGTTGTTTAACATCCTCCTGAGATACTAATGGAATGGAAAGAGTGTTATCATATGCTATGATTACATCATCTGTTTTTCCTCAAATACAGAACAGAATTGTTTATAGACCCCTTCTGCCTTTTCTGCATGATTTTTGATAATGCTACCGTTTCTATCTAGTAATGGACCAATGCCAATTCTAGGATTCTTTTTGTTCCTAATATACTTTTAAAAAATCCTCCCTATTTTCATTAACGCTGCTGCACATAGATTTCGCCTTATATCCCATTTGCTTCCCTTATCAATTTTCTACAATTCCTAGTTTTGGGTTTATACTTATTACTACTAACTTCCCCTTTTTTCCATTTGTTTATAGCTGCTTTCACTTCTCTAAATTAGGTTGTTGTTTTTTTTAATCAATATCGCCTTCTCCCCCCATTATATCTAAAATATATCACTATTCTGGACTCTATTCTGTTTCCACATTATAAATGTGACCAAGTTATGCTCACTTGTACATAAGTTACCATTAATTTTTTTAAGTCTGTGATCAGTTCCTCTTTATTTATCAACATGAGACCTAATATAGAATTCCCCTATGTTGGATGCAACAGTTTTTGATTTAGGAAATTGTCATCTCTGTGCATATACTTAAAGATTAAGATCCCAATCCAAAACACATTTAAGACAAAGAAAAGACTCTCATTGATTTTAATAGGCTCTGGATCATTGGTTAATTATCTTTGGCTCAAATAGCCTATTAAATGTTGGCAGTAAGGTTTTATCACTGAAAAAGAATACCAGATTTCTGATTTAATAAACCATTCTTGAACCTTTTTACTTTATTTAACTAGTTCTAGTAGTGGCTAATGCTGGTTAATTGCTGGTCTTTGGTGACTGATGTCTTATCTATTCCCTTTGATCATAGCAGACTGCAGATGCTCACATCTCTGGTTGAGGCATGCAATGTAATGGAAAAAAGTAGATCTTCTGAATCTAAGGAGAAGGGTAATTAACACTTAAAATGGGAGGAATAGCTGCATAAAAGGAGAGCACTTTATTTTAAGTGTCCAATTTAATTAATTCAGCTGGTGTTCGTGGCAAGAGCATTGATCATAATGAATTAATTTGATATTAATGTGGATGTCATATGTACTTCCACAGGAATGCCATTGTAATTCAGTATTAGCTAAATGTACCATTCAAAGAAAGTGTTACTCATAAAAAGGTTGGGTTGGTGCATCTGAATTTGTTTTATATTCTTTTTGGTAATTAGAGAATATTTATGGCGCAGATGAAAGTTAAAGGTTTTGAATCTGCTAAGGAGGCATAAAATGTCTTCACTTGCCAATTTAACACTATTTAAATTGGTTGGATTTTGCCCTTTTGTGATCTAAATCTTGGAGAATTAGCTAAAATAGTGGTATTCGAACAATCAAAAGCAGTAAAAAGAAGTGCACCAAGTTGCTGTAATATGTGATTAGCTTTGGCTTTTGTGCCAGCATTGTGCATTCTTTCTAGTCACTCTCTCTTCTGCTATATCTCTGCCATTTAACAAATATATACTTGTTGTCTCTTTTCTCTAATAAAAGTCTGAGCAAAATTATGCTTGCTAAAACAATAGTTCTAAATAAGGTACTTGGAGCTGTCAATACTATACGTCTCAGTTCAGTTATGTTGCTGTACATATCTTGGCTGTACAATAACCTACCTAAGCAATCAGAGAAAATCCTTACTTGGTGTAAAATCAGCATTACCCACATTCACTTTTAGTGAAACTTCAGTGATTCTCATCAGCTGAGGATCTGGCCCATAGATTGTTCACATATAGAACACATTTGGGGCAGATTAAGTCCTGCTGTAAATTGGTACATCTCCACTGAAGGTACTATGGCTGAATATGTCCCATGTTGATCTATTTTTTTTATTTATTATTTCAGTAGGATTGTGCCTGAGTGAGCACTATGTAAAAAATAAAGCCCTGACCCTACATGCTGTTCCATGTGGACATATCTTTGTGCCTATGAAGAATTCCACCAAATTTAGTGGGGCTCTATGTAGGCACAGAAGTCAATGCACATACAGCAGCTTGCAAGATCAGGCCTTGGTAAGAACTTTAGAATTTGGCCATATTTGTGTACAGTGGTTGATCTTTTGTTTCCCTTTGCTAATTTAGATATTCATCTTTTGTAGATTGTTTGAAACATGCTTTTATACATGCTTTCCAGATTCCTAAGGAGTCAGTCAAGACGCAAATACGTGTGTCAACTGTCACACATATAGACCATACTCAGCACACTGATTGCACTCAATCAGTCTCCTGTGGGTTTGCAGAGCCTCAAATCCTGCTCCCTCGGAACAAAAAGCTGTGTGAATCACAGCACCTAGCAAAATAACCCCCCAAATCATCAGTTACTAGAAAAATAAGCTGCCACATAAATGTCACAGTACCAAATACGAAGAACTTCTGGCAGGAAGATGAAAGCCTGTATGGAAGTATATATTTGTTCAATTCTTTCTCTTCCAGAAACACCCGAGAAGTTATAACCAAAGCAAAAACAGTGTAAGTAAAATGGGGTGTAAATATTCATTTTGTGCGGACCTGTTGGGAAGCTTTGGGTACAGCATATTTTACACATTAGGGTAAACTCAAACTTTCTGAAGTCAATGGCCATTTTCCTTTTGGAGTAGGAGTAATGGAGGGGGGGGATCAGCCTTTCTGAAATGATGATCAATACAACTTTTTTGTAAAAAATGCATTTTACGAGAAAATTCAGGCATTTTGTAGGTAGCACTGGACCAACAGTAAACACAAAATTTTGAATATTCAAATATTTAAAAGTATTCGCTTCACATTTATCTGTCTCCCTTTTGCATTCATTTTTCATGAATTTTCTAGTCAATGTCATGAACGTTAACTGAAAAAGTGAATTTGAAGTGCTGTTAATTTACTATAGTAGTGTCAGAGGCCCTGTTTGTGCCATCGTGGTAGGCATTCTATATACACGTAGCAAACAGACAGACCTTGCTCCAAAAAGCTTACTGCCTATGAACATTACAAAATATTCACAGAAGACAAATTTTGTATTCATAAGTGCAAGTATTCTCATTGTTATGCTCATCCAATCAGGCCATGCAAATATGTCGCATGACCTGCATGCCCAAAATTTGAATTCTCAAAAGCCATTCATTAACAGACCAAGAATTATTCAGTGAAATTGTTTGGAGAATAACTTAGGATAAGTAATCATAGAGACATAGGGTTAGAAGGGCCCCAAAGGGTCTAAACTATCCAAGACAGATGGCTATTCAGTCTCCTTTTGAAAACCTCCTGTGAAGGAGCTTCCACGACCTCCCTCAGCAGTCTGTTCCATTGTCCATTGTTCTTACGTTAGGAAGTTTTTCCAGAGATTTAATCTACACCTGCTGTGCTGTTTGAACCCACTGCCTCTTGTCCTGCCCTCTGTGGCAAGAGAACAAATTTTCATCTTTTGTGGCAGCCTTTCAAATATTTGGAGACCACTATCATGTCTCCCCCTTAATCTCCTTTTTTCCAAACTAAACATACCCCTTTCCTTCAGCCTTTGCTCATATAGCTTGCATTCCTTCCCTTTGATCAACCTGGTCGTTTACCTCTGGATCCTTTCCAGTTTCTCTAAATTCTTTCTGCACATTGGTGACCAAAACTGAATACAGTACTGTAGCTGAAGCCTAACCAGCACCAAATAGTGGCAAATCCCTTAATTTGCATGCTATGCCTCTATTAATGAAACCAAAAACTGCATTTGCTTTTTTTTTTTTTTTTTGCTGACTCAAGTTGAGGTTGTGATCCACAACTCCTAGATCCTTTTCAGCAGTACTGCTGCCAAGCCAGTTATCCCCTATTCTGTATTTGTACATTTGGTTGTTCTTCCCAAAGTATAGTACCTTACATTTGTCTTTGTTGAATTGTATTTTGTTGTCTATAGCCCAGTTCTCCAATTTATCAAGATCCCTTGGAATTTTAGCTCTATCCTCTAAAGTGTTTGCAATGCCCCCCCCCAGCTTTGTGTCATATGCAAACAGGATCAGTAAGCTCTCTAGTCCTACATCCAGGTCATTAATAAAGATGTTTAATAACACCAGACCCAGAACAGATCCCTGTGGAACCTCACTTGAGACCTCCTTCCAATCTGACATCATTCCATTAATAGTTACTCTTTGTTTGTGGTTGTTTAACCAATTATGTTTCCACTTAATGGTAGTTCCGCTGAGACTGAATTTCTCCAGCTTACTTATCAGAATGTCATGTGGGAATGTGTCAAAAACCTTGCTAAAGTCCAGGTATTTAATGCATCTAAGGAAATCATGATTCATTTCCAGATATTTTATGATCATAAAAAGGAAGTGGCATTCATATAAGTTTATTAATGACAATTTATTTCCTCAATTCTATTTGGAGACTACTTTGAACTACACTTTGATAACTTCTGTCAGAGAAAATATTTTCACTAGTGTTCAAATTGTGTTAGGCAGAGAAACCTGTTTAAAAAAATATTCTTGCTAAAATGGCACTAATACTGTTTCAGACATCCGAACAGACCTACCTGTGTTAAGGTTTAAATATGATAATGCTGTAACTTCACAAGCTCTTTTTTTTTTTTAGTTTTTACCTGAAATATCACAAATCTTGAAAGATTAGTTGGTTTTGAAAGATGTTTGACATCATAAGCTGAAATTTCTCTAGAAAGGAAACTCATGAAATATTTTGGCTGCAACCGAACAGGGAAATTGGGCTTTTCTAATTTGGGATCTAACCTAAAATCCAAACCATGGGAATGCTGGTGTATTAATTTTAGAAGCCAAGAGGTTTCTGAACTGTAGGTTCCTGATTTATCCATTTTATATCAAGTAAATATATTTTCACCATAGAGATCCCACTTGCCACTTAAAGGCAAGATCACAAGACAATAACTGCTTCACTTATTTTAGCAAGTAGCTAATATGTCATTTCCAACACTATTACAACTGAAAATATAAAATAGAAAAATAACTTCATTTAAATAAAGGAACAGATTAAGTCAATTAAGACAGATAACAAAACAAAACATTGAAATACACGCTTTCAGTTATAACAGCTGCACACTATACATGACTGAGTTTTTGCTGCAACATTGTCTTAAAAGAGCCTCCTACATGTATTTAGCAAAACAGAACTCAGAGCTTCATTGGTCAAAAGCCCTCTGGGGAAAGGAATGTTTTCCTATATTTGATTTCACTTTGTTCATCTGTCTTAACCATTTGCTTGACATGTTAAATTTTAATCAGATGATAGAGTATTCAGATGCCTGCCTAGATGTCTTGGGGCCTTCTATCAAATAAGTAGAGAAACTCTAAGAGAAAAGACTTTAAAATATAGTGAGGGATTCTGAAGATCTTAAAATCATACTAGCCTATTCTTCTGTCAAGATACTTATATGTGTGATTAATATTAAGTTTTTTGAATTCATATTGAGGAGATTATATACCCACTCAATGTCAGAACTGCTGGAATAATCACATATTTCAGAAACAGGTATTTTGACTACATTGAAGAAGCCAGTTGTGTCTCCTCATTTTACAGTTCTATGTAGAACTGAGCAAATAATTTACTCAGCAAATTAAGTTTCTTTTTCAAATCGCATAATGTCTACGAGCGGATCACGAGTTTTTTGAATATTTATCATTCAAATTACTTAAATTTTTCATTTTTTTAGGAATTTTTGGATGGATTGATCAATTAGTTATGAGTATCCATCTGAAATGTAACCATGTTCATTGGTTATCATTGGTAACCTAAATCAGATGATATTGTTTCTGTTCTCTAATTGGCTGACCATAACTGCTTTAAGCAGGGGGAGGACTTGGGGCAGGGGAAAAAACCCACTCTGAGGGAGAGATACCAGTAGCAGATAAGCAGATTTAAGGAATTCTAGAGGGGAAAATAATCTTTTCCTTTCCGTGACACACAGGACTTGCACAAGGTATCTTTCCTAGAAAAACTAGACCACTGAAAACTTATTGGTTTGGTGCAGATCTTAAATTTAATTTTCTCACATCAACTTCTCACAAAGTAATTGCATGCACATTTGTTGTAGTAATTGTGAAGGGAGGGTGGAATCAGATCCCTCCCTGGCTTGTTTAATTGTTTTTTTCACTAGGTTGTAGTGAAGAGTTTTGGGGAAACTGCCTGAAGACTAAGAACACAGTGTCCAGTGTTATATATTCTGGTGCAGGAAAAACTCAGTTGCTTGAATGGTTATTGTGAGCAAACATATAAAAGACAGCAACCTGGATAAAGGGACTTCATTATTAAATATGAATGAGTACATGCAGAATTTTTTGGAAGCATTCATCCATTTATCTCTAGTTTTTAAATAATCAGGCATTCAATTTTTATCAGATACCTTAATACAAAGTGAATAGCACATATATATGGGTGAGAGCCTCAGCTTGTAAACCTCCTTGACCTCAAAGGAATTTAGCCAATTTACACCAGCTAAGAATCTCACCCATAACAGTTTACAAGTATTATATACAATATCAAAAATAGCAGCAAAGGGCACCTCCTGTTTCAATGAGGGTTTCATATACAACATTTCTGGAGAATATTTGGGCTAGTCTCTCAACTCGTGTAGAACAGCATATCTCCACTGACTTCAATGGAGTTTTCCTGGTTTGCACCCTAAGGACTTGGCCCTTTATATTACATTTCAATCCCTGCATACTATTAGCTAGAGAATGGTTGTTTCCTTTGTCTTGAAGCCACATTGTGTCAAAGTTGTGAATACTTAATAGTTAACAGATACATTAAAGTTACTTTGGGTGAATGTAGGTTTTCTGCTTTATATGCCTGCATTATACTCTCAACTATTGCTCTAGGAATAAGAGTTTATCTGTAGATGTATATACCATGCACTACCAACTCCAACTGTAACGTTAAATATGTATTTACCCTTAAGCTTATAGAACTGTCACCTTAAAACTCATATGAAATATAACAGTAGAATTTTACTTTTGCCAGGAGAGTGATTTCCCAAGCACCATCTGCTTACTAATATCACCTAACAAAATTAGGATTGCCAATTACTTGTGCAATTATCAAATCATATTCCTCATGGAAAGACAACAGTTCCTTGTGTTTTGCTCTTATTGTGCATAGAGGAGGGATGATTTTCTATAACGGAGAATCAGTCAAACAAATGGACTGCTATTTTCATTTTCAAATAATATTGCTCCTTCCTAAAAGGGAGGAATCAATTTCATTTTGAATTACATTACCAACTTTATTAGGGCATGGATGATTACTCACCTGTGCAAAGCTGCAGGTTGACAACAGATGAAACAAACTCAGATGCAGGATTTTGAAGATTTATAGAGGCATCACAGTGGCCTGCGAGTTGTTTTCCTTTGAGATTATCGAGAGCGTTAAGAGATGAGACAATCAGATCATAGGATTGAAATAATGAAATCCCAAATGAGAAATGTTTCAAATTAAGTCTGAAAATCTTTGTTGATTCTCTTTTCTTTGTCTTCTGTCAAAACAAGAGAGATTCACACTTACAAAGAAGATACAAAAAATAAAACTAGCAAAACTCTGCACCGGTGCTCAGTGGAGGGCAGTGGTGCTGCTGGTATATTTGAGGGGTGGAATGGGGATTGCCAACCTCCTTTGTTTGTGCTCCTGTGCACAAGAGTTAGATGGTATCACAGTCCTTGCATCCAGGCTAGTACCTAGAGTGGCACTAGGCTTGCCAAAGGAAGAAGTGCAGGAAGCGATGTACTTCTGAATGAATTATTCTCCCAGCATTTGTTTTCTCACCTAATCTACATTACATTGTCTGAGATATTTGTAGGCTTGTGTAATGATTCACTGTCTAACTTCCACAACCAAATAGCCTTATAGGCTGATCAATTTTTTCCTCAAAACTCTTATTTCTCAGTGGCCTTAGAGTGCAACATTTATAAAACAAACAAAGGAATAATAATAATAATAAAAGTCTGGGTTATTGCAAGAGGGAGGAAGTGGATATAGCATCTTCCTTGGTCCCAGCCCCTCCCACCCCCTTCTTTCCTCCTAGCATAATTATATGGAATGTTCTGCTGCCTGCCTCCTGAGGAGATTGATTGACCCACAGTCTCCAACCATAGATATTATGAGTCTGCATCCTCTCACAATAGCAGAAAGTACATCTTATGGACATATATTCTATTTCTGAGTACTTTACTCAGAGGCACCAAGCCTAAAGAGAGGCCAAGCAACACACAACACTCACAAGTGTTTTGTAAAAACATAACTAATCTGCTGAGGTTTCAGGCAAGTGGAAGTCACAATCACTTTGCAGGTGTTTCCTCCCAAGAAGCCATATCTCTGGAATGTGGTAGAGCACTACCAGAAACAACATGGCTGCAGTAACTCCTCAAGCTTTTATGAGAGAAGTTCCATTCCTGGAAGTACAGAGATGAGTTTGTATGGGCCCTAGATAGTTAATTTTTAATGACTTTGCATGTGGAAATCAACATTTTTGAAATCATGGGTTTGATTCTCTCCTGTGCCCAGGCTCTGCTTACTGCAGGACGCAGAAAGGAGGGATCAACAGGGAACTGATTCTTATGGCCAGCCCCAGCAAAGAGATAGAGCCACTTCCTAGCAGCTAACTTCTTCCACTGACACAGTCCTGATTAGACCCTGCACCAAGGTAGGCTTGCTGTGACCAAGCAGAGTGCCGCTGAGCCCACACCCTTCCACCTCTTACTCTGAAGAATGGTACAGCAGGTGCAGGGGCCCAGAGACAGTCCCTTTGCACCATCAAAGAGTTGTCTTCAGACAGGGGAATTCTCTGCAAGCCATTTGTGGTCTGTTTCTAGCCCCTTTGAGCCAAGTGGCACAAAGTTGCCAGATCTGAAGATAGTATCCATCCCCATATACTTTGACATCTGGTATCACATTGCCGTTCATTCCTCCTGTTTTACTTGCATGTAACAAGTATTCAGTTGTCTACATAAATGTGACTGGTTAAATGAGTTTTCTTCTATGAATACATATTCCCCAGTTATTTTCCTATCTTTATGTTGCAAACACCTATGCTATGTTTCATGTACACTTTTTTTTATTCTGCATGAAGCACATTTGCAAGAGTTATTTTGCCATAAGATATATCCAGATGCTATCAGAATGAAGAACTGAAGCCACTTTGCTCTAGGCAATAGACTGGGTAAAGAGTTAATCAAACTGTGTACTATGATTCCTGTTTTAAAACAAAGAAAAGTAGCAAGCCATTCGGTAGCACCTGAACTACCTGAAAAACTTGTGGTAGATATGGGCAGCTCAAAGAATTAAAGTTAGAGCCATCAATTAATGGCAACATGTATTCCTGAATGTGTTCACAAATCATATTCATGCTGCGATTCAGATTCATGCCTCTCTTTATTTTTTCTTGAACAATCAGATGATCAGTTTTTGTTTGTCCAAATGGTTGCATAATGGCTGCTATTTATACAAATACCCATATTTGTGCATGAACAAAGAGTATTCATTATGCATTATTCACAATTCACCGTTCATTTTCTTCTGTTTAAAAACTTTGAAGTGTCCAGTCATGGAAGAGAAACAATGTCATATGTACAAGATGACCAGTCAGACATAGTGAATACCTTGAAAACATACTAACAGCCTTTGAATAGGGAAAAAAATAGCTACGGGATGTGGTGTGAAATAACGAGTGTATTTTTAAAATATGGGACACATTGTCAATCTATATTTGAGAGGTAGACAGTACAGATTATGTCTAGAAGAAATAGAAAGGAACATAAAGACTTTTAAGCATGAGATTTTCAAAAGGGTTCAGTGTTGGCCTTTTACTCTCACTGAAGTCAATGAGAATTTTGCCATTGACTTCTTTGGAAACAGATTTAGGCTAACATGGAGCACTTTTTAAAATCTCAGCCAAAATTGATAGCTCTAAAGATTTCATTTACATGTGGAATGTTTCTGAGTTGACAAGTCCATGGGGCTGGATGCGCTGCATCCAAGGGTGCTAAAGGAGTTGGCGGATGTGATTGCAGAGCCATTGGCCATTATCTTTGAAAACTCATGGCGATTGGGGGAGGTCCCAGATAACTGGAAAAAGGCTAATGTCGTGCCCATCTTTAAAAAAGGGAAGAAGGAGGATCCGGGGAACTACAGGCCAGTCAGCCTCACCTCAGTTCCTGGAAAAATCATGGAGCAAGTCCTCAAGGAATCAATTTTGAAGCACTTAGAGGAGAGGAAAATGATCAGGAACAGTCAGCATGGATTCACCAAGGGCAAGTCATGCCTGACTAACCTTCTATGCCTTCTATGATGAGATAACTGGCTCTGTGGATGAGGAAAAAACAGTGGACATGTTATTCCTTGACTTTAGCAAAGCTTTTGATACGGTCTCCCACAGTATTCTTGCCAGAAAGTTAAAGAAGTATGGGCTGAATGAATGGACTATAAGGTGGATAGAAAGCTGGCTAGATTGTTGGACTCAACGGGTAGTGATCAATGGCTCCATGTCTAGTTGGCAGCCGATAACAAGTGGAGTGCCCCAAGGGTCAGTCCTGGGGCTGGTTTTGTTCAATATCTTCATTAATGATCTGGAGGATGGTATGGATTGCACCTCAGCAAGTTTGCAGATGACGCTAAATTGGGAGGAGAGGTAGATATGCTGGAGGGTGGAGATAGGATACAGAGGGACCTAGACAAATTAGAGGATTGGGCCAAAAGAAATCTGATGAGGTTCAACAAGGACAAGTGCAGAGTCCTGCACTTAGGACAGAAGAATCCCATGCACCGCTACAGACTAGGGACCGAATGGCTCGGCAGCAGTTCTGCAGAAAAGGATCTAGGGGTTACAGTGGACGAGAAGCTGGATATGAGTCAACAGTGTGCCCTTGTTGCCAAGAAGGCCAATGGCATTTTGGGATGTATAAGTAGGGGCATTGCCAGCAGATCGAGGGACGTGATCGTTTCCCTCTATTCCACATTGGTGAGGCCTCATCTGGAGTACTGTGTCCAGTTTTGGGCCCCACACTACAAGAAGGATGTGGAAAAATTGGAAAGAGTCCAGCGGAGGGCAACAAAAATGATTAGGGGACTGGAGCACATGACTTATGAGGAGAGGCTGAGGGAACTGGGGATGTTTAGTCTACGGAAGAGAAGAATGAGGGGGGATTTGATAGCTGCTTTCAAATACCTGAAAGGGGGTTCCAAAGAGGATGGATCTAGACTGTTCTCAGTGGTAGCAGATGACAGAACAAGGAGTAATGGTCTCAAGTTGCAGTGGGGGAGATTTAGGTTGGATATTAGGAAAAACTTTTTCACTAGGAGGGTGGTGAAGCACTGGAATGCGTTACCTAGGGAGGTGGTGGGATCTCCTTCCTTAAAAGTTTTTAAGGTCAGGCTTGACAAAGCCCTGGCTGGGATGATTTAGTTGGGGATCGGTCCTGCTTTGAGCAGGGGGTTGGAGTAGATGACCTCCTGAGGTCCCTTCCAACCCTGATATTCTATGATTCTATGATCACTAAAACATTTTGGTCAATTAATAATGGTTAAAGCAAGAACTTTAAATCTGTTATAGGAGCTACGATCATACCGCCC
This sequence comes from Chelonia mydas, assembly GCF_015237465.2. Lineage (NCBI taxonomy): Eukaryota > Metazoa > Chordata > Testudines > Cheloniidae > Chelonia > Chelonia mydas. The sequence goes on along the minus strand of NC_057851.1, from coordinate 85,613,606 downwards.
TATGAGCTGCCAGCAAATAGGAGCCACACAGAGTATTACATTTGGGATAATACTGTCTTAGCAGAAAAAAATAAATGCTGCTGCTTGGAAAGTGGATATTACTCCTCTCCTGTTTAGGATATTTACATAATCTAGCAGCAGGTGGTTGCTTGTTTGTATTATACATATAATCTAGTCTAATGCTGCTTATTATCTTTGTGACTACAACTGGGAGAAGTGTGCATTGCAAACAATTTATTCATTGAAGTTAACTCTTTTTTACTGCTTGTGAGTTGTCTGCAACCTGAATGTGAATGTGTACATTGTTCAAAATTATTCAACAAATATTTTATGCAAATGTATTTCAGCCTATGGGCTGCTTGAAAAGTTTTCCATGTACATTCTATGTGTCTTTGATATTTTCAATTCAAAATTTGAGCTCTTTCTGTTGGACACATAAATCACATAGTATGTTTCTGTTCTTTCAGCCTAAACATAACTGTTAAAACCAATAGAAACTTACAATCACTAATCTTAAATTTGTTTTCCATTAATATTGTAGCACATGCACATAAAATAAGTTGTTCAGAAGACCAAAAAAGTAAAGTAGCTCTTGGGGCTTTGTGAAGGAGGTTCATGGTTTTGACTTAAACTGAGTTTCACTTGAAGAGCTATTTTCTTATCTCAGTGACAGCAGTGTAAACCCAGAGCCACTCCATCGATGGTACTGACATTTGATTAATTATTGTCTAGTCTCTCATCTTTCTTTTTACAGTAATTTTAGAGAAAATGTGGTACAAGACAACTCTCACAATAGCTTGAGCCCTCAGACTTACCTGATCCTTGTCATTCCAATTTTAGGCTGAGTGTGGTATGAACTAGCATAGGTTATGCTTTTTTCAAACAATAATACTTTTCCTTTTTTTAATTCAGGTTTTTTTCTGGAAACTTCAATGATTTTGTCCCTTTTCAATCTTTTTGTTTGTTTGTTTTTCAATTTTCCTCCATTTTCCCTCTTTTACTTTTCTCAGTGCCTATATGTACGTATAATATATTTAGACACTCTGTACCTCGGGGGAACACGCTGCACTCCCATGTTCATCCTTATAATATAATTGTGTAGTATCCAATGCAAAATTTGTCAGTTTGTCATGTCAGGTGTCTTCAGAGGGCTCATGATTCACTGAGCATTGTTGTTATAGTAATGTTATAGGTTGTAATTTCATGTATGTAGTTATGAGGCTGAAAATGTGTCCTCATGGCTTAAAACAAGCCCAGGAAAACTCTCCAGGAGCAGAGGGGCAGTTCACACCTCATCAAGATCTGTATGGGACAAACCCAGCACAGCCTCACAGAAACAGAAGGCGCTGGCCTAGGCAACAACAAAGGATCCGGTGGACTCTTGAATGAGTCACCCCCCTTCCCTTACTCAGTTTGGAACTGCGATGAGGTAATACTCACCTGACTCTGAAAGGGGGAGAAGGCAAAGCCAAGAGGGAAGAAAGGATAAAAAGGAGACACATTTGCCATGCTCTCTCTCTTCCTCTTCCGTCTACAGACACCACCACCAAGGCACTGAAGCGCTGATCAAAGGGGAGAGCTTGGCTAAAGGGCAAACAGCCAGCCTATGTTGAGAAGCTTCTAAGTTTCTAAGGGCACTGAAAGTATTAAAATCAGCTGCATAGAATAATAGAATCATAGAATATCAGGGTTGGAAGGGACCTCAGGAGGTCATCTACTCCAACCCCCTGCTCAAAGCAGGACTGATCCCCAACTAAATCATCCCAGCCAGGGCTTTGTCAAGCCTGACCTTAAAAACTTTTAAGGAAGGAGATTCCACCACCTCCCTAGGTAACACATTCCAGTGCTTCACCACCCTCCTAGTGAAAAAGTTTTTCCTAATATCCAACCTAAATCTCCCCCACTGCAACTTGAGACCATTACTCCTTGTTCTGTCATCTGCTACCACTGAGAACAGTCTAGATCCATCCTCTTTGGAACCCCTTTTCAGGTAGTTGAAAGCAGCTATCAAATCCCCCCTCATTCTTCTCTTCCGTAGACTAAACATCCCCAGTTCCCTCAGCCTCTCCTCATAAGTCATGTGCTCCAGTCCCCTAATCATTTTTGTTGCCCTCCGCTGGACTTTTTCCAATTTTTCCACATCCTTCTTGTAGTGTGGGGCCCAAAACTGGACACAGTACTCCAGATGAGGCCTCACCAATGTCGAATAGAGGGGAACGATCACATCCCTCGATCTGCTGGCAATGCCCCTACTTATACATCCTAAAATGTCATTGGTCTTCTTGGCAACAAGGGCACACTGTTGACTCATATCCAGCTTCTCGTCCACTGTAACCCCTAGATCCTTTTCTGCAGAACTGCTGCCGAGCCATTCGGTCCCTAGTCTGTAGCGGTGCATGGGATTCTTCTGTCCTAAGTGCAGGACTCTGCACTTGTCCTTGTTGAACTCATCAGATTTCTTTTGGCCCAATCCTCCAATTTGTCTAGGGCCCTCTGTATCCTATCCCTACCCTCCAGCATATCTACTCTCCTCCCAGTTTAGTGTCATCTGCAAACTTGCTGAGGGTGCAATCCACACCATCCTCCAGATCATTAATGAAGATATTGAACAAAACCGGCCCCAGGACTGACCCTTGGGGCACTCCACTTGATACCGGCTGCCAACTAGACATGGAGCCATTGATCACTACCCGTTGAGTCCAACAATCTAGCCAGCTTTCTATCCATCTTATAGTCCATTCATCCAGCCCATACTTCTTTAACTTTCTGGCAAGAAATCTGTGGGAGACCGTATCAAAAGCTTTGCTAAAGTCAAGGAACAACACGTTCACTGCTTTCCCTTCATCCACAGAACCAGTTATCTCGTCATAGAAGGCAATTAGATTAGTCAGGCATGACTTGCCCTTGGTGAATCTATGCTGACTGTTCCTGATCACTTTCCTCTCCTCTAAGTGCTTCAGAATTGATTCCTTGAGGACCCGCTCCATGATTTTTCCAGGGACTGAGGTGAGGCTGACTGGTGAGGCTGACTGAGGTGAGGCTGTAGTTCCCCGGATCCTCCTCCTTCCCTTTTTTAAAGATGGGCACTACATTAGCCTTTTTCCAGTCGTCCGAGACTTCCCCCGATCGCCATGAGTTTTCAAAGATAATGGTCAATGGCTCTGCAATCACATCCGCCAACTCCTTTAGCACTCTCGGATGCAACGCATCCGGCCCCATGGACTTGTGCACGTCCAGCTTTTCTAAATAGTCCCAAACCACTTCCTTCTCCACAGAGGGCTGGTCACCTCCTCCCCATGCTGTGCTGCCCAGTGCAGTAGTCTGGGAGCTGACCTTGTTCGTGAAGACAGAGGCAAAAAAAGCATTGAGTACATTAGCTTTTTCCACATCCTCCGTCACTAGGTTGCCTTCCTCATTCAGTAAGGGGCCCACACTTTCCTTGACTTTCTTCTTGTTGCTAACATACCTGAAGAAACCCTTCTTGTTACTCTTAACATCTCTTGCCAGCTGCGAACCAGCTGAGCAGCGAACAGCACAGCAGCTAACAGAAGGAGTTTGCCTGGGATCTGCCTTAGAGGAGGTATGCTCAGGGCTGCATTAAGGAAGCTGTGTTGGTGAGTATCTGAGTGTTTGTTGTGAGGACAGTTTGACCGTGTGCTTGATTGGTTGTTTGAAAAGGGCGGGAACTGAGAGGGCTTTGTTCCAGGTGAGCCTTAAGTGGGCCTGACTGTATAAAAAGCCAGTCAGCTGTGAACCAGCTGAGCAGCGAACAGCACAGCAGCTAACAGAAGGAGTTTGCCAGCTTAGAATGTGTTTTGCTTTTATTTCATTTGACCAAATCTGACTTGTTGTGTTTTGACTTATAATCACTTAAAATCTTTTGTAGTTAATACATTTGTTTGTTTATTCTACCTGAAGCAGTGTGTTTGGTTTGAAGCATTTCAGAGACTCCCCTTGGGATAACAAGCCTGGTACATATCAATTTCTTTGTTAAATTGACGTACTCATATAAGCTTGCAGCGTCCAGTGGGCATAACTGGACACTGCAAGATGGAGGCTCTAGGGTTGTGTCTGGGTCTGGGGATATTGGCTAGTGTCATTCGGTTGCACAATCCAAGCAACGGCTGGCCAAATGTGCTCACTCATTTAGCTGGGGGCAGCTTAATGCTAGAGGCTGTGTGTGAACAGCCCGGGAGTGGGAGTTCTCACAGCGGCGCAGGGTAAGGCTGGCTCACAGAGTCGAGGATTGGCGTGACCTAGCAGTTAACACCAGTGGAATGTTATATATATAAAATGGAGAAACAAAAAAACAAAACAAAGAAGGGGAGGGGTGGGAAGCGAAGGAAAAAAGGGGTGGAAAGGAGGGAAAGGGGAGAAACTGAAAATGTGATTATTTTTGGAAATAAAAACTGTATAAATGAGAAATTATTCATTTTACAAACTCATGGAATGAAAACTATTTTGCTTTTTCAGAAGTTTTCATGAAAAATGTTTACAATATTTTGACGAGCTGTAGTATGGACTGTGTCTTATTTATGTTGGTTGGTGGATTGCTGCTGGTGATGACATAACCCAAGAACCAGTGCTGATGCTTTCAGATCTATCAGATATTTTTGACCCAAAAAGTGGTGTACACATGACTGCAGCCCTTGGCCAGGATAGGTGGAGTTACTTTTTCATGGTTTGTGTCCATGGCTGTCAGCTTTGAGGCTCTCTCACATGAGGTATCATAGGGCTCTATTCTGTCGCCCTTCCTGTGCAATGTGTATGAGAGACTGTTTGAGGAGATGAGAAGGCCATGTTGTATGGACTATAATATCTCCATTATTAGATCATGCTCAGTTCTGTATCTCTTGTTTGTCAGATCTGACTGGTGCAATTGCATGGCTTGCCTAGAGTTTTGTTGGATTAGGGCTTGGATAAGGGCAAACTGGTTGCTTGGTGATTCAGAGGTTCTGCTGATAGGATGAAGGAAATACATGGAAAAAATGTAGATAATATTGTGAGTTCACCAGAGCCCTTGTTTGTTGTCCTTCAAGATATGATGCCAGGCCTGTTTTTTTTGCCATGCTTTCTCTGAGTAGTGTCAGTTGAGGAAAGGAGGGAAGGAATAAGTAGATGGGTATGGCTGGTGGTCAAATTTTAGTTGTGGGAGGATTAGGGATGTCTTGTTTTGGAAAACTGGGTCATAATGATCTAATAATTTTTAATAAGAGTGTACATGAGGTATATCTTTGGGGAAAGGAAACTAAGTGTAATGCTTGTTCTCAGAAATCAATACTTAGTACTCAATCTGCCTGCCTATTTATTTTCTATGCAGAATTTAGGTGCTTTGTTTTTATATTCTTTAATTAGTGTTTCACTAGGAAAAGAAACTGACAGCTAAAGTAACTACTGGCTGTTATTATGTTTCCCAAAATTCAACAGCCAAGTGTACACAGTTATCACTGTAATTGGCCTGGAACGGTGAACTGCGGCCAGTGGGAGCTGCGATCGGCCGAACCTGCAGACGTTGCAGGTAAACAAACCGTCCCGGCCCGGCAGCAGATTTCACTGACGGGCCACGTGCCAAAGGCTGCTGATCCCTGGCCTACAGGATCCCCGCAGCCACCAAACAACTGATCTATCATTACCTAGCCATTCCCAGCACAGTGCGTGCTGCTGCTTTGGTGGTGGCATGGGCCTGGCTCAAGTTTATTATTATTTTGTCAGGCTGCTGGAATTTTCGTGAGGAATGCAAGTGAGTGAAGGGAAAAGATTATGTTTTTTACCAGTTTCTAGATCAGCTAAACCTGCAGGTAATTTTATTGCACAAAGAAAGGGCAGTTTTCTAGCCTGAAGACTTTCCTCCTGTCAAATATCAAAGGCTTGAAAATAAGGGAGGGCATTACAGCTTCTCAAAGGAAAAAAATGTGATAATGGAAAATGTTAAGAAACCTAAATAGAAGGGTTGGGACCAGCTCCTGTGATCATCCAGCCCATCTTTCAGATTATCAATTAACCTTGAATGAACCTGTTGTTCACTACGTTATCAGATTTCCTTAACAGCCTCTTGCAAGACATTATCAAAAATAATAAATAAATAAATAATCAAAAATAATAAATAAATAAATTAAACTTCTATTGGAGTTCCATAATTAAAGTGTGTCTAACTATGCCTACTCAGTGTTAATATATCTGATGCCCAAACATCATCTTCTTTGAACTTTAAGCCATTTATTCTTCTTCTTTGGGAACTACATGTATATCTATCTGAGATTAAAGAGGAAGGATGATTTCATTTATCTTGGGTTCATGCAAAATGATATAAAGGATGATCCTTTGCTACTTCTTGTTACTGTTTTCTTCCATGTGTGCCCTCTAGGGGGTCTTATGTTTTTCCTTTTCTTTCTTCTGGCTGCTTGTAGTGACCACCTCTCATCTTCTAGAAGTCCATGAGACCAAAACTGCTGTCCTCTCCTCCTAAAGCTTCACTGTAGCTTTGTCATTTCTCTGAGCACCATCATTCAGCAATTTGACATTGAAGTAAAAGTGAATCCAGGCAGTGTGACAGCTGCACACCAGTACATTTGTTTGGCTTTTCACACTTTTTAGTTTTCACTATTGTATCTGATTCACAAAAAGAAAAGGAGTACTTGTGGCACCTTAGAGACTAACAGATTTATTTGAGCATAAGCTTTCGTGAGCTACAGCTCACTTCATCGGATGCATTCAGTGGAAAATACAGTGGGGAGATTTATATACATAGACATGTATATAAATCCTATGTATATAAATCTCCCCACTGTATTTTCCACTGAATGCATCCGATGGAGTGAGCTGTAGCTCACGAAAGCTTATGCTCAAATAAATTTGTTAGTCTCTAAGGTGCCACAAGTACTCCTTTTCTTTTTGCGAATACAGACTAACACGGCTGCTACTCTGAAACATATCTGATTCAGTTAACTTTGTTTGTTCCCCCCCCCCCACACACACACACTCCCGGTGCCAGTATAGATTGTAGTTCTGCATAGAAGTGCATTGAATCTGGCTTGGTAAATGTCTGAAAGTCTGTGCTGTACACATCCAGATCTTTTCATGAAAAGATTTTGACTTATTCCTTATTCTACAATATGAGGCTAATCACAAGATATATTGGATGTTTCCTTACAGCAAGATTTTATAACAGAATGGTTTTGAGTTTGAGATGCATGAAATGGTGGCACAATGAGGAAGAGGAAGTTAATTTTTAAGTTGCCAAATAGAAGATCATGCCCCTTTAAGAACTTCATGCATTTTTAAAAATCAATAATTCAGTAAAGAGAATGAGAGAAAAATATTCAGCAAAAGAACGGCAGAAATACCAAATTATCCACGACTCATTGACTCCCACCATTGCTGTCGCATATTGTCCACTGGCAGAATAGCAGAAATAAAGGACTCCTGAAAACCAAGCAGGCTGCAGCTCCTACTTTGATCTTAAGGACCCCGAGGAAGGCATTTTGTATAATCACACATAGCAGCCCTCATTCTGCAGTTCTCCAAATGATCTAAGAAAAAATAATGTGTTGTTTTCATTTCTCCTACCCGTGCAGGATGCCTCTCTTCCCTTTTAAGGGCTTGATTCTGCAACCCACACTCCCACTGAGTAAAACTTACTTACATGAGATATTCTGCTGCAGAATCAGGACCTAAAATGGATCTGTTCTCATAATATCACATTGGAGAGGAGTTCTATGCAGACACTTATTACTAACAATAATAAAGAGTTACTCACACAAGTTTATTAGAATGTTTGCTAAGCATCATGCATTCATAAGTGAACAGTAGCAAACTGGTCAGCTTTTCCTTTTGCAATTAAGTCATATTAAAATTCACAAATTTTCATTGTTATGGTGATTTCAACTAAGTTTCCTTTTGTTCATTCTTCAGATCCAAAGCTTAAAGGGAAATTCAGTGGGGGTAAACAACATAGATCAATACTATGGAAAATGTTTGAACCAACTAGTGAAGAGTGAAGATGCTGAGTTTGGATATTTCGAGATGAGCCTCCAAAATGTTGGCATTAATTTGGAGTAAAGTAGCTCCCTTATACATATCTTCAACTCTCATTTCTAACAGCCTCTCCATTCATTAATCTGGTTTTGTAAGTGGCTGCTTGAAACTTTTGTTCCAGTCTGCAGCCACTTAACTGTTCCTATATCTGGTTTCACATACAACCTATACTGGCTTGGAAAATTATCAGCTGAGTTCAGAAGCCTTTACAAGAACACATTGACAGTGACACAGTGAACTTTAGACCTGATTCTGATATTAGATATGCAGACATATATTGTATTTTGTGAAATCAGCTACAGGGTTTTTACTGTAAATTTTGTATTTAATTTTTTTTAAAGAAAAACAAATTGATGTCATAATCCCCCTTTTACAGCTGCACTATCAATCAGAGAATCATAGAATTGTAGGACTGAAGGGACCTTGACAAGTCACTTAGTCTAGTCCCCTAGACTCATGGCAGGACTAACTATTATAGACCATCCCTGACAGGTCTTTGTCCAATCTGCTCTTAAAATCTCCAATGATTCCTCTCTAGGCAATGTATTCCAGTACTTAACTACCCTGACAGTTAGGAAGTTTATCCTAATGCCCAACCTAAACCACAACTTGCTGCAATTTAAGACCATTGTTTTTTTGTCCTATTCTCAGAGGTTAAGGAGAACAATACCGCCCCCCTCCTCTTTGTAACAACTTTTTCTGTACTTGAAAACTGTTATCATGTCCCTGCTGTCTTCTCTTCTCCAGACTAAACAAACCCAGTTTTTTCAATCTTCCCTCATAGGTCATGTTTTCTAGACCTTTCATCTTTTTTGTTGCTCTTCTCTGGACGGTCTTTAATTTATCCACATCTTTCTTGAAATGTTGCACCCAGAACTGGACACGATACTCCAGTTGAGGCCTAATCAGCATGAAGCAGAGTGGAAGAATTACTTCTTGTGTCTTGCTTACAACACTCCTCTAATACATCCTAGAATGCTGTTTCCTTTCTTTTTTTTTTGCAACAGCGTTCATACATATTTAGTTTGTGATCCACTATATCCCCCAAGAACCCTTTTCACAGTACTCCTTCCTAGGTAGTCATTGTTCCTTCCTAAGTGGAGTACTTTGCATTTGTCCTTATTGAATTTCTTCCCATTTACTTCAGACCATTTCTCCAGATCATTTTGAATTTGAATGATACCCTCCAAAGCACTTGCAACCCCTCCCAGCTTGATATCAGTCTCAAACTTTATAAGTGTTCTCTCCCTGCCATTATCTAAATCATTGATGAAGATATTGAACAGACCAGATCCAGAACTGATCCCTGTGGGACCCCACTTGATATGCCCTTCCAGCTTGACTGTGAACCACTGATTACTCTCTGGAAATGGTTTTCCAACCACTTATAGTAGCTCCATCTAGGTTGTATTTCCCTAGTTTGTTTATGAGAAGCTCATATATGGAAGTAGAATCTCCACAATATAACAGTAAATAACAAGCTATAATTTATATTATGGGGTAGGTCTTATAAGTTAAGTCCTAGCCCCCTTCAGCTGCAAGTGAAATATGTAGGTGGAAATTTTGCAGGGTAAGCTATACCTACAAAACAGAGGCCATTTTAAAAGAAAATTTGGCCCTAAGTACTAATAAATTTTTATAGTCAAACAATATTGTAACTATATATTACTGAAGTGATAATTTCATAAAGCTCTCGGACAGCACTGATTTTAAAATGCCTTAAAACAGAAGGTTTTAGAGAGGAAGCTTGATCCAGTGGTTAAGGGTGTTGCCTGGGACTCACTGGTCTACCACAGACTTTGTGTGTGACCTCAGGAAAGTCACTTTGTGCCTCACTTTCCCATCTGTCAAATGTAATGGTAAAACAATAGCACTTCCCTACCTCACAGTACCATAGATAGATTTTTTGTTTTGTTTTGTTTTGTTTGTGCACATTGGGCTAGAGGCCAGTGGAGACTCGTTATCTGAAAATGTTAAACTTGCAAACCTCAAAGATCTGTTTTACAATGAATGCACAATAAAATCTTATAGCCAGATCTTCATGGGTTCCTTTACTCCAGCTGTGGGACTGGCCTTCTAAGTGATTTTACAGTAGAACAAGATGTTTTTCTTCAGTTTTTTCATCCTCTAAAATCAAATCAGGTGAGGGCCAACAATGGTAATTAGACATGTTTGTACATGTAGGTACCTGATTTGTCTCTGCAATCAGCGTAACTGTGTGTAGATTTTATGCACACAATTGTTTTCCCATGTTGTCTGAGAACTTACTCCTGAAAACCTTTTACCCCCTTCATTCTCAGTGGAACTCTGTCCTTCCCAGTGGACAGCATATCTTTTATGCTGAAGTATTCCTATCAAAGCACTTTACAAATACTATCTACAGCAATCATTTCACCCTGCCACTGAAATGCAACCATCCCAAGTGTATTCATAGCAGCTGTTTTAACACTACACACACATTTAGGGCAGGAAGTGAAGAAGAGTACTGTATTCAACTGAAACTTCAGGAAGGTGAGTAGAATGAGATTACTTAGACTGGAAATCCAGCAGGATATTAGGCTACTCAATATGGTCATATACACACCAGAGTTGTTTAGATGAGGACAACTTCCTAATCCCGCATGTTGTCCAGACTGACACTGTAAAAATGATCCAAAGGACCAGCTAGGACAAAAACTATTTTATGTCCTGATTGGTGTGTGTGTGAGTGTGTGTGTGTGTGTGTAGTTTGTGTGTGTAGTGTGTGTGTGTGTGTGTGTAGTGTGTTGTGTGTGTAGTGTGTGTGGTGTGTGTGTGTAGTGTGTGTGTGTGTGTGTAGTTCCATGACTGGTTGAAGTAACTACAAAACAGTCTTGTAGTTTTTTGGTTGTATTTCTTGGGATTTCACATATCATATGGTCTTGTGTATTGTGATATGTGTATTTCACATATCATATGGTCTTGTGTATTGTGTTATTCCTTCATACACTTTACTTTCCTCCTCCTCTCTATAAAAATCATAGATCAGGGATAATGGTAAATGTTTTTACTTTCTGCTTTGTGTTCCCATTTACCACATTAATATACTAATGCTCAAAGGCTTTAAAACCTTTAAATTCTCTTGTTTGCTATTTTATAATTGTAATGAAGCAACTGAGGGTTTCAGAATTGTATAGTTTTTAAACAGGCTTACTACCTACTGAGCATCTTTGTGACTGGGAAATTGTCACTTTTATATTATAGACCTCCTTAGTGTGCAGTCAGCTACTTTTATTGTAACACTATCTTGTAATCAGAAAAGTAGCACAATGAAGGATTTTTTTTATGACTTCTTTGGTGCATGTAGTCAGATTCCCTGTTAGATCTGATTCATTCTAGGCAATGCATTTGTCCTGATGCCAAATGCTTGTCTTTGTTTCTCAAGCCAAAGAAAATGCTTCTTTATTCCTTTTCCAAACATATTGTTAAAACAAAATTTCAACAGTTTTGGAGAAACAAGGGAAACTGCTTCTAAAAGAACTTATATATATCTGGTTCTCTTTTAAAAAAAGGTCTTTGCAAATATTAGTTTTTGTATTCCAGTTAATTTCAGCATGGATTTTACAGGTTCTTTTTGTATTTAAAATTTTGAGTCTTCAAGTCCCCAAGCGCATAACTTTCTTCCTTCTGTTATTTGATTTTAGCATCATATTTAAACATAGTCCATAAGCAAAGAAAACTGTAGAACCATCCTGAATCTCAAACAAACTACAAACTCTTTAGGTTCACATACTTTTGTGCCACACAAACACCTTCAGTCTTTTTTGATCTGTACATGTCCCAAGGTAAAATCTGTTTTACTAAAATATATATTGAGTTTCTTCTGGGGTGTGAGTTCTTGGGTTTGTATCGGAAAGGGAAGATAGGATGTTGCAATGCATTCTTCAGCACTAGTATACTAGTGGAAAGCTCCTGAACATGACATTTAAACAGAGTGCTGTTAAAGACCAGCAGTGTCAAAATAAGAAGAGAGGCCTCCTAATGAAATGCTCCCAAAGACAGAACATCTACTGGAGTTTGGGTGAGAGATTTAAGGCTTTGCAGAGGAATAAGGATATTGTTGAGGGTGATAAGGAGGAAGCGAGATCCCATTTAAGCTTTTATCACTGGAGCTGTGTAAAGAGCAGGAGTGTGTGGATAATGAAGTGATGGCCAAGATAACCAGACAGGCAATCAGTGGTCAGTTTTGATCCAGAGTTCATGGCAATAGAAAGCTAACAATGATGGGCATGGCACAACCTCTGGGTCAGTGTAAATTCAAGAGATGGAGCTGGTACTGGGATGCCTCTGTAATCAGGCAATTGGCCAGGGATACAAAAGGAAGGAGTTGGGAAAAGGAGCATTGAGTTGGGAGTTGGCAGTCTCATGAGAGATTCACTGTAATTCCTGCTCCCTTTCAAGTACTAGATACTGTGAGGCTTGCTTTCCTTTCCTTGCACATTTGCTCTGAGTCTTGGTTTGAATCAGGCTGAATGGAGGCAAATAAAAAAATGAAATGCAATTATAAAAGTTAACCATACTTCCCTAAACTTAAAAAATTGTTTGACCATGTGCTGAATGCGAAGGTTCAGGTCACTTCTTATGCAAAGAAGTTCACTCATCATTAATATTTATATGTCTGCTACAGATAGGTCATAGTTCTGTTGTAAAGGCATTTACTATTAAAATAGGGCTTCACATTTTATTCCAAGTGGTGAATTTATGTTCAGTAAGCATTTTATAATCAAACACACCATTCTTAAAACACAGTAAATGCATTTTCAGTAGTGCTGGACCCATTTATAACTCCTTCATAAACCATTCCCAGAAAACACGCAGATATCAGCTTTCCCTAATTATTTAACCAGCCATTTATAATGGAATACATACCTTTAAAATAAAATAACTGCAATGGTTGATGTGTTTAAAACTATTCTGTGCTGCAAATATACCATAAATTATTTGTAAGGCATTTATGCAGTGCTGTACACTATCTGTTATGTGTTTATATATTATTAATTCTTTACAATTCTTTGGCATGCAGCTCTTGAAAATAAGGCATTGTCAGTTCCTGATAAAAATGTAAAAGCAACGATGAAGCAACTACAGTACCAGGGAGTCATTGGTTTCTAATTTAAATAGGCAGCCTGGGGTTTATTTGTGATTGTAATAGGTGGAAAATGTTAACCAAGGAACTCCAGTTTCCTCTTTCGTGCAGCATTTGTTTGGTGGGTATGGAAGAAGGAAGGGGGAGAGTTGCCTGCAACTGCCATTGCATGCAAAATAAGATTTTTATTGTGGTCCAGATTCTCAAAACTGACCGCCTATACTGTGCTTTCAAAATTTGTGTGTATGGCTGCCTGCAAATCCCATTTTGGCAAATGCTACCTGGAGTTGGCATGGGCATGGAAGGTGGAGTAAAAATATGCCTCATAGATGGTTTATGGTTTAAAATGGATGGCCACAACTTTATTAACCAAATAACCAAACTTTGTTACTGAGCACTTTAACTATTAAACTCCCCACGGATCTTACCCAGAGTGAATCTGTCCAGGTGGAGCACCATAATTAATTATAGGCAATAAGGCCCTTAACCACCAGAGAAAAGCCACCCAGGGCTTTCTTTCTCTATATCAAACCATCAGCATCTAGCCTCATACTGAAAATCCCTATTCAATCCTTTCAGTGTGTGAAGAATTAGGACACTCACAAGATGCCTTACTTTGTGTTTCTGTGTTGTAGTTCAATACTCCAAACTGCACTTCTGGCCTCACTTCTACTTCTTGTTAACTGCCTTCATCACTGTGGGATCTGAGTGCCCTCCAGTAGTGCATTAAGTGACATGACTAGCATCTGTCATGGAGAGTTCATTCTCTCTCTTATCTTGTCTTATCTCTTGAGGAAAATTGTGTGTGCAGTGTAGTTTTGTTTTGGTAAGATTTTGAGGATTTTTTAAAATGTACATGCTGTTTCAGGTTTCTTTAAGAGAAGGCAGGTGGAAGAAGAACACCTTGCACTTGGAGAGGAAGGTAATAAGGTTTGGAATAGTCTTGTGGGGAGGTTGTTCCACAGTTTCAGACTCACCGCCTAGACAGCTCTGTCTCCTGCACAGACCAGCTTTATGTGACCCAGGTAGCCCTCCCTGAAAATGCCAAGGTCAGGGCAGTTGCAAGAAGGAGAGCAGATTCTCCCAAAACTGATGGTTAACACTGAAGTTAGACTCACCAACCAGTCACAAACTGTGCTCCTGATCTCTCCTCTCCCCCACGCGTTATCAAAAAGCTGAAAAAAGAAATAACACAGCCTCATTTATTGCATTCCAATTCTCTGGCTCCCAATCAGAACATAGGTCCAGTACAGTGAGAAGTTATTTAAAAACTCTGCTCACTACACAAAATGTTCTTCAGACCTTAAAGGTGCAGCCACATTACCAGGTCAATATTAGTTTGATCTTACCCAAAATACCACACTGCCAGACAATCCTTTAGCATCTAAAACTAAAGGTTTATTATAAATGAAAGAAAGAACAAGAAGAGAGTTTTTAAATGGTCAAGCAATCAGATATATGCATAAGATTTCAAAGTCCATATATCAGGTTCTCACCAATGTTAGTGAGTTTGCTGGCTTGAAAGTCCCTCTGGAGCACATCCACAGCTTGATGGGTCATTGTCCTTTTGTTCGGAGCTTCAGTTTGTAGAGAAGTTGCTCCAGAGGTAGGAAGCAGGATTAAAGACAAAATGGAGATGATGCGGCTGTCTTTTATATCGTTTGCCATGTGACTTATACTTCCTGTGTCCCAAACACAAGTTTCACAGCACATGGAATGGACAAGTCTTAGAGTTCTGTCCATTGGCATGCCCCTACATCTCTTGCTGACTCATATGGTTAGTCACTGGCTTTTTTTCAATGGGTTCATTGTACAGCTGATGTTTCTTGATGGGCCATCAAGCAGGTTTAGTGCTGATGCCATTCTGTCTGGGAGTGTCACCCAGAAACACAGCACAAGTTTGAAATACAGATATACCCTACATATCTATAACTCACAATACAAAGGTGATAAAACATATAAACAAGATTATCTTACTTGGCAAATCATAACATTTTCATAGATACCTTACATGGCATATCTTGTCAGATTCCTTGCAATTTTATAATATTGGTATCAACAATATCATAAAGTATCTCCCATATTTCATACAGTATCACACTTTACCCTTGAGGTAGAAAGTTCCATTGAGGCTGAGGAGCAGAGTTGTTGCCCACAGTCCTCACCTCAGAACTTTACATGAACTTTTATAAATGCAGGGCCCTGCCATTGACAGCTTTGGAGATAAAGACTGAGACCTTGAGGTTGATTCAAGATTCAATGGGAAGTAAGTGTACAGAACAGATGACAGGTTTGATGTCTGGCGGGTCATATTAAAACTGAGTATTGTATCATTCACAATGAACAACCATATACATTCTGAGAAAAATGCTAATTGATATGTGATAAAAATGCTAATTGATATATTATGGGGGCTGGAGGAAGATAGTCATGTATTAAGTGACCAGTCTTAATTGGAGATGTAGTCTGTTCAGCTATCCTGTCCCTGGTGGCAATAGATCCACAACTTGCATGGATAACTTGCCTGGCCCCTTATGTGCTTCCCACAACTGTGAGTGCCACATTGATCAGAAGGAGAGAGGGTGCTGGAGACAGGGCATGCACCCAGGCCCCATTCCACAAGGCCTTGGGGCCAGAATGTTCCTGTTGATGATGTAGTATGTGAGAGTAGCTGTGATGGGTTGGGTCACAGAAATCCTCTTGAGACTGTCACCTGATATGCTGAGACTACCTCTGAACCTGTTTTCCCTGCCAGCTTGGGACTTCAGTACCCTGTCTTGTTGAGCCAGACACACTAGCCTGCTGCAAACACAGACCCAGGTCTGAACCACGTCCCCCAAAAGCTGCAGGCTTAACTGAAAACAGCTTAAGAAGTGCTTCTGTATCTAGCAGCCAGATACCCAGTTCCCAATGGGATCCAAACCCCAAATAAATCTGTTTTACTCTGTATACAGCTTATATAGGGTAAACTCATAAATTGTCGGCCCTCTATAACACTGATAGAGAGATATGTACAGCTGTTTGGTCTCCCAGGTATTAATACTTCCTCTGGGTTAATTAGTAAGCAAAAAGTGATTTTATTAAATATAAAAAGTAGGATTTAAGTGGTTTCAAGTAATAACAGCCAGAACAAAGTGAATTACCAAGCAAAATAAAACAAAACATGCAAATCTAAGCCTAATACAGTAGGAAACTGAATACAGATAAAATCTCACCCTCAGAGATGTTCCAATAAGCTTTTTTCACAGACTAGACTCACTATGGGTACTGCTGATTGGCCATCTGCCAGGTCAGTCAGGCATGCACCCGGAGAAGCCCTTTGTCTGGCTTTTGTGGAAGGACAGCTGATCATTTTGACTTCCTGCCCTTACCTCTGGCTGGCTGGCCTTTATGTGTCACGGTCAAATAGAAGGTTCCAGGTGCTTGCTGGAACCTTCTATCACATGCCTCTTTTCATGTTGACACTTTGTCCACTTGGAGCCAGTATGGTTCTTCTGGTCCCAACATACAATTTTACCCTCTCCTATCAAATAAGAAGAGTGAGGAAACCAGTGACATGACCAGTGGAATTTGACTGGCCAGTCCCCATGACTGGGCGCCCAACTTTGTAATGGATGGGAGTAAGAGCAGGGCACAGGATTCTAGGTCTTCTCCTCCCCAGCCAGTATTGCCAAAGCCCCACCTCAGTGCATCAGGATGAGCATTTGCAAACACAGCACTGGTCACTGACAGCATCGTCCTCTTTGTCTTCAAATTATACATTTATAGCTTTTGTGGGCCATGTGATTGAACAAGTTTTTGGGGGAGGAGCAAAATTTAGGTGGCCAATTCTGAAAATTTTGGCAATTCCATATGTATATGCTGTAAACTAGTAACTTAAACTGATATCCCTGGATGTCTGTCTTATATATTTGTTAACACCTATGTATAGTATATATGTCAACCAAGATTTTAAAATAAATATTTACAGTGTGTGTAATATGCAATACTTGCCTATTTAATAAGGTCAGTGTGGGTAAAATTAACATTATCGGTAGGTTATATCATTTTACTCCTTGGGATGGTGGTGATGTCAACTTCTATGTAAATGATATGTGCACTTACTATTTGGTTTTGAAGTTTATCAGTAGCAAATGTATGTGTACTGAGGATTTATATAACATTCCTACTAGTTTACTTACATACAGCATTTGTGCATTGAAAACAGGATCTTATTTGACCAAGCAGTTGTCTGCCTTGCCTGTCTCATTTGGGTTGAAAGACCTTTGAAGCAGGGGCAATGTTGTCTTTATATACAATACAGTGCCAGGCATAATATCATCATTAGGCAATAATGTAAATCATATTTCATGCAGTTGTGGATCCTTAAACCTTCTTTGTCCATTTGAAATGGATTCTGGAATAAATGCTTAAATCTTAGGGAAAAAAAAAAACATTTCTTCCCAGCTGGAGTTAACTTGAAGAAATAAGCCATTATTACTTTACCATTGAATTTAGGCACCACCGTTTTCAGTCAAATGTGAGAGAAATCTGTTATCCCTTAGGGAGGACACAGCAGCTTGATCTACTTTTTTCATTATATTTTACCTTTCAAAAGCTCTTCTTTCAATGCGCATGAAGTAACCATTTACAATACTAAAACAATGGCTTGTACCTGGTAGCAGAAGGAAATAAGAGGTGAAATCAGAGAGATAGAAAATGTTTAAGGAAACAAACACAATTTACTTTCTAACTGTTGGGCTTTGGTGAAGAAATCTGAAATACAAAGAATTAAGAAAGGTAAACCTAAATAACCAGAAATCATAGAAAAGTCAGGGGGGAATTTTATGTTCTCTTCCCACAGTATTCCCAAACATTGCAGTATTTCTTGGAGAACAGTTATAACAGATGATATTGATTTTATTTTGAATCTCTTTTTTCTTCTTCTGCAGCTAGTTTTATATCTCTGGAGTGAAGGCACTCACTGAGTTAAAACAATTCATGCAGTGGCTCATAATTGTGTTTTTCTCATGCTGCAGTTCTGTGAGAAGACCAATTCCATACCTGCACTGCTTTCAAGGACCATCTATCTGCTCTTTGGCTCTTGCAATCCCTATTACTTAACTATGATCAAAGACATTTCGAGTCCATTTTTGGATGTGCTTTTTTCCGTTTATTTTTTATTGCATGTACAAAATGTTGCATTATTTTTAACCATCAATAAATTGCAGGTGCACATATTAGTAAACATCTATCTGAGTTACAGTTGAAAATAGGTATTAGATATCTAGCTACAGATATTTGTGCACACAAATGTGAGCACAACTTTTATCCAAAGGGATTTAATGGAAATGCCTTTGGTGAAATTCCATGGGTGAAATTCTCAAAAAATGCGTAAGTGAATTAGGCACCCAAGTTCCATTTCCAAAAGTGACTGATGGACAGATTTTAAAAGGTATTTAGGTGTATAAAAATGCAAAGAGATTTGAGTGGGATATTCACAAGCACTTGGGACATAACGATGCAAGATTTCAGGGAGTATTGACAGCAATTTATTTATCACTGGTGTGGTTAATATCAAATAATGAAAGAAGCTCCACTTGCCCCTTTGCTAAGTAGTGAAATAAAAGTGACACAGATGCAAGTGGGAAAAATCCTTAGCAGCTGAAGTAAAATTCTGTGCCAAAGCAGCACTATTCTAGTCTAGTCTATTCTAATCAAGTTCATACATTGCCCTCATCACTGCAGTATCTGAACAGTTTCCAGAAGTACATTTAAAATGATCATGTCAGCCCTCTGTTCTTTCAATATTCAACCTGAACATGAATTTTCTGTAATTCCTGATCTTTAAGTGCATGTTAAATTTTAAAAAAAGAAGGAAGGAGCAAAAGGTTTCTTTATTTGAAACATTATGGGCATTTTTATTGCCTTTAATTTTGTCTAATGAAGGTCTGTAAAATATCATATTTCCCCTTATATTCTCTACTTCCTCTGTAGATTAGTAGACATGATGTCAATATAACGTTAGTGGGGTTGGATTTTATTATAATTACTCGTATTTGTACTACACATTAATGCTGAAGTTTCTTTTACTCAGTGTGGAAAATTGGGCTGTTCAGTAACACCGGTACCAACCCAGGAGTGTTCTGCATAGCACTGAGTCTTGTATCCACGACACACTTGCCTCTGTAGTTTGCATACCTTGGTTTGGGAGTCAGGAAGTATTATTGTGTTTCCAGGTTTGATGAGAAATAAAGTTTCCTCCTTCCTTAGCCATGGAAAAGAGATTTTATTTCCTCCCTGAGACAAAGCATTTGTGTTCCTCAAGGTCATGACCTGGGAAAAGTCATTCTTTTATTGGCTCATCTCGTGTCTTAGTTTACTCCACTGATTTATGCTTTATTTCATTACTGTCCCCCAGGGCATCAAAGTTAGTCAGTGATGTTATTTTTTCAAAACAGGAAGTATATCTCCTGTTTTTACAGCCCATAGAAAAATACTGTCTTTTCTCTTCTCCACCCTTTCTCCCCGGCCAATCAACAACCTCCAGACTGTCAGCAGTGTATTCACTCTACAATACTTGGGATATTCATGGTTTTCAGTGGCACTGAGCAGCACACATGTGTATTAAGCATGCAGGGGCTGGTCCCTTCCTCATAGCAGAAACTGGATGCATTTTTTCCTTGCATGTTTTATTGCCCTACAGTATAAAGAAAAGATTTATAGATTCAGAACTATGTTAAACCCCAGGAAAATGAGCAGAAAGGGTAGTGAACTGTGTCATCTGCTGATCCACAGATAGAGAGGATGATTTTCTGGGCAGCCCAGCACATCCACCAGAGTAAATTTGAGTTCAACCTTCACTATATATGTGATAAGGGAATAGTGAGCGTCAGATCCTAACCATTCATCTTTAATATTTCACAGTGCTACCTGTCCTGCATGTACTAGTTAAAAAAATGGTAACATGAGATAATGTAATGTATTATATACCACAATATGAGACTACATAGTCAGGTATGGGCTAATCTCCTTCTACCAGATTTCACATTAGGTCAACAAAGTGTAACAGGAAATTTGTGCATCATGAATCTTAAATGAACTAACTGTGGTTTTCTGAGTTGAGAGTGCAGTAGGTGTGCATTACTTTCCATTTTCAGCAGGGAGGCAGAATTCATTATTTAGGTACATTGCAATATGTTGCTTAAATAACATGGCAAAAGAGAAAGTTTCTTGCAAGAACAAGCAAATGGAATAGAAAGGGAAACAGTTGGCTCCGGAGACTGGTAATGGGCTGTCGATTCTGTCACCTGTAGCTCACTGATTCAGATCTACTCTAGTATAGTAGTGACCAAAAGTCCTCTATCATCTGAAGGCCGTGTTGTGGCTCATGTGAAATGAGTTGGTGGTCTTAGCCCAGGACAGATGTACAGATTTCCACTGACACCGGTTGACACATGGTGCTTGTTTACAATCTCAGCAGAGAGGCAAAGGCTGAATCAGCATGGAAACTCATACTCATCTCTTCCCTGGTTCCTCCCTCACAGAGCTGAGGTACACTGGGGGCTTGGTGTGGGTAAATTGCACTGCAGAGGATCCCAGAGCTTTAGCAAATAATGCAGTCTCATAAAGGAGGAGGAGTTAATCAAATGCTAAGGGGAAATAATGTATTCTTTTAAGAGAAAATAGAATTTATAACAGCAATAAAGGATTTATAGCAGCAATGAGTACTTACATATAGCATATTATTATTAGTTTAAAAAAAATCACTGATTCTTCACCTCCGGCCCTTAACCAAATCCTGTCCTATTCTCATCTAATTTATGGAAACATACAATATTATATTCTTACTTCCCCTGTCGTTTGACTTTACTAAAAAGTCTGAGCTCCTGATTTGCGGATCTGTTGTTTAACTGCAGATTAACAATTACTACAAAACTCCAGATGTATTAAACAGTTTGCACACAGTATATGTGAAAATTCTCAATCTATTTACATTGCATTTGAGTAGGTCAGGATCCTATGGATGCAATCCATTTACAACAGGGGCCAAAGGAAAGATAGCTTACTGCTGTAAGTCCATTATTTTCCACTGTAAAATACAGGGTAGTTATTTGAGTCTCAATACTGTACTAGAAAACATTGTCTCCATCCAACTAGCACTTAATCTCTATTACCTGGAGGTTAAAAAGTCAAAAAACAATCATCCATGTCAGTGATTCCTGCAGTGGATTGTTACTGAACCATGTAAGGTCGTTTAAATGGGGAGAATTAGCTCCCAGCAGCTTCCTGAGTCAGAGATATTACAGTACTCTTCTGCCCCATCTCTCTTCCATTGAAAGCAATGATTGAGTCCTGTGGGCTTCTTATCAAAGGTGTCCTTCAGAAGCAAAAGGCAATGTTTTTTCTTTTAATAGGCATTTCTTGTTTTATTAACTGAAAATATATAAAGATGGATGGTGAGACTGAACACAGCAACTGTGATGACTTTCCCAGACTACTGTGGAGTTAAGCTTCGCAGGGCAATGGCTAGAGATGGACTGGATCTGGTAAACAGGGCAGCCCGTTCAGTTAGCCTTGCAGGCCAAAATATTGGCGGGGTATAGACTGTGTTTCTGTAGGCCGTTAATACATCTTTTAAACATGTGTATGTGCATGCTCATACACACAGAGAATGAAACCTGTCCTACATGACCCAAGGGACCAGTACAATCATTTGCCTAGTAAATGGGGTCCTTGACTAACAGCTGGACAAAACAGGACTAGAAACCTATGGGGTAGTTTAAAGGGGTCATAGGGTTATGTGTGGTAACAAGGGTGTTTAGTATAGGTTTCCCTCTTCTCCAGAATTTAAATTTATAAACTGGCCATATGGGAGGCTAATGAAGATTCTGACTGGGTTGATATCTAACATAACAACTCAGGATTGATTTGATGAGCTAATTTGCCTTCCCCCAAAGTCCTACTCAAATCAAAAGGAAAAAATGCTAGAGAAAATAGTTTCCCTACAATTTTTATGTTTAGGTGGGGTTTTTTGTCTGCCTTTTCTGTGAAGTGCTGTAGAAATCAAATATCACTTTGACCCCTCAGCAGGTAACTAGCAACCGAAATGGACAAATGAAAATTTCAGCTGCTTACTTTTTTTTTTTTTAGTGGAAACAAGACTAGTAAAAAATCACAGTAAATGAAATTTTTAAGTAGTTGTTATTTTAGAACATTTA
This sequence comes from Chelonia mydas, assembly GCF_015237465.2. Taxonomy (NCBI): domain Eukaryota; kingdom Metazoa; phylum Chordata; order Testudines; family Cheloniidae; genus Chelonia; species Chelonia mydas. The sequence continues at coordinate 85,591,268 of NC_057851.1, read as the reverse complement.
CAACTTTTTGGGGAGGCATCCATATCCCATTTCCATGGAAACAGAAGCTGAAACAGTAGTATAGAGTTACACCTTGCAGTTTACAATTTTGGCTTGCAGCTGTGAGTGGAAAAACTCTGTTTGGCAAATAGCCACGTGCTGAAGTCTAGTGTACTTTATGGGCCAAATTCTGGTATGCTTACCCAGTAGTGCTTTACTTTGCAGATAGTTCTGTTCATTTCCACAGAACTACCCATGGAGTGAATGTCAGTAAAATCTGGCCCTAGATGTATGCCTGGAAAAAAAAAGATTTAATAATGAAAATTTAAAATTTGCTTTAAATAAAAGCAATGTATTTTTGTGTCCTAATCACCAATTAAAATACACATAATATGTCTTTAATTAAAAAAAATGTAATTTAAAACAATTCAAAATGAGAAGCAATAACATATTCTGAATAGGATGCAGTGTAGTTGTAGCTGTGTAGGTCTCAGGATATTAGAGAGACAAGGTAGGTGAGGTAATATCTTTTTACTGGATCAACTTCTGTTGTCTCTCTCACCATAGAAGTTGGTCCAATAAAAGATATTATCTTACCCACCTTGTCTCTCTACTATTCTGAGTAGTGGCTTTTGCTAGATAGGCCAAATTTCTATCTCATTTATACCAGTTTTATTCCATTCTTCTTGGTTAGCTGATGGCACTTAACCTTCTTCATAGCTAAAAAGACCTGTGGATTTTCCAGCCATGCAAAGTTCTACTTGTCCCGAGTGGGTAGGGTTTTGTTTGCTTGTTTTTGACAGTTAAGTAGAAATCATTATTTTCTTCATCATCAGCATCTTGCTGCTGGTGCATAAGCAGATTTTGCATGTGGACTGGTAAGCTCTTATGACATCTTTTCAAGTCTGGTATATCCAGTGTAATTACACCTTTACAATTATAATACAATTTAATACAGATTCATAGATTTTTAAAGCCAAAAGAGACTACCAGATCATCTAGACTGACCTCCTGTAGGGCACAGGCCATAGAATTTCATCCATTTGAGCCCAATAACTTGTTTGACTAAATCATATCGTCCAGAAAGGCATCCTCATCTTTATTTGAAAACATAGAGATTGAAAATCCAGCACTTCCCTCCGTAGTTTATTCCAAAGGTTTATCACTCTCCCTATTACAAAAAAATGTGCTTTATTTTTAATTTGAATTTGTCTGGCTTTAACTTCCATCCATTGTGCTTTACTGGAAATGGTTACATTGTAAAAAGTGACTTATAAATAGGTTTTTTTTTCCTTTGTGGTTTACTTATTTTTACCATTTTTCCCCAAGAAACCATATTTCTTGACTTGGAACATAACTTGGGGTAAATGTGCCTTGTGTGATGTGCAGGGGAATGTGATGTGCAGTTGCTGTTAACAATACCAGAAGGGGAGGAGATGTGTACCTAATTCCCCTGCACACTGTGATGAATATTACCCCACTATATTGTGACATGTCCTGTCCACTGTATTGGGTTATGTGATATAATGTCATGTAACAGGAACTACGCAATCAATGAGAAATATTGCAACAGGACATGCCAGCAGGGAAACTTTGAAAAGGCCCATTTTTCTAAACAGTCATAGGGTACAAAAAAAAGTGCTTTTATATTTAATTTATAAAAAGTATAAAACCGATGCAGAAAGCCAGGGTATATTTCATTTCTATTGTCAAGTTTATAGACAATAGAAGTACTTATAGAGGACACAAAAGTATTTTGATCCAATACACTTTATTTATTTATTCAAGTTTAGACTTGAAATTAGACGAAGATTTCTAACCATCAGAGGAGTGAACTTTTGGAATAGCCTTCCAAGGGAAGCAGTGGGGGCAAAAGACCTATCTGGTTTTAAGATTAAACTCGATAAGTTTATGGAGGAGATGGTATGATGGGATAACATGATTTTGGTAATTAATTGATCTTTAAATATTCATGGTAAATAGGCCCAATGGCCTGTGATGGGATGTTAGATGGGGTGGGATCTGAGTTACTACAGAAAATTCTTTACTGGGTACCTGGCTGGTGAATCTTGCCCATATGCTCAGGGTTTAGCTGATCGCCGTATTTGGGGGCCGCGAAGGAATTTTCCTCCAGGGCAGATTGGAAGAGACCCTGGAGGTTTTTCACCTTCCTCTGTAGCATGGGGCACGGGTCACTTGCTGGAGGATTCTCTGCTCCTCGAAGTCTTTAAACCACGATTTGAGGACTTCAATAGCTCAGACATAGGTGAGAGGTTTTTCGCAGGAGTGGGTGGGTGAGATACTGTGGCCTGCATTGTGCAGGAGGTCAGACTAGATGATCATAATGGTCCCTTCTGACCTTAATATCTATGAATCTATTTTATTTTATTTCTGACATGATCCATCCCTGATCATTCCATTGGATCTAAATCACCAGGATAACTAGTTTGTTCTTAATATGCTCTCGAGTAGTTGGGTGCTACAGCATTTTGTGAGTCTACTCTTTCAGCTTTTTGTTCAAGCAGTATTTGCCACGCTCAGTCTACATCATAATTCAAAGATGTTCAGACAATCAGACCCACCATCTGTAGCACCCATCGTGGTAATATCGAGTTGCTTTCCAGGTAAATTGTATTGCCGCAGTAAGATTCTTAGAGGACTTCGTGGAGATTCTGTCTCTTCTCATTTCTCTGGTTAGAAACTGTATATGTCTGCATACAAGCGTGTGCCCCTGGTGCACTCTAGTAGGACTGCTGGTTGCTGTTTACTGATCACCCCTTCATAGCCAGAGGTGCCTCTGCAGTGCCTTTGCTCTGTTTTCCCCTTTTCAGGGCCCTTTCTTGAGATTAGCATGAGCCACTGCCTAGGGCTGGGTTAATAGCCAAAAATAGTTCAAAATAATCCTCAATGTCCCCAAAATAAAGGCCATTACAGCAATGCAAAAGTTTCTACTCATCTCCAGCTCTTCTGCTGCAAACTGAGCTCTTACTTTGCCCCAGACCCTTGTCTATGGAGCCGCTGATCCTGTCCTTCCCGATTGGAGCTCAGCCTTCTGGCTCTGGCTTCCTTCTTTCTCTCAGCACACACTCTATTCTGAGTGAGAAGGTAGCATCTATACTGTCCTCTTTTGGAGACCTTCTCTCTGATTGGTTGGGAGAGAGGGGAGCCCTGTTCCACCCTGTACTATAGGGCTCATGGTACCTGGCCCTTAAAGCGACGGTATCCTGGGTCTTTCCACACAAGTACTAGGGCCTGCTTCTTCTCTTCCTGCTACATGGCCATTTCCAGGGCCTGTGTTTATTCCACTAGTCTTAAAGAGCCAGTATACCCCATTACATTCAGGTTAAAAGTTCACTCTGTTTTCTGTGTTACTCTCTATACTTAAAATGGGAAATGCCACTGGACCAGGTAATATCTGTAGAACTTGAATACCAGAATGAACGTGGAAGTGGCACCACTGTTTAGAACTTAAAAACCTTGTGCCTGTTACTGTGGAAATGCTTTCTAAAGAACAGGATTTTTCAGCATATTCTGAAAGTGGTCAGTTTCTGTAAAAGGTTTTTTTATCTAAAAACTCATTTGGAATGGAAACCCCTTGATAGAGAATTCATTACCTCTACCTCTCACACGCTTCATCCTGCATCCTTTGTATTTTGCTTTGGCCGAGAGAAGCACAGATGTAACGGCTGGAGACGTGGGTGCTGATGCAGCTGGGCCTGATCTGTTGATGGCGTTGGAGTCCAAGACCAAGTATTTAAGCTGATTATGCAAATGTACTGGGAGCCAGTGGTGGGATTGAAGCACATGTGTGGTATGCTCCTGCCATTTTGTCCCATCTAGGGAGAGGGTGACTGGATTCTACCCAAACAACAGCTTCGTCTTTGTGCCCACCTCCTTGCCAGTAGACAGTGAGTTAAAATAATCCTGTCTGGAGGTAGTGTACACATGGAGGCAAAGTTTCCTAGCACACTGCAGATGGAAGAGGCTTCTTCTCCAACTGATACTATCTGGTCATCTAAACTAAATAATGAATTAAATGCAATGATATACAAAAGGCTGCTGAGCATGTGCCACCTGAAGAGTTAAAGCTATATCAACCAGGCATTAAGGGCCTGATCCAAAATGTATTAAAGTCAGGAGAAAGGTTCGTATTGACTTCAGGGGTCTTGAATCAGGCGCTAAACTACTGGATTTTAAAAATTTCTCCTCGCAGGTGAACTTGCTTGCTTGTTTAAAAACTATCAAGGCTCTGATCCTGTGAACACATCTACTTAGGAGTAACTGTACCCACGAGTTGTCCCATTTTCATATACATAAAATTATTCACATCCTGAACTGTTTTCAGGATTGGGCTCAAGTTTTTACCCCTCAAGAACATCCATTTAATTCTTTCCCAGAGCATAATCCCAGTTAATAGAAATAATAATTACAAACAACAGTTCAGTTGTCCTCTTTGTTGGAAAGATGTGAATCACTTTCCACAATCCTGACAGTCTGTCTTGAAGGTGTTCTTGCTATCAGAGGATCAAAGTAGCATTGCATCCTTACAAGTCTTTAAGAAGTACTGTAGCAAACAGCATAGAAAAGCACTTGGTTTTTTGCGGTGGGGGAAGGGAGTTCCCTGGCCAGGTACAACATACTTTTATTTTAAGCATTCTTTCTTACTCACTTTTTTGCAGTGTGGGGGGTTTCTGTTCCCCGCCCCTTGTTTGAAAAACAAAATAAGGCCCTTTTGCTACCTGGCTTCTCAGCTGTAATTCAAAGAGCAGGGGCAAAACAGGCCTAACCTCAATTTCCTGTGTGGAATGTGCAGCTGCCTGATTGATGGCCTGCTGAATTATTAATGAAAGGACCTTGTGTGCATATTCATGGCAACATCTCTTTATTAATTCATAAAGCAGCTGCTGCAAAGGCAGAGAGTGGAGGACTCAGTCTCCTCCCACGTGAGGGCACATAAGAAGCGCCTCTTCCCTAACCTTTGACAGATTCCTGCCCCTCCAGCAGCTCAGTTTATTTTGTGCAACAACAGCAGCTCTTCTCCATTTTTGTTTAAAATCCGACTTCTTTGCACAAGCAAGGGGACTGTGGTTGCCAGCCAGCCAGCAACCAGAGGGACCGCGAAGGTTCAGCTCTAATTCCCAAATAACGTTACTTACGAAAACTAAAATGTAATGGGACTAACTAGAGTCCATGGCTCATTTCAATTATTTTCTAATTGTTTTCAGATGCTGCACTGCATGCTTCATTTAGTTCTACAATAAACACTACATGCAGCATGGTGGTGTTTGTCACCGGAGACAAAGGAGAAATAGAAATATCCCATAGGAAATGATGCAAAATAATAAGATACATTTTTCAGTGAGATGAAACAGAAAACACAAGGGGCTGGAAGGAAAAAGTCTCTGTTTATAAACTACTGTTGATTGTTAATGAAACTTTTTTTTCTAAAAAAAAAAAAAAAGTTAAAAGCCACGAGAGCTTCCAAAACACCATGATTATGGAGGAACTACAGCATATCTGCCTGTGCATATGTGTAGCTCTTTTTTTTGCACTCTGAAAAGAATCTGAACATCTCATAGGCCTGTCTGACCCTCACTACACATAATTTGCAAGGTGTGTTGTCACAAAACCAGGGGATAAACTGCTTAGTTACAAAAAAGGATGACACATGATAAGCATGTCTGGGCCTAGTCAGTTCTTGAATAAGAAACATCAAAGGAAAACCCAGATGATGCAGAAAATGGGGTTGGTGATATAGCAGCTAGCACTCATCTCTCTTGGGCCTTGATCCTGTAAACACTTACGTGCTCGCTTAGTCTTATGAACAGGAGTAGTCCCATTTTAGTTATATTAATAGATTCATACTCATAGATGTGAAGGCCAGAAGGGACCACTATATCATCTAGTCTGATCTCCTGTATAACACAGGTCGTATTGTTTCATTCAGTTACCTCTGTGGGGAGTCCAAAAACTTGAGTATAAGCCAGAGGTATTTCACTTCCTCTATTTTTGCATACAACAGTTACTCTATCAAACATGTTAAGTGTCCTTTAGGTAAACAGGAAACACTACCTCATTATTTATAGTGTTCTCTGTATTTCCCTATACAGTACTTACTACAGGAAACAGCTAGGGAATACTGCAAATTCTGAGGTAATGTTATTCGGTCGTGTAGGGCAATAAGCACATTTTTAAATGTGATCTACCTACCTTATCTTCTACTGATTGTTATAAACATGTCTACGAACATCTTCAGGTATGTCTCACTATATTAAATAGGCAGTGCCTGCTATACAGTGGGGATAATAGTACACTACCAACTGTCAGTAGTGTAAAAATATACTCAAGTAGAGGTAGAACCTGGAAAAGTTGGACAGACTTGTCACAGGTATTTCAGTACTTGCCTAACTTTAGCTATCTGTTTATCACACTCATCACTATGACATTTGAGCTTTAGTACTGGAAGGCACCCTGTTCAGCCTCTGGCTTTTTAGTCCATTTTTTCCCTATTTACTTTTTCTGTCACTTCATAGCAAAATGTATCTATCCTCAGTGTGTGACCTTAGTGCTCATTATTAAGCTAGAGCCAGCCATAGTAACATGACTGAAACACAGCAAGCTCAACATAACATTGTTTGCTTAAATCACACACCTCTTTCCTGGTAGAGAACTTATTTTTACCCAAGCCCTGCAGAAACCTGCTACAACTAGCAGACTGCAGTATACATTATTTTCTCATCCTTCCCCATGGGGTGTGCAAACATTTCTTCAGATTTGTGAAGAACTGCTCCAAGCAGGATATCTCTGCAGACTATATATGAATGTACATTTGTGTTATTACCATCTGAATCTTCTTGTGATATGGAAAGAGAAATATAGGTCAGTGACAATTCATTCCACGAAATAAAGGACAGGGAAATTCTATTGCATGATGAGAATAAAAATACATCTGAATTTCAACCTGGGCTGCAGGTGAATATCTTTGCTCTTCACTGAAGTAGCTGTGTAAGTGAATGCTTTTGATAAAATTTCCATTTCCGTGACACACTTTCCAAAAGCTTTCATGCAGTGATGGTGTTTTCTGATACCCTACAGTATTTTACCACTGTCTGACAGTCCAGATTATCTGCTCCCCTGATGTTTTTGAAGAAGAGGTATAATTCTTTCTTGGGGGAACACCATGTTATTCTGGTAGATTAAGGGCCTAAACTAGAGCATATTTTGGAGACGGCTTGATCCTGACACTGCAACCTAAACCCATCTCTTGTTTGTCATAGGTATTAGACTTCAAATATAAAACATTGGATCTGATTATATTAGCCTTGCATTCATCTGAACATGGGATTTTGTAACAATTTTGTAACACATTTGATGCAATTATAATTTCCTTTCCACGTAACTAAAAATAAATGAGAAACCAAATATAGGCAAATAAATTCAGACAATATAAGAACCAACTCAGACCTTCACCTAAACTGTGAACCTTGACCCAAAACTATTGGTACGTTACTTCAAGTTCCTGAGAGAGAGTGTCAAAATACCACCAAAAATATTTCCAACTACACCAGAGGAAAGTATTTTGAAGAGCTTGCAACCATGGTGCAGTCTTCATTGGTTGAAGATATACATCCACAACTGACCAATTCAGTCTGTAGTAAAGGAATACTCTTGGATTCCTTGCTGATGCTGGGAGATACTCTCCCTTCCTAGCTGATGAAGACCTGGCCTTAGTTACTCACACCTTCATCACCTCTCAGGTGAACTACAGCAGTCCAATATACTTGGGAATGAAGCCATGAGCACTCCAGGAGTCAGAACTCCAACTAGTTCAGAATGCTACAGAGTCTCCTCAGCACCACAGGCTCCTGAAAACACATCAACCCAGTCCTCTGCTCTGTGTGCCAACTTCCCATAGAATTTTGAATCAAGTTCAAGGACTTGGTCCTTATCTTCAATGCACTCCATGGGCTGGGCCTAAGATATCTAAAAAAACTACCTAAAGCTGTGGTTGACAACTTCTTCCCTCTGGCATAATGGAACTCTCAACAATAAGAGTAAAGCTAATCTTTGTGGGAGACAGAACTTTCTCTGAGTGCAGTCCAAGAACTCCTGCCAAGAGCTAAGGGCAATCACAAACATCTCCACTTTCTGCTTTGAGTACAAGCCCATTTCTTTGACCTTGCCATCAATAATATAAACAAATAGCAAAAAGTACATTTATGTTTGAAAAAAAAAATTAAAAAGAAACCAACCCACGCTACCAAAACAAGAAACCTCCCTGCACATGCTTCTCCCTCTGGAGAGGTGATGAGAGACCAAACAACGTGTGACAGATGTGTTGCCACGATTGCTTAACACACAGCTGGAAGTCACTCATACACTAAGATGTTGAGCAAGGTGTAAGAATCTGAATAGACTAGAAGTCAGAACTGGAAATATCACAGGAGAGCTTGTTTTTGCCAGCTCTTCAACCATATTTTGTGGACTAAAGAGTCTCAGAACATGAGGATGAACATCTGGATCCCACACAAATATGCATCTGAACCAAACTGCTCAACCTGCTATAACTAAAACATGAGCCAAAAACTTCACTTTTATCTGACTTGCTGTTTAGATCCTTACAAAAGAGAAAATATGATTCCTTGTTTGAATCACATTCTCACTGTCTGATATGCCTGCTGTTACCCGGACTCAGGCTAGGCTTTTATTTTCATACTAATGAAAGGAAAATCTGTAGCATATGACAAATCCTCCACAATTATTTTGCTTACTTCCTCGCATGTTAACCCTAGTGTGCAAGCCTTTTATTCTATATTCCTAACAATAGCTCCTTTGTTGCCACTGTTTTTAATAACGATGCCCTCTGGTACTGTAGCAGCAAGACTGTAACACCTGTTTCCATGCTGATAGAATTCCATTCTGGTGCCAACCTACTGATCTGGCAACACGCTCAGATCCAGAGTCTGACACACTCCTGGGTTTCCCCCGCTTCCTTTGTGTATGCAAATGATTAATGTAATTTCATATAGGTATATGCCTAGTTGTATGAATGTGCTTTTCAGGTATTCGGAGGGTGTGAAAGATACACTTGGCAGATGCTGTGTGATAAAGGTTAAATACTGTATTCACGACAAAACTGACTCAGATTGGAAAGAAAAGGTATAGAAATGTAGGTGAGGGATGGAGCAGGACAACTACTGTTTGATCTAAATGATTCCCTTCCTCCTTTCCTAATTGTAATTATATTGCTCTTGCAGATACTTGAATATGGTTTAAGGAGCAAGTTCTGTTCTCAAGTATATCTGCATAATTTCAATGAAGTCAGCTGGATTAGTCTTGATTTATGTTGATATACACAAGAGCAGCATTTGCTCCAGACTCCTATATTTTGGAAACGTTTTCAATGTTATAAAATAAGGCAGTTTGTGGCTGAAACACTGAGCTTCCTGTTTGTTTATAATATGAATAAAATGTAGATTGGTTTGTTTTTATTATTTGACATATGCCCTCTTTGTTGCTTAAGCAAAGACAGCTCAGAAAAAAACAACAGATATTTCAGCAGTACCCTCCAGCTTGATTTTAAAATTGTGCTTACACCTTTTCTAATGGAAATGGGAATGCTATGGGTACAAATTACCTTTACATATTTAAATAAATAATCATAATATTTTTACTTAAAAAAAGACACTCTGACAGATTCCGTCATCTGTATATTGAGTAGCATCTGTGGGAAACTCACAGCATAAAGTGCTATTCAAAATGAGTAAGGGTGGAAATATTGGGGCCTCAGCAAAGAAAAGTGGAGGGTTCTGCTCCACGTGTTCTGACAGCCTGTGCTTGAATTCGCTCCTAAGGACCTGATTTTGCTATCCTTCTTCATAATGAGTAGTTCAGTGGGGTTACGTGCAGAGTAATTAAATATTCAGCATGAATAATGATGACAGGATCTGGCCCTTATTATTCACATGATCATAAAATGGATGAGCCCTTGAGATTTAGAGAAATGCAGCAGCATTTGCTTACTTACCCTTTCCTTCTTTTTTTATTTCTTGTGGTCTTTGGGAGGAACAGAAATATTTAGTCAGAAAAAGTTCTATTAATCCTGTTTCAGAGTAACAGCTGTGTTAGTCTGTATTCGCAAAAAGAAAAGGAGTACTTGTGGCACTATGCAAGGTAACCTATTTCCCCTTGTTTTTTCCTACCCCCCACCCCCTCCTCAGACGTTCTTGTTAAACCCTGGATTTGTGCTGGAAATGGCCCACCTTGATTATCATACACATTGTAAAGAGAGTGGTCACTTTGGATGGGCTATTACCAGCAGGAGAGTGGGTTTGTGTGTGGGGGGAGGGTGAGAAAACCTGGATTTGTGCTGGAAATAGCCCAACTTGATTATCATACACATTGTAAGGAGAGTGATCACTTTAGATAAGCTATTACCAGCAGGAGAGTGGGGTGGGAGGAGGTATTTTTTCATGCTTTGTGTGTATATAAAAAGATCTTCTACACTTTCCACAGTATGCATCCGATGAAGTGAGCTGTAGCTCACGAAAGCTTATGCTCAAATAAATTGGTTAGTCGCTAAGGTGCCACAAGTACTCCTTTTCTTTTTATTAATCCTGTGACTCCATTGACAAAATAATCATAGAATTCTAGATTCATGGAAACGTGGGGCTGATAAGGACCTCAAATGGTTATCTAGGGCATCCCAATGTGCTGAAGCAGAATTAAGTTTAATTAGACCATCCTTAACAGTGGTTTGTCTAACCTCTTCTTAAAAACCTCCAATAACAGGGATTCCACAACCTCCCTAAGTAATGTGTTCCAGTGCTTAACTATATATATATATATATATATACACACACACACACACAGACACACACACAGAGTTGTTTGGGTTTTTTTTATAATTGCTAACCTAAATCTCCCTTGCTGCAAACTAAGTCATTTACTTCTTGTCTTGCTCTTGGTGGAGATGAAGAACTGTGTGTACTGGCCAGTGAAGCCATATATACATACTATAATATACTACAGTATACATACTATATATAATACAGCTCAGACGCTTGTGAGTTTCATATCTGAAAACTTTCTACAGGCACTAGTGAGATATGATCAGTAATCCCAAAACAACATTAGGAAACAATTAAGGAAACAATCCTGCTGATAATAGCTCATCTTAACTAATTAGCCTCTCACAGTTTGTATGGCAATTTACAACTTATCTGTATGTATATATATATCTTCTTACTATATGTTCCATTCTATGCATCCGATGAAGTGGGCTGTAGCCCACAAAAGCTTATACTCTAATAAATTTGTTAGTCTCTAAGGTGCCACAAGTACTCCTGTTCTTTTTGCGGCTAACACGACTGCTACTCTGCTAAGACTAACACGGCTGCTACTCTGAAACCTGTAATTAGGAAACAATTAAGGTTGAAAGTGTGTAGCAGTGAAGTCTGCTTGAGCCCAGAAAATACTATCATTTTCAACAGAGTAAGCCTTCTACCTTAAGAAACCCCTCAAAAGCGTGAAAATCTGGAAGAGAGCAGTTAAAAGAGGCAACCACTTCACCCTTACCACATTTTCCTTCTTCAGTTATCCCTTCTCCATGCAAGTCACCCCTGCCCACCAAATTTAACCTATGACTTCTGATGCTCCATAGTACTGTCAAGAAAGAGAAGTTATGTACCCTTTGTAAATGCAGTTCTTCAAGATGTGTGTTCCTATCCACTATGGGGCATGCATGTGCTTTATGCGCCTGAGACTGGAGACTTCTTGTAAGTAGTGTCTGTTGGTCCACGCCCATGCCCTTGTTCTCTTCATGCTCTGTGCCAAGGGTATAAAGGGCAGTGCAGATCAACCATCTCTCCAGTTGCTGCCTTGCAAATATCAAGCCCAGGTACCATTTGAAGTGATGCTACTGAGGTTGCTTGCAATCTTGTAGAGTGAGCCCATACCCCTTAGGGGAAAGGGAGATGTACCAACTGATTCTAGGATAGAATCTGAGATCCATTTAGATATCTGTCCTATGACTTGTTTAGCTATGGCAATACACAGTCTAGGTTACTTTCTGATTTGTTTTGTTCTCTGCAGGTAAAATGCCAATGCTCACCTTACGCTGAGGGAATGAAGTCTCTTCTCTTCACTGGAAGCATGAGACTTCAGGGATAACAGAGGTAAGTGATAGTCTAATTTTATGAAACACCACAATTACCTTAGGAGTGGATTTCAGGTGTAGTCATAGCGAGACATTGTCTTTATGGAATATTGTGTATGGTGGGTTTGCCATTAGGGCTCCAACTTCACCCACCTGCCTGGCTGAGGTGTTGGCAATGAGTCAACAAGGAAGGGACATTTATTGACAGGTGAAACATCAAACATGTAGCACATCAAAATGTGGGATATTGAGTGCTGAAAGTACTAAATTAAGCTCCTAGGGAGGGGTTGGCTTCATTACCAATGGAAACGTTCTAAGTAAACATTTTAAGAACCTAGATGTGGCTGGGTGAGTAAAGTGAGAGTAATTGTCTGTTGGTGGATCACAGGAGTTGATTGCTGCCAGGTAAACCCATAGTAAGCTAAGACTTGTCATCTTAAGGATAGGGAGGTAATCCAGAATGACAGGAATTCTTGCTGTCTTTGGAGACACTAATACTGCTATGCCCAGATAGATAACATTTTCTGTTGGAATCCTTTCTGCTATTAAGAACATAAGAACGGCCATACTGGTCAGACCAAAGGTCCATCCAGCCCAGTATCCTGTCTACCAACAGTGGCCAATGCCAGGTGCCCCAGAGGGAGGGAACCTAACAGCTAATGATCAAGTGATCTCTCTCCTGCATCCATCTTCACCCTCTGACAAACAGAGGCTAGGGACACCATTCCTTACCCATCCTGGCTAATAGCCATTAATGGACTTAACCTCCATGAATTTATCCAGTTCTCTTTTAAACCCTGTTATAGTCCTAGCCTTTTACAACCTCTTAAGGCAACGAGTTCCACAGGTTGACTGTGCGCTGAGTGAAGAAGAACTTCCTTTTATTTGTTTTAAACCTGCTGCCCATTAATTTCATTTTTTACTAAGAACAAGTTCCACAGCTTTGGATCAGTAACATTATAAGTCTGATGCCCACCCAAATACCAATCTGTGAGGTGAAGGGCACTTGGGCTTGGATGTCTGACCCTGCCATTCTCTTGAGTCAAGAGATCTGGGAAGGTTTGAATGATGATGGTTGGATGGGTTGACATTTGTAGGAGACTCAGGAACCAGAACTGTCTGAGCCATTTGAGTGTGATGACGATGATTCATGCCCAAAACCGAGGTAGCAGTGAGATTAGGATGAAAGACATAGTTGAAGTGGTCTGTCTGAAGAAATAGGATAGAATCACCTCTGGAATAATGGTCTTGAGCTCCCTTGGAGCAGTATATATTTCACTTTCTGTTCACTTGGGATATGAACAGGTCTCAGGTGAGGGGTTCCTTACTAAGTGAAGATACTGTTCACAATTATATTGTGTAACTTGCATGAATGATCAACAGCAAAATGCCTGCTGAGGCTGTCTGCCAGTGAATTCTGGGTTGCTGGAAGATGCCCCGTCAATAGGGTTACATGGTTTCTGATACACCAGTTCTGTAATTTGATCACTTCTATACACAGGGGAGTGGATCTCACCCCTCCCTGTTTGTTTATGTTAAATACAGTTATTATATTGTCTGACATTGAGGATATGATGAGATTGGGTGAATGGTAGGAATGCTTTGCAGGCTTCTTGGACAATTCTGAATTCCAGAAGATTTATGTGCTTCCTGGTTTTCCAGGACATCTTGGTGCCTAAGCTATGTGACCATCCATGTTAGCCCTACAGCCTAACAAGGAGGTGTCTGTAAATATTGTCCTATCAGGTGTGGATGATAGAAAAGGAGCACCCACACACACTTGCCCAGAATCTTTCCACCAAGTCAAAGATCCTCACCTTGACTGAAACAGTTACTATGGTGTTCATGTCATGTTTACTTGATATATTTACTATCCAAAACCAAGCTTGTAGACAACAGAAGTGGAGTCTGGTGAATGGCGTTACACACATACATGATGCTATGTGCATTAGGAGAATAGGCAAATCTGAACTAATGTTCAAGAGTTGAGCATAATGGGATCTATCAAGTTGCTCATGGTGTGAAATCTGTCCATAGGGAGACAAGCCCTTGTCTCTGTATGGATAGATTTATAAATTCTATAATCTGCATCAGTCAGGGTAGACTTTTTCTGTGTTCATACTGATTTCCAGAGCAGGGATGAGGTTGATGTCAGGACTTATAGGCATGTTCTGCCTGTGAGAAGCCAGTTGTCTACATATGGAAATATCTTTTGGCCAGGGGAGATTAGTTCGATCCCGTGGAAATGGAAGGTGCAGGATATGATGACCTTTGCACCTTCAGTAACTTATGGAGTTGTTCACAAGAATTCTGATGGTAGAATGGTTGCAGTACAGGCCTTGGTTTATATGGTTGCTTATGGAATTTCCTCTTCAGGGCTGGCATCTACATACCCAGGGAGTAGAGGGTTGCCCTAGAGTCTTTTAGTGTGTGCAAAGATTCATCCATCTTTTTGTAAAAAAAGATTGGCTTTAAAGAAGAGCAAATCCTGAATAATGTTCTGGACTTCACTGGGTAACCCTGAAGAGTGAAGCCTTGATTCCCCACACATCACAATGGCAATAGCCATTGATCTCATGAAGATTTTGAGATCTCTCCTGCTGGTGTAATTTGTTTTTAAAGTCTAGGAACTTAGAATAATTTAGAAAACCACACTTAGCCTACAGTGCTTAATATTCTAAACTGGAGGCTAATAGATTTAAACACCTTCCTCCCCAGCAGATCAAGACACTTGGCCTCCTTATCTGTGGGGGTGGCTTTTGGGTGTTGGTATCTTGATTTTTCTGTGGTGCTTGAACAACTGACGGGTTAGGTGGAAGGTGGGTACATAGAAACTCTGCTCCCTTTGCCAGGACAAAGTAATGCTTCTCTGCCCTCTTGGGAATAGGGGCATATGTTGTTGGTGTATGCCATACAGCACTTGATGGTTCGAGTGTGATTTTGTTCACTGGGAGTGCTATTCAGCGGAAACCCATGGGTTTCACCATGTCCAGGAGCTTATGTTGTGTGTCCTGGACCTTCTCTAAGGAGATTTGGAGCTCTTCTGCCATCTTTAATAGCAGCTCCTGCAATTGCTTATGGTCATCTGGAGGAGTCGGCAAGGCTGGAGTGATTGCCTCATCAGGAGATGAGGAGGATACCCCTGTTGGTACTGGTGAAACCACTGTATCCAGCTCATACTTTATCTTCTACGAGCTCAGTAGCAAGTTCTAGTTTTTCTTTTGGAGGGAAAGAGTGGTATAACTCCCTATTAGATCATACAGACCCTGGTGGTCATGTGTATGGGTCCCATGGGCTCCAGTAAGACCTGTACGAGGGGTCGAATCTGGGTTGTGGGGGTCTCCGAGGAATGAGGTACCACTGATCATGAGGAAGGTGTCCCAGGGTGGGTGGACGAGGGTGGTGCCAGGAAGGTCTTGATCTCCCATCTGAACTAATCTCCCTTGGTGGGAGTGATGATGGTTCCTCCTGCATTTGATTCTACTGATGCTGAAAAGATTGGCTCCAGCTCAATCGGTGGTGCCGTCAGTACCATTCACGGAATGCTGCAGCTGGTAGGTGGGGATAGTGGATGGACTTCTTCTCCCAGAATCCATGTCTCCGGGCAGGGTTAAAATCTCCCTCCCAAAGATCAGTTCCATCAACAAGGGAGACTGTGGATCTAGAAAAACTAAAGAGTCCTCCTCAGAAGGCCAATATATAAGGGATCATGGCCAGTGAATGAAGTTCTTATCAGATGCTTTTTGTCAGTACAAGGAATCTCAGTCCTTTGACCTGGATGTTACCACAGATGGCACCATTCCTGGTGTGGAGTCTGGTATCAGAGGATCCTTGCTCCTGAGCACCTTTTTATCATGACCCTGATAAAAGGTTTAAGACAGTCTGCATTCTCAGAAGGTGGGCCTGAAGTCTCTCCTGACCTGGACAGAGTGAAGGAGGGATCCAGTCTCTTTGGAGTGGACTTAGCGGGAAATCTTCTCTTATGCTTGGAACCCCGGTGAAGGGTCCCTGAGTTTTCTGCTTTCTGATTCTGCATCAGATCTCTTGCGAAGAGGCGAGCCGTTTGATGATTCTGGCTGGGGGTGTCCCTGGCCTTGGTCTGATTGTGGCCTCATTGCTTTCTCCATGAGGTGCTTCCTCAACTGGAGTTCTCATGCCTGCTAAGTCTGGTGGGAAAACAGCAGAGATATGAGCTTCTCTAAGACAGTGGTGGTGATCGTCGCTACCCAGGGACAGGAGACACAGTTCTTAAAGGCTGACATTCCTGGAATAAAGTAAGTCCCATACCAGGGAGGCCAGGCAGTTCTATATAACTGTATAAAATAATGGTATAAAACTTTGAAATATTTAGGGATTTGAAGACAAAGAAGGCAGAAGGAAAGGCTCCATACACTGGAGATTCTGATTCAGGCCATGCAGTGGTAAGAAGGAACTGAAGAGGCATTGGTCCTCCCCATCCCATATACCCTCAGTTCAGAGCAAGAGAAGAGCCAGCGTGTGGGTGTGGACCAATGGACACTACTTGTAATAATTCTATGTGTCTGAGACCAGACAGAGTGTGAGTTATTCACCTTGGAATATATGTACGGAAGAGCCCTCAAACAAGAACTGGTGAGTCTGTATGCTTTTGCCCTCTACTGGCAAGAATCGGAACTGCTCAACTGCATAAACTTCCAGCACCTAAAAGAGAATCAAGTAGTAGGAGCTTGTGCATTGGGGCAGGAGGCTCTGAGATCAGCCACTGCTAACAGCGAAGTACCAAACAGCCTGAAGGTGAAGCACAGTGACCACTGAAGACCTAGACCAAGTGTTACAATTAAAATATGTATATTTTGCTAAGCCTGATAAAAGTAGATCATAATGAAAACAAACATTAGCTTAGCAAGGAAAAAAATCTTATTGGTAAATGTTTTTGATGGACAAAATGGATCATATAAATTATTCACAGAACATTAATGAGGCCCCTTAATGAACTAGTTAATTTCTTTTAAATCCTGAATAGCTAAAGGTTCACCTGAGCAGTCTTCATTCTGAACATCCGCACACAGTAATTTACATTTAAAACATGGAGCCTCTTTGTAAATCGAAAGGTTGAGACATTGGCTACAGCACTTTAGTGGGGTTAAATTAGCTGCTGGTCCAAGTTTATTCTCCAGCGCTCAGCTTCCTGCAGTGGGCCCCTCCCGATCTCTCTGCTGTAACAGCAGCTTCAAGGGTTTAACAACACAGTGCCTTTTGATCTCATTTCAGCAGCTGTGATTAAATAGACACACATCACTTGCTGTGCCACTGTGTGAGGAGCCCATGGTTCACCTTCACTGAATTAGTACCCGCTGAGCACTGCAAATATTTGAAATGTCAATCCATTTGATAATGTCAGAGAGGGCTGCAAATACCACAAAACGGCACCAAGGAAACATTTAACACATGCAGTGGCATGTATAGCATCTCTTTACTTCTAGACAAAAATGATAGCTAAATGGAAACTGCAAAGCCCAGAAGAAGAGGTTAAGTTCAGCAGATCTAATAACCCAAAGTGGGACGTGCTCCTGCAACTTACCATCTTAATATTGTAACAAGTGAGTATATGTGCGTGTGTGTGTGTGTGTGTGAGAGAGAGAGAGAGAAACGTAAACCATCTACTGTTCTGGGGAATTAATTTCTATTGACAAAAGATGGGGGAATTCACAATATTCCAGGTGGTTCCGTTATCATTCTACACAGACTCACTACTGCAGCTCATCCCTAAATGGAGACTACAGCCTTATTGTGACAGCTTTATTGCATTTTCCCAGTCAAGCGTCCCAAACCAGAGGAAGTACTTGGTCTGAGTAGTAGACAGTAAAGAAGCCAGATGTAAGCGGGGGAATAGTTCTGCTATTGTGGGGAACTTTCCTGGCTTCTGCACTACCCTGGTGAAGTGGGCTAGCAAAAGGATCAGAGTCCTCGCTCCCACTTCCTTTACCCAGTGGCCTCCCTGCCCTTGAGGACTCCCCTTCCACTCTCCTGTCTGGCAGAGTCCTCGTAACCCCAACAAGGCTGGGCCCAGAATTCCTGCGGGGCTCGACCCCCAACCCTGCTGTGGTCACCTAGGACAGGGGCTAGGGTGTCCCCACTCTGGGGTACTCTTTCTGCACTGGGCACTTCTCTGACCCACTGACCATTACATACAATTTAAAGCAAATGCAAGTTATTTAATCAACAATTAATTTTTTAAAAAGAATAAGGAAAAATGGGAAAGGTTAAAGGAAACACATCAACCCGCTCTGTGGCAGGGAACATCACAAACACGAACATCTGGAATGTCAGGTCAATTCACAGTCTGTTCCTTGTAAGTCCCAGGCCTTCTTCTCAGGCCCTGGCTGTGCTGTAGGGATTCTGTGGGTTGGACACTTGCTCTGGTGGTGGCCACACGCTCTCAGGATCTAAGTGGTAGGACCCTTCTTCCGAGTGTCATCCCCGCCCTGTCGGGGTTACGATCCAAGCCTGGCCTGCAGAGCCTCTTGGCTGAGGCGTCTCCCTGTGCTGGGCCCGCTGCCCAGGGTCCCCCTCGCTCTCCCCAGTTGCTCACCGCACCCAGTGCCGGACTGCTCCAGCCCCAGCTCCACCACTGTCTCAGCGCTGCTGCTGCTGCTCTGCCTCCAGCTCCCTGGGCTGCTTCTCTGGCCCCTCTGACTCTGGTTGCTACAGCTCTGCTCCCAGGACAGGTGTGCTCTGCAGGCTGCTTCTGTGACTCTGCTCCCAGCACTGACCTGCTTCCTGGGCTGCTTTTCTGGCCCCTCTGGCTCTGGTTGCTGCAGCTCTGCTCCCAGGGCAAGTCTGCTCTCTCTGGGCTGTGCCTCTGGCTTTGGGGCTGCAGCTCTGCTCCCAGGACAAGGTCTGCTTTCTCTGGATCTGGCCCAGCTCTGCTCCCTAGCTCAGCTTGGGCCCCTGCTTTCTCCTTAGCTTGGTCCCACTCTGTCTGACCCAGGCAAGTCCAGCTCACACGGAGGACGGGACCTCCCTGGCCTTCTGACTCCCTGATTACCCTGCCCATCCTGTCATTCAGGCTGACTTGGGGCATTGGCCTCTCCCCATTGTTCCTGGGGGCTGTCAGTCTCAGGGTCCTGATTCCCCATCGACCCTTCCCCTTGTTTTAGTACTGGGAGCTAGAAACTAAAACACCCCCACTGAATGTTAGTAAGGGGGCAACAGTCCCCTTACACATATTTTGAGACACTGGAGTCTAAACAGGGCAGATTGCAATGTAGTAGTCAGCTCAATCACTTACAATTTCGCCTGCTTTTATGCTTATATATATATATATATATATAACAAAGGGAAACAGGAAAGAGCAAGTTAAACTTGTTGCTGGGGGCTGAATCGGAATGTCATCATCCTAAAACTGTGTAGCAAAGCTATGAGGTATTGCAGCTAATCAGATGAGGTAAAAGTAATCAGGTTAATGAATTAAATTTTAAATTTATACTTTATTTACTAAATTACAATTTAAAATAACTCCTAAAAACTACTTGTAAGCAGTGTCAGGATGAGCTCCACCCTGACATCTGGTGGTGAGGTGTGGCAAGTTGTCGAAAAAAAACTTCAGGGGCCGATCTCATTTGCATAGGCACACCCACCCCGCCTAGACTGAGGCCATAGCTGCCCAAATGGTCACTTCAGCTGTTGTGGGATCCCCAGTGTCTGTTATTGGGGCGGGAAGAGTAAATTGTTATTACCCTGATTATGGGAACTGTGCTTGGAACTGTACTTGGCCTTTTGTTATGATGGAGGGACTCACCATCAACTGAGTAGCACTCGCTAGGCAAGGGTCATGGGTTCCAAAACTGTGTGAATGGAGAGAGACTTGAGACAGGTATTAGTACCTGGTGGTGTGGGCCCCTTTGTGAGGGCCTGAAGCACCAATTGCACCTCTGTCTCTCTCTACTGTGGAATGTCAGAGCTAATTTTGGGTCTATTAAGAGTCTTGCTACAGGTACTGGGCTGCATTCACGTTGGCCTTATGGTGCACCAGAACTAAGGCCCCCACTACTATGAGCTGAAATCACTAAGAGCTGAAATCACTGAGCACTGTGTCAAGTAGTGGGGAGCCGGAAGATCTAGCGTGCAGTGGTGCTGTTCGTGAGACGGCGAGCTGTGCAGAGCGGAGCCGTTCGTGAGACAGCGAGCTGAGCAGAGCTGTTTGTGAGACAGCGAGCTGTGCCGAGCAGAGCCGGTCGTGGTGGAGCGGAGCAGTCCGTGAGACAGCGGTGTGTTCGTGAGATGGCGAGCTGAGCAGAGCTGTTCGTGAGACGGCAAGCTGTGCAGAGCGGAGCCGTTCGTGAGACAGCGAGCTGTGCAGAGCAGAGCCGGTCGTGGTGGAGCGGAGCCGTTCGTGAGACAGCGGCGTGTTCGTGAGACGGCGAGCTGTGCAGAGCAGAGCCGGTCGTGGTGGAGCAGAGCCGTTCGTGAGACAGCGTAGCAGAGCAGAGCCCTGTGGGGCAGTCAGCTTCAGGACACGTAAGGTGCCCCTTACCCCTTTCCCCCACACACAGGCACATTTTAGCCAGACTGGGGAGTAACACTATGCAGATGAACTTTTGAACTCTGGGGCTGGACTTTTTGGACTTTGGGTGATTTGTGGATTGCTGGACTCAAGAGACGTTTGGGTGCTGGGACTCAAGAACCCGAGGGAAAGGGGCATGCCCCAATTTGCTTGGGGTGGTTTTTTTTGCTCATGGGTTGTGTTATGAATCCTGTTGGTGGTGTTTCCCCAACATAATGCCACATTGTTTCTCTCTGTTATTAAAAGGCTTTTTGCTACACTCAGACTATGTGCTTGCGAGAGGGGAAGTATTGCCTCTTGGAGGCGCCCAGGAGGGGGTGGTATATATTTGTCCCAGGTCACTGGGTGGGGGCTCGAGCCGGTTTGCATTTTGTTATTGGAATGGATCCCCTAGATATTGAACCCGGCCATTGTTGCTGCCAACTCTGATGGGCAGAAGGGTTACATTTTTGGGGGCTCGTCCGGGATCCCTGGGTCAGTACCCCTCGCAAGCACCTGTTGAGTGATCCACTACATTGGAAAACAATTTATATATTTTTTTGTTTGTGCTTATATTTTGAGGAAATTACTGTTTGTATAATGGCTAATTTGTCAGGTTTGTTGGGCCCTGGCTCAGCAGCTTCTAGCTCAGAGGCTGCAGCCTCGGCTGATGATTGGAGAAAAGCTCTGGAGCAAACATTGGAAAAGATTGTGCTGTCCCATGCTGCGTCAAACTCTTGTCGTAAGTTAAGATTATTTGCTGGGGAGGAGGAGTTTGAACCCTGGTTAGAGCATACCACTGAAATGCTGCAAGAGTGGGCCGTACCAGATGCAGAAAAGCGAAGATGCCTCATAGAGAGCCTTGGCGGCCCAGCATTAGATGTGATTCGCACCCTGAAGCTCACTGACCCTGGGGTCAGTGTGAAGGACTGCCTAGAGGCCCTTGAACACAACTTTGGGAGCGTAGAGGACCCTGAAGACAGCTACTGTAAGTTCCTTAATTCCCGACAACAAAAGGGCGAGAAGGCTTCAGCCTACATACAGAGACTGGAGAGACTGCTTCAGAGAGCTGTCATGAGGGGAGCAGTGACTGCTGAGCAGATGGATCAGACCAGACTGGCTCAAATTGTAAGAGGAACTCAGTATCAGAACCCGATTCTACTTCATCTCCAGCTAAGAGAACGACGGGAACATCCCCCAAGTTACTCCCAGCTGATGAAAGAGGTCAGAGAGGAGGAAGAAAGGCAGGCTGCCAGTGAGTTTTGGGAAGCCCAAACATCGGATCCAGCCAGCACAACACCACTGCAAGCGGCCAGTGTACTGATGGTGAGCACCAGAGAGGAACTTGCCCAACAAATGCAGGTCCTGACGGAACGGATAGCTGAGCTGCAAAGTACCATTGACCAAGTTAAGACTTCCAGGAATAAGAAGCCTCAACCGGTGGCAATTGAGAAGCCCGCACTTAGAGCCACCATCCCACCCAGGCGAAGGGGGAAAGGTCAATTCTTCTGCTACCAATGTGGTCAGGATGGACACAGTGCTGCCAAGTGCCGTAATGAAGAAAACCCCTCCTTGGTGTATGGAAAGCTGAGGATCAGTTGGGAGAGATCCGGTAGCTGCCAGAGGGTCTGGGGACGGGGACCCCCCAGGTCTGCAGGATTTGAAGATTCCCCCAGAAAAGACTGTCCAGCTGGGATCCCCGCAGGACTGATAGGGCCTCGAGCAGAGGTCACGGTGAGGATTGAAGGGGTGGAGTGTAAAGCAGTGCTTGACACTGGATCTCAAGTGACTATTATATTTCAGTCATTCTACCAGCAGATGCTTAGGCACCTGCCTATACAGCCACTGACTGGCCTTGGCCTGTGTGGCCTCAGCATGGATGAATACCCCTACCAAGGGTATGTCATAGTGCACCTGGAATTCCCAGAGGAGGTTGCTGGGGTAAGAGAAGAGGTAGACACAGCTGCCTTAATATGCCCTGACCCTAAAGGGACCTCTGATATGTCTGTGCTGATAGGGACCAACTCCAGTCTCTTCAAGGTACTCGCGGATTACTGCAGAAGGCGGGCTGGGGACCAGTACCTGAATACCCTGATGATCCATACGCTTTGTGCTGAAGCCTATAGGAAAATTGAGAGCTCTAAAAGGGAGACATCTGAGCTACCGCTTGGGGCACTGAAGTACGCGGGCACGACCCCCTTAGTAGTGCCTGCAAGGACGGAGCAAGAAGTGCTTGTCATGAGTACCTGTCTGAAAGGCAGTAAAGGGACGTTAGCAATGATAGAGCAGCCGATGGGAGGAGAGCTCCCTGAAGGAGTGCTGGTCCCCAGTGGAGTCATAACCCTACCTGCTGAAGCCCAGGAAAGGGTGACTATACTGATTGCTAATGAAACGAGTCGTGATGTTGTTGTGAAGCAAGGACAAAAGATAGCAGACCTCTTTGAGCCTGAGTCGATTGTAAAACCCCAGTGTGAAACTCAAGTTCCCACAATAGACCCAGCAAAGTTTGACTTTGGAGATTCACCAGTGTCCGAGGACTGGAAAGATCGCCTGAGGAAGAAACTTTGTGAAAGATCCAAGGTGTTCTCACTGCATGAGTGGGATGTGGGATGTGCAAAAGGAGTAGAGCACAATATCAGACTCCATGACTCTCGACCTTTCAGGGAGAGATCTAGGAAGATTGCTCTCTCTGAGATGGAAGATGTGCGACATCATCTTCAGGAGCTGGCTGCGAATGGCATCATTACAGAGTCCCGCAGCCCATACGCCTCACCCATTGTGGTAGTCCGTAAAAAGAATGGGAAAATTCGGATGTGTATTGACTACCGCACCCTAAACAGCCGTACTGTGGTCGACCAGTACACTATGCCTCGAGTGCAAGATGCCTTAGACTGTTTGCTGGGAAGCCAGTGGTTCTCTGTGTTGGATCTTCGAAGTGGATACTACCAGATCCCTCTGGGAGAAGAAGATAAGGAGAAGACAGCCTTCATCTGCCCATTAGGGTTTTATCAGTTCGAACGCATGCCCCAAGGGATTTCTGGAGCACCTGCCACCTTTCAACGTCTCATGGAGAAAGTTGTGGGAGACATGAATTTACTGCAAGTGTTAGTTTATTTGGATGACCTGATTGTGTTTGGAAGAACCTTAGAGGAGCATGAAGAAAGACTTCTTAAAGTGCTTGATAGGTTGGAGGATTATGGTCTGAAGCTTTCAATTGACAAATGCCAGTTCTGCAGAACCTCAGTGAAGTATGTGGGTCACATCGTGTCCCAAGAGGGTGTGAGTACTGATCCTGATAAAATAGAAGCACTCACTACATGGCCACGTCCCGGTAACTACAGAGAACTCAAGACCTTTCTCGGATTTAGTGGCTACTACCGCAGATTTGTGAAAAACTATGCTACGATTGTAAAGCCTCTGAACGATCTCACCAGGGGACATCAGTCCAGCAAGAACAAATCTAAGTCCAAGAATAAGGGGAGGTCTCCAAAGCCCCCTGTGCAGAGACACTATGGCCCATTTGAACCATTTGGGCCACGGTGGGATGAGAGATGTGAAAGGGCTTTTCGAGAAATCATTACTTGCCTAACTCATGCTCCAGTCCTAGTTTTTGCTGACCCAAGCAAACCCTTTATCCTGCATACTGATGCCAGTTTGGAGGGTCTGGGAGCAGTCCTGTACCAGGAAGTGGAAGGCAAACGTAAACCTGTAGCCTTTGCCAGCCGAGGATTGTCTGATAGTGAAACTCGCTATCCCACCCACAAGCTGGAATTTTTGGCCCTGAAATGGGCCATCACTGAGAAATTTCGAGACTACTTGTATGGTGCTCAGTTCCAGGTGTGGACAGACAACAATCCACTGACTTATGTGTTAACAAGTGCTAAGCTGGATGCTACAGGGCAGAGATGGGTAGCCGCCTTGGCTAGCTATGAGTTCAGCATTCAGTACCGATCAGGGAGAAGCAATGTAGATGCAGATGTATTGTCCAGGCGTCCACAGGCTCCAGAAGTTGCGGTGATACCCACAGATGGAGTGAGAGCTATTTGCAGTGTGAGTCGCCGAGAGCCAGAGGCCCGTGAGAGCCTTCAGGGATGTGTTGCAGAAGCTTTGGGCCTGCCCCCTGAATGCATGCCTTCTGCTTCAGTGAACTATATTGCATTGGACCAATCTCCTTTGCCCATGCTCAATGCGGCGGACTGGCAAGAAGCCCAGCGGCAAGATATTGACATTCGTGATACACTACTTGCCAAAAGGGAGGGGCGAAGCCCAGCTGCGGTTGTCCCACCTAACCCGGAGGGTAAACTACTATTGAGAGAATGGACCAAACTAAAACTGATTCAGGGAGTGCTACACCGAATGACCACTGACCCTTTACAAAAACAACGAGCACAACTAGTGCTGCCAAAAAAGTACAGAGCCCTGGCCATGAGGGCTCTGCATGATGACTTTGGGCATTTAGGGATGGAGAGGACCCTGGAACTTATTCGTAGTAGGTTCTATTGGCCCCGAATGGCTGAAGATGTTCGCAGGAAATGTGAGACTTGCGCTCGATGTGTTCAAAGGAAAACTCTGCCCACGAGGGCTGCATATCTCAAGAACATCACCAGCAACAAACCTTTGGAATTGGTATGCATTGATTTCTTGTCTGTAGAGGTAGACAAGAGGAATGTTGGGAACATTCTAGTAGTGACTGACCATTTTACGCGGTATGCACAGGCATATCCCACACGTGATCAGAGGGCCACCACCGTCGCTCGAGTATTGTGGGACAAATATTTCTCAGTCTATGGATTCCCGGCTCGGATACACTCTGATCAGGGGCGGGATTTTGAGAGTCACCTTCTGAAGGAGGTGCTGAAGATAGCAGGAATTAAAAAGTCTAGGACAACGCCTTATCACCCCCAAGGTGATCCTCAGCCAGAGAGGTTCAACCGAACCCTATTAGATATGTTGGGAACTTTGCGACCAGAGCAGAAGGCAACCTGGAGCCAGCATGTCGCATTTCTGGTGCATGCCTACAATGCCACAAAGAACGATGCTACGGGAGTCACCCCATATCTCTTGATGTTTGGGCGAGAACCAAGATTACCCATAGACTTGTGCTTTGGTGTATCAGAGGATGGAGATAGCTATGAAACTCACCAGCAATATGTATCCCGACTAAGAGAAAAGCTGCAGGATGCTTATCGCTTAGCTACCGCTGCGGCTCGGAAGAACGCAGACCGCAACAAACATCGATATGATGCTAGAGTGCGTTCACAGGAGCTCCAGCCGGGGGACAGAGTCCTGCTGCGAAATTTGGGTATTGCTGGCAAACACAAGATAGCTGACAGATGGAAGGCAATACCTTACCTGGTGATGGAAAAGCTGGGAGATCTGCCGGTCTACAAGATCAAACCTGAAGACGGCCCAGGGCAAATAAAGACGGTGCATAGAAACCTTTTGCTCCCTGTGGGGGAATTGGTAAGCATCCCTTATGAGACGGGCCACGACAGGGCAGCCGGGCAGAACAGAGGTGCTAGACCCAAGCCGCCATCCAAAACAGACAGCGGCCCCCCTGCAGCTAACTTACCCCTATTCTGCACATCTGAGAGTGAGTCTGAGGAGGAAGACACAACCCTGGTGTATCCTGGGATGGAGACAAGATTTCAGTCTCGATCAGCTGAACCAAACGAGAGTTTTCCCTCTTCCGCCCTAAACCCCATGGCGGAATTATTTAGGCCCCTTTCTGACACCCCGGTGCCGCTGATGAGACCCCCCTGTGATGACACACACAGGTTATTGGACAGTGGAGACACACAGGTAGAGGATGCCCTGGGCACCTTGAACCCTCCAGCGTTAGAACTAGGAGTGCAGGGGCCTACGCCAGTAGCCGAGGGACCCTCCAGGGAAGCCTCTCCATCCGTCACTCAAGAGGATGTTCCCCCTACCTCGGCAACAGAGAGTCTCAATAGACGAGACAGGGTGATAAGACCAGTGAAACGGTTAACTTATGATGCACCTGGGGTGACTAGTGAGGAGCCAATACATTTAGCACACAGGCTTGTGGAAGCTAAAGTGGGCTTCCTGAGGCCCTTTGGAGGAAACCAATGAGTTGGTATAAAGGGCGTGTGATTTGTCGGGACGACAAATTCTCGGCTGGGGGGAGGATGTAAGCAGTGTCAGGATGAGCTCCACCCTGACATCTGGTGGTGAGGTGTGGCAAGTTGTCGAAAAAAAACTTCAGGGGCCGATCTCATTTGCATAGGCACACCCACCCCGCCTAGACTGAGGCCATAGCTGCCCAAATGGTCACTTCAGCTGTTGTGGGATCCCCAGTGTCTGTTATTGGGGCGGGAAGAGTAAATTGTTATTACCCTGATTATGGGAACTGTGCTTGGAACTGTACTTGGCCTTTTGTTATGATGGAGGGACTCACCATCAACTGAGTAGCACTCGCTAGGCAAGGGTCATGGGTTCCAAAACTGTGTGAATGGAGAGAGACTTGAGACAGGTATTAGTACCTGGTGGTGTGGGCCCCTTTGTGAGGGCCTGAAGCACCAATTGCACCTCTGTCTCTCTCTACTGTGGAATGTCAGAGCTAATTTTGGGTCTATTAAGAGTCTTGCTACAGGTACTGGGCTGCATTCACGTTGGCCTTATGGTGCACCAGAACTAAGGCCCCCACTACTATGAGCTGAAATCACTAAGAGCTGAAATCACTGAGCACTGTGTCAAGTAGTGGGGAGCCGGAAGATCTAGCGTGCAGTGGTGCTGTTCGTGAGACGGCGAGCTGTGCAGAGCGGAGCCGTTCGTGAGACAGCGAGCTGAGCAGAGCTGTTTGTGAGACAGCGAGCTGTGCCGAGCAGAGCCGGTCGTGGTGGAGCGGAGCAGTCCGTGAGACAGCGGTGTGTTCGTGAGATGGCGAGCTGAGCAGAGCTGTTCGTGAGACGGCAAGCTGTGCAGAGCGGAGCCGTTCGTGAGACAGCGAGCTGTGCAGAGCAGAGCCGGTCGTGGTGGAGCGGAGCCGTTCGTGAGACAGCGGCGTGTTCGTGAGACGGCGAGCTGTGCAGAGCAGAGCCGGTCGTGGTGGAGCAGAGCCGTTCGTGAGACAGCGTAGCAGAGCAGAGCCCTGTGGGGCAGTCAGCTTCAGGACACGTAAGGTGCCCCTTACCCCTTTCCCCCACACACAGGCACATTTTAGCCAGACTGGGGAGTAACACTATGCAGATGAACTTTTGGGCAGCTATGGCCTCAGTCTAGGCGGGGTGGGTGTGCCTATGCAAATGAGATCGGCCCCTGAAGTTTTTTTTCGACAACTTGCCACACCTCACCACCAGATGTCAGGGTGGAGCTCATATGGAGCTTTCTACAGCGATGGGGAGATCAGCATCTGCATGGAGCACATGGATGGAGGCTCTCTAGATCAAGTGTTGAAAGAAGCCAAAAGGATTCCTGAGGAGATCTTGGGGAAAGTCAGCATAGCGGTTCTGCGAGGTTTGGCCTATCTAAGAGAGAAGCATCAGATCATGCACAGAGATGTGAAACCTTCTAATATCCTGGTCAATTCCCGGGGAGAGATAAAGCTATGTGACTTTGGGGTTAGCGGTCAGCTCATTGATTCCATGGCAAACTCCTTTGTGGGGACTCGATCCTACATGTCTCCTGAGCGGTTGCAGGGCACTCATTACTCAGTTCAATCCGACATCTGGAGCATGGGTCTCTCCCTGGTGGAGCTGTCTATCGGAAGGTACCCAATCCCCCCACCAGACTCCAAGGAACTGGAAGCGATATTTGGCCGTCCCATGGTCGATGGGGCAGAGGGAGAACCTCACAGCATCTCACCGCGGCCCAGACCCCCCGGGCGCCCTGTCAGTGGCCATGGAATGGACAGTCGGCCTGCGATGGCTATCTTCGAACTGCTGGACTATATTGTTAATGAGCCTCCTCCTAAGCTGCCGAATGGAGTTTTCACACAAGACTTCCAGGAGTTTGTAAATAAATGCTTAATTAAAAATCCAGCAGAACGGGCAGATCTGAAGATGCTGATGAATCACGCCTTTATCAAACGCTCTGAAGTGGAAGAGGTGGATTTTGCAGGCTGGCTATGTAAAACGCTGCGGTTAAACCAGCCCAGCACCCCCACCCGCACTGCCATGTGACGGCAAAGCAAACTGCCTTGTGTCCATACATCTGCCTGTCTGTCACCGTTTCCAGCCCTTCAGTAGAAGACAGAACCACCCTCCTTCCTCCCCCATCCCCTTCCCACCCTGCTCCTAAATGGCAAAGCACCATCATTTTGGGAAATATCCATCATCCCGGACGAGCCCCCACAAAAATGTAACCCTTCTGCCCATCAGAGTTGGCAGCAACAATGGCCGGGTTCAATATCTAGGGGATCCATTCCAATAACAAAATGCAAACCGGCTCGAGCCCCCACCCAGTGACCTGGGACAAATATATACCACCCCCGCTGGGCGCCTCCAAGAGGCAATACTTCCCCTCTCGCAAGCACATAGTCTGAGTGTAGCAAAAAGCCTTTTAATAACAGAGAGAAACAATGTGGCATTATGTTGGGGAAACACCACCAACAGGATTCATAACACAACCCATGAGCAAAAAAAACCACCCCAAGCAAATTGGGGCATGCCCCTTTCCCTCGGGTTCTTGAGTCCCAGCACCCAAACGTCTCTTGAGTCCAGCAATCCACAAATCACCCAAAGTCCAAAAAGTCCAGCCCCAGAGTTCAAAAGTTCATCTGCATAGTGTTACTCCCCAGTCTGGCTAAAATGTGCCTGTGTGTGGGGGAAAGGGGTAAGGGGCACCTTACGTGTCCTGAAGCTGACTGCCCCACAGGGCTCTGCTCTGCTACGCTGTCTCACGAACGGCTCTGCTCCACCACGACCGGCTCTGCTCTGCACAGCTCGCCGTCTCACGAACACGCCGCTGTCTCACGAACGGCTCTGCTCCACCACGACCGGCTCTGCTCTGCACAGCTCGCCGTCTCACGAACACGCCGCTGTCTCACGAACGGCTCCGCTCCACCACGACCGGCTCTGCTCTGCACAGCTCGCTGTCTCACGAACGGCTCCGCTCTGCACAGCTTGCCGTCTCACGAACAGCTCTGCTCAGCTCGCCATCTCACGAACACACCGCTGTCTCACGGACTGCTCCGCTCCACCACGACCGGCTCTGCTCGGCACAGCTCGCTGTCTCACAAACAGCTCTGCTCAGCTCGCTGTCTCACGAACGGCTCCGCTCTGCACAGCTCGCCGTCTCACGAACAGCACCACTGCACGCTAGATCTTCCGGCTCCCCACTACTTGACACAGTGCTCAGTGATTTCAGCTCTTAGTGATTTCAGCTCATAGTAGTGGGGGCCTTAGTTCTGGTGCACCATAAGGCCAACGTGAATGCAGCCCAGTACCTGTAGCAAGACTCTTAATAGACCCAAAATTAGCTCTGACATTCCACAGTAGAGAGAGACAGAGGTGCAATTGGTGCTTCAGGCCCTCACAAAGGGGCCCACACCACCAGGTACTAATACCTGTCTCAAGTCTCTCTCCATTCACACAGTTTTGGAACCCATGACCCTTGCCTAGCGAGTGCTACTCAGTTGATGGTGAGTCCCTCCATCATAACAAAAGGCCAAGTACAGTTCCAAGCACAGTTCCCATAATCAGGGTAATAACAATTTACTCTTCCCGCCCCAATAACAGACACTGGGGATCCCACAACAGCTGAAGTGACCATTTGGGCAGCTATGGCCTCAGTCTAGGCGGGGTGGGTGTGCCTATGCAAATGAGATCGGCCCCTGAAGTTTTTTTTCGACAACTTGCCACACCTCACCACCAGATGTCAGGGTGGAGCTCATCCTGACACTCCCCTCATCCTGACACTGCTTACATACTATTGCACACAGGCTAAGACTCCATTTAACTAAAGGTTTCAGAGTAACAGCCGTGTTCGTCTGTATTCACAAAAAGAAAAGGAGTACTTGTGGTCCTCAATTTATTTGAGCATAAGCTTTCGTGAGCTACAGCTCACTTCATCGGATGCATACTGTGGAAAATACAGAAGATGTTTGTTTTTATACACACAAATCATGAAAAAATGGGTGTTTATCACTACAAAAGGTTTTCTCTCCCCCCAACTAAAGAGTTGCAGAATTGCCGAAGGCTTTGTCAGAAAAAGTAGAACCCAGGCAATAGCTGTTAGAGTATATATTTTGTGGGAGAAAGGGATGTTTGGTTCCTTTGTATTCTGATGAAGCCTAATGCTTCATTGAGTACAAATCCATCCAATTTGTAATTAGCAGAATGAAACCTTAGCAGGAGGAGATTTCAGTGAGACTTAGACTGTGTTGGCTTTATCCCATTGTCCAATTATTTTCAAGAACATATACATAGTTGTCTGTTTCCTCTAAAGCAGTGGTTCTCAGACTTTTATGTCTTGGTGACCCCTTTCACACAGCAAGCCCCCCGCCCCCCATAAATTAAAAATACTTTTAAAATATTTAAAACTATCATAAATGCTGGAGGCAAGTGGGATTTGGGGTGGAGGCTGACAGCTCACGACCCCCACATAATAACTCTGTGACCCCGCTGAGGGGTCATGACCCTCAGTTTGAGAGCCACTGCTCTAAAGAGTTATTTTTAATCCAAGTAACAATGAAAATTATCAGATGCTAGTGTCTTGCAAACACGAGTGAGGACAATGTATACCACCAGCAGGAGTCCTGCTAAAGTTGGTTTTACAGTCAGGCCCTGATTTAGCTACAGGTCACCATTAGCTTTACCAATCACTCTAACTATATTTCTTCCCTTCCCTGCACCACTTCAGAGAGATGTAAGGGCACTATTGCCCCCTTACTAACATTAGCTTAACTAAATCTGTACTTAATTGATCCTGAGCTATCAATCTTTGCTAAGAAACTGATCTTCAAAAACAAGCTCATCGATTATTGGCTCCCGTATGCCTTCATCTAAAAAGAGGAGGGTAAGATATTGCTGTCTAATATGTGCAGATTGTGAAAAGCCTTTGCATTTTGCTGATTCCTGCTAATTTATCCTTTGATCAGGTTATTAGACAATTATGTTACATATTCTTTTTCATCTATCTAGTTTATCTGAACTCTGTGCTTCCCCCCCATACTACTATGCGTCTGATTAATGCTTGTAACTTATTGATTGTTCTGGCAAAAAACTTAGCTGAAAGCCAGAAATGTGAATGGTGTTTCAGTGATACAGGTATTTGAAATGCCCCTGTTCTAAAGAACTTCAAGTAAAGGTTTGTTTATTTGTCCCTTCCATCACTTCCTATTTAAGATAGGGTAAGGGCAGTATTTTATTCCAAATTAGCCATTTTCCTGTTTCTGCTGTTTCCTTTCATGTCCGTTTTTTTTTTTTAATACACATCCGCTGTTCACTACTCCCAGTGGCAAAGCTTATCTTTGAATTAAAAACGGAGGACAGGCTATTTATGAAATAGGCCCATACTTGACAATTAGGGGGTGAAACTAGTTCTAGTATATTAGTTTGTGGCTCTGAAGGATTCCAGTTTAGATTTAGCTCTAAAGGAACAGGAGAAGGCAGGCTACTTATGGCTTTGAGTGGTGGGAGTCATCAATATTTTGGGGTGAATTTGTGGTTTTAGTCACCTTAATACTCATTCTATAACTTGCTGATGTTTTATTGAAATGAGCTCCACATAACTGATACCTAATCATCTGGAGAAATAGGATATTATCTTATGCTCTGTACTCTCTCTCATGCAGGGGGTGTTTGTCATTTACTTTGAGTCTCAGGCCCAAGTGTACAAAGTAAGCTTGAAGTGATATTTCTTTGAAACTCAGATACTGTGTTGATTCAGGCTCAATTAGGTCTATGTTACTTCAATAAATAAGGAGACTGACCCCTTGCTTGCAGAAGAGAAACAGTCAGTCCATGCGTATTTCAGTCAAACTCCAAGAGGTATGTGTATTAAGAATAATAGATAAGAAAATAATTGCCTACGCACACATTCTGGGAGCATAAGAAGCAAGCAAGAGCAAGGAGTGATACCAAATGGTGGAATCTATGACCTAGCAGCTATAAATGAAATATGGTAGGGCTGCCAGGACTGGAAGAAAGTGAGAATAAAAAATTACTAAAACACATAACTAAACTGCAGGGCATTGTAGTAATGTGAGATTCTAACATGATATATGTTGGGAAACAAAGTACATGAAAACATGCATTATCATCAAATAGGTTCTTAATCTGTGCAGAAGAGAATTTTATGACGAAGAAACTGGAGTCTCTAGTGAGAGAAGCTATTCTGGCCTTTCCATTAGTGAAGCTCTGACGGAGAATTTGAGAGTGAGTAGAGGAGTTCAGAATCAGTGAACAGCAGTTACTTGAAACCTGCACAGAGCACAGAATTCAATAACATAGAAAGGTATTAGATGTCAGAAAAAACAAATATTGGGGAGTTACTCACATAAGAAAGCATTAAAACCAACCCTTGAGGACAAAGGCTACATGGAACTCTAAAAGATATCACAACTAGGTTACAATAGACTCAGTTCCTTCAACCAAAAGGCTGTCCATAAATTACGTAACAGACTTTTTGGAGCTTTTCAAGATCTACCCACCCTTTGCAACAATGAAACAAACACGCAGAGTTCAGGACCCACCTATCCCCTACTGCATTATGTAACTGATGGACAGCCCCAAAGGTATGTAGTCTAGACGCGATAAATCGATCCCCGAGCACTCTCCTGTCAACTCCTGTACTCCACCGCCACGAGAGGCACAGGCAGAGTCGACGGGGGAGTGGCAGCAGTCGACTCACCATAGTGAAGACACCGTGGTGAATAGGTCTAAGTACGTCAGCTTCAGCTACGTTATTCACGTAGCTGAAGTTGCGTAACTTAGATCGATCCCCCCCAGTGTAGACCAGGGAACAAGATTACACAGGGCTAGATCCTGTGCTGCAGCTTCTGAGACATGCACAGCAGGTTAGGTAAGTATCACTTTTGTAGAGATGGGGAAACTGAGGCAAGAATTGTATCTTGCCTAAAGCTACATATAGAGTCAATGACAGGGCTGATATTAGAACCCAGGAGTTCCTGGTTACCAGTCCTGTGTTCAGACCAAACAGCCACACCCTTCTCTTACCACCAACAATTACTTCAAAGTATTATACAGTAATGCGAACAAGCCAATTAAATGATTATCTTTTCCCCAAATACAGCTATAACTTCATTTGGCTATAACAACTTCACATATAATATTGTGTGATAAGTAGATTTCTCTCTTCTTACTCAGACTAAAAAAATAATGCTGTGAGATCCTCAAATCTCAAATGCGGAATCTCAGAGTCCAGTTTACATGAAAAAGCTACCAGTTCTGCATTTCGACTGAATTCCAAACACTCTCATTGGGTTTTATCTTATGTACTCGGGGGGAAAATGAGCAAGATGAGGAAAAAATATGTGTACCCTCCCAATAGGATATGCACAGAGAAATCTCATCTGCTCTGCATTATACAGAATGCTCTGCATTTCAACTCTTTCTTTTAAGTTATTCCATGCCAGCCTCCTGAATGTTCTGCCTATGCCACATTCCCAGGAGGGGAGGGAAGTAAGAGGAAATGGTCCTGACTTTGTACTTGAACCTGATCTTATAAACAGTAAGAGAAATGCCCTCAAGCTAAATAACAAATTACAGCTAGATGGAGGAAGGAGTAGAGATGACTAAAGCTGGTTAAGCCATTGGGCCTGGCAGTTTTTGAGTGCTAAGCATAGTGCTTCAGCTAAACCCTCTTAGCTGGAAAACTATTAACAAACAGCAGCTGCTGTGGTTTCTTTTATTGATAAAACAACATAGATACAGATGCTACACTTCAACACTTGTAATAATTTTAGTGGGTGTTGTCATGTAACTCTACATACAGCCAAACAAAAAGTGAAATACAACAAAATAAAAAAAAATATCAAAACAACAACTGCAAGAAGCACCCTCTGTCATTGTTGCTCTTTGTTATATATTTTGGAGATGTTCACTATGCATTTGGGATGAAAGTCACATCTGGGAGGGGGTCTGTCCATGTGGAGCTAACTGCATAATTGTGGTCTTTAGTCAAAATTCTGAGTCCAGACACAGGGCTGGATTTGTCCCTTAGGGCTAAATTTTGAAGCATTTGCTCCTTTAACTGCCACACTTCCAGGCCAAGTTAAGATGAGCAGGAAACTCATAACAAATTAATGAGCATGACTGATCAGGTGGTCATGATGTAATGACTGATGAGCTATCTAAGGGTTTTCTGTAGCATCCACCACTGTAGCATGAGAGCACTGGAATTCTAATTTGAAAATGGATTTTTAAAAGATACAAATCAAGAATTATGAAATACGATAATCAGAAAACATGATACACTTTACTCTTTAAATTCTTATCCTGAAAACACTTCCACTCATAACTTTTTTCATGTAACTAGTCCCACTGAGCTAACTGCATTAACTGAATTAAACTACTCCTGTTCATAAGTGTTTGCGGGATTGGGCCGTTAGATTAGTGAGTTTAATTATAATACTAAAAAACCCACAAATACTATTTTTTCCTAAGGAAAAAATATAGTCTGCGGAGTGCTGAATGCCCATAGCTCCTCCCAGTTCACTTGTGTAGAAATATCATAAAAATGTGTGTCCTGCACTACAAGGGTTAAATAATTACTCTCCATCTATTTCTACAAATGAATAAAATGGACATTTGCCAATAACACATTTATGGGATGTGGAAGTAGGAAGTATACATATTATACCAGAAACGAGCATTAAAAATGTTATAAGCTGTTAATTGATAAGGCATGACGACCTCACAACATACATCTAAGCAGGCTAAAGTACTGTAAGAAATTAGACAAACTTACACAGATCAAGAAAGGTCCATGAAGACTGGAAAATGGCCAGAATAAAGCTATTATTTAAAAAGAGACTCAGATGGAAATTTCCCCATTGCATAGTTTACTGCAGTGTGTACAGAGATTTTAAAAGGTGTGGGAGCAGGGATTACTGAAACATTTGTAACTGATTAGTGAATTTAGGGAAGGAAATTCATGGCTTCATTGACTTGCTAGGCTTCAGCAAAGGTTATGAATTGAAAGGATCTGAAAAGTTTGCCAAACAGAGCAGGGGACTGAGGTATAGCATTGCCAGTCTTCTACCTGAGGATCAGGCATACACCATCTACCTGACAAAATGGGCTGGGCCCAGACTAGCTCAGAAGAATTGGCATAAAGGGGAGAATTTGTAGAGGCATCCTCCTTCTGTCCAAAAAAAAAAAAAAAAGGCAGAAGTAACGAAAGACAGAACAAGATTCAATGGTTGGAAGCTGAAGTTAGACAAATTCAGACCAGAAATAAGGTGTACTTTTTAAAAGAGATGTTCGTTTAGCATTGGAAGAATGTATCAAGGAATATGATGAATTCTCTTATGGATTTTTGTAGTCTTTAAGACAAATTAAACTTCTGTTTGAGCTATAGTATATATATATAGTATATATTTTAGATGCAGAAATTACCAGCTTGTGGTCTATGGCCTGTGTTATGCAGGAGATCAAACTAGATGGTCAAAGAGGCCTTCGGGTCTTTCAAATCTGAGTCTATGAAAACATTCCATCTCATGATCACTATACAACTTCTTGGGCATGCCATGACACTTCAGCTATTCCCTGACTACAAGACAGGCTACACCGTGATGTGATACCAGGTAGAAATGAACAATAAAATCCTCAGATTTATAGGAGAGAGCATATAGGTTAAAGTTAATACTTCATGCTGCAATAAGCTTTATTTAAAAGCATTGTTCTCTTTAAAAAAAATCAACGATTTTTGGAGAAGAAAGGAGTAGTTCTGTGTGCTGGCATTCTCCATTGAAGAATGGGTTTGAGAAGAGATTTGCCTAATTGTTAATGTGCATTAATTGCCCAAGTGAGATTGCTTCCTAAATCTAGAGTGATTCCACTGGCATGCATACCCTCCACAGTAAATGTAGGCATTTGGGTCTTCAGTTATGAGTACAAAATCCAATATTTTGATAATATTGGTATTCAGTTAAGTACAAAAACCAAAATCCTAAGTATTAAGTAGTTAAAAGGGGCAGCTACAATCTAACTATGCTGACCAGTGCACCATGCCATTCTTCAGTGCAATGTAATGCAATGTTTTATGCTTGCTTAGCACCCTGCTGACTCCGAAGGGCTAAGTCTACTCCTTTCAACACCTTCCCTCAGATAACCCAAACTGGCATTCCTTTGTCCTAGCACCTCTCATTGTTTCACTTTCACCTTTCCCTGTTCATAGTATTATTCGATATTTGCCAAATACCATGTCCCCCTGGCTTGCCCTGTTCCTGGCCCCTTGATTGACATTTTGTCCTTTCTGCTAAGGATAGTAACTTCACCTGTTTATAGAGGTCACAGATAGGTTCTCTGTTGCTGTGGCCCCAAAGACCTGCTTGTCTGCTGATATCATCACATCTCTGTAGTATAATACTGCTGTATTTTAAAATAGCAAAATATGACTCAGCATCCCCCCAGCTTGAGGCTGATATGTAAATAACATTTTCTTTGTGTTCTTTAGCTATTAAAGAACTGTTGATCCATACTCCCAGGTATTTCCACTCATCAGTGCTAACCAGACACTGCCTCTAAAGGCCTGTGAAAAATATTGAAACTGACTAGTTTTCTTTCTGTTTTTGAAAGTGTGCATCTTGAGACATCTGAGCAGTGTGAGTGTCCCTGGCTATATCCAGACTGAATATTTTATGTCTGTGTGTACTGCATATAGCACAGAACAAACCACACAGTCTTGCGCAGAGGTAGCAATTATTGTACAGGCACTGCATTTTCCACATCAAACAGCAGTCATTGAAATCTTAATGCACAGACTCTGCAAAGTCAGAAATGTACATTATCTTTTACATAAAGCGGAAAAAATGTCTATCGGTGTATATTATAGATATGTAGGACTGGAAGAGACTTCAAGGAGTCAGCTAGTCCATCCCTCTGCACTGAAATAGGATTAAGTATACCTAGACAATCCCTAACAGATGTTTGTCTAATCTCAATGATAAGGATTCCACAGCTTCCCTTTTCTCTGTGTATGTGTGTGTGTGTGTGTGTGTTTATATGCACACATACACTTTATCTGAAAGTTTGGGACACTAAACAGATTTCATGTTTATTGTATAATATAACAGAAACTGTACTGACGGCAAAGCCAAAGAAAACATATGATAAAGTTGAATGGAAAACACAGACAAAGCTAGGAAAGATTTTTTGTTTGAAAATTTTTGAAAACTGACATCATTACACTGTAAACACAAATACATATGATCATTGGCCCACCATGTCCAATATTCTGCTTCTGACAAGTGCCAATACTGATCCTGATGCTTCCAAGAAAGGTTGAGCAGTGTTGTGTATGGGGAAAAAATTCCATCCTAAATCCTACAAGCTATCGGTATAGGCTCTGAAGCATGACATTTATTTCCCCTAAGCCTAATTGTTTGTCCTTTTATAATTATACATGCTCCATTGATTTATGTCCAGTCTCAGTATTACAGTGTTGTCACCATGAGTCTTCCAATATATGTGTTGTTTTCCTCTTTAGTCCCCAGCTCCAGGAGTCAGGTGATGATATTCTTTCATAAGATTTTTAGCCCTTAGGATTGTGGAGAAAATCTTGAAAAAAATATGCAAAATAGCTCAGAACTCAGAAAGAAAATAAAAAGAACCCAACATTTATTATCTTTAAAATCTCATGATTTTTAAGCCAGTCTAATTTTGTTTGGGTCCCAACTCATGATTTTTGAATGCTTGGGGTTGGGAACAATTGCTTAACGACCTCCTACAGCAGTGAATTCTAGACATTAACTGTATTAAATAGTATTGCCTTTAACTTGTTCTAAGTTGGCCAGCTATTCTTTTCACTGAATTACTCTTGTTCATATGAAATGCAGACATGTCAAGTCTCACTCCCTGGGTGTGAGACTCACTCATTAGCATGCTATCTCACTCTCACACACATTACTAAGCTTATCTCAATCATTTTGAGTAAATATATAAAGATTTAAAATATTTTTACTTAGGCACTGAAAAAGACAACAGTGTCTGTAGGTTTGGTCACAAAGCAGGCTGTACAGACGCTGGAAGAGCAAGGGGATATTAGTCCTCTTGCAAATTGGACGTTTTTTTGTGCAGCCAGAGCGTTCTATACTAGTGTAGCTAAGTATGCATGTGAGAAGCTACTTTTAATGATGAAATGTTAAAGATGGCAGCATTTGTGAACTTTGATATTAGAGAAAACTGCACTTTTGAACAGGTTGAGCACTTTGTTGACAGATACCAGCACACGTTTAGTCTCTCTCCACCTGAGATAGAGAAGCAGCAAGAGGAGTTTGTTGATTACCAGTTGATGCAGAAGTCAGATATCCTTCAGTGGGTTGAGGCAGCACTACAGACTTACACAGATAATGCTACTGTGCAATACAGGATGGACACTATGCGGGCATATCTTAGCAATGTCAAAAGCCCTAGTGGTCTTCTCAAGTTTCCATTGCTGGCCAGGGTTGCTAGCCTTGTCTTAGTTTTACCCCACTTAAATGCAGAAGAGAGAGTGTTCAGTCTTTTTTTCAAAAGAGTGAGGCACCATTCAGACCAAACGTTGGACTAGATGGGACACTGTGCTCCATTATCTAAGCGAGGCTGGCAAATCCAGAGCCATGTTTCAAAACAGCAAAGGGGTCTATACGGCAATATAACAACGCACATGAATAAAACGTTAAACCAAATTAGGTATTAAAAGCAATGTGGAATCTGAATCCTTTATCTATGATTTGTTAGCTTCGAATTAATTTCATTCAATTTAATTACTTTATTTATTTTTACATTCATTTAATGTATTGTTTGGTTGCGTTTTACTTTATTTAATACATGTATTTAATTTTCTTTGCATTTATTTATTTTGGAATCTAATTATTTTAGTTTGTTATAAATGTAATATGAGCAATAATATACACATCAAATAATTGTCCTGTAAAGTGGGGGGTTTTTTCGAACAGATGATTACTCTGACAAGGTAATAGGCAAAAAAAATATTGCTGTACTGATAAAAGTTTGCTTTTTTGTTAGGTTTATATAAAAACAGTTTATTTTTTAAATATTTATCTAACTATTTAACTAAGCTTTATTAACTCTGGTCCTCGAGGATCTCCAACCATCCAGGTTTTTGTTGCAACTAGCAACTAATTGTTTTTATTAAAATCCACTGGTTTGCACTGAATACAGAATTCCTATGTGCCCTAGACTTTAGTATGCATTAGGACATTTAAGTGTTTCATATACAATATTAAGCAGTGTACATCTGAAAACAAACTATTAAGTGCTGTTTGGATTAAAAACCTGTACTATTCAGGGCTGGCTCTAGGCACCAGCAAACCAAGCACGTGGTATACTGTATCTAGTTCACTGAAAGTGAAGGGGAAAAAATACAAAGTTTTGCTATTTCCAAATTTTCTCTAAGTTCCCTGTATACATTTTTCATTTCTCTTTAAGAGCTTTTGCAAACTGCTATTAGTTTTTTACAGGATCACTCGTGGAGGGCTTTGCCTATGTCATGAATAAAAATGCACCTCATGTGGCAGCTAGTCAATATCTGTCTCAATTCAAACTGCCACTTTTCAGCAGAAGGACTATGCATGGGATGTTGTATATCCCCTGGGGAAGCCATAAAGAATACTCACCTATGATTAACCCAGTCAGCTTCTTGATAGGTAAACTGAAATGGCTTTATTAAACATAAGATAGCAGCTCTTAAACACTGATGCATGAACTCCAGGTTCAGTTCACAAGAACTTTCTGTGGTTTTCCCTGCATCTCTATGAGCCTTGCCCCTTACCCTTGCCTCTGCTGAGCTCTCATCAGTTACTTTCCCATAAGGGGAGAGAGGGGCTATGACTGGATGGTGACTGGGAGAAAGAAATCTGAGAGTTTACTTTAGAGCGCTGACTAACTCCTTTGGGATTTTAAGAAATGCTAAGTACTCACAACTTCCATTGAAGTCAAAGGGAGCTGTGAGGATCTGCACCTGTGAAAATCCAGCCCTTGGCTCTTGAGGCCCCAAAATATTATGTAAGAACTTAAAACGTACAAGTAAATTGTAATCAGCGAGACAATAACTTCTTGGCAAGAAAACTGACTGGATTGGGTGGGGGTGGAATTCGGTAGGTAGGCAGTAAATGGGTTCAAGCAAATTGGCAAATGTAATTAGCAGAGCAGCCCAGAGCTTGATCCTTGGGCCAATACTATTTAACATTGATATAAATAACCTTGGAGAAAGCAATACATTATATGACTCTGTAATTTCCTCACATCATCTGCAGGAAGAATAGTGGATACCACTGAGGACAAACTGCAGCTACAGGAGGATAGGAACAGATGCGGGGTAGAGAGGGAATAGTAGCAGATAGTAATTTAATGTTAGAAAAGATAAGATCTCACATTTGGCAAGAATAATGAGACACGGTGGGTGGAAGACAGTAATAGAGATGAACTGGAATTAAATAGAATTGTCCTGGCATAAACTAAAAAGGAAACAAATCAAAGAGCTGAGGACAATATGAAGGTTAGAGCATAATATAAGGTAGCTGTTATACAAGGGGGTTAGCAATTGAAAAAAAAATCTAAGATGCACATATTGGGAACATGGTAAGAGTACAGACAAAATTGACAGGTTTCAAGTGTCTAAATCCACACTAAGACTGCGGCTCTTTACCCCCTCTAGTAAGGAGACAATTAAGAGATTAGGAGCACTTGTGGCACCTTAGAGACTAACAAATTTATTAGAGCATAAGCTTTCGTGGGCTACAGCCCATTTCATTGGATGCATAGAATGGAACATATAGTAAGAAGATATACATACACATACAGAGAAGGTGGAAGTTGCCATACAAACTGTAAGAAGCTAATTAATTATGCCTAATTAAATATGGAAACTTCTACCTTCTCTGTATGTATATATATCTTCTTACTATATGTTCCATTCTGTGCATCCGATGAAGTGGGCTGTAGCCCACGAAAGCTTATGCTTTAATAAATTGGTTAGTCTCTAAGGTGCCACAAGTACTCCTGTTCTTTTTGCAGATACAGACTAACATGGTTGCTACTCTGAAACCTGTCATTAAGGGATTAGCATATGCTACTATCTCCAAGGCAATGGTAAAGGTAAACAGCAGAGGCTCCACCAGTCCTGGAAGATGGCTCATGCAAGGGACTGACATCTACGGTAGAGCGAGAGCTTCTCTAAGCCCTAATGGTATAAGCATGATATTTACATTTCAATTTGTTTGGTTGGGCAGTGGATCATGGATTCTACAGTCCTGCTGCTGGACAAAAATAGATGTTACTGCACTGGGTTGTATAACGAGATTATAGAAACAGGTTGTGTCATGGAGAGAACTTTGTGAGGCCTGATAGGGAGCGGCTGGTGGCAAAAAAAAGAAGTCCTGCAGGAGAGTAGCCAACTACAGGACTTAAGGCTATAAGTATATTTTGTTTTATAGTTTCATTTTTAAAATGACTTTTTTTTCTTGTATATGTATTTATCCAGAATAACGTGAAACATGAACCTTCTTGCAACAAACCATATGTCCTGAATATTAAAAACAATGGCCCACAGAAGTGTTGCAACATGTCAAGGTGCAATGATTTCTCTCACTGCAGGAGATGCTGTCTATAGCCAAACTGCTTCAGTGTGGCATGCTGAGGCTTGTCAATGGAACAGAACATGCAGAGGAGACAGATGACTGGTACAAGAGAAGATGAGAGAGACAATGAGGCCTGCTGAAGATGTGAAAGAAGATAAAAATCAGAGATAGAGGGGATGGAAGAAAAGATTCAGTTTTCGGGATTGAGAGAAAAAAGACAATGGAGAGCAGGTGAGAAATAATGGAAAAAGGAGAGCAAATAAAAACAATACAAGGAGAAAAGGAGTGAAAAAGAAGATGTAGATAAAAAGAGGAAAGGTAATGATACTATTTATCCCACCAGAAAAGTCTCATGTCAGTTGCATAGCCATTAGAAAAGCCAGCTTAGCTTCTGGGAAGTGGCAACAATTGCAGTAATTGAGACCCAGCATACCCAAATTAAGGCAGGAGAACTGAGGGAAACCTGAAAAAGAAAAAGGGGGGTAAATAAGAAAAGGTGTTCCTGAACTACATCTACTTCTCAGAGAGTTTTCCAGGAAAGTAACCTAAACTCTCCTTATATCTGGAGTTTCAAATCCTACAACAAATTGAACTACCCTCTTATATCTTCTTTCCTCCCTCCTCCCAGTTCAGTACATTCTGCAACAGTAGTGGTCGCGTCTGCCTTGATTTCCCCATCACAGCTGGGTTGCTAGACCTAATAGGGGCTTATGAAGCATCCACTTCACGCACATTCAGAAAAGAAAGCAAGCTTCTGTTATGTAGCCTTGTCCATTCCCTGAGATGTCCACCTCTATGCACCATGGGGTTAAAGTCTTGCAAAACTGTGGTAATCTCATTGTAAGTGGTTTTAAATTCCTCAAATACAATAGCAAGATATCCACAAAGGGGCTGTCTGATCCAAACCCCATTGACGTCAATGGGAGTCTGAATCAGACCCTAAGTCATGCGAACATTACAAATTATTTTGGTATATGTATAATAAATTTAATGAACTATTGATACAGTGTCTCTACACAGTAAGATTTTTTTTATTTGCAAAACCAACCAGCAACATAGATCGTGTATAGGATTAAATCCAGGCAGTGTCAAAGGTTAGAATAAAACTAGTAAATTTACAGATAAATGGTATAAATAATGACAGCGGTATGCCAATGTAAATAGACTGACCAGGAGCATTTAGCCTTGCTTTTATTACATGGTATTACCAACATAAATCTCAGCTTAAATTTCCTCTCTTGAATAATCAATACACAATACAGTCCAATAATACTAGCTAATACAGCAAAGAATCTTCATAAAGGTTTCTCAAAAGCCTCTTGGACAAATTGTCCCATTTGCTGTATGCATCAGTTTGCTTCAATTTAATTTACTTACCTCAGTTGCTCCTTGTTTCGCAGAAGAATTAATGGTTACCGGAGTTCAGTAGTTTTGTGCCCTTGCTAGTTATC
This sequence comes from Chelonia mydas, assembly GCF_015237465.2. Taxonomy (NCBI): domain Eukaryota; kingdom Metazoa; phylum Chordata; order Testudines; family Cheloniidae; genus Chelonia; species Chelonia mydas. The sequence continues at coordinate 85,547,430 of NC_057851.1, read as the reverse complement.
ACTGTGCTGTAGACAGGGCTCATCCTTCTGGGTTTCTTCGGGGTCCTTGAAATCCTTTCTTCCCTTTAAAACTCCAATTAAGGGCTGGTCTACACTACTGCTTAAGTCAATAAAAAGAAAAGGAGGACTTGTGGCACCTTAGAGACTAACAAATTTATTTGAGCATAAGCTTTCGGTGAGCTACAGCTCACTTCATTGTAAGACAATGTAACTTATGTCGCTCAGGGGTGTTGTTACCAGATGTGCCCATTACTTTGGGGTATGCTCATTTATTAGGGTTACTCTTCTGGGGTGGGGGTGTTCTGTAATTCTAGTAATGTCACTTGCGTGTTCATATGGAGCTCTACTCCTTCCTTCTGCAAGTCCCCTCCCAATGGAGCTATCCTGCAGTACCTAGGTTCCCCAGGACTGGATTCCTCCAGCCCTGGAACTAGATGAACGAACGAACGCGCGCGCACGCACACACACACACACTAACAGAGCAAGTCTGAGCGGACCGTGTCAATCAGCACTCTCAAGCTGATACCCTCATATGTCCCTGTACTCAATGGGCTGGGTTAAGCAGCACCTTCAAGCTGTCACCCTTATGTGCCCCTGGTCTCAATAGGCTGGGCTGAGCAGCACTTTCAGCTGCCCCCCCCTTAATGTGCCACAGATTTAACATGTCCCTATCCCACTTTCACATCACAATTGTACTGGTAATAACCCACTTGATGACCAAACCCCACAGTATTTGAATGTTATAATTCTTGACGTCTGATTTGTGTCCATTTATTCTTTTGCGAAGAAAGTGTCCAGTTTGGCTAATGTACATGACAGAGGGGCATTGCTGGCACATGATGCCATATATCACATTGGTAGATGTGCAGGTGAACGAGCCCCTGATGGTGTGGCTGATGTGGTTAGGTCCTATGATGGTGTCCCTTGAATAGATATGTGGACAGAGTTGGCAACTGGGTTTGTTGCAGGGATAGGTTCCTGGGTTAGTGTTTTTGTTGTGTGGTGTGTAGATGCTGATGAGTATTTGCTTCAGGTTGGAGACCTGTCTGTAATCAAGGACTGGCCTGTCTCCCAAGGTCTGTGAGACTAAGGGATCATCCGTCAGGATAGGTTGTAGATCCTTGATGATGCACTGGAGAGGTTTTAGTTCGGGGCTGAAGGTGACGTCTAGTGGCATTCTGTTACTTTCTTTGTTGGGCCTGTCCTGTAGTAGGTGACTTCTGAGTAGCCTTCTGGCTCTGTCAATCTGTTTCTTCACTTCAGCTGGTGGGTATGGTAATTTTAAGAAAGCTTGATAGAGATCCTGTAGGTGTTTATCTCTGTCTCAGGGATTGGAGCAAATGTGGTTGTATCTTAGAGCTTGGCTGTAGACAATGGATCGTGTGATGTGGTCTGGATGAAAACTGGAGGCATGTAGGTAGGTATAGCAGTCAGTAGGTTTCCTGTATAGGGCGGTGTTTATGTGACCTTCACTTATTTGCACTGTAGTGTCCAGGAAGTGGATCTCTTGTGTGGATTGGTCCAGGCTGAGGTTGATGGTGGGGTGGAAATTGTTGAAATCCTGGTGGAATTCCTCAAGGGCTTCTTTCCCATGGGTCCAGATGATGAAGATGTCATCAATGTAGCACAAGTAAAGTAGGGGTGTTAGGGGACGAGAGCTGAGGAAGCATTGTTTTAAGTCAAACAAAAATGTTGGCATACTGTACAGCCATGCAAGTACCCATAGCAGTGCCACTGACTTGAAGGTATACATTGTCCCCAGATCTGAAATAGTTGTGGGTGAGGACAAAGTCACAAAGTTCAGCCACAAGGTTTGCCGTGACATTATTGGGGATACTGTTCCTGATGGCTTGTAGTCCATCTTTGTGTGGAATGTTGGTGTAGAGGGCTTCTACATCCTACTGTTACTCATACCTTCTTGTTAAGTGTTTGAAATGAACCACCCTGATTACCACTACAAAAGTGATTTTTCATCCTGTTGATAATAGCCCACTTTAACTGATTTGTCTCGACCCCCCCCACCCACTGGGTAAGGCACTCCCATCTTTTCATGTACTGTTCTATGTATCTTCCTACTGTATTTTCCGCACCATGCACCTGGTGAAGTGGGTTTTAGCCCATGAAAGCTTATGCCCAAATAAATTTGTTAGTCTATAAGGTGCCACAAGTACTCCTCATTGTTTCAACAACTATGGTATGGTAGCAATTTCTGGTCACTATGAGCCTGAACTGGTTTTGTGTCAGCTACCTCTCACCTACACCCAGAAACACAAAAGTAAAATGTGTCCTTCCCCCAATACACTTTTTAATATTAAATATGTATACACATTGCATTAGCCTTATTAGCCTTCATCCTACAAATTCCTGTTGATTAAAGTATTCCCATTAACTTAAATGTGACTATTCATGTGATTAAGTGTTACATAAGGATTTGCAAAACTGAGTCCATACTTTGTACATTTGGTGAGTGACAACGGTTCCGTGTAATAATTTCTCAAACATTTAACAGAAAAATGTTGACTCTGAGCTGCAAGACAAACTTATGAATGTCTCCCTCGTATACATAGACTGTATCTCTGATTTTGAGAAATATACTATATCACATAGTCTTTTGAAAAGTGTATGGGATGTATCCTGAGCTACTATAAACTAGCACAGGTCCAGTGATTTCAAAGGAACGACATAGATTTACACTAGCCAAGGATCTAGCCCTCTATGTCTTTGGGTGCATCTACACTTTGAGCTGGGTATGTGTGAACTCATGGAGACATATTTGCACTAGCTCTCATTGACCAAGTATGCTAAAAGTTGAAGTAGCCAAGGCACAGATGGGTGCTTACTCAGGAGGGCTAGCCCATCACACTACCATGGCTACATTAGCTCAATGATAGCTAGCGTGAATATGGTTCCTTGAGCTTGGGTATAAGTGCAGACATATCCTTTGAGTCAAAGTTAAGGTAGTTTTAAAAATGAGTGAGGTAAATTTTTGCTGTGGTTAAATATATGAACCACAAATATAATGGAATATATAAATTATCTTAAAACTAATCCATTCCATATTTTAATGCTCAAGGCTTTGTCACAGTTGTAACTTCATTATGTAGCTTATATATATATATATATATATATATATAATGTTGGGTTATATTAATTACTGGACAACATCTCTGATAAGTTGCCAGAGACTTCTGCATAGATATGTGGACACAGTTGGCAATGGGCTTTGTTGCAAGGATAGGTTCCTGGGTTAGTGTTTTTGTTGTGTGGTGTGTGGTTGCTGGTGAGTATACTGATATACTCATATGTACTGATATACTCACCTATTCAGGGGACACCATCATAGGGCCTAATCACATTAGCCACACTATCAGAGGCTCGTTTACCTGTACATCTACCAATGTGATATATGCCATCATGTGCCAGCAGTGCCCCTCTGCCATGTACATTGGTCAGACCGGACAGTCTCTATGTAAAAGAATAAATGGACGCAAATCAGACGTCAAGAATTATAACATTCAAAAACCAGTCGGAGAACACTTCAATCTCTCTGGTCACTCGATTAAGTGGCCATTCTTCAACAAAAAAACTTCAAAAACAGATTCCAATGGGAGACTGCTGAATTGGAATTAATTTGCAAACTGGACACCATTAACTTAGGCTTGAATAAAGACTGGGAGTGGATGTGTCATTACACAAAGTAAAACTATTTCCCCATGTTTATTTCCCCCCACCACCACTGTTCCTCACATGTTCTTGTCAACTGCTGGAAATGGCCCACCTTGATTATCACTACAAAAGGTTTTTTTTCTCTCCTGTTAGCAATAGCTCACCTTATCTGATCACTCCATTACAGTGTATATGGTAACACCCATTGTTTTATGTTCTCTGTATATATAAAATCTCCCCCCTGTATTTTCCACTGCATGCATCCGATGAAGTGAGCTCTAGCTCACAAAAGCTTATGCTCAAATAAATTTGTTAGTCTCTAAGGTGCCACAAGTACTCCTTTTCTCGATACTATTTAGTTGTTTATTTTTTTGCTCTTATTCATTCTCAACATACATTTGACTTCAGTAATCAAACTCCCTCTTGATAGTTGCCGTTTCTTTCTTCTCAATTTAACTTTTCCTCCTAAAGTAAAAACTACTGTTTTTCTATGTCTCTTAAAGTTTTCTTCTATTCATTTTTCTTTTGTTATTTTTATGAAAAGTAACAAATCTAGTCAGAACACTAACTAGGCCATAATCCACTCAAAAGTGGTGCTTACCAGCAGTTAATGACCAGTCAATTATTTAATGACCTAAAGGAAAAGGAGGTTAATGTGCTAAGAAATTAGCCATTCACTAAAATAATGATGGATTTTGAAGTGATTATTGGTATTTCACAGCTGTAAATGATGATTTATTTTTCTTTTAATGGAGCAGCTATGGTGGATGTGGGTATTATTTGAATGTTAATAATTTCCTGGTGACTAACAATTGATTTCATAACAATCAAATCTCAAAACACGCTCTCTTAAAGCAATAATTTAAAGTCTAATATTTCATTTGGGATCTTTAATTAAAGGTTTAAACCCAAGCGTCAAAGTTTCCCAAAGAACCCAAACCAGAGTCTATATTTTTGGGTTTCTAAATCAAAAATACCGTGCTTAATCCTGGCAGAAATGAATTATTATTCAGTAGGAATATTTTATGGTTAGCATTTGTAATAAAAATTTTACAAGAATAGGAGGGGACATTTCTTCATGGTCTATAACCTTGCTAAGAGCTCCTACAAAATCACATTAAGACTCATAACTCAGCCGTGCCAGATATGCTATAACTATGCCAAAACTCTCATCCATGCCTTTATCTCCTCATGTCGGATTACTGCAATAGACTGTGAAGAAGACTTCCTGAAAGAATTATAAATCATTCTAATGGGACAAACCAATATGCATTTATTCCAGCTCTGTGAGCGAGATGCACATTTTATGTTATAAATGCTTCTATCACAAAGAACTCTTCAAAACTACATTTTTAAACTGTTGTGAATACTGTATGTTTTCCAGGCTCAGGCTGATAATCTTTCATCATTGCATCACAATTTTCAGACTGTATAAGAATAGCCAAAACAATATTCTTGATTAGTTAAGAGATGCCAGAGCATGTCCACTGATATGTGCAGGAGACTGCCTGGTTTTCAGGTTATTCTAATATAGCCACTTAGTGATATTTGACGGTAAAGAAGTTTGAACCATATGCCATTACTAATTTGGTGTATATACAAGGCTGTTAGGAGAGCTAGTGAGAAAACAGGGGCTGCAGTGTATTAGTTATATTGATGATACCCAATTTTACATGTTCATCATATTGGACCTGGCTGGTAAAGTGGAAGGAATAACCATAATCAAGAATTGTTATGAAACTGAAGTGAAGGAGTGCTGGCTGAAGCTGACACAGACAAGACTGAAGTAATTTGGGGGAAAGCAACCAGACAATTGGCAAGAGTGATATCTGTACCCCTGCTTGCAGTACATCCATCATTTGTGACTCAGATTCACAGTCTTGACATTTTACTATATCTGGTGCTGTCCTTGAAAAACCATGTAGCAGCTAGAAGAAAAGGAGTACTTGTGGCACCTTAGAGACTAACAAATTTATTTGAGCATAAGCTTTCATGAGCTACAGCTCACTTCATCGGATCCAAAGAAACACATTTTCTCATTTCAATCTAGCTGAGAGACTCTGACCTGTCATGTCAGATGAAGACATTGATTTCATCATCCACATATCTGTCATTTCAAAACTAAGCTGTTCTAGTGTGTTGCAGATGGGTCTACACAATGCGAACCCTTGGAAACTCAAACTAGTGAAGAATGCAGCCATCCATCTAATGAGTGGTACAGAATGCACAGAACATAGAGCACGGGTAATCCAAGTATTGCAACAGTTTCCCCACATGTTTCTGGATAAAGTTGAATGTGATGGTTTTAACATAAACAGCCCTACACAGTCTAAGATCTTATCTGAGATACTTCCTGTCGTCCCATGCTGTATTATCACAGTTACCATCTGCAGACATTCTCAAGTGGTATCCCCTCAATTTAAGGAGAGGGGGAAGTTTTTTCCCCCATGGTGGGGTACTGGCTCCAGAATTTGTTTTCCTTCTTGGTCCACCAGAGTTTGACCAATATATTAACCTTTCAGGCAGGTTACAAATCCCATCTTTTGTCACTGACATTTAGGGCTGTTGTGATTTTTCTAGGTGGACTAGCTGCTGTCTGAATGCTGGGTTTAGCTGGACTTTTATCTGATTGTATTCATATGCCTTTGAGTTATCTCTCTCATATAATTTTCTTTACCTCCCATAATTTTACTTTATTGCTGAGCGTCACGAGATTTCTTTTAAGAAACACTAGGTGGAATTCTGGACCCATTAACGTCAATGGCAAAACTCCCCCTGACTTCAATGGGTATGTCTAAACAGCAGTTGGGAGCATGCCTCCTAGCCCAGGTAGACAGACTCATGCTAGCTAAGCTTAGATTAGTGCACTAAGAATAGCAGTGTGGACAGCGTGGAACAGGTGGTGGCTTGGGCTAGCCACCCAAGCCCAAACCCGCCTTATTCCCTGGGTCCTAGCTCAGGCGGCTAACTAGAGTGGCCTATGCTGCTATGTCCACATTGCTGTTTTTGTAGCTTGCTAATTTGAGCAGAGCTAATGAAAGGCTACCAAGGCTGGCAGGCATGATCCCAGCTCCAATGTAGACATATCCAGTGGGGCCAAGATTTCTCCTACTGTACAGGTGTGATTATACTGTAAACATTTATATTTTACAAGTGTCATTTTACACACAGTCATGCAGTAATGCTGCCATGATCTTTGAGATCATTTCAATAAAAGTTAGGTCAGAGACTGCTGGTGCATGTGAATTCACAAAATGGTAATTTAAAGCACTGACTTATGCTTCATCAGAGAAAATGACACTCATGATCATGTAATAAAATACTTTATGGCCTGTTGTTCAGAACCATAATTCCACTTTGCCACAAGTAAGATAAAGCTATAAGTCATTTTACTCATCTACCATTAAGGTATATATTGCATTCCCAGCCCATGTACTGTGAATACAAACCTGACAGACTCTCAGCTGCCGATGACAGAAGCCTTCTAAAACTGTTGAACTCAGTAAGCTGGTTTTGTATGTCGCTGCTCAGATACAAAAGATTGTTTGAGTAGAAAGGGGAATATGCTGATCATGGTTGGTTAGTATATGAATCTCTTCCCATGGGGCTTGTGGCTTTATTTGTTCCTTCAGACATACTAGTTAATGCTTTGAAAACACAGTTTATTTGGGATTAAGAACATCCCTTTTGTAATTCAAGAACATATATCTTCAAGAAATATATCTTGATTATGAAATAGATTTTTTTCCAGTGGTCTCTCCATCTCTCAATACAATAACTTGCTCATATGTCTCTTTAAATCAGTACGGATTTTCTCATTTAGTGGGGAATATGGAACAATCCTATTTATAGCTGCTCAGAGAATCCTGGCTTAGAACAGAGTAAATGTTTCTTTAGATAAAGAGCACTTTAATATCTTGTGTGCAGAGCAGCCATTAAGGGAGTTATGAGGAGGGTTAGCAGGACCAGGCTTACAGTTTGTAGAAAACTCTGAGATTCTTTTGGATAAGTATCCATATATTGTATATGTAAAACATTGTTTGACTGAACGTCAAGTTCCAGTAAATGGAATATAAAGCAGTGTTACATGCAGATAGTGTACCAAGCAGTTGTGTAAAAGTGAAGATGATCAAGTGCAAACTCACAAGATGAATATAGAAACTATAAAAATGGGTGAAACTCACGCTTAACATACACTTAGAAAAGTAGATTATACACCTCAGAAATACAATGGAACACCGTTTTATGGGTTTGGTTAATTTTGTTGAAGCTGGTAGATGTAACAGCTGCCTTTTGTTCAGGATAAGTGTAAAAGCAATTGAGCTTCCTAATGGAACCCGATAAGTTGAAACAATAGGGGTGCCACCTAAAGCACAGGCAATTGGCAAAGCTTGCATAGAAGCTGAACAATGTGGCCCGAGGGGGTTCCCTAGGGAAGCATATAGAGACACAGGGGCTGGGCGTTGCTTGGTAGAAGAGGGTGTGTGTGAGGGGGTGTGTGTGAAACAGAGAGACTAAGCAAAAGGCCAAGGAGACACTCAGAACAAGCACTGGGAGTGTGGCCCTGAGAAAAAGCTCCTTTTATTTCTGTCCAGTGACCTACGAAGCAGCATCAATGATGCCAAGAGGCATATCCAGTCTTTCTCAAGTGAAAAGATCATCTGCTTGATACGGGGAAGAGGGTATGAAGATGTTCCAAGAGGTGCTTCAGGGAGCCCCTGGGGGTGGTAAAAAGCATGTGCATTAAGGGGGGAGATTTTAACTGCCATTTGTGCCTTGAAAAATCTCCCTCTAAATAATTTAACACATGAAAATAACTTTCCACACAGAACGTTAAAAATGATTTTTAAAAAAAAACATGTTGTAGTAGTATAGTGGGTATGGTTAAAGGTGGGAAACTGTAGTCCTTCACATGGCATATCACAAATTAGAAGTGAATAAACATATACCAGCCACATTAAATCATCTCAGTGCTATTTAAAAGCTTGATAAAGTATTCTTAAAGATCAATTAGGAGAACTTTAAATGTTAAAAGTTACCAAAACTGGCAGATGTATATGTGTTTGGAAGTGTTTTAAATGTAAATACCCCCAAACATATTTACCTTTCACGTGCAGTCTTATCCTAAGCTGCTTGTCAAAGATGAAGCCATCCTCCAAGAGGTAACAGTTACTTTTTAGTATTCTAATCACAAAGAAATGTTATATACACACAGAGGTTGACTCTCTGTGCTGCCCTTGATTGTGCTGCAGCCATGTTTAAATGATTCACAAAGAGCTGGGAAGAATGATGTATGCAGGAAGCCCGATGGCCAGCTTACTGAAGGTATGAACAGAGGTGGGTCATGGAGGAGAACAGAAATGCTCCCCTTTTAGAAGACTCATGAGGAATTTGCTTAGGTTTTTAAAAACTGAATAAATTTTTCCCAACTCAGCATTTTCATTCCATGTTCACAAGACAAACGAAGTTGGAGAAGTTGAGAATTTTGGGACACTTCTAATATGGCAACTCTTTTGTGAGTTATTCATTCTGGGAATTGCATTTTGCCTTGCATTTTGGGGCATTTGATCACAAATCCCATAGTACCCAAGACCACTTCCAGCATGGATACCTTCAGAGATATGTCATTTGCCCAGCTCCCAGTTTTTGCTATATAATTAATTGAAAAGCTTAAGGAGTTAAGTACTGGAATAGGTTATCAAATGAGGTTATGGAAACCCCATCACTGGAGATTTTCAGTGACAGGTTAGATAAACACCCATCAGGGATTCTCTAGGTATACTTGGTCCTGCCTCAGCATGGGGGGCTTTGACTAGATGAACTCCTGAAGTCCCTTCCACACCTACATTTCTATGAGTCTATGAAACAGAAGGGCACCCGGCTGCATTAAAATGAAGAGAAGGTGGCAGATGATTTATAGATTCTAAGACCAAAAGGGATAGCTATGATTATCTACTCTGACCTCTCTTGTATACACAAGCCATAGAATTTCTCCTAAAAGATGGATTAAAACATGTCTTTTAGAAAGATATCTAATCTCATTTTAAAGATTACAAGCAATGGTGAGTCCACCATCTGCTTGGCGAGCTGTTCCATTGTTTAATTATCCTTACTATGTCTTATTTCAAGGTTGAATTTGTTCAACTTTCAGTCATTATATCTTGTTGGTTATGCCTTTGTGTGCAGGAATGAAAGACACCCAGATCTCCCCCTCCCAACTATTAGATATTTTTTTCCCTTGGTAAGGAGCTACACACAATGATCAACCTTTTCTTCAGTAAGCTGACTGGACAGAGCTCCTCAAGCCTCATATTGTATGGCTTGTTTTTCAACCCCTGGATCATTTTTGTGCCCCTCCTTTAAATTCTCTCCAGTATTTTCACCTCCTTCTTGAAGTGTGGACACCAGAGCTGGACACAGTATTTTAGTAGTGGTCTCAGCAATGTTGTGTCAAGGCACAACTTCCCTACTTCTGCTCGATAGTCCCCTTTTTATATAGCCAAGGATCACATTAACTCCTTTTGGTGCAGGTATCCATCATGACACCTAAGTCCTTCTCTGACTTGCTGCTTTCCAAGACAGTCTCCTAACCTGTAGGCACAGTCTGCATTCTTTGTTCCCAGCTGTGTTACCTTGCATTTGGCTGAATTAAAACGCAGCTTGTTGGATTGTGACCATTAACCAGGTGATGCAGGTCACTCTAACAGTACTTGTCCTCCTCATTATTTACTATCCCACCAATCTTTATTTTCATCTGAAGACTTTACCAGCTTTACTTTCAAGTTTATTTGGCTTTAATAAAGTAGAAACCCAGCACAGTACACCCTTTTGACTTTCTTCAGGAGCCCTGGGGGAAGGGAAATTAAGGCAGAGAGTGCCTGGAGTACCACACTAGGTCAGCAGGGGATGCTACAGGGCAGGCTTACTAATAGACTGGGGAGTTTCAGTAAACACTTCCAGCCTATCACAGGGATAGCATGGTACAAGGATTCCAGACAGTTTGATTGGTCCCTTACTCTCAAATGTGGAAAAGTAAAAATGGCCACCATATGGGTGGAAAATAAGCATGTCAGAGGAGACGTCAACTTATGTAAACGAGGTGATTAGATAGATTTTCCTATCTTTGGCCTATTCCTGCTACTTGGTGGCTGTATATCAATGCTCCCAGTCTTGATCTGTGCTTCCACTTCTCTGCATAGCAGTCTTCCCCTGTACTATCAGGCTTCTGTTATTTGTGTGTGAAGACAAGGCAAATTTTTAATTCATTATCTGACTTGAGTTCTGTTGAACATAGGTTGTTCTACCATGCTCATCATCATAGTACCTCAGTGCCTACCAGAAATGCATTTAGCAATGGAATTAATATGTGTCACATGCACACAAAGTATGTGCAGTTGAGTGTCTTGTTATGAAAGGGTTTAAATACACACACATTGATATGTGCTTGTGTTAGAGATGCAAGGTTAAAGAAGTACACTGTGCACTTGGAAGAGAAGTTGGTGAGGTTTGGGATGGTTCTTAGCTCTTGGAGGAGTTCATTCTACAGTTTCAGATTGGGCACTAAGAAAATTCTAGTTTTCTGCACAGATGGGCTTTATCCTTTTGGTAGAGAGTTCCGTCGTGCCAGAGGAGCATAGTTGTTGACCACTGACTTCATCCTGGAGCTTTAGGCGGTCTTTTAGATACCTTAGTCCCAGGCCATAGGGCACCATGAAGATAAGGACCGAGACCTTGAATTTGAGTTGAAATTCTATGGGAACCACTATCATCAAAGTCACAATAGGTATCAATAATTCTCATCGCTGGTAGACCAAACCATTTGCACATTTGTCTCACTGCCTCCTCACCGTATCCAGGAATCATATGTAGTGGCCATTTCTCTTTGTCAACAATGAAGAACCGCTTCAACAGATTGGTATATTGACTCTTCCTTAGTTATCAGTGCCATCATTTGTATAATTTGATGAGATAGGGCAGAATAATCAAGCATTCATTTTATTGCTCCAACTTTCAGAAATTGTTTTCCATTCATTTTTACAAGATGGTTCTCAGTGTGATGGTCTTGAATTTCCATTCTTTAGCTGCGCATCTGGACTCAAGAATCTTTATGCTGGGTTTTTCTTTCATAGTTTTTCATTCTTATTCAGAATGTGGATGGTATTGTACCTCAGTTTATCTCAGTACATCAAAGCACCTCAGTGCTGAAGCAGTTCACAAAGACTTGACAGCTCAAACAATGCAATATACATTATGCCAAGATCAATCAAGAATTTAGGTGACTGAATTCTTTTCAACAGCCCAAGAAACATAGACTGCTCTTTGTTGTCCCTTTGCATGTCATGAGATGCAGTCTCAAAGTGAAGGCACAATAACTAAAAATGATCTCAAACAGCAGAGATGGTGCAATATGAAGTAGTGGATTCCAAAAACAAGACCAATATTTCTTAGCTGCTCATCCACATCTTTGGCACATTATTTTAGTTCTTCCTTGATTTTAGGTGAATGGCTGTAAAGTGTACACAGTTTATCAAAGAAGATTTCAAAGTGATTTACAGCTGTTACTTCATTTATCAGAACAGCAACTGTTAATTCCAACCTGTGGTTTAAACAGTGCCACACTATAATGTTTGAGTATTTCTTCACAATATAGCTAGCTACATCAAATCTCTTGCCAAGCATTTGAACATTAGCACCTTCACTTGCAAATGCCACAAGATTTCTAAAGGTAATTGTCATCAAAATTGTACTTATTGAGGCATTTTTGCGCACAGGCCACAATAGATGAAGCAGTCTTATCTGCAGATTCAATCAGGTCCAGAAACATGAAGTGAGGATCATCATCCTTTGAGGTCTCACAAATTAGATATATTATAACTCTGTTTCATTGCTCAGAGTAGTTCATTCATCAATAGTAATGGATATTTTTCCTTCACTCTCTTTATCTCAGCAAATGCCTTTCAGCACATTTCAGATGAGATATTGTCTATAATGTTTATAGCACTGAACTATGAATGCAGACCTATTCCAATAAGTACACTATTTAGTATCTGTAGTTCAATGAAATCAGGATAGTTGGAGTAGGGTCTGTCATTTTTAGCAATGTAATACGCCATTCTAATTACTTTCACAGTTGCTTCGACCTCTGATTTTCTCATATTGTCAATCTTTTTTTTTTTTTTTCAAAAAAAAATTGTGGCTTCTTTTGACATTTGTACTGCTAACTTACATGCACTTGAATCCTTGTGTTCCTTTATTTTCTTTAGAGAATTAGAGAAGTTAATTTGAACTTCTGACTACCTCCATAAAGAGAAACAGAAAACTGATACCATTCTACAATTATTGAAAGGCCTTAATGCTTTTATACTGATAGAGATGAACCTTTGCTACAGATAACACATTAAAACTTACCATCATGGCAGGCCAACCAAGAATATTCCTCTTCTTCGCACTCCACATATCTGCCAACCAGACTTCAAGCCAGTTGATCTTTGGCTGTTGATCAGAAACAGACATCTTCTTTTGAAGAATTATCTTCATGTTTCACTGTAACTATGGTAGGAACTTCACTGTATTCCATTCTGGTAGAGCTTCATTTGTGTTTACAGTTAGACTCGAAGTCAATGCACTACTGCTGCCTTCATCAGCATTTTTAGTCTTATTAAAGAAGTAGTAGTAGGTAGTAATAGAAGAATTTCCTAATCCCTTTTTTTCATTGCATTACAGGACTACTGACTTATTGTTCATTTGCTAAAATGAGGTCACCTTGGAACAGTTCCTAAGCTACTACTTCCATTGACTGGACCTTTACTGAAATCCAGGAGTCAGTGGGAGGGAAAGAGGTTGTTTTCTTGCATCCAGTGCAGATGCAGGAAAGAAATTACAACCAGAAACTCAAGGTTTGGTCCAAAAAAGGTGACACAGAACATGTTGGGCTGGACCACTCTTGGCAAAGTTTCAGTCTGGCATACACCAGGACCAACATGGATCTACTGTAAAGGAAAGCAAATGTTTTAATAGGGGAATTCATATGTTTGAGCCAATATTATATTTCCATTCACCACGGATGGACCAGCCAACGAATACATAGATTCAACATCAATATGAACCCATCAGCTTTGATATTGATCACACTGTAAATAGTTCTGATCAGAAAACCTCTTCCAAACATGCCCATAGACTAGGATCAAACAACGCAAATTACCTATGAACATAACCACATACAATTCACCAGGATAGGCTTGTTCTAGTGAGAGGATGAGCAAGAGGAAAAACTACATGTCATTGATAGTCACGTCACCAAATAATGCACTATTGGAAGGCATTCAGATAATGTGGTGATAAGAGTGATACCATTAGAACCTATATAGTATAAATTCTTAGTGTAAAGCCACATGTAACATTTTGGGGATCACTCAGACCAGTAGGAGGTTCAGTTATCACCTGCCCCGTAACCTTGGGTGCCTTAATGTTATGCTGCTAGGGTTCACAGCCCTGACCAGTAGCCAGCCTAAAGCATAAAGGTCTGACCCTAGCTGCAACCAGCCTAGTTACTCCTTGCAGGTTGACACCAACTGCCCATCCAGTCCCAAGTTTCCCCAGATCCCTGTACCTCAAGTTCTTAACTACCAGGCACTCAGACCTTATCGCTCTGGATCATTATTGCTGAAGGAATGAAATCTGCTCCCCAAGTTATCAGCTCACTCTGGCACATGCGCTGGACACAGTTTGCACAACAGAGTCCTGCTTGGGGTAAAAAACTCCTATGTTTATTTCATAGAAAAAACCCACAGATTCAAAGGTAAGATAGTAAGGAAAAGAAAACACAAGTTACATAGAAAATAAACATAAAGATGCAAACTCAAGCTTTATATTTCTATATTAGCTAAATTCTCTTTTCCAACACAAGTGATTTATTGCCTCTGAACAATTTGCCAGAATGCCCTCTGTCCTAGAAAAGATTCAGTGTTTCATGGACATGCTGGCTCTCCATTTCTGGATAAAACACCCAGACCCAAGCCTGTTCTTAAAAGATTCTCTCTTTTTTATTTTTTAACTTCATTCTCCTAACATAACTACTCATGGACACTCAGAGTGTGGGAAAATGTCTTTTCTTAGTTCTTCTCTACACAACAGAGTTAGGTCAATGTAAGTTGCCTTGTATGAACCTAGCTGTGGAAGTGTCTTAACTTAAATTTGGCTCTCACAGATGAAAGTGCTTCTCTATGCCGATTTAGTGACACTGTGGCATAGAGTCACGGTCAATATAATCAGGTCAATACAGTGTCAGTGCAGACACTGCGTTGTTATTCTCTAGCAAAAGCCAATCTTATCAACGCCAACGATAGCAGAAAACATTGGAAATTAAAAAATATCAGATAGTATCACTTTCTTAGGTAGAAAATAGATTATTTCTTACCCATTCTGTGTATTGAATTATCAGGATTCCTGTTTCACTTATTTATAAGTAGTATTTAATATAGTTCTGGAAGGAATTTACACCTCTGTTTCAATTATTGTAGATATTAAGGTGTCTTCAAAGCTACATGGAGAGCTGTTGTGGTATCTATATTGTGTTTCAAATGTCAGTGTTCAAATGTTAAACTGAAATAATATTCTGATAAATAATGTACAATTCAGGAATTATAGATATAGATATGGGAAGGAGGGGCTAGGAAGTGGAGAGGACTCAACTCCAGCATTTTTCAGTAAGGGATGCAAAGCAGTGGAAGGCATAAGTACTTGGCTTCATTCCCTCCTCCTAGGAATGCCTGTAAATTCGCTTCACCAGAATTGGGCCTCTATGGAATTTTGGGGCAGGCCAAGGCGAACATGGAACAAGAGTGTCATGGGCTCATAGCTCACCACTGGACTGGTGCCTCCTCCTGGTTACTCTGGGGATTAGCTCGAGGCCAGCGCCTCCTGTGTACGGCTTGCACACTGTTATTGCGTCTGCCTGCAACCCCTCTCGCAGCCTCAGGAACCGTAGCACCCTCTTCACAACTCAACCCTCTGGCAGTGTCACCATCTGTATTCCCCACTTCTGGGGGTTAATATCTCAGTCTAATAATCATGCCACTTCCCCAGTGGCAAGTGGAGGAGGGTGGGACCTGGGCCTCCCTACTACTTTGGATCCCAGCCCTGGGACCCTGTTGGATAGCAGCCTCCTGTTGCACCTCTAGTTCCTCTCACCACCACGATCCCTTGGGCCACTTCCCCAGGGCCCCAGCACCTTTTCTGCCCCTGTCTCAGGGCTCTCAGCTGCTCAATCCCTGCTGCCAGCCAGGAGCTCTCTCTTGCTCCCCCAGACCCTGCAAACAACTGACCTAGCTGTGGTGCAAGCTTTCTTTCAGTCTGCTAGGACAGTCCTCACCCCTTGGGCTCCCTGCAGCAACTGATCTCTGCTCTGCCCTGCATCTTCTTTTATGGGAGCCCACTGGGCCCTGATTGGCTGCTTCTTGCAGCCTCGCCCTGATTGACTGAACCCCACACAGCCCCTCTGGGATAATTTCCACTGTTCCCTGCTGAGATTAACCCTTTTTACACGTGCATGGGGCCAATGCCCCATTACAAGGAGACCAGCCACATTCTGCAGTATGATAACCTTCTTACCCAACAGAATTCCAAGTGGAAATGCATTCAGAAGTTATTGCCACTTGAAGCAGCATTATCTCACATTTGCTTCCCACAGCAACTGAGAAGTAACAGGGACTGGGGGGAAATCATTAGAACAATGAGGATCAACAGTTTTTCTGTGGACCTTTGCATTTGGGAAGGAGTTGGGATTTCTTTCACACTTGAGGTTCCATGGGATCAAGAGACCGTGAATCCTCCTCTTTCCCCTCCCTTTCCCCCCTCCCGAGACCATTCCCAGCTGGTGGGGTATAGGACTAGAAGGTGACAGTGTGGAATATCAGCAAAATCAACATTGTGAGTTCCTGGACTCTCTGCCCTTCCCTCCTGAGGACTTCTCCACAGATGGGGCCAACTTATCCCACATTTCTTCACATAAGGATCCTCAAGGGCTGCATGAAGCATTTATCAGACAAGATACAGCAATCAGCTAAAAGCCTGATCAAACAGGTAAGTCTTGAGCAAACATTTCAAATGGCCTTGGGATAGATTTCCAACTTTTTTTTTTTAGTATAACATGTGAATGTCTTCCTTTCTACAGCACACAGTCAATCCTTGGAGAAACAGAATCAGATCTCAAATGCAAAAAACAGAGACACCTCAACAGGACTGGAAAGCAAGGGACTGGAATGCAAAATTCCATTGTTCAACAGTGCAAGGAGTACAACTTTGTCAGAGACTCCCTAGCAGATAGATAGATAGGTTACCTAACTGAGAGTATATGAAAAATCTGGTTGGTTAAAGGCAACTGTGAATATATGCCTGATTTCATGAAGTGAATAGTAAAGTTTTAAGTTTTGGTGTATTGCACATGGCACAACACTGTGTGTTTTTAGTTCTTGTCAGGTTCATTTTGAAAAAAAGAAAGTAGTGGGAGGAAAAATAATTGAACAGTGTTTTTTTTTCCCCACTACTTCTATAATATCTGAGCTCCTGTATGTAGCCAATTCCAAGTGGATGCCAGTGTAATATTAGTCTGGGGCATAGAGTGTGGAATTTTGATTTAATAATGTTCTCTTCATTAGTTCAGAGACAAAAAAAATCCCTAGACTTTTCCCCTTTAAGGATATGCCACTTTACTTATTTATATTCATACAAGCTCTTTTGAGGATGCAAAATGCAGACTCTGAAATTTACTGAAAAAGAATAGCACCTTTTAAAAAATGTTGTACATAAAGAGAGGATATATTGAACAGAGCTGCATTTATTACTGTTAGTTGGTGCTAGTAACCACTTTAACTACTGATGCGCCAGATTATCAATGAAAATTCCAATAATAACAAAGGCTATCTAGAAAGTTATTTGAAGGGTTGTAGCCCTGTTGGACCTATAATATCAGAAAGACAAGGTGGGTGAGGTAATATCTCATATTGGTCTAACTTCTGTAGGTGTAAAAGACAAGCTTATGAGCTACACAGAGATCAATTTCAGAGCTGGGAAAGGTGATCAGGCTATGTCTACACTACAGTTTATGTTGGCATAATTTATATTGCTCAGGGAGAGGGGTGAATAAATTACCACCCTGAGTAACATAAATTACACTGACATAAGCACCAGTGTAGACAGTGCTATGTTGGCAGGAGAGCTTCTCCCACTAATAGAGCTTCTACCACTCATGCAGGCTGGAGTAGTTAAGCCGACGGGAGAGCTGTGCCACTGTAAAGTCTTTAGTATAGCCGTGCCCTCAGAATAATAGATAAATTCCAGGTTGAACAGATTGTTTAGCATAAGCCGTTTACACATATTGTAAGGGACCTATTGCAAGGTGAAGTGACCTATTAATTCCCCTACAGACATAGGACAAAAAGGGGGGTTACAGATTGTTGTGATAAGCCATAAATCCAGTGTCTTTATTAAGACTGTGATTTTTTTAGGGCCTAACAAAGTTATGAATTTAAGCTCCCAGGCTTGCATTTTGAAGGTATTGTGGAGGGTATGGAGACTTCTCAGTCTTTAGACTCAAAGCAAAGGTTGCAGCTGTGATTCTGCAGCATTTTAAGTGTAGACATACCCTAAGTACCTTTCCTAAGGCCTAAAGAAGAGCTTTGTGTAGTTTGAAAGCTTGTCTCTTTCACCAACAGAAATTGGTCCCACAAAAGATATTGTCTCATCCAGCAAGTTACACAGGTCTACTCATCCTTTTCAACCCATGCATTAAAATTAAATATGAAACAGGAAAGAAGTTAGGCTAGTTCTCAGTGAGTGATATCGTTCACTACCCAGAAATGAAACATCAAGAACTCTCTCTCAAGAAAGCAAACTTGAAGTGATTTTTAACTTGAATAACAATTAGACACTAGATAGAGAAGATTGCTCATACCTGTTTGCGTAGTAGCTCTAGAGATTGTAGATATTACATCTCACTGGAAAATGCCTGTGTTGTAAGTTTTAAGGAAGTATGTGGAATGAGATATATTTGTGGGAGCTTCATTTCCTCTCTGTTTACATGCAATTACTCACAAATCAAATGAAAATGAAGAAAAGCAAATCAAGACAAAAAGAAAGGATGTTATTAGGATTTAAAGCACTTGACTAGAGCTCAGGAAATCTGTGTTCAGTTCTTGGCTATTCCACTTCTTTGTGACTTTGGGCAAATCACTTAATCTCTCAATACTTCAGTTCCTCATTATAAAATGGGGCTCTTACTACAAATAATTGCATGCTTTCTGAGGCACTGCCATGGCCCACAGGTCTTGAACACTGGTCTACAAGGCTTTTAAGAGTTAGGCAGGCCCAACCTGCCACCCACTGCCCTAAAATAGCAGCTGAACTCTCACACAGGATTCCAGTCCTGGGAACTGACTGGTGAACCCCTAGGGTCCTGATTGGTTTCCAGTCTCAAGCACAGGACTAGGAAGTTGTCCATGTAGCTTCGTTCTCCCAGCTCAGGATACTTCCTCTGCAATGCCTGCTCCTGCTGTTCATTTCCTGGTAACCAGACTCTGCTTGCTTCCTGACACCTGACTCTCGGTTTGTCCCCTGGCATGTGACCTGGCCTGACTTGTAACTTTTGCTCTGAGCATTAGGTCAGACCACCCACATCCCAGTCGTGACAGGCATAGACTTTCTCTTACTATGTGTCTGTAGAGAGCCTATGACAACGGGGTTGTGAGGCCTCTAGGTGCTACCGTAATGGAAATAATAAGAAAATTGAAGGAGAAATCAGTCTTTGGAGGTGATATGGTAGCTCACCACCAGAGCACTTTCACCAGGGCATCATGTTACATGAATCTGCATCTCTAGAACCACCTGCAGGTCATAGAATCATAGAATATCAGGGTTGAAAAGGACCTCAGGAGGTCATCTAGTCCAACCCTCTGCTCAAAGCAGGACTAATCCCCAGTTAAATCATCCCAGCCAGGGCTTTGTCAAGCCTGACCTTAAAAACTTCTAAGGAAGGAGATTCTACCACCTCCCTAGGTAACGCATTCCAGTGTTTCACCACCCTCCTAGTGAAAAAGTTTTTCCTAACATCCAACCTAAACTTTCCCCACGGGCAATTCAGCCCTCCATCTTCAATCTCCTTCTTCAGCTACGGAGGAGTCTTCACCCCCAACTCTAGTACTGAGTACTGGTCTCTCAGAATGAGTGTCTCTGAGGTCTCTGCTTGCTTGAAGACTCTGGCTCACATTCTGTTACAATAGTCTCTCTGCTCCCTGTGTTTCCTCTCTTCAACCTGAATTCTCTCCCCATTTTACAAGGCCCAGGTGTCCATTAAGTTATTGCCTGATGCCTCCCAGTCCTACACCTGTGGCCGACATGCAATTAATTAGCTACATCTATCTATACATACCGTATGACCCATCTCCAATCAAAACAATTCGATTGTGACTATTCAAAATATTTCTAGGTGATACACTGCAAATAATATCAAACAACAAATACATGTAAGAAAACTGCTATCTGCTTACAGACAAAGCATTATAATTAATTGGCACATCTAATTAATTGGCTAATAATCCCTTTCCAGCCTGTGATATAGTTTCCCATATCCCCCTCACTTTCCCCAAACTGCAACTACTATCTCTACATATGAAGATCCTTTTACTTCTCCTAGTGTATCTGATGTTGCTATTTCTCTGTGTCTAATGCAACACACCCACCAAGAGAATTCTCACAGATGCATATGCTGTTAATACTAGCATAGAGTGACTATTGCAGAAAAATGTCCATGATGATCATTTGAATTTTTTAAGAAACCAATCTGCTTTGCTTGTGTTCATTTGCAGTGAATACTGTAGCAGAAAAAAAGATCTTGAAGCAAATACTACGGAATATTCAGGGAAAGTCAACTATGAATCAATATCTTGAGAGAAATGTTTTGTGGGGTTTTTTTCTAGGTACACTCGTCGAATCAGAGAACAAAAAACGCCTCATGACTCATGTCCAATCAAAACAACTTGATTGTGAATATTCAAAATATTCTTGATGTACTGCAAATAACTTCAAACAACAAATACATGTAAAAACCTATATGCTTACAGACAAAGCACAAACAAAAATGAGGTGAAATGTATCCAATTACTTCACTCTACCTATAGTACATCAGACTTATAAAAGAAGTTAGAACTAAAAGTATGAAGAAAATTGTGTTTTTCCCCCCATTCCTCCATACTCAAGACGGAAGTCTGCTGCAAAGAGACAGGACTAACTCTAGTGTCTGTGGATGATGTGTGAAATATTGCAGCATTATCCAGCCTCTTGAGGTATGCGAAAATGTATTTAAGAATAATAACTCCTAATTGTGTGCTTGAATTACTGCTGACAGCCCTTAAACTATAGAATTATGTGAAGTAGTATTACAATGACATATATACCTTTCAAATATATGCATAGGTGTTATTAGAAACAAGAGTTCATTATGAGCTTCAGCATTTTTGTAAACCATATATGCTTCAAAAAAACCAAAAACAAACAACAACCCTCTTGCATTTACTGCAGTGGGATTTTTAACTATCTGTAAATTGTTTACTAATCTCAAAATGGCAGAAGGCAGCTGACAACGAGGTTGAGAGGATTCGAAAGATGAAAACAAAGGGGGAAAATTGAGGTCAGAGGAACTGTAATAAGGGAAGCTAAAGCCCAGATCATTATTTAAATCCCTGAATTGTTATCCATTTAAAGCTTGTCGTTCTTTCAGTGTTTGTTGCCTCTGATTGTTCCAAATAGAATCCAGTTTATTTTCCCATGAACATTAGATGTGATAGGTTTCATTAAAATGGCATAACTTGTAAAATTCCTTGGGAAATCTTTCAGATACCTGAATGACTATGAAATCTATTAAATTATAGATATATAGCCTTGATAATAAGTTCACTTTCACAACTCTAACCATTTTTGTCCCATGACACGAAAACTCTGCTTAAGGCACTTGGAGTTAACACAATGGAAAAATAATGGAATTCATATAATGTAGCAATAGATTACTGTTGGCTGGGTGGGGGTGGAGGGAAGCAATGAATGTTCCACAGGGATACATAAGCATGCTCCATTTCACAGGCTAACAAAAAAATAGGGGAAGTATTTGGGGGAAGCAGAGAAAAAGGAATTGTGAGGTGGGGGGGAAGGATAAGAGAAGATTATGCAATGACAAAGACAAAATCAGAATGTTATAAAAATTCTTAGCATTAGCTGTTATGTTATTATGGAAGGTATATGCTTACGGGTGGAAAATCCCCTTCTATTTGTGAAGAAATCTTCAGTATGTACTCATCTGGCAACTATAGATGAAGGTGTAATGAAAAACAGGATAACTTATAGAGTCCTTGATGTCTTGCAGAGAGAGGTCAGGTTCAAACAACAGGCTAGCTAAATGCAAAGTGCAGACCTCTTATGTTTACTTCTCTTTGATTTTTTCTCTGTGACGAAGTCAGAAAAAAAGTCAATTCTTCTGGCTAGGATTCTTCAAAGAAGCCTATGGGAGTTTGGTACCTAAATCCCACACTGACATTCAAAGACAGTGTCTCTCAGGCTCCTTTGAAAATCCAAGCTTCCATCTATTACATTGCTGCTCTGAAATCTAGAGCTCCACCTACTGTTAGGGTTTTGGAAGGTGAACCAGCTTGCACATAGTAAACCAGTGATCTCAGGACAGTTTCTGAGGGGCAGGAGTCTATATCACAAAACATATCATTGTCCTATCTGACCTGGCATCTTTGTTGGCAGTCTTAGCAAAGAGGTCAAAGACCAAATGGGCATGAACATCATGCTATCTTTTCTCTTCTCTAGGTGGTTTCTCCAGATCAGGGTTCAGGCTCTTTAGTGGGGTAATGTCCGGAAACTTGCACTATAGCTGTCTATATGGTACCTCTGCAATACTTAATTCCCCAAGGCTGCCATTCTGACATGGTTCCATTATTAAAGTAATTTTTAAAACAACAAGTATTTTGTTGGTTTCCTGAGCCAGACAACACTCCAGGTCCTAGTCCTTTAAAATGGTACTCATTTAAAAGTTTCACTGTGTTTTAATGAGAGCTTCACACCCCCTTTCTATTTTCAAGGAAATACCTCTAACATCAGGTTAAAAACATGGAGGAAAAAATGCACACTGCATCAAAAACACATTTGTGGTTTTCATTTAGATTTAAATTTTTGGAAAATATTGACCAAATCTGACAACTATATGCTAGTTTCCATAAACAACAGAGATGAAGGCTTACTTATTTACAGGCTTTTCAGTGACACCCATCAACATAGTATCTGATCACTTGACTTAATTACTTTATCCTATGACATGTTGTAGTTAATGATATATTTATATAATTATGTAATGTATGGGTAACAGATTAGATTTGAGTTGTAGGTTTAAGTGGTAAAGTATAAATAGGATTATACCACACAGGTATAGGACTAATAAGTATGTGTCACTGATTAAAGTGTATTGGATATATAATTAAGAGAAGACTGTAATGTAAGGCCTACAGACCTAAGGTCTTTAAAATATGTAGCTTAGCTGTAGAAGGCCTCAGGCCAGAAAAAGGTTAGTGTGTCTAGTTGACCGAGAGATAACCATGTATCAGTAAAATGTGAGATTACCGTAAAAGATGTGTTAAGTTCTGATGGAAACTGTGCAGCAATAGACTGGAAAATATGCCACAATGTACTAGTTCATATCACAAAATGCCCTATAGTAACATTTTGGGGGATCCTGTAATAACCTCAAGTTACTATGGTAACTCATTACCATTGATGTTAATGAGACAAAGGAGAACAAAGGGGGTAGGCTATGAGAAATGGGATACCCTAAAATTCATGAGGTGTGGCAGTGCAAATAAGGAAAAACGGGTATGTATATGTATGAGTCTTAGTAGGGTTAAACAATAAAAGGTGTTGGCCAGCTGTGCGCTTGGAGGGAGATGCCAGGATGATAACCACAGGTGGCGATGAGGAGGAGGAAAATGAGTGACACCTCAAGGTCTCCCAGCAGGAAATATGAAATGTGAGTTGTAAGTGATGCCCGTCATAGGGCTAAACACTTTATGCTCTCTCTGTCTAGCTGCTATTGTATTTTAGTGGTTGTGGGATTGTTTACCTGCCTAGTGAATTTAATAAAGGGACTTGTGATAAATTGCAGTTGTTTCTCATGTGCTCCTAGGGTCTCTCATTGTAATGACATTGATAATATTTCTGCAGCTGTAGACAGCAGAAGGCCAAAACTTTGTTGACCATTGTGGTCTAAAAGATTCTCAAAATCAATACACCAATCCATCAATAAGGCTACAATGGCAAACTTAGATACAGACTGTGACTTGCTCAACATCACAGTGTTCACAGCTTAATTGCACCCTCGCATACACACCTTCTGAGTAGGATTGTGCAAATAGCTGATTATTCAGTTTACTGGCCATTCTGAAAAATGTTTAAGAATTTTTTTATTCACGTTGACCCAAATATGGAATTTTTGGCAAATCCAAATATTGGAAAAAATTATTTTGGGTTGAACAACATGTTTTATTTTGGATACTTTTAAAATAAGCAAAGGAAATGAATGGCTAGATTCATAACTGCAGAATTATAAAAGTGAGCCCAGTGCTTAGGGCATTTGCCGAGCTTGCGGGAGAACCTGGGGGCAAATCAATACTGTGGACAGATGTGGAGCAGACCAGAACATGTGTCTCCCCACTCCCACTTGAGCATGCTAAACTATGGGATATTCTGTTGTGGGGCTCCCTCAGGCTCTCCTGTTGAAACTGTTCCACTGTGCCATTGGAATTGAAATATAGGTGCCTCCCCTCTCAAGTGAATGCCTTACTCACCAGGTTATAGAGTTTTCTGGGGTGGGTCCCTCTGAACGTCTCCCGTTGAAGCTGTTCCACTTTACATAACGTACTTGAATAGTCATTGGGCCAGAGGGAGAATGAGAATTACTATAGCCTGGTAGTTAGGGCACTCACTTGGGAGGCAGGACCCTGGATTTCAGTTCCTGCTCCAATGAATATTTCAGTAGTTATAAAAAGTGTAACAGCTTCAACAAGAGACATTCAGAGAGACCCACCCCAAAATAGCTTACTGGTTATGGTACTCAACTGAGAGGAGAAAACCAGGGTTCAAGTTCCTACTCCAAACCTGGGTCTCTCAAATCCCATGGGAGTGCTCTAACCGCTGGGCTATTAAGTATAAGCGTGGCAGTAAAAACTCCCTCTGGTTTTGTGAATGATACTTAAATCCCTTTCTGAATCTATTCTGAAAAACTGAAATGTTCTGTATTGATACCAGAGAGAGAAAGGTGGGTGAGGTAGTATATTTTATTGGACCAACTGCTGGCAGTGAAAATGATATAGCTAACTAGCTTACTCAGAGATCTACTTCAGATGTGGGAAAGGTACTCAGAGCATCACAGCTAAATACAAGGTGGAACAGATGAGTTAACTGCTCACTTCACCTTAATAGTCTCTTGCAATGAGTTAGCACCACTACAGTTGCAGAACAAAATGAGGGTTAGAGGGTTACAGATTTTGTAATGAGCCATAAAACAAGTGTCTCTATTGAGTCCATGATTTTTGATGTCTAGCAGAATTCTAAACTTAAGTTTCCAGGCTCATGTTCTGCAGGTGGTGTGCACGTACGTTTTGAGGCTAGGAACAGAGAGGTCAGATATGGAGTAATCGTTTTAAGGGTTTAGTAATTGTTTCGTTTCACCCACATAGTTGTTACTGGGGCATTTAGTGCACTGGGTGAGGTACACCAGATATTGCAATAGGCATGTGTAGGAGCCATGGATCTTGAAAAGTATGTTGTGGGGGTATTGATCATTGTAGCAGTGGAGATATGGTTTTCAGATTTTGGATCTGTTGTTCTAGGAGGGTCTGGTATTGCTTTGAGTTGGTGTGTCCTGGTCTGTGGGGAGCTTGCTTCTGATCATAAGCTTGATGAGGTTATGGGGGGTTGTTTGAATGCCAGAAGAGGGGGTTCAGGAAAGATTTCTTTCAGTGTGGTCCCCATCAGATATGGGTTATAATTGTTTAATGATAGCCTATATGGGTTCCAATCTGGGCTGCTAGGTGACAAGTAGGGATGTGTCATCAGAGGTTTATTCCCCCTATATTGAAGCAGGGTATTTGTATTTGTATTGAAGCAGGGTATCTCAGGGTATTTGTATGATTCATTCCATGACTCTGGTAGAGTGTCCGTGCTTGTTAAAGTTGGCTTTAAATATGTTAAGGTGTGTAACCTAGACTTTCTCCTTGGAGTATATTCTGTTATATTTGAGTGCCTGACTGTAGATAACAGATTTTTTTATCTGTTTGGGGTGGTTACTGGATCTGTGAAAGTAATGGTCATGCTCTGTAGGTTTCTTGTATATAGTCATCTGTAGGGTACCAGGGTTGAAGCTGATTGTGGTGTCCAGAATGTTGAGACTGGTGTGGGAGTATTCGTTGATGGGTGGGTGGTATGGTGGAAATCTATGAGGGAGTTCAGGCCATTTGTCCAGAGAATGAAAATTTCATTGATGTATCTTAGGTATATAATTGGTTCCATGGTGCATTTTTCCAGAAACTCTTTCTTGAGGTGACCTACAAAGAGGTTGGCACATAGGGGAGCCATCCTAGTAGCCATGACTGTTTCTATGGTTTGAACAAAATGTTTGTTGTTAAATGTGAAGTTGTTGTAGATAAGGATTATGTGACTTAGTTTCATGATGTGTCTGGGTGGATAGTTCAGTGTTGTCCATTGTCTTGTATATATTTGAGAAAGGCTCCTATTCTGTCATTGTGAGGGATATTGGTGTATAGGGGGGGTGACATCAATGGTGGCAGGGCTAGTGTTCTGAGGGAGGTTGTTAATGTTGTGGAGTTTCTGGAGGAAATCTCTCACTCTTCATCCTCAAAGGAAACCTGTACAACATCTTCAAAAGATGAGTTTCAGAACTTAAATTTTTTCAGTAAATTATATTATCTCCCCTCGCTAGTCTTTCTAATATCCTGAGAACAACATGGCGACAAAAAACACTGCAAACAATGGAATATATTGTTTTGTTAATGTCTAATGGTTTGTTTTGACATTTCCAACAGTTTTTATTTTTTTCATTATGACTGAAACAAGTCACAGAAATGGACACAAATTTACAAAATGTTTTGGTCTACCCAAATCTGAATTTTTCTCCCCAAAAAAACCTCATCCAAAGATTTTTGCCCAGTTTGCAAGTCACAAGACCAGTATCTCAACCACGAGACAGTTTTTATAGTAAATACCTGACGTCTAAGGCTAAAGAGTTTATGCGCCAAGATTTTATTAATATTGAATTTTAAAAAGTACCTTAAAATTCCTGGGCCAGCTCCTCTGCTGGTGTAAATTGACTCAGCTCCATTGAAACAAATGAAGCTATGTTGGTTTATACCAGCCAAAGATCTGCCTCGCTAATTTTTAGGCTGAATATTTTATCTATGTATTCAAATTGTATATGAATGAAAGGAGGGAACTACGCAAACCAAATTGGGTCATCAACCTGCTGAAAGATAAATTACTTATCAGAAAGTTTTAAAACTTGTTTGATCCTTTCTTCCCTCATCATCTTATGTCCACTCCAAGACTTCCTTCTCCTGTCAACGTTATGTACTTTCCACGACTTGTCCCTTTCCTCCCCACAACTCAGTAAAGCTCTCCCCAGAAGAACAGAGATATATTTAGTTTCTAACTGAATTACGGATGAGATAAGGTTTTCTCAACACAAATGATATGAACACAAATCTGACAGCTATTGTGGGTACAGTTGCCTTACAGGCCTCTAGGGAAGGAGAAGGACAAGAGAAATAAACTAATCTGGATTGTAATATAGCCTATGGCAAAATGTCCACTGATTTCAGTGGGATCAGAACTGGGCTGGAATGAGGGAAATGAGTTAATGCTTTTAAATATTGAAGGTAGGGGAAACACAACAATCTCTGCCAGCAATTTGACAGGCTTTTTTGGAGAGGAGAATATTATTTTTCCTTCACTTTCATGCAACATTATGAGTTGTTGTTTTTTGCTTTAGCCATAGGGTAGGAAAGGCTGAGGCAGCATCTGTTGCTGACAAACAGGTTGAAAAGTCTAAAAGAGCCAATTAGAGTGTAGGGATTATATTGTCAAATCAGAGTAGAGAGAATTGTATAGTGACATTATAGGTATTGATTAGGCAACACCTCACACCCTGGATAATAATGTTTGCCACCCAATCATAATGTTGGAATACTCTTATTGTATATTTAGAGAAATCATCAGTGGTTATACATATGATGCATCCAGAACTGATCAAAGTGCAAGAACTGCATAATTGAGAGAAACACCCAGGTTATGCTTCAGTAACTGTATAGGATCTCTACACAGTGGCTCAGGCACTTTCACATAAGTATAATTTGGTATAATATTGTTTGGTGGATAAGTCCCTTCTCACTTTTATAACTGGCATTGTTTTCACACATAAGAATCACACATAAGAATGACTGGCTGCCATTAAAAAGGCAGCATTTACAACAGCTACCAGACACTGGTATGAGATACCACGTTTCTTATTCAAAGTATATAAAAAAGCTGTTACCACACCAATATTGGAAGTAATTGTTGGCAATTCTTGTTTTGCTTTTTTATAATGATACTGTATATATTTTAATTGCAGATATTATGTGGCCACACATTTTTGGTTTATAGAGTCCTTGAATAAGTATAGTAGTGAGTTGATGTGTTATTATAACTGGGTTTTAATAAAGAAAAATATTATAATCCAAACTTTTTACAAGTAAAGTCAGCTGCAAAACTGCATAAATGGATTCTAAAACATTAATGAATCCCACACGTGGTCTACAGGGCCTTTACAAGGACTGAGTAGGAAAGTAATGTAATTAGGTACGATGCACTATTATATATAAAAGAAGATTAATATTTAGATAAATCAAGTAACCGAAAGTGGAGGAACTGATTACATAATTAGAACGGACTGTGACACACAGGCTACAGACCAAAGCTGCAAAGAATAGTTTAAGTAGAATCAGAATATAAGAAAAGAAAATTTTAAAAATCCTCATTTGAATTGTGTCTTTCAGGTTTACTGTAATAAAAATACTGGTGCTACCCCTGTCTTAACCCCATTTACCGACAAAGAAGAATGCAGCTTTTTTCCAAAAACTCAAAACTAAAATGTTTGTATTTTTTGTGTGTGTTAAACTCATGAAAAAGAGCTGTCTCCCAATTTACAAATCAGGTTTGTCAGCTGGTAGCAAACAAGTAACTATGATTAGCTGCTATAGAGACATCATATAAATGTCAGCTTTTCTGAAAGGTGATGTGAAACTTTTCAGCCTTCAGTTTCACTCGATAGAATTTCTCCCAGAGAATAGTGCTATATGAAGTGCCAGCTGTTATATGAAATCATAATCTGGGGCCACTATATGTTCAAAATGAGAACACCACTGCTGTGATCAAAAATACCTTCTGTGAATTAAAATTACATAATACTAAAGTCTAAATTCTCGGAGTCTGCATGCAGCTACCATTGACTTCAATGGAAGCTGGACCAGTCTATCGGTGGGCAGATTTTGAGCCTATTTGCTGGACACTGCCATTGATTTTAGCTGAATGCCTGATGTCACAGTGTGCATAAGAACAACCCAAAATATTTTCACTCTTCATTGACTTGATGTCAATGGATTTTCAAAAGTATAATTATTGGCAGAATTTTATCCAGTAGGTCTAGCTCACTTGTAGACAGCTGGTCAGTCATTTCTCTTGAAGCACTGGTATATTATATTAATCTATCAAATACATTAACCAAGACCCAGTCCTGCAATTTTTGAGTACCCCTAACTTCCACTGTAAGGTTTAAGTTTTTGCTTTTGTTTCTTAAAAAAATAAACAGTCTTTTTGATCATTTAGTATTTGGTAGAAGGTGACAGAGATCACCAAATAAAAGAAATTCAATTCTGCTCCTGATATAAAGAATTCAAAATAACTTCAGTGATACCATTAAATCTTTGAATAGTTCTTGTAAAAGTTAACGTAGATGCACAATACATGATGGAAAGTCTGCTTGTCTCCTAGGGTGCTGTGGATAATGTTTTATAGAATTTACAGTGTTTGGACAGAAATATTTTGAATGTGAAATTATATTCTTCGGTGCTCAGATTTCACTTCTTTCTCATGCTTATTCAGTGGTTATTTCAACACTGCACTTGAAAATAACTCTGAAGCAGTATATCATCTTAGCAAAATACAATACTTTACTGGTACAAGGATGGGTGGGAGATTATTCAATAATCTATTCACAACATTTAAGATGATCTTCTCTGTAGTTTCCTAGCAACTGTGCTAAGGATTATGGGGCTTCGCTAAATCACTGCTCAAGATGGGAGATTCGCTAAGTCATTGCTCATTGTTGTGCAGGGAGATTCATTCACAACTCCCAGAACACCTTTCATGTTTGGTATAATGTGTATGGGATGTTATTTTTTTCTCTCTGTTGTTTGGTGGTATAAGAGGAATTTTGTTTGCTATGCTCTGCGAATTATTGTAGATTTACTGGTGGGAATTTGCAAAGCTGTGTGAAGAAAAGCAGTTATCTATACATCAACTATTGTTCTTTTAGATGTGTTATACTCATAAAACATTCCACTGTAGGTGTACGTGCACCCAATTTACTTGAGTCAGACACTTTTGCCAGTCATATCAGTAGGCAGCACATGCATCTCTTGCTTTCCTCAGGCACCAAGTCAAGGTTATAAAGGGGCCTGGTTACCACCTCCCTCTCACTTCCTTCATACCCCCCATAAGCTAACCAAAGCAGCAGAGAAGGTGGGAGGCTCATGGAATGTATATATGCACAACACATCTCGAAGAACAACAGTGTAAGTAACTATTTGTCTGCTTCAGGTGATTGGACACATATACATTCCACTGCAGGTGACTCACCAGCTATTTCTATACAGGTGGAGGGACTTTAGATTTCTTGAAGAGAGACTTCCCAAAGCTGGCATCATCCTGGGAAGCCTGAGTAATAGTATAGTGTCTGGAGAAGGTATGTACCAATGACCATGTTGCAATCTTACAAATGTCCACTATCAGAATGATGCTCAAGAAGGCTGACAAAGAGGAATGAATTGCAGTGGACTCCGCTGTTATTCTTAGTGGAGGAGAGACCTTTGCTAGATCATAACAGAGTTTGATGCAGTCCAAAACCCAGTGTGAAACATGCTGGGCTATAACAGGTTGCCCTTTAATCCTCTCAGTGCAGGCAACAGTCTGGGAGAGGATCTGAAAGATTTTGTGTGGTTCAGGTAAAATGCCAGAGCCCACTGAACATCCGTGGATGGAAGTTTCTCTTCAGCCTTGGAAGAACAAGTCTTTGGAAAGAATATAGGAAGATGAATAGTCTGGTTGAGATGGAATGCAGAAACCAATTTTGGCATAAAATTAAGGGGGGGTCGGTAGAATCCTGTGAAACGATGGTCTACTAGAAATTCTTGGAACTCGGACAATCTCCTCACAGAGGTAATTGCTACTAGAAATGTTGTTTTCATTGAAATTAGTAGTAGAGGTGCTGTTGCCAAAGACGCAAAGAGGGAACTTAGTAAACAAGAAAATACAAAATTCAGGTTCCATGAAGGTACTAGATAATATGTTTGGGGGGTACATCTAGAAACCTTTCAAAACATCTAGAAACCAAAGAATGTGAAAATAATAGATAGTAATAATAATAATGAACAATAATAATGAACAATAAAAACTACTAGTGGGAGTACTGCAGAAATGGCTGCTTAATGGACTCTCACTGAACTATAGAAAGACCAGAGGATTTCAGGTTTAATAGGTAGTAATGGTAAGTGTATAATCTTTGTACAGTATGGTGATCACTGATAAAATTCTGTCGAGATGAGAACACCTTCCATTAGCTCCATATGTAGTTCTTGTGGAATTTTTCTGCTACTCACTAGAATGCTTTGGACATCCTGGGAGCAGGCTGTCTTTGCTGCTCAGCCAGAGATCAACCCTGGCTTGATGGGAAGAGATTGTAGGTTGTGTACACTGATTTGCCTTGGTTTTGAGGATAGAGATATGGGCAGTTGAATCAGAAGTTGATGTAGGTCCATGTACAAATACTGCCTTGCCGGGGCAGGTGCTATGAGGGTTATGGTTACCTTAACCCTCTTTAGTTTCCTTGAAATGAGAGGGACAAAAGGGAATGTAAACAGAAAATAGGTTAACCAAGGAGGAAGAAAGGCATCCATATGGAACCTGGGCTGCAACATTCTCTGGAACAGAGCCTCTTGCATTTGTTGTTGAGGTTGGTTCAGAAGAATTCTATTCTTGATTATCCCTAATCAAGAAAGGTCTGCTACAGAACGTCCCTCTTTATTGACCACTCATGATGGTCTATGACAGGGGTCAGCAACCTTCGGCACATCACCCATCAGGGTAATCTGCTGGCGGGCCGTGAGTCATTTTGTTTACGTTGACCATCCACAGGCACAGCCCCCCGCAGCTCCCAGTGGCCATGGTTTGCTGTTCCTGGGAGCTGTGGGGGGCTGTGCCTGCGGACGGTCAACGTAAACAAAACATCTCATGGCCCGCCAGCGGATTACCCTCCTGGGCCCCATGCCAAAGGTTGCCAACCCCCGGTCTATGAAATACTTTTTACAAACTTGAAAACTGTTGTCAAGTACCTGCTCAGTCTTCTTTTCTCTGCACTAAACAACCCCTTTTTTAAAATCTTTCTTCATGCATCATGTTTTCTAGACCTTTAATCATTTTTGTTGCTTTCCTCTGGATTTTTGCCTATTTTTCTACATCTTTCCTGTGAAGGATCACTTGATGATTAGCTTTTCTGTTCATTCCCTCTGAAGAACCTGGAATTGACCACTGTTGGAAGACAGGATACTGGTCTAGATGGACCATTGGTCTGACCCAGTATGACCGTTCTTACGTTCTTATGGTGCCCAGAACTGGACACAGTACTCCAGCTGAGGCCTTATCAATGCTGAGTAGAGGAGAAGAATTACTTCTTGTGTCTTGCTTACAACGTTCCTGCTAATGATGTTGATTTTTACTGCAACGGTCTTACATTGTTGACTCATATTTAGTTTGTGATCCACTATACCCCCCCAGGTTCCTTCCTAGACAGTCATGGTATGTGTGCAATTGATTATTCCTTCCTAAGTGTAATACTTTGTATTTGTCCTTATTGAATTTCATTCTATTTATTTCAGGCTATTTCTCCAGACTGTGATGATCATTTTGAAATCTAATCCTATCCTCCAAAGCATTTGCAACTCCTCCCAGCTTGGCATCATCCACAAACTTTATAAGTATACTCTCTATGCCATTATCCAAATCATTTAGGAAGATATTGAATAGAACCGGACTGAAGACAGATCCCTTCAGGACCCCATTCAATAGCCCTTTCAGTTTGATTGTGAACCATTGATAACTATTCTCTGAGTATAGTTTTTCAACTAATTGTGCATCCACCTTATAGTAGGTTCATCTAGGCTATATTTTCCTAGTTTGCTTATGAGACGATCACATGAGACAGTATCAAAAACC
This sequence comes from Chelonia mydas, assembly GCF_015237465.2. Lineage (NCBI taxonomy): Eukaryota > Metazoa > Chordata > Testudines > Cheloniidae > Chelonia > Chelonia mydas. The sequence continues at coordinate 85,514,124 of NC_057851.1, read as the reverse complement.
TTACTAAGTTGACTTATATCACATCTACTGTTTCTGCTCTATGCACAAGGTTTGTTTCCCTATCAAAGAAGGATATCAGGTTGGTTTGGCATGATTTGTTCTTGACAAATCTATGTTGACTGTTATTATCACCTTATTATCTTAGATGCTTACAAACTGATTGCTTGATTATTTGCGTCCATTATCTTTCTGGGTACTTAAATTAAGCTGACTGGTCTATAATTTCCCTGAGTTGTCCTTCTTTCCCCTTTTTATATATAGGTACTATATTTGCCCTCTTCCAGTCCTCTGGGATCTCTCAGATCTCTCCCGTGCCTCACAAGTTCTCAGAGAGCTCTTCAACAAGTTCCTTAAGTATTCTAGGATGTATTTCATTAGGCCCTCCCATTTTGAAGACATCTAACATTGTCTAGTTATTCTTAACTAGTTTGTTCCCTATTTTAGCCTCAGATCCTGCTCCATTTACACTGATGTTCAATATGTTAGTCATCTGATCTCTGCAAATCTTTTTGGTGAAAACTGAAACAAAAAAGCATTTAACACTTGGTGTTTTGTTATGTAAAAATAATAAAGAGGAGGGAAAGACAATAAGTTCCACAAATTGATCACTTCCTGGCAGAGCTGAGGTGACCCTGTGCTTCCCTGCTTGTTCAGATAAAACATAGCAGTGGTGTTGTTGGCAAGAACTTAGACTACCTGGCCTCTGATGGAGGTAATGAACAGTTCACAGGCCTAGTGAATGGCTTGAAGCTCCAATATATTTATATGTAATGAGGCTTCCTGAGATGTCCAAAGTTCTCCAGCCTGAAGATAACATGGATGGGTTCACCCAACCCTTGGTGGGCATGTATGTTACCAGAATCAAACTGGGTAACTCCTATGCATACCTTATAAGGGTCTAAACACCAATTTAGAGACAGAAACATTCATGCAGATATGCAAACCAACATGTCCATGGCATGTTTACTCTGGTGGTATAATGTGTTAAGCCAGTCTTGCAGACATCACAATAGAAGTCTAGCATACTGAGTCATGTATGTGTACAAGACCACATGTCCCAATAGCTGTGGACACATATGCACTATTGTTCTCAAGTTGGACTTGAGACTATCAGACAGTGACTATGCACTGTCCCTGGGGAGGTAAGTCATGGAACACATGGCATTGAGGTCTGCCCCATGACAATTATTTTCTGTATAAGTTGTAAATTGATTTTTCTATGTTCAGTTTTACAACCACATGAAAGAACAGATGTCTGATAACAAGATTGCTGTTCTAGATATAGGACTTCAATCTTCCTCGAACTAGCCAATTATCCAGGAAAGAAAATATCTGAATTCCAAGATGAAGCAGATGGGCCACTATCACCATCATACACTCATGAATATCCTTGGGGCCAAGAAAAGACCAAAGGGCAGGACTGTATACTGGTAGTGCACACCATTTACTATGAATCAAAGACATTTTTCTGTGGCTCAGATGTATTGCCATGTGAAAGCAGGTGTCCTGCAGGCTGAAGGCAGCATACTAATCTCCAGGAAAAGGATAAGAGAAGCAAAGGTGACCATCCTCAACTTGATGTTCTTGATAAATCTGTTTAGAATTCTTAAATCCAGAATGGTCAAAGAACACCTCATTTTGGGAATCATAGGTAGTGGGAATAGAGACCTTTCCTGCTGCACTAATAAGCAACTTCTTCTATTGCTCCCAAGTGTAACAGGCATCTTCCATATCGGAAGTCTGAATGCAGGAGTTGAGATAGTATGTTGTCTTTGACAGATAAAACAAAACGCCTGTTCTGAAGTCACTGAAGTCTGGTGAGAAGGGCCTGCTATTGATGATGCTGGTGGGCAAGTCTAGAAGACTTAGATTTCCTTAGTGCATTTGGGGATTAAACTGCTACCTCTGCTCCTGGAATGTAGACACACAGTGAAGGAAGGGTTGCATGGGAATCTTTCAATATTAGCATCACCTGTGTCTTTTGGGGAAAATGTTTAGCACATTCAAATAGTGAATCTTTCATTGTATTTTGCAGCTCTTGGAATACCAGAGGCCTGGAACCAGGAAGAGCATCTCATTGAAATAGCTGGAGCCATCAAACACAACACCGTATCTGATGCATCAATTGCTGATTGAAGGGATTTACAAGCAGTGAGATGATCTTCTGAAACTATGACCAAGAACTGATCCTCAGGCACTTTGTCTGAAAAGTCTGAAATTGCTGAATGGTCAAAAGTATATTTGGACAACAATGACAGTTAATTTGATACCCTAATTTAAAGGCTCACAGTGGTATGTACCATTCTGCCATACAAATTCAGTCTTTTAAAATCTTTGGGGTACTCTTAGGGCAATGTTTCCCAAATGGTGGGTCCCAACCCACCAATGGGTCGCGGGAAGTTCTAGATAGTCCCGCCCTGGACATGGCAACCTAAGTAGCAACGTCTGGAGCAGGGAGTTCCATGGGACAGGAGCCACTGCTGCAGGGTGAGTGAAGGGTGGGCACATTCTCCAATCTTCCCATTTCCCCTCAGGGCCTCTTCTCCACAGGAAGCTGGGATTAGTGTTATTGTACCAGGGTGGAGAATGCACATATGTAATAGTGGGTTGAAGGGGGGGGGAAAGACAAAATACTGTTGGTGGGTTGCTTTAGTAAAAAGTTTGGGAACCGGTGCCTTAGCGGGAGGTTGCCTTGAACACTCATTAACTGGTGTAACCATTATTAAGTCTGGAATGCAAAGGGTATAAAATACTCACTCTTGATAAGGAACCTGATAATGTCTGTCTACCTGTTTGGCAGCGAGTGAGATAGAGGCTGGTATCTGCCAAAGGGCCTTCTTAATGTGAAAGGCAACCCCGGAACAGGAATTTGCACAAACTATTAGAATTTTTTCAGTTTGTCTTGCACAAGTTTCTATCGTATTCCCAAAGATGTGCCCTCGCCTAATGAGGTCTTGAAAAATGTTATTTCTTCCTAAGGACTTTAATGTTGACTCAGAAGTGATAGCCTTATCCAAGGAAGAGTAAGAGATATTGGGAGGAGGGCATCTAGAGGGTTCCTCTCCAGTCTCCTCTTCTTCTGTGGGTTCCAGAACAGAGGGAATCAGTGGGCCTAGAGAGGGACATCTCTAGGCACTATAGGAAGAGGAGAAGGCAATTCTTCCTGGACTGAGATGACGACAGAGGCCTAAACATTTTGGAAGCAGGCCAAAGAACCAAATTAAGCCAGGAAAGACAGTCCAATCTTAGTATGCACACAGAATAGGGCACTGAATGGAAGCATCCTTGTAATACCGATCTTGCTCTACAGTTTGGGCATTTCTAGAACTTTGCTGGTCTGAATGACCTTGATGGAGATATCGGTCTATTATGATCAGAATCAAAAGAGGAGATATAACTCTCCTCACTTAAAGGAGCAGCAGACCAAGTAGGTGTCAAGGGAGGTCTCTGCACAAGGGACACTCAGTGTTGTACCAGAGAAACTGAAGCTGATGATGGATCAGACCGAGCCAATGGCTGAGGTGATCATAATGCAGATAAATGGGTCATGATGCTGTCCCCGGTAAGAGTGAAGTCACTGATCTTGATGGACCTGCTGCAGCTGGCATTGACAGTGCCACCTTTGACGGTGCTGGTGAGTATCGGTGCTTACAACCAGATCTTGAATCAGCACTGGAGGACTTTTTCAGAGCCTTTTTTGTGAGGGGACATCAAACATTTATCAGCCCATGAAGATGAGGAGGATTATGTGCATTTAGAAGATATTGCTGAAGATGAAGAGGAATGATGTTTCTCACCTAATTTCAGCTTAGAAACTGGGGAGTTGGAGGGGCATTTCTTGAGGATGAACTCTCCATTGTTTCTTTTGGTCAAGCTCTGAAGAGGAATGAATCACCTTCTCAACATGTACCTTGAGGCAAAAATCCCTCTGCTTTTTTGTTCTTCTGTGGGAGGAGGTAGAAATAGGAACTTTGTTCCTCATGTCTCCAACTTTTGTGCCTGTCACTAACAGAGATTGCAGAAGTCCCCAGGTTTCAAATATCTGGGAAATCTGGGATATTTCAGTACCAGAATTTGATGTCCCTATCATGATATGCAGAAAGGCCTCACCAGCAGATTCTGTACACAAATATGGTTTAACCAGCCCTGGGAGAATCACGACAGTGCAAAGGAGAGTCTTCACTGGTGTAGTGCTGCTGGCATTCTGACTCTTACATGACATCCTGCGCCTGTGATTAGCATAAAGGACATTGCTGGGGGAAAACATGCAAGACCAGAGGTCCCTTATGGCCCACTGATCCCTTGCTGCCATATTGGCCTCTTCCAGCCCTTGGCAGGTGGGGTAACTTAGAGCAGCCACCAGGATATTGTCCAAACATATGGCTAGCCAAAGACTGAGAGAATGCAAAGGCCACCTTTAGATCTTCCTATTGAAGTGAGCGTGTATGACTTGGCCTTAAGTGTTCGCATCTGGAGTTTGGAAAGTTCCTGTTACAAAGAAATAAAGTAGAGCTGATTAACATCTTTATAATTTATTTTAAAAATAGGAAAAATAATCACAGAGTTTCATTCCCTCCCCCCATCCTGTTTTTTTTAAAACCAACTATAGAGCTAGATGAAATGTTTTGCATGTTGAAATATAAATGTAATTTTGAATTCTTGATGGAGGAAAAATACTTATTTAAAAAATTGGGGTGGGGGGATGAGGGGGAGACAGACTCGAATGTAAAGTTGGATCTGGAACCAGAGTTCTCATCTGGGAGTTTGACTCCATCCCATCTCTACCTGAAACCATAAGCTGGACCAGTTTCAATTGAATGTTGATTTAAATTAACACAAAACTCAGTCCAGACTCACTGAAAATATTTGCAAACCTGGGCCAAGTTTCAGGTTTCATTATGAAAGTTTCTAATGCTTTTAACATTGACTCTGTACAATAAATTCTATCTATGCAGCTGTATTTTATGTAACCAATATATAGTATGTCTAAGTGGCCTACATAATATGGGTACCTTTTTAATTATTACTTATATAGTTAATACAGTAGCTTGTACCCATGATAAAAATTACAGGCATGATTAACGTTGTTCTCTCCTTATGCTTTTTCCTCTCCTCTCAAATTGGCCTTTGAACAATTCATTAGTAAGGTATTGTGACATAGCACCCAGTCAGGACTCCATAACACAGAGGGCAGATTGGGCCACACTGACAAATAAGAGTATTCTTAGATGGACAGCTGGAGACACATCAATATATTTAAGGTGTGGATCTATTTTCTATAAAATAGTGATGTACAGGTGGTACCTCTGAAATGGTGTCAATATGAAACTGAGTAAATCTGTCAAACATTAGAGATTCTCTTTAAAATAGGCCTTTTTCATTTTCGCATTTAATATTACCAAAGAGCTTACAGGAAAACAAAGAGTTTGGTCTTAATGGGGAACACTGCAAACATTTAGACTATCTTAATATGAGGATAATAAATAAAACTTTCTTTGTCTGCCTTGTCTCTTTAGCTTATGAGCTCTTCAGAGCAAGGACCATCTCTCACCATATGTATATAGACTATTTAACACAGTGTGGTCCGAATTTCCACTGGAGCCTCTAGATGCTATCCTGATAATTAATTATAGTTCACAAATTACTTTCCCAAATTTGTGAATGCTTATCTGAATCAAATTAAGACTTTTGGTTTGGCTCTGATATTTAGCAATATTTATCCAAACAAATGTCAGAATTGAAACCGTTACTAAAAATGTAGTCTAGGCCCATTTTAAAAACATAACTAAATTATCGTGTTATGATTGTCAAATATATCTGTAGCCTGAGGGAAAGCCAGACCTCACAATGTAAGCAAAAGGGAAAAGAAATTAGTCAAAGAGTAACCTGGCTGGAAGTAGAAGGGTTTTCCTTTTCTAGATTGAAACGTTGGGATGGCACTGCTATAGAGACTATTACAAGTTCTCTTCAATTGACTGTATCAACAGTTATATCTTAGAGAAATATTTATTGTTAGCAGTGGTGTAATTCTATTTACAAGATGAGTGTATCAATCAGTTAATTATTTTCTCTCTGACTGGAATTATTCTCAGGAATCATTATTAAGTGCAGAGCTACTGCTTCCAGGATATACCAATGCAAGTGAACCAAAACATTGCATGATTCCAGAATCTTATTTAGCCCTTCCTTGTTTACTCCTCACCTTCTGTTCTTACTGTAACTTCATCTTCTCTTTTTAGTTTTCCCATGTCCCTTTCTAGTTCGTAAGAGTTCAATCCCAAATCCCACATTACAATGTGTATGGTAACACCCATTGTTTCATGTTCTCTATGTATATAAATCTCCCCACCATATTTTCCACTGAATGCATCCGATGAAGTGAGCTGTAGCTCACGAAAGCTTATGCTCAAATAAATTTGATAGTCTCTAAGGTGCCACAAATGTTCCTTTTCTTTTTGCGAATACAGACTAACATGGCTGCTACTCTGAAACCTGTCACTAAATTACAAAGGGGAAATAAAAAGATTAAGTAAGAAAAAAGGAAAGTGATACACTGGACACAAAGAAATAAGATAGTAAGGAAAAAACCTACAGGTAGCAGAAAGGAAGAGGGGACTAAACTAGGCTAGATGGCAAAGGAATGAAAAATAAATAGAGTAATAGGAAACTGAACAAGCTAAATTTAAAGAGAAATCCAAATGGAAAATAACACAAGATTTAACAATTGTAACTGGGTGATGCACATGATGAAAACAGTTGTAGGACAATATTATTTACACGATTATGATGAAAAAAGCTGAAAAGGACATTACATTAAAGCATTGGTGTTACTCTGATTTATTTAAGTGTTGTTGCAGTGATGTTGTATTGGTGATGTAGGATTAGTTTTTAAAGTTCATAACTTGGAGGTCACGATGGATCCCCTGCTGACACTGGATTCTCAGGTAGCAGCAGCTGTCAAAGGGGCTTCTTATCACCTGCACTTAGCAAGGAGATTGTGCCTTTTACCTCTGAATACAGAACTCACTATGACTCACTATGGGTCTCCATGCCTCTGTCGCCTCAAATGGAGATTATTGCAATATGCTTTATATGGGACTGCATCTTCAAACTACTTAGGAACTGTAAATAGTGTAGAACATCCCAGCCCACTTGTTAAGTGGAGTTTCATGCAGAGAGCTGTTTTTTTGGCCTTTTAAACCCTTTTTAAAATGATGTGGGACCCAGATAGTCAAGAAGCTGCCTCTTTCCCCCACCCACCCTGTGTTTCCTTGACAGCTGAAGTCACTGGAGGTGCTCGAGCTAAAAGTCCCTTCATGGTACAAACAAACAGGAGGAGACTGGTGGCAGAGTGTTTCTTGTGTGAGGTCTTTGAATTTGAATCAAGCTTTCTGCCTTGGTCCATCAGAGACTAGATTTGATTACTTCGGGAAATGCTATGAGATCCACCTGTTTTCTTAGACCTGTCCTGGAGAATTAGAGAGGTCTTGGGGGAGGGAAGGGCTGTTGAGGGGGAAAATGATGTGAGGATTTGAAATGTGTGTTTAGAGTTGGGCACTGGCCAGAGATGTCTTGGTATGAATAGAAATGTCTGAAATTATGAAGTAAAGTGGGATGTTGTAGAGAATGAAGATAATTCATCTGTGAAGTGTTTGACCTTGCAGCATTTTCAGCATTCAGCATCCAAAGCATTCAATGGGTGATCTGTATAAATCAAATCTAAATAAATACATAGTTTCTAGGATAGTTCTAATATGAAGTGGACATGCTAGACTATATAAAAAGCATATGCATGACTTGTCAGTTGCTTCCCAAGTAAATATACTTTTTATAAAAACAATTTTCAGAGGGAGTAAGAGTCTCTGACCTTTGTTCAATTATATTTTTCAACACTTGATGTGGAAGGAAGTTTTTATTGTTTGGTTAACCCTTTCAACATCAAAAGAGCATGATTCTGCATGCATGATGATAATGTGTCCACCAGAGACTGTCAATGCAAGAAAGTAGTAAAAGCAGACCAATCTTAGGTGATCACCTCACTAACAAAAGAGCACACAGAGAGGAATGAGACATCTTACTCGTGTCCCTGTGGAATGAAAGAAGAGAAATGTTCTTGACAATGGAGGCCATGGGATTTTTCTTTGTCAGTGAAAGTGAAATCAACTGACAGTCAGCAGCCTAGAGTAAGTGGCATGAATGAAAATTGTATTGTAGGGTAAATAAACCAGGGGAAGGAATGCATTTCAGAGATTGGTAACGTAATTTTAATAAGTTTAATTTCAAATTAATTGGATGGATCACTTGATGATTACCTATTCTATTCATTCCCTCTGAAGCACTTGTCTTCCGGCAGTGGCCAATGCCAGGATACTGGGCTAGATGGACCATTGGTCTAACCCAGTATGGCCATTCTTATGTTATTATGTAAATAGAATAGTAGCTTTTAACGTCCCTTCCTAAGGATTTATGGCCTTCCATTTTGCAGGCTGGATGAAGGGAGGTAGAGATGCCACACATCTCACAACTTTATTCCCAGAAAATGGGAATGAAATACGAATTTTTTTTTATTGCCTTACATTTTGTCTGATTGTTTATATGACTTTTCATTACTTGAAAATATGCTGGGAGTCAATGCAAACAAAAAAAAAACCATTCAATGCAAAAACTGACTTGTTTGTGAATTTATTTATGGATACTTAGTACTAGCCTCAACTTCAGCATTAATAATTTTCATAAGATGAATATTAGCGGCACTTTGCTACGACCATCATGCTACTGACAGAACAGAACTCGGGTATTACCCTGGGAACAAATTCACAGTACAACATAAAAGGGAATTCTGTTTCAATTTTATTTATTTATTTTATTTATTTACAAGTACTATAAAGTTGTCAGGCAAAGAAATATTTATTCTGTAAGTTTGAATAACATGTCATGTAGCTTCCTTGGAAACCCATGGCTTTATAAAGAGAACAAACTGGTTCCAAAAATAGATGGAGATTCCTTATTATTTTTACTAGCCATGTCTTCTATGGAGCAAGGGGTGGTTTTGAGATGAAACTACTGGACTGGGACTCAGAAGATCTGTGTTCTATCCCCAATACTGTCTCAGGCACTTAATTTTAATTTCTCTGTGGCTCATTCCACCTGTCTATAAATGCAGGACCTCTGCCTCAGAAGGTTGCTGTGAGAATACATTAATTAGTGATTGTGAGGTGCTGAGAATCTCTAGTGATGTGGGTTATATAAGTGCCTACATAGCTAATATGGTCAAAAGCTATAACGACTGTATTAACTTTCCATCATTTTAATGGATTTTATGAGCTTTCATGAATAACTGAACATGAATATATATATATATTAAAATGTTCAGTAATATAAATTACATACACAAATAAACTTAAGGTTCAAAGTTGTGAACTGGCAAGAATAATCTGGCCAATTATTCAATTTCACATTGACCCCCAAATATTGTAAATTTAACACTAATAGTTTTGGTCAAAAGAAATTTGGCAGAGCTAGAGTCATAAGGGTTGTGATAGGGTGTTTGGAGGGTCAAACAGCCGAGCAGTTAGCACATCTGAGTTCTAGCCCCTGGCTTTTCTGACCGAACAGCAAAGGTGTGTGGTTTCTGCCCTTAGTGTGGGAATCTTCTGGCCTTCCCCCACATATGGGCCTCAGCCCTTAAGGGGGTGTGGTAGGAAAACCCAGGCCCTCTCTCTACACAAAAGTCCCAGTCCAGAGCTCTGTGGGAAGCAACATTGATAGGGTCCTCCCAGCACAGAACCTATGTCCGCTGCACCAGGCTATTTCCTACGTCCCTTCAGTTTGGGGCATGGAACTTACAGTCCAAACTGCCTTTAGTGGCTCCCCTGAAGTAGCAGCCCCTTTGGGGCTTTTGAGGCATCCTGCTGAGGTCTCAGGCCCTTCTGAGGATGTAAGCAGCTTAACCCCACAAACAGTAAAGTTTGCTCACCGCTGGGTGCTCCTCAGTCTCCTCAGTCTCCAGTGAGGGACACAGTGCTTCTACCCTGGTGGCCGTCCTGACTGTCAGACTTGTAGTTATGCTCCACTCCTGTAGATAGACACAACAACCTCCTGCCTATTCACTAGTCAGCCCTGCACTGAGCCAGGTTCTCTCCTTCTCTTCACTCTCCAGGCCTGGCATTGGCAACCGGTATAGCGGGGCAGGGCTTGCTGGGCCTATAAGCTATTTTTATTTCCTTTTCTGCTGGTGTGGGTTTTTTCTGCTCCATCACAATGGCACTTAGGTGGTATTCATAAAACTGGAGGAGTCCAGTCTCTCATGTTGAAGCTGTTCCACTTCGTATAAATATTCCCTGAAGCATGGACTGGAATCTGGATGTCCCCCCTCCCAGGAAAGTGACCTAATTGCTAGGTTTTAGAGACACTTACTTAGAAAGGAAAAATCAAATGTACACATACAAAAGGAGAATAACGGGCCAGGCACTAGTACTGTTAAACAGGATCTAGGGATTATAGTGGAGCACAAATTGAACATGAGTCAACAGTGTGATGCAGTTGTGAAAAAGGCTAATATAATTCTGGGGTGTATTAACAGGAGTGTCGTATGTAACACACGGGACGTAATTACCCCAATCTGGTTGGCACTGGTGGGGCCTCAGCTGGAGTACTGTGTCCAGTTCTGGGTAATACACTTAAAGAAAGATGTGGACAAACTGGAGAGAGAATCCAGAGGAGAGCAACAAAAATGATAAAAGGTTTAGAAATCATGACCTATTAGGAAAAGTTAAAAATATGGGTGTGTTTAGTCTTGAAAAGACTAAGGGTGGACCTGATAGTCTTCAAATACATTAAGGGCTGTTTTAAAGAGTTTGGGGGTGAACTGATCTCCATGTCCACTAAAGGTGGTGCAGCATGGGAGATTTAGGTTACATATTAGGAAAAACTTTCTAACTAAAGGATAGTTAAGCTCTGGAATAGGCTTTGAAAGAAGTTTGTGAAATCCCCATCACTGCAGGTTTTTAAAAATACGTTAGACAACCACTAGTCAGGGATGGTCTAGACTTGATCCAGAGTCAGTGCAGGGGGCCGGACTAGATGACTTCTGGAGGTTCTTTTCAGCCATACATTTCTATGATCATATACTATTTTTCCACAGGGCCCCAGCTTAATTTAATGCAGTGGACTCACTCAATGAACAGCTATTCAATAATTTAATTTTCCTCATTGTTCATTGTGTGGGCTCATGCCTTTTTACTGCACATTATTCAAACACTGCACTGAATTATTAATCTCCTCATAGGCTTTCCTAGGCACCCATCACTAGGGTATCTGGGTGCTTCACAAACGTGAAAGAGTATATTTTCACAATAGCGCTGTGAGATGGGGAACGGATGAAACAAAAGATCAAGGTTAAAATATCTACTAATTTTGGGTAGTCAATTTGAGAAGCCCAGGACCTGATATTTTGGAGTACTGAGCATTTTATAACACTTTATATGTTCAAAGAGCAACTTCCATTGACTTCCTTTGCAGCTGAGAGTGCTCAGCACTTCTGCAAATCTGGCCCAGGGCCTCAAGTTGGGGATCCATAAAATAAGGAACTCATAATTAGTGGCCACCTGTGAAAAGTCTGGTTTAAGCAACTTGCCCAGCCTCATGGAGGAACTCTGTGGCAGAGGCAGGAATAGAATCCAATTCTCTAGGGCAGTATGCAGCTGTTTTAAACATAAAACTGTCCTTTCTCTTCCTGTAATTCCCTGCCTCATTCATGACACACCTTCCAATTTCACGTGTATAAACTTTATGAGCTTGTTGTGAAAAGTCTAAACTTGGGTCCCACATATCAAACTGTAGCCAACATACATGAGAGCTCTAAGCTGATCATTTCAATTTTGTCTAGATTTTACTTTGGGCACATGAACTGACTGTAAATCTTTAGCAAGGGTGGATTTCAAAGCATCAGAGGGCAGTCACATAGCTATCATAATAGGTAATATATACAACGAGAACAATAAGTCACAATGTCTATATAGCCTCATGAAATCACTTTTACTTACATACAATAAATGTATGAGCAATAAATATGTAATTTTCCATATAAATCTTGATTGGTATTGAATTATTTGCCAGTAAATTAGAACCATATATTAAAACATACATATAGTGAGATGTGGTTTAAACATGGGATGGGTAATGAATGAGTCAAACTCTGCAATTCAGCTACAATTTAAATTAGCAGTAATTTTGGCTGTGCTTATTTTTTCATTCCACTGGTAATATTTCTCATACCACTGCTGGAATCCATCCAGCTCACACTGACTGCAAGAACAGTTACACAACTTTTTAAAATCTTCTCCCGGCATTTTTCTAAATCCCAAATGTATTTGGTTATTTACTGTTTCTTTCTTTAAGATAAACTTAAAACATCAGTTTCAAAGCAGAATTCTCCATTACTGATGGCATGATTTGGCCCACTGTTCCCATATTTGCCTGGAGGTGTGCATTACAGGCAGCATATTCATAAATAGAAGTCCTTAGAGCAGGGCATAAGCACCACTGTTGGCCTCTCTGGTTTCAGTCATGCAATATGAATTGGCTTGTAGAGTAATGTGACTAGGAAAATCTAATTTTCTGCCCATGCCCGGCTGAACTGAATTGTAAGCTTTTTTTCCCCCTGCTAAGTGAAAGAGTGTAAAACTCTGCAGTCTGGCCCCTCCTCTTCAGCCTTCTCTTATCAGGTGAACTGAGTTACCTGAACAAAGGTGAACTGAAGCCAGAAATTTACCAGCATGCTTACTTTAGACCACAAGAAATTGCATTAGATGCAATGTTTCCTTGTGGAAGGCTGAAATATCAGGCTTCACTGCATAGCACTGCACAATACATCACACACATAATGTATTAATGCACTGTGTAAGAAATAAGGATACAAGAAAAAAAAGTAACCCAGCTTATAACAAGCCTTATTCACTCTTAAATTGTCAAGTGCACACATCAACCCTGTCCTGCATTGCTGCAATACCATTTCAATACGTTTTAGTGCCAGGAAATGTCCCTCTGGCACTGGAAAACTTCCAAACCAGTGCACAGTGACAAAGTGTTTCAGACAAATAAAAAAAATAAGTGGTTCCAGAAAATATACTGCCAAATGAATACATTTTCCAGCACTGACCAGCATAGTCTCCTGACCCTCAAGTTAAAGAAAGCCCAACTGAAATGCTGTGTTGCCTTTCTGTCTTCAAAAATCCACATTAAATACTTTGCAAAGCAGTTGCATCTGCCCTTGAGGATCCTAAACAAGAGGGTAGATCTGGAAAATGAAGTATTAACTTATGGATAAGAAGACAATGTTAGGCAAGTAGCCTGTTTTTATTCTCCATTTTATCTATTTATAAATAGGTGCTTTATGTTTGTAATATTCCAGGGACATAAAAATAAACACACTGATGAGGACAAGGCTTTTGAAGTTTTGCATTACGCAACAAAATTATCTGGTTGACTTTATATGCTGAAGGGGTCTCAGGAGGATGGTCCACTCTTTGCTCAACCTCCATTAACATAGTAAGAAAGAAATATTTGTTTGTTTTGTAAAGTACAAAAATCTGATTTTTAAGACAAAGAGGTGAAGAATTGCCATTAACCTCTTTTTCCTTTGCAGATTACTGATAAATGCCCATGGGTTAAGAACACACGGCATTCGGATAGCACTGTACAGGGCACAGCAGATGTATTTTTGCCGAGCGACTTAACATTCTGTTTAATGCATCAGTTACCCATGATTTCTTAATCTGAATTCCAAGAACCCTTCCTGCATAGCAGAGTGAATAATCCCCCTCTGCCCCCCCCCCCGGCACCGCAACACACACACACACTTCCCCAGGTACACAAAACCAGAGTTTGTGGGCAGGGGCAAGAGGGGAAGAAAGCCACTGCTGCTGTGACAGCAAGTATAGATTTCAGTCAAATAGGATAAATGGATTTAACGATTCGGAAGTAGTGTTTTGTAACTGCTCTTGGCTCTGGTACATCAATAATGTGGACCTGTCCCTAACTTATGCACTCGGTAGCCTCGCTTTTAGGTATTGAAAATTCAGCTAGCATTTAAGCCAAGTAGTTATTTGAACACATTGGGCCTGCTTCCCTTCTTACTTACAGCAGTGTAAATCGCATAGTAAAAGAGAGCCTCTGCTGTCAAGATTTCAGAATTTAACTAGAGAAAGAGAGGGAAAGGGAGGAAAGAGGTATTATCCCCATTTTGAAGATGGGGAACTAAGGCACGGATCAATTAAAGATAAGGTTATATATGAAGTCATTGGCAAAGCCGGGAATCAGACCCCAATTGCTAAAGTCCCAGTCCAATACCTTAACCAGAACATACTTTCCCCAATGCAGAGCTAAGTCAAAGCTTTCCCAGAATTCAGCAGTGTTATTATCAGGGTTTGGGGTCTGACCCACCTCTGAAATATCATATCTTTTCAAAGGTCACCTGCCTGAGCTATTTCAATACAGCTTTGAAAATATTCTTGGAAGTTTTGCTTTTAACATCCTCCTAACCAACCAAACGATCTGTGTCTTTTGAATCGGTTGGCAGGGAGCAGACATTCGGATTGGATGACAGGAGCTGGATCACTCAATGATTGCCGGTTCTGTTCATTCCCTCTGGGGCACGCGGCACTGGCTACTGCTGGAAGACAGGATGCTGGGCTTGGTCTGACCCAGTATGGCCATTCTTATGTAGTTCTGCAAAAATTCACCGATATGACTGTAAAATGCAATCCACAAAAACCAAAATGTATTTTTAAACTGCACTGTCATAGGAGAATAATTATGTTTTCATCTGTGTGATGTTATGAATTTTATTAAAATTTCTACATCCCATAGTAGGTAGGGCAGATAAATATCAAAGTTCAATCAAACTAAGCTAGTTTCATTATTCCATTTTAATAACTGCCTTGCCCATATGATTTTTCCTTTAAGTAACTGGTAGATACTTACAACTTTAACTCTAGTTTAACACGTTTGTTGCCTGGAAATATATTAGATTATCGTCATATGTAAATGTTTGCCTATGTGTTTCATAGGCACCAATTTTAAAAAGCATCCCTATTCCGGAATGCACGTAAGCACATAAAGTCAATCGAGCTAATGGATGTACTTAAAGATACTCATGTGCTCAAGTGCTTTCCTGAATAGAGTTGTATTTAAGCACATGCTAAAGTGTTCTCCTGAATCAAAGTGTTAGACGGTAAGTTTTCCAGGGTAGGAATTGAAAGAGGAAAAGGTAGTGGCCATACACATTAGACCAGGAAAGGCATTCCACGAGTAGGGGTAATCTGGAGGAGAGAACAAACATATCTATGGGAGAACAGGAAGGTTGAACCTAGCGTTGTTGATAGAGTTGACGGGACAATGTGAAAGGACAAGAGGGCAACTTGTGAACTTTACCTTTGATATTATTGTAAACACAGTTGGCAGTGAATGCAGCACCTTACCTGCTATCCCAGCAAGAAAAGCTGTCTTAGCTCCATGGCTCTAACATTTCCATTAGCAGTCATCTGCCCTCAGGCGGGGAACCAGAAGGATATCCTAATGCCTGTTTGGAACCACTCAAATTCTGTAATGCAAACATTAGACACCAAGCCTATTTTTCTCCTACTTTCCCCAAAAATATTTTAATAGGATTTTGGTTTTTTTTTTTTTTCACATCAAATAGACTTCTATGATCTCTTGTGCCACTTGCAATCCCCCAGGGGGACTCTCTCCTCCAGGTTTTGGTATGGGAGGAGGTGATCCCAGACTATTATCTAGAAACTCCATGCACAACGCTTAAAATCCTGGGAGTTGGGGGGATGATATGATAATTCCAGCCATTCTGCATAAAAGGATACTAAAATAAATGAATGCTAAAAGCCCAGCCAAAGCTGGATAATGAACATTCCTGTAAGTAGTGTGAGAACCAACATAAATCCATGTTTTCTGTCTAAAATAATCCATCTCTATTGATCTTTTAACTTAATTTTCTCTGAATAAGAATCAATTTCCAACCCTAGTAAAGCACAACTTTGTTTGATGTTATTAGATCTTGTTCAGTTCTTCACAGACTTATGGTATTTAATTTACCCCTTATATATACATACATATATATATATATATATATATATATATTTAAACTTCTTAGACTTTTCAGCACTGGCTGCAAACTAGGGAGAAGAAAAATTTAGTGTGATTTGTACTGCTCAGTATTGTATAGAGATCAGACTTGAAGATGACAGAGAGAATTAAATACAAGTCCTCCCTACAATACAAAACCCTAGTGTCCTTTTTGGTGTCGGTTAGTGTTGCTACAAGATTATTGCAGAGTATAATAGCTGCTGCCTCAGTCTTAGATGGATAGCTTGTGGTTTAGAATTTAGTGCTCACTTTCTAATGCTACAGATAACCCACCTAGAGTGCCAAATCCTGCAAACTTCCACTTCCCAGGTGTTTTTTTTTCTCTGAGCAAGGATTGGTTCACAGGTCATTTCAAAGATTCCAGAAATTCAGGTGAGCAATTGTCTGCAAAAGTGGAATTCCTATTCAGGAATAAGGATTTTCTTCTTTTTCGGAGACACTTTTTTGTCATTATTAAGAAATTAAATTTAATCTTTTTTTTTCATTAATCTATTTTTTTCAATATTGGAATCCTTTTTTTTAAATGACTCCCACCTTCCCCCTCCCCCAAAAAGAAGCAGCAGAAAACCTAGCAAAACACACCTGAAGGACTGAGTGACTCTTGGGAATGTGTAAAGGAACAACGAACATTTTCTCTGGAGGTTGTTGGTTTGGATCCAGGTCAGTTGTGGCCAAAAGTCATCATTATGTGATGGATGTTTAACCTATGCAAAATGAGCCAGTAATCTCAAAGCAGAACCAAATAATACTGAAAAACCTATGACAGTAATTGGCATCCTTGTAGACAGATTTGAAAGAGAAGCCAAACATTGAATGAGCAAGGAAAGTGAATAACACTCACCAGTAGAAGTGTCCCTCCAGTGCAAGTCTGAGAACAATATTGCAGAACTACTTGAGGAAGCTCACACGGCTACTGTGCTTGCTCTGTACATAAAGCTGGGAGTGTGAGCACCAGTACTCTCAATCCAGCACTTTCTCAGACCCTACATTTGTGAGAAAATTGTAAAAAAATAAAAATAATCAGAAGAAATGGAACCTGGCTCTTTCTCGCAAAAGCAACACCAGAGCTCATCTCTTGTTCACAATGATTGACCCAACCCTAGAGCTGGATAAAATAATCCCAGCCCTGGCATGATTTCAATAAATGTATACAACCTGATTAAAAGAAAATCTCTCTCTCCTTAGATGTCCAGAACTATTGAGTGGGTGTTAACACAGTTAACCCTTTTTCTGTGCAAACATTTAAACATAGTCACAATAAGCTTCAGGTAAGCACCATATTTAGGACTAAATTCAGCCTCATGCAGAGTGCCAGTAGGGGTATGTCTACACTGCAGCAAGGAGCCTGGGTAGAGACACTCCCAGCCCGGGTAGAGACACTCTCTAGGATCCTCGAGTTAGCATGGTAAAAATAGCAGTGTGGACATCACAGAGACTTGGGCTAGATCTCAGACTTTGGAGGTCGAGTTGACTTAAGAGCCCAAGTTACCACCCATGCCGCTATGCACACTGCTATTTTTAGCATGCTAGCTTGAGCCCTGCTAGTGCAAGTCTGTCTACATTGTAATACTTTTGACTCGTTTCCAGTGTTGGGTTTAGTGTGTGGGTGCAGGGGGGTGCTGGTGGCCTGTGATGTACAGGAGATCAGACTAGATGATCTAGTGGTCCCTTCTGGCCTTAAACTCTTTGACTCTAGCCAGGCTTGCTCCCAGCTTGAGCGTAGACACAGACTGTAAGGCCTATGCACCATTTAAGTCAGATAAAGTCTGACTTCACCTTTAGTGAGAATTGACCAAACACACAACTTACAACACTTTATCAACTGTTCACCTCATTTTTCAGAGCTTAGGACAAAACATCACATAGGAATCATAGGACTGGAAAGGACCTTGAGAGGTCACCTAGTCCAGTCCCCTGCACTCATGGCAGGACTAAGTATTATCTAGACCATCCCTGACAGGTGTTTGTCTAACCTGCTCTTCAAAATCTTCAATGATGGAGGTTCCACCGCCTCCCTAGGCAATTTATTCCAGTGCTTAACCACCCTGACAGTTAGGAAGTTTTTCTGAATGTCCAACCTAAACCTCTCTTGCTGCAATTTAAGCTCATTTCTTCTTGTCGTCTCCTCAGAGGTTAAGAAGAACATTTTTCTCCCTCCTCTTTGTAATAACCTTTTATGTACTTGAAAGCTGTATCATGTCCCCTCTTAGTCTTCTCTTTTTTATACTAAACAAACCCCATTTTTTCAATTTTCCCTCATAGGTCATGTTTTCTAAACTTTTAATAATTTCTGTTGCTCTTCTCTGGACTTTCTCCAATTTGTCCACATCTTTCCTGAAATGTGGCACCCAGAACTGGACACAAAACTCCAGCTGAGGCCTAATCAGCATGGAGTAGAGCGGAAGAATTACTTCTTGTGTCTTGCTTACAACACTCCTGCTAATGCATCCCAGAATGCTGGGGGGTTTTTTGTTATTTTTTTGCAACAGCATTGCACTGTTCACTCATATTTAGCTTGTGGTAAACTCTGACCCCCAGATTCGTTTCCACATTACTCCTTCCTAGGCAGTCATTTCCCATTTTGTATGTGTGCAACTGATTGTTCCTTCCTAAGTGGAGTACTTTTTATTTGTCCTTATTGAATTTCATCCTATTTACTTCAGACCATTTCTCCAGTTTGTCCAGATCATTTTGAATTATAACCCTATCCTCCAAAGTACTTGCAACCCCTCCCAGGTTGGTATCACCCGCAAACTTTATAAGTGTACTCTCTATGCCATTATCTAAATCATTGTTTTATAAAGTTGTAGGTCAGTTGCACTTGAATGTACTGCTTAAGCACCAAATCCCCAATGTACTACATGTAAGTTTCCTCTTCTCAAAGGGGCAAGAACAATGGCTAACAATGTACACAGAGTTCTTTTAAACCTACTTCTTTTTAGTTTCTTAAATCTTCCCTCTCTAAACCTGAACAAAATCAACATATCACCACAAAGGGCTCATTACTCCTTATTCTTTTAAAACCATAGTAACAGTGTCCAATAATTGTGCAATAAATCATAAAGGGCTTGATCCAAACGCCTCTGAAGTTAGTAGGAGTCTTCCTATTGACTTCAATGGATTCTGGATCAGGCTCAAACACCACCGTGTGTCTATTAGCCCAGTTGAGGTCATACTCGTCCTCCTAGTTACTAGTTTGCTTTCAATTTCTGTTATTTTTTGGATCTAGGACTCTGATTCTTTTCTTGAGACTTGTATAAAATTATATTTGTCCTTTAACTACTGATTTTGAGCTCAGATCTTGCCAACACAGATGTTCTGTGGTGGGATGCATGAAAATAATTATTATTTCAGGAATAAGATCTAAAAACAAGTATTATCAGGCAGTAATTGACTAAATCCAGTATTCTGCCATAAAACAGAAACCACCTTACTAACTGATGAGAATTATCAAATTAGGTCTTATCAGTAGAGCTATTCATTTCAATAATTAACTTAGAAGAAGAGAAAGGTTAAGATAATGACAAACTACACTATGATATTTAACCCTATTGATGTCTCTGGTTGGGACATAGGGCCCTAACATAAAATGAAATTGAGGCCCTGTTCTGTTCCTGTCTTGTCTAGTTAGATTATAAGCTCTTCGAGGTAGAGGCTCCCTGCTACTTTGTGTTTGTACAGTACCAAACACAATGGGTACCCATCCTTTGCGGGTTCTGAGGAACTGCTGTAATAAATATAATCAATAAGAATAGTCCTGATCCTAATGAAATCAAAGTGAAAACTTCCACTGCTTTCAACTGGAAAAGAATTGGGTCCTTAAAGAGTACTCATTAAGGGAAACAGTGCATTCTTCACACCAAGCACAAACTTATACCTATACAGAGGTGAAAGTAAGCCAGTCCGGTCTGGTAAGGCATAGCAGAAAGAGCCGGTACACAGCCGACCATGCTGGCAGGTGGCAGCTTCCCCAGGCCAGTGATTTAAAGGGCCCGGGGCTCCCGGCAGTGGCCAGAGCCACGGGCCCTTTAAATCGCTGCCACGCTGCCGGAGCCCTAGGGTAGCGGCAGTAGCCAGGGGCCCCGGGGCTCCAGTGGCAATTAAAAGGGCCCAGGGCTCTGCTGCAGTGGGGGAACATCCAGTAGATTTGCAGAGTTGTGGATCCATGGGCCCTACCTCCCCACAACCCAGATACCCTGTTTAGAACTGGGGAAGGAGCTCTTGTGAAGCAGAACTCTGAAACACGTCAGAGATGCTGACCACATGTAGGGACTGCTGTCATTCTGCACTTCTTTCACACAAGGGAATCTCAGTGATTCCTCTATCTTTAGGGCCATCTATGCTTGCAAACAGGGGGACATATTTCCCACTCGATCTTGTAGACATTACTGCTTCAATCAGTAGCAGAAGCTTGGCATGGCAGGGGCGCTGTTTGAACAGGCATAAAATTTGTCAGGGGAAAAAATGGCATCTTTTATTAAATAGATGCCTAAAGTTTGGGAATTCACATTCTTCACCCACAGAGTCATAAATATGCCAGGCCTAGGGTTACCCAAAATATCAAAGGACAATGAAATGGTTAAAAAGGGGAAGTAATAGCGCAGTGTAGAGATGATAAAGAAGAATGACTAATGGAGACAAGTTTGATTATCTGATTTTAACAATGTCGTTTGAAAGGTAATGAAATCAAAATGTATCCTAACAAAAACACAACTTTAAATACATTTAATTTCCAGATTAAATAGAGGTAGTGTAACCTTCCTGAAAACTGTTTCCTTGGAAAACTGAGACAGTAGCACAATGCAGGGAAAACATTTTATATTTAAAAAGATCCTTAGAGGTATGTATTATTAGGATAAAAATCTATAGCTTAATCTTTCAAATTACTAAAATGTAAACAATCTACCATTATTTCAGTTATTTTACCATTATTTCAGTTGCTGTGCATTTTGAGAATAGTCTTGAAAAACCTCTTTGTGATTAAAATAGCTCAGCAGATCATCTCTGTGTGATGACACGTATGTTGTACATCTTTGAAATACAAATCAATTATTTTCGACCTAACACTAGCCAGAAGCTGTACTACTAATTAACAAGTTGAACTAGAGGATCCCTCTGCTGCTGCTCATTAAAAAGTTCATTGCAACTGTTAAAAATCTCAAGATAACAGAACACTGCAAAATACAGAAGAAGGCAGATGTCCATATGGCAGTGATTATTCAGACTGTTGTATGAACAATATGAGATAGAAGTTTTACTGGCTCCAGACCACCTTACTGATTCATAGAAGCCCATTATTGTTTTTATAGGAGGTTAGTGTCTCTCTGTGTTAATGAAAAATGCAATGGTTCATTCATGATTTCCCTTCTCACAGATCTTCTGATACTCAGTCATGGTACAAACAATTAATGGAAAAGGATCAAGGGTGGGAGCAGGCAGTATATCAGTCAATCAATAATGGAAGGCAAGATAAAGGAAGCAGATATTAGGAACAGTTTTCAATGGAGAGATGGAGAAAGCATGATGTATGGCAACCAGTAAGCTGTTCCAAACAGTGGTGGCCAGGAAATGTTTTCTTTTCCCCATGGGAATTTTTTGCCGAAAATGAAAAAAAAAATCAGCTTCATAAAAAATAAATCAAAACCTGAAAACATTTTGCGTTTACAATTTGTGATGAAAAAAAAATCTAGAAAGCAGACTCTTTCCATAAAAATGTTGTCGAATGACTAAGGCTTTACGTTTTAGTCACAGGTATTTTTAGTAAAAGTCATGGACAGGTCATGGGCAGTAAACAAAAATTCACGACCCGTGACCTGTCCCTGACTTACTATATACCTCTAACTAAAACTTGGCCAGGGGACTGTGGGTGCTCAGGGGGGCATGCTGGGGGCACCATGGGTGCTGGGGGTGGGTGGCCCGGGGCCCCTGCTGGTACTGGGGGACAGCCCGGGACCTCTGCTGGTTCTGAGAGGGTGGCCAGGTGGCAGCGCATGGCCTGGGACCCCTGCTGGTACTGGGAGGGGGGCTGCATGGCGGGGTGCAGCCCAAGAGCCCCGCTGGTCCTGGGAGGGGGGCTGAGTGGCAGTGCATGGGGGGGAGGTGCAGTGGTGCACAGCAGGGGGTACAGCGGTGCATGGCGGGGGGCTGGCGGTGCATGGCTGTCCCCCCACAGCACCTGTGGTCCCCCACCCCATGCCCCAGCACCCAAGGTCCCCTGGCCCAAGTTTTAGTTAGGGGTATGGAGTAAAATTGAATACCTGTGACTAAAACATAGCCTTATTTTTAGTGTACTAGATCAATGAGAGCTAGCACAAGTATTTCTCCCTGAGCTGGGAAACACACCCATAGGTCCAAGTGTAAATGTAGCCAAAGAGCTAGGTCTTCAGCTGGTGTAAATTTATTTATGCCAGCTGGCAATCTGGCCTTTCCATGCCAGGAAATAAAAAGACATGTTGACTACACTGAAAGCCTGTAATTTTCTGCCTCCTTTATAAATTCCCACTCTTGAAGTAGAACTGTCAACAAAACTCAAAAATGAGATTGATGGAGGTAGATGGGGCACAGATGTTGGATCATATTAAAGAAGTTCTGTATTAAAATCACAAATGAATTTGATTCCCCATAGTTTAAATTCCAGGGTATTACTAATTAAGAGGTCTCTTGGTTTCTGGTACTGTTTTTCTCCCTCTATGTGTGAAACTTGCAAGCTGCTAATTGCATTAGTACATTCTAAGACAGAGTCTGTTCTCAAAGCAATTCACACAGAGAGAGACTCAAAGCAATAGTCTGTAACAACAGAAACAGCACCCAGAGACTCCCCACCCTTTTGTTGTATAAACAATTGTGATTAAAATAGAGATAGAGGATGTATGTGGATGGATGCTTGGTGTGGATAATAACTGAATGATCAGGGAGGTGCCAGCCTAAGAATGCAGTGTCCATCGGCTGAAGAAGGCGTCAAGTGGAAATAACCAGAGGACCCCCGGAGGGCAGACTGGAATCCACCCAACAGCCTCAAGAATGGGAGAACCAAAGAACAAGATAACATCTGGCAGCACAGAGCCGTCAGGAATGTGCTATCTGCTGATTGATTCAGCAACAGCATGATGCAGCAATTCCCATAGACTGGCATAGGAAGAAATTCCTATAAAAATAGACTCTAAAAAGTGAGAACTTTGGGGTCTGATTCTGCAAACCAACTTCCAGGAGCATCAGATGAGCATCTGACAAGCATCTGCTCCCTCCTCATTCCAGGCCACCTGGCCAGTGGCTTGGCATGAGCAACTCTAAGGCTGGTAACTATGATAACAACCTTGCAGAACCTCTGTGTGTGTGTGTGTGTGTGTGTATGAATGAATGTGTGAATAAATATGAGATTGAATGGAATGTTATAACTATAACTAACTGCTTACTGTGATTCTTTCTGTATTCACAATAAATGTGGTATTTTGCCTTTTCCTCTTTAATAAGATCCTGCTGTTTTTTATTTTATTGGTATAACACAGATAATGTTTATGAGTGGGAACCACTATGTCAGGGGTTCTCAGCCTGGGAGTTATAACCTCCCTTCCCTTCCCATATTTCTAACCAGAAGGTGGGAGTTTCAGCTAGACTGGAAAGGGATTCCAGGGGATTCCTGGTATGGAAAAGGGGACTGTGGTAAGGAAAAAGTTGAGAATCACTGCACTAAATAATGGAGGCACATGTGAAGGCAGCAGTCCTTGCTGACAGTCCCCCCCCGCCCCCCCGCCATCATCAGTGCAGGATCCATTCCTGCAGGCCGAAAAGGCAGAGCACGCAGGACACAAACCATTGAAAGGTGGTGCAAAATGCAGACGGAAGCACAGGAACTGCTGGGATGAAAAGCAATGCATCATAGGGCACTGGGACAGGACCCAGGATGTACCACAACCTCCTCCGCCTACCCACAACTCTTACCGGCAGAAGAGAAAGAGATGCTCTGTGGGATTAGAGTGAACCGCTCTGAATACTGCCACGAGTGGTGCAAATGTGAACACGCTGTTGCGCAGGCAGCTGAGAGTGTGAATACACAACAGCAATTTCCCTTCAGCACTCTCTGAGCAGCGCTGTAACTCTGCCAGTGTAGACATTCCCTCAGAAAGAACCCCGGGGGTGAGCCCAACTGCTGTGGGGAATAGTAAGCTTGCCTAGCAGTGGGGATTCTAGATTGAACCCAGGGGCAAGTGACAGAGACTGGACTGGGAGCCTGTTGACTAGACACTACAGTTCTCAAAAGTAAATGCCCTCTGCTTCCTCTAGTAGTTCAGACTCTACTATAGTCCCACTTGATTCCACACAATCTTCTGCATCCTCAGAATCAACAAGCTCTACCTAAAGCTTGTTGGGGTCATATTTATCCAGTGTCTTGATGATCCATGAGGTCCTGTTTGTGTTTACTGAAATCTGAGAGGTAATCTAGCCATCACAACAATGATGAGACAGCTCCCATGCAAGCATCCAAATTAAATAATGGTCTTTGCTCCTTTAGATGATCTATCTCTTACTCCCACTTCTGACTGGCAGCATTGTGGTAGTTATTACAATCATGTTAATTGATTTCCCAACAGAACAGCAGTGCAAATGCCATTGGTCATATGAAAGAGAAAATTACTTGGCAGCACAGGTTTTGGTAAAATACAGATACTAAATTCACACTCACTGTTGCAGTCCAGGAACTCCAACATTTACAAATAGGATTGAACTATGCCAGTTCCAATAAATCACTACTCCTGACAACTATGCTCCATTAATCAGTGAAACATAAATTAATCTAATGGAGGTTGTTTTGATTTCTTCTAATTTAAAATAAGAGTATGTACCACAGTGAATGATATACTCAATGCTATTTCAAGTAGAGCGACCCAAGATCATATGACTCTTATTTCCAAAAGATCATTGGGTGTATGCTACTCCCTAACCCACATCAGCTCCACTCTTTGGCACAGAGGGGTACTAAGCCATAGTCTGCTCTCATGTTGCCATTCTCCACCCCCTTTGGAGAGACTAGACCTGCTGGTTCAGGTAATGTCCTGAAATTTCTGTCATTTTGTACTGAAATCTGGCAAGAAGTTTAATCCCCATTTAACCTAACTCCTAGCCCTGGTTTTGCTAGGAATCTGAGCAGGGGATCTGAACCTCACACACTCAAATGCCCACACTGAAATTCAGTGGGGTGAGGTTTCAATTTGAACTTCTGGTTCTGAACCACCTCTAGTGATAATTAAATATATGTGCAGTAAATATTTTATAGAAATAAAGATTACACCAACTTCCAGTAGCATGGCTAGTATCAGTGGCATTTTAAATGCTTATGCAAAAAGAAAAAAAATCAAAAACAAACAAAAATCAAGGCTTCTATTTCAGCTTAGAATGTAAGGGATCATCACTATATTACTCCAGGTTTATACTGGTGTAACTCCACTGATTTCAATGAGGTTACAATGGTGTAAAAGTGAAATAATACAGTGGTGAATCAGGTCCCTCTAGTGTATATTTTATTGAAACAGATTTCAAGAAGAACATTAGTTAAAAAAAGTCAAACCTTTGCAGCCAAAGAAAGACAGAGTCTTTGTTACCCTCTGCAAATTAAGAGATAAAGTGCCACTAAGACAGAGTACAGAATGAACTACAACTGCAAAGTGGGTATTATTATCCTGAACGTTTAGGAGTTCACTAGAATGTGTCAGGCATCAGCACAAGTTCAATAAGGATCCAAACGAGAAAATATCTGAGTCACTGGTTATAAAATAAACAGAGATGTAGCAAAAGCAGTCACTGGAGAAAACACTGAATGGAAAGTAAAAAGAATTTCACAAACACGTGTGGCAAGAAATCTATTGAACAAAACAAATGAACCTATTCTTGCAAAATACTATTTTGAAACTACAGAACCAGTCACAGTGAAAACTGGTGTACAAAATAGTTGCAGTCTGATATAGAAGAACCGATACCTAAAATTATGTCTCTACACTTTCCAATGGCCTCAAACTCGAGAGAGAAAGCTCTAAAGAAATAAGACAGAGGCTTTGCTGTATTGAGCCTCCACATACAAACAAAATCAGTTAAAACATCTAAATCTTTCTTGTTATACAATTTAATCTTTGTATAAGAATTACATAAACACATTAGTATGCTGTATTTGTTTAAACAATGCCATCCATCTAGATTTAGATTACAAAGTCATCCAGGCTCAGTTGCACTGGAGAACTCCAGTAAGTTTATTGGGCCTACCCCATTATGACCCAGCGGAAGTTACACTGCACTGTTACTGTGGTTTTTCATTCATAGATCTCAAAGTAATTTTCAAGGGCAAACATGCGTATTACTCCCACTTCACAGATAGGGTATTTGAGGCATAGACTTCAAAGATATTTTAAGATCAGTGGAAGTCTGGAGACTAAATATCTTTGAGAATTTGGTTCGATGATTTGCCCATAGTTACAGAGCAAGTCAGTGGCGGCTTTACAGGACTGGGAGTCTGTTACTAATCAGTCTGCAGGTGCCACCTTGTAAATGTTAATTTGCTTTACTGTTCAGTGAAAGTACTTCTGTCATTGCACTCCATGGAAAAAGGCTCCATGACAAAAGTTATTAGATTTACACGTATTAATAAAAAAGAAGCATTTCTTATGCTGGGAAGTAATTGGTCTTATTTCCTAAAAATGAATTCAACATTTATAATAAAGTGATTTTAATTATAGCAGCAATGGCCCATTTTGATTAGAAGTTGGAGATCAGCTGCTTTTTATGATAAGTCTGAGCTCTGGAAGATGTATATTTTTCCAGAATATTTAAGCAATTCCTCAAATAAGTTTGAGTCTTCAATTAGGAAAGAGGCACTTACACAGGCTGGGGGAAAAGGCACTTACTCAGTGGTTTCAATTTGACTTTGCTAGACAATGATATAAACCGCAACAGATTACAGAAGATAATGAGCTTCTAGCTTTCACCAAAACCTCATGAGCTTAAATCAGATCTTAGTGTCTCTACCCACATCTTAACTTTCTACTGGAAGTAAAGAAAATTGCTTAAAGACAAAGAGAGATGAGCAGAGAGCCTTTAAAAATGGTCATAATACAGACACATATGCTGCAGGCTTTGATGGGCCTCTCCGAATATTAAAGTCGTGTCCAGCCCACTGTAGGTGGCTATCTGAAAAAAAAAATGTTGCTATTATTAAGAACAAATGCATTGTGTCTGGGACGATATCAGTATTCTGGGATTTGAATGGATATTTACTGTGTTTCTGTACCATTATCACAAATAAAGTAGTGTGAAATGTTTTACACGAAAAACAAACAAACAAAAAATCCTCACAGTTCATTTTGTCTCCAGAAAAGGAAAACTATTTTCTATGATCATCATACACATTGTAAGGAGAGTGGTCAGTTTGGATGAGCTATTGCCAGCAGGAGAGTGAGTTTGTGTGTGTGTTGGGAGCGGGGGCGGGGGGGGGGAGGGGGATGAGAAAACCTGGATTTGTGCTGGAAATGGCCCACCTTGATTATCATGCACATTGTAGGGAGAGTGGTCACTTTGGATGAGCTATTACCAGCAGGAGAGTGAGTTTGTGTGTCTATGGGGGTGGGGGGGTGAGAAAACCTGGATTTGTGCTGGAAATGGCCCACCTTGATTATCATGCACATTGTAGGGAGAGTGGTAGCTTTCGATAAGCTATTACCAGCAGGAGAGTGAGTTTGTGTGTGTATGGGGGTGAGGGGGTGAGAAAACCTGTATTTGTGCTGGAAATGGCCCACCTTGATTTTCATACACATTGTGAGGAGAGTGGTCACTTTGGATAAGCTATTACCAGCAGGAGAGTGAGTTTGTGTGTGTGGTTTTTGGAGGGGGGTGGGGGGGGGGGGTGAGAAAACCTGGATTTGTGCTGGAAATGGCCCACCTTGATTATCATACACATTGTAAAGAGAGTGGTCACCTTGGATGGGCTATTACCGGCAGGAGAGTGAGTTTGGGGGGGCGGGGGGGCAGAGGGTGAGAAAACCTGGATTTGTGCTGGAAATGGCCCAACTTGATGATCACTTTAGATAAGCTATTACCAGCAGGAGAGTGGGCTGGGAGGAGGTATTGTTTCATGGTCTCTGTGTATATAATGTCTTCTGCAGTTTCCACAGTATGCATCCGATGAAGTGAACTGTAGCTCACGAAAGCTCATGCTCAAATAAATTGGTTAGTCTCTAAGGTGCCACAAGTACTCCTTTTCTATTTTCTATGTTTTCAGTTTCACTTGTTTTTTTCCCCCCCTTCAGTTTCCACCAGGTGTTCTGCACTTATTTGTGCACTGAGCAAAAACAAAGGCCCCAGTCCTGCAGTTTGTTCCATATGAAGTCCAGTTAAAGTCAATGGAGCATCATACTGGCACAGGGGTCTCCTCTCACAGCTCCAAAATAAGATAGAGCTCAAAAGATGTGTATCACCAGCATATGTCTGCATCCTCCTGAACAAATATTTAGAATTAGTATTCTAATGGTATGGACCCAATTTGGCACTTTTTGGACAAGCAAAAACCCAAAAGCTCAGAATACAGAAGATATGGGTTCCATTCCCTGCTCTACCACTAACTTCCTGTGTGACTTTCGGCAAGACGTTAACAGTAAAATTTTGAAAACCGGCTCAATCTAATTTAAAAAAATTATTTCGATATTTAGGCACCAAAGTCCCACTGACTTTGAATGAGTCACTTTTGAAAATGTTATCCTAAGTCTCACTGTAAGTAAACAAGAGTCAGGCTACTTGTGCCTATGTCATTTAGGGACACATCCTCAACGGTATTTTATGCGCCTTTTAGTATTTGGGCTTTAGGTGCTTTTGAAAATTTCTCTTTTCATCTCTTTGAGCCTCTGTTCCCTATCCATAAAATGGGGATAGCAGCACTTCCCTACTTTCCTGGGGAGTTGTAAAGATAAATATATTAAAAATTGTGAGACGTCCCCTACAGTACTGGGGACTCTACAGATACATTAGATACGTTGACTTTAAGGGAATTTTGTTTAAGGAGTACAAGATAGAACTTCAGTTTTTGTGATAAATTTGTCAGTGTAACAGATTTCTACAGGCACGTTATGGTAAGCTGTCAATATTAACCTATAGTTGCCTGATTCATTTGATCCTATTGAAAATGGAATATTAGTTTGTGAGTGAGTTCAAGCCACCCTGGACAAAAATAGAGGCAGACAAGAGGCATATATGAGCATCAAAAGTATTTTCCAGCTCCTTCACATACATGAAACAGGGTATTTTTGTGTTATGCATCTCTGGGCGAGGGCTATGGAATGAATGTGATATTGAGCTTCTGAGCACATGCAGTTTGAATTTGGTCCTGTTCATTCCATTTCTCCACACACATCAATAAGATAGGAAAATTTGTGGGCACAGGTATAGAAAAAAAAAGAAAGAGAATCAGAAGCAACCCAGTGTGATGGCCCCAAGTCATTAAAAGCTGAGTACAGACATTTCCTCGTAATGTATCCTTATTAAAGTGCAGACAATGTCTTTAAATCACTTGCTGAGAGAATGCAGGTGTATGAAAGAAGTTGTCATGAAACAAACTTACCCCTCTTTGGAAAACACTTTATTTAATGAGTGCCCTCTGGACATAAAAAAAGGAAAACATTCTCTCTGCCCCAAGGACCTTACAGTCTAGATCAGACAAAATGATATGGAGTATGAAGACCAAGCCTTCCATCCTGTGGGGCTCTGCAATCAAAAATAATATGCATTAACACTATAGTGGTGGCGTTAGCTCAATCTTATTCAATCCACAGTGTAAGGGGGAAATTGTCACTAGATTCAAACACTGGTTTCCTTAACAAGCATTTGTTAAGCTTCACTTCCTTTTCCTTCATGTAAATACATTGCATCTCCTAGAATATGAATGTCTTGCCAAATATATATGAGTAAAAAGGAAAGAATCAAGACTGATAACAGCAACAACAGAAATAGGAGTAGTAATAGCATATTTAACTGTCTGTAAATAAAGCTAATGAAATCCCTGCTAATACAAATTGGTAAAAGAGTATTAAATTAATGAAAACCTACAAAGAGTCTCATCATACCATCACTGTATATATAGGCAATGAAGGTAGGACAAGAAGCAATCAGATGAACTGTAGCAAGAGAGATTTAGGTTAGATGTTACCATTTTTTTTCTAACTACAAGGATTGTTAACTACTAAAATAGTCTACAAAGGGAGGTTATGTAATCCCCATCACTGGAGATTTCTAAGAACAGGTTAAACAAACACCTTTCAGGGATGGTCTACATTTACTTGATCCTGCCTCAGTGTGAGGGATGGACTAGATGACCTCTCAAGGCACTTTCCAGCCCTACATTTCTGAGATTCTATATTGTACTGTACTTGGCTAAATTTTGTCCTCACACTTCATTGAATAGCTAGGCTTCTACAGAGGATATTTCATTGGCTTCTGTAGTATAGGTTTACCACCTGTGATGGGGTAAACTAGGTCCTGAGGCCCCCTATTGGAGGCATTGTGGCTCTACCACATCCCACCTCAGAAAAGGGCAGTAGAGAGGTTCTCCAAGCTACCGAGAGCGACAGTGAGGGAAGCAACCCATCAGGGTCCAGCAGGCTAATATAAGAAGAGCTGAAGGGCCAGAGCAAGTGCAGTTCCTTGCTTGAGCTGGAGGAGAGTGGATGGTACTCTGGGTTGGCTCCTGGGACTCCACCAAGAGAAGGCCCTGAGATAAAGGTGAAGAATGTGCTGGAGCCATGGGTAAGTGGGCCAGGGAATGCAGCAATGCAGTTTATTTAAAGGGAGATGATGGACGGCTGTTATCTATAGGGTCCCTGGGCTGGAACCTGGAGTAGAGGGTGGGCCTGGCTCCCCTCGCTCCAGCAACTGGGAAAGTGGCCTGGACTTTGAGGCACCCCAGAAGGGGAACTGAACTGTAGTGGCCCAGCTGAAGAGGTGGGGCCAGAAAGGCCCTGAGAGGGCGAAGACACTGCCTCCAGCGAAGGAGTCCTGGGGCACTGCTCTATTCTGGACCAGGGACAAACAGAGAGACATCACAGGGCACTGAGAGAGGACTTGTTGGACTTGTCGGAGAAAAACACAGTTCTCACTCTCAGGCTGGGTGCAGCAGGTCAGATATACTTTATTATCTCAAGCAATTGCACAAAAGGAGAGAGTGCACTAGGACACAGGGTTTCCCCCACCTAGTCAGGTCTCTCTAAAGATAAACAATTAGAGCAAGTATTTATATCTTTATTACAGACAATAATAAGCAACAGCTGCATATTGTTTATACATATTCCTTCATGATATCTTATTTTTCTCAATTTCTCTTATAGTCTACATTCAATTCTTATCTAATACAAGGTCACAACAGCCTCTTTCACAGTTCTTTTCCACTCGCTTCGCACTATCCCCGCTTCTACAAATCTTGTGTTATTAAAGATAGAGTTAGCCTGACTCCTGCTCATTTCAGAGCCTGCATCCAAATTCCCTTTATCTACTTCCACAGACTTGTACCCTGAAATGGTTTGCGTTGCTTTTATCTCCCAGGCAGACTGTGTATGACTTTGCCAGAGGGCTGAGTCACTGAAGACCCACCACAAACAGAGAGAGAGAGAGAGAGAGTGTGCAGGCAAACGCACTTGACCGGGGGCGCTAGCGAAAGGTGAGTGCGACCCCGTTCCACCACCCAACATTTCACTCTATTTGCACACAGGACTCAAAATGCAGACAATGGCTCGTAGTGGTCAAAATAAAGTGAACCTAAATTCCTAGTTTCTGCAGAGAGCAACATTGGCATATCCAAATATAACAGAAGTAGTAGATATTTTTCTATTGCTTAAAGTAAAGATCTCCCATAATTTATTTTAATGCCAATTCCTTTTCATTAAAGTAGTTTTATATATTATTGGGCATGCAAGACAAAACAAAGAAAACATGTGTGATTGGTAGCCCTGACTTGAACTCACTGATTGATGGCGAAAAAGGCAAAAGACTCACAATAACATCTGTTGCAAAAAGGCCCAAGGGTGGAAGCATAATGGGGATTTAATAGCTGCAAAATCTCAGCCATGTGGTACTTTCCTCATGAGTTCACATGGATAGGTGTGGGCTGATTATTTTCACTGAAGAACTGCAATGTTTCAAGATGAGTCAGATGAGGTAGCAAACCAAACACAAACCAACAAATTGTTGAAGTTTGGTGGAAATTATCAGGTTACATAGATGGTAATATAGTGGGATAATATTGGTATTAAGCAGACCAGCTAACATATGATGTTTTAAAAGAAAAGAAAAAACACAAGAACTTGCAGTGTATTAAGACTTTAGCATAACCTGGATGGTACTATTCTGTGACCCTTAGCTGAAACTGATAAGAATGGATGACAGGCATATGGTGGAGGTGAGCAAGACCTGGCCAAATTCTGCTTCAGTTGATCCAGTGCAATTCTCTGAAGTATGGAGTTATTTGACAAATCAGCTCTCAAAATGTTACAAACAATAATTTGGGTTGGTTGGTTTGTTTTTAATGCAGTGCTATTAAAATAGCAAGCCTAGGACAAGGAGGGTAATGGCTTCCAAACACAAGTAACTCAGCATTATTGGCAAACCCAGAAAATACTGATCCATAGTAATGGAGGAATTGTGAATTCCTTTTCCAGGTGTCTCAGAGAAGCATATTAATGAACTGTGTCAACTGGACAATACAAAAATATTGTACCTTGTATGCAGAATGTTATTGTTAAAGGATTGAGGCAGCAACAAGACCCCTTACAGAACAATGGAGAACAAAAAGAAGAGCTTGAAGAAAAGTTATTGTGATAGCCTGTATCCACAGCTGATGAGCAATTGGCAGACTGACTCTGAAGAGACACAGAGCCAGGGGACAGCGAATTGATTTTTCCAGGGTTAAAACCCAATTTCAACCACAGACAGCACATTTCGTATTTCTCCCTTACCACCCCCTACCAGGCAGAAATCATTAACTTTCAGGTCTAATTGCAAACATTTTCTAGTATATGAGCTTTGCAACACTGCAGCCTGTCTTTCACTGGGTTAGTTACAGTCAGAGTGAGTGCACCACAGCACTGTGGAATAATGTGTTTTAGAAGAACAGAGCCTGAGAAGGCCACCTGGCAAGCAAATAACCTTGTCAGAGTACAACTACAAAGGAAATGAAGGTAATGAAAGATTCTCTCCCTTCTCCTTCATGCTTAATACAGAAAGCCTTCTTGGTGCTTCATGTAGGCCTACCATTTTCCCATCCTGCATGGGCTGATTGGCTTCAACCACCATTGAAGTCAGCTTTCAGGAAGTGGTCAGCATTGTCCAAGATCAAGCTCTGTCTTTTTAAATGAAAAGGCAGCCTGAGCTCATTTTCCAAGGCATGTGAAGATGTGCACTATCAGTTGCTCAGAGGTAGGTCAAACTATCAGTCTCTGAAACTCAAGCTTCAGTTCTCACTCCCTCACATAATCTCCAAGACTGATGGACCAATGTTACTGTAAAATGGCTTCTTTTTGAATATCGCTCTTCTTTCTTCAACTGCTTTTTGTTCCTGATCCTAGGAAAGTTTGACATTTTTCAGCTGCACAAAGGACAAATTTTCCAAATGCAAGAGCTTAAGCTGCATCTGCAAAATCTGTGTATACATGAATTGCATGCAAACAACCTGCATTTGTAGCAAACTGTGTAATTACAAATGCAAATAGTACTTGCACATGCAATTACCAGATTTTCATGTGCCTATGAAGGCTCTGGAGGTGTAAATCATTTTTAAGGTTTTTTTTAAGGTATTTTTAAGGTTTAGTATTATGGATTTGTTTTAAATGGACAAGAACAGTAAGACTGAAAAAAATCATGGAGGCAAGGAATTACAGCTGATGTCTGGGCTTTATTCAGGGTTGTGGGCAAACTTACACATCATTCTAAAGGTACTAATAGCCCAACACCATGAGATGAGGTAAAATGAGATAAAGGTATAGTACCTGAGTCCTTCCCAGATTTTGTGTGATTAAGGCCGTCCCTCATTATTTGTAATATCTTTTTGTATTGAGATAGGAGATTGTTGCTTACCACGAATAGACATTTTAATGAATAATTACATGATTAAAAGGTAACTTCAGTTTTGTATTTATTCATTAGCTAGCACTGTACTATATTTGTTCATTAATAGTCAGAAAGAACTATGCAGTAAATGAGTCCTAATCAATGGATGGAATTATAGCTAACATAGTAACTTTATCAAAAGGATAACAGGCTTATGCTCTAACAACCATGCATTATGTGCAAGATATTGAATGCTCACCCTTGAGCTTTTAATTTCAGTAGAAGGTTTCTTGAACTATGTAATTAGCTCATTAATCACATACTCTTCCCTGAGAACCCCTCCTTGTACCTCGCCAACTCCCCTTCTGTCTAAGGAATGACTAGAGTGCTCCTCCTTACTGTCTCTCCTCCTCACCACTCCCAATTTCCTCTCTTTATAAACCTATCCCCAGCTCCTCTCCCAGCTGGGCTTCATCTACCATTAGGCCTTATCAGTCCCTGCTCTCCTTCAGGTACAGCCCATAAGGTTAATTGGCCTGTTTTACTTCTTCACCCCATTACAGGCTCCTCAGGGCTAGACCCAAAAAGGAATTTAAGCACCTAACTGCCGCTTTAGGTACCCAAGTCCAAAATTTAGCTCCTCAAAACCCCTGCTCAGCTGCAGAGATCTAAATTGGGTAGGCACCCACACCTACACCAAGTTTCTGCGGATAAAGTCCCCATGGCTCCTAAAGATCTTCCGGCTATCTCAGTGCTGACACCTAACTTGCATCAAAAAGTCAATGTGGTCTTCAAACTAGGAGTCTTCTGCCTATCGCATCTGTGAGTCCCGATCCACTAGGCATGCTCTGAGGCTACCTAACTGATTGGGTTCAACTCAAAACAGTGTTGCTGTTATTATAATATTTTTCCCAGCTGTTAGAACTCACAGGAAGGATGTGGGAGACTCAGGCTCAAACCCCTTGCTGCCTGATGTGAAACCCACCATTTCTCAGGAGAGTACCCTAACCACTGGACTATGGTATATCCATAGTCCATATATACCCACAGGAATCATTACCGTTGAAACCATTCCATAGACACTTTTGAAACATTTAGCCTAAGGATATGTCTACACAGTAATTGAACACCCAGGGCTGGCCTGTGTCAGCTCACTCATGGCTGGGGGCTCGGGCTGCACTGCTATTGAATTGCCATGTAGACATTCGGGCTCAGGCTGAAGCCTGGGCTCTGAGACGCAATGAGGGGGGAAGATCCCTGAACCCGGGCTCCAGTCTGAGCCCAAACGTCTACACTGCAATTAAGCAACCCCGTAGCGCAAGCCCAGCAAGCACAAATCAGGCCAGCCCCAGATGTTTAATTGCTATGTCGATGTCCAAGTCATTTTTCAAAATGGGACTCATGCTTTTGAAAAATTTACCATAAGTGATTTGCCCAAGGTCAAAAGGATAAGTTACTGGCAGAGCTAGAAATAGAACCCAGGGGTCCTGAATCCCAGCTACCCCTCTGCTCAACTTTGTATTATCCATGGGGCCTATGGATTTGAAGAGTTCCTCACATGCATGATCCTTCCCTGCAAATACTTAAATATGTGTGTCACTTTACTCATATAAGTAGAGCCAAATTATATATGTATATAAGGTTCATCCATTTCAATTTTAAATGTATTTAGAGAAAGGGCTTCCACCATTTTTCTAAAGAGAATGGCTACATCAAAGGGGCTAGTGGTAACTTTTTTCCACCATAAGTTTTTCCAATCAGGATACCTGAAGCATGCTTACAATGGATCATGGACATAAAAATAAAGAGAAAAAGGGTCCCTTTCCCCACTCCTCTGCTTCCCCATAACCATCTTGCTTCTCTCCTTTATCAGTAAATTCCTTCTGTCAGCATGAATGAATGCACTTGGGCATGGAAGAAATATATCGTTTCTATTGCATTCATTATGAATATGCAGCAAGACTTCTCTGACATGATATGACATTTGGGAAACATGCAATAAATACAAATACAAATGAAGATGACTACTTAATCTGAAAAGACAAATACAGATACTGAATCCCACTTGTGTTTATTCTTGACACTTAAGTGTGTTAGTGGTGTGCAAATTTTTCACTGTGTCAGGTTTCTCAACATACAGAGAAAGCAAGGCAGTTTGGAAAGTCCAAATTGCATAATCTATTTTAAGTGTGCAAGATGCCCTTGAAACAATCAAACTGAAATAACCAAAGTACCAGTTCACAAGCACTGTGACATATAATCCATGAATAATGATACAACATACTTTGGTCAGAGGCAGAAACTAGGTTTTAGGATGCATGATGAATTTGTTGACCCATTAAATGTGGGAAAATGAGCAGGCTTAACAAACACAATATTATTTTAAACATTTATTTTATACATATATATCTACAAAATGCAGTAGGCTAATTCTCACTTACACTAAGGCCACTTTACACTGCTCTGACAGTGTAGAGAACTTAAAGTGGATAAAAATGTGAAATATGTCAATGAGAATTAGTCCCAATGTCTCCCATGTCATGGATTCCCACTTTCCGGTCAAGCAATATATGTAATGAGGGAAAAAAAGCTGAAGTATATGCAATTATGGCAGATGAGACCAGGGACTTCAGCAGGGGAACATAATGTATTGAACATAAACAACTTGGTTTAAATAGTTTTATGCTTTGTCTGTGAACAGTGATTAATTGTCCAGGCATCAGCATTTTAATTCAAACACTCTGGTAAAGCCTTGACTCTCTTTGCAGGTGTTTCTTTTAAAACACTGAGTTTTAAGACAGTGCATCTGTTATAAGCAGCAGTTCTGGAGAAAGGGTATAGAATATGCTTTGTTTTTGTGGGGGAGCCTTTTTTATTTTCACATATATCTGTCCTCATCTCATTCTTGTCTAGGCAGGAGACCCCTCAAAGCCTACTGCAGTGGCAACAGGATTTTTCTGATCTATAGTCACTGAAGGTTTTCTTGTCAACATGTGCGGGTAGTGCATTGTTCAGAAACAAAATGCAGAAAGAGAAACATCTTTTAAAGGAAGCAGTAGAACTTAAAAGAATTGTTACCGCATGATGTGCTTGCCAATGCAGTGCTATTTACAGCTGGAATGTCAGCATAGATTACACACTAGCCTTTCTTCAGAAACAGTTGTTTCCTCATAGACAAAAAGAGTGTTTACTGTGGCTAGCAATAATAGGATGAAAGGAGCAAAGAGAAATTTAAACCGAATATCAGAAAGAAATAAGATATGTTACTCTGTGGTGCAGTCTGTCCTTGAAGAAAAATGGTGGAAGTCCATTCTCTAAAGACGTTTAAAATGGAAATGGATGAACCCGAGAAGCTTCAAAGTCTTTGGATCAGAGCCTCTATATCTCCTGCTCCCACCCATGAATGGTTTAGGGGGTGTCCCTGGGAGGACTGGAGCCATGGCAGCAAGGTCATAGCAAGAGCACACAGGCAGAGCAAGTTCCTTGGGGATGCTCTAGTCAGTGTAACCTAGAGCAGGCTTGAGTAGTCCCGTTGATTTTAATGGGATTACTCATCTGTTTGTTCTTAATCATGTGCTTAAGTGCTCTGGGTCTAAATTATGTCAGGTAAATCTTACTGATGAAAATACTACAACTACCTTTCTTGAAAAATTCAATCGCTTTCCATTCCAGTCCCTGTAAAACCCAGAAGTGCAAGAATTGAAAGATAATGGAAGAAAAAAATTAACCAGGCATTCCAGAGCCTGCCAAAAGATTTTGTTCTCTTTGTAGAAACGGGGAAGAGTTTGAGGTTTTCCTGAACTATTTCTCCTATCCCTATTTAAAGTAGACTAGAGAATACATCATAAGGAACAGTTTTTCATAGATAGGGAGATAAACCTGAAGACCTATACCTTGTGTTACAAGTAAATACCTTAACCTTTAATTTCCTGGCTTTTTCATATTTGTGTTTTGCAGGCTTTGCCGTTCCCCACCTCCTTAAGTAATTGTTATATAGTCTAAATATGGCTTCTTATGTTCCCTAGAATCCTTGCAAAGCTTCACAGATACATTGCTGAAGCTGATAAGTCACTTTAGAAAGCCCAGGCATCAGACCATTTGCAAACTTCTTCAGGGTGGGAGACATTAGAAATCCACAGCATACAAATGAGGTGTCTGACTCCTAAAGCAGCAGTGAGTATCTTCAAAAAATATGTAGACCTGTCTCTGGGAGGCAATGGGTCAAGTTAATGTATACAACATTTGAAGGTTCTAGATTAAACGATTTCTGAGATGTGATGCCACAAAAATAAGCATTTCTCTAATATGAAATACAACCATATCTCAGAAATGGTACAGCCAATTCACTGAAGGAAAGATGTGGTGGAATGGAGCTGGTTCTGTTTGTAATATGCCATTCTGGGATTCTCCAGCCTGCCCTTTTAGGGATGCTTTGCACTGTCCAAGCAGTGCAAAGCAGCCACAAGTGTGACAGCCTATACCTCTGCCTATATGCATTCTAACCAAGCTTCCATTAAAACATACTGTTTTCTATGCAAGTGCTGCATTAGTCTTTGGTGACTGCTTCAGCTGACAGTCTCCTATTTCAAAGTCCTGCTCCTTCATTTCCCCCCTTCTTTCAATGCTGGTCACCTTCACTTGTCCCAAGTTCTAAAGATTTAAGTGATCACAGTGTCTGCAAACTCCGACAGTGCTCCAGAGTTCTCCTATCTCTTGAGCTCAGCAGGAATAAATCTCTGCTCCTGCTGAGCTGAATTATTACACAGTGCAGGAATGAAGCACTTGTGAATTAGCATGGGGAGCATCAGAAGGAGATGGGGGATGATCATGAGAAAAGATGGGGCTCCTCAGGGAAGAGAGAAACAGGACAGAAGATCCACTGAGGCAGCAAGGGATACAGAGAATACAACTTACGTATAATATATATAGCTTTTCCCAAAGAAAAAAGACAACGTAGGTCAAGAGTCACTATACAGACATTCTTGTACCTGTTGATTACATACCTGTGCTACTGAAGCAACAACATCCATTGTGTAAAATGAAAGTTTGATGTCTGTCTCTTATTCTCAGTCTAGAAATGTTGCTGTTAATTTCTTTCCCCTGTGTATTGGATTTCTATTAAAAATTTCAAACTGTCAAGTAATATTTTACTCAAATACAAAACTTTGCATGTGAAGTAATGTTTACATCCCAGCATGAAAAACGTAGTGGCTCAGATCTTCAGCAAGTGTAAGTCGGTTTTGCTGATTTACACTGAGGATCTGCACCTGTATTCCAGTGGCTAATACTGAAACTTACAAATTGGTGGGAAAAATTTTAACATAAGCTGACCACACTGAAAAATGTACATGTCAGTGAGCAAATATTTACCTAACAGACGGCTTTATGTATAGCCCATCAAATAAATAAACAACAATATAATTAATAGAAGAAAAAATTAAAGTTGCTATATACTAGTTTTCCAGAATATTTGTGTGTGCAAAGTTTAGAGGAGCCAGAAAAAAAAATCAGATGTTGTCAAAATTTCAGATTAAAATGTTTACATTAAAAAGTATCTTTAACATTTAGAGGTAAAATAACAACAGAAGAATGTATTGACCAAGTTACAGGGTATCTGAACACTGGATTTATTTATTGGATGTAGACTGTAACTCCGTCTACGGGGCTATTATTATTATCCTATTATTGAAACATACAGGGACCCTAGTTGGGATTAGGGCCACACTTTGTACAATGCCAGCAAACACAAGATGGCAGGTTCCCACCCTGATAACCATACAGTCTATGTCAAGACCAACAGATGGATGCAAGAACTGATGGAAGGAGAGGGGAGTAGGAAGGCAACAGTCATAGGAAAGGTTTCAGAGTAGCAGCTGAGTTAGTCTGTATTCACAAAAAGAAAAGGAGTACTTGTGGCACCTTAGAAACTAACAAGTTTATTTGAGCATAAGCTTTTG
The DNA here is from genome assembly GCF_015237465.2 of Chelonia mydas. Lineage (NCBI taxonomy): Eukaryota > Metazoa > Chordata > Testudines > Cheloniidae > Chelonia > Chelonia mydas. The sequence goes on along the minus strand of NC_057851.1, from coordinate 85,473,946 downwards.
TGAGCTACAGCTCACTTCATAGGAAAACTACCAAACAGATCTATAATATTTGGATTAATTATCTTTCAGTGATGGGTTTGTCTTTAGTAGCATACATTCCTGTGATTCTTTGATGATTGTCTAATATCTGTAAAAGCCAGAGTCTCATTCTACCATGTGAAAACTTTTATGATTATTTTACCTATGGTGGCATTTGAGAAACTGCCACACAAAAAGAAAAAAACATGGCACATGATTGCCAATCTGCACTAGATTTAAATAATAGAAGGAATCTGACTGAGCAAACCATTTCATTTTTACACTTAGCAGTACAGAAACCAGGAACTCAGACACTGCAGAAATGGCAAAGATACTTGATGGATCTGTTGTGGATGCTGAAAATATGCTGCAGGAGGCAGATGCTACAAACATTTCTGTAGCTCTCAGAAAAGAAAGAAAAAAAGAAGGGGGGGGGGGGCACTTACCCTGTTGGTTTCAAGATGAGACTCTTTTGGTAATGATAGCCATAGGAAATTGTAGTATCAAGCTACACATCTCTTCCAATAACCCTGCCTACTGCTACATAGGTGCATTTCATAATTTTAGCCAACATGGTAGGGGAAATCAATCATTATTTTATAGTACTCACTGTGAATTGTCCAAGTCTATTCAACCATACAGATGGCAAAGCATGATCATCAGTGACAGCACTGCAACAAACAGTTTTTATTTTTCAAACCCATTTTAACAGCAGCAGACAATGGAGAGAGTAGACTGTTACACAGATGCTAAGTGAGGAACAAGACATAAGTATCTTAGTATTGCTGGTCCATAGAATCTGGGTCCATATTCTCTCCCCTAGACAGTCTTGGTGGTCCTTCAGTTTTTCCGTGAATTTGTTTTGCTTTTGCACAGAAGAGGAGCATATGGATTTATACTAGTAAAAACCACTGTCATTTCCAGCCAAATATTAGAGTGGTTTATACCGTTATGACCACCAATTTTTCATATTTAAATAAAGCTGCATTCTATATACAGTTTAACTATATTGGGTCTTGGCAATGTGAGCTCTAAAGATATTGAGCCCTTTCTGATCCTATTCTAAATCCAGAATAAGTCCATTAAATTCTTTACTTCACTGAAGTTACTCTGGATTTTGACCGGTGTAACAAATATCCGAATTTTTCCCATTGGCTTAACCTTTTCAGGTAAGGAACTGTAGCAGCAATAACAAAAGGGCAAAGGATCCAAATCCTGCAGAATATATTTCAGATCAGTGATTACATGTTAGCAAGCACCGGATCTAGACCTGCAGGCTGAGTGCTCACTCGGTGCAGCAAGGAGCTGTTTGCCAGTCCCCAGCTGGTATTCTCTAAATATAGCAAGCAAAAGACGGTAGCCTTAAGAAAGCCCTATTCAACCAATATTCATTTCCGTGACCACGGATGACACAAATACTTCATTTTGATTCAGTTGCTTGCATTACATCATAAAAAAAATATGGAGCTATACAGCTCTAAAGCCGCCGGAGAGGTCACTTGTGACAATCCTTTGAAATTAGCAAGTGTCTACATCTCCCTGCACCACAAAAGAAGAGAGAATATATTTAAGGAAAATCCTACAATACATTTTAACCCTCCAGCTGTTGACAGTGCCTATGACGTTCTTCCTTCCACATGTTTGTGACAAGCAAAGTCTGAAGGCTATAATAAGATACAGCTGTTTACTAGAAATATTATTTTATGAAAACTAATCTGTTGCCTATTTTAAATGCCATTCACTATAATCATAGCTCTGTTTCAATCTGTAACTACTGGCAATACCACTCCTGTGTTATGAAGAAAACATAATTATCACCAAATAAATAGGTATTAAGGAGATAAAACAAAAAATGCTGTACATTAGCTTTGGCCAGTAATATGTTTTCTCAGTCACAATTTATTTTCTTAATGAGCTGCATCCAATTCTCTGAGCATAGCTCTTCCTCACAACCAGGAGGGTCTATAGTTTAAGTACAATGTATTCTTTATGTATCTTCATTCCTTCCATTCATTCCCAGCACAAAAGCCCATAGAGTGCACTCCAGAGACAGGTTATTATAACTCATATAATTATCTTCTAAGCTTCATAACCATGCTATTTTGTTTATTTACAAGAATTACTTAGGATAAGGGGGAAAAAAAACACTGATCATTGTGAAGGCTGTTGAGAAAGGCTAGCAAGCGGTTAAAACATCGATGTTACTCCTTAATGGGTTCCTGTAAGAAAATAAAATAAAATATCCATCCTAAGGCTTTGTAGCTATAAGATTATTTGAATAATATTTTTTCTGCTGAGTACTTTCTGTTTTACTGATGCTTCATGTAGTGGGCTAGCACTGGTCCCCCCACTCTGGCTCAGTGGGAGGCCACTCCACCTCACTACATCAGTGGGTGTCACCCACAGTCAGGGAATTAACAGAGCACTGAAGAGTCTATAGCTCTGACCTGCAGTCAGGACTGAGCCTCAAAAAAGTCTCTGAGCCTAGGCACTCAGGCAGGGCAGGGCACCAAATAATCTGACTCTGGCCAGCAATCAAGGTGGGGCAGAAAACAGTTAAGGGCTGTGGCCTGCAGTCAGGGCAGAGCAGCAAAAGGGTCTATCATCCTAACTCTGGCAAATGGCCAACAAACGCAGGCCTCTTGTCCTAGAGAGCAGAGGCTGCCACTCCAGAGGTGGGGTGACAGGGGGTAGGGGCACTCAGGTCCCCAAACTCCACCGTGTCCCAGCCCAGGGCCCTAACACTGGTGGAGCGGGGAATCCAGCTGCAACACACTGATCGCCTTTTAGGCAGCAAGGCAGCCAGACTGGGGTCTGTCTGAGCTGTCCTTTTAAATAGTTTTTTTTTTCTTCAAAGTTTAAATATTTTAGCTGTTAATAGCTGAATAGGTGTGCAACTCTCATGTGGTGCCCCTTACGTAGAACTAGTGTATTGCCAACAATCAAGGACTACGCACACTGTAGTGGCAAATCAGAGTCAAATAATCAATGGTACAAAAGTTTGTCAAATTTCCACCTCAATAAATCTCAGTATTTCAGCCAAATCAGATTTCAAACATACAAATGTGCACATATCAATAAATTTATTTTCCTGGTCTTTGAAGCAATTTTTCAGTCCAACTCTATTGCCAAAATCTTGTTCAAGTCAAGTCTAGTCCAGTGTAAAATAGTCTGTTCAATTTCTCATAGTGTGCCCATCACGACAGTATCCATATCAGAACCTCCTCCCCAATCTCCTCTCGTGTAATCAAATTGCTACTGCAAATCCTTTCACTGGCTTCCTTTCTCCCTCTGTATCCAGTGTAAGCTTTAGCCTAACTTACAAGATTCTGCAATACTTTCCCTCCATTTTATCCCACACCCCCTCTCCTGCCTCTTACATTAGATCATTTCTTGTTCTTTAGTTATTTCCTTTGTCTCCTCCTTCACTGTTTCACATCTGTTTGCAAGCCACTCCCTATAGCCCTGATCCTGCAGATGCTTTCACGAGTAAAGTTACCGATGAGACTCTGAGAGGAGAATTTGGCCCACTGTATTTTACTAATGGGTAAATGTTAATACAATGTTGGTGTAAGGCTTGTATATACATCCCTATCTACTTCTATAGTATTAATATTAGTTGATAGGCAGGACACACCTTACTGAACAGGCAGTTTCTCTTCTCTAAACAGGTATAACTTCCCTTTAAAGACTTATAGGAATTTTATCCTTATACTGAGATTCAATTCTATCCCTTAATTTTTAAAATCGTAAAATGTAAGACAGTGAGATTGAAAGTTGAGTAGAAATACTGCAAGCATCATAGTTTAGTATATAATTTGCCATCATCAGGTAACAATAAATTCTAAAGGGAAAACACATTGCAAGATTAAACTCTGACTCAATACTGTATTGATAAGTGGGTGTCAGACTGGTTTTTTAGCCTGAGAAGCCTTCAATGAAATGTTTTAACAGCAAAAAGAGAGCAGCTGTCTTTGACTGAATGCATCTGTACTTCCCAGCAACACTCAAAACGTTTCATTCTGGAATCTGAGAGATGTCTAGCAGAAACAATTCTACAAGATATTTTCCATTGCTGTATTCTGAAGACTTTGTATCTTGAAATCCTTCTACATTTGCCATACCTGAATTGAAAGGATGTCTATATTCCAACATGTACTCAAAGCTATAACAAGTTTTTTTTCATTTTGGATGTCAAGAACAACAAATGGGGAGAAAAAAAAAAACAGATGAAGAATGAAAAAAGAGTGAACTGATGGGATGGGTGGAAGAGAGATAAACACAACCAGGCTGAATTCTGAATTGGATGTATAAAGATTTGTTATTAAATTATTTGTGTGTTTTAACAAGCTATGAAAAAATCTTAATGTGAACTAAGAACTAATAATTCCAGACCTGCAGCTCCTTAGTGACAAAAGATCTTCTCTCCCCCAGGGCAGCAATGTAGTTCCTATGAAACTGCTTCCTCTACCACCACCCAAGAGAGTGAAGCCCATGACCCTTCTGTTGTGATTGCCATATATGTCATCAGAGATGCTAGGGGATGACATGTGTGAGTGGGAGTAGGTGCTTTCTCAAAGAATGACAACTGGGGAGGTTGAATGGGTCAGCATGGCCCAAAGCCAGCGGTCCCAAGAGAGAGCTCCTGAATGCCATCTGTCAGCCAGAAGGGAAAGGATAATTTATTGTTTGCCAATACATTATAGAAAATCTAGTCCCAGTTGCTTCTCTCCTTCTCCATCTGCTCCAGGGTTATTAATGGGACTTTGTCTGAGAAAGGCCCAGGTTAAAAACTGAATGAGGACCTCCAGATTTTGCCCCATATTTGTGGCATGCTTGTATCTGATAGCCAAGAATTCAGGAGCAAATGGGTTAATGCTGTTCTAATGTTATTAGAGAGGGTCTATGAAGCCTTCACTTTTCTTTCTCAGTGAGTATCTTGATATTGATACATTTAGCTGTAGGAATCTACATGGGGAAAGCCCTTCACCTTTTTTGTAGCCCTAATCTGAACTTTGAGCCAGCTGTTCCATGCAAAGCCCTCAGCTACACTGAGCACAGGGCTTTGTGGTACTGCGTCCTCCTAAACCAATTCAAACTTGACATTTTGCACCTTCTAATTAAAATGCAAATGAAAGGATAAATTATGTAAAAAACAGATTATGCAGGTTAATTAAGATGAAAACATACCTAATCCCCGACTTTACTGTTAAGTGGAATTTAAATATAACCTACTGACACAGCTGAATATGGAGAATGAACTCAATATGCTTCTGTAGCGGAAAGACCCTTTATCTGTGGCAAATGAAGTGAACTTCCCAAAGACAACAAATGCATCATTATTCATCTGCTTTTAGAAAACAGAGAAATTAGCAAAGGTGTGGGTGTTTCAGTTCTGCATTAAGAATCCTACCTTACCCTTCTGATTCTAGCATATACACTATGTCAAACTTCCTGTCTGCAAATCTGGTGTGCCATGACAATGCCATAATGAGTGCAGCCAAGAGCTTAGAGTCTTCAGGGAATCTCCTCTGTTAATAATTCCCAGTTTTAATAATTAGAGGTGAGCTTCTGAGTGCACAGAAGACATTTGGGGTGCTCCTCAGAGCTTTTACCCTCCTCTGGAGGAAAAGAGGAACAAAGCCAAAAAGAAGCAGAGTAGAATGACCTTGCCTGTTTGTATACACTGGCAGTAAGAAGGAGGGAATATAAAGGGTAGTGTTGAAAATTTGGAGAGGAATGAAAGGAAATTTAATGTATATGAAATGAAGAACTCTGGCAGCCCTTTTCCAAGGTAGCATTTTACAGGCTTTGAACTAATTCCTCCGTGAGCACCACACACATCACATTTAATTTTTAAATATACATTTGTAATGATGCTGCTCTGGTTTGGATAAGCAAATGCAATTAAGATATTTTAAATGATTTATAACATTCAATTCTGTAGAAAACATTCAAATAAATACATAAAATAGAAACTAAGTACAAGAGTAGGAGAAGCTAAATAGGACTTAGAAATACAAAGGGCAGAGAGGAAAGATGATCTTGTTGTTAAAGCACTGGACTGGGATTTAAGATATTAATCCTTAACTCAAATAGAATTCCTGTATAAAACTTTGGAAAAGTCACGTTAGGCCTTATTTTTAAAGTTATTTAGGCACCTAAAGATGCAGGTAGGTACTTTTGAAAATTCCAATAGACACTTAGCTGTGTCTTTAGCTGCCTAAATGCCTTTACAAATCGGCCCTTTGTCTTTGTGCTGACCTCTCTTCCCCTCCCCCCCCCCGCCCATCTGTAAAATGGGGAATAATCAGGCTTCTTTTCTTCTACCTTTTTTCATTATCTATTTAGATCATAAACTTTTGGGGCTAGAGACTGTCTCTTATGATGTGTACATATAGCATCTAACACAGCAGAGCCCCAGTTTGGGCTGGGGTCTCTAGGCACTACAGTGATATAAACCATTTTCTTCTCAGTGAAAATGAGCAACACTTTATTTGCAGCAGGACTTACTGATCGGGGAAGAATATGTATTTCCTTGCCACACACAAAAAAATATTGACGCATTGAACATTCTTGAGCGCTTTTATCCCGAGACTTCAAAGAATTTACTAGCTGAATCTCATATCGTCCACTTGCAATAGGGTAAAAACTGATAAAAATAACAATTAATTTAAAAATCTCTAATTTTTGTTTATTTTTTATCATGACACATTGGGAGAACTTGAGGTTACAACAGAAAGTGGACATCACAATGTTATCAAATTAACGAGATAATATCACAACACAAACTATGCAGAATATACTTGTTCAGTTCTAATTGAAAAGGAGTACTAGTGGCACCTTAGAGACTAACCAATTTATTTGAGCATAAGCTTTCATGAGCTACAGCTCACGTCCCTCCCTTACAAGGGCCAGGGGAAGATTCTTAAACAATTAGAGGGGGGAGCTATTTTTAGCCTTTGTTTTTCCAATCAAAAATTGTGTTTGTCCGGCTTCCAGCATCCCCTGCCGTCCCTCCATTATGGAACAGGGTAAGAGCCCAGAATAAAGATAATTCCATTTCTACAAGCACAGGTTAAAACCTGCTCTATGCTGTGCATAGAATTACCACCCATCTCTCAATCCTCCTGACAACTTTCAGGATAGAGGTCTGCAAACTGGGCCTCATAACCCCAATCGGCACTGAACTGCTGCCAGAGTTTGGCAACGCTAAATTTGCAAATTAACATGCAAACCCTTCTGGGTGCTGGGAGCAAGTCTAAAAATCCATATGGGTCTTCTGTCAGTTGTGCCTGGTGGGGAAATGCCTTCCTAACCCCAAATGGCAATTTATCGAAAGATCACAGCAATTCATGAGATCCTTCAACAAACAACACATGCAAGCGGCGCAAAACAAGAATTGTGAGAGTGGAGCAAGAGCAGCCACTGAGATGAAACAAGGGAAGAGCATTGTCTCCTAGCTCATTCAAGGGGAGACAGAGTGGTCAATTAAATCCACCACACCTCTAGCCAATCAGTGGCTAGTTAGGCTGCAAAAATCACAGGTGCAGCTGTATTTCCCACATCAAACGTGGGGGCAGGAAGTCTCCACCACCTCCCTTCTTAAAGGAACAGTGATATCTCCTTCTCTTCTGCTAGTTCAAATGCCAGGAGATCAGTCTAGCAAGCAAAGTGGGCATTTACAATGGAATTTAGAAAAAAATCTGAATTACCAGTATCACAGAGTAAATCACTGACAAATTCAGAAGTAGAAACCACAAATCCAGACTTCTAGTTGCCTGGTCTACTCACTGTTCAACTCTCCTCTGTAACCAAGTGTCGATTTTTGCTACACCAATCGGAAAGCAGTAAGGGAAAAGGTGATTTGCAAATTCTTTCAAATAGTCCAGCAACATAGAATCCTGAGCATACACTCTGACACTCATCTGCAGTATGCTCATGATGCCAATGAGACAAATAATGACATTAATTCTGTCAATATAAAACAACAGTGACGCTGAAAAGCATTTAAGAATATTGATCCCTCACAGCCACATATAATCTAAAGCCGTTGTTGATTAGCCATTATCACCCCTGGCAGAAAAAAGTATTTCTCACTCTCAGGTTTCAGAGCATTATCATCTGGCTACAGGGGTTGCTGCAACTGTTAATATGGTATCACATACCTGAATTCTACTGTGGGGATGAGAAGTTCTTCAGAAATTGTATTTAATTTTCTAAATGTAAGATGAAAATGGGGGAAGGGAGAGGAAGAATTTTCTGCAAGGAGGAAACAGCCCTACTGTGTTTCTCCAACAGGATCATTTTACTAGTCCTGAAATGCTTTAGTAAGAACAACATCTATCAAACGATTTCTAATTTGACTGTGATGGAGTGTCACCTCTCCACTGTATCTGTATCTGCAAAGTAAACAAGCAGTCTCCTCCCTTTCTTACCATATCGCTAGCATTTCCTATGGCGGAGGGGTGGGGTGTAGGGGGGTGGATGGGGCTTCTTTTCTAGAAGCTCTATTCCCAGATTTCTGGATGCCCATGGCCTTTTAATTAATCCATGTTGCTCAATTCCTTGACAAGTAGCATCCCTGGCAATCATCTGCTTCTAGTCAGTTACTGTACAAGCTGTGCTGTCATACCCACACAAAAGCAGCGGCTTTAATCAAGGACTGAAATGAGTACTGACTGCCTTACATACTGCTGTAGCATACATGAGAATAAACTCAGAATGGCCACCTTAAATAGTACTGAAACCCCATTAGAATCATATTGTGTCTGCCTCATCTCATCAAATGAATTTCTCATTTGACATCAGTGGGGGTTCTGTGCTAAAAAGAGACACAAATGAGGCTCAGAAGTGTTCAATAGCTGGAAAAGAGAGTTACTGCTGAAAGCTCTGTTACACTCAGGGGAAGACCACAAGAGAGATTTGGCTTATAACGTATTTATCAGAGATATTAAATGAGAAAAAAATCACAGTTGCCTTTAAACGGGCAGTTCCTTCTTGCTTGCAGTACTCTGGTTTCCAGTAATAAAGTTCCTTCTCAGAACAACTAAACAGTTCCCTTTTGTAGAGAAGAATATTTGGCATGCCCCGAGCACTTATTGCTCTAACATACTAGTTTTATCATTACTAACGACAGGTTAGACATACTGGGAATCCAGCATTTTCATACAAAAAAGGAATGTGACTTTATTAATACCCTGGGTCACCCTGAATCACTGTGGCTTATGACTCAGAGAGCCACAAGAAAACGACTGTAAGTGGATCCATTCTGTGCCTAACTGAGGCCTGAAGCTGTACTATAGTACTGTGCAGTAAGTAGAGAATATAAATGAACTCAATATTCAGCAGTTTCTCTTCTATCGCTCGAAGTCTTCTTTAAACATAACCAAATATCTCACTCATTTCATCAAGGATATCAGAAAGATGATCTGACAGAGGAGGAGAAGAGGCTACATTATATTAGCTGGGGTACAAGAGAAGGAACAATGCTTTGATTCTCATAGCAGGGCTCTTTGCAATAGAAATCACAGAGAGATTTAAGGAAGCCTTTGGTGAACAAAATAATCTTTTGGGCTGAGATTTTTAAAAATGCTTGGGGAAGTCAGGCTTTGAAATCCCAATGAAACACATGGGGAGCTGGGTGTGTAATGCCCATTGGCACTTTTGAAAATCTCAGTCATAATTTATTTTAAAAAATAGAAGCCAGTAAGATTGCAAGGTTCAGAAGTCTACTTGTTTCACTTACCCACTAGCTATGTAATTCGTAATTTCCTGACTCTCGCAGCAGCTCTATCAGAAAGAAAAGGAGTACTTGTGGCACCTTAGAGACTAACCAATTTATTTGAGCATAAGCTTTATGGACAGAGGATGTTCTACAGAGATTGGTTCCTGAAAAGTAACCAAGCCAATCATGAAGCATATGATGCAAGGTATAGTTAAGAATGAATATGTTATCAGTGTTAGTAAAAATGTATATGAGGTAAAGTTTTGATGTGTAACTCTGGGTATGTGGATGGGGATTCCACAACATCCCTTGGAAGCCTATTCCAGAGCTTAGCTATCCTTATAGTCTCTAAGGTGCCACAAGTACTCCTTTTCTTTTTGTGAATACAGACTAACACGGCTGTTACTCTGAGCTCTATCAGAGTTTTACATGATTGAAAGTATGGCTGGATACATATAACGCACAAAAGCTACATTAAAAGAACATTATTAAGATGGCAAAGACAAGCACTCAAAAGTCAGGAAATGCCAGAATAAAGGAATGCCTCATTTCAGCCCTCTTGTGCGCTTTGTAGGCCTGGCTGGGCCTAAGTTAGTTGACAGAAGTAAGACATCATTTTTTAGTGGGCATGACTGGGAAGGTGAATGGAACGTTAAGTTGTAGCAAGCAGTATGCTGGAATCAGGATGTCTGTGCTGGCTGAGATAAGTAAGAACACCCTGATTCTAGGGACAATGGACAAGATAATCCTGGAATGTAAAGATCAGGTTAGATATGGACAGCACATGGACAGAGGGTGTTCTACAGGGATTGGTTCCTGAAAAGTAACCAAGCCAATCATGAAGCATATGATGCAAGGTATAGTTAAGAATGAATATGTTATCAGTGTTAGTAAAAATGTATATGAGGTAAAGTTTTGATGTGTAACTCTGGGTATGTGGATGGGGATTCCACAACATCCCTTGGAAGCCTATTCCAGAGCTTAGCTATCCTTATAGTTCAAAAGTTTTTCTTAATATCTAACCTAAATCTCCCATGCTGCAGATTAAGCCCATTTCTTCTTTTCCTATCTTCAGTGGACATGGATAACAATTGGTCACCGTCCTTTTTATAATAACCTTTAACATGTTTCAAGGCATATCAGGTCCCCCCTCAGTAAACATGTCCAGTTTTTTAAATCTTTCCTTATAGGTCAGGTTTTCTAAATCTTTTATGATTTTTGTTGCTTTCATCTGGATTCTCTCCAATTTATCCACATTTTTCTTTAAATGTGGAACCCAGAATTGGATACAGTTCTTCAGCTGAGGCCTCACCAATGCCGAGTAGAGACAGCTAATTATGTCCTGTGTCTTATGTACAACACTCCTGTTAATACACTCCAGAATATTAGCCTTTTTTGAAACTGCATCAGACTGTTAACTCATATCAGATTTGTGATCCATTATGACCCCCACATCCTTTTCAGCAGTGCTACTGCGTCACCAGTTATTCCCCATTTATACTTGTGTGTTTGACTTTTCCTTCCTCATGCAGTGCACTTATCTTTTCTGAACTTCATCTTGCTGATTTCAGATGAATTCTCCAATTTGTCAAGGTTATTCTGAATTCTAATCCTGTCCTCCAAAATGCTGGAAAACCTTCCCAGCCTGGTGTCATCTGCAAATTTTGTAAGCACTCTCCAATCCATAACCCAAGTCATTAAGGAAAGTTTTGAGTAGTACCAGGCCCAGGACAGACCCCTGAGGGCCCCACTAGATACACTCCTGCAATTTGACAGCAAACCATTCATAACTATTGTTTTAATATGGTCTTTCAAGCATCCGTGCACCCATCTTATAATAATTTCAGTTAGACCACATTTTCCAAATTTGCTTATGAAAATGTCGTGGGGTACTGTTAAAAGTCTTACTAAAAATCAAGATATAGCACATCTACAGCTACCCTATCCAATACAGCAGTAACCCCATCAAAGAAGAAAATTAGGTTGGTTTGGTATGATTTATTCCTGACACATGCATGCTGGATATTCGTTATAACTCTGTTATCCTGCAGGTGCTTACAAATGGATTGTGCAATAATTTGTTCCAATATCTTTCCAGGTATCCAAGTTAGGCTGACTGGGCTATAATTTCCTATAATGTTTTGTTCTCCCTTTTAAAGATAGGTACCATGTTTGCCCTACTCCAGTGCTATGATATCTCCCCATCGTCCAGGAGTTCTCAAAAATTATTGTTAACAGTTCTGAGATTGCTTCTGCTTGTTCTTTAAGTACCGTAGGCTAAATTTCATCAGGCCCTGATGACATGAATACATCTAAATTATCTAAATATTTTAAAACTTTTTCTTTCCCTATTTTGGCTTACAGTCCTTCTCCCTTGTTTTTAATATGAATTGTGTTGCGTATCTGGTCACCATTAACCTTGTAGTGAAGACTGAAGCAAAATAAGCATTGAACACCTCAACCCTCTTGATGTTATTCATTATTAGCTCTCGTTTTTCACTAAGGACAGGACCTACACTTTCGTTAATCTTTCTCTTGCTCCTACTGTATATAAAGAAGCTCTGTTTATTGCCTTTTATGTCCCTTGCTAGATATAATTCATTTTGTGCCTTAGCATTAATGATTTTGTCCCTGTCTACCTTTGTTCTCCTCCTTAGTAATTTTTCCATGTTTCCCCTTTTTATAGGATTCCTTTTTGATTTTCAAGTCATTAACGAGCTCCTGAATGAGCCCTATTGGCTTCTTCCTATTTTTCCTTCACATCAGAACAGTTGGCAGTTGTGCCTTTAATATTGTCTCCTGGAGAAACTGCCAGGTCTCTTGAACTTCCATTTCCCTTAGATTTTCTGCCCACGGAACATCATCTACCAGATCTCTGAGTTTGTTAAAGTAGTTACTCCTTGTTCTGCTGGTCTCACTCATTCCTTTCCTTAAAATCAGGAAATCTATCATTTCACGAGCACTTTCACCCAAATTGCCTTCCACCTTCATATTTGCTACCAATTCCTCCCTGTTGGTCAGAATCAAGTCTAAAATGGCTGTTGCCTGGTTACTTCCTTCACTTTCTGAAACAAAAAGTTGTGCCCAACACAGTTCAAGAGCTTACTGAAAAACACAAAATGTGAAATATTACTTTTCTAACAGTGTCTGGTAGTTAAAATTCCCCATCACTACCAGCCCTATCATTAATACCAGGTCTTGTGTTTTGGATATTTCTGTCATTTGTTCCAAAAATGCCTCATTCACCTCTTTCTCCTGATTTGGTGGTCTCTAGTAGACCCCCTACTATGACATTGGTCCAACTTCTTTCTTTTTTATCTTCAGAGATGTCACCTCCCTCTCATTTCCTTCTGGACTGCAGAACAAGTGTATATATTCTATACAAAGCAGCCCCTCCTCCCTTTCCCCCCAGCCTGTGCTTCCTGAGCAAGCTATACCCTTTTATACCAATATTCCAGTCATTAGATTTATCCCACTAAGTATCTGTGATGCCAAGTCATAATTATGACCATGGATTAATACTTCCAGTTCTTCCTGATTATTCTCCATACTCCTTGCGTTTGTGCATTGTCATCTGAGATATTGAGCAAGTTCCCCCACTGTTTTCCCTCTGGCAGCTCCTATGACCCTTCGGTAATTTTCCAGCTTCCCCCACCCCCAAATGTTTAGCCCTGTTTGTCAGACAGGGATGCGTACAGTCTTGCTTAGGGGTTAGAGGAGGAGTTAGTAGCCAGGAATAGAAGCCCAGGGTCAGAGCTGGAGTCGGAGGACAGATACCAGAGCCAAAGATCAGAGTCCAAGTCAGGAGTCAGAGCTGATGGTCAGTGGAGTGAGGCAAGTCAGGAGTGGGGCCAGGTCCAGGGCAGAAGCAGAACTAGGAACAAGCAAACACAGGAACTAGCACAGCCACGAGCAAATTCTTTGAGCAGCCAGTGCCCTGCTGCTGTTGCTGCTGGTGGTCTTAAGAGCAGGTCTGCTGATCTCCTCAGCCAATCAGGAGGTCTGGCCAATCAGGTGATTCAGCTGTGAGTCCTCTGTTGCTCCCTAAGGAGGTGGAGCTACCTGGTGTTAGGGGGCTTATTCCTTCACCCACTTACTTCCCTGGTCCTTCTCGCATGAACAGAGAGCAACGATACCCGAAGTCCAAAGGTGCAAACAATTCGATGTTTATTGGAGTGAACTTCCAGCAAGCATGATTCCAGTTTCCTTCCTTAGTGTCCCCCTTCTCAGCTCTGACACCACAGAGTCTTACACCTGTGTCCCTGTTCTCATTCCTGCCCTTAGCCAAACATGATTCCAATTTCCCCACCCCCATTCCCTGTTCCCATTTCCCCCTTTAGCCAAACATGATTCCAATTTCCCTACCCCCATTCCCTGTTCCCATCCCCCCCACCCTCCCTCTCACTTTTTGATTGACTGCAGACTATATAGTAAAACTTGAGCTCTGCTTAGCTATACCTTAACCAATCATTTTCCTGAAATTTAACTAACCATGATTATGTAACCAATTATATCCCACCACCTTAATTAGTTTACACCCAGCAAAATTAATTATACAGCAGACAGAAACAATCACAGAACCAGACAGAGATTATACAGAAAAACAATAGCAAAGTGGGAACTATAATGACAAAACAATACAGAAGTGAATACATCCCAGCTATTGATAAGTGAGTTCTTGCCAGACAGGATGCTATCAAACAAAGTTTCCTTTTACATTTTCTAGGCACTTCCCTTTCTCTGGAGGTGACTGGCATTATTGTATTCCTAACAGCCCAATAGCACCTTCTTTCAATGTGACTAGTTTGGAATGTCAGGCTGTGACCAGTTGCTTCCCAGCTTATGGCTGCCTCTGCTGCTTAGCCAAAGATCTTAGCCTGAGCACAGGGCCTCAGACAGTCACAGTAAGAGAAGGACTTTACACCAGCAGACAGTGATTTTGATTCTTTCTTTTATACCTCTATAACTAGCCAAGTGATAAGAATACACCTAAATTTTTAGAGTATAGGCCTTTACAGACAGGCCTGAATATCTATAGCCTAACACTCCACCCCTTTTTTTTCTTTTGGGATCCTCCTGCCCAGGTATCCCTGGAAAAGCATAGGACATATGGCGACACATTTCCTGATAGGGGCAGGCATCAAGGTGGAAGGTGTCAATATTCCATTTGTCCCACTGCCCCTTGTGTAGTATAGTGTCCTGCACCTTCTCTCGTACGGGCATACCACACCTATTCCAATTAGTGTTCCAGACTTCCCATTAGAGTGGGCCCGAGAAGGTTGGGTCCAGGTTGGGTCTAGTACACTGTAGGGTTTGGAGGGCTTACTACATTACTTATAGGTTATCTCCATATGCAGCGTAACACAAGTACAGTTAACAATACAAAATCCACAGCAACACCGAGTCCTGACCACTGCAGTATGGTCCAACATCTGAGACATCCCCAAAACACTGCCTCTCCTCTTTCGACAGGGTCACGATTTTATGTGTCCAGTTGCTGGCAGTTGCAACAAGCTGCCCCTGCAGGTTTTGCTTGCTTTTGTCCATATCATAAATCCACTGAATGTTCACAGAGAAATGGGATATTGTCCAAACCAGCGTGACCACTTGGTATGGAATCAGGCAGTATGCCCTGGTTTGATTATTCACAGCAATAAGATTCACAGACCCATTTGTGCACCAAAGTCCAGACAGCACCATGTAGATGTGTGTAGTTTGGTTATGGGCTGGTGTAATTGTGCCCCCAGTAATATGTACATTCCCAGCCAAACACCTTATACACACTACACCCAATTGTTCACCCCTTGCATAGGCTATTGATCCTGCTTCTCCATAGTCACAGGAGAAGGGCACATCCAAACATCTTCTGTTGATTTACACTATTTTACACACCCCTCCATTGATTCCCAGTGAGCTCCTCCCCTTCTCATTATTTCCATAGGGATTGTGGGGACCACCTTAGTTGCCATTCCATTTCCAGGTACCACGGTAGCTATTACACAGGTGCTGGCCTCCTAGTTGAGCATTTTGCATTCCCATACACATCTCCCCCCCAAGGTCAGCCTTTGGAAGCCATGCCCCACCCACATCATGAGATTTTCTGTTCATTAAAACACAACGATGCTAGCAACAAGACAAACACCGCAGACAAACAACACAAAACATAGATCCATGGTATTCTGAGTTATTCTTCTGCTGGCGCCAGCTTGCTTGTAGAGTGTCTGAAAAACAAAAGAAACAATTTCCACCCCCCTGGTGGAGACAGACTATTGCTTAACAAGAATACCACTTTCTTTTACAAATTTCCTCGCTAATTGCAGGGAAAAAAAGAATTACCTCCAGGCTGTCCTTATTTTGTTCTATAGTCAGGCTAGTGAATTACCCCACTCACTTATGGGTCATTTATGAAATTCATAAGGTGGTGTACCTCAGTTTCCCCTCTTGTACAACAGACCATGTTTGCAATAGTTTCTCTGCTGTACCAAGCTTTAAGTTTATTCTCAGGTAATAGCTGAGACACAGCTTCAGATTTTAGCACTGTACACACACACAAAATTCTCTTTTGCCTAACATCCCTTGCACTGTGATTACTCTTTTACACAACTGTACCCCGATTACACTTCCATCTTGTACAACTAGACACAACCGGGGCAGCCAAGTTAGGTTCCAACAGAAATCCCTTACATCCTTTAGTGATTTTGATTACACTACCCAATAGTCAAATAATTTTGATCAGATTATCTCTCCGCCTGCTGCCTGCAGCAGTCCCTTATCGACCATTTCTGTGGGAAAAGGGTCCATTTTCCCCTCAGAATAGCTGTAAAGGCTTCTGGGGACAGAAGCATAATGGTGGTAGTAGCCACTCTACCTGACCCCCTTGGATAATTTAATTACCAAGCTTCCATCCAATGTGCCTGCACAGAGTTGCACATACAGTTACATTTATATAACTGGGTTTTATCATTAAACAAAAACTTCCTTCTTGTAACACCATAACTGTTACCTTTTACCATTTCTACAACTCCCAAATGTTTACTTTCCTGCAAACCCTGTATCATCAATTTTTACAAAAGCTATTTGTAAGTTTTCACCTCATTTCTTTAAATCACTTACTCCTACATTTAGTTCTTTAAGGTAGTGCAATTTGTCTGTAACAACTTAGCCACCAAATACAATTATTGCCACACAGCGGCCTTAACCTGTGCTGTCTTTACCTTGAGACTGTTCAAAGAGGCAGTAAAACATTTGTCTCCATGGATGCCTCCAGAGAAAGGGAAGTGCCTGGATATAATTGGTTACATAATCATGTTACAATATGTTAGGATTGGTTAGTTAAATTTAAGGAAAATGATTGGTTAAGGTATAGCTAAGCAGAACTCAAGTTTTACTATATAGTCTGCAGTCAATCAGGAAGTGAGTGGGTGAGTGTGTTGGGGGGAATGGGAACAGGGAATGGGGGTGGGGAAATTGGAATCATGTTTGGCTAAGGGCAGGAATGGGAACAGGGACACAGGTATAAGGCTTTGTGGTGTCAGAGCTGGGAAGGGGGACACTAAGGAAGGAAACTGGAATCATGCTTGCTGGAAGTTCACCCCAATAAACATCAAATTGTTTGCACCTTTGGACTTCGGGTATTGTTGCTCTCTGTTCATGTGAGAAGGACCAGGGAAGTAAGTGGGTGAAGGAATAAGCCCCCTAACACCTGGTCCCAAGCTCAGCTGCAAGCTCCAATTCCTGACACTGTTGTGGTCACCTGGTGAGTCCACCTAGTCTGGTGAGTCCACATGTGAAGATGCTCTTCCCCTTCTTGGTCAGGTTGTCCCCATCTCTTTCCAGCAGTCCTTCTTCCCGGAACAGCATCTCCCCTCACTTCCAGAGCCCTGTAGTCACTGCTGATCTATTTAGGGTCATACTTGGCAATATCAGTAGTGCCCATGTGGATAGTCAGCAAGGAGTAGTGGACAGGAGAGGGGCAAATGAGTCTCAGCAACCTTTCTGTAATGTCTCTAATGAGGGCTTCAGCAGGCAGTGCACATCCTAGGACATCAGGTCAAGTTTCCAGATGGATGCCTCTGTCCCTTCACAAGGTAGTCCCCAGTCATCACCACACTATACCACTCCTCTTGGGTGTAGTGGCATCCCAGCCTTGGGGGGAAGGTGGCTTCTCTTCCTCAGCCATTGAAGTCTGTTCCTCTTTTCCAGTAGAGCATACTGGCTTTCTTCCATGTACGTTCTTTGTAAATAAACAGCATTGCATCAAAGAAATATCTGACTCCATCATCAGTTTCTCATCCTAGTTAAAACAACTCACAAGACCCCAAATATTGGAGTCAAAAGGGGTAACAATATACATTTATCATCTCCCCTCTTATTTGTCTACTTTCTAAGGTAAACAAACCCAATCTTTTCAATTTCTCTTCATGTGATGGTTTTTCCTTGCCCTTCTCTGAATTCTCTCTAGTTCTGCTATAACTTTTGTGAGAGGGGGTGACCAGTAGTGCACGGAGTATTTCAGATGAACATAAACCGAACACATAACTGGAAGGGGTATATATTAATGGTTGAACCTCAACATGATCCTAATCTTGCAGCTTTTATTCATAAGACTAGCCCCACTGAAGTGAGAGACCCCAAACTGGGCTGCAGATTGTGGATTTATAACATGTTTCAGTGACCAGATGTAATAAGGGAACAGAAATTGCATGTAAGTGAGTGGAGAGAGGGAATATTTTAGGTATAATGGGGGAGGCAAAGGAAAAGAACATTCTGGAAGATGAAATTTTAACTGAAGACAGACAGTTTAAAAAACAACAAAAACAATCTTTGTTTTGGACTCTGTGCTGTTGAAGGATTCCTTTAGGCAGAATAAATAACCTGACATTCTACAGCTAACCTGTCTGAAGTAATCATTAACTCTGCTCAGTTTTTATCATTATTTTAAGCAGAAATGTCATATGCTACAAGTTCAGGTTCAGTTTAGATTAGACTCCAAAAGTTCAGATGCTTTCCCAATGCTTCTCCAAACTCTCTACGCGTCCTAAGTCTGCAAAACTGATCCTGAAACCCCCATAAGCAAAACTCATGAAATTCCTGCTGCTCCCTGGTTCTAGCAAAGCCAGAAAGGACACAAGAAAGCTTCCCATAGCATTTCAGCACTTCATTCTATAAGATTTTTTCAGCCAAAATGTGTCACTCTGAAACCTCAATTTTGCCCTACTTCAGCTCCAATAAACTCAATAGCAAAACTCCCTTTGAGGTCAGTGGGAGTAGGAATGAGTTCATAAAAGCAAATTCTGCCCAGACACCCTGCAAGTTCCCTGACAATGGAACCAGTCTAGTGAAGAATTTGGGTGGCTATACAGCTGATGCACACTACCAGCACTACATGGATCCCACACTACGAGGACCATCAGCACAGGGAACTGATAGGGGCAGGCAGGACGCAATATTGCATAAATCCTCTAGTCATCCACCCCAGGTGTGAGTGTGTGTGTGTGTGTGTGTGTGTGTGTGTTTGGGAGGGTGTCCATAAGTTACCCCCATGCATCTGTTTTTCTCTTTATCTTAGGAACTTATATTGTCCCATTATTGAGGTATCTGAGAGCCTCAATCTTTAATACTATCCTCATAACACTCCTATGAAGCATGGCAGTGCTGTTAACATTATCCCCATTTTACAGATGGTGAACTGAGGCAGATAGATGCCAGGTGGGATTTTGAAAAGCATCTCAATGGGAGTTAGGCATGTAGGTGCTTTAGAAAATCCCACCACGTAAGTGTCTAGCTATCTAGCCTTGCCAAAGATTACACAGGAAGTCAGTAGCAGCACAGGGAATGAAACCTAGGTTCCAAGCTAATGCCTTAATCTCTGGACCAGTCACCTGACCAGTTCTCTGGTATTTCTCACATACATTTTCCCCCGCACTCAGCCTAGCTTTTTCCAGAACTGAGCTTGTGCTCAGTTATACCATTATACCAATAGATTTTATATATACATAAAATAGACTTATCCAATGTCACTACATGCATATGCATGAATACTGCACGTTAATTAAATTGTAAAAAACAATTAACTTACAAAATGTCAGCAAAGGGACTCTCACCAAAACTTAATTAGAAAACTTAGCTCCCCGTCCTGTGCAAACTGCCCCTGTTCCTCCACAGTGTGATTTATACAGAGAGAAAACCCAGCCTGGTCTATGAGATATAGTTGAAGAACCAACTCTACACTAGCACATCTGTTTATTAAATGCCTTCGGAAGAACATCAGCTATAATACTCCCAAGTGCAAAAAATGCAACACACACACTGAGGTCACGTTTTCTGAAATATTTCATTACATTGAACACATCTTACTGATTTATTACGTCCTTTAATACAATGTGAGTGTTTCCACATGCGTGTGTGTAGGCATGAACATAAACATATGCTTGTAAACCCTCACTGCCTCCTCGACATTTTTTTACATTTACCATACACTCTTAAAGCCTGCCTTGCCTAATCGAAATGTAAGATTTCATAAACGCTGCAGCTGAACAGAACAAAATTACAGCGCTCCCTAATATCGCAAACATAATTAACTTTGAATTATGTGAATTAACCGTGCCTGACAAATTATCATTCAGCTCTGAAATTAAATTCTTTCGTACCATTAGATTTGTTTGTTAAGCTCAAGTAGGCAAAAGTAGTATTTAATAAAGTAATAATGATGCTTTGCTGAGTGCACCTTTGAGAGATATATGGATTTATCCAAAATAAATCATGGAAGTGCTATTAGCTCATTTGCAAATACTATATACCATTGGATCTGCATAATAAAATTATAAAAAAATGTTTGAGGCAGCTATGGGCTACTCTATGGCTATTAAAGTAAACTTTTTCTAATCACTTCTTTAACTTTATCTTTTTATGTGCCTATTTAGCAATGCACGTTACACATAATATAAATATATTTAACACTCAGTATAGCTATCCATGCCAATTATAGCTAATGTGTCAGCATTTCTTAAAAAAAGAAAAAAAAAACACCCTAATTTCAGAGATATCAAACTCAACTGACTGTGTCTACCAAGCCTTTCTTAAGAAAAGAATGTTTGGACTTTTTTTCAGAACACAAATATATAGAAACATGAACAGAAAAAAATGAATGGACATTAGAGAGAGATAAGATATGTTAGGCTACTTCATCCCACTCATTCAGAATTATTTCTTACGGTATATTCTCCAATGCTTTATGCAATTTAATTTTAGATAAAACAAGCCAGAGGCCTTCTACCACTTCACTAGGAGATATTCCACAGACTAATAGATCTTCCTTATTAAGAACTTTCTTCTAACATTTAGCCTAACTTTTTCTGTGCCAAGTTCTACTTCATTAAGGCCCCGAATTGGTGAGGCTCTTAAATGCATGCCTAATTTTAAGCATATGAGTAACCCCATTTAAATCAGTGGAGCTACTCATATGCTCAAAGTTAGGTACAGGCTAAATTACTGTGCTGAACTGAGATGGTTGGGCCACACTCAAACATTTGTATCCCTCCCGTTATCCTTCAGATACTATCGATAGGTACCATGTCTCTCCCAAATTGTTGTTTAGCTAAAAATCGACATATTTAATCCTTCAGATTGTATCAAAAATCTGTCTCTGCAGACCCTTAATCATTCACGTTTTCGGTCAGAGAAAAGTTTGTCTACTTTGTTTGTGACATGATCTGGGAACTACTGACATTAGATATGAAAAAGATTAATTTGGTCATCTAGTGTATCTCCTTGCCAATTGGACTCCAATTTTCCAAACAATGGTTATCTGATACTCTGGTTAGCCAGGGATGAATGGACTGAAGCTACATTCCAGCAGATTTTAGGAGTTCTGCGGGTCTTTCCAGGACTGATCCTAAGCTTTCACAGAGCTCCTAAGATTGGCCAAACTGGAATTCTTTGCAGCTCCTCAGAATCTTAGCTTCAGCCCTACACAACAGAAGACGTTGAGAAACTAAAAGCTCCCAAATATCTGATGTCTTGGTTTTATGAACATTTGCAAGCATCCAAATATCTGAATTTTACATTCTCCCCCATGTATTAACTAACATTAGAAAAGAAGAAAAATGTTTTAAATATTGAAAGCAGATGTTTGTGAATTAACTGAATCCTAATCTATAAAGGCGTAAACATTGAAAAAACAGAATAGTGAGAGATGAGAAGAATAAGCTTAGTAATGGAAATATATAAAAATTATACACAAAGACTGTGTTTTTACCATGTCAGAGTCAGAACCCACAACCACATGTACTCCAGGGCATGATCTGATTGTCTATGTCCAGCAGTAATCACTACACCAGATAACAAAATATTTGCAGAACTGGGCTGTAAAGCACAATGGTTGGGATTTTCAGAAGTATTCAGTGTTGGCCTAACTCTGCTCTCTGTGAAGTCAGTGTTAAAATCCCATTAGGCCAATTCGGTGAAACTACTAGTGTTAACACAAAGAAACCCTTTTCTTTCACCCTTGACCAGCAGTAGGGCACAACCCTCCCGTACAAGCCAATGTTGACAGCTTTTGAAAATCCCATCCAATCCCACATGTTTGTTTTAACAAAAAGAGAAAAAGGAGAATAGGGGGAAACAAGAGATACATATAAATTCTATGGTCACAATTCTGAAAAGTCTGTGGGTCTAAAGTCAATGGGACTTCTCAAAGTGCATAAACAGGAGCACATGCAAAAGTTTTTGCAGGATTGGGGCCTATTAGAGCTGGTCAAAAATCATTATTCTTTTTCCAAAAAAAATTAATTTTCATTTTCCCCCAAAAAATTTTGCAGATTTTTGCTAAACAAGTTTGGGTGTTTTATTAAAAAATTGACCCCTCCTTTTTTTTTTTCTTGTTCACCCTTTATTTTCTTACCTCTTCTCCCTCCCTCCCTCCCCCGCACCCCCCCCCAACTCTTTGTTTCAAGTGTCAAAAATGGACAGGGAAAATGGGAGGTAAAAGGAAAAAAGGCGGGGAGCTAGAAATGGAGAGAAACAAGGGGAGGGAAATAAATGAATCTGTTTTCCATCAAAACAGTAAATTTCAAATGAAACATTTTCATGAAGAAAAAAGCCAATTTTTTTGAAAAATGTTTGTGAATGATGATTTTTGACTAGCTCTAATTTCTGTAGTTCCAGGATAACTGAGTTCTATGGGAGATCCTCTGTCATAGTTACCCCTTTCTCTTCATTTTTTTTTACTTTAATTTCTTTTGGCTCAATTGTGCCTTTAATGGAGAGTCTCAGGAAGGAGACAATATAGAGCCACATCACCCCAGGGGAAGGTCTCTGAAGAATTTTGACTCAGGAAGGGCTAAACTCCTTCTGGCCCTCCTCTTCCATGCAAGGGGTGCACTCTCACCATGATACTCCATCAGGGGATGTGGGATATTTACTCCTGAGCAATTGGTCAGTGCAGTTGGTACTTAACAGGACGAGCAAAAGCCATCTCTACTCTTTTGTTGCGATGCCTCGTGAATCAGGAGTGTACGGAGTGACTGCAGTTGTGCCCCACTGTGGCTCAGGGCTGCAAATGTTTGTGTGGGTGGA
Organism: Chelonia mydas; assembly: GCF_015237465.2. Taxonomy (NCBI): domain Eukaryota; kingdom Metazoa; phylum Chordata; order Testudines; family Cheloniidae; genus Chelonia; species Chelonia mydas. The sequence goes on along the minus strand of NC_057851.1, from coordinate 85,450,626 downwards.
CTCCTTACACCTTCATAACATTATTAATGCTGCTGCAGGCAAAACACTCAAAGTGTATGGCTGTCATGCAGGGCAAGATACAGGGAAAGTGCTCTTAAGAATATAAGAATGGCCATACTGGGTCAGACCAAAGGTCCATCCAGCCCAGTATCCTGTCTACCAACAGTGGCCAATGCCAGGTGCTCCAGAGGGAGTAAACCTAACGGGTAATGATCGAGTGATCTCTCTCCTGCCCTCCAACTCCATCCTCTGACAAACAGAGGCTAGGGACACCATTCCTTACCTATCCTGGTTAATAGCCATTAATGGACTTAATCTCCATGAATTTATCCAGTTCTCTTTTAAACCCTGTTATAGTCCTAGCCTTCACAACCTCCTCAGGCAAGGAGTTCCACAGGTTGACTGTGCGCTGAGTGAAGAAGAATTTCCTTGTATTTGTTTTAAACTGCTGCCCTTTAATTTCATTTGGTGGCCCCTACTTCTTATATTATGGGAACAAGTAAATAACTTTTCCTTATTCACTTTCTCCACACCACTCATGATTTTATATACCTCTATCATATCCCCCCTTAGTCTCCTCTTTTCCAAGCTGAAAAGACCTAGCCTCTTTAATCTCTCCTCAGATGGGACCCGTTCCAAACCCCTAATCATTTTAGTTGCCCTTCTCTGAACCCTTTCCAATGCCAGGATATCTTTTTTGAGATGAAGGGACCACATCTGTATGCAGTATTCAAGATGTGGGCGTATCATGGATTTATATAAAGGCAATAAGATATTCTCCATCTTATTCTCTATTCCTTTTTAAATGATTCCTAACATTGCGTTTACTTTTTTGACTGCCACTACACACTGCGTGGACGTCTTCAGAGAACTATCCATGATGACTCCAAGATCTTTCTCCTGATTAGTTGTAGCTAAATTAGTCCCCATCATAAAGTATGTATAGTTGGAGTTATTTTTTTCCAATGTGCATTACTTTATATTTATCCACATGAAATTTCATTTGCCATTTTGTTGCCCAATCACTTAGTTTTGTGAGCTCTTTCTGAAGTTCTTCACAGTCTGCTTTGGTCTTAAGTATCTTAAGCAGTTTAGTATCATCTGCAAACTTTGCCACCTCACTGTTTACCCTTTTCTCCAAATCATTTGTGAATAAGTTGAATAGGATTGGTCCTAGGACTGACCCTTGGGGAACACCACTAGTTACCGCTCTCCATTCTGAAAATTTACCATTTATTCCTATCCTTTGTTCCCTGTCTTTTAACCAGTTCTCAATTCATGAAAGGATCTTCCCTCTTATCCCATGACAACTTAATTTATGTAAGAGCCTTTGGTGAGGGACCTTGTCAGAGGCTTTCTGGCTTTCTCCATTACAGTATATTGCACAGGACTGGAAATCTGCTGTAGTTTTGACACTATTTGATCTTTTCAGGTGTTATAAGGAAGGACATTTTTGAAGAAGCAATAATAAAGGACTGGCTGTGCCTTTCATTTGAGAGTTTGTACCTTGTCATTTTTTACTTGGTGCAGTAATGAGAAGGGAAAGCTACTGTGCTATTTAACAGTGAAATCACTGTAGTGTTCATTACATATTTTTTTCTCTATCAGATAACCCCTGAATACTGTTCTGGATTTTCCTTTTGTTCTGAACCTGTAGATAATGACTCAAATCATACTGAGGAAGCTAACTTAATCACAAAGACCGACATGAAAACTGGTGAAAACCTTGCAGTTGATTATCAAAAAATTTTCAACAAAACAATTGCATTTTTTAAGACTGCCACTGACACAGACCTTTAAGAGGATTATGTTTTTTAAAAGCCATTATACAAACCACTCATGTTGTGCATGTATTTCACTAAGAGAACCTATTGGTATAGAAAAGATTTTGCTTTGTTTCATGTTTCTTTGTAGTCACAAACTAGAAATAGTGTCAGTGCAGTCTATTATCATTTTCATTGCATGAGAATAAGTATTTGCACCTTCTCAGATTTTCATTTGCAGAATGCAGTAGGTGGGTGGAGGCTATGGAATGCACAACGGTAACTAATATTTTTTGTCCTGTAAGTATCGCAATTATATTAGAGTATAAGAGCAAGAGCTACTATAAGCCACATCAGCGAGATGGGTACAGATATGTAGCAGAATTTCAAACAAGCGAAAGTTTATACATACGGGATATGTTCTTGCCTATTTTAAAGTTTAACACTGACTGCTTTTTCACTAATCTAGGGACAGTTTGTGGTCATGAGCAAAATTTAAGCAAACCACTGCAGGTGCATGACCACTATCCTTGCTGCATTTATAGCTAACGTAAAATCCACTCACACTAACACAGGTAATTAATTTTTTTTAGAAACAACAAATAAGCAAATCTAAAACTTGTCTGTTGTCAGCAAGGCTGGAAGAAAGAGATATTACTGTTGTTATTTTGGAAGTTGTTCAGTGATGGGTACCAATAGAAAAAGATTAGGTTAGATAAATAGGCATGTTGTTTAAACTTGAACCAAACCAGATTCTAAGTTCTTTTGTGATTTGTTTTACATAGCCCTAATGAGATCTATCAGCCACCAGATATTATTCAGCACAAGATTTAAACACACTCAAATGATGGCTATGCATCCTGAAACAGATTAAACAGATGAGCGTTTTAATCCTTCTAATATCATGCTTTAGGTGAGAAAAAGTAAAAAGCGTAGGAACACTTGCAGGAACACTCCTCAGTACTAATGCTGAAATAAAACACAACCCACAGAGTGCTACAAAGCATAGGCCAGAGAGAAACAGAACTTTAATATCCTAAATCTAATCTAAGTATAACTAGAATTGCCTAACAATGATCCAAAGGATGGTTTTTTGAAGATATTTATTACAATTTCTCAAATTATAGTACATAGTTACCTAATGTATATTCCAAGATGGCTCCCAGACACTGACTTACTATAACACTGATAGTGCCAGGTATGTTCTTAGTACAAGTACTGCAGTAGCATGGCGGGGGGGTTTTTATCATCAAATGGTACAGGACTATTGATTTATTTTTTTGGTTCTCTAGTGTTTCATTTCTTCGTTTAATAAAAATCCATTGTAGCTGGCTAGAACCCAAAGCTGCTGGGAGTTCTATTTCTTCATAAAAGCATGGAAAATCTGAGCTTTCCTATATAGTAGGAGAGCTTTTTAAATCCTTGCTTAACTTGCTTCTCTAAATCAACTTGTTGCCCTTACAGTACCAAAGCATAATGAAATACGTTAAAGTACTGAGTGTGTGCTTTAACTTTCTTTGCTTTTATTGGTTTATGTCACAAATGTAATGTTATTAGAAGTGTGTGTGGTGGGGAGGAGTATAGTGTTATTTTGCAATTTCAGTTCAAAATGGGTTTGTGAATTTGTCAGGAAGGTAGCAGAACTAGATTGTGTAGGTGTGCAGGCCAGAAATCAAAAGGGGTTTTGTTTTTTCCCCATGATTCAAAAAACAAGTAGACAGATTATCTGACTTCCTTTGCTCTCCTTGTGCCATTCAGCTGGTGCAAAGGGCTCTCCTTGTGCCATTCACCTCGTCATAATAACCTCAGAATGGTGGAGTTCCCAGCAGGTGTAGGACCAGAGTAGCTAGATCCTACACCTCCTTCTGGCACAGCAGGTTGGCTGTGAGTACCAAGTATTTTGGATACCTCATGTGGTGGATGCTTCCTTTGCAAGAGTTAAATCAGCCTTCAGGCTATTTGAACATGGGTCCCTGCTGAGGCAGTGAATCAGGAAGCCGTAACCGGCTCCCTGACAGACTCCACTTGCACAGTCCAGCAGAAACCGACGGCCACAGAGAATCTGGGTCAAGGTGTGGATTCAACAGATTCTTATATGTCTACACAGGTTTGTGTAGGTTAACATGAGTCTCACTGCTTTGGAAGAAACTGAAGCAGTCCCAGTGGTCACGACTGAAAATAATAGAAATGTTAGGAAAACAGAATTTTCATCCCAATGGAAATTCTTATATTTTGAAATCTGTTTCCATCACAAATTGGGACAAAATTCAAAATGTTGAATTTTTTTTATGGACTGGAAATTAAAAAAAAAATTAATTGTGAAGACATCAAAATGACATAATCGTTACATTTCATTTAAATTATGTAAACACATAATATAAAAAACTGTATTGCATGTAATAATTATTGGACATAATATTAAAATAATATGCTTTAACACAGAAGTCAAAATGAGAAAGAATGAAATGGGAAATTAGGAACAAAGTGCAATGATAACAAAACCAAATACTACATTTTAACTGTGAATCGTTTAAAAAAATCCATCGATAATTTCATGGAAATGATACATTCCTGTGAAAATTTCAGTGTTGCCAAAACAGCATTTTCTGACAGAAAACTATTTCATCAGAAAGTTTTCAGCCAGCTGTTGAAAATACCATGTAATTTGCCCCTTGGGATTATTCCCAAGAGCACACAGTTAAACTCCCAAATTAAACTGGTGAACAAGGGCTTTGGAATACACACACAGAGCAAGCGCCTTCATTGACACAAATGAAGCTGCAATGAATTATAACTGGTGCATGGACAGCAGCCAAACTCCAGCCAGGGTTAATTTTGAGTTTGAACAGAGCGTTTCACACATTTCTAGTTTTTGTCCAATGATAGTTTATTTTTACATGATCCCTCAAATGGTAGTAAGTAGTGTACATGTCAGTCCACAAAATAGAACAAAACACCGTGTGCATATGGGTGTTAATGAACTATAATTACATAATTATTAGTATTATGAAAAACAGAAAGGCAGATGTCTCCATCCCTCTTCGGCCCCTCCCATAAGAAGTGGTTGGAAAGGCAATGTAATCTAATCTGATATGAGACACAGCCCAATACATTTCACACACAGCTCAAAACAAGCCACAGCAACAGTTGCAGTATTTTTCCTCTTAAAGGTAATGAAAAAAGAAGCGGATGGTTAAAGGAGATCTGTCTAAACTTTTACCTCCAGAGGGCCAGACTGGATGCAGAGCCCAGTGAGGGAAATTAGAATTGGAAGCCAGTGAGGAGGGGGAATTTGGGTGGGAGAAGCAACTGGAGGCCAGAAAGTGGGGGTGGGGAAGAGAGAGATCACTTGAGTAGCTAACAGGGGATTGCGATTGACTGGGGAAGGGGCAAGAAACTGAATATGGGTGGGAGACTGTGACAGGGAGTTTGGAGGAGCAACACTATGAATTCTTGGTAAGAAGCCTGGGATTGGGGTAAGAAGCCTGAGGAGTCTGGGACTGGCTAGATGAAGAGAATGGGACTGGGACAAAAGGAGCCAGGTGCAAGGAAGAGACAGGACCGTGACAATGGCACGTTGGAGGGGATGGAATAGGAAGCATCACACTGGGAGGCAATGGACGGAAGAAACTGTGCCCACTGAAGCACACTCCCCTCCTGATTCCAAAATGGAAACCCAAGATCCCTGAGTCTCACCATTCCTTTGCTGTCAGCAAATATGTGTGGAAACCCACGGACAACCATGTTGCATCCTCTTACAGTGCTAATCCACATAAAGGATGACAACCTACTACTGCTATCAATTATTTTGTTAGTTCAAGTAGCAGAGATCTGTGCAGTGGTTCTAAAGGTTTGATGCTAATGAACCATATGGGTGTCAATATGATGCTGCATGATGGAATTTATTTTTTTCCAGATTGCTATTTAAAAAAAACCAGAAAAATTACACAGACACACACAGAGCTATTTTAAAAAAAATTGCAAAGTCAAGTAGGCAAAAGTTAGGAAGAGATAGTATGAAGGTTGCCTGTGATTATATGAGTTGAGGATTATGCTTTATAATTTCCTAATTGTTCTATAGACCTAAGCACTTACATCTTAAACCTATACATTCTCAAACTGCTATTTCAGAACTCTATTTACTTCTGACACTGAAATTTCCTAGTGGGTTTATTTGCAGAGTATTTTAACTGTAAATAAGTAAAGGTTTCCCAGAGGGTTTACTTCCACAGTATTTCAAATGTGAAATGTGTTAATTGACCTATCAATAATGTATTCTCACTCTTCTAATGAAGAAGAAATCCCAGTGTTAAACAATTGGCTCATTTTGTAATAACTCACTCCCTTTAAAATGGCTAACAGATTATGCATATTCATTTTGCTTGAAAACTGCATTTTCAATGGGTTTGAGAGACCAACATATCTTTTATACATCTTTTCACAAGAGAGAGAGGAAATACCAGCAAAAGGATGAATCTCCCTAAACTGAAATAACCCTGCTAAATATTACCAAAATACAAATTTAAAATATTTTAAAGATTTAATATATGTTCTATTTAAATCCAGCTCATTAGACAATAAACATCAAGGGTGGACTCATTGATTTCAACTGGAGTTTTGTCATTGACTTCAAAGGGTCCAGGATTTCACCCCAAATAGATAATGATCTAAGAGCATTTGCCCAGTAGCAAAAATTTTTTGGATTTGAAACAGTAAACCTGGGAGTCTCTTTCTCTGCCAGATAAAATCTTTGACCATTTCACTGATTTTATTTTTTAAAAAGATAATGAATTCAAATCATTCAAAGCAGTGAAAAAGTAACAGCATACTCAGGGGAGTACTGTCATATTTCACATTTATTCTCCCTAACCAATTTATTAAAAGGTGTTTCCAATTAAGGCCATCTGAGATTTGATTCAGTAACAGGATATAATTAGCTTCATATAAAGATTCAACAGTGGGAATCAATGTGATACCTAAATACTTTATTCTGTTATTTGAAACTAGAAAAATACATTCTTTAATCAAGCATTCCTTCATTACATTATATTTCGTCAATATTGTGCAGAGGATTATTTCCATTAATCTTGAAACCCAGAGATCAGTCCATACTCTTCAAGAACATTTAAGATTAGAGGAACCGGATTTATTTATATCGGGGGGTGGGGGAAGGAACATCCTCTGTCATCTAGCGATATAGGGTGATCATTCTTTTCAGTTCTAACCAGTTTCATTTTTGCAATTATTGTTAATATACATGTGTAAGGCTCAAGTGAGAAGTCAAAGAGAAATGGAGAACATGGGCAATCCTGCTTTGTTTCTGGAGTGAAAAAGAAAGTCTTAGACTTCTCTCTATTAATTAGCATAATATTTGAATGTACATTTACTCATTAGGAAAGTTGAGATCTTAATTTATTTCTATGACTGTGATATAAAACTCAGACTAGATTAACATAATGGCCTATTCTGGCTTTAAAATATAAAAATGATTTTTTTTTTTACTTTATTTTTTCCTTCAATGAGGAAGATGGATTTGTTTCTTATTAATACTTTTGATGGATTTCAAAGATGAAATAGATCAGTTGGTAAATTATTTGTTGCTAAGGAAAAAAAAATAAGGAGAAACTCCTAATTTATATACTATTACAATCTCAATCTTACTATTTCAACATAGTAATTTGTTGGCTTTTCATTTAAATTGTTTCTTACAAATGAGGCCCAGCTTTATTTTCAACCTGGAGCATAATCTGACAATGTGAACTATTCCATATTGCAGTTTGAGATTTGTTCTGCATCCTTTCAATTTTTTTTTAAAAAATATAAACTCTTAGAGTGCATTATGAGGCACAGAGAAAAAAAGCATAAATATCTTGCTTGAGAATTTTTATGCTTCTAGGAATCTGTTAATCTCAAATCCTAAAAGTCTTTCAATAATGCCTTTGAACTCAGGAGTAAATATGCTAGAGGCCCAGATTTGCCTTCTGAACACAGCACACTGTTAGACTACACACAGTTTTCATACTATTTGAATAGGAAGGTAATTCCAAGAAAGTATTTATAAAAAAAGGGAGGGACAGAGGGAGTGTGTGTGTGTGTGAGAGAGAGCCCTCCACCCACCCATCAGGAGAGAGATGGTTATTAGGGATCAATCTCTGTCTCACAGTAGTTTAAAATATTTGACTTAAATATGATATTACATGTAATAACATTAACAGAAACAAAAGCAAATATATCGGGGTGTGATGTTTAGGGGAAAATGAGGAATTTAATTTATATTTGTGCTTCCTGGTTATTTAGTAATGTTGTATGTTTTGAAGTTGATCTTTCTTTTTCAGTTTACTGTATTTTTAAAGTATTTGTTAGAGGCACTTCAAGTGTTCGGACTGAAAAAAATAAACATATGGTGGGTTTTAGTTGTAAGAATATTTGTGCTCAATATTCCTACAACTAAAACCCACCATATGTTTAATTTTGCTGCCTTTCAATTTCATTGACTGTCTCCTTGTTCTTGTATTATGGCAAAGGCTGTATAGACATTCCTTCTCTATTTTGTACGCCTCTAACATGTTCCCCTTCACTCATCCCTATGTAAGGGTACATCTCCACTGCAGCTGTACCTCTGCAGAGTAGATGCTTCCCACATTGAGGAAAGGGTTTTCTTCTGTCACTGTCAGTCCAACTTTCCGAGAGGTGGTAGGTCAATGGAAGAATTTTTCTGTCAAGCTAACTGCATCTTCAGTGAGGCTAGGTTGACCTAACTACATCACACAGGGCACAAAATTTTTCACAGCCCCAGCTATATAATTAGATTGATGTAATTTTAAAGGTGAAGACCAGTCCTGACCTGAGCAAGCCGAGTCTTTTCAGTCTTTCTTCATACAGAAACCTTTTCATATCTCTAAATCCTTTTTCTCTCTGAACACTTATTTCTGCTACTTTTTTTTTGAGACATGCTGAACAAAACATAACACATTATTCCAGTGGAGAGGCATACTATTGATTTATACAACATAAAATTTTAATATTTTATTTATAACACATTTTCTTTGCTTCCCTTTTAACTGCTGCTGCACAATGAGAAGTTTTTACTTGGCTGTCTACAGTGAAACCTAGGTTTTCCTGGCTGATTAGTTCGTTTAGAGCATTGTAAGGTTCAAGATTAGTTCAAAGTGATTTCTTCCAATGCCCCCTGCAGCCTCAGAGGCAAGTGGGCTTTCAACTGGACGGGCAGGAGAAAAAGAGTTGTGGCTGTTAAGGGATGTCTTCCCTCATGCCCCACTGACCATTTCTTCCTGTTCTCTGTTTTCTCTTTTAGCCAGTTACTCAGCATCTCGCTCCATAACTATTTTGTTTCTTTAGTAACTTCTGTAATGGCAGAATTCTGATCTCCTTATTCAGCTGAATATTATCTTAGTCCCACTGATTTAAATGGGATTAGCTACAGAAGAAAGTATTACTAAGAATGAGTAAGGATAGCAGAATCAGGCTCTAAACATTCACCAGTTTTGACATGAGAATTGCTCTCATGTATTTTAGTATTGGTACAACAGATTAATTGAACAATTTTGAATTTATGGCTCCACCTTCTCTCTTTCCCCTCTCTGCCCTCTTGTACATGAGGTGGCCAGGGTTTTATTGGGCATCCATCCTCTGCTCCCCTATGTTATGACACTGCTCTAGAAAAGAGATGTCTGTATATATGCAAATAGTTACTAGAAAGAATGCCATCTGCTGGCATAAATTAGGAGGCTGAATAAAGTAATTGTTGTTAAACACTTTAAATGGCTTCCTGTGTGCAGCTTTTAACATTCAGCTAACAAAGCTAAAATGGCTGCATAGTAACAAAGGAGGGGCCTTATTTCCCCATAGGACCATTTAACCAGAGTACACAACTGAGCCTAGAATTCTTTCCTTCATGAATTTGGGAAGTGAAGAAATTGCTTTGCAAACAAAGTGCCATAGCAGTCTCTGACCACTGCTAACATTCAAGTCCTTGATTAGAACAAGGCGGCCTAAGGTTCTTTCAAAACTCTGTCTTTTACTTCCTGCAGCTCACATATCTTCCAAATACTGATAAGAGGCGACATTTTTTTTTTTTTGGCCTGGCCTGCTGAAATTGGAAAGAGAAAGTATATAGAAGTGCAATGTCTGATCTCTATGCCAGTGCTAGAAATCAAACACAAAACCATGCCCAGAGCTAAGCCATCATGCTGGCAGCTAATTGAACAGGTGGGTGGCTGCTATAACACACAAAGTACATGAACAAAGTTGACTAAATGCTACACATTTTAAATGTCATCTTACTGACAATATTAATATACTTCTTCTTGTCTTTTCTTCCGCTTGTCTTTCCTCTGATATGGGACACATTTTCATGTGGCTAAAGTAACATGAGGATTTCACAAGGAAACTAGTAACTGATTTTTTGTGATTTTTTTTTTTTTTTTTTTTTTACAATTACTACAGCAATTGTGATTTCCTTCTATCTTCAGTGTAAGTGGCCTGTGAATATAAGTGACCAGTTCTGACTGTATGCTACTCTAAACAAATGCTGCTTTATATCTGGCTGCAAAGAGTTAACTGAGTGAAGACATTAAGTCATTACAGAAACAGATCTCTGCTTATGGTACCATGGTAAAGGTACATGCAAGATATGTAATGTGACGTAGACACAAAAGTGACTATATAGTGATCCCTACTTACAACTTCCCTATGATGAAATAGCAAAAATTGTAAATTAAATAGTAACAGAATATGATTTTTTAAAGTCTGAATTTGATATATCACATAAGATAGCAAACCATGAAAATTAGCCATTTCATTGTGTATGGGGCCCCCAGCCACAACTTCAAGTTACCCTCCCTTACAGCAAACTGCTCTGTGACTCAGCGACCCGTTGGTACCAACAGGCAAATGACACAGGAGCTGCATTTAGTTTTTGCAGGATCCCCGGGTCAGATCTATGCATAATAGTTCACCAAAGGGTGGCATGTGAGGTCTCTACTGAGAGGCAGTAGCTCACTGGTAGTCAAACTCATTGTGAAATGTATCTATGAGTATTATTAGAAGTTTGATATCTATACTGAAAATTACGTTAAGGCCCTAGAGTTAAGGCAAGTCACCAGGAGGAATGTTCCTTTTATACAGGAGGTAACAGATAAACGTCTCCCTGTCTGGTCATTTGCGTATTGTATGCCTCACAATATATGACTTTTTGCATACTGAGCCAGGACCTGACTGAGCAATTCATAAATCTGTAAGAGAAAATCTACTGTAAGAAACAAACAGGGTGCGGGGGAGGGGGCATGTCCTATTTATGACTAAAGACAAAGGATTGATTGGTATACCTTGAAATGCAAAGAGACACACTGAATCCTTTGCTGAGGAGGCAAACTGATAGCATGCTTGTCTCATGAACAGGCATCCTAGTTTTTAGTGATAACAAAATCCAAAATTCTCTGACAGAAAAACATAAAATTCCCCTTTTCTCCCCCATCAAAACAATTTGCAGAAATCTACATGAATTTGCAAAATGTTTCAGTCAACCTGAATCTGCATACTCAAATCTGTTTTTTTGGCAAACAAGGTTGCTGGATGAAAATTTTTACCCAGCTCTGCATGGGAGTGAATCTGACTTTAAAAGCAAGATATTGTTCCTACTTAGCATATGCTGAAAATGCACTGCACTCTTCAAACCTTAACCTCACCTTCTAAGCTTGCTTACTTACCTTTCTCCTTTGCTTGGGCGTTAGACCATTAGGTGGGTCCTACCCTTAGTAGTGCTGCCTGAAAATGTAATTACATGTACAGTGGCTATCTGTCTGCACAATTATCCATTTTACATGAAGTACCTAGTAGGCTCATCATGTTACAAAATATGAACTTAACACAAAAACCACAAAGCCTTAAACTAGTTAATTGCCATACTGTTGCCAGCACCCAGTGCCGAGAGGCAAAACAACAGCAGGGGTTTGTTACCCGGTATGCTTTACTTGATAATTACAACGGGGTGGAGAAGCAGAAAAGTTTATTTGAAGCTTCAAAGAAGGTACAGGGAGATTAAATTTTCAAATTCTGCACACAGAGCAGGAAGTTACAAAGGCTTTTATACATCCTTTTTTTAGCATACTTATCCAATAGCAAGCTGCCCTAAGTATCCAACTGCCAGCCAATCCAGTTACCAGCTAGTTTCCTTGTTCTTTGTTTTATTTGTTAAACTATACATAAAACTGCTTTATTCAGCATTGTTCTTTCATATTTGCCCTGTTTGGCCTTGTTTAGTTTCAGGCAGTCTGACTCTGCAACATATTGTTGCAGATCCTCAGCATAACTGCTGCGAGTGCCTCCAGGCGGGGGAGCCAAGGACACTTGGGCCTAGTACGCATAGCTGCTGCGAGTGCCTTCAGGCGGGGGGGCCAAGGACACTTGGGCCTAGTGCGAGGGGGCTTTATTGACACTTGTGGTTTTCCATCCCCTCGAGTTACCTAGTGGCCATGCCCAGTGTCCCCAACAATACTGCTAGGTAAGGAATAAAATTGTGGCATTTTAAATGAATATCTGTCTAGAAATTCAGCAGTTGGCATATAAATAACAAAGAACACGAATCTCTGATTTACCTTAGGGTAGTAGGTATTTTTAATACAGCAGTAAGGGCAGTCAATACAGATTCATCGGTTTTAAGACCAGAAGGAATCATTGTGATCATCTAAGTTGGCCTCCTACATAACAGAGACCAAAGAACCTCACCCAGTCATATCTGAATTAAGTCCACAATGTTTGTTTGAGCTATTCAAGTCTTGATTTTAATACATCAAGTGGTGCAGAACCTACCAGAATCCACCACATCCCTAGGTAACATAATGGAGCATTGCCCTGCAAAATGAACAACAAAACAAAAACATGCGTTTGGGTTTGCTTGGTTTTTTTATAGCCTGCCCTCCTGTTTGCTCCTGGTCTGATTTTCCCTGACAAAAATGAATCAAAGTGCTTACTTCTGCCACGATAAATCATGTATGTAGCTTTCTGCTCTTCAAATAGTGTCATTGAAATGAATGGAATTACTCATGTAACAAGTGGCATAACTGGTCCATTAATGTATATCTAAACCCAAGGCAGTGAATCTGAAAGATACCAGTCTGTATCTATGAGAAATCACTGCACTTTTATTGTTTTATCTTTAACAAAAACTCATATGAGACCTTAAGTTTTTTCTGACATGGTCCCTCCAGGAAGACTATTCATACTTCCTCATACATGCAGTAGACAAGTTCATATGAAAGCACCATCCTGATTTGTCAGAGTAGCAGTTTAACACTAGAAAAGTGAAAGGATCGCTCTTCTACCTCTTGCCTTTAGCTTTCAAAGTTGAATGCATTTCCTCTGCAACATTCCCAGGCTTTGTTAGATTACACAGGAACAGAATTTTCAGGTATCATTGCAGACTGTTAAACTGATCCATGTTCTTCTTCCTTTTGAAGAAGTGTTGTATTGCAATGACTGCAGTACTTTTCCTTGTCAAGTACCACAATGACATTCCATGACTCCAGGCTTATTGGAGGTCTGTGCCAGATAGCATATTTTGGTACTACAATACAGCTAGTCATTATGCAAAAAGTCTTGATTTTCTCATGGCGCCGGGGATGGGGAGGTCATATTTTTAGTTTTCAATCATAGCACAATACTATATTTAAATTAGTTATCTGTAATGAAAATTATAAGAAAGAGTCAAATATCCTCCATTTTTCAATTAAATTGTTCTAAACCATTTGAGTTTATTTACCTAATAATTTAAAACCATCAAAATCCTCATACGCCACTATATTAGATGTATATATAGACAAATTGTGGGAATTCTTGGAGGATATTTGCTTAGGAGAGAGTGGCTGTTTTTACAAAGTTATGAAAAATAATAAACCCTGAATATCACTGTTTTGGTGGTGGAAGTCAGAGCCATGACAAACTTACAGTCTTATTGATAAAGCAACCTCCAATAAAGGCTAAAAGGGGACCTGCTTATACAGATATTTAAAAAAAAAAATACAGATGGTTACATTTCCACTGGATACTTCAAAAGTTGAAGAGATCAGATTACTTACTCAATATTTCTGTGTCAACATCTTGCATCCCAAGGAATTATTGCAAGGATTCTACTGACACATTTGACATTTTCAGGTCTTCTGCGTGAAAATATTTGAGAAATTGCACCAAGTTTCAAGTTTGATTCATGTTTGATTCAAGAATATGACAGGTTTTGACAAATTCTTATCTAATCTGTTGGTTCATAATTTTTTCGTGAAATGGAAAAATTTTTAAAGATAGTTATACAAGGCAGTTCTTCCTATAGGTAGAAAGAAAATGGCTTTGCCTATAAAAATTAGCCACCATTGAGTCTCACACTATTTCTTGTTTATTCTTATAAATGAAAAAGATATTTCAGGTAAATAATACACAGTAGCTATTTTTATCCATCATTACATCTACCTCACTTAACCGATCAGTAAACAGACTGCATACACTGGGCTTTTCATTTTAATTTCAATATTGTGTAATAATTTCCTAAAAGAACTTTGTTCCATTTTTAACTTGGCATCAGGACAGATTAATATTCACATGGCTGAATTTGATTGACAAGTTTCATTAGATTTAGGGTTTTGTTTTTGTTTTTTTATTAATTCAGAGCTATGCTAACTGTTAAATACTGAATCCAGAATTAACAACAACATTAAATGCATCTGGCTGTATTTTCACATCTAACACCTTTGTAATAAAACTGCTCTTTCAATAAATAAAAATGGGAAGATTCATTGCTGTGTTGTGTTTTCAGAACTGCGGCCTCTCCCTGAACTCTGAAGCACAAACCCTCTACAGGAGGAGGAATGTTGTCATTTTAGCTATAGCATTATTTTCATATTGTGACTCCAAAATGTGTAAAAATAAAACTGACTGTCACTCTCATTTATATTTTACATCTTTTTTTAAACTTGTCACAATATGTCCTTATCCTCTGGCTGGCACATTATGCTCTAATTAAAATGAATATATCATCCTGAAATACAAGTGATTCTACACGTCAGAATTTTAAATATAGTTAATCTGAAAGTCAATGCAATGGGGCAAAAACTGGGATCAGCTGCAGCACTTTAATTTGGTGTGTTTGGTAGCAAGGGGTGAAACTGAGCAGGTCCAGAATAAATTAGCCTGTGATAGAAAATGAGGGATAAAAATTTCCTAAAATGGGTGCATGGGAAAACAATGAAATATAGTACACACCACTGAATCAGAATGCACTTAACAGGGAAATCTGTTTAAGTGAAATTGCTTCTCTGGGAAACAGCTAAGCCTAATGGTACATCATGGCCATACCGCTGTTTAATGGGGATGATAATTCTGTTTAATAGGGATACCAACAAGTGATTAAGTGGTGCTTAAGTCTTTCTGTGTATCTCATTTTCATCCCGGTACTATCTGTTTCCTCCTCTCACAACACATTACACTACCTCCCTTAGCTGGATACATACAGAAAGTGTGCAAAGTAGGTCTGAGTTCAACCAACGAAGGTTAGATCCAGACCCAAAGTATTCCAAAATTTGAGGGCATAAAAATTTATTGTTCCACTTTAGGGCCAATTTGTAATATGAAGTGACTCCAGTTTGCTTGCTCAGTCTGTGTACATATACGTACTGAGGTGCTAAGCCAGTGGTGGGCAACCTGTGACCCACATGTGGCCCGTCAGGGTAATCTGCTGGTGAGCTGCCAGACAGTTTGTTTACATTTGCCCAGCCACCCACAGCTTCCAGTGGCTGTGGTTCGCCGTTCCCAGCCAATGACAGCTGTGAGAAGCGGTACGGGCTGCAGAGACATGCTGGCTGCCGCTTCCCACAGCTCCCACTGTAGGAGCTGTGGGAGCTGTAGGCAGCTGTGCAAATGTAAACAAACTGTCTGGCGGCCTGCCAGCAGATTACCTTGATGGGCCGTATGCATCCCATGGGTCGCAGGTTATCCACTACTGCCAAAGATCATCTGAAACTCCTGGAGATATTTCTCATAGCTACAATATCCACAGCAATGGGCATAATCTATGTTTGAGAGGGAGAGAAAAAGTGGAAGGTGCAACTGTGAGTCCAAAGGCATTTAGAATGTTCACAAGCTATAATTCTGCAGGGAAGAATGTGGTGACATAATTCATTGATCCAGGCTACAAGAAATTGTAAGAAACAAAGGGGATCTGCTACACAGCATGAAACTTAAGAAGATCAAGAATAAAAAATTTCTGGGCTAGCTTTTATAGTAGTCAGGACAGAAAATAAATTCACCAATATTTTAAATACCCAGATATCTATTGAGTAACCAATACAGCCAAACACAAAATAAAGAGGCTTCTAAATAGAGCTAGGTAAACAATTGGCTGAAAACAATTTATTCAACAAATCTAGCTCTTTTTTCTGCTTGAGCTATCTGCAAAGAGACTTTCTGATTTATGCAAGTCATTTCAGGAACAGTTCAGAGGAACATATTCCATCCTATGGATTGCTTGCAAACTATTCATTGCAAATATTTCACCTCTGATATTGATCACCTCACTCACATGGTACAGTATTGTATCTGGTCCTTGACTGAATGATTCCCAGTAATTTGGGTCTCCTTCAGCAGGGCTTAAATATGGACTCTGCTAGGCTCCTTGGGCGTGTTGCCTTATGACTGGTGGGGGGAAAAAGTGGCAGTATCTCTCAAATACCACCTACTTGTTCCACCAAAATGAGAAGTTACTCACAGTAAATTGGTAGATCTGTGCCCATCTCTCTCCTTCCTTACATCAGGAATGGCAGGTAATAATGCTGATATTGACATTATAATCATTGGGCATCTGAGCTAAGACAACATTGTGATGAATGGGAGAGTTCACACCTTTCAGAGCTATTGTTACTAAGTTTTTTGCAGAGTCACATAGGTATTCTTACATCAGTTACACTCAGTTCCCACTGTATAGGTTTTCTTTGCAACCATAACAGCTGGAAACTTACTTTTATAATGAAAACTGGTATTCTGGAGATTAAGATGGCAGCTTGAGATAGGCACGGGTATGGCATACCACTGCATAATGGCTGTGATGTGCCATCACAGTACATTTATTGCTTACCTGCATTGGAGGGAGAACACAACCACTATGGAAGCTGTTCTCCCTCCTGTACCCCAAATAGTGGGAAATGCCAGATGCATAACCCCCTCCCGCCTGCCTCCTGGTACCATCGGGGAACTTTATGCCCCCTTATCCTTCTGAATGGGCTAAGAAGTCCTAGGTTATGACTAGCAAGAGGAATAAGCAGTTTTCAGAAGTATCAGGGTAAACAAGAAATTAGGTTATGATAAATGAGGGAGGGGATGTAATATGACAATACATCAAATGGAGAATAATCAGAGGAAGGAACGAAAATGAACAGCAGGCTGGAAGACATGACTTACCATGCTATACGTATTTAGCTCTTTTAATCTTTACTTATAAGAGATAACTAAGAACAGGGCCACAGGTAGCTGAGCAAAAATGAGGATGCTTTGGTGAACTATGGCAAGGCAACAGAAAAAGTTAAGTGGAGAGATTCAGAAAAGTTATCACTAAAAGTCTATCTGTATGCAACTTTTTAATAGATTTTTGTTTTGATATGCCTTAAAATGCAGCATATACAAGTAGCAATTCTACCAGGTATTTATCTAGAATAGTGTATAAGAATAATTTGCCAACAGCACTTTATGTTTTGTTAAACTACTGCCAAATGCTTCATCCCAAAACCAAACAGCCCCAAATACCCTTGTGTATTTCCCAACAGATGTACACATTACCAGATATAAGCACACTGCAAAAATATAAGCAGAGAATCATAGAAATGTAGGGCTGGAAGGGACCACAAGAGGTCATCAAGTCCAGCCCCCTTCCCTCAGGATGAACCAAGTAAACCTAGATCATCCGTGACTGGTGTTTTTCCAATCTGTTTTTAAAAACCTCCAATGTTGGGGATTCCACAGCCTCCCTTGGAAGCCTATTCCAGAGCTTAATTACTCCTCAAGTTAGAAAGTTTTTTTCCTAATAACTAACCTAAATCTCCCTTGCTGCAGATTAAGTCCATTACTTCTTGTCCTACCTTCAGTCGACATGGACAACAATTGATCAACACCCTCTTTAAAACAGTCCTTAACATGTTTGAGGACTGTTACAAGGTCCTTCCTCAGTCTTCATTTATCAAGAATAAGCATGCCCAATTTTAGTGAGGGTTTTAAAACTTTTCCTTATAGGTCAGGTTTTCTAAATTTTATTATTTTGTTGCTCTCCTCAGAAATTTCTGAAATTTGTCCACATCCTTCCTAAACTGTGGCATCCAGAACTGAAGACAGCATTCCAAGTGATGCCTCACCAGTGCCAAGCAGAGGGACACAGTTACCTCCCGTGTCTTACATACAACACTTCTGTTAATATATCCCAGAATAATATTAGCCTTTTTTTACAACTGTATCACTCTGTTGACTCACATTCAATTTGTGATCCACTATAACTCCTAGACCCCCTTCATCAGTATTACTACCTAGCCACTTATTCCCTATTTTGTAGTTCTGCATTTGATTTTTTCTTTCTAAGCGAAGTACAGAAAGGAAGCTTACAAAATAAGTGGAAACTTGGACAGATGACTAGGGAGCAGTATAAAAATGTTGCTTGAGCATGCAGGGGTGTAATCAGGAAGGCCAAAGCACAATTGGAGCTGCAGCTAGCAAGGGATTTGAAGGGCAACACGAAGGGTTTCTGCAGGTATGTTAGCAACAAGAAGAAAGTCAGGGAAAATGTGGGACCCTTACTGAATGGGGGAGGCAACCTAGTGACAGATTGTGTGAAAAAAGCTGAAGTATTCAATGTTTTTTTGTCTCGGTCTTCACAGACAAGGTCAGCTCCTATACTGCTGCACTGGGCTGCACAGTATGGGGAGGAGGTAAGTGGCCCTCAGTGGTGAAAGAACAGGTTAAGGACTTTTTTGAAAAGCAGGACATGCACAAGGCCATGGGGCCGGATCTAATGCATCCAAGGGTGCTGAGAGAGTTGGCTGATGTGATTGCAGAGCCATTGGCCATTATCTTTGAAAACTCATGGTGATCGGGGGAAGTCCCAGATGATTGCAAAAAGTCAAATATAGTGCCCATCTTTAAAAAATGGAAGAAGGAGAATCCAGGGAACTATAGGCCGATCAGCCTCGCTTCAGTCCCCAGAAAAACCAAGGTGCAGGTCCTCAAGGAATCCTCAAGAAACAGTTGGAGGAGAGGAAGGTGATCAGGAACAGTCAACATGGATTCACCAAGGGCAAGTCATGCCTGACCAACCTGATTGCCTTCTATGATGAGATAACTGACTCTGTGGATATGGGGAAAGTGGTGGACGTGATATACCTTGACTTTAGCAAAGCTTCTGATAGAGTCTCCCACAGTATTCTTGCCAGCAAGTTAAAAAAGTATGGACTGGATGAACTATAAGGTGGATAGAAAGCTGGATAGATTGTCTGGCTCAATGGGTAGTGATCAACGGCTCAATGTCTAGTTGGCAGCCAGTATCAAGCGGAGTGACCCAGGGGTCGGTCCTGGGGCCAGTTTTGTTCAACATCTTCATTAATGAAATGGATGATGAGGTGGATTGCACCCTCAGCAATTTTGTGGATGACACTAAGCTGTGGAGAGAGGTAGATAAGCTGGAGGTTAGGGATAGGGTCCAGAGTGACCTAGACAAATTAGAAGATTGGGCCAAAAGAAATCTGATGAGGTTCAACAAGGACAAGTGCAGAGTCCTGCACTTAGCACAGAAGAATCCCAGGCTCTGCTACAGGCTGGGAACCGACAGACCAAGCGGCAGTTCTGAAGAAAAAAGACCTGCGGATTAGAGTGGATGAGAAGCTGGATATGAGTCAACAGCGTGCTCTTGTTGCCAAGAAGGCTAATGGCATTTTGGGTTGCATTAGTAGGAGCATTGCCAGCAGATTGAGGGAAATGACTCTTCCCCTCTATTGGCACTGGTGAGGCCACATCTGTAGTACTGCATCCAGTTTTGGGCCCCCTGCTACAGAAAGGATGTGGACAAATTGGAAAGAGTCCAGTGGAGGGCAACAAAAATGATTAGGAGGCTGGGGCACATAACTTGTGAGGAGAGGCAGAGGGAACTGGGCTTATTTAGTCTGCAGAACAGAAGAGTGAGGGGGGATTTGATAGCAGCCTTCAACTAATGAAGAGGTTTTACAAAGAGGATGGAGCTAAGCTGTTCTCAGTGGTAGCAGATGACAGAACAAGGAACAACGGTCTCAAGTTGCAGTGGGAGAGGTCTAGGTTGGATATTAGTAAAAACTATTTCATTAGGAGGGTGGCGAAGCACTGGAATGGGTTACCAGTGGGGTGGTGGAATCTCCATCTTTAGAGGTTTTTAAGGCCCAGCTTGACAAATCCTCCTGGCTGGGATGATTTAGTTGGGGTTGGTCCTGCTTTGAGCAGGGAGCTGGACTAGATGACCTCCTGAGGTCTCTTCCAACCCTAATCCTCTGTGATTCTATGAAGGTACCTGGAAGCTTGGGCAGGCAATTGCAAAGGGAGGGCTTTCAGAGTGTGAGAAAAGCACTTCAGCAAATCACATAGCATCTTTAGGTTTCAGAGTAGCAACCGTGTTAGTCTGTATTTGCAAAAAGAAAAGGAGTATTTGTGGCACCTTAGAGACTAACAAATTTATTGAGCATAAGCTTTCGTGAGCTACAGCTCACTTCATCGGATGCATTCATTGAAAAAGTACTCCTTTTCTTATAGCATCTTTAGCGCTCAGTAGGCATTGGCATTGGCTCAGGCAACTGACGGAAGGGACATGGAGCCAGTCTCTCCCACCTTCTCCTTGTGCTGATGGACCTGACTAATAGGGCCATGATAACAGTCTAAAAATACTTGAGATGTGTAAACAAAAGGAGGGAGAGGTTTTTTAGCCTGATACAAGGAGCTAGAACCTGGAGTAATGAAATAAAATTAAGAAAGGCAAAATATAGGATGGATATTAGAAAGTTTTGACTTCCTGAGAGTGTGAGTGATTAAGCTGTTGAATAGCCTCCAAGGAGTAGTGGGGGAAACATGATTATTCAGGGTGTTTAAAATTACATCAGGCAAAACACTATTGGTCAGATTCTGTCACAGTGGGAAAGTGGATTTAACACAGAGACATAGCCAATGGTGAATTCCCTGTACACAGGGAAATTGCTGGTGGAGACAGCTCTGCCACCTCTTGTATCAACTACCCCACTCATACTCAGCATGTGGGATTGAGTGGGCATTCCAGTGAGGTGAGGTGGGACAAAGCAGAACTTTGCTACACCTGATCCTCCCACTGCTGTAAAGTCACTGATAGACCTTACCTCTGTAATATAAATTAGAGCTGCTCCTTGCAGCTCTAACTTGTATGGGAGCCAGGCAGCTTGGGAAGAGAGAGGCATAACGGATTCCTTGGTGGCTGTCCCTATAAAGTATAATAAAAGGTGTATTACTACTTTGGAAAAGGTTGGATTGGATGAACTCAGATGTCTTTTCCATCTCTATTGGATCTCTGTAATTGAATCTGAGACATTTGTAAACCAGTCAGACTGTCTTGTACCTACAAAACTAGCAGAATTCTAAAACTGTCATTACATTATTTGCCCCAACTTTAAATTGCAACACACATCTATGATGCTGACAAATTATTCATATATAACTTAAGAATAAAAAAACTAGTGTGGCACTTGACATGGTTTTTAAATCCAGGAAAAGTGAATAAAAGCTTCTTAACTATTTTACAGTGGTGGATTTAGCAATTAAACCACCAAAATAGAAAATGATTCCTTGGAGGATAAAAAGAACCAATCAACATAAATTTGTCTTATCAGAATTAAGTTTCAGGAAATCTAAGGACATGACTTTATACATCATATTACATACAGGAAGATTACAGCAATAAGTATAATGTTGCTTCAGTGCATACCAATATATTATTAAGTGTAATTTGCAAAATGCAGAAAATCCCAGCAGTCATCAATTCTCATCTGTGTGTAATTACCTGTAAAAAATCCAGATAAGTTTGAATCATTCAAGCCACTGGTGTTCTCCATGACCAGCAGCTTCTAATAAACATGCATGATCAGTATGAGTTTTGCTTTCTTAACACTGAGCTTTTAGAAATATCTGCAAAGACAAAAGCTGTAACAGAGAGAAAATAAAGTATACCCTGTGGAGTATTACAAGGCAGTACATTCATTAAGCAGTTCTTATGACACCATAAATGCTTTAGTCATAAGAACTCAACATACAATTACAGCCTAATACTCCAATAGGGACTACTTTGTTTTTTTATAATTGTCATAAATATAAAGGGAAGGGTAAACCCCTTTAAAATCCCTCCTGGCCAGAGGAAAAATCCTCTCACCTGTAAAGGGTTAAGAAGCTAAAGGTAACCTCGCTGGCACCTGACCAAAATGACCAATGAGGAGACAAGATACTTTCAAAAGCTGGGAGGAGGGAGAGAAACAAAGGGTCTGTGTCTGTCTATATGCTGCTTTTGCCGGGGATAGACCAGGAATGGAGTCTTAGAACTTTTAGTAAGTAATCTAGCTAGGTATGTGTTAGACTATGATTTCTTTAAATGGCTGAGAAAAGAATTGTGCTGAATAGAATGACTATTTCTGTCTGTGTGTCTTTTTTGTAACTTAAGGTTTTGCCTAGAGGGATTCTCTATGTTTTGAATCTAATTACCCTGTAAGGTATCTACCATCCTGATTTTACAGGGGTGATTCCTTTACTTCTATTTCTATTAAAAGTCTTCTTGTAAGAAAACTGAATGCTTTTTCATTGTTCTCAGATCCAAGGGTTTGGGTCTGTGGTCACCTATGCAAATTGGTGAGGATTTTTACCAAACCTTTCCCAGGAAGTGGGGTGCAAGGGTTGGGAGGATTTGGGGGGGAAAGACGTGTCCAAACTACGTTTCCCAGTAATCCCAGTTAGAGTTTGGTGGTGGCAGTGGATATTCCAAGGACAAAGGATAAAATTAATTTGTACCTTGGGGAAGTTTTAACCTAAGCTGGTAAAAGTAAGCTTAGGAGGTTTTCATGCAGGTCCCCACATCTGTACCCTAGAGTTCAGAGCGGGGGAGGAACCTTGACAATAATATATGGTTTTTCCTTGCCAAAAAAAAAAAAGTACCAGTAGTTTATTTCTTTACAATTTGAGAGTGACTTCCCCTTTTGAAAGATACTTAAAATGTTTCAAAGTGGGACTATGTAATATTTAAAGTGTCAGTCATCACTGATGTCCTATTTAAAGATCTATTGTATGAGAACATTAGAGAATGATATATAGAAACACATTAACTATAACCAGTGACCAATATTACAATTGCTTATACGATGTTTGTATGAAAACACCATGTAGCAATAGTTTGCAGTTAGCAATGGTGCAGTTTGACAGGAACACCCAACTGGTTAGCAAGTGTTGGTGCTAGCATGAAAGTGTTACATGGGTTCTGAGGCCGGTGGCTCGTTACCCCAACTTGAAGTGGTGAGGGGCTCCGGAGATAGTGGCTCTAGAGTGTGAGTTCAGTAATGTATAAGGAGGAGCCAAACCTGGAAAGAACCTGGTATTTGTTTTTGTTTGTTTGTTTTTTGTTTTCTTTGTTAATTAAGCTATACCACAGGAAGGGGAATGCATTTGGACTTTACCTAGTGGGTATATGTACACTAGACTTTTAAATATCTAATTAATTCACTGTCAATTAACTCAACTTTTATAGACACCAGTGTGGACACTCACCACTTTGTTCTGTGTAGGGGTTAGGGGTACTGCCAAGGAAAGTTCCTGCACTCAGGATCTACTTGTTGCTCTGTACCCATGGAGGCCTGAGTTCTCTGGCTGAGCTCTGTACCTTCAAAGTGGTAGGATTTGGGCCACTGATTTCACTGACCATTTTGCTTCAGTAAGGTCTGAGGTATCAGACCCAAAAGTTATTTCTTTACCTGCATTCAAATTTCTGTGCTGCAGCTGTGGACACATTTGTCTTCTGTTCAGGTACAGTTAGGGAGAGGTGAATGCTTTTTATTGTGATTTCTCTTGTAAATATTTGGGAGGGGCTTAGTTCCTACAGATGAAAGCTCTATAAATATCTGGATAGATTAAACAGAAAAGCATCTGGACCTAGTAACTGTCTAGCAAAATGTGGGAAGACTATAATGCCTTTGTTTAACCTTGAAGTTTAATCCAACCAGGAATCCAAACTCAAATTGAAGTCAGAGAATAGCTAATTCTGTGAGAATGCTTTTGGGTATTTTGTGGAGGGTATTCAAACAAAAAAAAACCTCATCAATGTGAGAAAGTGGAGATGCTGCTAGAAAACAGAGCAAGTATTTGTTTTGTGCTTGATTTTACCAGAATATGAAATAAGCAGCAGGATAGAAGTAAATAAATACAGAGGCAATATGTTTGTGAAGCCTAAATAGTCAGTCAAGACTGTTAAAAAGTTGTCAGTCCATGGATTTGGACATTTAAAAAAAAAAACAGAACCGACTGTAGTGATGGATTTTGTTGTATCATTTGGCAATTCACAAGTGCACCTAAATGGCTCAGCATGAAGTAAGACTGACTGAGGAAACATTATAGCAGTCACAGTACGTGGCCACTTTTTTGATGGATAAGAAGTTGTAAGGACAAGATGGTAGCGCTGAATGAATTAAACTGATCATTAACAAGGACATGGGAGGGAAAGGGTGGTAAATTCTTTCCATCAGGAAAATTATCAAAATGAAAAAAAATGCAGAGGTCACAAGATCAAAATAAACAAACAACTTAGAATGAAATCAGAACACCAAGGAAAAGAGGAGGAAAAAGTAACATTTCCTGAGTTTGGTTAAGATTTGGGAAGGCATTTATCCAACACTAACAGATGAGAAAAGTGAGATGGAAGAAAACTAAAAACACGGTGTTATCCTCAGAGCAAAATCAAACAATGGAGTTTAATATGGGCAGAGCTATGTATACATAAAGTTGCCTGATACATTCCATTGTAAGACCTTGTTTTCAGTGCTTTTAACTTTTCTAAATGTTAACTGTTCAGGCTGAAATTTCCCATGCCGGCTGTCTGTGTCAGGCTGCTTTATTTTTTAGAAAGTTTCAGGGGGAAAAAATGGTTAGCTGTTTGAGAATGAGGTTTGATAAAACAGTTTTCTGTATGTTAAAAATCTCTTGCAACCATTTCACGAAGAACCTCTAATCCATCTGTGCTTTGGAACAGGAACTTGAAATTTGGCGTAGGAAATTTGGCCTTTGTGTTAGCCTTTTCCTATTCTCATGAAAAAATACCCAAATTTGGCCAAATTAAAGAAAAATGTCAGTTTTCACGTGCCAAGCAGAGATTTCTCAGAGTTTGTCAGCCAGTTACACATATGTAATGATGGGTTCTAAAGTAAGTGTTAGCACCCGAGAAAGGAATCTTGGCATCATTGTGGATAGTTCTCTGAAAGCTTCATCTCAATGCACAGCAATGATAAAAAAGACTAATAGAATGTTAGGAATTATTAAGAAAGGGATAATAATCCCACTGTATAAACCTATGGCGTGGCCACACCTTGAATCCTGTGTCCAGTTCTAGTCACTCTGGCAGGATGCTGATAGAGAGGCCTTAATCAGCTCCTGCCACTCCAGCCCCAATCAGTGGGATTGGATTGGGGTTGGGTAGATAGCCTGATACTTGCCTCCCTGTAACTGACCACACGTGACAGTCTCATTAGCAGAAGCTAATAAGGCTGGGAGGAAGTGAGAGCTGGGGGAGGGCCAGAGACCAGGGACAGAAGATCAGGCTCAGACTCAGAGGGAGGTGGGAGTCTCCTAGTCTGTTGCTGGCCAGGCCTGTGATAGGCCAAGCTGTTGTAAAAAGACTGTATATAGTTGGTATGGACTTGATCACAAATAAAGAGCACAGGTGTTGTACCAGCCTGAAGTGTCCCTGAGTCAGGGATCGGCAACCTTTGGCATGCAGCCCACCAGGGTAAGCCCCATGGCGGGCCGGGCCGGTTTGTTTACCTGCCGCATCCGCAGGTTCGGCCGATTGCAGCTCCCTCTGGCCGTGGTTTGCCGTTCCAGGCCAATGGGGGCTGTGGGAAGCGGCATGGACTGAGGGATGTGCTGGCCAGCGGATGCGGCAGGTAAACAAATCAGCCCATCCTGTCAGGGGGCTTACCCTAGCAGGCCGCGTGCCAAAGGTTGCCAATCCCTGACCAAGGGTATGGAACAGCTTCCATACCAGGAAAGCCTAAAAAGATTAGGGCTGTTCGAGAGACAATTAAAGGGTTGATATGATAGAGGTCTATAAAATCATGAATGGTGTGGTGAAAAAGTATTATTTTCTCTAGGGCTGTTGATTAATTGCAGTTAACTCACGAGATTCATCATGATTAATTCTTATTAATCACTTTTTTTTAGTTAATTGCAGTTTTAATGAAACAATAGAATACCAGTTGAAATGTATTAAATATTTTTGGATGTTTTTCTACATTTTCAAATACATGGATTTCAATTACAACACAGAATACAAAGTTACAATGCTCACTTTATATTTTTTTATTACAAATATTTGCATGGTAAAAATAAGGAAAATATTATTTTTCAATTCACCTCATACAAGTACTGTAGTGTGAGCTCTTTATCGTGAAAGTACAACTTACAAATGTAGATTTTTTTTCTGTTACATAACAGCACTCAAAAACAAAACAATGTAAAACTTGAGAGCCTACAAGTCCACTCAGTTCTTGTTCAGCCAGTCACTAAGACAAACAAGTTTGTTTACATTTACGGGGGATGATTTACAGTGTCACCTGAAAGTAAGAACAGGCATTCACATGGCACTTTTGTAGCTGGCATTGCAAGGTATTTACATGCCAAATATGCTAAACATTCATATGTCCCTTCATGCTTCGGCCACCATTCCAGAGGACATGCTTCCATGCTGATGACGCGTGTTAAAAAAATGTGTTAATTACATTTGTGACTGAACTCCTTGGGGGAGAATTTTATGTCTCCTACTCTTTTTACCTGCACTCTGCCATATATTTCATGTTATATCAGTCTTGGATGATGACCAGCCATATGTTCATTTTAAGAACACTTTCACTGCAGATTTGACAAAATGCAAAGAAGGTACTAATGTGAGATTTCTAAAGATAGCCATAGCACTCAGCCCAAGGTTTAAGAATCTGAAGTGTCTTCCAAAATCTGAGAGGGATGAGGTGTGGAGAATCCTTTCAGAAGTCTTAAAAGATCATCACTGCAGAATCCAACTGACCAAAAGAGAAAATCAACCTTCTGCTGGTGGCATTTGACTCAGATGATGAAAATGAACATGCTTGGGATGGTTATCAAGCAGAACCCATCTTCTTGTTTGTCTCAGCGATTGGTTGAACAAGAAGTAGGACTGAGTGGACTTGTAGGCTGTAAAGTTTTACATTGTTTTGTTTTTAATGCAGTTATTTGTTTGTACACAATTCTACATTTGTAAGTTCAACCTTTATGATAAAGAGACTGCATTACAGTACTTGTATTCAGTCAATTGAAAAATATTTTTTACATGTAAATATTTGTAACCAAAAATAAATTTAAAGTGAGCACTATACACTTTGTATTCTGTGTTGTCATTGAAATCAATATGTTTGAAAATGTAGAAAACACCCAAAATATTTATATAAATGGTATTCTAATATTGTTTAACTGCGTGGTTAATCTCGATAATTTTTTTAAATCACTTGACAGCCCTACTTTTCTCTCTTCCACAATACAAAAACCAGGAGTCACCCAATGAAATTAATAGGCAGTAGGTGTAATACAAACAAGAGGAAGTACTTTTTTCTTACATAACACACAATGAGCATAAGGAACTCATTGACAGAGGATGTTGTGATGGCTAAAAAAGAATTAGATAAGTTCCTGGAGACTAAGTTCATGGAGGTCTACCAATGGCTATTAGTCAAGATGGTCAGGGATATAACACACACACACACAGCTCTGATACCGGCCACTGTTGAAGACAGAGCCTGGGTTATGGCAGTTCTTATGTTCTTAATTCTCTGAAGAGTCTATTTGCCCTATGTTCCATGCCAGAGCTACAGGAGTTTCTTTTTAATTGCTACTCCCAGCTGCTGCAGGCCACTGTGCAGACGAGGACAGAAACAGAGCAGGGAGTCTGTCTCTCCTGAGATCTCAAGGCTTGCTCTGCTGGTAGCCAGGTGGCATGGAGAAGGAACAGCCTGACTTGAATGCAGAGGGGACAAAACACAAACTGGGGGAGGCATATCTAAGAGAGTATATTTGGATCAGGAGGAGAGACTGGGATTGATACTCGGAGCTGATGAATGTTGGGCAAAGAGACTGGGGCTGAGAGCCAAGAGAAGAATGCGGGAGGAAATGGGACACAATGGATGGATGGGGAAGACTAAAGGAGGATAAGGAGCCAGGGGCAGGCAGACTGGCAGTGAATGGTTGGGCAAAGAGACTGAAAAAGGGAGTCAGTGAGTGTAAGGAAGAAAACGGGAGTGGGGAGAAATGAGTACAGAGACCTGGGACTGGATTGGCAGGAAGGTGGGACAAGGAGCTAAGTGAGGAGACACTAAGAGGACTTGGACAGGGATAGGATGAAAGTAATGGGACATAAGGGGTTAGGGTAGAAGGGAAGGGGCAGAAGGGTCTGTGACCATTGAAGGACACTCCTCTCCAGAGCCTAGAATGCAACCCAAGATTCCTGTGTCTTACCATTCCTCTGCTGTCAGCAAATATCTGTGAAATCCACTAGCAAAGAGTCTCATCCCCCTCTAGTGTCAGTCCACATAGAGAAGTGGTGGGTAACCTGCGGCCTGCACACAGCCCATCAGGGTAATCCGCTGGCAGGCCACCAGACAGTTTGTTTACATTTGCACGGCCGCCCGCAGCTCCCATTGTCTGGGAACAGCGAACCACAGCCAATGGGAGCTATGTGAAGCAGCATGGGCCACAGGCTGCCCACCACTGACATAGAGGATGACAACCTACTACTGCTATCAGTTACTCCATTAGCTCAAGTAGTAGAGGTCTGTGTGGTTAATCTAAATGTTCCTGCTGATGACCCATGTGGGTGTCAATATGATTCTACACAATGGAATTTCTGTTTTTTCAGTTTGCTTTTTTTAAAAAATAGGAAATTACATTAACAAAAAATCATATAAGAATGCTAAGGTTGCAAAGTGAAGTAGACAAAAGTAAGGAAATGATAGAATTAAGGATTGCCTGTGTCTTTAGTGTATAGGCTGGAACATACCGTGGGGAGGAAGCAGGGTTGTTAGTGAAAGAGTCTGTTATCTCTAGGATGCCTGTGTCCTTTGTTGCAGAAGTTGAAAGGTGTGTAGGGAATGAGGCAAGAGGCTGCAGAAAGAGAAAGGATGGTCTCTGTGCTTCAATTCACCATCTGTAAAATAGGAATAAAAACACCACCTATTCTCACAGGGGTGTTGGGAAAATAAATAAATTAATGTTTGTGAAGCATTCAAATACTATAGTGATGAGCACCACAGAAAAATTCCATGATGAGGAAATTAGTAATTCTGTCTTAATAGCCGGGTTTGAAAAGTGTGCACTAAATAAAGCCTGGGGCCACACACTGAACAACATGGAGAAAACAAAGTATGGAACAGGGCTCATTAAGTGAGCATTGTTCATTCTGTGCACTGAATGAGGCATGGGTCCTCGAAAAAAATATTGATGCGATCATTTAATTAAAGAATTATCATAATACATATGCACAGTGGAAGCAAATTAAAATTGCGTGGGCATATTAATTCTGACATTTCCTAACTTTTAAGTGCTTGACTTTGCCAACAATGTTCTTTTAATGTAGTTTTTATGTAGTTATTTATACACTATACCTAAGGTTAAGCTTTTGTCACAGTTATTTTTAGTAAAAGTGAGGGACAGGTCATGGGCAATAAATATTCACAGAAGCCTATGACCTTTCTGTGACTTTTATTAAAAATAACATGGCAGGGGAGGCTGATGGGGGACGACTGAAGCTTGAGGGTGGGGAGCAGAATGGAAGCCTGAGCCCTCCTGCAAGGTGTGGAGGGGTCCAGCACCTGCCGTGGCGGTGGCTGACAGCACCTTGGGATTCCAGGCCCCCACACTGCCCACGGTGGCTGGGAGCTGCAGACTCAGGAATCACTGACCTCGGTGACTTAATCTTATCCTTAATTAAACTATTAATGTAAACAGTGCTTTACAGATTTTCCTAATTTCCGACCTAGACCTCCCACACTGCAACTTGAGACCATTGCTCCTTGTTCTGTCATCTGCCACCACTGAGAACAGCCTAGCTCCATCCTCTTTGGAACCCCTCCTTCAAGTAGTCGAAGGTTGCTATCAAATCTCGCCTCATTCTTCCCTTCTGCCGACTAAATAAGCCAGGTTCCCTCAGCCTCTCCTCATAAGTCATGTGCTCCAGCCCCCTAATCATTTTTGTTGCCCTCCGCTGGACTCTCTCTCCAATGTGTCTACATCCTTTCAGTAGTGAGTGGCCCAAAACTGGACGTAGTACTCCAAATGTGGCTCACCAGTGCCAAATAGAGGGGAATAATCACTTCCCTCAGTCTCCTGGCAATGCTTCTACTAATGCAGCCCTATATGTCATTAGCCTTATTGGCAACAAGGGCACACTGTTGGCTCATATCTAGCTTCTTGTCCACTGTAGTCCCCAGGTCCTTTTCTGCAGAACTGCTGCTTAGCCAGTCGGTCCCCAGCCTGTAGCAGTGCATGGGATTCTTCCATCCTAAGTGCAGGACTCTGCACTTGTCCTTGTTGAACTTCATCAGATTTCTTTTGGCCCAGTCCTCTAATTTGTCTAGGTCCCTATCCCTCTGGACCTTATCCCTACCCTCCAGCATTTCTACCTCTTCCTCCAGCTTAGTGTCATCTGTGAACTTGCTGAGGGTGCAATCCATCCCATCAGCCATGTTCAATGAGATTCTGCAAGCCAGTGCTGCATTGGACTGTGAGCACAGGGCCTGGAGGATGAACACTGCAGACAGCTAGGAGAAGGAAAGAGTGGAGAGGAGAAAGGCCAGGAGAGCCAGCAGGAAAAGAAGAGGGAGATGCACGAGGTCATAATGGGGCTTCTCAGGTTGCAAACAGATGCTTCAGACTCTGGTGGGCCTACAGGTTCAACTATCTCAAGATTGCATACCTCTACAGAGCATTGGGAACTCAGTATCAGGACCTCCCTATACCCCCCTCAACTATCCCCATGGCATCGGGGGTCGCTGCCCTACCCCTACCACTCCACCACAGGGGACATTAAAAACTACCAATGCTTCACAGGCACTTACCAGCGAAAACCACTGTTTTCTAGTATGTGTAGCTAGAATAGACATGAATGGTCTTTCCCCTCAATAAATCAAACAGAATGTATGAAGTTTTTTTATGTATTTGTTTTAAAATGGCCTCCTTTTTTGCACTGATTTGTTACAGAATAAAATTCTTTTATAAATTAATCTTTATTAGTTCACAACATATAGTGCTGAGCACTCAGCACTTCTCAAAACAACCAATTACCTGTTACTGCACAATGTCACACATCTCATAGGATCGTTCACAAACAAAATAAATAGGTCCATTGACAATGTTATATTTCTACACGTACAGCAATCACCACATTTTTCCTGCCTGGCCACAAAAGAGTGAGGCCAAGAAGAGCACACCATAACACCACATACACACAAGGCTGACTCACTGTTAAAATGGTCTTTCAAAGCCTCTCTGAGCCATACACTCCATGTCGAGGTCTTCTAATAGCCTTGTATCTGGCTGTTCAAATTCAGCAAACTGCTACTCCACCTTCCACAGTGGTGGGAATTTTTCCTCTTTTGCTTCATGTATATTATGGAGGACATAACAGGCACCTATAATATTTGGGAATTTTTTTCACTGACATCCAATCTTGTGAGTAAAGATCTCCAACGACCCTTGAAATGACCAAAAGCACATTCAACTCTCATTCTGCACCTGCTGAGCCCGTAGCTGAATCATTCCTTGGTGCTGTCGAGGTGGCCAGTGTACAATATCATGAGCAAGGGAACAAGGGGTCGACTCGGTCACCCAAGATCACTGTTGGCTTTTCAACATTCACAATGGTAATCCACCAATCAGAAAAGAAAGTCCCTGCTTGGACAGTCCTGTGTTCTTAAGCAGCCTTCCCATTTTCTCTGTATATTGTATTTACAATATCATTGTATTTACAGAGAAGTGTACAAACAGAATCCTTTTTCTCTACTGCCACAGGGGCATAGAGTAGTAGTACAGAAGCACTAGGAGATTCTTCCCTACCCTTATAGTACAGATCCTATCATAGGTGCTGAAACTAGGGGTGCTGCCTCACCTTTTGGCTTAAAGTGATTTCTATCATATGCAGCTTTTGCATTTTGGTTCAATGGCTCTCAGCTCCCACACTATACAAATTGTTCCAGCACCCCTGGATCCTATAGGTAAGTGGGACAAGGGAAAAAGAAAGGAAGTCAACACGTGAGAAAATGAAGAGAAAGAGAGAGAGAACTAGGGAGAGTGAAGAAAAGAGTGGAGATAAGGAACTGAAAGAGCACGGAGTGAGAGAAAGGAAGGGAACAGTGAAAGAAGAAATGGAAGAGAGAGAATGAGGCAGGTGTGTGAGAAATGAGGGAAGAGAGAAAAGCTTATTCATAATTGACTTTTTTAGCATTATTTTCATATTAACGTGTCAGGGAGAAGAAACAGTGTGTGAGCAACACCTCATCAAGAATAGCAAATAGTAAAACTGAAGAGTTTGCCAACAACTCAGAGGCTGAAAATCTGCCCCAACTTCAGCAAATATGAATAATGGTTACATCCACAGAAATCAAGAAAGGTCTGTGAATGATTCCTAAGCCAAAGAGAAGACTCAGGCTTAAATTCATCTAATTTTTTTGTTTGATGAATCCTATTTAACCAGCTCTAAGGAGGGAGGAACCCAATTTGACTTTTTGAGTTCAGTCTGTTTGCAGAGTACAGGATTGGCAAATACTGGAGGGAATTTTTTTATTATTACTTGCAGAGTGAACAAATTTGAACTGGAAATCACTGAGACGATAAACATGAAACCCCACAATGCCATTTCTTACAAAAGCGGCAAAGAGTCCTGTGGCACCTTATAGACTAACAGACGTATTGGAGCATAAGCTTTCGTGGGTGAATACCCATTTCTTCAGATGCATGCAGTGGAAATTTCCAGAGGCAGGTATAAATATGCAATCAAGAATCAGGCTAGGGATAACGAGGTTAGTTCAATCAGGGAGGATGAGGCCCTCTTCTAGCAGTTGATATGTGAACACTAAGGGAGGAGAAACTGCTTTTGTAGTTGGCTAGCCGTTCACAGTCTTTGTTTAATCCTGAGCTGATGGTGTCAAATTTGCAAATGAACTGAAGCTCAGCAGTTTCTCTTTGAAGTCTGGTCCTGAAATTTTTTTGCTGCAGGATGGCTACCTTTAAATCTGCTATTGTGTGTCCAGCGAGATTGAAGTGTTCTCCCATAGGTTTTTGTATATTGCCATTCCTAATATCTGATTTGTGTCCATTTATCCTTTTACGTAGGGACTGGCCGGTTTGGCCGATGTACATGGCAGAGGGGCATTGTTGGCACATGATGGCGTATATTACATTGGTGGACGTGCAGGTGAATGAACCAGTGATGGTGTGGCTGATCTGGTTAGGTCCTGTGATGGTGTCGCTGGTGTAGATACGTGGGCAGAGTTGGCATCGAGGTTTGTTGCATGGATTGGTTCATGAGTTAGAGTTACTATGGTGCGGTGTTTAGTTGCTGGTGAGAATATGCTTCAGGTTGGTGGGTTGTCTGTGGGCGAGGACTGGCCTGCCTCTAAGGCCTGTGAAAGTGAGGGATCGTTGTCCAGGATGGGTTGTAGATCAGCGATGATGCGTTGGAGAGGTTTTAGCTGAGGACTGTATGTGATGGCCAGTGGAGTTCTGTTGGTTTCCTTCTTGGGCTTGTCTCGCAACAGGAGGCTTCTAGGTATACATCTGGCTCTGTTGATCTGTTTCCTTATTTCCTCATGTGGGTATCGTAGTTTTGAGAATGCTTGGTGAAGCTCTTGTAGGTGCTGGTCTCTGAGGAGTTGGAGCAAATGCAGTT
Source organism: Chelonia mydas (assembly GCF_015237465.2). Lineage (NCBI taxonomy): Eukaryota > Metazoa > Chordata > Testudines > Cheloniidae > Chelonia > Chelonia mydas. The sequence continues at coordinate 85,416,630 of NC_057851.1, read as the reverse complement.
GCACTACCGCTTTTACAGATCCAGACTAACACGGCTACCCCTCTGAAGCTATTTTTTACAAAATCACTTTTAAGATTAGAATCACACTTCAAGGAAGCCTGCAATCCTCACTGAAAACTCACAGTAATCTTGCTTCAACAGTAACATAAAAACCAATGGTGTTATAATGAATCGCAACATTGAAAGTTCACGTGTACCGCATAGTGCCAGAAGGAGCAGACAAGAAGGACAGTTAGGTATGTCTGCTCAAACATAGTAAGCAACCAGAAATGTAGAGCAACCACTTTTTTTTTTTTTAAACAACACACAGAAAGGTGGCCTGGATTTCACAGAAGGAAAGGCTGATTCACCTACTGTGGCCAGCTTCTCCAACTTATGTTGCAACAGGCCAGATGCACTCTGACATTTTTCCCCCCACACTCCTCTGTTGTTTATTGATAGTGATGCTCATGTTGAAAGGGCTCAATTTCCATTCATAGACAAGGCCATGCAAAATTAAATAGCTCGCCACTGGCCATGACCTGCCATCAGAGTTTTGATTTCCAAAGTGCACACCCTAATACACACAACTTATTTATTTATTTTAATATTATTAGAAGCTAATATTTCTTGAGGGACAAGTGGCAGCAGGCACTGAAGCTGAAAGTGATGTGACAAACATTGCAGCACACAATGGTGAAACAACTCAACCTTGTAATTAATTTCTATCTTTAAATTCCCATCAATAAAGTTTAGCTGGATGAATCTAGCAGGGTGAAGCTTTCTAGCGGCACATTTCCTGTTGTAAAGGTTACAATACTGTTTGCATATTTACTATGGAGGACATGAGAAAATGATGCAGAACAATGAGCAAGGAAAACTTTAATAGATCTGAGTTTTAAAGAATCTTGATGACATTAGTATGCATTATAGAAGGTATAGTATATTACCAAGATAGAAATAACCTTTGCATTTCAATTCAGAGGAAAGCAGAATATTCATCCTATAGTAGCCTATTCATGGGAATAGCCAGAATCCATTAACGGGGAGCATTAGAGTCCTTTCAGGGACTTCTGTTGAGATTCTTGTTTGTGAATAAATGAGATTAATGAAGTCTAACAATGCCCAATCTTCATGTAATTAATTAAGAATGTTCTCTGGCTAACATTTCTCACCTGTTTTAAGCAGTGAAAGATACCAAACTGAAGTTAGTTTCGCCTCCATGCAATTCCCCCTTTCTCAAAAAAAGTTTTAGGTTACTTCCAAGTATCTAGTCACCTCTTGTTTTAAGAGACATTTCATTTGGCTGACCCATTGTAGTTCTTTCACAGGTGAACTGCATGTCCACTCATGGAGTTTCTAATTAGAGCTGGACAAATGTATCTGAAATGTATCTTTCTAAAAATATCCATTTTAAAAAAAATTAAGGGCCAGATCCTCAGCTATGGCTGAGGAGTTCTTGGCAGAAATGGGAAAGAGGGATAGAAAGGCAATACTAAACAATCTTTGAGCTTCTGTGATCCTGGGGCCACTCTGCTCTGGACTGGTTCCCTCAAAACAAATTAGAGAACCAAGAGGGTTTCTCTAAATAGCACTGGCAGCCTATGGACCAAAAGAGCTGTTACAGAAGCCAAAAATTGCCAAGGTGCAGGGATGGAACAGCCACATGCTGTGCTGGTCACAGGGAGGACTGCCTAGGAGCCATTATTGTGTCTGTACACCACTATAGGATCCTCTGTACTGAGGGCTTCCGAATAAGAACTGATTAAATCAGTGGCCCAAAGGAAGCCATCTGGAGTACACAACAAATTTTATTGATCCAACAACACTCAGAAGTTATACTTCATATTCCTGAGCACCATCTACTGGCATTGTATCTGTAAAATGAGGATAATGGTACTGACCTCTGAGATCTACTGATGGAAAGAACTAAATAATATAGCGCTGCCTATCTCTTTACAAAAGCACAGCTGTAAAACATCCTTGTGACATCTTATACTGTGTCTGACTAATATGACTCCAGGGTACCTTTACGGCAAGGGAGCTGTGGAAAGCTGTTCTAACAGAGTTGAGAATCTGGCCCAAAATGTTAAGGGAATGGTTATGCTAGCGAGGATGTGTACCATCATTTCTAATCCATAACTATCAAGAGAGAAGCAGAAAATTAGTTTCTCTATACCCTGTTCTGCTAGCATGTAGTAGAATTCATCATTTACTTTATACTACCTGTGAAGCTGGCAGTGTAACCAAGTAGTTCATTTTATCATTTAATTGTGTTATCCATTATTGTGGCTAACTCGTATGTAATTTCATATGTAATTAATGTGTGATGAATAGACTTAAGTTCGAGGTATAGATATAAGTAGGATAGGATTACAGGAGTATAAGATGGACAAGTATTTATGAGTGATGAGTATAGTAAAGTAAAGTTTTAAAGCAAGGCCTACCGTTTAAGGACTGTAAGATTTCAGCTTAGCCACAGCAGCCCTCAGGCTTAAGGAGGGTTAACATAAGCAGGTGACCTAGGAATAACCCTGCACCAGTAAAGTTAGGTTAATGTAAAGAATGTGCTTATAAGTAATGTTCAGGAAAATATGCCACGATGTACCCATGTACAAGACACCCAGTTGTAACATGGAAAGTTTTGCTCTCACTACAAGTTACCATGGGAACATGTTTACATAGATGTTAACAAAATGCTAATGAGAATAAGGGGAACTAAGGGCTTGTCTCCACTTACTGGGGGATCGACGCACAGCAATTGATCCACCGACGGTCAATTTAGCGGGTCTACTGAAGACCCGCTTAATCAACTGCCGATCACTCTCCCGTCAACTCTGATACCTTATGCTTCTCATTGCATAGGAGTAAGTCAATGGGAGAGCTTCTCCCGTTGACCCAGCATGATGTAGACACTGTAGTAAGTCGACCTAAGCTACGTCAACTCCAGCTACGTGAATAACATAGCTGGAGCTGCGTAACTTAGGTCAACTTAGACACGTAGTGGAGACCCACCCTAAGAGAACAACCTATGAGAAGCAGGGCACTCCCAAAATTTAGGGGATGTGGAAGTACAGATAAGGAACAGAGGGTTGAAACCATATGCATATGCATAAGATGGTAGACATGGTCATTATAGGAAAAGAAGGGTTCCTGCTATGGATAGGGAGGGAAGATCCCACCAGGGAAGACTTTAAGGAAAGACCCATCAGAAAAGACCCATTAGGGGAGGAACCAAGTCAGGAAGACCCCATGGGAACAACCCCCCTATTGATGACAGGTGGATCTCTCAACAGTTATCTCTATGATATCTTTGGGTATGTGATATGAATACAGCATGGGTTCTCTCTCAGGTTGCGTATACCTGTTTGTGATTAAAAAGAAAAGGAGTACTTGTGGCACCTTAGAGACTAACCAATTTATTTGAGCATGAGCTTTCGTGAGCTACAGCTCACTTCATCGGATGCATACTGTGGAAATTGCAGAAGACATTATTATATACACAGACACCATGAAACAATACCTCCTCCCACCCCACTCTCCTGCTGGTAATAGCTTATCTAAAGTGATCATCAAGAAGGGCCATTTCCAGCACAAATCCAGGTTTTCTCACCCTCCGCCCCCCCACAGACAAACTCACTCTCTTGCTGGTAATAGCCCATCCAAAGTGACCACTCTCTTCACAATGTGTATGATAATCAAGGTGGGCCATTTCCTGCAGGAATCCAGGTTCTCTCACCCCCCTCCAAAAACCACACACACAAACTCACTCTCCTGCTGGTAATAGCCTATCCAAAATGACCACTCTCCTTACAACGTGCATGAAAATCAAGGTGGGCCATTTCCAGCACAAATACAGGTTTTCTCACCTCCCCCCCCAAACACACACACACAAACTCACTGTCCTGCTGGTAATAGCCTATCCAAAGTGACCACTCTCCTTACAACAAAAAAACTTCAAATCCAGGGTCCAGCGAGAAACTGCTGAATTGGAATTCATTTGCAAATTGGATACTATTAATTTAGGCTTAAATAGAGACTGGGAGTGGCTAAGTCATTATGCAAGGTAGCCTATTTCCCCTTGTTTTTTCCTACCCCCCCCGGCCCCCGGCCTTCTGGTTAAACTTGGATTTATGCTGGAAGTGGCCCACCTTGATTGTCATGCACATTGTGGGGAGAGTGGTCAGTTTGGATGAGCTATTGCCAGCAGGAGAGTGAGTTTGTGTGTGTGTGTGTGGGGGGGGGTTAAAAAACCTGGATTTGTGCTGGAAATGGCCCACCTTGATTTTCATGCACGTTGTAAGGAGAGTGGTCACTTTGGATAGGCTATTACCAGCAGGAGAGTGAGTTTGTGTGTGTATGGGGGTGGGGGGGGGTAAGAAAACCTGGATTTGTGCTGGAAATGGCCCACCTTGATTTTCATACACATTGTGAGGAGAGTGGTCACTTTGGATAAGCTATTACCAGCAGGAGAGTGAGTTTGTGTGTGTGGTTTTTGGAGGGGGGTGGGGGGGGGGGTGAGAGAACCTGGATTTGTGCTGGAAATGGCCCACCTTGATTATCATACACATTGTAAAGAGAGTGGTCACTTTGGATGGGCTATTACCAGTAGGAGAGTGAGTTTGTGTGTGGGGGGGGTGGAGGGTGAGAAAACCTGGGTTTGTGCTGGAAATGGCCCTTCTTGATGATCACTTTAGATAAGCTATTACCAGCAGGAGAGTGGGGTGGGAGGAGGTATTGTTTCATGGTGTCTGTGTATATAATAATGTCTTCTGCAATTTCCACAGTATGCATCCGATGAAGTGAGCTGTAGCTCACGAAAGCTCATGCTCAAATAAATTGGTTAGTCTCTAAGGTGCCACAAGTCCTCCTTTTCTTTTTGCGAATACAGACTAACACGGCTGTTACTCTGAAACCTGTTTGTGATTGTAACCTTAATTATCTGTTTAGTTAAACTTATAATACAAACAAGATTCTTTGTTTGTAACAGTGTTTGTGGGCACTGTATTTGCTCTTCGTGTACTCTTAGAGTGTCCCAACCTAAGCAAATCGCTATGGGTGACCTTCATCCTGTTGATCTTAAAACTGTAGCAATACAGGAGCCAGATTCATTCACTAGGGACACTGTGGTTTAACATAGAACTATCAATTCAATTTTAGACAAGGCTACAGCAGCTTCAATTATAAGGGCACATTATTAAGAACATCTTGCCCCTTTGAAAAGGTTTCTGTTCAAAGAGGTATAGTTTATTTCGGAGAAACAAATATTAAACACTTTTACCAACTGTGAATGAAATTATTATTCCAGCTTTATCCCAAGAAGAGCTACATGCATGCCAACATTGCTAATCTCAAACTGTTGACAAGGCTAATTAAAATTTGCTCTTAAATAGTAATAATAATAATAGTTGGTGCCGCTCTAAAAGCACCCTTTTGTAATCTATATATTACAGGGACATTCTGTCAAGAGAAGAATCCTAGATTTTTAAAAACTCCCCATCAGAATTCCTAACACCACTTTTGATTTATTAAAATTGAAGTAAACATAAGTACTTAATTTGCTTCTCATTATTTTTTGCTGTTTCTTTCTTTCATTTCACGCTGCTGTGACAATGAATCTAGACTGGCCAATTTTTAGACAGTTTTACATCTCAGTTCTTAAGCACTAGACCATGAAACTGCAGAGTGTAAGCTGGAAAACCATTTTGATGATTTTTTTAAAATAGTCATTGCCTCTCTGTTAATATTTGGTTTTGTAAAACCATCTCATTACTAGAGAGAGGTTCACAGAAAGCCTTCAGGGCAGGGATTGTCTCTTTTCTGTGTTTGTATAGCACAATGGGGCCCCAATCCTGACTGGAAACTGAGTGTTATCATAGTATACACATTTACTACTACTACATATGTCAAATCCAGGACACTTCCTGCAGCTCAGGTATAAAGCCCCAAACATATGTATCCGAGTTCCAATGGTGAAGAAATACTTGTTCATCATTCCTCCATTTTTGTCATCATCCATTTCCTCATCATTTCTCCATTCCTCCATCATCCACATTCACCATGAACTTTTATCTGCATTTTAGGTACGCTGGAACTGATTTCCTGGGAACTCCTGTCTGTATTTTAGCAACATTGTCATCCGCCTATATGTATTTATCTGGTTAATACTGCAAGTGGGGGTGTATATACATATTTTTATTTCTGTTATATATAGCTGTTGTTTTAACTCTAGTCTCTCAAACTAAAGCAAAGAAAACTTGAACTGTGTATCCCTCATAGGAAGGCAGATGCCTGCAGATAGTAAAGGCAATAAAAAGATTCCCTCAGAGCCCTGAGTTAGTAGGGAGCAGATGTCATCAGGAGAAGGCTACCAAATTCTCTGAGCCTGAGAACTAAGTGAGACCAGCTGAGAGAGCTGAATGGCAACCCTGCTCTAAGAGGAGAGCTGGGGACTCCTGGTAAGGAGAGGGGTAATCATTGCTTGAATTACTCAGCTCCAGGAGGAGAGCTGGGGCTCCTATCACAAGGAGATGACAGAGACTGAGAGGTAACCCTGAGGGAAGCAGGAACAGAACCTAGAGGGTAGAGGAGCCCTGAAAGTCAGAAGCATCTTTTGTTTATTTCAGGCTTTTTGGTATGGACCCTTTTGTAAGACATTTTGTAATAAACAAGCTCCCAGGAGGGTATTATTGAGTCAAGAGTGCCAGAAGTGGAATTATTGGCTTCTAAGAAGGGAAAGTGAGGCAGGGAGTACATGCAGCACCAGGCTAACTCAGCAGGAGATGCTACAGGACAGGCAAATCCTATGACAGTGCACTTAAGCTATTGTACATCTTTATACCTCTTCTCTTCCCTTTTTATTTATGGTGTCTGTATTCAAAAATTAATAAAATACAAGCAAAAAGAAATCATGTTGGAGTTAAATAAATTAATCTATGCTGCATTTGCATTCAAATAGGGTATTTGCATGGAATGTAATATACCTTAGTCATTCTCTCAGGACAGAACACAAATCTAGTTCATTAATTGCCTTTGGTTTTATGTATAGGTTAAAATTCCACTACGATACATCATTTCATGTTTAGGTGATCCTGCCAGCATGGCTATAAATCAGAATTACAAATTAGTTAAACATACAGAAAATACAATTACAAGTTCAAAAAAATACTCAGCAGCACTAAATTAATCAAACCATCTACATATCTCTCCGCGTTGTGTGTGACTCACAGTCATCAGTGGCCTCAGAAGCAGCAAGAAGCCTGCTTAAGGATAAATTAGGCTTAAATCAAGTGGCAGTCAATGGCTGGGACTACTGAGTAGCTAAGTGTACATTTATAGAATGCATTTCTTGAAGTGAGGGGAGTGAAGGAGGGACATATACATCTTGATTTCTCAGTTTAAAACAGTCTTCCGACAGTATGAATAACTGAGTTTGTTCCTCTGACTTGTTTTAAGTTAACTTACATAAAGGCAAAGTCTTGGGCTGAATTTATCCCCAGCTGTAACTCAATTTCTGTGACCTCAAATTAACAAACAAATGTCAAATCAAAACTATGCTTGATTAGAGGAGGCAGCATTTATGCTGGGCCCCTTCTCTCAGCTGATTCTCAATTGATTTGGAGAGAGCAGAGACTTGCCCCATCCTCTCTGCAAGTCTCTTGGCCCCAGACCCTTCAAGAAACAGTACTGGGTTCTCTCTTCCAATCTCTGCTACGTCCTTGATTGTGTAATTGGACCTTACAATCTTAAGGAGCCATACCAGGTGGTGGAGTGGACTGACCAGTAGGCAGTATTGCCCTTGAGGGCAGACCACCCTGTCACATGCATCTATAAAAGATCTATCAATTACAGGCATGTGGAATATTTGTTGCAAATAGTTTTTCCTATGGTTTTTCTAGGATTGTAGAAATGTTACAAGATGTCTCCAAAAGAAGACATAAGAAATGCCAACTAGAAGGATTAAGTGTGGATTTTTCTCATTGTTTTAATGAGTCCCTCAATGCCATACAGCTAGAGAAATTAACCCCACATTTTGTTCCCATCTCTGCCACTAAGTGTTCTAATACTACTTTCCAGATGTGTACTCTTTACAAACATTAGTTTGTTAAGCTTCACAAGGTCCTTATGAAACTGACAGATATAATTATTCCTATTTTACAGATGGTGTAGAGAGGTTAAGAAAACTTTCCCAGAGACTCAGATAGAGTCTATCAGAATGAAGTTCAGAATGTAAGTCTGATTCCCAGCCTGTGTCTCATCCATTAATCTACAGCAGCTCCCGGGAAGTCACATAACCTCTATGGGTATGTCTACGCTGCATTTTAACAACCAGGGCAGCGAGTCTTAGAGACTGACTTTACAGAGTCAGGCTCATGGAGCTCGCGCAACGGTGCTAAAAACAGCTGTGTAGATGTTTAAAATAATCATTACCTGTCTGTTAATATTTGGCTTTGTAAAACCATCTCATTACTAGAGAGAGGCTCACAATAAGCCTTCAGGGCAGGGATTGTCTCTTTTCTGTGTTTGTATAGCACCCAGCACAATGAGGCCCCAATCCTGACTGGAAACTGAGTGTTATAGTGTACATATTTACTATTACTACGTATGTAAATCCAGGACACTTCCTGCAGCTCAGGTGTAGATGTCTGGGCTCGGGCTGGAGCTTGGACTCTGAAGTTCACCTGCCTGCCAAGGCTTCAGGGCCCAAGCTTCAGCTTGCGTTGCCATGTCTACACTGCCCTTTTAAGTGTTGTAGCAAAAGCTGGTGTCTAGAGACCACAAATTTTAAAATGCAGTGTAGATATACCTTAAGTTTATCTGTTTCCCTACTAGTGATATGAAGAAAAATTACCGAGCTACATTCAGCTGAGGGCACCTTAAATCCTGTGTATGTTTTTTAATTTCATTTAAGGTAAATTTTACACAGTGCAAGATTATTTGAGCAGTAATGTATTGCTATAATTTTAACAAGAAGTTGCCTCAGAAATGTTTATCTGTTGATATACATAACTATTCTTAGATAAAATAATTCTTTCCTCTTTTTCTTTCCCCCAGGCCCCAAAGAATCCCTCCATTCCAAACTGTCCATAGCAAAATAAATACATAAATAAATGAATGAATGCCACAGCTCCATACTCTATCACAAAAATCCATCAGTCCTCTCCTGCTTCTTCTCCTTGGCATCTCACAGTATCTTACAGGTGGCTTCCCTACCTGGTAGCTGTTCCTCACAGTAGTAGTGAGGGTGGCAGGCAGGTGGTCCATGGTCTTGGGTTCTTGCATGGTAGGTCATTTGCAAAGCCTCCCCTTTTGCTCCTGAGATGGCAAGGTCTCCACTGATAGCTGATTTTTGCCACTTGCTGGTGTAAAGGGTCAGGTAGTAGAGCAGCACTCCCTGGGTTGAAGTATGGGGGTGGAGGACAGGGATGAGGAGTGATTGAGAGGGTTTATGGAAGGTTATGAGAAGATGCGCTATCCTAGTACTACTTTTCAAACTCTGTGTGGGGCAAGCAGACACAGTCAGAGAGAGAGGAGTGCTACAGAAGCTGCAAGACTCTTACTCAGGAAAACAGCTTGACCACTCCTACTCTTCCTTATACAATGCTGTAGCAGCCAATGGGGGTGCTGGAACAATCTAGTGCCTCTGACACACTCTTCTTGTAGCACTGGTGGGAGATCCAGGAGAGGAGTCCCCTTGTGACAATTGCTAAGCCAAAGCAGGTGCACCTGTGGGGAAGCACCTTCCTGAATAAGTAGCATCTGGCTCAGCCCCAGCCTCAGAGAAGGCTGGAAATTTTAACACCATGTTTCACCATGATGTAACCAATTCCCATTCATCATTATAACCACACTGCACACAAGAACAACGTGAGGCCTAGTAAAATGACACTTTGGAGTACATCCCAAACTTAACTGACTCATTTTATATTAAGAAATGTATGTGGTAGAGGAGGGAATTAAGGCTGGCAGGGAATCTTTAAGTCCCTCTTAGCTTCCTGCTGCAGAAATGGAGCCTGGCTTCTTGCTTCTTTCAGTTTTATCAATTGCCTCACAAAGGATAATAACGTTTTTTAAAAATGGGTGATATCTTTGTTTCAAACACCTTCTCCATTAGGAAAGGGCTCATATGAGCCCCTACCTGTTCATTGGTGGTCTGGCGGGGACTCCCCACTCTCCTAGGTTGTTCCAAATTCTTATAACATTTGGGGAGGCAAGAATTCATGCTGGAATTGCTCCAACATAGAGATTATATCCGACTGCTTTTATTAATATGGAAAGAACAATATCATTGAAGACAACAGTCAATATGAGTAGGACATTATCCTAAGATGCCTAAAAGGCACTTTATCTCCCTTAGTCACAGTCTCACCAGCCCCTCAACCCTCCTTAGATCCAGATTAAAGCACCTCCTTCTGTCTGGGCAGGACTGATTTTTATGGGGGATGCAGGCTCATAGAGCTGAAACACTTATGCTGCTTCCTGGGCTGACCTCTCAGTCTTACACTCAAACCTCAGTTAACTGTGTCCCTGCAATGGCAACACATGCCCCCTCCTTCCACCTGTGCAGTTCCTTCCATAATAGAATCCCCATCCTCCAATCAGAGGAGAGCTAGCAGTGGGAAGTAGAGGAAATGTTTCCTGCTAGAACTCCAGCCAACCAGGCCTTGGTGGTAATGGGGAGGAGTGGAGATGCCAGCTTCTTCTGTCTTTGCATTCCCCGTCAATCAGGGATATGCAGGCAGGGTCAGTCTTCAAAGGGCTGCTGCTGAGCTGTGAGGTGGGGGGTCTACAGATGATATTGCCCATTGAAGAAGAAAATGTTTGAAGGAACCACTTGTTAAAATTGGAGCTGCCACTGTACTTCCCTGTACATACCCCTACTGCTTTTTCTCTTTTGTTCAAGCATAATTAAATAATTTATCAAAAGAAAGCTATGAAGAGGTTTCTGGGTAGGGGAGAGGAGGTTAGAAGGATGAATTACAAGTCCCCGGCAGATGGGAGCTGAGCTTCCTTCTCCAGTAAGTGCTGAGGATATTGTAGTACAGCGTTCAGCAACAAAGGAAGAAGTCCTACTGTTTGTTTCTACTTTCCTTGTTTAAACAGGTAACAATTTATATCACCTGCAATCCAGAGAGAACTTGTAAGGGCAGACCCTGAGGTCTTGATGAGGAGAGAGGGCACAACGGTGGCTTTATATCAGTTTGATCTTCTAGTTTTCAGGACTATCATCCCTCTGTAAGAGTCACTCTTAAATACTGGATAAAACACAATATCGTATCATTTATTCTTCTCTATACTACATGGCTTCCAATGTGGTCAAACACTATCTTAACATATCTAAAGTATACATATGAATACCATAAGTAGGTGTCCAGTATGTTCCTACTTTTAATTAATTAATTATTGCTATTTTATTTTGATTGTGTATGCAACATGCCAGGAGCCTTGTATATAAAGCCATTGTTAAAGTTAACAGGGTTTGAAACTAACAGTTTTTTCATTTCTTCATTCATTTGTCCATCAGTATCACTGATGTCAGCACAGATCTAAGAATAGTGTTTCCTGCTGCTCAGAAAGTAGAGAAAGCACAAACCACTGCTTTTTAATCATCCCTCATATTTTAATTACTGTTAAAAATTGTGGATTTTTAAAATAATCTCTAAATAATTCCTCAACAGATTTTAATAATTTTAGTAATTTGTTTGATGCAAAATAAAATATTGTTTCTATTATTTACATATTTTTAAATCAATGATCAGTTATTTATATAGCACCAAAAACCATGATAGGTGCTATGAATTTATCAAATCTCTGTGAAATTACAGAACTTTGAGAACTGCTAGCTTTTCTGACTTTGGAATACCTCTATGGTAGATAATGCAGAGTAGCTGTCTGAAAAAATTATGCCTATTAGACTAAACTCTGTCTCAAGGAGACCCGTGCAACTGACATATCATTGGGGGTCTCTATTAGAAAAGAATTATTTCTTATTTCTTCTCCATCAGGCTATGAAAGAAACATGCAAGCTATTCAGTTTTAAGGATGTTGAGTTTCTGACATTAGTAATGTTAACATTATTTGTACTAATTTATATATGGAGAGACAAGTACATTGAGCGTATTTATTCGGAAAGAAAACGAAGAGTTAGTCTGCCAATTGCAATCACTTTGCAGCACATGATAGAAGTAAGGGTGTCAAGAATTCAGGACATGGATCTGTCTTCTACTCCAGGCAAAAGGAAGCTTATTTTCATTTTGTTTTGTGTTTGGCCAAGGAAAATAAACTGAGTGTTCAGTTTTCAGATTGACATTATCACAAGTCTTACAATATTTGTTGTTTTTTCTTACAGCCCCCGCAACTAGAGTCTAGGGATTACATAAGAATCTTGCCTTTCATTAAAAAAACAATGAAGTTTTTAGCCTACGTGGTTATAAAGAAATCTCAAAACCTGACCCGAGTACCCCCCAAAAGGCTCAAAAGTCAGAAAGCAAGTAAAAATAGCCAAATGTAGTCTCTTTTTTTAAAAAATAAAAAAAATACTCATGATATTCAAGCCAATCTCATGATTTTCAGGAGCCTGACTCATAGTTCTGGAACCACTGGGGTTGGCAATACTAGGTTTTGGAATGCTTAATGGTATTGGTAAATTAAAGGAATTGGTGAGTCAATGCTCAGTGAGTCAATGCTCACCAACATGTGAAAGGACCGGGTTGCACTAAGTACTCGGCTCTGCTCAGCTGTGATGCCCCTGTCCCTGCACTCTGGACCCTCCTCCACAGAGTTGCAGCTAGCTTCAGGGACCAGGTAAACAGAGTAGAGCTTATCAAAATTATTTCATTTAATTGTTTTTGTCAAAATATGGCTTTTCAATAAAACATATACTTTCGAAAGAAAATATCCATTTTAGTATACTTTTTGTTTGTTTGTTTTGGTGGAAAAAAATCCCACTCACTTTTTTACTTCCCCTTCTCCCATTTTTCTAGTGGGCAAAAAAGTGAGATTATGGCCGGAGGGCGGGGGTGGAGAGGAGGAGGGACTTCCTCTGAAACCAAATGGTGTTCTAAAAAAATTTTGAAACTATTCTGAAAACAGTTTGAAAAATGAAAAATGTAATGCAATATTTTGAATGAAAGAAAAATGCCATTTCTTTCCATTGTTTCAGGCTGTCTGCAGACTAAAATATGATCTATACAGAAAGATACACCAGTTTAACTAAATGGGTATTTAAAATGGTTTAGTAAATCAATAAAACCTGTGTGGAGATTTAAATTGGTCAGTGTCTGCATTCCGGTGAGGGAAAGGGAGGATTGTATTGATTTAACTAGCATGGTTTCTAAACCAATATACTTAAATCAGTGCACAAATTGTGTAGACAAGCCCTCAGACAGGCATCAGAGACGCTGGGTCACACATTCAAGCTTTACTTTGCAACCATGAAGGCTAGAAACACTAAAATATCCGGAGATTCTGATCTCATCCTGTAACCTTGGAGCTGGAGCTCTAGGCATGAGTCTCTAGTCCAGCCCACAGTCAGTGCTCAGTGACCTGACCTGGATAACTGGGGTTGAAAACTACTCTTTCCCTTCTACTTCTCTATAGTACGTAAGGGTTTGTTCGAATACCACCTGCTTAAAAAATACTGAATGTGGTATCTTGTTCAGTACCTGCTAGCCTTTAAAAATAAGAAATGCATTTCAACTTGAAGATGAATTTTTGTTTGAAAACCTCAGTGGCAGAAAATTATTTTAAGCCATGTGTATAGTATATAAACAGAATTCTTGAGATACTGCCACTGTGCAAGGTATTTTTTCTCTCTGTCAGATTTACTATCCAACGCTCTTCCTCACTTTGTGATGTTGTGTTAGAAAAAATATCTGTGCAGCCCATCCTGACTTCTCTAGCTGAAATATGTGCTGATATTGGGAGAGGGGGGGAATCAAGTTGATTAGAATTCTAATAAATGCAGAAGTGATTGTTTTCATATCTGCTTTCCCCCAAATGTATTATTCGTTCCCCTAAGAAAGTGCCTTGCAAGAACACGCTTGGGGAGTTGTATTTTTATGCCAGATCTTTAAGCCACTCAGCTATTTCTACATTCTGGTGTTTGAATGACTCAATATTATCTCTTAGGCTATGTGATCTTGTTCTGCAATCAGAGCCTTTATGTAACAAGCTAGTGAAATTAGAAATAGGATTAGAAAATGTGACTATATTATCTAAAACTTACACACACTTTTTTATTGCTTCAGCTTTTCAAGTCTCAAGGGAGCTGACAATGATTAGGATCTATTTCTAGTGAAGTTACAATTGGGAATAAGGGTCTTTTGAATAAGTGAATCAACCTTATTATGACAGAGGCTCCAATAAAGAAGTGCATTAGAGTATATCGGGTTCTGCTTTTGAAACCACATGAAATCTTTGCATAAGAAATCACACTGCAGCATACATTAACCAAAAGTGATATTAAAAGACAAACTCCACCCCCCCCACCCCCCAAAAACCCTACTACATAAAAGTAATGCTAAGCCCACAGGAATAGGGGAATCAAAAGCTGAGTTTGGTACATAGCAGTACATTTGCAGAAAGGGGTGGGGGAGGGGGGTTCGGTTTGCATGTATAAATCAGACTGACACAGTGTGGTCTCCCACTGGTGTAAACAATACCCAAAAATTAACAAGCAAACTAACTCTAAGACCTACCTTGTATGGGGCATAATAAGCTGTTCAACAACTGTAATAATTTCCCAGGCTGCAAGAAGAAGTCAAATAAAGGTTGTCCTTTTTACAGGGTTTATCCAAAGTCTTTTAAAATAAAATGAACCTCATGAGTGAAGGAAGCAGGAGATGCATATGCACACACACTTTCTTTACCAGTTTAAACTTGCCTGCCTGGAGCCTTTGGAACTGGCTCAAGCAAGGCTTGGTTCTGATTCCATATGTATCTGGCTGGAATGGAAAAGTGTTCTGCCCAAAAGTGACAGAATTTCATGTTTTGTTTCTTTTGTTTTGCCCTGCCCTCCTTTTCTGTTACACATGGCTCAGCCAAGGTGACATGCATATGGAACTGTTTTCACATGTTTACATAAGAAGGTGGAGGACAAAGTGATGTAGGTGAGGGAGGCATACCTGTAGGGTGAAGAATTGGAAGCAGATGGGGAGCATGGAGAAGGACAGGGAACAGCAAAGACTTTCATCAGTGTTAAAGTATAAGCACTCTTTAAAACATTAGTGGCCCAGATATGGGCTAAGAGCTGCAGATGGTAGTACTATATTGAAGATTCACCTAGAGAGGGAAAATTCTCAAGTAGTCAGACGTAATTATTGGGATTATTTTGTACTAAACCATTAGGGTGCTAGTAATGTGCCCAGAATATCGTGCCTCAGAAAGGAGCATTGTAGGTGCTTCAGCAGTTAGGCCTTGTAGGCTCTAGACTTGGTAGGTCCCAATAACCACTCAGACAGATGGCTAAGGGAAAGGTTTTCACTAGGACTGGCAAGATAGGGGAAAGGTTCTGTTCATGGGGTGACCTCCAGTGGTTCTGTATTGTCACCTGACTCTGTTCCTTGTCATAAGGCCATACCTGGATAGACCATAACAGGGGTTGGCCCTGCTGGATGGAACACATGCAAACGCTCATCCAGGTTTGGTCCTCTTCGCCAACCAGGCTCTTCTCGATCATTGTCCCAGTTCTGCTGTAGCAAGTTGGTCATACCTTCAGTTGGGTAAGGAGTCAGGTAGGGTTTGAGCCTGTGTAATGTAGGACAAATCTGTTCCCATTCAGGACAGAGGATACTTCATAGAGTGCCTCTGATATGCAGCTGACCACCCTGTATTGTTCCTTGTACTTCTCTTGTAACTTGGAACTCAAACCCCTCTTTCTTCATTGATCCCTGACCCAAACGAGCTCCTCCTTTTGGTGTATCTAAGCAGACACTCTTAAATCATAGTGTTCTTTCTGTCTCTAGGTGTCCATGCTCTGGTGATGCTTTACTGCTTGGCTGACAGTGCTGAGGATGCCTGTGCACTGTGTTAGAAGGGTATGCTAATCCCACAGAGTACCTATCACAACTGCTCCATACAGTAATTCTACTAGGAGGGTAGTATCATGCTGAAACACCTTGTGTGCTATGCACCCCATGGACAATTGCACCCTAGGCTTGTAGGTCATCATGACGGGAAGATTTCTGTCCCAGTTATGTTAATTGGCACCTACAAAGCTGAGAGTGTATGGTTCAGATGTTCTACCAGACCATCTGACTGTATGTGATAAGGTGTAGGGTGGATCTTGTTAATTTTGAGCAGGTCACACATTTCGTGGGGCAACAGTGACTCAAAGTTTCATCCTTGTTACAAGAGTGAGGTGTGCTGTACCAGCATACAAATTGCTCAACAAATATCTTAGCAACTGTCTGTGTCTTTTGGCCAGGCAGCAAATGAGCCTCTGCCCACTTGGAAAAGTAGTCTGCTATCACCAACTGCCTTTCTCAGTGACTGATAGGGGGTCCCAGAATATACATAGCTACCCTCTTTAAAGGTCAGCTCATCCAGGTGGTAACCATAGGTGCTCTGGGTGTAGTATGCACTGTCTTATGGGCTTTACCCAGTCCCTAACAGACCTGTGCCAGGCCTGAAGTAACAGCTTTGAACCCTTTAAGTAAGCTTCTCTCTCCCCAAATATCCCCCAACCTTGCTGCTATATAATCCCTTCAAAATCTCAGGGACTGATGCCCTTGGGAGCACTAGTTGAGTATAATGGTCCATGTTCTCAACTGCATTTGAGGGCCTAACTTGCTCTAAGGGTAAATCAGGCCAGGTTCTCGGTATTGGCATATACCTTGGTCTACCTGTGCCTCTTTCTTTCTTCCAGCACATTAGCTGGGAAACTATTGGGTCAGTGGCTTGTGCTTCCTTCAAAGTTGTGACTCCTTCATCTGGCATCGCACGCCCTGCCCCATTGTCATTGATCCTTTCTTTTGGGATCAGAGCTCCTGCTAGGCTGGCAGGTTTTTGTTCCCCCGTCCTGGCTTCCTTGCTGGCACTACCCAGACTCAGTCTCCTAAACAGGGCATCAGCATCAGTGTGCTATTTCCCTGGGCGGTGTCTTATCTGTTATTGGAACTGAGCCAGCAGTACAAGCTACTGGGCCAACTTCCCTTGGGGCTCATGGAAATTATGAAGCCATATAAGTTGAGCTTTGCAAACAGGGAAAGCTATCAGGGATTTTCGAGAGGGAAAAGGAGGAGCAAATATGGAACCCTTGGGGTAAGTGGCTGTCTATAGTGTGTGTTTGTGTTTGGGGGTTACTTGCTGTGTGCTGAGCTTGTGTTTGTCTTTCTGTTTGTTCGTTTGTTTGAAGGACCGTGTGCTGGGGCCGGCAGTTGGAAGCTGTGAGCTTCTAAACAAGGTTTGAAATCTAGAATCCTCTGTTCATTGGCTGAGCCTTAGTCAGAGGGCAGGGCTATCAAGAAGGCCAGGGCTTTATAAAGCAGTGAGCAAGCGACAAGGGAGCTTTGCGAACAGGGATCACTAATAGGGAGTTTGGAGGGGAAGTGGAAAGGGGGCGAGGTACACTTACCATTCTTTAAAACCTTTAAACTAAACTATAATCAAAACTTCTTGATTTTAAACAAAAACCTTATCATTAACCTAGGTAGCTGTAGGAGAGAATGCAGGCAGAAGCCCAGCAGCAGAGTGGGGGCTATCCTATTTATTGCACTCGGTGTAGCATGTATGATTACCTGCCCTTTGGGCAGCTGGCATATATGTGCATTCGGTGCAAGGAGCTCCTGGCCCTCAGAGATCGTGTACGGGTTTTGGAGGCCAGGATGGCAGAACTGGAGGAGCTAAGGGAGGCAGAGAGGTTTGTTGCTGATGCTTTCCAGGACACTGTAGATTTCTCAGACAGTCAGACAGCCCCTGCGTTATTAAGGAGGCTGAAAGGCCCAGAGAAGGAGAGCAGTCAATGGGAGCAGAGGGAAACCTTCCCATAGTTGGGACCCTCCTTCCAGATGATGTTGGGGTATCCTCTCGCACTGAGGTTACCTCTCCGGGGGAGGGAATTCCAGTCATTAGGAAAAGGCAGGTGTTAGTAACGGGAGATTCAATCATTAGAAACATATAGATAGGTGGGTTTGTGATGACTGGGAGAACCGTATGGTGACTTGCCTGCCTGGTGCGAAGGTTGCTGATCTCTCAAGGCATCTGGCTAGACATATGTGTAGTGCTGGGGAGGAGCCGGTAGTCGTGGTACATGTAGGTACCAATGACATAGGGAAGGGTAGGAGAGACGTCCTGGAGGCCAAATTTAGGCTGCTAGGAAAGAGACTGAAATCCAGGACCTCTATGGTGGCATTCTCAGAAATGCTACCAGTTCCACGTGCAGGGCCAGGGAGGCAGGCAGAGCTTCAGAGTCTCAATGTGTGGATGAGACGATGGTGTAGAGAGGAGGGGTTTAGATTTATTAGGAACTGAGGAAACTTTTGGGATAGGAGGAGCCTGTACAGGAAGGATGGGCTCCACCTAAATCAAAGTGGATCCAGACTGCTGGCACTTAAGATTAAAAAGGTTGCAGAGCAGTTTTTAAAATAAGAGATGGGGGAAAGCCGATTGCTGCAGAGGCGCACGTGGATCGGACAGAGACTTCTCTTAGAGGAGAGTCTATTGATAGAGATTCTCTAGGTTTTAGTCAGGAGGAGAGGATGGAAGAGGACAAAGTATGGGCCAGATCAGACGAGAAACATTCACATAAAGAATCTGACACATCAGAAAAGGGCAGACAAATAAACAGTGACAAGTTTTAAAGTGCTTGTACACAAATGCTAGAAGTCTAAGTAATAAGATGGGTCAACTAGAGTGCCTCATGTTAAAGGAGTATATTGATATAATAGGCATCACAGAAACCTGGTGAAGTGAGGACAATCAATGGGACACAATCATTCTGGGGTACAAAATATATTGGAAGGACAGAACAGGTCGTGGAGGGTGTGGGGGAGTGGTACTATATGTGAAAGAAAATTTGGAATCAAATGAAATAAAAATCTTAAATGAATCCACATGTTCCATAGAATCTCTATGGATAGTAATTCCATGCTCTAACAAAAATATAATGGTAGGGATCTATTATCGACCACCTGACCAGGACAGTGATAGTGACGATGAAATGCTAAGGGAGATTAGAGAGGCTATCAAAATAAAAAACTCAATAATAGTGGGGGATTTCAATTATCTCCATATTGACTGGGTACATGTCACCTCAGGACGAAATGCAGAGACAAAATTTCTTGATACTTTAAATGACTGCTTCTTGGAGCAGCTGGGACAGGAACCTACAAGGGGAGAGGCAACTCTCAATCTAGTCCTGAGTGGAGCACAGGATCTGGTCCAAGAGGTAACTATAACAGGACCACTTGGAGATAGTGACCATAATATAACAACATTTAACATTCCTGTGGTGGGAAGAACACCTCAACAGCCCAACACTGTTTCATTTAATTTCAGAAAGGGGAACTATGCAAAAATGAGGAGGTTAGTTAAACAGAAATTAAAAGGTACAGTGACTAGAGTGAAATCCCTGCAAGCTGCATGGACACTTTTCAAAGACACCATAATAGAGGCTCAACATAAATGTATACCCCAAATTAAAAAACACAGTAAAAGAACTAAAAAACGAGCCACCCTGGCTTAACAACCATGTAAAAGAAGCAGTGAGAGATAAAAAAAAAGGCATCTTTTAAAAAGTGGAAGTCAAATCCTAGTGAGGTAAATAGAAAGGAGCATAAACACTGCCAAATTAAGTGTAAAAATGTAATAAGAAAAGCCAAAAAGGAGTTTGAAGAACAGCTAGCCAAAAACTCAAAAGGTAATAACAAAATGTTTTTAAGTACATCAAAAACAGGAAGCCTGCTAAACAAGCAGTGGGGCCCCTGGACGATTGAGATACAAAAGGAGCACTTAAAGACAATAAAGTCATCACAGAGAAAATAAATGAATTCTTTGCTTCAGTATTCACGGCTGAGGATGTTAGGGAGATTCCCAAAACTGAGCTGTCTTTTCAAGGTGACAAATCTGAGGAATTGTCACAGATTGAAGTGTCACTAGAGGAGGTTTTGGAATTAATTGAGAAACTTAACAGTAACAAGTCACTGGGACCAGATGGTATTCACCCAAGAGTTCTGAAAGAACTCAAATGTGAAATTGTGGAACTATTAACTATGGTTTGTAACCTGTCCTTAAAATCAGCTACCATACCCAATGACTGGAAGATAGCTAATGTAACACCAATATTTAAGAAGGGCTCTAGAGGTGATCCTGGCAATTACAGACCGGTAAGTCTGACGTCTGTACCGGGCAAATTAGTTGAAACAACAGTAAAGAATAAAATTGTCAGACACATAGAAGCACATAAATTGTTGCACAAAAGTCAACATGGTTTCTGAAAAGGGAGATCGTGTCTTACTAATCTATTAGAGTTCTTTGAGGAGGTCAACAAACATGTGGACAAAGGGGAACCAGTGGACATAGTGTACTTACATTTCCAGAAAGCCTTTGACAAGGTCCCTCACCAAAAGCTCTTACATAAATTAAGTTGTCATGGGATAAGAGGGAAGATCCTTTCATGGATTGAGAACTAGTTAAAAGACAGGGAACAAAGGGTAGGAATAAATGGTAACTTTTCAGAATGGAGAGGGGCAACTAGTGGTGTTTCGCAAGGGTCAGTCCTAGGACCAATCCTATCAACTTATTCATAAATGATCTGGAGAAAGGGGTAAACAGGTGGAAAAGTTTGCAGATGATACTAAACTGCTCAAGATAGTTAAGACCAAAGCAGACTGTGAAGAACTTCAAAAAGAGCTCACAAAACTAAGAGACTGGCCAACAAAATGGCAAATGAAATTTAATGTGGATAAATGTAAAGTAATGCACATTGGAGAAAATAACCCCAACTATACATACAATATGTTGGGGGCTAATTTAGCCACAAGTAATCAGGAGAAAGATCTTGGCGTCATCATGGGTAGTTCTCTGAAGACGTCCACGCAGTGTGTAGTGGCAGTCAAAAAAGCAAACGCGATGTTAGGAATCATTTTAAAAGGGATAGAGAATAAGACAGAGAATATCTTATTGCCTTTATATAAATCCATGGTATGCCCACATCTTGAATACTGCATACAGATGTGGTATCCTTATCTCAAAAAAGATATCCTGGCATTGGAAAAGGTTCAGAGAAGGGCAACTAAAATGATTAGGGGTTTGGAGGGTTTGAGGAGAGATTAAAGAGGCTAGGTCTTTTCAGCTTGGAAAAGAGGAGACTAAGGGGGGATATGATAGAGGTATATAAAATCATGAGTGGTGTGGAGAAAGTGAATAAGGAAAAGTTATTTACTTGTTCCCATAATATAAGAAGTAGGGGCCACCAAATGAAATTAATGGGCAGCAGGTTTAAAACAAATACAAGGAAGTTCTTCTTCACTCAGCGCACAGTCAACCTGTGGAACTCCTTGCCTGAGGAGGTTGTGAAGGCTAGGACTATAACAGGGTTTAAAAGAGAACTGGATAAATTCATGGAGATTAAGTCCATTAATGGCTATTAGCCAGGATAGATAAGGAATGGTGTCCCTAGCCTCTGATTGTCACCGTGGAGATGGATGACAGGAGAGAGATCACTTGATCATTACCTGTTAGGTTCGCTCCCTCTGGGGCACCTGGCATTGGCCACTGTCAGTAGACAGCATACTGGGGTGGATGAACCTTTGGTCTGACCCAGAATGGCCATTCTTATGTTCTTATGAGTGAATGGTGATGTGTCTTTAACAGGAATTTTGGATCCCCAGGAGGAAGTGCCAAACATGTTTGGTGAAGGACTCCAGTGCCAGCAGCTGTCATAGCTGTGGAGTAGTTCAGCTCTACTTTGTTCAGGGCCTTCCTTGCATATGTGACTATTCGTTCTTTGTCTCCTTACAGCTGAGACTGGACATCACCATTGTAACTTCACTGGCATCTGTAGCTAGGATGAACAGAAGCTGGGGATCTGGGTAGGTCAATATTGATGCAAACATGAGCTTCCACTTTAGTTCTAGAAGGCCTACCTGCTGAAGCACTATTGTGCTTGCCTCCAAGACATGGTAAACTGGACATGCTACTGGCATCATAGGGGCTTGGGGTACAGAGTAACTCCAATAATTACACTGGTGACAGAGGTGGGATTCAAACTGGCAAATTTGGCTGGCAAGGTTTAAGGTATAGGTACCCCATATCTACACTGTAGGCGGAAATGAACAGCCTTGAGGATCAAAGTGTTCCCCTGAGCTCTGAGAGTGCAAATAGGCAGGGCAGTGCAGGTGGAGAGAGACAAAGGCCCATCTTCATGCCTGGAGCTTATACTGGAGATGGTCAGGGCTGGGCCATCTGGATCAACCACTTTGAATGAGCAGCCCAGAACCTGATGGGGAAATGTCTTTGATGTGCTCTCCACTGGGAATGATGACTTGGGGTGCACAGGGTTGACACAACACCAGATTGAGACTGGAGATGCCAGACCTGTGAGACAGAGACCACAAAGAACCCAATCCACCACCAGGCAGAGTTCAATGAACAGCTTCAACAGATGGTATAAAGAAGGATCATCTAGCCCTCTGTGAACCCAGGGGCTGCATTATAGTCTTGGTAATAAAGTAAGATGCGGGGGAGGGAGACAGAGGTGTGTGGACTATTGACAGTTGAGTTACATTACTATGAGAGATGCCTATCCCGTCCCTAGGGCTGACGACACTCTAAATCAGGGGTTGGCAACCTTTGGCATGCAGCCAGCCCAGGTAAGCCCCCTGGCAGGCCGGGCAGGTTTGTTTACCTGCCACATCCACAGGTTCGGCCTGATCGCATCTCCCACTGGCTGCTGTTCGCCGCTCCAGGCCAATGGGGGCTGAGGGAAGCGGAGCGGGCTGAGGGATGTGCTGGCTGCCGCTTCCCGCAACCCCCATTGGCCTGGAGCGGCGAACCGCAGCCAGTGGGAGCTGCGATTGGCCAAACCTGTGGACACAGCAAATAAACAAACCAGCCTGGCCCACCAGGGGGCTTACCCTGGTGGGCCACGTTCCAAAGGTTGCCAACCCCTGATTTAGAGTGTCGTCAGCCCTAGGGACGGGATAGGCATCTCTCATAGTAATGTAACTCAACTGTCAATAGTCCACACACCTCTGTCTCCCTCCCCCGCATCTTACTTTATTACCAAGACTATAATGCAGCCCCTGGGTTCACAGAGGGCTAGATGATCCTTCTTTATACCATCTGTTGAAGCTGTTCATTGAACTCTGCCTGGTGGTGGATTGGGTTCTTTGTGGTCTCTGTCTCACAGGTCTGGCATCTCCAGTCTCAATCTGGTGTTGTGTCAACCCTGTGCACCCCAAGTCATCATTCCCAGTGGAGAGCACATCAAAGACATTTCCCCATCAGGTTCTGGGCTGCTCATTCAAAGTGGTTGATCCAGATGGCCCAGCCCTGACCATCTCCAGTATAAGCTCCAGGCATGAAGATGGGCCTTTGTCTCTCTCCACCTGCACTGCCCTGCCTATTTGCACTCTCAGAGCTCAGGGGAACACTTTGATCCTCAAGGCTGTTCATTTCCGCCTACAGTGTAGATATGGGGTACCTATACCTTAAACCTTGCCAGCCAAATTTGCCAGTTTGAATCCCACCTCTGTCACCAGTGTAATTATTGGAGTTACTCTGTACCCCAAGCCCCTATGATGCCAGTAGCATGTCCAGTTTACCATGTCTTGGAGGCAAGCACAATAGTGCTTCAGCAGGTAGGCCTTGTAGGCACTTGCCATAGTGGGTCCCAATAACCATACAGATATATGGCTAAAGGAAATATTTTTATAAGGGCTGGTGGGAAAGGTTGGTAGAAAATGATGGGATTCTGTTTCCCTCTGGCTGTAGAGCAACATCACATAGCCTACGAGATAATACTGAGACATTGACACTAATTGGCATGGCGTGGTTCAGGCCGAAAGACCCTGTGGCACTTCCAGAAGAGGGATGAGGTAGTTGGCGGGATTAGGCAGCAAAGATTTTGCTATCACTGCACTGTCCTATGAAGAGAAGATGCCATTCTTTAGTGCTGTCAGTTGGCACCTTTCATGCGTGCTAAATTCATTTAAAAAATACACTAGTCCGACACAGTAGCTTCTATTTCAAAATTTTCTTTTAAATACAAACCATTTTTTTGCAGAAGAAGCAGCCTAAGATGATATTGGTAATGTTTTTGCACACACTGACCCTGATCAATTATTTTTATGATGTAATAAACTGAAAAATAGACCCTTAAGTACGGTATTGCTTTATTTCATACTTCTCACCCTTCTGAGAATATCTGAAGTACAAAATCCCTGAGAATCTGAGTAAGAGATGACCTAAGCATATTGTTGTTATGAAAAATAGATGCCATTTTAAACATAGGCTACATGTTCAAACTTAGGCAACTAAATCTGAATTTATGCTCCTTAATAAAATGAGCCAACATTCAGAAGTCCTGTGACTCTCTGGATGCTCAGCAGCTGTGAATATTGGGTCATTTTAATTTAGGTGCCTAATATATTTTAAAAATTGAGTCATTAATAGTACTTTGGCTGGCTTATCTGTATATATTTTATGACAAAGAATATTATAGCTTATTTATTTAGACATATTTTTCCTACGCATTAAAGGGAAGAAAGGCTTGTATATTTCAGTATTAATGTGCAGTTTATTTTCCACATTCTTTTAACACCTTTCCTTTTTTTAATGCTAAACCAGTCATAAATATGGAGTATTCCCTTGAATATTCCAGGCAGTACTCATTCATGATGTAGTTACCTTATCGTCTTTCCCAGCAACATCATTGTCCCCCTTCCTCACATAAGATGTTTCTTGTCAGTTCCCCCAAATGTTGTAAGGCTGTTCTAAAAGTTACAGAACTGCAGGAAGTGGAAATGATAAATTTCTACCTGCAGTATGCCACTCAAAATCCATAATACATCAGATATTTTTCTGTTCACTCTGTCCATAAATCCCACTTTTCTGTGGCTTCCATTGTGACATGGAGCCTCTGCACAGATAAGGGAAAGAGTGTATGAAACTCGATGACGATCTCCAAATGCACAAGTTTCTCAGGCTGTCTATGGTAATTGGATTACTTAAGAACTTTAATGTTATCTTCATTACTTACAACCAGTCTACACTTTCCATCTTCTAGACTGTTTATTACTTTATTTTTATTTCAGCCTTCATTTTTATTTCATTTTCAGACTCCCCCCTCAACTCCCTGCCCCTTTTAGAATAACTGCTGCTCCCCAGGATGGATGGTTTTCTCTTTACTATTCCTAACACCAACCTCAAAAGGTATATTTATATTAAAAAGGAAAAGAAATACTGTAATATCTCAAGAAAATTTGAACACAATGTAAAAATCAGGGGTTTTACAATGTTTTATAAATGCAACCCTATTAGCAAAGAGAAAAAAAATCAACAAAAGTATTTCAATCATGGGGAGAAAGTGGATCAAATTAAAAAGGCAATTAGAAATGTTGGACTTCCACCTTGTCAAGGAGCTTCCTGGTAGATAATACGATAAGAAGAACAGGTTCATTTGCACTGTTTTAGAACAGTGTTATATGCCCTTCTGCTAATGCTGTTTGTCTTTAATGCATCTTGTACTATTCCTATTCATCTGCATAATCTCAGCAAATGCAGGTACCAGAGCAAGGCAGTTTTGGCAGAAGGACAAAGGACACTTTGCCTCAACTAGTAACAAATCGCTTTCATTAAACACATTTTTCTGCTTTATTGTCTTCACAAGATGTCAAGCCCACATGGTAACCCAGTTAGTTCTCCACGAACAATAAGGTAAAGTCTAGATCTAGGCAAGTATATTTACTTCAAATGGATTGTTGGTGGCTCGCTGATAAAGTTAGCCTTTTTTATGGAGAATCACACATTCTCCAGTCTATAAATAACCAGGTGGATAACACGACAACCTTTACAGTCACTGCATTGGAGTTGAATTAAGACAGACAGTTATAAAAGGTAACAGAAGGAGAGCTGTGATTTGCTAAAGTACAGTCATATTTAGCATAATCCAAATTCCTTTTCTTAAGGTGCTTTAAATAATGCCTTTTGAGATGTTTAAGGATACTGTACAGCAGCCATTGACTATGCTATGGTAAAAGGTTTGTCAGCATTCCCAGTAAAATCTAAAGTTTTCAGGAATTTAAAATATAGCTCAAAATTTTAAGACCCTCCCAAAGAGTTTAAAAATGGTGCTCAGCTGATATGCAAACTCTATTTCTGATAAATAAAATGGGATAAATAGGTTGTCGTATGAAACAATTTTTTAGTAGTTTCTAACTCCCTTCTCTCTGTTTTTAAGCTCTAGATAAAGCTGAGTAAGTTTAAAAATGAGACAATACTGTCATATTTTAATATATGTGGCTTTGTGATATTTTGATTTAGAAATACTCAGATACAATGTGCAATATTTGAAAAATAGCTCCTGATCATGTCCACTAGCTACTGTTTATAACATTATTTTATTACTTTTATTACCACCTTACATCTTCACTATGCATTTATAAATATCAATTTTAATATCTCAGCTGGATAAAATTGTTTCAGGTTTCTATCCTGAATGCAAATGGTGTCTGACAAATAAGATGCAAATTGGTTAAGCTAGGGAATTTTAAACTCTTATTACCTCTACCCTATACATCTGTATACAAGTACTGTAGAAAGAGGGGGTCATCAACAACTCTGAGGGGGCTTTGGGGTGGGAGAGCCCAGACTTGCAGATTCAGCAACATCAAAGGCTATAAATTCGCATTCTGCCAACACTAGATCTCTAGAAAAAATTAGAAAAGAGATAGTATGGCATACACCAATGTACGCTGTTCAAGCTTCCAATCCTGGCTTAGCTGATTTACATCACATAACCTAGGATTAAGTCTGTGTATTTTAAGTGAGTTTCACTCTTATACTTATTGTTTCCCATATTCATGCATAATACTATATACTAGAATACTATATTTCATATACTTTATTTCATATGCATTATAAATGAACTAGGCAAAAACAATCAATCAGTCATGTTGTCAGGATAGAGGGAAATAAAGTACTTACTTCATGAGATGAAAAGGAAAAAATAAAGCAGTCACCAAGCTCTGTGTTAACTCTTCTGCAGATTAGAGGTACAGTGGGTATTTTTTTTCCCTACAAGTGACATTTAACCCTCTATTGAAAAGGCAAAGGTTAAAAGTGGCATAGAAATTTACCAGAAAATACAGTGGTATAAACCCTATGATCAGAAACTCCAGAGGGGAAAGAGCTTTCTACTCAACTATTGAGAAAAAGGCAAAAGTGTTGCCATAAAGTTTCATTTGCATAGGCTCCCTCCCCACAGTTCCTGTAGTGACACTTGGTGAATCATCATAACTATATATGAATTTGGAGTTTCTGGAGTAGTGGACTTCCAGGGAGGCCTAAAAAGGGCAAAATGCTTGTGGCAAAGAGCTTATTTCCAAACAGCCGGGACTCTGCTTAATGATCTTCAGAGTTCTTGGGTCCCCTCTCCTGGGGCCTTCACACCAAGAGACAAGACAGACTAAAGACTTCACAGAAAAAGATGGCACAGAGATTTCTAAATGAGAGACAATACATAGAGCAGCAGCAGAGCTGAATGAAATCTGGTGAGGCCCTGCCTACCCATTTCCTTAAAAGAGAAGCTGAATCACTAAGCTGGAGTTAGGTGGCGACATCTCCAGGGAGGACAAGGCAAGCAGCTTCATTGACAGTGGAGATAGACATTCAAAGAGACTCTTGGACTACTGCTACCTGCTGTTCCAAATGATCAGTGAGGATGGGTGAGCTGGTGAGGACAAGGGACTGTTATCTTTGGGAGATTGTCACCAGTAGAAAGAGAATCAGTGGACTACTCCCAGCATTACTGGAAGAAGGATATTTTATTCTTTATTTGCATATATAGTCTATTGCTGTGTTTTATCAAGTTTAGGACTGTGTTCCCTTTCCCCTAATAAAGATTCCCTTGTTCGCGCACAGACTGGGGCTTGAGAGTGGCGGAAGTTCTGCCTGTTATGAGTACCCAGGGATGTAAGTGGAACTTAAAGACTGTATAGGTTTTCTGCCAGTCTTCTGAACCCAATAAAGGTAGGAAGAATTAAATCTAAAAATATACTTGCAATTTTGTGGATATTTTTGGTATGCTTATTGCCAGTTGGTGGCCAATGTGGGAATAGCTCTTTATTGTTAGAAGCCCTAGGGCTGCACTGGGCATGCTCCACGTGAGGAAGTTTTTCAAGATGGACTTGTAGGCCTGGCTTGACATGAGTGATTAAATAAATGTAAATAAAACAGGCTTTTAAAATTCTATAAAAGGTGCCAAAAAGCCACAATAAGTTGTGTTTTCTCGTTCAAATAGCTGCATGCTTTAAAAGCAAAGACAATCCAGTACCAAAAAGAATATAAAAATATGAAAAATAAAGCTTAACTATAAACAATTTAATCCAAAAGTTATGTTTAACTGTTGTATAAAGTAAATATTATTCAAAATAAAAATCTAAAAAAAGTTTTATAAATAAAAGTTATATTAAAACTAAGCAATTATATAAAACATTAAAATGCCTTAAATTAAAAAGAAATCCAACCAATAACTTAAAATTAAATCTCTTAAAATATTGTTTAATATTTATATGCTAAATGTTATTAAATTTTACCAATCTGCAGTTACCTAAAAATTGTACCCACTAAAATTTAATAAAATATAATTTAAAAAGTTTAATTTTAAATGCATAAGCCTGCCAAGGTAACGCAGCGGACAAAACAAAAAAAAGCTTAATAAAACTGGCATAAAAGCTATGCTATTTAAAACTAGTATGTCGCTATAAAACTAAGCTAACAAAAATGCTATAAGAACATAACCAAACGTCAATAAAAATAGCAGAAAAAGTATTGCATCCTTTAAATAAACAAAACCAAAAAATTAGTAATAAATCTTTATTAACTATATATATTACAATTATTTTAAGTATAAAATTAAGTCAGTATGTTCTAATAATAACATTTAGTATATAAAAATACTTGTTATACAAACTATAAGCAGACTTAATTAATATAAAGCAAAAAGCTTGCCCTCTTTTTTCACCACAAAAAATTAAATATTTAGTACAAAATAATACCAGTTAATACAAAGTAAAAAAAAAAAAATTAACAAGAGTCCAATACCATAACATTTATTAAAAAAACTAAAATCTTTCCAAGATGTTACCAGTAAAAGTACTAAAAAGCACTACAGCTCATACAATGTTAAAAAAAAAGTTTTTCCTTCTTAAATACCATTGTAAAACAATGCAAGGTCTAACAGGCCCCAGACTTGCACTGCTGTCTGCACCTGGGAAAGACGTACATGGGCAGGTGTAAAGTGTTCCTAATAAAGTTGCCAGCATGTGAGTTCGCTCTAAAAAACAGTCTCCAAGTTGCACAATACAGTTAAAGCACTAAAATGTTAATAAAGTAAAAACTGCCTATATAACAAGTATTGTGTGGTAGCTGAAAAAAATACACTTGTAGCATAAACCCCCCCAAATGTTATATTGGTTAGCCTACATTTCCTACTATAGGAAGTTAAAAAAAATATTGTACCAACTTCTATAATGTAATTAAAATAAAAACAAAGTTAAAATTACAAAAAAAAAAACTTTAAAAACAAAACAATCTTAGGATATAAAATTACACCCTCATAAACTATACCAAAAAGTAAGCTTGCACCCCGAAGTTCATACTTTAAGCCTAGTATTAATAATAACTCAAATAATTACAACTGCTGTCGTTTTAAAATATGTTGCTAAGTAATAAATTTAAAAAATATATATAATGCAAATAAAACAAATGCTAATGTTAAGAAAAAACATAGCAGTGTAAAGTAGGCCATGGCTTGACATGAGTAAGGAGGCCTCATTTCTTGGGAGATAGGATTAGGAAGGTAAATAGATCAGCAGGCTAGAAATAGAATATATGTGCTAACTAGGGTAGGTAAATGGCTCAGTAAGCTAAGAGACAAAATGTCTGTCCTAGCTAAGATAATGGGGAACACCCAGGGGACCATTTACAATGGGCCAGATAAGCCTAGAATGTATAATGAGGTACAGAATAAGTTGTAAATGGACAGAGCATGCTGTAGAGGATTTGGTTCCTACAAAGTAATCAAGCCAATCCCAAAACTTTTTATGCAATATATAGTAAAGGCAATGTAATATGATGCATACAAAGGAATGCTGGACATGCACATGATTCCTACAACTCTTTGGCTTATTTTCTGTGTCACTTTACAGGTGTGGTACACCCGACACCCCCACCCTCCCCTGCACTTGAGTCTAATCAACGTAGCATAGTTTTGCTGTGTGCCTAATAAAGATACCAGAGTGACAAAATCTGGAGTCGAACTGAGTTCTTGGAAGCTGAGTGGAAAGAGATCTTGGAGGGAATCCCAAGAGGAAGCTGCTCAGTTGTCTATGTGAACCTGTGCCAGGATGAAAGATCTCCTTTTTTCAATTTTAATCTGTGTCGGGTCTCCATATACTACACTGGTGAGGAGGGTAAGCTGAAAACAATCACCTGCAAGTTCTACACAGTGTGTGAGTAAGTGAACACCTTTTTCTTAATTGCAAAGAAAAATGACTGCAAATGGAAAAATGAAAGAGTATGACGCAGAGCAGGAGGACTGGATTTAGTACTCAGACTTCTCAGTACTTTCATTGCAAATGACATAGCAGATGGTAACATGTTATTTTACTGAGTGTGTGTGGAGCTGTCATAAATATAAAGGGAAGGGTAAACCCCTTTGAAATCCCTCCTGGCCAGGGGAAAGCTCCTCTCACCTGTAAAGGGTTAAGAAGCTAAAGGTAACCTCGCTGGCACCTGACCAAAATGACCAATGAGGAGACAAGATACTTTCAAAAGCTGGGAGGAGGGAGAGAAACAAAGGGTCTGTGTGTCTGTCTATATTCTGTTTTTGCCGGGGATAGACCAGGAATGGAGTCTTAGAACTTTTAGTAAGTGATCTAGCTAGGTACGTGTTAGATTATGATTTCTTTAAATGGCTGAGAAAAGAACTGTGCTGAATAGAATAACTATTTCTGTCTGTGTATCTTTTTTGTAACTTAAGGTTTTGCCTAGAGGGATTCTCTATGTTTTGAATCTAATTACCCTGTAAGGTATCTACCATCCTGATTTTACAGGGGGGATTTCTTTATCTCTATTTATTTCTATTTTTATTAAAAGTCTTCTTGTAAGAAAACTGAATGCTTTTTTCATTGTTCTCAGATCCAAGGGTTTGGGTCTGTGGTCACCTATGCAAATTGGTGCTTTTTATCCAACATTTCCCAGGAAAGGGGGGGGTGCAAGTGTTGGGAGGATTGTTCATTGTTCTTAAGATCCAAGGGTCTGGGTCTGTAGTCACCTAGGCAAATTGGTGAGGCTTTTTACCAAACCTTGTCCAGGAAGTGGGGTGGAAGGTTTTAGGAAGTATTTTGGGGGGAAAGACGTGTCCAAACAACTCTTCCCCAGTAACCAGTATTAGTTTGGTGGTGGTAGCGGCCAATCCAAGGACAAAGGGTGGAATATTTTGTACCTTGGGGAAGTTTTGACCTAAGCTGGTAAAGATAAGCTTAGGAGGTTTTTCATGCAGGTCCCCACATCTGTACCCTAGAGTTCAGAGTGGGGGAGGAACCTTGACAGGAGCAAATTAGAAGTTTGGTTGCACTAGAAAAGCCAATGCCAAGTCCTTTGATGAGCTTGTTAAAATTGTCACACACCTCTATACCCCCATCCCATCAGAGGTTGTGCTGTGTTTTGAATTTAACCGTTTCTCCCGCCAACCTGGAATGTCCATAACAGTTTTTGTACAGAACTACATTGTTTATCAGAGCACTGTGATTTTAAATGTCATGCTGCAGGACAGGCTTGTCTGTGGTATCAATGACGAAAGAATTCAGAGACATCTGTTGGCAGATCTAAAACCTTTGGATTTTAAAAGAAGCTCTGGAAATAGCACAAGACATAGAAGTAGCCACACAGCGTGCTTTGGATTTATGGGGAAGCTTTAAGCAGCATGTAGATAGCCAGAGTTACGGACACCAGGTACATGTCCAGCATTCCACACACACACAAAAATATTTAATTAAATAGAGATATCTCATTAAGAACACACACAATTGCTTCTGATGTGCGGAGAAACCATGACCACATCTCCTGCCCATACAAGGATAGGAAATGCTTGGTTTTCTGGAAGTGAGGTCATCTTGCAAAAATGTGCTATAAAAAAACAGACACCTGGAAAGGAAAATGTGGGTCACAAGAAAGAGATTCATTATATTGCAGAACAGGGAGAGGAGCCAGAAGCCAAGGACTTGGGATATACGATATTTAATATTACCAGCAAAACCCAAAGGGAGAGACCTATGCCATGAATGTTACAATTAATGGACAGAGGCTAACCATGGAGACTGACACAGGGGCATCTCTGTGAAGGGGGAAGGCCCCAGCCTTATGGGGCAAGATGAGTGTGATGAGGTGGACAAAGCCCAGAGACCTCTTGCTGGAGGCCCCAAGGTCCTGCCACACCCATCCCAGGAAAGGAGCAGTAGACGAGTCTTCCAAGCAGCCTAGAGTAACTACAGGGAAAGAATTCAATCTGAGAGGCTGCAGGGAGCAGCCAATCAGGATGCAGGAGGGCCATATAAAAGGAGCTGCAGAGGATGGCACAGGCAGGCAGTTCCTTGCTGGAGCTAAAGGAGGTCAGATGGTGCGCGTGGCTGGCCAAAGGGAACTGAAGCATCACGGACCACTCATTGCTGCTGGGGACTGGGAGAGCAAGGAAGAGCTCCTGGCTGGCTGTTCAGCCTGACAATAAAAGAGCCCTGAGCATAAGTGAAGGCTGGGGCCACGGGGAAGTGGCCCAGGGAACTAAAAGCAGTTTTGTTAAAGGGACTCAATGGCCTGTGGCCGCTATTCTTAGCATCACTGGGCTGGATCCCGAGTAGTAGGCAGGCCTGGGTCCTCCCCATAGGCCACTGTGAGGAAGTGGCCTACAATCAGATGGAAGTAAACTTCCCAGAAGGGGATCTGAACTATTAAGAGGCCAAATTGGAGAGCTGGGACCGGAACAGAACAAAAGGGAGAAACTATTGCCTCTGGGGAGGAAGCCCTGGGGTACGGCCCAATACCAGGGCTGGGACAATTTAAAGACTGCAAACACATCCAGCCAGAAGGGGCGCTCATGAGAGGTGGGTGCCACGCCATTACAAATGGTTAAACTATTAAAACTTAACTGGGCAGACATCAACCATATTCATACTCTAAGCATAGAAGCATGTTTTGAAAAACAGTCAGACCTGTTCAGTGAGACTCTTGGTGCTCTGAATGGGGTCACTAGCAGAATTTAGGTAGATCCAGATACTAAACCATGTTTCTTTAAGCCAACACCAGTACCCCATGCAATGAACCATAAGGTAGACCAGGTACTAAACCGAGAGCAAGCAGCTGGTATTATTGAGCCTGTCCAGTTCTCAGAGTGGGCTGCTTCTGTTGTTTCAGTGTTGAAATCAGATGGTGGATATGGATATGCAGGGGCAACAAGATGATGGTCTACTGTGTGGCCAAGTTTGATACATATCTACTCCCCAGGATCGGCGACCAGCTTGCTGCCTTATCTGGGAGAAAATGTTTCACAAACATTGATTTAAGTAATGCATGCCTCCAAATACCTCTGCACAATAGATCTAAACCCTAGGTAACAATCAATAATCCCAGAGGGTTGTTTCTTTACAGCTGCCACCCATTCGGAGTGTCAGCAGCTCTGGGTATTTTTCAAAGGGCAATGGACAATTTATTGCAAGGCATTACATGGGTCTGTGTGTACCTTGATGATATCCTGATTACCGGGGAATCTCTCCGAACGCTTACCGGGTACTGGGGGGGAAAACGGCTGACACAGACCTTAAGAGGGAGAAGTGTATTTTTCAGGCTTCTGAAGTACTTTACCTAGGACACAAAATTGATGTAACTGTCTTACATTCAGTAGAAGAGAAGGTACAGGCCATTACTGAGGCACTGCCACCAAAGTCAGGGTGCGAATAGAAATCTTTTTCTAGACCTGCTAGATTAATATGGTACATTTTTACCCAACTTGGCAGTGGTATTGGCTCCATTACACTGTTTCAAAAAGGGATACAATTTCAATAGGGTCAAACCCAAAAAGAGTATTGTGCAACAGTGTGTCCTTTGCCAATCTAGTCCACCTAAACTTACTTTGCAGCCATTGGCATGGCCTCAGCAACCCTGGGCGAGGCTTCATGTAGACTATGCTGGCTCTTTTATATGGAAAATGTTTTTAATAATAATTGATTATAATTCCAAATGAATTGAAGCACACATAATGCCCTCCTCTACAGCTAAGGCTACAATTGATAAACTTTGACTTACCTTTTCTGTTTTTGGATTGCCTAACAAAGAGGTGAGCGACAATGGTATCCCGTTCAGTGGTGCTGTATTTCAGGAATTTTTTTTTTTTTTAAAAACCCAGCATTAAACACATTAATTCTCTGTCCTACCACCCTGCTTGAAGTGGCCTAGCAGACTGGGTTGTGCAAACCATAAAAGAGGGAATGAAGAAGATGCTATTTGGTAGCATAGAAGCCAAGCTGCCAGGCTTCTTCTCCAGCATTTCATGACACCACAAGCCACAACAGGAAAGTCATCTGCAGAAATCTTAATTGAAAGGAAACAAAGAACTCAGTTGGGCTCTTTACACACTGATTAAGCTGCTAAAGTTGGAGAAAAGCAGTCAAGACAAAAATTGTATTATGATATGTAAGCATCACCAAGAACATTAGGTGTATGTAATTCAATATATACTCATAATGTTTGCAATGGTCCTTGCTGGTTATCAGGTCACATTGTAATATCAGCATTTCTTGGGTGATTGAGTTACCAGATGGGAGGCACATTCATAGACATCACAGTCAGGTTTGTCTGCAGTACCATGAGGGGCTATAGGCAAATAATTCTCTTTCAGATGTTGTGGTACCAGGGGTTATGGACTCATTAATCCAATTGCTAAACGCAGACATAGTGAGAATGCTGGAGACCTCATACCAACCACCACAGTGGATTTGGAAGTTAAACCTAAAGAAATGATTGTATTATCAGAAAGGTCTTCTGCACCTGCTACTGGTCAGGGACAACAGGTTTTTCCACTGCACTGCTCCAGAAAATCTCCCAAAGCTACAGACAGACTAGACTTTACTATGGAAATTATGCTAGAGAGGGCAGAATAATCCCTTGCAATTGCCTGAGGATTTAGGATAGTCTACCCCAACCTTTTAGTTAGGATGTTTTGTTTTGTGGTTATAATGTTAAATGTTTTAAGTTTATTATTACTAATAATTTAATGGGGGAGGAGCGTAGTGTTGTAGACATTTTTATTACAGTTATTACCACCTGGTGGCCAATGTGAGAATAGCTATTTACTATTATAAATTTTAAGATTGTACTGAGGAAGCTCCAGTGATTGGGAGGGATGGGGGGATGAGTTTTTCAAGATAGAGGCTACTTAGTTGTCTGTGAGAATCTTTACCAGAACAAAAGATCTCTGTTTTCAGTTCTACTCTGTTTTGGATCTCCATGAACTACAATACAGTACTTTATTTCCCCAGAAAAAGGGAAAATGCAGGTCATATACTCCCTCTCTTCAGTGAGAGGTCTGCCTGCCTGGAAATGAGGAATTACCAACCAGAAGACCCATTTACAAAGATAATACAAAGTGTATATCAACACACACTGAACAGAAAACACAGACCAGACATGTGTGTCTTTTTGCATGACACACGTGGCAGATCTTACACACTAAGGTGTTGCCCGGAGGAGCAAATACCATGGGTGAAATCCTGTTACCACTGAAATCTGTGTTAAACTCCTGTTGACTTCATTGGTGCCTGTATTCCTCTTCATAGCTAGATCCTGCCACTGAAAACACCACCCACCAGGCGCTGCAAGTTCAAGCCTGAGGAAAGGAAGTGTATCAGGTCCACATGTCCCAACTGCTGTGATGGGACAGTGAGTGAGAGGTGATCTCTAAAATAAGTGGGTCCTAGTCCCCCTTAGTAATATACAGCACCTTAAATTGTGAATTAAAAACTAACTTAAAGTCTGGAGCACAAGTATAATATTCTCTCATCTGTCTGGCCTCTGGAGAATGTGCCTAGTCACATTCAATGTTAGTTGAAGATGGGTGGCCTTCAAAGGACTGTTCTAATAGTCCCTCCTGGAAATAACAAAAAGTATGAATAATATAAATATAATTATACTGTACGCTAACTTTGAGAGGAAAGGACACATTTTCTTGTGCAACAACAAAAAAACCCCTTTCTACTACTTTTACTCCAAGGGGTGGTCTCCAAAAAGAGATGTGAATCCAGTAAGAGCCCAAGATTGCATAACAATTGACATCAGTTGACATGTTTTTTCGCTGAGGGTGCAGTCACTTTCCTTGCCAATTCCTCAAACCATTTTCCCCTGCCAAGAAGTGTAATCTCCATTTGATGAGAATTGAGTTTAATCCAGCTACCTTTTACCCAAGTCCTTAATTCTGTTGTACACTGGAAAAGCAGGGACATGATGCAACTTTGCTGGGGTCCACAAGTGAGAGCTCTCAGGGTGAACGCCCAATTATTAATCCAAAAGGAAAAAGAATAGAACTGTCCCTGCCAGGTTTCTGCAGGTGAGACTATTATTTCATGATCTGCCATACTGAAGACTACTGATGGATGTGCCATCAGTTCATTGCCTTCAGGTGACCATATACAAGTGAGTACAACTCTTTCTTCATGTCATACCCAAGTCTGAAACCTGACTGACAGGAATTCAGGAGATAAAGAGATCAGATGCTCCTGGAGCTAACCTGTTGACATTTTCTTGATAAACTCAAAATAGGAAGCATAGAGACAGAAGTAATTGAATAGATGTGTACTATCAAG
The DNA here is from genome assembly GCF_015237465.2 of Chelonia mydas. Classification (NCBI taxonomy): domain Eukaryota; kingdom Metazoa; phylum Chordata; order Testudines; family Cheloniidae; genus Chelonia; species Chelonia mydas. The sequence goes on along the minus strand of NC_057851.1, from coordinate 85,379,578 downwards.
GTTTTTTTTGCTTTCAGCAACAGAGGGACCACTGTGTTGAAGGGTCACCAGAATATTGTCTATCCGAGGGACACATTTATACAAGGGATGTTTTTATCTCATTGTACTTATTTGCCTATCTGGAAAGGCTAATTAATACTAATGGGGTGTTATGAAGATAACTCTTCTATTTATCATTATTCCCTGGGCTCACCAATTCTAAGCTCTTGACAGAGGTCAGCTTCCGAATAAAAGTTATTGGTACTCTTCCAAGCTCTGCCCATATGAGACATTGCTTGCAGCATCTTCTGCAAATGTTGAAAATAGGATCACATATGCTGCCTGGGCTTCTTGGGTTTGCCCCCCACCAGGTCCAAATACACCCATGTTGATGGGCTGTCTTTTTTCACACTTTGGCAACACACAGCTTGTCATGCCAATGATGTCTCATTGAATTTGAACCACTTAGTGCTTGTACATCACTTTTCAGATAAAGGTTTTAGATTTCTTCTAGTGTAATTCATTCCTACACTAGGGATGACTATGGTCTACTGAGCACTAAGTAAGTGCCATGTATTATTATTATTTATTGAATGGCATTCTGTCAGACTTGGTCAGTGGTGAGAAGCCCAGTGTGAGCTTCCAATAACCCTATTTTTTATATAAATCTTGCCATCCTGAATTTCAGGTTTTAACAAATGGCACTGGGACAAGGTATACCGAGCTCAAACTGGGCTGGAAGGGGTTAACCCCATGCTATGGGCTGAGGAAGCCAAGCTCCCCTCACCTCTGCTGGGCATGCTTCAACTGGAACCACAGTGTAAGAGGGAGCAACTCAATTCAGTCGGGGATGATGGAGAAGGATATCAGACCTGTGCTGCAGGTTCCTTCCATGAAGCTGCTGGAGCCCCGGTTTGCAGAGGCTGAATGTACTGAGGCCCCTGTGGACACTCAGTTGACCACTGAAGGTGACAGAGTTTGCTGATACCGGAAGACTACTAATGCTGGAAGTGAGGATAGGAAGCAACCCCGAGAACAGAACAGTTGCAGACAGAGGCTGAGCCTAAATACAGGAGAATCACTTCCTCAGGGCCCTCCTACCCGATACTGCACCCACCACTGGGTGCGGTCGCCACCCAAAGGAGCGGGCCATGCTGCTTTGGACCCAAGAGCAGCTGCGTAGGCTCTGGCCATTCCACCCTGAGAAGAAGGGTGGCCTCCTAGACTTTGGCTACTGGGCCTTATTGTCCTGTACCCCAGGACAACCTGACTGACCCTGACCATTGGGCCATAGTGTCCCAAAAAGGAGGGCTGCTACCTAGCCTTTAGCCAGTAGGTGTTATGGCCCAGAAGCCCAGGCATGCCCTGGTGACTCAAGCTGCTGGGCCACACTGCCCTAAGGGGCTGACTGGGTCTATCTGCGCAACAGCAAGCACGAATTCCCTTTCAAGCAACCATTTTGTTCCTGTTTAGATAGGAACTACTGAATAATCATAATCTTAAATAAATCAATATGTTTCACCACCTTTCCCCAGCACTTGGCCCCATAATTGTAATGTGGTAGGAAGTGAAGTAAATGAATATTTAGTAGATATTTATGGGTACAGTGAGCTCCATTTGAAAAAAAAAATCAATATCTACTGTATTGTATTCTTTATATATATATATATATATATATATATATAAAAAACAAAAGTCTGCAAATACCACTCCAAATAATGTAACTTTCCTCTTGGTAGATATCTTTTACTGGTGCTCACTGTACAGTACAAAAAGCAACTGTTTCAAAGATGTTTTACATGATAAAACTACAGGTCTAGGGAGCCACAGAAAAAGTGTTTGCCCTCATTACATGAGATATATTCTAACACAGCTGCATCAGTGTGATCTAGGAACTCCTCTTGATATCTCCATCTGTTTTAATCCCACAAAGGGCATCTTTCAATGTCCAGATCCATCTGTCTGGGTCTGGGTCTGGCCTCCTCACAGCATGCCCAGTGGTGTGTATGGCTCTGCGTTCTGCCATGCAAGTTCCACTAAGCCTGTCTTTGTGACTTCCCTGCCAGTCTGAGTCATTCTAATCTGAAAACTGCTGAACTCTTATAGCAGAGTGCTTGTGCCTGTGTGGAAAGATTATGCAACATTAACTGGGGCTATATAAATGATTCCATGTACATCCAATGCTGCCTTGTCACAGGCAACACTAAGAAATAACTTGGCACGAGTGAGAAGTGCTGCCGGAGACAAATCCATAAGGAGAATGGTTATCCAGAAGATGTGATTAGTCCACAATTATGATTAAGACTGATGAGAATGCCACCTATGTGCTGCATAAATATGACACTGTTTTTCTGTCCTCCCTGCTTGTAATGGAGACAGATTCCTTTTATAGTCAGTCAGTTTCCTCTGAAGAAAGGGATAATATGGATTCGTACATTGCAAAAGGTAGATGGGATGTTATGAAAGGCAATGCCTGTTACAAATAATTAAGCGTGTCTTTTACTGCTCCTGTAACAGGTAGGCAGACTTCAAAGTGGAGCCACAACTGAGTGATATCTACATCCAATTTATTTGATGGACATGGTTGGCATTGTACAACTTGCTTTCTAATACACTAATGATTTCTTATGCTACTGCATGAGTTTCCTTTTCTTTAAATGCTACTATCCTTCTATACACATCAACAGCATGGCAGAAAAATAAAATAATAAAAGAAAACAAATAGTGACTCTCACTGAACCAGAAATTTTAGCTTAGACCAGGGAACATGAGTCAGGTGAGGTTGTGCTGCCAATGGGGGACTTGGCGTTTGTCTGAACTCGCTCGACTTCTCCCTGGCAAGGTGTCCTGTGCAATGTCTCTCAACGCTGATCATGTGTATGCTCACCATATTCAAAGGAAATACACAAAGCACCCTGGGGGAGTCCTGTGATAACAGCGAATCTGCTGACATTATTATTTATTCTGAGAAAGACAGCAGCAGCTTTCTGAGCCAATAAGTTGTCAGGGAAAATTTTGACATCTAAGGCCCAGTATTATCAAAAATGTAGAACGAGGAAAGCACGTGCATATTGATCATACATAATCTCTGATCAAAAATGGATAAACCGGTGCAATGCAACCTGGCTTGCAAAGAAATAAGGAACTAGATTATGAGTTTTACCAGCTGGCTGGTTATCAGTTGCACCTGTCAGCAATCACAGGCTGTTAATGTGATCTTGGGTTAAAGTAACATTATCAAAATAAAACACACAAAAAAACCAACAACCATGGGAATAGAGCTTCAGGCGCAGCATGTATCAGGGAGAAACTGTTCAGAGCAGATGAGATTTCTCAATGTGATCCATTCATTCTTTTTGGTCTCTATGCTTCTGCAGAATATGTGGTAACTAGAGGGTGGACAAGTTAATTAGTTGCAGAGCCAAGATGTGAAATTTTCACAGATGTGTATGGTTGCGGCAGCTAGATGTCACTCTGGATGAACAGAGAATCATTACATTCATATTAGGGATGGACAAACTAATTTGGAAAAAAACTAAGAAGTGACCTGAAACTTAGTTCAGAACAAGCAGAAACTTTCTAAAGATTTGAAAAAAATATTAGTTTATTTCCTCATCTTTACCTTTAATTTTCATTCACTTCTATTTCCTGGTCCCAGCTGGGATGAAGATAAAGAGGTGCTAAAACAGTGTCAGGGTGTGTGCTCAACACAGTTCTGAACACCCAAGAATTCAGATGAGGTTTGTGTAAGCTTCCAAAATTTAGGTTGCCTGATTATTTGAACCAAGCTGCTGAACCATGTGAGGTTCCCTGGTCATTAGTTAATATTTCTTTTCATTACACTACTACAGAAATTGATAATGGAATATGAAATTAGCGGGACCTTTCTGTACAATACTATTATCATCATTGACAGGTTTCAGAGTAACAGCCGTGTTAGTTTGTATTCGCAAAAAGAAAAGGAGTACTTGTGGCACCTTAGAGACTAACCAATTTATTTGAGCATAAGTTTTCGTGAGCTGCAGCTCACTTCATCGGATGCATACTGTGGAAAGTACAGAAGATCTTTTTATACACACAAACCATGAAAAAAATGGGTGTTTACCACTACAAAAGGTTTTCTCTCCCCCCACCCCACTCTCCTGCTGGTAATAGCTTATCTAAAGTGATCACTCTCCTTACAATGTGTATGATAATCAAGGTGGGCCATTTCCAGCACAAATCCAGGGTTTAACAAGAATGTCTGGGGGAGGGGGGTAGGAAAAAACAAGGGGAAATAGGCTTGAATAGAGACTGGGAGTGGCTAAGTCATTATGCAAGGTAACCTAAGTTAATTGTATCCAATTTGCAAATGAATTCCAATTCAACAGTCTCTCGCTGGAGTCTGGATTTGAAGTTTTTCTGTTGTAATATCGCAACTTTCATGTCTGTAATCGTGTGACCAGAGAGATTGAAGTGTTCTCTGACTTGTTTATGAATGTTATAATTCTTGACACCTGATTTGTGTCCATTTATTCTTTTACTGTAGAGACTGTCCAGTTTGACCAATGTACATGGCAGAGGGGCATTGCTGGCACATGATGGCATATATCACATTGGTGAATGTGCAGGTGAACGAGCCTCTGATAGTGTGGCTGATGTTATTAGGCCCTGTGATGGTGTCCCCTGAATAGATATGTGGGCACAGTTGGCAACGGGCTTTGTTGCAAGGATAGGTTCCTGGGTTAGTGGTTCTGTTGTGTGGTATGTGGTTGCTGGTGAGTATTTGCTTCAGGTTGGGGGGCTGTCTGTAGGCAAGGACTGGCCCATCTCCCATGATTTGTGAGAGTGTTGGGTCATCCTTCAGGTAGGTTGTAGATCCTTAATAATGCGTTGGAGGGGTTTTAGTTGGGGGCTGAAGGTGACGGCTGGTGACGTTCTGTTGTTTTCTTTGTTAGGCCTGTCCTGTAGTAGGTGACTTCTGGGAACTCTTCTGGCTCTATCAATCAGTTTCTTCACTTCAGCAGGTGGGTATGGTAGTTGTAAGAATGCTTGATAGAGATCTTGTAGGTGTTTGTCTCTGTCTGAGGGGTTGGAGCAAATGCGGTTGTATTACAGAGCTTGGCTGTAGACAATGGATCGTGTGGTGTGGTCAGGGTGAAAGTTGGAGGCATGTAGGTAGGAATAGCGGTCAGTAGGTTTCCGGTATAGGGTGGTGTTTATGTGACCATCGTTTATTAGCACTGTAGCGTCCAGGAAGTGGATCTCTTGTGTGGACTGGACCAGGCTGAGGTTGATGGTGGGATGGAAATTGTTGAAATCATGGTGGAATGCCTCAAGTGCTTCTTTTCCATGGGTCCAGATGATGAAGATGTTATCAATATAGCGCAAGTAGAGTAGGGGTGTTAGGGGACGAGAGCTGAGGAAGCGTTGTTCTAAGTCAGCCATAAAAATGTTGGCATACTGTGGGGCCATGCGGGTACCCATAGCAGTGCCACTGATTTGAAGGTATACATTGTCCCCAAATGTAAAATAGTTATGGGTAAGGACAAAGTCACAAAGTTCAGCCACCAGCTTAGCCGTGACATTATCAGGGATAGTGTTCTTGATGGCTTGTAGTCCATCTTTGTGTGGAATGTTGGTGTAGAGGGCTTCTACATCCATCATGGCCAGGATGGTGTTATCAGGAAGATCACTGATGGATTGTAGTTTCCTCAGGAAGTCAGTGGTGTCTCGAAGATAGCTGGGAGTGCTGGTAGCGTAGGGCCTGAGGAGGGAGTCTAGATAGCCAGACAATCCTGCTTTCAGGGTGCCAATGCCTGAGATGATGGGGTGCCCAGGATTTCCAGGTTTATGGATCTTGGGTAGTAGATAGAATATCCCAGGTCAGGGTCCCAGGGGTGTGTCTGTGCGGATTTGATCTTGTGCTTTTTCAGGGAGTTTCTTGAGCAAATGCTGTAGATTCTTTTAGTAACTCTCAGTGGGATCAGAGGGTAATGGCTTGTAGAAAGTGGTTTTGGAGAGCTGCCGAGCAGCCTCTTGTTCATATTCCGACCTATTCATGATGACAACAGCACCTCCTTTGTCAGCCTTTTTGATTATGATGTCAGAGTTGTTTCTGAGGCTGTGGATGGCATTGTGTTCTGCACAGCTGAGGTTGTGGGGCAAGTGATGCTGCTTTTCCACAATTTCCACACAAAGACGGACTACAAGCCATCAAGAACACTATCCCTGAAAGAAAATAACAGAACACCACTAGCCGTCACCTTCAGCCCCCAACTAAAACCCCTCCAACACATTATTAAGGATCTACAACCTATCCTGAAGGATGACCCAACACTCTCACAAATCATGGGAGATGGGCCAGTCCTTGCCTACAGACAGCCCCCCAACCTGAAGCAAATACTCACCAGCAACCACATACCACACAACAGAACCACTAACCCAGGAACCTATCCTTGCAACAAAGCCCGTTGCCAACTGTGCCCACATATCTATTCAGGGGACACCATCACAGGGCCTAATAACATCAGCCACACTATCAGAGGCTCGTTCACCTGCACATCCACCAATGTGATATATGCCATCATGTGCCAGCAATGCCCCTCTGCCATGTACATTGGTCAAACTGGACAGTCTCTACAGTAAAAGAATAAATGGACACAAATCAGGTGTCAAGAATTATAACATTCATAAACAAGTCGGAGAACACTTCAATCTCTCTGGTCACACGATTACAGACATGAAAGTTGCGATATTACAACAGAAAAACTTCAAATCCAGACTCCAGCGAGAGACTGTTGAATTGGAATTCATTTGCAAATTGGATACAATTAACTTAGGTTACCTTGCATAATGACTTAGCCACTCCCAGTCTCTATTCAAGCCTATTTCCCCTTGTTTTTTCCTACCCCCCTCCCCCAGACATTCTTGTTAAACCCTGGATTTGTGCTGGAAATGGCCCACCTTGATTATCATACACATTGTAAGGAGAGTGATCACTTTAGATAAGCTATTACCAGCAGGAGAGTGGGGTGGGGGGAGAGAAAACCTTTTGTAGTGGTAAACATCCATTTTTTCATGGTTTGTGTGTATAAAAAGATCTTCTGTACTTTCCACAGTATGCATCCGATGAAGTGAGCTGTAGCTCACGAAAGCTTATGCTCAAATAAATTGGTTAGTCTCTAAGGTGCCACAAGTACTCCTTTTCTTTTTATTATCATCATTGATATTTTGTTCTCATATTCCCAGCAAGGTGCATTCTTTCAAGACATTTATAACAGAAATCATTATGATGTAAAAGTTGTTCATGCTGCATTAGCATAAACAAATTTGAACACAATGCAATGCTAGTAAGATATGAGTAAACATTCTTAATATGCAAAGGCTTTCATATAAATTCCGTTCCACCAGGCTCGTGAAGAATTGAAACTGACTTAAGAAAACAGAATTGTTCCCTCTCCTCTATTCTTAGCTGCTGCTATTAGGACTGTCAAGCTTTGTTTGATGGCAGGCTCTCATACCTTTTATTCTTGGCATAAGTACCTTATTTACTGGTCGCATTGCTTACAATTTGGCTCCCTATGTACAGGATTCTTGCATATCCTCAGTAAGGTTCTAGAACTGGCAATGCTCTCCATGCCCCAGAAATAAAAGGTTAATTTGGTTGTTTTCAATAAAAAAAAGTGCATATAATATCTGGTTAGTAACAACTAGAGGCTTCTGCCCAATATTCTATTTCTTGTTGTTATTTCGCAGCTCAGACATCTATAAATACTCTCCCATTCACACTGTAGCTTTTATAACACCATGTTAGTCTGAACACAATAAGCCAGTTTTTTCCTTCGTATAACTGAGTTTGGTGGAATTAAACCTGGGATCAATGTGACTTAAAAGCCTAGTTAACAATCTTTCATGATTGAGCATGCTGGAATTTTTATTTAAGGGTAAATATAACGTTGCTTCTGAAAGTTTGCATAAATATGCCAGTAAGGCTTCCCCCATCCCTATTCTACTAGATAGTAGGCATGGAGAATGCAGTTTTCTAATTCAGTTAGTAAAAGAGTTCAAACTGAATTGGACTTGCTCCCAACATCCATTTACTATTAACACCTTTTCTTCCCTATCACCCTATTCCTTCCTCTTTTCCCTTCCCATACCAGCACACATATAGGCAAACAATCAAGAGCTTTGAAACACTGCAGGAGATTGCCCGCCATAGAAGCAGACCTAAACAACATCTACCTGTGATATTTCTGCTTCTCAGGAGCTTGACTTGCCTGCAATATAAGATTAAATAAAGAGTTGAGATTAAAACCAAATACATGGACTTTTTAAAGGTCATTTTGGAAAGCCTCATATATTTTAATACTGAGGGCAGGGTGAATCTTAGCCACACTTTAAAGAAAAGGCTAGTATTAAAAAAATCTGGCAAAAAAAAAAATCTAGATATAAAGAATTCATGTCCAGCTGAAAAGGTCCATGTAAAACTAAAATGAACTGATGACACCAGCATTTCACCCAATGCTATGTTGCTATAAACAAGAAAAATTCATTAGATATCACCCTCCTTTGGGCTCATAGGATTACCTAGATATTGCATCACCTAGCAACAGAATCATCTATTTAAGATACAATGAAAATCATTTTTTTAAACATGTCGCAAATCCCCTAGGACAGACACATATGAATTTCCATAGAAAAACACCTTGTTTGCAGAGCAGTTTGTTTGTCCTTGATATATCAGTGATTTTCCTATTGAAAGGCTTTGGCCTTTTGTTTTTCAGTTTTGCCAGCAATCTTAGTTTTTGTTTTCTTTTTTTCCAAAATGAGACTCTCTTAGTAGAAGCTTCTCTTACTGTTCATGGCAGAGCCCGGCAATTACATTATAGGTCACACAAACAATGTAAGTGTCTCTTTTTTCAAGAGAGATTGCCTTTGCCTGTATTTCACTACTGAATATATAAGGGCTCTCCCTGTCGGTTTTGCTTTTAATTATAAAGTTTCCGATTCTCAGTTTGGGCAAGGAAATAATTCATCTGTGACTTGCAGGATTTGAGCAATGAGTATTTGGAGCACGGCAGTTTTAGGGGTGTGACGGTGCCCCCCATAAGGCTTTATGGAAATGTGCTTATGAATGTATATGACATAACTGGAATATGTTCTATGCTACATATGCCATGTAACATATCTATGCAAAGGTTATGATCTACTGAATCTATTAATCCTATTTGAGTGCATGTATCTTTTTTATATTCGAAGTTATGAATATTGGCTGTGTACTGGCTTGATTTCTAAATAACCTTAGTAGAGCATTTGGTCAGTTCCTGGAGAAAGGAATTTGCAAAGTTAAGTGCCCAAATTAAGAAGCACTTAAGGAACACTGCATCTTGGAATGCTCCAATCCACATAAGAAGTCTTCCTGGAGACATTCAAGATACCATGCGAGCAATGGCTTCTGCCTGCAAAAACTGTAAGTCATGCATGGACATGTGACTTGCCCAGGTGACTCCAGGTCTCCATCTTGGAGCTGGACTTTGCATAGGAGAGAGGAGGGGATCTCCACCCACAAGAGAACTATTTAAGCCCTTGGGAGACCCCTCCATTTGGTCTTCAACTCTCCACCCCCATGGATACCTGAAAGAAACTGGAACAAAAGACAGTAACTACAAGGGGTGTGAGTGATTGCTGGACCTGGACTAAAAGGAGATTAGTCTGTAAAAGGAAGCTTACTGGAACTGGTGAGGTTTTGTCTGTATTCAGTTTTATTAGACATAGACTTGTGGGTTTTATTTTATTTTGCTTGGTAATTCACTTTGTTCTGTCTGTTACTACTTGAAACCACTTAAATCCTACTTTCTGTATTTAATAAAATCACTTGTTACTTATTAATTAACCCAATGTATGTATTAATACTTTGGGAGGGGGAGCAAACAGCTGTGCATATCTCTCTATCAGTGTTATAGAGGGTGAACAATTTGAGTTTACCCTGTATACAGGATAAAATGGATTTTTTGGGGGTTTGGACCCCATTGGGAGTTGGGCATCTGAGTGTTAAAGATGGGAACACTTCTGTAAGCTGCTTTCAGTTAAGCCTACATCTGTTAGGGGACGTGGTTCAGATCTGGGTCTGGGTTTTCAGCAGGCTAGCGGGTCTGGCTCAAACCAGGCAGGGTGCTGGAGTCCTAAGCAGGCAGGGCAGGAAAGCAGGAACAGAAGTAGTCTTGGCACATCAGATGGTAGCTCCCAGGGGGTTTCTGTGATCCAACCCATCACAAGGGGCCCTGAAGTTCTAGAGGGATTGTGTAAGCTCCAGGACTATACATTTTCTGCTTTTGTCAGAGGGACCAGATGAAGAAGAATCTCAACATTTGATCCTGCTTCTGCCCTGCTGCCCTCAGTGGCTGATGGCCTGCTCTTGCTTAGTGAGCCCCAGATATCATATAAGGCCAGATTTCACTACCCTTACTCACTCTGAATAGTCTCATTGATTGACAGAGGAAAAAAGATGATCCTGTGCTTAAAATACAGGGCTGGGATTCAGGAGGTCTTGATTCAATTCCTGGTGCTGTCTTGGGAAAGTCACATAGACTGGAATCCACAAAGGTACATAGGTGCCGAAACCTCAGACTTTGAAACCACTTGGAAGAGATAGGTGCCTAAGCCTGCACTCGAAGAGAGGGGCAGAGGTCAGCACACAACAAGCCCCTATTGTTGACATCTGTGATTGGCTGGCTTAGGTGGCTTTCCACCCAGCCTGATGGCCTTAGTGAATAGCATTCTTAGGTACCTATCTCTCCCCATTTATTGTATAGGGAGTGTCAAGTTTCCTTCCCCACTCTGAGTTCTAGGGTACAGATGTGGGGACCTGCATGAAAGACCCCTTAAGCTTATTCTTACCAGCTTAGGTTAAAAACTTCCCCAAGGGACAAACTTTGCCTTATCCTTGAACAGTATGCTGCCACCACCAAGTGTGTTAAACAAGAACAGGGAAAGAGCCCACTTGGAGACATCTTTCCCCCAAAATATCCCCCCAAGCCCTGCACCCCCATTCCTGGGGAAGGCTTGATAAAAATCCTCAGCAATTTGTACAGGTGAACACAGACTCAAACCCTTGGATCTTAAGAACAATGAAAAGTCAATCAGGATCTTAAAAGAACAATTTTAATTAAAGAAAAGATAAAAGAATCACCTGTGTAAAATCAGGATGGTAAATACCTTACAGGATAATCAGATTCAAAACACAGAGAATCCCTCTAGGCAAAACCTTAAGTTACAAAAAGACACAAAAACAGGAATATACATTCCATTCAGCACAGCGTATTTTACCAGCCATTAAACAAAAGGAAATCTAACGCTTTTCTAGCTAGATTTCTTACTAACTTAACAGAGTTTCTGAGACTGCATTCCTGATCTGTTCCCAGCAAAAGCATCACACAGACAGATAGACCCTTTGTTTTCCCCCCTCCAGCTTTGGAAGTATCTTGTCTCCTGTCAAGGTTCCTTCCCCACTCTGAACTCTAGGGTACAGATGTGGGGACCTGCATGAAAACCTCCTAAGCTTACTTTTACCAGCTTAGGTTAAAACTTCCCCAAGGTACAAATTAATTTTACCCTTTGCCCTTGGAATTTCCACTGCCACCACCAAACTTTAACTAGGTTTACTGGGAAATGTAGTTTGGACACGTCTTCCCCCCAAAATCTTCCCAACCCTTGCACCCCACTTCCTGGGGAAGGTTTGGTAAAAATCCTCACCAATTTGCATAGGTGACCACAGACCCAAACCCTTGGATCTTAGAACAATGAAAAAGCATTCAGTTTTCTTACAAGAAGACTTTTAATAGAAGTAAAGGAATCACCTCTGTAAAATCAGGATGGTAGATACCTTACAGGGTAATTAGATTCAAAACATAGAGAATCCCTCTAGGCAAAACCTTAAGTTACAAAAAAGACACACAGACAGAAATAGTCATTCTATTCAGCACAATTCTTTTCTCAGCCATTTAAAGAAATCATAATCTAACACATACCTAGCTAGATTACTTACTAAAAGTTCTAAGACTCTATTCCTGTTCTGTCCCCGGCAAAAGCATCATACAGACAGACACAGACCCTTTGTTTTTCTCCCTCCTCCCAGCTTTTGAAAGTATCTTGTCTCCTCATTGGTCATTTTGGTCAGGTGCCAGCGAGGTTACCTTTAGCTTCTTAACCCTTTACAGGTGAAAGGGTTTCGCCTTTGGCCAGGAGGGATTTTATAGCACTGTATACAGAAAGGTGGTTACCCTTCCCTTTATTTTTATGACAGGCACTGAATTCAGCTCTCTGGACTGCAGTGTTTTTCCTGTAATTTTCTAGGTGCCTACAAGTTAGCTCAGTATTGCAAAACCTAAATCCCAGCCATATTCCCTTTGTGCTTAGTTCCCATCTGGAATTTGGGAATTATAATCCTTTATTTGTCTATTGAGAGGCAGAATGTCAAATGCATAAATGGGAACGAGATGCCCAACTCATGGACAAAACTCCCATTTGTGCCTTTGAAAATCTTCCCCTTGGAGTGTGACCTCTTTGGGGCAAAAACTGCCTATCATTGTGTGTATACCCAGGGCCCAGTACAATGGAGCTCTTAATATCTGTTGGGGCTGTTACTCTCCTGAAACATGAATAATAATAAATTTACTAATCAACATTGGTAAGAGCCTTGGCAATTTACTGTACTTTGTATCACTAATTTGCAATGCTTTGTATTACTGTTTAGAGATGTTGGTAGGAAAAGGGGATGACTAGCCATCTATCAAATTGCCAGTTTGCCTTTAAAACATCAAAAGATATTTTAAAGGAACAGCAGTCTAGTAGGCCACATTTTCAGGGAACTAGACCTTCTATTTACAAATACATATAGACTACAAGAGTAATTCTCCGTCTGGAGGACATAATCACCTTCCCCTTCCACCTTCGCTTAAGAAGAGGAAGGCCTGGCTAAATCCTGCTTAGATAGGAGGAAGTATCTGGGGCAGAAGACATCCCAGTATGGAAAAGGGAAACCTAGTATAGAAAAGATTAAAAACGAGTTAATTGGCTAAACCAGAGGCACTTGCTTGATTAAAAAACAACAACAACAAACCCTAGAACAGCCAGAATAAAAGTTTACTTGCAAATTCTATAAGAATTATCCGAGCCAAATACACAGAAGTGACTGTAAAGCAAACATACTTCTAAGGTCAGCATTCAAAAGTTATCCTAAGGCTGATACTAGATTATTAATACACCAAAACAATATAAATTCAGTGAAACAAAGAAAGTTATTAGTACTCTATGCCGGTTCCATGTTTCATAGAACAAGACTATAACTGCTCAGAAGGCTGGAGAGGAGGACATATCTACTCTGCAGGTTCCTGCCAAAAGGGGCTAGAGACAGCTCCCTGAAGTAACAGGACTGTTTGCTGAGTCTGGTTGGGGCTGACAGTTTAGTTTACTTTTTTTTTTCTTTTTTCGTTTTATCTGGGATCAGAAGTGGAGAGAGCAGTGGTAGGAAGTGACCCAAGGAGGGGTAACCCTCCTAGGGCACTGAGTTGGAGCCTGGTGGAGAGGGCAGGCTTAGGCTCCCCTACTACTGCCTTGTGGCTGGGTGGACACTAACCACTAGGCCACTCAGTCCTCTGAGGACCCTACTACACTCCCACACACCTTCTGTGACTCTCCTAAGGACCTGGCAGAATTGTAGTTGCTATTGTCTGGGAGCACATGGGTTGCTTGGTGCCCAAAAGGGTTAGGAAGGGAAAGACAGCAGATGAAGCTATGGCTCTGCACTGCACAGGTTGGCAAGGGAGAGAATACTGTGCTCCTTAAAAGGACGTAGCAGTGGATACATTTTTCCTGTTCATGTCGGAGCTCCAGGGCAACCAGACCAGAATTTGCCACCAGACCAGAATTTCTCTCGAGCCTCACTGTCCATTAGAGGGCTATGCCTACGTAGCACAATCTAGCTCTGAGTTAGGCAACTGCTCGTCCTTGAAAGTTCTATTTTCCCCTCCACTAAAGTTTAGGGGTTCTTAACCTTTTTCTTTCTGAACACCCCCCCCACACACACACACAACATGCTATAAAAACTCCATAGCCCACCTGTGCCATAATAACTGTTTTTTTTGCATATAAAAGCCAGGGCCTGCATCAGGGTTAGCAAGCAGGGCAACTGCATGGGGACCCTGCGAACCTACATTGCTCAGGCTTTGGCTTCAACCCTGAGTGGCAGGGCTCAGGGCCCCAGGCTTCAGCCTCATGCGGTGGGGCTTCAGCTTTCTGCCCTGGGCCCCAGCAACTCTAATGCTGGCCCTGCTTGGCAGACCCCCTGAAATCTGCTCACGGCCCCCCAGGGGCCCCGGACCCCTGGTTGAAAACCACTGCTATAGTAAGAATTTACATACTTAATCTAAGCCCCTTGGCAATACTTATTACATTCATTTTCATGCCAGAGGGCCTGTAAAATTTTCATAAACTCTGTGAGCTAAGTAGACCATGGAAAGCCTGGTTAGCCTAAAACCCACAACTTTTATAATTATAGATAACTTCCAGAGAGGCTTCATCAGGGATGTATACATATTACTGTAACATTTGTTTTGGGGGAAACAGGGAAGCAACTTGTGACTTTGAGTCTGTTTCCTAGTCTAGATCTAAATTAGTGCAACTACACACTGCCTGTCCTACACACAGGATTTGTAGCACAGACACCCTCAACTGACACCTCAGAAAGCAAAATTGTGATTACTCTAATTAATCATAAAATGATGGCACACATCTTTTATATTAATCTTCACACTCATAGAATTCTTCATTATTGAAACAGGCAGGACTAGATATTTAAATAATCTATACATAAATCAGCAGGATTAGCAAATTTCTCAAAGAAATGTTAGTAGAAAGAGAAATAAAATAGCAAGACATTTAACAAATGCCTTGATGAGGTACCCAGAAAGCAAAGTGCTCCTTAGCACACTACAAAGCAACATTAATGCGTCTATGTTGAGTGAGCCCTTTAAGAACGTGAAACTCGCTGTATATATGTTTTAATTGTATTGCTATTATCATATACTTGAAAATAAATAGAAAATTAACACAAGTTTTAAATAAATGAATAGTTTGAATGATATATGAGGGCAAGAGAAAAACACTTGGGAGGCCACAGACCACAGAAAAGATCTTCCAACCTGAAATTTGGAGAACCAGAGGATCTCAGATAGGCACCAGTGCTTGTATCTTACATAAGCAACACCGATCCCGAGAAATGTTTCCAAAGGAAAGATAATTGTCATTCACCAGGGCTGATTTGGCAGCATTCTGGGCACTGTCTGAGGCTGCTCATGCACTGTTACCCGCTGCCTCAACTGGCACCTTTATTTATCCGTATCTTGGGCTGTCTCTCATTTTACTGAAGAATCATGCCCCCATTTAACTTGTTGTTTAACTCATCCTGAAGCCAGCTGGGACAGAGGATCCATTTTTCATTCTATACTTGATAATGAAATGATAACTTAGCAGCCATAACTGTTTTTACAACATTACTCATCACCAAGACCATATGTTGCTGTGGCTGCATAAAGTCCTGGAGTAATTCACATTGATTGATTGGAACTATTATTATATTCATTGTCCCTAAATATTCTCTCCCCAGTCCCAAAGTGAACGACAATAGCTAATAGACATGCTGTCTGATGAGTATATGATTGAAGACTAGCTTTTAGCAACAGAAATAAATGGAAGTATAAGCTTTCTAGTGCCTTTTAGAGGCACTTAACATAGGTCTACAAAGAGGGTAGAGAATCAAAGAAATTAATGGTGGAAAAGAGGTATTGAATCCTTTTGTCCATTCCCCTGACAATGCAGGATTATTGCCTACGATACTGTGTGTTCTAAAGTGTCATGTCCAGTTTTAAGTAATTCAACCGATGGGGTTTCTGTCACATCACTCAGCTCTATGAGAGTGTCCTGATATTTAATCTAAATCTTTCTTTGCTCTGTTTTGTTCCATTATTATAGTTATATCCTTTACAACACCATAAACATTTTCTCACTCCTTAGTGCTTGTACTCTTCAGATACTTGCAGAGAATGAGCTGTTTTTCAATCAAGCTAAACTTGTAGGATCATTGCCTTTGACCCATTGGTCTGTCATATAACTGTATTTGCATACAGCGATCATATTTTTGCACCATAGTGCATTGCAAGCTCATAGCTAATTTCCTGCTCACCACCTTCTCTAGGTCTTTATTGGCATTACTACTTTTATATTTGCAGACATTCCTTTATGGATTTTGTTTTTTCATTCCAGTGGGTAACTCCATCTGGCACTTTTTCCTTGCAGCTAGGTCTTAGCTGAACAAAGTTCTAGGGGAGAAAACCCTGAATCAAATCCACTGTGGAGAAGACATCAAGCCGTTGGTATTGCAACTCAGTGTTGCCCTCTGGCATCTCCTGCAGCTGTGCTAGCTTTCAGATGTCTTGATCTCCAAACTTTTGGGTCTGGTCAGTACCACTGAGAAGGGGTCTTTGGTCCTAAGACAAGCCTCTGCCTCCTTATTTTTTTTTCTGCCTAGATGGACACACACAAAGTTTGCATATGGTAGTCGCTCTCTTCAGACTTGTTTATTGGAATATGAGGACAGTGTACACTGGTATGCCAAATGATCTAGAGGAAGTCAATGACCCTAAAAAATCCACCGTCATTGACAGAGAGCTGGAAAAGTTTGACGTTGACATAGCCACTCTCTCTAAAACCAAACTAGCCGAGACAGGCTCTCTACACAAGATGCATTACACCTTTTTTTCTGGCATGGAAAAAGCAAAGAAGACCACTGCAAATTGTGGTGGGTTTTGCAGTCAAAAACTGATTAGTACCCTTGGTCGAATGTCCTATTATGTCAGAATATGTTCTATCGCTAAGAATATCTGCCACAGGAGGCTTTGACAATGTCAGTACATATGCCCCAACACTTTCCTGAATCTCTGAAGAGTTGTTCTATCAACAACTCATCAATAAGCTACCACCAGACAAGCGACTATCTACTCGGAGACCTCAACACAAGAGTTTACTCTATTGGGGGATTTGGCCACTATGCATTGACCACCATGGAATGGGGAAAATGCATGACAATGGGCAAAGGATACTGGAGCTCCGTATACTATAAACTTTGTATTAGCAACACCTACTTCCAAGGGAGTCACCACTGGAAGGACTCTTCGAGACATCCCAGATCTGGACACTAGCACCAACAGAATTTAATTGTCACTCACAGAAAACACCAGCAGGTTGTTTTCTATACTCAAGGTTTTTACAGTCCAGACTTTGACACAAATCATGAATATGTATGCTACAAAATAAAAAGCTTTCACTGTGGAAATTCCGTTGTACCAAACAAAGCTGTTGCCCACATATTAACATCAACAACACAAAAGACCAAGGAAGTTGTTCCCAGTTCACTACAAATCGTAGAGAAGTTATGTCATTGCTTGCATCTCCCCTGAATGCTGATGTGGCATGAAACACACTCAGAATGAATATCCAGATAACTGCAACTTTAGCTTTAGGTTAAAAAACACCTGTACAAGATAAAGACTGGTTTCCAGCATATTCTGAAAAAATACTTCCACTTATTGCAGCAAAACACAAAGCATATCATTGTTACAACATGAATCCCTCTCCTGAGACATGTCCTAACCTCACGTTGACCAAAAGTGCATTGCAATGAACAGCAAGGCAATGTGCTCGATCATACTGGCTCGATCTGTGAAAGAAGATACATCCTTTGAGAAGGTATATAGGATGGAATCAAGAAAGCAACAGATACTTCAGCCAAGAAGATTGCCCTATTCAAATCTCTTAATGGAGACCTCATCCCAGATAGAAATAAATGGATGCAATGCTGGGTGGAACACTATCACAAACGTTATTCACATTAAACTACTGTTTCTGAGGCAGCACTAAATGTGATCCTGAGGCTCCAGACCATCAAAGAGATTCATATATACGTACCTGAAGTGAACTTGAAAAGGCAATAGCCTCCCTTGCACCACAAATGGCTACAGGAAAATATGGAATTCCAGATGAAGTGCTGAAACAAGGAGGACAGGTTGTGCAGATGTTTCAGCACAATGTCTTGCTTGCCTGCTGGAGGGATACCACAAGACATGAAGGATGCCAGCATCATAACATACAAAACCAAAGGAGATCAGAGTGACTGCAACAACTACAGAAGAATCTCTCTCCTTAGTGTTGCTGGCAAGGTATTTGCTCAGATCATTCTCAACAGACTATAAGTTTCTGTGGTACATGTATATCCAGAGAGTCAGTGCAGCTTCATGCCAATAGATCAGCTATCAACATGGTCTTCACACAAAGGCAATTTCAAGAAAAGTGTCAAGAACAAAGTAAACCTCTCTATATGGCCTTTGTAGATTTTACAAAGGCTTTTTGATCTGGCCAGGAGAAGGGGCCTTTTCCAATTACTAGAGAGACTTGGGTGCTCCCCAATCCTCTTCAGTCTGATTCGATCCTTCTGTGATGGCATGAAGGCTACAGTCCAATATGATTGTGATCAATCTGACAATTTTGAAATCTGCAGTAATATCCAACTGGGATGTCTTTACCAAAAGTCTTTTGCTATGTTCTGTCTGCTTCTTTGTCATGCATTCTTATCTAACACTGATGGGTTACATCTCCATATAAGGTCAGATGGAAAACTCTTCAACACTGCATGTCTAAGAACAAAAAGCAAAGTCAAACACCTGCTGATAAAGTAACTTCTTTTCACCAGTGATGCAGTGGTCATCGCACACAGTGAAGAGGAGCTCCAGGAACTTTGTAATAGCTTTATTCTAGGTAGTGATGAGTTTTGACTAACCATCAGTCTAATGAAGACAATGATTATGGCACAAGAAGTGTTGACTGCACCAGAACTTTCAATAGTTAGCACCTTGCTGAAAATTTTGCCTATCAGATAAGAAAACTTATGTCTAGATGATGAGCTTAATTCTCTCATTGGAATGGCAGCCACCACATCCGTCCATCTGACCAAGCATGTATGGATTAACAGGAAACTGATATTGAACACCAAGATAGTAGTCTACCAAATGTGCATTTGAGCATACCACTGTATGGTGGTGAGACCTGGACCACCTATAACAGGCATTAAAGAAGGATAAACACCTTCCATACCTGCTGTCTTCACTGTATTCTAATATTAAATGGGAAACCAACATTCATGACACTGAAGTATGAGAGAAAGCAAAATTGCCAAATCTAATCACTATTCTCTAATGCAGATGTCTCCGCTGGCTTGGTCATCTGCATCAGATGGGATGGACGCATTCCAAAGATTCTTCCCTGTGAAAAACTTGCAGATGATTCAAGGACACTGAGCCACTCTAGGCTCAGGTTCAAGGATATTTGCAAGACGGATGTGAAAACTTTCAACAGTGACACTGTCCACTTGGAAGATGTAAATAGAAACAGGCCACACTAGAGGGCTGCGCTGCACCAGCAAGTCAAAGTGGCTGAAGATAAGTGGTTGAGAGAAAGGAGAGCGAAGAGGAAAGCACAGCAGGCCTCAATCACTGGTAGTGCTCTGGGTTCATCTTCTGGCCCAGTGCTTTGTCTGCATTATCTGTGGTAAGGACGGTCAATTGAAAATTGTACTTTTTAGCCACTTGCAATGCTGCAGCCTGACACATAGTAACTGAACAGCTTTGGCCTATACACAGTCATCTTTTGAGATGAACAGTTGCCATTCTTAATTAGTCCTGTGCACCTTCAAAGGCCTGTACATTAACTACAATGAAACTGGTTCAAGAGACCACTTCAGAGTTAAGCTAAATGTAATGAGTACAGTTATGCTTCATTTTTATTGGGAAACTTCCACCACTGAGGTGTTGTTGGCTCCTTGGTGGTCTCTTAAAAGAGTTTAATGTAATTCTGATTTCCAAGCAGCTCACTCTCACTGAATATCTGAATTTTATTTATTCTCTCCACCCCTATATGTTAGCTTGTATGAGTCCAGACTGGATAATTTTATTCTTTCCTGCCCATATTTCTAATTTCCATAGATTTTATTGTATTTCTTGAATCTTGCTGATGTTCACACTAACCCTCAGTTATGTATAAAGTGTGGCCCATAATTTTTCTTAAGTCATGTGTATCAGGGTACTTAAGTATGCACTAATGTGCAAACTCAAAGAGGAATCCATATTCACAAATCCTGTGTGTGTACAGTTAGCTTTTACTATGCTTTTGTAAATCAATTTTTCAAGAGAATGCACACACTAAAGGGCTGGAGCCTGCTCCTTTTGAATTCAGTGGTTAAGGATCAAGGCCTAAGTATTGCACAACAACTCAAGTGGATATTAGGTACTGAAAGTTGCTAGTTATCTGCACTGTGCTGGCTACCTGTAGGGTTTATGCTATAAACTGCAGGGTTTATAAATTTATTACCACTAAGTAAGCAGCATGCAGGTGTAATGCTGACAGACCCCGGTTGTTGGCAGGTGGGATTGAATCTGGGGCCTCTGGAGGTCAGTGCATGAACCTCTACCGCATGAGCTAAAAGCCAACTGGCGGTTAGATAAGGCTGTAGAGCAAACTCATTAATCTCTGTCTCTAAGTGGTCTCAATGCCACTAGATGAGACACAATACCACACCCAGAAGGTGTGTGAGTTACACAGGCACCTCACAAGGCTCTGGAGCTGTCCTACCTGTGTGCCCAACTTCACAGCATGTTCCAGCAGACACCTAACACAGTATCTAATCTCCTTAGGCCTACATTCTTAGTACATGTGAGACTTAGTCCCAGATGTGCATGCTGTTCATCCCTTTGCATGTGCACAGGATGATTTTCAACATCTGTGTATTTATCTCAGGTATTTCTTTACTGGGTGTCTTATTATAGGCACCCATTTTCCTGTGCAAAAGACTGCATATTCACAAACCCATCTTCTGTAAAAGGTCAATATGCAAGAGTCTGGCCACTACATCTAGTGGAGCTCTTCACTGTAAATAGTGTGTTCATTTTATTTCTGCTCTTGAGTGGCTGCAGAATCAGAGTCTGGAGGCTACATTAGCAGCCACTGGGTGACTCTGCTGTTGTTCTTGAGTCTGTGTTTGAGGGCTCCTTCCTCCACCTCTGGACCTCCTCAGCATGCAAGCCACTTATTCAGCTTATGTATGGTGAATAAGATATAGCAAAAAATTTTCTATTGAGATCCATCCCCTTGATCCCACAAAGGAGGTGCAAAGGGGAAAGAGACTGGTCACAAATTCCCAGCTGAATATTTCCCAGGTTTAGGAGAACCTTCTACTGCCATACATGTGCCGAATATGAGTCCTGCACATGAGGACCAACTCCTCTCTAAGAGTAGGAGGCATATTGGGGGAATAGTAGAGCTCCGCTGTGGTTCCACTGTAGTTTGCTTATCCTCCACTGGCATAGGGCCCATTACAAACTCTTCCTCTGTGCCACAACTTAAATTTGGCCAGTAGCTGCTCTAAATGGCATGGGATAGGGCAGGCCACCAGAAGCAGGGACCTGAACCTGTTTCTCTGATGCCTTCCAACCCTCTCTTTGCTGTGCCAGGCAGAGCACTGACAGAAGAAAGATTCTTGCCCTTGCTCCTAGTTGTGCTTTATGCATATTGGTGTGAAGGGGCAAGAAGAATGTATTGTTTCCTGATTCCATCTGGTTAGTTCATGACTTGAAACAGCTGGAACCTTATCATTAGAAGGTTCCTCACAGGCCACCATCACCAGAATGAAAATGTTTTTTAAAATTTGAGCAGTAGAAACTATGTTGTTCAGCAAATATATTATACTGGAAACCCAAAACTGCATATTTTTATATATTCAGATAATGCTGCTGCATTTATTAGAACTCAAACACTTTTCTCAGGATAGAGTCTATTAACATCATTCAAGATATACAACATATGTGGAACATTAGGGAAGATCAAACACACACTAGAAGTATGGAAATTTCTCTTTAAAAGCCCACTTTTCTTCATATAGAGAAATCTTTATAAATAGAATATGCAGCCCTTATAATCCAAACATGTGAAAAGTGCTAGGTAAAGTGTACACATAGCAATTTGAAGTCTCTTTAATAAAGTCAATTTACCTTGTTGGTTCATAGATTTCAGCTATCTTCTAAGCTCTCCATTTACAAGATTTTTCACATCAGCACTTAATATGCTTAACATCCACTTGTTGAGCTACAGACTGAAGATAATCTTCTGCAGCTGCAATGAACAGTCCTTCGCTGCATCTTTTCTTTAACCCACTATGTGCAGGCTAATGCCATTTTACAGAAGAAAAAAACTGCATGAGGAGAGTTTGTGCTCTGTTTGAAACCAACTGAGCAACACCAATTTACATTATTTGAAGTTCTGACCTGATGTCTTGCTTAATAATCATTAGAAAACAGAAATTATCCATCTTATTTTGTAGCACGAGCACCCAGGAAGTACACATGTAGAGCTAAATTATATCCCCCACCCTTTTGTGAGTCCTTTAGTAGGGAGAAAGGATAAAGGGAAAGGCATCTGTCAACTCTAATCTGGCTCCCAGCCCTGGGAAGTGAGATTGGCTAGAGCACTAGTAGCCCTAGAGGAGGTGTTCTGGAGAGTGTAGGCATTATGAATGTGCTCCTTGTGTTATAGCAATGAGCACTGCTCCAGGCACCATGGAGCTGCAGATTCATCTCTTTCCCCTCCCCAGCATAGCACAAGCTCATAAGAGCCATAACTGTGCCCACAGTAAAGTTGGTCATTGCTGAATATCTATTATGGTTGTAGCTGGGATGATGTGCATAGGATTTTCCCATCACACCATACTCCCCATAATTTCCCATGATCTGTGAATGTCATTATTTTTCTGGTGCCATATTATCCCGTAACGGCCTGCTACCGGGTATTTTAAACACATTCTGGTACTGACCACTTCTGGATATAGAATACTGGACTAGATGGGTACAGATCTGATTCAAAACAATAATTCCTGTGTTCCTGGGATGTTCATCTAGTGAGAAATTTAGGCAGCAGTTCCTTTCAAAATGTTGCAGTACAATGAATTATGCAAAGAATGAGGAAAGAAAAACAGAATCCAAGAAAACAAAGCCATTCCACTGACAGAGCCAGAGGAAATGCTGACATTTTATATTAGTAGTACAAAGGCATAGGAAGTTGAACCTACTCCTTCCTGTGGCGTAGGATCTCTGATCCCTGTGCATGAAAGTGTATTTAAAAAAGGAAGAGAAGTGAACAGCAGCTTGGATCTTTTTTTTTTTTAGACTATTTTTGTTCAGCAGTCAAAAACAAAATTTTCACATTTCATATAGATTTGAATAATCAGACAGGTAATGAATTCCTCTCCCCTAATTTTACTTTTTTGCATTTTTGCAATCTTGCTATTCTTTTTGTCTCACACATCTATTCAAAACCTATGCCACTTTGACAGAGATTCTTCAGTACACACTAGCTATCAGAAAAATATGCCCAGCTGTTTTTGCTTGAGTGTGGCGGAGGAGAACAAGTTACTTACTGCCTTAAGTATCCGTCTTCCGAAAACTGACAAGCCCACCATGTATCTGAATCATGGACACTTTTTCTAGATAGTGCAGCATATTTCTAGTAAGAATAATGCAATGCAGTGCAAAGTATCACAAAGAAAGTGTGATAGTGAGTAGGAATATTAAGACTGTATGCCCTTGCATTTCCTAATTCCATCCTTCACCTCCAAGGATGTAGAGGCTTATACACCAAACCAAAATTAACTCAGATGGCACCAGAAATACAACAATGATGGAGAAATGGTCTATGTAATAGATCGGAAGTAGACAACATTGGATACTCAAGGGATGCAGCAGGGTGGTGTGGTATTGCCTTGGATAGATTGTGGAATGCGAGCAAAGGAGAATGAAATGCTGAATTTAAAAAGGCAAAACAGTGAAGAGTATTAAGGAATAACATAAAACTGGGACAACAGCATGAAGAGATGGAATAGCATATGCAATATGGAGGAAGGCAATGCAATATGTATAGAATGAAATAAGGCATGAGAATAAAGGCAGAAGGATCAAGAGTTATCTGTTACAGCTTTATGCTTCCTTTAGTCATTTTTGGCACCAGACTAGAAGATGCTGCTGTTGTGTTCCCGAGACTTCAATATGGTGGAGAATTTTCAGGGAAGCATAGACTAGATGCAGTCAAAAAGCCTGCCCACAATCCATAGACTGGTTCACTGGACATATAAGAATTAATGCCTCAAAATCTCCCAAGCTAGTGCTCAAGGTATTGCTAAAAAACAGAAATCACATTCCACACTCCAAATGAGCCAGTTTTGCTCCCAGCATAAGTAAGAGGAGTTTGTTCACCTCCTGCTCAACAACTCACGTCTTCCATGGAGGCTTGTGCAGGGTTTATTAAACATTCCTTAGGAGACAAGCTGATTGCAGAGAAGACAAGGCACCTTTTTATTAAATATATAAACACTCTACTGAGTTTGTCCAGGATCCTGGAAACATCTACTTCATTCTGAGTATGTCTAACAGCTTAACACAGTTATCAGCAAAGTCATTCATATACTCTCATTATATTGTCTCATTTGTACAGCTACTCCTATACAAGTAATAACTGGGTATCTCCAGGGTAAACCAGCAATCTGGCTGCTAGGTGACTAATGGTGTATCTTCTAAAAAGAACAATTAAGGGAAAGAGGAACATGTTAAAAAGGAGAGTAAGAATCAGATGATGGACTTTCAGAAAAGATTTTTGACCAGCATTCTAGCCATTTAGGTGGGCTTGCTTCACTTTTGATTCTAGATAATGCTGTCACTGAATTACACACACACACACAGTGCCTAGCACAATAGAGCCCTGATCCCTGACTGTGGCCTCTACATATTACCATAATAATAAATAATAATTGTGAACTCTTCTAAATCTGTGTTGCTGTGATTGAAAGAAAGGACCCAGTGAATCAAAGATGTCTCTTGACTCACAATAATTCTCCCCATTTAACACATGGCTATGGTGAAATTGAAAAGCAAAGTATGTACAAGACTCATACAATCCCATATCAGGCTCATAATACTCTCCTTGAAAGCAGAGCACTTCTACTGGTAAAAACAGATTTGTATGAAATCAAAGTAGTGTCAATATTTGTTTCTCATAGTAAAGAGAATTATATCAGAGGGACATTTAAATAGGGTAGACCAGAGGTCCCCAAACTATGGGGAGCGCAACAGTGTTGGAGGGGGGGATGCAGTGGGGCCCAGGCCAGCCCCCACAGGGGGTGGATAGAGAGTGCCACCCAGCCCCGTGTTGAAACGGATCTTTAATGGCCCACAGCAGGGTGGCTTGTTACCAGGACCAGTGAAAGATTTGGGTACAGTATGCTTAATGCACAGAAATTTATTTGAGAAAGAATCACACAAGCAGTTAAGGTTATACAATACACATTTTTTCCAATAACCCTCCACTCCCCAAGCATAATCCCTCAGTAACTATGTTAGCTTTACACAGTAGCCTGACTGGCAAACAAAGCAGGTATAGTTACCAGTCCTAGATGGAGACCTCTTCTCTTCTCTTCTCTTTCTCTTTCTTTCTTTCCCTTTCAGGTACTTGGTCTGTCAAGGGTCCCCCGAAGCAGGGTCTAGGTCACCTTGAACCCTTCTGGTTCTAGAATCCCACAAAGGTCCCTCTAAGTGGAGTCTAGGTTACCCCAAGAACTTCTGTCTCACAGTCTCGAACTTCTTCAGATGTTAATTGGGGAACTAACGTAAATAATTTACTTTGCTTAGTGTTTATACTTTTTGTTCTTAAAGGAGTCACATGTCCAGAAATATGGCCTGTGGTCATTCATCACTGATTTTTTCTCATATTTTAGAAGGGACTGCAAAGCAGACACAGACCAAAGCTCAATCAATGTTTAACCTCTCATCAATCATTCACTTAAGCTCTGAGTGTGATGCCATCTAGAGTGGTCAATTTGACCCAGGTCAGCTTGTACCAAGCCCACTGATAGCTTGATTTTACATCTTCTTTACTTTGTGAGCTGGTTCCCCGGCTGATATTCAAAAGTTCAGTGTTGAAACATACATATAGATTGAGCGATTATTAACCATTCCAGTGCAGTTTCAGCAATTCCAGTAATTTTCCACATCATTTATCTAATGCTAAGAGAATTCTGCTCCCAGAATCCTCTAGCAGATTCAGACATACCAAGCCATACCAAACGCATGCCTACCATATTTATTCAGATCAGTCACAGCAATTCATAATAATTTGGCACCGTCTCAACACCCTGCTCTGCCCCCAGCTCTGCTGCGACCCCAGCCTCAGCCCTTGGCTCTTGGCCCAGCCATGGCTCTGCACCTGGCCTGGCCCTGGCTGCTGGCCCTGACTGCATCTCTCCTCCCATCCCCAGCTGCCAGTGCCAACAGCAGCTGCACGTCTGGTCCCAGCCCGAGCCTCAGCCCCAGCCCTGACCCCAGCCTCGAGCTTGGCTCTGCTCTTGCCACCAGCTGAAGACCCACACCCAGCTGCAACCCCAGCCATGGCCCCCTTATCCCATTCATGTCTCCCCCAGAGCTGCGCCTCTGCTCCCAGCCCCGGATCCCAGCTACGGCTTGGCGGGGGGGGGTGGGGGGGGGCATGGACTATGGTAAAGGAGGTGCAACCTGAAAAATTTGGGGTCCACTGGGGCACACACAACTTTTATATACGATAGTGCTATACTTCTTGTGGTGTCAGATGTTATCTCTCTGAGCGATACAATGTAGCTTGACATCTTGCACACCATAGCACTGAGTAACCTCACCAGCAGTGACTAGCTTGCTTCCACAGGACACAATGAAATCTGAAAGTGGTTCACTACCTTATAGTAATGTGGAGATTTATGTATCATAACTGTACTAGTACAATGTTCAGGTTTACAGGAGATCAGTCTGAGTGCAAATCAGACATCATTGTCAATGAGAAGTGACCTTCTTGCCCCATCATAGCTGGTTACATTGTTCATACGATTGCCTCATCACACCCACATATATTCTCTGTTTCTTGTACCGATGATTAATGTCATAACTTTCCTTTCTATCAGGAATGCACACTACTACATATGTTCTTGGTCTGTCTCCTTTTCTTTCCTGTCTGCCTCAGAATGTCAAGAGTGAATAGGCAGCATCTGGTGGAGTCTCGACGGAATTCAGCTACAATAAGCAGATTAATTCTAATGCTAGGACAAGCACAAACTTCAGTGAGTTTTGAGTGAATAGAGAAGCAGTTTTAAAATTGTGGGACCAGATTGTGGAGCTCTCTCTGGGGAACACTTATGCAAGTAATCCCAGGGACTTCGCTGGGAGCGCTCATGAAGTAAGGTACTACTCACCATAATCAGGATATCAGAATCTGACCCACAGGTATAATCTGGGACACATTGTATAAGTAGAAGCTCTTGTACAGCTACAAGGCACTAAAGCCTTGCTCACTTGGGCCAGACTGTATGTTGCCCTTGGTTGGCCATGCAGGGGTGACAGAGCAAGAAGATTCTCCATTTGCCTGGCTGCTCAGGAGCTACGGCTACTTGAACTATTGCCCATCCCTGCTCCCCTCAGAAAGCCAGGTAGCAAACCAGGGGCAGGCCATGTCTCCCTTCCATACCAGTTTGCAGAATGGTGCTGGTGCACTGTGGGTAACATTCTGCACAGCCCCTGTGCAGGGAGCAATATTAGCACAATCCTCCTAGAGTTCTTCCTAGAGTGGTGTGACTCTGCAACCCCTTCCCCACCCCCCCATCAAGGCTGGTGGCTGAATGCCAGTCTCATTCTTGGGGTGTTTTTACATTCTCTCAGCTCTAGCCAGAATAATAACTATATGCTTTCCTAAAAAATTCACAAGTGAAAAAGCACATGATGGCTTAACACAATTTTTCAACAAGGTAAGCTAATGCAATTCTCAAAAAAGAGAAGTTATATGCCTCATGCAATCACCCTTACAGGGCTACTCCGTCCTTGCCAAGTCTTCTCAGTCTTTCCCTATGGTGTTCATACTCTTCCAACTAGGTGCAGCGTTTTGCTCATGAACATTATAATACCAGCTCTACAAAAAAAAAAAAAACAAATAAAAATTACTGTTGATTTAACTCTGTATTTTACAAGGATAAGATTAGTGAACGACACTGTGCTTTCCATATATACAAAAGCCATATGAACGGAATACACCAAAAGTATAATCCTGGAAAACAAGAAGACACAGGCAGTCCAGTGGTACTTTCACTGTGACAAGATCAGAGATCATTCAGTTGTCTTAATCTGTGAAGATCCTGATTCTTTGTTGCCCTGCATTTTGCATAGTCTTTTGCACTGGTATAAAACATCCTCAAATCAGTTTGATGTATTCTACATTCATTTTGCATTTAATTTTTGCTGGCATAAGTAACCCAAGGGTTCAGGGCACTGATGATTCAGGCCCCAAAACTGTAGTGGCCAAACACCTTAAATTATGTTAGGACGAAGAAAAAGGAAGAAAAAGCAGAGAAAAGTTTCTAGTAAAACCATATTTTTCCTAGATCTTGTTCGGTGTGCAAATATTTAACTATTCACTGATTAAAGATTTAAAAACTAAAGTCTAGCAAATCAATCCATCTTTAATCAAATGTTAATATTGGATTAGAGTGTTGAAAATTAATGAACAATGTGCAGATGCTTTATTTTAAGTATGGTATTAGGCCCTGATGAAATCAGTGAGAGCTAGGCACCTAAATACCTTTGAGAATTTGAGCTGAGTGTCTAACTTGATAGTTACAAAAAAAAAAAAATAAGTTGATTATCTATGTCTGTATCTATGATTAGCTCAAAATAGGAACATAAATAGATAGATATTAGAGCTGGTTAAAATGTGAAAAAAAGGTTTGGTTTTTTTTAGATTTTAAAAATTTCAGAATTAAAAAATCATTGGTGAGCTCTAGAGCTGCTTGACATTTCTCAGCTTTTGAATTTTCAGTGGAAGCGTGAGTTTGCTGGGCTAGCGTTGGTGCTCTAAAATAGCTGTGTAGACAGCACTTTGAAGTTGTGGTTTGGGCTCTGAAGCCCACCCCCTTCCCTAGACTTCAGAGCCTGAGCTCCAACACAAGCTGCAACTTCAAAGTGCTGTGCACATAAATATCTTTGGAGTGTGAACCCCGCTAGCCCAAGTCCCTTGACCCAGGCTGGGAGGCTTATTCTCGCTTGCTCCAAAATACTATCTGGCCATACAGAGCATGAAGATTGTGTGTACTGTTATATTCCTTCACGGGATGCAGCGTATACCCTTCTCCCCACTCCCTCGTGCCAGGCCTCTGCCCTCTTTGGATCACTGTGCACCTTCAGGGAAAGAGCAGTCCTTGTGTTCCATTGCGGACAGGGACTACAATTCTGCCTGGCTCTTTTGTGTGCTGGGTAAAGGTAAAGGGAAGCTCCTTACTCCCTCTCCTCCCAAGCACACCCAGGTAAGGTCCAGGCAGCATCTGGTCATATGTATATGTATGGTGCCCTACACAATAGGGCTTTCTGGTGCTCATAATACAAAATCATTGTGGGAATAATACTGAATGTAATTTTGTTTGAGTCATGACCTCTTGCCAGGGAAATATGTGCACGGGCTGGCATTTTTCAACCCTGCTTCTCTTTCAAGTTCTGTGGCTCACTGATAGGTCAGGTTAGCAAGTAAGTCACTGCTGGAGATATGTGGTACAAGCACACTTTACTTTAATTTTTGACTCAGTGATAATGGTCAAGAATCCTCAAAGAGCAGAAATTATGAATTAATGGTTTCTGCAGTTGTCTTTTGCCATTGTTGCTGTTGCATAATCTGCTTTTTGTTGCAATATGCCTGGGCATACCCAAAGAAAAGACATAGATATCAGCATTGTGAAGGTCATAACTCATCTTCAACAAATGGATAGCATTTAATTATTTCTATACATGTCCGAAAAGTGCATTGTATTTGAGAGGTCCTTAGGCTATGCAGCCCTGACCTTCAAAATACTATTCATCATTATGGTTCTATATTTAGAGGCTTGTACTGAGAAACCAAAAGCAGTTGATAAATCACTCTCCATCTCTTTTGCCCATTTTCCTGAATTTTACTTGACACAAAGTGAAACTCAGGTATTTTGGTTACTTGCCTTGTTTTGAGTGCCACTACAAACCAAAATCTCTGCTGAAGATCATAAAATGTTCTTAAATCTCTGTGAACATTTTGATGAACCTGGAATGACTTCTCAACTTGGTTGAACCTTCACATCATTTTGAGATAGTTTATGGTTTTGAATGCAAACCCTGTGAATAAATGTAGTTGACTGATTTACACTTTGAGTTCAAATTAAAATTGGTATTCAAAGGGGTGCAAACTAGCTTGGAACAAAACGTGAAAAACAGGGTTTGCATGAACCCGTGAGAATCAGAATCATAGATATTCTCACAGGTTCTAACAGAAACCAAGGGTGAAATCCTGCCCCCACTGAAGTCAATGGAAGCTTTGCCACTGACTTTGATGGGGACTGGATTTCATCCCAAACTTCCATCAGTGACATGCTTAATGGTGTCACAGTCATGAACAGTCATGCCTAATGGTGAGACATGAAGCCCAATATGAGAGGAAAAAGTAGTGGAAGAAGCAGAGATAGAATCATAGGACTGAAGGGACCTTAAGAGATCATCTAGTCCAGTCCCCTGCACTCATGGCAGGACTAAGTATTATCTAGACCATTCCTGGCAGGTATTTGTCTAACTTGCTCTTAAAAATCTCCAATGATGGAGATTCCATCACCTCCCTAGGCAATTTATTCCAGTGCTTAACCACCCTGAGAGTTAGGAATTTGAGATGAAGAACAATTCTTCTCCCTCCTCTTTGTAACAACCTTTTATGTACTTGAAAACTGTTATCATGTCCCCTCGCAGTCTTCTCTTTTCAATCTTCCCTCATAGATCATGTTTTCTAGACCTTTAATCATTTTTGTTGTTCTTTTCTGGACTTTCTCCAATTTGTCCACATCTTTTCTGCAATGTGGCACCCAAAACTGGACATGATACTCCAGTTGAGGCCTAATCAGCGTGGAGTAGAGCGGAAGAATTACTTCTTGTGTCTTGCTTACAACATTCCTGCTAATACATCCCAGAATGATGTTTGCTTTTTTTCCAACAGTGTTACACTGTTGACTCGTATTTAGCTTGTCGTCCACTATGACCCCCAGATCCCTTTCCGCAGTACTCCTTGGAAATGTATTTTGGATTGAATTTGTGAGAAATGGCTTCCTTTCATTTAAGTATTTTTCTTCTTCCCCCTCCCCACCTTTTGTCATCATTAAAGGAGTGAAAGAAGTCAGAAGTTTGTATTCAGGTTCTGTTACTGGCCACATGATCTGCACTACCAAACCATCTTCCACGTCTCTGCAGTTTGAGTTGGAAAGCAGCTAACCTCACCCTCCCATTTGTAGCCCACCCTTGGAGTGCAGTAATTCAGAGCTCTTTTTGTGTGGCTATGAAACAGCTCTTCTTCCATGTGCTCTGTGTGCTTACCACTGCTATGATAGTTGTGGCAAAGCACTTGGACCTACTCTCTTCTATGCTGTAAGCATGGTCTCCTGGAGCACAGGCTCTGCTGAGCCAAACTCCAACAACGTTAGTTTCAGAGCCACTTTGTGTCCCCAAACCCGGAAATGGAGGGGACCCATAGTCCTTCCATATTCAGCATCCTCCCTTCCTAAGGCCCTGTACTTGTTCTACAAAGGAAGGAGAGGGAGGGAACTAGTGCTAGTCCTGATTTCCCAAACACCAATGCATTACTCTGGTTATGAAAGATAAGGTAAACTAATTTGACAAAGGCATGGTATCTATGCACAGGAGAACATTTAGACACCCACAGGTAAAGCAGATTCGGGTTGAATCAGCATCACCCACATTTGAAGGTGCTATCTTGCTTCTTTCCTTTAACAAAGCTTCTGAAAAAGACACAAAAGTGTTCGATACTGAGTAGCTGACAACATCCTAAAAGTGTTTAGACTGTAGGAATGATTTGATGAATAATAAATCCCAGGGATTCAGAGCAGCTTTGAAAAGAGCATTTGTTTGGGAACTATCCTTGACACCCCCAGTTAATGTCTGCAGAGCCAACACAGTCCTACTTTGTAGTCCACAGATGATATGCTAAGACTGGTTGATAGCTATACTTTATCTTTTATCGCTGCAGCTCCCACATAAAAGATAGCACCAATCTTGTATATATTAAAGAAATAACAGATTTACTGTTTTGTTTTACTCTTAATTGTTAATTAAATCACAATGTGGTTGTGTTTATTAGTCATAATTACACCTTTTGGGCAAGAGCAAGTTCTGAAGTGGAACGTGTTTGCTAAATTTTTTTCTTTCCCATCTGCCTGAGGGGATGATATAATTAATGTAACAAAGCAAAAAGCAAGTGTAGGTGAATGAAGAAAGTAACTTTTTAGAGGAGGTTTTTCTATAGACAGACACACTCTTCTGATTGCAAAGCTAACAACCCCTAACACAGGAGTTTAAAGAGTCAAAGCTAATTCCAGAAGCTCAGGATTATAAACAATAGGTGAAATTCCCATTGCCTTCAAAGGAGCCAGGTTTTCACCCTGTTACCTTTCCACTGCATACACTAGATGAAAACTTACATATTAATTCTTTGAAACAATCAAAATACAATATTAATTTCACTATGAAACTCTCAAAGAGCCAGCCATGTTCCCCCTGCTGGTGTCCCATCTACGCACTGTGGGGAAAATCCAACCTCTGATCCGTGGGGGTTTAAAACTTCCCTGGGTTTCAGCAGGCTGCAGCACTGTTTCCCCCCTTGGCCTCTCTGGCATATTTCCGGAGTACTGACACGCAGTCTGCTACCTCTTCACAGAAATGGAGCCTTTCATCTCATCTGCCTTAGGGCCCCAAGTCCAATGATGACCTTCAAGCCCAGCAGTTTAACACACACCATCTCCCAGAATCCCACTGAAGGTGTGAGCCTTCTGGGTGCCAGTTTAATTCGCTCAGACAGCAACCTGTAAGTGCAGCATATAACTAGGCTTGGCAGAATTCAATTGATATATATCATTTTGATGAACAAGATCAATATTTATTTTTAAGCATTTTTTCAATTTTTATTGATTTAAATATTCATAGACACAGGAAATTGTGTGGGCTAGACAACAGAGGGTCAGACAATAATTATTTAATGACAGCAGCTCTTGAGATTCAAGTTAAACCTTATAACCATATAAACACAAATTGCCAACATCACATCAAAATATACAAAGTAAATATCCTTATATCAAACTCTGTTCGTTCTCAAGCAGCATTTTTCTTATTTTGCCTTTCTGTATATTTCAATTATCACTGATGGAAATATTTTTGTGGGTTTGCAATAGGTGTTTACTGGCAGAAATCTAATCCTTCAAAAACCTACAGATAACTCACACAGAGGCTGCCTACAGGATTCCAACACCACTACTTTTTTTACTTAACATATAAGGCACAAGAGAGTACAGACTATTTAGAAAACATTCTCATTAGCTGACCCTTCCTTTGGGAATCCATCTGTATTCAGGAAGATGATGTGTTCACTGCCTCATCAGGCCTCATCTTCTCACCATGAGAGGGTGGGAAAAGGCTGAAGAAGGAAGAGAAAAGAGCATCTTCTGTCCTTAAAATATTCCCACCCCTCTGGCAGGTGACCCCTTGAACAGCCTCCCTTGGTGTCCCAAGACCCCTAACAGCTGACTTCATTGCTAGGTGACCTCTCCTGTGATAAGTCAGTTCTCTTGTTTAGAGATATTCCATTTGAATAGGAGAACATTTGAAGTCAACGATCCTCATTTGTTATCTCTTTTGTCACCAGCTCTTGGAATTTCCATCCAACATAGAAACCAACAGGCAGCAGGAAGGCAAAGACTGGTCCCACAATCAAAATGGAGATTGCAGTTTGACTGATCTCATGCAGAATTCATAAATTGTTCAGACAGATTCCTCAAATCATCACAAACTTACAAACCATGAACATTTACACATTTTAAGTCTTGTATGTGTGTTCATATATGTTGTGATTTTCAAAGCAAACTAGGGGGTTTAGACATAGGATCACAGAATCATATTGCCATATTGGATCAGACTCAAGATCCATCTATTATGGTATTCTGTCTCTGACAGAGGCTAATACCAGATCTTTTAGGGGAAGGTGCAAGTATCCCATGGTTGTCACATGGGATAATATTAAATTGATACTGGATAAAATTGAAAGGGATATTAAATATAGTGAGCCTGATTCACCACTGCGCTGTTCTGATTTTGGGCCACAGATACTCCCCCTCCTATTCCAGTCATTACTGGAGCTCCTTTTGGCAGCTCTCCCAGCTGGTCCTACACCGTGGACCCTCCAATCCCCAGGTCAATTCCAACAGCCATTGTGCTAGTATCCTTTTCCTGATCTTCTGTACTCCCCAGACTACTCCCCCAATTTTGGGATTGGGATTTTGCTGGGAGATTCCTGGGGAAAGCCCTGGCTCTGAAAGAGAGGTAAACTTAGAAAGGCTGTGGGGATAAATCCTAGGGGAGGAGGGAATCTATGGTAGGAAGACATCCAAGAAAACAGAAGCAAAGAGTCTGAGAGGACAGACCTAAGCTGCTGGTGCAGGGTTCCTGGACTTGAATCCAGG
This sequence comes from Chelonia mydas, assembly GCF_015237465.2. Lineage (NCBI taxonomy): Eukaryota > Metazoa > Chordata > Testudines > Cheloniidae > Chelonia > Chelonia mydas. The sequence goes on along the minus strand of NC_057851.1, from coordinate 85,344,882 downwards.
TAGTGGAGAACGAGGGTTTCCCTACCAGCTATTGGGAAAGTGGTGTCAAGCCCCCTGGCATAAAGATGACCTGCCTCAGACAAGGGTGTAATGACCATGGAGCTGAGAGTTGGAGCTAAATACCAGATGTAGGATTGAGATTATTCATTTGACTTTGTGTCCACCTGGAAGGAGCGGGTGGGAGGGACTAAAACATAACCTGGCTGGAGGGCTGAGGTGTGAGAAGAGAGACCATCACAGGACCAGAGCAACTGTCAGAAGGGGATGCTATGCCATGCCCAGCTATGAGGGGGTTCTCCGACAGTAAATCCAGTCTTCCACTATCTTGAGATGTTATTAAAAAGAATAAGCCATTTTATGTGGTTTTGTTCAACTCCTCCATGAATGTTACTATATCGAACCAAGTCAAATAGAATGGGCCAAGTCTGCCTTCCCCTACATATGTGCACTTCTGCTCTGTTTCTTTTCAAGTTCCTCTCAGATCTCCCTGTCAACACATGGAGTCAGGGAATGTTTTGTAAAGCAGCTGTTTCAATTCCACTGAGAGTCAGCTGAATCCAATGACTTTGTAGAAATAATGAAAATGACTGATTCAAATGATCTCAGTAGTGTAAATATCCAAGTTAGAAACAGCTATTTAAATTCATGGTTTAGAACTGCTTACAGGAACAAAATCAAATGGGAGAGCCTCCATGTGATTTTTACCAAATTATTTCAATAGGAAAAAGAAGTGCATGTTGTGTAGTGTGCCAATGACTTGTCTGTGTTTGGGATTCAGCCTTTGGTGCATAACAGTCAGTGCAGGGGTAAGCTTAACCAGTGCAAATCATGGCTTTCCTTTTCTGTAACACAGCATTGCACCAGTATGTCTCAATTGATCCCTAAAGGCTAAATCAGGGTTAATCCCAGATATAGACAAAATCTGACTTTCCACTGGCACCATGAGTAGTGATTGACACCTGTTGATGGTAACCACCAAGTGAGAGTAAATTGCTACAAAATCAAATTTCTCTACTCCAGTGATAGGGGGGGTTTTGAGGTTTTTTTACATTTGCTTTTCACAAGTAAAAGACCGACAAACCAGCAAAGCACCTCTACTCAGAAAAGCACTTGAGCACTTAAATTGAATAGGGGCTTTAATGACCACACAAGGAGGAATAACACAACTACAGGGGAGAGGAGCAAATACAGAGCCAAAAGAGGGGAAAGGGGATAAAATCAAAGAAAGACAAGACTATAATTGGTGGAGTGGTCAAAACAGAGAGAGAGGTCAGAGAGAAATAGGGTGGGACATAAAACAGGGAAAACAAGGGGACACAATTACTTGCAATTGGGAATGGAAAAGTCTGAGATTTTCCTGGCTGATCCCTACATCCCTCCACCCACGTGTGGGTTGTTTTTCTTTTTTTTTCTTTTTCTTTTTTTTTTTTGGGGGGGGGTGTATTTTAACTACATGAAATGATTTAAATGATTTGTTTTTCTTTATTTTTAATCCTGATAATTCTGGGTCTCGAGCTGTCTTTGTAGCCTGCTTGGATGGAACCCCTCTCCCTATTCCGCCTCTAATCTATTTATTGTTGCTCTCATGGTTGCACTGCCAAAAGCCCTGGGATTTAGGAGGCAGTCCTGAATGCCTGAGGTTTCTCCCCAAAAGCCTTTGTCTCTGGCCAAAAATGAGGCTAGGCAGGGATGAGAAGAAGGAAGGGGGAAAAGGCAAGGGAAAGCAAAAATAAGGTTAAAGGAGCAAAGCTGAGAGAGGAGAAGAAGTGGCTGGAAAAAGAGTAAGAATGGGAAGGAAAGTGTTGGGGGGAGGACAAATGTAGAAAATAAAACCAAGTGGGTCAAAGGCAAGGAAGAGAAAAAGCACCAAGGGAGGCTGTCTGAGACAAGAAACTGGAGTGTCCTCTCCACATAGGGATCATCTCATGAGGGTGAAAAAGAAACTGTACTGTGCTAGTCTCAGTGATTTCTTCTAGTGTTTGACGCTGCCCAATTTGTGGACACACAGGAATCCTAAGGAGTGACATTCACAGATTGTACCCTAGTGGAGGATGGTTTGGGGGCAGCTCCCAACAACTACCTCAACTGTCTCTAAGCCTGGCAGTCTTGAGTATGATGAGCATCACCACGTCTACGTTAGGCAGACAGCATCTCCTTTTAACTTTTAAAATAGATTTTGGTGTTTGTTTTTAGGCAGACTGGAGTTTGCAACATGTAATCAGGTCAATGTCAAAGCTGAGTGGGACTTCATTCTCTGACCCTGTTTTATAAATTACACTAAACTCTGTCTTTCTCTTTTGTTTCCTTCCAGATTCCTGAGACAGGAATACTGACGACCAAGGTGAGGGGGCAGCAGACACCTCCCTATGGCCTTTCTAAATTGACATGGACATTCCCCAGTGCCCAATCTTCCTTCCTAGAATACCCCTTGTGTGACACAGAAATAGCTCCAGGTGAACTGGAGAGGATCTGGCTAGATTGATGATATATTTAAAGTTTTGCAAGAGACCACTTTATTAGGCAAACCCTTGTCTTAAGAGAGCTCTGGAGTAGCTGCCTTAATCTATTGAGCTCAGTTCTGCTCCCCCTTTATAAAAAGCCCACCCTTGTTAAGCAGCTGATTAGAGTGCTTGGCTACATCACGTTTTACTGCCCTGTGTTTGATGTACATCCTAGTGACAGCATTACTTGTTCAGGGAGCTGTGATCTACTTAGAAATGTTGGTTTCAAAGGTATAGTCCTGTGGGGCAGAGTTAATTTTCATAATGGCAACTTATAGTTAAGCTCTCTTTGTCCTGTTAGTATCATTTCCACAGGTTTCTGAAATACTTCATAATTCAGACCTGATCTCAGTCACTAGTGCTACAAGTTATTATTTTCTTCAACTCGGCTCTGTCACACAGGATCACAGCTTAAGCTTTTACTGTTACTTCCCCTCCCTGGCTTTGAGTCAAATTCTCTCCCCTTCTGTCAAACAGAGGAGTGGGTATTAGACTGACACAAGTAACAAAGCCTAGTGATTCCCAGTGTTAAACCTGCAACTCCTTTAGTTCTTATCTCAACAAGTTCTGATATTTATGGGTCTATTCATTAGAGCAGGAAGGGAGTGTGCATCCTTCAACAGTGTTGCTGATTTTCATTAGGTTAGAAGGTATAGTAAGTGCCACACACAATGCATTGTCTTTATCTGGGAAATACTGTACATTTTTAGCAATGGGTCTGTACCTAGGCTTTTACAAGTAAAGTGAAACTCACTTTTAAAAAAGTATGAGAAAAAAATAACCATAGTAATCATTTAAGCCTTTTTAATACACAAATATAGGTTTGGCAATGACAGTGAAAGTGGAAATTTGCCAAACAGGCAAAGTAATGCAGAACTCATTACACTTGAATGAAACAGATGAAATTTGAGGCTTCCTGAAGCATTTTTCCATTTAGTCAGTGAAACTGGACTGAATGGCCTCTCAAAGCATTAATGAAAACTGGGTTGGAGGGGACAAAAGGAGGAATTCTAACCAGCTAGCTTCACTAAGAATAATCAGGCTTGTACTTCTATGCATTTGTAATGAACTAGACTGCTACCTATATGTTCACTAGTTCCCAACTCCTTTTGGTATAGCTACACTTGAAAATCAAATATTCTTGTATTAAAGTCAATGATTACTTGTAACCTTAAAGTCAGCTAAAGTCAATAACTGTTGCAAATATTTGTCAAGAGATCTTTGGGGATATGGGGAAAGGAGTAGATTGGAAGAAGGGATGTTTCATATTCTATAAGTGCACTTGTTTTTTAAAAAAAATTATATTGTCACTTATGACCTCAATAAATCATTTTTAATATAAATTAAAAATTTTAAAGGAAAAATGTAAGGACAAAATTCAGCTAATTTTAAAACAGTAGCAGTCTCAGTGGTTACATGACAATATGCTTAACCATAGACAAAAAACTTCCTATCTTTCGACTGAATTCAAATCAGATCTGTCCTAGCTGCTTTACAAGAAATGTGCATTGTTTGCAAGTCCGGAAGAAAATTCTGGAGTTCATATTCTTCTCTCTAAAGTGTTTGGACACCATATAGAAGGATCCTGATGTTGAATGCAAGACTGTTTGTATATTCTACTCCAACCCCCGTTGGTCTTTAATAAATGATGAGCAGATTAAGCATAGAAAAGGCCTTCCCAACCTCAGTGCAAATACATATGCACAGCATTTAATCATCCTTCCAGCACTGATACTTCCAGAAATACCCCTATGATGACTTTCAATCCTGTTTCAGGCCCCGATTCAGCAAGGCACTTAAAGGATATTATTAACTTTAAGCAGCTGGTTAAGTGCTTGGTGCATTGGGGCCTGAATTATGGATATGAAGTAGAATACCTGAATCTGTCAATAGTGGGACAAGATCTTAAACCCTTTCTTTTAAAAGGGATAGTTCTGTTTCGACAGTCCTGAATTCTGATCCAAAAGAACACTTACATCATCACACTAATTGTTCCATGTATTCCAAAGTCAGGTGCATGACCCAAAATGTGCACTGTTCTCACAAACCTCTATTTTTTCATGTGTAAATTTTTGGTGGATGGGCACTGCAGCTAGTCAACCTGAACCTAGATCTCTAGATGTGAAAAAGTAGTCTTCGAATACAGCAAGCCTTTTAAAAGCCAGTAGTTTGAATTCTTTGGCTTTGTGTCTAGTAAGTATTTCAATACTTGGTCTTTCAATTAAGTTTCTTATGCTGCAGTCAGGAAGCTTGTTTCTTTCCTGACCTCACAAGCAGCCCTTGTAGCCCACAACTGTAGACAGGTAAATGAATTCGCTATGAAAGGCTGTTCTCCTGAAAAATTAGTGACTTGAATGAACTGGCAAGGTTCTTTTCTTGCAGATTTTTGGGATTGTAAAGGACCATTGGCACTGTATCAGACACCAAAATATAATTTGTATCTTAGCACCATAACAAGGTGGGGAAATTGTCCTTTGCATCTGCAGAACATTGTTTTGTTTTAAATTACTCATTGTAGGAAGTATTTATTAATGGACAATATTCACAATTAAATCTATTCTAACAGTTTTGTAATATAGCAAAATAACATTGAGTTGTGATCTCTGGTGTAATCAATATTCTACTTATTATTGAATGTTGTTTTTCAAAGAAATGTAAACATCTATACCATTTTCCCCAAGTTTTTCTACTTTGTTAAACCTTGTAACATCTATTAATGTGAAATGTTAAAAGAAACCCTGAAATAGATAAATGTACTAAGTAAACAGGCATTCTAAACTAGCTACTACAATAATACAGCATACTACAGGGGCTAGGAATGTACCGGAGGGAATACAAATTCTAATGTGAACCAGCAGAGAGAGATTTGCAGGTGCGCATAAAATAAGAACTAGAACATTTGCTCTAACATTTGCAATCTGGTCCTTCACCGAATGTGAGATGTGCAAATGTCTAAATTTCTTTCCCCAACCCTGTATTTCATTGTTGATCTTCTGGTTCTGGCCCAAATTAAAACTATATGTGTTTAAAATACCATGGATGTGGGGGGTCTTGTATTTCTAGTTTAACTGATAGAGAGTTGACTGTAAAATCTCACTTAAAGCCCATTCCCATGAGCTTTTTAGCCCAATTCTGCAGTTCCAAGAAGTTTGGGTTATTCAGTTATGGTTTGGATAAATATCTGGAGCTGAAGTCTGCTCTCGGTTGTAGTAGTGAAGTAACTTTATTTAAACAGGTGGAATTCGTCCAAATACATCATGGTGAGAACATAATTTAGCCCCTTAACCTCCACTTGTTCAGGTGTGCCATCCACTAGTGCATAATACAAAACAGAAAACTGTCTTTATTTTGCAGAACTCAAGCAGATGCAAGCAAAAATCACTCTTATATTTCAAAGTATATTACAACACTATGACAGGCTTTGAAGTGAGAGCTGATTTAATCTCCATCAGTCCTATTCCATATATTACTAGAACAAAGGCCACAGACTGTAAATGTTTCATGGTAATACAAAATATCTGTATTTTCCCGGTTTAAGCTTCTTTTATCTCATTTTCATAATGCAAAAATGATTGTTTTTTACAGATCTAACTATCTCCCTGTCTCAGAACATCTGTATGCTTTTCCTTTATGAGAATATCCCATATTTTCCTGATCCACAAAATAGTATCAGGGGACTCCTTCCTCCTCAAAAATCTCCCACAGAACACCCTAATGCTAAGAGGCTTGAGCGTAATTTTGTATTATGAAATGGATAGATCTTTTACTCCAACACAGCCAAAAGCACTACCAATGGACCACTTGCTAATTTCACCTTAGTTAAATTGACTATGAGGTTTAAAATCCTGAGCCAATATTCCTGTGTGTTGAGAAACTATCCCACTACATCTAGAAAAGGTATTTTTTCTAAATTCTCTGCAGCAATTGTATAGATTTATTTTTAATCAGGTGTCAGGTACCAATGAAACACTAATTTAGAATTATCATGGACTCAGTAAAGGCACTGGATTAATGGCGCATTACAACAATCTCTAATCCATTAACACTCCTTTGTCCTGTGACTGCCAAGGTGTTAACTGCCCACTTCACCTTGAATGGTCTCTTGCAACATGTGTTAACTCTTTATGCTTTGACAATCTGTTTCACCTTTTATTTAGCTGTGACCTTTCCCAGAGCTATAAAAAGAGCTCTGTAATCTCGAAATCTTGTCCAGATCTACATTACAAATTTATATTGTCATAACTACATCACTCAAGGGTGTGAAAAATCCACATTCCTGGGCGACAGTTATACCAATCTAACCCACAGTGTAGACAGTGGTATGTTGGTGGGAGAGCTTCTCCCATCATCATAGTTACTGCCTCTCAGGGCAGGTCTACACTACAACCCTGATCAACGCTCTGAGATTGATCCACCAGAGGTCAATTTAGTGGGTCTAGTGAAGACCTGCCAAATTGACAGCAGATCGCTCTACAATTGATCCCTGTACTCTACCCCCGATGAGAAGAGTAAGGTAAGTCGACGGGAGAGTTTCTCCCGTCGACCCCCCATGGTGTAGACCCCCACGGTAACTCGACCTAAGGTACATCGACTCCAGCTACGCGTAGCGTAGGGCAACTTGCCACCGTAGTATAGACATAGCCTCAGGGAGGTGGATTAACTACGCTCTCCTTTTGGCATCTTCACTAAAGTTCTACTGCAGCGCTGTACATGAAGACAAGCCCCTTGTCTGTTTGACCAACAAAAGCTGATCCAATAAAGACGTTACCTCACCCGCCATTGTATCTCTAATTTAGAATGTTTTCTTTTGCTGCTGCACAGACGGAAGAACAAGCTGCCCAATGCCAAATAATGTACCAAAGTTCTAGAGTAATCTCCTTATCTTGAGTCTTTTACCCCAGTTAATGTATTTAATTACATGTGTCTGCCACATAAAGTTTAATAAGTTCACTAATTGTTGGCCTTGAGTAAACCCTGCCTGGTATCAATTAATTGCAGAAAGCCCAGTGGCAAATATCTGGACATCCTTATTTATTAGGGAAATGCCTCCATAAGAAAGAGGCACAATCAATTTTGTCTTTGGCTCATTGATTCTGGAATTTGAGAGCATTCTGGAAAACTATTAAGCTGGCATGTTTGGGGCTCAGTTCCTCTGCTTAAGCTATATAACATTCACATGATAACCCATCAGGGCCTGATGATTTGACTGTAGGTGTCCATTTAATTACATTGTAGACCTCTCTTGCATCAGTGATTCTGTAAAATCTCTCATCTTGTTCCTTGGTAAGACTAGGTAAATTTTCATTTTCAATATTCTCTTATATATAAATAGATGTAAACAAAGCTTCAAACATCTTAGCTATGGCGTCTTGGTCAATAGTCATTATTGGATCTTTTTTGCAATTGTTTTTATTTTGTCTAGCTTACTTCAATTTATAATAATATCTGAGTTTTATGATTCTTTTACAATAAACTCTGTTAGCCAACAAAGCGCTGTCACTTATCTCTGAATAAAACTTAAAATTGCCCCAGGAGTAAGATCAATTTAAAAAAATCTATTTTTGTGATATTTTATTTTTGAAATAAATGTTTTCTTTCAACCTCTCCTTCTGTTTTGCCCAAAGGTTCTTGCAAGCAGTTTACTCCAAAGCACTGTGAGAGACACTCTGCATATGATATGGTTTTAAGATATGGGGGTGGGGGGCATACAAGATTTTTTAAGGTATTTAGTTGTGTAAAGATGCAGATAGGTGCTTATGAAAATCCCACCACATACCTGAGTGCTGAATATCCATTTCATTCTATAGTAGTTTGGTGCCTCTGCATCTTTAGGTGCCTAAACATCTTCCAAAAATCTGGCTCTTAAATACTTTTGAAAATTTTACTCTTCCCAATGTTCATTCATTGAAAAACAATCTGTAATCACATTTTTAAAGGTTTCTTTTAATTTTCATGTTTCTTGGGTTCACTACTGGTCCAGTCTCAGAATAATGCCATCTTTATGGTTGAACCATTTTATAGTAACTTTAACAAGAAAGGGCCTCTGAGAAGATGTGGCCATTACTGTATATGGTCATTTTCAACCTATTATTGATAGGAGGAAAGAGGAGGCAAACTCTTAAAGTTGGATTAGTTTTCCCTCCCAGAATGAAGAATGTTCACTTCCAAACATCATTTAGTTGGGGCCAGTACAGCACATCTAGCCATGCAAACTATTTGCTGTATCTGGTCCCCTACCATAAATATATCTTTAGATGGAAAGCCAGATCCCCACCCCTACCAGGTGATCTCTTTGCCTACATGGTCACCCTTTATTATACACTTACATGTTTTGTCTCGTGACAGCTTTGACTTCAAATTGTAATGATGTAGAAATCAATATAGAAACACTCTGTTTTTAAAGTTCTGGATGCATAAAATTCTCGCCTGCACCCACTCATAAGCTAACATTTTTCTTTCCCTTTTATAATGAGTCTGTTTAATTTCTGGCTGCATTTTCTTAAATTCAGACATTCAGGCCTCTAACGTTTAAGCTAAGAGGCTAACATTTATCTAAGTCTGGTTTTGTTCAGATGCCATAACCTCTTTTTCTTTGCAGTGTTGTTGTAGCCATGTTTGTCCCAGGATATTAGAAAGACACAGTGGGTGTGATGGGGTGTTCATCCCACACAAAACTAGAAGAGGTTAATGAGGCTGAGAAGGCACCAATTAACCAGATAGGTCAATGCTGAATGGAATTAGGTGGCTTACCTTACCCCTGAATGATGATGGAGCCCAGCTGAGAAGGAACAGGTGGGGCTAGAATGAAGCCAAGAAGCTGGCATCAGAAGGGGCTGAAGTGAGGGAGCCTGCAGCCACTTACTGGACATTAGACGGAAACCTAGGGTGAGAAGGTGTAGGAAAAGGCTCAGGGAAATGGCAGCAGGGTCTAAGGCAGTGCAGACCTTAGCTGCTGAGTAAAGGGCCCCTAAGCTGGAACCTGGAGTAGCGTGAGGATGTTCCCCTACCAGCCACGGGGGAAGTGGCAGAGTCTAGGCAGTGAATCGGATGATGATCTGGGACAGTTCCTATGGGACTTTGATACCCCTGGAAGGGGAAAACACACAGGCATCTGGCCGGAGGGTCAAGACATGAAGAGAGTGTATCCTGACTTGAGAGAGAGGCTATGGGGCATGCGAATGACCAATAGAAGGGGGCATCAGATGTAGAAGGAGCTAATTCCCAGAGCAGCTGGGAGGAGGTGCCCTACCAGTTAGTGAACCCTGTTACAGTGAGTGAGGTAATATCTGTTATTGGACCAACTTCTGTTGGTGAAAGAGACAATCTTCAAGCTACACAGAGTTCTTCAGGTCTGGAAAAGGTAATCAGAGTGTCACAGTTAAATACAAGGTGGAACAAATTGTTTTGCATGAGTAGTTGTCAAGGTTCCTTCCCCACTCTGAACTCTAGGGTACAGATGTGGGGACCCTCATGAAAGACCCCCTAAGCTTATTCTTACCAGCTTAGGTTAAAAACTTCCCCAAGGGACAAACTTTGCCTTGTCCTTGAACTGTATGCTGCCACCACCAAGTGTATTAAACAAAGAACAAGGAAAGAGCCCACTTGGAGACGTCTTTCCCCCAAAATATCCCCCCAAGCCCTATTCCCCCTTTCCTGGGGAAGGCTTGATAAAAATCCTCAGCAATTTGTACAGGTGAACACAGACCCAAACCCTTGGAACTTAAGAACAATGAAAAATCAATTAGGTTCTTAACAGAAGAATTTTAATTAAAGAAAAGGTAAAAGAATCACCTCTGTAAAATCAGGATGGTAAATACCTTACAGGGTAATCAGATTCAAAACACAGAGAATCCCTCTAGGCAAAACCTTAAGTTACAAAAAGACACAAAAATAGGAATATACCTTCCATTCAGCACAGCGTATTTTACCAGCCATTAAACAAAAGGAAATCTAACGCATTTCTAGCTAGATTACTTACTAACTAACAGAATTTCTGAGACTGCATTCCTGATCTGTTCCCGGCAAAAGCATCACACAGACAGACCCTTTGTCCCCCCCCCTCCTCAATTTGAAAGTATCTTGTCTCCTTATTGGTCATTTTGGTCAGGTGCCAGCAAGGTTATCTTAGCTTCTTAACCCTTTACAGGTGAAAGGGTTTTGCCTCTGGCCAGGAGGGATTTTATAGCACTGTATATTGAAAGGTGGTTACCCTTCCCTTTATTTTTATGACAGTAGTTAACACATATTGTAAGAGACCATTCAAAGTGAAGGCCTGTTAACAAATTTGAAGGCATAGGACAAAAAGGGGTGGGGAGGGGCTTTAGTGGTTTAAAGATTGTTGTAATAATGATAAATCCAGTGTCTTAATTAAGACTATGAATTTTAGTGTCTAGTGAAGGTATGAATTTAAGCTCCCAGGCTTGTCAAGGTCTGCAGAAGGATTTCAGAAAAACTGAGGACTATCCTGGGACAAACACAGCTACAACAGCACTGCAAACAATGAACAATGTTAATTTTTGCTGTCTGAAATGGAAACTCCACAACATAAAGAAAAAGGAATCAAAGCTTAACAGTGATGTGTACTTCCTGAGCAAATGAAAGAAACAAAACATCACCTCCAGAGGACTCATCATCTGTAACCATCTGACCACTACATACAACTCCAAATATGCTGATCTGCAGACCGACTGAAAAAAAAATGAGGAACCATCCCCTGCACCTCAGACACACCAAAAGGGAGCACCAAGAAATCATCACATACTCCCATTGACTGGAAGGAAAAAATCAGGAAGCCTACCTGCAAATCATTTAAGAAACCGAAAACAACTATTTTTTAAAAACTGATGACAGCGATGCAACACAAAAACAAAAAACTGAACCAACTTCACAACCCACAGAATACCACCTTTGGGGAAAAACATGACGTCAGTACTTGCTACATAGCCACTACACTACTCCCTGACATCACCAATTTATCAAGACTGCCCTAACTGGAACTGAATTATCTGTACTTTTCAAGAGATTGAACATATTTGATCATTACAGTGATTGTTTCACGAAAAACATTGCCAGCGAAATCCTTAACAAACATCACATCCATCACAATCTCTTCACCACTGAAAGGACAGCTATACAGTCCATGAAATCCAACCACCAGATAGTGATCAAACCAGCAGACAAAGGGGGTACCATTGTATGTCTCAACTGTGATGACTGCATTAACAAGACCAACCGACAACTCTCTGACACCAAGAACAACTTTGTGGATGAAACTAGGCAATCACTGTGCTCTTTTTTGTGAGAGTTCATTCAAATGATAAAAGACAAAAACACCATAACACCCATGGAAAAATACTTTATACAAAATTATTACTCCATATCTGGCCTCTCAGCCCTCATCCTCACAGGAAACCCACGTAACACCTGCAAAAGACGAGCCTGGGAGCTTAAATTTATAACTTTGCTAGACGATACAAATCATTACAAAGACACTGGATTTATGGCTTACTGCAACAATCTGTAACCACTAATTTGCTCCCCCACCACATACACACACATACTTTATGTTTTGTCCTATGCCTTCAAAAGTGTTAACAGGAACTTCACTTGCAATGGTCTCTTATAATCTGTATTAACCATTTATGCTAAACAATCTGTTCCACCTTCTATATAGCTGTAACACTCTGAGTACCTCTCCCAGACCTGAAGAGGAGCTCTGTGTGTAAGCAGAGTCAGGATGAGCTCTACCCTGACATCTGGTGGTGAGTTGTGGTGGGTTGTGGAAAAGAACTTCAGGGGCTGATCTCATTTTCATAGGCACACCCACCCCATCTAGATGGTCACTTTGGCTGCTGTAGGAGCCCCAGTTTCTCTGTTATTGGGGCAGGAAGAATAAACTGTTATTATCCTGATTATGTGAATCAAGGACAGTGGAACTGTACTTGGCCTTTTGTTATGATGGAGGGACTCATCATCAACTAAGCAGCTCTCGCTAGGCAAGGGTCATGGGCTCCAAAACCCAGTGAATGGAGAGAGGTTGGGGACAGGTATTAATACCTGGTGAGAGTCCTAAATGCTGATTAGATCTTCTCTCTACTGTGGAATAACAGCTAGTTTTGATTCTATTAGGTGTTTAGTTTCAGGCTGCTGAGCTGAATTCACTTTGGGTCAATGGTGTACCAGCACTGAGGCTCCCCTACCACAAGCTGAAATCACTAAAGAGCTAAAATTACTAAAAGCTGAAATCACTGAGTGCTGCATTAAGTAGCGGGGTGGGGACTGAAGATATATTGGGAGCAGCTCATGGGACGGCTGGTGGAACAGAGCAGTTTGTGGGACAGCTGGTGGGGCAATCAGCTTTGGACCACATAAGGTGCCCCTTAACCCCCTGCATTTTGACCCAGTCTGGGAGGTAAAACTCTGCAGATAAACTTTTGAACTCTGGGGCTGCACTGACCAGGGACAGAGACTTTTGGGTTGTTGGACTTTTGGGACTTTGGGTGACTTTTGGGTTGCTGGACTCAAGAACCAAAGGGAAAGGACATGGCCCAATTTGCTCGGGGTGGGTTTTTACTCATGGTTTGTGTTATAAATCCTGTTGGTGGTGTTTCCCCAACACAACACCACATTGTTTCTCTCTGTTATTAAAAGGCTTTTGCTACACTCAGACTCTGTGCTTGCGAGAGGGGAAGTATTGCCTCTTAGAGGCGTCCGGGGGTGGTGGTGGTATATATATGTGTCAGGTCACTGGGTGGGGGCTCGAGCCAGTTTTGCATTGTGTTATTGGAATGGAACCCCTAGATACTGAACCCGGCCCTTGTAGCTGCCAGCTCTGATGGGCAGAAGGGTTACATGTGTAACTTGAAAGCTTGTCTCTCTCACCAAGAGAAGTTGGTCCAATAAAATATATTACCTTGCCCACCTTGTCTCTTAATGACCCTTTTTTTCTCAAACTTACAGTTAATGTCATTGCTGTCTTTCTCTGTTTGGTGCTAAGACAATTATAGTATTCCTACATTTAGACCCACACATATTTTTAATGGTTTTGTTCCATAAAGTCTGAAATTCTCTTTCCTTCTCCTTTTGCCTCCCCAATTCCTATCCCATTCTGCCAATCCTTCACAGAAGATCCATCTCTCCTCTATGTGGTGGCGAAGGAGTATCCAGTCATGCCAGCAGTGGTCCACCAATATTGTAAACTGATCAGGAGTCCACTGTTCTCCTTGATTCTCAAAATGTGCTATTATTTCCTAGTCAAAACAGACATAAATAGGAGCCTCCTTTGACTCATCCAACACTATTTTTTTTATTTTAAAAAAAATCAAAATCCAAACAGAAAATGTAATGATCATGGTAAGTATTTAATAGTATAACTCCGTCCTGCCATGATGTAAAATTAATGAATTGAAAAATACCTCTAAATACTTTAATCAATAAGCTATTTAACCGGCACTCTAAGAAGTTGTCAAATGTGGAAATAGCTAGAACTCTCCCCATAGAGATCACCATCTCAAGCTTGGTGAAAAACATACTGCTGGGTATAATCAATTTAAATTAAAGCAATAAAAGCTATCATATTCCATCCCTCCAGAGTAGATGGTCTTACGTGTGTCCCCAGCCCTTATATTCTTTCCAGCTGATGAGAAAACACCTAACATTCTTGCTATCTTTACCTTGTACATATTTTGTTTCTCTATAATATAGTAAACCAGTCATGCACTAACACAACTTCTAATAACCAAATATAAACTGGAAACCTTCAGAGCTAAACATGTCCTAGAAACCCTTGATCTCTTTGATTACTCCCTCGGCCACCTCTTTTCTACTCATACGCCTCTTTCGCATTCTGTTCATCACCATATGTTCTCTTTGGAAGACGTCTGTTCTGGTTATGGGCCCTCTGGGACTTGACCTGCTGCCACACGAATGGCGATCTGCTAGTTTCATTTTCTCCTCCTGGTGCTCTGTCCTAAAGTGTAATTTCAACTCTTTTTAGGGAATGTTCACCCTCACCCACGAGTTTGATATTACAATAATGCGCAAGTGGGAAGTTCCAGCGGTGTTTTATATTGGCCTGGTTTAATACTTCATTGATTGTTCTTCTTAATGTGAGTGAGGCCAAATATTGAAAAAAAAAACCACTTTTTGTATGTGCACTTACAATACAGCATTTAATTCTCTGACTTGCAGTAAGATATACTTGTATTCACAGTAGTGCAGCCAGATAATCATATTTCTAAAACAAATGCTGTGTGCTTATATAACATATATGAGCTTCTTCTTTCTTCCCCCTGGTTCTCTTAGCGGGGTCTCCAGATAGTTATTTTTGCATTCCTCCTTTTTTTATCACAAATGGAGGTCCTTTCAGATTCGTATTGTTCCTTCTTATGCTATTCTCTATATAATGTATTCCTAGCTGGCAACCAATCTGAAGTCTCTTCTCTGCATCACTTTGTATATCCTTTAAGCCTGTCTCAATTTCACTCACTATCAGCAAGTTCTACTGCCTTTTTTATTATTCCCTGAAGGAGACTCGCATCTCAGCTTTCATTGATTTCATTTCAGATATAATTCTCTAATGTCTGCCTTTATGGCAGACACATTCCTATCCTTCTCCAAGGTTCTTTTTTTTTTCTTTTTTGTGAATAGAATGTTGACCCATAGGGAGTGTGGTGAAGTGTCCCGCTGCTTCTCTCTGGGGATTTGAAAAGAAACAATATCTTATTTTGATTACTATTATTTCACTAGCACACACTTGGTTTCGGGGTTCTCAGGAACTTATTCGTTGAGATTTCAAGTTCTGTAACAGACAGATTGTAGCCCACCCCACATAGCTGGACAGAGAGTGAAGGAGATTAAGACTCCCTCTACTGACAAGAGGTGCTACCCTGTTACTCCCTTCCTCTTCCACCTGGGAAAGTAATTTAAGGAATTGAGTCTTTTAGAGGCATAATTCCTTCCCTTGCCTGATCCGTATGTGGTGTAGCTATGTGCTGCCCCTTACTGTGGGCTAGAGGTAGAAGGACAACTTAGACCTAAGTAATTTTAAATTAACATATGGGAGACCTCCTTTATTAATTAGAAATTATCATGCAGGTGTCACTTGCACCTCAACTTTTTGGGACTTAGTGGGTTACAAAATCTAATAGAGAGCAGAGAGGAAAGTGGAGGTAAGGAGACAAAAATACTGTACAGGAGTCAGCTTCTTCTGGTGTCCCAATACCTTGCTGCTGGATTCTCTAGGCTCAAGGGAGGAAGAGGAAATGGGCCATTCTGTCTGTTTCTTCTGGGCCTTTTAGCAGTTCTCCTAATGGGTTCTTTGGGGAGAAAACCCCAAAACTCTGTAATAGTATCTAGAAAAATTCAAAATTTAACCAAGCAAAACATGTGGCTGTTTGGTTTTGTTTGGGGTATATTTGCTTGAGACATATTTGTGAGTGATCTAGTGCTAATGAAATCAAGGGACCATTAGCACTGACTTGATCCAGAGTGTGAACTGGCAGGTTCTGTACAAGATTCCCCACACTGCTGTGCTAAGCCTTGTCAGTCAAAATATGCAACACACTCCTGTTTCAGGATTAAGCCTCTTTTGCACAGACTCCAAACCATGCCAATATTGGTTTTGTGCACAAAACAAGAATAACTAGCATGAGACCATACTTATTTTCAGAAAAAGGTAAGATTCTAATCCAGCTCACTGGAGTGAAAACCCTAGTACTAACCCATGGTGTAACTTGCCCATGTTGTTTAAATAATTTTGATCACTCCTGGAGATGAAGGGAAATTGTTTTGCTTGAAAAAACAAAAGCAGTCCCTGCGTGAAATAAAACATACCAAATAGCCAATAACTCACTAGTTGCAGTTAACCCAGAAGTTTAGCAATGTGCTATAACAGCAAGAGGGAATTTATGTAACCTTTTAAGCAAAGAAACAACTCAGTGGATTTTGTATTTTCATAGTATTTTTGTAAAGTAAAAATCTCAAACAAATGGATCCTAGCTTTCAAAACTATATGTAACTGGTCCTCTTCAAGAAAATACATGATATATCAGATCCTAAACTGGTACAAGTCTACATAGCTAAATTGACTCTAATGGCAATATGCTGATTTACACTTCGGAGGGCCTGGCCCATCATTTTATCGACATCATAGCAAAGAAACTGTACTATTAAAGTCAGGTGCTGAAGTACTACATTCAGCCATCAGTCATTCAAGCCTGAAAACTTTAAAATGTGATACAACATGGTAGTAATTTCAAACAAAACAGAAAATTAGTGTAATTGTCACTGAAGCAAATCAGACTAAGGACCGAATAGCTAGGCAGCAGTTCTGCAGAAAAGGACCTAGTGGTTACAGTGGACGAGAAGCTGGATATGAGTCAACAGTGTGCCCTTGTTGCCAAAAAGGCCAATGGCATTTTGGGATGTATAAGTAGGGGCATTGCCAGCAGATCGAGGGACGTGATCATTCCCCTCTATTCGACATTGGTGAGGCCTCATCTTGAATACTGTGTCCAGTTTTGGGCCCCACGCTACAAGAAGGATGTGGAAAAATTGAAAAATGTCCAATAGAGGGCAACAAAAATGATTAGGGGACTGGAACACATGACTTATGAGGAGAGGCTGAGGGAACTGGGATTGTTTAGTCTGCGGAAGAGAAGAATGAGGGGGGATTTGATAGCTGCTTTCAACTACCTGAAAGGGGGTTCCAAAGAGGATGGCTCTAGACTGTTCTCAGTGGTAGCAGATGGCAGAACGAGGAGTAATGGTCTCAAGTTGCAGTGGAGGAGGTTTAGTTTGGCTATTAGGAAAAACTTTTTCACTAGGAGGGTGGTGAAACACTGGAATGCGTTACCTAGGGAGGTGGTGGAATCTCCTTCCTTAGAAGTTTTTAAGGTCAGGCTTGTCAAAGCCCTGGCTGGGATGATTTAGTTGGTGTTGGTCCTGCTTTGAGTAGGGGGTTGGACTAGATGACCTCCTGAGGTCCCTTCCAACCCTGATATTCTATGATTCTATGACATATTTTTCAAACAAAATAGATAATAAAGAATGAAATATACAAAATATGGCTACTAATATTTCAATATTACGGAGGAAGGGGTAGGAACTAAAGCTGAGTAAGGCCAGGTCTACACTACAGACTTATATCGGTATACCTACGTCACTCAGGGGCATGAAAAATCCACACACAGGAGCCCAGTGTAGGCAGCGCCATGTCAGCATATTCTCCTGTCAACATAGCTACCACCTCTTGCAGAGGTGGATTAACTATGCCAAAAGGAGAAGCTCTTCTGTCGGCAAAGGTGTGTCTTCACTTAAGCAATACAGCAGCACGTCTGCATCGATGTAACTGTGCTGATGCAGCATTTTAAGTATAGACCTGCCCTTACATTTTGCTGGTTAAAAGGAGAAGAAAAACCTTTTGATCTTTGAACACAGTGCTTCTTAGTGTCTGCTGCTGAGCTCTTATAAAGTGACTAGTTCTTAAAGCAATTACCAAAGGACTGACTTGTGACTTACGGTGTGATCTTTAGCTTCTACTGTTGCCAATTCCCAGAAATCAAAAATCATGAGTCAGACCATCATGATTGGTCCAAAAATCATTGTTAAAGACAAGGTGATGTCATTGTTTTGGTCTTTTTAATTTTTGAACTTCCCTCACCCATCGTTTGTGTGAGTGCACAGTTACTGTTGTGGACTCTGCCATGTTTGTAGAGTAAGGTGACTATGTCCTCTACTACAGGAGCTCTTGCTGGAAGACCCCAGTGAGATCAAATTACAGAGATTTGTACAAAATGCTGCCAGGGGGTGCAGAGCTCCCAGCTTCTCCTCAAGCACCAAAGCTTTAATTAATTATGTCTGTCCCCTCCCAACCCAGCAATTCATTATGCACATCTGTTCTGCCCCCATCCTGTCAGTCATCTGCCCCTTGTTCCTCCGCACACCTCTGCCCTTCCTGTGGCTGTGGGGACTCTTCACCCTCCTCATAGTCCTGGGGCTCCAGGGCTGGAAAAGGGAGGAAGGTGAAGCCATGAGGAGTTGACCAGTTGATTACAGGGAGTGAGGAGAAGAGGGAACACAATCATCCTCAGTAGCTAGACTCTTTCTGCTTCCTCCTGTGAAAATAGTATACACTTCTTTCCTCCCTCCCTCCCTTCCCTGGAGCGAAAAAGAATATTGTGGGGAGGGTGGGGGAAAGCTCTGCTTCCCTCCTGGAGAAGCTCTGATTGGCTGCTCTTCCCCAGGAGATGGGAAAGTGGGCAACCAATCCAAGGGCATTTATGCATAAGCAGGGCTCAAAATTGCTTGAGGTCTGTGCCTTTTTCTGTCTAGTTTCAGCAGGGGCTAAAATCCTGTTACTCTCAATTAAATCTAGAATTGTTAACACTGGGCTTCTATCTTCCAGAAAAATTTCTCAGCAGCTATGAACAGGAGACAAATGGCAGCATGGCCACCATGTGGATGGACTTGTGGAGGGTGGGCACCATAGTATATAGAGAATATTGTGGCAGGCCCTCCAACCACTTTTCCCAAGTTCTGCAGGGTTGAGACCATAATTTCCCCTGTGACCAAGGTGGATGCACACTCTGCCCCTTTTGCATGACTTCTAATCCCTTTACCAATACTTTGTATGTTGAATCATGGGGGAGATTTGCATTAGTTTCCTTGGAAGATGATATTTTGAATCTGGCCGTTCAGTTCTATGTACTCACATTCGTTTGTCTGCTTTCAGCATTAAGCCACGGAGTGAGGTTTAATAGGCACTTACTATAAAATAATCTCTAATATTAGGAAAAGTTATGGCTACATTTGAAACATATTTCAGTGCTCCCATTTCTGTAATCCTGCAGCTACACTAACCGAAGTGAGTACTTTCAATAAGATATTCTTATAGTGATTCTTGGAAGAGATGCAGCTATAAAAGGGTAATATTATTTGGGCCATTCAAAATTTACTCGTGATATCTCCTCAATATATTACAGAATTGGCTATGGCTGTAATACAACGAAGATATGATTTGAGTTTAAATGAGAAGAGTTGAACGGAGTAGTTTACTCCATTCCATCCCACACAGTGGCTTGGTAGGATCTCCTCTGAGTAAATCTCAGACAAGAGTGTTACCGTATAACATAAATGTAATGAATGATATGTTATGTAGCATCTTTCATCCCAAATCACTTCCATCACCTTTTGGGTGGAACACAGCAGCTATTTAACAATGCCTAAAGCAGTTTAAGATAGAAAATGAAGAATATCTTATGATTTGAAATTAAAGGGCTAGTTTGGTGGGTAGAACATAAACACCAGATATTGCCCCGGCCAACATCCTTACACTTTCATGGGATATTTAAGGACCACAAGGACATTGTTTTTACATGAATGATTCACTTTCATAAGCTAAATGTTTTCCCTGTTCAGCTAAACAACAGGGCTTTATTTTTGACTGTGCTGCTCTTGCTGTACACCAGAATAGCTCCACTAAAGTCAGTGGAGTTCCACCAGCACAAAACTGGTGTAGAAGTGGAGAAGAAGGCCAACAGTGTTTTGAACATTGGTTCAATACTGTCTCTGAGGGAATATCACCTAATGAACTACAAAGCCCACTTTCTGTAACCCTTTGGGTCACATCCTCAGATGGGTACGTGAGCAAATTCATATCATCAGACCTGACCCTCCATGTTTCTATGGTGGTGTTCTATGCAGATACTGATCAGATGCAAACTTTCTTAGCTTGTGAAAGCTGATGAGATCACAGCCTAAGAGGGTCTGGCTGCAGGTCATCAATAAATACTGTTTACACTGATTACATAATCATTAGGTTTAGTATCACTTTCATAATCATGACTATACTGGAACTCAATAACTTCATCATATGTTTTCAGAAAAAAGTGTGTCCAGTTGTGTGGTCATCTGCATATGCAATTACAGCAACTGGGTAAGGTACATGTGGTACGCATCTTTTTTTCTGTAAACGTAGGCCTTGGCATCCTTCACAAAACACTTAATATAATCCTTGATGAAGGCACCATAAATTGAAAATGAGATTGAACAGACAAATTCTGTTCATTATTAGGTTAGATTTGCTTTTGACAAGTTTCACTGTTATGGTAGATCTCTACCCTCGTGTAAACCTTATGAAGATCTATGTACTCATCTGATTTTATCCAACAGGAATATTACTGGGAAGACCTGAAATTGATGCACTCCTTTGACAGAGACTGAGTGGCTTCATAGAGGGTTTGGTTTCTCTGGTGCTGCAAGACAAATGACAGGATTTTGTTTTCACTTGCATGTTCTTTTTTTATTTTTTGTGATGGAAATTAATGGTGGAAAAGCAAAAAACAAAAACAAAAAACCACCAAAAAAATGTATACTTCCTGAGCTGAATTCTCTGCTTGTGTGAACTGATGCCGCTCCAGCCATTTGGCCCTTTGTTTTTAGGTAGCAATTATATTCCATGAAGCTCTGTGTAAATATGTTCATACTTTTTTTTTTCTTTTTGCCATAAAGACAATATTAAGCTGACTTAGGGCAAGGTACCACTCCATGGCAACCTAAATGGGATGTGTAAATAAAACATGATTCTGAATCTTATACAGTCTTTACTTTTTATGTTTGAGGGTCATTATTATGTTTTATGGATAATTGGTGTATTAAAACACATTTATGTTGTCTTACTGTGAAGATAAAAATATCTGCTGCTGTTGAACCATTTTCATATATTTGTTATGATACTGCTCTTGGTTTCCTCTAAACTTGGTACAAGTGTGTAAGCTAACTGAGGCTATTGCATTCTTACTGTATTTTGACCGTACCATGTCAGTACAAATAAATGTGAGAAGGAGGGAAGGAAAGACAGGGTTTTATTGAGATGAGATTTAGGGTGCAAAAAATTACTTCAAAAGCAAGAGAAAGAGATCTAGATTAAACAAAAGAATGCACTTGTAAGAGTCCTCCCACCCCCATTTTAACCGTGGTTTCTCCTAGGGAAGGGTACTGAGAAGGACAATATTGGAGGAGTGGATTTAGCAGGCTTTATTAGAGAAGCAGTCTTAGTAGTCATGCTTCCCTTGCGTCCAGGTTTGCTTGTGAAAGTAACAGCACAGCATGTACAGCCCTGTAATAGGTTTCAAAGGCTCCATTGTTTATGACTCACCTGAGAAAGGATGATCAGCTTCTGAAGGGAACCACAAAATGAAAATTGTAATGGGGTGGCCTGTACCATTTTAAAAATTGTAATGGGGTGGCCTGTACCACTTCTCCTCTTTGTTACTATCTGCCATGAGAGTGGATTAATGTGAGCTTATTTTCTACTCTTGTTGCAATCTTTGCTATGATAATAAAGTATCAGAATTTGAATGTCTAGTATGTCCTTGGAGTATGGTAGCATTTGACGTTTTCAGGTTTAGTACTTAGCCATTCCTTGCCTTCCTCAGAAATGGGTAAAGCTGTAAATAGGAAGGAATAGTATGACTAGCCAACCAAAATAAAGAATATTATAAATGTCAACGTAATTTACCACTACCATTCTTAACATATTGTATTCTAGGCATTAAATTATGATACTTCATTTCCTTCACAAAGTCTGTTACAAGAAAATAGCACAGTTTTTCTTGACAAAGATGATGCTGATGCTAGCAACTAGAGGAAAATCAACCCACTTTCCTTACAATCAACAGATTGTAATCGTATAGTCTTTTTCGGATGCAGTGCTGGAGAACAGCTTCCATTTCCTTTGTACGCTAGCTGTTCCAGATGTGGAGCACAGCTGAATCATATCTAAGTCATACAAAACCATCCAAAACTAAAGACCTGGGGCTGAAAATCCTGATAAAACAAAGTCTGTAGCACTGTAGCGGGGTGGCTACCCCACTCCTAAAATAAGAGGAGCAAAAGCAGCAAAGCTAGGCTGATTGAGGAAGCAGCCACAGCTGTGGACAGCTCAATCAGGGCCCAGCTGACCCTGATAAAAGGGCTGTGGGCCAGGAGCTCTAAGAGTCTCTCTCTAGCTCTTGAGAGAGAAGGACCTGGCTGCCTGGGAGAGAAGGGTACTTGAGACTGAGCAGTGTTGGGAAAAGGGAGGAAGAGCTGGGGTGCTCCAGCCTGGTAAACCCCCAGGCTGCAGGCCTTGGTGAAGGCCTACACAGGTACTAGGGTTGCAGAGGTGCAGCCCGGGGTTAGGCAGAGGCAGCTGGTCCAACCTCCTTGCCAATGATGAGTGGCCATGACAGACTGCAGTTTGCCCCAGTGAGTGGGGGCTAGATGATGACTGGCAGTAGCCACTGAGGCAAGGTGGGTGAGAGGGTTTGGGGTTCCCCTGGGAGGGGAGACCCAGAGCGTGGTGGGGTACTGCTGGGACAGCACCCCAAGGTAAAGGGCACTGGGGTCTGGGAGGGACACAGGGCCAGCAACAGGTGAGATACTGGCCAGTAGGAGGTCCTCTGTATGCTGGAGAGCTAATTCCCAAGATGACCAGCAGGAGGCGCTGCGGCAGTGAGCCTTCGCTTCGCTACAGGCACTTCATTTTAATATTGCAGGGGGTGTTTAGTTTTCATTTGTTTGTTTGTCTCACACACCATCAGAATGGAAAGTTTAATGTAACTGCAGCATCCCAAGGAGAAATGTAGAAATGATATTTGTCAAGCCCGCACAAAACTGCTGCAGAGAACTTGTGTAGGTTCCCATTAACTTGGTGGTGATATTTGCCATAAACTGGATTGAATCCAAACTGATACTTATAGTTTTAATGACAAAATGCTAACCACTCCGTAAAGCTTGCGCAAAAGCATGATTGCCTAAAACATTTTGTTTTCATCACACCAGATGGACCAGCTAGATGTCTCTGGACAAACCTTTTTATTACTTGATCTAATCTGTGTACGCGTTCCACGTTCATTGCTGTGCTGCCTGAGCAGTCCAAAATGGTTTGGGACAGATTTTTCTTACAATAGAGGTGTTTATTGACACACAGGACTAGGAAAAGCCTTTAAAAACAGTGTATGGTTACAAAAGAGAGGCATATTGCAGATAGGGTGTGGATCACTGAAGTTCCCACTTTGACATTCTCCTGAAAAGAGAAAATCTCAGTGTTGGCATGCTATGATTTTAGACCAGGGATCGGCAACCCTTGGCACACAGCCCATCAGGGAAATCCGCTGGTGGGCCAGGGCGGTTTGTTTACCTGCAGCGTCCGCAGGTCAGCAAAACTTAAGTCGCTCAGGGGTGTGAATATTCCATCCCCCTCAGCGACATAAGTTACACTAGCAAAAGCGCTAGTGTGCACAGTGCTACGTTGGCAGGAGAGTGTCTCCTGCTGACATAGTTTCTGCTGCTTGTGGTGGGGGGTTATGCCAATGGGAGAGCTTTCTTCTGTCGGCATAGTGTCTTCACCACGTGCTGCAGTAGCACATGTCCTTAGACTGAGTAGTACCTTACTGTGTGGTTGATCACACATTTAATGACAAAACTCCCATGGGTGCAGAATCCGAGCTTGTGTGAGGAGACCCAATGGGACTATTTACAGAATAAGACACCACTCAACCTGAGTATGGCTGGCAAAACTGGATCTTCAAGGATTTTTGGGATCTACAATTGTCTTTATTTACACATTTAGTTTTGTAAAGTATTTTAGTTCCTTAAGTAGGATGGTGGTCAACAAAAAGTAGCAGGTATGGGTAGGAAGAAGCATGAATATGGGAAGGAGTTCCAGCTCTATCATATTTTCTCCTTGATCCCAAGCCTTGTGGAAGAAGGTCCAGGGAAGACATTTACTTTCTGGAACATCTGCCCATCCTCAAACCTGCAGGAATACTGAAGTTAATGTTGATCTGCCACTGCTTACCTACATGGGTTCCCCTACAACAAGGTTCAATGTTCATACGTGAAGAGCTTTTCAGAGGTCATAGCCTCCAGGAACATTCATTTGAACATGTCTTATTCAGAGTATATTATATATTGATATATATATTATATATGAGTATAAAAAGCAGTGTGAAAGCACAGGGGCCATGTGACATTCTCCTCAGGGCATACCTGGAACTGTAAGACACTGTGTTAACCAACTGCCTTAGCAAGAGTGAACTTTGCTGGAGATTACACTATGTGTCAGCTCCTTGGCACACCAGTCTATCTGCTTCACCAGCAAACTCCTCAAGACGCAGGAGTAACAATCTCTGAACCCCTGTTCCCCAGATATGTCTCTTTGCAGTGTCCAGTCCTTCTCACTGGACACTCAGAGAAATAATTAGGTTCACTTCTTCCAAAGAGACAATGCACACTGCAGCCTGTTGGGTTAAACTGAGGACTTGCACGTAATTCAATATAATAGCACTGAGATGGTTTATAGTAAAACAAAACAAAAAAAAGTTTATTAACAAAGAACATAAATGTAAGTGACACTAAGCAGAGATAGCAGAAACAAAGTGGTTACAAACAAACAAAATAAAACACACTTTCCAGTGTCTACGACTTAACTTTAGCAAGATTTGCCTAAACAGCTTTCTCACTTACGTCAAGACACCAGCACCTACAGCCCAATATTCACAGAATATGGGTGCTGTCCCCTAAATGATGGATAACTATGGGTGTCTCTCTCCTTATTTTTATAGTCCAGTAAACCTTTGAAATGTGTTCTTTGCAAAGTAAACCTGCACAAAGTTCCTCTCCCCTGCTGGGAAGTAGAGGCCATGCTGTCTTCGTCATCCTCTGGTCAATTTGCCTTTTTGATTACCTTAATCACTTTGTTTACCTTGGATATAAATGTACTTCCACTGTCTCTGGCCACACCTTGCTCAAATTACATTGGAGATACAGGCAAACAGATGAAACAACATTCCTTTGTTAATAGATTTGTCTATCTGCTCTACTCAGATTGTTTGGTTGGAACATATTTTAAGAACATATTTTGAGCACACATACATAATGCTTTATACAATGACCATACATTCATCATGCAATAATCTTAATGATCAGTGTGTCTGTACTTTTTATATGATACCTTACAAGATACTGTTTGGCTAAATATACTTAGTCCTGCCATGAATGTAGGGGCTTGAACTAGATGACCTCTCAAGGTCCCTTCCAGTCTTACAATTCAATGACTCTATATTCTGACAACAGAATATGCACTGTGCTGGGTGTGCCCTTTTCCAGTTGGCGTAAAAGGCTCTTAGGATCAGAGTCCAGTACAGATGATCTTGGCATTTAACCTGCTCCATTCAACCATGAGGGAAGAGGGGAGGGTAAATGTAGCTTGTCCAAGGGAATGATCAACTCTAAATCCTCTGAATCCAAATTCATCATTTTAATGGACTGTAGGAAGAAATATCCTATGCTGGTAGGGGGCAGTTTGTCTCCTAGTTTGTTAGGGTGATTTAGTATCCTTTGGTGTGAAAGTAAAACTGTAAAAAAATATTATTCATTACTATTATTACATTCAATGCTATCACATTTTCCTTTCCCAAAGAGCATAGTAATGGTTATGCTGGTATTTCTTTCACTAATCTGCCCTCTTTTGGGGGCTACAAATGGAGAACTACAGAATTTGGGAAACTCGGGAATTAATGTATAAACACTTTTTTTCTCTCTCTCTCTCAGCTCTAGAGAGGGCTGCAAAGACATCTTTCATCTTTCTTAATATACTTTGATTAATTCTGTGCCATACTCCTTTATATTTAATCTTCCTATTTGTGCATAACAGTAGGATGCAATTTGTAATGTTCTTTGTATATGACAAGAGTAGAGTTTCGGAGCAATGAACCACTCATAGCTCCTTTTTTAAAAAGGGGAAGGGGCAGAAATTGTTTTTGTTTTGTTTTTTGTTTTTCCTCCTCCCTCCCCTTATCCCCTCTTTTTTTTTTCTTCTTTCTTTCTTTCTCTTCTACTATTGCCTACTGTTGTACATAGTCCTTGGTATGTTCCTACAGCAGAAATGTTTATATGTGGTAATTGTGTTTCTGAAGTCAGTGTATATCATTTTCTGCTTAAGATGCAGAGAGGATCTGGGAGATAAGTAGTCATAAATGGATATTTCATTTCTTTTATTTGAAATCCTGATAGGCTCTTCTTTTTGACAACCTTGCTAATGGCTTTTTGGGTGCAGGGGAAAAAAAACCCTTACTTTTAATATCATCCGTACCTACTGAAGGTTGACATAATTTGCAGTTTTTCAGCCTGCAATGTACTGTGCTGCTTACAATAGCATTGTGATATTTTAAAATGTTACCCCTGACGAATTTTGGATGAACATTTTTAAAATGTTTTTTGTTTTGCTGACATGAAAGGATGGGAGAGGAATTACAGGAGGGTGAGGATGGAGGGATTGAGGACAGAGGATATGTTTATATAACTTTTCTTCTCATTGAGGTCAGATTTTCCTTCACCTCTTCATAGTAGATGCTGGAAGGAGGTACGTGAGAAGGGCTTCTTCATCTGGATAACCTAGTTAAAGGTGTGGTTAAAGTAGATTGAAGAAGAGAGAAGGAGTTTGCAGCATCAACCAAGCGGGAAGGGAAGCTGTGAAGAAGTGCTGTTAATTTTAGCCCAGGAAAGGAAGAGGAGCTCTCCTCCTTTAAGAAGAAATTAACACTCCCATTTCCCTTTACTTAACCCTCTTGCTATCAGTGAAGGCACCAGACTATAACATTTCTTTTTTTGTCTTTGAGTTGGCGGGCACTACTGAGGAAAGACAGAACAATTAAATGAATCCAACCCACTAGACTAATTTACAGTTACAATAGGAATTCTCACCCAAATACGGGATATCAAGTAAGATGATTTATAGTACAGTATTTTGCTTGTCTATCAACAATGGCCTGGATACACAATACTGGGGGTTTGTATGGGGAGAGCAACATGACAGTTGAAGTGACAATAGTAGTCAGAGTTCTCCGCTATTTGAAGCATTTCGTTGGGGATTTAGATTCTATTTCTGACTCTGCCATTGCACTGTCTGATGCTAGTCATGTCACTTTAATTCTCTGTGCCTCAATTTTCCTTTCCTCAGCAGGAGATAATAGCTATCCACCTTCATAAACCACATTGAGATCCTCAGATGAAAACAGCTGTACAATTATAGATTATTATTATTATTATTATAAATTTAGACTATTGGTTCTGTTTACCAATATTAATACAAAAGCACATTTTTAAAGACAGCAGTGAAACGAAACTTGTGAAACAATTGAATTTGGCCCCTAATGAATCAGTAGCCAATTTGTTTCTAGTGTTTGATTTATTGTTCCAGTGATACAGGGCTCCTTGGGAGGAGTCTAACCTTTTTTTTTCTGTAATGATTTTAGACAACTTGGGGAAATGACAACGGACTGCACTCTTATACAATACTGTTTGCTGTTTTTTTTTTTTTTCCAATCGCATCAGTGGTCAGTTTTTCCTCTCTGCTCCCTGCCATCTTTGTAGTAAATAACACCAAGTCAGATCCCTAACTACCACCTTTTACCCCTCTACAATTTTGTTTTTGAAAGATATAAAGGTTTCTGTAACGAATTGTGGGCCAGTTTCTGACTCTCTACTCATGCTCTTGAAACAAAAGGGGATACTGATGGAATAAGGTACTGCACAATGAAAGAATGAGTGGAAGAACTGGGTTCTAGGGATAGGATTTTCAAAAATGTACAGTGCTGGCCTAAGGCTGCTCTCTTTGCAGTCAACAGTAAAATTCCCTCTGACATAAAAAGAAGCACAGTTAGGCCATTGCTGAGCATTCTAATCCCACCCTATATGTTTACTAGCAATAAGTCAAATGTATTAAAAAACAAAACAAACAAACAAACAAAAAACATGTCCCCAAACATTTTTCCAGACTTTTTAAAACAGTGAATGGTGCCATTGTGGTTTAAAGTATCATTCCTGCGCTTACTATGACACAAAATAGCAATTCTTCATATGACAATGCAGTACCACAAACCTGGGGTTGTTTTTTTTTTTTTGCTGAAAAATTCTGATTCATCAAATCCAGAACTGTATGGTAAAGGATTGGTTTTGACCAATTTTTTAATTTGAAAAAAGGTTTGAAATTGAAACGTTTCATTTCAACATTTTCTGAATGGAAAAAAAATCCGTTTGGGGGGTTGTTTTTAAATTTCAGCTAATTATGGTCAAACACTAAAAAATATAAATGTAGGCTAAGCATTTCAAAATCATCAAAACAAAGCATTTCCACTCATCTCAACTTTTTTTTTTTTTTTTAATTTTCAGTTCATAGAAATGTAAAAGATTTTGACTTCTCAGCCCAATTTGGGATGACAAAAATGCTTTTAAATTGAAAATTTTCATGGGAGGAGGAAAAACTGATCCTATCCAACTATAATGTTATGCATGAGAATCTACTGCAACACCACAGCTATCCTTGTGACTTATGCTGACTTTTAAACGGCAATCCACTGCACTTAAATAGGCAGGCATTCTGACCACAGCTACTTAGTATGTCTAAAATTCTTGGGAGATATGGAACCAGTGGTCTCAGTGGGTAATGGATACTAGATATTTTGATTATGTTTAGTACTCTAGGCCTGTGAGTTCTCCCAAGTTCTCACCTATCATTATGAATGACAACATAGTTATGAAATGGTCTCCTTGATTCTAACGTGGAGTGAGCATCACCTCTATCACTGACTGGGGAAAGATGGCTTTAGCGATTGAAAAGTTGACTTGCTCTTTAAAATACTGTATAAAAAATTCTAGAATCTGCTGGCTCTCCTCCCCTCCCCCCCTACAGCCCCAAAACATGGAGCAAAATCAGTAAATCTCAGGCCTTTTGTTTCTCTTGCACTTTGGATGACACCCAGTATCACATCACAAGTTTTTCTATCACGCATGCTAAACCCCAGTGTATTCCAGTGAACCTTTTGTCGTCTCTCTTTTTTTTAACATGCTGATCATCAGAACAAATTGATTTTTGTTTCTTGGATGGCTAAAATCCTCCCAACACTTTCTTCAGCACCAGTGCTGAATAAATCATTGTAATGCTCCCCTGAAGTGAATTGAAAATTAATTTACACAGCCAAGATGATCCTCCTAATAACAGGGTACATGGAATGGGGAAATTGGAAATCATTACCCAGCAAACATTATCTGCATTATTTTTGTAGCTGCTTTAGATTGCATTGTAATAGAAAATTAGGAGACCGGCTGTGAAGAAGTTTAAGAGGGTCCCCTGAAGAGCTTCTGCTTCAAAATTGATTCTTTAAGAAAGCATTAAAAAGCTATTGGAATTGATTGTCTGCTAATATAAAGGAAAAACTCTTTGCCACCATTTGAGTTAAAAAAGAGCATCTTCATTCATGCATGTTATTAAAACTACTGGCCTGAAAGCCCCTGTAGAAAGCTAAAGGATATGGATGAGATATTAAAACGGCAATCTTTACCTTATCTGGGATTTAAAGTTAATATGTCGCTTTTATTAATTTAGCAGGAACCATTAGTTAGGATGTCAAAGAGTGGATTTACAATTAAAATGCCATAGAACAGAAGTGTCTTTAATAAACAATGGACCAGGAATTCTTCATTAATCTTCCAAGCATGAGGTACACCCCTGCAAAGAATAAATCCTGAATTTACAATTTTCTTTATTGCTAAGTTTGCCATGCAGCAGCAATAAAAGTCATAGCTGATAACACCCATGATCAGCTCTAGCAGCTTCCAGTGAAATGGGGTAATGGCCAATCAGATTGCCAGCAATCGGCAAGATGGGAAACAACGTTCCCTGGATTAAAGGGAAGTCAGATGAATGACCTTTAGAAGATGTCACCGTATTTAACGTGTGCTATTGTTTTTAAAATAAATATAGAAATGTAATTTTGTTTCCTGACACTAACCTATTTAAAGCTTGTTATGTCTTTCTGCTTTCAAACACATTTGGAACAAAATTGCCTTGTCTCTTTTAATTTGTGATAAAGGGGAATATTTAAGAGCAATGAATAACGAGCAGGAAGAACAATAGTGACCCTATTTTTAATAATATTTTAGCAGCTTTCATACTTTAAAAAAATTACTGAACACAGCAATTTAGCTGCATATGTCTTTTCAAAACTTTTTTAAATTGAGAGAGATGGTGGGTGTGGGATTGTTGATGGAGAAATTTCCCTAAGATAATTAATGAGGTGAAATCTACTTAGGTAGTACTGCAACAGGCTACAAGTTGATGAAACTTCATGTTAATTGCAGATGTGGGCAGAGCGGGGATGGAAAAACAAGAGCAACAGACTAGATGAGCAGACAATATGGAGAAAAAAGCAATAGCTCTGGCAGTGAAATGACAAGCCAACAGTAGTGCTGGGGCACCCCGTTGATAAGAGGAGCCAGTGTTTGTTTGTTTTGGATTTTAAATGCCAATGAATGAGAAAATAATCAAATGAAATAAAAAAGGGAAAGACACAGGATGAACTAGCTAAAATCGGAGGGAAGGAGGAAGAATCAGGGCAGATATTGTTCATCAGCATACGGTAACAATGGCAGCATGTATACTTCTCAGACATGGTATTAACCCATACCATATATGTGGGAGCAGGCACTACTCTACAGTTCTTTCCTCCTCTGAGCAGTAGTAACTCTTCCACTGAGTAGAGCCAAAGAGGGAAACAAGGAGGCTAAGAGGGCATATAGAGGGTGAAAGCATCTGTAACTTCAGCTGAAGTCAGTGGGAACTGTTGGTGCTCAGCACTTCTGAACATATGGTCCCATATAAATGGAGAGTGAAAAAAGGGGTATAATGAAATGCTGTGTGACTGAACTGATATGTTTAGAACATGGCATAGTAGTTACTAGGACTGGTTACAATTCAGAATTTCCATCCCGCAGGAAATTCTGAGATTTCAAAACTTGGTTTCATCCTGAAGTGGGACAAAAAGTCAGTCTTGGAATTTTTCATAAATGAAATATTTATTTAATTTTTACCTTAATGAAATGTTTCATTTCAATAGCTGAAATGAAATTTTTCAACCTTTATATAATCATTTTGATGATTTTGTCAAAATCTGTTTCTTACTTCTCAGAAAGGAGAACTACAGCTTATAGGAGCTGAGGAAACGGTATGTTATAAGGAGGGTTTTGAAGGAAGAGGTATATATTGAGGCCTAATAGAGACAGGGAAAGCCTTCTATACCTAAAGTGGCCAAAAAAGAAACTGCCCATCCTGAATCTTAAATGGCCAAGGACTATGTGCAGGAGCTGTGTTATCCCCTACAACATTATAAATCCTGCTCTTTTGGCAGGACCAGAGGCAGATACAGCCAGTTCTGAACATTCTTAAAATGTAACAACATAGCTGCTCACCCGCAAGCACTTAATCTAAGTGGTTTTTTCCAGTGCTGAGGTGACTGTCACTGATGGAAGGATTCAGCAATTAGGACTAATGTTAAAAAACTGACATTCATTCATGAGCAAATACATGTTACCTGCAGGCTACACCTTGAGGTGGGCTTGCCATTCACAAATGTGGAGTAGGAGGACAATGAAGAAAAGGCAGAAGGACACTTCTGTCACCCGTGATAGTTACAAATTAAAAATAGTAGCTAAGCATCTGGCCACCAGTTTGTTGTAGTATTCGCTGCGTAAATATGGATAGGGAGACCAAATTGCTGGGTTTGTTTTGTTTTTAAATTCTTAACCTGTTATATTTCCTGTTTAAAAAAATAAAAACCACACCTGCACTGTAGATGTTATAAACATGGAGGGGCAGTAAATCAAGTAGCTTTTGAGTAAAAAGAAACTGGGTCGTGTTATACCGTTAACAGGTATTTATTATACTGTAACACCTACAGTCCCCAACCACGAATGAGGCTCTGGTATGCTAGGCACAGAATGCACTGTGAGAAACAGGTCCTGCCCCAAACACTTACATTGTGAAAAGACAAAACTTCTCTTCTTCCATCCTTGGTTTTATCATTCCCATTTTACAGATGGGGAACTGATTCAAAGACATTAAATGACTTGCCCAGGGACATGCATTAAGTCTGTCACAGAGCTGTGTTTTAAATCCAGATCCGTTGACTTCCAGCTCTCCAGTGTATTAACCACAAGACCATTCTTTCTCTCCTTACATATACCATTCTTTCTCTCCTTACATGTACAGCTCCCTTTACCATACATCCTCAGCAGGTGTGCTATAAATTTACACTAGCAGGTTCACTTTGGACAATGCTGTAATTCTGTGATGGTCCTGTATTTAATGTTGAAAAGTTTATTAAACTGATGGTCACACGTATGTCCAAGTTCTAGGGCACCATAAGAAGATCATTGTGAGAGGGTTTAGGGACACTACCTGGTCCCTTGTGAACAAATGGTAAATTCTGGATCAGCTTTCCCCTGCAAGCAAGGGGATGCTGCATCAGTGTGTGAACTGCAAGTGGAATATTACTATTTTAAATATACATTGGAAATATTAATACTATGCAATGTTAATCAATAAGGCCTCAAATTTACAATTGGATCTGCGCAGACGCTTCAATGGGAGTTTGTGTGGGCACAGGCCTCATCCCATGTAGATCACATTGCATGGTTAGGGCTGTTTTTATAACATCCCTGTGCCTAGTAGTATTTGTATAAAAGAATAAAGTTTCTGTTTGTTCTGGGTTGCTAGTAGAATTAGTGCTTATTGAAACTTAGGGGACTAATGTTATGGGTGTGGTTTTGTTTTGATCATGGAAAGAGCCACTGCACTGGGGCAAAGATTGTTACCTAATACCTTGCCTATGGTCAGCATGCATATTTTCCTGATACCTGTTTGCTTGGTATTCTGTAAATCAACAGTAAAATGCCCAAAGAACTGCAAGAACTTGCAAAACAACCCAACATAATGCTATTATTTTTCTTTAAATCAGGCCCCAGGCATGTACTACATTTGCTATTGTTTTATGGCATGGGGGGGGGGGGGGGGGGGAGGGGAGAAGTATAACTTTTAAATACCTAGTATCTATATTTTCTCTTTTAAACTCCCTCCTGTGTTTAAAAAAATCTTTTTTTACGACAAAGTGATCTGTGATAAGTTATTATGGCACATACCCTAGGAAAGTGATTTTACAGCTTTCTGCTTCCCTTCCTGTGTCTTTTTATTCTTGTGGCTTAGTTAACTTGGTGGAGGTGGATCTAGGTCTTCCAAAATTATAGGAAGAAGGCATCACTGTTCTCTTCTCCTCCTCTATTTGGGGTGTCTAAACAGCCCTCTTGTTGGCAGCCTCCACTTCTATTGAAAACTTACATCCAGAGTGTCTTTCCATGCATATCTTGGACTTTAACAACAATGTAGCTTTGCAATTACAAAGCAAATCAGCACCCCCATGTAATTAAAATAATAACATAGCATTGCCTCTTGCTGGTTCCTAATGTCTATCTCTCTCTCACTTCCTCTTTTTTCTTCAGTTATCACTGTGAACAGCTGTGGTCATACATAGGATACACCTGGCAGCTATAAGTGTCCAGATGCCGAGCTCATCTTCCCAGTACTGGCATTCATTTCTGAGTGTAACTGTTATTCCAAGTGGGGGGTTTGCCTTGGAAGAGTTGATGGTGGGAGAGGGGGCTTAGCAGGAATAACTAATGTCCCAAGTGGAAT
This sequence comes from Chelonia mydas, assembly GCF_015237465.2. Classification (NCBI taxonomy): domain Eukaryota; kingdom Metazoa; phylum Chordata; order Testudines; family Cheloniidae; genus Chelonia; species Chelonia mydas. The sequence continues at coordinate 85,310,814 of NC_057851.1, read as the reverse complement.
CTATTTGTGAGAGGTGACAGGTGTTCTGATTAAAAGTGCAAGTGAATTATTGGATTAAGGGATTCCTTGCCTCTCTGGAATCCACTGATGAAGTCTTTATTAGTTAGCATAGTTCATGTGAGAGAATCTTCAAGCTGAGTTTTATTCCTCTTCCCAACAAACGGAAATGGCCTGATCCCAACCCTGATCAAATCTTTACTGGTCGTCAATAGGTAGGAGTGGAACAACTGAAGAGGTAATAATAATGTTTTCTTTTCCATAGCATTTTCCTTTTTAAGGCACTTTTAAGCCTCATAACACTTCTGTGAGGTAGACAGATAATAATACCTTATTTTTATTTAAAGAGACAGGTAGGCAAAGAGAAGTTAAGTTGTTTGCCCATGGACACAGAGGAAGCCTTTGGCAGAGGTAGGAATCAAACATACATCTTCTAACACCCAACCTGTGCGTTGCCACAGGGCCATTCAACAAATCTCAAACTTCATATAATTTAGCTAGGAGGAGAAGATGACAGTAAGTGTTCTGTGCACCACTAAAACCAGGAAACTTTGCACCTCTTGATCCAAAAATGACAGTATCTGATAAGTAGCTGAGGAGGCAGATTTATTATTCAGTTTTATAGCTATCAAGTGCTGCTCATTTATACAATATATACAATTATATATATATTGTATGACTGAAGAACTGAACCATATATAAACTGCAAAGATATAGTTCAAGTTGTTTATAATGGTTGTTGAACTTCATGATTGAATTATAGCAAAAGTACGGTATAGAATCTAATGACTTTGGTGTGCATTTTTCTTCTGGCCTGCTTCCATCTGATTTTTCCCTGTGAGATTTCCTAATTTCAGCAAAAAAGAGAATGCAGTCCCTTCATTCAAATTACGTCCCCTTTGAAAATATGGTGTTTATTCACAGGAACTCTGCACATAAAATGGTGAGGGTTTACCCATTGGTTTATTGAAGTGGATTATAAAACTATTAAAAAAAAATAACTTGTCCAAAAGAAAGGCAGCAAGTCTAGCTTTACACAGTGACTTTTATCCTCCAGGTTTCCCAGAGGACTTTAAAAAGTAAAGCTATGCAAAATTCCCCTTTATTGCTTTAAAAATAATAGAAACTTTCATGAAAAATTATGACTGATGATGACATTGTGACAAGGCAACTTCCTGCACTATCTGTATATTAAGTGTGTAAATGGTTTATGTATTATTGTGGTCCAGGGACTTTATGCAGTCCATGTGGGGGGACGGTTACCACAGCTCCTCCAGGAAGTGAAAACAGTAGGGGATCATTTAGGCAAATCACTCAGGTTATAACAGCTCCAGAGAGATTCCACCTCCTGGGGAGGCTTGCATATTCTGGCTCATACACGATCCTCTCTAGGCTAGCAGACAAAGAGAGGACTTTTGGATAAATAACCCAAGCTTTAACTGATGTGGGGCCTTTGTCTTGGTTCCTGATCTAAACACTTATATAAACTTGTAGCCACAAGGAAAACCTAGGTGTGGGGTGTGAAGGACTGACACCTTCCAGAGCTCGAAGTTGGAGTTGAGAGTGATCTCTGATAAGCTTTTTAGCATGTGTATAGGGTCTTTTATTGTTTCTATATGCTTTCTCTGTAACGCTTTATCCTTAAGAATAAATGTGTTTGCTTAGAAGGAGCTGCATGGTAACTTGTAACTACAGGCAATATGCCGGTCATAGACCTTGGAGAGAAAGCAAACTACAGGTACTGGCCTTTTAGGCAGACTGGCTTGCTGAGGTTATCACAGTGTAAGGCTGGGAGCTGTGCAGCCTTGAAATTCTCGGTCAGAAGGAGTGAGACTTGGGTTTATGCTGGGAAGAAGTGATGTCTGGGGGCCAGAAAACTTTGAGTGTCCTTGAGGGACCATGGAGGAGGAAATACAGGTGCAGTTACCCTGAAAAGGTGACAGATGTATTACACCTTTAACTCTTTTTCCCATCACCTCTCATGTACTTTACCTGACTGGCAGAAGAAAAATATGGGGTTGTGACTCCTTTGCACCTGATCTGCCAACATAAGGGAGCCATAAAGCCAGCAGCCCAACAGCTGGGGAATTCCCTGAGAGTAAGGGGAGTCTCTGGATGATGTAGAACTGTCTTGACAGCTCTATGTCATGTTTTATAGTAGCCGTTGCAATAGAGATGTGTCAGAAGCTTTCCCAGGGAAATGGGACATGGCTGGAGCAATGGGCTATAGACAGATTGGTGCAAGTTAGGGCAGTCCTAATTATTCTAGTTATTCTAATCTACACCCAGGAACATATTGGCTCCCAGCCACTCCTAAAATAGGAGAGGGGCAAATGTGGCACAAAGCAACCTTTGTATCCCTGCTACATCTCTCCAGACCCGGCACTTGCACCATGCTCAGCTTGGGAGCAGAAATGAACCTGGCCCAGAATGGGTGGATTTGTAAGCCTGGCTCTAAATAAAGAAAACTCCTTCTCTGAAGGCCTCTTTCTAGGATATTACCTTGCCCTTTTTGAAGCCTACAACTCCCTGAGAGGGCACGCTGGGGTATCCTTCCAGCTGGTATTCTGCCAGGGATATTCCAGCAACTATTCCAACCTCTGTTCAAAAGACAGCTCACTAGAGGAGTGGGTTTAGCTGCATTGTGTTCCATCTATTGCAATGGAATGTATAAATTGTAGGCTTCATAATCTGCTGAATGGGAATATGTCATCACTGCTTGAAGACTAAGTTCAACTCCTTTGGTAGACAGCTGCTAAGGTTTGTGCATTATTTTGCCAACTCTCATGAATTTATTGTGAGCATTGTAATATTTGATGTGCTCCTTCCCTGCCAATTAATGTATTTGCAACAGATTTCAGGCCTGGTGTATGAAGTACAGAATGTCTTCTGGGCCTGGCTCTTGTGGAATTTTATGCTCACAAAAGATGAGGGGATGCTGAAGACAAATATCACTATTTTCACCAATTAAATGGTGACATTGCACCATAAGCCAATTCAGGCAAAAAATGTGCATTTCACCAGAAGAACTTTGTTCAAACAAAAATGGGGGATTCAGCATAACTGTGTGAGTAACTCATTGCTTTTTTAAACCCTTCAGTGAGGGAGGTGCTAAAGAAGACCAAATTCTGTTCTAATTCTTCAGGCCAGCTCCGCCCCTTCAAAACTTTCCCCCCAAAATTCTGGTGAAAATTACTCTCTACATACCCCATGTGAGGTTCTGGACTGTTTCTTCATATGGGAAAGGATGTATGTGTAATTTGAATGATCGTTAAATTGTAAGGTATATGTGCATTTATATTCATTTTCAACTGTATGTCAGACTCTAAGCTAAGTCACACAGAAAGAAGCACTAACATTTTTGCTGTAATGAAGCTTGGCATTTTACTGCCATCATAAAAAATGTGAACTTTAATGCCTCTATGCAGTGTTGTAGTCGTGTTGGTCCCTCAAATAATGCCACTAGATATTTTTACCTTACGCATCTGGCATTGATATAGCAGATTACTAGAGCTCTTGCTGACCTTGGTAGCTCTGAAGGGTACATACTGTATTTTCGTTTAGCTGAGTTGATTTTAAAAAATATCCCACCTGTTCACGTCCATATCAGGGTGAAGTTCAGCATGGCTCCTGCCATTATGATAAGGGGTTTAATCGGAATTTCATTATGCTTTCACAAAAGCAGATTTGCAAGGGCATTACATTAGCCAGCAAGTCTGTTTAAATGCCCTATGCTACAAACCTGCAAACACTTACGGCACGTCAGTACTTTAGGCACATTGTTGGGTTCATTGGGACTACTCATGTGGGTAACTTGCTACAAGTACTTAAGGGCTGACAAAAAAAATTAACTAGCCCTAAAAAATAAAAAATGTTAACCAGGTTTTGCTCACTGAGCACGTTTAATTCTGGCTGCCAAGCACAGAATGCGCTTTCTAGTTAGTTCATTACATCTTCCTGTTATGGAATACAGCGTTCACCTCTGAGGCAGCATAAAGAACTCAGAAACTTTCCTAAAAGGGGCAGCTGAGGATTCCCCTGACACAAGAGAATCTTCCAATGGTGCAAAGTTGGCATTCCTGCTGTACTACCCATCCTCTCCTCTCTCCCCAGAAGGGTTATGTGAAGGGTCAGGAGACAGGGAGGAGATGTGCTAGGGGTGAGAGGAGGCAGGTCAGCATGCACAGCTCTCCACCAGATCCTAGGCCTCTGGGAATGTAACTTAGAGAAGCCCTAAGGCTATTTAATTACACTGGAGACATTTTTGGCCCTTGGCCAGCCCAGAACTCGAGGTGACTTAGAGCCATTTACTTTCCATCTGTCTTCTCAGCTGTACCAAAAGCCTGAGCCTTCACTGTTTGCTAACACCACTCACTGGTGTCCAAGGTACCACGGTTTTCCTCTATCCTAAGAATAAGAAAGAAATGTAACTGCATGAGATCTGTGTTAACAAATGTTAACAACTATTCAATGGCAATCAATGTAGCACTATCTGAAGCAAATGTGTGTTTCTGCTGTAGGGCTAATCTCCCAATGGCTAATCCAAAAAACCCTAGGCCATATTTTGCAGAAATTTCACATATGACAAGTAGGTCAAATATTCCTAATTCTTTTGCTGGATCCTGAAATGTCATGTTTACTGACGTCAAAGAAATAGGCTCAAAAAGAAATCGATAGGGGTTGCAAAATTTTATAGTATGCATGTTAAAATATAAAGACTGCCACATGCCTGCATAGTAGCTGTGGCATGTAACTGTGCTGTGTCAGTGATGCCACAGCTGAAAGGCAGGTATATGATATGCCTTTCAATTCAACAGCAGGCATGTTACATGCTGCAAAATGCTGCAGTCTTCCTTCTTACTCCCCTCACTCTATAGATAAGTCATTCCACCCTATTTTGAAGTTACCTCTTGGAAGTAAATTTGCACCCGTTTCTCTAATCTCTCTAATGTATAACATTTCAAAGGATGCCAGTTTCTTTTCATACATATTTTCAAGTTTATGCATGCAAAGTGATTGTTCTCATCTTTTGTGACTTCAGAACACTTGTCTCAGGCAACTTTAGACATAATTAATCACACGGGAGTATAATAATATGTTTAATAATTTTATTTGATTTTGATTAACTCAAATCCTCCAGAGACTGCCCTATTTTCAGTTTAGGAATTTATATAGGAAAACTTATAATAGCCATAATATATGTGAACACATATAGTCATCCAGCTCCTCATCAGCTCCATAACCCAGAAGAATGGAATGTAGCTCCACCAAAGCACACTTCAGTTGAGTAAGTTTTAGATGATAGAAATGGAATGAGTGATTCTGTCTGATAACACTTCATTATGGCTCAACTACACTTTATTTGGAGCATCACCATCTGAAACCATGATAGACATGAAGATCAGAAGTGTGTAATACAACTAAAAATATCAGTTAAGCATTTTAGCATGTAAAAACCTCCCTGAGGACCAAATCCTTTCCCTTCTTGTGGCAACTTGCAGCAAAATCCAAGTAAACAGGTATTGTGCAGAGGAAGTTCTGAAACTAATCAGGGGTGAGAATTCCCTCCGGTGCTCCTGAATATCATGGAATATCAAGAAGCCACCCAGTACCTACTACTGCAGCAGCAGGGATGCAGTAGCCACCACAATGGAAGAGTTCTCAGCTACAAGAGGCGAGGATGCTTGGCTATTGAAGATCTGTTGCTCTTCGCCTTACAATTTATGCATTGGCAGAGAAGGCTGAGCAGCATTTGGGCAACTGGGTGGTATTTAGGATGGCCACAGATGTATCCCCAGAATAAAAGACGTTGTCTCAGTTGCATTAAGCCTAGACATAGCCCGTGCAGAAATATTAGCTAATAAAACCTATACCAAACATTGCCACATTCAAAATATCCAGCTCATTGCTGAGTATTCTAGTAAAAGACTCATTCTGATTTTTGGCAAATTTTAATAACAGCTTGCATTCAATTCTGTGTACGATTACAAAATGGAATAAAAATTACAACACAACTCAGAAGTTTCTCAATAAAATATTGTGTTCATTTATGTATAGTGAACAATGTGACAATGTAAATACAGTTAGACTTGCTAGAGAGAAGCAGACTGTGCAGTGTGCCTAATTCACAGTGTACCAAATGGTATTTACAGTGACCATAAAAAGACAAAATTTAGCCTTTATCTATGTCTGTCCTTTTGCCCACCCCCAGCCTCCTTCAGAAGTTCTTTGTTCTTGGGGAGCTCAGGGTACATATTATGTGTCAATTTAACAGGAGTTGCAAGATCTGGAGCTCTGCTTTCATGCTGTCTACATTCAGCCTATTTCTTTAATTTCTCCAAATTGTGGTCATCAGAGAGAAAACCTTCTCTGTGTGAGTAGTGCTGCACAGTATTGAAAAAGTTAAAGAGCTGATTTTCTTCAAGTTCTTGAAGTTGCCCTGTGAAAATGTTCAAGTACATCTCCTCACTAGTCAGGCAATCCTTTAATTTAGGAGAAGAGATTGGGCTTTTTACAGTGCCAGATTCTTCATAGAGTTCATCCATGTCCACTTATTTCATGCTGCAAGCATGAACAGTTTCAGAATTTTTTCAAAGCTGATGGGTTTTTCAAGAGCTGACTTGGGCACTTTGCAGTGTGAAAGCTGTCTTCAGAGAAGTCATACTTGTCATGCAGATACTTTGCTTTTTCATAAAAGGTCGCAAAGTCCTTTTTTCACCTTCCAGCAATACCCTGAGAGAGTTTCCTGAGTTTACAATTCATTGTGTATTCAAAGGACTTGCCCCCTAATCCTTCTCTCCTGTTTCATAGTCAGTCCATTCATGAGCTCACATATTGACAGAACGCTATAGCACATGGCTTCCGAAGTCTTTAATACAGTGCATGAATCGCTTCAGAGCGTGGTTCAGAAAGAGAAAATATAGTTCAGTCATCTCACTGGCAGTCCCCTCATCCCCAGAGCATTCCCAAATTACTTTGGGATACTCCTCCTCCCCTAAACTTCTGAAATAGCTAATTTGTCATTTCTAGCACTTCAGTAACCTACTGATTTCTGGCAAAAGCAGCACGTATGTGGCAACAACATGTCTCAACAGATTATTCTCTTCTACCTCAACAAACTCACACATTTCCTTTAACTGTTCTATTCTGGAAGCAGAAATACTAAGGTGGGAATAAATCTTTAGAATTAAATATTCTAAATCAACATCAAGTTTTCCTGTAGCATACTTCATTGTGTTACAAAGAATGTGTGCTAACCAGTTGGTTGCTATGATTTCTCTGGCATTTTTAAGTTTCTGGTAAACAATGTTATGCTTCCTGTAATTTACACTGGCATTATCAGCTGTATCTCCAAACTAAGGTCACAAGCCTTGAGCCTTATTTCTGTGGCAATGACTTGGACATTGTCCTATCACTGTAAGAATCCAAGAGAGAGTGCTGAATCTCCTTTTCAAAACTTAAAGACCTTAAGACTAATGGAAAACACTTTGTTGCTCCCTTATTTGAAGCATCAATAACCAAAAAGAAATATTGATGATTAGCCTTAATATAGACTGTGTGTTTCTGAACTGAATACGGGGCTAAAACATTCCCACTCAATGCTTTTGCCTTGGTTTCTCTGCAAATTTTTAACCACAGATGAGTCACAGTAAATAGTTTTATCAATATTTATGCTACATTTGATGCTTCAGTAAGAATATTGATGCGTAACAGCATGGAACACTTTGCAAAGTTCAGCAGCAGTCGCATTATTGTCATGAGGCAACACACTAGCTTTGAAGAAATTCTGTATATTAATTGAAGTATCTGCACTGAATTCTGTTTGTGCTTTTCAGAAGAAACATGCTGATTTAAATCCCCTTTTCTACGTTACACTTACACAGGCCACAGAATGCATGTTGCTCTCATTTTCTACTTCTATCAATGAACTCATATTTTTTTGACCTTTTGGGATTGAACAATGTCTTGCATTTTTATAGTCATGGTGACTATAAACAAACTCCAAGATGATGTTGATTTTATAGAATCATAGGAGTGGAGGGGACCTTGAGAGGTCATCTAGTCCAGTCCCTGCACTCAAGGCAGGACTAAATATTATCTAGACAATTCCTGACAGGTGTTTGTCTAACCTGCTCTTAAAAATTTCCAGTGATGGAGATTCCACAACCTCCCTGGGCAATTTATTCCAGTGCTTAACTATCCTGACAGTTAGGAAGTTTTTCCTAATGTCCAACCTAAACCACTCTGGCTGCAGTTTAAGCCCATTGCTTCTTGTCTTGTCCTGGAGGTTAAGGAGAACAATTTTTCTCCCTCTTCTTTGTAACTTTTTATCAATCACAGTAGAGAACAGTTTTATCACTGTTTGAGGTAACACTATGTGTATGAAGAAAAGGAGTACTTGTGGCACCTTAGAGACTAACCAATTTATTTGAGCATAAGCTTTCGTGAGCTACAGCTCACTTCATCGGATGCATACTGTGGAAAATACAGAAGATGTTTTTATACACACAGACCATGAAAAAATGGGTGTTTATCACTACAAAAGGTTTTCTCTCCCCCCACCCCACTCTCCTACTGGTAATAGCTTATCTAAAGTGATCACTCTCCTTAGAATGTGTATGATAATCAAGGTGGGCCATTTCCAGCACAAATCCAGGGTTTAACAAGAACGTCTGAGGAACAATGGGGGGGGGGGAGGGGAAGGAATAAACAAGGGGAAATAGGTTACTTTTTATAATGAATCAACCATTCCCAGTCTCTATTCAAGCCTAAGTTAATTGTATCCAATTTGCAAATTAATTCCAATTTAGCAGTCTCTCGTTGGAGTCTGTTTTCGAAGTTTTTTTGTTGAAGGATAGTCACTTTGAGATCAGAAATCAAGTGACCAGAGAGATTGAAGTGTTCTCCGACTGGTTTATGAATGTTATAATTCTTTCATCTGATTTGTGTCCATTTATCTTTTACGTAGAGACTGTCCCGTTTGCCCAATGTACATGGCAGAGGGGCATTGCTGGCACATGATGGCATATATCACATTGGTGGACGTGCAGGTGAACGAGCCTCTGATAGTGTGGCTGATGTTATTAGGCCCTGTGATGGTGGCCCCTGAATAGATATGTGGGCACAGTTGGCAATGGGCTTTGTTGCAAGGATAGGTTAGATAAGCTATTACCAGCAGGAGAGTGGGGTGGGGGGAGAGAAAACCTTTTGTGGTGATAAACACCCATTTTTTCATGGTCTGTGTGTATAAAAACATCTTCTGTATTTTCCACAGTATACATCCGATGAAGTGAGCTGTAGCTCACAAAAGCTTATGCTCAAATAAATTGGTTAGTCTCTAAGGTGCCACAAGTACTCCTTTTCTTTTTGCAAATACAGACTAACAGGGCTGTTACTCTGAACACTAAGTGTATGAGAAGTGGTGTAGTCCTGAATGAGAAAAGTACTGGTACTTCCAGAACAGTATGGGGCTGCTCTGGCCTGCGTGACCCCAATCCTACTGGAGTGACCTCAGAGGATTTCATTTTGCAGAGTATGCTGCCCCATCTCACCCAGCTAAAAATCAAAAGGAGTACTTGTGGCACCTTAGAGACTAACCAGTTTATTTGAGCATGAGCTTTCGTGAGCTACAGCTCACTTCATCGGATGCATAGCATATCGTGGAAACTGCAGTTTCCACGATATGCTATGCATCCGATGAAGTGAGCTGTAGCTCACGAAAGCTCATGCTCAAATAAACTGGTTAGTCTCTAAGGTGCCACAAGTACTCCTTTTCTTTTTACGAATACAGACTAACACGGCTGTTACTCTGAAAGCTAAAAATCAGTTATATAAAAGGTCTGCAAACACAAATGATCAGCATTCTATCCAATAATGGTGAGGTGGTGGGAGAAACATGAGTAGCCATTGCCACTGCTAGTAATTAAGTGCTAATACTCTTCTGGAGAAAAAGCTCATCCTTCTAAGAATACGCATTTGGAGGAAGAGGAATTATTTAATGAAATAAAATGGGTCTAACTAGAAGGAAAGGAGTTAAGCTAAGGAACAGAGAAGCTAGACTGAATATCTAGAATAGGTGATCTTAATAAGTCTCTTCCATCTCTAGATTCTATGGTATATACCCCCCTCCCCCCAAAAAAGGGTTTTCAAACTGTTGCAATCTCACATGCAGCCCCCATGCCCCTTTATTTGCAATTGCTCCACTTATGGTTATGAAACCACAGAAGTGTTTATTATCACCCACACTGAGGTGCAAATTTCTTCTGATAAAAGATTACTACCCACAGCCACAATTACTCACGTAATGGCCCAGTTCTATAGTCCTTATTCATGGGGTTAGACTTGCATTGAACTTAGAGAGTTTGAATTTGTTAGGGATTGCAGGATGTCATCTCTGGAGGAAGTAAGGTTGCTTTTCCAGGGAGTTATACGTATCAGTTTAGCTTTCCACTAACTTATCAGAGCATTCTACAGACCATATGCCATCTATGTATTTTGCAGATCTTTGGAGAATCTTCTGCATGTTTCCAGATGGTTTGTGGCCCTCTGTACCTCAGAGTAGCACCCTGGCATCCCCATATTCACCATTGCGATATGATTATGATATGTTTTTTACAAGGTGTGTCTTGGGAGGTATCATTTTAAAAGTCTTGATCAATTGAACATTAATATCCTGTTGGATTGTAGGGGCTGTCATTGTATGTGGAGTTATGAAGTTTTGCTATGTGTGAGTTACTGAAATATGTGGTGAGGTTGGGAGCACCCACAACTAGCCTTTCAGGTACAACAGTGGAGTAGCCAGATGTGCTGATGGCCCATTAAAGAGAATCCACTATCCCAAGAACTGTATACAATGGACACTTCTCAGAGAGGGGATGTAGACAATGGAGACTGCTTGACCCACGTCATAGCAAAAGAGCTTTCCAGCAAGCTGGAAGAAATCTCAGTCCCCCCACAAGTCAACACCTGGAAACACATCTGAGGACAAAGATTTTGAACTGGGGAGGGTGGCCCTGGGCTGCTGGAGAGTTCCAGTCTGTGTATTGAAGATTTGCGACCTGTTTGTATCATCTATCAGGGTGAGACACTGCCAGATTCAAACCCTGTTTAGTTTATAGAACTCAGATTGCAGATTTAATTTAATTTCTTAAGTAACCAACTTTGATCTCTATGCTTCCATGCAGTGTGCAGTGGCAGCCAAAAAAGCAAACACGATGTTAGGAATCATTTAAAAAGGGATAGAGAATAAGACGGAAATATCTTATTGCCCTTATATAAATTCATGGTAGGCCCACATCTTGAATACTGCGTACAGATGCAGTCCTCTCATCTCAAAAAAGATATACTGGCATTAGAAATGGTTCAGAAAAGAGCAACTAAAATGAGTAGGGATTTGGAACGGGTCCCATATGAGGAGAGATTAAAGAGGCTAGGACTTTTCAGCTTGGAAAAGAGGAGACTAAGGGGGGATATGATAGAGGTATACAAAATCATGAGTGGTGTGGAGAAAGTGAATAAGGAAAAGTTATTTACTTGTTCTCATAATATAAGAAGTAGGGGCCACCAAACGAAATTAATGAGTAGCAGGTTTAAAACAAATAAAAGGAGGTAGTTCTTCACTCAGTGCACAGTCAACCTGTGGAACTCCTTGCCTGAGGAGGTTGTGAAGGCTAGGACTATAACAGGGTTTAAAAGAGAACTGGATAAATTCATGGAGGTTAAGTCCATTAATGGCTATTAGCCAGGATAGGTAAGGAATGGTGTCCCTAGCCTCTGATTGTCAGAGGGTGGAGATGGAGGGCAGGAGAGAGATCACTTGATCCTTACCCATTAGGTTCTCTCTCTCTCTCTGGGGTACCTAGCATTGGCCACTGTCGGTAGACAGGATATTGGGCTGGATGGACCTTTGGTCTGATCCAGTATGGCCAGTCTTATGTTCTTATGCTTGCTACTTATAATCACTTAAAATCTATCTTTCTGTAGTTTATGCATCTGTTCTATATTTTACCTAAAATAGTGTGTTTTGACTGAAGTGCTTGAGAAATCTCACCTCACTGTACAGAAGCTAATGTGTGTCCTCTCCACATCGACGGAGCAGTGGACTGGGTAATGAACTTACATTGGTCTGGCTTCTGATCAGGGCAAGATGGCATACTCTGGGGGTACAAGGCTGGAGAGCTGGGGGAATTGGCTGGAGCCTGTCTATTGTTGGTTCATGAGTAGCTGGGAGAAGCATGTAACTCAGCTGGGAGTGCCCCTGCCTGTGGATGTCTGTGCAAGTACAATACCTGACAGAGGTTTATAGCTTGTAACAGCATCACACCATCGAAAAGTTACTCCAGATTGGTGGGACAGAGGGTTCAGTGGTCCCACAGTTCAGGTTGCACCCTGGGAGCCCCTCCAGAATATGGATGTTATGGATGGCAGCACACAAAGCAGAATTTTAGGCTTGTAGTTTTGAGGCTGTTTTTATCATTTACTATGATTTTTCTCCATTTTCTGGCCCCTTAGTCAAATGGGAGCCTAGGACCTATAAATCACTCTTCTTAAATAGGCCTAACAGAATGCTGACTTAGTTAATTTGGGCCTTAAGGGGGAACACAGTAAACTGGATTCCATGGGAGATATATAAAGAAACATTGTATCATTTTAAAATTAATTTTTTTTCACAAGAGCACCTAAATACTCTTTAGAAACGGTGAAAACATAATGAACTAGTTTCCAACTTGACTTGGTTGCTGTGAACAACTTCTGCCCTTCCAGAAAAAAAATCTTTCCATCATAAAGTTTAAGTCTCACACACATGAACTTCAAAGACAGAGCGAGAGAGAGGACTTTGTCTTTACATCTTAATTACAGCTGACTTTTTCCTCTCAGCTCTGAGCCAAGCTATGCCAAGAGAGTGGGGAGATAAATGTGTGAGCTGTAAGTTTGACATCTAATATCTGCTACTGAAGTTTTGGGATTTGATTTAGTGCCTCTATTGGAGGGTTTGAAAAACCTAAGTCTTTCATCATCTTTTAATAAATTCATTTTCAGCCGCACAATTTACCCTTTTGTCAGTTTTATGATTCAGAACAATGGGCTTTTTTTAGTTGTGTAAGTTTTTGGAGCTGTTTCCCTTTTCTTTCATATTTATAAACAGCATGCTGCTGTTCAGTAATTTGCAGAGTGGTGAAGCAGGAGTCATTCATAGCTCCCAAGTCTAGTACGCGCTACCATGATTCCTGATTACAGTGAAGGTGACTATTTGACTTTTTTGAATAGTGATAAACTGCAACTTGAGCATTACCCAGTCACATTATATTATATGTAATATACTTCTACTACATACTGAAGTTTCTTTAGCATTACTAGTTGTAGAATTATGTATTTTTGTACTATAAAAGGTCTAGTACTAAAGAGCGGGCAATAGAGAGAAGGTAGAGACTCTCTAAGAAGAATGAAGTATGACTATACCTTTATTCAAAAATAATTTAAAAATAAGAGGAGGCCTTGAGCAAGGAACAAAAACCTCATGGGAACAGAGAATTTACTTCTATTATTTAATGGAATGAGCGTTTAATGAAAGTGGTGTCAATCTACCTACAGCAAAATATACCAAGAGTCTACACTATAATTTTTTGTCAACACCTGGGTAAATCAAAGGAAATATATCTTTCTGACAGCCAAGCATAATTCAGAAAAAGGTATCAACCTATCTTGATTTCAAATATTTCAGGTTCTTTGATTAGTCAGTTATCTTCATGTTTTGCAAGCTGTTGCAAGTTGAAGGAAGCTGGTTTTATCGAGGATGCACTTACTCCTTCGTTCTTCCAAGGCTAGATCTATTCAGATACTTCCATGTCCCTCTCTACTCTACAGTAGGCTGGAATCTGAAAACTTCTTGTTACATTTAGATACCACAAAATAATTGTGGTCAAGAGCGGGGAATATCAAGTAGTGTACACCCATAGTCACAGTCCTGGTCAAGCTTCCCATTCTGGACAATCACCTGACTGCTGTGTTTGGGTCCTACACACTTGACCTGTGTGCTTTTAAGCTTTCTTGAGTCTGAGCAGAGTCCAGGTGCTGCCTTTAGCTCTGGGTTTCTGGGCACATTCTCTTTCTAGCACCTCCTGAGAACTGAGACCCCCCACAGTCCAATTGTTTAAGCTATTGTGGGTACCCCTGAGTACCCCACCCCCCTGCCCCCGTTGCTTAAGCAAACCCTTCCAGATTGTCCACAGAATTGGAATATGAGATTTACAGTTTACCCCATCAGAGATATGTGATAGTTGAAGCAAATAGACACAGGCTTTGAAAAGGGGGTTTCTAAAACAATTACTCTTTACTTTAGACAGCAGAGGTTTGGAAATCTAGGTTAAAAAAAACCACACACCTATATGCCAATCCCTTGCCTCTGTTTTTCCTCAATTCTTAAATGTTCTTTGGGATTTGGTCAAAGTCTAGGAGGTCCAGGATGCCCCTCCTGAAGCTCATGGCTTCTCCTCTGACCATATGGAGTCTGTTTCTCTCCTGCAGCCAGCTTCCTTCAAAAATCTTCTTTCCCTCCAAAAGCCCGTCCCTTTGTTCTTCCTTTGTCTCCCTGACCCACCCCGTCCCTGTGTTTTTAAAGGGCTGTATTAATACCTCCTCTCTCTGTTCCCTCTTCTTAGAAAATTCCATTCCTTAACCCTAGAACTCTGCAGAGAAGTTGGAAGAAGCTGGTGTTATCTAGGATGCATTTACTCCTTTGTTCTGCCAGGGCAAGATCTAACAAGATGCTGATAGTCCTTTAATAATTAGCTTATTCATAGATGGCCACTCTAGCACCACTGCCTCAACCCCACCCCTTCACACAAGGAATGTGAGATAAGAATAGAGTGAAAAACAGACATTAAGATATGGACAGTTCATAAAATCGAACTGGAATTCATAATGGATACCTAGACAGATTCCCTAAATTGTCACACACACAATCTCTGTGTTTAAAAAAAAAAAGAGTTGTTTGATCCAGAAACTAAGAATTAACAATTGCTTCTGAAACACCTCAGTGTGAACTAATGTGATATCTTTTAGTTGCTTTACTTTTAACATGTTGTGTACATGGTATATCTAATCATTATAAAGTGGTTTTTTTATTAAAAAAAAAAAAGAAAGGAAGGGGAAATGGCCTGTATTCTGTACTGCTACTTTATGGTATATAAAGATAGTGTCCTGTGTTCTCTTTCCTCACTACCAAAAGAAAAAACAAAAACTACTGGGCCTGATTTAGATGCAACATTAAATTGAAATAATGCCATAGTGAATCAGGAACCTTATGTTTGCTTGCTATACTCGAAACTTCAAACTCTGAGTACTCTGTTGCTAGAGGACACTTCCCAGGACCAGAGAGCATTGATCGTGTTACTTTAGATTGACACTTCCCTTCAACTTCTCAGTCTTCTATTGAGCTGTACATAGTCCAAAACACCTTTAAAGGTCTGTATTCTCTGTAGTCTCAAAACAAGGCGATTTTGTTTGTGTGTGTTTATGAGGAGGAATTATCTTCGGTGTAAAAAGACTAGTGATGGGAATAAAACTCTGATTTTTTTTAAATTCAAATTGCACATGGGCCCATGAATAGAAAGTATCGCTAACTATAAAATGGATTTATTTCCAGAAATCCTTTTCGTTTTAGCTGGAGGGATTTTGGAATGATACAGTGCTTAGCAAAAGCTAAATCAAAGCATTTTTCGTATAATAAAACATTTCTCTGCACTTTTTCACATTTCTACTGCAGTTCACCACATATGTACCAGGGCAGTATAATCACACTCATATTTACAGTTCTATTCATTAACAATTAGACTTAGGATCGTATTTTGACCTTCAGTTTTTGCACTAGGTTTCCATTATAGTAAATGACAGCACCACAGGGCATCCATGGGTGAAATTAAGAACTCACTATACAAATATTTCTCAACCAATAAGAGTGGAAGATTTACTCCTTTCTAAAAAAGAATCTAATTCTAAGCAACATGATGAGGACTTTTAGGGGTCTATTCTCCAGTCAATGCACACTCATAACTCCAGTAAATGTTATTGGGAAATATGTACTCAGGCTGGAGAATAGGTCCTTTAATCATAGAGAACATTGCCCTTTTAGCTGAACAAGAACTTTTTAAAAAATCACCCTTAAGTTTATCCTACAGCAGCTATTTTCCCTTTAACCACATATTTGAAGCTATTTTAGTCTTAGGTACTGTAGGAGAAATAAAATCTAGTCACAAAATTCCCCACTGAATTTGAATCACAAGTTTAAAGAATATCCTGAAAGTAATTGCTAGACACATAACTATTTCTGTGTTGTTCCATGCATACTGATGTAAAGAATATTGCATGGATGTAGCAAGGACAGAGTTTGACCCATTATGCTCCCTAACACAACTTCACACAGGTGTGCCCTGGGAGAAAAAGGACTGGCAGAAATGTAGGAAGTATTTGTATCCCTTTGTTTTCTAACGTGCCACTTTATGTTTAAGAATTAATCTATGTATTGTTTCCACATCTGTGTTTTATCTCATTTTCCAAAATAAATAAATAAATTAAAATAAAAACAACAAATCTATATCCAGGGGAGTGAGCGAGCAACAAAACTCTTCAGAGGCATGTATAGAAATTTGGTAATTAGCCACTTTTCTTCTCTTACGAGAGAGGATTCCTAGCTTAGTAAACTGCGTACTGCAACAATCTCAAAAACTATTTGATTAGCTTACATCCCACATATCAAGTGACAAGGAAAATAACCGAGGTTGTGCAGCCTCAGCAATTTTTGTGGGCAAAATGGCATGCCTCCCTCACAAGGTATCATCATGCAGTCCTGCTCACAAAAACACTTTAAGCAGGAAAGTGCTAGGAGGACAATTAAGTTCCATCTCTCTGTTTAGCCAGCACATTCTGAACGTTTCTCTCTTCTATGCTGGTAGAATACATAGATATTTGTAGCTTACTGCATACGCTTGAAGGCCACTAGGTTAAAAAAAGACACATTTCTGCACATACCCAGAGAGACTTTCCATTGATTAGATACTCGACTCTGTAATTCAATTGTGTATTTACAGTTCAATATCTCTTGTATTGCTCTGTATGGAGTCTGTTATCTCTTCACTAAAAATAAATGTGCCAAATGCTGATAGAATATGATATCTTATAGAAAGTTTACTGAGAAAAGAAAGTGATTGAATAATGGGAGTGAAGGCTAGAAAGGCTAATATACTTGTTTGTCGTCTTTCAGAAACAAGGGTCTGAGCCAAAGCCCACTGAAGTCATAAGGAGTTATTCTATACACTTTGGGTTTTTTTAGTTTGTTTTTTAAGGCCAGAAGGGAACAGATCATCTAGTCTGACTTTCTGTATATCCATTAATTTTTCATTCACTTTCCCTTGTGTTGAGCCCAATAATTTGTATTTGGAAAAAAAGTATATCTTCAAGAAAGGCATCCAGTCTTTATCTGAAGACATCAAGAGATGGAGAATCTACCACTTTTCATGGCAGTTTGTTCCAACCCTGACTGTTAAAAAAAAAATTGTTCCTGATTTCTAATTTGAATTTGTCTGGATTCAGCTTCCAGCCATTGGTTCTTGTTATGCCTTTCTCTGTTACATTAAAGAGCCCTTTAGTACCGTATCATCTCCTCGTGAAGGTATTTATACATTGTAACCCAGTCACCTCTCCCTCTTTTTCCTCAATGAGCTATTTGAGTCTCTCACAGTAAGGCATTTTCCTCCATCCTTCAGATCATTTTTGTGTCTCTTTTCTGCCCACACTACAATTTTATCAATTTCCTTTTTTAAATGTGTACACCAGTGCTGCCCTCAGTAATCCAGAAGTGGTCTCATGAATGTTGTGTTCAGAGGTGGAATCACCTCCCTACTCCTCCTTACTGGTCCCCTTTTTATACATTCAATTAATCAATTAGCCGTTTTTGCCACAGCATCACACTAGGAGCTCATGTTCAGTTGTTTGTTCACTGTGGCCACCAAACTCCTTTTCAGAGTCACTGCTTCCAAGAATATAAGGCCCCATTCTGTAGGAGTGGCCTGAATTCCTTGTTCCGAGGTGAATGAACTTGCAATTGGCTGTACTGAAACACATTTTGTTTGAATAGGCTCAGCTTTCCATACGTTCCAGGTTGCTCTGTACTACTGGCCTTTGGACCAGGCCAACTACACTTCTCAGTTACAGTCCAAGTGCTGGTACTGTCGACATTATTTACTGATATTCTCATCTCCCTCTCCTTAGCTTAAAGATGAATCTGTGTCAGACCCTAATGTCCTATGTCAGGGTGCCTTCCCCACTCTAAACTCTAGGGTACAGATGTGGGGACCCTCATGAAAGACTTCCTAAGCTTATTCTCACCAGCTTAGGTTAAAAACTTCCCCAAGGTACAAACTTTGCCTTGGCCTTGAACAGTATGCTGCCACCCCCAAGCGTTTTAAACAAAGAACAGGGAAAGAGACCACTTCGAGATGTCTTTCCCCAAAATCTCCCCCCCAGGCCCTACACCCCCTTTCCTGGGGAAGGCTTGATAATAATCCTCACCAGTTGGTACAGGTGAACACAGACCCAAACCCTTGGATCTTAAGAACAATGAAAAAGCAATCAGGTTCTTAAAAGAAGAATTTTAATTAAAGAAAAGAATTAAAGAAAAGGTAAAAGAATCACCTCTGTAAAATCAGGATGGAAAATACTTTACAGGGTATTCAGATTCAAAACACAGAGGATCCCCCTCTGGGCAAAACCTTAATGTTACAGAAAACAGGAATAAACCTCCCTCTTAACACAAAGAAAATTCACATAAAACAAAAGATAAACTAATCCGCCTTGCCTGGCTTACCTATACTGGTTGAAATATTGGAGACTTGGATAAGGATGGGTTAGAGAAGATGGATTTTTGTCTGGCCTCTCTCAGCCCAAGAGAGAACAAATACGTAAACAAAGAGCACAAACAAAAGCCGTTCCCTCCCCAAGATTTGAAAGTATCTTGTTCCCTTATTGGTCCTTTGGGTCAGGTGCCAGCCAGGTTAGCTGAGTTTCTTAACCCTTTACAGATAACAGGATGTTGCCTCTAGCCAGGAAGGATTTTATAGCACTGTATACAGAAAGCTTGTTACCCTTCCCTTTATATTTATGACATCCTATTAGCACCAGATCTGAGCTCCACTGGAAGTCAGAGAGCACACAACTGAACAGGAAATAAGGACAACTGGGTGGCACAGCTGGGTTTAAGTCTAGTACAGTTGACTAAAAATTAGGGCTCTCAAGTGATTAAAAAATTAATTGTGATTAATCACGCTGTTAAATATTTTTGAATGTTTACTACATTGTCAAATATATTAATTTCAGTTACAACACAAAATACAAAGTGTACAGTGTTCATTTAATATTTATTTGTATTACAAATATTTGCACTGTAAAAAACCAAAAAAATTGTATTTTTCAAATCACTTCATACAAGTACTGTAGTGTGATCGCTTTATCATGAAAGTTGAACTTACAAATGTAGAATTATGTACAAAAAACCCCCTGCATTCAAAAATAAAACAATGTAAAACTTCAGAACCTACAAGTCCACTCAGTCCTACTTCTTGGTCAGCCAATCACTCAGACAAACAAGGTTGGTTACAATTTGCAGAAAAATAATACTGCCCGCTTCTTGTTTACAATGTCACCTGAAGGTGAGAACAGGCATTCTCATGACACTGTTGTAGCTGACGTTGCAAGATATTTATGTGCCAGATGCGCTAAAGATTCATATGTACCTTCATGCTTCAACCACCATTCTAGAGGACATGTTTCCATGCTAATGATGGGTTCTGCTTGATAACGATCCAAAGCAGTGCAAACTGAAGCATGTTCATTTTCATCATCTGAGTCAGATGCCACCAGCAGAAGGTTGATTTTATTTTTTGGTGGTTTGGGTTCTGTAGTTTGTGCATCAGAGTGTTGCTCTTTTAACACTTCTAAAAGCATGCTCTATACCTCGTCCCTCTCAGATTTTGGATGGCACTTCAGATTCTTAAACCTTGGGTCAAGTGCTGTCGCTATTTTTAGAAATCTCACTTCAGTACCTTCTTTGCATTTTGTCAAATCTGCTGTGAAAGTGTTCTTAAAACGAACATGTGCTGGGTCATCATCTGAGACTGCCATAACATGAAATATATGCAGAATGCGGGTAAAACAGAGCAGGAGACATACAATTCTTCCCCAAGGAGTACAGTCACAAATCTAATTGACGCATTATGTTTTTAATGAACATCATCAGCATGGAAGCATGTCCTCTGGAATGGTGGCCAAAGCATGGAAGGCGCATACAAATGTCTAGCATATCTGGCACGTAAATGCCTTGCAACACTGGCTACAAAAGTGCCATGCAAATGCCTGTTCTCACTTTCAGGTGACATTGTAAATAAGAAGCAGGCAGCAATATCTCCCATCAATGTAAACAAACTTGTTTGTCTTAGCATTTGGAAGTGGGACTGAGTGGATGTGTAGGCTCTAAAGTTTTACGCTGTTTGTTTTTGAGTGCAGTTATGTAATAAAATCTACATTTGTAAGTTACGCTTTCACAATAAAGAGATTGCACTTCTGTACTTATATGAGGTGAATTGAAAAATATTTTCTTTTATCATTTTTACAGTGCATATATTTGTAATAAAAAATAATAATATATAAAGTGAGCACTGTTCACTTTATATTCTGTGTTGTAATTGAAACCAATATTGAAAATGTAGAAAAACATCCAAAAATATTTAATAAATTTAAATTGATATTCTATTGTTATGTGTGATTAATTGCAATTAATTTTTTGAGTTAATTACGTGAGTTAACTGCGATTAATTGACAGCCCTACTAAAAATATTAAGAAGCAGTGTAGTAGATGATATATTACTTCATTGTCAAATGTACAGTGCCAGCAGCAGCTGGGAAGAGAACAGGGTTCTAATTACAGATTTCATCAGTCTGTGCTAAGCAGAAGCAAACCTCCTTCCCAGCTTTGAGAGCTGCAGCTTGTTTGGAGGAACATAATGAATTAGGGTGACAGCAAGACATTATATGCTGCAAACAGATGTTGCACATTAAGGCGTTCATCAAATGCACTTTAGCTTTTGACATGTTCATGTGGAAACATCAAAACTTTGAATCTCTAGTGTGACTCTTCACAGAGCTATGCATGTGCATAATCAGACGTGTCTTTACTTGGGATGTATAACCTATAGTCAGGAAGAATCTCTCAGTTCTCATCTTCCTTCCTCTGTAGAATTATTAGGATTTTAGACTAAATAGTCCTTTTTAAAGGAGTTATAAGCATACCTTTTTGCACTAGGTTACAAACCAAAAAATGATGACTGGTATATACCAAGTGAAAGTGTAAGATTGGAATATTAGCAATTTATTTATTTCAATACACAACATAAATATAGGTAAGCAATCAAGAAGTAAAAAACCATATTTTGGGGGATGGGAGGGTTATGCAAATTCTGGTATCAGTATTTGAAGCTCAGTGGAGCCCCCCAAAAAGGCAACACTATTCTAGTTTCTTGTCCTGGTTTGGAAATTCCTCTTTTCCTCCCTACTGAGGAGCTGTTCTGTTGTTTTACCAGATGGGCCATGGAAATAATAAGCATCACCATTAGGCGGACCTAACCTTCCACAAAGTTTAAGGTGTTATAATCCAGAGCTGTTGTTCAAGTCCATCTCTAATTATTATTTTATTGTTGCTACTGCTCTAGTATCATCGCCTGATATCTCAGAGAAATTCAGATTTTTCATCATTTTTTAGAAGTTTCCTCCAAGAGCCAGGAGTCCATCCACCCTTCTCTAAGGCCTGGTCTACACTAGGGTGCGGGGGATCGATCTAAGATACGTAACTTCAGCTACGAGAATAGCATAGCTGAAGTCGACGTATCTTAGATCGACTTAGAATCACTTACTTCGCGTCCTCGCGGCGCGGGATCGACGGCCGCTGCTCCCCCGTCGACTCGGCTTCCGCCTCTCGCCATGGTAGAGTTCCGGAGTCGATGGCAGAGCTACACTAGACGTGATAAATCGATCCCCAATAGATCGATCACTACCCGCCAATCCAGCAGGTAGTGTAGACGTGGCCTAAGTGATATAGACAATCAATCCAGGAGGTCAGGTGGAAGTTGTCTCCTTTTCCAATACCTTGCCACCTTGTTTTAAAGCTTAATGCAAGTATGTGTATCTCAGTGCTACTGGTGAGTATCTCCAGGTGTTCTATAGTCTGTGCACAGTTTTGACTGCTGGTAGCCAGGGAGATGTTTTAGGAGTATAGGACCAGATTCTTAAGCCAGGTCCCAACCCTTTCACTCCCCTCAGATGATGTAAATGGGACATATGCATAGCAGAAAGTATAAATAGCATGAGGACTGGCCTTCGGAATCAGAGATCCATAATCATTTCCTCTCTCGCCTGTGCGGAGTGGAGCTCTGGTGCAAGGGAGAGTCTGTCTCATAGACTACATGAAGCATCTCCTGCTTGTTTAGTCTGTAAATTAAATTGTGGTTTTGGAGCAATAAAGTGAAACACACAAAACATGAAGACCTCTTGCTTGCTGTGTTCTGGTGGGAGGAGCTGGAGGGAAGCTGATAGTCTTACATCACAAACCAATTCTAATATGGCAGCTATCTGCCATGGTCCATGATTAATATGCCCTCTCTTTCAGGATAATTTTTTTTAAAATAAGGAGTCATAACTTTTAAAATCAAATTTAAAAATTACAAACAAAATCTTTAAAAATAAAACATTAAAAATATTTGGAAACAAAAGCCCTTAGAGTGGTTCTATGGTGCACTGTAATATGCTGTATGAAAACCTCTTTTTTAATCTGAGACAATGCAAATGAACACTGAATGCTCTAACCACCGATTAGTTTCTTCAGCAATTACAGATAGCTATCTATCTATTCCTTGTAGAACAGTCTGAATCGTGGAGTGCTCCTCTAGCTACTAATAACGAATTGTCCAGTCCCACGGTGCCTCCAGATACTGCACTTGCAGGTTACAGATGGGGAAAAAACTAATTAATGAAAATCAAATTGATATAGTTTTTTTTAAAAAAAGAGATGGTTCCTGAATCTTTAAAAACAAACAAACAAACCACTAAGATGATGCATAAAGTATTTGCTGTATCTGGGGATACATGTACCAAACAATTGCTTTAGTGTATTTTGAGATGGAGATATTTAAAAGCTGTGCAGTTCCATTGCATGTAGATTTTGATTAACAAGGATTTTATTAATTTAAATAAGTGTAACATGTGATGCTGATTTATAAATAGATATGAGTTATCTTTGGAGTTGGGTGAAACTAGTTCAGTGCCGTTAGTTTATTTAT
This sequence comes from Chelonia mydas, assembly GCF_015237465.2. Lineage (NCBI taxonomy): Eukaryota > Metazoa > Chordata > Testudines > Cheloniidae > Chelonia > Chelonia mydas. Next base: position 85,287,439 of record NC_057851.1, on the reverse strand, counting down.
GGTCTGACTGCCCCTTCTGTAGAAATAACCAGGAAATACCAAGGAAAACTCTGAGGATTACTCTGTGGAGGTCTGCGAGGATCATTATATTGGAGAAGGAGGATTTGCCCACCCTTAACCATTCCTAGTACAGGCAATGGATTTGAGCTGCAAGATGCACAGGAGGCCTTGTGTGTCCCTGATGGCTCTGGGGCCCACTGTTTACCACACACAAACACCTGCTCCCCAGCAGCATGGCTGTATCCTTACAGATGGTCCCCCGGTGTGTTCTTTTCCTTATTGAGTCATGAGAAGCTTGTATTTAATGCTAAAATTATTTTTATTTAAACACTACATAACTCAAGCAATAAAAGAATGGTGGTGACAGCAGCTTGCATACCAGAGATCTGCCATCCAAAAATGGAGGATGACCCTTTGTCCCTGAAGCTACCTCCAACCTCCTTACATAAAAATAACAGCTACTTTTTAGAATCATAGACATGTAGGACTGGAAGGGAACTCAACAGATCATCTAGTCCAGTTCCTTGCAGGACTAAGTATTTGGATGAGGGGCAAGCAGTGGACGTGTTATTCCTTGACTTTAGCAAAGCTTTTGTTACGGTCTCCCACAGTATTCTTGCCAGCAAGTTAAAGAAGTATGGGCTGGATGAATGGACTATAAGGTGGATAGAAAGTTGGCTAGATTGTTGGGCTCAAGGGGTAGTGATCAATGGCTCCATGTCCAGTTGGCAGCCAGTATCAAGCAGAGTGCCCCAAGGGTCGGTCCTGGGGCTGGTCTTGTTCAATATCTTCATTAATGATCTGGAGGATGGCATAGATTGCACCTCAGCAAGTTTGCAGATGATACTAAACTGGGAGGAATGGTAGATACGCTGGAGTGTAGGGATAGGATACAGAGAGACCTAGACAAATTAGAGGATTGGGCCAAAAGAAATCTGATGAGGTTCAACAAGGACAAGTGCAGAGTCCTCCACTTAGGACGGAAGAATCTCATGAACCGCTACACACTGGGGACCGAATGGCTCGGCAGCAGTTCTGCAGAAAAGGACCTAGGGGTTACAGTGGACGAGAAGCTGGATATGAGTCAACAGTGTGCCTTTGTTGCCAAGAAGGCTAACGGCATTTTGGGCTGATTACGTAGGGGCATTGCCAGCAGGTCGAGGGACATGATCATTCCCCTCTATTCGACATCGGTGAGGCCTCATCTGGAGTACTGTGTCCAGTTTTGGGTCCCACACTACAAGAAGGATGTGGAAAAATTGGAAAATGTCCAGCGGAGGGCAACAAAAATGATTAGGGGACTGGAACACATGACTTATGAGGAGAGGCTGAGGGAACTGGGATTGTTTAGTCTGCAGAAGAGAAGAATGAGGGGGGATTTGATAGCTGCTTTCAACTACCTGAAAGGGGGTTCCAAAGAGGATGGATCTAGACTGTTCTCAGTGGTAGCAGATGACAGAACAAGGAGTAATGGTCTCAAGTTGCAGTGGGAGAGGTTTAGGTTGGATATTAGGAAAAACTTTTTCACTAGGAGGGTGGTGAAGCACTGGAATGCGTTACCTAGGGAGGTGGTGGAATCTCCTTCCTTTGAGGTTTTTAAGGTCAGGCTTGACAAAGGCCTGGGTGGGATGATTTAATTGGGGATTGGTCCTGCTTTGAGCAGGGGATTGGACTAGATGACCTCCTGAGGTCCCTTCCAACCCTGATATTCTATGATTCTATGATTCTATTTTCTAGACCATCCCTGACAGGTGGTTGTCTAACCTGTCCTTAAAAACCTCCAGTGATAGAGAGTCCACAACCTCCCTAGGTAATTTGTTCTGGTGCTTAACCACCCTTACAGTTAGGAAGTTTCTCCTAATGTCTAACCTAAATCTACCTTGCTTCAATTTAAGCCCATTGCTTCCTGTCCAGTCCTCAGTGCTTAAGGAGAACAATTTATCACCCTCCTCCTTATAATAACCGTTTGCATACTTGAAGACTGTTATGTTCCCCTCAGTCTTCTCCAGACCAAACAAACCCAATTTTTTCAATCTTTCCTCATAGGTCATGATTTCTAGACCTTTAATTATTTTTGTTGCTCTCCTCTGGACTTTCTCTAAATCCTTCCTGAAAGCGCGATGCCCAGAACTGGACACAGTACAACTGTTGAGGCCTTATCAATGCCTCAATCTCCTATCAGTGTGCAGTATCAAAGCAAAATGCCTGCTTACCAAAGCTTGCCTTTCCTGCTTCATGTGTGCCAGAGCCAGAGTGCTGGAACGGGCTAGACCTCTCTGGAGTCAAAAATAGATCTTGGATTGCCATAAAACCGGACGACCCTGTCACATGTCCCACCTCCTCCTTCAACTCCACTTCCTCATCCACCAGTTGGCCCTCGGTGTTGACTCCACTGGTCACTACCTCCAGTCTCCCCAAAGTATCCAGGGAGCTCTTGGTGGTGCGGTCACTACCAAGGAGGGTTTGCAGCTCCTCATAGAAATGGCATGTCTTCAGTGCCATACCAGAATGATGGTTGGCTTCCCTTGCCTTCTGGTACACCTTCCTCAGCTCCCTGATCTTAGCATGGCATTGCTGTGTGTCCCTTTCATGTCCCTTCTGCTGTATGATACAGACTCAGCAGATCTAACAGCTCTAGTGTGCTCCACGTGGGACAGCGTCTGCTGCGGAAAGCTGGCATGGTTAGCTAGGAAGATGCTTTGAGCAAACAGGAAGAGGACTTTCAAAAATTCCCAGGCCTTTAAACATGGAAGAGGCACATACCTGTGTACCAGCAGGGTACCAGAATTCAAACTGTTGACCAAAGCGGTCATGGTGAGCATTGTGGGATACCTCCTGGAGACCACTTAGGGTGACATAAGCAAGCACAGTGCCTACACCGATGCTGCGTCGCTCTAACTACATCACAAAAAATCTCTATGCTGAGATTGTTGAGGTGATTTTATTTTGTCCGTGTAGAAGGAGAGTTACATTAGCGGGAGAAGCATTTCAGTGTGTACACCTCCCCTGTTTTGTTGATGAAAGCTGACTTTTGTCAACAAAACTGTGTAGTGTAGACAAGGCCTTATTCTTGTGGGAATGTGGGGAGGGGCTACATAAGGTGAGTCTTTCCCTCCCCATTCACACAGTCTGGACAGGGGTCAGGAAAAATTGCAGTCCCTGCACTTGGACCAGCACAGACACTTCTCCCATTGGGGCTGCAAAGCGGTGGAGAGGAGGTGCAGCCATGGGACTTCTCCCCTTACCTCTTTACTGGCACTGTGGTGGGAGTAGGATGGTTTAGGCTGCACTGTCCCTCCATGCAGCATGGAGCTTGGATAGATCATGTCTACCTGAGGCTCATTCCCTCACGAAATGTTCCCTGAGGCAGTGTGACTCCACCCTGCTCTCTTTTCAGTGGAGTGCCTAAAAGGCATGATCTACCTCTGGAAATTTGTCTTCTTCCTCTAGCTGCTTTAGTTTATCTTACAAAGCCTATCTCTCTTTATTCCTTTCTGCAAATACTCCTTTTGTCTACTATTAGTTTATTTTCTGGGTCTTGTCACCCTTAGTACAAAAGCCTTCTCCTCTGTGGCCACCCCCATCAGGAACAATATTCTTCTCGATCAGTGCCTCATCTATTTTCATATCTTATCGAAAACCCATCTCTCTTTTCCATTCTCTATTCTACTTAGGGTAATCTCTCTGCCCACCCACCCTCAACCCTTGCTATGCTTGGTTTTCCAGTTGTGTGTCTGAGTTCTGTTTACCTCTGTGGAGGTCTTTAGGATTCAGCATGCATTAAAGATGCAATGCAAAATAACATTTCATTGCACTGGATTTTCAGTGTTATTTGTCAAACTTGTCCCTTTTAAAAGCAACTAATCCAGTAACCCTCTAGTCAAGAGGGTTTCTTGTTCTCCCATTGAATTGATTCTATCATACTGCCAACATTATAGCAGCAATGCCTGGTTGCACAACTCTACTTAAAGGTCAGTCAGTATTTCCATTAGAAATCCCATTTTTCTTGTAATTCAACCATTTCAAATTGCATTGGGCTGAAACTTGGCACACAAGTACTGGCCCACTTGCATTTGTTTTATTCATTTATAAAAGGAACATATTTAAGGAGTTCTCGTTATTCCAAAGCCAAATAAAAGACTGACACAGTAATGGTTAGACACCAGCTGTTACTTGCCACTGCTCTCCTTTCCTATACAAAGATATTACTACTCCACATAACAAGCACTGTTTTGAAACCTCATCCTTAATTCAGAACTGCCTAGAATTTGTCATCTTAAGTCAGAGCTTCCACATTATTTTTATGCAGCTTTTTTTTTTATTTAGTGACAAGACAATCCATTGCACTGGAGAGAAGTAAACAAGCTCACTGCAAGATGCCAGTTGGGAATCACAATGGGAAATAACTGATCTCTAGTGTGACATTAACTAAAATGATGTGTCCTACAGCCAACCTTGAGACTTGGTAAAACATTGTTTTGTGACAGATTATCACACATGGAAGCATATAACTATAATAGAAACTGCAGCAAAATTCATGCATCATCAGATGATCCAGTGTGCTATTTTAAAACAATTTTCATTTGTTTTTTCAAACAAGCAAGCATATATAACTATTCAGAAATGTGTGTGTGTGTGTGTGTGTATGTAATATATGAAAAGTACAACACTCAACCCAGCATTAACTATGGAGCTGCAAAAGGTGCATTGGCATAGGCGCTGACTCCGTGGGTGCTCCGGGGCTGGAGCACCCATAGGGAAAAATTAGTGGGTGCTCTGCACCCACCAGCAGCCAAGATCCCTGCCCTCCTCTGCCTCCGCCTCCTCCCCTGAGCGCACCGCATCCCAGCTCCTTTGCCTACCTCCCAGCGCTTGCCACCACCAAACAGCTGTAGCAAGCTCTGGGAGGGAGGGGAGAGGAGAGGAGCGGAAAAGTGGGGCGCTCAGGGGAGGAGGTGGGGAATAGGCGGGGCTGGGGCAGGTATTTGGGGAAGGAGTCGAATAGGGGCAGGGAGGGGGCGGAGTTGGGGCAGGGACTTTGGGGAAGGGGTTGGAATGGGGACAGATGGCGGGGCGGGGCAGGGGTGGAGTTGGGGCGGGACCAGGGCAGAACGGGGTCGAGCTCCCACCGGCACCATTAGAAGTCGGTTAATTTAGAGACAATATACAGGGCCAAATTCACCAGTATGCTCTGAAGGCTTTTAAGTAATCTGACAATATAAAACAACTATAAACGAGATTGTGTCCATCTTTTGTTTGCAGGTGAAAAGGTATAAGAAAAATACCTCCGCTTAAATTTAATAGCCCACAAACTAGGCTATTTATGCTTTGTTGCTGTTTTTTGTTTTCTCAGGTTATAGAGGAAGGATACAAAGATAATGCAACACAGGCAAAACAAAATAAGAAAGAACCCTGACTTATAGTGTCTGGTGAGTGACAGTTCTTGTGTAAATAGGTTAGTTGGGGTCTCTTGATTCACCATTAAATTGCACTTTCTTCAGCAGATAGGCATTGCTAAATTTTTGGAATTGCTAAGTTTCAGTCCTATGCAATTTTAAATGGTAGCATTGCAAGAAAAATGGGATTTATAATGGTTATTGTGGACAGATGAATTGCTAAGGAGGAGTACCAAAAAATAGCACAAACATGTAGGGCCAAAATTAGAATGGGTAAGGCACAAAATGAGTTACACCTAGCAAGGGACATAAAGAGGAATAGTAAGAGGTTCTTTAAATAGCTGAAGTGGTAGTGGAGCACAAACTAGCAGCCTGACTTCACTGTTGCCGACACTGGTTACACTAAATGACCCCCATGATGCCAGTGGATTCACACCTGATTTATACAAGGATAAGGTCGGGATGAGGCTCTTGGCCCTGCTTATTTGCCAGAATGAACCATTCTGATTAGCACATTTTTTCACATAGCTCAGACCAAAGGCAGTGCAATATACTCTGCCGTCATGCTACCTGTCTATAACTCCACTGACTCCAATGATTCCTTCAATCTGTATCAGTAATAAGCATTCCCTTTCACCCTTGCATGGGCTACCCACTTCACAGATTACGGTGTGGGAGAGAAAACAGGCTGTGTGAGGCCTCTACCTGCCCTTACGGGCAGGTGAACAAGCAGGGCAAAGGAATAGGCAGGGCAAGCACAGCTGCATCAGAACAGAGGGAAAAGTAATCTATTCCAGACAAAGGGCTAACACAGATTACTTCCCACAGCAGCAAGGGAGAAACCAGGAACCTGGCCTGCTCTTGGGGCAGCACAACTATTCACAACCCCTTACCAAGCTCTTGTGGTAACTCCACAGCTGAGGACTGTGTTGCTGTTATTTTCCTCCAGTAGTGCTCAAAATATGGCAGACTCTGAATGAACATAGAGGAAGGAGCTGCCCCCTATGCCACTGTGTGCTGAGGTTTTCTTTCTTCCGGGGCACACATCAGTCCCATCACTGTAGTTTGGGGCAATGGTGTAAAAATAATGTTGCTAATGGAGCCGTGTGACCCCACAAGGTTCTGAAGACCCCTGCCAGACCAAAAAACCTTCTTTCATCCAAAAACCTTTAAAAGAAAGCTGTGTTCCCCAACCTCATTATTTTATATGAAGTAATCAAATATGCTTTACAGGTAAATTATTAGCTGGGACACATCATGGGAAGTATTGCTTACTTTCCATTACTGAGCTATTTGGAGGGAAGGAGAGGTTCATTACCCTCTTCTGGGTCTTATACACTGAATGTATTCTGAGAAAAGAAGGGGCCTACCTGTATATCTGTACATTCATGAGTTCCAATGATATTAAGAGTGCTGCAGCAAAATGCCCTGGCTATTGAGTGCTCACACTATCTAACCGCTCAGAGTTAATCCAGCAACCTCTTAAAACCAAACTGAAGTTCAGAGGGGAGTCTTTGAAATAGGATGCAAGGATGTGCAAGGTTCAAGTCAAGCACTGTAATAAAATAAGGTCAAATAATGCTGAGAACTGTGTTATTGACCTTTCGGTGGTTTCTCTGTGTAAGCACTGGGTAGCTCACAGGAGCTGGTAATTAAAGTTTGTACATATTGTACAGCTTTCCAATATCAATATGATTTTCCTTTTTCTGCTCAGTTACAGCCAGAGTCAGCATGTTAAAGGTTGTATCTACCTTACATTTGAACTTATCAGTAAATATTTGCACTTGAGCAGGTTACGGGACTGGCAGCCTTGTAATAAGTGGGCTTTTTTTCCCCCTCATTGAACACAAATCACATATTGTACAGAGGAGACAGCCAGAGTTCAAGCTCATATCCAACCCAACTCTGGCATATTGCTGTTATCTGATCTGAAGGACTATCTAATTCATTTGTATGTTGCTTCAGTGAGGGCTTTCCCTCAGCAGATACTCGAGGACTTCCAATTGTCCTAATCATTCAGATGTTATTTGTGGTATTTTTGTGCCATGATAAGGGCTACTGTAAATACTGCACACTGCCAACGCCCCTGGCCCATTTCTCTTGAGCTGCGAAATATAATCACACCAGGAAGCAGAGGGGCAAGACCACTCTTCTTGTTCCCAACGATATCATATGTCAAGTAGTTGTAGTAGTAATATGTGGTAATACCTAAGGGGTATGATTACACTGCTGCTGGTAGTGTACCACCCAGCCCACACAGACACACACTTGCTCTGCTGGAGCTAGCATACTAGAAATAGCAGTGTGGATGTTGTGGCCTGGGTAGAGGCACGGGCTAGCTGCCCAAGTGCGACCTCGCCTGACCCCCTGGGTCTGTACTCAGCCAGTTAGCCCATGCCGCCACCTGTGCTGCAGCATCCACACGGCTATTTTTAGTGCTCTAGCTTGAGCGGAGCTAGCTTGTGTCTGTCTGTCTTCCTCGGGGGGCACACTCCCGGCTGCACCATAGATGTAGCTCTTAAGTCTCTAATCAGGGCCTCAGTGTGCTAGGCACTGTACACAGACACAATAAAAAAGTCAGACATGACCCCAACGAGCTTACACTGTAAACATAGGATGAGGGAAAAAAAACAGGTAGAGAAATGCAGCAAACAGAAGAGGCAAACGGTGAAATGATCACATTTGGTACGGAAAGCAGCAGTCCTGGCACACGCACTGCCCAATCAAGTACATTTAAGCAGTGTCTCTAGTGGTCAGAGCTGAATTATTAGATGAACAAAGGCAAAAGGAGAAAATGAGCACCTGGTTGGAATTCAATTGTGTTCTAAATCTGTCTTGCCTCATTGCATAGCTTTGGACCAGTCACTTCCCCTCTCTACCTCACTTCCCCCATCTGCTAAGTGTGGATAATAATAGTTATCTTAGTTCAGAAGAGTGATATTAAGAACAAGTTAACTGATATCTACATCGCCCTTTAGAAACTTGGGAATGGGAATTCCAGGATTGGGTAGGTAGAGAAATGCTGAAGTTAGTGCAGGCAATTATATTCAGCCTAGGGGAGGAAAATCAATTTCCATATGATAGGGAAGAAGCAACACTCCTCTGGGTCTGAATCTAATCTGCTTTACACGAGTATAACAAAAGCATAATTACATTTACTTCAGTGGAGTCAGTCCTGAATTTTGCCAGTCTATGTGAGAGCATATTCGGGCCTAATGGGTCCATGACTATGCGGAGCCACTAGCTAAAATATGTGGGGTGGAAAGAGACAATGGGGGATGGCAGTCGATACAGAGGTTGTAGCATCTGAACTGGTACTCTATATCCTGTGGTAGGAAGAATTCTAGTCCTCCCCTTTCCCATGTTTGGTTCGATTTCTAACAGGGATCCACAATTTTATCTTTCAGAAAAGATGTGTGTAAAAATTTCACCATAAAATTGAAAATACTGGCAATGTGAGTGTGTTTGCATTTCATTACAGAATCCAAATTTTCCCAGCCTTTGGACCATCTCCTGAAGCATTCACTCAGTCATTGACTTCTGTTAAAGTTCTGCCTGAATAAAAACAGAATAGAAATGCATAAATAGGCCTTTCGAAAAGAATTCACAGATTTTTCACTGGAAAATAGATTTTTTTCAGAGAAAGTGTACTTATTTTGTGGCAAAAAGTGTAGAATTCACTTTGATTCTATTTTGAAAAAAATCTTAGACCCATTTGAAAGCAAAGGAAGATTTGCAATGAAACATGCAAAAACTAGGGATTTCCACATTTTTGATGGAAGTGGGAAGATATCTCTGTGAAATTTTATGAAAATTCACATTTTTGCAAGTATGAAATTGTCGAAAATGAAATTTCTTCTGGATTTATTTTCATTGATAGGGCCCACTTTTTCAGTCCATTTCAGTCTCTTTGTATCACTCGATGTACAAAGGGGCTGAAAAGCTGCTTTAACCAGCCAGTTGAAGATTCTCTTTGCATGGAGGGATACATTGTGGCAGGTATGGTAATCCATGGCTGGAGAAGCCCTAAAGCATATGGTCACCTTTGCTCCTCTCAGATCTTGTGCCGAACACATCTCATCTGGACCCATGAATTGGGCCTATGCTGTTCAACATATTACTATTAACAGATTTCTTCATGGATAAAGGTGCGTACAAAGCTGTGTGCACGTATGTTCTGACAAACAAGGCTATTGGGAATTACTAGATATTACTTCATGTCAAGGCCGGATTAAGTTTGAGAATAGGTCTTTTTTCTTGTGTTGATCACTAACAGGATCTGTGGACCTGCACCACTAATGAAATAACTCATTGTAAATGTGGTAGAATGCAGGTTACAGTACGACAGGATAAAAAGAGGCTACTTGTTTAATATAAATGATCTTTTGATTTCATTGTGAAATGAGATTTCTTATTTTGTTGCGTCTGCTTTTGCTGTTGTTGGATACCAGGACTTGCAATTAAATGTTAAGTGAAAATTTTTGTTTATTTTGCAGCAGTGTTTTTAAATATTTATGAAAAATTTTAAGTCTACCTTGCCTTGAGGAAATATAGATGAACTAATAATGTATGTGGTTGCTTTACAGAAAATTAAAGGGCAGAAGCACGTGTTTAAAAATTAAATCAACCACAATCTAAGATAGCAGATGTTATTTAGTTAAAATCTTGCAGACAACAAAGGACCATGAGGTGTTTTCTTCTCCTTGGTCCAAGTGAAATCTTAATGAATCATTACAATTGCACAGATTCTAAAGCCTGAGGGTAGCTAATGTTGGGATAATAGAGAGGAACTTCCATTACACAGTTAAAATGTTTTGCTGTTTGTTTGCTTGTTGGTCCCTGCATTAAGGGAGCCTGTGAATCTGAACATTTGAATATTGACTTGTAAAATGTTGCAGCAAGTAAAAATCCCTTTGCATGTTTCAGTAGTACTCCTGGATTGGAAACCTTTCCCATGAAAGCGTGTGTGTCTGTGTGTTTGTTTTTTAGAAAGAAAAATATCATATCTAGATTGTTGTTGTTGTTGCTTTTATTAGTATTAAATTATGTATTTGTATTGCAGTGGCAGTCAAAGGCCCCCATTGGTTTCAGGTTCCTTTGTGCTAGGTCCTATTCAAATCTACAGGAGGACATGATTACTGTCCTAAAGAGCTTCCAATCTAATCTGAAATAAGACAATGTACCAAGCAATAGAAGGGAAGATTATAAAGTCATGCAGGTACATAGCCTAACAGCCTGTATAGTTTGATGGTTCTGAATTAATTTTAAATTATTTTTTTTTTACTTTTATAAACAAATGTCAGTTGTTTCTGACTCCCACTTAGCCTATAGTCACTAGTGGTCGATTATTTGTGGGTGTCACAAGTCAAGAGACTACGCAGGTTGGCCTTCATGTTACGTCTCTAATGCATAATGGCTTTCCTTTTTTGGTGAAAAACTCTGGTACTGGAACTGTACAGCAGATATGTTAGTAAAATCTGCTTTCAGGTGCATCTGTGCATCCCCTGGCCACAGCCTAGCTGAATCACAGTCTAGCTCTCTATTCCATGCTAGATTTGTTCCCTATACAGAATGTCTATTAAGATCAGTGGAAAACACATACACAAATGAGTTCAGAGTATGCAGTAGTGATCCATTCTGCAGATAAGAGTTCCACCAGAGGATATGAGCAGAGATTTTTGCTCTAAACAAGGATCCAGAGAGACCAAGGGCAGAATTCTCCTTTCATTTTGACCCATGGCATCTTGACTTCAAAATTATGCTCTCTCCCAATTGCGTGTGTAAAACATGGGCACTCTAGCAATGTAGGAAGAGCAGATTATCTGTTTATAACCACAATGCAGGTCTAAGAGGAGAATGTGGCACTGCACGTAAGAGTCTGCACCATGGATCAAATGAGAGAATTTTGTGCTTATATTCCATCTAATAAGAATCCAGAAGAGTCAGGTTTTTACTGCCATTAATAAGGTAAGTTAAACAGCGATATCTTCAGGTTAAATGAAAAGTGCATCCTGTGAAGAGTAAAATCACTAAGGGGTGTCTTTCAAAGTACTGTGCAGCAATTTAGCTATTGTGATTCCCATCATGTGAACAGAGGCAGAGGGTGGGTCTACACTGCAATTAAAATCCTACGACTGGCCCATGCCAGCTGACTCCAGCTCACAGGACTCAGGCTAAGGGACTCTTGAATTGCAGTGTAGATGTTCGGGCTTGGGCTGCAGCTCACCTTGCACGGTCCTAGAGCCTGGGCTCCAGCCTGAGCTTGAACATCTACACCACAGTTAAATAGCCTATTACCCTGAGCCCTGCGAGCCCGAGTCAGCTGGCACAGGCCAGCTGCAGGTATCTAATTGCAGTGTAGAAATACTCAGTGTCTAAATCTCTTTGAAAACATAATTCAATTCAGCAGTTTCTTTCTGCTCCAGAGAAGCCAAGTATTGGCAATTCATCTATCCTGATACTGAATTACAGTTGGTTACAGAAACTGAAGATTGTAATTGCAGAGTAGTAATATATGGAAAACTTTACACAGAGGCTAGATATATAGCAGTATATATACTCGGTTCTATTTTCTTTGTAAATATTCAGCTTCAATTAAGGGTCACAGTTGGGGAAATAAATCTTTTTTGTATTTCCTGTTCAGTTTATAAGTTGTTTATTGGATTGGATGTTCTTGGTGATTTCAGAGGGGTTTAGCACACACATTTTAATAATATGGCAGCGCCACTCTGCACAGCTTGAGTGCTTGAAAGTAGAATCAGTTTTCTAAATATTAAGTGCAAGGGATAAAGTGCAGATTGATTTGATAGCTTTAGGAGCTCATGGCTGGTGGAATTCTCTAAATGTGCATTTCCATATATGTGATCTTTCCTTTTTTAATGTTCTTTTGCTGGGCAAATCAATCCAACATTCCTACTTCTAGAGTTCTTTTAATCATTTATGGTGGCATTGTTCTCAACACAGCCAAAACATGAATCTAATATCTTGTTTGTAAAGGTCCATTATGTATTGTAAACCATTTTGTCCTCCGTTTTCAGACTCAAACTGCAATTTATGCATTAATCATGTTCTAGAGGCTCCCTGTGCAAAGCAATGCAATGTAACACTGTGACAAGTACTAGTTTTATATAGTAAATTAAATAACCAGATATGGCATCAAAACAGATGGCCTGATTCACCACTACATTATTCCATTTTTATGCCAGGGTAACTGTACTGATTACAGAAGAGTTATGCCATTATAAAACCAGAGTAAACCTGGCCAAAGACCAAATCTTCTATTGGCGTAGAGTGGTGTGGTTCCATGACTTCAATGGTGCTATGCCCATTCAAACCGGCTGAAGATATTGAGCTCAGAGCCTCCATAAAAAGAAGAGTTTCATATTAAATTATCATGTCAAGGACTAAATTGAAAATGTCTTAAGGCTATGTCGTAGAAAAGTAAGGATATCTCAGTTCTAGCAATGTTTTGAAAAGTTTATAACACACTTTTCAATACTTTACTTTCCAAATAATTCAGAATTCACAAACAGCTGGCTTGCATCCTATCTACCAACATTTCAGATTAGATACAAGCTATCACATTAGACAAGGGTAGCCAATCTGAAAATGTGTTCTCCTTTACATTTTAACAGTCATGTCTCATTACACAGTTAATGTTCTATTACTCTGTCTAATGTAACATGACATGAGTGGTAAAATTTGAGAAAGAAAACAATTTTTCATATTAGATACCCACTCTCAGTTTTGGTAGCAGATTTCATTCCATATTGAACGCACCAAGCAGTAGCTTTGCCTAAATCATCTGCACGTGTGAGCTAGCTTATTAATGGGACAAAAACTGAACAGCTTGGCGCATCACTTTTTTAAAAAGTGCATGACATATGATGTTTTATTGCTTTCAAACTACTTTGAAAGACTTATTCTAGAACACCAGCTTTTCCCCCCTCTGTTTATATATTCCACCACCTACATGCAGAAAATACAATCAGGTTGTTCTTGTTTAATTAAGACAACTATTCATCATATAGATATGATGAAAAACATGTTGCAAAGTTTGATTCTCTTTATAAACGAGTCAAATGCTGAAAGGTGAGTCCAAATGGAAGTACCCCATCCTGGTATATGTTAAATGCATGGGGCCAAATTCTGTGGTCCTTATTCAAATAAAACTCTCATTCTCTTCAACAAGAGATGTACTGGAGTAAAGACTTCAAAATTTGCCCCATAATGAACATGTAGGATTTTTTTACCACAATTAGGGAAGTGCTATGAACTAAGTAAATTGCCAGGTTACAAGTAAGCATAATAGGCCAGATACTCAGCTAGTATAATTTGAGGTGGCTCATTGATTTCAACAGATCTATTGTGCTTTCCATCAGTTGTGGATCTGACCCAATTTCTTATTTGTGACTTCTAATGAACGAGGGGATATGGTTTTTGACAGGTTTATACTCCCACTTGCACTGCACAGCCAGTGGCTCCAGCCTTAAGCATGAGAAATGCTCATGGGGTTGGGTCTACAAATTTTCCAGTTGCTGTGGACCAAATTCCCATTCCATGCAGGTCTGGTAGATAGAAAAGTTATCTATTTATTTATATACTCAGCCACTTTGATATGGGAGTTGTTCTCAGTGACAGACAAACACAGAACACCATGGTGCTGTGTTTTAGATTAACTTTTCAGTGTAACTAAATGTTAATGACCCAGAACTAGGCCTTTCCCAGAATATTTCCCATACCAATAAGCACTATGGCATAATGCTTTGTGTAGCATGGGAGAATATGCTCATAATCTCAAGGTAGCCTCTTCTGACTCTTGTCATTTACTATAGTAGGTAAAGAGGAGATCACATGACTAGTCCTGGCTAATCACAAGTACCTATTATTTACCGTTGTCACCTGCCAGTGAAGCAAAAGTAGGAGCAGTAGCCCCCTTTCAAAAGTAGGTTCCAATAAGTAAGATAAACGTAGATATGACTAGATATTAAAATGTCATGCCCTGGTAAGAAAAGCAACAGCAGTACCCATCTACAGTTTTCAGTGAACACAGCTGTTAACAACAGTGTTCCATGCCAAGAACAGAGTTCTAGTTCAGGGCTTTATAGTCCATACAGAATGGATTTATGTTCTACCTGTGATGCCTAATACCTCCTCCTCTCATTATGTATTTGTCTACTAAAACAGCATCAATCACAAGTATTTGGAGGCTTGGTTGGACGACACTTGGGCAACATCATCTAATGTGTGAGAAGCCAGTTTGGATTTGGTGTATTAAAATTGCTCAGTGGTTATAGTGGGGCACAAACTTTCTCTTTCCATATACATGTTAGATCCAGAAGAATTTGGAAATTATTGGTAGTAAAATAAGAAAACACATTTCTCTTCTTATTGAATGACTTTTTTTGTTGATGGGGGGAGGTGGTTCTTTGCCCCCCACCTCTTCCCCCATATCTCTATCAATGACTATCTCTCTTCTCTGTTTAAGAAATACAGTTCAAAGGGTGAAGACACAGTTTTCCACCTTAAGTGTACCCCATGGCTCACTGTGCTAATTGCTGTGTTTTTGTTTTTAGAGGAACTATAATTACGCCCCCCCCCTTCCTGCTGCATAATTAGATACCCAGAGGAAAGCCACTCATGTCCCAGTCCTGCAAAGAATGCTACATAAGCTGACTTCTACATGTTCCTATTGACTTCACAGTGTGTCCACATGGTTGCAAAGTCTGCCCACACAGAGCTCAGATCCTTAGTTTTTTGCTAATTCTCTCTACTTGCAAAAAAAAGTATTTTTTTTCTTTTACTAAAACATCCCTTCCCTCCTCTTACAGGATGCTAAATTGAAACAAAATGCATGGGGAAACAGAAAATTTCACACTGTGCCTTCATTTTCATATTCAGCTTTTATTGCATGTTTTCTTGTCCATTTTAGAATATATATTTTATTAATAGAACATACATTGTTCTTGCACCACATTCTAGGAAAGCTTTATTTATTGATCCTCCTATTCATTACTTTGTTAGAAAAACAAAATGTAGGATGCCTTCCAATATCTTCTATGTAAAGGCTATTTTTCTGTCGATCAAAATGACCTTTTCAGTAAGGCAACAGATATGACTGCATACTGTAAATACATCGTATTTTAATAGCTAGAAGAAGGCTGTCAACCTTTCTAAGATGTCAGGTTCAATATACTGTACTTCACAAAATTATTACTCAGTTGTACATTTTGATGAAAAATAGGGGAAGAGTCATACCAATCAGTTGAGTCTTAATCAGGAGCGTAGTTAATATTTTATATGCAAAATGATATTCCCTTCTATTGAGTGCTCGTCTATAAACTGCTAATAACAAGAAGTCATGTTTCTAGACTAGTTGCTTATCTACACGTAATGTGTCTTTTCACGCTTAGAACAGAGAAGAAAATAAATAGCATCATTGGCAGAAACTTTTATAAGTCACCCTGCAATCTTGCTAGTTTGGGGAAAATATGGGAGGGGTGGGGAGAGAAGAAAGAAGAGAGAGAGAGTTTGGTAGTGGTTATGCCTAAAGTATTCTCTTTAGCAATGTGTAACAGGGTTATTTGCCCCATGGGCTGGAGATCCTGGGTCTAAACCAACTCTGAGCCTCATCTAAGAGGAAGCACTATAAAAAGAGCAGGAAGTTGCAGTGAAGGGGGAAAGCTCCGGAAGTTGTGGCAGAGTCTGCAGAGAGTGAGGAAAGCTCTCTAGGCAGGGAGGCCTGGGAGATACCCTGTCTGCACAGGAGTGAGACTGCAAAGGCCCCAAGCATGGAGGCAAAGGAGGACAAGGAGAAACCTTGGGTTGTGTGGATTTATGAATGGACTTTGTTTTAGTGTTTTAAGTTTCATTTATAATTTTTTTATATTAATAAACCCAGTCCCCAGAAAAAACTTGAACTGAAGTTTATTTGAACAGTCCAAAAGGGGAAATTGAGGCAGGCTGCCTGTAGTGTGAATCTGGACTATGAGGGTGACCATAGGAGGCAGCTGGCCCACACACACAATGGAAGAAACCTTCTTTACTTAGCCGATGATATACGCTATAAAGTTTCACATAACCAAATAATAGTGATGAGATCTGATCAAATAAATAAATAAATAAATAAAATAAACTTACTTTTGCTCTGATGGCTTTTTGAAACTGACCAATTTTCTATTTTTCTAAACTTTATATAGATTTTTAAATTATTTTTTTCCTATTTTTGATCATCATTTTTGAAAACGGAATTTTTCCATTTCAGAATCTAACCTCTGGCATTTTTCATTTGGAAAAATCCTACCCACTGGCTAAACTTAAGAAATCAAAATTAGTAATAGGAAAAACCAACCCAAAAGAACTCCCAAACCTGGAAAATGAAAACAAGAAAGTTTGGAAAAGAGAGTACTTTGAAAAATTCAAAATGACTATCTTAAACATACGTTTTATTTTGAACTGCTTCCCAAGGGTTGCAGAATCAGATCTGAAATTAGGAGGATTGTTGGAAATGAAACTCTCTGTTAGCTGAAGAACTTGTGTACACTGGGAATTTCTCCCCAATACCAGCAATTGTAGCTACTAATGCAGTTGCACAAATCCCAAGCCTAGTCAAGGAAAGATGAATGCTCACCCTCTGAAAATCAAGCCCACATTTCAAGTTGGGCACCCAAAAATTGAGGCATCCAAAATCACTACTCACCTTTGTAAATCTTGGCCTTTATCTGTTTTATTCACCTCAAAGTGCAGAATTCAATATCCCAATAAGACTGCTGTTAGTCTCCTAAAAATGTACACACACGGACAGTGGGTTATCTACAAATGACAACAAGATGTCTGTTCCTCAAATCAGTGGAGAGCAGGCACATGGTGGAGTTATTAAAGCACAACCTGTTTGGTACAAGATGTGCCGATCATGCCAATCTCTCAGCTTTGCCTGTTGGTACATAAATAGTGTGGCATGAAGTTGTGCTTTTTGCCCTCACAGATTTGGGACAATATTATAGGGAGAACCTGCAAGAGGAAGAGAAGCAAATGAGTGTAAAAAGGCATTTTCAGGTGGAGTGATAAGTAATCACTGCAGTTCACTGGGGAATGTTATCATCAGAAACTTTTTTTTTCTTTTAAAAGAAACTTATCTCCAATCTTTTTGGATCCATTTCTCTATTTTACCTTCCTCTTCCAGAAACCGTCATAGAGTTCAAGGCCAGAAGGTCCCACTAAATCATCTAAACTGACCACCTGTATCACACACACCACCAACACACCCAGCACCCGCACACTAACCCAACAACCAAAATGAATTATTACAGCTCCAGTAGCCTTGTACATTTACCAATTTTTTATTTCTTATTCTTAATAGCTTTCTAACCTCATAGATTTAGTTATTTCACACATTCTAACACTGAAGAAAATATCCTTGACATGATGTCAGTGTGCCAGCTGAACAGTATTCAGTCTTTGGAGCCAGGACTGTTACAATGAAATTGTCTCCACTTGTGATCTCACATTATAAAGCGTTCTGCAGCTCTAACAATTCATGACATTTTGATATACTCCTCTTACACTGTTAAAGCAGGCAAGGAGAGCAGAGTTCTCTGTAGAGCATAAGTAAAGATTTATAGACATGGCAAAAGAACACTTCCCCATCTCCCTTCTTTAAATAATTATGGCTTTCCATGAATCTCTTTCTAAATCAAGTGCAGAATGACCAAATCCTATGTTTCAGAGTAGCAGCCATGTTAGTCTGTATTCGCAAAAAGAAAAGGAGTACTTGTGGCACCTTAGAGACTAACCAATTTATTTGAGCATAAGCTTTCGTGAGCTACAGCTCACTTCATCGGATGAAGTAAGCTGTAGCTCACGAAAGTTTATGCTCAAATAAATTGGTTAGTCTCTAAGGTGCCACAAGTACTCCTTTTCTTTTTGCAAATCCTATGTTGAAAATTCTGTGTATAATTCACTATGGAAGAGATCCTGTATTTTATATGTAAAGTATGTAATTATTGGGCCTCCTATTATGCTTCAAATACCTTCTTCTTGTATCTAAAGCCTTCAATTCCTATAACAAAAGTGTCTGACCTCTATGAACCACCCAAAGAGTGCACAGCAGTAAAATGATGGAGAGCCAGGCAAAAAACAGGAATTGTATTATGCAATGGAAACCTAATATACCGAGAGCTTTCAAAAGTTATTAAGAAGCACTCATTTTTTTGAAAAAAATAATGCCACTTACATGAATATAGCCCTTAATTTTAAAGAGACATTTGATTATTAGCTCACTCCAGAAGAGAAAGCTATTGTGTCTGACCTATCAGCAGCAGTTGTGCTATGCAGCAAGATACACGTGGCTAGGTAGCAATCTCCATATTTTGGAGTACCCCACATTTTTCGAATCCATTTTATAATAATATATATTTATTATAAATGTATATGCCATTTCAAGGGTCCCATATTGTATTATCAACATACTGGAAACATGGCAGAGATTCTATAGCGGTTTTTCTCCTCCAACTTCCTCAATATATTCCTTTTTGCCTGAAATCTGGCAAATCGGGACTCTGGTCTCTAATTAGGATACAATCACAGATAACAAATATCCTAGAGAGTAGACTTTGAAATATGAGGTACCATTACTTCACTTTTGGAAAAACCTTCTAATGTTATTTTCACAAACTAGCATTTCAAAAAGAGTTCATCTTGAACTCTTAGACTTGTTTGGTACGTGAGTCCTTTATAAGGACTTTATTTTGAAAGACAGGGGGCACATATTAGGAATTACCTGATACTTAAATCCCAAAATGATGTATCAAGACTAAGCACAATTTACACAGTTTGCCAAACATTTAGAAGTTCTGCTTGCATATGATTATTCCAACTGCACTTGTAAACCTGGTTACGCTTTCTGGAGTGGCTCACAACTGAGAGTGCCAATCTCAGGTCAGATTGTCAGAAAACAGGGCAGAAACCCCAAACTGGTGGTATATTCATTAATTAGATTTCACCAAGCCAGTAATAAATGTGAACTCTTGGATCACTATACCAGTCTTAGCATGGAGTCACAGACAGGCCCCTTAGGCTCCAGCCTATCTTGCCACCCAGACAAACTGGACTTAGTGATAATGGTTCCATAAACCAAAAATCACACCACATCAGGTTACTCCCAGTCCTAAAGGACTAGCTATTTATGCCAGATCAATTGGTACAATGCTGGCAGCCAATTCTATAGTAAACCAGCTACAGGTTTATTAGCTAAGAAAAGGAAATGAGAGTTATTGAGAGGTTGAAGCAGGTAAATTTTATATGCACAAGCAAGTCACAGTTTGTAATTCCAAATGGTAACAGTGCTGCCAGTTTACCAAAAGTCTTTCAGGTACCCAGACTGTCTCTGGAGAGCTGGGTTTTGCGTCTGGTACCTTCCCTATAAGAGTCCAAGCAGTCAGAGACAATGGATCATTTCTTGAATCCATATTTATAGCTCCTTTATATAGAAAGCAAGCTAACAGTGTCTGTACTCATGTGGGCTCTTTCTCTGATGATGAATAGTGAGGAATGCATTTAGAGTCCTTGACCTTGATCATCACACACAATGACCATTTGCTTTGAAATTAGCATTTTCTGTTAAAGTCCTTCATTAGCACTTCACGGGAGTTCTTTGATGGGTAATTTAGTTACAGGCTATGCACAATATAAATCAGGGGTGGCCAACCTGAGCCTGAGAAGGAGCCAGAATTTACCAATGTACATTGCCAAAGAGCCACAGTAATACGTCAATATCCCCGCAGATCAGCACCTCCCCCTCCCTCCCTGCACCTCCATCATCAGCTGTTTTGTGGCATGCAGGAGGCTCTGGGCGTGGGAGGAGCGAGGGCATGGCAGGCTGGGGGGGGGAAGGGGTGGAGAGGGGGCAGGGCCTGTGGCAGAGCCAGGGGTTAAGCAGTGAGCACCCCCCAGCACATTGGAAAGTTGGCGTCTGTAGCTCCCGCCCCGGAGTCGGTGCCTGTACAAGGAGCCTCATATTAATGTCTGAAGGGCCGCATGTGGCTCCGGAGCCACAGGTTGGCCACCCCTGATATAAATGTTTGCTGCTACATTATAACAGGAATAGATATGTAATAACAATGCAAGTAATAACCCTTTAGTTTTCATGAACTTTAAACATCTGACTACATACTTATACATTAACAATCACTTTGATCTACATTAACACAAATGAATTGGCGTGTGGCCCTGAATGGACCTGGTGTGCCAGCGTCACAAACCCTATCAGCTAAATCACGCAGTTGCAAGGAGGTTGTGGGCTCTGCTCGCCCAGCTGGCCTGGCAGAGGTTTGTAAATTTTATCAGCAGAACTATTCAGCTCCAAAGAGGTAGTAACTACTGGCACATTTTTGGCTGTAGTACATACTGGAAATAACAAAAAAAGACTATACTGCAGAAAAAAAGATCTACAAATACCATCCCCAAATATAAGATCCACCTGTCTCAACACAAACTCTCCTTTAATACTTCATATTGACAACAAATTCCTCCACCAATATTTCTCCACCTTTTATCCCTCCATAAACAACCCAGAAACACTGTCTCATAAACAGCCTCACTTGCTTTACATTCGCCACTAACATACAGCTTCAGGGATGGAACATACCACTGCCTGGCATTGCACAGGAATACTACACAGTAGCTTAGAGTAAGGAGTAAAAAGAAGAATACTGCAACCAACTGAAATAGCAGGGGGAATTAAGGTAGACAGAATAGTTGCCCAAAGTGAATTTTGTCCAGTATCTTGAAGATCATTTCTCCATCCTTGAAAAAACTGTCATGGGATCTTTAATGACCGTTAAGTGGTCAGGACAATGCCCCTTCAGCAATTCTTATGTGACTACTTACAACCAAGCCACCCCTTCTCCATGTACAGCAGTCATGGTGCCAGTGAATGCTGATGAGTAAGACAGTGTTTCTTCTGAAGTCCCAGTGGAGGAGGTGAGAACTCTCCAGCTGAGTAAAAGACAGGAAGATACTAAACAGACTGAAGTTTGAAATGGAATAGTGAGTCAGGAAAGAGGGAAAGTAGAACCACTTTCCTCCCTATACTACAAGGCAATGAAGGGGGAGGCTGATTCATACTTGATGCACCATGTGGACAAAATCAAAGAGGGGAAAAGGGTTGAGCCCATGGTGTGAGACTGCACCCCATATTCATCATAGTAATATTATTATAATTTGATTATAACATTTCCAGTGTTTATGTACCTGAGAAACAGACACACCAGTAATTCATTTCTTGTGTATATGCAATCAATTAAAAGTGCAGTACTCAAAGGATGCTGAACTGCAACTTTAAAGTGATTTTAGTAAAACACGAGTCTAAAGCATCACAACAAAGATTGTCCCATAGTGCTAGCTTAGATGTAAGGGCACACACTTTCCAAAGGAGGAGCTGTGAAATTTCATGAATTTCAACCCACAAGACTTCAACAGTCTCTATTGCAAAAAGTTTTCAGTTTAAATTCCATTCGTTCCTGGCAAGTGTTTAGGTCAACTTCTCTTTTGTTACACTCACTTTAGCAGGGTGGAAAAGGAGAGGAGGAAGGAGAATGCAGATTGGAAGTCTGAATAAGCCAATGCTGACTTTGTCAGCATTGTCTGATGTGGGGAAACCTTGCAAGTTTATAGGGGAATATGCTGAAGAAAGCAATTCCCAGATTTGCAAAGCATGAGATGTGCAAAGATTTTGCACAGGGGTTTTGGTGAAAACAGAAGAAGGCAAGGTATGCCTTGCTGACTTGATATCCTTTTACTCACTCGCTTCAAACAATATTTGCAGCAAAGAAGCTGGTTTCTTGGTCCTTTCATACACTCTGTGGCAAATAAATAAATGGAGGGAAGATCTTGGACCATTGTCTCGATTGTAAACACCATAAAATCCATCTAGTTGATGCATGGATAATTGCACCACATGAACATGTGTTGGTTCTCACAAGTAGTTTCAAGTGTTTGGGGGAGTATGACTTTTTAATATTAAAATGTCGATTAACTATCCTCTTAGCATTGAATTGTCCTTTTGTAGTTTTATCGCTTGTCACTAGAACTTGTTGGAACATGGACTTTCTGTCCCACAGGAAATTCAGACATTTCAAAATTTCTTTTCATCCTAAATTAGGACAAATGTCAAAATATTTAGCAGAATAGAAATTCTGAAATATTTCAATTCAGAAACATCAAAGCAATCATCAAAATATTTTGGTTCAATAATGTTGAAACATAATATTAAATTGATAAATATAAAACAGCATATACAGATAATTTAATATTAAATATAATAATCTACTGTAGTGTGAAATATAAGGAGAAAATTGAAATACATCATTTCAAAACTTTTATTTCAAAATCAACTTGTTCCCATGAAACATTTTGATTTCATGGAAACAGCATTTTTGATGGTAAACTCTTTGTCAAAAATGTTTTGACCAGCTCTATTGGTCCCTCTGAATGGATCAGAAGTGATGGAATATTGAATCTCTGTAGGAGCCATATTGTTGCAGCAGAATATGGTATTAAGACAATGACAAACTTATTCCAGATGCAAGTTTAAGTGTTATTTTCTTGTATTTTTGCTATTATTTCCCAAACATAATTTTTGTACCTTGTGATAAAGAGTACATATGAAGTGGGTGGTGACAATCTGAGAGAACAACCTGCAGGAATAAAAGCCTTAAGTTCAATGGATCTTCAATGGGACCACTCACTGGTGTAAAGCTAAGCACTTTGCAGACCAATGCCATAGACTATGTTCTGTGGGACAAGGCTCATTGGTGTACTTGTTTCTGAGAAGAGTTGATTACTCATTAAGACAATAAATAGAGGACTGAAATAGCCTTAAACACGTCAAATACATAATTCTTGTAGGAATCTCTTTTTAGCTACCAAAACAATGAACTTTGGCTTGCCACTGTTAGATATGTAAAGAAAATCAACAGATATAGTTAAAATATGAACAAATGTTGCCATGCATGAATACACAATCTGTAATTATATTTCACATAAACTTAATTTTTATTTATTTTTTGTTCCATAGTACATCTCAGTGTAATTTTATTTTCTCAGATGGCTTCATTGCATTACTAATGTTAATTTTTTACTTCCTTCTGGGATGCATTACTGTCAGAATTATATCACACTCAATCAAATCAGATAAACCTATAGTAAGCATGCTTTACCAAAGGAAATCTTTTATGCACCTTTGATCCAGTTCCATTTAGACTTATTGTTGTATGACAGATATCAAGTACCCCTAACTGCATGTCCTGTGCTAATAATTATACATATTTTTACCATAATTTATAAATCTGAAGCTACATATAAAGATTTTACTACTGAATGGACAATGTTAATAATTGTCATTTTTCTTTCAACGAAGTGATATTGTACTAAATATGTGATCAGAGCTTCATTGTAGGCATCCATAAATGAAAACGTAAAGCACTCTGGGCCAAATTCATCCCTGGATTAACTCCTTTGATTTCAGTGGAGTTGCATCAGCTATGACTTTTGCCCATTGTCCAACGTTAATTCTCTGCACGTTTATAATGGCAGCAATAAGGCTGACCCCAGGGGGAAAGGAAAGACAAAGTCTCCATTTTTGTCCATTCCCTTTTTCAGCAAAAGTTAATTTTAGTTTATTTTCAGAGAACACATCAACCTTTGTATAGATTTACTCTTAAAATGCAGACTTATGCTTCCCCTTTGATATTTTACTCATTCATGTGCAGGCTTAGGGTAGTCTTCTAGTACATTTTCTACTGTGTTCCATATTAAATTCACAACACACGACTCCGCTGGCTTTTGTGTAATTAAACTTGCTACTCTTGACCCTCATGCAGAACCCATTCCAATTTTAATGGTAAGTGTTGTGTGGATGAAAAAGACCTATTTGTCATAATTTGTTATATCAATTCAGACATAATAAAGTAACAGGGATGGAGTATTCTCCATATTTCCACTATACAATCCAGAACTCCCACATTTTAGCTCTACAGCTAGCATGTTGAGAGCTGGTGCTCTTTTGGGAAATGGTGTGCATAATGTAGGAATACTTAAAAGCACTTTGCAATCTGGTGCCAGAGCGGCAGTGATCTGACTCATCTTCATGTCAACTTTGTTTGGGATGGGACTAATATGCAATTTTGTTTTGAAATGAATCAGCAAAACTTACACCTGTTAAAATGCATATTTAGGTTAGGCATGAAAATATTTATCTCATTGTGAAACACAAGTACGTTAAGCTACAAAAGAGATTTTAGACTAAACAAAAAATAAACTTGGTGATATAGTTAATTTATATTATTGTGTACAAAAGCAAGAGTGCAACATACACAATTGTTTTAATAAACCATTCCAAAACTTTGTCACTGGTTGCTTTTGTTTACAAACAAGTTCATTCCCACAATAAACATTGATTTTAATAAGGTTGATATTTTTCTTGTATTTAATATAGGATGCAGAAAAATTATTCCATCAAAGAAAAGAAATAGTATTCTAAGCCAATGCTAAGGTTATGTGATTGATCATTCAAAAGTTAGGAAAAGGAAAGATTAAATTTGCAGGTGTAATCTTAACCCTGCCAGCATGTGAATATCTATTATGATAGTCTCCAAAAGCGTGACCACTACTATTTTTCAAATACAATTTTGTAGTAATGTATATACCACATGTTCCATAAAAGCCAGCTAATAACAAAATGCATAATGAATTAGTGAAAGGATACCATGTAAGTCTTGCCTGATTCACTTGCCAATGCATTGCACAAGACTTTGGAGAAAAGTTTTATAAAATTAATAAATATCGTATGAGAGCTTTAGAGAGGCAACAATCTATTACCAAGCAAGATTACAGCTACCTACAGCTGCTTCAGTGATAGAACTCTTTAAGAAAGGCAAGATTTGTGTTTGTTTGTTTGTTAAATAATATGGGGTAAATGTTTTTTTCCTCCCTCATTCCTCTTTTTTCATATCCAGGAATGGCTGGATTGTTTTTGTTCACATTTTCAAAAACAAAATTTCCTCTTTGGGTAGAAACCATGAGTGAAATCCTGGTTGCCATTGACTTAAACAGACATTGAGATTTCACCCTAGATCTGAAAAATTTTAGCCCGAAAAAGGTAAAATTTACAGTAAATTATGAACAGCTGAAGATGGGGCTTTAGAATGGACAAGTTTAGGCAATCTTAGATTCACAGATTTTAAGGCAAGAAAGGATCATTAGGATCATCTAATTTGAACTGCTGTATAACACAGGCCATATACTAGTGCTAGAGCATATAAACAACTACTAACTTTTAGTTCAGGTCTTAACTATAGTTGTGATAGCAATCTAATTGTAATAAAGCTCATGTGAAAACATTGGCTATCCTTGTGTCCCCATGGGAAATTATTCTAAGACTTTTTCTCATCCAGAAATTGAATATATAATCTTCAAAATGTTCTACAGGATTCTAAATTGGACAGGTCATGAAGTTATCTGCTTGTTAGCTGCATGTTGGATCACACTTTATAATAAGGGTACTGTGATTACAGCATAGTTACATTGTAATTAAACTGTGATTATGGCTTTATTTTTTATACCCGTGACAACTGTTAATTCATGTAACCAGAAAGTTTACTACATGACTGAGAATAATTCTAGTGTAAACAGAATGCAGTTAATATATATGGATTCCAAAAGCATATATGACAAGAAGAATATTAAAGCAAAAATAACTAAATCAGTCGTCTAGTTAATCTTCTTAGTGTATGAATTAGTGGTAATTATATAGTGAAAAGCAAAAACATGTAACTACTCTGAAATTACAGTAAAATACAATGTGATGACGTGTTCAGAATAACAGTGTATGAGTTCAGAGGGAAAAAGTCACAGATATTAAAATCTAAATTCAAACTACAAAATCAGGAAAGGGAAAAAATCTTCTCTATAGTGGAAAGAGCCAAAGAAATTTTGTCTGGCAGGGTATCAGGCTGCCAACAGACCCTGTATGCTTTATGCTCATAGACCCCTGTATGCTTTAATCATTAGGAAACCCATGCCTATATTTGTTAGCAATTATGAAAAAATAATTTGTTACATAAATATTTTTAGACACTTGCTTGAATAAAGTTTCCTGATTTCTATAGGGTCTCTTCTATTTTTATCCAGACAATTTCCTGAAATGTTGGCATAGTACTAAACGATTTATTATTTCTAAAGAATGCATATTTTAAGTGTTTGAATTGTATTAGATGTTCATGCCTCATCTTTGGCATCACTGTAAAAGCAATTCAATTTCCCATATGTTCAAGACAATAGGATCCTACCATAGTTGCTTTAAAGAATAGGGGGTTAAATGCTGTATTTGAGTGACAACACCACAGTATCAAGGATATAAAATGCGTCTCTGTACTATTAGATAAAAATACTTGTAGAAAATAGAAGCGTTTTTGATTCTGTGCAAAGGTTATTAATGTTAACTAAGGTGATCTATTCTTCTCCTGATTCAAAGTATCATGAACAGCCAACTTACACTTGTGAAGATTTCTATACCAGTAGTAGATCCTTTGTAGATCCAAGGGCCAGACTGGCAAGCATGAAACCTAAGGCCTGAGTCTAATTTGCACATGTACATGTTAACTATAGACAATTTTAATTAGAGATAAATATGGACTCATTTTATCTATACAGTGTTGTGACTACATATAGTGCAATACAAAATGTACAGAAGGACAGAATATATTTTAAGGGCTTCGGAGAAATAATATCACGTCGAAGACAGGCACTGTTTTCTAGAGACCAGCTTCTCTAGGGTATGTCTACAGTGTGAATACAGGTTGTGTTGTTAATTCTAGATGCATTCACGAACTTGGGTTAAAATAGCAGTGAAGACAGGACAGTATAATACAATGTGATGACATTGTGTTCAGAATAACGGTGTATGAGTTCAGAGGGAAAAAGTCACAGATGTTATTAAAATCTAAATTCAAACTACAAAATCAGGAAAGAGAGAGAATCTCAGGTTAGCTGCTCGAGTTCAATTTCATGCTCTCCTACGGGCTTAAACTCAAATTAAAAGGGCCGCCCTGTTTGTACCTGAGTTAGCGAACCCTGAGTTAAGAGCACACATTTTTTTCACGAGGCAGATATAACGTCAGTCCAGTTTTATCTCTGATGTGTCCACATATGTAATGGAGCACAGATTTGATATACTAGGTGACTGTGGGTGTTTTGACTTGTTTGGATTCATTATAGAAAAGGTCTGCTAAAACTATAAGTACTTTTTAATAGATGGGAACAAATAGCAGCCCTCTTATGTAACTCTATCAGCGATTCTCAACCCAGGGCCTGCACGCCACTTGCGGGTAATCAGCACACAGTTGCAGCCCATGTGACATTGTGAGGGCCATACGGTTAGTATATATATTGTGTGCATGAGGCTGCATATGTTGCCCACAGTAGTAAATAGATTACGAGATGTACCATTGCGAGACATATCACTCAGCATGCACGTATAGAAATTCAATGTTTCCTTCACAAAGCCTTGTAGCCCCTTGGTCTGTAGATCCCATTGTGGAGTCTCTGCTTTTTCAGGTTCAGTGGAAAATGAGTCCGCAAATAACTGGACCATTTTTTTGTTGATGTTGTTCCTTTGAAAGCCTCTGAACACTTAATACAGCAAAAGAAGTTTCTGGCTCCATTCAGCAAGAATAGTCACACTTTTCTATTTCTTCAGTATTTGTTCTGAGTCAGAAAATAGGAAAGGTCACTCTGGTGAAGCTGTCTATTAAAAAGGTTACAGACACAAGCAAAAACCTCTACCCCCTAGCAGTTATAAGCAAAGATTTAAACTCTCCCCACTTCTGCTGGTTTCTGAAAACAGAAATGTCTATCCTCCCCCTGAATATTTTTAAATACATAAAAATAATAATTTGGCAACTATCAAGAGTGAAGAAGTGACTTCAGATTTGTAAAGAGTGGAGATTTTACAGATCCTTGCAGCGAATAGTGAGCCTTGCAGAGTTAGTTATAAAATGAGCCCTCAACAAACTTCTGAGGAACAGACCATTCCAGAATTTAGATCTTTCACCATCCCTTGAAGCTCTGGCAACCAATTAAGGATCTAGGTCTAAGTCACAGATAGACCTAGATTTAAAGCCTGATTTTCCAGACAGTCAGCTCTCAAAGCCAAAAGCTTATTGTTAGTATAATTACAAAATATATTATGTATGTCCACTAAGATCATTACAGTATGTGTATAACTCCCACTTAATACTCATGGAAGCTTGATCTATAAATCTCCTAATCTTGAAAGGAAGAGGAAATCTGCAAGATAGTTTCTATTTTCTTAAATACTCTTTTGACTTTAGTAGAAATAACACCGAGATTTGGTAAACTTGAAGAGAGAAGACAGGTATAAAACCCCCCGACACTTCACCAATATTTTCATATTTTTCTTTTGCTATTTTTCAAGACCTTTATGTTTTTTATGGGCTTTCTCAGCTTTGTCTGCTTCAGTCTGCAGTTAACTCCTAATCTTAAATTTATGAGATAAAATTGTTACTATGTAAATTTTGATGATGTCATAGTTCTACCAACATGCTTCCACTGACATATCGAATAGAAAACAGGCTGTGAAGAAGGTGCGTATTAAAGCACAAATACAAATTCATATTTACATAGCTTCAAAAGTGTGCCTGGTGCTTCACAAACAAACAGGAATGCCCTAAAGAGTTTATAATCCTGCAGGATGCTGACTGTCTTCTGCATGCTACTCAGCAACTTCAAATCCCATTGAAGTCAATGGGATTGAGAGCACAAAGTAACTCACAGAACGAAGCTTCAGATAACAGACACTTTATAAATTATACACCGAAAACTACCGGTATGTTAAAAGAACATTAAGGTTGCAAAGTCAAGCCTTCTGCAGTTAGGAGATGCCAGAATTAAAATTAACTTTAATTCCACCTCATTTGTGCATATGGATTTGTGACACTGGCAGACCAGGTACCAGGTCATGCCCAGGCTCCTAGGTCTCAACTGAACACCAACAAATACATAACTGGAGACCAGTCTGGCCCACTTGTGCGTTAGCATTGTTAAAATAGGTATTAAAGTTATAAAAATGTGTTTAGTGTTTAGACTTTATGAAACACTTGTAGGATGCTGCATGTATTGATCTTACTTCTAATATCTGTACCCCGTGTTAAGGCTGTTACAGTTCTCAAGGAGTTCACACTTGATACTTGGTTGGTGAAATCTTAGTATAGAACTCACAACCAGTTTGGGGTTTGTGCCCTACTTTGTGACAGTCTGCCCTGAGGATGGCACTCATGCTCTTGAGCCAGTGCAGGACAGCTTGACAGTATTATGATACAGTCTTTATTTAAATGATCTCATGCCCACCTTGCACATCCCCTTTTGTGTTCTCCAGGAGTTGCCTTGCCTCCTGCTTCTCTTGCTTTCTTTAAGCAGGCCCTGCAGGATGATGCTCCCCACCCAATCCTCACCCCAGCCCTCCACAACTCTTCATCAGGCCCTGCCCTGTGAGCCTCCCTGGCCACCCACAACATGCCACTCTAGCTAGCTGCATGACATCCAGCGAGTCAGCCTCTGAACTGCATGCTGAGAACATGTGTATGCGTTGGTGCTTCATCTACCTCCTCATCCTAGTGACCTGCCCCAACACCAAGTGGTGGGATCTGTGATGGGTTGGATCACAGAAACCCCCCTTGGGGCTGCCACCTGATGTGCCAAGACTACTTCTGCCCCTGCTTTCTTGCTCTGGCAGCTTGGGACGTCAGTGCCCTGCCTGGTTTGAGCCAGACCCGCTAGCCTGCTGCAAACCCAGAACCAGGTCTGAGCCATGTCCCCTAACAGCTGTAGGCTTATCTGAAAGCAGCGTAAGAAGTGTTTCTATCTCCAACACTCAGATGCCCAACTCCCAATGGCGTCCAAACCCCAAATAAATCTGTTTTACCCTGTAGAAAGCTTATGCAGGGTAAACTCATAAATTGCTCACCCTCTATAACACTGATAGAGAGATATGCACAGCTGTTTGCCCCCCCACCCCAAGTATTAATACATACTCTGGGTTAATTAATAAGTAAAAAGTGATTTTATTAAATACAAAAAGCAGGATTTAAGTGGATCCAAGTAGTAATAACAGACAGAACAAAGTGAATTATCAAGCAAATTAAAATAGAACACGCAAGTCTATGTCTAATACAGTAAGAAAACTGAATACAGATAAAATCTCACCCTCAGAGATGTTTCAATAAGCTGCTATCACAAACTGGACACCTTCCTAGTCTGGGCACAATCCTTTCCCCTGGTACAGCCCTTTTCCTGCTCAGGTAGTAGCTAGGGGATTTCTCATGACTGACACCTTCTTTGTTCTGTTCCACCCCCTTATATAGCTTTGGCATAAAGCAGGAATTTTTGTCTCTGTGGGTCCCCCACTCTAAATGGAAAAGCACAATGTTTAAGATGGATTTCAGTACCAGGTGACATGGTCACATTTCCTGTGAGACCCCAAGCCTTCATTCCTCCCAGACTGACTCACAGGAAGGCCTGTCTGCAAACAGAGCCATCAAGATTCCAAACCACCATTAATGGCCCACACTTTGCATAATTACAATAGGCCCTCAGAGTTATATTTCATATTTCTAGTTTCAGATACAAGAGTGATACATTTATACAAATAGGATGACCACACTCAGTAGTTATAAGCTTTGTAATGATACCTTACAAGAGACCTTTTGCATGAAGCGTATTCCAGTTTCATTATATTCATACTCATTAGCATATTTTCATAAAATCATATAGAGTGCAACGTCACAGGATCTGTCACCATCTGCGGAGGATGAGGAACCCTGGTGGGCCAGTCTGTACTCTACACTGGTTCCCCACAGGGGGATTTTAGTTGGTGGAGCTGTGAGCTCCATGGAGTTGTGAGCTCAGGCACGTACCTGGCACAGTCCATGAACTCCTCCAACACCTGTCCCTTTTGCAGTGATGAGACCTTGGTGCTCCTTTTCTGGCTCCTCCAGAACCTCTTACTGAGTTTCTGGCTGCACTTCTTCCCCATCCCCTAATTCTTGCACCCCCAATCCATAGCCACACAAAGTCACAGAAGCCCCTCGTCAACCTCCTCCTGGTGCTGGCCAAGATGGCCATCCATCATATCAGGAGGAGGAAGCTAGATGGGGATAGCTCTGCAACTGTAGGGCCTATTTCTAGTCCCTCATCTGATCATGGCTTCTGGGCAGTGTCCAGTGTTGTCAGTAGCTACCTGTGTGGTGCTCCACTCTTGTTCATGATGATAACAGTCGGCTGCGTGAGTGTTCCCTCTGTGTGCTGCCCCAGCACTGCACAGATAGCTAACACAGCAGACCCGAGGGAACCCCCCAAAACCACAGACTCTAGTAAGGTATGAAGGAACCCGAGCCAGGTTTATTGTCAAACGAAGCACAGTAATAGTTCCCTACAGGGCATAATACGAATTTGTGCTCCCTGGCAACAGACGCAGCTCAGTCAGTGGTGGGACACTCCACTGCCCCCTAGGCTGGACAAAGATATGCACTCCGCGACCTACTTTTATACCGTTGCAGGACAGATTACTCATCATTGTTCAAACGAATCTATCCATCATGTTGTCCTTTTGATCCTGTCTTTAAGATGCACCTGCCTGTTCCTTGTTATGTCTATGGTGTGTCTTGCCGCCGTCTTGGCACAAGTTCCTCTCATTAGCACTTATGTGTGTGTATGCACGTGCTTCTAAAAACCTTTTCTTGCCAACTTCTGTGAGTGGGACCTGCCTCTGGCTCACAGCCCAGATTTCCTTATCACTTCCTGGAAGTACTTTGGTTCAGGATTTACTTTGGTTCAGGCTTCAGGACTCAGACTGGGCCTCTGATACAAGAATTTATGTTCCAGTGCCTCCTTAGACACCTTTGAGGAGTCATGGGTGTTGCTGGAGCTTCTCTGCTCAATATGCCCCTCTGCCTTACTTATTTTTAATCTTTGATCTCATTCCCATACCGGGTTTTCCTTTTCATTGTACCGCATACTGAATTGAGGAACGCTGTGCTTAGTGGTTCCTCCCCCAAAGTTGAAGGGATGGACATTTAGTTTTGGGTTAGCCTAGACCCTCCTGCCCCAACCCTGCCAATAGTACACACCTTCCAAACTGTGTAACAAATGATACAGGCGTCCTACAGAAAACAGTTTCCTTTATTACACAATCCTGATTCATCCCCAGAGCACCATCCATCCTGCGCATTGAATGACATAGGAAAAAATAATATGTGATCATGTAATTAAAGACTTTATCATAATGCAGATGCACAGACAACCTGAATTCTGGCATTTCCTAACTTTTGAGTGCTTGACTTTGCAACCTTAATAATGTTCTTTTAATGTTGTCCATTTTATGAGTAATTTTCTAGGTTTTTAATAAAGAAGACTGGAAAAAACAGAAGTTCCATCATTTGGCATCGTATGGCATCACACCCACATGGGTCATCTGCAGAGTTGACATCATTAGATCCACAGCCCATACCCCTGCCACTTGAGCTAACAGATTAATTTACAGAAGTTGCAGTTGTCACATTCTGTGTGGACCAGTAGTTGAGGAGAATGAGACCCACACTTTGACAACTGGTTTCACAGATATTTACTGGCAGGAGAGGAATGGTTGCATAGGTTAAATTTCACGTTCTGGAAGTGAATGTGCTCTGTGAACATAGACTCTTCTTTCCAGTTCCCCACAATCATGACCTCTTCTGTCCCATCTTCTCCAGCCTGTTTCTGTTCCAGTTCTGTCTTTTCCCACCCATGGCTCAGCCCAGTCCT
Source organism: Chelonia mydas (assembly GCF_015237465.2). Taxonomy (NCBI): domain Eukaryota; kingdom Metazoa; phylum Chordata; order Testudines; family Cheloniidae; genus Chelonia; species Chelonia mydas. Next base: position 85,254,170 of record NC_057851.1, on the reverse strand, counting down.
GGCCCCTCTAGCAGCTTTGCATCTCAGTCCCAATCTCCTCACCCAGCCAGTCCCAGTCTCCACCCCCTCAGATGCCTCTTCCTAGTCCACATCTCTTTGCCCAGTCTCTCCTAGGCTCCGCCTTTGGGCTTCTCATCTGAGTTCTAGTCGTCCCTCAACCCTGGCTTCCAAGCCAGATCAACCTCCTCCGGCTCCTCATCTCAGTCTCTGCCTTTGTATCCTTGACCACCCTGCCCTCCCAGTCCCACTCTCCCTCTCAGTCTCCTTGCCTAGTCATTCTCAGTCCATTCCCTCAATTCCTCATCCAATCTCAGCACCCTCTCCCCTGGCTCCAACTCCCAGTCCCGGTCTCTTTGCCTGGACCATCCTAGTCTCTCTCTATCACCACAGCTCCTGGTCCCTGTGTCTCTCTCCCTGATCCTTCACCACTTCCTTGTCCCAGGCTCTCTCTCCACACACACACCCAGGTCTTGGTCTTGTCCCCACTGCATTCAAGTCAGGCAGCTGCCTGGATGACAGCTGGTGAAGCACTGAAAGCATAGGAAAGACAGGCTCCATGTTCTCAGTTCCCAAGTTCCACAGAGGCGAGCAGCAACCTGGAGTAACAATTGCAAAGAAAAACTTGCTCAAAGCCCCTGCAGCCCCAGACTGGAGCATACTCAGAGTAGATCTCTGGAGAATTCTACAAAACTCTAACCAGTCTCTGAGCATGTGAGAACTGAGATTTTTCAAAGGCTTATATTTGGGTGAATTTTCATGAGGATTGCAAAAGGCCCTTCCCTGATGCAAAGACCACCACCCTGCCAAATTCAAATCTGCCTCAATGCATGGAGTTCCTAGAGCTTTTTTAAAAACAAAAAAAACCAAACACAATTTAACATGAGCAAAGCAATGTATTTCCACGTAATCTTGTTCTGAGAAGCAGCTGAATCATTGTTGCTTAGCTTTCCAAAAATATTCAGCCTGAGGCAGACACCTGGCATGGAAAATTTCAGTCCAAACATCTTATGTGTAGCAAAAATATAAACATAAATATAAATAGGGTCTTATCACGGGAAGTGTCAGGCAGTCTTCAAATAGGTGGTGCTATCTGTGTCACTCATAAGAAAGTGAAATACATTGAAATTTTACATACATCTTTTTAGACACACACACACACAATTTTTCTATATTTATTTGAGGAAAGGACTAGAGTTTGTAGGCTTCATACAATAGTCTGATATTTAGTAAAGAATTTAGAAAATCATAAATACATGTAAAGGGCAAGTGGATCTATGTTTAATGGCCAAATTCTGCCATCGGGTGCACACAGACGCGGGATCCCATTAAAGTCAGTGTTAACTCTCTGAACATCTAATTTTTCTCCAAATTGGAGCTATTTATGGACACCTGAGGGCAGAATTTGGTCCAAAGCCTAATACCTTTGAAAGTCCTGCCCCCAATATGAAACTCTCTCTTTAACATGCTAGTCACATTTCACCATGGTTTTAAATTAACTAGTCTTCCACCTATTATAGTGTAGCATAGCTGTTTTCCAATTTTTTTAAAAAAGAGTTTTCAGAACTCTCGGGTGTTGTAGATTAACCTGGAAAGCACAGTCTCAAAAGGATAAAGAAATGCATGCTGTAAAATGTATGAATGTAAGATTACCCTTTTTGCTTTATTGTATGTTTAGGATTTGAATTGATTTTTTTCTAGTACCCAAACAAAAAATAAGGGAGAAGCCAGAAAAGTCGATAATATACAGACAGCTCAAAAATAAAATATTTACCAGTTTCACTGAAGCATGTTGTTAGCAGGTTATGACGGCAAGCTCTAACCAAACAGAAGTATATTAGCTAGGTTAATTCTGAATAATAGCTATTTTTATAGACTAGCTTAAAGAATCCTATAGGATCATAAAGCACCTTGCTAAACAAATAGAAATAAATACTGATTTTTGTGAAGTTCTTTAGGGACACCCAAAACTTTCGTAAATAGAGGTAGCATACAATAGACTGATATCAGGGTTCGGTGCATAGAAGCATTTTGGATTAAGCAGAATATCACAAAATTGGAGTTTGTAATATTGACGTATAAAAACCCACCTCTGTGATGGAGCAGCTGTTTAACAGAGTACAGCAATACTGCACAGCAGTCACCAAAACTGTTAAGACAAATACAATGTCAAACTGAAAATTCAGGAAGTCTTTAGAGCAGGCAATGTAATTACCCACACTGAGTTTTTTTGCCAACACACAGGAGCTCTCTCTTCTACCTGGGCAAAAAGTGGCTTAAATCTTTAAAGATCATAGTTCAGATACACCCAGAATTACAAAGGTACATAGGCACCTAAATCTGGGGTTTAGATGTCTAAATCCCAGTTTTAGGCTCCACTAGGATCCACAGAACTCCTGCTAAACTCTGTAGGTGCCTAACTCTCAGAGTAAAAGCTCCCTTTGTTTTTGCCTATGGGCTTGTGCACTGGTGCTCGCTCTAGGCCTCTAGACACCTATCTCCCAGCGTGATCCACAAATGGGGGAAGATAGGCATTTGCCCACCTATCTTACCCACAAGGCCCAATCCAGGTGGCATGCTCAGAGGTTGTCAACGAGCTCACATTCAAAATCCAGCATGCATAGGAGGTGAGGCCCACCTTATAGCTTGTAAGACCACTGATTAGAGCACTCACTGAGTTGCGAACCCAGGTTCAATTCCCCCTCCAACTGATGGGAATTTGAACAGGGGTCTCCCACCTCTCAGGAGCATGCACTAGCAACCGAGCCATGGTTTAGATGGGGGAGTCCCTCAGTCTCTCCTACTGAAGTGATTCTACTTTGGATTAAATACTTAAAGTCATTGGACCAGAAAGAAAGAATGTGTGAGTAAGAATGATTCTGTATCTTTGTGGTTATGGCACCCATCGGTAAATTGGGAGACCCAGGGTCCAATCTTCATGCTACAATTGCTATTTAATTATTTATCCACAGTGGAACAGCTTCAACAGGAGAGACTGAAGGAATGCTATATCAGAAAATCCCATAGTGCCATGGTTAACATGGTCTCCAGAAAGGGAGATGTCTATTTAAATCCTTATTCCTCCTCAAGCAAAGGACATGTCACAGGGTAGCTGGTCCCTGTGGATACACAAACCCATCACTCCTGGACCACAGCAGGTGAGTCCAATGTAGCCAATTAAATAGGATGGGCCACACCTGGGCCTAATAAGGGCTGTGAGTTGGCAGCTAGAGGAGGAATTAATTGAGATAGGCTGTGTTCTGGGGAGGGAAAGTTCTATGGAAGTAGAACTAACTTCTGCAGTGGGTCACCTGGAGTAAGGGGTAAGGTGCTCAAAGAGACAGCCCTAAGGCTGTTGCCCTAGAGAAGGGGCAGAACTGGAAGCCTGCCAGAGGCTCCTGAGAGGAATAGAGCTAGAGTCTGATAGTAGGGACTGAGTTAAGACTTTTTTTTTTTCTTGTTTACTTCTTTTTATAAAGAAAATATTTCTCCTTGAAAGAAACTGGGTGTGTCTATGCATACTTTGTAGCTGGTGAGAAGTCTGGCATAGTGCAGATGGGAATTGAACCTGGGCCTCCCACATCCTAGGTGAGTTCTCTAACTCTTGGGCTAAAAGTTACATGTATGGCACCACTTCTTCTCTGGCTAATCTGTGTGGTGTGAGCCAAAATCTGACTTAAGCATCTTAGCACCTAGTTCCAGGAGAGGCTTCCTGGTTGTGGACTGCTAAGGAGAGCTAGGCTCCTCCCTGTAGCTGGCACTTATGTCCCTAACTCTATGAGGGGGGTGGGGCTTAGGCCACATCCCTTTTGTCAGCAGCTCCCATTGACTAGCTCGGATGGGGAGTCATGCTGCATGCTGGCTCTTTCTCTCTCTCTTTCCATCCTTTGTATAGGAAGCTTAGGTGCCTAGGCTTTGTAGACCATGTTGTGTCTGTGATTTTCTAGGAGCCTAAAAAGTTAAGTGTTACAATAGTCAGTGTCTCAGTGCCTAAGTCCCTTTGTGGTTCTGGGTCATAATGATTGCAATTTCACCCTAGATGCTGTTATTCAGATAACAGTGTGCCTGCCTTTTCACCATCATGGGGCATTTGTTCCTTACTGTTTCAGAGGCAACAGTAGCAACTGCTTAGTCACCAGCACCATTTCCTGACTCACCTATCAAGTATGGCTCAACCTTTCTTAGCCTGAAAGAGCCAATGTGTTCATAAGCCAAGATAGCTTTGTTGCAGACATTATCAAAATATGTGGTTTTAAATATAGTTCCTTTTAAACAAACAAATGCTATAGGCATGTAGTATTTGTGTGTGTGTGTGGTGCAAGATTTTGAGGTGAAATGGTTAGAAATAAGTAACCAATACAAATCTGCATAAAATGGGATGTTCCAATTTGAAGCCATTCAGAGGAAAACTTAAACTAAAGTGGGTATTTTAATTAGAAACACAATGATTCCACATTTTATTTTCTTAAAACAACCTAAGGCTACCAAATACCAGCTGTTTTTTGTTTTGTTTTTGTTTTACCAGATGGCAGATAAAGATTCTAAATAGCCAGTGACATCACAATCTTGCATTACCAAGTAACAACAGTGATGCCATACTGAACACATGTACTTCTGTAATGCCAACAGACCCTGATCGCTGGCGGGCAGGATCAAACTGGGGACATCTGGAGCTTAGTGCATAAGCCTCTAGAGCATGAGCTAAAAGCCAACTTGCTGTTAGCTAAAGTGTAGAGCAGACTCATTTAACTCTCTCTAAGTGGTCTTGGTGCCACTAGATGGGACAGAATACCACACCCAGGAGGTGTGTGGGTTACACTTCCACCAGTAAACAAGGATGCCAGAGTTCAGGAGGAAAGTCAGCTGACTTGAAGCCTCTTCAAGTGCAGAAATACTTATGACTTATTGAGGATCTTATGCTAAAGAAAGCTGCCAAGTGAAATTTGCTAGTCTCCATTTGAAAATGATGTATTTCTATAAACTACAAGCTCTTCCCTATTTTATTACTAATGGTTGTTTTTTCTCCAGAAAAATCAATAGATAACAAGAAGAAAAGGAGTACTTGTGGCACCTTAGAGACTAACCAATTTATTTGAGCATAAGCTTTCGTGAGCTACAGCTCACTTCATCGGATGCATACTGTGGAAAGTGTAGAAGATCTTTTTATACACACAAAGCATGAAAAAAATGGGTGTTTACCACTACAAAAGGTGTTTTCTCTCCCCCCACACCACTCTCCTGCTGGTAATAGCTTATCTAAAGTGATCACTCTCCTTACAATATCATATCAATATATATATAATATAATCAATATCATACACATTGTAAGGAGAGTGATCACTTTAGATAAGCTATTACCAGCAGGAGAGTGGTGTGGGGGGAGAGAAAACCTTTTGTAGTGGTAAACACCCATTTTTTTCATGCTTTATGTGTATAAAAAGATCTTCTACACTTTCCACAGTATGCATCCGATGAAGTGAGCTGTAGCTCACGAAAGCTTATGCTCAAATAAATTGGTTAGTCTCTAAGGTGCCACAAGTACTCCTTTTTCTTTTTAGTAGGGAGAGGGTATTTCTCCACTCTAGGATGGCTTCCCATGTGTTATTTTTAATCTTTTATTTAAGAGAATTTGGGGTGGGGGGTTGTTTGTTTTGTTTGATTTAGCTTTGTCATTGGATTGACTCTTGTAGGTGATGGCTGTGTTACGGTTAAATTCCCAATCTTTGGCAAAGTGTGCAAATTCCTTGTTGGTGAACTGTGATCCATTGTCTGAGATGACACAATCTGGTATACCTTGCCTACTTAGGCATCCCATTGCTTTGTCTATTATTACTGCTGCATGAACTGTGAAATAGTTCATCAGCGTGGGTGCGTAGGACATCTGAAAAGGGATTGCCCTTGTATAGTCTGTGATCTTGCTGAGCTCTGTGGGTGGACAGAAACCTTTGGGAAGCAGTTAAAGCAAACACACCTGGTCTCTGAAGGTTGGGTAGAAATAAGGGGTGGGCCTTGTTGACTCTACCATGGGCTGTCATTGGTTGAGACTGGGTGAAGCCCTACTACATGGTTGTGAGGCAAGCCTCAGTCTTGCTGCACAACTCAGTTTTAGGCATATCCATGGGGAAAGAAAAATCTTCCCAGTGGCCCAGGTGCTTCTAGAAATTTTGGGGAACAGTTGGTGGAAGTGGGTTGGTGTAGTCATGTCATTGCCCCAGCCTGTATTAACTGATGGATTGGAGCCTTTTTCCTTTGAGGATACTGAGAAATACCCACAGAACCAAACCTCTAGAGAGGGAAAGAGCAGAGCAGATGAGGCCACAAGGAAAAAGGCCAAGAAGTCAAAGGTGGGTTAGAAAAGGGAAAAATGGGACAGACTAGAGAAGAGACAAAGAATCCAAAGGTATAGGGAAATGAAAAGGGGGCAGAAGTAGAATAAGCTTTGACAGAGGAGGAAGGCAAAGCGGGTATGTAAAAAGGTTGAGAGACAGAGCAAGGATAACAGTGTACTGAAATCCAAGGTAACCTGAGTTAGATAGTAGAAAGGGAGATTAAAGGCATGGAAGAAGTCCAGTGATGTAAAAGGTTGCCCTGGTGTGAAGACAGGTGGGCAGAAACAAATATGGGCGTTATCCCTTCCCCATTTTCCACCAAATAGTGCATTCTGATGAAGGCTCCTACAGGGATTTTTGAGAGCCAGTTTAGACACCTTGCTAGTGGGAGGGGATGGCAGTCCCCAGAGGAAAGACACAGCCCAAGACAGGAAAGAAAAGGTCCTGGAAGGAAGCAAAACAAGAGAAAAGGGGAGGAGGTGTGTGATAGTGGGAGTAGCCTAAGGCTTTGTAAGCAACCTGCCCCCATTGGTCAAACTGGGGAATAAGACTGGGTAGTTAATCAATTAACAAGGGGATTCAACTTGTCAGCTGGGGACTGTTAAATGGGAGAGGGGAAGGGTTGAGGAAGGGCAAAGAGGCTTAGGATCTCAGAGGTGAGACCTTTTCTCCTTCCCATCTGCTCCCCACCCTATGGCAAGGAGGTACACTGAAGCTTGGGGAAAGCCTTATAGTGAGGGGACATGAAGCTTGCATAAGACTTTGTATGTTCACAGTTTACTTTATTTACGTAAGAGTGTGAGAGTACTGCTTGCAAAGAGAAATCCAGGGTGAGGGAGTCTCCCCTGTGACATATCCTGGTTTGACCAGTAAAGAGCCATAATTGAATTCAGTTCTCCTGAATCCCAGTCCCGCACGTAAATGGATTATAAAATCTCCCAGGTAGGGACCACCATCTCTTTTATGCAATGTCTAGCACAATTAGGCTCTAGACTCAAGTTGCTACTCTAGTACAAATAATAAACAATAATAGTGCCTCACCCATGTGATCATCTTAATCTTTGTAGTTTTCTTAGGCTTCCTTTCAGTAGAGTCAAAACAATTATAGCCATTCTTGCAGATATGTGCACTATTTCTACGCTATTGCATTTCTGGGTTCTTTCCTTTCCTGTCTCTAACTGCAATATAATGCATCAGTAAAACTCCCATTCGTATTTAGAGTTGTCCTTCAAATTGAAGGCCAAATCTTGGACTGATCTTACATAGGGATAAGGCACATCCTTTTTCCTGTTTTTGTTCCAGCTTTTCACTAGCTTGAGTGATCCTGAGGACTATAGTATAGTAGCTGGACCTCTAGAACTGTGCTCTGGCACAAGGAACTTATGCAAATCGGATCACTAGCCATCCATGGACTTTAGTCCATCTCTCCCTCTGGGCAAAGACCACCGAATTAATTGCGGGTTTAAAGCTGCATTAATCCTCTCAGAAAGGTGAGTTAGGGAATGGCAGGTTGAGGGGTGAAGATGGGTCCCTAAGAATTTTCCAAAACTACAAAACACTTTTGCAGGCAGATGTCCTAGAGACTTTGATGGATGTCATCATTGTCATGCCTCCTGTAGCTCTGTGTTCTTGGGGAACCAGGGTTCAGTATCCAGCCTGTCTGAGTCACAAAGGACACCCGCCCCAGCCTCCGCTTGAACCAAAACTGATCAGAAAAAAGACCTACAAAAAGCAATGAAAAGGCAGTGGGAGACACACCTAAACCCCTCAGGACAAGGGTGACAGGATTAAGGCAACTCGCTTAGCCTCATTTGCATCGAAGATGGGACGTGGAGGCATCTCCTTTAGCATACAGAATGGAGAACAGAGATTCCAAGCCAAGAACCGCACTGAACTCTGGGACCAGAAAAGCAGGGAAGCACTACTTGATGGGGGAATCTCTGCTCAAGATGTTAATGAACTCACATCTGCACACACCCAGCTCCATAGTTATCAGACCAATTCTAGTAAAATATCCTTTATTGGTATCCAAAATACTGAAGCTGCCTAATTGCATTGTGAGCTCCCTCGAAGGAACACTGCCCATAGGCAGGAATAATCAGTTCCTATTGTCTAGCCTGAACAAAACAACTTTGGTATACTCCCTTGAGCCATCAGTTTACCCATAAACAAATCTAGTGTCCTCCCTTGAACCATTGTTGTTTCCCTACAAAAAGCCCTTACCCACGCTCAAGTAAGTGTTCTGATGCCTGGATCCAAAATCTGCATCAGTTCTATTGGGACTTCATCTTCTCCTGACTGATCATTCTCAGGGCTCTGCCTGTCTCCAGCACTCCGGACCCTCAGCTACCACCATCACCTGGGAACCCCGACTGGTTCAAGCTTCACAGAGTGGTAAGAATCCAACTCTCTCTTTCTCTCTAGGTATAACTTTCTAATCCTGACTTGTGTGATCAGGTAGTTTTCTAAACCTGAGTTTTGTAATCAAATTTAAGCTAGATTTAATATTGTAACTCTTTTTTGTTTCTCTCCTTTTATGGTTATTACCTGGCAATAAATAAGTTTTAGGGTTAAGCCGGTTGCTTCCCTCCCTCCCTTTCTCTTATGTTTTTGGCTTCCCCATTTGCTCTGCAGCAATGCTCCTGTTACCTGTACCGCCCAAAAATCCTATGGGGTTTGCTCATCAAGTGGGTTACGACCAGAACAATTGTAACGTGAAAGTGGGGATCAGGACGTGCTGAACCTGTGGCATAGGAGGGTGGCAGCTTGGAGGTGCTGCTCAACGCAGCCTGCTCAGGCATACTCTATTCTGGTGCAGTCCCATGGCATATGAGGGTGTCAGCTGGGAAGTGCTATTTGACCCAGCCTGCTGAGTGCAAGGGCATATAAGGGTGACAGCTTGGGAGTGCCGGTCTGCTCAGACATGCTCTGTTAGAGTGAGAGTGTGTGTGTGTGTGTGTGTGTGTTCGTTTGATTCTGAGGCTGGAGGAACCCAGCCCTGGGGAACCTAGGTCCTGCAGGATAGCTCCATTGGGAGGGAACTTGCAGAAGGGAGAAGTAGAGCTCCGTATGAAAACACACGTGACACAAGCAGTACATTGATAGAATTACAGATTTCCCCCCCCCCCCCCCGGAAGAATAACCCTAATAAGTGTGTACCCCCAAAGTAATGGGCAAATCTGGTAACGCTCTCCTGTGATCAATGTTCTTCCTCATATTTCTTTTCTCATGTTTTACTTAAATGCAATCCTGAGGGCCATGTAAGGGAAGAAGACTATTCACACATCTGTAGCACCCACCGAGCAGTGGCAGGGGTTTGGCAGCACATGGCTACACCTGAGAAAAGTGCCTCTCTTAGGATTTGATCAAATATTCCAGTCTGCAGTCAGAAAAGACTCCACATGTCTCCACTGAGAGGGATGGAATCTGCCCCTTAGAATACAGACCTTCTAAGATGACATGACAACCATGTTTGGATGGAGACATAATTATCTCAAGTGACTGCTCCTATAACACAAAGCAAACTAAACAAAATAAAGGAAGCTTATAGTGTTTCCATATTTGCTTTTAAAAGACATAACTTCCACCGGTATCCCTATCAATGATTTTTCCTTAAGTCCAGACACTAATTTGTTACTGTTGTGATGAGTGCTGCACTTCTACTACTGATTATTCTTATTTATTCAGGGGGAAAAAAATCTTTGAAGTATATGCATAATATTCTATGTGTGCCATATAAAGGATATGGAACAAAAAAGAAAGGTAGTGAGGGGAAAAATAGATGTTCTATTTGCATATTTTAATTAGCAAAACGTTTTCTACCACACTGGGCTTCATTTCATTTCTGTGTATAAACAGAACTACAAATAAAACTGATAACATAAATATACGTTTTAGTGCTGAATATTAAATTAGTTAAAAGGTTTGATGTAAAGTATGAATTTTTCATATACTATCATTCACCTTTGTTGAATATATTATCATATCGGACAAGCAATATTTTTAATCCCTGGGAAACAGTGCAAACTCCTAGCATCATTTGTCCAATAAAAATACACTGTACTCCTTCCTTATTGCTTGTATTGTTAAAGGCTTCTCTTAATCTGTTATGAGTGGATTTTGGTAAAAAAGAAAAGAAAATGACGTCTTTAAAATATAAGAATTTGATTGTGTGCTATTGTTGCCTGCTAACAATGAGCTAAAGAGATTAATGGATCATAGATTTGGCAAACAGCCACATTTCCTCCTGCTCAATACACTTAACAACATAATTTTGTTTAACTTTTATCATTGAAGGAGTTGTTGGTAAATAGAAGTTGGATTTTTATACAGGTTTTTTCCCCCAGAAATACTGCAGCTTTTTCAGTCATTCATGGTGAACATTTGAGTCCCATAGTTTGATGGGTGAGGAATGAAAAATAGCAGGCTCCTGATTCGCTTGTGCCCAGCGCCTTGTGTAGTCTTCCACTTTGGTGTAAAGTGGATATAAATTATTATAAATCTGAATGGTAGCAGGCTCTTTTGTTGTTCGTCTATCATTCTTCATACTCTGGGACTTATGTCACTATGAATAGCAAATATATATGCATTGTAGCAGATTGGTAGCATTTTACACCCACTTTGTACTGGTGCAAATAACTATACAAGTAAAGGCCCAAGAAAAATCAGGCCCTCAGTTGGTATTTTCTGCTATTTGAGATGCTTTGGTCCCAATCCTTTTCTCAGTGGAGTGATTGGCCACCAGCCTGCTCACATATGTATGGACCAGTTCATACCTTCATGAGACCACTTTCCAACTTCTCATTTGCAATTATCCAGTTTACCCTAGTTCCCTTCACCTTCCCTCAATGACGAAAAACCAAAAGGTATACCTTCAGAGACAACAGTTGAAACTCCTAAATGCTGTAGTAGTTAAAAAAAAAAAAAAAAAAAAAGCTCAGTACTTCAATCCCAAACTCGCATTCAAAAGCCCCCCCCCCCCCCCCCCGCCCCTTCCCAATCTCAAGGGTAGGACACTTTTAGAGCAGATCATCTGGAGAAAACTCCAGTTAGACAAGGTATAGCTGCCTCTCTTCAGCCTGGTATGCCCGCTGGGGAACACTAGTGAGACTCCATAATAGGACCGGCAGCAGCAGTCGAGCTTAAAATGCAAATCAACAAGGAAACAACTTGACGGTGGCTATTTTTCCCTCTCCTGCGAACGGGGGTGTCTGGGGTTTTAAACCATTCCCCCTAGCCTGGGGAAAATATTTTAATGTGGCAGGAAGTAAACCATGGCACCTAACTCCTGAGCCCATCATTCCGTTTTGGGAAGAAGGTGAGCTGAGGGTGGGCGGTGCAGGCATCAAATCAGGTATGGCAAAGCTGCCTCGGCGATGCTGCTGCTTCCTTACGCTGCAGTGGAAATATCCGGCAACAGTTCAGAGAAGCAAGCAGCAGCGCCCCGGCCGCTCCTTCCCCGCCTGCCGAGCCGCGCTCCCCTCCCCGCTCGGGTCCCCTAGGGCATGCACGCCCCCTCCCCGGGGTGCCCAGTGCGTGGCTGAGCCAGGCCCGGGCCCCTCGGAGCAGTGGCCCGGGGGGCGCCCGTGTGTCTGCGCGGGGGCCACCCGCGCTGCGCTTCCCAGCCTGCGCGGCTGTGACCTCCGGGGGGCGGGGGCTGCTCCGTGCGCCGGGCCCGGAGACTCATCCACAGACGGCGGCAGCTGCGGGGCGCCCCTCACTGGCCGGGGGGAGGGGGGCGCTGCGGGAGCGCCGCCGTGTCTCCCTCACAGCCACGGAGGCTGGACCTCCTCTGCCACGCCGGCCTCCCGCGGCAGCCGGGGAAGGCAGGGGAGTGGGGCTCTTCTGTGGGAGACCGCTCCGCGCTCGCAGCCGGGGGAGCGAGAGAGAGAGTTTGTGTGTGTGAGACTGGGGGCTGCATCTCCTGCTGCTGCTGCTGCCGCCGCTCCCGGGCACAGGGGACGGGCAGTGCAGGGACCGGGGCTGCCGCCGCCGCTGTGCCCGCGCCGCGGGCGCGCGCCCTGCTGCACCTGGCCCCAGCCTCTCTGGGGTGTGCAGAAAACGCGTCCTGAACTCCGCGACTCTCCCCCCCCCCCTCCCCCGCCCCCGCCCCCGCCCCGTCTCCAGCAGTGCGTGTGAGTCTCTCCCTCCCACACGCCGCAGATCCACTGGCTCCTGGGGTCTCCCGCGCGGGGCTGAGCCCGGGCTGCTGAACGGCGAAAGCCGACCCGCTGCCCCCCGCCGGCTTTTCAGGATGCCCGGTAAGTGGTGGCGACGAGCGGGAAGCCTGCCCCTGCCAGCATCTGCTGGGCTAGCGCTCGCGGTGCCCGGTCTTACCGCACGCGCGGCCAGGCGGGGGGCGAGAGGAAGCGGCTGATGTGATGCTAAGGTGAAGCTTTAGAGAAGGACTTTTCCGCGGCTGGGCTGGATCTCTCGGACATCGCGCCGGGTACCGCAGGAGGGTTCTCCTGTGTACTGCTGGGGCTCCTGCTGTGTGGGGGTTGTGCATGTCTTTGGGGACACTTTGGGGGTGCTGTGGGCGTGCTACCTGCCGCACCACAGTGCGTGCAGTGTGGGGGCTTCCCTGTCTTGTTCTGGGTACAGTGGGGGCATTGTGAGAGTTGGCCGGGGTGCAGTTTTTTGGAGGGGTTGGTTCTCTGCATTGCTCTGGTACAGTTGTAGGGGGTCTGCGTTGCTGCAGACTGTGTGCCTTGCTCTGGGTACAGTTGTGGGATTGGTTCCGTGCACTGCTGAACGGTTTCTGTGCATTGCTCTGCTGGGTACCATTGGTTCTGTGCCTTACTGGGGATAAGGCTGGAGCTGGGCACGGGGATCTGTATTGCCGAGGGCAGGTTGGAGTTGCTGTAAGGAATTAGCCCATATCTGGCTGCCAGAGGCTTGTGGTTTATACTGTTACTGTTAGAGTGACCCCTATATTAATAGCGATGCGATTCAGAGCTGTAGAAGCGGAGTGAGAGGGTCTGTTCTCCCGCCAGCCAGTGTAACCTGCGGTGGGAGAGGCTCCGCTCCTGGGGTAGGTGGCATCGCGCCTCCTGTCGCCTGGGTCCCAGCGTGGGTCTTCCCCACTCCCACCACAGGCAATTCAGCCCTTACCCAAGGAAGCCGCCTATGGAGTTCATCAACTACTATCCCTTCTTCCTGCCAGCCCATATCTCTCCATTATGTGCTTCGTAGCGGGTTCTGGCTGCAAAATATTGTTCCCGTAAGGGAGCTTTAATAATTGCAAAATGGTTGATATCAAATTAGTGCCTGGCTGCACCCAACTAGAGGTTTGTGCCTGGTGACTCCTCTCAGCTCGCTGGTACCTCCGGCTGTCAGATGTCAGACTCTCTAGAGCAACGGGGCTGTTTATTCCTTCCCACGAGTCAGGCAAAGCAGTGGGAAACAGATAAAGCTGGTGATTGCTGGAGACTTTTAAATAGATTTTTGCTACACGATTTCAATATTTCTCCTGGTTTTAGAAGCAGCACCATGAGGAGCATATCTTGTCTCCGTTTATTTGAAATACTGGGTCTGATCTTGCTCCCATTCAAGTCAATGGCAAAACTCCCATTGACTTCAGTGAAAGAAGGGTAGGGCTCGTGCTGAATACTGTTCAAAGGAAAAGAATGAGAGAGCAGGCTGAAAGAGGTACAGTAGCAGAGATTAGTGAAAGAAGTTCATTCTAAGAAGATAAGAATAGCTGTTACCAAAGGGATGTTTAGCTGCATTGTGTCAGAATTATCTTGTAGATTTCCATTCGGACATAGTGAAGAAAAATCTAAATGATTGTCTTCTCTTCAAATGTTTGCTAACAAAAGGGAGACTGAGTCACTTTATACACAGACTTCCACAAAATATCCAGGGGGTCAGAATGTTCTGGTTTTTTTCCCCTAGTGCTCTACTTTCCCCTTCCCCTGCCCCTCCCCTACTATAAAGTTGTTAACCAAATAGGGGCCTGATCCAAAGCCCACTTAGCTCAGTGCAAAGTCTCCCATTGACTTCAATAGCCTATGGATCAGACCCTAAGAGTAAGCAGTGGGAACAGGAGATTAACAAGAGAAATGTAATATCCACAAGGAAAGGTGTTGCATAATATTCAGTTCTTGAACAGTTCCCCCTTCCCCTTGGGGAAACGTAGTACATGTTGTATACTTTTTATTTCTTCTTCCATTTTTAAGAACTCCTGAACAACATATACACAAACAAGAATGCATCTTAATCATTAAAATGAACATTATATAGATTACAAAGCATATTTTATGCAAAAAAGTAGTAGATGGAAGTTTTAGTTCATAGAATGTTGTCTGCATAGTGGAGTATCAGGGTTAGAAGCAGTTCAATATAGTAATGGGACCCCAAATCTTTAATAAACCTTTAAGAAAAAAACCCTCTCATTTGCATATCCTGACCACTTTTTAATCCTCTTCACCTACTCTAAAATGATAGAATGTTATTTGTACTTTATAGATATATTTGTCAATTCTCATCATTCTCAAAAGAATAATTTGTGGAAGCTCTATATATAGTGATCTTATTAACTTTTCTACAAAATGTTAAAAAGAACTCCAAAACACTTAATATCCTTATACAAATATCTAACAACTGTCAGGGTCATTGCCAGTAATCCAAGATGCCTACAGATATTTAATTGTTAGAAATAGGATGCTTCATAGCAAAGAATAACCTTTCCGTATTTTCTTGTAGTTACCCTTTTAATAAAAAAGTCAAGTTCATATATGCTGTATATACAATTCAAGGTACTGGACCTAGCAATCAGCTTTTTTCTATGCTTCCAGCAGAATTGCTATTAAATTGAATGTGTCCATAATATTTATTTATGGACAGATGTTCCTATTAGAGCTGGGGGTGGGGGGTGGGGAGCAGGGCTTTAACGTAGATAAATGATTTTCTTTTTGTCACTTTCTCTTTTCTCTTACAACCTTCACATTATGGGGGGGAGGCTCAGACTTAAATGTTAGACTGCAGTTTTTATCCCTAACTTTACTGTAATATCCTGAATTTAAATTGTTTTAAATCAGGTACTATATATTTGGGGCTCAGTTAGACAGAATTTTGTTGAGGTTTTTCTTGTCTTATCTGGTAGTTACTGACAGTCATTGCAATAAGTTATTTTTACTATTTTACTTTTCATTTAGATAATGAATATTTTTCCATATTAAAAACTCTGGCCTGATTCTCTCTCTCTCTCTCCCCCCTCTCCCCCCCCCCCCAAGCTGCTAAGCAACTGTAGGTCCTGTTGATTTCATCTGGAGTTGTGGATATTCCACAACTCTGAAAACAAGGATATGTATTTGCATAAATCTTAGCATAACCCCTGGTAGGCCATCAGCTATGCTGTGTTGTACACCTTTTTAGATTTTGTCCCAATGACTGCTCACATGTACATTAAGAAATCCAAGTGATACTTCAAACATTTGTGTATGGTTTCTGAAATTAGAAAGGTGTATACTCGTTGGTATTTTAGGTTTATCCATAAATGAAGTGTGTATGTGATTTTTGGGGGGGCAGGGGTTCCTAGATCAGAGGTTGTAGGGAGTGGGAAAGGAAATTAGCAAGTGAAGAATCTACATTTGAACCTCCTTTAGTCACTTTTAACCTTCTTGTCAGTATAATCTGCTGAGAAAAAAGTGTTGCTTGATCCAGATATCACTCTTGTCTAAATTTTTCATTTAGGCTTCTGAAAATGTACTATAAAGTATGTTCCTTTGAAACATATTTATAAAGTCTTGTAATCTTCCAGTTTGTTTATCATATGACTGATACTGACAGATTACTGAGCTCATATAATTAGATTGTAAACATTCTTACCAGGATTCCAGCAAAAAGACCCTTGACTTTCTTCTGACTTCTTGTCATGTTTATATTTTAAAATCAATTGTATGGTGTCATATCTTAATTTGTAGAGCAAATTCTTAGAAATTGAAGAATATCGTTCTTAACTCATAACCCATCAATTTAAGAACAAAAACATTCATGTAGCTCAAATCCATCAAAATATTGTATTCAGGTTATGCATTCTACGTATGGAATATGACATGTAAAACAGATGGTATGTAAAATTATGCATACCATGGCTGGAGAACCACAATATCTAAATTCAGTGCAACAGAACAAGGAAGGACTGTCATATATAACTTGATGTTTTAGTGGCTTGTGTGTACTGGCTTAGCTTTTATTACTGGTTTAATTCATGAATTTTGTTTTCCTTTGTTTTAATCATGACTTTCTAGAGAAAACAATCTCCCTTAGAAATGCATGAGTTTACCACACAATAGAGTCTAGTGGCTAAATAACATGAAAACATACATCAAGGGAAACACTGTTATATCAACTTTGGTCCAAAATGTAAATTATGTAAAGGCAAGCTTTCACAAAATCCAAGATTAATAGAAACACTCTACTGTATTTAAAAAACAACAACAACATTTTTTTAACCAAATAAACTGCCCCTGCAATATTGCAATGCAGATAATGTTTACTTGGAATTTTGTTACTCGTCCATACTTTGTTAGGTAAACAGTATCTGGCAATGGATGACTTTAATGAAGTCATTTTGGTCTGTGTAAATACTGTGCTAGTACCAAATCCTAGCTTTCTTTCTCAGGCATTGGGAGTTTTGCTTCAGTAAAGACTGCAGGATTTGGCGCTGAATCAAGAGTTTGTAACTATGCAAAGTAGTGCACATTTTAAAATCAAATAAAATGGTTATAGCAGAAGGACTCACGTTCAGGAAAACACTAAGCCCATACATATCTTTAAGCATGTACTTAAATCCCATTGAAGTCTTTGGAACTTAGGCATGTGCTTAATAGCTTTGCTGGATAGCGATGTTTTCCTGAAGCAGGGCCACAAATATTGACAGTGGTTGGGCTATACTATGTAATGACTGCTTGACAAATTTTATTAACTTTTTTTGGGGGGGGTGGGGTGGGGTGGGAAGCACCTTAAAAATTCTACTTTATTTTTTTAAGTTGTAAATCTTTTTTTAAAATGTTCAAATGCATTTTTAATTACATAAAAACCATATAGTGATTCTGTAGGACTGAGACATCTTATGCTCAGACCCAAGTGAATTTTCAAAGATGAAGTATGAAAGAACAAACTTTATAATTAAAGTAACACAAGATGAACTCTAGTAATACTAACAGACACCAATATAACATAATACAAAACAAGCTTGTCTAAAGCTTATAAGGTTCAGCTGTTATTGAATAGGTAAATTAAGGAAAGTTGTGACACTTAAACTATTTAATAACCCAGAGAACCTTTAAGATATTTGAGGTGACACACTATGCTTCACATTGCAAAAACGGATAATGTTATCTCACTGGTACCTGTGGTCATGATGCATGTTGATGCTAGCAATGGGATGCTTCTTGAGAAGATCTGACTTTCTATGCAGAGGGATTAAGATAACATGTCTGTCGTGGTGTGGTATATAACACTCATGTCCAATCCATTTCTTTTCTGCATGACATCAAGTTTATCCATTCAAGTTGCTGTACTAGTATCTTGTATTATTATGTCTTGAATAATTTTGACTGTGTGCATTTGTTGGAGTCTCCAAAGGACTATCATAAATAAAACTGTTTGTCTTCATTATAGTAGAGACATTTGGAGACTACCAAGGGATAACTGTAAAAGCAGCAAAGAGTCCTGTGGCACCTTATAGACTAACAGACGTATTGGAGCATAAGCTTTCGTGAGTGAATACCCACTTCGTCAGATGCATGTGCAAGGGATAACTGGATATTACATTTAGGCAAACTTATTTAAAAAAGAAAACTAAATACCAGAAATGATTGGTAAAAGGTCTTTATGACTCAATTTATAAACAAAGGGTATATACTCTTGTTTTGAAAAGTCATAAAGGTAATGCCAATACTGGTTTAATCCTGCACAGAAATAACTGTGACATGAGTTGAAGAATAGGGGTTTGTCCTCCAAAGCAGGTGCTTAAACTTGCTCAGCAGGTATATAAGCTTTCTGCACAAGCTGGACCACAATGCCACCCACTCCACTAACTAGATTTGCTACTATGATGATACCTTAAAAAGTGACATGTCTGACAAGTACAGTGGGCTTATCTTCATGGCAATAGGCTTGTACAGCATCCTGGGTCTTGTGCAAATGGGAAGCTTTTGTTTTTTTGGTCTTACGGCTATTATGTTATACATAATAAATAAAAACAGACACCACAGAATTTGTTTAAATAAACAAACCTAAACCATTTACCAGTATTTTTTCACTTGAGACAGATACTGTTTTAATAGAAGTTTACTTAGTTTACAGAACAGGCCACTTTAGTCTACTCTCTTACTCCTGCTTCTGAGAACTAAATTTACAACAGATTTGGGATTGACTGACAAAGGAAAGACAAGCAAAAATGTATCTCTTCAGACAGAGATAAAGTTTGTACTCTTAAGCCTTGATAGGACTATTCACATGTGTAGAATTATGCATTTGCTTAAGTCTTTTCAGGATCAGGGCCTTGTTGGATAGAATTTTGCAGAAATCTCACTGCTTCATTGGATAGATAACACTTTCTGACCATGCATCCGTGACTATACTCTTTTCTTTGGAATTCACAAAACATCAGACCAATACATTGATTTTTGTTTTGTTTGTATTTATTTAACAATAAGATCCAGTCTATGTCTATACCTTGATCCTGTTGCTTCCTACATTACAACTAAGATCCATCTTTCCTCTCCATCCACACAACTAAAACTCGCGTCCTGTGTCTGAACTACTGCAACCTCCTCCTCTCTGGCTCTGACAAATCCCATCTTGTCCCAGTGAATCCATCCAAAAAATTGCAGCAAGGATCCTTTTTACTAGCTCATCACTTGACCCATGTCACCCCTCTCTTTGTGTCCCTCCATCGTCTCCTTTTTGCCATTGCATCAAACAAACTCCTTGTTTTCATTTTCAAGGCATTTTCAGAGTCTATCCCCATCCTACCTATCCTCTCTAAAACATTTAATTGACGTGTCAGCAATGCCAAACTTTATTGCCTACAGTATGTAGTAAACTTTCAAACAAGCATCTTCATTCTTTGTTCCATGCTGCCCATTATGGAGTACCCTCACAAACATGTGCAAAGCCACCTCCTTCATTCTACTTAAAATTCTCCTCTACCATGATGCCTACAACATCCTGACAATGGTTCGGCAGTTGCTTTTCTGAGACCCCCTGATTATTACCCTGGCAAGTATGACCTTACTGTTTCCTTGTGCTCCCTGAGTCTGTTTGTTCTTTCCACCAGGTGTGTCTGATTTTATGCCCAGATGATAAGATCATTCAGGAAAGAATCATGTATGTGTTTATACAGCACAATGGGGCTCTGGTTCATGATTAAATCCCCTAGACACTAATGTAATAATAACATTTAATAATGTTAATAATAACATTCACAGTACAGTCTAGAATAGAGAGAAAGGCATGATGAAATGGTTACCTTAAATATCTATATATACATTTCTGAACTAATTATTTTTCAGTTGTGTTGAATGTCTACCACACAGAAGTGATGGTGAAATCCTGCCCCCCTTAAGTCAATGAGAATTTAGCCACTAACATTAATGGAGCCAGGATTTCATACTCCTTTAGGAGTTACGTAGAGGGTGAGAAGATTGGTGACCTAGCAAACTCAGCTTTGGAGGTAGATCTTTGCTTAGGAATCAACACTGCAGAAGGTTTGGAGAAAAGAGTGTGGGAGAAGGAAACAAAGGAGATGCTGATGCTAGAAACACTGGGAGACCGAGGTTGAGTGGCACATGATGTATGTAGGCCATAGGTAAATTCTACTGGGCCTCAAAGGTCAGACCAAAAATTTTAAAAATGATAATGATGGGAAGCCAATCGAGCTATTTAAAGAGCATTTGATGTTGTTTGACTACCAAGGAAGATAACTTTGGCTGTTACACTCTGGATTAGCACGAACGGGGTTTGGGGAAGGATTTTGATTAAGGGTTTTGGGAAGACTTGAAGTTGAATAGTTGAGATAGCAAATAAAAAGGGCATGGACAAGAGTTTTTGCTTCCAGGACAAAAGAAGGCTTCGTGGGGATTGGGAGGGGATTGGTTTTTTGTTTTGTTTTGTTAATCGTGTAGAAAAGAAGTGAAAAGGTTTAGTGATGGCCGGATATGTGGCAAGAATGAGAGGAAGGAGTCAAACATGATTCTGAGATTGTAAACCTGAGAGATGCAGAAGATTAAATGAATCTGATACTTTTTTACTAACAAGTGAACTCCCTTATACTGATGTTAATCCATGGGGCACAGTGAAACCTGAGTCAAAAGGCAAATGAATATCAATTGTCTTGTCTTTGTTTTGTTGTTGTTTGTTTTTAAAGCAACACTAAGAACAGCTAAGATTATAGTTAGGAGCTTTGCTACTACAGCATAAACAAAAAAACCTTCTGTCTATATAAAAATGAGAATAAACAGGATGAAATAAGTGTAACAGATCAATAAAACAATACAAAAATTATCTAAAATGTTTCTACTGTTAAGTAAACAACAAATCTGATGCATTGCTGGAATGAATGCTTAAAAGTAAAAAGTTAGAAGGGACAATTCAGTGGATTAAAAATCCTGATGGACACTAATTAATACAGATTATATTTTTAAAGGTGTTTTGGTTTTTTTTGTATCAAAATCTAAAATGGTTTCTGCTTTGACCCCCTTCTAAGTTCCCTGTCACTAGTAGGGATCTGCTGAATGTCAGACAGGAAAAACAATGAAGATAAAAGAAGATATGATAGCACAATAAATTTACTATAAATGTTTCCTGAAGGTAAAACAAAACAGCAGGGCTCAGTGATTGACTGGAAGGCAATTGACTGGATCGAGTGGATCCTTTCTTTGGCAAGATTTCAGAAATGGAATTTATAGGGAATCATTGCCAGGCATTCTCATCTATGTGCTGCTATATAATTATAAAGCATAGTATAAAATGGGGTGGTAAACATTTTGTACCACTTAATTTCATATTCATGCCTGTAGCAAAAGGATTGATATCCAGTGCAAAATCAGATTTGTAATTAATACTCTACATTTCCATCTATCCAGACAATAAACATGCTTTTATTTATACTCTAGGCGGAAGCATCCAGTCCAGAATTATGATTCAAAATCTAATTTCAAAGCAAATATTAAAATACCTGCTTTTGTGAACTTTTCAAATTATTCTGAAAGAAAAAAGTCTTTGTGGCTTTCAAATATTGCAAAGACTTTACACATAGGCAGAAGAGACTTTGAGTGAAATCCTGCCTCATTGAAGTCAGTGGCAAAACTCCCATTGGCTTCAGTGGGGCCAGATAACTGTTGTAATAAACTGTACATAGCAGGTGACATCACTAGCCCACATTTAAAAACTATTAATTATGCTACTTCTTCTCCAAGGGAGGAATTCACTCACTGGCATGAAGTGCAACTGTCCAGGCTCCATGTGGGTGGAATGCAGAGTGCTTGGGCAGATGAAATCTGCTCTACCTCCAAGTCTGGATCAGAATGTGGGGCTGCTGTTTAAACTGAAACAGCTGCTATTCCAGCCCCGTCTCCATAACCACTGCATAGTTGTTCGGGCACTAGATCCATGTACATATCACTCAGCAGCTCCTTCCCTTCCTTTCTTCAGTCTGCATTATTGTCTTCCCTGCTTGCTGCTTTGATGCCAGTACAGAGACCCATTATATAGGTGTGTCTGCACTCTTCCTGCTATCCACTTGCACAGCTTGGTACAGAGGGACAGAAAAAGGTGAATTTCATCCTTTTATTGATGAGTCAAGTAGGACTGAACAAAAAATGGTATCTTTGAAAAAATTCAAGACAACATTGCATTGAATTTTGTTTTCTGGTGAAACAAAGCAAAACTTAAAAAATAAATTGTTTTCATTTCCCCCTTTTATTTTCTGTACCCCCTTTTCTAAACTGGGAGAAAAATCCAATGAAGAAAAAATGGAATATTTTTGTTTTTTTCATGACAAACATTTAGTTTACTTGAAAAACTGCAGTTTTGAATTAAACAAATTTTCCATATATTTTAGGTGGCTTTTTGAAATAAAAATAGTCTTTCGAAAAACTTTTAACCAGATACAATGGCATGCCTTAAAGCTGAACAGGAATTGTTGACTTAACATTTTTTGTTGGAAAGTGCTTGTTGTCAAAACCAAAACTGTTCCCTTGTTGAAAATTTTTGCCATATCCTCTTTGAGTGGTGTGTTGTTGTTGTTGCTGTTTTTTAACAAAATGTTGTTTTTGTTCAAAACAACTTTAAATTTAAAATTAATGTATAGTAAAATATATGAATGTTTAATTTTAAAGTTATGAAAACAAAATGTTACAAGTTAACCTGATCTAAATTATTTTTTTCAGATTATCAATCCGTGAACATTTGAGATAAACTTTTTGTCTCTATTCAGGATGGGAAAATTGTCATGGGATGGGGAAAATGTTTCCTGCCAAGCTCTACTAAGCACCTAGTGACAGAGCATATGAGCTCTTCCAAATTCCTTCCTGAGGTGTAATTTTATCCTAAATCTTCCTCCATAACAGAAAGGAAGAAGTGGATGCTTGGGCTCCACACAACAGCTGGGGAAAGAGGAATAACTAAATGATCCCTCTAGGTTGCTTTTTGGCTGGATATGAGTTGATTAATCCTTTCACTTGGCTCTGTTTCTGACCAACTTTCAAAGCCAGAGGTGAGTGGACTTCTTAGTGCTAAACTGGATTTAATCTATGGGAAGGCAAGATCTGACGCTAAATAGTAATTGGAAGGTAGCTTGAAGGGAGCCAGGGTAACTTACTCTTCCAGCAGTATAAAATGTAATATTTGTTCTTTGTTCTGTCCTTAGGGTGCACCAATAAGAGCTGTCTATGAACTAGACATCTTGCCTTCTGGATTCTGTTACCCAAAACCCAAAAGGCATGGTATATGCCCCACAATCCGAGCATTGGATCAATATGGAAAGTTAAGAATCGAGTTATAATAATATTCCAAATATGCTGGAAAACTGCAGCTGGCCAGTCATTGCTGGTGACTCTAGCCATTGGGGGTAAAATCCGCAAGAAAGAGGACCTGCAGGAATTGTTTTCTTATTTCAACAAATAATCATAGCTTAATCTGTGCCCTGATTCTAAGGCCTGGTCTGCAATGAAGTTTTGTACTGGTATAAATATATTGATTAGGGATGTGATTTTTTTTAAACCAATATACCAATAAAACCCATTACAGTGGATGCAGTTCTACTAGTGTAAAGGTGCTGTATACTGAAATTGCTTATTCTGCTTCTAATACAGGATTAAGTGTTACCTGTATAAGGACTTTCATAATGTTATAACTGGATCCACACACTCATTGTGGGGTAGTACTGCTATAACTATACTGCTGCCATTAAAGCAGTACAACTTTTGTGGGTAGACCAGCCCTAATTGTGTGAAACCGAACAGCATTCTGAAAATATGAGCCATTAATAGAGGATTGCTGATGAAGATATACAAAAACAGTGGTCATTTTTGCCCATGTTTCAATACCTACAGTTATGTTGCTCAGTGAATGCTACAAAGGTCAGTTTGTACTAAATGTTGAAATCCTAGGACTGTTTATTTACAAGTTCATTTTCAAGGGTTTATAAATAATTGAGATCTGTATTAAAATAAAGGGCATGAGTTCCAACATCTGTGCTCAGACAGAATGCAAACGTGTACATACATCATCTTATATGGTGAAATGTATTTTGACACACATGGCACTGAACATGTCAGGATTTTGTCTTAGTTCATACTCCTGCAAACTTTCCAGGTACATAAATCCCCACTGAGATTATTAGAAATTCAGCTTTTATAAGGTTTGCAGAATGGACTCATAATGGGAATATACATAACACTGGGCTGATAGTTTATATTACACAAAGATCTTTCAGCTCATTATGGGGAAGAAGAAAATGTGTTCAGTTATGATGTTACTATTCATGAGATCTCAATTTTGGGTATTGTTTAAAGTTAGTATCAGTGAACTTGTAGCTTCTATTAAATTCAGTATTCTTTCTCTTTGGAGTTTATCTGCAAATTCTCATGGTGAACTATTACCAGGATCTTGTAATCATCTCATTCAGACTGCCAGAAACACTCTACAAGTGAAAATGAATGACTACCTAGGATTTGGTTAATAAGAACATATACAAATGTATGAAATGTATATGAACTATAGGAATGGTTCTGCTTCCCACTCTGTCCTTGTATGCTGCTCTGGTGACTTATAAGGTCTGTAAAAAAGGTGGCAAAATGATTGGGGAGAATTCCCCTGGCACAGGCAATTTGCTGGGTTGCCCTAAGAAGCCCTTCACTGTCTATCTTCACAAACTGACATAGGGACTGGGTTCTGGGAGGGGCAGGAGTGGGGCCAAAGAGAATGCTGGGGTGGTTGCCCTTACTTAAAGCAGTCTCTTTAAGTTAGGCTGGTTTCAGCCCCTTTAGCAGGAACCTTTGCCCTACCTTCTTCTGCACTCTACTTTCTGACCATGCCACTGTTTATACACACATGGAAAGAACTAGGATAGGCCCAAGGTGCAAAATTTAGATCCGACTCTGAACTTCCCCAAATTAGGACAGGATGTGTAGCCTGGCTTTGTAGAGGGAAGGATTTGTTGGAAAATTCCATCCTTTATTCAGTACAGAGGTGTCTGGAATTTCCTCTAGTTAGTGCAGGCTGAGGTGAAGGCTGACATAAAAGCAGTTCAATCAGACCCATTCTTGTAAAACCGAGTACTGCCTGTTATAACTCCTCATGTTTGCAAAATAATGTTCAGATGCTAGACCATAGTAACATATAATACACGTTGCAAGATACTTGAGAATAATCTGAGAATGGAATTGAGTGATCAATACATTATATACCTCCATGTATAGATTTCTAATTTGTTCTATTAATTTTATATTAAATGCACTTTCTGCACAGAGTATATTTGAGTTTATTTTTAAAAGTATAAACATAAGGAAGAATTATGCTGCAAAGTTGAACTACTGTATTAATATAAATAACTATATATAAAAATAAATAATTATAAAGACAGGTTCAGAGTTCCTTTCATGTGAGGGAAGCATATTAACTAACAAGTCACACGATTGGAGTGTGTGTGGCGGGGGGAGAATCTTATTCCTACTCTGGAATCGTGCATGCCTCTGGTGTCTGCCCCATCATCCTTTTCCCCTGTTCCTGACTGTTTCGTAAATTTTATTAGGTTTATTAGTATCTTTTGATGCCATGAGTCCACTCCAGAGCATGCTATCCAGAAGTACAAGGAAGTTGCTCAGCCACTGTAAACTTATGGCCAGCCTCAAATCTGGTGGTTGCTGCACAATTCACACATACTGGGATAGTGAGTGTTCTCCCCATGGTTTACAAGGCTTCCATCACAGACTGCAGTCTCGGATGGTCTCAACTTCCTATCTGGTCAAGACTTAGCCATATGCAGACTATATCTTTAATAGGTCTCCAGAGTTATGTCATAGTGCTGCAAAACTCTCTGCAGCTTGTCTTGATTTTAAAACATTGTCCACTGTGATGTAACTGTGCACACCAATTAAATCATAGAAATGTAGAGATAGAATGGACTTCAAAGTCATCAAGTCCAGCCCCTGCCCTGAGGCAGGACCAAGTAAACCAAGACCATCCCAACAGGCATTTGTCCAACCTATTCTTGAAAACTTCCAATGATGGAGATTCCACAACTATCTTTGGAAGCCTATTCCAGACCTTAGCTATCCTTATAGTTAAAAAGTTTTCCCCAATAACTAACCTA
Organism: Chelonia mydas; assembly: GCF_015237465.2. Lineage (NCBI taxonomy): Eukaryota > Metazoa > Chordata > Testudines > Cheloniidae > Chelonia > Chelonia mydas. Next base: position 85,228,016 of record NC_057851.1, on the reverse strand, counting down.
AATCTCCCTTGCTGCAAATTTAAACCCAATACTACTTGTCCTACATTCAGTAGATGTGGAGAACAGTTGATCACAGTTCTCTTTACAGCAGCTCTTAACATATTTGAGGACTATTATCGGGTTCCTCCTCACTCTCTTCTTTTCTCAAGACTAAACATGCCTCCTTTTTAACCTCTCTTAATTAAATCAGGTTTTCTAAACCTTATCACTTCTGTTGCTCTTCTCTGGACTCTTTCCAATTTGTTCACATCTTTCCTAAAGTGCGGCACCCAGACTTGGACACACTACTCTAGCTGAAGCCTCTCCAGTGCCAAGTAGATCAGGGCAGTTACATCCCGTGTCTTACATACGACACTTCTGTACATACACCCCGGACTATTTTTTTTGCAACTGCATTACAGTGACTTGGCTTCAATTTGTGATGCCCTATAAGCCTCAGATCCTTTACAGCAGTGCTACTACCTAGTCAGGTTTCAGAGTAACAGCCGTGTTAGTCTGTATTTGCAAAAAGAAAGGGAGTACTTGTGGCACCTTAGAGACTAACCAATTTATTTGAGCATAAGCTTTCATTGCATCCAATGAAGTGAGCTGTAGCTCACGAAAGCTTATGCTCAAATAAATTGGTTAGTCTCTAAGGTGCCACAAGTACTCCTTTTCTTTTTACTACCTAGTCAGTTATTCCCCATTTTGTAGCTATACATTTGATTTTTTTTTCCTTTCTAAGTGAAATACATTGCACTTATCATGCAGATGAAATTCAATAACTCTCTAACTTGTCCAGGTCATTTTGAATTATAATCTTGTCCTTCCAAAGTGCTTGCAAACCCTTCCAGCTTGATGTCATCCACAGATTTTTATAAGCCTACCATCCACTCCATTATCCAAATCACTAATGAAAATGTTGAATAATACTGAACACAGGACTGACCCCTGCAGGACCCCATTAGATATGCCCTCCAGTTTGACAGCAAACCATTGACAACTGTGCTCTGAGCATGGGTTTTTTTCAACCAGTTGAGCATTCTTTTTATGTTAATGTCATGGCCACTGTTTCATATTCCTCTCTCTACTGCTTTCCATGTGCAGTAGGCCTGACAGTGACCTTAGTTAACTAACCTTGTGGCTTCTGCTGTAGCATCTATTATCCAAGTTCTAAAATAATCTGGGAACAACTTTGCAAAATTGCTTCAGCCTGCATATTTCAAATGTGTAGTAGGAATCTTGGGCATCAGTGGCACCTTGGTGTCCCTGTAGCACAGTTTCTCCTGAAGACTGAAATGTTTAGTCTAGCTCAAATCAGAGGTATCTGGATTAAATTTAATGGACCTGTGGTATACAGGAGATCAGACTAGATGGTTTCTTTTAGCCTTCAACTTTATGAAACTATGGAGTGTTGAAAAGTGGTAGCATTAATCCTTTCCATCTACTTATCTCTATGCTCCACATTATCAATGTCCACTTCAATATGTTGCCTTCTTATTCTACTAGTATTTTAGTCTGTGGGCCCCTGGGGTCAGGTAAAATATTACAGTAAAGCTAAATTTATTCCCTGATATTCTGGACAATCACCTGTATTTTAAAGTGGTGCATCCTCATAAAGCCAAATTTTAGAAACAAGACCCCTAATTTTGCACCCACGATCTTGGGTTCAGTCACAGTTGTGTTTATAACTTAAGTCTGCACTTAACTGTAAAATCTAGGGGCCAGATCCTTTCAAATGATGGGAAAATGGCATAGCTCCATTGACTTAAATGCACGTATGCTGATTTCTACCAACTACAGATCTGGCCAGTGGATAACAAACTATCTGACTTTTGAGCTCAGTCTGCTAGTTAGAAGTGCTAACTGTGACTTCCTTTGACACCTTAAGTGTTCCTTTAACTGGACTTACATTTGACTGCTGACCCAGTATCCTAGGGTGTTTGAAAGCCATTATAGAAAATGTCCCACTTCAGACTGTAAGGGGGAAAAAGTGAAAGGTGCAGACCCATATTCCCACACAATGGTACTTCCTCATTTGTTCACATGTATTCAGGAAGGAAGCAAGGTTACCTCCCTCTAGCACTAGGGAAATAGAATATTCTCACTACCCTTTGCATAATACCCACAGGCACAGCTGCTTCAGTTGCAGCTTTTGTTGCTTCTCCTGCTGCTTTAGTTTGCTGATTATGATGCTTGTGCTGCCACTGCTCTTCATGCTCCACTCCCTGCTTTGGCTGCTTCTCATACTTCAGCTTCTTCCATTCCAGAATTCAGTGTGTTACTGGGTGGCCTGACCTGAAATGTCTGTCTCCTCCTCAGGGCCCTCTGCCTTGTCATCTAATTTGATGTTGTCTTTATCCTCTGATTCTCTCCAACCTACAGATTGCAGTGGGCACCCAGCCATGGAATGGAACCAGCTTCTGGGCACAGAATATACCCCACTGCTTCTGGGCATGGATTGCAACCCATTAGCCATCTGTTTGCCTGATCGTTATGAATAAAGGCTGCCCTGAACTAGTCCTTAGCGAGGCCTTTAACATCCTTACCTATGTCTTCACACAGCCTTACTAACAGAGCTTTTCTGAACTCCCTGCAGTTAATGGGCACCGTGCCACTCTGAATTTAACCTTCCTTATCTTGAAACTAGACTTTGAAAGGAACTAAACAGTTCTCTCCGTTCATTGAACACCTTCTGGTTCAGTCTAACTGCTCTTTTTGTATGTGTGTCAGGGAGCAGGGTGTATGTGGGGAATACATTCTCTAGTCCACCAGCTGCCACTAAGTTTATCACTTCTCTCTTGGGCACCACAAATCCATGCCAGTTCAGCATTCACCCTATTGAGACAGCCTGACATGTTTCATCATGTGGTGCAAAACGCTTTTGCATCACTTGAACTTAAAATGAAGATATTGGCATAGGTTGATGGTGCTCTGATACAGGCAAAGAGCACTACAATACAGTCATAGGGTGAAATCCTGCACTATGCTATGTGTGAATACTGCAGGGTGAAGAAACCTCTTCTTCTCTCTCTCCCATGTAAGCAGAAGGTAAGGGTCTCTGCATAGCATGCTAGTAAGCAGTAGGAAGAGGGCCTATCTCCAGCACTCCCATCACACTGTAGAAGAGGCATAGTCTACTAACTAGGGTGTGTATCCAGACCTTTAACCAGCTAACACGTGCTACTGCTGCTCCTGTTAACATCACTGCTCCTTTTAAAATAAGCAGCCAAGTGTTCCTGGCAGTATTTTCTCCTAGCCAACTGTGAGCTAGTCATTCCTGCGGCCGCAGAATGGCTTTTGTGCTAGATGCATGTTGGATAACCCTCTGACTCCACTCTTTGAGTAGAATAATGGCAGGATGTTGTCATTAGAATTTATTTTATTGTACAATCTTAGATTGTCAGCTCTATGGACCAGGGACTTTTTTTGTTCTTGTACAGTGCATGGCACAATCGGGCCCTGATCTATGATGGGGGTGGGGAAGGCTTCCAAGTGCTATCCCAGTACAAAAAATAAATGATTATTTTACATTAGTTGCAGGCCAAAATATTAGTGGAAACCTGATGATAATTCATTTCCTATACATTTGTTTGATTTGAATGAATGTATTAAAAGGTTTTGTTAATGCCCACAAATGTTTTCCTAAAAGATAAGTAAAGATGTATTTATTAGACTTAGTTTCTTTTGAAATCACATCCAGACCACTGTTTCCAGAGGTCAGGTCATTCATGTGGGAATCTACCTTCAGGTCCTTCATGTGGGAATCTAGACATTCTTTAAGTCTATTCTGCTTAATTAGTTGTCCATTACCTTGCCTTGAGACCCACCCTTGATGCAATAAGGATCAAAGTGACACTTAATTGGAGAGAAGGGTTCTTCATTCCTTCTGGGAGTTGCATGTGGACTATATCTCTCTTGCGGTGACTGCAAATGTCATTGTTGTTTAATAGATTCAGGCCTTGCCTTAATGAAGGACTATATTACTAGCTCTCCTCACTGTGAGTGATCCCTCTCAATTCTTTGCTTAGTCCAACCTCTCAAGGGTAAAGATAAAGCATAAGCCATGCTGCAAACTCTCTCTCCCCAGTTTCACCTGGAATTTCATAAGAAGAAAATAACAAAATTACAAGTTACTCCATGCAAAAAAATCCACCCTGTCACAAATTGGTCTGTTACAGCATACAATCACCCATCTCAAAATTAGATTAATCAGTAACTTGGTATTTGTTCCATTCATAGTGGGGAAACCCTGACTAATTAACAAAGTGAAATATTGCCCTTTTTGTGACTGAAATATGCAAATACTAATGAGATTATATAATTGTGCTGTCGATTAATTAACAACTGTTTATGTATGGTTTTTGGCATGTATTTAGAGAGATTTGCAGTGCCACTATGAGTCTGTTAGAATTCTGACTTAGTATGGTTAATTAACTCAAATCCACTCGAACCTCACATAAAATGCACTTGAGTACAAAATTTAAAACTGTTGCTTGACCGACAGAGAAGCCATTCTGACACCGTTGTTGCCTCTCTGCTAAGCAGTAGCAGATGACCAGGATGCTGTGGGTTAGCTTCCCAATTGCAAAGAAATGAGTGGCGCTGAGCCACACTGTATTCTAAGTGTAACTTATTTGTATTTACATGTGTATATCAATCCCAGAACAGAGATGGTCAAACAGCATTCATGGCAATATATTCTTTTGGGAGTCTCAGCACAACAATGCCTGGGTCACAATGAGCAACTCTGCCCTGAGAATTGACTCTAATCAGACAGAGTCAAACTCTCCTGCTACTCATGCAGCTTCTCTCCTTTCAAGGACCACTGCCTCTACATAGTTTTTACTGTGTAAGGCTCTGTCTTCACCTGCCATAATATTATAGTGGCAGTGATTGGTTCAGTTACATTCAAATATTTGTGTTCTACCTCTGTCTTCCATGGTTTGTAACTTTCTGAAACATTGACCTGCTGGACTGAAATTTTCCAAGCTTGGTCTCTGCCTGAAGGAGAGCTTGGTTGGAAAGTTTGAAGAAAAATGATCAAGTCATTACTTTTAGTATAAGGAGAATTGAAAATGTTTTTGCTCACTATAAAAATAAAATACTTCCAACCCTTTTTAATAGGATTGCCATCTCTGAGGCACAAAAAACTAGGACATATGGGATGATCCTCAGCCCATAAAACTAGACAGCTGTCAGTATTTACTGAGAACCCTTACAAATTTCCCAGGAGAGCTATCTCAAAAAAGGGACAATCCTGGGAAAATCTGGATAAGTAGCAACCCATTTTTTGGAATAGGCATGTAACCAGAATGTCTGGGTATAGAAAGCTGAAATTTGGTATCCAAATAATCCTCACTTGAAGTGCTTTTGAGTAGTCTAGTGAAATCTTGGTTTTGGTTTGACTTAGTTATGACCTGTAAAAAATTGTATGTTGGGCACCTGTCCATGTTTTGTATATCTTTTTGTGTATCTAAATGAATGGTGTGTTGCACGTGCTGTGTGACTAATTTTATAAGTTTACTGAGTATGCAAAGGGGTGAGATAAGGCTGCTCACAATTTGTACAATATGCATGATGCTCTGATGTACCTGATCAGCTCTTCATTGGAGATGGGTATTCTGTGGGTCTCCTAAGGAAAATGGGACAGTACATTTCAGTGATTTGTACTCCAATAGTTCCAAATCGTGGAGTTCACATACTCTATTACCACTTTGTTTCAACTTGACAAATCTTCAGAGTTCTAAAGAGGTGAAGCTCCTTGTCATTTCATTCCTTTTCCCCATTTCCCCCCCCCCCCCCTTTTTTAACAACAGCAACAACAATAAAACACCTAGGAAATCCCATATAAAATCTGTTAGAAGGTTAAGGTCCTGATCTTGCAAAGACTTATGCATAGGAAGAATAATTCCCTCTACTGAAGGAATTACTGTCTGAAATTCTGCGGTCTTTATTATGCAGAGGCCAGACTAGATTATGGTCCTTTCTTCTATCCTTGGAATCTATTAATCTATGCATTTAGCTTTCAGCACATGAGGAATCCCATTGAAATCCAGCACCTGGCATCTCTCCACCACCTCTCTGAAACTACTATCTTGTTCTCCAGAATTTCATCTTTTATTTAAATAGAAAAAGTAAATCTCTAGCCATTATGGTTTTGACAAAAACCTCAACTGTGAATGAAGGGTATGTCTTCACTGAAGTATGATAGGCATTTGGGTTAGCCTAGCTCAGATGTGAGCCGCTTCAGTGTAGAGCCACCCCCGACTGCTTTCACGTTGTATCTGTACTCATCTGTGTGAGGTGGTAGGACTTATTCAGGCATGTCCCATGATTCTTAGCACTCCATGTTTTTACCAATGGCTTGTGGGAGAACTTGTCTGTCCTGGATATGCAGGGGAACTGTGGGAAGGCATTGGAGGGCTATCTGTAGTGGAGTGATTTACATGTGTCCTCACTGCAAAGGGGGTAGGTTACAGCACTTGGGCTTTAACATGTAGGCCAGGACAGGCCAGTTAGCCTGGGTTGAAAGCACTGATGCATCTGGGAGAGGCTTTGTTTATGGATGGGAGTCAGCTTAGCAGCATGGTCTGGGTTGACTGAAGTGAAGACAAGCCCTGAGTGTAGCCAATACAGGGATATCTATGTGACTCTGCCAGGAGCCTACAGCAATAGCTCGGAGAGGTGAGAATTGCACCATTCATCACAGTGAGGTGTTGCTTCAGATGCCCAGTGTTGACTTACATGTTGACACTGTTAACAGTTTCATTCCTTGTGTAATAAAGGAAAGGGTAAGTCATACTTCTACACAGTTTACTGTGAGGTCTTATTTTTTTAGTGTCAACAGTAGGTGGTGATTGGGTGAGCTTAATCACTTGTCTCTTCTCCAACTGAGGAGTCAAGTCCAAAGGACATAGCAGAGCATATTCAATATTCAAATCTACACCGAGTGGTGTATTGTGTTAGAAATGTGGGTGGCGCTTATTTTGGGGATGGAACTTGGAAGAGGAGCACCACCTTTCCTCTCCCCCCGTCTGAGTCTGTCTAGAAGGAATGTTAAAATAAAGTTTTTGGGAAGCCCTAATGTGGACCACAATAAAATTATAATGTTAAAGAAAAAGGGGGATGGCAAGAAACACCTGATTTAAAAAAAAATTAACTTATTAGTTTCATATTTGTGCATCTGAAAGGACTGATATTTGGAAGAGGAACTTTAGGGACAGGTTTCAGAGTAGCAGCCATGTTAGTCTGTATCCGCAAAAAGAAAAGGAGTTCTTGCAGCATCTTAGAGACTTACAAATTTATTTGAGCATAAGGTGCCACAAGTACTCCTTTTCTTTAGGGACAGTTCCTTAGGTCAAGTATAATGTAGAAATAATTCCCAGGTCTGGAAACTTCTGCGGATGAGCTAGAGCAAAATCTTGGGTATAATAATTCAGATTTTGTACTAAGAGCTATGTTACAACTTTATAAAGTGCTCTCTAAATTTAATCTGGAAAATAATTTAGTGTGTGGGATGGCAGGGATCTTCCCACTTTCCCCTTATTTAAATGCTATTCATCTGGCATACCTTACTTTCAAGCATCATTGCCAGAATGCAACTAGTTGGAGCCTGTCAATATATCTTCAGAGTCGCTGAATTGGCCAATGGGTGGCAGCACTCCTAGGTCCTAAGTGAAGAGTCAGTAACTGAGCTCAAGAGCAAACCCTGATCTTTATATGGAAGTGCATTTTACATAAAATAATGTCAATTGTGGAAGTTAGCCATTTACTCTTGCTCTATATTTTCATTTACTTATATATTGCAGAATTTAGTGTAGTTGGTCCTTCATGTTAGGAATATGTTGAGCATGAAATGGAGACTACATCATGCTTTATTATTTAGATTTCTGTAGCACATATGTCTCAGTGCCCCAAGAGCTTACAATCCGAGAGTCTGATCCTGCAAACGCTTAGGCACCTGAGAAAATTTACTTTCACAAGTAGTGAAAGTACAACTAGTCATTGACTCCCACTCAGCAGAACTACTCATGAATAAACTTGTTCATGTGCAGAAGTATCTGCAGAACAGACCCCATAGAAATCAGGATGATGGACACACATTTTGTTAATTCCTTTTGTTACAAACTTACCTATTTTTATACTTTTGGCCTGATAGCTCCTGTCATTTAAGTGAAAAATAAACCCAAACTTTAAGCAGGAATTCAAGTTCTGTGTTTTGGATAAAGAGTACAGCGTGTACGGCATATAACTTGTGAATAAGGATTGATTTTGGGGGGGGGGGGGCGGAATTTTCAAATAAATCTGTTAATTAGTTTGACTTTAAAATGGAAACTTTAAGTATTCCCAGTGTATAACCTTTTCTTTGGAACCCTTTTGCTAACTAATGGCTGGTTTGTTATCTTTCAAAGTTTCCATTTGGTTAAAACTTACTGAATTGTATGTTACTTTTGAATATTTATATGAAGAAACTAGGTTGTAATTTAATAACGTTATTTGTTTTTTCCTGTCCTTTATGACCATAACTTTCCTTTATTTGGAATGTCTACCATTTACTATGATTTTCAATGGGACATAAGTTGCCTAGTGGGATTGAAGGTGTTCATGTCTTGGGTAAAAAATCACCATTACATCAATAGTAGGAAGGAGAAATCCCTACTAGAGATGGCTGCTGTCTTCTGTCATTTTTAATGGGACTGAAGCCACAGGCTTCCCTCTCAAAAGATGGATATCAATTCACACAGCCATCCTCAAACCTACCAACATGTGACACAAGTATTTGAAATGTGTGAGCAGTGATTGAAATGTGGAACACCTGTTTTTTGTTGTGCATGGCACAGTAATTAACAAAGTCTAAAGTGTTACGGATTTTGTTCACAATGTGAACTAATTTTTTTTATTAAAGAAAACTGGAAAAAGAGGATCTTTATCATCCAGCAATAAGGACCCCATGTTCCCTAGGTCATCCACAGGGCTCCTCAGCCCAGACATCTACTGCTTGAGAAATAAACATTAACCCTGCTGTAGACTAGCCATTAGAGGGGGATGCACACTTAGTTATATACTAGACAACAGTAGGACAACAGGTCTCATGTTTGTTTTCTAGCTCTGGGGGAGGAGTGTGGTATAGTGGTTATAGTAAGGTGGTGGGTCCTATTCCTGGCTTTTGGAGGAGTGTAGGGTCTAGAAGTGTCCCATAGCTTGGCATTTACTTGCCATTTTAGACTTTTCATTTGGCGTTGTCACACTTAGCAAATCTTATTTCTTCTAAAATGAAGCTTTTGATTGTGGGAAATAGGTTCTTTTGTGAGTGTAATATTTCCCTGACAAATCCGCCAACTGACTCTTTAAGGGTCTATAAGCATACTTGAGTAACTTCACACATGTGGGTAGTCAATCTTAGTCACTTGGGTGAGTGTTTGCAGTATCAGGCACTAACTTTGTAATACATGTATGACTTCTGATTATCATTTAAATGTATATTTGTAATTAAACATGAATTAATAAATAGTAATTTGTATAGTAACTTGTCAGCAAGTTAAAGAAGTATGGGCTGGATGAATGGACTATAAGGTGGATAGAAAGCTGGCTAGATTGTCGGGCTCAACGGGTAGTGATCAATGGCTCCATGTCTAGTTGGCAGCCGGTATCAAGTGGAGTGCCCCAAGGGTTGGTCCTGGGGCCGGTTTTGTTCAATATCTTCATAAATGATCTGGAGGATGGTGTGGATTGCACCCTCAGCAAGTTTGCAGATGACACTAAACTGGGAGGAGAGGTAGATACGCTGGAGGGTAGGGATAGGATACAGAGGGACCTAGACAAATTGGAGGATTGGGCCAAAAGAAATCTGATGAGGTTCAACAAGGACAAGTGCAGAGTCCTGCACTTAGGACGGAAGAACCCAATGCACCGCTACAGACTAGGGACTGAATGGCTCTGCAGCAGTTCTGCAGAAAAGGACCTAGGAGTTACAGTGGACGAGAAGCTGGATATGAGTCAACAGTGTGCCCTTGTTGCCAAGAAGGCCAATGGCATTTTGGGATGTATAAGTAGGGGCATTGCCAGCAGATCGAGGGACGTGATCGTTCCCCTCTCTTCGACACTGGTGAGTCCTCATCTGGAGTACTGTGTCCAGTTTTGGGCCCCACACTACAAGAAGGATGTGGAAAAATTGGAAAATGTCCAGCGGAGGGCAACAAAGATGATTAGGGGACTGGAACACATGAGTTATGAGGAGAGGCTGAGGGAACTGGGGATGTTTAGTCTACGGAAGAGAAGAATGAGGGGGGATTTGATAGCTGCTTTCAACTACCTGAAAGGGGGTTCCAAAGAGGATGGCTCTAGAATGTTCTCAGTGGTAGCAGATGACAGAACAAGGAGTAATGGTCTCAAGTTGCAGTGGGGGAGATTTAGGTTGGATATTAGGAAAAACTTTTTCACTAGGAGGGTGGTGAAACACTGGAATGCGTTACCTAGGGAGGTGGTGGAATCTCCTTCCTTAGAAGTTTTTAAGGTCAGGCTTGACAAAGCCCTGGCTGGGATGATTTAGTTGGTGTTGGTCCTGCTTTGAGCAGGGGGTTGGACTGGATGACCTCCTGAGGTCCCTTCCAACCCTGATATTCTATGATTCTATGATGATTCTATGATTCTGTGATAGTCCCTAAGCACCATCCAAGAACAGGGTCCCATTGTGCTAGGCACTGTACAAACAGTAGTAGATGGTCCCAAAAGCTTACAATCTAAATAGGCAAGACAGGCACAGGGCAGGTGAAAGGATAGAACACACCAGTAGAATGAAGACTGTGATGATGGTAAGCATCATGTTAGTTTCATGGTTTTATTGATTTCTTGGTTTAGTTCAGTTGGGATCAGCTAAATGGAGAGGGAAGGGGGACAGGTCAGGAGAGACGAGGATAAAAGGGACAGGGGTGGAGTAAAGAGACTGAGGAAGGCGGAGGGGAAAGGTTGGAACAAACAGCCAATCAGCATGGGGCAGAGAAAATCCTGTTTGATTATTCTGACATACCATTAAATTTGATATTTTAACTATGACCAACCCATTAAATATAATTATATCAAAATATTGTCCCTGTCATTCTGTATAAAGAAGAAATATACATTCCCACTTACATATTAACCAGGATAAATTTATTAGGAGAGATCATAAACCATCATACTACATTTTGGTTTAGTGGTCTTCTTTGCAGCATAACAGGAGTAATTTAAGGGGAGTTCTGAGTTCTGAAGCTGTCAGTTGAGTCACTTAGTATACTAATTTTGGTTCTCTTAATCTTTTTTTGTATTGTATATAAATAAATGTTTCTTTTTTATTTTTTTACGGTGATGTGAAGTGCAAAACATTTTATGAAATACTTTGCCAGTTGTGCTACCTGCTTGTCTCCGTAATGTAAGCATTTCAGCTAAATTTTCAGAAGCACTTTGTAAGTGCTCATACCTCAGTTAGGCACCCAAAAATTGAGGCAACCAAGATCAGTGGCCATTATTTGAAATTCTTAACTTGTCTTTTTAACTAAACTGGAAGAAAGTGTTTATGTAATCCTTATTGTATAGGGGGAGATAAAGCTACATTAAAAGAAGATGGTTAGGGTTGCTAAATAAAGACCCCAAAAGTTAGGAAATGCCAGCATATAGGTTACCTGTGCAACATTAATTTGAACCCCTGGTGCACATGCATCATTATACAGTTTTTAATCACATAATCACATAATGTTTTTCCCCCGTAGACTCCCTGACTCGTTCAGTGCATAGAATCTACAGTGCTCAGTTAATGAGCATCTCTTCAGTATTTTGTTTTCTTCTTTGAGTTGGTGGCCCCATGCCTTATTTACTTCACACTATTCTAAGCTGTGAAGACAGAGTTATTAATTTCCTCCTGAGCTTTTCTATGGTACTTCTCACTATAGTATCTCAGTGCTTCAGGAAAATTAATGAATTTATTTTCACAGACCTTGTGAGATGTGGGGGTGCTTATTATCCGTGTTCTTACAGTTTGGAACTGAGGCAGAGGGATATTAAGCTCAAAAGTACCCACTGATTTGGGGTGCCTAATTTGAGATACCTATTAGAGGGTCACAGAAGAGGAAGTTGGAGAAGGGTGATTTGACACGGTTGGTAAGAAGGAGGAAGTCCCTTATCAGAACCATTCCATAGCTTTGTAAGTTCAGGTCCAGTGCAATGTTGGAGCTCACTTTCAAGCTGATGATTCTTTATTAAGAACAAAAACAAATAACTGGTTTGCCTATCTTTGTCACAAACCAAGAATGAACTATGACTCTCTCTGGCAGGGTGTGAATGGCAGAAAAGTTGAAGGGCACTTCTTTCATAATGTCACAACCAGCCCAGTCAAATGCTTTACTGGATAAGGCATTACATTTTGATGAAAAAAATAGAATATGAAATTAACATTGCATACATTACATAGATTAAAAACTGACTAGTTGATAGATCTCAAAATATAACTGTAAATGGGGAATTGTCATCAAGCATGTGTTTCCAGTGAGGTTGATTGTTGGTCCTGTACTATTTAACATTTTGTCAATGACCTGGAAGAAGGCATAAAATAATCACTGAAAGATTGCAGATGACCTAGAAACTGGGGGAGTGGTAAATAATGAAGAGGAAAGTTCACTGAGAGAAATCTGGATCGCTTGGTAAACTGGGCACAAGCAACCAACTTGTGTTTTTAATATGGTTAAATGTATACAGCCCATACTTATAGGATGGGGGGCTCTATCCTGGGAAGCAGTGATTTTGAAAAAGATTTGGGGGTCATAGAGGATAATACGCAGAATATGAGCTCCTGGTGCAATACTTTGGCCAAAAGAGGTACTGTGATACTGGGATGCATACATGGGAATCTCAGGTAGTGGTGGAGAGGTTATTTTACTGCTTTATTTGGTACTGGTGCAACTGCTGCTGGAGTACTGTGTCCAGTTCTGGTGCCCACAAATCAAGAAGGATGTTGATATATTGTAGAGGGGGGTAGAGAAGAGCTGTGAGAATGATTTAAAGGATTTGAAAACCTGCCTTATAGAGAGAGCTTGAGCTCTTCAGTCTATTTAGCTTAACAAAAAGAAGGCTAAGGGGTGACTTGATTAGTCTAGAAGTGTCTACATGGGGAACAAATATTTAATAATGGAATCTTTAATCTAGTAGAGAAAGGTGTAACATGATCCAATAGCTGGAAGTTGAAGTGAGGCAAATTCAGGCTGGCAATAAGGTTTACATTTTTAGCAGTGAGGGTAGTTAACCATTAGAACAACTTACCAAGGTTATCAAGGTGGTGGATTCTTCATCTCTAACCATTTTAAAATAGAGATTGGATCCCTTTCTAAAAGATGTGCTCTGGGAAACATTTTGGGGAAGTCCTATTGACTAGGAAGACACACTAGATGATCCCTTCTGAGCTTGGAATGTATGAATCTAAGAAATGGTAGCATAATGTTTTAAAATATGGATTGAGCCATTTAATTTTGTGACTTACTACGAGTCCATAGAAGTCACAACTAAGGAACTTGCCATGATAAAGTGTATAAAAGCAAATATGTCCATCACCAATCTTTGTCATGTTGTATTTTCATATTAGTGACATGGCTTAAAGGTTAGCTATGGAGTAGATGTAATCAGTTATCTGCTACCAAGGAGCCCAGGTCCCACTTTCTCTTATCTCTTTCTCACTTCTGTCTAGATTCATTGATCTCTGATTAGTCATCCAGTTTGCAAGGAGTGTCCCTCTTGGTTTACACTAACGACAGCCTAGATATTAAGAAAGCTATACTTCTCCATTCTCTGACATGCTTTAGGCACCTTGAGAATTCAAATTTCTTTCCAAAATTTGGCGTCTCGAAGTAGGCTGTAGCTGGCTTCCTATCTCTCTACTGAAGGAAACTTCCTTGTCATTTATAATGGTCCTTAGCCTGTTTCCCTCAGCTTTCCTTGCTCTCCCATTATCCTTTGTCATGTCATAAGTAACAAGTATTTCTACTCCTAACAATAAAATAGCATTACGTTTTTATTATCCAAATTAAGAGGAACATGAGTGACTGTTTCAGATACAATGTCATCAAAGAAACCTGGCTGAGAGTAAATTAACTCCTGTCATGTATGGAATATGATTAGTTTCCCCGCTTCAACTTCCTTTATCCAGCCCACCTGGTCACTCCATGGTATAAAATGTTACAATCTCAGTGTTCTTTAAAATGTTTGCAACACTTTTTTCCTTCTTCTGTGTTAAAGGAGTATCACCTTGATGCAATTCATGATTACAATAATCATTTTATAATTTTTGTCTCCATATGTTGTTTCGTTGAAATAGCTATTGTATTAATCCTTTCCACCATAAAATGTACTTGGCCTACATGGAGCATTTTATCATACTATTTTAATTTCCAGTTATTTGCTTTTCTTCTAGTACAGAATTCAAAAATAGATCCTGCAAAATGTTCAGTGGTGATGGTTCAATATGTGGCATTTTTTGTTTTTGTTTTTTGTTTTAAACGGGCATTGAAACAAGATAGCTGTATGGTATTTTATGTCACTGCTTAGCCTGAGGGTGCTGGCTTTTGGTTGGGGCACTAAATTGAAACTAAGGTCTTGATCTCTTCATTTCATTGGAAAAAAGATAGTATGGAGCTCTTTGCAAGTGTAGGGATGTTAATTCTAGTGTCCTGGCCAAATTTCAATTTTGATAAATATATTCTGCCTACAATTCCCCCTGAAGTTTCAAATGAAGAAATTATTTCTTTACTTCCCCTCCTAAGAATTGTTGTACAGTGTTGTAGGCACAGAATGAGTACTGCATTGCACCCCACCGAAGACACATTTGTGTGTTGGGAGCTTGATCCTGTACTTTGTACAGTCTGTAAAGCACTTCCTGATCTTTGGGGATGAAAGCAACTGTATAAACATCACATTATTTGGTCACAAGCCTGGGGCAATTTGTTGAGTAATATTGGCCATCTGGAGGATGCGTGGGGTGCAATAGTGCACGATCTGTGGAGGTGTGAATTGCACCCTCACAGAGCTAAGATGTGTGGATTGCTATTATTAGTGTCCTCAATTACTGAAGTATGCAAGCAAGAGATGACTAAAAATCATGCTAATTTTTTTTTTTTTTTTGCCTTTGGTTGCTACTGTCTCGAAGAAGATAAATAAAATGGTATTCGATGTAAAAACCCAAAATGTCAGTATGGTGGAAATATATAAATTTCCATGAGAAAGATACCCCAGCCCATACTGACCCCATCTAAGGGCCAGGAACAATCACAGTACTTGAGTACTGATGAGGTTAGTGACATTGGGTGGAGAGCACAACTGAAGGAAACAGCAGAGCTGGCCACTGCAGATGAGAACACAAGCTACTTTCTCTGAAAGGCTGGCACAATAGCCACTTTGCGTCTGGGTGGTATGGAGCTCTGAGAGGCATTATGTGTGACACACAATGCTTCCCAGAGCTGTCACTTGGTTAGTGTAGCTTTGGGCTGCCCTGATGCAGGGCAGCAACTACACAATACAAGCCAAACCCTTGAGCTGAGCTGATATACTACTTATTGCTTTACAATCAAAGGAGTCTGTTAGTTACCAATGTACAAGTAGAGCTCAGATTTTTTTTATAAAAAATACAGATTTATTTTATTTTGTATTGTAGGAAACAACAAAGAATAGGTGCACCTTCAAAGAAAAGTAAGTGGTCGTCTTTTTTACATCCAGTTGTTCAATGTAAATATGCATTCATTTAATTGTGATAAATTTTAAGGTTGTTGTCAGACCAAAAGTGTGTTTTCAGTTATTGGCACTTAATCTGGGATGCAAATGGGAGGTAGGCGCCCATGGGAGCTTTAGAGGGGCATTGGCAAAAGGTAATTGAGCATGCGACTGGGTTAGGTTCTGGCTGTAGTGGTAGGGGAAAGGGGCTTTCAGCCTATTTTCAGAATTGTACAAAGTGCAACCATGTCCAGATAGTCAGGGCCATCCCAAGTGAGAGCAAGGTGGTGTGAGGAGTAAGGTAGTGGGGGCACTGGCCTCACCCACGCCTAGTGGGTTTGGATGGGAATCAGATTGGGGTGCCCTCACCAGTCAGTGTGGAGTTCTCAGCTTTTTAGCAGAGGACAAGGACATCCTGTCACTTTTTATAGTCCAAGTCATGCTGTTGCAGTCTGTTATGCTTTTTAGTGGGTGTTTTTGTGCCTGTAGGACCAATTAGCATATACTAATATGAGAGCAGATGGTGTGGCCATGCAGCCCAGGGCTCCCTGCTTCTTGGTTTTGAGAATTATCTTCTCAAGTGGCCATATTGGTTTGTCTGATTCATCTCCAAATGCAAAAAGATTATTTTTAAATCATCATCATGCAAGCACAGGGTCCTTGCAGCTCACCTAGGTTAGCACAAACAATTGCATGGCCTCCAACTCATCCTCCAGCTCCCCTCAGAATCACCCCAAACCCCTATCAGTTTTACTCCTACTCCTTTCACTAAACATCCCCTAAAGCAATTGTAATTTGCAGGACAGTGATTTGCTGGAGAAAGAAAGAAAGGTAAGGAGGTCAGGACATGGCATGGTACCAAAGCTCACCAGGAGCTAATTGCTGTTCTCATTGGAAAATGGACTAGAGGCCAATAAAGTCCGTTGGGAGAGTGACAGGTTGTTTCATAGAACAGCTCTGGGTTTTTAATGTTTTGTGTTGCTCTGGGAGGGTGGGGAAGCCATACTAGTACAGCAAAACTGGTCTCACTGACCACTGCCATATTTGTTCTGGTCATGATGTGGTTAACAGTCAGGGTGCAAGGGGCCCAGCACTCTACACACCCATTGCCTGCAACAGCTGACTGGGACTAGCCTCCAAAGCAGCGCTCATGAACAGCACAGTAAAGAAAACGTTTCACGTACGGTATACTGTTCTTTGAAAGGAGGGTTCAGTTGCAACAACTGTCTTGACTTTTATCTCCCTCCCTCCCTTTGGTCAGTATAGTAAAATGCTCTGCAATATGCTCCTCTAGCGTAGTTATGAGGACCCTATGCAGTCCAAACTTGATATAGTCACTCGTATAGCTGACCCAGCTGCTCCACAGCTCAAGGGTATCAACAGGCATGATGGTGGGTGGTGTCTACACAGGGCCCTCATTCAGATCACAGGACCTATTTGACTAGCATGAGAAATAATGTGTTATAATATGACTGGGTCCTGGTCCCCATTAATCTTTTTCTCCCCCCCAAAAAACACAATAAATACAGTTGAAGTTCAAAAAGCATATTTAATATAATTTTCAGGAATAGTTAGATTGTAAGTTGTTTGGGGATCTTCCCTTTTATGTATTGCTGTAATGCGTACATGTTCACCTAGGACTCTCTTGGGCCCTGTAATCAGATAACTGATACCAGTATCACTGTGCAGCAGCCACGTCTCATTGTCATGTCTAGTTTGGAATTGAGGGCCTCATCTATGGGAGTAGTAGTAAAAGAAATTCAGTATAATATAGCAAACACTTACAGCCTAACCCAGCCCACTGAGGACCCTACTATAGAATAAATAACCCTTTCTTATTCATTTTCTCCACACCATTCATGATTTTGTAGACCTCTATAATCTCTCCTCAGTTGTTTTTATTCCATCGAGACCCAGAAAAACTGCCTACCATTTTGAAGGTTAATAACATACACATTTATAATGTTCTTTTTCAAATTATGCCTAGTTTATAGGAATCTTATAAGTAGTTTTAATAGTAACTAGGATCACTTTATTGCATTATGTATTCAGTAACTATTGTGGATTATTGTGTGCTTAATAAATTAAACCCAAATGATGCATTATGAAAGTACTTAATATGAAGTAAATAAAATTTGTAGATGTGCTCATGTACCCTTTCAGGTTAATCTGTGACAAGAGTAATCTACAAAACAATTCTAAGACACTTGACAAATTTGAATATATTACTTCATTTCTTACATCGATGTAAAGTTTGGATCTTTATTTTCACAGAATTTCCCCCCATTTCAAAAACAAAAATCCTGCTGTGTAATGGTCCCTCTATCCAAATAGGAATTTTAAAAGTGGGCAGAGAAGTTCCTCCTCTTTCTGAATGGACACAATGACTGTTTGATACTTAATGGTGTACTCTGCATTCATCAATAGAAAAGCAAGCTCTTTCATTTTGTAATGAACAGTAGCAGATTGGTTTAAAACTATAGTAAGGTCAGAATTTGTTACAATGTAGAGTGATGCCATTAGCTTTCCATCTTCTCTTGTATAGTTATGGAGTGTAAAAAGGAAAGCACTCTAGTTCTTCCACTGTTTAGACACCAGGAAGTGGGGATGAGTAGTGAAGCGTGTGGATCTGTACTGGCAATGTACAGTAGCTAGACTTATTGATAAGTAACCTTCTTTCTCTTAGTAATACTGTCAGAACAGATTTGCATGCTAGGGTGATAGCCTGAGTGAATCAAACTTTTTTTACAGATCTGTTGTAACCTTGCTGGTATCACAGTACTTGAGGATCGAGCACTTTCTACCATCTTCAAAGTACCTTCAACACTGTGTTCCGGGAAAGTTGGCATTATTGAGATATGCAAAGCTGCTATCTGGGACTTTATTCACACAATTACAAAGTTATTTATTGACTTGGCTTCTTGACCAAATACCTGTTCAATCCTGCTATCTAATATCCCAAGTATGGATCTTCACACGCTAGATGTGAAAAGCATACTTCCTTTCTGAAAAGTTGGTCTCTCTGATGTAATCACTAGAAATTGCTTTATATTACTGCTGTCTTGAAGACTGGATTTTTTAACAACAATAATAACAAAGAGGTACTGCTTCTATGGTTTATACACAGGATTAGAGTGAAGGAGACCTGGGTTTAGTT
This sequence comes from Chelonia mydas, assembly GCF_015237465.2. Taxonomy (NCBI): domain Eukaryota; kingdom Metazoa; phylum Chordata; order Testudines; family Cheloniidae; genus Chelonia; species Chelonia mydas. The sequence continues at coordinate 85,209,154 of NC_057851.1, read as the reverse complement.
CCCAGCTGTACCACAGACTTCCTGTTTGACTCTGGGAAAATACTTTTCTCTTTCCCTTTGCCTTGTGTATTTAGATTTTTAAGATCTTCAGGGCAGTGACTGTCTCTGGCTGTGTGTTTGTACAGTGCTTGGCACAATGGGGTCCCTATCTTAGCTCTAGGTATTGTGGTAATACTATATTATAGATATAGGAAGGAATGTTAAGTTTAACTAGGAAACTTAGCTGAGACTTAATACCTATCAAAGGTTTTTTTGAGTTGGTGAAAATCCATTATTTTCTAAATAACAGGATATAGCTGTATTTGTTTCAGTGCATTATATTACAAAGTCTGCTGGAAGTACTGCAGATCTTTGAAGGTTCAAATGAAAGCTGCTTCCAATGAGCTTATAATAAATTATGCATGACCAGTGGTGCTGTTTATAAAGTGTGTATTGTTCCTCTGATAGTTCCTGAAGACTTTGAAGAGTGCACACCGGAGAGGCAAGGCATGAAGTGGTGAGGCTGTTGAGCTAAGTTGGGGAAGACTTCTTTGGAGCTAGGGAACAAAGACACCTACAGGGCTCCCTCTTCCCAGTGCCCTTTGGAGTTTAAGCTCTCTGCATGATCCTCTTATTTCATTCTGCTCCCTTTAATTAGCACACCTGTCTACATACTGAAGTCTGTAGAACAATGCCTCCAGTCTGAACTGGGTCCAGCAAAACTTTCACTTTTTATAAAGTGAGCATGATTGGTCATTATTACTGTGAACTTTAAGAAATCCACCAGGATGGCAATTTTTTAGGAGAATTGGGAATGACAAGCAATGAGACTAGAAATAAAGTGGGAAGCTGGGGAATTGGAAAGGCTGATTGGGAGCTAAGGAGCAAGGGGCTTTGGAGGCCTATGTCTGGACTTTCAGTAGAGGTAAGCCATTGAGGTCAGTGGGAACTGTGGGTGCTCAGTATCTTTGAAAATCAGGCTATATGAGCTCATTAGGGTTCCTTTCTTCTCTTCTTCTCCTGGTCCCCAGGGCCATGCAGACCTCAAGCTCCACAGGGTATCTGCCTCCCACTAGTTCTTGGCGTCTTCCGCACTTTCTCCTCTTGAAATGTGCATTCTCACTGGTTTGGATTTTTCCTCATTTAGTGGTGGTGTGTAAGTAGCTGCGGTTGAGGATATCCAGCAACTTGCACAAGTCTGTACAAACTTCAGCCTCCTTCATTCAGCATGTTGAAGTGCTTATGAAAAACTTTAACTGATGCAGCATAACTTGCTGTGCCAGCTCCAGAAAGCCATGCTTGCTCCACTCACTGTTCGCATGGAAGAGATTGTCTTTGAACATTTTATCCAGCATCTTTTTTTCTTCTGTTGGTTAGAATGGTGACAATTTATGTGTGAATTAAGAATTTGGGGCCAGATTAACTTGTTGTTTAAGATTTATTTATGGCTGCTTTGCTTCACCAGAGTGACACAAAACAATTGAAGCATACCAGTGAATCTGGCCCATTCCTAATAATTTATTTGCTTTTTTTGTTTTTGCTAGAAAATATTTTTGTGCACCAAGTTGTAATGGAGACTATTTAAGTGTGACCCTATTTTGAATAGTGACTGCATAAATTGTCTCCAAACTCAACAGACTTTCTCTTTGTGTGCATTCAGTGTCACATCAGTTTACCTGATTAACAAAATTTAAGTTTCAACTACTTTTTACTTCTGCTGGTTCTTCAGAGCCAACAGAGCTAATATTGAATTAGCTGGATTCTATCTACTTTGTTCATCACCAACAGAACTGTTTATTTAAGTTCCAGTCAATTGCACCTGAGCAGTCCCATTGAGGGCCTAATTTAAAGACAGTGGGGTGCCACACTATTAACTGAGGGCTTCATTTGGCGTTCAGAATATCTACTACTGGTGGTGATGTGTGAAAAGGAAACGCGACTTGGCTTTCAGATCCCAGGGTGAGTTTGCCTGAATCTGCTATCTACTTACCACACATCTATGAATGTAGGAATGGTAAAATTACTCTGTAAATTAATAGTTTAGTCAAGAATAAATTGTAATTCTGTAATCCTCAATTTTTAGAGGAAAAACTATTGTAAATTATTTAATTTCCTTTGCACTGGTTGACTTATTATGCTTACTCATATAACTTTTCATTCTCACATAAATAGATAAGTGTCCATTCAGGCCTATTGACCATGAGGACCATCATGGAAGGTAGTGGGTGTTTGGTGTTAGTTATTAATGACATCCACCTTTGTGCAGAGTTGATATTAATTATAATAACTTGTATGTTAAATTCTAGTTTGGAAAGAGAAAGGAGCATGGAAGGCTGTTTTGCTAAACTATATGATGTGTTTTAGAGGTAGCATAGTGGAACTAAGATATATATTTTATTTTGCAGATGATAAAAGGAAAACCTTTTTACATTTATTCTTTCCACAAATGAATCTTACCTTACAACTGTGGCAAACTGTTCAGTGTCCATGAAGAAACCGCTCAAAAGCCACAGTGTGAAATTCCTGGTTGGTGTGGTTTTTTGTTTGTTTGTTTTGTTTTATTTTTTTAACAAATATATCTACATTTTAATAGGTTGAAAAATTCTTAAAGAAAACAAAGCAAAATAAAATAAAGCTTAAATGAATGTTGCTCATGAAAAAGTAGACTGAAGTTCAGCATTTCTGTTTAAAAATAATAATTTTAAGAAATAATTCTATTCCTTAAAGTGATACCTAGATACAGCAGACTCTAACTTATTGTACTTTAGAAAAATTAGCTGTTAGATTCCTTCCCTATTGTAATCTTATGAATAATCTCCAAATGAGCAACTCTCTTTCTTAAGTGACCACTTAAAAATATTGCCATGTGGTTTCTAGCACAATTTTGCTTGACCTTTAGTTAAAGAGCAGCTCTCCTATGAAACCATTTTATGCTTGTCTCTTGAGTGGTCACTTCTTGCACATGTACATTCATTCAGTAAAGATGTGCCATCTAGTTGAAAATGTGCCAGTATTTTACAGCTTCCCCTCGTCACTTCTACCTAATATTGTGAAACTATTTAATACTTTCTCTTATACTGTTTTGTCACTTTGTATGACCTGACCGTATCTAGACATACATCACACACTACCTCTTTTTCCCTCTTTGCAGTGGGTGGGAGCAAGTCAATTACTTATCAGGATACTATCGTGTTTAATTCTTGTGGATATTTAAAGCATCATGCTATGTTAAGGTCTTCCATAGATGGTAGGTAAGTAATATATTAGTAAGAATCATGGAAGTGACTCAAATTTGAGTCTGAGGGGGCACTAATGTTACAATCTGTACTGGATAGGACAGGGGCCCTGATGTTGCATAGTGGTAAATGCCTCCTGCAGGTTTCAAAGCATCATCAGCTGTCACTGGATTCAGTGGGAGCTAAGGGTGTCAGCATCTTAGAGCTTGTCTACATGGGGAAATTATACCAGTATAAGTTAGGGTGTGAATTTAACCGGCTATAACTCCCTATGTGGACACACTCTTATTCTGGTATAAGGGCTTGTCTAAACAATACATTATGGCATGGCAAGCCAGGCATGTGAATGCTCAAAGCAGAAGCTTTGTGTGCAGTAACATCCCATGTGGACACTGCTACAGCACAGTAAAAGTCCCAGAGTGCAGCTTGGGAGCTACTACTTGGAAGTGTAATAAACCAAGCCTCACTCCAGGGACTTTCTTTGCACTGTAGCAGTATCCACATTGAGCTGTGGATTCACATCCTGGCTTGCTACACAATGACTCGCTGTACAGATGAGCCCTCAGAGTACCTTTTTTCAGTGTCGCTTCTGTTGCTTAGAAAGTGGGTTAAACTAAGCTGAAGAAAGCTACTCTTATTCCAGAATAAGTATCCACACAGAGGAATTATACTGATATAAATATAGCAGTTTAACTATACCAGTGTAATGATATTGGTATAACTGGATAAATTTCCTGCTGGTACTGTCTATATTTGAAGAGAAGCTCCATCTTACTGTCTAGCCCTGATCCATTAGGAGGGGTTCCTTGGGCAGTGGCTGATAAGAGCTCCTGGCATTATGGCCCACTGAAGCAAGCTGGAAGTTATTGTATTAATTTAGATGGAATATATGGGCTAAAGATTTTAAAATAACCCAGTCACTGCCCAACATTAAACAGTGTTGAACAAGGTTTGGGGTTTGGTTTACAGAGACAGTAGCCTGCTTAGTACCCTGGCAAACATACCTTTAATACAGGGTTGAAAGGATTTTTAAGGATACAGAGAAGAAGGAAAAACAGTTAAAGCATTTGCAATGTAAAGTATTAAATAAGGCTTTTATTTTAACACCCCTGGTTCCCTTTCCCTTTAGCTGGAGAGAGTTTTAAGCAACATGCCCCACCCCAGTTTGGCAGTCTCTTTGATATCATCTAAGATGGTAAAAACTTCCCTTCTGGTTAAAGGAAAGAAGTTAGTTGAGATGGGCTGGAACTCTTGCTGCTGCTGTCCAGTCCAATCTTGATTAATTTCAGGTGGTATTTGGGAGTCGGCTGGAACTGGTAGGGGTGGCAGTAAAATTGCCAACTTTCTAATTGCAGAAAACCAAACACCCTTGTCCCACCCTTGTCCTGAGGCCCTTCCTTGAGGCCCCACCCCCTGCTCACTCCATCCCCTTTCCCTCCATTGCTGTCTTCCCCACCCTCACTCACTCATTCATTTTGACTGGTCTGGGGCAAGGGAATGGGGTGAGGGCAGGGGTGAGGGCTCCAGCTGGGGGTGCGGGGTCATGGCTGGGGCAGGGGGTTGGGGTGCTGGAGGAGGTGCAGGGTGCAAGCTCCAGGAGGGAGTTTGAGTGTGGGAGGGGGTTCTGAGCTATGGCAAGGGGTTGGAGCATGGGAGGGGGTTTGGGGTACAGGCTCCAGGTGGCACTGACTTCAGGTGACTCCCAGGAAGTGCTGACATGTTCCTCTGCCTCCTAGGTGGAGGGGTGGCCAGGGGGCTCAGCACTTTCCCCGCCTGCAGGCGCCACCCCCGCAGCTCCCATTGTCTGTGTTTACGGTCCAATGAGAGCTGCAGAGCTGGCGCTCGGGGTGGTGCCTGCAGATGGGGGCAGTGCGCGGAGCCCCCTGGCTACGCCTCTGCCTAGGAGCCGGAGAGACATTCCAGCCACTTCCTGGGAGCCGTGTGGAGCCGGGCACAAAACCTGCCTGCCCCGCGGGCACTGCGGCCAACCGGACTTTTAGTGGCCCACTCAGATGTGCTGACCAGAGCCACCAGGGTCCCTTTTTGACTGGGTGTTCTGGTTGCAAATTGGATGCCTGGCAACCCTAGGTGGCAGTGTCATCTGGCTCCCTCTCTCTGGCCCAGTATGGTCAGGACATCTTAAGGAAATGGTTGGGGTGGCAACCATGATGGTGAAGTTTGCTTCAGTATCCTCTCCTTTCCTCCCTATTTTCTCCCCCAAAGTCTTTCTGTAAGAACCCACAAAGGGAATGGTCAGTGGAATAGCCCATCCCCTCCTTTTGTCCATCAATTATGCCTAGTTTCCAACACACCAATTTTGATTATTTAGTTTCTGGTTCCACATCTTCTGCTTCTACCAAGCATGATTTCAGCATAGTCCTCGGACTATATTAGTAGGCCTTTCTGTTTAAACTACTTCAGTCTGTCTCTTTTGTACCTCTTCCTATCAGCATTTGTTGCTATAGGTTATTGTGGCATCATGTGAAAGTTAACACATTTACAGTTGAGCTTACAATTAGGGTAAATTTGACAACCCAATTATCACAAGTGTGTGTGGATTTAGAATTAACATGGAGGCACAGCAGATCCAGCTGGTCCTCTAAGATTTGCATGAATGTCAGGGGAACCATAAATTTTGGGGCATGAACATAGTGCTCCTTCCATGGGCCATAGGGGGGAAGAAAACTCTCACTCACGACAGCGTGATCTGGTATAAACCCTATAAAGTTCATTTATTAAGTTCTTTCTTCTAGCTGTCTCCTACATATTTTTTTCTGTGAGGGGTGGGAAAATGAACTTCAGATGAGCCCTGCCTCTTAATGCTAGTTGGGAATTTGACTATCATTACCAAACATTGAAACATTCATATATTTTTTTTAGTGGACCTATTATTTGCAATCCAACATATTGCAGATTCCTCCCACCTTCATCCTTATTTCCCCTGGTTTTCATTGTGTTAACTCTTTTATGTATGGTGACGTTTCCTATGGAGGTAATTATTGATAACTAAAGTTGCCGTTGGCTATTAACAGCATGACTCCAAAATATTACTGTTACTAATCTAGCAACCCAGCGAGTCTGAGGAATTTATTCTTGCACACATTGGAGATTTCTTTGAGTAATGAGACTTGCAGAAGTTAAAAATGTGTATGTATTAATCTGAGATGGAAGGTTTGCTCACGTCTAACTCTATTGCACAGAAGAATAGCAGTACAAACATCCGATATCTGCTATGTTGGTGCTGGCTAGAAGAGCTGAGAACAGAAGTGCTTGCAGCAGCCCGTGTTATGTCTTGGCCTGTGGTGCTTTTATTCGTCAGTAGACTGAACTCATGAGAGCAGACCACAAGAGGAGACTGCTCTGATTTCTCTCATACCTATGGATTAAAAAAAAAAGTTAAGGGAGTCCAGGTAGGTTCTTGTGACTTTCTTCAGTACACAATAGTAGGCCTATTTTTTTTTCTTTTTAGATTAACCTGAACTTTTTATACTGCATTATCGTGCACATGAGTGGCAGAATAGTGCTTTCTGTGGCAGTTGTTTAGAAAAATGCACTTGCTATTAAACACAAATGTGTGCCTATTTGTGCAGTCAGTTGGCAAAGGCAAGTTACTCTATAATTGTACACACAAGTAGCCATTTTGACATCCAGCTGATCATTTTGTGCATGCACGTGCTGTGATTAAGCTATTTTGGCAACTGGGTTTTGGCTTTTTAAGCAAGTTCTTAAACTGCTTTTGAAAGAAACAATAGTTAAGCCCTTGCCTAAGAATTTATCACTTAACATTAGGAATCCCAGCTAATTATCATCCATCTGTACCTCCTTCTTTTGAAAGGGAAGTTTATAGAGTGAGTGGTGGTGAGGCAAACTTGGCAATAACTGAGTTCTCAGGTTTACTTAAAATTTGTCAAATGGTTTTAGAACATGGAATGGCACTTGGCACAGATGCTGCACCAGTCTCAATAACTGATCTTCCTGTGGAGGATTCTCAAATGCCCATGCTGGTGTGGGGTTTGTGTGTGTGTGTGTTTTTACAGCTTTTGCCATTTGATATTGTTGTTCATGAGATTTTTCACATGGCTATGAACCCTCCTGAGATTGCTCTTGTGTGGCTCAGCTGTTCTTTGAGAGGACCCAGAGAGAACTGTTAAGTGATCATCCACTGTAAATACTATTGAGGGGCAACACCTAAGAACAACACTGTCCATTGATACTAATGCCTCTCTCCTCCTACTGTATTTTTCCTCATTTACACTTGAACACAGGTTGCAAAAGTCTGCCATAACTCATATGCCAATTGCTACTAAGATGAAAAGTGAACGCAAAACTGGTTGTAAAATGCTACCATAACAGAATGGCAGACTTTTGCAACCACTTTGCTCTAGATTGCTTGGTAAACTGGACAAACAAACAATAATACGGCTAAAGGTATACACCTAGGCCAGCATTATTTGTTCCTTTCTTACAGATGGGTACTTACAAGATGGGGGACTGTATCCTCTGAAGCAGTGACTCTGAAAAAGATTTGGGGGTTGTGGTGGATAATTGATTTCAACATGAGCTCCCAGGGCAACACTGTCTAGAAGGCAAATACGATCATCGGATGCATAGAGGGGAATCTTGAGTAGGAATAGAGATGTTATTTTACCCTTGCATTTGTTATTAGTGCAATTTCTGCTGGAATACTGTGCCTCCCCTCACTCACTTGTTTCACCGGGCTGGGGCAGGGGGTTGGTGTGCAGGAGGGGGGGAGGGCTCTGGCTGGGGGCGTAGGCTCCGGGGTGGGGCCAGAAATGAGGGGTTCAGGGTGCTGGAGGGGCCTCCGGGCTAGCTGGGTTGCGGCGTGGGAAGCCAGCAGGGTCCCTTTTCGACACCTGGCAACTCTAGCACCGGCAGCAGCAGCGCAGAAGTAAGGGTGGCAATGTGAAAAGTGAAAAGCTACTCTGAAATATGAAAAGTGAAATTTGTCAATATAACTTTTTTCATCCTTACTTCTATGCTGCTGCTGCCAACCTGGGGCTGACAGCAGGAACCCTGGTGCCTCCTCCTGGTGAGGAATTGGTGTGGTGGGGGGGGAGAGCCTTAGAGTGGGGCTCTGCTGTCAGCGCCGGGGCGACAGGGATCCAGCAGTCCCCTTTATCGCATCTCCCAGGTGTGCATGGCCGAGCCCCAGCTGCGTGGGGCTGATGGCCAGACTCTTTTTAAAAAACAAACAACAAGCAAAAAACAACACTCTTCCTCCCCCTCCCTCCCCTCCAATTGCTTGTGCCTCCCTTGACACATTCCCACATCTCCCCTGGGAGGCCTACCGCATAGTTTGAGAACCACTGCCTTATAGTGATAGACTCAAGGAGCTCAGTCTATTTAGCTTAAGAAAGAGAAGGTTAAGAGGGACTTGATTACAGTCTTATAAGTACCTAGATGCAGAACAAATATTTGATGGGCTCTTCAATCTAGCAAAGAAAGGTATAACATGATCCAATGGCTGTAAATTAAAGTTAGACAAAATGACAGGAAGTAAGCTGTAATGGAATTTAATAGAATTGGAACAGTTTACCAACGGTCATGGTGAATTCTCTGGCAATTCATTACTGGTGTTTTTTAAATCAAGATTAGAGCATCTCTGAAAAACCTTCAGGAGTTATCCTGGGGAAGTTCTATGTCCTGTTAAACAGGAGGTCAGACTAGATGATTGCAATGATCTCTCCTGGCCTTGGAATCTGTGAATCTATTAAACTCATCTTATTTCTGGTGGGTATCCTATAGAATGAGAGCAAATGTTTATCTGTAAAAGCACACATGTAAGTATTACATATATCATTATCCACTGATCAATGGAGAGTTAAAGCAGAAATTTGTTATAGTTCAACTCTTTAATCTTATTATAGAAAATATTTACAGTTGTTTATTTTTGAGGAACATTACTAGATGGTTAATATGTCAGCTGCTGGCTCCTGGTAGTTAGGCTTCAAGGTTGGAGTTGAAGTCTAAGCCGGATACAGGGTTGGGGCTGGGCTGAGGGCAGCACTGAAACCAGGATCCGGGGACAGGCCAGGGTCAGAACCAATATCTGTCTGTAGACGAGCCAAATCAATACTGTAGCTGGAGTCCAGGTGCAGGTTGAAGCCAGGTGGTCAGAATCTGACGGTCCAGGGGGTTGGGAAGCAGAGGCGGGGGAGAAGCATGTGTGTAATTGGGCTGGAGCAAGGTCAGAGTAGGACAAGGCTGGAGCAGGAACCAGATCAAGAGCAGGCTGCACGTCTCGAGAGCCTGTTATGCTGTGAGGCAGTAGGAGGATTCCTGGCTTCATAGTGCTGATGCACAGACTGACTTGCAGCTCTGGTGAAGTTGAGGAAAAACTGAATTTAGGGGTCATTTGATCCAGGCTCTGCTCAGGGATAGGCTGCTGCCACATGGCTAAAGTCTGAGTCACTGCAGGTGTAACCCGTGCCTGCTTGGTGTGGTGCTCTATCCCCTTCTAGTGGCACCTAGCACCTATCCCCTGCTAGTGGCACCTAGCACCGCTAGAGATTGAGTCTGCTACAGCCTTTAGGTAGCAGCCCTGGGGCTTTTAACTCATGCAGTAGCGACTCATACGCTATGCTGGAGGTCCCAGGTTCTATCCCACCCACAAGCAGTGTTACACAGGCTCTGTTGGAAGGGTAAGTCAGTGCAGCTGTGTTGTTGCTGTGTGCCTGAGTGACTCACTGTGGCTCTATTGGAGGGACAGCTGAGTGAGCAGTATTGGGTTTGCCGATAGATTGACAAATTAGTAATAGTGCACACCAGTTTTGGAGTGAAAAGAAAAGATAGGTAATGTGCTATCATTTCTTGTACTCTTAATCTGACTGAAAGTTTAGAACACAAGGTATGGACCTCTGAAGAACATCATAAATTCAGACATAATTCAAGGAAAAGTGAAAAGTCTGATGAATCTTTCAAAGAAGTTTTGTCATTAAACGTGTCAAGCTTCAGTGATTTATTTTCAAATTAGCAGTGTAAATCATCAAAAAAGTCCCTCAAGATTTTCAAAATTGAGGCACCTTAAAAAATATACTACTCTCTTTTTGCATGCCCACCTTGAAATATCATTCAGAGTGTGACATTTCAGAATACGCCGAGTATTCACCCTCTAAAAATCAAGCTCCTCTAAGGTGTTTCAGGTTAGGCACCCAAAATCATTTCTCACTTTTGAAAATCTGGGGCTATAAATGCAAAAAGAGTTTGTCCCAAATAAAGGAGAATATTTCTGCTTTTTTTTGTCATGCAAAGTTTAAAGTGCTCTAACTTCTGGTCCTAAGTTCCATCTTGGTTCAGGGCTTTTAACACCCCTGAAAAGAAGTCCCTTCTTCAATATTAAAAATATTGCAATCTTCTGTAGTTTTCAAAAGTAGATAACTACTAGCATGAGCAAACTTCACTTTTATCTTGACATATACAGTACATGAATTACATGAAGTGTGTAGCTGGGGCTCCAAGGGGACATTAAGAGCATATAATATGCTTTAAAATGCCTGCTTTATTCATTTATTTATTGATGTAAATGACTTATTTTTATAGCATGGTTTATTAATTTAAAGTGAAGATGTACATCTTGTGCTCTACTAGCTGTGACAGTTCTTTCTGAATCCCTGCAGTAGTTGTTGCATATTTCATTTAAGCCACTCCACTTCTCTTCTGTTCAATGTTCCCCCCGATCAGTCTGAGAATTCATGGTGTCTCTAGTGTATTAACTTGAATACAGCAATCTTTTCTCTACAGGGGTCTTCTCCACATTTTCTTGCTGATCACAAAAATGGGCCCAACTCCAGAACTTCTGTAAAGTAGCTCCATTGAAATCAAGGGAGCCAGGTCAATTTACATCAGCTGAGGATCTGACTCATGATTTTTCCTGTTCACCACAGTTTCATCTTTAATAAGGGATTTACCTAATATACACACAAACAAATCCATCAGTTAACCCCCTTCCAACCAAAATCCATTGTAAGTTTGGATAATTAAATAAATAATACCACCTCGATGATGAGGAGAAGGTAAAGATACCCTTTCCCCCTCCTTCGCCAGAACACTTCCTTGTGCATGCTTCTGAACCCTTACCCCTTTCCTACCCTTGTTCCCCTTCCCACTGAGTTTTGTTTTTCACTTCGACATTCTGCATATGCTGTCTCTATGTGACCTTTGCAGCTCAGGCTCTTCTCTGCTCCATAGCAGTAGGCAAGCTAATTTGTTTGTTTCCATTTTCAGTTGCTTAGGCTGTTACAACGTTCTATATTTGATAGTCAAAAGCCTAAATTTTACTGAATTCAAAATGAGCAATGGACAGTATTTGTAGGGATTCTAAATATGAAAAGGAAATTGAATTAAACTTTTAGGAGCACTGATTAAAATTTTGTTTGTTCGTTGTCTTCATTGTTTAAGTATCAGTCTTTTATAAGGGATTTAAAATAAACTGCAGTTCTTGGTAAAATACAAATTCATTTTTGTTTTTAAATATAAATGCAACTTCCTTCTTTCCACTTACCTTTCCAAAAAGAGGGCAATTTACATATGTGATTGTTACCTACAAGTCTTCCATCACCTGTCATCTTTGTCTATGCAGGAAAGTTGCACCGATGTAACTTAGTATGAATTTGAACTGATATAAATGCCTATGTGGACACTGATTTCAAGTTTGAGTGGCTTTTTTTCCGTTTAGCTGAAGTCAATTTGGAACAGGTTTTAAGTCAAACTAAAATAAGCTGCTCTTACACAGAGGTAAGACCATGTCCACACTGCAAACTTACATTGACCTAAGTTATGTTGGCAAACAGCCACCGCAGTTAGTACGTCACTTGTGCATTTGCATACTTGGCTCCTTGTGTTGGTGGTATGCGTACTCACCAGGATCACTTGCATTGATGCAGAGTGCAGTGCATCATGGGTAGGTATCCCACTGTGCAGCTCACCACTATCCAGCGCAGTCTCTTTTGGGAAGCTGCTTTGCAATGCCCGACAGGGCCAAAACAAGGGGCACAAGGGTGACTGGGAGCATGGGGTCCATTTCCCATAATACAGTGATCTCCATCCCATCATTTCATCTACATCCCATAATTTTCGCTCCTTTTCAAAATCCCACAAACCCATGCACCCCTCCTTGCTGTTCGCCATCTGTGACAGAAGCATGGAGCCTGTATAGCTCAGCACTATTGTCATGAGCATTGCAAGCACAGAGTGCATGATCCTGCAGTACTGGCAGAGCCACAAGAGGAACTGTAGGGAACATGAGGAATCCTTGGAGGCCATATTGCTGCGGGACATAGAAAGAAGCTATTCATGGCTGTTGGTGTTCACGGAGCAGCTGGAGATGGTGGAGTGCTGGTTCTGGGACTGAGAAACAAGCAGTGACTGGTGGGATCATGGCATCGTGAACGTTTGGGAAGATGAGCAGTGTCTGCAGAACTTTCAGATCCACAAGGCCACATTCCTGAATCTGTGTACCAAACTCGTCCAAGCCCTCCAGTGCAGGGACACCAAATGAGAGTTGCATTGGCAGTGGAGAAGTGGCAATTGCACTGTGGAAACGTGCAATGCCAGTTTGCTACCAGTCAGTCAGGAATCATTTTGGAGTTGAGAACTCCACTATGGGGGGCCATTGTCATGCAAGTACGCAGGACCATTAATCGCCCCCTGCTCTGCAGGACTGTGACTCTCAGCAATGTGCAGAACGTAGTGGATGGATTTGCAGCAGTGGGGTTCCTGACCTGTGGTGGGGTGATAAATGGCACACACATCTCAATTTTGGCACCAGACCACCTTGCCACAGAGTACATCAACAGAAAGGGCTATTTTTTTGTGGTTATGCAAGTGCTGGTGGATCGTTTCACTGATGTTGGTGTGAGCTGGTCAGCAAAGGTGCATGACGCTCGCATCTTTAAGAACACAGGATTGGTCAGAAAACTGTAAGCAGGGACTTTCTTTCCCTATTGGTGGATTACCATTGGGAATGTTGAAATGCCAGTAGTGATCCTGGGAGACCCAGCCTCCCCCTTGCTGCCATGGCTCATGAAGCCACCTCAACAGCACCATGGACCACTTCAGCTATAGCAGTGGTCCCCAAACTTTTTACCTCATGCCCCCAGTTACCTCTGTTCATGCTCCCTCTGCCCCCCGGAGCTGGGGCCAGGAGCGGGGCCATGGCTCTGGGAGGGAGGGATACGGATAGGGGTATAGGGGTAAGGGGCCTGAGGCTGGGGCCATAGCTGGAGGCAGAAGTGGCACCTCAGCTGGGGCCCCCGGGCGTGGGGTGGGTGACGGGGACCATGGAGCTCGGTGACGCTCCCTCCCTGCCCCCAGTGGGGGCTAGCCTGGATCCCAGCTGCCCCCCCGAATGTTCCTCTGCACTCCCTTAGGGGACCTCGGACATTAGCGGCAGCACACTCTCCTGCTCTCTTCCTGTAGCACACACAAGCTTCGTCTTCAGAGGACTGAAATGCTTTAATCTAACACGAGTTATTGGGTTTAACATAGGGATAACTGGGTGAAGTGTAATGACCTGCTATACAGAAAGTCAAATTGGTCTAATTGTCCCCTCTGACTTTAAACTATATAAAATCCGAGACTAAGTAGGTAGCACCGTAACAGTGAGTGGGAGTTGCACTTTTAATAAAAGTAATACAAAAAATGTCTCCATTGTCCAGTGATACAATTCAAGGAAATATAGATTTTTAAAACATGTGAGAATTATGTCCTCTTTAATTCAAATTACATAAAATTTAACTGCAAGATACTTTATGTGAGCACAAGTAAAGGTAAAACATAACCCTTAATCTCTTAAGAATGTTTTCAACAGTTTAATGGTATATTTTGCCTTCTACTATTTATGCTCATCCAAATACTTAACCTGCTTTTTGGCCATATTAGTCAATTTTATAATAATGGTAATGGGGGGGGAGGAGGAAATGTCCTTTTTATTGTGGGGCACTGAGCTATTAGTCTTGTAAAAAGCCAAGATGCCACTATTATAGAAAGTCTTTTTTAAATCATATTGATGTATTTTTCATATAATATGGTACTCAAAAATTATTTTTGGCAGGTTGCAGCACCAGAAAAAAAAAAAAAGCTCAGATCTAGACATGCAGAAGTGAACTGCTGACCATCTTTTAAGATCAGTCTTCTTAGACCATAAAAGTGGAAAAGAAGTCACAAGCTCAGCCTGTTCAAAGCAACTACCATTTTTGAGATGACAAGAAAAAAGGTCTTACATGGAGGTCAATAGGACTTTTGTGATCAGACAACCATCATTTGGATGGATACAATGTACCAGTTGAGCCTTTTTCTCATGGAGTACTCAGTTTATGGTAACCTCTTTTTACTGTTCAAAGGCTGTAAAGTCTGTCATTGCAAAATACGTAAATGTTTCTCAACTTTTAACCGTGATATTACTGGGTAATGGGGCAGATCATTAGTTTCAGAGGAGGCAGGCTGATTTTGTAAGAAGTCATCTGATTTATGGCACCATTGCTTTTGGTTTCTTACTTTCCAATTTATGTAAGTGTAAAAAGACACCAATGTGATATAAGACATCATGACATATCTGTTACTTCAATTTACTCAATGGGCATTGCACACAACAGATCATGATACCATGTATCGTATTCTGAAATAACTTAGAAGTTATGCTCTTGGGATTGGGCACTTTACTATGTGCTAAAAAACTTCCCTGTAGCTGATTAGTCATTAGACTGCATTAGTTAGTAAATAAAAGGAAAAGTATCCCTGCCAGGTATGGAAAGGAGGGACATAATTAGAACAAGGTGCCCATTCCTTTTGAAATGTGTTTCTGATTTCTGCTGTGGGCTACAATTAAAGACCTGATGCCTCGAAGTTTGGAAATATATATACTTTACAACCTTAGTTATTTTAATGTAGTTTTGTATAATTTTAAAAATTTAGGGGAAAAAACTGCAAAATCTGTAATTCTATCACATAGTATTATATTGACACACACATGATTCATCAACAGGACAGGAACCTTTAGATCCCTCATACAGACTTTTGCCACTGGAGCTAACAGAGTAATTGATAGCAGTAGTAGGTTGTCATCCTCTGTGGACCAGCACTAGAGGGGGATAGGACACAGTTTGCCAGTGGGTTTCACAGATATTTGCTGAGAGCAGAAGAATGATGACTCAGGAATCCAGGGTTCCATTTCAGACTCTGAAGGGGCATGTGCTCTTGGGGCACAAATACTTCTGCCCATTCCACCTCCCCTCCCTCCCACAAGCTTGACCCCTTTTGTCCCATTCCCTCCGGTCCTGTCACTTCCCCATCTGCGGTGGCTCCTCCAGTCTGATTCTCCTCACTTAGACTGTCCCAGTGCCCCCTCCGTCACAAACTCCTGGCTCCTTGTCACCAGTCTCCTTGCCCAGTCCCAGTACCCCCACTCCCAGTTCTTCATCTTATCTGCCTGTCTCCCACACAATGGCCTCTGCCTGTTCCCACAGTTCCTCGCTCTACTAGCATTGTAGGAGTATAGGCCCACATTAGACCGAGATGAATTATGATTTTAGACTGAGTTTGGACGTTAATATGAGTGATAGGCCCAAAGCATGTGACCAAAAAGAATGAGATCATTAGAAAGAGGGATTGTTTGTTTTAAACTTGTGGTGATTCTGGAAATACCAGTATTATCTCATTTTAGGTTTGGGTTTTAAGAAACAGAAATAAAGAAAATATGGTTAAATGGACACCAACTGCAATAAATAATTGGTTTGTTTAAACGTGTAGTTAGATAGTTGAAGAGAAATATGGCCAAGTAAGATAAGAAAACCTTGAAGAGAGGCCCAGTCACTAATCTTGTCTTTACTGGGGCAGGGGACATGGTTCAACCCTGGATGCTTCATCTGGCCTTAGCTAAGGTCTGACAACAAACAGGTGATGCCATTGTTAGTTACAGTGTAGAAGAAAGCAAAGTTTCCTACGTGGTCTTTGTCAGAGCTGTTCCTTACCCCTCTGGAGAATGCCATGATAGTAAGTTTTCCTGGGCCTGATCCTGTTGTTAATATTCTGGCCAGTACTTATAAATGTATTACTATTGGGTATAGAATATGGGTGTATATGCTGATGTTTGTACATTGGATGTAATTATCACCAAGAGGCCTTTGAATTAATAAAGGAATGCTTGTGTGGAAACTGAGTCATGGTAAATCTTAAACTTATTAGGAAAATAATTTCCAACATATTTCTAGTTCCAGTTGCCATCCCTGGGCTCCTCTTCCATCTCTGCCTCTCCCACGCTCCTTGTCCCAGTCCCTTTGTCCAGCCAATCCCAGTTCTCCTGCTATCAGATCTGTCCCCCCTCCACCTTCATATTGTTTTCCCCCACCCAACTGGTACTCAGACTCCTTGCCCAGACAGTCCCAGTCCCCAGGGACCCCTCCAGCTAGTCATCCAAACTCAGTCTCCACTACACATACTGACTCCCAGTTGTCTCCTGCACCCAGTTGTCTCCTTCCAGTCTCCTTGCCCAGTAAGTAGGGTGACCAGATCTCCCGATTTTATAGGGACAGTCCCGATTTTTGGGTCTTTTTCTCATATAGGCTCCTATACCCCCCCCCCTCCCCACCACCACCACCTCCTCTCCTGATTTTTCACATTTGCTGTCTGGTCACCCTACCAGTCAGTCCCTGGTCTAGCTGCCCCTCTTCCCCTACACCGCCCTTCCCCCCCCCCCCCCCCCGGCTCCCAGACTCAGTTTCCTTTTTCACCTAGTCCCACCCTCCTGGTCTAGTTCTTGTCCCCTTTTGCATTTGAATTAGGCAGCTTCCTCCTCCATGCTACTTGGGTGCAGCTGGAGTGTTTTGAGACACAGAAGATAGTCTCCTTGCTCTCAGTTCAGGAGTGGAGCCCAGCTCCAGCATGGCTGTCAGCAGCCAGGAACTGGAGTAATCTTTGGAGAATTTAGCTGCTAAAATCTAATGTCTCTGCTGAGCATGTGTAAATTGAGACTTTTCCAAAAGCTTATAATTTGGCCAAATTTGAGCAGATTTCCATGGGGTCAGGAAAAGGCAAATCCTTAACACAAAAACCATGCATCTGCCAAATTTTGAGTTCCTGCTCCAAAGCATGGGGGCCCTAGAGCTTTTCAAAGAAAAGATCACCAGAATTTTTTAACAAGGGCAAAACGGTGTATTTTTCTCTTGTTCATGGAAATGACTGAACTATTGTGGCAGAAATTAACCAAAACAATTCAGCCTAAGACAGATGCCCTGGATGGAAAATTACATGGTCTTATAATGGAAAATGTCAGACACCCTTAATAAATAGGTGGTGCTACCAGCCCCGCCTATAATATTGTTGTGTGACCTCTTACGACAGTAAAAGGCTAGAAGCAGCTCCCCTCCAGCTAGAGGTGCTGCTGACCAAGCCCTTCTCTCCTCCAGCCAAGAAGCACTTCCTCTGATCTTCCTGTCGGGTTACTTCCTAAGTCTGGAATTGTCCTCATCTGGGAGAAGCCATGTTCTTTAGGGCTTCTCTGGACGTGCCTCCCACACAACTAGCCAGCCCTGTAACCCTGTTACAATGTTCTGCTAGAAGAGAAATCGCATATTCTTTATTTTTCTCCTACCTTCCCCCATCCACAACAAGGATCTCTGTGAAAACTTTTCTTTTGTTTTTAGGAATTCATCTGTTCCTGGTCTTTTTCTTCGCTCTCTAACTTAATTAATAATCCTGTGTTTGGAATATTGCAATGTAATTTGTTGCCATAAAAGTGAGTATGATATCACAAATGGAGAGCTGTGATTTCAGGCAAAAGATAAGCAATAGCAACAGAGAACAAAAGTGTCTCTCTTTCAAAGACTGAAAATATGGAGTGTGTGTGTGTATATATATATATAAATAAATATATAATTGATTACAAATGATTTATAAAATATAAATGGGCACGCTTTGTCATCTCCTGGCTGATCAGTAATACCTTATTGCTTGTCCTTTTGGTGACACTCTTAATAGCCAAAAGACACTAAACTGCATCCATTAGTGTTTATATATGAGGGCCATTGTTTCATAGCCGCATGACCAATTTGGCATTCAGAAATGACTTTTGGATGTACAGTACTGCTGAAACAATGCCTTTAGTATTCAAAGTAGCGTTAAGTGATCAAATTTGTTTCACCTGCAAAATAATGTATGTTAGAAAACCAATAAGTCAATCATTTAAAGATTTGCTATCTAGAGAAACAGTCAAATTAGAAATGGATTAGCTATTTAAGCAAGACACAATTAAGGCTAAATTGGAGGTTCTTCTATAGTTCATCAACCCACATGCAAGAGCTATGAATTGCGGAGTGGGTGATCAAATTAGTACTGATTTCATCATCTTTATCTTAAACATCTAAAAACTAACTCTTTTTCATAATCTGGCTGGTTTTTATAACTTTTCCAGCCCATAATCATTTTGAGTGCCTCAATTGTTGGAATTGCTAACCGCCTTACTTTCTGAAACTCAGGCCCTGTGTACCATTGGTGCCCAAAATCAGGCTCTTAACCTTCATCTTTATTAAAATGAACAGTTCTTCTAGACTGGCTTTTTAACATCTAAAGGTATATGCTGTCCATGCCATTACACTTGTTTTATACCGGTGAAACTCCAGAGAGTAGCGTTAAACTGGAGTAAATCCCGTGAAGAATCAGGCTCAAAATATTTTGGATTATTTTCTCTTAAAGATGAGGTAGGAATTAATTATGATTCTGTTATCCAATGATTGGTAAAAGTTAGTAGAAATCTAAATTAAAAACAAAGGACTAACCAGAATGGCAAAAAATTGTAACACTAAAAATCATATACCAGATATTTTTCTATTTTGTTCATACAAAGTTCTAACAAATTGTTAATGTATATGTAATCATAGAAATGAAGCGCTGGAAGGCATCTCAAGATATCTTACTATACTTTGATGTGGTGGTGGTGATGATAAAGAGCTGGCTGTGTGTGTGCATGCGCATATGTGTGTGCGCGCGTGTGTTTTTAAACAAAGAAACCTCTTTTCCCACAAGAAACATGTTTTGATGTAATTTCTATACAGTCTCAGTTTACCTGATTTATATGTAAAGGTATGATATCTACAACTGAGAGAAATAACAAGATAATATATTTCAGTGTGTCTTTCTTCCCCCATAATTATTATTTTCTACCTGCTGTAACAATTATCCCTTAGTTTCCCAGGTTTATATATGCATATGTAAGCAATATATATTTTTTCTGGGAATGGTTTCCCAGATTTTCTGGAGTTCTATGAACATAGAGCCACCCGGATTATTAAATACAGTCAAACACACAATTTCTGAATAGGGTTACTTATCAGTCAAGGACCAGTCTTTGGGGTCTTAGAATTCAACATACTCTTTGTTAATATCCTAAAGATTCTAAAGAATAGTTACTATAAAAATGAATCAAATATACAGAAGGTAAAGAATTAAAAGGGTCAATATTTACTAACAGGTACTAACACCATTACAGCGTGTTAAATAGTACTGGAACCAACACAGAACGCTGCAGGACCCCACTAGATACCTCCTCCCAGTTTGACAGGGAATCTTTGATAACTACACTTTGAGTATGGTCTTTTAACCAGTTCTTCATCTACCTTATACTAATTTTGTCTAGATCAGTGGTTCTCAACCAGGGGTATATGTACCTGTTCGGGTGTGCAGAGGTCTTCCAGGAGATACATCAACTTATCTAGATATTTGGCTAGGTTTACAACAGGCTACATAAAAAGCACTAGCGAAGTCAGTACAAACTAAAATTTCATACGGACAATGACTTGTTTCTACTGCTCTATATACTATACACTGAAATGTAAGTACAATATTTACATTGCAAATGATTTATTTTATAATTATATGGTAAATATGAGAAAGTAAGCAATTTTTCAGTAATAGTATGCTGCAATATGTATTTTTATGTCCGATTTAAGTGAGGTGTAACTTGGGGGTACGTGAGACAAATCAGACTCTTGAAAAGAGTACAGATGTCTGGGAAGGTTGAGAGCCCCTGTTCTAGACCACATTTCCCTAGTTTGCTTATGAGAACATCATGTGGAACAGTGTCAAAAGCTAAGTTCCTTGTACGCTGCTCGCTGGGAAGCTTCCCAGCAGGCTATCAAGTGCCGTGCAGTTCAGGTGTCCTTCCCCTCACTGCTGTGTGCTGCTCCTGCCCTATGCCTTGGAGCTGCCTCTTGCTGTACAGAGCGGGGTGGGGTGGGGATGGGAGAGGGGTGGGGATGTCAGGGTGTCCCTATCCCCTGCCCCTGTACCCCATCTCCACAGAGCAGGTGTGGGGAACATGACAGGGCTCAGGATGGAGGGAGCTTGCTGGCAGCTGCTGCTGTGTCTGAACTTGCTGATCTACTTAAAAGGTCAGTGTACTTAATGTGGGGTGAGTCTACTTAAAGGGGCAATGCGCATCTCTGTCACACGTGGGGTGTGTGTGTCTGTCACACACTTGCACTGTCTTTCCTACTCACCTCCCAACCCATACTTGTGGTGGTGGTGTTTGTTACTTCTTCATACTTCTTTCGAAGTATTATTTTAGTTTTTTGACTTGTCTATGCATTTCATAATTTTTATTTCTCTCTTACGCTTAAATTTAATTCTTTGAGTAGTGAGTTCTAAAATGCCTATCCTGTCCTGGCTGGAGTAATTATCCCTATGGTAACTTTGTAAAAATATATATTATATCTAGGTTTTTGGTTTCCACTGGTGGCGCACATCCGCACATTACCTCCATATGGTTCACATAATAAAATTAATTCCGCACATGGATGAAAAAATTAGAGGGAACACTGGTCAAAAGCCTTACTAAACTCAAGATAACTCATGTTTACTGTTCCCAAGCCTCACCATCCACTAGGCTAGTAATATTAACTAGATAAAGCTGACAGAACATACCTAGAAGTTGCATCCATTCCAGGCTGACTCAACCTCCATCCACAGCAGAACAGGTAAATGAAAATACATCCCTGGCTCCCCATTCAGTCAAGAATCTAATTCTTTCTCCTTCTTTTCCAAGCCATCAACAAATGCTGCCTCCTTTCCATTGTCTCTAGGTTATTATGCCCAACAGGTATAATAAAGCTGTTAGTGCCAAGGAAACTGATGGCACTAGAGACCAGGTTTAATTGTTGAAGGGTATGTTACTGCAATTCTGACAGGGAAGATCAGGATGATCTCATGTCTCCTTCAAAAAGAACAGGAGTACTTGTGGCACCTTAGAGACTAACAAATTTATCTGAGCATAGGCTTTCGTGGGCTACAACCCACTTCATCAGATGCATAGAATGGAACATATAGTAAGAAGATAAATACATAAGGAGAACATGAAAAGGTGGAAGTAGCAATACCAACTGTAAGAGGCTAATTAATTAAGATGAGCTATTATCAGCAGGAGAAAAAAAACGTTTGTAGTGATAATCAAGATGGCCCATTTAGACAATTGACAAGAAGGTGTGAGGATACTTAACATGGGGAAATAGATTCAATATGTGTAATGACCCAGCCTCTCCCAGTCTCTATTCAAACTCAAGTTAATGGTATCTAATTTGCATATTAATTCAAGCTCAGCAGTTGCTTGTTGGAGTCTGTTTTTGAAGCTTTTCTGTTGCAAAATTGCCACCTTTAAGTCTGTTACTGGGTGACCAGAGAGGTTGAAGTGTTCTCCTACCGATTTTTTCTTCAGCCTCTCTGGTCACTCAGTAACAGACTTAAAGGTGGCAATTTTGCAACAGAAAAGCTTCAAAACCAGACTCCAACAAGCAACTGCTGAGCTTGAATTAAGTCTTGTATGAATTCCTGTATGTGGTGCCAAGATACTGTAGTGAATGGCATGATATATTTATATAGATAAAATGAGAGACTGGTGATCATGGGGAAATTGCACTTGAGGCATTTTCTAACAATATGATGAGCAAGGCTTTATTAGCGATTGTTTTGTTTTGTTTTTTGGGTTTTTTTTTTTTTTTTGCTGCTTAAATCCTCAGGGAAAATATATAATGTGACAAAAATGTCATTATAATTTAAAGATTCAGTTCACACATGTATTCATTTACCATTATTTTATTAAGCTTTTTTTTTACATTGAAAAGATTAAAATCTGTCTCTGATGTGTGAATTGCTCAAACCCCATGTTGCCTAATAATTTCATGAACTGAAGTCCAAAATCTAAACTCTACCCATGGATGCTCGTATGGCTCCCACTGAATTCAAAGGGAGCTACCCACCTACATCCAAGGGTCAAGTTTTGCTATATGTTTAAAATAAGCCATTCATTAATCAAAGGATTGTTCCATTTATTTAATCTACTTTAAAATGCACAAAAACATTAATCAATAGAAGATCATCTTACTGGGAATAGCTTTCATTTATAGGTTCATTTAATGAGTGCCCAACAGGATACCAATGCATGCCTCTGTTTGCTCCATAAGACTTAAACAACTATTAATAATATCTTCAAAGGAAACTTGACTTTGTGTTTCATGCTGTCACTTTTTTTTTCTAGAAGACGAGAAGTTGCAAAAATAATGATACTTAGTAATTCTGACTAGCTGGTTTAGAAATAAAAATGGATTACCAATGAACCTATACAACAAAAGAAAGCTTTCACATTCGTTAAGATACACCATATGTCATTAGTTAAGGGATGCCATCTGGCACTGTGAATACCTTTAATTATTAAAACGAAGTACTGTGTACATTTTTCATAGGTTTATAGATGTACAACCATGTATGTCTGTGAGGTATTCAACAGACTGGCTTAAAAGAAATCTTTTCATGCTTACTGTCTCCTATCTGATACATTCTAGTAAAAGGAGCATGTTGGTCCAGTTTTCCACTGCTATTGAGATGGAATGTATAATTTGTAGAAGTTACTTAGAATGTGACTTTATTCACATAATAGTGCTTTTATAATTATGTCTGGAAAAAGCTCTGAATCCTCCTTTTTAAATGTAATCAACTGCTCATTATTCTGAGGCTGCAAAAGGAACAATGGATTGAACTATTTGTCTTTTTAAGCTTGAAGTACTGTATGCAGCAGTGATTGTATTTGGTACATTGAACACTTTTAAAAGCTGATTCATGCCGTGTTTAGTGCATCTTTCAGGACATTTTTTGTATGATAATTAGTGTGAATCTAAAATTTACTAGTAAGAGCAAATTTCAGGAGAAATTATATGGATTTTTTTTCATCATGTTGAGAGTGTACACATGTATGAAAGAGAGAGGGGCAGGAATGGTAAAGTGAAGGATGATTTGCATTTAGCTATTGTATTTCAGTAACAAGCTTTTTTTAATAAAATCAGAAGCCCCACTCCATTACACTGAAATTATGTAATCATAGTGACTTTGTCAAGAAGTTTATCATTTATCTTTTTTAACATAAGTACAGAGAGATCCTTGCAACTTCAAAGTGATAGCCAAGTCTGTTGTGAGTACAAACTAATGAAAATAGCAAATTTTGAGTTTTGCAAAAGGAATTCAAAAGCTCAGGAGAAGAACAGGAAGTTTCAGTTGTAGTCCATTTAGTCTAATACTCGTATTTAATTCAGCTAACTAGTTACTACTTGCAAAAGAGGTCGTTTTGTTCTAGTACAGTGACTAGACTCTTGAGGACTAAGGAGGAAATGCTTTCCACGGTTAAGGGCCCCTTGTCAAGAATTTCTTGCTGCTTTTCACTCTCTCACCTTCAGCTAATTCCAACTGTTGCAGTATTGCACAAGAAAGTAGTGGTCTTGAAGTAGCCAGGACCCAAACTTCTTATTTCCCTAAAGGCCAAACTAAGCCCCTTGAACTTCACCCAGAAGTCAACTAGTAATTATGGCTCCTGGAGATTATATGATTCCTATAGGAAGTACCACTTAAGTGGTTGACAATCTCTTGCTGTACTGGCTGCATTTTCAGAGTTATTTTAAGATATGGCCCAGTGTTGAGCACTTTACAATAATCCAAGCTAGAGAATTTCATTTGAATCAAATGCAATGAAAGTTTCAAAAGTCTTTGACACTTTTTTGGCTCATTCAGACAGAGTGCTAGGCTTGATTATTATTACCACTCTCCAGTATAGCTGAAATTTAAAAAAAATGTCACAGCAGTCTGAGTAAGAAGGATATCTATAGGGATATTCAGGGGATTATGAAACTTTAGAAGTAAAAGATTTGGAAGACACTAGAATAAAGAAAAAAGAGATGTCATCTATTAATTAGTAATACCCACTCAAGGGGTAACTTTCCCTTTAAATTCCAGTTCTGCTTCTGTTGAACATATTGGGAGCAGGACCTGAAGGCATGATTTCATTATATTGAAAATCACTGGTTTATAGTTGGGCCAAATCCTGAACACAAAATTCCTATTGGCTTCAGCATGAGTTTCACCTGAATGAAAACTAAGTAAAGACTTCCAAATATGGCCCATGGTTTGTGAAACATAAATCATCATTACAGATGGTTGTCTGATGTTGCTGTTTGATAATGCTATACTAGTGTTTTTAATGTGGAACAGAGCATATGTTAAAGTCTTCAGAACTCTTCATACTGCTTTCCTATGGTATCCCATCATATTTTATGACTGTATGGTATTTGTCAGTGCAAGAATGTGAGTCTATTTTAATATTTCAAGTTGTCAATACTAAGACTAGTAGTATTGGTCAATATGTTTATTAATGACCTGATGAACAGGGAGTTGATACTGAATTTTTTGACAGGAGATTGTGATGAACACCAGTCAAAAAGATAGACAGTATAATTAGAGGAAGTGAAACATAGACACTTGTTTGCTCTCTTTGTATGTGTGAAGGGTATGGGAGCATCCCACCCATAAAAATATTCAAATGACACTATATATAATTTGTATATGTTATAACCTTGAATCATGTTCAGTTTTGATCATCTTATCTCAGAAATAACACACTACAAGAGCATAGAAATGTAAAATTTTCTAAAAAGAGCAGCACAAATTAATGGTAGCAGCAGTAGGTGGAGGGTAGGTAGTGATGAGCCTCTATATGAAATATTTAAAAGTTCAGGACTATTTCACTTGGGAGGGAAGTGTAGGAGGAGCTATAAGAGAAGTGTGCATAATGTTAGATGATACAGACATGGCCATTTGGATGCTCCCAGTTACAGTTTTCATATGAAAAGAAGAAGGCAATTGGTAAAATCAAAAAGCAACAAATTTTGAGTGGGAAGCAGAATACTCTTTTAAAGATAGAAAATCTGTGCAACTCACTGCTACAGAATTTTATTGAAGCAAATACCCTAATGAGAAACCCAAAATAGACAGAATAATATCTATTTACACCAGCTAAAATAAAATTACCAGGGGTATCATTCTGATGATTTTCAGGCATAAAGTAATCCAAAGCTCAAGGTGTGAAGAGGAAATGTATCCCTGTATTATTGCACAAGAATGCATTGTTGAAGTCTAATATCTTCCTCCTAAGTATCTGGGAGTGGTCACTATCTAGAATAGTGATCTCTTCCAGTATAGCGGCTCCTATCAGTATGTTCTTAGAAATCACATTGATGGTTTGAGTTGGATGGTTTCTGTCGTTTGTGTTCACTTCCTAAGTATTACTATGTAGGATAGAGCAGTCCAAATACTGCTGTCTTTTTCTACTGAAAAGACAAAACATCACTTATCTAGTCTCTTATCAGAGATACCTGGTATATAGGGACCACTTGAGACTTGGCTAATTGTGTATAACTCCAATCATTAATGACCCCTAACATCTTCTACAGACAAACCTCTTGATCTCTTTTTCCGTGACTTAGATTCTTATTCCAATCTCTAGAAGTAAGATGTAAGGAGTTGAGATCAGGACTTCTAAGACTTACATTACACCATATAATGTATTTGTTCTTTGTTGTTGGTGCAGTTAAAGTCTAGCCATCATAAAGTCTAATTTTGTTCCTCTCTGTTTTTGGCTGCCCTCTCAGGTCATTATTCTGATTTTTAGATATCTGTAACAAGAAAGAAAGAAAATACAAAATCATTTGTAGTATTTGACAGAATAGTAAGTTGTGCTGTAGTACTAGCCATGGTGGAAATTTCTTTCAATACCAGTAAAATAATCTTTGTAGGGTGGTGCTTTTGAAGGTACATTTTCCTTTTTTTTTTCTCCCCCCGCACATTCAGATCACAGTCCAGACAAAAAGCAAAACAACTAAAAAATAAATACAATTTTCTTTTTGATTTTCCTGTCACTTGGATATTCATTAACAAACTGCACTGTCTTTACCGCTGCTCACTTCTCAATACTCATATAACTTACAGAGATGAGTCACAGTGGAATGTGGAATGCAGACAATTCTGTGTAGTATTTATGGCAGAAGGGGTTGTAGGGAAAAAGGGCTGGAATAAGACAAACCCCACGAGAAGCAATGTGACTTCCCTGTTGATCCTGTTCACTTGTTACAATTTATTTAATTTGGTATATACAAATAAGATTTAAATTAAATTACCTGTAGCCTGAAGCAATAAGCATTTATTTTAATTAGTAAAAGGGTAAACCATATTTGGCTGTCTGCTTAGTGCTGTATTATCTGATTTTTGGTAAAGTATTGACTGATGAAAGCATTTCAATCCATTTTAGTCCTCCCCCCTTCCATCCCTTTTCTTTACTGCAGGTCCCCAGCTTTCCCCTTCTAACCTGGCTAGAGCTAAAATAATATCAATCATTTTACCTTGTTTTCAAAATGTAATCTATGGTTCAGTGTTCACTAGCTGCATATAGAAAATTGCCTATTGGTGATTTGCTTTGCAATTTAGTTTTTACAAGCTAAGTCCCAATTACACTAGAGAAGTCTAGTTTGCAACTGTCAGGAATTTGGATTGATATTCTACTTTCAAAAATGATGTGGACATGATTTACTTCATTTTGGAATAGAAAGCAACAATATATTACCATCCAAGGAGGCAGTAATACAAAAGTAAAGTTGCATATTTGTTCCAATGAAAGAGAGACGAGAGCTATTGCTGTGACATGGACAGAATGCTGTAGGGTCTCAGTATTCTATTAAGATAGTGAGCAACTCATTGGTGTTTGACATGCTCTATTCAAAGAAAAGGAGAGCTCCTTCATGGAGTCAAGAAAAAAATGTGTGCCTGCCTGCCTACATTTCCATAGGATACTAAATACAAATTTGTAATAGGAAAACAGTTGGAAAGTTCGTCATAACTAAATATAAAAGGCATGTCTGTAGAGGAAATACACTGTAGGACACAAGGCAGAAGCTTACAAGTACTGTAAGAAACAAGGAGCAAGAATGGAGACTTCATACTCTACTACACAATGTAGTAGGTAGTAGAACTTTGAACTGTTCAACTTAAACTTCAAGTACACAAAATCAGCCTAGGTTTATGTTTAAAATGCTGCCATAAACAAGCAGTGGTTTGCTCCTATTTGTTTACGCCCCAGTCAGCCAAAATGCTTGACCATATGCATTACTTTCAGCACATGAAAAACTCTATTGAAGACACATGAACAATTCACAAAACTCTACTACCTTCTACACTGCCTCTATCAACTGCCTGCAAATACCATACTCCTCCTACTTACTCTTGCATTTTTACCAGCCATCTTCCTGCTGCACATGACCTTGAAGTGGTGGACAGAGAAAAGCAGTGAATTGGCTACTCAGCAGGTTCATTACTAGAGTTGGTCAACATATTTTCATCATAAAATTTTGCCTTCAAAAATGGCTTTTTGCCCAAAATGCATATTCTCATGGGAAAATATTGTTTTTTGGGGGAAAATAGTAAAAATGTTCAGTTTGGGATTGAAAATAATTTTTTGAAAACTAAAATCCAAGAACTCGTACTGAAATGCTTTCAGTTTCCAGTTTTTCAACAAAACCCCAAAAGATTTTCAAAGTAAACTTTAAAAATATCTTAAAATTGTTCTAAATTTCCTGTGGAAAATAAATGGCATTTTTGACCAGCTCTATTCATCACATTCACACATCAGAAATAAGGAAAACAAATTAATCCCAATTCAGTTTGTTTTTTTCTGAGTATGCAGAGTTTATAAGATGTACAAGACGGAGCTGTCGCATCTGAGAATTGCACAGCTTATAACTCCACAAAACCCAGAGAGAGCCGCCAGAGTTACAGGACCGGCTCAAGGTTTTTTGCCTCCCTAAGCAAAACAAATGTTGCTCCCCACCCCCTTTTTTTTTGGCTTTGCAAAGTGCAAACATGTGTAAATGTTTTTTTGTTTTGTGGGGGAGTTTTTTGACTGTTTAAAATTAAAAAAAAATGAAAACAGAGAATTTGTAGTTAGTGAAATAAAACAATTTCCTACTAGTGCACTCGTTTAATTTGTAATTGTGATTTTGTTAAAACAATTTGGGTTCATCTATACACTGTAATGAAAAACATTAGTGTCTTCTGGAGCGCCCAGGTTCTCATAGGTTAAAATAATTTATATGAACTGAATTTTTCTGGTTTTTATACTTGCGTAGTCTTTTAATAATTCAGTAAAATCTAATTTTTTTGCAATGGTACTTTCAATTTAAATTAATGCGAGTCCTGACAAACTATTTTGAGACATGGTGGACCTCAAATAATTTTTTAGTAATTTCAGTTTTGAGAAACTGCGCTCACCAAAAGCCACTGATACTGGTAATGTTAAAAGAATGCGTAATGCTATGGCAGTGTTTGGAGTGAGGTGCTCGGGGCTGTACATCCTGCCCGTGGACCCCCAGCCCGATCTGAGACTCGGCCCCACCCCCGCAGAGGGGACATTAACTGACAGAGCATCTGGGAGGCTGGTCAGCCGCGGGGAGGGGGGCGGACCAGGGGCTCCCGCCCAGTGCCGAACCGCCCAGGGCAGTGGGTCCCTTACTGGCTGTGGGTCCTGCCCCGATCCCGAGCTCCCCTCCGCTCGGTCCGGCTCCTCCGCCGCTTGTGACACATGTGGCAGGGGTCGGAAGGGGGGGAGGAGCCGCATCGCCCTGCTCCCCCAGCGACGGGGGGCCAGTGCAGGGACTGCCCACCGGCCGGGACCCCCGCACTGAGCCCGCCGCCCCACCCCATGCAGAGGCTCATTGGTTGACTGAGCAGGGCCGAGGGGAAAAAAAAGGATGGCCGGAAGGCCACCCCTGGAAATGTGCCACCCCATGCATGTGCTTGCTTTGCCGGTGCCTAGAGCCAGTCCTGCAGAGTTAGATCTCCTTAAACGAAGAGTCAAGTTATACATGAGTTTAACATGTAAGTGTATGGTGTGTGTTGGTTTTTTTTAAATCTTCATTCTGTTTTAAAAAGAGACTTAAAATAGATTGAGAGAACAGTTTTAATTTTAGAAGGAAAATTCCAGACTTCATGATGGAGCTCCAGCACGTCCAAGCAGATATGATTTTTTCTATAGTCTTGCAGACTTTTTAAAATATTTAAATCAAATTTAAAATATGTAAATCAAACACCTCTCCTTCACGAAGCTTTGACTCAGAGGCCCCAATCATGCAATTAGTTTGTGAAAGTCTTCACAGATTATTTTATATAACTAAAATTCCTCAGATGTTTCTATGTCAGAGAATCATCAAAATGCAATGCCTGAAAGTGGTAGTTACAAAAATTCAAACTGAAAATAAGCCACAACTTTTGAAAAGGTAATTAAGTGTTAGACCCGATTACCAAGATAAGTGGTTTCAGCGTAGCAGCCGTGTTAGTCTGTGTTCGCAAAAAGAAAAGGAGGACTTGTGGCACCTTAGAGACTATCCTTTTCTTTTTGCAAGATAAGTGGGTAGTTGAGCATTGGACAAATATTGAATATCTCTCTAAAATATATACTCTCATTCTCTCTCAAGTTATTGAGCTTGATCATGTTCACTTGAATAGTAGGGAAGAATAATTCTCTCCAATCTGGAAAAATCTGGGCTCTGGTGGTGTGAAAGGAGGAATGAGTGCCAGAGTTGAGGACCCTAATATAGAACACTCTGTCAGCAAGCCCCTTCACCATAAACTGAGGAGAACTGAACATCTTAGCTGATCACAGCTGCTATGGAGGAAGAAAGGCAGTTTCTCTCGTAACCTAGCCCCAAACCTTTTTAAAGCTTTCAGAGGTAAAACTAAGGTCTTCAAATTCCATGCAGAAACTAACAGGCAGCCAGTGGAGACTATCACTGTTATGTAATGACACTGTGCATCAGCACATAAAATGCGGGAAGCAACATTATGCACTTACTTCAGCTTCCAACTGGTCTCAAGATGTAGTCCCATATAAAATACATTGTGGCAGGCCACTCTCAAGATGACAAAGGTGTGGATAACTTCAGCAGAGCTCACATTTGAAAGAAAATTTTGCCCTTGTCTCACCAGGCAAAGATAGGAAAAAAATGTTCTCAGCTAGTTACCTTTGCTGCCACCTGAGCACTTAGGAGCAGCAAAAGGTCTTTAAAAAAATCCCCTGAGTTGCAAATCTGTATTATAAATGACAGCTGCACAACCAGGGAGTGCAGATACAATATTAACCAACTCTTCCAATTGCTTCCTCCATTCTACCAACATTATTTCAGGCTAGCCCTCATACAAGACCCAATTTCCAGAATCACTAGGTCATTATCCATGTTGTGGTCACAGCCTGCAAACGGAGAAATTAGATAAAAACATAAAATACCCTTTCTGGAAGACTGCAACATTAAACTACTTTATATTTTAGAATCCAGCACTAGGGGTGCAGGGGATGCTGCAGCACCGGCACACTTGAAGTGGTTTCCATTATGTACAGGGTGTACAGTTTGGTTCAATGGCTCTTAGTATCCCCACTATAAAACTGTTCCAGCACCCCTACTCTGAGCAGAAGGGGAACTCAATTTACAGTTGAGGTTCCACAACTAACTTTAAGGTTGATTTTACCATATTGTGATGACACCCTTCATCTATAGCCCTAAAATATTTTTACATCTGTCACCTGTACCTCTTCTCCATTTCCAATAAAAGCTACACACCCCATAACACAATTCCACAGTCTACATACTAATATACAAAACCACAAACCTCCTTCTGATTTACCTTCCCGTTATAAGTTAGCTACACTAACATCACCTCTGATTCTCCATACACCTATGGAAGAGCTACTCCTTCCTTATTGCAATATTCCACAGCAGTCAATACACCATAGCATTTTCATAGCTTACCCACTACATATAATCCACAAACAACACTCTCCCCTACTTACCATGTTATTACAAGCCACAAAGTCCTATTTATCTCATTGTGTCTATAGACTAAAAATATCTACAGACTATTCTCATCTTAGTCACATTTCCAAAGTGATTCTCAGACTACAGGCACTTGGGTCATCAGCTAAAGGCAAGTCATCTATCCACATTGAGCCAGCCCATTTGACAAATATGAGCTGCAAATCCCACAGTATTTCCTTCTTCAGAGCAGGGCAGATAGGCTATGAACTTGTCTGTGCCACATACAGAACAGAGAGAAACTGACGTGAAAACAAAATATGGCTCTTTTGACTGCTGTTAATGAACAACTGAAAGTCATAATACTTAACATACTGTCCCATTTGTGGATTCTGTCGTGTGGAAAAGTAGTAGTAGGCAGAGTTAAGGTTGTTTGTGGAGATTTGAGACAGGTTCTTAGCTGGTGCAAATTGTCATGGCTCCTTTGGAGTCAATGGTGCTGAGGACCTGCCTCTTTAAGTCTGAGTTTCAAATATTTGGGGGGAAATTTTGAATCACAATATTTTAATAATATTCGTTGGGCCTCATCGAAAGCTCACTGAAGTCTCGGAGTGTCTAGCTGTTGCCTGCAATGTGCTTTGGATCAGACCCTTCATATTTAAGTTATCTACACTGCAATTCAAACCGTAACTCTCTCATACTGAAGATTTTTGTTTGGAAATATACCAGGTTCTAGGATGTACAAAGAGATGCTGATGATAGACATATGGACATATAAGCTGATGTAAAATTTTTTGTTAGAGACTTCCTCAAATGTCCTCACCTAGCCTTCAGAATGTTGGTATCACCTCACTCAAACCTTGTTACTTTTCTGGTCACCATTTCCTTTCTATCTAATACTAGAGTATCTAATCTAATCTAATCTAATCTAATTAATAGTATTTTGTTGACAGCTCCTCCAGTTTCTTCAATTAAAATGCTAATTGATATACTTCTTTTTTTTTTTTTTTTTGCTCTGTTTTCAGCAACATGGCATATTGGTAATAAATACTTGTGTCTCACTGGGAGGAAAATAAAGCATAAGGCTCCCTGGGGGATTTCCCATCATGGGATATGGATTGTGGGAGAAACCTAGCATAACAAGCCCAGTTCTTTCTACATCCCTCTTGCCCTTCTTCTGAAAACAGAGTTAAAAGTCTGCCCCATTTCCTTCCCTCCTGGAAAGGGCGGGGGGTGAGAGGGAAGTGTTTATTGCACTGAGCTGTTTAAAGGCTTCCTAGACCACTGCTTTGGTCTTTCAGGGAGACTATTTACCCTTTTGTTGACAACTTTTAAAAACACATCGAATGATAAAAGTGCAACAATAAAAGCTAGCCATAGTGCCGCTTCTGAATTGTGATTGTATTTTATATATAATATAAAGGTTTAGGACTAATTTCGAGGGCTGTCGATTCATTGTAGTTAACTCATGTGATTAAATAAAAAATATTAACTGGGGTTAAAAAAATTAATCGTGATTAATCACACTGTTAAACAATAGAATACCAATTGAAATTTATTAAACATTTTTGGATGTTTTTCTAGATTTTCAAATATATTGATTTCTATTATGACACAGAATAAAATATGTACAGTGCACACTTATTTTTTTATTATATTTATTATTTTTATTACTAATATTTGCACTGTAAAAATGATAAAAGAAATACTATTTTTCAATTCACCTCAGACAAGTACTGTAGTGCAATCTCTTTGTCATGAAAGTGTAACTTTAAAATGTACACTTTTTTGCTTCATAACTCAGAAACAAAACAATGTACAACTTTAGAGTCTACAAGTCCACTCAGTCCTACTTCTTGTTCAGCCAATTGCTAAGACAAACAAGTTTGTTTACATTTACGGGAGATACTGCCGACTGCTTCTTATTTACAGTGTCAGCTGAAAGTGAGAACAGGCGTTCACCTGGCACTTTTGTAGCTGGCATTGCAAGGTATTTACGCGCCAAACATGCTAAACATTCATATGCCCCTTCATGCTTTGGCCACTATTCCAGAGGACAGGCTTCCATGCTGATGATGTGTTAATTAAATTTGTGACTGAACTCCTTGCGGGAGAATTGTATGTCTCCTGTTCAGTTTTACCCACATTCTGCCATGTATTTCATGTTATAGCAGTCTCGGATGATGATCCAGCACATGTTCGTTTTAAGAACACTTTCACAGCAGATTTGACAAAACGCAAAGAATGTACCAATGTGAGATTTCTAAGGATAGATACTGCACTAGAACCAAGAATCTGAAGTGCCTTCCAAAATCTGAGAGGGACGAGGTGTGGAGAATGCTTTCAGATGTCTTAACAAAACAACACTCTGATGTGAAAACTACAGAATTTAAACCATCAAAAAAGAAAATCAACCTTCTGCTGGTGGCATCTGACTCAGATGATGAAAATGAACATGCATCGGTCTGCTCTTCTTTGGATTTCAGAGTAACAGCCGTGTTAGTCTGTATTCGTAAAAAGAAAAGGAGTACTTGTGGCACCTTAGAGGTTAGTCTCTAAGGTGCCACAAGTACTCCTTTTCTTCTTTGGATTGTTATTGAGCAGAGCCCATCATCAGCATGGAATGGTGTTTGAAGCATGAAGCATTCCCCTGGAATGGTGTTTGAAGCATGAAGGGACGTATGAATCGTTAGCGCACCTGGCACATAAATATCTTGCAATGCTGGCTACAACAGTGCAATGCAACAACCTGTTCTCACTTTCAGGTGGCATTTTAAACAAGATGTGGGCAGCATTATCTCCTGCAAATTGTAACCAAACTTGTTTGTCTGCGTGATTTGCTGAAGAAGGATTGATTGGACTTATAGGTTCTAAAGTTTTACATTGTATAAAAAATAATTGCATTCAAAAATAAAACATAATTCTACATTTGTAAGTTTAACTTTCATGATAAAGAAATTGCACTAAAGTACTTTTATTAGGTTGTAATAAAAAATAAATATAAAATAAACAATGTACACTTTATATTCTGTGTTCTAATTGAAATCAGTATATTTGAAATGTAGAAAACATCCAAAAATATTTAAATAAATGGTATTCTATTATTGTTTAACAGTGTGATTAGTCGCGCGATTAATCACAATTATTTTTTTAATCGCTTGACAGACCTATTAATTTCATTATAAGTATCTGAGTAATAAAATGAACAGAACTGGAGCTTATGCTCAGATAGTGTTCTACTGATGATCAGTAAATATTAATGCTCATGCATTTTTAAACTTAGCATGAAGGTGACACTCACACTTATATTCGAAGTGGTTGCAAACTACTCTGTTAACATTATTTTGGTTATTGACAAATATGAATTAAGGCTTTTAGAACTTCAAAAAGCAACTCTGAAAAGTCCCTCTTCTGATAGAGGAAATCTACTGTGACAGCTATGATTGTCCTCTGAACCGGCTTTCGAAGCTAGAATATCTTCAGTGTTATTTCTAAAAAAACCTCCTTGAGTATAAAGAAAAGAGAGCATTTGAAGCTTCTAAACTCAGTGGGACTCTTCACATCCACAGAACTTTGCAGGAGTGGGGTGACAGTCTACCCTTGAGGTAGGATTGTGAAGGAAGCCTGCGATAGTTGCCTGATTTCAGCATACTGGTAAAATTCTGTGTTTCAGAAGTAACATTTGTAGGCAATTCTGCCTAATTGTACACTGCCTTGAATAGAGCTGGACTAATAGTTTGTAACCAATAGTCTATTTGACCCACATGGCAATATTTTTCAAATACATTCTTCGACTTTTTCCCACTATGAATCACCCAATTTATAAAGAACATCATTTAATTTGAAAATTATATTCATTGAATACATGGGGAAAGAGACAGGAGACCGTGCATTTTCTCTTATGCTATTAAGTAAGGCATAGCATAAATTCTACAGGTAAGACCATAACCTCATCCCCGTTATGTTCAATCCAAAAGGAATTCCTATAAATTGATCTGACCTACTGGTAGTCCTTCGTATTGCCTGCAGGAGACCAGATGTGATTTTATTTCCTGGGCACTCAGTCCTTGTACCATCAGAGTTTGGTGGTATTCTCAGCCCATAGAGAATGAATTATGCTTTTAACAATACCCTTTTCAACCATTTAAGGTGGTTGAAAGGCTCTGAAGGAATTTCAATCTACTCGCTCTTAGCTGGAAGGATTGAAAGGAGGGAGGGGACGCACTGAGAGTGTGATAAATGAAGTGAAGGTGGGGGGTAGGTCCCTTTTATGGACTCCCCCAGCCAGCCAGTTAGCTATAAAGTCCCTTTTGGTGTCTGTTCTCTGCTTGTTTTACCTGTAAAGGGTTAACAAAGTCCCCCAGGTAAAGGAAAAGGAGTGGGCACCTGACCAAAAAAGCCAATTGGAGGGCTAGAACTTTTTAAAATTGGGAAAAATCTTCCCTTTGTCTGTGTGTTCTGGTTATCTGGGAAAGAGAGGAGTCACAGAGCAGCAATGCTGTAAGCAGCTTTAAAACCAGATATGAAAAAGCATCAAATCATACCTCAATCCAACTTATCTGAAACCCCAAATATGTAAGTAATCAGGGAATGTCCAGGAAGACACGATTAGGGTTATTTCTTTTATTTCTTATTGGCTTGTGGACTCTTCTGTGCTAACCCCAAATGCTGCTATTTGGCTGTAACCTTTAAGCTGAACCCCCAAGAAAGTTATTTTGTGCACTTAATTTTTGGAATTGCTCTTTTAAAATCTAGCAAAAGTCTAAGTTCCAGATGTATTTCCTTTTTTAAAAAAAAATAAAATAATAAAATTTACCTTTTTTTAAGAACAGAATTGGATTTTTGGTGTCCTAAGAGGTTTGTGCATATGTTGTTTAATTAGCAGGTGGCAGCAGCTACTTTCCTTTGTTTTCTTTCTCAGCTCTTCCCCAAAGGGGTGTGTGTGAAAGGGCTTATGGGTACCCCACAGGAAGGAGTTCCCAAGTGCGTCTTCCTGGGTTCCAAAAGGGTTTTTGCATTTGGGTGGTGGCAGCATTTACCAAGCCAAGGTGAGAGAAAAGCGGTAACTTTGGGAGTTTAATATAAGCCTGGAGTGGCAAGTATTAATTTTTAAATCCTTGCAGGCTCCCACCTTCTGCACTCAAAGTGCCAGAGTGGGGAATCAGCCTTGACAGAGAGTGATGGGTATGACAGCAGGGTAAAACTGAAAGATCTTTAATACTCCAGCTGGGAGACACAAGATAATCTCTGAAAAAACTGGCACTCAGAATCTCTCCTGTGCCTAAATCTGCCTACTCCAGGAGAAGAGGAACCATCAGAATTATGGCTGTGATTTGCACAAATCTGTCCAGAGACTGATTTGAGTCAGCCACTCTAACCTGTGCAATCTGGCTACAGTCTCCATGGAATTGTATGCAAGCTGGAGACTGCCAAAGTACTACGACCATGTCCCCTTCCCTCCAGCATGCCCCCTTAAACCAGTGGCTGCAGAGGGATTTGGGAGAAGGTGTAGGAGTTAGCTCTGTTAGCTCTGTGTCAGTGAGCTGGGTACTTTGTCTTACTGGGAAAATCCTCAGTGGGGGCTTTCCACTCATATTGTCCAGCAGTAGTGGTGCAAAGAGCGTGAAGAGGAAGGGACAACAAATATGGCCCAGGATGTCTTTTACAATATTTGACAATCTCAGTATCATCAAAACCCTAGCCCAACACAGTTACAAATCTGGGATTTATCCTTTGCACTCTTGCCAGTTTAGCAGTTAACACAGGGTCAAAGCAGAGTTTTGTTTTGCCAAATGTTAGAAATCTGATCCCCTAGCTAAACCTGAGATCCCATTACTATTCAAACCCTGTATGTATGATTTTTCTCATGCCTTGGTCCTCTGAGTTCCACAATGCAAGAACAAGGGGAATAGTTGCTTTTGTGAATTTCCTGAATGAGCAGCTTCATATTCTAACATATGCAATCTGATTTCCATTTCACCTGATAGTACTGTGTGAAAACTAGCAAGGGGATATAACCATTCCGTACTTCTCATCATCATTATACACAACTCTACGTATCCTGCAGTAAAGACTAGGGCTAGATTTTGACCCCTGAGGGGTGATTCAAAAGCTGCTCTTCCTGCGAGGCATTTCTGCTTCCTCTTTGGAGGTGAGAATTAGGAAGAATTTACTACTGGGAGGTTAGTTCTTCCTCCCTTGTATGGATGCGTAGCTCAACTACAATCTAGTCCCAGTTATGGTAAAAATTTTCCTACACAGAGGAAAACTGCAGCTTCTTCTTTCATATGGCAAGAGAGGTGATGAGCAACGTTCAATTAGTCAAGTCCAGGTTAGTAAAATAATGGATAGTTTTGGAAGTGTCTTGGCATAAGCCTGAGATGCCACCGGCAAATGAAATCATGCCTCAACAATCTATTAGAATCCTTTGAGGGTGTAGAGAAGCATGTGGATGAGGGTGATACTTGGACTTTCAGAAAGCTTTTGACAGGGTCCCACACCAAAGGCTCTTAGGCAAAGTAAGCAGTCATGGGATAAGAGGGAAGGTCCTCTCATGGATCAGTAACTAGTTCAGGGATCAGCAACCTTTGGCACACAGGCCATCAGGGAAATCCGCTGGTGGACCGAGCCGGTTTGTTTACCTGCAGCGTCTGCAGGTTCAGCTGATCGCAGCTCCCACTGGACGCAGTTCGCTGTTCCAGGCCCATGAGGGCTGCTGGAAGCAGCGGCCAGCACATCCCTTGGTCCATGCCTCTTCCTGGAGCCCCCATTGTCCTGAAACAGCTAACTGCAGCCAGTGGGAACTGCGATTGGCTGAACCTGCGGACGCTGCAGATAAACAAAGTGGCCCGGCCCGCTAGCGGATTTCCCTGATGGGCCGCGTGCCAAAGGTTGCTGATCCCTGAACTAGTTAAAAGATAGGAAACAAAGGGTAGGAATAAAGGTCAGTTTTCACAACAGAAAGAAAAGGAGGACTTGTGGCACCTTAGAGACTAACCAATTTATTTGAGCATGAGCTTTCGTGAGCTACAGCTCACTTCAACAGAGAGAGGTAAACAGCAGGATCGCTCATGGATCTGTACTGGGACCAGTGCTGTTCAACATATTCATAAATCATCTGGACAAGGGGGTAAACTGTGAGGTGGCAAAGTTTGCAGACAATATTACATTACTCAAGATAAAGTCCAAAGCTGACTGTGCAGAGTTAGAAAGGGATCTCACAAAACTGGTTGATTGTGCAAAAAAATGGCAGATGAAATTCAATGCCGATAAATGCAAAGTAATGCATGTTGGGAAAAAATAATCCCAATTATATACATAAAATGATGGATTTAATTTAGCTGTTACCACTCAAGAAAGAGATCTTGGAATCATCACAAATAGTTCTCTGAAAACATCTGCTCAATGTGTAGCAGCAGTCAAAAAAGCTAACCAAATGTTCGGAACCATTAGGAAAGGGGTAGCTAATTAGACTAAAAAATATTATAATGCAACTATATAAATGCATGGTATGCCCACATCTTCAGTACTGCATGCAGTTCCAGTTGCCCAATCTCAGAAGAGATTTATTAGAATTGGAAAAGGTAGCGAGAAGGGCAAGAAAAATGATTAGGGGAATGGAACAGCTTCCAAACGTGGAGAGATTAAAAAGACTGGAACTGTTCATTTTAGAAAAGAGATGACTACGTTGGCGGGGGGGTGGGGGTGGGGAAGGAGAGAGATATGATAGAGGTCTCTAAAATCATGAATAGTGTAGAGAAAGTGAATAAGGAAGTGTTGTTTACCCCTTCACAAAGCACAAGAACTAGGTGTTACACAATGACATTAATAGGCAGCAGGTTTAAAAAGAATACAAAATTACTTCTTCACACAATGCACAGTCAACCTGTAGAACTCTTTGCCAGGGGATGTCTGAAGGCCGGAAGTATAACTGGGTTCAGAAAAGAATTATGTAAGTTAATGAAGGATAAGTACATTAATGGCTATTTTCCAAGATGGTCTGGGGCAAAACCCTATGCTCTAGGTGTCTCTAGGCCTCTGAAAGCCAGAAGCTAGGACTGGATGAAAGGAGATGGATTACTTGATAAATGCCCCATTTGGTTCATTCCCTCTGAAGCATCTGGCACTGGCCATTGTTGGGACACAGGATACTGGGCTAAATGGACCATTGGTCTGGTCCATATGGACATTTTTATGTTCTTATGTCATTATACATTTTTGGAGGCATTGGGATGGAGCTTCCAATATTGAAAATATTCCACCATTACCTTCATGTTGGTGGAGAGGATGTTGCTGATGGTCAAAGTCTGTGCTTTGTACTGCAAAAGCAATGTTATCAATGACAAGCAAAATTGTGTCAGATGAGTCACTAATGCAGGTGTTGAATAATGAAGAAGCCAGCACAGATCCTTGAGAAAAACAATAATTGAACATATGTGCTTTGCTGATCTGCCCATTCAAAGACTGTATCTGTTTGGTTACTCAGCATTGTGGCCAGGAGTCATATAATGCTACCACATTTGATGCCTTGAGCAATAGCCTATATCTCTATACCATTTCACAGGTAGTGTCAATGATGTTCCATTTTTTAGATTTCACTGGAAGTCAGCCTCAATGTAACTGCAACTAAAACTTCAGTATACAAAATGAGGGGGCAAAATTGGTACCAAGTCTCCACCATGGCAACACATGAATTTTGCCCTGAATTGTAGGGCACTAGTTTAAAAGGAGCATAACTGACTTTGAAAGTAGCAAGGATGTAGGCTACCATTCAGAGCAGTACTAATTAGAGGTTTATGAGTAACTGATTTTGCAACTCTTTGTAGGTTCTGAAAAATTGGGGGAAAATTGGTTTGGGTCAATAATGAATAATTAAATATTAAGTGGCTCAAGGACTGGAACTTAGAGAGGTATCAGAGGTTTCCCACATCAGTACCCTAATCACAAAAGTGTAGAATCATTCTCATGCTCTCTCTGGCTCAGTTAATATTGTAGTATTGTATACAAAGTGGAACAGCTTGAACAGGCTGCAAAACACACACCTTGGAATACCCTATAACAGGGATCGGCAACCTTTGGCATGCGGCCCACCAGGGAAATCCGCTGGCGGACCGGGATGGTTTGTTTACCTGCAGTGTCTGCAGGTTCAGCCTATTGCAGCTCCCACTGGACGCAGTTCGCCATGCCAGGCCAATGTGGGCTGCAGGAAGTGGCGGCCAGCACATCCCTCAGCCCACGCCACTTCTCACAGCCCCCATTGGCCTGGCATGGTGAACCATGACCAGTGGGAGCTGCGATCGGCTGAACCTGCAGATGCTGCAGGTAAACAAATCGTCCCAGCGTGCCAGCAGATTTCCCTAATGAGCTGCATGCCAAAGGTTGCCAATCCCTGCCCTATAACCTGGTGGTTAGGGTGGTCACCCAAGAAAGGGTAGACTGGTTCAAGTCCCGCTCCAGAAGAGGGATTCAAATGCAGATCTCCTCCACCCCAGATGAGCAACCTAACCATTTAACTAAAGGTTATAAGGGGGTCACCACTTCCTGATCTGCCAGTGGTTTTGTGATGGTGCCTAAATCCCCTTGGGACTCTATGCTGAAAAATCAGAATATCTCATTTTGGTAATGTTCAAATGGTTTGATTCAACATTTCCAACATTTCTTTTTCTGAGGTAAGTGGGAAAGCGTGATACCGGGAGGAAACACAGGCAGGAACGTCTGTGAGGGGCAGGCTCCTGCCTCATACTGAGAAGGAGGGGCGATCAGCAGGTTATCTCAAGTGCTTATATACAAAGGCACAAAGCCTTGGAAACAAGCAGGGAGAACTGGAGGTCCTGGTGATGTCAAGGAATTATGACGTGATTGGAATAACAGAGGCTTGGTGGGATAACTCACATGACTGGAGTACTGTCATGGATGGTTATAAACTGTTCAAGAAGGACAGGCAGGGCAGAAAAGGTGGTGGAGTAGCACTGTATGTAAGGGAGCAGTATGACTGCTCAGAGCTCCGGTACGAAACTGCAGAAAAACCTGAGTGTCTATGGATTAAGTTTAGAAGTGTGAGCAACAAGAGTGATGTAGTGGTGGGAGTCTGCTATAGACCACCGGACCAGGGGGATGAGGTGGATGAGGATTTCTTCCGGCAACTCGCAGAAGCTACTAGATCGTACGCCCTGGTTCTCATGGGTGACTTTAATTTTCCTGATATTTGCTGGGAGAGCAATACAGCGGTGCATAGACAATCCAGGAAGTTTTTGGAAAGCGTAGGGGACAATTTCCTGGTGCAAGTGCTAGACGAGCCAACTAGGGGGGGAGCTTTTCTTGACCTGCTGCTCACAAACAGGGAAGAATTAGTGGGGGAAGCAAAAGTGGACGGGAATCTGGGAGGCAGTGGCATGAGTTGGTTGAGTTCAGGATCCTGACGCATGGAAGAAAGGTAAGCAGCAGGATACGGACCCTGGACTTCAGAAAAGCAGACTTCGACTCCCTCAGGGAGCGGATGGGTAGGATCCCCTGGGGGACTAACATGAAGGGGAAAGGAGTCCAGGAGAGCTGGCTGTATTTCAAGGAATCCCTGTTGAGGTTAGAGGGACAAACCATCCCGATGAGTCGAAAGAATAGTAAATATGGCAGGCGACCAGCTTGGCTTAACGGTGAAATCCTAGCGGATCTTAAACATAAAAAAGAAGCTTACAAGAAGTGGAAGGTTGGACATATGACCAGGGAAGAGTATAAAAATGTTGCTCGGGCATGTAGGAATGAAATCAGGAGGGCCAAATCGCACCTGGAGCTGCAGCTAGCAAGAGATGTCAAGAGTAACAAGAAGGGTTTCTTCAGGTATGTTGGCAACAAGAAGAAAGCCAAGGAAAGTGTGGGCCCCTTACTGAATGAGGGAGGCAACCTAGTGACAGAGGATGTGGAAAAAGCTAATGTACTCAATGCTTTTTTTGCCTCTGTCTTCACTAACAAGGACAGCTCCCAGACTGCTGCGCTGGGCATCACAACATGGGGAGTAGATGGCCAGCCCTCTGTGGAGAAAGAGGTGGTTAGGGACTATTTAGAAAATCTGGATGTGCACAAGTCCATGGGGCCGGACGAGTTGCATCCGAGAGTGCTAAAGGAATTGGCGGATGTGATTGCAGAGCCATTGGCCATTATCTTTGAAAACTCGTGGCGAACGGGGGAAGTCCCAGATGACTGGAAAAAGGCTAATGTAGTGCCCATCTTTAAAAAAGGGAAGAAGGAGGATCCTGGGAACTACAGGCCAGTCAGCCTCACCTCAGTCCCTGGAAAAATCATGGAGCAGGTCCTCAAGGAATCAATCCTGAAGCACTTACACGAGAGGAAAGTGATCAGGAACAGTCAGCATGGATTCACCAAGGGTAGGTCATGCCTGACTAATCTAATAGCCTTCTATGATGAGATTACTTATTCTGTGGATGAAGGGAAAGCAGTGGATGTATTGTTTCTTGACTTTAGCAAAGCTTTTGACACGGTCTCCCACAGTATTCTTGTCAGCAAGTTAAAGAAGTATGGGCTGGATGAATGCACTATAAGGTGGGTAGAAAGTTGGCTAGATTGTCGGGCTCAACGGGTAGTGATCAATGGCTCCATGTCTAGTTGGCAGCCGGTGTCAAGTGGAGTGCCCCAGGGGTCGGTCCTGGGGCCGGTTTTGTTCAATATCTTCATAAATGATCTGGAGGATGGTGTGGATTGCACTCTCAGCAAATTTGCGGATGATACTAAACTGGGAGGAGTGGTAGATACGCTGGAGGGCAGGGATAGGATACAGAGGGACCTAGACAAATTGGAGGATTGGGCCAAAAGAAACCTGATGCGGTTCAATAAGGATAAGTGCAGGGTCCTGCACTTAGGACGGAAGAAACAATGCACAGCTACAGACTAGGGACCGAATGGCTAGGCAGCAGTTCTGCGGAAAAGGACCTAGGGTTACAGTGGACGAGAAGCTGGATATGAGTCAGCAACCTTGTTGCCAAGAAGGCCAATGGCATTTTGGGATGTATAAGTAGGGGCATAGCGAGCAGATCGAGGGACGTGATCGTTCCCCTCTATTCGACATTGGTGAGGCCTCATCTGGAGTACTGTGTCCAGTTTTGGGCCCCACACTACAAGAAGGACGTGGATAAATTGGAGAGAGTCCAGCGAAGGGCAACAAAAATGATTAGGGGTTTGGAACACATGACTTATGAGGAGAGGCTGAGGGAACTGGGATTGTTTAGTCTGCAGAAGAGAAGAATGAGGGGGGATTTGATAGCTGCTTTCAACTACCTGAGAGGTGGTTCCAGAGAGGATGGTTCTAGACTATTCTCAGTGGTAGAAGAGGACAGGACAAGGAGTAATGGTCTCAAGTTGCAGTGGGGGAGGTTTAGGTTGGATATTAGGAAAAACTTTTTCACTAGGAGGGTGGTGAAACACTGGAATGCGTTACCTAGGGAGGTGGT
Organism: Chelonia mydas; assembly: GCF_015237465.2. NCBI lineage: Eukaryota > Metazoa > Chordata > Testudines > Cheloniidae > Chelonia > Chelonia mydas. Next base: position 85,165,309 of record NC_057851.1, on the reverse strand, counting down.
AGAATCTCCTTCCTTGGAAGTTTTTAAGGTCAGGCTTGACAAAGCCTTGGCTGGGATGATTTGATTGGGGATTGGTCCTGCTTTGAGCAGGGGGTTGGACTAGATGACCTCCTCAGGTCCCTTCCAACCCTGATATTCTATGATTCTATGATTCTTTTTTTGTTTTGGTGGAGACAATTAGCTTAAATCAGCATGAATTCGCAAAATGTTTCAGTCAACCTGAACCTGTATTTTTTGGGGGGGTGGGGGAAGGGCGGGAAGGTTTGCCTGAAAAATTTCTCCCAGCCCAAGTGCTAGTCAGGCTCAGCAGCACTGACGTGTTCCACAAGAGAGCAACAACAACCTGCGCCCCACTGAGCCTGCCCAATGCTGGGGCACCTGCCCAGTGACACTATATTCACTCTGTTAGTACATCTGTGCATTTGCTGCTGCTTGGGACATGGGACTGCTTTTGCTGATGGCGAGAATTTTCTGGGGCAATGTATTCTCAAAATACTTTAGGATGGTGTTTCAAGACAAGAGGGCATGTAAATAAGCTTGGTCTCTGATACAGGTTTCATTGTAATTAACTGCTCATTATCCCAAACACAATCAGGTTGTGGTACTCTCCCATTTCATACCTCTCTTTCTCCTCTTCTTCTTATGGGTAAAAGAGGCAAACTAGATGTCAAACAAAATATATTTTTGCAATAACTTTTGGCTTTGTCACAAGCTGTGAGCTTTTTCCATGACTCCTAAGATACTGGTGAGCTATTTGGATTGCCTTGTTCTCTGCAGGCTGTTTCCTATTTCTTCACCTTTCATTTTAACAAATATGAAAACTTCCATCTGTTTCTTGAACAGAATCCTTCTGAGAGCTATGTATGCATGAGCTTTTATGCTGAAGAGGCATGTTTCCCAAGACCATGCCTTTTTATGTAAATGTGTTTTGACATTAACTCTCTACCTCCATATATTCATCCTACCTAAACATAGTGGGGTTTTTTTTTGGTGCCACTCAATGAAATCATGAAGTTTCTATAGTGTTTATAATTCCAGTTGACAGCAATGTTACACACTAGTGAGAGCAGAGCTGATCAACAGTGAAATCTCAGGTTGCTGTAGTCAACCAAGGCATGACTCCACAGCAGATGTTTCTGCCTTTAAGGCAATTGCAGTACTGGGTTATTTGAAAGGCAGATTATTCCACATGAACAACTAAATTTATCATTAATTCTACTTTCAACTTCTCAAGATTGTTTCTGCCATTGACAATAAACAAACAAAACTTCCTAAAAGTCAAATCTATAGATATTTATATGATTCTTTGTTAAGCTGATGGCCTTTCACTATTATTAAAGCAATTCACCACAACAGGAATTGACTGGGTGGGTGATTATTAAATTGCCCTATCAGGTAGTGTGTGAGGTAGGAAACTGAAGACTGTTATTTTAAAACTCAGGAAATTCCAGTCTAACCTCTGCATATATCACTCCAGAAATATGCTGCTTAGAAAATCTTCTTCTTGTTCTCTCTCCCTCTGTATCCCCCGAGACTGAGATTAGCTTGGTTCTTTTTTTGTTTTTTATTTTTCTGCACAGTGAGGTTCTGAATTGAGTCTGGGACAAGATCTTCTTAGTTCAGGGACCCTGTCCATGGAATTCCCACTCTGGGCTTGTCAAATTCCCTCTGTGGCTGTCTTAGGGTATATGTTATCTCAGGTGGTCAGCAGTCAGGTTTGATTATCCAGGTTCTCCTGCCTCAAGTCTGAGCAGCCTCCCTGCCAAGCCATACCCAAGTTATCATGTCCTCACTGGTGCTGTACTTACCCATGTGTGTTGCTAGGACTTCTGGGGCCATATCCCATGTTGTTTTGTGCTGCAGTAAGCTGAGCTGTCCTATTACTTTTCCTAGAGAATTATGGGAAAACTTCTCTGTCCTTCTGGGCACATGGGGGAATTCTGGGAAGGCACTGGAGGGTTTATCAGCACTTGCATGGTTTAGCCTACATCCTTATCGCAAAGTGGGTGCATTACCATCCTGAGCAAAAAACTCATTTGAGCTTTGGCCTATATCCCCAGAAGAGCTAACTAGCCAGGGTTTAAAGCACCACCACTTTGGGTGAGACGGTTTTGTGTGGACACATGCGGAATTAAGGACAACACCCGACTAAGGATGTGTCTACACTGCATCTGGGAGGTGTATACATGTGCTAGCTCTGATTGAGCTAGCATACTCAAAATAAACATGGCCACACTGGTATTTTTAGAGCCCTAATACTGTCAGAGTTACCATGTGTATGTCTATCTGAGCTGGAAATTACACCTCCCAGCTGCAGTGTAGATGTATCATCAAAGCCTGGATTAACTCTGCAGAGAAGACACTTAAAGGCTTGATACCAGGCACTTCTATTCAGGTCTGCAGGTTTGTCAACATTTATCTGTTCATTTTCACAAGTTCTGTCCTTTTGGAATATTTTCTTTTTGTCCAGTTTTAGTAATTAGAGTGAACTTTTTTTTTTAAGGGCTATTGGGCCAATTTAGAACACCAGATGGGCCTAGTATGGGCATGTTAGAAACTTATTCTTACTCACTGGGTAATGTCTACAGATTAGATTGTTAGCACCTCAGGGCAGGGATCATTATTATTTTATCATTATAAATTATTAATTTTTTTCTGCAAGGTGCATAATACAGTTGCTGATATGAGCTTTCATGCTTCAGGGCATAAACCAAATGCTAACTGTCAGGGGTTAGAAAAAACTTACGTATGAGAAGGTGTTATACCAATAAAATAGAAACCAGCAGGATCTTATTAAAGGGGAAAAGACAAAATGTCACATTTATTGTGACTACAAAAAGAATCCTAGTAGGCAGTCAGTTATAGCTATGACATTTCATTCAGTTTCACATTCATTCACACGTTCGTTCATACACACGCACAGGTTCTGCAGCTGCTGTATAGTTACCAGTCCTGAATGTAGCTTGAGTTCGTGGCTTAGGTTCGTAGCTTGTGGCAGCTAACTGGCCAGGAAAGCCGGGCACAAGGAGGAGCTGGGTCTCTGTTGGGCATGCACCCATGCCCTTCCATGTTGGCAGCAGAATGTTACCCTTCAAAGTCTTCCATCTCACCCATCCTTTTTGTAGGCTTTAGTTTGACTCCGGAGTCTATAGGTCTTGCTGTGTCACGCTGCCTCTGGGTCCGGTGTGATTGATCACCTGTCAATTGCAGACACGACTTTCAGCCCAGGACCTGGCTTTGATGTTTCTTCAATTGTACTTTTGCTCTTTTCTTTTGAGGGTAGACTCCTCTTACTTTGTCAGGGCTGTTGTCTGCATCTTCAGCTGTTTATTTCATCAGGACAGGCGGGGGCTGGAGGTTGAGTCCATCATCCATCCATACCTCATTCACACATCTAAACTAAACTAATAAGATTACAGCAGGGTTTTGCAAAAATGAAGGTTGCAGCAAGCTTTTACTAAATGAAGTGAGCATTTTAAAATGGAGTTTGGGACAAGTTAAAATGGAGTTTGAGTTACAACATGGACAAGTGTAAGGAATGGCAAACAGTGAACAGAAGTTACAATATAGAAAAGTAAAATGAATGACAAACAGTGAGCAGAAGTTACAGTGTTGAAACAGTGTAAGTTTCAGCCATTTAAGCAGCAATTGGATTGAAAGTGAAACTCAATTAGCCAGTTATTGGGGTAACCGGTTTTATGAATGAATGTTGTTTCATTCATAAAACTTTGCTTTTGAAGTTGTATTAATAAAGTGAACAATTTAAAACAATTTCATTGATCAGTTCTACAAAGGTTATCCCATAATTGTCCCCTATGGGGAATTTATTTTTTGCATCTCCCTCTGTATCATTCAGTATTGCCCGCTGTCGGAGACAGGATGTCAAAATAGATGGTATGGCATTTCCTATGCTCCTTTGTACTCGGCTGATCAGTATATCAGTAACTAGTAGTAATAATACTAAAGGAAAAAACTTTGATTAGGGTATTTACTGGATATTAAGATGGGAGTGAAAAGAGTGGCAGTCAATCCAGAGGTCCCGTTTATGTCCTGAGTTCTGAAAATATTTCAGATACATCTTTTGAAACACTGTGTAATAACACAGCTTATTCTTCACTCAGCCTAGACCAGAGGAATGCAAAACTAAAATCCTTGCAGCAAATTTGGATGTTTTGACCTGAATGGGGTGAGTAGGTAGAGAATTAGCTTTTGTCGCTATCTCACCTTAGGATACTGGTGCAAAAGAAGAATACCTCATAGCACTCAGTTCTGTGATGCTCATATAGGGCTATGCACAGCTTTACAGGGATGAGCAGCAAGCTCCAAACCCCTTGCTTGGCTGTGTATAACACCTCCCGTGTTCCCTGGAACAAAAGGGCTGCTTGCTTCTGCCCTGCCCAGGGAATGTTGCCATACCTCATGATTTTGTCATTGCAAGTCTCGTATATGATATTTGGTGTGGCTTTTTTTTTTCCATTAAAGCTCCTGAATCTAGAATTAAGTGAGTTTCTCTGTTTTCACTTTAAAAAAAATAAGTTTGTAGCCCTCATGGTTGAAAAGAAAAGCTTGGAAAACCCGGAGTGCACCCTAAAGGCTCAAACCCCAGGAGGTAAATAGTTTTTTTAAAATGTCACAATTTTTAATCCTGTCCCAGGATTTTGGGGGCATGACTCATGAGTTTTTGAACACTTGAGATTGGCAATGCTGAAAGTTCTCCTAAAGGATGTTGTAAGGAGACAAGGTCATGGATCTGCCTCCCCCTGAACTGGCCTATGGAGTGAGGCCAGCACATACCAGGGGGAGAAATATGCTTTATTGAACAGACGCTGTAGATTGCATCCACCCCTACTTCCATGAAAGGAGCAGCACTGGGAAAGATTGTGCTTCACAGTTCCCCTCTTGGAGCACTGCACCTACACATCAACTCTCCTGCTCATAGACTATGTGGCAAGAAGAGACCATCATGATCATCTAGTCCAGGGGTCGACAACCTTCAGCACATGGCCCATTAGGGTAATCCGCTGGCGGGCCACGAGACAGTTTGTTTACATTGACCATCTGGAGGCACGGCCCCTGGCACCTCCCAGTGGCCGTGGTTCACTGTTCCCGCCTAATGGGAGCTGCGGGAAGCAGCATGGGCCTCAGGGATGTGCTGGCCACCGCTTCCCGCAGCTCCCATTGGCCAGGAACGGTGAACTGCGGCCTTTGGGAACAGTGGGAGGCCATGTCTGCGGACAGTCAACGTAAACAAAATGTCTTGCGGCCCGCCAGCATATTACCCTGATGGGCCAGATGCCGAAGGTTGCCGACCCCTGACCTAGTCTGACCTCCTGCATATTGCAGGCCACAGAACCTCACCCACCCACTCGTGTAATAGACTCCTAACCTCTGTCTGAGTTACCAAAGTCCTCAAATCATGATTTAAAGACTTCAAAATACAGAGAACCCACCATTTACACTAGTTTAAATCTGCAAGAGACCTGTGCCCCATGCTGCAGAGACAGGTGAAAATCCCCCAAGGTCTCAACACTGGCTCAGAACTCCCGTTCACTTTAGGATGCATTTTGCTTGAGTGAAGAAGAGTCTAAATAAATATTCCACAAGTTTACACTGAAGTGTAATTAAATATATTTCTTCACATTTCACTGTATTCTTTGTTATGTAGGAGCCTGAGGTTTCATGCCACACAATTCATCACTGCAATAAGTTGTTTCCTCACACTTTGGCTTGAATGACAGGTCATTGCTCTCAGATAATAACATAAATGCTAATTTTTTACAATGATTATCTCCAAAGCATAGTACATAACTTATACCTAATTTAGAATGGCATATTTAAATATTTAATCTAATGAAGTATCTGAAGGGGACTGACCCAGGAACCTAGTTGATATACAGCATACTTCCAAACAGGGCAATTTAAGCCTTAGGTCTTGAAATTGATTCTTCTTTTGCTGGGTCAGCAGGGGCTAGTGGTGCTGCAGAGTCTGAGAAAGCAGCCTCTAAGGAAGGTAGAAAACTTTACTTATGCTGACAACAGGAGCAATTGCTCCGCATGACCTAAAATTGATTGATGTAAAAGCCTGTTTTCTTTCTCCAATTTTTTACAATGTAAGCATTCCTGAAAAATCTATGCTTTGGTGCATCGATATATTTTTGGATTATGAAAAAAGATATTGTTGTCTTCTGCAGCCAAAACATAAAACCTCATGTACCATCACGGAAACATAAGTGGAGTATAGCAGTTTTTGAGACACATGTATGTGTTTTAATTTAATTTCTTCATCTTTCACAGTGATTACTGATGAAACTTTATGTCCAAAGGCTGTAGGAAGGGGTAAAAAATACAAATACATTATCAGGAGCTAGTCCAACTTTTTTGTGTGTGTCAAACACGTCTGCTCACAGATGTGTTGTACACCACTAACTGCCCCAGCTAGTAGGGGAATTGGTTCCAATATATACAAATAAGGGGAAAAGCAATTAATTTATAGGACAGAGCTAATGTTATGCTAGACACAGCTTCCTTCCTCTCTGTCAACTTTATTGTAGAATAGAAGTTAGCAAGGAGACTGAAAGGGAAAAAGGAAGCAAACATATTTTTTGGAAAATGGGACCTGCGTGTCTGTTCATCTGTAAGCCTGGAAGTGAAAATTACACCATACTTTATTAAATTTGTGCTGTAGAGAACAAAGCAGAAAATGCCATACTTAAATCAACCAAAGTATATCACTCAGAACACTTCACAACAGTCTAATAGTCTTTGCTTTCTATTTTAGAAACCTGCTGTGACAGTCCATGGGCTAATCCACTAAAGCAGCCATTTGCCCCAGTGAAATCTGTAATAATAAAATGAATGATTTTCAATCCTTAAGAGCTGAAAGGCAGAAAAGAGTGTGTGGACTTCTTTCATAGAATCATAGCTAAATATTGTAAACACTATGTTTTGAGAGCAGCAATTCGAACTTCCGGTTTGTTGTTTATTTCTCTTATTTTTGATTTTCCTTTCTCTATTTTGGCTTTATATTAAATGCATTGCCAAAAACATCCTGTGCAGAATACATTGAAAATAGTATTTGGTGAAATTGACAGATATTCCAAAAACACTTACTCCATTCGAAGTCATCTTTTCCTCACTGCTATGTCTATTAAAAAATATAAACCAAAATTGAATAGGTTGCATTTCATAACTACTAATGAACCTTCTTCACAGGTATATAAACTGTCAAAAATGGAAAAACATTATACAAAATCTCTACTTATTTAATATTTCTAACCCTGCCAGATTCCATCAACTTTTGACATTCAGTCATGTTATGTCAATTTTAATGTTGTTGAAAACGGTGGAGAGTTTCTCTTGGCTCTAATGCACAAAGCACATGCTTTCTCTGTTTGAGTCAACTTTTATATAAAATAAAGAGTTAGAAGGATGTTATTCATATATTTTGTAGCTTATTATTATTTTTACCATTTTATTTGTTCAGATCCATGTTAATTTTTTACCATGTTTTCCCTCTCATTTCATAGTTATTCATTCAGGGTGGGGAGGAATTAAATTTCATTTGAATTTAAATTTTTATATGGACAAGATCCAAATTAGCTGGACAGAAACAAGATTGAGCCCCAAGTCAACAAAGTCCTTGAGAATAAGCTTAATTTATGCTCAAGTTTCATTGACTTTGGTTTGTTTTTCAGGATTTTTTTAGACTTTGGCCCCAATTCAGCAAAGCAATTAAGCATGTGCTTAACTTTAAGCATTGCCCAAGTCCACAATATTGTCAACCCTGTGTGTTCAAAAAAACATTAGTCAGGCTCACAAAAATAATGAGATTAAAACAAACAAATAAATTTGGGGTTCTTTTTGTCTTCTGGTTTCTGAGCCTTTAGGATACACTGAGCATACTGTCTCAGATGTATCTTCACAACCATGAGGGCTAGAAACATATTGAAAGTTCAGATTCTCTTGTTATCATATGCCTCCCGGAACGGAAAATTTTGGTATTTTGGAAAACACCAAATAAAATGAGACTTGCAATAAATTCATGAGTTGTCAACACAGTGCCATTATGTAACTTGAGGGAAGTACTTATAACTGCATTGGGGCCAAGCCGAATAGCACAGTGAACAAGTGAATGTTTGTCGTATGCTACTTTTAATTAAATATACTATTCTAGGTTTCCTGAATCTTCCATTAGTATTCCTCTCAATTAGAGCGGTTTGAATGCAGTGAACTTGGAGTTTTTGTCATATTTTCTGTACACTCAGATTGTAAAATTCAGTAACCCACAACATGTCTTTAATGGAGCTCAAAGAGGGTTTGCTTACACGCTGCTATAGCATGCTCTTGCAGCACCCTAAGTTAGCTTCACTTTTATTTTAAAATGGGTGAAAAATCACCATGGTCAGCAGCCTTACAAACTGCTAATGTCTTGCTGCTATCTCACACTCCACGGACCCACCACTGCAATATCTTACCTTAAATGTATAGTATAGTATATGCTATACCATATGTATACACGGAAGAAAAGACAATGATATGATGTTGCACACACCTATACTTAAAGTTGGAGGGGAAAAAACCCTGTATAATATATTGTATTCATTGAGAAATATATGTGATCATGTAATTAAAGACTAGTGGTCATGAATATTCACCAGAAGGAGTTAAGCTTAAATATTTATGCTAACCTTTAATATTTCCTGATTTTGGAACACTTAAATTCATAACCTGAAACTTCCAATAGCATTTTTCATATTAATTTCCTTGTTTGATATTGCTGCTAATTTATTTTATAATGTTCAAGCTGTGCTAGGCATCTTAGATTGCAGATATGAAAAGAGTATCAGAGGGGCAGCTGTGTTAGTCTGGATCCGTAAAAGCGGCAAAGAGTCCTGTGGCACCTTACAGACTAACAGACGTATTGGAGTATAAGCTTTCGTGGGTGGGTGCATCCAACGAAGTGGGTATTCACCTACGAAAGCTCATGCTCCAATACGTCTGTTAGTCTATAAGGTGCCACAGGACTCTTTGCCAGATATGAAAACAGAAAGTTTATAGTCTGGGGCTCAGATCCTGCAATGATTTATACATGTGCTTAGCTTTATCCACTGTAATAGTCCCATTGATTTCAAAGGCTTTGCAGGTCAGGGCCCAATTTCAGACTAAATACAACAAAGGAGTGACAAAAGCCAGGAATTTACTTGGGTACACCTCTCAGGGGTGTGGATGGAAATCCTTCCATTGACCTATCTACTGCCTCTTGGGAAGTGTAGTACCTCTGCCAATGGGAGAAGCCCTCCTGTTGGCATAGGTATTGTATACACTGAAGTGCTACACTGGTGCAACTGTGCCGCTGACAGGTTTCAGAGTAGCAGCCGTGTTAGTCTGTATCCGCAAAAAGAAAAGGAGGACTTGTGGCACCTTAGAGACTAACCAATTTATTTGAGCATAAGCTTTCGTGAGCTACAGCTCACTTCATCGGATGCATTCAGTGGAAAATACAGTGGGGAGATTTATATACACAGAGAACATGAAACAATGAGTGTTATCATACACACTGTAACAAGAGTGATCAGATAAGGTGAGCTATTACCAGCAGGAGAGCGGGGGAAAAAAAAACCTTTTGTAGTGATAATCAAGGTGGGCCATTTCCAGCAGTTGACAAGAACGTGTGAGGAACAGTGGGGGGGGGGGGAGAAGGGGGGAAATAAACATGGGGAAATAGTTTTACTTTGTGTAATGACACATCCACTCCCAGTCTTTATTCAAGCCTAAGTTAATTGTATCCAGTTTGCAAATTAATTCCAATTCAGCAATCTCTCGTTGGAGTCTGTTTCTGAAGTTTTTTTGTTGAAGAATTGCCACTTTTAGGTCTGTAATCGAGTGACCAGAGAGATTGAAGTGTTCTCCAACTGGTTTTTGAATGTTATAATTCTTGACGTCTGATTTGTGTCCATTTATTCTTTTACGTAGAGACGGTCCAGTTTGACCAATGTATATGGCCGAGGGGCATTGCTGGCACATGATGGCTTATATCACATTGGTAGATGTGCAGGTGAAGGAGCCTCTGATAGTGTGGCTGATGTGATTAGGCCCTATGATGGTGTCCCCTGAATAGATATGTGGACGAGTTGCCAACGGGCTTTGTTGCAAGGATAGGTTCCTGGGTTAGTGTTTTTGTTGTGTGGTGTGTGGTTGCTGGTGAGTATTTGCTTCAGTTTGGGGGGCTGTCTGTAAGCAAGGACTGGCCTGTCTCCCAAGATCTGTGAGAGTGATGGGTCATCCTTCTGGATAGGTTGTAGATCCTTGATGATGCGTTGGAAAAGTTTTAGTTGGGGGCTGAAGGTGATGGCTAGTGGCGCTCTGTTATTTTCTTTGTTGGGCCTGTCTTGTAGTAGGTAACTTCTGGGTACTCGTCTAGCTCTGTCAATCTGTTTCTTCACTTCAGCAGGTGGGTATTGTAGTTGTAAGAACACTTGATAGAGATCTTGTAGGTGTTTGTCTCTGTCTGAGGGGTTGGAGCAAATGTGGTTCTATCGTAGAGCTTGGCTGTAGACAATGGATCATGTGGTGTGGTCTGGATGAAAGCTGGAGGCATGTAGGTAGGCATAGCAGTCAATAGGTTTCTGGTATAGGGTGGTGTTTATGTGACCATCGCTTATTAGCACCGCAGTGTCCAGGAAGTGGATCTCTTGTGTGGACTGGTCCAGGCTGAGGTTGATGGTGGGATGGAAATTGTTGAAATCATGGTGGAATTCCTCAAGGTCTTCTTTTCCATGGGTCCAGATGATGAAGATGTCATCAATGTAGCGCAAGTAGAGTAGGGGCATTAGGGGATGAGAGCTGAGGAAGCGTTGTTCTAAGTCAGCCATAAAAATGTTGGCGTATTGTGGGGCCATCCGGGTACCCATAGCAGTGCCACTGATTTGAAGGTATACATTGTCCCCAAGTGTGAAATAGTTATGGGTGAGGACAGTCACAAAGTTCAGCCACCAGGTTTGCTGTGACATTATCGGGGATACTGTTCCTGACGGCTTGTAGTCCATCTTTGTGTGGAATGTTGGTGTAGAAGGCTTCTACATCCATAGTGGCTAGGATGGTGTTTTCAGGAAGATCACTGATGGATTGTAGTTTCCTCAGGAAGTCAGTGGTGTCTCGAAGATAGCTGGGAGTGCTGGTAGCATAGGGCTGAGGAGGGAGTCTACATAGCCAGACAATCCTGCTGTCAGGGTGCCAATGCCTGAGATGATGGGGCATCCAGGATTTCCAGGTTTATGGATCTTGGGTAGCAGATAGAATACCCCTGGTCGGGGTTCCAGGGGTGTGTCTGTGCGGATTTGTTCTTGTGCTTTTTCAGGGAGTTTCTTGAGCAGATGGTGTAGTTTCTTTTGGTAACCCTCAGTGGGATCAGATGGTAATGGCTTGTAGAAAGTGGTGTTGGAGAGCTGCCTAGCAGCCTCTTGTTCATATTCCGACCTATTCATGATGACGACAGCACCTCCTTTGTCAGCCTTTTGGTTTATGATGTCAGAGTTGTTTCTGAGGCTGTGGATGGCATTGTGTTCTGCACAGCTGAGGTTATGGGGCAAGTGATGCTGCTTTTCCACAATTTCAGCCCGTGCACGTCGGCGGAAGCATTTTATGTAGAAGTCCAGTCTGTTGTTTCGACCACCCAGAATCCTTCTTTTTGTAGTTTTGGTAGGAAGGTCTCTGTGGGTTAGTATGTTGTTCAGAGGTGTGTTGGAAATATTCCTTGAGTCGGAGACATCAAAAATAGGATTCTAGGTCACCACAGAACTGTATCATGTTCGTGGGGGTGGAGGGGGAGAAGGAGAGGCCCCAAGATAGGACAGATTCCTCTGCTGGGCTAAGAGTATAGTTGGATAGATTAACAATATTGCTGTGTGGGTTAAGGGAACCACTGTTGTGACTCCTTGTGGCATGTAGTAGTTTAGATAGTTTAGTGTCCCTTTTCTTTTGTAGAGAAGCAAAGTGTGTGTTGTAAATGGCTTGTTTAGTTTTTGTAAAGTCCAGCCACGAGGAAGTTTGTGTGGAAGGTTGTTTTTTTATGAGAGTATCCAGTTTTGAGAGCTCATTCTTAATCTTTCCCTATGCCGCTGAAGCATTTTAAGTGTTGACAAGCCTCAAGTATGGCTGCAGGGACTTTTAAAATAAGTCTGAGGAGTTCTTAACATCACTTCATTCATTTGAATTTTCAGGACTAGCTTTAATTAATAGTTTCTAACAGAAAATGTTTTGATATCAAATTTACAGACTTTTCTTTTACATATTGAATTGATTTTCTCTCTGTCATCAAAGACTAAGGCCTTGCTGATACCCATAATTTGTACTACTTTTACGATCCAAGTAGCTAATTTCTGTAGAGTAGAAGGCATCTTTGTACTCATATTACAGTGTCCCTGCTATCACACTCTTATTCAAAATAATTATACTGGACCAAAATCTCTGAGTAGACCAGAGTAGGCTTAAGTAGGCTTAATAAACTAGAGTAATTATTAAATTCAGTACTTTTGTTTTTCTTCCCCCCAGTCTAAGCCAGTTTATCAGTTTATAACTGACCTCCGTCCATCGGATGATTTTTCAAAATGAAGTCTTACTCATGCTGATTATTGTTCAACTAACAGCTGTAAGGTTATTCTGATACACCTCCCTTTGCATGGCTACTACTTTGAAGATCAGACCTCTTCACCTGGGGCTAGAAGATCTAAGAACTTCCTGCTGTTCCAGCTGTAATTTGGAGCTCAGGCAGCAGCAGGCATAAAGCCAGAGCCCTGCTTGCAGCACGCTTTTTACGCTAACCCAAATAGATTGAGTTGGCTCTGCTGATCCTATCTTTTGTACTGCTAATCTCTGATTCTGTTAAATAGCTGTTCCTCATCTTCTCCTGTGTAGCCTTACATTAAACTGGAACTCACACCTCCCATCATGCACCCGCGAGTGCACCCACACAAACATGCTCACCAGCACACAATCCTGTTCTTGCGTCTAGGGAGAAAGCTGTGTCAGTCAGACTGGCATAATCAGTAACCACCATACAAATCACTTTTAATGTAATTCATGATGGCAGTTTCTGTTTGCCAGGAATATGTGTTTTAATTATAGGTACATTCACTATTTCTGTCAGCAGTAAGACATATGCCTGGTGACCAACAGTGAACTGCATCAGTTTGGTTGAAATGTAAAGACAACATCTCCAGCTGTTGTATAATAGCACTTTTTCAGCTTTTTTCCCTAATAGTTGTCAGTTTAGCAGGTACAAAGATTTAACAAAAGTGTTTTTTGACAGTTCAGCTGAGTTTGAAAGCATCAAGCATCAGCACTTAGATAATGACATTGGGAATGTTTTTATTGCACTAGATGCCAATTAAATTACTGATTTCATAATTATAAATCAGCATATTACAGTAAATAATTAATGTTTTCATACTCAAGCTGAATTGCTGTACATAAGCATAAGTCTTTCCTCTGTTGATTTGCTAATTCAGGAACTAGAAAACACTGCACACCATTTTAATTTTTTATATCTTTAAGGACTTCAACAGTTTATACCCACAGCAATAGCAACCCATGCTGTTTGATCTTACTAACTAAGCCAGGTTGGGCTGGGTGAATATTTGGATAGGACACAATGACCTCCAGTGAAAACTGTTAATGTAAGGTTAAGGTTGCAGTTTTAAATACTCCCAAGTAAGGAAATGCAAAAGTCTCATTGTAACCTCAACTTGCCATATTAGACATAAAGGGCCCATATAACAATGACAAGTGTCAGGAAAACCAATGTAACTGGAATGTGCTGGGTTGGGAACAAAGGGTCACTCTCCTCTGTGATGTGGCTGTTCCCAGCTGCAGTGCCATAGTCAGTCAACATAAGGCTGTTCTAAAATATGCCAGAGTTGGTGTAGAACTGGCACCAGGATACGGTTCCTGCATAAGCCCTTTTGGTGTCCCCTGACCCACTCAGCATATTGAGCACATTTGAAGACTGAGCCCACAAAGTATTTTTTGGTGGCCAGTTATACTGCTAAATATATGCAGAACCTTAATATACAACAGAGGGCAAATTCAGCCATGAGATTTGCATACCGAGCTCCAGTTTACTTCAGTGGGAATTCACAGATGTAGCTGAGGGCAGAATTGGATCCAATATACAAATCCATACTTTCTATTTCTTGGGTCTCAGCGTGGAGGGTCCAAATAGCCATAATGTAATTTTACTGATATCTGGTCAAACTGAATCAAAGCAAACACTTTTTTTATTTATTTCAAATCACAGTTCTGTTCTGCTGATCCTGCCCATGTATTGGAGCAAAAGACATCCAAAAAACTTCTCACAGTAAGTTTTTCTTCATCATCTACAGCTCCCAGGGCAGTGACCTTGCACCTTTCCTTGCTACTTCACTCCCTGCCTCCCCTCTCAGATCCTCTGCTCCTTTTTTTAAAGGTACAGTGCTAATATTATCACTCTAGGACACCTGCATTGTGAACAAATGTAAGATTTCTTTGTGTTTAAAATTATGATCCAAATTCTTTGCTGCTGTAAACCGGCACTGCTCCATCGACTTCTTTTTATACCAGCAGAGAATATGGCTCTGAACACTAAAAACATTAACTTAAAAAAAAAAACATTTATAGGCAAGCAAGGGAGCATACCACAAATGTAACAGTGGAAAGTGGGATCTAATGAATCAAATTCTCCTCTTTTTATACCAGTCAGCGCAAATCTGAAGAAACGCCATCAACATCAAAGGAATTATTCCAGGTTTACACTGGTGTAAATGAGAGCAAAATTTGGCTCAGTATGTTTAAAACTATACTTCCTCATGGCAAAAGGCCATGAGTTTAAAGAGGCAAAGAGTGAAATTACATCTGGTCAGAACATTTTCATTAACAATGTTTTTGATGACTAAAACAGGGGAAACATCTTGATTATTTTTTGTGAAAAATCTTTCTGTGTTTTTCTGACTAGTAATGGAGAGTGAGTTCTGATGCCTCAAGTTCTGAGTGAACAGAGAGGACTGGGTGAACAGAGAGTCCATACTGCTCTTCTCAATTGTGTGTATTACACCATAGTTTTGTTTTTCAAAATAATACAGCTTTAAATATACTTTTTGGACACTTCCACTTTTTCTACATGCCTTTAATAAATGGTTCTGCAGCCAAGCAGTTTTAATTTTTAAAATCAGACCCATTTTTGGTTAGTGAAGCAAAAGCAGCATGGAAAACTATGAATTCTCTCTGTATAAATATGTACATACAACCCGATGTTAATCAGTTCAGTGTTCTGGAATTAGCTGACTTGTTTACCTTAGTGTGTAGCCAATTAGCAAGAATACAGGGATTCCATCATTTGACAGCTGGAAAGAGATCTCTAACTCTGCAGCATAAGGGCTTCCATGTTATACAAAATTGTGAGCTGATGGTATTAATAAGAATTAATATTTCTTTTTACAATTTTCATCAGTAATCTGTCTATTTTTAATAAGCAAAATTTATTGATGGAACCTTGAAAAGAACGGAGTTCCCAAATTAACATTTATTTAAGCCTCCAAAACCAGGTTGCTCTTTGACATTTCACTTCTGTAAGGATGAGCTGAAATGATTCCAAATAACTTGGAGGGTGTTTGGAGGCCTGTGCTTAGGAGGAAAAAATGGGGTGGAGGGAATGTTAAGGCATTTTAACTTCCACCAATTTCTTTTAAAAAAAAATCCTTTAAAATGGATCACATGGCTTGTTCAAATGGCAAAATCTAAATTTTAGAGAGAAATACCAAGATTTTTAGTCTCCGATTTTTTTTCTTAATATAATTGAATTTGAGGCTCAAAGTGGATTTTTTAAAAAAAAATTAGCAATAAATATTTTATGATGGTTGTCCATTTTTATTTTGTAACAGCAATATATGTGCATTTGTACTGTCCATTGACATAGCTGGTGTTGCAGAGGAACGCAATTTGCTTCTCTTAAGACTTAAAATAATCACAGTTGTTTATGTTTTTTTACTTTTTTTTTTAATTTCTCACAAATGTATTTGTACTTGAAAACTTGAATAAACAAAGCAAAACAAAATCACCAAATGGGTTCAGAAAGTTAAGCCCCGCAAGAGTAAGCAACACTGAAGTGATATTACTTATTTAAGGTCTTTAACATTATTCTGTCTTTAAGAATGGTAGCACTTATCACTCTTGAAGTCACTAGCATGATTCAGTAACAGCAGCCAATCAGAACATAAGATGGATGTTACAATTGAAATAAGTAACAGCTCTGTTAGAATTACACACCAACATTTCAGATTAGTATTGATCTATTTTTGCATTACTTACAGTTGCCTTTGAGTCTGTGTTCATAGTTATAATGGAGCTAGCTACATTAGGATTCAAGCTAAATATTGTATTAGGGCTCCCCCAGGGAGAAAAAGCTTTTTGAGGAGAGCAATAATGACAAGCACATAGCTAAGGAGCGCTAAACACTGCCGCATCACCTCACATGTTGTCTGCCATTTGGACTAATGCATAACTGAGTAAACTAATAGTTAAGTGTTGATAAAATACAAGTGTAAGTCATATATTGCAGTTGATAGAATAAAATAAACATCAGGTATGTAAAAGTTTTAATAATTGATTAATGTGTGTTTGAGGAATAATAGAATTTGCTGCAAAGTTTCTCTGGAAGAAGAAGAAAGTGTAGCAGGAGAGAATGTACTTGCATATTTCACTAGCTAAATAAGCTAACACCAGTGGAGATCTGTTGAAGGGCAGCGTAAAAATCCTGCTGTTATCATCAAGGATCATACTCAATATCACAGAAGTTGTCATATGCTGCCTGAGGGAGAAGCTAAGAAAAGGGGAATCTGGAATAAATGTATCTGTCAAGGAAGAAGAGCTATCAGTGAGCTGGAAGATTTTGAAATTGGTACATCCCTTGTTTGTGGTCTGGCAGATTGAATGCCAGTTCAGTCCTGTGAACAGAACTGCTAAATGTCAGCATATGCACTGAGGGAGCTACAAAAAAGAGAGATACAGCATAAAAATAATATACTCTGCTGTAGGTAAAAGAGAAAAATGTACTGTGGAATGACTCGGTGCTTGGATGCAGCTGACCTTCACACAGTGCAGGTCAGAGCTGCGTGTACAAGGGAGGCTTACAGCATAGCTTTGCAGTCCCCTGATCCTGGTGCAGACTGTACAGGGCTATTCCCCCTGCAGCAAAATGCAGTCCAAGGTCAGAGGCGTGGCACAGGCATCCCAGGTATGTCCCCCTTCTAGCCACGCTGTGTTTTTTTCCTGCTATGCCAGTAGCAAGGAGGGGGAGTAGCGTAAGAGCTCTTATACTGGTTCTGTACCACGAGAAGACGTTCCTTACATGGGAATAATATTCTCTAGGCCGGTTACGTTGGGTTTAGGGACAGGTTCTGCTGGTGATACAGTGCAACACGGCCAGAGTGTAGCAGAGAATCTGGCCTACTGCGTTGATATATTGGAAAAAACTCAAATTCACTGGGTAGATCTATGAGACTAATTAGCATGGGTTAATTAAAATTCTTTAATGACAGATCATTAGTGAAGAATTAAGTGAGATACAAAATACAGTGAAATTATTAGCAGTACACTTTATGGCAGCAGCATCATAATGCCAGTGAAAGTTATCTGAAACAAATAGAACCTTGTTTTATTACAGAGATATTAATATGATGGGGGGTGGGGAGGGAAGAAAGAGCAAAACATATGTTTCAAGATGTTCTTCATTTTGATCCAAAGTAGAGCACCCTGAATGCATATGGAATCTATGTATGTGTCAAACTGGGGGTTCTAGTCAATATGTGGGCATTCATGTTGGCACTTAGATGTCTAAACATAGAGCTGGGCATCCACATGAGGGATTCTGATATTTTATTACATTACCAACCTTTGAAATTTGTGTTTCTTGTGTCATTTTGTTTTCTCTTCATGCCCATTTTTAAGTACTCGTTTTTTCTGCCGTTGAGTATTTAAGATTTCTGCAATATCAAGCTCACGCACATCATGAGATCTGCTGGTCATAGCATAGACTTGTGAGAAGTCAAGTGTCCCTCTTTACCGCTTTCAAGCAACATAGACAATGACTCAACCGAGTGAAAAAAATCAATATTTCAAGCCTGGAAAATTGTGACAAACAATCTGAATTCTAACAGAAACCCAGGAAAGCATTTTTAGCATTACAGAAGCCTCAGTAGGTGTTGAGACAGCCTCAAAACATTTTCAGGACACAACATATAACAGGGTTGCTGAAGTTCTCAGCTTCATTAAGAGGAAACATCAGGACTGGTTTGGTGAGAATGATCCTGGAATATGTCAGCAGTTGGACTCACTTCATGCTATCCATCGAGCCTACATAGTGAACAAGGATTCAGCAGCTAGGAAGGCTTCATATCATCAGGCAAAACAGATGGATCAGACCAGACTTCCGCAAATGAAAAACCAGTGGTGGGAAAAGAAAGTGGCAGATTACTACTGACAGCAGACTGCAAAGAAACCAAAAGCTTTTTTGCTGGTCTCCATGCTGTGTATAGGATAATCCCTGTATGCGTACTGGATAGCAATTGACTCTTAATTGACAAAAAAAGAAATATTTGACTGATGGAGGGAACATTTTAGTTTGCTTCTTAATCACTCTTACATTTCTGAGAAATCAATTAATGTTCTTTCACAGCAGCCATTAAAAAGAAAACTTGCACTAGCCCCCCCTTCTTACGTGAAACCATAACAGCAATCAGGTAGATATAACAAGGGAAAGCACCTGAAACAGATGGCATTGCAGCGGAGATCTATAGGAAGGGTGGCTACCACACCACAAGGCACCTCACCTGACTCATCTCCATTATCTGAGAGCAAGAGTCAGTGCCACAGGATTTCAAGGATGCCAACATTGTTCACCTCTATAAATGTATGGGTGATAAAGCAAACTGTAATAATCACCACAGCATTTCCCCACTCTCTGTTGCTGGGAAAATTCTTGCATGGGTCATATTGAATAGGTATTAAGTCTGTCTTATGGAAACTGTCCTCCCTGAGTCTCAATGTGAAATTCAATCTAGACAGGACTCTATAGACATGATCTTTGTAGCACATCAGCTACAAGCTCCAGGAAAAGTGCTGGGACTAAAAGCATGGCCTCTATATGATATTTGTTGACTTGGCTAAGGTTTTTGTGAAGGATCCTGGAGACTTTGGATGCCCTGCAAAGTTTATTTCTGTCATTTGCTCTTTCCATGATGGGATGATAGACAGTGCAATGGAAAATTGTGGGATATTGGACCCCCTCTGGACACCTGTGGAATCAAACAAGATTATGTACTGGCTCCCATGCTCTTTTCCATCATTTTTTTTCATCTATGCTTATGGATGCATTTCATGACATTGACAGAGTAGTATTTATCCAATTCCTCACTGAAAGGAAGTTGATCAATCTGCAACGCTTCCATGCTCGCACAAAAGTGGCAGATTTACTCATTAAGAAACTTTTGCTGATGACTGTGCACTGGTTACTCACTTGATTGATGACATTCAATTTATAACTGATCACTTTGCTCATGTCATCAATTGTTTTGGTTTCATAGTCAGCCTAAAAAACCGGAAGTACTGAAACTGAACTACTGTTCCAACCTGTGCCAGTACATGCTCATGTCTAACCAAATATTAAGATCAACAATGCTCTTCTCAAGTCCATGGAGAAGTTTTGCTACCTAGGGAGTATGCTTTCACAGAATACCAAAATTGGTTATGAGATTACTCATCACACAGCCAAGGCCAGTTCTGTCTTTGGAATGCTGTCGCAACACCTATGGAATGATAGGGGTTGTCAAAATAAGAACTAAGCTAAATGTCTGTCAGGCAGTCATGCTTACAAAGTTTCTATAAGGTTGTGAGACATGCACAACATATCACTGCCTCATTAGGCAACTTTATCAGTTCCATAGGCACTGTCTTTGGTCTATTTGAAGGATCAGCACTGGGACAGGATTCTCAATATTGTAATCCTTAATCGTTGTTGGATGTCTGACATTCAAAGCATGCTCAAAAAAGCTCAGCTGTGTTGGTCTGGGCATCTTGTTTGTATGATAAACTCAAAAATACCTAATGCCATCTTTTATGATCAGTGAAAGCAAGACACCCGTTCTCCTGTTGGCCAGTACAAACAATATAAAAACACACTGAAGTGAAACTTGAATGCATGTCAGGTTGACCCCAGAAACTGGGGATCAACAGCCGATGACAAAGCAAGTTGGTGTCATTTTTATCATGTTGCCGTTAACCCCTTTGAAGCAAAGCTACACCTTATGTGAACAGTGTAAACAGCATAAAGCAAGGATACAATAGCCTGTAATGGTCATGGGCAATCTTGTCTGTTTCAAATGTAACTGACTGTGTATTGGTCTGACTTCACAAATATGTGTTCACCTATGGTTAGGGCCCTACCAAATTCACGGGCCGTGAAACCTGGTCTTTTGTTTACTTTTACCCCATACGATATAGATTTAATAGGGGAGAGCAGCATATCTCAAACTGGGGGGCCCAACCAAAAACGAGGTTGTGTGCGGGGGTGGTCGCAGGGCTATTGTAAGGAGTCTTGGTATTGCCACCTTTACTTCTGCGCTGCCTTCAGAGCAGGGCGGCTGGAGAACTGCAGATGCTGGCCGGCCACCCAGCTCTGAAGGCAGCGCCGCAACCAACAGCAGCACAGAAGTAAAGGTGGCGATACCATGACACCCTTATTTCTGCCCTGCTGCTGGCAGTGGTGCTGCCGTTAGAGCTGGGCTCCCAGCCAGCAGCCACAGAGCTTCCTGCAGCCGGGGAAGGTTCCTGGAGGTGGGTCTGATCCTCTTGCCCTGCAGAAGCTGTTCCTGGGGCTGGAAGTCCTGTCCCTCACTGGCCTGGCCAGGACCAGCAGCTGGAGCCTGGCATATGGGTGGGGGCCTTAGGCTGGCTCTGTGTGTGTGTGTGGGGGGGGTGGTATCACAGAACCACCCCCCAACCATGGCGCCCTGGGCAGTTACCCACCTGTAAGGCCATCTCTCCCTCCCCCCAAAAGTGAGGCCCCTCCCATACCAGGCCACCCTCACTTCTATGCTGCCACTGGCGGCGGTGCTGCCGTCAGAGCTGGGTGCCCGGTCAGCAACTGCTGCTCTCCAGCTGCCCAGCTTTAAAGACAGCACCACGGCCAGCACAGCACACAAGTAAGGGTGACAATGCCGCAACCCCCCGCTACAATATCCTTGAGACTTCCCCATGACGCCCTTTTGAGTTGGGACCCCCACAGTTATAACACCATGAAATTTCAGGTTTAAATATCTGAAACCATGAAATTTATCATTTTAAAAATCCTATGACCATGAAATTGACCAAAATCAACCATGAATTTTGGTAGGGCCCTACCTATGGTATTTGCTGAATCCTTGTACATCAACATCGATGTGAGACTCAATCATTACTCCAGCTAAAAACACTTCTAAATGAAACACATAGACAATGAAAGTTAAAACTATGGTATTTGAGTGTCCTAAATGGCAATTTAATGTATTTACCTTTATGCACCTTTGCCTTCATGGAAACTTCACTGGAATTTAAAAGATTGGGCCCAGTCTGGTAGGGTCAGATACTGTGGCGAAGAGCAGCAGTTTAAAACCTTCAGATAGGAGCGTGTGGATGATGGTTGTGAAGTCCCAGTACTGGTCCCATAGAAGCCAACAGTAAAACTCCTATTGAATTAAATGGAACAACACTGGGCTTTCCAAACGAGTAGGGCTGAGCCAATGGTACAACTGCTGATCATGGTGCCTTGTTACAATCCAAAAAGGTAAAGCAAACTGAGGGGAGCAGGTGCTTGAGTCTGGTGCTCAGCAAGAATACTCTGACTAGTACGTGTGAACTCATGAACCGTTGGACTCTCTCCCTCATAGCCAGCTTCTTTCTTATTAGAAAACTTACAAATATAACTGTCATCAACTGACCCTCATTGCTGCTATCAGTTTATTCTAAGACCCCTGTAGTCCTTCACCTTCCATTGGCAGAGCAAACAAAATCCTGGGGGACATTGTATGGGAGGGCATGAGATGGGGAAGTACTACCTCTGCAGCATCATTTCACCCTTTCCTTGACCCCCCAGAAAGTCCTACATAGGATTAAAGTTATTGAAAGGTGGGGGCCAAAGCTAGGAGGGGACCAGGACCAGGTAACATGCTCTCACAGGAGCCAGTTAATACTGACACAGTCAACCTTAATTAGGCTTGGATGGATTACATTTTTATGGGTAAATGTCAATTTCACTGTACACACAAACTGAGGAAAAAATATTTCCATCAACAATACTAAACATTTACGGATGGGCTAAGTAAGGAAAATGCTGCTTGAGAACTTATTAGAGTTTGTGTTTTAATGGCTATAAAGCTTCCACTTTTTGAATCTCGGTGTTTACTGTCATTGAATAATTATTGTCTGACCCCCACACCATAATTTCCCACAATTTTGAACATTTGAGTAGAAAACAATGCTTGAAAATGAACACTGATATTATCTGTTGAAATTATAAAAAATAAACTTTGAATGCTGCCAAGCCTAACCTTAATTTATCCACTTCTCTGCTGTGCTGTGGAAACTTGCTTGAGGCTGGGGTATCCCTAAAAATGCAGCTCTTAAAGGAAAGCCGCATTGCCAGGAAACCAGAAAGGGCTAAGACACATGGAAACATGGGAGCCCACCAGATCTAGGAGAACTACTGGTCTAGGGGGCTGAACTCCCTACTTTCTTATGTGGGCAAACCAACCACCAATGTAAGTACAAAGAGGAAACTCCATGAGATGAAAATTCTCTTGGGAATAGCCCCTATAGTCGATAAGCACTCTGAAGCGAACCATGACTCCTGTTTGGCAGGAATAGCTGAAAATCTTTAAAATGGCCACCATAACACTTGCATTATCTGGTTTGGAATTAAAGCACTGATGCCATTACTACCCTCTGTCTTTATTGGTCACACTCACTTTTCTCAGTGCTCAGCTCCTTGAAGGAATGGAGGTTTGCTTACATTGCTGAGCACTGTACATGTTTTTTCTGCACTGTGCAGAATCCTCTCTGAGCAGATGATGAGCAGTCACTGCATTAGCATTGTTAGCACTCTGAGTCTGCATTTCTTTCAACAGCACTCAGACACTTGTGGGGTTGAACCTGTAGTCTTGCTTTTAGAATAGAATATCAGGGTTGGAAGGGACCTCAGGAGGTCATCTAGTCCAACCCCCTGCTCAAAGCAGGACCAAGCCCCAATATTTTGGCGCAGATCCTTAAATGGCCCCTCAAGGATTGAACTGACAACCCTGGGTTTAGCTGGCCAATGATCAAACCACTGAGTTATCCCTCCCCCCCTTTTCATGCAGATCTCCCCATTTAATCCCAAAGTCAGCACTGTATGTCAGAGGAATATTGCTCACATGTTCAGATTATAGAAATGAGTAACTTCACGGTTACTTGGAGAAAAAAGATGATCCACAAATATATTTATTTAATTTTATCCAACTTCTAACATGCACTTACACACATGCACAGACACACACACAATGGTAAGTGATATGCTCTGATGGAATGAACAGAGAAGTATATGAACTGTTGTGTACTTTCAGTTAAGTACGTCCTCTGCTAGCTTTTCATGCTATATTTATTGTTTTCTAAACATGTATTAACCGTTAAAATATAATCCATAGAAGGGCTACCCCACAGGCCTTATCCTGGAGTTCTCATGAAAAGCAAAATTCTCGTGGAGGTCTGTTTTGTTTTGTTTTGAATTTTGTCTGGGTAGCTCTCAAAGCTCTCAGGTTTGAGAAATCTAAATATGTCAAGGAGGTCATACTGCTTAGATTATTAACTGTCACCAAAGATTTTTCAGGTTTCTTTATATAAGATACTAAGCTGTCAATTCCATAGAAATGCTTTGAGGATTGCATTTGGAAATGCTTAGAGGTCAGACTAGATGATCATAAAGGTCCCTTCTGGCATGAAAAATCTATGCATTCCTTTATATGCATTATTGATAGACAAACAAAGGAAAGGAAAGATAGAAGAAGCTGTCTACTACCTACTACTATTAAGTCTACTTATTAAAGGGTTGCTGTGTACAACTAGACCATACTGTTAAAAAAAATCAAATAAATGAATAGATACATAAATAAATAAAACTTGGGTTATGCTATTTATTTATTTATGAGAAAAGTTGCTTCTGGTTTGTTTGGAGGGGGGAAAACAAAAGATTTGATCATAGAAGATATGAATTATTTTATTACTCAGTTTTTGTCCTGCATACAAAAGTGTAAGTGGGCAAAGACCGAGCCTGTAAAATCAGCACATTGCACCAGCAGCTGTGTTCTGAACTAAGCGTTTTCCTCTGGGGAAAGTATCCTATATCTTTGGGCACAGAATGTAATTTTGAATGCACCTACTCTATCCGCGCTTCATCCCCTCATCCCCCCAGCCCTGCCTCGTGTTTGAGCCCCCATGTAGCTTTGCCTCCCACCATGCAGCTGGGTGTCCAACCCCCGCCCAGCTTCCTCAATCCTGTTTTCTTTTGTGTTGTAGAACTAGCCTTAAGACCTCAGACACAGCAGAGGTGAATTCCTGGTCTTATGGAATTCTGTGGCAATATTTCATTGACTAGAACCAGGATTTCACCCAGAATTTGCCCTTATTGGTAATATGGATGAAATGGTTTCTAGTTTAGGCCAGCTTAAGTGTCTGATAGAGCAGATGAATGTGGTAACAGCATGCACCATGGGCATTAGCTGATATCTCACTACCAGTCGCATTTCACAACTCTAAGTCTAATATGATGAATTCCCAGATCGTAAACTCTTCCAGATAAGAGGTCAGTTTTCTTCATGATGCAAGGAGCTGTGCAAATTAGAATACTGTTTCTTCACTGCTTATCTACCTTCTACAAATATGGATGCTTGTCCAGAGAATACATAATAGAAGGAGATAAAAGTGTGAATGTTATTATAGAAGTATCACAAGAAAAGGAGAGAGTGTAAATCAGTAAATGTTTATCTATCCACCCAATCAGGCCGGCAAACAGCTTTGAAGAAAGTTTTAACTTTTCTAGCCTTAACTGTCCCAGAAAGATTCATCACAGCGTTAAAAACTTTGTCCTCTGGAGGAGGTTAGGTATAAAAGGACACTGAAAAAGTTGTAGAGATGAGGTCTTTTCTCTTTTGAGTAATATAATTTTGATATTAAAAACCAAACAAAATACAAAACTAACCCCCCCCCCCCCCCCAAAACTGTTTAAGGAAGTGAAACAGCTTTCCTTAAAAGCTATGAATCACCAGAAAAACCTATCGTATTGCTTTTTACGAGTGCTTTGGAGATGATTCATAGCTCTGACTATTCAGTCCATTGATATCAAAACCATTCTGGTGCAAATGCTTCTGTGCTCCTTGACAATGTGTGAAGACCCTGTTATCCGACTTTGAGGATGCTGCGCTTTGTGAGCTTTGAACATTCCTAACTCCAGTCATTTGTGTCATCGATACATTTCATAAACCAATAAATGCTTCAAGATGAGCTTGTGGAGTTTCAGACACCATTAGTGTGGAAAATGACAATAGTTTAGTGGTTTTTAGCTTTAAAATAGTACTTTTGGCTAGCTATCACTGAAAACTACAATTACACTTCTGTGTTTACATTCTGGCTACTTTAGAAAATGGCTATAATTACATAGAAAAGAAAGTGAAAATTATATGGTGGCCTTATTATGTTTTAAAACTATAAAAATATTATAGTAACATTATATATCTGAATTAAACCCTTAAAGCAAATTGGGGATAAGACTACATTTCTGACCTTAATTCAGCCTACTGTGTTTCTGGGCGTTTGTGGAACATGTAAGATCAGCCACTTAAACTGTGTCAGGAATTAGGGCTTGCAGCTGAGTCTGGGACCAGGTAGCTCCATCTCCATAGTGAGCAACAGAGGACTTGCAGCTGAATCACCTGATTGAAAGACCCAACAGGCATGCTCTCAAGTCCAGAAGCAGCAGTAAACCAACAGCTGCTCAAAGCATTTGTCCTTGGGTGTGTTAGCTCCTGCACTCGTTTTTTGCTGCTTTGCTTCATTCCACTAGGTATGATCCCCACCACCTGATCTCTGACAAACCCTTCAGTATCTATGTACATAACATGTGGAGTTAATATAGGGACAGAACTGGAATGAAAATAGCAATAATTGGGATGTGAGATCCTTATATGAAAGGTTCTAAATAAATGCCCAAATCTAACATCTGGAATACTAACATTTGTCCTAATCCACATCCCTAGTACTACAAGATGAGGTCAGATGTGACCACCTGCTAGTGGATTCAAACAAACAGCACCTTTTCATCATTAAGAAAGGCACAAGCATAAGCAAATGGTGTATTTGTGTGTATTTATTTTGTACTTTTGAAGTGTTACATGTCCTGTATATAGGTTTCAGAGTAGCAGCCGTGTTAGTCTGTCTTCGCAAAAAGAAAAGGAGTACTTGTGGCACCTTAGAGACTAACAAATTTATTTGAGCATAAGCTTTCGTGAGCTACAGCTCACTTCATCAGATGTCCTGTATATACTAACCAGCTTTTGCACTTCTGGCAAGTTGTCAATGTGCCCTTTGCTGTTATAAAGTTCAGGCACCTGTGATACTGAGACAAAGAACCTTAATTAAATGGTGACTCAGTGGATTTAACTGCAGGGCTTGATGCTGGTAAAAACTGTTTGGGGCCTTCAAATTAGCTAAGAAGCAGAAGTAAGTCTAAGTGTGTAGTGAAATGTCTTGTGAATACCGCGGATCACACTTAATCCTGTGATTTATAGGAATGCTAATTTCCCACCCTTTTTTACCCTGTGTCCTTGAGAATAAAGGAAAAAGCGCACAAAAGGATGGAGACTTTGTTCTGCTGAGTCTGGGAGACTATGCCTGGTACTTAAACTTATTGCTACAACCTGGTGAACTCTGCTGTATACCCTGCAAGGGCTTCTGGATTCAGGATAATCATTAATCGTGTAATTTTAAGTAACTTTTTTTGGCATCATGTAAACAATGAGCCATTTGTTTGTGAAACAGAATTTTTAAAAAATTCTAGTGAAGAAGAAAATTACACCCCCAAAAAGTTCTCTTTATGGAAATCTTGTCTTAAACCTGTTTCTCATCACCAGCTTGATTTCCCCCTTAAATAGAGAGTTCAAAATTTTACAGGGCAGAAAAAAAAACACAGAAAAGCCTCTTTCCTAATGTTAAACTAATCTTTTAAACATAAAGCCCAGAGGATAATGATATGAATACTACTTCAGAAACTGGGACACCAGCCACTCAGTTTAAAAAAATGTATATGCCATGCCTCTAATCTTCTATCAGAAGCATATTCGTAGGTTTGAAAGAAGCAAAATACCCGTGCTAGAGCAGCAATTTATGTTATAAATTGTGTTAGTTGTACCCATCTCCTTGCTACATAAAACATTTTCTCCTAAAAGCAACCTTTATTCTCTGGTAAATCTGGGCATTAATGTGAAAGTTCTTCTTCTTCGAGCCAGGGGCCAGTTTATTCCCATCCACAGGGCTTTCTATGAGAGGGAGTAGAATCCATTGATAGCTCTTCTGGTTGTACCCTGGCAGAGTCAAAAGAGCACCTATCCTCTTTCCCTAGACCTTTTTGTCCAGCAGGAAATCAGCCAGAGCAGCTTCCCCACAGCTCTCCCCGATCTCAGGGACTCTGACTGTTCTTTTCCCTAGTGTGGGATGCACAAGGGAAGACGCCCTATGCCCTCCTTCCTGCCTGTGCACAGTCTGGACCAATGCTTGTATTCTGAGTTAATTTAAAGACAAATTTGATTTCTCTGGCACCACATATAAATGAACAGAAAAGAGAATAAATAGCTTTGGCAATCAAATATTCAATTATTTTGTGTCCTCATGCCATATTCTGGATCTGCAGCTGGTGTAAATCAACATCTTTCTATTGACTCCAGCTGAGGATCTGTCCCTAGCTTCACTGCTGATATTTGCATTCATAAGTCTTAGTCACTGAATATATTAATAGCATACTCTTTCTTGTACAGCTATTCTACAGTATGTTTTATTATGGTTGTTCTGTTTGGATTGCTTAATTAGCATTACTAAGCAAAAACTGATTTAAACACAGAGGGGAAACTGTTTCACTCACAACCACTTTGCACATTTTTAAGTAAATATATGTAATCACAGATTCATTGCTTTCAAAAATTAATTGAACGACCACATCCCTTCCATGTGAATTTTGGGATTTGAAAGGCTGTTTAGCACATTTTCATTTTAGTATATTTACAATAAAGGTTATTATTCTGGCTTTTAAGCAACGCTAGTTGGACAAGCTTGAAATTTTGACAAACGGAAAAAAAAATTCTCCTGAAAAGCTTGTCCTCTCTTTCATCAGCTCTGCTTTTAAGTTTATTTCCGTGGTGATCATTTATTGAGCCTGTAAGTCACTGTGTGGGTTTGCAGCAGGAGAGCAAAGTTGTTGTGCTGTGCTGCAAGCATGAGTGGACGCTGTGTCTGCACCAAGTAGAAATCATTCTCAAGCCCCTTGCACACCCTCTCCCTTAACTATTGAGAGAGCAGAGGGCAGAGTATGGGCATGTCTGTCAGGTGCTAAGTGTGATCTTCACCATGCAACTGAGAGTACTTGGCTAACTTTTTTGCAACTAGGCAGGAATATTTTGGCAGCTGATTACTTTTTAGCCATTTTCTTAGACATGCATGAGTCTCCACCTACACTTTGCAAGATGAAGCCAAATGTAGCCTTATATAAGATTTTTCTGGATTTTCCAACCACTGTCATAGACATAAGAATGGCCTTCCTGGGTCAGACCAGTGGTTCATTGAGCCCAGTATGTCAGATGTTTCAGAGGGAATGAACACAGTAGTTTATGGAGTTGTCCCCCCATTGTTCAGTCTCGATTTCTGTCAGAGGTTTAGAGATGCTCAGAGCATGGGGTTGCAACCTGACCATCTTGGTAATAGTCACTGATGGACCTAGCCTCCATGAACTTATTTAATTCTTTTTTAACCCAATTATATGTCTAGCCTTCACTACATTCCCTGCCAAGCACTTCCACAGATTAACTGTGCATTGTATGAAGAATTTCTTCCTTATGTCTGTTTCAAACTTACTACCTATTAATTTCACTGGGTGATCCCTGGTTCTTGTGTTATGTGAAGGGGTAAATAACAATTCTTTTTTTCCATACCATTTGTGATTTTATAGATCTCTATTATATCTCTCCTCAGTCGTCTCTTTTCCAAACTGAACAGTGCCAATCTTTTTAATGTCTCCTCATATGGAAGCTGTTCCATACCCCTAATCATTTTTCTTGCTGTGCTCTGTACTTTTCCCCAATTGTTATGTATCTTTTTTGAGATGTGGTGACCTGAACTGCACACAGTATTCAAGGTGTAGGCGTACCATAGATTTATATTGGGGCATTATGGTTGTTTCTGTCTTATCTATCCCTTTCCTAATGGTTTCTAACATTCTGTTAGCTTTTTTGACTGCCGCTGTACATTGAGCAGATGTTTTCAGAGAACTATCCACAATGACTCCCAGATCTCTGTCTTGAGTGGTAACAGCTAATTTAGACCCCATCATATTGTATGTCTAGTTGAGATTATATTTTCCAGTGTTCATTACTTTGCAATTATCAACGTTGAATTTCATCTGCCATTTTCTTGCTCAGTCACCCAGTTTTGTGAAATCCCTTTGTAACTCTGCGACAGTTAGCTTTGGACTTTATCTTGAGTAATTTAATATCATCTACAGACTTTGCCACCTCATAATTTACCCTTTTTTCCAGATCATTTATGAATATGTTGAACAGCACTGGTCCCAGTACGGATCCATAGGGGACCCTGCAATTTACTTCTCAGCACTGTGAAAACTGACTTTGTATTCTTACGCTTTGCTTCCTGTCTTTTACCTAGTTATTGATCTCTGAGAGGACCTTGCCTCTTATCCCATGACTGCTTACTTTGCTTAAGAGCCTTTGGTGTGGGACCTTCTCAAAGGCTTTCTGAAAGTCCAGGTACATCCACTGGATCACCCTTGTCCACATGTTTGTTGACCTCTCTCAAAGAATTTTTAGTAGACTGGTGAGGCATTGATACCACCAGTGTAGCTCTACCTGTTGCTAGCAAAGATGGGAACAGTCCTCTTTTGGGGGGAATGTTCCTCATCCAGTACTGAGACAAAAGTGGGACATGGTTTTGTCTGGTTTCAGACAGGGGATGCCATTTTGTAGAGTGTGCCACTCCACCCCTGCAACATTGCATGCGGTGTATGTGTAAGATCATGCTGGCATGGGCGCAGCAAGGTGCTCTTCAAAATGGTGCCCTCCATGTGTCATGACTTCATATGCACCATGTCATGCCAGTGTGGGTGGGGTCACAGCAATGGGAGCATGCCCATGCCATTCCTGGAAGTACTAGAATGCCTGCTATTCAGGGAACATGTGAGTGGCCACCCTAAATGT
This sequence comes from Chelonia mydas, assembly GCF_015237465.2. Classification (NCBI taxonomy): domain Eukaryota; kingdom Metazoa; phylum Chordata; order Testudines; family Cheloniidae; genus Chelonia; species Chelonia mydas. Next base: position 85,134,746 of record NC_057851.1, on the reverse strand, counting down.
CACTGACTCCTGTATTATGCCAGTGTGTACTGTGGGCTTTAGGATTTGGGTGATAGCCAGTGAGATGTTTTTCCAGGGCACCTGTTGGGACAGATTTACCCTAATCTGGCAATTCATATCTGATACAGAGGAGACGAGGATTAAGAGGGAATTGTAAGAGAATATGAGTGCTGTCTAGCTTACAGCCTGCTTTAGAAAGACTGTGCTGTTGCTGGTGCATTGTCACTCTCGTGATTTTATTGGGAGACTCATGACATTTGCTTTTTCTTAAAGCTGTGGAATGAAGTGATTACATTAAGTAATTCAGCTTTCATTTTAAAACAAAGTGAATTTCTAAACCTTAGAATCGCAGAGAATAGCTTGCCCTGAATGCACCACATGGGCTCGGAAACCAGAAGACAAATAAAAAGAACCCATAAAATCATGTTTGAACTCTTAATGCTGGCAATACTGATTTTTTTTTTTTTTGGTCTCACATCCTGGTCCTCAACAAACTTTTAATGTTTTATTCTGCAAGATCTCTTATGCGCAGAATTCCCATTTATTTCAATGGAAGTCCTGTATGTGAAGAGCCTCTGTAGGACTGGGCTCCAAGAGTATCAAGCCCACAATATGCTCCACAGTTTGGCATAATAATTGACATTTTTTGGCAGCTGAGATCCAGAGCTGTAGGAACAGACTTATGAGCAGAGTTCTTTGCCGGGGAGGTCTTGTACACAGTACACCAATGAAATATTCCTATCTGCTATTAATTCAGTGTACTTACAATCCAGCTCAGTTCTAGTCCGGCTTTTATACTGTGATGATTACTATGGTAGTTGAGCACATTCCAGTAGTGTATTAAATTAAATTACAAATCTGACATATATGAAAAATAATATGGTAATTGATTAGCACCAAATAGTTTACATTAACCCAGAAACTGCTCCAGGTAGTGCTGGCCTTGACTATTTCAAGGGAAGAATGCAAATAACATTTGTCATGGAGAAGGCAACTGTTTCTTCAGTCATCCATCTTCCTTCCTCAGTGAGGAGGCTTCTGTCACTTACCTACCTCCACATGACACTCTGACAGTTCTCATTCCTTTTACTGTCTTCCTATAAAAAAAACCAATTGCTTCCCTTTCAATTCCAGAATTCTGCAGGCTGACAGAATGCCACAGGTAGGAGATGTCAGTTGTGGACAGATTCTTTTCAAATCCCTTGTTGTGACTAGCACAGGTCAAAAAAAATGGGGGGTGCGGGGAGGAGGAGATCATGATAAAAATCCAAAACTTTAAAGATGTTTCCATTTTCCAGGATTTCAAACTGACTTTAAAAAAAAAATCTTCATTTTTCTTAGATCAGAACATTACCTACTTTTTTAAGAACTGAAAATTTCAGTTCCCATAATTTTGATGATTATTCCTCAATGTTTATTTTATCATTTTAAGAAGTCATAAAAATAAAAAATTGGAAGTTAAATAGTTTTTCATGAAAACTTTCCTCTAACAAAAAAGATATTTTTTCAATGGAAAAGGCTTTTTACTTGGGGGAAAAAACCTGACCAGTTCTAGTTTTGGCTCTAGTTCCTGATCAGAACTGTAAAAGTAATCACTGGGACTAATTCTGACATCTCACTGGTTTTAAAGTGATCTCATTCTACTGAACACAGTGGTTGTACACTGGAAAAGCTGAAAGCAGAATCAGGCCTACGCTGGATATAGGATGTTATATGAAAAATTCATTAGCAATGTCTCTTTAATGGGCTTAAGTAAAATATACTATTGGGGAGTAGCTTGTATAGTCGACTAAGCCTGATTCTAAACTCACGTATACCTGGGTAAATCGAGAGTAATTCTACTGAAGTCAGTGCAGTTACACCTATGTAAATCTGGTGAGAGATCAGAATAAGGCCCAGTATCTCCACAAAGCAATAGTGAAACATTTCAACAGGGATTGTCATGCCTTCATATCTCTGCAAGAAATCAATCAAAGCTGATATTTTAGATAGATGAGTACAAGAAATGGTGTCCAACTTTAATTAGCCAGTGCTGAGTTAATGAATGTAACATGTGACAGGAGAACACTATGAAACTTCAGCCTGGATGTCCGTGACTGGAATAGATACTTTGGCTCTGGAAAGGGACTAAGTTTTCAAAGTCTGCTGTTAGAGTAATTATGGTTGGGAGCATTTGGGCAGATATGAGATTACGACAAAAGCAAACTGGAGACAGAGACGATTGTGCTGACTCAAACACCACTGTTACACAGTACAAAGCAATACTTCTTTTGAAAGAAACAGGAAACAGCTATCAGAAGGGTAGTCATGTAGTCAGTGTCAGCAAAAACAACAAAGAGTCTTTGGGGCATTTTAGAGACTAACAGATTTATTTGGGCCTAAGCTTTCATGGGCTATAACCCACTTCATCAGATGCATGGAGTGGAAATATACAGCACATGAAAAGATTGGAGTTGCCTTACCAAGTGGGGGGTCAGTGCTAACAAGGTCAATTCAATCGTGGTGGATGTGGCCTATTGCCAACAGTTGACAAGAAGGTGTGATATCAACAGAGGGAAAATTATTTTTTGTAGTGACCCAGCCACTCTCAGTCTTTATTCAGGCCTAATTTGATGGTGTCAAGTTTGCAAATTAATTCCAGTTCTGCAGTTTCTCACTGACGTCTGTTTTTGAAGTTTTTTTGTTGAAGAATAGCCAAATACTCACCAGCAACTACACACCACACAACAGAAACACTAAGCCAAGAAACATTCCCTGCAACAAACCTCGTTGCCAACCCTGTCCGCATATCTATTCAACGGACACCATCATAGGACCTAACCACATCAACTACACCATCAGGGGCTTGTTCACCTGCACATATACCAATGTGATATATGCCATGTGCCACCAATGCCCCTCTTCCATGTACATTGGCCAAACTGGACACTTTCTTCGCAAAAGAATAAATGGACACAAATCAGACATCAAGAATTGTAACATTCAAAAACCAGTAGGAGAGCACTTAAATCTCCCTGGACACTCAATAACAGACTTAAAAGTCACCATTCTTCAACAAAAAAACTTCAAAAACAGAGACTTCAACGAAAAACTGCAGAACTGGAATTAATTTGCAAACTTGACACCATCAAATTAGGCCTGAATAAAGACTGGGAGTGGCTGGGTCACTACAAAAAATAATTTTCCCTCTGTTGATACTCACACCATCTTGTCAATTGTTGGGAATGGGCCACATCCACCACAATTGAATTGGCCTCATTAGCACTGACCCTCGACTTGGTAAGGCAATTCCCATCTTTTCATGTGCTGTATATTTATACCTGCTTACTATATTTTCCACTCCATGCATCTGATTAAGTGGGCTGTAGCCCACGAAGGCTTATGCCCAAATAAATTTGTTAGTCTCTAAGGTGCCCCAAGGACTCCTCGTTCTTTTTGAGGAAACAGCTAGTTAATTTTGTCAGAATGGGTGTAACTTATTTGCGATCTCAGTGGCAAGGAGTTTTTTAGAGACACAAGACGGGCTAGGCAATATCTTTTATTGGATCAACTTCTGCTGGCGAGGGGGAGAAAAACTTTGGAACTCTTCTTCTGTGTAAGCTCCAAAGCTTGTGTCTCTCACCAACAGATTCAATAAAAAGTATTACTTCACCCATCTTGTCTCTCTAATAACCTGGGAACAACATGGCTACATCAAACTACATACAGGAGGTTTTAGTTCATTTTGCAGTTCAGAAAATTTTGTTTAGAATTCTGAGGCCACTGAGTAGTTAGAGATAAACTAATTCCATCTGTTAATGTACTACGCAAACAGTACATAATTCACCCACAATGCTACCTCATGTACCTGGTAGTTCTTTGAAATTCCTGATATGCCAATGGAAAATATCAGTGCCAACAACAAGCATTACCATAGCACAAGGTTTTCTGTAGCAGTCAATAGGGGAGTAGTTAATACACAAGTGGTTGAGATCAAAAAGATAGAATTTTGCTTTAGAGTGAATAGAATTAAGTCTGACCCAGTGAGGTTCTAGATAGGATTAGGTTCTACTATCTGCTTGCATGAGAAATGTAGTTAAGTGTTTCTCAGTCAGCTACACTGACCAGATGCGAAGCTGCTGAAACGAAGGCTAAAAGAATAAAATAACCAGAGAAATTAGAGTTAGAAAAGGAGTATTTCATCTATTTGATATACTTACCAGTATTGGAGTTTTCCGTAAGGTAAATTTTTTAATGTTTCCTTCAGTCTACTCTTAAATATCCCAATTCCTGGGAGCTTCCAAAACTTCCATGAAAGAGATAGAAACAGGAGGTGAAGGCTAACATAAAGATGCCTCTGAGGTCTCAAACAGAAAAATAAAAAAGTTATTTCTTGTAGGCTTACCTATGGTGCTGAGGTTCAGGGTTTGGGCTTGCAGGAGACTGGATGCCCCTGGCATAGGGGCAAAGAGGCCCTCTTATACAAGTTCTGTAGCTCATCTTTTTAGCCTAGACTGTACCAGACATAAATCTGTAAGATTTTGTAAGATGGGTTGAATGGGTAACTGATATTTATCTTTATGCATCTCCAGAGGCAAAATGTGAACAGCCCATGCATACAACAGTAAATACAAATATTATCCTCTGTGCACAGCCTAGAAAGCATTTTGGAAGTATGACTATATGGGTGAAATCACTTGTTATGGATCCTACAGTAAGAACTACATTTTTTAATAGAGACATGTAAATTGCATTCTCAAAATACTTCGGGCCAGATTGTCAGTTGCAATCAAGCCTCAGCTAATGGGCAGTGTGGTGGTGTGTGTGGGTGAGTCACTGTCCCTTCTGATCTCCCCAGTGCTCCAGGGAGGGAGTAAACTGAAAAATTTCTATATTTGCTGCAGTGTAACGTCAACACATGGGCGTAACTTAGGCTGCCAGGCATGTTATGGGAGTGGAGTCAAGATTCCACTCACTCCCTGCCTGTCCTGCTGCTTCCTCCCTCCCCCTGCCTGCATGAGAAGAACACATAGCAGCCCTATGATATATGCTTCCCCCCACATGCAGGAGGCAGTGTTTTGTTTTAGTTTTTTTTTTTCATTTTCATTTTCCTTTCTCTGTTTCTTTACAAGAATGAGAAAATTAGGCTTCTTCTACTTATGCAATATTCAGGTTGCACACTTAAAACAAGGAAGTTAGGAAATGCAAAAGTAAAATTTTCTTCAGGAACTTTAATACAGTTATGTTGTACGTTCGTAGGGCCTGATTCTGAGATCCTTTCTTGCACTAAGCAGTACCCTACAGCATGAGCCATCCCATTGAAATGGGTGGGACTAACAGTGAAATAATCCAGGTACCATTCAGCATAACGAAGGATGACAAATCCAGCCCATAGTATTGTCTAGCCTAGTGTTGTTTTTTCTTAAATGTATACTTTAGTACAGTAGAACCTCACTAATTCACAAAAACAACGAGGAGTAGGTGGCACCTTAAAGACTAACAGATTTATTTGGGCATAAGCTTTTGTGGGTAAAAACCCACTTCTTCAGATGCATGGAGTGAAAATTACAGATACAGGCCACTGACTTGGAGACTTTCTGCAATCTGTAAGTGAACAAAAATAGGTAATGTTCATTTATTTGGACAACTATTATAGTTTCTATTTCTAATATTTTATAATGTGCTAGCACATATTCTATATTAAGATTTCATTCTCAGTAATATAGTAACTCACTGTGGGACTCTGCTTGTATTTCTTTTATGAGAACATGAGGAAGATTGCCCCATTTGTATGAATTATAAAGTATATAGATTAGCAAAGTGCATTTAGCAAACTTCTGCTGTATATTGCTGTAACTGGGCCTGATCTTCCATTTGACCCACTGAAATCAGTGGCAAAACTGACTTTAGTGGGACAAGATTGTATTTCTAAATATGTAAATACAGTTCAATCATCAGAGTCCTGCTTGCTTGAATTTTGGCTTGTTTGAAATTCACTTCAGCTCTTGAATCAGAATTTAATTTAGAAACCGAAATTAATTTATCCAACCTCTGAATAATGGAAGGTTTCACATGTTCCTGAGACATGTGGATAATCAGTGTATCTGTACATAATACATGGCATATACAGCATATGTGATGTGCTTAATGGGACACTATTACACTTACCATACAGTAAGTGTGATTCTTTGAGATTTGTTATCCACATAGATTCCACTCTTGGTGTACACGTGGCCCTATGTGCACAAGATCTTTCTTTGGCCAGCAGTGTCTAGGGCAAAGACATGGCCCCATAGATGTCCTTGCACCTCCCCATCCAAGGGCATAAAAGGTGAAGTGAGCCTTACCATCCCTCAATTCTTTTGCCTATACCAAATCCCAGAGGAGAATTCTGTTGTAGCAGAGAACAAGGGTGAGTTGTGGAATTCATGTGGACATCTTAAAGAATCACACTTCCTGTAGGGCTAGTAGCTATTCTTTCTTCTTCGAGTGATTGTCTATATGGACTCTAGTTTTGGAAATGAACATATAATGGTCTAAAGAAAAGGAGTACTTGTGGCACCTTAGAGACTAACAAATTTATTTGAGCATAAGCTTTCGTGAGCTACAGCTCACTTCGTCGGATGCATCCGATGAAGTGAGCTGTAGCTCACGAAAGCTTATGCTCAAATAAATTGGCTAGTCTCTAAGGTGCCACAAGTACTCCTTTTCTTTTTGCGAATACAGACTAACACGGCTGCTACTCTGAAACATATAATGGTCTGTTTCCTTGGAGATGGGTACTAGGAGTCCTACTTAAACAATGACAGCAGGACAGCCCGACCAAAATGGACATTCCATCTGGAAGCCTCTACCAGTGATTGTGTAACTGTGTAGCCTGAGCTCTATATGGCTGCCCTACAAATTTAAAAAATAAGGACATTCTTCAAACAGGCAGCAGAGGCTGCCTCTGCACTACTGCAATGAGCTCTAATGTGGCTAGTTGGTTCTAGCTTGGCTGGCTGGTAACGTGTCCTTATGGAGTTGGAGACCAGTTCTGATCATCTCTGAGGCTACTGCCTGAAGCTTAACCCTCTCTGCAAAGGTCATGAATAGCCCAGGTGTACTCTTGAATGGTTTTGTCCTGTCTGCTTTGTAAGTCAATGTAATAGAGATTTGTCTGTTTGAGAGCTGTCCTGAACTTCAGCAGAACAGCTTCTGTCACACCCAGGCTTCCTGTGCCCTGGGCTCAGGTAACTACTGCCACTACTAAGCTTTGCACTTGGAAATTTTATACCATGTCACCCTCACTCTGCTCCCTTATTCCAGTGACCCTGTCCCCAGGAGTGGGTGTTCCCTAGGAAAGCTAACTAGTAACAAAGTAACATTAATGCTAATACCATGTGGAGAGGCAGGTTCCATTTCACTGCTGTAAGAAAGAACTAAGGGATGGTTGGGGCTGCTGTACCTTTCATGTCCCTTGGTTGGGTTGTGTGTGAGGGCATCTAGGGCACAGGTGTGATTCCAAAGGACACTGCTGGCCAAAATCATGCACCTGGGGTGCAAGAGTGGAATCCATGTGGTTGGTCATTCAAAGAAAGACCTTATCTTTTGTATTTCTTGAATTTAAAAATAAATTAGGTATACAGCCGTCATGCTTCATTAACAGGGGGCTTATTTTTTTCATGTAATAGGTACTCATTTTAATTGCTACGATACATTGTTTATTTTTACTTACATGTATCAATATGCTTCTGCATACCTTTCAGATGCTGAATTGTGGCTTTTATTGGTGTAATATATTGACATGATAGTATGTCTCTAAATTTCATCTTGATGATAACTATCACAAATGGGAACAGAAATTCTATTCACTTTATCACTTATAAGAAGACTCTATTGTGGGCACAGTGCATCAGCACTTCTTTCAAAACTGAACAGCACACAACTAATTGGAAAGTCTACATATATGCATATTGGTAGTATGACATTAATATTGATTAGTTTCAATATATTTAGTAGGAAACTGGTCCATCTTGCAAATAGAGTCCTTGAAGTCATAGTGACCCACAGCACCATTATTCCCATATATGGAGGGGGGAAATGAGCCCTTTATTGTTGCCTTGGAAAGCTTTAAATTACTCATTCCATACTTCTTTTAATCTCCTTTGGGGTGGGGGACACAGTATACCCACTATTTCAGAACTGCATATTCAGTTTTCCTACACATCACATGAGATGTGAATACCCTTCATCCAGTGCTTTCCATTCCCTTCTCCCCTATGCCCACAGACCCATGATGAAAGAATAACAACACAACCCTTTGTATTCTTTGCTATGGATAGAACCTTGTCCTTTTTTGTCTCTCAACATATGCCTTGTATGTAATGAGATAAGACCCTCAGGGCCACATCCTAAGGTTTAGCACATCCAGTTCACTTATCATCCCCTTGTCTCACATATGTGTAGGGCCCTACCAAATTCATGGTCCATTTTGGTCAATTTCATGGTCATAGGATTTTTAAAATCATACATTTCATGGTTTTAGATATTTAAATCTGAAATTTCATGGTATTGTAACCGTGGGGGTCCCGACCCAAACGGGATTGTGGATGGGAGGTCACAAGGCTATTGTAGGGGGCTTGCAGTATTGCCACCCTTATTTCTGTGCTGCTGCCTTCAGAGCTGGGCAGCTGGAGGGCAGCTGCTGGCCGGGCACCCAGCTCTGAAGGCAGCACCACTGCCAGCAGTAGCGCAGAAGTAAAGGTGGCAATACCATACCATGTCAGCATGCCTTCTGCACAGCTGCTGGCAGTGACCCTGCCTTCAGAGGTGGGATCCCCAGCCAGCAGCTGCTGCTTTCTGGCAGCCCAACTCTGTGAAATCTGGTCTCCCGTAAATAGCCAGATTTCATGAGGGAGATCAGATGTCATGGTCTGTGATGAGTTTTTCACGGACGTGAATTTACGAGGGCCCTACATATATGCTAGTTCAAATACTGTTTTGGCTCTGATCCTGCGCTCTTTACCTGTAGTCTGTGTATAACTATTGTTGAAGTCAATGTGAATCAGGCCCTCATTATTTCTGAGGTAATCTTCATCAGTCTGAGATGAATTTACCTCTCTTCTTCTAGCCCATTTCCAGATGTGAACATGTGTATTAACTTCCATTAGTGTTCAATAACAAGTTTTCACAAAAGCAATAAGTCTCCACAAAGCAATAAATGAAAAGGGTTTTATTAGATGTTTACTCTGAAACATTTACAGTGTGGAAAAAATAGAGCTTTTGGGACATTATCAGTCTAATGCATGAGATTCAATTATTATATCCATATAATATATGGCCTTGTGTCCTTTTCATTGATTTACCTACATTTTTAAAATGCTCAATCTAAAACCATTTATCTGCTGAATTATTAATAAATAAATGTTTCTGATGAAAAAAGACATTCAATATTGTAAGCCATATATCAAATAAACAATCGCTTAACAGCCAGAAATAAACTATTATAGATCCATGTGTAAGTGATTTATGTAGCGTAGATAAAAGGATTTTAATAAACACTTTTCATTGCAAATAAAAGATAGAGAATAGCTCACCTCATGGTGTTCTCTTGTCCATTGCTTCATGGGTTCTAAACTGTATTTTTCCAGTATCAGATTCAGGGATTTTTGTGTTGCACCAACTGAGGACAGTTTACATAAATTGACTAGTCTGCTATTTTATGTTTGTAGTGGCACAAGCCAATGGCATTTCTTGGGTGCTTTTAGGTTCCTCTGACCAGAAGGATGAAAGTAACACTTGCAGACACACACTTCTTGATGTTCCTGAAGCAATGCCTTTCAATTTAACTTTTGTTCTGAACTCAGAACTTCTTCTTCCCTGACAAGTGCATTGTTTTGGCAGCTGACGTTGGCAAGGATGGGTTTTGAGGGCTTTGCTGTATTCCAGAGCACATGGGGCTTGATTTGCTTTGAAAGAAAGTGGCTGTGTTCATGCCCAGAGCTAGGAATGGTAATATAGGGATTGCAATTAGATACCATATTCATATTCACATCTGTGTTACAGTTCTTGGATATGGATGCCTGGCTAGGTTTATAAATATGCATGATTTATTGAGGAGAGAATGGAAAAAGACAAGTCAAACAACCCCCTGTATGTTTTATCAGCCTTTACTCTAGATAAGTGTCTGACATGGAAATCCCATTATAAATGCTGGGTTCTTTTCTAGGAGTTATAAAATGGCTGAAAAACACTCTTTCTTGCTAGTGTTCGGTGCAGAAGGCAATACATGCAGGCAGGGTCTGAAGGAGGCGCCTCCCTCCGCATGGTATTCAGAGTTATGAGCTCTCTCCTGGAGCTGGCTGCCTAAGCCAAACAAAAAAAAAAGTGGAGCTTCCCCTCCTCCCCCACTGTACCGTATAGCCCAGTGGTTAGAACACTCAACTGGGATGTATGAGACCTGGCTTCAGATCCCCAGCTCTGCCTGGTTTGGAGCAGGGACTTGTACACAAGCCTCCCAAATCCAAGGAGAGTGTCCTAGCTGCTGGGCTATGTGGTATTGGAGAGGGGCGGGGAACTCTCTCAATCTCTTCAGTTAGAGCTGTTCTGCTTTGTGTAAAGTACAGAAATATTACATGGAGCAAGGACTGAAACCCAGTTCATCTCTTTCCTACCCCCAAGGTGAGTGCTCTAACCACCAGGCAGTAGAGTAATTCTCACTCTCTCTGGCTCAGTCACTATTTAAGTATTTCGTACAATGTGCAACAGCCTCAACAGAAGACACTGAGAACAGCAAGCCCCCTAAATACCTTATACCCCAGTGGCTAGGGCATGCCCCTCACATGCGGGAGACTTGGGTTCAAGTTCTATTTCCCCATTAGGCAGAGGAGGGATTTGAACCTGAGCACCTCACATCCCAGGTGAGTATTTTAAATAGTGGCTTATTGTGTAAAAGAGGGCATCACCATCTCAGTGCAGGGCCTGATCCAGTAGACATGCTTTTAGGCGGCCTCTGAAAATGCCTGCTAGACTGGGCTCCACAGGTGAGAATCTGAGGGTGCCTAGTTTGTGAAGGGCGCCAGAGCTTAGGCATGAGTTAGGCACTAAGCAGCTTGACTTAATTGGCTTTTTGCTGCCCATGCTTAGCTTTTTAGGGCACTTTATTAGTTGGAAACTTAGGTGCCCAGAGAATGTAGGCACATACAGGGTTCGCCGGCAACTGAGCGGACTTTTTGAGGAGCTAAAGTTTGGACTTTTAGGCACCTGAAGTAGTAGCTAGGTGCTTAAATCGCTTTTGTGGATCTTAGCCTTCTGTAGTTTAAATAGAACATCTGAGATTTTTTAAAAGTGTGCATGAGGTTGCTCTAAGTAGTAACCCTGTGATGGAGTGGGCTCTGTTGTAAAGTATTTGTTCTCAGATTTGAACAGTAATCTTTCTTTTCAGAATTTTGCAAATGGCTTTTCTCTGTTTTACAGAGTCAACAAGTTGCATACCGTTGCAGCAGAGATGTCTGATTTTCCCATCTGCATATCTGGAATCGCTTTATCACTTCGTTAGTCTCATTAGAAACCACTGAAGACTTCTGGGTATTGAAGATAGATGAATTAAATCCTTTTGAATGTTTTTGATCTAAGGTAGATGTATTGGATTCTCTGGATGTGCATAAGGACACGAAGGTTGGTGAACTCTCTAAAAGCCTGAAGTTTCCGAATTTAATTTAACCATTACTAATATAAAGTATATTAGTTATATACATTGGTGATTAATATACAGCATGTAAATATTTGAGAACATTGAAAGATCTAGCCAGATTTATGTTGCCACAAAACACACTGAACCAAATTTACCAAAATTTAACCAAATTTAGGTTAAACAGCTACTCCTTCATTAGATTAAATGGGATTCCACATGTTCACCCTGCAAGGAATTTGGTCCATCTAGATAATGTGAGATATCACACTTCAATGAAAAATTGGCCACACTTCTCCCAAATGGAAGTATGTTATCTGTATAATTAGCTAGCCAAAGTACAGAGAAAACAGTTAAATGTGGTAGAAGAACTGAATTCATTATGAATTGTATTTATTCATTTCTCTGGAAACTCTTTGATGATAATCAGAATTTAATTAAATATTTGTACAATACGTGAATTCTAGATGATCAACACCCAATTCAGGAAATCATCCCTATTCTGGACAGCAACTTTAACTCACGTTCAAATGCAATCCTGATTACAGATGGAATTAAGTACGTGCTTAAGTGCCTTTCTGAATAGGGCCCTTAGTTGCTTAAAACAATTCGATTTAGTTTTTTTTCAAACCCAGCTGCATAGAATCATAGAAATAGAAAAGTCCTATTTGGTGAAGTATTCCATCTCCCTGCCTGTGCAGGACTCCTCCATACAAGTGCCTTGTCCAGTCCAGTTTTAGGTATTCCAAGCAATGGAGCTTCCGGTTCTTCCCTTGGAGAACAATTGAGGCAGGTCAGGATGAAGGTATTGGCAGGGTTTGAGGAAATCATCACAGAGACAGTCCTACCTATTCAATTGGTTCAGCTGCCATCTAATTTGTAAGTAACAGTATGAAATATATGTGCAAGAATCTACATTTGTGAACACTAACCAGTTAGCTCTTCATGTGTGCATGAAAATGACTATTTGTGGGATCCTGCAGTAGCAATAGGTACATATGCATCCTTGCAGGGCCAAACAGTAATGAGCTACTTAAATATTTCATGGTGCGCCCAGCACAAGTCATAATATCATAAATAAAGGACAATTAAATTCCACAGCAGTTTTCCACTGAATTGGAAACACTGCTGAGTGTAACAGAGAGAAGGAGTAGATGATTCTGACCTTGACTGTGTCTGTGATTGCCATCACTTTTTTTCCTTCTTTTGCAGAAAGTTCTGTAGGAATTTTCGGCAAAATTATTTTCTCCAGCTTCAGATAAAAATACTCGATGGACCTCAACCTATTTACACTGGCTATTTTTCTAAATAAATATTTTGTGAATAATATCTGTTCTTCTTCTTCTCCATAGGCTGTTACAATGGTTAGGGGGAGGCATATTGATTAATAAAGATACAGCTCAAAATTAGCATTGTGATGATATTGTAAACTATATGGATTGAGCTTTCCTTTCATTGCAGATGATATCACCAGGCTACCTCAACTGAATTACAGCCTTGTAATCAATCTCTCTGTCTGTTACTTTGTCTATGACTACTGCATGCATACTGCATATCCATGCTCTGTATATAAAGATGCACAGAAAATAAGAGACAGAAAACAAGCAATCCTTTGTCAAAAGAGAGTGCATCCCATTGGCACTAATTGCCTATTCCAAATATAAAAATGAATGCATAGGAGAAATATAAAAATGCAACAAAGTTCAAAGTATACTTCCAGTCCTGTTCTAATGATGCCAGAGTTTTGTTATTGTGTTCAATGGCAGCAAGATGAAGTGTGTATATAAATATTAGTATCAGTTTGGGGAAGAGAAGGGGGAGGATTGCAACATTTTGCAAAAGTCCTCCTCTTCCCTCCCTACCCTTTTTAATTAAGACTTTATCAAATTTTTGAAATTTGATGTTGCCTAGTTCTATAACTGCTCATAAAACCCACCATTTTAAAATATTTAAAATGGGGTGGGGGGGTTAGTTTGAAATTTAATGTTCAGCAAGCTCTAATTATATATAACTTGAAAGCTGATTATTTGATACAAATATTCATGATGACTATCATAGCTTGTTGACTGGCAGATTGTTTTGCAAAACAATGTGAATTCCTGTAAATGATTGGTAGTCTCCCATGAGAATTCTCTCATGCTAAAGGGGACTAAAGATGAGGGAATCTGAGTTCCCTGTCATAGAGACTTGTCCCTAGTTGTCCCAAACTTTATATCCGGTTGTGAGGCCAGAATCTAAACTCTGGAGTCTGTTGGGGGTCCATTCTGGAGACAGAGGGAAAGAGCAGCAGCCAGTTAAGCCTTCGATTTTTTTTCATAGATTCTATCATGCTCATATGAATGTTTGTCGAAAACTAATAAAGGATTGTGGAGAACATCAAAGTGAAATTGCAGTTTCTATTCAAACAAGAGGTTTGTGAATACTTTTTTGTGTAGTAGCTGCCCAGCTCTATTCTGCAGTATGTGGTGCCCTGGCATTTCTAACCTCTAGTCTTTCATATCTCTCAAAATATTCATTTTTTGCTTAATCCTGCTGTCCTTTCTCAGGCAAAAATCTCACTGAAGTGAATGGGAATCTTCCCTAAGTAAGGAATGGGTAAGGACTTTAAGATTTGACCCAATATCAGGAACCATCAAATTAATCTGATTAGGTATTTGCATGGTGAAACGGTCTCTCTTAGTTCAATACCTGCACAGAAGAGGAGAGGAGAAAGAGCCAAATGGCATTAGTCTGAGGCATTCTACAGGGTGCAGACACAGGCAAAATTCCTAGAGTGTTGGGGCCAGCATGATCCCTAGCACCCAAGCACTGCCTCTCCTGTGAAAAGGTGTAGCGCACCACCTTCTATGATGTCAATGAACAGCAGGCTTGTGAGAGGTGCCACTCCAAGGCTGGACACATCTCTTTTCTTTTTTTTAGGGACTCAGGTACTACTGTCCGCATCAACTGTTCCCTTTCCTATTCACCATACAAAGCATTTGCTTTGGTCCGTACCTGTGTGAACAAAGGATGGGAAGGAAGATGATCTCTGTGCTTGCCTCCCCTTTCCTTGCACACCAATGTGGGAAGCACTGCAGTTTGCCCCACCACACTTATTACTTGAAGAAAGTAACAGAAAACAATTGTTAGGCAATTTCAATTCTCTCCAAAGCTTAGTAATACTCAGTAATACTTAGTAATACTTTTTTACTTATACCCTCTCCTATTATCCTCTTAGCTAAAGGATTTGAATGGATAAAACTGTATTTTCCACTCTTTTGTTGGTGAAGTTCATTTTATTTCTGTTCACCAGTTCATGGTCCTTTTCTTTATTTATATGATCTTTTCAATACACTATTGCCATATATATTTGGGTTTACTGATGTGTGCTATATCATAACTGCTAACCACTTCAGGGTATCTATTCAGATTACATTTTCCTTTATACAGACTAAAACACTCTGGCAAACATTCAACTTATTTCAATGTCAATGCAATAATTTAACAAGGAAGTTTATGATAAGCTTCACACGTACCACCTATTAAATAGTGAAGACCATAGGGGGGAATCCCAAACAAATTCTATGTAGTGCTGTTGTAGCTGTGTAGATCCCAGAATATTACAGAGGTGAGGTAATATCTTTTATTGGACCAACTTCTGTTAGTGAGAGAGACAAGCTTCTGAGCTTACACAGAGCTTTTCTTCAGACAATAGTGTATTAAAAAGATCATATAAATAAAGAAAAAGACCATGAACTGGTGAACAGCAAGGTCTCTGAAGAAAACTCCTGTGTAAGCTCTAAAACTTGTCTCTCTCACCAACAGAAGTTGGTCCAATAAAAGATCTTTACCTCACCCACTTTATGCCTCAAACAAATTCTAGTCATTTGTCCCTAACTGTCAATAAAATGTGGACACCAAATAGTTTTCACTTAAAAAGGGATGATAAGCAGCTTTCGCTGTCTTGGTAGTTTAACCATATATGGATTTTAAAGTTCTTTGAATTAAAGAAATATGGAATTTTTTACTTGATTTAAAAAAAAACCACCAGCATTTTAAACAGCAGGACACAATTGCAGACTATTTGCAGTCAAGAGGTTATTGCTGAACAAAATGCTCATTCAATTTAGGAATGCAGATTATAATAATTTTCCTATTTCCCTCACAGCAGGATTCCTGCCATCGTTTTGCAGACTCATAAGTTGCAGAACAATATAACTAGCTAACTTCACTTCCAGGTAACACGCACTTCAAGCATATTCTCATTAGCTCAACTTAGTTATAATGCAAAGCTGCTTAGTTCACCAAGTGAAATGGGATACACTTAAATTACCTCATCTAATGTAATACTCGTTTTCAATACATGCAAAGTGGTTTATTATGGCAAAGCTTGTAGAGCATGAAAACTGATGGAGAGGGGGAAACTTGGTTTTCGGACAACCTGTCAAGAAGGAGTCATTGTATACCACTTCTATTTAAAAAAGCAGAACATAGAAAAAAGCAGAGAGAAATAATCTGTCTAGAAAAATGCAAATTTAATACATTAACCTTTCTAACACATCACAAGAAAATTATTAAATAGAGAAGTTATACTCTCGATATTGTCCTTTGCGTGTAAGTAAAATGAAATGTTTAAAAATGTCAGTTGACCAAAATTCACTGAGAAAGAAACAGTTTTTATTTTTCTATTATCTGTACTGAGATGTGGGATTGTGGTAGCGCAGACTGTTTTATTGTGCATTAAATTTCCACTTACTAGAACCATTAATTCAAGTTGTTCCTGGATATATTAGTTCACAAGGATTTTTTGTTCTTTCAGTCACTGAGGAGAATATTTTTTGTTTTTGTTTTTCTCCCAACACTGAATGCATCTGGCTTGATCTTGCAGTCCTTCCATACAAAAACTGATTCCAACAGAACCCAGAGAACAGTAATAGGTAAATTGCTTTTCCTCCCCATTAGCTTCCACCTGCAGCATCCCATGAGTGATCTACCATTTTGCCTTCCTCCCCGCCCCCTCCTTTTTTTTTCAATCCTTACAGGAGACTGCTTGGAGAGGTGGTGAATGCTTCTGTAGGTTACAGCCAAGTGTATGTGTAATTTTCCACAGATTAAATCAGAGCCGTCACAATATGTAGAGGAGAACAGCTCCTGAGAGAACCTCTAGCTCAGGGTGAATCTGGGAAAGACCCTGATCATATCAGTTAGAGAAATGCTTGTTTCCTGATTCAGCAAGGCTTAGGTATCTGCATAGTTTTAAGCATATATCCTCAATTAGACTATACACATACATAAAATTGGGTACGTGCTTAAGAACCTTGCTGAATTGTGGCCTCAGAATGAGCAATAGAACTCTTCTCCCCAGGGCTTAAATTCTCATAGATTATTTCCTGGAGTCCTCCTCCCCCTCCCTCCCCCACCCCCCGCAATACACACATACCAATTCAAGGCTTCAGCTGCAGTGGGGGGGTCTCAGGGCTTTCGCCCCATGAGGAGTGGGGTGCCAGGGCTTGGAGTTTCAACTCCATGGGGCCCTGAAGACCCCTTGAAACCAGCTCATGGTCCTCCCTAGGGGTTTGAAAATATTTACCAGAGCTCTGCTCCAGACAGCTATAGCTGAATCCCCTTCCACTAAAGGCATCTGAGCCTTGTTCAGCAAAGTAACGTGAAGCCTTGCAGTCTTTTCAGCTTTTCGTTAAGCCTCGACAATGAGGTAGCAACAGTGGTGAATAACGCCTTCTTCCACTACAGCTCACTAGGCAGGTTCATCATTTTCTCCCAGATGAGGATCTAGCCTCAGTGAACTATGCGTTCTCCACACGGGATTATTGCAATTCACCATAACTAGAGCTGAAGGTGGATGCAAGGTAGAGACTCCAGCTTTTACACATCACACCCCACCACCTCCATAAGACTGGTTATAATGAGACTGTCACTCCTATACTCTTATCACTCTGGAGGCTCCCAGTCCATCTCCATTGTCGATTAAAGGCATAGGTCCCGACCCATTGGCTTTGGAGAATAGGACCAATGTGCAGTTGCCATTTATTCACTGAGCCTGAATGGATCTCAACCTATCTATATCCTTATTTGTCACATGCATAGGCAGCTGTTCTCTTGAGACAACATATCTTACAGAGCCAGGATGAAGTATGTGACAACTAGAGAAATAAGAACATTCTCTGTGGGGTGTTGGTTATAAAATAAGCTTCAGGGAAATCACACTAATGCAGATTCTGACCACCTTCTGAGTACAGTACCAGAGCTCCCTTTGATAATGTATTTTGACATAACTAGCATGACGTTGTACCTATATTGATATGCATGTATCCTGAGTATGTACCTCTTTACCTGGGAGGAGAAGAGCAGGTGACTCAATGAAGTCCTTTAGAGACCTCACCTTACAGATGTAATTTACCTGGGAAGTCTTAGCTATAGTGATGAATGCTGTAGAAAACTGATGGATGGATAAGAGAGTTGGAATTGAGTATGCATAAGGACTGCAAGTCCATAGATCTTGCCATAGCATACTTTTGGGGGACCCAGGGTTTGCCCCTTTTTGAGGAACAGACTGTATATCCTGCCTCCAAACTCTAGTAAGAAGCCATCTTCATGGAGGACCCATATCTGCACAGCTGTTCTGGCTCTCATCCTGTGCACAGTCCCTTGCAGTGTGGCTCCACTGAATGCAATAATACCTCCAGACCCCTTGCAGTGAAGGACATTTTGAAGAGACAGCTATCTCACTGACAGTGTCCAAGAGGCCTGTGCGGAATAAGGCCATGTCTACACTGCAAGCTTCAGTCGATGCAGGTTATGTCAGCATAAAGCTGCTGTTTAGTTAGTATATCACTTGTGCACATGCATACTTGGCTACTTGCATTGGTGCTGCGTGTACTCACCAGAAGTGCTGATGTTGATGCACAGTGCAGTGCTCCATGGATTGGTATCCCAGTATGCAAACTGTCACTGTCCAGTGCATAGTCTTTTGGAAAGTTTTGGTAATGCAGGGTGGGCAGAAATGAGTCCTGCAGGACTGACTGGGAGCAAGGTGTCAACTTCCCAGCATGCAACTGTCTTAAACCCATAATATCATTCATATCCCATAATTTTTGCACATTTTAAAAATAGCCCATGAACCCATGTGGCGCTCCTCACTGTCTGCCACCTCTGAGGGAAGCATGGAGCCTGTACAGCTCTGCACATAAGCATTGCAAACACAGGATGCATGATCCTCTGGTATTTGCAGAGCCATAAGAAGAACCAAATCAGTGCAGAACATAATGATTTCTTGGTAGATGGATTGCTGTGGGACATAGTGAGAACAAATGCAAGATTGTTGCTGGCACTCGTGGAACAGCTGTAGATGGTGGAGCACTAATTCTGGGCCCAAGAAACAAGCACTGACTTGTACGATTGCATCATAATGCAGGCTTGGGATGACTAGCATGTGACTGCAGAACTTCTGGATGCACAAGGCCATGTTCCTGGATCTGTGTGCTGCACTCACCTTGGCCCTCACGCTCCGGGACACCAAAATGAAAGCTGCACTGACAGTGGAAAAGCAAATGGTGATTGCACTGTGGAAACTTGTAATGCTGGATTGCTACTGGTCAGTGGGAAGAGCTTTTTGAATAAGAAAAGCCACTGTGGGGCCTTTGTTATGCAAGTGTGCAGGGCCATCAATAGTCTCCTACTATACAGGACTGTGACTCTCAGCAACATGCAGGATGTAGTGGATGGATATGCAGAAATGGGGTTCCTGAACTGTGGTGGAGCGATGGATGGCCCTCTTTTGGCACCAGGCCACCTTGCTACACAGTACATCCACAGAAAGGGTTACTATTCTGTGGTTATGCAAGTGATGGTGGATCACTAGGGATGCTTCACCAACGTCCATGTTGCCTGGTCAGGAAAGGGACATGAGGTTTGCATCTTTAAGAACACAGGGCTATTCAGAAAGCTAACATAGTGAATGCCAGTGAAAATAAGGCAGGATCTGAGGCTAAAATTGGGATGGAACACATTAAAAATATCTAGAAAAGTTAGATATCTTCAAGTCACCAGGGGCTGATTAAATACATCCTTGAACACTCAAGGAGCTGACTGAGGAGATACCTGAGCCATTAGTAATTATCTTTGAAAAGTCATGGAAGATGGGAGAGATTCCAAAAGACTAGAAAAGGGCAAATACAGTGACAATCTATAAAAAAAGAAATAAGGACAACCTGGGAATTGCAGACTGGTCAGCTTAACTTCAGTACCCAGAAAGATAATGGAGCAAATAATTAAGCAATCAATTTGTAAACACCTAGAAGATAATGTCACAAGTAACAGCACAGATTTGTCAAGAACAAATCATGTCAAAACAATCTAATACCTTCCTTGGATGGGGGGAAGTGGTCAATATGGTATAACTTGACTTTAGTAAGGCTTTTGATACTGTCTTCTCATAAACAAACTAGGGAAATACAACCTAGATGGGGCTATTATAAGGTGGGTGCATAACTGGTTGGAAACCCATTCCCAATAGTTATCAGTGGTTCACAGTCAAGCTGGAAGGGCATATCAAACGGCGTCCTGCAAGGATCAGTTCTGGGTTTGGTTCTGTTCAATATCTTCATCAGTGATTTAGATAATGGCATAGAGAGTACACTTATAAAGTTTGTAGATGATACGAAGATGGGAGAGGTTGCAAGTGCTTTGGAGGACAGGATTAAAATTCAAGTTTATCTGGAGAAATGGTCTGAATAGGATTAAATTCAATAGGGATAAATGCAACGTACTCCTCTTAGGAAAGAACAATCAGTTGCTCACCTACAAAATGGGAAATGACTGCCTACGAAGGAGTACTCCAAAAAGGGATCTGGGAGTCATAATGGATCACAAGCTAAATATGAGTGGACAGTGTAACACTGTTCCGAAAAAAAAAGCATTCTGGGAGGTATTAGAAGGAGTGTTGTAAGCAAGACATGAGAAGCAGTTCTTCCGCTCTACTCCACACTGATACAGTCTCAACTGGAGTATTGTGTCCAGTTCTGGGCACCACATTTCAGGAAAGATGTGAACAAATTGGAGAATGTCAAGAGGAGTGCAACAAAAATGATGAAAGGTCTAGAAAACATGACCTCTAAGGGAAGATTGAAAAAACTGGGTTTGTTTAGTTTGGAGAAGAGAAGACTGAGCGGGGACATGATAAAAGTTTTAAAATACATAAAAGGTTGTTACAAGGAAAAGGGAGAAAAAATATTCGCATTAACCTCTGAGGACAGACAAGAAATAATGGGCTTAAATTGCAGCAAGAGAGGTTTAGGTTGGACAGTATGAAAAACTTCCTAACTGTCAGGGTGGTTAAGCACTGAAATAAATTGCCTAGGGGGTTGTGGCATCACTGGAGATCTTTAAGAGCAGTTTAGACAAATATCTGTCAGGGATGATCTAGATAATACTTAGTCCTGCCATGAGTGCAAGGGACTGGACTAGATGACCTCTCAAGGTCCATTCTAGTCCTATGATTCTATGATTTTAAGATTGGATCTCAGTGAAAAAAAAATTGTAATGCTTATAGCTGCCTGCTGCATCCTGCATAATATCCGTGAAGCAAAGCTGGGGGGAAGATACCACCGGGGTAGAGGGCAAGAAGCTGCTTGTTGAGTTTGAATAGCCAGACACAGGGGCTATTAGAAGAGCTTAACATGGAGCTATATGACTTAGGAACACTTTGAAAGAGCACTTTAACAGTGAACCACAGTAGTGCGTTATGGTGTACTGTGCTGTACCTGACCTTATGGTTTAGAGGCTGTTAGGAATTGCATGGTGCTTGGTGTATGTCTATGAATATAACACTATCAATGTACATATTAATTTTGTGGTTCTTGCTCTACTTTTATGATTATTACAGTGTGTTTGTCACTAGTCCTATGAGTTGTCATACTGTATAGTAACAAGTGGGTGCTTTCTAAATGCTAGGCACTTCGCAGCGTATGTTGTGAACCAATAAAGAAGAATTATTTTCCAAATAAAAATAATTTTATTCAGTAATAAAACCAGTGGGGGAAAATTACCTGTACAATTTAAAAGCACCTACATTAAACACTAAAATATATTTATGGAACAGAACTTAACAAGGTGAAAGAACATTCATGTCCATTTACCTACACATACAGCAACCATGGCTCTCACAGATCACTGTGTGTGAAACTGTGGTTGTCCTTAATGTCCTATAAAGTGGAGTGGTAGAGGTAGGGATGCCAGCCCCTGTTGCCCTGTGGTATGTTGAGGTGGGGTGTAGGAAGGTACTATAATGGAGTTCTTCATGGACTGCAAATGGAGGCAAGCCTGTGATTGTTGAATCTGTAGGTCCACAAGAATCTGCAGCGTCTGCGTTTGCTGCTGAAGAAGCCCCATTGTGTCCTGGGTGCATCTCACTTTCCTTTTCCTCCTGGGACTCCTGGGAGTTTCTCCTCTCTTCTCTTTCCTTCTCCAGGTAGTCTGCAATATTCACTGCAGCGTCTGCAGCACTGGCTTGCAGATTTCATTGAGCGTGTCATCCTGAGTCAGGAGTGCCAGAACAATTTGTATAGTGGGGGTGCTGGGAGCTATTGAACCAAACTAAATCCTGTATATAATGGAAACCATTTCAAGCCAGGGGGTGTGGTAGCACCCCCTGCATCCATAGTTCCAGCACCTATGTCTCGAGTCCTTTTCTTTCTCCTCCTTATTTGGCTCAGGCAGTCCACAGGTGTGGAGGGAACTCCTCAAGGCTGCAGTGGCACCAGCTGCCAATAAAACACAGAGATACCATTGTCCGTACATTCACAATGGAAAGCGGAACTTATGATTCAGAACTCCCTTCCCTTGCTCCCTTAAATTTTTAATTAAGACATGCTTATTGACATTTCTGCTTGGGAGTGCTTGTGCACAGCACCAGCCATAGTGAATCTTGCCCACTTGGAGTGAGGGAAATGAGGGAATTGCTCAGTTGCATGAAACTATGGATGTAGGACAATGGCTTTGGATACTGGCACTGGTTTCCACATGATACCTCACTCCTGAGGGTAGCAAAGGCAGAGAAAGCACAGCTGCTGCTGGCAGCCCAGAGTCGCCCAGACCCGTATGCCAGAAGGCTGTGTACTGCAATGGTGTCTGCCAAAGTTATCATCGACCGACATGGGAAAGTGTCCTACCATGGAGGAAGAAATAGGAATGGCAGCCTTAGAAACCTTCAGTAGACAATTGCAGAGGACCTCCATGGAAGTTTCACTGAGATCTTTCAGGAGAATTCAAGAGACAGCCCTGTGTACATAAACAAACTGCTCCACATGCCGAACTCTACAGGGGAATGAAAAGCAGATAACACTAATCTCTACCTCTTCTAGTACAAGTAAACTAATGAAAAGCTAATAACTGTGTCCTATTTGGGGTACCATCAGCACATCGTTGTAATGGGAAATACGATTACAAACTTACCTGAGGTTCCTTCCTCTCTGTTGGGCTCACCTAGTCTCGACTGTCTGGCCTACGATGGAGTCTCAAATTGGTCCTGTCTCATAGCATAGCTAGACTCCCCTCCCTGCCACATGTCTCCCATCCTCCTCCCCCTCATCTTCACTGTTCACACCCTCTGGCTCAGGCTATTCAGAGGTATCCATGGTGGCATGGGAGTGGGGGTCTCCACCAAGTATGGCGTGCAGCTCTTTGTAAAAGCAGCAGGTCTGTGGCTTGGCACTGGATCGACTGTTGGTCTCCTGGCATTCTGGTATGCCTGACGTAGTTTTTACATTTTCACGCAGCACTGCTGCTAGTCTCTTTCATAATCCCTCTTCTGCATTCCCCAATGCAATCTGTATTTCTATGGCTGGTCAACTTGCACAGCCTCTTCTTCCCACAGGCTCAGGGAGATCCAATATTTCTGGTCTGTTCCAAGCTCGAGCATGTCTGGAGCCTGTCAGCATGGTCAGCTTGGCACTTGCACACAACAGTGGAGAGCTGTTAGATGTGCTCACCAAGATGGACAATCAGGAAAAGGCATTTCAGAAATTTGTGGGGCTTTAACAGGGTGGGGCCTTCAGGTCTCTGTGACCTCTGGACTGGTCAGTGGACCTCTGGACTGGTCAGAATGGTCAGTGTCAAGCATTGTGTGACAGCTACTGGAGGACTTTTAGGGTCAACATAAGTAATGCAGTGTCAACACTTATGCTGTGTCAACCTCAGTATATTGACCGTGGCTCAATGCCACTCAGGGAGGTGGTATTACTGCATCACTGTAAACAGGGTCCTTTCATTGGTGGAAGATTGATTTAAGGGTAGACACATGCACAGCTAGGTTGATGTATGGTGGCTTAAATTGACCTAACTTTGTAGTGTAGACCAGGCCTGGAACTAAATGATCTTCTAAATGGACTCTTCATATAGAGAACATACACAGTCCCTTGGAGCACTTCTAGATGGTTCCGCAGACCAGACTGTGAGCTCAGTAGGACATCTACATTTCTGCGTCTGTACTATCTGCCATTTACATTTTAGGAATGTCTCAGCAAAAATTTGAATATCTATCATTACCTGACCTGCTTGTCTTACAAATGATTGAACACTGTAGATTTTGGTATTTATTAGAAAACCGTTAAAAGCAGGGCCTAGTTCCGAACAGCATCAGTTTGTGAGGTGGAGTTAGGAAGATGTAGCTATTGGGAGGAATGTTTTGGGATTTGTTATAAACTATTTTAAACAGTTGGTATATGTGCTGTGGTAATATTGTTGTTGGAGTCAGAAATAAAACATTTGCTTTCCCAGTCTGCATATCTATTCCTAGGATGCGTATTTAAGGGGGAAAGTTTTCCTGAAGAGGGCTTGTTATGTAATGCATGAAAACAATATAGAATTTCCACAGTTTTGCCTTTTGTACTTAAATCCTATCCTAATCCTGGTACATAGCTTGTAGCTGAAAGGTACTGTCACCATGTACAAGGACTTCAGTGTTTTGAGTATTTCTCCCCACCTCGCCTCCATGGGATGGAATCGCTGGCTAATCCACATAGTTCTGTATCTGCTTGCCTCGGCCTTGGTTGTCTCTAGTCCCAGAGCACCTCTTCGTGAGGCCACAAGGAGTCCCAAGCACAGCATAGTTCCATGAAACCAGGGGCAAGCGAACATCTTAGAATGTTGGCTCCCCAATCTGCAGTGCAGCCAATCAATCTATTGCTGTCAGAGCTCTGCAGGGGTTGGAAGGTGAGCATCCACCCCTAAATTTCTGGTTGGTTTACTTGGCAATGGGTTGCTTTGGTTTGCTGGAAAGTTTCAGAAGCCATTCTCACTCTGGGATGATTCTTAACTCTTGGACATGGCTCTAAAATGCTGGGGGTTTTTTTTGTTTTTGTTTTGTTTTTGTTTTTTATGTTTTAAATCTAAATCTGCCTCTTTCCCAGAGATGAAGTTACCAACTTAGACCATCTCAGCTGCCATATTTAAATAGCATTTTGGGACACCGAATGCTCAGTGTGCTCCCCCCAAGTTCTTATGTGGGAGTGGCATTTTCCCTAGTTAACTGATATTAGTCAGCCAGGAAAAATAATGTTTAAATAGGCCAGCAGCTTGATAAAGTAATCTCTAACTCTTATAACTATGATACAGTACTTGCAACACAAATGTTTACACTTCAGATGTTTCAAAATTATACCCCACTGTCATAAATATAAAGGGAAGGGTAACCACCTTTCTGTATACAGTGCTATAAAATCCCTCCTGGCCAGAGGCAAAACCTTTTCACCTGTAAAGGGTTAAGAAGCTAAGATAACCTCGCTGGCACCTGACCAAAATGACCAATGAGGAGACAAGATACTTTCAAAGCTGGGGGGGAACAAAGGGTTGGTCTGTCTGTGTGATGCTTTTGCCGGGAACAGATCAGGAAGGCAGCCTCAGAACTTCTGTTAAGTTAGTAAGTAATCTAGCTAGAAATGCGTTAGATTTCTTTTTGTTTAATGCCTGATAAAATAAGCTGTGCTGGAGGGAATCTGTATTCCTGTTTTTGTGTCTTTTTGTAACTTAAGGTTTTGCCTAGAGGGATTCTCTATGTTTTTAATTTGATTACCCCGTAAGGTATTTACCATCGTGATTTTACAGAGGTGATTCTTTTACCTTTTCTTTTATTAAAATTCTTCTTTTAAGAACCTGATTGATTTTTCTTTGTTCTTAAGATCCAAGGGTTTGGGTCTGTGTTCACCTGTATAAATTGGTGAGGATTCTTATCAAGCCTTCCCCAGGAAAGGGGTTGTAGGGCTTGGGGGGATATTTTGGGGGAAGACGTCTCCAAGTGGGCTTGTTCCTTGGTCTTTGTGTAAGACGCTTGGTGGTGGCAGCATACGGTTCAAGGACAAGGCAAATTTTGACCCTTGGGGAAGTTTTTAACCTAAACTGGTAAGAATAAGCTTAGGGGGGTCTTTCATATAGGTCCCCACATCTGTAACCTAGAGTTCAGAGTGGGGCAGGAACCTTGACACCCACTATTTCTTAAAGCCATTTAATTGCAAATCTCTCTTAAATTAGTAATTAAAGAGTAAAATTAAAATAGCACCTTTTGCTTACCATTTTTGATTGATTGTAGTAGTTCAAGTTCATATTCTGTGTCAAATCTCATTTCTCCCTCCCTCCCCCCAGATGACTATACATGGAACTGAGGAAACAATACCTTTTCCATACAATTATTTCAACTGTAAAAGGAATTATTGTATGTAGCTCCATCATATTGTGATATGTTCTTATTACTATTATAACATCCATTACAGCCTATTGAAAAGGTATCTGATCTGGCCTCACATGAAATAAGGATTATTATAAACAGCTTATGGTTTGAGAAGTTGAATTCTCTTCCTTTTAGCAGTCTCTAGACTTCTGCTTCTAATATTATGTAAATAAACACAGCACAAAGAAATCTGATAGCAACTCATGTGATATCCAATATCGTATAATATAGTTTTCACGTCACGTGTCTATATCGTGAAAACAGTGCCCTTGGGATCCTTGTCTATTGCAAGTTACAAAGACCGCATTTATATATTTTAAAATATTGGATACTAGAAGAATTTCTGCATATGTTTACATGGTCAACACTAGATCTGATTTTCAGCTTCCCAATGAAGTCTGTTGGAGTTATGGGTGTGCAGCACCTCTGAAAATAATTCCTGATGAACTTTTAAACTATGGTGAGAAGTGGTACTGCATTATATGTATTTCTATATAATTATTTGTAGACACACACGTATATGAACATACATTCACCACATACGTGGATGTTTTAACTATGAGTAAATTGAAGAGCCATGTGATAGATAAATGTATCATGCTCCTTTTGATCATTCCACTTGTCCTCTGTCCACTAATTCATATCCCCAGATGCTTATTCAAACATTACAATTCCCTGAAAAGGTTCCACCAGCTGCCATTCAATTAAAAAAAAAAAAAATCTGTGAGAAAATTCTTCTTTCCCAAAATCAGAGGATTTTTTACATCAAAATCACTCCCACACTTCACCCAGTTGGTCAGGATTCACCGCTTAACCTAAAAATATCATGAATTTGAAGTCTGTTATCTTGCAGGCTGGCAGCGCTAGAAGTGGGAGGTTTATGTGAACAGAAAAGGACAACTGTCACCTACCCTATGGGATCTTGTATTTTCCCAAGATATCTGAGTCTATACGGTGTATGAAAGATGTTTCAGGTCAGCTTTAGAAGATTTTATGGCTTCAGCCATTTGGACTCATGTTAAGTAAGAGACCTGGTATTACATGCAGAGAGCTTTGAAAAACAGTCTCATTAACTTTTTATAAACTCAAAAACATTGTGGAATTGTTTTTCTGTAGCATATGTGGCATTGAATCAGGGCATGCAGCAGAGCCAGTTTCCAGGCAACCTAGCAAGTGCAGCTAGCCGCTAGTGGGCTGCCTGACTGGCTACACTGCCTGATTGGTGGGAAGAGCTGATCTGCTAACTCACCCCGCTAACACCCAGCAGCACCTCTGGGCTTCTCAAAGCATTTGCCTATGGCTGTGATAGCTCCTGCGGCTTCTTGTTCTAGCCCTGCTCCTACCTCTGACCCATGGCTCTGATTTCTGACTCCAGCTCTGGCATCTGGCCTCTGTCTGTAACTATGGGCTCCTATTCCTGGCTGCCTGAAGCCTGCTCTAACTCCTAGCACAACATCCCGATCTCTGTCAGCGTTACTCAGGGATGGCAAAGCCATGAGCTGACAAAAAAGCATTGTGGGATTGTGGCCATAACCAGAAATTGTAGGTATTTTTTCAGTCCTGGATATAGATTGGTTTTAACATGTTACTTGTAGAGTTAAAGATCAAGGCTCTTTCCATTTGGTCTAGAATATTAATATAACTCACACATGAACTAAGAATAGAAGCAGGAATTTTTCCACCATGAAAAACTGCCCTTCTGCCAAATCTTATAGGCCCAATTTGAATTATACAGAGAACAATATACTATAGGGCATCTGGACCCTGGAAGAGCTGAAGGACAGGAGAGCACAATGTGACTTCCCAAGGTCTATTATACTTTTGATGAAATCCTAGCCCTACTAGAGTCCATGACATTTTTGCCATCGACTTCAGTGGAGCCAAGATTTCCCCCTAAGCCTTGGTTCAGAACTAAATTTCATGGCAGGATTTTTAACGTTTGAAAATAAGGACATATGGAACTACCAAGACAGTCTTAACTGCAACAGTTCAAATGTGTCCACTGTAACATGTATCAGGCTTGCAGCTTTGGCATAAGAATGGAATGATGCATTACTTAGTGAGTACAGGAGAAGTCTTTTCCTTTGAAACTTCAGAGGATGCTCTCTCAGCAAAGATTAACAATATTGTGTACATAGCTCTTTATCAGTGTCACAAAGGCTTGTTTACAAACACTTCAGGCTCACACCAGGAAAATAAAAATTGACAGGCAACATTATAATTTAAGGTACATGATGTGGTGTTTTTATGTGCACAACATTGCGTTGGGCTGTGCCAAATGCAGTGCAGAGAAGGGACCACTGCAATCATTTTAACAAGTCGCTTGTCTGCTTGCACAATGTGATTTACTCCTGGGCCTAGCTGAAGCATTCAGCTTTATTTGTTAACCTAGCAGAACATTATTTATTAATGAGTTCTTCATGCTTTATTAAGCCTAATGTCAAAACACCTCTGTGGGACTCTAGGCATGTTCTCTCTTTGTGTTAAAGCCTTCTAAAGAAAATGAAAAATTATGCAGCAAAGCTGCAGATAAAACCTAGAAGATATCAGTTCAATTACTCTTGATCTTGGCAGATGATGTTTCTGAATATTTGAGAAAGAGCAGCATCTGATTGTGTGCTGGCTTCAATTAAAGAATTCTGCACTCTCAAATGTACATAATTAGGGTGCCTTAGAAACCTAAGAAGGCTACTCTGGTCTCAGAAAGCTGAGTGGAATGCTCAGAGGGCAGAGCCTGACAAGTTTGGCATGGAAGTATAATTCATGCTTTTTTTCCATACTGCTCTTTTATAATGGGGAGGGAAGTTTCTATGTGAGAACATTAAAATGATTGAGCGTGGTAACACAAGGCATTAACTGCAATTTTCTGTTACTCAATAGAGCTAATGTTGCTCAGGAAACCAATACTGGAGTTCAATAAACTTCACCAGTGATCTGACCGAACAGTCTCTCTCTGGCATTGACATGTAATTCAAATCCATTCATTCTTGGGCAGTTTCTAGGCTGTAGAGTTTGCTCTGATATGCTTTTGAGTCTATTATGTTTTCAACCATGCTTCAGTGATGCTAGCTTTAACATCACAAACAATGACAATGAATTCAATACTTGATTTTATTCAGTGGGGAAAAAATCTAATATTCTAGGGAATTAATGTTTTCCCTGGCTTTTCAAACTGAACGAATTAATCCTAGTAATATTTACAAAAATGGGAGGCCTGTCAAAATGGCTAGTTTGATATCTGCTTATGTTTTGTGTTTGAAAATGTGTGCAAAAATGAAAGGATTTCCAGTACCAGGCCTGAAAATGGCCAATCAGAATGGCTTAATTCATCATAACAAATAAAGATAGTTCTGTAAGGATCAAAACTAGTTCAACTTGGGTACACTTTTGTGAGCATATGAAAGAGCATATTTACCATCTGGCAAATAAACTGGTGGTGCAGCTAACTTTTACAGTTTACATACTGAGGCATTTTGGATTCAATTGTGCTCTCACTGAAGTCAGAGGAAGTTTTGTCATTAACTTCACTGGAAGCAGAAGTGGACCCACAGTCAGTTCCCTTAACAATATTTCATCACATGAGTATGTTTATTGGTTTTGCTGGGCTTTTTAGTATGGACTAGCTCGATGATAAAGGTTTCTTCATCCACAGTTTTTTCCCAGCCTAACCTTGAAAGCAGATGCTAGAATAGCCTAATGTGAACAATAGTCTCTATAGACAGCAATTAAGTTACCAACTTTAAAAACAAAAAAACAGTTTTTGTTCACAGAAGGGCAAATTCTTCAACCTTGACTCATGCTGATTAGTGCTTACTCACATAGTAGTCCCCTTTGACTTCAATAAGACTACTCAGGCAATTACTTACATTGAGTAGTACTGACAAAGGTGGCAGACAGAATCTGGCCAATAATTAAGGTCAAAGGGATTTTTTTCCCACCCCATCCAAACTATTGGAACAAAAATCCATGCAGAAAAATACTTGGAGGGTGTTACAGATGGATGACTTTCGTGCTTCATAATTTCTTCTGCTAATATGGATTTTCTGTTTCCTATTTTCTGTTTATAATTACTATAAGTAATGAATATTTTATCTAAGCTTGTTTTTCAGCCTTTCCATTTTCTTTCATCTTACCTCTTTCATTCCACTTCTCAACATTTGACAGATCAATCAGAAGCAATGAAATGGCTGAGGAACATAGTGTACAGGTACCATGTCACAATGAACATAAATAACTGGAGGGCCAGATTCTTAGCTGGTGTAGATAAGCGTAGTTCAATTGACTGCAGTGGAACCATGCTGAGTTACACCAGCTGAGGCTCCATCTCAGAGACTTGCAGCCATAAAAGATGTTAACAGCATATACAGGAATACCTTATTTTACCATCTGACTATTTTGTCTCTAAATGCCCTTGACTAGGGATGGTAAATCTAAGTTATAGGGTCCATAAGATTCTATGAACTCCCAATGAGAGTTTTCCACTGACTTCAGTGGAAGCAGTATCTGGCCCATAAAGTGGTACAGAACTGTCGCTGATCACAGTGCTTTGTTCTTAGGCGTGGAAGGATTCATTTTTTTAATGGTAAATATCAATTTCAACACACACACAAATTGTATTGATGATAATCAAGTTTTCTCTCTGGAACTTAGAGTTCAAAATCCAAGATTTCTGCATTAAGGCTTGTTACAAATGGATTAGTGAATGAACAGTAAAAACAGGTCTGATTGATTTAAAGGACATTTACTTTGTATGTTTTGACATATGATTTTTTCTTCTAACAGTTTATAAAACTAACTTTTTGAATCTCAATGTCTGTCATTAAGAAATTGTCTGACACCTCCCCCACCCCAATTGGTGGGAGTGTAGAGTGGGAAACTGAGTCACGTCCACTCAATTTAGGCGTAATCAGTTTTGCCTTTATTTAATACAGTTTCAGACAATCGTCACTTATAGTGTCTGGACATACATTTATGCCAAACAAGACAGAACAGTAAGTGGGCCCATGCTACTCATTCCAGGGTGCGAAAGTCAGTCCTTCCTCCATGGTAGTTGTCCCCTTCCCAATCTCTTGGTCTACTCTCATTTGTCAGTTTCTGATCCAGCATTTCTCAAGCTTTGGAGCCATTTTTTACATGTATACTTTTACATTTTCACATTCTCCAGTACTTAAAATTTTCCTCAAATCAGAATTTAACACATTACCCACTGAATTTTACATAATCCAAATATTACGCATGCACAAGCTTTAATCACACAATCTGTACAATTTTTTTCCTGAATTTACAGTTTCTGGGTCATGTTGCCCTGGGTCACCCTGTTTCTAAGTTTCCCAGAAAAACAGAATTTTTGTTTATTGTTACATGTTTTTACTTCTTACTTCCATTTGCCAACACAACACATTACTTATCG
Organism: Chelonia mydas; assembly: GCF_015237465.2. Classification (NCBI taxonomy): domain Eukaryota; kingdom Metazoa; phylum Chordata; order Testudines; family Cheloniidae; genus Chelonia; species Chelonia mydas. The sequence goes on along the minus strand of NC_057851.1, from coordinate 85,102,970 downwards.
TGCCAACAATATCATTTTAAACAAATCAGAAAACTGTATCAAAGAAATTAACAAAAATACCCTCATGCCAGGCAAAGCCTTAGCCTGTGTATTACCTTATCTAATACTTCCTCAATATCCATAATTGCAATTTATTAAAAATATAGTAACAAAGTCCTTAATGTTATCACTAGCAATCCTTCATTTCAATGTTATAGATCAGTATGTGTATATCATAAGTATATTATCCTCACCCTTAATCTATTAGAAGGGGAATTTTAGAGAGCATACAATAATTCCTTAATGTCAACATTTCTTATCTTCTGCAAGGGGAATTTTATTTTACTCAAAGTCCAAACACGCTGTACTTTTATATAGCCAAATCTTATTGTTTTTCCTGTTACAAAATGTTAGGTGCTCTGGTTTTTAAGCCTTTGTTTTTAGACAATTTTAATGGTACCCCAACATGCATGAAAGTGTAAATTGATAAAACTGAAAAATATGCTTAAAAATAAACCTCTATATTAGCCATCAAAATTATAATAATTCTGCCAAACCTAACTGTTTTGCATATCAATGATTCATGCAATGATTCTGCTGCTTTACAGCTATTTGCAATTTTTCTCGCCACTGCTGTCTTAGGCTCACACTAACAATTAAGTGGGTTGCAAAGAAGCAATCACAAATGTTTTTTTTCCCATATTAAAAGGACACAAAAAATTTAATTAAGAAGCACATACTTGCCGCTATCTCTACTTGAGCATAATTTAACATTCACAGTTCTGGTCACCCCATCCCCCAAAAAGATATATTAGAATTGGGAAAAGTACAGAGAAGGCAACAAAAATGATTAGGGGTATGGAACAGCTTCCTTAAGAGGAGATTAAAAGAACTGGGAGTATTCAGTTTAGAAAAGAATATCAAGGGGGAATATGATAGAGGTCAACAAAATAATGAATGGTGGGGGTGAATAAAGAAGTGTTATTTACCCTTTCACGTAACTGGAACCGGGGTCACCCAATCAAATTAATAAGCAGCAGGTTGAAAAGAAGCATATGGAAGTACTTCTTCCCACAAAGCACAGTCAATCTGTACAACTCATTGCCACAGGATGTTGTGAAGGCCAAAAGTATAACTGGATTCAAGAAAGAATTAAATAAGGCACATGGAGGATAGGTCCATCACTGGTTATTAGCCAAGAATGTCATGGATGCAACCCCATGCTCTGGGTGTCCCTAAACCTCTGGCTGCCTGTAAAAGAGCGGACTCACGCCTGTGGCACCTCCTGCTAGTCGTCCTTGGGAATTAGCTTTTTTCCAGCCTAGAGCACCCTCTGCAGGCCAGTGATCCACACCGCTCTGGCCCCCATGTCCCTCACAGATACCGGTGCCCCTTTCTCTGGGGTTCTGCCCCCATACTCTGCCTCTGGGTCACCCCTTCCTGGGGAACCCCCAACCCTCTATTCCCACCTTGCCTCAGTCTGGGCTATTGCCAGTCATCACCAAGCCCCCGCTCCCTGGGGCAGACTGCAGTGTAAAGGCCACTCATCATAGGCAAGGGGGTTCAGACCTGCTGCCTTCCTCTGTCTCCCAGTACCTCTATGGGCCTTGGACCAGGCGTTAAAGCCTGAGGAGTTGCCAGCCTGGAGCATCCCCGCTCAGCCTGCTCCTTCCCCAGCACTGCACCACACTCAGTACCCTGTCTGTCTGTCTGTCTGGCAGGCAGGCCCTGGAGAGTGACTCCTTGGGCCTCTGGCTCACAGCCTTTTTATACAGGCCAGCTGGGGCCTGATTGGGTCATGGCCCAGCTGCAGCTGCTTCCTCAGTCAGCCCTCTCCAGCCACAGCCCTCCCCAGGGCTGCTTTTAACCCCTTCTATTTTAGGAGTGGGGGTAGCCAAAAATGGACAATAGGTGATGGATTATTCAATAATTGCCCTGTTCTGTTCATTCCCTCTGAAGCCTGTGGCACTGGACACTGTCAGAAGACAGACTACTGGGTTATATAGATCACTGGTCTGAGCCAGGATGGCCATTCTTATGTTCTTAACACTGTAGCAGAGACCAGCAACTCTGCAGCAGCTTGCCCAAGTCTACGGGAAATGGTTGAGAGCTTGCTAGGTCTCTAGAGATTACAGAGCTTGCCTCGTGTCCTCTTGGGAAGACTGCATGATCAAACATCATTAATTCTGCAACCACTTTATATGCTTTTGTTTTTAATTAAGCCTTTTGAGACAAAGAACAACTTACAGTATTAATCTGTTCTTGCCCAGTGTACAGTATCTACACAGCTTCATCAACAAAGTTTGTGTCGCCGTCTATCTCGCTTGTCATACTTTCTCCTTTAGGATTTACAGTCAGGTTGACAATCATACGTGGAGTGTCACCTAACTCTGGTACTTCAGTACAAATGTAGTTTGTTGTAAATGCTGTTTTTATTTTAATTTTTAATGTATTCTGGTACTGACTTCAGCTGTTTAGGCATGTGCAAAATATGTACTTTGCACTAAATACTTCATTTCTGCAAAATGCATGTGGTACATTTGCAACTAATTGTGGTTTTGAATTTATAGCTAACAACAACAAAAAAAGGCCAAAATTGTGCTCTGTTACAGTACAGCATAACAAATACGAAATAAATCCAGTGATTTCAATGGGCTTTCTCTGAGGACAATGGAATTACTCCTAGCTTAAACAGATATATCTGAGCTAAAATTTTGCCGAGAATGAACTCTGTTTGCACTATTTCTCTGCCTTTCTGTATTCTTAGGGCTTGTCTATATCCTCTGGCTCCCGCTCTGGCTCCTTGTCTATATATCGCGGGCAGCGATCGATCCAGCGGGGGGGTTGATTTATCGCTTCTAGTCTAGACACGACAAATCAACCGCCTAGCGTTCTCCCGTCGACTCCGGTACTCCACTGGAGCAAGAGGCACAGACAGAGTTGACGGGAGAGTGTCAGCTGTCGACTCACTGCAGTGAAGACACCATGGTGAGTAGATCTAAGTACGTTGACTTCAGCTATGTTATTCATGTAGCTGAAGTAGCATAACTTAGATCGATTTCCCCCCACCACCACCGCCAGTGTAGACCAGGCCTTAGAGAGTTCTTAGAGAATTATCTGATTTCTACATAATGTTTTGTTCTTCTGCAGCACTCACTGCACATGAAACTGTGATCCTAATTCTAGGGCCCAATGCGGATGCAGGTTTCTACCCACACGTGAGCTTTCAGGATCCAGGCTGAGGGCCTAACCCTGTGTCAGGAAATTTAGTGGGAGATTTGTCTTTCACTTCAGAGCAGGGGTAAAACCTAAGACCCTGGAGTGCTATGCAATCTGTTCTGAAGATAACGTAATTGTACTTAAAGATACAGGGGTATAACTTTTGCTCTTCATTATATACAATAAACCCTCTAAGAAAGTAGACCATGAGCTAAAATCTTCTGTAAATTACGCTCTGCAGATGGGATTGCCAGGTGTCCAGTTTTCGACCAGAACACCTGGTTGAAAAGGGACCCTGGTGGCTTCGGTCAGCACTGCTGACTGGGCCATTAAAAGTCTGGTTGCCCACAGCGGTGCAGGCAGGGTGCCTGCCCAGCTCTGTGTGGCTCCCAGGAAGCTGCCAGCATCACCCTCTGGCTCCTAGGCATTAGGGCGGCCCCGGAGGCTCCATCCACTGCCACCGCCCTGAGCACCAGCTCTGCAGCTCCCATTGGCCCGGAGCCCCCTCCCATGCCCCAACCTCTGCCCAAGTCTGAAGCCCCCAGCCCGGAGCCTTCTCGTGCACTCTGAACCGCTCATTTCTGGCCCCACCCCAAAGCCTGCACTCCCAGCCCAGAGCCTATACCTCCTCCCATACCACAAACCCCTTCCCCAGCCCGAAGCTTCCTCCTGCAGCCCAAACCACTCATCTCCGGCCCCACTCCAGAGCCCACACTTCCAGCCAGAGATCTCACATCCCAACTCCCTGCCCCAGCCTGCTTACAATGAGCAAATGAGCAAGGGTGGCGGAGAGCAAGCAACGGAAGGAAGGGGGATGGAGTGAGTGGGGGGCAGGGCCTCAGAGAAGGGAGGAGCAGGGACAGGAGCATGATCTCCGGGGAAGGGGCAGAGCAGGGGTGGGGCAAGGGTGGTCCATTTTGGTTTTCTGAAAATAGCAAATTGGCAACCCTATTTGTAGATGTATACAAAATAGAAAAAAACAAACTGATTGTCATATGACCAACTCAGTGGATTTTTGCTCAGCTTTGCTTATTTAGGTGAGGAAAAACAGCATGTACAGAAGGCTCCTCTCATTCCTCCATGACTGCTGCCCTAGGATATTTGCTCTGCTGTAACAATTCTCACAAATCCATAGAAGAGAATGGCCCTTTCTTGGGACTGAAGCTTTGCTGAGTATTTCCGCAACAGTGCAGTGATGATTTTATTGTGTGGTGCTGTATTCTAATAGGCAATTATAATGCTAACTGAATTGTTATCCAATGGGCTCAGGAACTTCTGAAGACTAGCTGGTTAAAAGTACTCAGAGCCTGTTCTGATAATCACTACCACTGCACTATTCAAAACTAAATTTAAAAAAAAAAAACCTCATTACAATAGAAATAGTGAGCCAGTAAAATATGTAATAAAAGAAGCCCATTGTTGGATTGTCTTATTCTGCTCTGTCTGTGTCTCCTTCCCCTTTTCTTTGTCCTCTATCCCCCCACCACCGCCCTGTCTCTAGTTTCTTTTGTCTGCTTTTGCCTAACTTCATTCTGTTTTCTCTCTCTCTTTCATCTGTCATCTACTAATAATAAATGCCACATTGCCTTGTGTGAGGAGGTGTTGAGGGTGATAACAAGTCCTGTAGCCAGGTTTCAGGGGCATCATATTTAAAAAAAATGTGGTACAGCCTGCAGGTAAGAAAGAATAAAATTAACAAGATAGACTGTTTGTGACTATATGTAAGTAATATATTTACAGAGAAGCATGCCTTTTGAAAGCACCTTGAGTCACTCCAGCTCCTTGATAGCTCAGTGTTGCTGATTCCCATGATTTTATCTCAAGTCTCATGATGTTTGGGGTTTTCCTTAAAGCCCTAGCTGCTGGAATCAATGGATGCAAATCTCAGCTTTTGTTTAGTGCATTTCTATCCCTTGCAGAGAAATACTGAAAACACCAAGCAAGCGAATATTAAAGACTCAGAAACTAAAATGCAAACAAAAGGAATGCACAACATTGATTATTTGTGTATAGATATCATGATTTTTGAGAGTAGATTCATGGTTTGGGGGGGTATGGAAATACTCATGGTTAAGCCAGACTGACTGCACTCAGTGGTGTATGTAGTTCCCTAACACTGCTCTTCCCTAATTAGAATAAGCTCCTCCCCCACTATGTAAATGGATTGTTCTTCAAATTGGATTATTTTCACAAACCAAATTCATCTGCTGATGCACACAGCAGCCAGTATTAATTACAGTGTAAGACACCAGGGAACAAAATATCAAAGGAAGAAGTGAGATTGCCAGTGCCGAGTCTGAAGGAGCATACTTGCATCTGGGCATGGCATAGCAGGCTCGTTCCCCATCTGGCTCCCCATTCCAACAGCCAGTCTGGCCCTGGCATGGTCTCTCTTCCCAGAGCTCAGTCTTCCATCCAGGTCATACTTTGTTTCCACCCCTTCCGGGAGTAACAAAGTCCAATAAAACAAAAGGTACCATTGTCCTCACAAAAGGTCTTTGGCCTCATTTCTGGGCCCCATGGTCCTCACCCTCCTCTCAGGGCTTCAGTTGTCATTATTCTTTTGCTGAGAAATGGACTTCATACCACCTTTTCTGGGGCTAGTAGTAGAACCCAAGCTTTCCTGCTACACTGGGTTCCAGCCTAGGGACCCTATAACTAGCAGACATGTGCAGAGCAGACCTCCTTGCTGCTATCTTCCTGCTCTTCTTCTCATCCTGGCTTCTCAGACCTTCTCCCCACCAACTTCTCAAAGTTCACTGTTCTTTCAGAGCCAGGGTACACCCCTGGAATCCCCAAATATAAACAAACACACTTCCACCCTCCTTGGGCTTGACTTTATAGCCTTCTCACCTTTCCCTGGATTTGTCCCCAGTTAAATGCCTCCCAGGGCTCTCTTTCCCTAGAAATACAGTTCTTGCCCTTCTTTCAGGGCACATCAACAGAGATTGCTCCACCCTAGTGGCTGATCTGTCTCTCTCCTGGTTGCTTGCCAATCTTCTTTGCTCATGAGAGGATCCCAGGGCTTATTCTCCTCTTTAGCTTCCTCGTTGCCCTTCTCAATTTCTCTGCTCTATACTCCCAGAGAGGAACAGAGAGAATCTCCTCCCTACAGCCTCCTTTTTTTTTCTTTTCTTCTTATTTTATGATGCAGCAGCCTCAGCATGTGGTCTATAACCAGTACCTATCACAGTTTTCATATAAGCAAAAATATTCATCCTCTCACCCAGTCCTGTACCCTCAAAAAAAGCAAAGTAAAGCTTTTTTAATGCTACCACACTTTCCTGGTTCTCTCACCAATCCTTTTAGCCTATATTCTTTCACCTTGAGGCATCTCAGTTCTTCATAAAGAATCTTTCTTTCTGTTTAATTCTCCCTGCATTGCTACTGCAGATGCTCAACTGTTTCATGGACAGTGTGTGTGTTGCACAACCTGTCTTTGTGCTTGTCTAGTAAACACACACTACCATTCAGGTCACAGTGATCAGTTATCCTTCTAAACATAATTACTCCGCTTCTTCTGTCATAGCTATTAAGTATACCATTATCCTCCAAGTTTAGGACACATTTCAGAGAACTTTTGTCCCTTTCTCTTTGGTCAATAGTTCTTGCCATTCTTCTTAAGATCTCTCAACCAAACTTTTGAAGTCCTTCCTATTCAGAGGGATCTTGATATCAACCTCCTCATTTTCTACAGCATTTTTCACTGCTTTGTCTGCCATTTCATTGCCTGGTATCCTGACATGCACCAGAATCCACCCTATTGTTATATGTATACCTAATTGTACTATTTGTGCAGTTAAGAACAACATTTACTTTATTAAGTCATTCCTGCTTTCCTAGGCTCTCTTTCTAATTCCTGTTACACCTGGTAAAGAATCAGATGAGTTAGCTGTCATAGTTGGGCATACATCCCTTATCCAGGTCAATGCCAACAGTATGCCCATCAATTCTGCTGTCATAAAGGCCGCAAAACTGGATACTCATAGATGTCTTAATTCCAAATTTAGGGATACAAAAGGTCATTCCCACTGTGCCTATGTTATCTCTAGGGCCATCAGTATAGATTTGGTAATGCTGACAAAATTTGCCCTGTATAAACTCATAAATCTTAGTTGTCATATTTGATGGTCCTGCTCTTCCCTCTGTTTTATTATATAATTCCAGATCCACAACTGAAGAGACATCCATCCAGTTATATTCTGATTTTCCATGACTAAAGATTTTAATTTCTTCCAACCTTCCTTTTCACCCAGGCCTCTTACCCACTTTTTGACCCTGTTAACATGTGGGAGTTTGTGGCGTCCAATTACTTTGTCTACTTAGTTTCCAGCAGTCCTCGTATATTTGTTTAGTATTCTTCTCTTCACAATTTCCATTACTTAGCCCGAGAAGTGAAATCTAACAATTTCCTCAAATTTATTAGCATTTTTCCAGTTGCTACCTGCAGCATACATAAGAGTCGTAATACTCACACCACATGCGAGTCACAGAACTTGGGCTGCAGTCAGCTTTAATTTTTTTTAATGTTGATTAACAACTTGGCATCCATAATCTATAACTGGTCTTATTAGTAGCCTATAAATTATCAGCAACGTGTTCTTATCTACACCCCAATTGTTGCTAGCAGTCCTTTTAAGCAGCTTCAACCTATATTTACATTTAGTCTTGATATCATCTATATGACCCTTCAAAGTTAGTTCAAAGATTTTACATTTTTAGGAGCTATGTTTGATAAACTATCTGCATTTTATTCCTGTATAGAGAGATATAGGTTCCATTCTTCCTTTATTGTGAAGATCATTCCCTTTTTTTAGCTAGTGAGAATTTAAATCCCCAACTATCTCTGTGACAGAATATACCCTTGTACTCACACCCTACACACTATTATAATCATCTTGATTCAAATCATGCCTTGTAAGATATGAAAACTCAAAATTTGCTGGTCAGTACTGCGCTGATAAAATGTGTGGCAATGCTGTATGTGAAGTTAACATTTCCCTGTGTGACGCTATTAACACATGTTCCAAACCCACAGCCCTGAAAAACCTGAGGTTGGCAAAGAAGTCTGTCCTAAACAAAGGAATGAGTGTTCTGCTTAATTTGCACTTATGCAGTAAACAGAGTCATAAAGCAGGGAGGGAAACAAAGAAAGTTCAAACAGGTGAGAAAAAAGCAGCAGGAAACATCTTTCTGCATAGACTCTTTGTCTTCTGGTGCCCAGCTGAAATGTTTTCTGAGAGAGGGACTGACACTATGAAAAGGAGGGATAAACACCCCAAAGCTCCCCCCCCCCCCCTTGCCCATTGTATTCACAGTCCCTGAAGCGACAAAGGAAACAGTCGTTGGACTCGGGGAGAAGGGATCCTGATCTACAGGGTTTGGTCAGTAAGAACTGCTGAAAGCACGTGATGAGAAATTTTGCTTGAATCTGATATCATTTAATTCGGGTATTAGGAGACATCTTTTCTTGTAACCATTTCTGATCTCTCTCTCATTACTTGTATTCACTTAAAATCTCTTTGTAATTGTTTTATCTAATCCAGTGTGTTTAAATTGAAGTGTCTGAGAAACTCCATTTGGTGTGACAAAGTGTGTGAATAAGTCATGGCGTGCAGCCCTCATTGCCAGACTGGTGCCTCCTCCTGGTCATTCTGGGGATTAGCTCAAGGCAGACACCTATGCCCAGGGCCTGCACACTGGCACAGGCCATTGCTCTTCTCTTACCTCCCAAAACTGCAGTGTCCTCTTCTCAACTCAGCCCACTGGCTAGGTTGTCATCTGAATTTCCCCCTTCCAAGGGAGGGTCTCTCTGTCCAACAGTCCAGCCACTTCCTCAGTGGCAAGCGTGGGTGTGGGGGGGGGATTGACCCAGGCCTACCCACTACCCAGCCAAGGACTCTGTAAATAGCAGCCTCCTGTTGCCCCTCTGTAGCCTCTGTCAATACTGCTCTATTTCCCTGGACCACATCAGCACCTTCTTCCCCTTTATCTCAGGGCCTCAATTGCTCAGTGCCAGGAGCTAATCACCGCTCTGTTCAAGGTGCTTACAGTTCTTGCAGCCCTCCAGGGATGCAGTCCTTACTCCCTGGGCTCCTGTCAGTGAGTGATCCTACTCTGCTGTGCAGTTCCCTTTTATCTGAGCCTGCTGGGCCTGGATTGGTTGCTCCCTGCAACTCCTTCCTGATTGGCAGTGCTTCACTCAGCCACTCTGGGCTGCTTGGAGGACTCCCCTCCATTGCTCCTTCCAGGACAGGGCATAAGCACATCTAAAACCTGTGTGGGGTAGGCACCCTATCAGAACATATTATTCCTTTTAAAGAAATAACTGACTTAATGTAATTTGTATTGTCTAGGAGAGGGCTGAGCAGCACAGGACATACATTTCTGGGGTAAATCTAATCCTAGGGTGTATTGGGGTCACCCTGCTGTATAACTAAGGCTGGTGGGAGCCTGAGTGTAACCCAAATGTGACTGGCAAGCTGGCAGGCTACGGACACTCAGGGTATAGCTTGCATGCTGGAAGGCTGTTTGTGAGCAGCCCAGGTAGGAGCTACTTCAGCAAGGCATTGTAAGGCACTCCAGGTTGCAGGGCAGGTGTGGTATGTCACAATCTCCCCATTCTGAAATCTCCAAAGTGCCTCATTGGTTCTCTCCACAGTTATCTTAAGTCTAATGTGTTTGGCCCACATTGCACAGTCATCCGCAAATAGAGTAATACCTATTCCTACCCATATACTCTCTGGGAGATCATTAATCATAACATTAAACACAGCTCGGCTGAGAACACTCCCATTTGCAGTGCCATCAGTATATTTAAAAATATTCAACAAAGCCACCCCCGCACCATACCTTGTATGGGTCTATCACTTAGAGTCTCTTATTCCAGCTGTAACTATTTTATACAGCAAGACCTACAGTGCATGTCATTCGTTTTTTCAATGTCCAAAAAGACAGCTATAATAAACTCTCTGTTCCCCAGGGCTTTTGTATATGTGCCTAATCTTAAACATGATCAACTGTGCATCTTCCTTTTCTGAAACCACTTTGTACACAGTTTATAATTTCACTTTTCCAGGTGTGCTTCTAATCTCTCATTTATCAATCTTTCCATAATTTTGCTGACACACAACGTGAGAGCAATAAGCTTCCATGCATCAGGTCTTGGTTCCATTCTGCCAGTAGTATTCCTTTTTCCCATTTATTATTATATCATTTCAACAAATCTCTTAAACTCCCCTCTGGTAGATGCTTAAGCATTGCATTTCACATGCTATCTTTACCAGGGGGGTGTATTTTTACTTTTGTCTATAGCTTTTTTGAGTTCTTGTATGCTGAAATTTTCATTTAATGAATCACCTTTATATTCTACCTAGCCATAAGAGCTCACAATTTTCTTCAGCAAACATTCATTTTCTGTTCACAAAATTGTTTACTTTGATTTGTATCACTCCTACTAATTTTTTGGAGCTCTTTTTCTAAAATGTGTGCTTTTCCTAAATTAGAACTTCCTACTTTATCATTCCACTCTAAGACCAGGTATACATTTTATTTTTACTCTGTATCCCATTAATTTTAACTTGTTTATATATCTCTAAATCCTTAGAATCTTTGTTCATTTTCCCATACTACTTTCTCTAACTCTTTCTTTGCCTTTTTAATAATTCTTTGTACCGCTGCTTCACATCTCTTATAGTTCATTGAGTTAATGCTATGCATTGTACGTTTTCTTATTTGTATGCTTAACAATTTTTATTCCACCAAGAAACTGGATTTCTGAGTTTGTGGCCATTTGACATCTTAAGTGCAGCAGCAGCCAATCTAACTATAACTTCCTTTATTCTATTATCATGAAATTCCTCTGGATTATCGCTTATGCAATTGGTACTTAGATACTCAGCATATTTACTCTTAAAGACTCCTCATTTTGCTTTTCTAAGGCTCGTGGTAAGAATTCCTCCAGTGTTTTCAGGTGATCACTTCCAATTCCATCTTCTTTATAGATTTCCCAACTGCATTTACAGTAAAAGCTGTGTTACCTGGCACTTTACCAACTGGCAAGCTCTATAAACCGGCATGTCTGATTTTCATTGAAAGTCTGGTTTATAGTCCAGTTGGCGCGGGACTGGCAGGCTCCCTTCCTGGCTCCGCGTGGCTCCCCGGAAGTGGCAACAAGTCCCTGCTGCTCATAGGCGGTGGAACAACCACGAGGGGTTTGAAGTGTGGGAGGGGGTGCAGGGTGCGGTCTCTAGGAGGGAGTTTGGGTGCAGGAAGAGGCTTGGAGCAGGGGGTTGGGGCACGGGAGCGGGTGCGAGGTGCCGGATCTGGGTGGCAGTCACCTCGAGCGTCTCCCCACAAGTGGCGACATGTCCCGACTTCTCCTAGATGGAGGTGCAGCAGGTGGCTCTGCGCGCTGGCTCCACCTGCAGGCGCAGCCCCCACAACTCCCATTGGCCATGGTTCCTGGCCAAAGACAGCTGCGGAGCCAGCGCTCAGGGCAGGCCAGGGGCAGCACACAGAGCTGCCTAGCTGCGCCTCTGCCTAGGAGTAGCAGGGATATGTCACCGCTTGTGGGGAGCTGCCCGAGGTGAGAGCCAACTGGATCCAGCATCCCACATCCTCTTCTGTGCCCCAACCCCCAGCCCTGATCCCCCTCCCACACCCAAATTCCCTCCCTCTTAGTTAACCAGAATTTTTTACTCACCAGCACCCCCTTATTTCTTCAACATGCCAGATAACAAAGCTTTTACTGCAGTTGCTATATTACTTGTTGCAATTTCCAGATCTAAACATGAAAAGGTTTCACCCATCGAATTCAACCTAGTAGATTCTCCAGTATTGAGCAATAACACGTTGTGCATGTCAATGAACTGTTCCAGACATTTGCCATTATAATCCCTTTTCCTGTTTCCCCATAATTCATTGTGGCTCTAAAGGTCTCCACAAATATACAGGCCTTTGATACCCTTAACTAACTCTTCCAAGGCTTAGTCTACACTATGAAATTAGGTCGAATTTATAGAAGTCGGTTTTGTAGAAAGCGTTTTTATACAGTCGATTGTGTGTGTCCCCACACAAATGCTCTAAGTGCATTTAGTCGGCATTTAGTCGGCAGAGTGCATCCACACTACTGAGGCAACCGTCGACTTCCGGAGCGTTGTACTGTGGGTAGCTATCACACAGTTCCCACCCCCACCCCCCCCGTGAAAGCAACAGCAGACAATTGTTTCGCGCCTTTTTTCCTGGGTTACCCATGCAGATGCCATACAAGCATGGAACCTGCTCAGCTCACCGTTGTTGTATGTTTCCTGGGTGCTGGTAGACGCGGTACTGCATTGCTACACAGAAGCAGCTCATTGCCTTTTGGCAGCAGACAGTGCAGTATGACTGGTAGCCATTGTCGCCGTACTCCAGGGTGCTCTTTTAGCTGACCTTGGTGAGGTTGGTCAGGGGCGCCTGGGCAAATCTGCGAGTGACTCAGCCAGGTCATTTCCCTTTTAAGTTTTGTCTCATGGCGATTCAGTCCTGCTGGCAGTCCTATTGCACCGTCTTCTAATGAGCAGCCAGGAGACGACGATGGCCGGCAGTCATACTGCACTGTCTTCTGCCGAGCACCCAGAAGATGATGATGGCCAGCAGTCGTACTGCACCGTCTGCTGCCAGCAAGATGCATAAAGATAGATGAAGTGGATCAAAACAAGAAATATACCAGATTTATTTTGTATTCATTTTCTCCTCCCTTCCTCCCTCCCTCCGTGAAATCAATGGCCTGCTAAACCCTGGGTTTTGAGTTCTATCCTTGAGGGGGCCATTCTGTTTCTCCTTCATGCAAAGCCATCCCCTTTGTTGATTTTAATTCCCTGTAAGCCAACCCTGTAAGCCATGTTGTCAGTCGCCCTCCCTCCATCAGAGCAACGGCAGACAATCGTTTTGTGCCTTTTTTCAGCGCAGATGCCATAGGACTGGGAACATGGAGCCTGCTCAGATCACCACGGCAATTATGAGCACTATAAACACTGTGCGCGTTATCCAGCAGGATATGCAGAACCATAACCTGCAAGAAAAGCGAAACCAGGTGAGGAGGAGGTGACTGCAGCACAGTGACGAGAGTGATGAGGACATGGATATAGACTTCTCACAAAGTATGGGCCCCTGCAATGTGCACATCAAGGTGTCAGTTGGGCAGGTTCATGGAACGCCAATTCTGGGCCCGGGAAACAAGCACAGAGTGGTGGGACCGCATAGTGTTGCAGGTCTGGGACGATTCCCAATGGCTGCGAAACTTTCGCATGTGTAAGGGCACTTTCTTGGAACTTAGTGACTTGCTTTCCCCTGCCCTGAAGCACTAGAATACCAAGATGAGAGCAGCCCTCACAGTTGAGAAGCGAGTGGCGATAGCCCTGTGGAAGCTTGCAACGCCAGACAGCTACCGGTCAGTCGGGAATCAATTTGGAGTGGGCAAATCTACTGTGGGGGCTGCTGTGATGCAAGTAACCAACGCTATCACTGAGCTGCTGCTATCAAGGGTAGTGACTTCAGGAAATGTGCAGGTCATAGTGGATGGCTTTGCTGCAATGGGATTCCCTAACTCTGGTGGGGTGATAGACGGAACCCATATCCCTATCTTGGCACTGGAGCACCAAGGCAGCGAGTACATAGACCGCAAGGGGTACATTTCAATAGTGCTGCAAGCTCTGGTGGATCACAAGGGACATTTCACCAACATCAACGTGGGATGGCCGGGAAAGGTACATGACGCTCGCATCTTCAGGACCTCTGGTCTGTTTCAACAGCTGCAGGAAGGGACTTTCTTCCCAGACCAGAAAATAACCGTTGGGGATGTTGAAATGCCTATAGTTATCCTTGGAGACCCAGCCTACCCCTTAATGCCGTGGCTCATGAAGCCGTACACAGGCAGCCTGGACAGGAGTCAGGAGCTGTTCAACTACAGGCTGAGCAAGGGAGGAATGGTGGTAGAATGTGCATTTCGGAGTTTAAAAGCGCGCTGGCACAGTTTACTGACTCGCTTAGACCTCAGTGAAACCAATATTCCCACTGTTATTACTGCTTGCTGTGCGCTCCACAATATTTGTGAGAGTAAGGGGGAGACGTTTATGGCGGGGTGGGAGGTTGAGGCAAATTGCCTGGTCGCTGATTATGCGCAGCCAGACACCAGGGCGGTTAGAAGAGCACAGGAGAGTGCGGTGCACATCAGAGAAGCTTTGAAAACCAGTTTCAGGAATGGCCAGGCTACACTGTGAAAGTTCTGTTTGTTTCTCCTTGATGGAACCGCCCCCCACCCCCACCCCCCGGTTTCACTCTACTTTCCTGTAAACTAAGCATCCTCCCCTCCCCCCTTTGATCACCACTTGCAGAGGCAATAAAGTCATTGTTGCTTCACATTTATGTATTCTTCATTTATTCATCACACAAATAGGGGGATAACTGCCTAGGTAGCCCGGGGAGGGGTGATGGAGGAGAGAAGCACTGGGTGGGGTGGTGGAGGAGGGAAGGACAAGGCCACACAGCACTTTAAAAGTTTAAAACTTTAAAACTTATTGAATGCCAGCCTTCTGTTGCTTGGGCAATCCTCTGAGGTGGAGTGGCTGGGTGGCTGGAGGCCCCCCCACCGCGTTCTTGGGCGTCTGGGTGAGGAGGCTATGGAACTTGGGGAGGAGGGCGGTTGGTTACACAGGGGGTGTAGCAGTGGTCTGTGCTCCTGCTGCCTTTCCTGCAGCTCAACCATATGCTGGAGCATATGAGTTTGATCCTCCAGCAGCCTGAGCATTGACCCCTGCCTTCTTTCAGCATGCTGACGCCACCGACCACCTTCAGCCCGCCACCTCTCCTCGCGGTCATATTGTGTTTTCCTGCACTCTGAGATTGTCTGCCTCCACGTATTTTGCTGTGCTCTGTCAGTGTGGGAGGACAGCGTGAGGTCAGAGAACATTTCATCACGAGTGTGTTTTTTTCGCCTTCTAATCTTCGCTAGCCTCTGGGAAGGAAAAACATATGCAGCTGGTGGAGGGGAAAAAAAGGGAGAGTGGTAGTTAAAAATACACATTTTATAGAACAATGGGTAGACTCTTTCACGGTAAACCTTGCTGTTAACATTACATAGCACATGTGCTTTCATTACAAGGTCGCATTTTGCCTCTTATTGAGGGTATGCCGGTTTGGTGTGAGAGATCACTCACGTAGAGCCGGGCAACAGAATTCGGCTCGCAGGCAGCCATGGTAAGTCACAGTCTTTTGGCTTCTTTAACCTTCATAACATGTGGGAATGGTTTCAAACAGCAGTGCCCTCATTTCCCATATGAAGTAGCCGTTGGGTTGGTCATTAAAAATGGGTTGGCAATTTAAAAGGAGGAGCTGCGGTTTCTGGGTTCAAGTGCAGCAGAAACCCAACTAACCCTCCCTCCCCCCACGCGCACACACACACACACACACACTCAATTCTCTGGAGTGATGGCTTCACCCCTCCCCCCACCACGTGGCAAACAGCGGGGAAGATTTCTGTTCAGCCACAGGGAAACAGCCCAGCAGGAACGGGCACCTCTGAATGTCCACTTACTAAAACCACCCTATTTCAACCAGGTGACCATGAATGATATCACTCTCCTGAGGGTAACACAGAGAGATAAAGAACGGATGTTGTTTGAATACCAGCAAACACCGGGCCATACGCTGCAATGCTTTGTTCTGCAATGATTCCCAACTACGTGCTACTGGCCTGGCGTGGTAAAGTGTCCTACCATGGAGGACGGAATAAGGCTGCCCTCCCCAGAAACCTTTTGCAAAGGCTTTGGGAGTACATACAGGAAAGCTTTATGGAGATGTCCCTGGAGGATTTCCACTCCATCCCCAGACATGTTAACAGACTTTTCCAGTAGCTGTACTGGCCGCGAATGCCAGGGCAAATTAATCATTAAACACGCTTGCTTTTAAACCATGTATAATATTTACAAAGGTACACTCACCAGAGGTCCCTTCTCCGCCTTCAGGGTCCGGGAGCCCACCGTGGGTGGGTTCGGGGGGTTCTGGGTCAAGGTCCAGGGTGAAAAACAGATCCTGGCTGTTGGGGAAACCGGTTTCTCCGCTTCCTTGCTGTGAGCTATCTACAACCTCCTCATCAACATCATCTTCCTCATCCCCCAAAACCCACTTCCATGGTGCCTCCCATTCCTTGGACGGAGTCAAAGCACAGGGTTGGGGTAGTGGTGGCTGCACCCCCTAGAATGACATGCAGCTCATCATAGAAGCGGCATGTCTGGGGCTCTGAACTGGAGCGGCCGTTTGCCTCTCTGTTTTTTTGGTAGGCTTGCCTGAGCTCCTTAATTTTCACACGGCACTGCTGCGGGTCCCTGTTATAGCCTCTGTCCTTCATGCCATTGGAGATTTTTTCAAATATTTTGGCAATTTTTTTTTTCGAATGGAGTTCTGCCAGCACGGATTCGTCTTCCCATACAGCGATCAGATCCCATGCCTTCCGTTCGGTCCATGCTGGAGCTCTTCGGCGATTCTGGGACTGCATGGTCTCCTGTGATGATGAGCTCTGCATGGTGACCTGTGCAGGTGAGCTCGCCACACTGGCCAAACAGGAAATGAGATTCAAAAGTTGGCGGGCCTTTTCCTGTATACCTGGCCAGTGCATCTGACTAGAGAGCGCTGTCCAGAGCGGTCACAACTGAGCACTCTGGGATCGCTCCCAGAGGCCAATACCGTCAAATTGTGTCCACAGTACCCCAGATTCAACCCAGCAAGGCCGATTTCAGCACTAATCACCTCGTCAGGGGTGGAGTAAAGAAATCAATTTAAAGAGCCCTTTAAGTCGAAAAAAAGGGCTTCGTCGTGTGCATGGGTGCAGGGTTAAATCGAGATAACGCTGCTAAATTCGACCTAAACTCATAGTGTAGACCAGGCCCAATTCTAGATTATCTAGTTTTTTACATGGGTTGTTAAATTATAGATCCATCTAAATATGCTATTATTCTGCAGAGGAATCTCAACAATGTGGTCCTTAAAACTTAAGTTCTGTACTTCTATTTCAACATAACTAAAACAGTCCTTTATAAATATACAGACCTCTCCTCCTCTTGTTATTTCTATTGTGCCTGATTACTTCATATCCCAGAGGTCTAAACATAAATTTCTTGTTAACCTCGTTTCTTATACCGATCACATCAGGTTTGTTTTCCACTTCAAAAACAGTTTTCTCTAATTCCTGAGCATGTGTTATTAAACAAAGTGCATTCCAGCAAAAAATATTAGAACCATGTTGTTTAAACTACATTAGTACGTACATTTAAAATTGCATGAATGTGGTCTATCGAGAAATTGCCTGTATGCAAATATTTTTCTGATGCTTTTGTTATAATTTTTATTCTTTTGCTTCCCTGTCTGTAAAGTTCAATTAATTACTTGTATGATAAATACTGTAAATTTCTCTTTGCCTACAAGCAGTACTTATATTATCTTTCCTGCCCTGAACTGAATGGTATTCTACCAGTGGTTCTTTTCCCTTAGTGACATTTTTCGCCTCCTCCACATTCTGCTGTGAATATCTTTTGATAGGTTCTGCATATGAAATTTTATGGGTAGCTTTAATTGTCTGTATCTCTCTAGCTCGTTCTGCTGTCACACACCCTTTGTATGCTGCACTATGCTTGTCTCCACAATCGCTGCATTTTAGTTCTGTTCCTTTAGAACAGTTCTTATATGAATGTTCTCCTCCACATTCACATCTATAGCATCTCAAAGGTGCTAGGATATATAGTACAACCCAGAAGTGCTGATATCCTATATTAACTCTGTTGGGTAGCATTGTATCGTTAAATGATGTGGCGTGGTGTTTCTCTCCCACTCCTGCTAATCAGTTGCTTAACAAACAGCACTTGGTTCTCACCTATACCCCTTTTAAATTTCATCCTCAGCCATGCCTAGTGGAACCCCATGTGTTACCCATCTTGCTTCTGTCATAAATTTAGGTAATGGCAAATTACTTTTATGTTCCCTACAATTGTTTAAGACGTTTCCCATCCTGTTCTTTATATGTATATCCCACTAATAAATCTCCACCCTGAATTCTTTTAGCTCCTAATATATCTGTGATACTTCACCTAATCCATTCTGCTGTTTTCTAGGGATTAACATCTCCTTATCTATACATCTTCAGCTAGTGATTTGATAATTATAAGATGTTGGTCCTTTTCCTTACTCTTTTTTTCCATCCTCGTCTGCTCCCTCTTCTTCGGATACAGATATTTCTATGCTTTCTTCTTCTTCTTCCTCCTCTGAAGCCATTCCTCATCCCTTGCTCCTTCTCCATCATTTGCCAACATAACTTTCAGTCTCTCTCTCTCAGCCTGTATTTCCAGCTCTGTTCAGCCAACCAGCTGCCAGACAAAGCTGCCTCTGAGTTCCAAGCCCCAGCTCTACGCCTCTCCCAACCTGCACACCCCAACCTGCAGCCTGACCTGCTCGTCTGGTTAGCCAGCCCCAGCCCAGCCTCCTTCTTTATTCTTTTCCTTTTTTTTTTTTAATGGCAAATCAGACTTGGCTGAGTTCTCTATAGCTGCCACCAACTGTAATTCTTCAATATTTAGCTGTTTTTATCCTCTCATTCTGCCCGGTGTCTTTCAGGTAATGTAATAGCACCTTTTTCATAATACCCCATTTTCCTGATGTTTTTGCTAAATAAGTTAAAACAAATGACATTATGTTAAAGACATTTGAATTAATCAAAAAGCTTTTCTTTCTTTATCAAATCCCTTACGTACTCATAAAAGATGATCCATTGTTTCTTCCATCTTACAGTGTACATAGGCCATCTTTGAGTCTATTGATTTGAGAAAGATTTTTGTTTATGCCACAATGGTCTGTAAATACTCTAAACAAAAGCACCTCATTTGCCCTGTCCAGCCCAGACGCGTGTCATAATCCTCAACCATAGGGCACAATTCAAAAAATCTTCTTCCTCATTTTTTATTCATCCACATTTTTTGCCATTCCTCTTTTACATTTTTTCTGTACTAGGCTTTTGAATTCCTGTTTACTCAAGGGTATTTCTATGTCAATCCTTCAAATTTTTACAGTGTTTTTAGCTGCTTTGTCCACCATTTCATTCCTTATTATCCCAGTATGCTCTGGGATCCAGGCTAATGCTACATGTATCCCCATCTGTACTAACTTATTTGAAATATAATTTCATTGATTAAATCACTTCTACTTACTGAGATACCCGTTTTTATCACCAGAAGGCCTGAGATTGAATCTGAAAAAATGACTGCTTCTGCTGGGTGTATATCCCAGATCCAGTTTAATGCTAGCATAATTCCTACTCGTTGGGCTGTCATGACAGCTGTATAGTCAGATATTCTTTTAGATGTACTGATTCCCAATTTTGGTGTATAATATGCCATTCCTATTCTTCTTGTTTTGTTTTTTTCTTTTTGGAATCCATCTGTATATACTTGACAAAACCAACTCCACTTTTCACCTATATACTGGTACACTTCATTTTTACTGTGTACTGTCTCTTTTATCCTTAAGTTTATAAAATGAATCTAAATCCATGTTTGGACATGTGACTTTGAATGAAGTCAAAACTTTTAGTCATGGGAAAATTAGTTTTGGGTGCAGTTTTTCCTTGTCCTTCAATTCCTGTATCCACACTTTAACTCAAACGGTATGTGGAGTTCTAACATTGCTTGCTATAGTTCGCCTATCAAATTCCCAACAGAAATCCCCGGTATGTTCAGTATGTTCATCATTGCAGTTCCCATTAACTTTGGCCCAGAATGTTAGGTCCAATAGTTTCATGTGTAGTATAATTTACATTTCACTAGAAGCTATCTGTCGTGTGCACGGAGGTGTTGCAATAAATGTACCATTCGTAGTGCCTGGGCTTTTATTAAATGTAATTTTGTAAATTCTGATTTTGATGCTGACCCAAAAGCTGGCCAGCCAAAGTCAATAACTGGTCTGATTATGGCTCTGTATACCATCAGCAATGTTTTCTTCTATGTCCCCCAATTAGTCCCAGCAAGACTTAAGCAGGTTAATCCTTCCTATACATTTATCTTTAACCTACTTTACATGATCTTTCCAAAGTAATTTACTCCTAAGAATTTCAACCTTTGAACTATATCTATTTGTTCTCCTTACAGATACAGTTTACATTCGTTTGTAACTTGCCTTTTTGTAAAGACCAGTCCTTTGGCTTTAGCAATAGAGAACTTGAAACCCCATGCATTTCCCCAGTCAGAGGTCTCTCATAACATTTTGTCAGTTCTTTTTTCTGCCACCTCAATATTCCTGCTCATAACCCACAGAGCACAATCATCTGTAATTAGTGACACCTACCAGGGCACTTACTTGTTTTGAGAGATCATTTATCATAATATTAAATAAGGTTGGGCTGATAATACTTCCCTGTAGTGTACCATTTTTAATATTATATGTATTTGACATAACTTTTCGAATTCTGACCTGTACAGACCTTTTTACTCAAAAATTCTCTAATCCACTCATAGATTCTTCCACTTAGCCCTAGTCTGTCTACTTTCTACAGTAAACTTTCCATCTATAATATGTCATACACCTTTTCAATATCTAGAAAGACAGCTATTAACATGAAACACTTGCACCTCACTTTTTTAATTTGTTTTTAATTTAGCAATGTGATCAGTGGTGCATCTTCCTTGCCTGAAGCTGCTCTGCACTTTATCTAAGCAGGCAACCAATTTTTCATTCACCATTCTCTCCATAATTTTACCCAGACAGGACATAAGGATGTCTTTACAGGGAATCCACTTTTGTGGATAGTTTGCCCAGTTTTCGTATTTGAATTACTACTGCATGTTTCCGCCCTACCAGTATCATTCCTTTTTTTCCAGACAAAGATAATTTGAAGATATCTCTCTGAAAGCAGTTTGAGGGTTATTTAAACATTATTGCATGTATTATCTTTACCTGGAGATTATTCTTGCTGATATCAATAGCTTTCTCAAGTTCTCACATACAAAACCATTCAGTATAGTATCTTCATGCTTACCCCGACTGCATAATAGATCACGAGTCTCTTCAATGAATTGTCTTTTAATCTGGTGGAAAACTTCACTTAAGGTTTTCATCATTACTCACCCATCATAAAGATGCTGCTAAAAATTCTCTCTCTTTATCCGAACTTCTAACTATGTTGTCAGTTCCAATAAGACCTGGCATGTGGCTACTCTTAGTATGAATTCCATTTATTCTTCTAATTGGCCTGTGAATTTCTGATGTCTTGGTATCTTTGTTTGTCCACTCATGGTACTTCCTCCAACTTTTTATATATATATAATTCTTTGTGTTATTGCCTTACTTCTATAGATCTTCACTACTCATTGTATTTTTTTTTGCTTTTTTATAGGCTTTGTTCATTTCTTTAATTGCTATTTTGCACTCCTATTTCCTCCATGGAGATGAGTTTTTAGTTTTGGGGTACTTCAGTGTGCTATGAATCCCTTTATTATATTCTCATTGAAATTCTCTGTGTCATCATTCACACAATGATTATTCACAAATTTAGTACATTTACTTGTAAATAGCCAGCTAGCTTTCTTCAAATTCCAGGTGGGTAATTTTCCATTACCTTCCACCTTACTTTGCCCTTGAAAAGTAATGAGGATAGGGAAATGATCACTCCCCATTCCTTCTTCTTTATATATTTTCCAGTTGCATTTACTTGCAATATCTGCTATTGTAATTCCCAGGTCCAAGTAGGAAAAACTACCATCTGCTGTATTAAATCTAGCTGGAGTGCCATCGTTTAAAACCATGAGATTGTTTTCATCAATGAACTTTTCTAAGCATGCACCATTTTTATCAGTTGTCTTAATTTCCACAATATATTATGACTATTTATGTCACCACATATCATATATTGTCTTTTAGCATTCTTCACTATTTCTTGTAGCTCCAAACTTTGTAATTTCCCACATGGGTTATAGATATGATAAAACCTTAAAGAAATATTACTACTCTGCATTGGGATCTCAACAGCATTATGTTCTAGGCTTGCTTCTTCATTTTCTACTGCTATGTAGTTTAATCTTACCCATATAAAAGTACAAACACCTCCTCCTCTTCCTAGTTTTTGGTCTTTTCTAAAGCCAATATACCCTGGAATTTTGAAAGCAAGCTTTTCAACCAACCATGTTTCCTGGATACATATGACATCTGGTTTAGTTTTCACTTCCAGGATATTTTCTTTTAGTTCTTAACTGTGTGCTATCAGACTGTGTGCATTTCAACAAAAAATTGAGATCTCCATACCAATCATATCTCACCATTAACTTTATTCAAAATTGCATGAATACAGTGCATTGCAAGTTGCTAATAAACAAGTATTTGTCTACTGTCCTTGCTATAATTTTCATTTTTTCCCAGTTTGTGATGTACAATTTCACTTTTTTCATAAATGCAATAAATCTTTTTTTCTATTACTAATATATTATCATCTATTCCTTCCTCAGTGTTTATCATATTCTTTATAGAATGAGGCTGTGTCTGCAGTTCCCCTTTTCCTAAGCTGATTGTCCCTTCCTTCTTCACCTGATGTTTTGAGAGTCTGCTTACAGCTTCCACATAAGATATGTTGTTAACCCTTTATATGCTAGACTGTGATAACCATCTCAGTTACTACATTTGACCTCTGTCCCTTCTATACAATTTTCACAGGAATGTTCTCCCCCACATTTACTGCATCTTGTTTTCCTTTTAGAGTTAGGTGCTATATGCCCATACCTTTGGTATTTACAATACCTTAAGGGAGCGGGGGATATATGGCTTGGTTCTGAATATCTGAAATCCTAATGTTACTTTCTCAGGTAGAGTCCCCCAGTACAGCTGTTGATGACTTGCTTTCTCCTCCTCATTTATTAATTAGTTGCTTACTTACTAACATTTTATCTGCTCCTATGCTTTTGGTTACCGCACCATGAGTCAGCTCTAATGGAACACCATATATTACCCCCTTATTTCAGTCAAATACTTCAATAGTTTGCAACTTATTTTAACTTCCTTAGCATTTTAATTTTTAGCAGTTTATCAGCTTGCTCTTTGTTTTTATATTCAACTAAAAGATCACCATCTTTCAGCCTCCTAGCTCTTACATTGTCCCCAATGCTTTCTTTTAATCCAATCAGCTACTTTCACAGGGTTAACATCACCTAATCTTATCTCTTTGGCTAGGGATCTTACAATATTTTGGTTATTTCTTTCCTCAGCTTTGCTTTTTGCTTACATATCATATCATCATCTTCTGATTCTGCTCCCCCTGCCCCCTTTGGTATCCATTCTACCTCTCTCATAGACTCTTCCAGTTTCTAGAGTGACTTCATTTCAGGGTCAGAAAATCCTCCATCTCCCACCAGCCCAGCTCTCTGGCCTGGCCCCGCTCCTTTCTGCTCTCGACTTCCTGCCTTCATTGCAGCCACCCAGCTCCTTCCTCAGCTGCGACTCCTCTTTAATTGGGGCTGGCCCACCCTACAAGTGCAGCCAGGTATGTTAGTTGGCCTCTCAGGCTCACATTAACCCACTCCTTGTCTCTCAGGCACTGCCTCCCAGTAATCAGGCCTAGTAGTGGAATGGAGGTCAAAGCTGGATGTAGGGTCAAGAGTAGTGCTGGAATCAAGATCCGGGCTGGAGCAAGATTAGGGTAGGGCAAGGACAAGACTGGGCTCGGGCATTCTGAGGCAGGAACTGGATCAAGACCAGGTTGGGAGTCTGAGAACCTAATCAAACTATGAGGCAGCAGAAGAGGTCGTGGCTAGGTAGTACGGTTGCACAGACTGATCTCCAGCTCTGGTGGGGCTGGGAAAATACCTGAACCTGGGGATCCAGCTCTGGTGGGGCTGGGAAAATACCTGAACCTGGCTGAGTCACTACAGGCTCTGTTGGAAGGATGAGTCAGTGCAGCTGAGTTGTTGCTGCATGCTTGAGTGGGGACACACCTCAGCTTTGTTAGAGTAGCATGTATTGAGGCTCTGGGGATGGGTGGGTGAAAGCCTTCCCACAGCTAAAGCCCTTCAGCCTAAGGGAAGGAGCTACCAGACCCAGTCTCAAATGATTGTGGGGGACAACAAATGAAAAAACCAGGGATGGGAGTGAAGGTCACAGGGACAAAATCAGGGATCCGGAAGGGGATCTGTTGCAGAAGCAGCTGAGCCAGCAGCCCTGGTTTGCCTGTAGGTTTGCCTCATGTTGTCTGTATGACGTACACATCTCATCACACTGAGACAGGCCCTGTTATCTAGTTGTGCTCAGCATCAGTTTGAAGATTGGGGGTGGCATATCAAATTAATACTTAATGATAATTAATAAGTAACATTTTCATTTGTAAAGATCCTTTCCTGTCCATCCATCCAACTCCCTCACTTATCTTTTTCTCCTCTCATGTTGTTCCTATACCTCCTCCCTAGGCTTCTGTATCGCCGCCTGCACATACCTCAGTCCTGCCCCTATGGTTCCACTCCTATCTTCCCTCTTCCCTAGGTTCTTATCTGTCCTTCCCCGCACTGCCCTTTCCTCTTCCTTTCCTTGTCCCCACTTCCTCTGTCTCTGCCCACACACACACAGTTCCTCACCCCTCTGCATTCTAGTCAGGGAGCATCTTCCTCCTTCTCTAAGCTGCCTGGGCACCAGCATGGGGAGCACTGAGATCCCGGGGAGACTGTTTCCCCACTCTTCATTCCCATGCCTGGGGACACAGCTGCCCCCGACACTTAGGAAGCACAATTTCAGGAAAGTCCTGCACAGCCCATGCAGCTCAGAGTTGGAGAGTGTTCATTTGGTGTGCGGGGACAACGTGTGCACAGTCTGGTCACATGTAGGAGCTGTGAGGGGCTGGAGCATGCTCAGTGTAGATGGACTCTTTGGAGAATTTAGCTGCCAATTGCTAGCAAGTCATTACTGAGCACGTGGGAACTTAGATGTGTTAGAAGCTTATAATGTGGCCAAATTTGGGTCAGTTTTTCATATGCACAGCAAAAGGCACATCTCTGACACCAGGGGCACCCCCTTGCCAAATTTCAAATCGTGCTCCAGAAACACTAGAGATTCACAAAGAAATGGTTGTGAGATTTTTTTTTTTTAAACCTGGGTATAACATTTTTTCTGTAACCACGTTCTCAGAAATGGTTGAACTGTGTTAGGTGAAAATTTCCAAAAAATAATTCCGCCTAAGTCAGACATCTGGCATGGAAAACTTCGACCGGAAAAGCTAAAGTTTTGGAAAGTAGGGTCTTAAAATGGAAAGTGTCAGGCTACACTAATCATAGCCATCACTACTTGCACTGCTTGTAACTGGGTGTGGACAAGAAAGTTGGAGTCTATAGCAAACTTTGCTACATATAACTTCACTTAACATTTTTCACTAACAACCGCTAAATAAATGGTTGCTATGAAGTGAGCTGTAGCTCACGAAAGCTTATGCTCAAATAAATTGGTTAGTCTCTAAGGTGCCACAAGTACTCCTTTTCTTTTTAGTAAATATTTAAAATGTCTCAAATTCATAACACTATGGAATATTATTATACTACATAGAAATAATATGATATGCATAATATTAGTAAGTAGTAAGAATCTCTCCCAGGCTGCATTCCAAATGAATTGTATTCAGATCCACAGACTTTTTTTCCTTATTCATCACTGAAGCGATAATCGCTACCAAGACTCAGCTATTCACAGGATTTGTTACATCCTGATGCCATCATGAATATTTTATGTCAGTGACTCACCACAGTACTTGCAGTCTTTTCCGTAGAAAGTTATTTTCTATGGATACTGTTTCATTACCTAATGCCCCAAATTTCAAGTCAATTCTCCTGGTTCATCATGAGACCCAATTCTGCAAAAATGTGCATGCTTCACTTTGTAGTGTTAATAGCTCCATTAACTTCAGAGTGGCTATTCACAGTAAGTAAAATGCAGCATATGAGTTGGTCTTTGTAAGATCAGAAACTATATCTGGATAATTTGGATGCCTTTTCTCTGATAAAATAAGCCATGTGCAATCTAGTATGAAACTCTAGAACACACTTTTAATCCAGATCAATTTACTTTTGCAGGTATCATCAGCACTTTCCCTTGTCCATGTTGTGATAATTTCCTTTGTGTCTACAAGACCTTCCCCTACAAAGTGGTAACAATGTAATATAGCAGTGTACCACCAGATATTTTGTGGGATCGTGTTCATAATATTAAATATGTACTTCAATTGCTCCATACAGGAAGTACGCTGCATGCTTTACAATCAGACTTTGTAACCATGATAAGCATGGACAATGAAAAAGTTATGGAAAAGCTATAATTAAGAAACTCAAAATTCAAAACACAAACAAATCCTTAGAGGACAGTAAGACTGCTGTATGAGGGAGTAATAGTAATTTTAGCCCTTTGAGAAGACAAGGGCAGATTGAACTGCAGACACTACTCCCCTTTCTAATTCTATTGCTTCTGGCCTTCTGACTCTGCACAATGGTCAATAGTGTCAATGGAAGTGAATAACACTATTAGACACCTATATCTTTAGTATTTTTGTAGTGGCATAGTTATGATATTAATGTGCATTTTTAAATATCAAGACACATAAAAAACTGAGAATGGCTTATATGAGAGTCTATAGAAAATTGGTCTGTGCTTACAGGTTTCCCCCCAACCTTAATATTTATTCCATTATTTTATTTTATTGAAATTCAACATACTGGACAGAAATAACTCAGGGAACAGACAATGGCATGGCTGGAAGCAGAGGGGGGATAGGAGTAGGATTTGGGGTGGGGAAGAGCTGGCGGGATAGCAGCAGGGGAGGGGACAGGGTCAGAAGCTAGGTTAGGGGGATAGGAGAAGAAGGGAAGCGATGGGGGACAAAGGCATAAGGGTCCACAGCACGCTCCCCTAGAGAACCAGGAATTGCACCCATTATTCCTCAGTCTCAACATTTTTGCTCTTTAGGAGCTAGTTGTTAAACCCCCTTGCAAAGTGGGTGTCTCACCCTTCCCCCTCTATTGACAAGTCCACAAAGAAGATTAGAGCCTTCTATTGCTATTGGTTACTCCATTCACCCAAGTGCTTAGAGGACTGTCCTGTGGATCTATAGGTCTGAGTCCTACTGATGAACCATGTGGGTGGTCTATAGGGGTCTACATGATGCAATTTTTGGATTTTTTCCCCAATGTTTACAATTAACAAATTATATCCAAAAAAACTATGTTAAAAGAAAAATAAGGTTGCAAAGCCAAGCACTCAAAAGCTAGGAAATGCTAGAATTAAGGTTGCTCATGCAACCTTAATTCAAGTCTCTTGGAATAAGCATTATAATATAGTTTTTAATTACATAATCACATACTATTTTTACCACAAGGCCCCTGCCTCATTCACTGCACAGGATGGGCAGTGCTCTCGGAATTAATGAGGTTAGTGTAGTGAAGGATGTTGTTGTCTGTAGAACCCAGGCTTCTTCTGTTGTAGAAGCTAGAAGGTGTGTGATGAGGCAGGGAACTGCAGGAAGACAAAGGATGGTCTCATGGTTAAGTTACTTTATTCTATCCCTGCCTGTACCAAAGAGTTCCTGTGTGATGCTGGGCAAGTCATATGTACCAACATTTTCACAGGTAGCCACTAACTGTGTTCCCAATTTCCTAGATTACCAATTTGAGATACTTGGTTGGGGTCAGACTTGCAGAAGTTGCAACTGCAACTGACATTAGTGGGAGTTCAGCTCTGAACATATAAATTGTAAAAAAATGCTAGGTACCATAAAAAAAATAGGTCCTAGTCTAAAACTGAGCAACCAAAATTATTTGGCCCTGATGACAATTTTGGGTTTAATCTTTTTGATTCAGTTTCCCATGCTTAAAAGGGCGTTAATACCACCACCTCACCTCCCAGGGGTGTTGTGGAGATAAATTCATTAACGTTTGTAAAGAATGAAGATACTATGATGCAAACACAATTGAAATGCCCATGAAGAAATTAATGATTCTGTATTCAGTGCAGGGTTTAGATGTTGTGCAGTAAATAAGGACTGGGGCCACACATTGAGTGATGAGGACAAAAAGAAATACAGAATAACTACCCATTCAGTGAGCACTGTCCATCCTGTGCACTGAGTGAGGCATGGGCCCCATGAGAAAAATAGTATGTGATCATGTAATTAAAGACTGTATCATAATGTGTATGCACAAGGGCGCAGGCAATCTTAATCCTGACATTTTCTGACTTTTGAGTGCTTGATTTTGAAACGTTAAATGTTCTCTTTAGTCATTTTTTGCAGTCTAATAGATAATATAGGTTTAAGATAACTTTCCTCTTCTTTTAGAGGTACAGAATGGAATACATTTGAACTATCATGCCACATTGCTTGATTTTATCTTTCTCTCTTGTACTGGTGAAATCCTTCAACATGACTAAAAATGAGGTTTAAAACAAGCTACCCATTATAACTTGACTCTTGAATAGGAATTATCCTTGTCACATTTTCTCTCTCTCTCAGTATGTGAATGAAAGGACAGAAAAGTCTGTCTTTCATTCTCTCATAGATTATTTTTCCTCAATATTCCAGAGTGCTTTTCACTGTCTGTTGTGTTCCCTGCACTGCTTATCATTATTCTGTCAGCCATATGTAGTGTTGATTAGGAAATTGATATAGTTACTAACAAGCCATACTTCACATGCAAGAATCCAGTCATTGAGACACATTTTCTGGGTACACATTGAGCTCATGATGATAACGCACAGTTAATTTATATTTTGTAAATTTGCTTTTTAGTGCCTAAAAAGGTCATCATAGTTATTTACATTCATGTGATCTAAAATCAATACAGTGAAAAAACCAAGTACCATCCATTTGGCCATTCTTGTGTGCTCTTCTAAGAAGTGGTTCTATGTTTGTGATGAAGAAGCCATTCTACTAAATATCTCCTATTGATATGTTGTTGGCATCCTTTCGTCTGAGAGAGATGGTGGGAATCGCAATCTATGATATAGATGGTTTGTAATGTCTCATGTGACTGAATAGTCCAATCCGAGATTTGCATGATCTTTGGCAGTTATTGCAAAGGCATATATCTTGGTTGGGAGCTGCTTGCTTTCTACAGGCTCTTTTTTCTTCAAGCTGTAGGAGCCAGCTTCTCTCATGGACTTTGATTCCCTGATGAAGACGATGGTGCCACTTGTTACGATCACTTGCCAAGATTTCCCATTGGTCAGGATCAATTCCAAATTCCTTCACATCTCGCTTGCATGTATCTTTATAGCAAAGCTTGGGACGTCAGTTTGTTCTTGTTCCCCCTGATAGCTCCCCTTGTCCTTGGTATGTG
The DNA here is from genome assembly GCF_015237465.2 of Chelonia mydas. Taxonomy (NCBI): domain Eukaryota; kingdom Metazoa; phylum Chordata; order Testudines; family Cheloniidae; genus Chelonia; species Chelonia mydas. The sequence continues at coordinate 85,073,409 of NC_057851.1, read as the reverse complement.
TCCGTCTTCCAACCTACTCAGATGGCCCAGGCAGCGCAGTCATCTTTCCTTGAGCAGGGCCTATTGATAGTGCCAACAGCAAATTGGAAGAAGTCCAGATCTTCCTCATTTTAAAAACATTGCTGAGTTTCTTTGTGTCTAATATATGAATACATATATTGTGCTTATTTGAGCAAGGAATGTTTCTTTTTCAGTTGACTGTGCCTTCTTTTTGTAGCACATATTTGTTCAGAGGTAGATCAGAGTGTACCACATGCACTGAGTAGGTTGTGAGGGGAGAGGAGAAGGTCTTTTGTGCTTAACAAAAGCATGGGTTGTAGAGACCTAATGTTTTGGTTTTGGTTTGTTTTGGGGGGTATTCCGGAATGTATTTTGTAATTTGAAAAAAATAGGCAACAACTAGATGCTCTGTTGTTATTTGAAGTGAATTCTTGTTTAAACTGGAATGCTAATTATTGAACTATGTAATGTATCTGTAAAAAGCCTTGGAATGCATTTCTGAACTAAAGACCCTGCTTGTATAAGTAGGGACAGATGAATAAGATAAGGACACAGGCTCTTGGCTAGGGCTGTACATAGAGGAGAGCCTTTGGTCCCTAGGTATATCTGCCTCTTAGGTAACATTCTTCCTGACACGTGACTGGGACATGGACAGTCAGGTCTAGTGATCGGAACAGGAGTTGGTAGCCAGGAACCAGTGGCCAGAGCCAAGGGTCACAGCCAAAGTGAGAGGTCAGGAATCAGCACAGAGGGTCAGAATCAGCACAGAGGGTTACCTGGGGGTGAGGCAAGGCAGGGGTGAGGCTGGAACAAAGCTGGATTAGGACTAGGACCAAGCAGCCAGGTGCAGGAGCTATCCCAGCCACAGACAAATGCTTTGAGGAGCTGCTGAACTGCTGTAATTGAGCCCATCTGCTGATCATATCTATCAGGTATCATAGCCAATCCGTCAGCCTACTACAGGCCAGCTGAGCTTGTTAGGCTCTGCTGCAGGTCCTGATTTCTGACACTCTCCTTTCCCTCTGATTCTGCAGAAGCCCCTTCCCCACAGGGGTTTTTCAAGGTTTGGAGTCTGCTGATCTCAACCAGGCAGAAGAGAGAAGCAACTAGGCTTTTCCAGATTTTGCTCCCCACCAAACATGCAGAGGAAGCTAGTGTATATCAGTTCTTCAGTACATGGGTTGACTTTTCACATACCCACTGAGCAATAAAGGACTCTGTGACTCAGGGACTCCTTGGTGCCAACTGACAGAGGGCACCAGGGGTGCATATGGTTATACAGGGATCCCCTGGGTCAAATATATATATAACAGTTCACCGAATGGTAGCATGTGAGGTCTCTACTGAGAGCCAGTAGCTTACTGTTTGTCATAATCATTGTGAAATGTGTATATGGATAATATATAAGGAGTTACATAGCTATACCTAATATTATGCTCTTAAGATTTTGGAGTTAAGGCTGATCACCAGGCAATGCTTATCTCGTGAAAGGAGGTTCACAGCTAGACTGGCTGTAAGGTGCTGCAAAGATTTGGGGTGAGCAATACTTTACAAGACATAGGAGTATCTAGTTAATTAAGTCTAGGCTCTAGAGTGTGTGTGTTATGATTTTATTTTTATATGTATCCATTTCTTTCCAATACTTATGCTAGCTGCTACTTGAATCTCTATGTTCTGTTAAATAAACTTGTATTTGATTTCACTATAAAGGTATTGAAGAGCTGTGTGTTAAATGTAGTGGTGGTCTGAGGAGGAACTGGCAAGCTGAGATGTACTGTTTCTTTGGAAGCAGCAAATCTGTGAATACTGTGACTGCAGTAGACCTGGGCTGGCCATTGTGAGGACTAGAGGCGTGTGCTTGTGTTGCCTGTGGCCAGTGAAGTTGAGGAGCTGAACCAAGGCAGGCACAGACAAGGCTTCCTCACACTAAGGGCAAATGGTAGACAGGTCCCTCATAACCCTGGGTACCCTCGAGAAGCATCACTGGCTCATCGAGTTTCAGCCTTTCTTATCTTTCAGAAATTTCCACTCTTAAGGACAAAAAATCTGCAAGATTTCAGAGGATGGAGGGCTAAAAATGGTATTTGTATCGTAAAACATGCCAGTACACTTGGATTTAGCAGGATCTAGACAGTGGGGGGATGTAAGCTGAAGACATGCATGGAGTTGAAAATGGAGAAACTGAATTTGCTGCACATTTTCTGGTGAATGGGAAAGAAGCTTCCCCCCCCAACCCCACTCCCACCCAGCCAATGAGCTAACATTCCCATAAAGAGACTAGAAAGTGACGTTTATGAGCAGTAGAAACCAAAGAGGAGGAAGTAAATAGGTTGAAACCTGACCCCAGATTTGAAGCATATGCACATTGGATGTGTGTTTAACAGTTTTATTGCTTAGTGAGGAGGATTGCACTGAGATAAAAGGCAATAAGCACAGAAAGATCTCTGGGCAAATGTGAGTCTCTGATGTGACCCGAGAAAGCTCAATTTTATTGTGATCCATGTTAACAAAATGTTGAGCCTATAAGCCTAGTAATAATAAGCAATTAATGCAAAGTGAGGGCAGTCATCATCTCATGGAATCCAAAGAAAATGCAGACTTGTAGGCGATTAATTTCGAAAAACATATTGAAAAGCATTTGTGTAAAAATGCATAAAGACCTTTTTAATAGGCAGTTAATAAGTAAGTCATGAAATAAATATAATGGTTGTGAACAAGCATGAGTTTATGGGGTTATAATTTTGAGTACAACAGAACCCTTGATGTAATGACTACAGAGCTGCTGTAGTGACTCCGTAGTTAAAGTTTAAGCTGTCTCTGAAGTATGAAATTGATTTCCAACCTCTCCCCATACCACACCTCCAACTTTTCCAAGAAGAAAACTGTCTTTCTGAAAATTTGCTTGTTACATCTTATCCAAGAGTAATTTTTCTGGAGTTGTTTGGTAAAAATAAGCCAAAAACCTTTAAAGGTATGATGTTCTGATACTATGGATGTATTGTGTCTATGGATGTATTTTTTTTCCACTGCTTTTTTTTTGCTCATGATGTTTCCAAAATGACCTGGTCTAGGAACGTCAGATGTGTTTTGATCTTTTGACCATGCTGAAAAGAAGTGCCTTTTCATATTTTTGGAGTGAATCAGTGTATTGAAAGAGAGAGGCTTAAATTTTCAAAAGTGACTAATGATTTGGGGTGCCTCTATTTTTGGTTACTCAATCTGAGATACCTTAAAAGGGCATCATTTTCAAAATGTGCAGAGTTACTCATCCTGTCAAGGTCAGGCTCTTTTAAGGACTATGAAGTTAGGCATCCAAAATCGTTAATCACATTTGATAATTTAGGCCATAAGCATTATTAGTTTTTACATGAGTAAAATGAATCATTTCACCTATTGCCATGCAAAATATTCATTATGGTTGAGATTTCCAAAAGAGCCTTAAGAAGTTAAGTACCGAACTGACATTGAATTTCAATAGGAGTTGACCACCTCACTGCCTTATGTTCCTTTGAAAATCCCATTCTATATCATTGTCTTATAAAAGACAATAATGTAACTGATCATAGAGCTGGTTAGAAAATGATGATGGCTCAAATGACTTTTTGGTCAAAAAATGGATGGACAATTCTGTTTGTTTGTTTTCCATAATATACCTTGTTCTCTCAATCATTATCTACACTCATAATACAAACTGTTAGCTTGTGGTACTGGGTTTGCTGTTCTTGTATGGGTCACTAATGAAGGAATAAAGGATAGCTGGGTTTTAAAGTGTAGGATAATGTAGAGAATGAGGAGAAGAGGAGGTGAGTTGTAAGGGAATGAAAACATACTTTTTTGATAATTATTAAATATTGAATTGCTCCTTATGAAGCAGCTGCTATCACCCGATAGTTGAGACTGAAGCCAAATCATCATCTTCTCAAAGAAGAAACTGATCTTCCTGAAATTTTTCATACCACTGTCATCCCAGACTAGTTATTCTTGGAAGTTAGGTTTATAAAAAAAAAGAAAGGGGAAAAAAAGAGTTTTTAAATTAAGGCACTTAGAAGTTCCAGTTGTAGTTTACTTTTTGAAAATTATTCGAATGCATTTTTGAGCTCACCATATTTCTGAAACACCGAATTTGCTTTGTTTTGGAGACCTTGTTGAAATGATGGGCCTTGTATAATTTTGAGGAAGGTGGGCCACAGTGGTGGTTTGAAATGTATAGACAAAAATAAACATTTTGAACATAAATTGACCTTCTAGTTCCAGGTCCTGGGGTGGGTGAGGAATGAGAGCCTCAGATAAATGTTGCCTGGTAGGAATTTGCAAAGGATTATGAAATAGGGCACAGAGTGGGACATGGGCCAAGTGGGACATAGACTGGAGGGGAAGAGATTGGAGTGCACGTGGAAGGACAGTGTGAAGCCATGCTTCCCAGCCTTGGAATGATGGTGGCTTCTGAGAGAGGTGGGTAGACTACAGGGAAGAGGTAGAACACTGGTGAGACGGGCATGGAGGAATGAAGGAGGGTAAAGGGTACGCAAGGAACATATAAGAGGGGGCACTGAAGGGCAAGGAATAGGTTAGGGAAGAGGGAGCTGGGGAAGGTATATAGGTGTATGTGCAACAGACTTGGAGGAAATATATAAAGTCCATAGACCCCTGCTTTGGCAAACTTTATGAGGGCATGAAGCCAGAGCTTCCTTCCTGAAAATAGAAGAGGAGTACTTGTGGCACCTTAAAGACTAACAAATTTATTTGAGCATAAGCTTTCGTGAGCTACAGCTCACTTCATGCATCCGATGAAGTGAACTGTAGCTCACGAAAGCTTATGCTCAAATAAATTTGTTAATCTCTAAGGTGCCACAAGTATCAGGGTTCCTTCCCCACTCTGAACTCTAGGGTACAGATGCGGGGACCTGCATGAAAAAACCCCTAAGCTTATATTTACCAGCTTAGGTTAAAACTTCCCCAAGGTACAAACTATTTTACCTTTTGCCCTTGGACTTTATTGCTGCCACCACCAAGCGTCTAACAAATATATAACAGGGAAAGAACCCGCTTGGAAACGTCTTCCCCCCCAAAAAAATCCTCCCAAACCCTACACCCCCTTTCCTGGGCAAGGCTTGATAAAAACCCTCACCAATTTGCATAGGTGAACACAGACCCAAACCCTTAGATCTTAAGAACAATGAAAAAGCAATCCGGTTCTTAAAAGAAGAATTTTAATTGAAGAAAAAGTAAAAGAATCACCTCTGTAAAATCAGGATGGTGAATACCTTACAGGGTAATCAGATTCAAAACATAGAGAATCCCTCTAGGCAAAACCTTACATTACAAAAAGACATAAAAACAGGAACATACATTCCATTCAGCACAGCTTATTTTATCAGCCATTTAAACAAAACAGAATCTAATGCATATCTAACTAGATTGCTTGTTAGCCTTTTACAGGAGTTCTAACCTGCATTCCTGCTTTGATCCAGGCAAAAACAACACAGACAGAGAGAACCCTGTGTTTTCCTGCCCCCCTCCACCTTTGAAAGTATCTTGTCTCCTCATTGGTCATTTTGGTCAGGTGCCAGCAAGGTTATCTTAGCTTCTTAACCCTTTACAGGTGAAAGGGTTTTTTCCTCTGGCCAGGAGGGATTTAAAGGTGGTTAGCCTTCCCTTTATATTTATGACAGTCCTCCTTTTCTTTTTGTGGATACAGACTAACACAGCTGCTACTCTGCTTCCTGAAAATAGCTAGTCCATACAAAGAGGATGTAAGTAGCAGGAGTTATACATGATAAGGTATGGAGATAGAGGAGGAGATGGGGAGGCTTTTGTTTACATAGCCTGGAGCAGTCTGCTTTTTTAGCCAGGAGAGGTTCCCACCATTTAAAAACAAAACTGGGCAGACTAACAGCTGTTCATTTGATGTATTCAGCTACCTCTTCTTTCAGAGGACAAAATAACTACCCATCCCGACCCTGCCCAGTACATTCTGCTTAGATATATAACATATAATGTGGAAAATCCAGCTTCATTATCCACTGATCTTGATACAAAGAGGAAGATTATTTAACTAACCTAGTCTGTTTTATATACTTCCTGGTTCATGTACTCCAACTCTTTTGTTGCATAGACAAATAGCTTTATTCTAAACAAAAAAAGAGGGGATTTTTTCTATAGTTCAACATTCAAAACGAAAGCCATATTTAGTTAATCCCTAGTAGTTCCACCTGATTAAGAAGAGATTATTGCTAACATGATTTAAGCTTGGGTAAAATGTTGGTTACTGTAATAGATGTTCTCAAATTATGTATACTTTACAGGCAGCTTGCTAAATGGACAATGCTAGAAAACTTCCCCACAAACAGAGATCTCCCTGAATTAAACTGTAACAGCACTTTAAAATGTCACATGTTTTCTAGAGGCATATTTGCCCTCCAAAACTTTTATTATTGACTAGAATAGTACAGAACAAGAGGAAACATTTCTGAACTAAAGTATAAACTTTCCTGTTTGCAATGTTGTCTCTATAAACACTCCTTAATTTGTTCCATCTCAATTATTATGTTGCTCTTAAAACTGTTTTCTGTCTTTGTCTTACATGATAGCCCCTGCATACCAGTGAAGGTGAGAAAATATATGTCCATGAACTTTCCTGGTAAAATATTTCAGAACGTTTTAAAAGCAATAGATTTCTAAGAAGATGAAGGAACAATGAAGACAGAAGATTATAAAAACAAAGGAATTTATTTTAAATATTATCACTCTAAAGTGCCAGTGCTAATCCTTAAACAGAGTTATGGTTGTATTAAATGATTTATTTAAGTAACAGAGAAGTCATTTCACATTCCTTTGTGAAGGAAGATGTCTTCTGTACCAGCCTCTTTCCTCTTAATCATGATTCCAGGAAACGTGCTGCTGTGACATTTTTCTAAATAGGGCCTTTAAGTCAAGGTTTATGGTTAATAGTTTAGCGCCTTGAAAAGTTTCATAAAATTAGCAAACTATTTCTTAAAAACATATAATGTATTCATTTTCATAAACACTCATACAGCTGTGGGTGAGATATCATGCCATTTCAGAGATAGCCTAAGGGGATCAAGGAGATCCTAAAAGTGAGGATTTTATTATCAAAGTAATTGATTATATCTGAAATTATTGTAAATCGTGTGTGTGTGTGCACGCGCGCGTGAGAGAGAGAGAAAGCGAGAGAGAGAGACACTAACTAGAGGGTATTTTCCTTTTACTTCTCCTCCGCCCCCTTCCCCCCCCCCCCCCCCGCATGTTGTAGGACTTATAAAAGATCAATTTCTCACATGCTAACAGTTGAAGGGATTTTTTTAATATAAATTTTTGCACCGCCCTTCCAGTATTAGATTTCCCTGAACTCTGCATGGCCACCATGTCAGCTTTATACCTCATACAGGCTGATACCCCCCACGGTTGGGATAATTGCTTCGGGTTGGGAATCTGAGCCCTGGGTATCTGGGAAGTTGGCCTTGTACCATTGTGAATATTGGAATGTTTTCTTTGCATAACCTTATTTTTGCTGCATGTTTTTATTTAACTTTTGTTCAGTGACAAAGTGCTCAGCACTTTAGTAGACAGAAAAATAATCACAGCTCCTGCTCTAAAAGGTAGATACAGAGGCGACCGGACGCACCAGGAAATCCAGAGGGGGAAATATGGGAATCATGTCACCATGACTCTCCTCAAGTTCTTGGCTGAGTTGAGCTATCTGTGGGGCTCTGTGATTTAATACCACTCCTGATCAGCCAGGAAACATGAACTTTCCCACCCCCTGCCAGCTTCAGAAGCAAAACAGTGGGTCCAGTTCAGCCCTGATGTAAGTCAGTGCAGCATCACTGCCCTTATTGTAGGGACATTTGTCTCCCTGACTCCAAGATATGGATCAGGGTCTTTCACTAGATAGTACTTAGCATTATCTCTAGATCACTACCCTGGTCCTTTAACAACTTGCTTGTTCCTGAGATTATTGTGACTGTTTAGCAAATACATCAGGTAGGTTTCTGGCTCTTTCTGAAGACTACTGGCTGGTTGCATTTTATTTGGGAGACTTGAGTAGCAAATCATTTGAAATGGCTGTTGGGTATAACTCAGCCACTCTTCAACCTGAAGAGATTCCCACGGCAGTTTCACAATTATATAAATATAAGAAAGGGTTATTGTTGCTCTGCTGTGTTCTTATATAGCATGTTTACTTGTGTCTGTTCCATATATAAAACTTTCCAACTGGAAGTTAATAAAATTCAAAACTTTAATGATCTGTCAGCCTAGTGGAGTTATTAGGAATTCACAAATAAAGTGTAAACCGAAATATGGCATCAAAAGAGACCTCTGCCTGAAAATATAATTATCCATTCAATCATCATTTTTTATTATATTTACTGTGATCAAATTTGAACAAACATCTGGTGCTGAAATAACAATCTGACATATTCTGGATACTGTAAATATCTAGGTGGTCAGACAGATATATGCTAATATATTAAAAATGACAATAAATCAAAAGGTCTGTCATGGAATATGTTAATACTAACTAGCATTTTGCAAACATTATTCCCCACAACACTTGAATGAGATAAGAAGGTGATCATTATTATAATACATACTTTATAGGTGTGGAAATTGAGACACACACATTTTTTAAACCTTAATTTTTAACATCTCAGTATTTGGGTGCCCAACTTTAGACCCCGTAAGCCTGCTTTTCAGAAGACCTGAGCACCTGCAGCTACCATTGAGTCCAACGGGAGTTGTGAGTGCTCAGCATTATAAGAGTGTTCTATGAAGAGAGATGTCTGCATATAAATTAATAGATTATGTTCTAGTAGATGGCACACGAGAATATGCAGTTGCTCCTGGATTTTGTAGCACCAACAAAACTTTAAAAAAACAACAACAAGGAGGCCGGTGGCACCTTAAAGACTAACAGATTTATGTGGGCATAAGCTTTCGTGGGTAAAAGACCACTTCTTCAGATGCATGGAGTGAAAATTACAGATGCAGGCATTATTATACTGACACATGAAGAGAAGGGAGTTACCTCACAAGTGGAGAACCAGTGTTGACAGGGCCAATTCGATCAGGGTGGATGTAGTCCACTCCCAATAACAGATGAGGAGGTGTCAATTCCAGGAGAGGCAAAGCTGTAATGTAATGAGCATAAATCTTTGTTATGCATTGCAAATGGCACATTGGGTGAAACTCTTTTTATGTAACTCAACACCTAGCACCTCTGAAAGTCGGTTCCTAGGAGTCTGAAGTTGGGCACACTAACACAGAAGTTCCCCCAAACTAGTGGACACATTTGAAAAGTGATTTCCCCATGGAGTGAATGCCAAACCAGGATTAGAACTCAGGAGTACCTGGCTCCCTTTCCCGAGCTCAGACCCCACTCTCTGCCTGTCTCTGAACAAAAGCTTAAACAAAAATGATACAAACTGAATATTTTAAAAGAGGTGGGGAAACCACACACACTCAGACTGAGATCACACACTGTGCCAATCCCTATTACAGATACAGATTAAAGGCATTTGTTTGTTTGCACTTTTCCTTGATCTCCTACACATCTCCTCCTTATTATTTTACACAGAAAGCACAGTCTTTGTAAAAGCATATTTAAAAAAAATTGTGAAGCTGATTTGAAATCAAGTTACTCTGAAAAAAATAAAGAAATTTGTTTCACTGTGCTCCGAGCTTGGACAGAAGAAGTGACAAATGTCTCTGGCTATTGGAAAAATGGGTTCTTGTCAAATGTGCTAACTGTCCTAATAATGTGATGATATATGACTCTCTGCTAGACTCAGCTATAGAAACAGCATAATTATGAGAGTAGCCACAATTCCCTTATCTGGTATGAACACTTGCTGCTTAACTGCATTTCAGTGTTGAAGACTGAAGCAGAGAATTAAAACTTAAACCTAGTTTTTCTAGAAGTAGTTTTCACGCATTCTAAAATCTGCTAAGATAGACCAGGAGCGGGTGATGTTTTGGGGTCTTTGAGTTGTTATTGCCAAAGGCATGTCATATGCTCAGTTTAAATATTGTTTACTTCTTCAGAAGGGTTCTGCTCTAGTCCTGCTTACTTTCTGTTATATTCAGGTTCTGATATGATGCTCATCATCATGTTTTCAGACATTAAAAAAGGGATGAATCATTTTAAAATGACAGTCTCAGTCACATTTTTCACTTCCATCTGCCTTCATCACACAGGCATACACGTTAGCTTTGAAGTATTATTGGTAAATCAACACAGAGATAGACATACTCCCATTAAAATCAATCACATTATTGCCGTTGGCATCAATATCAGTTTGATTAGACCCCAAGGTCCTGGTCCTGAGCTCACACAAGCCAATGGGAATGTTTCCCCTGACTTCAGTGGGCTTTGCATTAGACCCAACATGAGGCTATTACAGTAATAATGGAGCAGCTGCTAACCCACCAGAACCACAAAATACCAAAATTCAGATTATTTTGTAAAACCATAATCTACAACAATGAGGCAATGAATCCAGATTTACTATACTGTCATGTACAATTAGGCAGTTTTGACAAAGAAAAAATCTACTACCATAAACACAGGGAGCAGTTACTTTTAAAACAGTCTCTTAAAACTACTAGAGGAAGGAAGAAATTTGAGAGAGGAAAAAAAATACTTGTGGCTAGTGTCTGGAGGAGTGGTGACAATCCTACCAAGAATGTTGAGCCTAAATGCAGTGTAGATTGAGCAACCAAATTATAATCATTATAGGTTGTTTTTTTTCTCCATGCACAGTTGATGAACATTTCCAAAGCAAATGGAAATTTCCATACCACAATCATTGTAGTTGTCTAATTCTGCTGCATATTAACTTCTTGGAGCATTATGATAGTGTCTAATATAAACAGATTATTGTAGAAAATCACGAGATGAAAACAGCAGAGGCCAGGTTTCTATATAAGCCTTTTGATGATCAAAGCTTTAATATACTGTATATGCTGTTTTAATAAATAACGAATGTGAAACGGCTGTGGTAATAATATCAAGACTTACATATGATGAATTTAAAATTAAATATGAGCAAGCATATTTAAAATAACTATTTTCATTAAGTACAAAGCCCAGTCAGCCAACCACAAAGAGTAGAAATAGCTAGGATGAGATTTATCATCCTTAAGTCATTTGTACTAGATTTGTAATAAGTCCTCTCCTGCACTAAAATAAAGGGGCAAAAGTATCTCATAAAAGTGGCATTTAGTAAAAGATAACTATTTCTCAGGTCATGATTTCCAATTTGCTGCTGAGCTTCAGAAGGAATCTGCTAGCACGAGAATTTTTTGCTTGGATTTAGTTTTTTGCTGGTCTTACTTAAACTGTCCTCCAGCAGCCCTGTAAAAACCAAAGAATCATAGAATCATAGAATCTCAGGGTTGGAAGGGACCTCAGGAGGTCATCTAGTCCAACCCCCTGCTCAAAGCAGATTCTGTTGACTACAATGTTATCAGCAGTTCAGAGCATCTTTTTTTAAACGTTGCTGTCTTATTAGCATATATATTTCGGGTTTTTTTTAACGTCACATAACTTGTGTTCACATTAGTATAAACAAGTTAGATAAACTGACATTTTAAATGTACATATGACCTCTAAGATTGTATACTCAAGTCATCCACTTTGTCTTTACCTGAAAAGGAAAGAAAATTAGGATTTTCAATGTTTGGCAAAAGAATTGCATGTGAAGGGTCAGCCAGGTTAATCATCCCTTCCTCAATAATGAGAAATTAATACTCAAATCATCTGTATTTTATATACTATGCATTCAGTAGTGTCAGTTGAAACTTAAACCTTCAAGAATTATTGGACCTCTCAAGAGCATATTGATCTGACTCTTGCAGTTTGCTGATACTATCAATGTCTTTATCCTTTAGAAGATAACATGATGAGTAGCTATGTTATAAAAACAATAAATTATAGTGGAATCTTCTTAAATTGACAAAATGTATTTTCTGTTTGCAACTGATTCAGATTTGAAACTAAAAACGTTATAGCTTTTCCTACGGGAAAATGAATAAACAACTTTTATATGTCAACTTTAACTTATTGAGGAACATTACATTAAGCTATAATTAAAATACAAGCCTATTTTTCAATATTACAAGATGGGATTAAAACCAGGAACCATATCCTATTGTTGATCTTTGTGCAAACTGTTGACATAAATGAACAAGAATGGAATATGACTGCATGTTATCAGCTGGCTATTTGATTCTCTTGGCATAATCAAAGAGATTCAGAGAGAGAGAGAGAGATTTGTTAAATGCAACTTAGCTTGAAACTGACTAGAAATGCTCTTTAGCACATTTTTCTGCAGTGGTACGACCTGAACAAATTGAAAGCTATACTTTCTGGGAACAAATGTTACCATATAATGAATATTGAAGCACCCTCATGAGCCTATCATTTTAACTGTTCATAAAAAGGTCATATTCTTTTGATTCCTATGACTAAAACTCTTATTCAGGCTCTGTTCATTTTTCCCCTTTAGATACTGTGACCTACTCATTGCTGGCCTCCCTGACACCCACATCTTCCCCCTCAAGTTCACACAAAATGCTGTCACTAAGATCATCTTTCCTATCAGCCCCTTTGAATCACTCAACTGTCTTCCTTCTTCCCCTGCATGAAGTTCAGTATTCTTGTCACTACGTTTATGTTCCTCTCCATGTTCCTAAAGACCCACTTCCGCCATGATGGCTAAAAGACACTACCTGACATAAATAATATAACTAATAAAATAATTGTGTCAACATAATGTATATTATTTAGATGTACTCTCTATCTTTCTCCTACCTGCTGACTGTGTGTCTTTACTGTGAGCTGTTTTAGGTAAGGACCATACCTTCTTATCTGTTTGGAAAGTGCCTCGCATTGCGTGTGCTACCAAATAATCTTAATAATAGAAATGGGTCAAATACATTTGGGACTCCAGCGAAGTTCCTTTTTTATCTGAAGTATCTGACAACCTAGTAAACTTTAGTGTTGCCAGTAATTTCAGGAGATGTGCCATGAAAATATGTTTTGACTAGATTTTTCCTCATACACAAGTCTGGCGGCCCTGAGAACCTGTGTGCCACAGCAGGAGTACACGACTGAAGCTGACTACCACAATTGTGTAATAAAGAGATGGCTCTATGTTTCTTTTGTGCACGGGACCACAGAAAGGCGTAATGGGGGCATAACTACAGAAATTGATTGTGGTCTTCCTATATCTGGGTATGCACAAGCAATTGACCTGGCCAAGCACTGTTCTACTCAGAGCACCTGCAGAACTTATTTTTACTATTGTTGGAAGTAAAATGGTTGAGGCAGCTGTGCAGGAGGCTGATCTCAGGCAGCGTATGATCTCATAATGCTATTTTTACCTCAAATGTGTGTGTCCTTTGGGGGTGAGGAGGGGTGAGGCAGGAAGGTGTTGCCCCTTTCCCTACTTTTTAGCTAAAATTTGTCTATACGAGTTCTAAATTATTCAAAAGTATTTTACATAAAAGAACATCAAAGGATGTTGACCTTTATTGTCAGTTGTGCCGGGGAATAAATAGGGTTATTATTATCTGAGTTGCTTTATATACTCATATGTGTCTTGTCATAGTTATACCGCACAGCTGGTAACTTCCTGTGGCACAGTATGTCTCAAATCAGCATTTAAAAGTACTGCTCTAGACAAAAATTAAGATGACAAAGCACTGGGAGTTATTATGAGGGGGAGATTACTCAGTGGGTCTCCTCTTCCTCTAGAGTAAGTACATCTAAGATTTTGTTCCAAAAACAGTTGGAACACAAAAAGATCAAGCCTGCTACAGGATAAATAATCAGAGAATACATATGGTGATCGTGGTGACAGGCTAGCTATTTATCTGTTTAAGTCCGTAAAAGCACAGATGCTAAATATTAATGTAGACATACATCTGGGATTTCACTACATTTCTACTAGAAACCCCATCCTTATCTTCTGTTTTATCTGCTTGCCCACCACAGACAGACAGACACGCTCACTCTCTCTACAAATTTAAAACAAAGTAAGTACCACTACAGCTGGTGGATGTCTCAGGTCTTCCAATGACCTTTGTGCTACTTAAAAAGATGCAGCAGCTGCTTTCTATATTCAAGTAGGATTGGTAAGAATGATTGATGTTGATAAGCTTCTTAGAGTCCTGTAGGGGGCAACCTGGAAAACACACACATATCTTAGAAAGTGAGTGAATGTAGCTAGTTGCATGTAAATATTCTAAATAAGTGACCAAAAGACTGTTTGGGGAGGAGGGGAAGGATGTGGTATAACTGACAGTACTGGGAGGAAGACATACCAGACTTACCATGATCAGGTTATTGGAGACCATAAAGTGAAAATTGATTCAGGAAGCTGTAATTCGTAGGCAGCAACTCTGCACCTAAAGAAATGATTCCAGCCAAAGAGTCTCAGACAGTAAGCAAAGGTGTAGTGTTCCAGCTATAAGATAAAGACTGGTGAACCTGTTTAGACTTAAGCTTTTCCTGAGTTGTAGCTTGTCTGATGATTTTTGGCTTTTATGGATGATTGGTACAAGCCAACACTGAAAGTAGATAATGAAACTTCAGAAGCTGAGTAGCTGATCCCAAGTCATCCATTGTATATTCCTGTACTCCATCATAGTAAAATACGGGTCTCCTTCATGTTGGTTGGCTTATTTACTAGCACACATTTCACATTCTCTACTGTTTTGGTTTTTTGTATTTATTTGCCCACTTTATAGTGGATATCAGATGCTAGATGTGAATTGTACTGGGAATCGTTGTCTGATACCACCTTCTCAAATATTCCGTCAGGCAAAGATGCATCCGATGAAGTGAGCTGTAGCTCACGAAAGCTTATGCTCTCATAAATTTGTTAGTCTCTAAGGTGTCACAAGTACTCCTTTTCTTTATGCTTACCAATTATTGTGGAGAGTTTTGTGTTTCTCAATCTCTCCTTTTCCAAAGAATGATTGTAATAGTCCATTACAAGCATGTTTTTTGTTATTCAGTGTGAAAAGTCTGATGCTACCTTTTGTCAAGGGCAAGCTGGATGTCATATGGGATCATGGGCTCCTTACAGTTTGACATGTGATGCTGTGAGCAAATCAAACAGTTTAGAACCTCTTCTTCAATTTGCACATTCATTCCAGGCCAAAAATAACAAGTCTCTAGCCGGATGTTTGCACTTCTCTCTTCCCAGGCATCCCAGATGAATTAACTTTGCCATTTCTGATCTTAGTGATCATGGCACCACATCTTTCAACTTCAAAATCAGGTCATCTATAACTGTTAGTTCCTCATGAATGACTGTGACTCTGCCATTGGGGAAGACACAAACGTTTTTCGTTTGGCCAACCAGCAATGATTGTTCCCAGCAAGATGGATAACTTAGGATCCTATTTATTTACAGAACTTAGTTCTGTCAGTTTCTTGTCTGACACATGTAAACTGATCATGACTAAATGAACGTCTGCCTCAAATGACTCTGCAATACTGTCATCTCTGCCAGGTATAATCTGCTTAAGGTATCAGTGACTGGTACATCCTTTCCTGGCTGCATTTGACCACAATATTGCATTTCTGCCAGTACAATATAATTCTTTGTAGCCTTGATGATGCTGCCACAAGATTTTTTTTTTGCTTGCCTCCAAAGGCTTATGTGTCAGTGACTTTCCTCCCATACGCATATTAATAGAAGTGCTCACAGTCAAATACTATTGCATACATCACTTTTTCAGTCCACGCATTGTTAATTTCCATGGATGTGAGAAACTTCAATGTATAAACGACTGACTTCCTTTCTTGCAGTGACAGTCCTAAGTCCTTACTTGGATGAATCTGCATGAACTTTTACTTCTTTATTTATATCATAGTATGCCAGTAAGTCTACACTGACTAATAGCTGCTTCGTTTTGGTGAAGGTAGAATATTGCCAGACCATTAAAATGCAGAGTCTTTCTTTATAATGCTCAGTGGTTCCAAAACTTCTGCAAGGTGTGATATAAGCATAATCTGTGATATCTTTTCTAGATGAACATCAAGACCTGGAAATCCCATTTTAGCAATTGCTGCCACTTTAGCAGAGTTGGGCTTGATAAGCCTGATAGAATATAACCAAAATACTTTACTTTGGCTGCTATGAAGATTCAACTGACCAGGTTTAACTTCTCCTTGTGGAGCATGGCACATAGATTGGCATCATTATCTTACATGAAGTTCTAAATATACATATATATAATCATCCACAAAGTCTGCAATTTCACATAGCCTGCAATATGTTTCATCCACTTTAATTTGAAACACTTGTTGAGCTGAATGTATTCTAAAGGGCTACATGGGTGAATCTGTACCTCCTTTGTGAGCTATCAAATGTGGTTATCAATAAAATTTTTGTGTCCATTTTTATCTCACAGGCCACTTGGGTCTGGCATGAAAGACACTGAACAACTGGGAATCTGTCAGTTTAAACCCAGATCTTGTGCATGCTTTCCTCTATGCAGGCATCCCCAGTGAAGTCAGTGCAGCTTTTATATGGGATCAAGGCACAACTGTAGCTCTCTAGTTTGTGGTTCTTTGCTACCACTGTGAGGTTTAATTACTTCATAGGATCATCTCTTTGACAATTGTGTCTAGATTTTCTAATCACAAAATCTCTGTAGCCAATCAGCCTTGCACTGCAAGTGGGATTTTCTGTGGAGTATGTATTATTGGGTATTGAGTGCTACCATCTTTAATATTTTATTGTCCAGAAAATTGCCTTAATCCATTAACTGTAGCTTTATGTTCCTTTATTAGGTCATCTATCTTGTTTTGTCTTCGTGGAAATGGAATTGGGATGTCTCCTTCAGACATTACTGATTTGATTAAAATAAGATCCAGATATGTTCAGAGACTGAATTTAAAGTCTGGACCTTTTAATATTTACAATGTTCATTCTCTGTTGCACTTATACATTACAGGGTATGTACTTTGTACACCCTGTGGCTTGTCTCCTTTCTCTTCTGGTTGGTGTGTGTGTAAGAGATGGTTTTGAGAGCATGAAATGTTCACACAGTTTTCACAGTATTTCGCTGACTTGTGCACTAATCTCCAGTGTGCTGATATTTCTCCCCAAAGATAACCTTTGTGAACACTTGGTATAGTTGGGCCGCTGAATCATAATTCACTACTGCTCCTTATTTTGCATGGATGAAGGCTCCCACTAACCTGTCATCTGTGCTGTATTGTGGCTGCTTAACCACTCCCTCCATTCTTTTGAAGTTGCATAATTTTGCATAATGATTTTTTTACATTTTTGACAGAGCTGCCCTTTGTTGGCATTATATGACTTTTCTCTGCTCCCACTTTTGCCACAGACCCTCTTTCTGTTTACAGGTTTGTATCCTGCCTGCTTGTGTGGACTGCAATTTTTTTGTCTTTGTGGCTGTCTGAAATCATTTACTACTGCACTGACTGCCTCCTTTTTCTACACGCATGTTGGCTGAGCTTGCCATTTCATATGTTCTAACAATGAGGAATGTTTTATTTCAATATAGCCTCCCACATTTATCAACTTTTCCTGGATTTTTGGTGAGTTTGACGCAAACACTATGCTGGCCATAATCATTTTGCTCATATCGTTAAGTGCACAGTCTTTAGCCAGCAACTCTGTCACAAATTGTTCACCTGTACCCCTTTGTAAAATTGATAGCCTGCAACCCACGAGGCTAGCTTTTGAGGGACATATGCCTCAAACATTAAAATATGCCCTCAGCTCTTTCTCATCTTCATCGGACACATCTATCACGTATTGTAAGTGCCTGTACCTTTCTCTTCCACTCAGATGAGCAGACAACAGCATTTTTCTTCCTCATCTTTGTATTTTAGGGGACCCTTGAAAATGAGCTGTGTGTGCTGCTGGAACCTCTTCCACTCCTCAGGAAAGTTCATGCTTTCCCAGGTCAGCCTGGGCAACTGGACTTCAGCAGATCCCATAATTCTGGGATCTGGCCAGCTGTTCTCTTTGGAGCTCTGAAAATCCACCTCTGCTGCAAAAATGGACTTTTCTATTTTCTTAACAGTGACCCAGTGTTATTCAATGTAATGCATTCAGCCAGCCAGGAAATGCTCTAGAGAACAATGGGATTGTAAGGATCCGGGACACTGTATAACATCCCAGGCCTTTTTCATTAGCAGATAGCATCATTTTGAGTCTGTTTCAAAACAGTCCACATACAAGTAGCTAAAGTGAAGTCTGGGTTTTCTTTTGAAAGGGTAATGTGTGTGTCTTGGTACAGTACAGTATGTCAAATTCGATAGTTGCCATAGTTGATATCCAGTTTTAACTTTGCAGGTTTTTGATGGAAAAAGAGTCTGAGTTCAATCAGTCATTAAACGTATGCTTCAGTGATTACCAGAATGACAACTTTGTCCTACAAGAATGTGAGTTACAATAGTTGCTATGGATTTCCTAGCTCACCTAATCAGATTTCTTCAGAGCTGTATAATTATTAAGTCATTAGACTAAACTTCAAATGGTATGACAGTTTTATTCTGAAATTAAAAGAATGTCCAACAGGATTTTATTTCTCTATTATTTCTTTTACACATCTGTGCTGAGATGCACTAGAAGCGTAACGGTGCAAAATTTGTTGAGAGGTCAGTGTGATATTTGGAAATGGGCTGGTTGACCTAGTTCTTGGCAGTGGCTCAGAAAAGAGAGCCCACGAAGGGAGGATGTGAGAAGCATCTCCTTTTGTTATGTTTTTCAGGGTTGAGGAGAATGTGGTGGGGAAGAGCAGGCATAGCTTTGCAATTATATAAAATAGCTGCTCCTCTGTTTAGGTTGCAAAGTATACAAAAGGATTATCATTGCATAGGAAGGGTTGGTTCACAAAAGGAGGAGAATAAGGAGATAGGCAGCACCTGCAGAACAAACAAAGGCATGCAAACAGCATGAAACTTTAAAAGGCATGTTATTCATGTGTTTGTGTGTAACCATAGGAATTCAGAATACTACTCTTTGTCCAGGTAAAATCTCTGTCCTTTCTTAGACACTCCGCTGTGCTTTGGAATTACTGAGTTATTACGAAACTGGCAAGAATTTGCCTAGAAAAGGAATCCTAATGTCATTTGCTACATGGGGGTAATCTTTGGTTCTGATATTGGTGCTCTCCATGCTGTTTAAAAGGTTCAGGTGACGCAGTTAGGCATTTTACACTGCAAACCCATTTTGATTTTTTAAAATATAAAATCTGTTCGGCTGGTTTAAGGATAAACATTTAAAACAGACACAGGAGGTGTTTCTCACTTTAAGTTGCTTTTAAAAATTGTGTCCTCACTTTGCATTGTTTGACAGGGAAATGGCTGATACATGTGCACACAGTAACTGCTTAACGATTTTCAGCATGCTGCATGCCAATACATTTTTATAAAAGTGTCTAAATAAACATTAACATAATAGATTTTAAAACGCAGCAGGTGCTCAATAAATGATAAGAAGAGGCTAAGGGGGAGGAGGGGCTGCAAAGGAGCTCTTTGCAGCTCCCTAATTCTGGGATGCAGTCTGGCCCAATCCCCAGCATCGTACAGAGCAACCTCCGTACTTCTCTAAACTCTGCCACCAGGATATGATCCCAGGGGGCCAGAATGGCAGCTGGGACTTTTTGGAGCACCCTAGTGCTCTAGCCACAACTCTTTTGTGACCAGTGCCTGTGCAGTGGGCCAGGAGGAGACTCCTTGTGCCTTCCTTGCTTATGGTCCTTTCTCTCTCCTTTGTGCACACATGCAACAGCACCCACAGTTTTATCCCAAATAGCTAATTATGCTGGCACAAGTGAGCAAGTTAAAGGCAGAGTGCTATATAACATCATCTATTTCTAAGCAGATACTTCTAAACTTCCCACTGGGTTCAATGAGGAGTTCTACTTCAATACAGATGGAACAATACGGCCCAGAATTGCAGCCTTCACCTTGAATTTTCTTGTTTTTGTTTAGTTGCTGTTGGTTTTGGGGTGTTGTTTTTTTTCCCAGTTTTTGCCACAGTCTTAAAGAGGAACTTTCATATTGGGGGAAAGGTGAAGACTGAACATTCAGCAGCAACTTTCTGAATTCCTATTCCCATTTTAAGATATTGGTGTTTAAATGAGAGCATTCTGCCACACGGCCCTAATCTCTCTTTCTCCTGTAATGAGAGCTGAAGCCATGAACCTGTGTTTATGACACCAGGGGCTGTTCTCATGGACAACACTGACTCAAGCCATCATAAACCATGACTTCAAAGCAGGAACAATGGGAGCAAAGACCAACATTTGTCCTTGATATATATCTAGAGGAAACGTCAATTAATATTATGAAAGGAATAAGGGAAACAGAAACTGATATATTATTAAGTATCCTTTATCAGTTTTCTTCAATGTGAATGTCCCACCCTGATGTTACTAAAACAATTCTTTCTTGTGTTACTTGAAGCAAACTGGAATCTCCAATTTTAGTCTGTTATCAATTTAGAATTAGTAAAACTATTTATAATATAGAACTCACAGCAAATTCTGTTATACAATTCCTGCTGCTTTGAAACAGAATTCCTTATTACTTTCTTCAGCTATTTGGCACACAGAAATATCTTCAAAGTTCGATAGTAATTTTTGTTGTCAGTCCATTAAGTTGATTTTACGGCAGCCAACACAACCAATGCCCATTTATGTGAAGTCTGAAGACTTCTTCAGGTCTCCGAGAAGGCCGTTTGATACCAGCACCCTCATTTATGGCTGACCTTGAGGGGAGTTCAGTTTGGTAATTTATGGCAAACCCCATCTAGGAAGACCCATTTGCAAGATTCACTGTCATTTAGCACTAAACAATAGTTCCTGGCTCCAAAGACAATCTGAGTCCTGACAGGGCAATCCCATAAAAAATATTGCCTGGCCGCCCAGGTGTCTTTTCCAATTATCTGGAGTAGAAATTAATACTTTTAAAAGCTGCTAGTTTTTGAAAGGTTATTGCAATTTATTCCAGAGGTTTCTTTTGCCCATTATGATGAATTGGTTTATTATGCAGTTATTTTCTATGTCAGCTTTTTAGAAGATTGAACCATAATGTTGAAACATTAGAGTGAATGCCAAACATATTATTTTACAACTGAGTAATAGATATCCTCGAGAAAAGTGTGCTCTGTTTTTAATAACCGGTAATTTTATGTTTATGTTCCCTAATGCTGTTGTCACACATTATTTATTTCTGTGTAGTAAGGACCAGAGAACCTGCTTTTAAAATGTTACTGATAGCATGGACAGATTTTTGTGCAATTTGCTAAGAATATATTAGTTAAAAGTACAATACTATAAATTGTGAATGATGCTTTCTAAAAGCAAAGAATTTCTGTGGCTTTCTCAATATCAGTTTAATATATGCAGCAATTCCAGGGAGAATAAAAGTCAACCTTACTTCCCCCCCACACCTAAATTTCGAAGCAAGAAAAAAGTTGGTTCTCTAATAATCGGCATGTTTTCTTCTATGAAATTTTTCTGGAATAATCTCTGGATGTTAATTTTGTTCTCAAACTTTTCTTTGGAGTTTTCTTCTCCAACTGATCTATAAAAGGACAGTAATTAGCATTTTAATGGAAAGAGCTGAATGTTTGCCTACAGTGAGCATATTCCTCCTATTTGTGTGTAGCGCAATACTAAAAGACATAAGGCATTGAATGTTTCATTTCATTTTGGGGGGGCAATCAGATTAAGACTCCGGTCCTGCAGTAGGGCATGCCAGGGATTGCTGTGCCCAGGCAAAGCCGCATTGAAGTCAGTGATGCTCCCTTTGGGCACAGCAGTCGTCTACCCTCATGCTGTCTATTGCAGGAGATTGGAGTATCTCCTGCTAACAGAAAGAGGCTTCCCAAGAAACCAAGGGGAAATGTGAGTTTTACCTGTTTGGTGAGCTCTGCATAGTAGTATAGTGTTCTGCTCTAACTAGTTTTAACATAGCTTCTGCCCTTCTGGTACTCTGACTTCAGTCCTGCAGGTGGTTAACTACCCTCCATTCACACTGATTTCTTTTGCAGCATTAGAGAATAATACGGCTTCCAACCTCAGGTGCACAGCAGTGCCCTGGATAGTTTTTAACTGGAGCAGTTATCTTAAAATGGTTTCGTATCTGGTATCATTTCAAAAAGACAATTTCCTGTGGGAAAAATGGTGTTTATTTCAAAAATAGCAGGTTAGTGCTAATGAGTGCTTGACACTATTTTTCAAACAAGCAGAGGCAGGAATAAAGATTTGGCATTAAGCCCAAATGTTTTAAACATGTTTTTAAGTGACTAAAGCTGGAAAGTAGAGATAAAGGCACTTTAAAATATTCTCTCCTCAGAGCAAAAAATCCTTAAAATTTTCTGTCAGCATCCTATCATCAAAGTATCTGAGTACCTCACAAACATTACTGCATTTAACCCTTCATTCCATTATGCTGAAGAAACAGGCCCTCATGACCTTACCCTCGGAACACCACTTGTGAGACGGTGATAACATACTGATTTTCAAGGCATATACTACTTTGACTCCCAGTTCCATGTCTTAATCACAAGACCTGTATGATGCAATAGTGATACAAAGGGAAGGATGGTTTTCTGGGTAGGGCAGAGAACTAGGATTTAGGAGATCTGAGTCCAGTTGCTGACTCTGGAACAGGCTTACTTTGTGATCTTGGACTAGTCAGTAAAGTTTTGTGAACAATACTGACTCATGGTTTAAGTCAGTAAATTTCTATTATTTACCAAATGAGAGGTCAGTAATACTGAGACCTGCAAGAATGTTAACCAATCTGATCACACATGCAAATGAGTCTGATTGGCTGTAGTGTGTTCTATGGAAGCAATTTTGTTTTTTCTGGGCTTCGGATATTTTCTCCACCATACACCTTTACTTTTAAAGGAAAAACTGTCACACTTCTGTAATTCATTCTCATAATGGAGAGATTTCCAGATATTTTTGATAAAAAGCATTCACAATGTATTAACAATGCTTTTGTTTTGGTGAATAGCAAGGTTTATTGTCCCTCAAGATAAATATTGACCTGAGCTTTAACTGGGTCAATATTAATCTCTCTGTTCAATAAATCCTGGTGTTCTCTTCTACAGAAATCAATCCCTGCTTAATATATAATATTACTGAGTAAAATTAATACATTAATTTCCTTTTGGAGATTTTCATAAGTGGCAAACAAGTCCAGGTTATTGGGGTTCTACAAAAAGGATTCACATCATGATTAGTACATATTCATGTTAGTACATTGCTGTGTAGTGCATTAAATTAATGACTGTATTGCTAAGAGAGTTACAATAAGGTCTATTAAGTACTTATTTCAAGGCTTGGCAAAAGTGAATAACAATAAATAATTCAAGTAGCACCTCTAATCTTGTTTGCTTTCTTCTTAATTGGTTTTACAGCATTGTTTTGACATTTACCCTTGAATTAAAAAAAATTACTTACAAAGAAGAAAATGCATGCTGTGCACTAATCCAGCTGCCAATAAGATACTTGCATATTGATGCATCAGAGCACAAGATTTACAGTCTGTCTTCATGGCTGGCGAGGTCTGTTACCGGTATGAAGTAGTATGGATTTATAGTCTTGCACATATACTGAATTAAATAACTCTGTTTGTACACATGCAGGAGTTCTATTTAAGAACTCTGTTTGATATATAAAGACTACCGCCCCTCCTTAGGGTGAGATAAAGGATTCCTTCTCCTGAGTTAAGAAGGTATGTTATAATTCACCATTAGTGGCAAAGACAGGGGTTTTATGCAATTATATAGCTTTATTTTTATTCTGGTTTTTTTTCAACTAGAAGTGTTAGGATTGTTTGTATCACACAACATCTCTGTCATATTAATTTTCTGTATAAAACATTTGTGTGTGTGTGTGTCACTGTGCCTCAGAGAATACCAGATTCAGGACAAACTGGTGAGAAATAGAGCAGATTTACACAAACCTGTGGTTATTCGATCATTAAATTATACCAAGCCAGTAACTAAAATAAATGTTTGTCTCACCACACTAGTTAACAAGAAGTCAAAAATGCAGTCTCCTTAGGCATTCCAGCCCTTGTTTCACCACCCAGACACTAGACTTTATGATGAGTGCTTATTGAAAACCAATTTCATCAAACAAAGGGTTCTTCTGATCTCAAGAGATCGGCCACATATCCAGGTCAATATATAACTCTAACCTTACCTAATAATCATACTGCTGTCAATCCGTTAGTAACTAAAATCTAAAGATTTATTAATAAAGAAAAGGAGAGAGTTTAAATGGTTAATAGATCATATACATACAATAATGGCAGTGTTCTTATATGAGATTTGTAGTGCTGATGTTATAGACTGCTGGCTTGTAAAGTCTCTGATAACTCCCCAAAGATTGGAAGGTCCTTAATTCAGTCTGGTTCTTTTAGTTGTAAATCCACAGTACAGAGAATCAGAGCAGGAAAGAGGCAGCAAGGGTCTTTTATATCGTCTGCCATGTACTTGGACTTCTACTGTCCCAAACAAAGCTCACAGCACAGTTTGTAGAAAATTACTGGTACAAGATGGACGCCAGGGTCATATGAGCATGTCACATGCCCATACATGGCTTGCTGACTCACTGGGGCAGCCATTGGCCACTTGGAGGCTAAGGCGTCTGCAAGAAGAACTATTTGGGCAGAATGAGTTTCTTCTATGGATCATTGTGAGAGTTGTGTCTTTGATGGGCCATCAACTTGAATAGTCTATTCACAATGAGCAGGCTAGACTGGATGTAAACTACCTTGTGGGTGCCACCCCAGGAACAAACACAATAGTGATACAGGTATGCAGTCAATATTCATAATTTTAGTTACAAAAATGATACATGCATATAAATAGGATAATCATACTTAGCAAATCATAACTTTTCCATTGACACCTTACATGTTATATTTTGAATGAGATTTGTTGCAATTGTCTAACAGTGGCAATATCATTGATATAAATGGTCATATTTCAATCATACAGCATCACAGTATGAGTGAGAGAGAGGCATATTCCATTTGTGAAATATGGGCAGTTTTCATATGTAAGT
Source organism: Chelonia mydas (assembly GCF_015237465.2). Lineage (NCBI taxonomy): Eukaryota > Metazoa > Chordata > Testudines > Cheloniidae > Chelonia > Chelonia mydas. The sequence continues at coordinate 85,048,296 of NC_057851.1, read as the reverse complement.
ATTTCTCACAGTTATCATTATATTAGTCTATAAGGAAGAGGGGATTAAGCTAAGATTATGAATATGCTTCATATAACTGTGGTGAAGTGCCCCAAGGGTCAGTCCTCGGGCCGGTTTTGTTCAATATCTTCCTTAATGATCGGGAGAATGGTGTGGATTGCACCCTCAGCAAGTTTGCAGATGACACTAAACTGGGAGGAGAGGTAGATACGCTGGAGGGTAGGGATAGAATACAGAGGGCCCTAGACAAATTAGGGGATTGGGCTAAAAGAAATCTGATGAGGTTCAACAAGGACAAGTGCAGAGTCCTGCACTTAGGATGGAAGAATCCCATGCACCGCTACAGACTAGGGACCGAATGGCTCGGCAGCAGTTCTGCAGAAAAGGACCTAGGGGTTACAGTGGATGAGAAGCTGGACATGAGTCAACAGCGTGCTGTTGTTGCCAAGAAGGCCAATGGCATTTTGGGTTGCATAAGTAGAGGCATTGCCAGCAGATCGAGGGACGTGATCGTTCCCCTCTATTAGACATTGGTGAGGCCTCATCTGGAGTATTGTGTCCATTTTTGGGCCCCACACTACAAGAAGGATGTGGAAAAATTGGAAAACGTCCAGTGGAGGGCAACAAAAATGATTAGGGGACTGGAACACATGACTTATGAGGAGAGGCTGAGGGAACTGGGATTGTTTAGTCCGCGGAAGAGAAGAATGAGGGGGGATTTGATAGCTGCTTTCAACTACCTGAAAGGGGGTTCCAAAGAGGATGGATCTAGACTGTTCTCAGTGGTAGCAGATGACAGAACAAGGAGTAATGGTCTCAAGTTGCAGTGGGGGAGGTTTAGGTTGGATATTAGGAAAAACTTTTTCACTAGGAGGGTGGTGAAACACTGGAATGCATTACCTAGGGAGGTGGTGGAATCTCCTTCCTTAGAAGTTTTTAAGATCAGGCTTGACAAAGCCCTGGCTGGGATGAGTTAGTTGGGGATTGGTCCTGCTTTGAGCAGGGGGTTGGACTAGATGACCTCCTGAGGTCCCTTCCAACCCTGATATTCTATGATTCTATGAAGAGGGTCTTATCAACACCTTGACAAATAGTTAGAAAGTACACAGATTTGTTTAAAATGTATTTGTATTTATTGAATTATAACTATTTTCTGCGGGTGAAATTCCATAGCAGGTACAAGTTATATGATTTTAGCACAACCCTGACCCACAGCGGGCAGCTACACTGGAGGGAGAATTCACTATTCACAAGAAGAGCTGTGCAAATAGAAGCTTCCCAAGTGGGGAGAGGCAGTAAATCAGAATTTCTCCTGGCCAGCCTGCCCCAAGCCCTCAGATGCACAGGTAGGTAAGGTCCCATGGGAAGCAAGTCTAGGGGGAAAACGGTTCACAAGAGTTGGCAGTTTTTCAAAGAGACATTATTAACGGCACAAAAGCAAGATAGGGTAGGAAAGATAGGAAGTATGGCAAGCAACCACCCTATCTTAACCAGGAGATCTTCAATTATCTGAAACTCAGAAAAGAGTCCTACAAAAAGTAGAAACTCAATCAAATTACAAAGTATGACTGCAAACAAATAACATAAGTATGTAGGGATAAAATTAGAAAGGCCGAGGCACAAGAACTGAGATTAAATTAGCTAAAGACATAAAGGGCAACAAGAAAACATTCTACAAATAATTTAGAAGAAAGAGGAAGACCAAGGACAAGGTAGGCTGATTACTCAATGGGAGTGGGAGTACAATAACAGAAAATGTGGAAATTGCAGAAGTGCTAAATGACTTTTTTGTTTTGGTTTTCACCAGAAAGGTTAGTAGTGATTGGACATCTAACATAGTGAATGCCAGTGAAAATGAGGTAGGATCAGACGCTATAATAGGGAAAGAACAGGTTAAAAATTACCTAGAAAAGTTAGATGTCTTCAAGTGACCTTCGCCTGGTGAAATACATCCTAGAATACTCAAGTAGCTGACTGAGAAGATATCCGAGCCAGTAGTGATTATCTTCGAAAAGTCATGGAAGATGAGAGAACTGGAAAATAGAAAATATAATGCCCATCTATAAAAAGGGAAATAAGGATAACCCAAGGAATTACAAACCAGCTTAACTTCAGTACCCTGAAATATAATGGAGCAAATAATTATGGAAACAGTTTGCCGACACCTAGAAGATAATGAGGTGATAACTAACAGTCAGCATGGATTTGTCAAGAACAAATTGTGTCAAACCAACTTAATAGCTTTCTTTGACAGGGTAACAAGTCTTGTGGCTAGCGGGGAAGTGGTAGATGTGGTATATCATGGCTTTAGTAAGCCTTTTGATACTGTCTCACATGACCTTCTCATAAACAAACTAGGAAGATACAACCTAGATGAAGCTACTATAAGGTGGGTGCATAACTGCTTGGAAACCCAGTCCCACAGAGTAGTTATCGGTGGTTCACAGTCAAGCTGGAAGGGCATATCAAGTGGGATCCCGCAGGGATCATTTCTGAATCCAATTCAATATCTTCATGAATGATTTCGATAATGGCAGAGAGAGTACATTTACAAAGTTTGTGGATGATGCCAAGTTGTGAGGGGTTGCAAGTGTTTTGGAGGATAGGTTTAAAATTCAAAATGATCTGGACAAACTGGAGAAATGGTCTGAAATAAATAGGATAAAATTCAATAAGGACAAATTCAAAGTACTCCTCATAGGAAGGAACAATCAACTGCACACATACAAAATGTAAAATGATTGCCTAGAAAGGAGTAGTGTGAAAAGGGATTTGAGGGTCATAGTCAGTCATAAGCTAAATATGAGTCAACAGTGTAATACTGATAGGGTTGCCAGGTGTCCGGTTTTTGACCGGAACACCTGGTCGAAAAGGGACCCCCTGGCGACTCCAGTCCGCTAAAAGTCCAGTCAGCAGTGCAGGGGGGCTAAGGCAGGCTCCCTGGCTCTGCACAGCTCCTGGAAGCGGCCCGCATGTCCGGCTCCTAGGCATGGGGTGGTCACAGGGGCTCTGTGCACTGCCCATGCCCCAAACACCAGCTCCACAGCTCCCATTGGCCAGGAGCCATGGCCATTGGGAGCTGCGGGGGCAGTACCTGTGAGTGCGGGCAGTGCTCAGAGCCCCTGGCCCATCTGCCTAGGAGCTGGACATACCAGCTGCTTCCAGGAGCCGCTTTTTTTTTAGTTTTGTTCTAGAGTTTGTATATAAATATATACATTTCTCCTAGACAAATAGCTGGTATTTTTCAACGAGTTTTAGTTTCATGATTAATTTTTATAATTCCAAAGAAAACAGTTTAAAACAAACTCACAAAACATTCTTGCATTATGCTAGTGCATGAAAACCAGACAGTGAAACTGACTCAAATCTGACCATTAATCAACATAAAACTAAACAATATATTTTTATTGTCGAAGCAGAGAGAAATGTGAAAAGGCCCTTTACTTCCCCACTTATTCCAAGGTCTTCTGTACCTTCCCCCCTGACAGTATGGCTCATTGCAAGTGTGCTAGTAGGGTGATCCTTTTAGCCAGAGCCCCTGAAACGACGTCTTTAGGAGTTCTCCTGAGTGGAGGAGGGCGGTGTATGTTCTATAGTGTGTGGAGATTGGATAAGTGATGCTGCATAGCCTACCCCCAACACACCCACTGGTCTACTCCCTCCTGTTGCCTGCTCCTGGGCAGATCTTGGACCCCAAAAGATGTTCATCCAACTCCCTATCCACATGTGCCTTTGTGAAGTTTAATATAATTCACCACATGTTTAATTCCTTCATATATGTGCTGTTTATTTTTTGTACTTCATTCAGCATGAAACATAAAAATAAATTAGTCAGCTTCAGTTTTGTTTCTAGTCAATTATTGTTATCTATTTTTGTTGCAGTAGTTTTTAGAGGCCAGGGCCCCATTGTGCTTGGCACTGTGCAAACATATAACAAAGATATCTTGCGTAATGGCTCTTATGAACAAGCACAATTCTGCAGTGCTTGTTGGACTGGAGAAACAGCTGGAAAATGTGTATGTGCATACGCAATTATTTTCCTTGAAATTAAAATGAAGAATATAAGAAAGCGTTTCTGGTACTACTAGGCTGTGTAAAATATTTTATTTTTTGTGTGTAACGTACCTGTTACTATTCCTTTAATACATAGCGGACTTTGTCTAGGTAGTAAAATCTCTCATCAGTGATGTAACTAAAACAAGTATTACCCCATGGCTTAATCTCTTTATTATCTTGGTGAAGTTTTTTAGTCTGGTTTATTTGTTAACATGAGTGTGATTCAAGTGTTTGCAGAACATTTCTAAAAGGAAAAAAATCAAATAGTATTGATCTAATTTTGCACTCCAGCCTCCATCCCCAGAAACCAAATAATCGGAGGGGTGAGGGTGGAGGTAGGGGTGTCATATCACATAGTTTAGCCATAGCTGTTGACATCTTAATTCCATAAAAATATAGATTGACCTCAAATTGACTTTGAAACTTGCAAGCTCAAGGGAACGATTATGTAACCAGAGCAACTACTACCTAAGAGAGCAAAAGCCCTCAGCCTGGCAGATACTGTATAGTCAGAACCAACTGAATCAGAAAGCGATAGGTTTTGGTTGCATTTTCAAATGAAATCACTCCAGTTTTACACTGCAGTCACACTCCATATACAGGTGGGCAGGGGCAATTTTGTCTTTTGGGTTTTAGATTCATAATAAGCAATCTAGCCCTTCTGTGTTTTAGTTGGAGAGGTGAGGTGATATCTTGGCAAAACAAGATATTGAAAGGACGGTTCTCTCCAAGGGCCTAATTCAGCAACTATTAAAGTCCATTGACTTAGGAGGAAGGTGGATCAGGGCATATATTCTCAGTTAGCAAATCAAGATAACATTTCCTGAAAGAAAAAATGCCAAAATGTAATTCACAGTAAATCTATCAGAATTTACAGTTATAAGAATTACATATCCTAAATGCCTTGGTTCTTCTATCAGTGTAAAAGATGGTACACTAGTTTTTATATATGAACATTGTATATATATAAACACTCATATATTTCGGCCCGCGTACCTATGATTTGGCAGCACTTTTTTGGATCATATTGAAAGTAACTCAAATATTTCCTGTACACATACAAGGTCACAATAGTAAAGGCTGTGTAACTTAACTGTATATTGCACTTCATTCTGTGAGTCGCCTCTTTTTTTATTTTAATTCATTTTTATTTATGATTCATTTGTTGTATATCAATCCTGATTGTTATATATAAGTAATGGGCACCATATGACAACCTAGGCAGATAGTTAAAGTCTGCATGAGTACATTCTGGACCAGAATCTCCAATACAATCTGTCCTCTTTGTACCATGCAGGCAGCTCAAAGTCTCTGGATTCTGACTATAAGGAGCCATCAGAAAATTCCCATGGCAGAGAACAACTCCCCATTGACATAAGCCCGGAACAGGTGGCACTCTGAACTACCTGTCCTTTCCCACCTCCACCACAGAGGCAACAGAGCTTCACTGCACAGGGTGCTCTGTCTCTTGGCCACTTAAATAGATGTCAGGGTCATTGCAGAATCAGGGAGCCATCACTGTCTCATTGATGACTTGCCCTTTGTTGTCCTGGTGGGTGCTTGGACCCTGGTGAGCGCTGAGACTTCTGTATTTGCATATATTACTTGACCAAATTGTCTTAATAAAGAGAAGGTTGAGCAGTGCCTTGATTACAGTCTATAAGTGGGAACAAATATTTAAAAATGGGCTCTTCAATCTAACAGGATCCAATGGCTGGATGGAAATACGGCATACATTTTTAACAGTGAGGATACTTAACCATTGGAACAATTTACCAAGGGTCATGGTGGATTTTTAAATCAAGTTTGGATGATTTCCTAAAAGATCTGCTCTGGTAATTGTTTTGGAGAAGTTCTATGGCCTGTGTTATACAGGAGCAATATGTGGAATCTATGTTTGTGAGGTGCACTAAAAATCAACAAAAAGATGTATTGCTCACTCGGGAGGGGAGGACATGTTCATTAAAAAGGAACTAGGCCTGAACTTTGACTTCACCCTTGCACTGGTTAACAAAACATTTGGAAGGTTGGAAGAAGTTCAATTATGAACCCCAGCCACCTACCTCTTTTTACCTCTGTGGAGGGGGAGGTGTGTGAATGCATCCTACCCATCTGCCTCCAGCAGGGAGTTTTCCCTGACTCTTGTATTTAGAGGTTGGGCCAATGCCTATTTCTTCACACCCAAATCTTGGGTCTTCAGGAGCATTGTGCTCTGTACACTGCAATCTTGCTTCTTCCAGGGGAAGCCAGATGGCTAACTCCGCCCTCTCCAGTGAAACAGGACACAAACTTCTCTCAATTGGACATTCATATCACAGGGGCTTTAACATCTGAAAAGTACTTGTTGGCTTTCCTATACTGTAACTAACATGCCATCAGGGTGTGGCTGTGATTGTTATGGTATGCCAGGCCCCTCTAGATATCTGGTAGGATGTTCTCAGACCGTGAGCTCGGAGCCAGGTGCTGTAGGCACTCCAGGCACTGGGCTTTAGGGGTCTAGCCCTCATTGGGTTCCGATAAACACTCATACATTTTAAATAAGTGAGGAGGATTCCTTTACTAAAGATCACATATTTCGGTATAATTCAGTGGTTCCCAAACTGAGGTTCGTGAACCCCTGGGGTTTCGGGAAATGTTACAAGGGTTTCTTGGGGAAAAAATTTTCCCTAATGGTGGACAAAGATGTCCCTAGGGACCCTGGACAACACGGGGCCAGCAGCCTGGAGCCCCTGGACTTCCAAGAGCTAAGCAGATCAAAGCAATCACATCTGTCACACTGAGGAGATTTCAACTACAAGACTCCTTATAAAAAATGGAAAGGGAGGTGGATTTTTTTCTGCTGTTTTTAAAATTAAATAGGCAGCTAGTATTGTTTTTAAAATTATTATGAAGAACAAGTTTAAACTTTGTTGTAACGTCCGTTGTTTGCCTGGACTGCTCAAGATCTGAATGCTTGTGTAGGAAGAACTCTTTGAGTTGGCTTCTTAAATATCTTCATGCTGTTCACATCTGATACTTCTTGATGAAACATAGGAGCCTTGTCTTATAACAGGCTTATTCAAAGTGATACAAGCTACAAAAGTGAGATCTTGGAAGAGTGTTACCCTTTTCATAGTGTAATAACAATACTGTAATGATACATAATAATTAATAATAAATAGTGAATAATAAGCATGTCAGAAACAAATTTTGTATTTCCAAGATTACTGCTTTTATAATTTATACTCAGGTAAAGGAGAAAATCCCTGGAAATATTCATTTTTAGGAGGGGGTCAGCGAGACTTGACATTTTAGTGGAAGGGGTTCACAGGTTGTTAAAGTTTGGGAACCACTGGTATAATTTAAGGTGTGAATTCAAACTGATATAGTTATACAAATGTAACACCCTGGGTGGACAATCTTCTTTCGGTCTAAGAGAGACTTTTTCGGTTTAGCTTATGCCACTTGGAAAGGGGCTTAAGCTAAATAGAAAAAAGCCTCTTTTATAATGGAATAAGAGTATCCAGCTTGGGGGAGAGGGCGGGAGGCTATACCTGTATAACGATCAGTGTGACTGGTGAAAATTCCCCAGGAAGACATGCTCTGGCAGCCTGAGGCCTGGTCTACACTTGGTGGGGGATAGATCTAAGTGAATAACGTAGCTGAAGTCAACGTACTTAGATCTACTCACCACGGTGTCTTCACTAAAAGAAAAGGAGTACTTGTGGAACCTTAGAGACTAACCAATTTATTTGAGCATGAGCTTTCATGTAGCTCACGAAAGCTCATGCTCAAATAAATTGGTTAGTCTCTAAGGTGCCACAAGTACTCCTTTTCTTTTTGCGAATACAGACTAACACGGCTGTTACTCTGAAAGGTGTCTTCACTGTGGTAAGTCGACGGTTGATGCTCTGCCATCAACTCCGCCTGTGCCTCTCGCCCTCTCGAAGTACCGGAGTCGATGGAAGAGTGCTTGGCAGTCGATTTATCGAGTCTACACTAGACGCGATAAATCGACCCCCTGCTGGATTGATCGCTGCCCATTGATCCAGCTGGTAATGGAGACAAGCCCTGCAGGCTGCATCCCACTTGTCACTGTGGTGTGTAGCTACACATGGCAGTGAAAGGCTCTAGCAGCAGGAAGACAGCAGGACACAGCACTAGTAAAAATAGCAGTGTAGGTGTGGCAGGGCTTGGCCTTGTAGAGAGACATGTAGAGTATTTAACTTAGGGGCTTAAGCATTTGGGGCACTCTACCCCCCTAAGCTGTGCCTCACTGTCTATGCTGCTACTTATACTCATGCTAGCTGGGCATGCAGTGTCTGTACTCCACACACTGGTGTAAGACATATCCATAGTTGTGAGTTCTCCTACCTCAGAGTATTAGGAAATTTGAAAATAGTGGAGAGGTGGACGCACTATTGGGGGAGTGGGTCCTGCTGTTTCTTTGTGTGAAGCAAACTAGCTTCCCTTCTCGCTCTCTAACAAGATAAGAGAGGTGTGACCGGGGTCCCAGTAAGGGCCATCTGTGGTCACACAATTAGGGTGAACGGCAAAGAATGGGGCAGACAATCCCCAAAAGGCTGCTGGATATACCAATACGTAGATTTACAAAGCCAGCACAAAACAGCTTCTTTATTACCTTACTGGTTACTCAGAAGTGCAAACAACACAGTTCACTTAAAGTGATCCAGCCTAAGGCCTCCATCCAGGTACCCAAATCAAATACGATGAAGATTTCTGAAAAACTTATTTCATCATATAAAAGAAAAGGTTCTACCACTCTCAAAGGATCGGACACATCACCTTCCAGGTTATTGAATATTCCAGATCTTACCCAAATACACGCTACAGCCAATTCTTATTAACTAAACTAATATTTATTTTAAAAATACAAAAGAGAGAGAGAGAGTATGGTTAAAAGATCAATATACATACAGACATGAGTTCAGTCGATTGAGGTTCAGATTCATAGCAGAGATGGTGAGCTTTGTAGTTGAAAAGAGCTTTTTCAGAAATAGTCCATAGGTTATAGTCCAATGTTTATATTTCAGAGTGATCCAGTTAGAACTGGGATGTCAGCCCTTGTGGCTTAGGCTTCCTCTGCATGAAACCTTAAGCAGATCTGAGATGACAGAATCAGGACCCAAAGGTCTTTTATACAGTGTTCTAGCATCCACTTGACCATACACTCCTGGGTAAATAATAGGCTTTTGATGTAACCTTTTGCTTACTAAACACAACCAGTAATTAGTTACACAAATTAACATAGGGCAATTTATCCATTAGGCATTCTATTACAAACTTCAAAGAGACATATAGGCAATGACATTATTTTATCCAAGATTAATCTAAATGTTAATATTCCCTTTTGATCTCTGAATTAATAGGTATAGTGACAGACAGGAATTGTCTGTTTACATGCTGGCATTAAAGATACACACAATTAGTAAAAATAACGAGGAGTCCTTGTGGCACCTTAGAGACTAACAAATTTATCTGGGCATAAGCTTTCCTGGGCTAGAACCCAGTATCACTTCTAACTTCTAACAATATAGGTTTGCATTTCAAAGTTCTAGCCTACTTAGCATGAATGGCCCTAATTGCCATTCACATACCTTTTTAATGTGTCTTTAAAGGTCACTTTGGGTTAGTTAGGCTGCAAGTTTCCCTTTCTGGCCATGAGTTATATTTTGTATAAGATTTGCTGCAATTATATAGCAGTGGTAGCAATAATGATTTACATGATTATATTTTAATCAGACAATGTCACAAGAGGAATTAAAGAGCTGGCTTTGCTGGGGATTATGGAGTGAAAGGGTAAAGCCTGTGTCAGGGCTCCCAAAGTGTTTTTAAACTTTTGGATAAAAATTCCAAATGATCAAGTTGTTTTTAAAAAACAAAAACAAAAAACAAAAAAAAACAACAAAAAAAACAACCACATCTGAAAGATAACAGCAAGGGAGCTAACATAGGGAATAATACATTAGTTATTGAAAAAGCACATAGACCACTCAGGTGGATCCCTGCAGGAAGCCATTACAACAACAAAACTCTTCAAGTTACAATTCAATCTAGCAGACTTTAATCAAAAGCACTGAGAACCTTAGGATGCTTCTTCCCCATTGCTGTGATTAATGTATTTTTTTTCTTTCAAGTAGTCAAGTAAATAAATAAAATATGCTTAAATGCTCTTGTCTGTAATGTAAGAAATATGCCGTGCCAGCTTCCTGCAGAACAAGAGAACCTCCCTGCAGGAATTGAGCAATCTCATGGTGGACTGATCTCAAAAGGTGATGAGAGTTGGTTCAGTTTAGATCTGCATCTAAAAGTTTGGAATCCTACACATTTGGTTATTAGAGTCAAACAATACTGTAATACTAGCTTATCTGTCTCTACACAGTCAATGAGAATTAGCCATCCAAGTCCATTGGTACAGTCCAGAATAGTGAAATACTTTACTTTGTGTATCACTGAAACATATTAACATAGATCACACAAAATTATTTATTCTGATTTTACTTAAAGTCCATCTAATAAACCACGAGCCAAAATCATGTTCCTTGCCCTCTGCTACTGTCCCGCTATTTCATGTAGGCAGTTTGTTTCACCCATTGCTACAGTAACTAGCTACTTTGTCGTATTCTGCTCATGTCACCGTCTCCTTGAGTCCTTGCATTGGTTTCCAATATCAGATTCAAACGACTCATTTTCAGAGCTCTGGATAAAATCCTATCTCCATTGAAATCCACAGCAAATCTACCATTGTCTTCAATTGGACTCTGATTTCACCCCATCTTTACAGCGCTGTCTATGCCTGCATCTCATCTCCTAATACTTCCCCACTTACCCTACCAACACTGCCAACTTGACACATCTTGACAATCCTTTGGTCTCCTCCCATAAGCAATTTTAAGCCTTCTCTTCTGCTGTCCATATTCCTGGAATGCTTTCAGGAGTCTGTAAACTCAGTTAACCCTCCAAAACTACATCTTTTGCACCTGCAACCTCATCTTTCCTGTCAGACATTTCTCCTTTAATATACTATATTCATGATAATTTAAAAATGACCAGTGCAAATTTTGACAGATACGGCAATTTCCTGCAATATCTTTGGGAAATCTTACTGAATTAAGTTTCACTGTGGCCAGGGACTGTATATAATTGCATGTGGGAGGGTGACCACAGCCCTCCAGGAACTAAGAACAGTGGAGGGAGGGGTGATTAGGTAAATTTATTCAGGTTGTAACACTTACAGAGCGGTACCACCACTTGGAGAGGCTCTCGTATATTCAAGCTAGATTCTCTGGGGATCAACAGACAAAGAAAGGACGTTTGGATAAACAGTCTGAGTTTAAACTGACTGGGGGTCTTCTTTCTGAGCCAGCAAATGGACAGAACCTTAGGGAAGGGTTTGAAGGACTGACTCCTGCCAGAGCCCCTGCTGAAAGTGGGTTGGAGGGAGGGGCTAATCGCTGGTTTTTAGTATGTGTGTAGGTTCTTGTATTGCTTTTAATGTTTTCTGTGAAATGTTTTCACTTTAAGAACAAATGTGCTTACTTTGAAAGATCTGTGTGGTAACTTGTAACTGTTGGCTTCATTGTTCATAGACTTTCAAGAATAAGCAAAGTGCAGGAGCTGGCTGTTAGGCAGTCTGGCTTGCTGGGGAACTTCATACTATATGCAGGAAACTATTCAGGCTCAAAAAAACATGGTCAGGAAGGGGAGAGAGACATAGCTGAGGAGCCAGGAGCCTCGAGTGGGTACCCTTGCTGGACTACAGAGGGGGAATACCGATGCAGTTGCCCTGAACTGTGACACAAATCATTAAGAAAAAACAAAAATGTGTAACAAAAGCATATCTCATGAACTATAACTATATTCCATATCCAGTCCTTTCCCTGCAACATGACTGTGTCATCTGTTATTAACCTAATATAGGGTGTGATACTTCAAAGTGATGAGTACGCTGAATTCCCATTGATGTTTCTGACCTCATGGGGGCAGCACATGGCAGGACTGACCCCTTAGAGAGTGAACTCTAGTGTAAAATTCCATGCACAATGATGACATTGTAGAAATAATCATAATTAGTAATAATAAATAATATAATACATTTCATGTATCTGCTGGTGTGTCGCGCAATGCTTTGAAGTAATTGTCTAACGGAAAATAAAACCAGAAAATATTTGAATTAAGTTTGACTTTATTTATGCTATTTTATATATAAAATTAATATTTTCATATCTTTAAAATAACGTCTCACACCATTATATGCCTGGGTTAAAATAAAAATCATTAGAAGCAGCAGTGATAATGAGAAAGTCAAGGTTTAGTTGCGATTTTAATCTTTCATTGTCCTCTTTAGAATGATAGTTGTTGGGCTACAACAGTACATCTGAAATCCAGATCTCTCTGTGCCACAAAGATGAACAGATGGCAAGCACAGTGCAGGTGGAGCGTTCGGGAGTCTCTCATTTGAAAAATGTGCACACTTTAAAATGCTCAAGAAGCCCCAAGTCTGCAGTGACATTTCCTGTGAGCTATTCCTATGCTTTCCCTCTTTTGACAAGGCATAGGTTTGCATCGTGTGTCATGCCTAATGGTGATTTCAACTCCTTGTTGGTAGAGTCAGCAGGTGTTTAAAAAAAATATTTCAAATGTATCACCGGTGTGGCTCCCATGATTTTAGTGTTTTAGAGCGTTAATCAAGAAACTTTCATACTGAGAAAACATTTTCATATTAGTAACTTTAAAATAATATTAAATGCAATGTTCCGCTTCTTTGTATATAATTATGTATTCAACTCACTTCATAGAGACTTCTTTTGAAGATTCTTATTCCTTGTCTCACATACAAACGATGAAACACAAGCAAAGCTAATAGACAACACTGAAAATTGTTCAGGTTTTCTTGGTAAATATTGCAAGGTTGTGCGTGTGTGTGTGTTTTGAAGTAAAATGAAATAAAAATCTCTTTATATCTATATGAGTCATATAGTTGCACAAATTCAAAAATTTATAAAGCTTAAAATCTGTCAATGAAAAAGCAAGAATATTTTATCGAATTGCCAAATATTGGGCATGATTCCAAAAGAATTGACTCATGCTTAAGGGTGTAAACCAACAACTAATTCTTGTTGGTTAGGAAGAAACTTTCCTGGGGGCATGGTATCTAATAATTGATTAATTCAGCATTTCTTGCATCTTCACTGCAACCCAGACAAAATACGGACTGGATAGACCACTGGTCTGAGCCATTATTGCAGTTCCTGGGTTGCCAATTTTGGTTGGATGTGTTCCTGGAGGTTTCATCACATGACACAATCTTCAATGGAAGATTAATTCCTGGAGACTCCAGGGCAATCCTGGAGCGTTGGCAACCCAGTATGTCTCTGTGTTCCTAGTGCATACAACCTAGGTTCACATTGTCCTATAGCCTGAAAAATATGTTCTTACGCTCCCCACACGTAAAAAAGCAACCATATATCTTTAAGCTGAAAGACTCAAGTTAAAAGACCAACAAAAACAATAAAGAGCAAAAGTAAGCTCTTTGGGGCAGGAACTGTGTATTAATGCTGTGTGTGTACATTGCCTAGCATAATGGAGGCTGCATTCCGGAGTGGGGTGTTTAGGCACTCTCACAATATAGTTAATAATAAAGCAGAAGGTCTCCATGAGATTTACCCCAGCAATGAATTTCACCCAGTGTGTTTTTTCCATGACAGAAGAAACAATTGCATTGTTTCAAATAGAATTCAAAACAATAAGATAATTGCATCTTGTTGGGTTATTTTCTCCCCCTTTTGTAGCTGTGTGTCACCTGTGGTATCGATCTGATAAAAGACCGTGCCTGCATGCATTCGTTTCCCAGCCTCGTATTGCACCATAGTGATGGCAGCCACAACACCACAGTAAATTTTCAGTTTTTGGGTTCACAGAACTCTAGATTCTAGATTCAGTGCAGACTTTTTTCCTATTTATAACTGAGGACAGATTTCAGATTCACTGTTACCAAAATTGTCTTGCCAAAGCACACAGCATTCAATTTTTAAAACATTCACAGGCAGCTCTGTTTAAGCAGCTGCTGTGGCTAACAATTTCTCTTTTGATAAGCCTTAATATTTGTCTGAAAAGGGTAGAGTAGTTTATTCATGAACATTAGTTCTCAAAGTGAAAATTTAGCAAATTGAACAGTTTTAAAGTAAATGTGAATGCTCTCTGGGAAGCTTCTTTTTTAACTCAAAGAAGGCTTCATTTCTTTTGAGATACAATTTTGTAAGTTTAAAAAAATTTCCATTTGCTTCTTGTTGTCTTATCTGAATTAAAGCTTTCTGCATTTCACAAATATCTGTGGCGAATGTGTTTAAGGGACTACTTGATACAAGTTATACAAACCCTGTAGATTAACAAAAAATATTTTTGAATTCGCAAATGCTCATACCAGTCCATAAATTCCAAATTGCACCTGAATCTAAATCTGTACTCTATAATTGTCTGACCTGTTAAGATAGACAACATTTTTTAAATTGATCTGGTACAATAAGATGCAATCAGATTAACAAAAGACTTGTGTTTAGCACAAACAGTGAACATGTGTTGGAAAGCAAGACTAGATTCAGGTATGCCCCATCCATGCCTTAGTTAGATTTGTGATGAGGTAATTTCAATATACTGTACATGGAAGACAAGATAGATGTTCACTAGAGCTGGTCAGAAATTATTTTAAAAATTAACATTAAAAACAGGACATTTTTGCTGAAAATGTCTACATTTTCCCATTTTTTTTTATCAATTGTAATGCTATATCAGAAAAATGTAATGGACATAAAACAAGAAATCTGAGGGTTAGTGTACATACCTTTTTTTTGTACTGCTATAACTCTATCAGTTAGAATCCGATATAGTTATAGTAGTACAAAACCTGTGTAGGCAAGCCCTGAAGAAGGGCAAAAGAAAGATCTCTGTTAATGTATGAACTTAATGTCTTCAGGTAACCCTACAAACATTAACTAGCTGGTCAAACATTTTTGAAATTTACAACTTCAGCAATTTTTTGGAAAAATTTCAAATGTTGATGAAGGAAAGTGTTAAATTTTTCAACACAATTTTCAACAAAAAAGTTTACAAAAATTTTGAAATTTAAATTTTTGATTTTTTCATCAAAATTTTGAATAAAAAAATTAGGGAACAGTCTTTTGTGAAAATTTAAATCCTGTTTTAGACCAGCTCTAATATTAATTAGAGGCAAAATCTGTACTTGTCCAGGATTCATATTAGGGGCAGGACCAGAGTGGTAGTACTATAGATGGGAGAAACGTGTAGAAAGATTTTTTTTTCTGCTCTTCTCCCATGTTGAACTGACACTTCCATGCAAGTTCAGAGTCTGAGAAACTAACAACTAAGACTGTCTCGGCTTACAAAGCACTTTTCAATGGCAGATGTAAACAATATTGCATCAATTAAAACTATATTAAAAGAATGTTAAGGTTGCAAACTCAAGTTAGGAAGTGCCAGAACTGAGGTTGCCTGTGAACTAATCCAATTCTCCAGAGTGGCATTCAGCTTCTTAACCAGACCACTGCTTCTCTTCCTACAGTCCTCTGCCACATTCACTGCACACTTTCCAACTTTTGCAACAAATGAGGCAGAAGAACTAAAGACAATAGCCGCATTAACTACACAACTAGAGCTAGTCAAGAAGTTTCTACATCAAAGTTTTTACATCAAAAAATACCAATTCATCTAAACCAAAACTGTTCATGGGAAAGGGTTGGTTTTGATTATCTCCTTATTCAAAATAAATAAATCAGGTTTGAAATTCTCAAAACATTCCATTTTTTCATTTTCAAAACCAAAACTTTTGTGTTTTGGTTCAACATGACTTTTTGTTTCAAAATTGTTAATTATACTAACGTGGTTTTTTTTTAAATGTTGAAATCAAAATGCAACGCTTTGAAAGTATTAAAATAAAAGATTTTGATTGAACTGAACCCCCAAAATTTTCAGATTATCTGTTCGTGAACATTTTCAAGATTTCAACTTTTCATCCCAGTTTGCGATGGTGTGTTGGTTTGGTTTGGTTTGGTTTTTTGTTTTTTAATCTTGAACATTCTGGCAGGATAAGAAAAACATTTCCCATCCAGCTGTGTGCACAACACTGATTCATTCTGTGAGCACCATCTATGCTGTGCACTGAATGAGGAAGGGATCCTGTGGAAAAAATAGCATGTGATCATGTAATTAAAGACTTTATCATAATGCATACGCACAAGGAGGTCAAATTAAGATTGTATGGTCAACCATAATTCTGGCATATTCTAACTTTGAAGTGCTTGAGTCCCAGCTGTAGAGTCCTTTGCCACCTTAATGTTCTTTCAACAGTTATATTAATGCAGTTTCCTAATTTTAAAAAAAACCCTGAAAAATTAAATTTTGTTCACCTGGAACTATATCAACCCCCAACTTGGGCCATCAGCCTCGTTCAGACCATTATGTCTACCACTTGTATTAATGCAGTAATTGGTGGCAGCAGGAGGCTGTTATCCTGTACGTTGACCATTCACTAGAGAAGAGATGACACATATTTTGCCAGCTGATTTCACAGCTATTTGCTGACAGCAAAGGAATGTAGAGACTGAGACTAATAAATTCTGTAAGGGAGTGCTCTCTTGAGATTATAGACTCTCCTGCCCATGCCCCTAGTCTATGTCTCTCCCCCTCTGCTCCTATCCGTACAACCCCCATCCCAGTTCTTGCCTTCCTCCTCCTGTGCATCCATTCACCCCTGCCTCACAGCTCCTCCTCCTCCTCCCCCTCCACTTATCCTACCCACTAGCTTCTGCATCCCCTTCTCACCCTGCTCTCCAACACACACACACACACACACACACACACACACGCACAATTTTGCAGGGAGGAAACCAAGGATGAAATCCTGGCTGCATTGAAGTCAAAGGCAAAACTCCTGTTGATTTCCATGGTGTCAGGATTTCTTTCAGAGAGATCACGGGCTCCTGAAAGATGCTGAGTGATCTCTTGTCCCACTGACTTCAACAGGAGCTGAAGGGATAAAACTCCCCTTATCCAGCCAGGGGAAGGAGTCCCTGGATGTGGACATGGTGGAAGACAGCTGTAAGTCTGCCTCTCACAGACACCTTTGCAAGACCTGGTGTAGGGGGTATGCCAAGAGTGGGGCTGGGGGCAAGAGGGACCAAAGCATATAACACTGAGGAGATTCCAGTCAGTGTGGCAGCCGATAGGGACAGGCCCCCAGGGATGTCTAACTTATCCTGAGGCATCTCCCAGGGGAAACAGCCCAGAATCAGAAGGGCACAAAGATGGCATACAGCCACCTTAGCTGCGGGCACAGCAAAGCGTTTCACTCTTTGTCAGCCTGAATCACATTCCCATATGTCTGTGAAGGTGCAATTTTGCATGTGCACAAGTGGAGCCAGTTCTTTCTCTCCTACAATACAAATACATCATAAGACTGTACTATGTCCCTTATTCCGATAGGTTCAGGATATCGCTTATTTTCTAGCCCCTCTCTTTGCATTTTAGTCGCAAATGTAAGTTATAATGCAGAGTTTATTCCTCTGACAAATACTAGATTACTTTCTTTTTAGTAGAAAAAAAATATCAAAATATTCTAAGTTTGCGAAAGCTCAGTCAACTGAAAGTTTGAAAAATGTGAAGGAGTTTTTCATACCAAATAGACTGACTTACCACTCAGCTGTAAAAGGCAATTTGAAACAGAAAGTTGCACACAGTATTTAAAGTTTTATAGATTTGTTATTTCCTAAGGCCATTCTAATTTCACATATTTCAGGATGCCATGCTGTTTGCAGGAATTTTCTCAGCGCCAGTCTTATGGATTTGTTAAAAATATTACACAAATAGTAAAAACTGAAGAAATTGATACGGGAAAGTCAGAGGATTATGGGCTGGTGGGGGAAAAACCTGTGGGGATCTGTTGCAATAAACAAAAGCAGACTTTAATTTCTGTAGACTTCAAAAATATGTCAGAGGTGTGAACTCTTGTCTTGTCTTTGAAGTCTAAGAAAGGTCTGTCAGTCACAATTTTAATTCAAAAGCAGTCCTTATACAATATCAGTGTACAGCAAGGTGACTTTAAAGCTTCAGATACCACTTTTTTTTTTCCATAAAATGTAACACATGTAATTTTGATTTTAGATTCTCTGTTCCTGTGAGCTCCAGTACATTTTCCCTTCATCAAGCATCTTCTAAATGATGATAAGGAGGTTTTTCAATTCAGGGGATTGGTTTTTCTTCTGATTATAATAAGTAAAGCCCTGAGTTCACCGCTGAAATAGTGGGGCATAGAAATACCATTATTACTATTTATTTGTATTAAGCAGCACATAAAGGCCCCAAACATCGTCAAGACCCCAACATGCAAGATGCTGTACAAAATCATAGTAAAAGGTAGTTCTTGCCCTCAATAATTTACAGTCTAAGGTCCTGCTATATCCTGCAAAAACTTACTCATGTAATTAACTTTTGACTTCAATGGAACTACTCACATGCAAAAGCCTTTGCACGGTCAGAGTCTAAATAGACAAGAGAAGTATCATCATCCCCATTTTACAGATAGGGAATAATTTACCCAAGCTAACACAGAAAGACTGTGACAGAGCCAGGAATTCAACACAGAGTATCTGAGTCACACGTCAGTGCCTTTACCTCTCAATGCTATCCTTTCTCTCAATGCAAAAAGGGAACATACAGTCAAATATTCATTGTGATTTTTTTAAATTCCTCAGCTAATAGGAAGTACAATGTCCATAAAAGTGACCTTCCTCTTCAAGGGCAAAGCACTGTTCCAATACCATAGTGGCCTCCACAGGAAAGAATTAGGTCATGCCCTGGACACAATAGAGTCAAGCACTAGAAGGCTTTTGCAAAGGACCTGTGTTACAATATAGAAGTCAGAATGAAGCACAGTATACTTTTAGTATCAGTGGTTAGTAGGAAGATCACTGGAGATAATGAACTCATTTGTGAGCAGGCGTGTACACTCATGCAGAGGTGTAAGGGGACAAAAGGTGTCCTTCTCACTGATTTCTGGGAAACCTCAGTGTGAGTCACATTTCCAGGATGGCTGGGGAGAACAGCTCCCAAAGGACCATTACTCCCACTCCTGCATTGGTGAGCAAGGAGTGGGTGGGTAGGGGCAGGAAGTGGGTGGAGCCTTGGCTTCATTCCCCCAAAGACACTGGCAGCACAGCTTAGCCGAAGGGGGTGAAGGGAGAAGTATGGTGGGCCAAGGACAGGGCTGGTGGAGCTTACTTCCCCTGTGGAGCAAAGGGATAGCAGAGTAGATTGCATGGTACAAATTTAACCCTGTGTGATTTGGTAGTAAGTTTTATTTCATTAGGCCTGGGGATTCCACACTGACCTTAGTAGCGTGTATCAATTTCCAGAGCTGCTTTCTTTTCTTTTTTTTTAAGAAGTTTTCTGCCTTGGGCTTTTTTGATTGGAAAATTTCAATCTTTCCCCAGCAATGTCACTGGGGATCTAAAATGACCTTGATAAAACATGTTGGCATCAAGTGGATAATTCTTTTCCAGTGGCTTTCAAACTTATACATACTTGTTCTGCTTGCCTGTAGATACCAGAATCTCCTCTAAAAAGCTGTCCCCTGGAAAAACCCATGCATTCCCCCAAACGATGGCTCCAGAATACACACCGAGGTACTGATTCGCCTCTCACATTGGTTTTAAACAAAGGTAGCTTCACTGATTTAAACCGAGTTGCTCCTAACTTACACTAGCGTTAAAGCTGAATTATGTACCTAACATTATGTTTACACCTTTTTGGAAAATTTTTCATCTAAACACGTTTTCAATAAAAAGCAGGGCAAGGTTACTGATAAAAATGTTCATGATTGTTTTTCATATAGATTGGGTATAGTCATGTTTATTTATACTTCCCTCTGCTTTTATTTAGACAAGAGCTGGTAAATATATATATATATATATATATATATATATTCCATTTTAAAAAATGAAAAAGAAATGGTGGGGTTTTTTTCAAAAATGTTCATGGATTTTTTTCAGTTTTCTGATGAAAATCTCAGTAAATAAGTAAACACATAAACAAATAAATGAAAGGGTATTGGTTTTCATCAAAAAAGCAGTAAATTTCAAATGAAACAAAAATTTTCCATAAAACTTTTCATTTAGAAAAAAGGCCAGTTTTCATCAAAAAAATTGAATTATTTTTTTTCTCCTGCTCTAGTTCAAATATCTACCTGTGTACAAGGATGTAGGAGATATTGCTCAGAAATACACTTGCCTGTCCCACAAAGCAGATAAGTGCACCCATGTACCTATGTAAATAAGTTATTTCATCTCATATTTGAAATAGTTTGCTTTTGTTCTGTGAGCAATGCATTTAGCGTAGTGTGATAATGAGGATCTGCTCATGCTTTACATGTGGATCTTAGCCTCTTTTCACCAAATTATGTCCACCCTCATACATTTTTTTCCCTATATGCCTCAATCAAATGTTGGTTTCTGCTGTCTTTTTCCCAGTCACATCATGGTAATTGTTTGGTACATAGTAGTTTTCTGGTGTGTTGTCATATATCTATCTGAGGTTCCTTCCAAGATTTGGCCCCATTTCTCTGGGTGTGTATGGGTGTGTGTAAATACAACAAATAAAAATTGCATCAAGGCTTATACTGACTGAATAATAAAGGTTTGATTTATTGTTCTATCTTATTAAAAGCTTTCACTTTTTCTTCAGTAACAGGTAGGAAAATGCCATGCATTTTAGCTTACTAACAAAAGATAGCTGCTTACAGTTAATGAAAGGATCGGCTCAACAGTGCTGTTAGGTTCGGAGCATGAAAGATCATAAATCATCCTAACCTATCTAACCTTCCCTGTACTAAATGACAAACTGCTGGAAATAGCCTTTGGGTCAGGTCACATTGTTACACCAATAAAATAAAAACCAACAGGATCTTATTAAAGGGGAAAAGGCAAAATACCACATTTATTGTGAATACAGAAAGAATCATAGTAAGCAGTTAGTTATACCTATAACATTCCATTCAATCTCATATTTATTCAATATTCATTCATACACACACACACACAGGTTCTGCAAGGTTGTTATCATAGTTACTAGCCTTAGAGTTGCTCATGCCAAGCCACTGGCCAGGTGGCCTGGACATGAGGAGGGAGCAGGGCCTTGTCAGATGCTCATCTGATGCTCCTGGAAGTTGGTTTGCAGAATCAGACCCCAAAGTTCTCACTTTCTAGAGTCCATTTTTATAGGAATTTCTTCCTATGCCAGTCTATGGGAATTGCTTCATCATGCTGTTGCTGAATCAATCAGCAGACAGCACATTCCTGACGGCTCCGTGCTGCTAGATGTTATCTTGTTCTTTGGTTCTCCCATCCGTGAGGCTGTTGGGTGGATTCCAGTCTGCCCTCCGGGGGTCCTCTGGTTATTTCCACTTGATGCCTTCTTCAGCCGATGGACACTGGATTCTTAGGCTGGCACCTCCCTGATCATTCAGTTATTATCCACACCAAGCATCCATCCACATACATCCTCTATCTCTATTTTAATCACAATTGTTAACAAAGCGAGATGAATACAACAAAAGGGCGGGGTGTCTCTGGGTGCTGTTTCTGTTGTTACAGAGTATTGCTTTGAGTCTCTCTCTGTGTGAGTAGTTGTTACAAAGAATTGCTTTGAGAACAGACTCTGTCTTAGCATGTACTAACACAATTAGCAGCTTGCAAGTTTCACACACAGAGGGAGAGAAACAGTACCAAAAACCAAGAGACCTCTTAATTAGTAATACCCTGAAATTTAAACTATGGGGAATCAAACTCATTTGTGATTTTAATACAGAACTTCTTTAATATGATCCAACATAATGATAGAGGATGTATGTGGATGGATGCTTACTAACTGCTTACTATGATTCTTTCTGTATTCACAATAAATGTGGCATTTTGCCTTTTCCCCTTTAATAAGATCCTGCTGGTTTTTATTTTATTGGTATAATAACATATACACTAAAATACTTGTCCTTCAGCTGAGGACTCTGTTGAACCCATATATCATTTAGCATCCTAAATCACAGAGACTTGCACAAATGCTAAATACTAATTAGGATTGTAAAATTTGGTGAAAGATAATGTCCATGTGTCACGGAGTCCCCAGGCAATGCTCTGGAACTGCTCCCTACGAAGCCAGTCAGGACTCTGGTGAAGTCTCCTCTCTGTGAACAGACTGTCTTCAGGGCAAGAAGCTAACATGGCTTTCACCTTCCTGGGTCTGACCTTGGAGCATTCAGCATCCTCTGCCCCTCCATATGCTTCCCACAGCGAGTCTGCCCAGGCGGGGTCCTGGGGAAGCCAGAGAGTCCTGCACCCCAACTTCACAGTCAGACGTGACTCTTAGCCAGCCAGTAAAACAGAGGTTTATTAGATGACAGGAACACGGTCTAAAACAGAGCTTGTAGGTACAGAGAACAGGACCCCTCAGCCAGGTCCATTTTGGGGGGCAGTGAGCCAGACAACCACGTCTGCACTTCAGTCCATGTCCCTAGCCAGCCCTCAACTGACTCACTCTCCAGCCCCTCCTCCTCTGGCTTTGTCCCTTTCCCGGGCCAGGAGGTCACCTGATTCCTTTGTTCTCCAACACCTTTAGCTCTCACCTTGCCGGGGGGAAGGCCCAGGCCATCAGTTGCCAGGAGACAGAGTGTTGGCCATTTATGTACACTGGCCCTTTGCTCTGCAACAATTACACCCCCTTATCCCACCACCGAGACTTAAGAAATGCATAGGGGAAACTGAGGCACCCCTCCAGTATTCAAAGGAAACATTAAGAACAGTCCCACTTTGTCACACCATGAAACAGGTGAATCAAAGGTTAATTGCTTTAAAAAAATGTAGGTGACTTTAGGAAGAGTTCAGTATGCAACTTTCTTAGAATGTTTTATGTTTTGAAAGTACAGTATTTTATATTGCAACTAGTAGTTTCACCTTTAGGCTACATTCAAACTGCAGTTTCTTGGTTTCTGGATTTCAAGTTGATCATTTCAAGACACAACATAAGGTAACATGGCTGTGGTGCTGGTCTGATGGATGAGAGGGTTTGGTTTGGTTTGGTTTTCCTTCCCTAGCTTTGTTAATGGCTTTCAGCAAATAGTTCTAAAAGTTTTTTTTCCACACAAGACAGCAGCTGCTGGACCCTAAAAGTCTTCAAGAAGTAATGTGCAAACCTATTTCAGAATGTACCAGATATTGTGGATGGGACCTTATATGCTTCAGTAAAATACAGTTGATGTTATTATTTCAGTAGTGCTCATGGTGGTAGGCATGTTCCAAACACTCAAGAAGGATAGTGTCTGCTCTGAGGAGCAGACAATCTAAGAAGAGTGTGACAATCTTAGGGCACCTACAACAGTGAGTCACCTTCTTACCCACTGCCACTAGCAAGAGGTAGCCTTGCTCATGGTGGCTGGGTGTTTATTTCCCTAAAGCCATAAACCTTTCAGCCATGCAAGCACTCTCCTCTGGGCTATTCCAGCTTTTCTTCACCTAGCAGGTTAACAATAGGTGCACCCCAATTCCCATGTCCCTTTGAAGCATTCCCCTGTGATATCCAGCCCCTGACACTGGCTACTCGCAGAAATCCCCAACACTCTGCATCCAAAGGAGCAGTGTACACCAGTTTACTAGTTTTATGTTAAACCACCGCTCCTGTGAACCACAAGGCACTTGTGAGTACTTACAATAAAACAAAAGTAGGTTTATTTAAGAAAGAATATTCCACCAGAAACAAGAAAGAGTGATGGAAACACTCCACAAGATGTTTCCTCAACAAATGCATCCAGGGTGCTTCTCCTTTCTCTGTGTTATACTGAAACAGCCCTTTGTCTTCTTTCATAGATGGGTGATCCCCTGTCTGTTATAATGTTCCATTTTTACCCCCAAGTGGTTTCAATTGTTTGTAGTTGTCTCTGATGGTTTTTCATTGATAGTCTTCGGATGGAGCAAGGCTAGACAACTGAGCTTTGCATAATGTCACTGGCTCCCCAGGCAGGGGTGACAACTTCCTCCTGCTTGCCTGGGCTATTACTGAGACATATTAGCCCCTGGTGACTAATTATTACTCCAAGTTCATAAAGCATACTTCCAATATACTGACATTATTCCTTAAATATTACCTGAACATACATCTCCTAATGATTGAGCCTTGATAAGATATAAGCTTTCTGTAGATACCTTACATGTTACCCTTTATGGATAAATACCCTGCAATACATGTTTTTGGTGTAGCGAGTTTGTTGGGTCTGAAATGAGAGTTGTTTGCAAAGAACAGTGGACCTGTTGCCAAGGGGCCTCTGTGACGCAGAGAGACAGACAAGAAAACAGAGGCCAAGGGAACAACGAGAAAAACAGGCAATTTATATATAAAGCCAACTCAATTCCTGGTAAATAGCACAGCAGAAGTGGATTTTTAAGAGGGCCAGGATAGAATGGAAGCTTGTAGATATGGTCAGGGAGGTCATGTTATGAATAGGGGACTGCACAGAAAAAGGGAGCCAGATGATTGTGAGAAGCTGCTTTCATACAAATTGTACTGCCGAACTGAATAATACAAGACTGTGGAGAGTCTGTGGTATAAATTATGGAAAACAGAAGAGAAAAAACATTGTTTGATGTAAAAAGCAAATAAGGCATTGAGTCATGATGCCAGTAATGCAGGGGAGATGAGTTCATTAAGAGGACTAGGCAACGGAGAAAAGACATGTTTTGAGATGGGATTTGTGTAGTGGCAAAAGAGATACGGAAGACTGTTCCAGATGAAGCTGCAGAGAAGATTCATACCTCAGAAGAATGACTGAAGAAGAGAGTGCAGAGAGAGAAGATGTGAGAGACACAGCAGGACGGAAGAAGTGAGGGGAGAGTTATATAAACATGGAAAACAATTCTGAACTGGATCCCAAAATGAATGGAGCAATTGGTGAGTATATGTGAAAATAAAAGTGAGAAAAGGTTTTCTCTGCCCAGTTGCTGTGGAATAGACCCATACAAAGAAAGGATTAAAAGGCTAATTAATTGACCATAAAACGGAAACAGTGAAATTCAGGCAGTGCAAAAGGAACAAAAACCAGCTGCAACCAGCGGGTTGGGAATTCTTCTGACAAAGGAGAGTTCCCCAGGGCCATTCAGGCAGCATAGCTGGCTCAGTCTTCACCTCCACCATCCTCTGCTAGAAGCACAGCTGGAACGTGTGTCATGAAACTGGTTACATGCCTCTCTATGCCTGCTCTGATGTAAGTTTGTTACTGCTCTTAGGGTACTACACATAGGGCGGTGTGCAGAGTGCATACACATCTCGCCCTGCTAGCACAGGAATAAATAGCAGTATAGACAATGAGTAATGGTTTAGGCAAGTAGAATGTTTTACATGCCTGAACCCTACATGGCTCTCTACACACCCAAGCAGTGCCTCCCCTGTATATGCTGCCATCTGTAGCTGTGTAGTATCCTCTGCTTCCTCCCAGCAGAGCCTTCCCCGCCCGCAGTGAAAGGCTCCAGCAGCAGAGAGGCAATGGGGAAAGGGTCTGGCAATGGAGACTTTCCTGGCTGCCTCCCTGCTGCAGTCTTTCACTGCCACCTGTCACTACACATCACAGGAACAGGTGTGGATGCAACCTGCCTTTCCCTACCCCATGTGTAGCTACACACCACAGTAACAAGTGTACAGGCAGCCTGCCTTTCACTGCCACCTGTAGCTCCATATATAGTTCCTGTACTCTACATGCTGCCATAAGTGTAGGAATAGTATGAGTTTGTGAGCCTAGCTGTTTAGTTCACACTAGAAGGGCTTACACTTTTAGTTCTGGAGGTCCCTGGTACAAGCCCTTGGGTCAGCCCAGATGGCAACTGTTACACATTCAGTACTCTTGTAGTTCCTAGGAGACTGCTACAAGCTAGCGGAGGTTAGAGAAGCTCCCAAGTCGTTCTAAACTCTGTTGCTGATGTGGCTGGTACAGGAACACACCACAGACCAAGAAGCTATGACCAACGCTATGATACTCCCCCTTTAGTTGTACGGAGTGCAGCAGAGAATCTGGGCCAGTCTTTGTTCCTTTAATCTCCTTACATTACAGTGATTGTGTGATTTTTAACGATACTAGGTAAAAGAAATCAAGAGAAGTGTGCTTTTTAGGTTGTCAATGTCTCCTTAAACTGGGCTTTTCCTGTAATTATTTGTACTGCAGAATGATTGCAGTACACAATTTCCTTGTATCAGCATAACAATCTAATCACGTCTGTGTAACTTATGACCTGCTTTATTTAATTGGTTTTGAAACAGCCCTTGAATATAAAAAATAGCCTGGAGTGATCACACATTTATTATTCTCTCTCTGAGTCAGAAGACAAGGAACAGGTTAATCAAATCCATGCCAATCTCTAGCCTTTTCCATAAGTAGCTATTGTTGCTTTCACTGAGAAGAAGATCACTCCTACTCTTTCCCCAAATGATTGCACAATATTGATCTCAAAATGTTGACATGGAGGTCCTACAGTATGCTACCTCAGACTTTGTGGATAGGAATTAATGCAGAGCAGATGCTCTAAGTTTCATGACATATGTGTCCTTACATAATGAAAATAATTATTTAAATAGCAAGCATGCTATTCTCTCCCTCTCTTTGCCCGTCCCCCGCAGTCCTATCCTTTTGACTCAGAGCACTATGGGTTTTTCCTTGTGGTAAGAAATGGTGATCATTAAAATTTAAAACATTATGTTAATCAAACAATGTAGATGAGGGCCAAGGAAGCCTGTGTCTTTAAATACTAAGAACTACTAAGAACATCCAGTAAATACATGGACCAGATCCTCAACTGGGGTAAATCAGCATCACTCCATTGCAGACAATGGTACTGGGTAAATTTACATCAGCTGAGGATTTGGCCCCATGTCTTTAATAGGAAAGAGAAGACTATATATAGTATTTGGTTTGTTTCAAATGCTTTAGTATACATGCACGGTGTCAAAATTACTGTATATTGAGCATTACACTTATTACTAATAGCAATATTTAGTGTCGCCTACTTAAATCAGTGCCTGGTCATGCTCAACACTGTACATGATAAGAAAGCCCCTGTCCTGAACATCTTATAATTTAAATAGGTGAGAGGAAGAAAGGAAATACTATTATTATCCTCACTTTCCCAATGGGTAAAATAGGCACAGAGAAATTAACTGACTTGCCCAAAATCACAGAGGAAGTCTGCTGAAAAATGGGAAATTGAACTCAGCTCTCCTGAGTCCTATTGCAGTTCCTTCACCACATGGCCATCCTTCCCCAAAAACGTCCTTCTTGTCCTGGTATTTCCCGTTGCGGTTGGGTTTTATGCAGTGCTGTCCATCATTTATTCAGGCCAGGTATACAATGGCCAGACATTGGTACCACGGGATAAAGACTTCATTAATAAATCAGATGAGGTCAGACACTAATATTAAATTATTTACCTTAAAATGTCTGTCAACAGAAAACTAGACAATGCCTCATATAGGCCCAAATCAGACTTAAAATTGAAGTGTTCTATGGGCATCAGGTGGGATTAAATGCTGCTCTGAGGCTACAGAGCCATTCCACAGTGGTTTTAAAATGAAGCAGCCTACATAGCCCCCCACCCTCTTAGCTGGGGTGTTGCCAGTGGATCTGTGTAACTGTGCATACACTGGCCATTCTGCATTCCCCTGCTCCCATTCTCAGTCTGCAGATTGGAGTTGTCCTCTGTGTCATACAGAGGTTAGGGGGCCCTCTGTATAACTGATCCCCACTCTGCTGCTTTCCCCATGGCAGAAACATGACAACTCTGTCATAGTTTGGGCCATCTGCATGGCTTTCTCATGCCAGAGGATTTTCTTGAAACCAGTGCTGCCAACCACAAGGGTTCAGAAATCATGAGTCAGATCCCCAAAATCATGAGTGGCTTAAAAATCATAAACTATTTTTAAAATAAATTTGGAAGGGACTTTTTAGTTGCAAGCTGTTTTTGAGCCTTTAGGATACACTTGAGTCAGGTTTGTAAGTTTTTCTCCACAACCAAGAAGGCTAGGATCCTCCTTCCTTCCTTTATTTATTTTATGTAATGAAGGTTGAGATTCTCTCATGATCCCAGGAATCTGAGAGCTGCGGCTTTAAGAAAAGTGCCAAATATCATGAGACTCATGATAAAATCTTGAGAGTTGGCTATACTGTAACAGGCAGTCCTTATTGGAGTTAATGGGAGTTTTGCCCCTATAAGGGCAGTGGGATCAGGCATAGTTTAGGCATATCCCTAATTCTGGAATGTGATCTTACTTTTTAAAACTACTGTAGCCTTTATTTTGGACACACAGATATGAATTATTTCTCTGTACAATTGAGAATTGACGAAGAGCAGGTTTTCTGCTGCATTGTATCCAAAGACAGTCCATCAGTTCTGTTCTATCAAAATAAGCACAAAACGAATGGCACAGAACACGATTTCCATGTCATGTTGGTAGAACCCCATTATGTCTCACTTATTGTATGGACATCTTTTGTCAGTGCAGTTAATAATGCATGAAAGCTAGAATCCAGAAAATGCAAATTCTTCACTGTAATTTGGACGTTCAATTAGGGTGAGCATGTGTCATGTCGGAAAGCATAAGGAAAGATAATTGCTGGAGAGGCAGAAGGAAAGAGTGGACAAGAGGTATAATGCTGAAAAATTTAAGGAAAATAGAATGCACTTCTTGTCATGGTGTTAGCAAAAGCCAAGAATTTGGCCTACTATATTCCTTCTAATGAGACGTTTTTTAAAATGTCAGGACAAGGAGTAATGGTCTCAAGTTGCAGTGGGGGAGGTTTAGGTTGGATATTAGGAAAAACTTTTTCACTAAGAGGGTGGTGAAACACTGGAATGCGTTACCTAGGGAGGTGGTAGAATCTCCTTCCTTGGAAGTTTTTAAGGTCAGGCTTGACAAAGCCTTGGCTGGGATGATTTGATTGGGGATTGGTCCTGCTTTGAGCAGGGGGTTGGACTAGATGACCTCCTGAGGTCCCTTCCAACCCTGATATTCTATGATTCTATGATTCTATGTGTGGCTTTTTAAATCACTTAAAATATGAAGACGCAAATGTCACAGGTTGAAATCTTCTAGCAGGACTTGAATAGAGTTCCTCAACTAAAATCAAATAAAGGAGCTCTGTTCTGAGGTTCTTCAGTAGGTATAATAATTAACATAGCAATTTTATTAATTAAATATATTGATTAAGTCCACTACATCAGAGTTTATTATGAGGTGTATTTGGGGATAATGTGCTTTCAGAAGCAGCCTTTACAGACACATCCATATGCTTTTGAGAGCAAAAAAATTAAACTATAACCCAGTGTGACAGAGTGCAGGGAGCGAAGAGGTGAGCTGCACTCTGATCACTTAGAGGCCAATCATTTCCCCAGAGAAAAACTGATTGAGGTAATTAGATAATCAGGCTAGCGGGCTGTGTGGGATAAAGAGCTAATTAGTTCATCAGCTGAGCCCAGTCACACAAGGTAGGTCTACACTGGAATTAAAAACCCTGGGCTTGCAGGGCTGTGGCTAAGGGGCTGTCTAACTGCAGCGTAGATGTTTGGGCTCGGGCTAGAGCCTGGGCTCTAGGACCCACGAGTTGGGACTCCAAGAGTTCAGGCTTCATCCCATGCCTGAACGTTTACACTGCAATTAAACAGCCCTGCAGTACAAGCCCCACGAGCCTGCATCAATTGGCATGGGCCAGCTGCAGGTGTCTAATTGCAGTATAGACATACCCACAGAGGCCTCAGGGAAGGAAGACATCTGTTTGCCTCAGGTCCTGATAAGAGGGCCAAAAGCAGCAAGGATATTGTAAACAGACTGTTGCATGGGGACTGTAGTGGTAGAGGGAACTCAAAATAAATGGCATTGTGAAAGCACAACTGTTAGAGTCTGCGCAGTTTCTCGGGGACAAGAAGACAGGAGTGAAGGCACATCCCTGTTAACCCACAGTATACCTGATGTGGGGCTTTGTGAACTTTGTGAGTGAGTGGGCAACATCCTGCAAAGCGGCTGCCTTACACCTGGCACACTTGTGCACCTCTCCATCAGCATAAGTGAAGGGGGGCAGAGGACATGTCATTTATGTTTTCTATAGCAGAGGGCATATTAGTAAATAAATTATAGTAACATTAAAAAAATCAGAATGATCAGTGGCCTTTTGAGCTGCAACAAGTTGCAGGTCCAGTGGCAGTTCTACAGTCGGCAGACCCATTCACCATCAAATGCAGGCTCATAGAAACCTCTTTTTTAAAAAATGTTCAGTCTCTGGGTTTTGACACAGAGAGTTGTGTAGAGATGGAGAGTCTACTCGAGCTTCCTACCACCACATACACTTAAACCAGTTCCTCTAAGGCAAAGAAAATTGTGTTTTCCCTCATCCACTCCCACTTGTGGAAAAAGTAAGGAATTTAAAGCCAGTGCTTGGACCCTGAAGAGAGGATGTCAGATGCACTCTCTCCTGTGCTCCGCGGGGACCTATTAATCAGCGTTGGTTTCTTGATTGTTGATGTCCAACCCAGAGTTCATCATACTATGTGGCTTTTAAAGGCTTTTCCTGTCTGTTAAATTAGCCTAAGACCCCTATAAATCCTGCAATATATGTCCCCTGAGAGCCCAATAGATACATAGATAGATTAGATAGACACTATTATGTAAATAGTATTTTAACATATTTGTTACCTTTATTTAAGCTTTAAAACTTCGATAAGTGGATGTAGTTACCTCATCAGAGCACCTGCAATATTCATTTGAATCTATCTATCTTGCTCTCCCATCATAGTGTCTCAGGGACAGATTTTTCAAGATATTTAGGTGACATTGGTATTTAGGCACCTAGGTGCTTTGAAAACCACAGTAAGCACTTATCTGTATCTTTAGGTGCCTAAATACCTTTAAAATCTGGTTCTGTCAATGTCTTGTCCTTACTATAAGAAATACTTTGAGCTGCAAATACCAAGGGAAAGTTATGCAGCCAATTGGCAAGTTTTTAAGGGTGACCATAGTACATACAATATTTTTTAAAAAGCTTTTTCTCAGAAAAATAGCCTTCCTTGCTATTACAACCATGATCTCTCCCTCCTTAGGCCTCAGATGGCCTAAACTTCTGAGTTGTTCAAATCCAGCGTTTCAGTTGACCCACTAGAGAGATGTAGCCAAATGCAAAATTTCATTCCAAGTTCAACTTCACCAAAATTCAGGGGTGCTCAAAAATGTGTTTTCTGTTTGGCCCATTTCTGCTTTTGTGCTACTTAAACATACTGTTATTGTAGGATTGTTGAATCAGCTGAATCAGGAGTAAATAATTAGCCTATGGAACTCTCTGTCACAATATACATTGAGGTCAAGAGCTGAGTAGGATTTTAAAAAATAAACATTTCTAATAAACATGAGAACTGTTAATATTACATTAAGTAGGATTTTAAAGTACAATAGAGATTAAACCTTCATATTCCAGGTCATAATCCAGCAACTAACTGAAGGGGTTAGGGTAGGTTATTCCATAACTGTCCTCTTCAGTTATACCTTATTACAAGCAGCTGCTATTTGCTATTTTTAGAGCCAGGATACTGGATTAGGTAGATCACTAGTGTGAACCAGTATGACACTTTCTCTGTTCCTATCAAATATGATTTTAAAAAAATATGAAGAATTTTAATAATAATCCTGATTCTTCTCTCACTTACGCCAGTACAAATTTGGAGTAACTTTTTTGAAGTTAATGGAGTTATATCCATGTAAAACTGGTGTAAGCAAAAGAAAAAGACGGTCCATTTTTTTTTTTTTTTAATTTTAAACAGTTCATATTGAACAGAAACTAATTCCAAAGTCAGTGATCAGCAAATGCTGCACAAATTAATTCATATATATCTAATAATGATTGTAAAGCATATTCATAGGAAATGTTGGTGAAAGAGACAAGCATTTGAGCTACACAGAACTCTTCTTCAGACCTTTCAAGATCACGGATACTACGCATTCTTATCACATGTTGTGTACCTCACCCAGTACATCAAATGCCCCAACAGCAGCTGTATGGGTGAAATTAGACAATCACTATGCTGTTGCATGAACTCACACAGAAAAATGATAAAAGACAAAAACACCTTATCACCTGTGGGTAAACACTTTTCACAAAATGACCACTCTATATCTGATCTCTCAGTTCTTATCCTCCAAGGAAACCTTCCCAACACCTTCAAAAGGTGTGCCTGGGAGCTTAAATTCATGACTCTGTCAGACACCAAAAATCAGGGACTAAATAGAGGCACTGGTTTTTGTGTCTCATTACAAACCCTATAACCTATTAACTCTTCTTTGTCCAATGACTGCAGATATTAATTGCCCACTTCAATTTAAATGATTTCTTGCAACTTGTGTTATCCCTTATGTTTAACAATTTGTTCCACCTTGTATTTAGCTGGTTACCTTTTGCAGACCTGAAGAGGAGCTTAGTGTAGTTTGAAAGCTTGTCTCTCTCACCAACAGAAGTTGGTCCAATAAAATATGTTACCTTACCTACCTTGTCACTCTCATATCCTGGGACCAACAACAACACTTCAAACATTCATAGAAAATGATGAGAGGATCAACAAGCATGCGGACAAGGGGATCCAGTGGATATAGTGTACTTAGGTTTTCAGAAAGCCTTTGACAAGGTCTTTCACCAAAGGCTCTTAACCAAAGAAAGCTGTCATGTGATAAGAGGGAAGGTCCTCTCCTGGATTGTGACTGGTTAAAAGACAGGAAACAAAGGGTAGGAATAAATGGTCAGTTTTCAGAATGGAGAGAGGTACATAGCAATGTCCCCTAAAGGTCTGTACTGGGACCAGTCCTACTCAACATATTCATAAATGATCTGGAAAAAGGGGTAAAGTGAGGTGGCAAAATTTGCAGATGTTACAAAACTCCTCAAGATAGTTAAGTCTCAGGCAGACTGCGAAGAGCTACAAAAGGATCTCACAAAACTGGGTGATTCGGCAATAAAATGGCAGATGAAATTCAATGCTGATAAATGCAAAGTAATGCACATTGGAAAACATAATTCCACCTACACATATAAAATGATGGGGTCTAAATTAGCTGTTACCACGCAAGAAAGAGATCTTGGAGTCATTGTGGATAGTTTTCTGAAAACACCCACTCAGTGTGCAGCGGCAGTCAAGCAAGCAAACAGAATGTTAGGAATCATTAAGAAAGTGATAGATGATAAGACAAAATGGGATATTGCCTCTATATAAATCCATGGTACGCCCACATCTTGAATACTGCGTGCAGGTGTGGTCGCCCCATCTCAAAAAAGATATATTGGAATTGGAAAAGGTTCAGAAAAGGGCAACAGAAATTATTGCGGGTATGGAATGGCTTCCATATGAGGAGACATTGATAAGACTGGGAGTTTTTATCTTGGAAAAGAGATGACAAAGGGGGGATATGATTGAGGTCTATAATATCATGAGTGGTATGGAGAAAGTAAATAAGGAAGTGTTATTTACTCCTTCTGATAGCACAAGAACTACGGGTCACCAAATGAAATTAATAGGCAGCAGGTTTAAAACAAAGAAAAGGAAGTATTTCTTCACACAATGCACAGTCAACCTGTGGAACTCTTTGCCAGAAGATGTTGTAAAGGCCAAGACTATAACAGGGTTCAAAAAAGAACTAGATAAATTCATGGAGGATAAGTCCCATCAATGGGTATTAGCCAGGATGGGCAGGGATGGTGTCCCTAGCCTCCGTTTGCCTGAAGCTGGGAATGGGGGGACAGGGAATGGATCACTTGATGATTACCTGTTCTCTTTATTTCTTCTGGGGCATCTGGCATTGGCCACTGTCGGAAGACAGGATACTGAGCTAGATGGACTTTTGGTCTGACCCAGTATGGGCCTTTCTTATGTTTTTATTTGATATTCCAATATATTTCCAATAGTTGTATAAAATCTCAAGGAAGACTGGGCTGGCCAAATTTTGCACCTTAACTTTGTCTCAGTGTTTTGTTCTATAATAGAAATGTGCTGCTGAATGTGTACTGTTGAAATCTGTTATTATTTAAAATAGACTAAGGATTTTAAAAGGGTATAGTTTGGGAGTACAGTACATCAGAATATATTTTTTCTCATAGTGTTGGTGGCACTGAAAAGTATTTTTATTAATGGAAAGTGAATGTTTTATTTATTTGATAGAATAAAATATGTGGATAACACGGTGTTGTACAATTATGTGTGGCTGTGTATTGCTTGTAAGTTTGTATTTTTAACTATTTTGGATACCAGCTAACTTATTGTGGGTCAGACTCACAATATGACATAAAGCATCGGTAAACCCATTTTACCTGGTATTGTCTGAGCAGCATGAAACAGCTGGAGTGTACTGGTAAATCTGACTGTTCATGGTTTCGTAGTGAGGTATGCTGTATTGTGTGTGAAAATGTTATAATCTATTGGGAATGGGTCCCTTGCACAGGGAATCTCATTTTACAATCTCCAATTTACTTATAATTTGAGTTTTTCATATATTTTTGCAAGTTTTAGAGAACAAAGTTTAGTGGGGTGGGTGCTGTGAAACATACCAAGTGACTGAGTGGTGAAGGATTTTATGGCACAGATGAAATGACTGAATCTCTTAACTGTTCATTTCCAGACTCTCTAATGTTTAGGGTTTGGTTTATTTTTTGAAGGTGAACATTTCTGGACAGAGAGTGAATGTGGGAAGGTGTTAGCTGAAAGATACTGTCTAGTTGAACTCTTTTTTGATAAACTTTTGTTTTTGAGTTTAGGTAATATTTCCTCTTCATTCTGACTCACACATACTAATATTATTATCTATAGAATATATATTAGTAGTAGGCAAGTAAACTTTTGAATGGACACTTATATTCACTTTTTTCCACATCAGTATGTTTTAGTCTGGTTTAAAAAACAACAGAATGTGAATTTCTGGAAAGCTTTGGCAAATTTTCTTTATGAATTTCCTTGAAAGTACATCTTTATCATTTTTACCACTTTAATGCCTTCCAGTGGGAAAAACATGTTGTCCTGTAACTCTAAACTCCTGAAAGACAAAGGTCAAGAAAACTTGAACTATTAAATAAATTTGATTTGCACAGTTTGAGACTGAGAGCTGCTTCATATAATATGGGCCAATCAATTGAAATTTTGCTAAAGCCACAAACAACTACATCTGTTTATAGAGGAAAATGCTCACAGCCTATTGTATAAATGCCTTCCTTCTATGGGATGCTAATTTTATCCTTTGAAGGTAATAAACTCCTTAAGTTGTGACACGAACCTTGGTTTATACTGTGAAAAGTATAATTCTTTTGTTTAATAATCTGTCAGGGAAAACAATGGCTCTGTGCTCACCAATGGGCACTTCATGTTATTATGCAGAGTTCTATGATTGTATGTAAGGATAAGATTTTGTCACAGAGAGACCTCTGTGTCATTTTCAGCTTCAGCTTCAGCCCCGGAGCAGTGGGGGCCCCGCAGCTTCCAGTTCCCCCACCAAGCAGTGAGCCCTACCCTCTTTCCCCCTGTTATTTTTAGTAAAAGTCACAGAGAAATCACAGACTTCTGTGAATATTTGTTTATTGCCCATGACCTGTCCCTGACTTTTACTAAAAATAACTGTGACAAAACCTTAATTATATGTATCCATTTAGATAGTTAAGATATAGCCACTTATGGGCTATATCTTGTGAGTGCTGAGTTGCACTGGGCACAGGACCAAAAAAGGACAACGGGGGCAAAGATGACTCTAGTCTATGCCAGACTAGTCTGGCTTCAATATCCTGGTGTAAGTCTGGTCCCCAGTGAAATTCAGAAAAAGTCCCAAAGCTGTTCTGTCTCACACCCAGCTGCCCACAGACCCAAGGGACGCTTCCATCAACCGGGGATGGCCAGAGCAGTGAGTTACCCTGCCACATCCCAGACCTCTTTTCCACTGAGAATTCTCCCTTCATCTGGAGCTGGGGCAGAGGAGGCAGTAAGCTGCTACACTTGGCTCTGTGCCATCCAGGGATTCCCTTTGTGCAAGGAGAATCCCCAATGAGGCTCTGTGCCATCCAGGGATTCCCTTTGTGCAAGGAGAATCCCCAATGAGGCCATAAAGCCAGGCTTCAAGCTGCTTCGTATCCCCTGAGTGGTTCAGAGCAGTCAAAAGATGTGCCAGAATCTGATCAGGCATCTCTTTTATGTACTTTAAATAAATAGTCATGATGGACCATTTCATGTGTCAGGCTTCTCTTGGAGGTTACTCATAGTGAAAAGCAATTCGAAGATATCACATTCAGCTACTCGATATTCTGGACTCTTGTATCCAATGGTTCATACACTCCTTTAGTGTGAAAAATCCCTGTGGCGGCTTCATGAACTACAAAGGCATTGACAGCATATTTAAGTATTTTGTTAACAAATTAATGATTTATTGAGCAAATGCATACTTGTTGAGCATTGGGATAACATGATTGGCTCGGTACTTGTTTTGTATTGGAGTAACATTTGTCAATGTATCTGGAACACAAGGTGTCAGCTGAACATGTCTGTCCTCAACTGAACTATGAAGACAAGTTAAATGAAACTAAACAGCTGATAAAAAAGCACAAGTTGGAGAAACTCCCTGGCTCCTTGACCCTTTCTGTAGATTTTAGATTGAAGGGGGAAAGCATCATTTGAGTGCATCTGCACCTTCAATGGAAGTAACAGATGTGAGATGATGTGGATGCCATACCTTTTTGGTGGAACTTCAGTAAAGACACTGCCATGTTCTCTCCAGTGTGCAAGCAATAAAAATTCACTAACAGCACATCAGCAGCATGATAAAGCACCAATGAATATCTGGTATGGTTTCAGCTTTAAAGGCCATGTACTGTATGTTTTGAAACTAAATCTTTCTTCTTCCTATTGACTTCTTGCCCTCTAGAACATTGAGTCAACTGCTTCAAACACTTTCACTAAGTACAAAGTCAATTGACTGTAAGCAGTGATGAAGAAAATATCACGTGGTTAATGCTACAGTTCAAGCTCTTCTGATAAGTCACAGAAAGAATAGTTAAGTAAATTCAAACTTCCTTCCCAAGAATCACAGTGTGTTAATGGTGGATAGTCGGCCTGCTGCCCAGTGGAAAAAACAAGCCACTCAAGGCAAATCTCTCGTTTTTTACATAGAACAAACTAGTTGAGCAGTGTTAAAAGCTGGCTATTGATTTGTGCCCAGTCTGAAAGCCAGGAACTGATGTAAATGAAAATGTGTCAAGAGTCAGTATTGATTTAAAAAAAGAAAAAAACTAGGCCGTCCCCTGAGAAATACTGCTAGCCATACAGCTATGCTTGTCAGTGAGTGAAATAAGACCTTTTCCCACAAGGCTACACATGTCCAGACATAAAATTTCCTTCTTTAACTGAGGTAATATGGACACCATGCTGCGTGCAGCTGATGTTGACAATTTCTTCTTTGAGAAAATTGGTCAACGGGAAAAGGCCAAGGTAGAGAAAGGGAATCAAATGTTAAAGAAGACAAATGTGCAGAGCTGAGCTTATATTCTTAAATGTATTTAAAAAAACTTTAAGCACAACAAAGCTCTGTTACAATACAAACTCAATTCTACAGGAATCGGGGGTGGGGAGCAGGGGAGGGAAGAGTGGGGAGAGGATCAAGCCCTGCTGCCCATAAAGAAGTACCATTGATGGGGTCAAAGGAGTTCCTCCTCCAAAAGGAAAATGGTCATAAAACAAGCTTTGAGAGCAAGGAAAGGGCTAACAGAATAGAAATTGGAGTGTCTTGGGGGCTACTCTGTATATGCTATTTATTGTGTTTGCGTAGTTAGTAACTAGTAACGTGCAAGACAATTCAGAAGAATATAAGAACTGGCCTAAACTTTCTTCCATCATGGAATTAAATCCATATCTGAACTATTTTTCAAGCTCAGACTCAATTTAACTCTTCATCTCTCTATCTGATTCCAAACATCAAGAGGGCTCTTTGACTCATTTTCTTCCTGTCTCTGCTACTGTGGATAATGCAATCATCCCAGACCCTGACAAAGACCCATACCATTACTTATAATTTCTAAAAGACTAATAGAGGCCCCGATCTGCACTATGTCATCTTGTGTCCCTTCGTTAAAAGTGGTAATAGGACCAGGAAGAAGCTATTGTAGCTCAGACCCTCAAGATAAGAAGACAACGGCATAAACTTTCCTGAACCACAAATAAGGTTTATATTTAGCCTGAAAGCTGGGTGACGTTTCAGGAAGGTTCTTATTTTAGATCTGGTTTCATTAAAACATCTCTGTGAGAGACTTTTTGTGAGCACTTTCTTAAAGCCTTCATTTATTTTCACATCCTTTTTGCTCCCTGTTAGAGTTACTAGAGCCTGTGCATCTGCAGACTGCTAGCTGTGAGAGTCACATCACTCCTTCGGTCAGGATGGTTTCTCTGTTTCAGATCCCCACACACAATCACTGTGCCCTTCTACCACTATCTGCTCCTTGTTCTCCATGAACGGCAGAACACCGCTGTAGCCCCCGATGTACTCCAGTCTCAATGTGGGGTGGGAAATACTCCTCACCCCCAGCTGGAGGTTCCTGGGGGAGAGGAATGAGTTATTTCATTTCACGTACAAAAAATTAGAAATGAAAATGTTAAAAATATCACTGTAGCAGGCCTGGCACCCAGAACATTACATCAGCCTGGCAGCACTCCTACTTCCAGTGCCACGGTGCCAATTGCAAAGCTTGTCCCTCTAAGAAACTTGCTGGGACGATCCAGAATCCTGATTCTAAACCTATTTAAATCAATGAAAAGACTCCCGTTAACTTCACTGGGATTTGGATCAAACCCCATGTGCATAAAGAGCAACTGCTGCCATGGTGGGAACTGTAAACATAGCTTTCCTTTTTAAAGAGGAAAAAAAGAAAAACAAGAAAATCTCAGACATAAATGAGACTTAAATACCATTACGGTTCTCATGCTATCTGGCAAAAGGAAAGAAAAGCACAGTTAAGGTGAAAATGTACCTTGCTATCTTAATAGCTTTCTTAACGTGCTGCATTCTGCCTGGTATTGCATGCAGCTTTTTTTTCCAATTTTGTATCACAACGTTGCAGCATTAATATTATTAAAATTCACGGTTTCTTATAAAGGGAAAAGCTAAAATTACTCCACAACTAGCTTCTGTACATAATCCTCAGAGATACTCATTCAATGAAGTGCTACAATAAAAGAAATTATCGAGAAATATGAAATGCAAAACCCTTACAACTGATGCATTTTACAAGTCTGCTGAAAAATACATAAATGGCAAAAAATTGTACAAAAGACATTAACTACTTATCATGCATTTTACTTGCCTCACAATAATGTTTTTGCATACACAATTTTAGTTGTCTACACCAGTTTCCAGCACTCTCTCGTACTTCTTCTTTCTGGGAACAATAACGGGGAGTCATGGAAATGACTTGAGCCAAGCTAGGAACAAAAACCATTCTGCTTATATACCTGATGAACAGGGACAGTGCTGGGAGGAGGCTTACGGGGTCTATAGCCTCCCCAAAATTTGCCTTAGCCTTCCCCCTCCCCCACAGTAGCCTGCCCATAGCTGCTGCTGCTCTCCGGCTGCACAGCTCTGCAGGCAGAGCAGAGAAAGCAGCAGTAGATAAGTAAACCCGAGTGAGGGGCGGGGGTGCCCAACAGCAGCCCCCGGACTATGTCCCCGCCCACCTGGGTGTGTCACCCAGGGCGGGTGGAGGGTCCGGGCTCTCCACAGTGGCCTGGACTGACCCACTCTGGCCCAGGCTCTTGGGCCCTGCCCCCCACGGTCACTGCTCCCTGAGGGCTCTGTCAGCCCCAGAGCGGGGTCCTCCCACCTGGGCAGCTCTCACCAACTAGGAGCAGCCAGGATTGTGCACTACCCAGCTCCAGCTTCCAGCCTCTGACCTGGCCCGGGGGCAGGGCCTCAGGATGGGAGGGGGGGAGAAAAGGAGCAAGGGTGGGGCCACAAGGGTGGCAACGAATGCGGGGGGGGGCTAAGGCCCATCTCAGCCCCTGCTAATGAACTGAACATAAGAACTTAGGGTGGGATCCATGAAGGTAGCTGGGTCTCTCAGTCCCATTTTGAGGCACCACTGCAATCCACAAAACCCCCATTTGCCTGCCCCCAAACTCTGTGTACTCCTAACCTCACTCAATGTCTAAGATTTTTCCTCTGGGCATGCA
The DNA here is from genome assembly GCF_015237465.2 of Chelonia mydas. Lineage (NCBI taxonomy): Eukaryota > Metazoa > Chordata > Testudines > Cheloniidae > Chelonia > Chelonia mydas. The sequence goes on along the minus strand of NC_057851.1, from coordinate 85,007,932 downwards.
CACTGCAGCCTCTCTCTAAACTCCCAGGCATGTATCTCCTGCCAGACCATGCACACCACTGCTTCCTGATAGGCATCCAGATGCCTCTCTCCTGTCCAAACCTCAGAGTGAGTCACAAACCAGGAAAGATAGGTGTCCAGCCATACAAGTCATGGTGTGGAAACCTGACCCAGTAGGTGACATATGAGCATGTCTACTGGATCAGGCCCCTCACAAAAGAGGTTCACGCGAAAGGGCCAGCCTGGAGAGAGAAGGACCTTGCCTTTCGCCTAGTGGATAGAGTATAACTATCCACCCTGGTTCAAATCCCCCCCTCCACCAGAGGGGGAGAAAGGATTTAAACAGGGATGTGCCACCTATCAGGTGAGTACCCGAACCATTAGGCTATGGAACATTCTGATAGGGGGCTCCCTCAATCTCTCCTATTGAAGTTGTTCCACTTTCAATGAATAATTAAATATATATTGGGTCATGACTCTTAGTGTAGTGGTTAGGACATTTACCTAGCATGCTGGCTTTGCGGATAGTAGTCTAAGGCACTTATCTCTCAGCACGCATTGTATTGGGAGCAGAGGCATCTAACTCCACTTTTGTGGGTGTCAGTGTTGTTCCTGTGATTTTCTAGGTGCCTGAAAGGCAGGCCCCATGTTGCTCACTCTACGTCCCTTCATGGATCTGGGCCTTAGGCCTTAGATCTGGTAGCAGCCCACTTTGCATGATATAAGTGCTTATACAAGGGACTGGGGAATGGTTAATAAATCCTGTGATATCTATTTTTAAAATGCCAGGTTACAAAAGATTAGCTGCTTAAATGGTTGTAATACACAAAAACACAATTAGGGTTCACCTGGTTCCTTCCACCACAGCTCATAAGTTCACACACTGAAGCTCTAAAGATTGTTTTCTGCAACTGCTCCCAAGGATAATCCCATGTGTAGTCCCAGTGATTTCAGTGAAACTACTCATGATAATAAGCACTATTTATTACTTATTAATTATTATGATTTGTCTTGCAGTAGCATCTAAGGGCCCCAGTCATGCATCAGGGTCCCATTGTTCTAGGTGCTGTACAAACATAGAACACAAAGATGGTGCCTGCTCTCAAGAGTTCACAGTCTAAGATGGAAGAAAACCAGTGGATACAATACACAGATGAGGGAGCACAAGGAAACAGTCACAGCATCCCAGCTGCTGACCCACTGAGGAAAGTTTAAGGAGGGTCTTGAAGGAAGACAGTGAGGCAGCCGTGGTGTTGGACCCCAAATAAATAATGGGGGAAACCAAGTTATCTCTGAGGTGTCTTGTTTAAATTAATCATTCAAATGATCCAGCACAGCTACTTTTCTAGGCAACACACCTTTATGTACCAGTACCTTATCTCTTTTACAAAGGAAAGGCTTTGAATCCAGGACAATGTTTCGTAACTTCTGTAGGCACAACGCAAAGAGAGCAAACATGATAATAGTCTATCTGCTTTTATTACAAAAGGAAACTATTTAAAAAGTCTTCAAGAGACAAAAAAAAAAGAAAGAAAGAAAGAAAGAAATATACAAATGAGGGATCAGTTGTCTTGAGAAAACTGCCCAGCAGCTTCATTTGCTGTAGCATAATCTTTGGTAGAAGCAAGAACACTTGTGCCTCTTAATGTTTGACACCTTTTAGGTTATGTTCAGGAGAGAATGCAATGGGGCAAAAGAGGAGTAGCCATCTGACTTGGAGTAACTAAAATGAAAAGGTGGTTGACACTGTGGGAAGAGGTGGTGAAGAAAAATATATGCTCAAGAGCTATTGAAGTCAACATGCCACTTGTAACACCATGAAAGTGCTAGCAGATACAAACAGTTTCCTGAGGCACCTATTTGGAACATTTGGGGAGCAGCCTGAGAAGCCATGTTGTAAAAGCACCCACAATAATGCTGGAGGTTGTTAATTAACCCGGTGTCAGAGTGAGATCTTACATGGCAGATGATCCAGACACAACAAAGCATAAAACACTACTGGGTCTTCACCTGCTCCATCCATACTTGGAAGGAGGGGACAAAGTGTGTCAGCCCTATCATCTTGGGGGCCTGGGCAGGAGTGACTGGAGAGGAAGGAGAGATTTATGTGATAGATAAAGGAGAAAGAGAAAGAAGCTATAGAGATGGTGATGGATAGGAAAGGAGATATGGGGGAGGGGGGAAAGGGGAAGATTATTCAGTTGAGTAACCCACCACAAACTCTTTTCCCCCATAAAATTGTTCTGTCTTTGATCCCATCCTTCTCTCTCTGTGTGCTCAGCAATATAGATACGTAGCCCATGAAAGAATTGGTCCAGGACCAGTCCCCATTTCCTCCCCTATCTAGCTCATATCACAACGAGAAGCTGCTTGGGAAGGGAGTGATCATGAAATGTATTGGGGCTACAAATACGGGAATCGTTTTCTGTTAACATTCATACAAACAAAACTTCACCTGTGTGACTATTTGGAAAAAACAGATAGAAACATAGAGTGACCATGCTTAAAATTTGGTTTCTAAATCACTGAAATGTTGAGGAACATGTATTAACCCCATTCATCTTGCTCTACGTGATTCTTGTAATCTTGTGAATCGGTAAGAATCTAGGCAATGTAAATACCTGTGGCTTATTGTCCTTTACCCGTGGAACACTGAATGCCTTCTACTCAAAGAGTACTAGGGTAGCTAACTGGTTTATTTACTTTATAGATTATATTACTTTTGTGGTTGGTTTTTTATGTGCTAAAATTTCTCTTGACCATGTATAATAAGCATAATGCTTCTTTCCATATGTACAGGCAGCATAAATAATTATACCAAAATGACTTACAGCTAAGCATGGAGCAGAATCCGAGCTACTGGCAACCTCCTGCAAATGTCTGCAGCAGTGGCTTTTCACTGCTTCTTGTGCTCTATGGCATGGTGTGTAATGAAACTCAAGGAATAGTCTATTACTGGACATGGGTCTGAGGACTGCATCAGTCTAATGGAACAATTAACTCAACCGTTCTGCAACTCTTGATCTGCAGAGTTTTGTTTTAAGATTAGAATGACAAGGTGAAGATTAACACCTCTGGGTCAGTGGGGCTGATGAGACATGACTTATTAATCCACAAAGAAAACTTTAATTGGACACTAGAGCACTCCTTGCTTCATTGTTAAACACTGCCAACTCTCTGGGTAATTAGAGTAGATGATGCATATGATAGAGAGTGTGATTGTAATTAGACACACCAAAACTAAGGCAATGCCTTTTTTTTCCTCTAGGAAAAGCATATGTCATTTGCTCTAAATAACCCAGGGTGGATATTTGTGAACAACTAAAACACATTCAGTATAAATAGCCAATGAATAGCCAAGTTACTAACATGAGGGAACTGGAAATAGGATTCATCAGAAAGAATCCCTTGATTCAGAGGAATTGTCTTAAATTCTGAGCTTCAGTGCACAGAGAATGTAGTCTGCCACCAGGTCCATGAACATGTTGATTTATTCCTATCATTTACCTGTTGTTGCTCACTCTTTCATCAGGCTCTCTCCATCAGGAGGCACCAATTTCCAACAAGAAGGGCTTATTTAATGAGTTTGATATGTTTTGAATTCAAATATTGGAAATATATTCTTCTGAAGGGGATTTCTTTTCACAGACAGTTTAATAAATCAATCCATTATATTGCAGCACACTGCTAAAGAGTGGACAACAGGCTTACAGTTCCAGCTACTGTAGTCAGTGCTCCAAAACTAACGAAATAGGATTGAGGATTCATTAGTATCTTGGTAAAGTGCAGAGCTCATGAAATATGTTAACATTCTTATTAAGGGGTTGGAGCAATCATCTGAAGGAAAAAAAAAGCATCTTTATTACTTTCTATGACACAGTAAACAAATGCATGTCCTCAATCAATTGGGATAATCATTGTCAGCATCTTACATAGTTACAAAGCAAACAAATAAGCCAGATTGTTGCATTATGTCAGTCATGTCTAAACATCAACACACAAATTGCCTTAGGCGGATGGGAAACTTGTAAAAAGCCCAGATAGTCAATATAGCACACAGCACACAGTATGACTTATTGATTTAGCACCGTTATTAAGGAGAATCTGTTGTGGTCTCCCACAGATTGCTATGAAGTTGGATCACCTACAATATTAAAATAGTTTTAAAGAAACTTCAATATGTGGGGAGTTGAAGCCCTAACTTTTAAACATTAGCGCCTGGCCCTCTCTCACCACCTTCATCCACAAGCAAACCACCATAAATGCATCTCAGTAGTCCTCTCCCTATCCCCTTTGCTAGTGGTCACAGGAATTATTGCGGCCTAAAGGTAGGTGTGACTTCCATAAGTCTCCAGCAAAGGGGAGGGGCCGAAAAAGGGACCAACTCCCTTCAGGTTTTTCTATTAATGATAAAGGTAAATCTTACACCAGATATCACTGAGGAATGCTCCCCCAGCCTTGATATTTGGGGTAGAATGTTTTTCCCAGTGGCCCCAAATTTGCTTCCTGACTGACAACTGCAGTTCACAGTTGTCAAAAGGCAGATATCTTCAGGCTATACAGTCCATTCAGTGACTGGCAGCTGCCAGCTGGGGAGGGACCTGCCTGTGATTGGACATTGATGAGAACCTCTTGTGATGTCATCCCCAAAGTCTCGGCTGGTATAGAAGGTACAAAAAGAGCAGGAAAGTGCAGATTGAGTCTAAGAATATCTAAAATAGAATAAAAGGGAAGATAACACAAGGAGATAAGACATATTTCAGCTATAGAAAGAATAAAAGGTCCATTAAATTAATCAATAGGGCTTTTAAGGCAGTAGGGATAAATTACTCAAAGAAGATGTAGGCTATGAAGAAAGATTTTAATGAATTCTTTACCTCATTCACAAGGAAGGATGGGGGAATGCACTAGTGACAGATATACATGTTCTTGGGTGCAAAAAAACCCAACAACTCATATGGCTAGATCTTCAGTGAATGTAAATCACCACAGCTCCACTGCTGGCAATGGTACTACAACAATTTACAGTGGCTGAGAATCACCTCCTTCAACTCAGAGTCACACCAGCGAGCTTGAATAAGAGCAGTGGACCATTAGTAAGCACTGAAGCGGATTTATCTCTGCTCCAGAATTCTGAAGGTGGTGGCAAGAGGGAGCTATGTGTGGTATCATTCACCAGAGGTTTTTCATAGTTTGCTGGGAACCTAGGGAGTAGAAACAAATTAATGCTCCAACCGTATTTTTTAAAAATTGCTTACTCAGGATAGCAGAGCTCAGCTGCAGTATCTGTTTTATAATGGAATTCTGCCTTTTCTTTTTAACTCACAAGGGCAAGTGACTTGTCCAAAGTCACCTACAGCCTGATCCTGAGAAATGTTGACCATGCACATACCTAATTAATTCAGCTCTACTTCTTACAGATTATGACTAATTACTGTTTGGTTTGGTGCTTTATTTTATTTTCCACTATTAGTAAGTGAGGCATGGTTTCAGAGAGGCTGTCCTAAAGGGAAGACAATACCTAATAGTTTAGGGGTGATCTTTTCTCTACCACTATTGCCTTTCTCATAATCATTTCTGTCAGAGACAGCTCCCCATGGACCCATTGTCATTATGTTTGGGATTTCTTCATTTATTGTGGTATAATCTGTGGGAATCTCTCCTTTCTCTGCCCGCTGCTGTCTAGAAACACATAATTTTGAGGTCACATAGTCACAACTTTCTTTTCCCTAATCCATTTCTGAAACAGATTTGAGCTAGCAAAGGCCTGGTAATTTGGAGCCTCGGACTTTTTAAAAAGTCTTCCATGCAGCTGTAAAGGAATCAGCCCCAATGTTACCAGTAACATCTTCCCAAGAGCCTAATTGCCATTTCCTTCATACAGGCACCTGTTGCTTATCAATGCTGCTGACAACTTGGGGGCTCAGAGAGTCCGCTGCAACAAGCTAACCTATTAGATTAACACAGGCAAACAAAATGGCTGGGGATGGATAAATAAATGAACCTTATTCTTTTCCTGTCTGACTGGAGCACCTGTGTATAAATTAAAAGATGAATCAGCAATTTGGGCTCTTTGACATCCACTTACAATATGTAAGAGCTAGAAAGGGGGAGCCAGAAGAACTTAATCTGTCATTCTGCAGAGAGGAGATGGTTCTTCCTCGTTACAATATGGAATAGGTTTTGCAGAGCTGGAATTTAGGAGGCCCACAAAGCCCCTGGAGAGCCAATAAACTCACTGAGAATCTTTCTTTCAGCACAGCATTGTGATAAACTTCTATGGCAGGGATCGGCAACCTTTGGCACGCGGCCCATCAGGGAAATCTGCTAGTGGGCCAGGCCGGTTTGTTTACCTGCAGCATCTGCAGGTTCAGCCGATCACAGCTCCCACTGTCCGCGGTTCGCCGTTCCAGGCCAATGGGGGCTGTGGGAAGCAGCGGCCAGCACATCCCTTGGCCCACGCCGCTTACCGCAGCCCCCATTGGCCTGGAACGGCGAACCGTGACCAGTGGGAGCTACAATCAGCCTAACCTGCGGACACTGCAGGTAAACAAACCAGCCTGGCTAGCCAGCGGATTTCCCTGACAGGCCGCGTGCCAAAGGTTGCCGATCCCTGTTCTATGGGATCATGAATCTACCACTGAAATTCTAATTTAAAATAGTTTGTTTTTTTTAAAAACAGAAATTTGATGAAAAAACCTGTTTATTTTCAAAGTCTCCCCCTGCCCCTGAAGGGCGGGTATTGGTAAACAGATATATTTTATGAAAAAATATACACATAGCTTGATTTTGTTTAAGTAAATTAGACATCATGTTTGTTTTGTTTTGTTGTTGTTTGCTTTGTGTACTGTTCCTAAAAAACAGTAAAAGAAACAGAATTACACTTTCCCTATGACTTTCAATCAGATCTGCTACCAGGTAGTGGAAATATCACTGCTGGTTGGTATAGCTCAGTGCACTCCTGGTCCTAGCTAAGGATTCAACTCAATCACTTCTGTTGTCTGGGTGGGAGAGAGGTGGTGGTCTATTTTTCTTGGTGGTGAGATGGCAGTTACCCCTGACAAGAGGAAAGAAATGTTATTGGAGTGATTTTGTTATCCAAGCTGATATGTTTGTAGTCTGAGAAACAGCCTTTGGCATAAGGTACTCCATGGTTATCTCTGCTTTTTTCAGCTCTTGTTGCCATCAAGGGTGTGAAAATGGCAAAATTCTGGGGAAATGTACAGGAAATACGTATTATAATAACAGATAATGAATGCATTGGAATTCACAGTAGTGAAATGGTATCAAATATACTCATCCACATTTTAATCTAAAGCGTTAGACATCCCTCTGAACTGACCGTCCTTTGCCAAAAGCAAGCTCAATTGCATTATCGTCTGTTTTGTTCAAAGGATCAGCGTAACAGCTGTTATTGTTATGTAACATTCATAGTGAATCCTTTACAAAAGAAAATAATAACAATGGTTGTTTTACTGTGGTGGGAATAGCCCTTTCTGTAACTTCTACAATAACAATGCACAGAAATGTGCAACGAAATCGCTACTGTTTTATACCTTTATGCTCTAAACAAAATATTACTCTTCAGAAATGCTGCCTGTAAATATCCAGCTCAGACAATATATTTCAAAGGCAAGCATTCTGTGATTGCTGGCGATGGAAAGAAGCTGTTACAGTTCTAAGAGATGAAAGAGTCAGATAATTTTTTTTGCCTGGTGCATCAAGAAGTACAAACTCACTGCTAGCTGTATGGCTGATTTTGTGTGTGTGTGTGTTGATCAGAGCTGTAAGAATGCAGGAAAAGTATTTTGTTTTGTTTTTCAGTCAGTCTAGTTCCCCAAGCTTGCAGAAATGGGTGTGCATAAAGTGAGAGGCGGGGCACAATCAGAATTGGCACCATTTGTTAGCAGTTTCAGCTATTCAACTATTATTTATCATTACATTACTACCTATGGACTGTACACAGTGATCAGAGCCCAGTTACCCTAGACACTGTAGAAACAAATAACACAGACAGCCCCTGACCCAGAGATCTCACATTCTAAGATTTAGACAAAATGGAGCAAGTGAGTCAAGAGAAAGATGGTGGGAAGGGCAGTGGCAGGACAAAGTAACAGTAGAGGCAGGTGTGTTTGCATAACATTATAGTCACAGGTCTCTCACTTTGAGAGGTGGTCCTTTTAGGGCAGGTTTGAGGTACATTGGTGAGGTAGTTTGGGGAAGCTTGTACTGGATCTGTCTGGGTTGTACCTTGTGTGTGGCCAGGGATATTATATCTACATCTTTCACAAGCACTAAACTCCCCCCCCTAAAAAAAACAACAACAATGTGGGGGGAGAGAGGGAAGCAAAGTGAAAGGGAAAGGTGTAGAGTGAACCTTCAAAAAATGCAATTTGTGTTTTCTGTGTTTAAAATCCCAACTCAGCCCTACCTTTGTGCTAACTTATATATTACATGTGAATTCATTTTTAAACGCAAGATGACAACTCCATTAGCACACCTAAAACATTGCCATGGTGTCACTATAATGTATTCTGAGAGCTGAATATTAATGGCCAGCCTTAAGACCGATAACCTGGAGGTGAAAGGCTCTCTCTGCCATTAGCAATTCTCTAGAGGCCAGATTCCATTGATGACAGTGGGAGCTTTGCCATTGACTTTAGCAGTGCCAGGATTTCACCTTAGGTTCTTAACCCCTTACCCATGATGAGTAGCACTCAGTCAAAAATAGCTCTATTGATTTTAGTGGTGTTACTCACAAAAGTAAGTACAACTTGTCATGAGTAAAGGATGCGATACTGAGCGTTGACTTATCTGTGTACCCAGAAAACATCATTATTTCTAATGGAAAAATAAAATAGATAGGAAACAGCCACAATTTGCATGGAGAGATGAGGAGAGAAGCAACTTCAAAGACTGAAAGATTGAGATGATCTAAAGATTTGTATGGAAGACAAAGGAAATAATTTACCAGAGGCCACTAGTATTAACAAAGTTTCGGGCAGTATAGTAATTATTGCTGCTATATCTATCTAGGTCATGACCCTGCACTTGCAGAAAATAAGGTCTGCTGTGTAGATGTAAGGTAAATGGCCCATCTGAGTAGAAGGCATTGCTGCCTATAATGTGGACTGAGAGCTGCCTCAGGAGAGAAACACAGTGCACTGCTGCTAGGGGGCAGGAGTAACTCTCTCCAGCACATTCCATTCCAGCAAAGGTCTTGAGCATGTTTGTAACTTCAGACAGAAGAAGAGTCCCTTTAAGGTCAATGAGATTTCCCACATGTTTAAAGTCATGCACATGCTTTAGTGCTTTGTTGGATCTGGGCTTCGTTGCTTCATGGGTGCTTTGTACAGGTAGGCCCGAATCAGACACAGATCGCCCCCTCTCCAGCTACCACCCTTTCTCCTCTTTCACAGGAGGCTGCCAGATTGGGGTGTGCCGGGGGCAGGAGTGGAATGATGGTGCCCCCCGGTGGGCACTTCCACAAGTGCGAGGAGGCTGGTCTGCATCAGCAGAACTCTGAGCCCCTTTCTGCAGCATACGAGACGAAGCTGAATCAGGCCGCTGCTGCAATGCATCAGCCTGTTATTTTAGATGCAAAACTACAAATGCTTGTTTTTAAATGGAAATCTCCAGCAGCCACTGGTAACTAGAAATTAGATCGGTGTCAGTGATAGAGCAATGTAAGAGGAAGAGGGAAGAGACATAGGCACAGCACAAGAGTAATAGGAGAGGAAATCAACCAGAATAAGCAAGATTTTCTCAAGAATATTTTGTATTTATTGGAGTGAGAAACAATGAGGTGCCTCTTTCACACGGTTTAAGAGGAAGTAATTGAGAAACAGTTCTGTTCAGATCCTCCTGAGATTGGGGTGCTCTGAGTGGAACTGCTTCAAAAATTACCTTCAAGGAATCTGGCTTAAAGTGTGTAAGAGAGAACCCTGTTCTAAATTTACCAGCACATCGTTCAATGAAGCACTAATGACAATTTTATGATGTGGAAAAAACCTATTTCCCACCTGATCCCCCTCTAAAAAAAAAAAGGAAAAGAGAAATATTTCTTATATAAACTTTAGTTACATATTCCAATGAAACGGCAAGATTAAAAGAGTAATTAGGATTCAGGGTCAGAATGAAATTCAGTTCACATCTCAGTCCTTAACACATCATTCTGCTAAATGAGAGTACTGAACAGAGGAAGAATTAACTGATTTCTTTTAAGTTTAGTAATTGCAAATGCAGAGTGAATATCATTCTGCAGACATGGTGCCAGAGGACAACTCAAGCTAAGGAAATAATGGTAGCTCTGATAAATAATTTATGCACAATATCAAAAGCTGAATGAGATAAAGGAATGGAGAGCCCATTTGAAAATTTGGAATTTGCTCAAAGCTGTTCCTGCAATGATTCCCAAGAGGATGAGTAGAGATCAGTAATAAACTCTGAGACTGTATAATTCATAAACTTTCCCTCTGTTTTATTTTCAGCACTTACACTTTGTGGTTAACAAAGGAACAAAGAGCAAAACAATCCTGATAGATAGAAGTAGATAAGCTAGTAGTTTTCTTTCCACTTAGTCTTTTTATAAAGGGTGTCTATTTCCCCCCAAAATTACAAACATATCTCCCATTAAACCTAGCACACTGAAGGGAGAACAGACTCCAGTGCTCACATACACAGGCGTCCTTATATTTTTATGACAGCTGTTATACTGTGAGATCATAATACGACATAAGCAATTTCTTTGATTTTTATTAATGGCAGTCTGCTGTTGCTGATGGTTATTGTTCAGGTTGGATTTGCTATGGCTTTGTTGTGTGGCGGCAAGGCAAACTGAAAGCAAACCAGTGAAATATTTTCTACAGTTGTGGCATATTTTTGAATGAATTACACATCTCAGAATGCAAGTGAATTTTTCCCCTCCACAGACACGTTTAAAGAAGATGCTGTTAAATTAAACAAACCTAAACATTATTTTAAAAAAAGATTGTCATTGGAATTGGTGCATGGCACACTAGCAAACGTGAAAACACATGCAATGAGAGGAGAGAGAGCAAGGATTTATTTACCTTTGAATGTCAGTGCTTTGTTGTTTAATTTCTAAGCACTACAAGAATCAATTTCATAGCCGAACTTGCAAGATATGTTGTAGATCTTATTAGCTTGTTGATGTACCCTTGAAGATTTTAAATTCTACCGCTGCAAAATGAAATGGTTTCTCTTCTTAAATATGTTTTTATTTTCATGCGCAGCAACTTCTTATCAAAGATATTTCTCAGAGAGGATTTTGTTTTACTTGCCCAGAAATATGGGACCAGATCCTGTAGCTTACTGAGCCAAAACCTTTGCCTCATAGCTCTCCATCCTTCATGGGTATCTAAGACCCAAAATGCAGTGACCAACTTCAGTTCAACTGTACTGGAGGACAGGAGTAGAATTCAAGGTGATCTTGATAAATTGGAGAAGGTCTGAAATCCGTAAGATTAAATTCAACAAAGACAAGTGCAAAGCACTGCACTTAGGGAAGAAAAATCAAATGCACAAATACAAAATGGGGAGTAACTGGCTCGACAGGAGTACTGCAGAAAAGTATCTGGGGGTTATAGTGGATCACAAAATGAATGTGTGAATCAACAATGTGATGCAGTTGCAAAAAAAGAAAAGAAAATGTCATTCTGGGGTTTATTAACAGGAGTGGGGAACTGATAACAGTCTTCAAATATGTTAAGAACTGTTATAAAGAGGATGGTGATCAATTGTTCATGTCCACTGAAGGTAGGACAAGAAGTAATGGGCTTAATTTGCAGAAAGGGAGATGTAGGTTAGCTATCAGGAAAAACTTTCTAACTGTAAGGGTAGTTAAACACTGGAATAGGTTATCAAGGGAGGTTGTGGAATCCCTGTCATTGAAGGTTTTTCAGAACAGGTTAGACAAACACCTGTCAGGGATAGTCTAGGTGTATCTGACTCTGACTCAGCATGGGGGTTCAACTAGATGAACTCTTGAGGTCACTTCCAGCCCTACATTTCTATGATTCTCTGACTGAAGTGTCGGCAACCGAGTCATGGGCGGTCTGGTTGGAGCAAGATCATTAATGATATGGAGCAGTGTTTCCCAAACTTGGGAAACTGCTTGTTCAGGGAAAGCCCCTGGCGGGCCGGGCCAGTTTGTTTACCTACCGCATCCGCAGGTTCGGCCGATCGTGGCTCCCACTGGCCAGGGTTCGCCACTGCAGGCCAATGGGGGCTGTGGGAAGTGGCAGCCAGTATGGGATAGCTCAGTGGTTTGAGCATTGGCCTGCTAAACTCAGGATTGTGAGTTCAATTTTTGAGGGGGCCATTTAGGGATCTGGGGCAAAAATTGGGGATTGGTCCTGCTTTGAGCCAGGGGTTGGACTAGATGATCTCCTGAGGTCCCTTCCAACCCTGATATTCTATGAGTCTATGTCCTCAGCTCCTGTGTTGGTGCCCTGTTTAGCTGTCTATGACTGAATAAAGTTTATTTCATTAATTTCCAGCCCTCCCCTGCCCCGCTGTCATCAAATGATGAATAAATTATTCACAAGTAAACTGGTAAATTATTCTCCCAGCTCTATTGATGGTTGAATAATATTGACCTGATAAATAATTCACTATTCTTTTCCCCCCTCAGCTGGCAAATATATTATTTGTGAATGTTCTTTTATCATTTCTAGACCAGCTCTTCCATCTGTTGAGACATGTACAGGGTATTGATCACCATGGTATCTAAACATCACATATCTAGAACCCTTGCACAAATCTACTTTTTCAGGGGAAACAGGATTTGGCCCTAATTAAGGATTTAGGATTGTGCTTTTATTCCATATTTACTTAAAGTATAAGTGTCCATTTGGATATTAGTATTATATAAACATGTCTGCATATAGCTCATAGCCAATGAAAATTAAACTTTTAATTAATTTTGTGTTTATTCCGATTTTCATCCACCCTCCTCTCTCTTACACCATAATCATTACTAAGGCCATCCCATAATCCCAAAAGGAACTAGGATGTGGGTTCTGTAATGCACATGAGCCAGGAGCAGACAAAGCCAGACCAGATGGATAACTTGACTGGTGTCCACTGCAAACACAGGCTGCATAGCTCCAAGGTTATTCCAAGTTCCTGCATAAATTATATGAGTTTTACAACCAGAGCCACTCCATCTTTTTTTTTTAACTGGCTCACTGCTAACTCATGCATCTTGTGTTTGATGACCATTGAGAGTGGTATCGTATACCGCAGTGGCAACTGTCAGCAGGAAAGAGGATGAAGGAACTAAACCGAGCTGAAGAAATTAACTATAAAAAATCGCTGTGTAAATCAAGTTGTGTCACAAGCTAGTAATTCTCTTAATTCCACCAGTATCAATTGGGAGTAACTCCACTGAAATCAGTGTAAAACTGGTGTGAGAGAAGAATCAGGCCCATTTAATTTAAAGGTGTCACATGCTGATGACAGGAGGAGGATGCTTTCTTCCAATGGGGGTACATCCCCTAATGTTTTTTTTAAGTGTGGCTCCCACTATCACAGTTGATCAGGAGCAGAAGAAATTACCCCTTCTGGCCTCTCTTGCCAACAGGTTTGTTCGTTTTGTAATTTAACACAGGCGCAGGAGCACATCTGTCTCTCCTCCAAGCTGGAGCCGTGTAAGAGAGATGATAAAGCCCCAAGGCTGTAGTAACTTTAGCAGCCTGCTCTACCGCAATGGGAGAAAGACAAATGGCTCAAGAATGGGAAGGAGTACTGCTCAGGGAACAGAGAGATCATTTATAAGATCTCTCTGGCACCATGCAGTTCTATAACACCGGGCTGCAGAGATGAGCTTCTCCCCTCCACCCCCCATTGTTTTCCTCTTCCATGGGGCCTGAGAGCTGTCACTTGAACAGTCTGGCTCAGTGTATAAGTGTGTTCCTGGCTTTCAGAGTTTATACACTGCAGAATGTCACAGATCTTTGAGTCTCAAATAGCGCTCTTAAGAGGCCTTCTCCATAGGCGCCAACTTTGTGGGTACTCTGGGGCTGGAGCACCCACAGGAAAAAATAGTGGGTGCTCAGCACCCACCGGCGGCCCCACCAATCAGCTTCTCCCCCACCCCCAGTGCCTCTCACCCGCTGGTGGGTCCTGCCAATCAGCTCCTCCTCCTCCCCCTCAGAGCCTCCCATCTGCTGGTGATCAGCTGTTCAACAGCATGCAGGAAGTCCTGGGGGGGGTGGAGAGGAGAGGAGCGGGGACAGGAATAAGCAGAGGGAGGGCGGGGTGTGCTCAGGGGAAGGGGAAGAATGGGGCAGGAACACATGGGGTGAGGCCTTGGGGGAAGGAGTACCATGGGAGCAGGGCCCTGGGCAGAGAAGGGGTCGATCACCCCCTGGGAAACCAGAAAGTCAGCGCCTCTTGTTCTCTGTGGAAGGATTGGTGACAACTCCATAGCTAAATGGACTCTGGACTCTTCGTTGTTTCCATAGCTAAAGTTGTGTTGACATCTTCACTTAACATGGAAATAAAACCTTTCAAAAATGGCTGGCATTAGCTGGAGAAGAGTTGTGGTCAAGGATTACCAGGGATCCTATGGCAGGTCTTCTGCACAAGCACCATTACCCAAAGCTTATTCAGTTCAGTAGATTGTGGATGAAGCACTTAAAGTCGGTCTCCCCAGATGAAACCCCTGGGAGCAGTGGCAATAGAAGTACTGCCCATCTTGGTCTGTTGGTCACATCCCCCTGTGCATAGGAGGCTAATTTGGTACAAGGATATTAAGGTTGGGATTGTCAGTGCAACCTAAGGGAGTTAAGTGCCCAACTCCCACTGACTTTCAATGGAAATTGGGCATCTAAATCCCTTGGGCACCACTGCAAATCCTAACTTTGCCCATCCCTGCACAAGCAGGGTGAACATGTCTTGTCACATGCTGTTTTTCTTTGTCTGATCCATAGGTGATATTTTATTTCCTGTGTTTTGCTCATTTATAATTTTGAATGAGGGAAAAACACAGTTAGCCTGGAGAAATAATTATATTTGTCTTCAAAAAAGAGTGTGTGGGTGAGTGAGCAAGTTATTTATAGACAGAAATATCTTATTTGCCTTGTCATGCCTTCATTTTTCCATGTTTGGCAGATATATTTCTTTAAATGCACCAAGTGAGCAGTGAAAGGATCATATTGAGAGATTATGTGCAAATTAAAGCTGATTCCACATTTCAAATCCACCCTGACGGAGCAGAAGTATTTACTGATTTGTGTTGACAAAAGAGAGGCCTCTTCCTCATCACTGTAGTGCCTAGGAGCCGCAGTCATCGACCAGGACCCCATTATACTAGGTGCAGGATAGACACAGAACAAACAGATGGTCCCTGCCCCAAAGAACTTACAATCTAAATATAAGACACAAGACAACAGATGGATACAGACAGATGGGGGAGCACAAGGAAACATAGGGAAGCATAGCACAAGGAAGGATAGGCGGTGGTATCAGCACAGCAGCAGCCTACCCACTGTCAACGTTTTTGTAGGCATCACAGCAAAAGACAGTTCGAAGGCGGGATTTAAAGGTGGATAACAAGGTAGATTTGCAGGTGTTTGCAGGGGCAGCATGGGAGAAAGCACAAAGATTCTTGTTTGAAAATTTAACAAGCGGACAACGGAGGTTGGCATCATTGGTGAACGGGAAGCAAGTGCTGACATCTTGAAAGTGAATGAGAAATGATAGGCTGGATGGAGATAGGCCATGAAGGACCTTAAAAAAGAAGACAAGCAGTTTATGTTTGATAACATAGAGAAGGGGGCAATGCAAGGAAGGGTGACATGGTCAAAACAATGGGCTAGTAGAATTACCTTTGCAGCAGCATTCTAAATGGATATGAGATGCACGATTACATTTGTCAAGGCCAGAGAACAGGATGCTGCAGTAACTGAGATGCGAGATGATGAGAGCATGAATGAGAGTTTAAGCTGTCTGGATCTGGGTAGGAAAGGCTATGTCTTAGAGATGTTATGTAGAAAGGAACAGCAAGATTTAGACATAGCCTGGATATGAGAACCTAGATGGAGGTCCAAGTTGAAGATGATCACAGGTTATGGGTCTGAGTGACAGGCAGCATGGTGGTGTTGTCCATAGTGGTTAAAAAAGAAGGCGAGGTTTGGGGTGAGATTAAGAGCTCTGTTTTAACCATGTTGAGTTTGAGCAGATGGCTAGACATCCATGAGGAGATGTCAGAGAGACGGGCTGAGATTTTAGTTCGGACAGGAGGCAGGTCCGGAGTACAGAGGTAGATCTGTGAGTCGTCAGCATACAGATGATAGTTAAATTTGTGATTGTGGGTGAGATTATCCAAAGATAAGGTGTAGAGTAAGAACAGAAGGCAGCCAAGGAAGAGAAGGGGAACTCCTACAGAAAGCTGAAGGAGTATGAGGAGGATCCTCCAAAGGACATGCTGAAGGTGCAATTAGAGAGGTAGGAGGAGAGCCAGGAGAAGACAGAGACAAGCCAATGAAGGATAAGATTTCAAGAAGAGCATGGTAAAGACTTGTCTGCACTGGGTTTTTTGTACAGGGCAGCTACACTAATGTAACTGCACTGATGCAAACCCCAACTTGTACATGTGCTGCACTGCTCCAAAAAGTGGCTTGCACCAATGTGGCTTACCTTGGTTTAAAAACTGTACTGCAAGTCACTTTTTATACCGTTGCAGTACATCTACTGCAGGGGTTCTCAGCAGTGCAGCTACATTGGTGTAGCTATGCTAGTGCAAAAATCCAGGTGTAAACAAGATCTAAGATTAGGTTGCAAAGACAGCTTCAGATTTACCAACCTTCTTTTGTGCAGCATGCTTCTACATGCATGAGTCTGTGTAAAGAAATAAATAAATAATCCCATAGCCTGGAATTTTTATACATTGATAAAGCAGCACAGGGAAAATCTGCTTGTAAATTTCAACTGGGAGTGTAGTCTACTGGCAAAACATATTTCCAGCATGAATGGCTCTTTGCTGATGGTTTCTACATCAATGCTTCTAACTGCTTTTAATATTTTGAATTCCTGTGAATGCCAAGCTCTCTCTCTCCTTATTTAGATAAAATGGGCTTCACCGTCTTCATAATAGCTAAGAGGGTGGTTAGTTTAAATATTTTCCAAAGATTTAATTAATAGAAGAGCATCTAAGTTTCAGCTGAGAAGTCTTATTTCAGATATGAAAATATTATTCAGGGATAGGCAGCTTTGACAGAAAAAAAATCTTAGCGCAGTTATCTATGCATATTGTTCAAAGCAGAGGGAGAAAACTATTTTTTTAATTTCAAAAATTGCTAATGAGGTGCTATGTTCTGACACCTTTAATCACACTAAGTTGTACCTTATTCAGCGAGTAGTCCCTATTGAGACCATTCAGGAGTAACTATCAACACAGAATCATAGAAACGTAGGACTGGAAGGGACCATGACAGGTTATCTATTCCAATCCCCTGCACTCAGGGAGGACTAGGTATTTCCTAGTCCATCACTTACAGGTGTTTGCCTAACCTGTTCTTAAAAATCTCCAATGATGGAGATTCCACAACTTCTGTAGGTAATTTGTTCCAGTGCTTAACTATCCTTACAATTAGGAAGTTTTTTCTAATTTTCTAACCTAAATCTCCATTTCTGAAATTTAAGCCCATAACTTCTTGTCCTGTCCTCAGTGAATAAAGAGATTTAACACCCTCCTCTTATAACAACTTTTTACATACAGTCTTCTGTTGTCCAGACTAAACAAATGTTTTCAGTTTTTACTCATAGGCCATGTTCTCTAGACTTTAATCATTTTGTGGCTCTCCTCTGGACTTTTTCCAGTTTGTCCACATCTTTCCTGAAGTGTGGTGCTCAGAGCTGGACACTGTACTCCAGCTCAGGCCTTATCAGGGCGGAGTAGAGTGGAAAAATTATTTTTCTTGTCTTGCTTACATCACTCCTGTTAATATATTGATGAATGATGTTCCTGGAGGACAGGTCCATCAATGGCAATTAGCCAAGATAGTCAGGGATGCAAGCCATGCTCTGGGTGTCCCTAAACCTCTGACTGCCAGAAGCTGGGAGTGGACAACAGGGTATGGATCACTCAATAACTATCCTATTCTGTTCATTCCCTCTGAAGCAACTGGCCACTGTCAGAAGACAGGATACTGGGCTAGATGGACCATTGGTCTGACCCAGTATGGCCGTTCTGATGTTCTTATCAATTGCCTTTTAATGAAAAATACTGTTACTACTCATCGTATGTGTAGTAGTTCTCTGTTAATGCAATTCACCAGCTTCAGTAATGTTGCTGTAGTTTAATGGCTCAGACATGGGCACCTGTGGAATGGGTACAAGGAGAATGCTACACTTGCTGCTCAGCTTGCTTTCATGCTAGGTCTGCTTACCAGCCACTCAGCACAAAGTGGCCGTTTAGAGTAGGCCAAGGGAGGGGCAGGCCATAGCTAGCGTGTCTGCCACTATGTGCATCCAGGGACCACAGACCCTCATATAGGAGGGGTTGCAGCCACTATTCCAACCTAGGCCATGAAGGGGATCAAAAACCGTTCCACAGCATGCGCACAGGTGGGGGGAGTGGATTCTTTCCCTTTCCGGCCACCATGTAGCTCCTCCCACAAAACCAATCCACTTGAGGTGTATGAATTTTACTCACAGTGCACACCTAGCGGAGCTGTGTGTCTTTATAATTAAAAGAACACAGAAAGTGAAAGGAGAGAGAGCAAGGTATTAAGGACTTTGCTCCATTTCTTATTAACCACATTTTAAACTATCAATAGATTCAAAGATCTGTCTGTAATATATGAGTGCAGTGTTATAGCCATGTTGGTCCCAGGATATTACCTCACCCACCTTGTCTCTGTAATATATGTAGGCAGATATTTATTGGTCAACGGATGACCCCTGCTGGTGTGCAAAACATCTGTCTCAGCTAATTTATAAATTTGATACAAAGAAATCCTCTTTAACAATAATAGTAATACTTCTCTATATAATGAAAACCGTGCTTTCATCATGAACAATGTTGATGTTTTTTCATTTCATATTTTGAAATTTTATACCACTTTTTATGTGTGTCGTGACTGTTTCATGAAAATCCAGTGAGTGCCTTTGCTTATTTCATCGTGATTAAATCCATCTCTTTGCATATCTGTCTAAATATATGGGTATGTCTATAATATAATAGCCTATATGAATATATGTAATAATATCACACAGAAGGGTAAGGGCTTGGTCTGTAAGTATAATTTTGTGGTGTTAAAACTTGTCTTTGGCACAAATTCTTGAACTCAGTTTTATCTAAGGCCTTACACTGTGCCATCAACATAGTATCTAAGACCTCACAAGATTTTAAATACTAAACGCAAAATCTCTCTCTTCCATTCCCGATAAGTAGGAGTAGTTTGCTTGGATTTTAATTTCCTCAAAATGATTGAGGAAGGCTAACCTGCAGAAATGGGATTTGCATTTAGTTTTGAAACTGCTGAGGTTCTCTCTTGTGATAGGAAGTTCCACACACATGGTCCAGTTGCTGGGACAATTCTGTCCGCTACATTCATGTGTCTCCCCTAGTTGTAAACAGTTTCATTCTCTCAGTCTAATGTAGCTGTCGTGGGGTCCCAGAGGGAGAGTGCTCCTTCAGATGGACATGGACAGGGAGGCCTTTGATTATAAAGGTATTTCCCCATCATCCTCTGTGATAAAGACTGATGTAGAAAAATTATTTAACATCTCTACAAAGGTCTTATTTGTTCCCTTTACTTTCTGAGGGAGCCACCACTTTTCTTGCTGGTTTTCTGCTTCTGATATATTTAACCCACTTATTGTTAGTTGTTTTTATGACATTGGTTGATTACTCTTCAAGATCCTGCTGAGCCTTGCTAATTTATATTTTTAATTGTCACAATTTATGCTTCTTTCTGTGGCTTCCAGTAACAAATTCTGAAAGATACTTATTTGGTTCAAATAGCCTCTTGTGTCTTTCCACTTTGCCATATCTTCTTTCTTATCTTCCTTTTAGTTGAGGGCATGCATACTTTTAGAGACTATGCAGCTTCCATGGAATCGGAGGGTTTTCATTTCTTCACTTTCAAAAGTTAAGTGCTGTTATGTTAAGGTTTTGTAACATTCCTGTCTGATGGATTTTTTACCTTAATTGTATTTCGGTTGGTATTACTTAGTGGTTTAACTATAACTAATTCTTGAACCCATTCCTCTGTTGCATAGGACGACAAACAAATAGTTTTTATGTGCTTTAGAACTAGTTATTCCAAGATACAGTCATTTCAGGTGTCAAGAAATTACTTCTCTAACCCTTGTTCCATTGTAAAAATCATGGCAGTGATATTTATTTAACTACTTCACAGTAGTTTTTTCAGGTATAACTGTAAATTTTATGGCGAGGGTTTTAGAAAACTCGCTGCATTCAAATCAGCTTCAGTAGGCTTTGACTCAGGCTCAGAAAGTGCTAACATACTGCTGAGCTAGTCACCAGCAGAGGGGGACTAGAACTCAAGACTACCTGGGCTACTAGGTCTATGCTTCTGAGCTACATGAGGTTTAAGGGGCTACAATGCTTTCATTGCCACCACTAGCCCGGGCTTCTTGATGTACTTACAAGATGAGCTTTATACATTAATGATTCATTCGTTTTTCCATAACCAACAATGGTCTTCACACGATTAAAAAAATTAATAAATAAACACATGCTTCCTGTTCAAAGGAATTTGAGAGCCAAAAGGCAGACAAAAAAGTTAGAGAGCAATGCACCATTCAGAGGAAGGTAATAACTTTGAAATTATTTTTAAAAAATTAATTGGAGTTCTGATGGTGTCATGTGAGTTAGCATTTTCAGGCATTGCTAGAAGCGGGGTTTTAGGGCTTTAAGGGGCAAATGATCTCTGTTCTAACTCTACTGATGTCAAGGGAGTTACAGCAGGAATTAATTTGGCCTTCAACGTTCTTGAAAATTTATATTATGCCTGATTGCTTCACAGTGCTCCCAACATTCAAAGCTACAGTGCACTGAGCAGAAAAACCTAATAACAAAGACCTGTTATGCTTGTGTTCCCTCCTTCCCCTGCAAGTTTCTAAGCTGCCGATTGAGCAAAGAAACATAAAAGACAAAACTGTTACTCATGTGCGCAAAAAAGGTCAGCTCTTATAACTTCAAAACTTCTTTCCAATTTGACTGGTTTCTCTGGTCTCAAGGAGACCTGCAAAAAACAAACCAAGTATGAACAAAACTCTTTCTACTCTTTAGATAGGCATGCACCACATTTCTGACAGAAATATATGGAGAAAATGGGATTTTTGTTTTAATACATGCAAAACTCAAAACTGGCTGGACACATTTTCATGAAACTTTACAAATCAATCACCTCTGAGCTGAAGCCAAGCACAGAAAGTTCACCCCAAATGAATTTGTTTGCAAACGTTATGAGTAATTCATAAGTAGTGAAACAGGGAATAGGGGGTGTGTGTGAAATGTAAATATGTAAGCTGCTGTTGTAATTCAGCCTGACTGGTAATGGAGCAACTGTTTGCTCTATAACTCTCTCTCTCTCTCAATCTTGCACACACACACAAAACTGGTGCAACTGTTTTAAAGGAATTGTGAATCCCAATGAGCCTATATATATACATATGTTAAGGACAACATGATTACTGAGAGAATAAGACCCTATGGAATCTACGTGCAGGAGCCAAGATATCTGTAATTTAATTTCACTATGTTCTGCAGATCTCCATAATCACAGAAAGTCCTGCAGATATGACTTAACATGACTAATCCATTGGGATCCAAGTAGCTAGACAAGGGAGGACATTTGGACTGTGTTTTATTCTCGTATGGAGAGGATTGTGTATGTTTCCTGAGAACTGAAATTCAGAACCAATTACTGTAATACTGAAACCTTTCTTTTATCTACAGAAAGCAGCAGTGCAGGATTTAAGACTGTAAACCTATGGAAATTTGCTCTCATTATCATCATCATTTCTTGTCCCTTCCCTATTTCTTAATTAAAGGAATTTAATTAAAGTAGTAATTAGTAATAATGTATCTACACAGAGATGTAATATCTGTATATTTTTTCCTCACTTTTAAATTGTTCACATATTAAGCTCCAGTTATGTATTGTCTGCACTGCTTAAAATCTAAAATTCTTTATATTGGGGGCATTTTTGTGTTTAACTTCGAAAGGCTAGGGGAAAATATAATAAAAAAAAAAAAAAGAGGAAAGATGGTTTTGTGGTTACGACACTAGGCAGCAACTCGAACTTCAGTTCAATTCCCAGCTGTGCTATAGATTTCTTCTGTGACCTTGGGCAAATCAGTGAATCTCTCTGTATTATTCCCCATCTCTTTTTTCCCTAAGAGAACAATAATGCTTCCTCTGTAAACTCTTTAGGGCAGGGACTCTCTCTTACTCTGTGTTTGTGCCGTGCCCAGCACTATGCAGCCAGGATCTTGGGACTATTACTGTGAGGCTACTGTCATATAAATAAGAAAGAATTCAGTACTACAGGTTAAATGAAGGCTTGGAGCCATGATCTGCTTCTGTATCTTTACTAGACATTATTATTATTATTTATTAGCATTACAGAAGCACCTTACAGTACGTCTACACAGCCCACGTCAGTGAACCTCCCAGCCTGGGCTGACAGACTCGGGCAGCGGGGCTTGCTCCAGCACACTAAATGTAGCTGTATAGGCCGCACTTTGAACATACTGCTTGGGCTGGAGGCTCAGGCTTGAAGCCCACCCCCTTCCCTAGCCTTCAGAGCCCGAGCTCCAGCCTGAGCCAAAACTTCAAAGCGCTGTCTATTTTAAGAGTGGTAGTGCAAACCTTGCTGCCCCAAGTCTATCAGCCCAGGTGGGGGGGCTGGCGGCCACAAGCTGTGCAGATGTACCAGCAGACGCTTCAGTCAGAATCTCGTGCCCATTGTAATAGGCTATGTACAAACACTTAATGAGAGACAGTCTGTGCCCCCAAAGGGTTTACCAGCTAAACAGACGAGACAGGCGAAGGGTGGGAAGGGAAACAAGATACAGAGGGAGATGAATTGACTTGGTTTCCTGACTCCCAGTCCCCAGGTTCTAGCCACTGGACACTGCTTCTCCTAGTAATGGTGGACATAGTTAAACTGGCTCTGAAATAGTAAGTTCCACTTCCTAGATACGTTGCTTGGCTTCATTATGAATGGCAGAAAAAGAGCAAAATAAACAAGTTTTATCTAATACCAATGCCGCTTTAAAAGATTTTTGCAAGTGAGGCTTAATCACTTGTAAGAATTGATTGCCTGCCTGTTAATAAACATTAGCCAGAGTATTGCCACTTGCTGATGAGTGGTTTATGTGTTCTGGTCCCTGCAGACTGAAGAAGTCCTGAAGATTGATGGAGGGCCATGCTATTCAAACAGCAGGCGTTGCTGAGACAGAAGCTCTTTGTGCTAGGCAGCCTTGCTATTGGAAGTCTCCTATATCTAGTTGCCAGAGTTGGGAGCTTGGATAGGTAAGTAATTAAACAACCAGGCGTAAGTCACAGTCTTAATTATAAATGGATCTGGATTTATTAATTATAACTGGGTTTTTTTCTCCTCGTTTGCTTAAAACATATAGATCTCCAGGTTTTTCTCCTACTGATGTATAGAAAGACTATGCACCTTAATATTGATTTTCATTATTTCTTCCTTCTCTTTCTGGGGAGGGAGTGGGAGAAGGGAGAGAGGTGCTGCTTGTCCAAGTCAAAGTATTTCTATCTGTCTATTTGTATTCTGTGTGCATTGGTGCTTGTTTTCAGAGGAGGAATAAAGCAGCATACAGTACAAATGTCATTACAGTAGCTCATTTTTGTCTGTGTGCATCTGTGCGTTGACCTCTAGTCTCAGCAAAACAGTTATGATGTATTTATGTATCTTCTTTTCTAAATTTACGGAAAAGCAATTAATGCGCGACAGTGGTAATTAAAATTATGTATGAGCCTGCAGAGTAGCTTATCAAGTTTTGAATCCTATTGCGCTTGAAAGATTGCTGCAGGGTTTGAGAATTTTAACTATGTTAACTAGCCATGATGTTCTGAAGCTGAATGCACCAGACAAGGAGGTTGTGTCTGCAAGTGATTTCCTTGAGAGCAGTGGAAAATCCACAGAGAGGAAATTAGAGAGTATTTGGCACTCTTGACCAGGCACACCCTTAGAAACTATTTGGGATGTAACAGACCTATCTCTAACAGCTGATAATGTCTTTGAGACCTTAGAACAACCTGGGATTGCTTTGATAGGTGCCAGCTTTGGAAGCATGACTGAAAAAAGAGTTTGGGGTTCCCTGTGGTTGAGGCCTAGGTCTGAACAGATTGGGGTTGTGTACGCATATCTGTGCCAGTGACCCTGCTCACCCCTTACCCTGGAAAAATATGGCTGATGTGCAAAACTGTGACATGCTTCTATTCAAAATATCTAGAGCATGTAAAACTGCATAGGAACAACATGGGAACTGCAATATCAAATCAGACTACTGACCAACCTGGGCCCCATCCCTATGTGGTGGTGTTGCCTTCCAAGGTAATTCGGTCTCTTCCTCTTCCATTCACTTCAGTCCCACTATTGAGGAAGGCATTCAATGCTATCAGGTGGACTCAGTGCCTCACAGGATCAGACTCCTAACCTGGTATCTTGCCTCCAACAGTGACCAATGCTTGATGCTTCAGAGGACATTAAAACTAAAGATAGCCAATTATGTGATTCTGTAGGTGGGGCAAAAATTCCTTCTTGACTCCTTCAGGAGTTTATCTTATGCCCTGAGGCATGACATGTAATTAACCTTATATCATTATCTAAGCTTACACAGCTACAAATGTTATTGATGGTCATAAAATTATCCAGCCACAATATCTAACTCATTGACCTCATGCAGCAGTGAATTCCAGAAGTTCCATATATAATATTGCTAATGACAGTATGATTTATCTTCATCTTTCATTAAGCAATGTGGAAAAATACCACACTGCCATTAAAACATCTCTGTTTGTACTCGAGAATTAAGGTGGGTGAGATAATATCTTTTATTGGACCAATTTCAATGCAAAATATTACCTCACCCATCTTGTCTCTCTAATATCCTGGGACCAAAACAGCTACAACACTCTATTTGTACTCATCATGAGAGAGAGAGAGAGAGAGGGCGTGTCTTCACTACAGGGGAGATCGATGCTCTGGCAATCAATGCAGCAGGTGTCAATTTAGCAGGTCAAGTGAAGACCCGCTAAATCGATGGCAGAGTGCTCTCCAGTCAACCCCGGTACTCCACCTCTCTGAGAAGAGTAAGGTAAGTCAACCAGAAAGCATCTCCCATCGACGCAGCACAGTGAAGACACCGGGGTAAGTTGACCTAAGCTATGTAGACTCCAGCTACTTTATTCATGTAGCTGGAGTAGCGTAACTTAGGTCGACTTACCCTGGTAGTGAAGACAAGCCCAGAGAGACATAGAAGGACCAACTGAAAGAGCCTTTCTACAGGTGTGTTAGGGCCCAATCTAAAGCCCATTGAAGTCAGTAGTAGAAGGACTCCCATTGACTTCAGTAGGCTTGTGATTGGAGCCTCAGTCAGTTATGCCCAGATCCTCAAAGGTATTTAGTCACTTAACTTCCACTGAAGTCAGTGGGAATTGGGCACCTAAATACCTTTGAGGATCAGGGATTAAGGGCTTAATATAATAGGCATGGCTGATTGTACTATCTATTATAAAGGATGCCTGAGACTTACCATGAAAAAAGACCCTGTTTTCAGTTACTTATAACTTTCCCAAACTTTAACCATCTGAGCTGAAACTTCCCATTCCAGGTGTCTGCCTCAGGAACTGCTTAACAGAGATAAGGCAACTGGTTGTGCTGAAAGGTAAATTATCAAACTGAAGAGGGGTTGCTAGCAGAGTTCCTCCAGGATCAGTCTTGGGACCAATTTTATTCAATATTTTATTGATGACCTTGGCACACAAAGTAGGTGTGGTAATGAAATTTGCTGATGATACTAAGTTGGGAGGCACCCAATATTGTACAGGGAGATCTGGATGAACACCAGAGTAATAGAAATGGGATGAAATTAAATAGTACAAAGTGCAAGGTCCTGTACTTCTGGTCTAATAATAAGAATTTCTGCTACAAGCTGGGGGCTCATCAGTTGGAAGCGACAGAGGAGAGAGACCTGGTTGCATAGGTCAATCACGGAATGACTATGAGCCATCAGTGTGATGCAACTGTGAAAAAAGGCAAGTGCAATCCTAGGATGTATTAGGCGAGGCATTTCCAGTAGAGATAGAGAAATAATAATACCATTGTCCAAGGCATTGGTAGGCCCTCGTTTGGAATAGGGTGTACAATTCTAGTCACCCACGTGGGTGCTGGGCGGTGCAGGTGGCCTGTGATATACAGGATGTCAGACTAGATGATCTAGTGGTCCCTTCTGGCCTTAAAATCTATGACTCTATGAATATTTTTGGAAACTTTCAGTCAAAACAATTTAGCCATTTCTGAATATATTATTTTGCCCATATTAAAACATTCTGGCAACCTGTTCTTTGAGGATCTCTAGTGACCCCTTGTTTTGGAGTAAGGACTTGAAATTTGGCAGGGGCATGGCCTTTGTGTCAAGGATGTGCCTTTTGGCATCCATATGAAAATCTGCCCAAATGTGTCCAAGTTATAAGCCTTTGAAAAGTCACAGTTTGCAATGCTCAGGAACAGTTAAAGCTCTGAAGATTCCTTCCTCATTGAGCAAACTCAAGCTTGTGTAGACCAGACTGTGCATGAACCATCCCCACATAGGAATTGAGCATGCTCCAGCCCAGCCTACAGGGAGAACTGGATTTTGCCTGTAATGGCTGCTCCCAGGTGCTTCAGGCAATGGTGGAGCTAGGCATCAGACCTGAAATCAGGGAGCCTGTCCTTCCTATGCATTCAATGACCGCACCCCCCCCCCCCCACCACCACCACCACTTACTGGCATCCAGGCAGCATGGAGGAGGATGGATTAGATGACCTCCTGAGGTCTCCTCCAACCCTCATCTTTAAATCTTCTATGATTCTATGATCTTATTCAAATGCAGAGGTAACAAAAGTTGGACTGGGTGTGGGAAAGGAGTAGATTGGGAGAAGGAGTCCAGCGAGACTGGGACTGGAGTGGGGAGAGAAACTTGGACTGGAGCTGACTGGACAAGGATGCTGGGACTGGGAGTTGGGGGGAGTAGAGGAGAACCTGGGACTGGTTGGGCAGGGAGGCTGGGACTGGAAGCCAGTGAGAGAAATGGTGGGAGACTGGGAGCCAGGTGGTTGGGGGGCAACAAGGAGATCTGACAAGGAGCTGGGTGTGGGGAACAACTGGGACTAGCTGGACAAAGAGTCTAGAACAAAGCCCAGGGAGAAGGAAGACTGGGACAAAGATCTGGGGAGGGAATGTCGGGGAGACTGAGAAGGAGAGAGAGGCGTAACTGAGACTGGCTGGGCAAGGAGACTGGGGACTGAGCATGTGGAAGGGGTCAAACTTAGATTGGGAGAGATATTGGGACTTGAACAGAGAGCCCAAAGGGGAAAACTAGGACTGGGACAAGAACCCAGATGAATAGAGACTGGGACCAGATAGGTAAGGATCCAAGGGTGGGAAAGAGACAAGACTGGTACATGAACAGGCTGGAGGGAACAGGAGAGAAGGAGTCAAGCTTGGGGCAAAAACACAAGAGCACATACCCCTCTGGAGGCTGGAATGGAACCCAAGATTAAGGAGTCTCACTATTCCTCTGCTGTCAGCAAATATCTGTGAAATCTGCTGGCAAATTGTGCTGCCTCTTACTCAAGTGCTGATGACAACATACTACCGCTATTAGACCCTCTATTACTTCAAGTGACAGAGGTCTCTGCAGTGGTTCTAAAGGTTCCAAGTCTGCAGATGAACTGTGTGGATGTCAATTTGATGCCACATGATGGAAATTCTGTTTTTTTCAGTTTGCTTTTTAATAAAAACCTAGTAAATTACACACGCACACACACACAAAACTTTGTTAAAACAACATTATTAGCAGGGATTCTGTGCCTAAAATATTATATAAACATATAAATAAGGACTTTATCATAATGCACACACTTAATTCTGGCATTTCCTAACTTTTCAGTGCTTGACTTTGCAACCTTAGTAATGCTCTTTTTATATGGGGGAGGGGTGTGTGTGTGTGTGTGTGTGTGTGTGTGTAATACTCATCCATAGATATAGAGAGAGAGAGATTATGTGCAAACTTGAGCATTAGTGTTTTCAGGGATTATGATGGATTTTGTCTCTTGAAATCCTGACAATTGGCTCATTATTCCATATCTTAGGTCATTAATAGCATTTTGAAAGTATAAATACCTTAAATGACAAGATATTATTTCCAAAAATAGCACTACACATCAGGAATCGGTTTGTTTCAGGATTTTCTACCAAAAGCACATTGCCCAGATCTGTCAAATGTCTCGTTGTAAAGCAGGTGCTAATTTGACCCAGGCCACTTGTTTTTCTTGTGCTGTGAACATGCTGCTATCAATTAAGAGCTTGATGAATAGGAATCTGGAAGAATATTAAAAATGCCACAGATTGTCTGCCCATTTAATAAAGGGTGGATTAAAATAAAATTTGCAAACGTACGTTCATTATGGTTTACAACAGAACAAAATCTCATCTGTTTTGTTGATTTCAGGCTGCAGCCCATTTGTCCCATTGATGATCGACTTCGACCCCATGGCCAAGACGAGATCCCACTCCGAGCCCTGCAGTTCAAGCGTGGGCTGCTACATGAGTTCCGTAAGGGCAACGCCACTAAGGAGCAAATCCGACTTCACAATTTGGTTCAGCAGCTCCCTAAGGCCATTATAATTGGGGTGAGGAAAGGAGGCACCCGTGCACTGCTTGAGATGCTGAACCTCCATCCAGCAGTGGTCAAAGCTTCTCAAGAAATTCACTTCTTTGATAACGACGAGAACTATGCCAAGGGTATTGAATGGTACAGGAAAAAAATGCCTTTTTCTTACCCTCATCAAATAACAATTGAGAAAAGCCCTGCATATTTTATCACAGAGGAGGTACCTGAAAGGATTTATAAAATGAACTCATCCATCAAATTACTGATCATTGTCAGGGAACCCACAACAAGAGCTATTTCTGATTACACTCAGGTGCTGGAGGGGAAGGAAAGAAAGAATAAAACCTACTACAAATTTGAGAAGCTGGCTATTGATCCTAATACCTGCGAAGTGAACACTAAGTATAAGGCAGTGAGAACCAGCATCTACACAAAACATCTGGAGAGATGGTTAAAATACTTTCCAATCGAGCAGTTTCATATTGTAGATGGAGATCGGCTCATTACAGAACCACTGCCAGAACTCCAGCTGGTGGAGAAGTTCCTAAATCTTCCTCCAAGGATAAGTCAGTACAATTTATACTTCAATGCCACCAGAGGGTTTTACTGCTTGCGATTTAACGTTGTCTTTAACAAGTGCCTGGCGGGTAGCAAGGGACGCATTCATCCAGAGGTGGATTCCTCTGTCATTACCAAATTGCGCAAGTTCTTTCACCCTTTTAATCAAAAATTTTACCAGATCACTGGGAGGACATTTAACTGGCCCTAAACTAAATTTCATACAACACTATGTGTTGCACCTGGAGACAAGCAGCAATGTCTCTTCTAGAGTAAAAATATGCACTTTTCATAGACACAACTATCAAATTAACTTTTTTTCATGCATACTTGTACATATGCAGTGTGTGACCAAATATAAGGTGGGATCAATTTTTCTACAGAGTAGTAACTAACATAACTTTACTCTCTACATAGTTGCATCATTTTAAGCTATACAAATAAAGGACAAGGTAGTATTTAGGGGAATAAATTCAGATACTGTGCAAAAGGGCCAGTGTTCCTCTTGCTCAATAACATTTATTATGTGACACATTTATAGACCCAGACAGAATGTTAGTTTAGAACATGCAAATTCAGCTTGGAATTGTATGTAGCTGTGAGGGTATATTGGAAAGTATAACATTCAGGCTATATTAAGTATGCACCTTGCTAAAGGAATTCTGACACTTTAAATACAATGATGAATTGTTACAGTGAAACTGGATAATACTATTTTCTTATTATTTGAAAAGAAAATCCTATCTCGTACAAACAACATTGGTTCAAAGTTCCTGTGGTGAGTTTGCACTATTGTTTTATTGTATGGACCATAGTGTCACTTGTAGCATGTCAATCATATATCAAAAAAAATCAAATAATTTTTTCGTCTATGCTTGTGTGTCAACAAAGAGAAACATCATGTATATAGTGTATATTGTTTGTAAATACTGGTTTCACACTAAGTAATTCTATTTTGTAAACTGAATATGGCTATTTAATTTATTGTGAAAATGAAATTTATTGTGGTATTTAAAAATGGAATGGATTAAAATTACTATATGTGCAACTATTTTCCACCTTCTGCTGTTTGGTGTATATTGGGGTGATCCCAGAGGCAAAATGCATGTGTGTGTATGTGTGTGAGAGAGAAAGAGAGAGAGAGAGAGAGACACTTGCACTTGTAAACCTCATTTCTGGACAGTTGAGAAAACTGATATATGAATTGAAGTTGAGTTTATTAAAAAACTCAACCATCTGGAAAGCTGGTGTAATACACACCTCAAAGAACATTATTGCTGTTCAGTTAAAGCGCTTTGAAATAATTAATTCAGTTGCAGTTGCCCATGAGGGTGAAAGATGTCTATAACCAGGTATATCAAAAGAGCAAAGCAGTCATTAAAAAATGAAATGACAGAGAGACAAACAGGTTTAGAAGAAATCAAAGAAAACATTTGTGGTATTCCTGCTTTTAAGTGAAAATATATAGGTCTGCCTAGAAACAAACAAGCCATAGAGCTGCTACCACTGACATAAACATATAGCTCAAGTGTTAATTCAGGAAATGAAGGAAAATTAGCTCTGAATTGGGTATCTTCATATTATATATACTCTACTGCTCTTAAGCATTTATAAGAAAAACAAAGGCAATTTAAAATTGTATTTTTTTTTAAACAGAGAGCTTTTTAGAACCATTGTGTGAAAGATGTATAGGGACAGCTATTTTGGAAGGTATCCAGAGTGTTCAAATCTTGTGAGTTATGATAGTGGTGTATTTGGTAGCTCAGTTCATAAAAAGCTAAAGTTTTCCCCATGGTCTGTTTATCCTGCTCAGTGATTTGAATGAATCAGTTTTCTAAACAAGTGATTTTTAAGTCTTCTGTGAGAGATTGCTAACTGTCTCACCATGCCTTTAATCATATGTGCTAGTGCTGTAAACAACAAACACTTTCTTCCCAAGCTGATTGGGCAGTCCTCTGAGAAGGCCAGATGTTAGAGAATGGGTGCAACGTTTAAAGCACTCAATGCTTTATCTAATGAACTATCTCACTTGCCCAGATACTGACACAGAATTAGGGGCATTTAAACAATCCAGCAGATTCGATACATAATGCTCTTTCCATTTTAAAATTTACAAGGCCTTTTTGGAGGTGCAAGCAGATCCCAGAAGGCTTCATGTGGGGGCTGCTTATTGGCCTGGTCTAGTCAGGAGACAGGTTGCTGTTGCCCTGATGCACAAAGGCCAAGAGAAGAGGTCCATTTGTGCCTGGGAGTTACTGCTCTGCTGGAGGGCTGGGATGGTGATGTAGTGAAGCAGCTGTGTCACCCCCAAACTAGTCCTACTTAGTGTTAGAGAGCTTATTCCTTCACTCTCCCACTTCCCTGGTCCTTCTCGCATGAACAGAGAGCAACAATACCCGAAGTCCAAAGGTGCAAACAATTCGATGTTTATTGGGGTGAACTTCCAGCAAGCTTAAATACAAGTTCCTTTTTCCTTATTTTCGAATCCCAACTTACTTCCTGTTTGCCCCTAATTTATATAGTAATATTCTTAGCTATACCTTAACCAATCATTCTACTGAAATTTAACTAACCAATCCTAACATATTGTAACATGATTAGCTAACCAATTATATCCCACCACCTTAATTAGATTACACCCAGCAAAATTAATTATACAGCAGACAGGAACAATCACAGAACCAGACAGAGATTATACAGACAAACAATAGCAAAGTGGGAAAACAATACAGAAGTGAGGATTTCACATCCCAGCTATTGATAAGTGAGTTCTTGCCAGACAGGATGCTATCAAACTAAGTTTCCTTTTACATTTTCTAGGCACTTCCCTTTCTTTGGAGGTGATAGGAATTATCAGGACAGGATTGTATTCAGGACAGGATTGTATTCCTAACAGCCCAATAGCACCTTCTTTCAATGTGGCTAGTTTGGAATGTGAGGATGTGACTGTTCGCTTCCTGGCTTATGGCTGCCTCTGCTGCTTAGCCAAAGGCCTTAGCCTAAGAACAGGGCCTCAAACTGTCACAGTAAGAGAAGGCCCTTACACCAGCAGACAGTGATTTTGATTCTTTCTTTTATACCTCTAGAACTAGCCAAGTGATAAGAATACCCCTAAATTCTTAAAGTACAGGCCTTTACAGACAGGCCTGAATATCTATATCCTAACACTTAGCCTCCTCTGAACAGGAAATACACTCTTGAAATACAGAGCATTCTTGTGGCTGCATTCCGCAGGAAGCTCACATAAAGGGTTGGCTACCTACCTTGGGCTACTAAGACACTTAACTTCAGTGGGCTTTGGATCAGGCCCCTCATTTACAAATCTAGAACAAGTTCTTGGGCAAAACTGGTTCAAAACAGCATGCACGGATGAGGGCTGTGATGTCCAAAGGAGCCTGAAATAGTAGGGCACCCTAAGCCCAGCTGAGAATATTAACACAACTGAGTTGTTGACATTGGCTGGTTAAAAGTAAAACAGCAGAACTCATTCTTTAAAAAAAAAACAATCCATAACCCAAACCGATACTTGAATTGAAGATTGTGCTGTAATATTCATAACTGGTTTGAGCAACTCTGACCTTATGATATTTACCTCTTCAGGACCAAGGTGTGAATAATTCATTTTGGCCACCTCGCTCGGTTCCCAAAGTTCTGGGTGAATCATTTCTATTCAAATGGATCATGAGCGCTCATCCTGGAAAGAGCACTTTTTGTTTTAGCTTATGATTGCAACATGATGTACAGTTAAATGAAGCTGCAGCTGCTAACTCACTGCATTGGAGTCCCCTAGAGACACTGTATAGTTCATATTCTCTAAAAGGCTGTAAAATTGAAGACTAAACAATCCATAAACCAAAAATTCAGATTAAAACCTCTAATCTAGTTGTGCACTTTTAATAAGATTGTCCCAGCTCCTATTGACTCTACACAGCACAACAATTTACAACGTATAGGACGACTTTAACTATCTACATATCCCTGTCTGAAAGTGTAAATTAAACATTTTAACACTTTGAGTGCATTGAGTCATTTAACGTTACACATTTGCACTATTTTTTGGGTGGTGCTGGGGGGTCACAAAAAACAATCTCTAAACTCACCAGACTGAAGACACACCATTCATGTTTATCTTGGGCTGCTGCTCCCTTTTCACTGAATGATAGGGAGTCTAAGTTGTCAATCATGATCTGATAATAATTGCTAAAATAAATCTTAGGGAGGCTCTTGTGTCCCTTTCTCTAACCTCAGTACAAGTCTAAGGGCCTCAAATTCATCTGGTTGATATTGACAATTGATAATGAGTCATCTCGCTATCATCCTGAACACCCAGAGATACTGAGGCTCAAGTAGGGAAAGTGCAAGGCTCCTCTAAAAACATTGGTTAGAGGTTTGGATTTTTTAATGGATTTTTCTCCCCAAATTTTTGTGGTCTACACAATTTTATTGCTTACATTTTCATGCGTTTAGGAGTTAGCTTTAGGGCCCAGAAAGTCTGTGAACTGTAAGTCTGTGAGTCCACTCACCTGTACCCAAACATTTTAAATTGATGCAATACACCCAATTTTCAAACTTGTGTGCCTAAATCCCACATCCAGATCAATATATCAAATTATTTCACAGGCAGGAGTGCTGAGGTTTGAGTGGCTTGTCTCGGTGGTAGCAAAGCTGAGAGTTAGAGAGAACAAAAACAGAGTCCGCCGCTGTGTGAGTTTTTGCTGGGGTCGCGCACTGATGTTTTGGAAGGGCTGGGAGTTGTGCCAGCTGTAATATATCAATTAAATTAATGCTCTGCTTGGCTTATTAATGCCACTGGGTCTTGGATCCATTGTTGGAGTGTATTGTCAATACCGCCTTGAAAAAGGGCAAGACCCCAGCTTCTCCTCACACAGTGAATATTGTTTTATAAAGCCTCTGCTCAAATGCAATTGTAAGATATGTAAATTTATCATTAAGTTCTGCAACCTTTTTGCAGACTTTGTAACTTCAGTTATTGTTAGCATAGCCTTTTAAGTTTTGTAACCTTTTCAGTTACACTTCCCTCCCCCCGCCTTTTGTCTCCTCTCCCTCTTTGAATACCTGTGAAGTGGCTTTTCCCCTCCCCTTCCTCCTGGAATGGTGGGATGGTTGAACAGCTGGGAGATCATAGAATATCAGGGTTGGAAGGGACCTCAGGAGGTCATCTTTAGTCCAACCCCCTGCTCAAAGCAGGGCCAATCCCCAATTTTTGCCCCAGATCCCTAAATGGCCCCCTCAAGGATTGAACTCACAACCCTGGGCTTAGCAGGCCAATGCTCAGACCACTGACCTATCCCTCCCCCCAGAAGAGCTCCCAGGTAGACAAGGTGTCTGGGACTCTAATTAGGCAGCAGTCACACCCCCAATGCATGGACACTGTCTGAGGTGGAGTGTGACCAACCAGATGCAGCCAAGTCATCTCTAGTCACAGGCCATGAGGAGCAGGTCCTTAAAAGGGGAAGGGGCCATGTGCTCAGGAGTGCACTCACAAGTTTGTACCTCCCGTGAAGGCCCTTTGCCGGACCGCCTGGCCAGTGATTCCCTGCGTTGCATTCCATCATGCCTCAGGAAGACTTACCTTCATCGTACCGTCCAACGCTGCACTGTGGGACACTTACCTTGAAGGATCCTGACATCTCCAGTGCTGTGCCTGTCCTGGGAGTGTGAGTATGTGAGTGTGACCCCTCCCCCCAACAGTGGCATTGTAATAAAGCAATATAAGTGTAACCCTGGGTTGGTTTCTAGGGAAATTGAGGTAACAAATACCAAGAACCCATCTTTTAACAATGACAGTCTCACAAATTTTTGCCCTGTCTTGAACTTTCCCATAGCACTGATGAGCTGGGGGAGGTCTCTTGTTAACAGAGTCAGATTCTGAGTGCTGCACAGATGAATCTCCACTTTCATTTTAAAAATATAATACATTTCTATCCCTTTTCCTTGTGAAAATAGCCATGCAAATGTTAACTAGTAAAAACTGATTTCAATTGATTGCCAAGACTGTGAGGGGTAGACAGCTGGGCTTCTACAGCTAGAGTTTGGAGGCGCTAACGAGCCCCTATATCAGCTCACAAACAATCTGCATGTAAAATGAGTCAATTGAGTTTGGGTTGTGTCCCCAAGGAATCATCTCAGTCACCCTCCCCAAAACCAGTGCTGAATATTGTGGTGTGATAATCATGAACAGGACCTGTTTTTTAGCAAGGTGAAGCTTTTTTCACAACCCACTGAAAAATGCTAAGGACAGCTCTGCTTGGTTAGTTCCTTCACACGATGGTGGTTTCTTCCTCTCAAAGACTCTAGCAGCATCTTTAGCCCTTCAAACTGGAACACTCTGAATGGAACTGACTGACCCAACTCTCTCTGCTGGCTGAGAAAGTTGATAAATGGAAGCATGAATGTAAAATAATTGGTATGTGTGCCTTTGTTTTTTGTCTTCTTTAATAAAGAATTTGTTTAGGGTCAATGTATAAAGGGAAAGGGGCTTTAACTGGGCACTCGGGACTAGTTATAACCAAAGATGTAACTTTTTAATTACATTTAAAATTTAAATTCACCTAAGCTTGGGCCATGTAGAGTTGTTTTTACAGGACTACAGGCCCTGCCCCTGACTTTTAAGAGTTTCTATTATAACTGCACTGTAGTACACAAATTTTTTAGCCTTTTGATTGTTTATTTAAAGGAGAATGACTGGGGAGTGGGCTATGGTGTCTTTTTCTTCTGTCACTTGTTCAAAGCCAGCCCAGGTCAGTAATGACTGAAAGTTATGTTCTGAGGGCTGTGTGTTCAGTGGTTAATGTAAAATGAGTTGACGGTCCTAGTCCAATTCTGCTGTCATACTTCATACATGCAAAATAGACTTCAGCTGGCTGAACACCACAATTTTTCATCTATTTCTTGCAAATTGGCTTGGAAGCTAGTCCTGCAGTAAGACCTATGCATCAGGAAAGTTCTGACTTGTAAAGTCAAGCTGCTGTTGTGACTGCAACAATGGTTTTCTTTTTAGAGCAGAAAAATTACACATTTTCACTGTTATACCCTAAACTGTTAGGAGTCAGTGTAGGGAGCCCTGCTTCATAATGGAGAAAATAGAATGAAATCATTATATAAAATAGCTGCTACAGGAGTAATGTGTCTCCGGGGTTCATACAATGGTCTTCATGACACTACTGAAGATTCAAACGTGTTATTAAATGTTGAGGTGTGGACATTGCAATGGGAGTCCCTAACTGTTATTGCGAGCTATCGTAAGATTTTTCCTTTGCATAGAAGTTCTACCCATATTATAAATCATTCTGCATTTCTATGACCTGACAACATCTTGCTGTTTCGTATGTGGCTCGAATCCTGATCAATATCATGACCCCTTCCAGACAAGCATTTGCAACCAGCTTTAGGAAGTACCAACCATTGCTGAGTGTATTTATTTTTTATAGGGGGAAACCTTCAATGACCTTCTGCAATAGTATGCTCATAAAAGAGTAAACCCTTTAGAGAACATCCATGTGTTATCAGTCTGGGTACCTGCCTTTTTCCTAAGGGTTAGATTGACAAGAGCAAGAAAAAAATGCAGAAAAGGCAGAACTTCCAACATCCATCTGCTGCACTGTGCTTAACATATGGTAAGTAAGATCACCTGCTGTTCAGAGGCCCCTGCTAAAGTTGGCCCAGTGGCATGACTTTAGGACAGAGAGTTGTCATAATGTTGATTGAATTCCCTGATTGCTGTTGATGTCAAGCTCAGTTTCATTTTATCAATTAATTCTATTTAATTTTGTTTTAATGAAAATTTTCTCCAACTGACCAGAGCTTTCTTTGAAATGTACACCCTCTGAGACAGCAAAGGAAGTATAGTTTAAACGGCCAGATTCTCTGCTTGAGTCTTGGGTTCAGATCCTGATGCCATGGAATAGAGCAAATTTTTTTGCCTGTTGTATGGCTTTATATTTTATTGATTACATATTTTAAAAAATACATGCATCCAACATTGGTCAGTGTGTCTGACAACCAGTTGCTAATACCTGTCTGAATGGTGTGTAGATATCAATCAGGATTCAGGCAACGTCTAAAATATCTAGATTTGGATCAGGTCCTAGAAACGCAGTATGGAATATCAGATTACATAACAGTAAAACAATAAAACTTCAAATCTTTCCATTTTATTCCTAAAGCTGATTAAATAAGCAAAATTAAAAGTGACAGACTTACACACATCTTATTTCTGGCCTTAATTGCAAACAACTGTTTTAATGTATGAAACTCTTGCCATCCAATTCCTTGACTGGTTTTCCAGTGATGAGAGCCTTTCCCCTTCACTGAACTGTGAAGGTACCATCCCTATCCCTTGGAGAAATATAAGAATTAATGTGCAACAACTTCTGTATATGAAAAACGAGATAGAAGTGTCACAACAGGTGGGACTAGCCATGACAGAGTCTGTAACTTCATCTTCAAAAAACAATCCAGCTGACACAAGACCGTCTGTGCAGGCCACTAATAATGCAGCATGAGGGAGAAAAACATTATTCACATGGAATGTCTTTGGTAGACTGCAGTGGCTCATAAAGAACCGTTCGACTCTACTGGGGAGATGATAAACAGATTTTTATTTTCAAGGGGGAATGGTAGTTTCAGATTTACCACAGTGATTGAAATGGCTGGACTCTAGCTGGGAAATAATCTTTATTTTATACTTTTTTTTTAATTTTCTTTTTTAAAAAAAATACAAAATGTTAAAATTCTGCCCAAAGATATGGAATTCTCATTGACATCAGTAAGAGTTGTATATGCATATCTAAAGACATAGCCCTCTTTTTGAGGTCATGACCAAAAATGAGACAAGCCAGAAAAAATAAACCTGTTTGTTGAAGTAGTTTAGGACCAAAAGGCAAATTTTGTTACCAAAATAAAAAAAGAAGACGGTTCCCTTTTTTAATGTAGATTATTTTGTTTTCAATCCCCCTGCAATGTTTGAAACACAAACACAGCAGCTCTGTGCTAATGCATAACAATGGGAAAATGAAAACGATTATAAACAGAAATAAAACAGACCTGTTCAGTTTCATTGTCCAAAGCGGGTGACGTGCAAAAGTTAATAATCAGCTTCAATAGTGAAAGGTAAATTAGATTTATTTTAATTCTTTCCATTTTAATAATATTTAAAAAATTCATTGCTACCAAGATACGGAAACAAAATATTATTTTAATCTTGAATGTGAATGGTACATTCTTTTGGCTACATATTCTTCTCTCTAATCAACTTCCTAAGAATGGAGCTATCCAATGATAATAGGGAATCAGGGATAAGGAATTCTGATGGAAGGATTCCTACTTAGGTGAATCAGGTTAGCTCTCTTGATGCTATTAATTGTATAGCTACTTTCAGAATGAAACATTTAATATTCACTTTTCTAAAAGTCCACTGAGCTGACACAATATGACACACTCATACATTGGCTACACTTGGTTACTCAAAAATAGTAACATTTATGAATTCCTTCTCATGGGACATTAATTTTACCTTCTCAAAGCCATTTAATCTGAAGGTCTACCAGATTAATGAGAGAAAAAACTACCATTGTCTTCAGATTCTGGTAAAAATGTTGGAAAATTTCCATCCTGAAGGATAGTAGAATTGCCAAGAGCAGCACTTGTGGGGCACCCTCCCCTGGCTTGTATGATTGGCCCCCATCAGACAATCTATTTGTGAAACAGAAGATAAACCGTTCAAATTATTTCCTAGATTCCCACTATGTCTGAGGTACTGGTAATAATTCCTTTGTAAATGTTCATACCATGCTTTTGTCTAGGCATATGTCTGTGCTGCCAAAAAAGGTGTGTTCTTAACCCTCGTTAGCTAACCTCAGTTAAAAGAGCAGCAAAGATCCAGCAACTTGGCTTTTAACTCAGGTTAGCAGCCCAAATTCCATCCCAAACTCCTCTGTAGGCTTTAACTTGAGCTGCTAACCCAAGTTTAAAAGCCAAGTTGCTGTGTCTTCACTGCAGTTTTAACTCAGGCTAGTTAACCTGAATTAAGAACACACCAGCTTTTTTGCAATGTATACATACCTTAAACTGGTCCAGGCTACAGTAAGCTATTGTTGAGTACATAACAGCTGCCATGTTTACTTCCAGCACAAATAATTAACTATAAAGCCCCTGGAGTATAAGAATGTAGTATGAAACCAAAGTCTGTCCCCTTAAGCAGAGTAAGCAGGTTCAGGAGAAGCTGGCAGCCAGTATGAATTGAAGAACATCCTGAATACAACTATGTGCAGCAGCCATGCAAGGAAATCTAGCTGCTTTTATCTCAGGGAGGGTGTATGGACCAGGTCTGCTTCTGCAGTACCGTATCCCTCTGTACTGAACTGCAGTGTCGGCATGGTGTAAGAGCCCCCGGATCCTCCTGTGGAACCTGACTGCTTTGGCCCTGCTGGTCAAGAGGCAGAACTGCCACGTTACCAGGTCTGAAGATTGCTCACTGATAATGCATTATAAAATAAGCATTAGTGCTCATTCAAGTCACCCTGGTGCTCTCATTTCATTTTCTTAACTGCTCTTTATTAGTTACAACTCAGCAGACGCGATGCCCTTTTAACTCACACAGCTTTTCATGTAATCAAGTTGGAGGTGCAGTAGCACTTTGTGTTCAATTAATTCCATATGGTCTGCAGTCACTACTGGGAAACCCATTTCAAAATATCGAAATAGATCTTCCCCCTGCCGCCGCTGCCACCCCAGGTGAATAAAAAATTCCCCTGTGGGATGGAAGTAGAGCATTTGGGAATAAAATATCGTGCTCTGAATTTAACAGAGGCTATGGTGGAAGGAAGCGCCTCTGAAAAGTGTTCTCTAATAATAATCTTCTCCATGGGATCTGCATAGGGCCACAGTGGGTACTAATGTGCTGCATCCCTGCCAGCCTCGCATCCAGCCTGCTCATTCCTCTCTCCACTTCACCTTAACAATTCTGCCCTGAGCTTGGGCCCCACACTTATGAAGAAGCCTCCACAGGATCTGCGCAAAGGGGAGGGATGCTGAGCCGCAGTCTATTCATGTGAGTGGAGGTCTGCACAGATCTTGGGGTGACAATCCATGCCAAAATGATTAGAGAAGCTGGGAGCATGGCAAAAGGTTTCTAGAACTGAACAAGGGTTAGCTAAGAAGGACCAGATTGTATGATATGCACATTGGATTGGATCCACAAAGGGTCTTAGGTGTTGTGATGCTATTAAGGCAATCCCCTACCAGACTATCTAGCATAGTGGTTAAGGGCAGTGGTGAAAGGTGGCAGATCTCTGTTCAAATCCCTTCTTTTCAGAAGGCAGAGGAGGCTCCTAAATCTGGGGATTAGACAACAAAGTGGATCTGAGCCATTGCTAGGAACTGTTTACTAAAAGGAGGTTGTCACAGGGTAGAATAGGCCCTTTAAGAGGGAACTGGTCCAGCCTACCTATGCCTCATTAACAGACTTGTGATGGAGCATAATAGAGGGCAGCTGGTCTCCATAAAGAGCCAGAGAAGAAGCTTTGGTGGAGGGAGTTAGAAGGTTGCTCAGAGCAGAAGGCTACTGGGAAAGCAGAGTCCATCCAGCTAGGGCAGGGAGTGCTCTGCCAAAATCAGAGAATCGAACTGGCCTCTGTGGACTTTAGTTTAGGACTTTGAGTTTTGCTTGCAACTTTGCTAGTAATAAGCCCAGGGCTAATCGGAGGCATGCATCAACTTTTCAGTGCTGAAGGAGAGATGATAGGTAGGATGGGAATAGGTTATGGTTGTGCCAGTCATAGGCTCCAGACCACTTTACATGTCAAGCCAGTTGCAGGATGAAAATGAATTGGATTGATCAGTTTCATCCTGCAGCTGTAACCTTCAGGTGTCAAACACTTCTGCACCTGAGCATAGTAGCTGCAACAAAAATAAGATCCTGAAGAGAAATGGGAATAAAATAAAAATGTGTAACGGAAATAACAAAAGTGAGGTGGGGACCAAACAAGAATATACAGTCAAGTAGTGCTTGTAGGGAAACTATGAGGACAGTAGAATAAGTTAATAGTAGCCAAAGGGACTAAGAAGAAGAAATCAGGCTTTTGCAGATATGTCAGGGGGAAAGGAAATACAAAAGAAAAAAAGACTCATTATGACTTTTACATTGATGAGGTGTTGAATTTTTTTAAAATCTGTCTTTAACGAGAACCATAAAAAATATGATAAAGCTCATGTGTGTACACACACACTTCAGTCTGCATGTTCCTGTTAGCTGCTCTTCCTTCTGTACTCCCCTTCATCCCTGTTGCCATATAACTTATACAAGTCTGACTCTCCACTTCTGTGTACACCAGTGGTGGGCAATCTGCGGCCCACGGACTACACACGGCCTGTCAGGGTAATCTGCTGGCAGGCCGCAACACAGTGTTTACATTGACCATCCGTCCGCAGTTCCCGGCCAACAGGAGCTGCGGGAAGCGGCGCAGGCCTCAGGGACATGCTGGCTGCTGCTTCCCGCAGCTCCCATTGGCTGGGAACAGCGAACCGCGGCCACTGGGAGCTGCAGGTGGCCATGCCTGCAGACGGTCAATGTAAACACTGTCTCGCGGCCCGCCAGCGGAGTACCCAGACGGGCCACAGGTTGCCCATTGGTGTACACAGTGCAGTGACTGCAAAATGCTATCAAATTAGATTGGTAGCATTTTATAATAATGTTGCAATGGTGTAAATTACTACATAAGGCCCAGCCTGAATACCAAATGGATGTAGGCTACATTTCTTTGGGCTTGTGTACATGGTGCTGCAGTGTGCACTGCAAGTCTCAATCTGGGACAGTTCCTCAGATTTGCCTTTAAAAAGAATGGTTCAAGTGTGGGAATCTCTTTCACATCCTCTGCAGTGATGACCAATTCAAATAATTCATTTAGCTTTGTCTCAACACCCCTGTCTTCCCTTGGTTCTCCTTTAGCACTTCGGTCATCCAGTGGCCCCACTGATTTGGCAGGCTTCCTGCTGCTGATGCACTTTAAAAAAAAAT
The DNA here is from genome assembly GCF_015237465.2 of Chelonia mydas. Taxonomy (NCBI): domain Eukaryota; kingdom Metazoa; phylum Chordata; order Testudines; family Cheloniidae; genus Chelonia; species Chelonia mydas. The sequence goes on along the minus strand of NC_057851.1, from coordinate 84,965,429 downwards.
GTTTGCTGTTAGTCTGAGTCCTCTGCTAGTTGCTGTTCAAATTCTTTTTTGGCCTGCCTAATTAGACTTTTACACTTGACTTACCAGAGTTTACGCTCCCCTCCATTTTCCTCTGTAAGATTTAACTTCCCATTTTTAAAGGATGCCTTTAACTACTACTTTTACATTGTTGCTCAATCATTGTGGCACTTCTTTGGCCTCTTACTATGGTTTTTAATTTGGGGTATACATTTTATTTGAAACTCTTATTGTGTTTTTTAAAAGTTTCCATGCAGCTTGCAGGCGTTTCACTCTGTTTTTAATTTCCATTTAACTAGGTTCCTTGTTTTTGTGTCATTTCCCTTTTTGAAATTTAATGCTACTGTGGTGGGCTTCTTTAGTATTTTTTCCCCTTATGAGGGTGTTAAATTTAATTATATTATGGTCACTATTATCAAGCAATCCAGCTAGATTCACCTCTTGGACCAAATCCTGTCTTCCACCTTGGACTAAGTCACTAATTGCCTTGTGGGTTCCAGGACTAGCTGCTCCAAGAAGCAGTCATTAATGGTGTCTAGAAACTTTATCTTAGCATCCCGTCCTGAGGTGACATGTACCCAGTTAATATGGGGATAGGGAACTCCATAATAATCGGGGATTTCAACTATTTTTTTTAGCCTCTCTCATCACCTGGAGTATTTCACAATTACCATCATCTTCCTAGCCAGGCAGTCAGTAGTGTATTCTATATTCTTATTATTCAAGCATGGAATTTCTATCCATAGAGATTCTATGGTACAGTTTGATTCATTTAAGGTTTTTACTATATTTGACTCTATGCTTTCTTTCACATACAGTGCCGCTCCACCACCAGCACGACCTACTCAGTCATTCCTATATTTTTTTTTTACTCTGTTATTACCATGTCCCAGTGATTAGCATCATTCCACCAAGTTCCTGTGATGCTTGTTATATCAGTATCCTCATTTAATACCCGGTTCATCCATCTTAGTATTTAGTTTTCTTGCATTTGTATACAAGCACTTATAAAATTTGTCACCTTTTTAGCTGTCTGCCTTTACGTGATGTAATTGAATTGGACTGTTCTCTTCAGTTCCTACCTGTTCTTTAACAACTTGTATTCTCTCTCTAGAGAATCCCAGTTAATAGATCCTTCACTAAGGGATGTCTCTGTCTGAACCGTGTGCCCCTCTGCACCTGTCAGCTTTCCCCCAGCCCTTAGTTTACACCTAAAGAGCCTGAGCATTCTCTCACTTACAGCTGTGTAAATCAGAACTAACTCCATTGATGCTGATGGAGCTATGTCAGTGTGAAAGGGAATGAGGCCCCAGTGTGAAAGGGAATGAGGTTGTAACTAATAGAACTGTTTACATCGCCACTGATTTTGATGCTGTAGGATTAACCTCCACAATGTAACCATCCTTGCAGACTTACAGAGAGGAAGGAGGGTCCAGTGGTTAATACACTAGTTTAGGATTTGGGAGACCATAGTTCCTGTCACTGTGTGACCTTGGGCAAGTCTCTTAGCCTCAGTTTCCTATCTGTAAAATGGGATAACTATACTTCCCTACCTCACAGGGAGTTGGGAGGATAAATACACTAAAGATTGGCAGGTGTTTGGGTACTGCAGTAATACATATAAGTATATTAGATAGGAGTCAGAGTGTTAACCGTGTTAGTCTGTATCAGCAAAAAGAATGAGGAGTACTTGTGGCACCTTAGAGACTAACAAATTTATTTGGGCATAAGCTTTTGTGGGCTAGAACCCACTTCATCAGATGCATGCAGTGGAAAATATGGATATATATACAGAGAACATGAAAAAATAGGGGTTGCCATACCAACTTTAATGAGACTAATCAATTAAGGTGGGCTATTATCAGCAGGAGAAAAAAAACTTTTGTAGTGATAATCAGGATGGCCCATTTCAAACAGCTGATAAGAAAGTGTGAGTAACAATAGGGGGGAAATTATCATGGGGAAATAGTTTTTAGTTTGTGTAATGACTCATCTACTCTCAGTCTTTATTCAAGCCTAATATAATGGTGTCCAGTTTGCAAATTAATTCCAGTTCTGCAGTTTCTCGTTGGAGTCTGTTTTGTCAAGATGTCAAGAATTATAACATTCAAAAACCAGTCGGAGAACACTTCAACCTTCCTGGACACTCAATTACAGATGTAAAAGTTGCAATTCTTCAACAAAAAAACTTCAAAAACAGACTCCACTACAAAACTTTTTTTCTCCTGCTGATAATAGCCCACCTTAATTGATTAGTCTAGTTAGAGTTGGTATGGCAACCCCCATTTTTTCATGTTTTCTGTGTGTGTGTGCGTGTCTATAGATAGATCTTCCTACTGTATTTTCCACTGCATGTGTCTGATGAAGTGGGTTTTAGCCCACAAAAGCTTATGCCCAAATAAATTTTAGTCTCTAAGGTGCCACAAGGACTCCTTGGTTTTTTTTATATAGGAGTGACAATGATGTCTTTACACGGCCCAAAGTAAATGGTGGTGAGCATGTGCCACTGATCTATTTAAAAGCCAAAGTGTGTGCTAAGTGATGGAGGCCTGGGACATGATGTTCTACAAATACTTAAAGAATGGAAAACAAAAGGAGCAGAGAAAGGAAGCATTTAGCATGTTACTTAAAAAAGAGAGGAAATTTAGGGAAACTGTCAGGACACAAAAAGTCTTGTGATTTCAAACATTATAAATGTTATTAACAAGAGAGAGCACAGGGAAATCTTATGTGAAAATCACTGAAAAGAATGTAATTTTCCTTTTCCAACTTCTCCCAGGCAGCAGGGTTTTATGAAATCAGCTTGAGACTACAGACATGAATACAAATTCTGAAGTTATTCCCAGCAGATAACATGTTCTGCAAACAAGTCATAGTTTGCTCTGATTAGATTTTTTGGGGAAGCTTCAAAAGTAGCCAGCTAAATAATTTCTTTTCTTTGCACTATTCTGACATCTTCAATCATAATTTCCATCTGCAACCAATTTTGCTTCTCTGTTTTCCATGCTTGCTCTCCGCTCAGGTGAATTTTTCAGAACATTTCAGCAAAAATAGCTCAGCTACTTCTAAGAGTGAAATTTAGGGGCAAATAGGTAGTTCTGACAATGTTAGTTTTTCCCCAAGCTGTTTCTTTGAAGAGCAGTAGTGCCTCCAGAATTTGAATCAGGAACTCCAAATTTTCCAGCAGATCATTTTTGGATGAGAGGTGCCTGTTGCTACCTCCTATAAAAATCAACTGATATTTGGATAAGTTATAAACCTCTGAAAAATTGTCCATTGAACATGTCCAGTAAATCTTTTTAGAGGGTAAAATCACTCTGCACATTCCATTTGCATACAGCATCCCTTAATTGACAAGCACGAAATACTGGACAAAATACTTGTTTCGTTTTTTTAATGAGGTTTTACAGCTTTGTTGCTGTTTTCACTCTTGGATATGGGCCAAAAATATGAAGAATGCATCTTCTGAGCCACCTGTGCCTACTACCCAGCCATGATCATAATATAAGGCAATGGAAGGCATTAAGCATGGTTCAAAGGTAGCAGAAAAAGTAATGAATTTTAAAAAGCACACATTGAAGAAATGTGAAGTCAGATGAAGAAAATGGATTGTAATCAATTATTTTCTTTTCCTCTAATCCATCTTTGAGTGACATGTTTCCAGTTCTGTTGTTATGAGTGGCTGCACCAACCTTTGTAAAGTGCTTTCTCTCGCTATTCTACCTTTCAGTGTGCAGCATTTTCTGATACTTCATATGAAGGATGCTATGTAAAAATAAATTCATATTATGTGCAGGTGTGTAGATATTTATATATTGTGACAAAGCTCTGTCCTTGCCTCTGTGGATCCCGCATTTCCTGGTGGATTTCGCTAGCCTCAGAGGCTCACTGTGACCCGCCACGTAACCTTTCTCTCTCTAGAGACAAGGGTCACAGTCTACTGAGCCATTTTCATCATAAGCCAGCAAGGGAGGTGAGGAGAAGTTAACCTTCCTTGCACAGTCTCTGTTGTCTCCCAGTCTCAGTGATTAATCAGGGGGCAAAGGTTGCGGGGGGAGAGCCCGGGCCCACCCCCTACTCCAGGCTCCAGCCCAGGGACCCTAATAGTATCAGCTATGGTAGCTGACCTTTTAGAAACATGACATGTACAGTTCCCTGGGCTACTTCCCCCACAGCAGCCCTCACTTCCTCAAGCTCCACATCACCCTTACCTCAGGGCCTCCTTCCTTGTGCCTGACATGATGTGTACTACTCAGTCTCTCCAACAGCACAGCTTCCTCCAACAGCTCCTGACATGCACACCCACCTGAATAACTGGGAGGCTTTTAACTAGTTTCAGCCAGCCCCTCATTGGCTTCAGGTGTCCCAATCAACCTGCATTCTCCCTGCCTTCTGGAAAGTTCTGAATTGACCCCGGGTGTCTTAATTGACCTGGAGCAGCTTCTATTTCACTTAACCTAGTACCAGGGATTTGTTTAGCCTGGAGCTAATATATCTATCTCCCACTACTTTTCTATAGCCATCTGGCCTTGCCCCATCACAATATCTATATCCATATCCACACAACAGAATATAGGAAGAGAGAAATTGTATATGGTTAGGGAAAACATGGAAAATGGGAGTATTGTGTAAATTATTAATTCTATTTATCTTAGGGTTTTCTATAGTACACATAGCCATGGAATCTAAGCAGGGCCAGCTCTAGGTTTTTTGCCGCCCCAAGCTCCGAGAGCGCAACTTCCCAAGCAAAAAAAAAAAAAAAAAAGGATGGCCAGAATGCCACCCCTGGAATTGTGCCACCCCAAGCATGTGCTTGCTTTGCTGGTGCCTAGAGCCTGTCCTGTATCTAAGTGCTTCCCGGGCAAATAAAATTGTCCTGATGAAGGCCCTTGTTGATCCAAAAACATGAAGTGATAGCAATCTGAAGAGTGAAAGTGAGAAGTAAGATGTTAATTATTGTGACGTTGAAAGAGTAGTTATATCCATTTGTGCAAGCAGAGATAGTAGGAAGTGTTTTTCCCTTGATCAGAAAATATCTTTACAGACAGGGAATCATTAAGTGCACCCAAACTATCTGACAGAGTTTTTAGAGTGATTTTTTTTTCTTGTGAGTATAAGGCTAATCCTTGGCCCTGGTAGGTTAGGACCTCCATAGTTCACCTGTGTTTCACAGCCATGGAGGTCTTCTCTGAGCCTGAGAGAAAAGAAACCCTGTCTCTCTGTCTCTCTTCTTTCTTACGCCACCTGCCCACCCACCCCATTGTGAAATAGTAACAATGTGGCTACTCAACCTCTCCCTTCTCAAGGGATAGTGTCTATAATATGGGAATTAGGTCTCTGGAGATGACATTAGGAGAAATAGTCCCTGCTTCTTGACATCCCATCAAGCAGGCAGAATTCCAAGGACAGCTTGGAAGATTGGTCACCAAATGAAATTAATAGGCAGCAGGTTTAAAACAAAGAAAAGGAAGTATTTCTTCACACAACGCGCAGTCAACCTGTGGAACTCTGCCAGAAGATGTTGTGAAGGCCAAGACTACAACAGGGTTCCAAAAAAAGAACTAGACAAGCTCATGGAGGATAGGTCCATCAGTGGCTATTATCCACGGTGGGCAGGAATGCAAAACCATGCTGTGAAGTGTCCCTAGTCTCTGTTTGCCAGAAGCTGGGAATGGGTGATGGGGGATGGATCACTTGATGATTACCTGTTCTATTCATTCCCTTTGAAGCACCTGGCATTCGCCATTTTTGGAAGACAGGATACTGGGCTAGATGGACCATTGGTCTGACCCAGTATGGCTCTTGTTATGGTCTTATGTTCGTATTGAATAGACCAGCACGGCCCACAGAGATTTCTCAACTGATATGTCTGAAACAGAGAAGTCAGGTAGAGGTGCGAGACTAGGAATGTAACTAGGATGAAGACACTTTAGCAAAAGGAGATCTATGAGGAAATAGGACAGAACTCCAACCTAAATAATGAAATATTCAAGACCCCACTCTCTGACCTCATCCCCAAAACTCTATTACGGAAATGTCCTATAAAACTTAATAGAAAATAATTTTATATATATATAATTAGTGCTGATCAAAAATCTGAAAAGTTTTTTATTGAAAAATTGATTTTTATAAAAATTACTCCCTTTCCAGAAAAATCTTTCTCAATTAATGTCTTAATTTTTAATTTAATATTTTAATATTTTGGTGTTTTCAAATTTTTCAAATTGTGGGAAAATGCGCACTTTCTTTTTCTCTTTTCCCCTTTTCTTCTCTTTCAATGTCACAATAATTAACATCTTACTTCTCACTTTCACTCTTCAGATTGCTATCACTTCATGTTTTTGGATCAAGTAGAAAGGAAGAGAGTAAATATAAGAAGCTAGAGACAAAGTAACACTTTCACTTTTTCCAGTTGGAAAACCGAAACATGACAGAAAGCTGAGGAGGGGAGAACAATTTTCAAACTTTGTAACTGGCAAAAGTTGGGGAATAGTAAAAGTGTGGGGAAATCTACTTTTCCTCACTTTCTTAACTTTTCAAATTTTCTCGTGGAAAAAACATTACTTCCAGATGGCAAATTTCAAGGGGTGCTTTTCCCAATAAAAATGTTCCCACCAAAAAAAAAAATCCATTTTCCAGGCAGCTTTAACTGCTATCTTTTTAACCCAGCCTAAGGGATTTAATATCCCTGATATACAAAAGTATAGGATGGTTAAAAACCAAGTCGGAATGATATAATTCTCTATTACATTCTATAGGTTTGAGAGTAACTTCTACAGAAAAGGTTTTGTTCTTGGTAATCTGCTGTGAGGCAAGGCTATAAGGACTGTGCAGACTATGAGATTCCTGGGTTATTACAATCTGGGACACCCTGTGTGGTGGAGTTAACAACTTGTCAGCAAGAAGCAGAGTGGGTAGGGAACTGAGCTGAATGTGGCTTATAGATAAACATCCACACACTGTGCTCACTAGATTCAATATTGTTTTCTTATTGTTATCCTCATCCAATTTTATTAAAAAGACGTAACTGGTTTATTTAAATCTGGAGACATAACAGAGACAAGACCATGCTGTGGATAGGTCTGCTCAGTGAACCAGGAACCCATTTGCGTTATTTCTTGACTCCCCTCACCCCACCACACCCTACCAATGAGCGCTGCTGTGCCATCCAAGCTAAACCAATCATCTGCACAATCAATGAGCTCGATGCAAAGCCAGGTTTTATGACTGGCTGGGGCTAGTACTTCCCATAGTGCTTCATAAATAGACCTCAGGATTTGTCTCTTAGTCCTATGAAAGACACTGGCTTGACAGCCTCAGAGACTGAAATCCTCTGTTAAACTGCAAAATAGATATAGCATGGGCAGCAGCAACACAGGTATCCCCATATCCAACCAGTAGGAGTCAAACCTGGCCCAAATCCAATTAGGTCAAGAGACTACTTCGACTTCCGCACCCATTCATTCTTTTGCTTCCCTGCTGATTTGTGTGACGTCGACACCTGTGGACAAAGTTTTATTTTATCAAATAAATCCGGCGCAAGGACCTAACCTACCTCCATATCCAAGGATTCTGATGGTGAAGGAAGTTATTAACTGGATGAAAAAAATAGCCACGATTTTAAAAGGATCACTTAATGTAAGTTCAACAGAGACTCCCGAAGGTAGGAAATTGGCTAGCTAAATGTCAGAATTAAAAGAAGTCCCATGGGTACTCCAGAAGATTATAGCCCAATTAGTTCAACTTTAATTTTAGAAAAAATATGAGTCACTGGGATTTTTTTAGAGATCATTTGGGAACACTTGCAAAAAAGGAGGTGGAGGGGAGTCTTGATTAAGATTGGTAGCCATGTTGCAGAGAAGCATGGTCATGTTTCACTAATGGAGGTAATAGGAGAGGTCATTTGTAGATATTAAAGCTGGGATGGACAAAAGGGATGCAGCCAGCATTATAATTAAATTCTCATGAAGCATATAAGGAAGTTTCACATTGGTGGTGAAGGTCTAAAGGGCAGTCAGAGAAATATGTCTTGCAATGAATGATGTATTAACATCTGACAAATGCGTAGCTGTCAGTGGTGTTTTTTGTTGTTGTTTGTTTGTTTGTTTTTTCAGCCTGGAAAACTAGCAGGGGAGTACAATATGTATGCCAATAAGTATTGGTACCACAGCTATTTTTTAAACTATAAATAAAGAAGTTGTAAGACTATTTTGACAGGTGGCTTTCCTAGTTATTACATTAAGAAGTCTCAATGGCAGCTGCTGGGTCTCATTTGAACATCAAACTGCTTAGATAAGTACCTAAATATGGACAGGTTTCTAATTTGAGACACCCAAGTTAGGGCTCTCTTGCAGTTAAGGCTCTGCATGGAGACTCAGGAGATGTGGATTCAATTCCTGGCTCTGTCATATTCTGCCTATGTGTCCTTGGGCAAGTCACATAATCTCTCTGTGCCTTAGCTCCCCATCTGAAAAATGGGGAAAACACTTTTTCATACAGTTTTGCCAAGATAAATTTATTAATGTTTGTTTGAATACTGGAGTAACGAGGAGCATAAACAAACTAGACAGATATCAGAGAAGTTTGCGAGTGGTTATAAAAGTCTGTGTTAGTTTAAGAGAAAAGCACTTTCATAAATATGTTCTTTCCCTGAAATTTAGAATTACTGCACTTATACCAAATGGCAAAATGTCCATAAGCTTCCAAGAGTTACCTTTATCCTGATAAGGTAGCAGATGCCATGTTAGAGATGGCACCTTTTCTGCATTAGGTAATTATTTGTAATAAAACTCATACAATCCAAAAGTCAAACAATCACCTCCATGAACATCTTGACTTAACTGTGGCAGTGGGTCAGTTGAATTTCATTCACTTCAAAGTACATCTTCTCTACCAAATTATACTTATATTAATTCTATCTTCCTTACTAATATACCAGCTGATAATTTGGATGGAGATATGGCATTTCCGTACAATGGATTGGGGTCATATGGTTAAATCTCATAAATTCAAGAGGTCACAAGGTCGGACAGACAAACATATAGCTGAAAGGCTAAAAAGTCATGTAAGCCTGAAACTGGTATCACCAAAAAGCAGATGAGTGCCTCTGCTAGTTTAGAAAAGGTCAAGGAAGGTGATAATGACCCATTAGCAAGCTAGAAACCAAGATGGAAGCTTCTTCCTTGTCTTGCAGATCCAGAATTGTATGTGGATTAAGTATAGCATGGGGATGGCGAAACTGTGGCCCGTGAGCCACATGCGGCTCTTTCACCATTAAAGTGTGGCTCGCGGAGCCCCCCCACCCCATTGTCCACCTATCAGAGTGAGGGTGGGGGCAGAGCTCAGGACTTCTGCTTTGCAGCAGGCTGGTGGTGTAGGGGCTTCTGCCCAGTGGGGGTAGGAGTCTCGGGGCTTCAGCCCTACGGGGTGTACCTGCCAGGGCTCTGGGCTTCAGCAGAATCAGGGCTGAACCCCAAGCCCCATCAGGTGCCTCCCACAGGTGCCTCCTCGAGCCCCGACAGATGCGCCCTGGCTCTAGAACTTTTGAAGATTGCTGTATGCAACTCAGAGGGCCAGTAAGTTTGGCCACCCCGGTATAGAGTTTATTTTGCAAATCAGAATGACTGTACACAGAACACTTTGTAGTGGCATGCTACCTCTCCTCCCCCTTCTATGAGCCAGCAGATACCTTTCTGCTGCCTTTTCAGTGGGATCAGCTTTCTGTCTTTTTGACTCTCTTGCGATGAAACCTTTTCAGCCTTTTGACCATGTCTGTCAATCATGTGTCTAGATCCCCCATAACTGCAACACACCAGCTTAGTGAGTCATATTTCCCTATAATGGTGGGTCCCCATAAAGAATAAGAGCTTATTACTGCTATGACTTAATGAAGCTACTCCTTTAGTTCAAGTGGGAGTGGTCTGTGTTTTTAAGGGCCTAATAGCTCATTGAAGTCAACAGAAAGACTACCTTGGTGAAGGAGGTTTTGGGTTGTATTCCCATTGGAAATCCATTTTGGGGGTTCTGAAAATGCAATCGTTTTTCTTCTATGTTAACTCACAAAGATGTCAGTGGCTGCCAAAGGAAGAGAATAGGAATATAAAATATTTATATCAGACCATGAGAAGGACATTTTGTGAAAGCAAGGATTCTGTGGATTATTCCAGCTAAAGAGGATTTGGATATGAGTGGTACATTCCAGACAGCTATTTTGCAACAAACCAATGTGGTGTTGAGCATTGTGATATATAAAAGCCGTGAGTTGGGATGAAGAGGAAAATCTAGAAAACTAACAATGTGAGCAGAATACAGACATTCAGAGAGAAGAATTTGCAGACCATGAAGTCTTGCCAGATTTAGCAATTATATTTTATACATTTCCACTGCAGGTCTAGAGTTTAGGATTTCCTCCTTTATTAATGGAAGAGATGGAAGGAATCAGAGTCAAAATGACCATCCTGCAGTAAACATAAGATTATAGGAGATCAGTGCTGTCAAAAGTATAGGAAAATCCCAAAGTCAGTCCTGCTCGAGGAAATATATGCAATATTAGAGCTAGACAAGGTGTTTTATTGTAAAGTAATTCTGATGACCAATGGCTTTTAATCAAAAACAAGCAAAAAAATTGGCAATTTTTCATTTTTGATGATATTTTCTAGTTTTTAGATACATAGTGGGAACTGAAATTTTTGGTAAAAATCCATTTTTGGTTAAACATTTCAGGTTTTGGTAATGTTCCGTTTTGGTTTTTGAAAATCAGAAATTTTTACTGAATAAAGAAAATTAGATGCTATCCCAATAAGGTCCACCCACTCAGCTCCTTCATCCCAAGCAACAACTAAACTAAGAGTGACACCATGTTAATTTAATTTTGTAGCTGTAGGTCACAGACATTAATTTCTAGTCTAGTATATGGTAGATGTATAACACTGAAGAATTTACACTTTGTATCTGTTTAGAATGTCTTGGCCAGAGAATCTGAAGTTGTAATCTGAAACTGTAGACATAATTTGCTTTCCTCTCATGGACCCAAAATGCTGCCATCCTTTAGATCTGACTATAAATAAACTCTTCAAAGGTGAGGTACAGTAGCTGTTCACTGAAAAATACAAAGGCATTCAACAGAGACCGTATGGCACAGCAGCTGAAGGAACTGTTTCACACAGCTAAACTGGAACATCCACATATCACTTCTGAAATCCTGGCAGTTTTTTGAGTAGTTGAATATCAGGTCGCACAGTCTAAGAAATAGAAGACTGAGTGACTTAAGAGCTTACTTGCTGACCTGTAACTGAGTTTTCTTTGTAGACCTTCATCATCTTTCTGTTGGATCTTAGTGTTCTGGTCCCCAACTTCCCTTTGCTTTACATTCTTTCCTGACCTCGTTCATGAACTTTTTTTTATTGGAAGAACCTGTTCCACCTCCATGCCAATGGGGGGGTATTGTGAAAAATTAACTGCAAGATTAATGTTTGATTACAAGATACCCGGTAGTCACATTTCTCTAACCCATGCCTAACCCCAGGTACATGATGTGTGTAAATGCTAATGAGAATAAAAGGAACTACAAAAACCTATGAAAAACAGAGTACCCAATATTTTTGGGGGACACAACACAGATAAGGAAAAAGAGGGGTGACCCTTTCATGCACATATGCTGGGTATTAGGTATAGTCAGAATCACATTATCAAAGAGAATGCCCAGACTGGGGAAAAATGAGTTACTATCGGGAAAACTCCAGCAGGAACCATCTCTCTATTGATGATCAATTTGTGAGGAACCCATCAGACTATAAGACTATCCAGGGGGATGTGAGTATGACTATAGCTATAACTTGTGCATGGGTATTTTTATATGTATATGCTTGGATAAACATAACCTTGTTAACTTTAATAAAATTGATAAATCAGATTAGATGTTGTGAATGTCTGTGTTACTATCCTTGGTCTTCATGTGTTCCTAGAGACACCAGATCTGAGACAAATGACAGAGGTAACTTCCACTCTGAGCTTGAAACTGTAGCCACCAGAGCCAGATCCATCGTGAATAATATAATACAAAATTACTTAAAATATGACTTCAGATGACATGCATCTGAAGAAGTGGGTATTCACCCATGAAAGTTTATGCTCCAATACATCTGTTAGTCTATAAGGTGTCACAGGACTCTTTGCCGCTTTTACAGATCCAGACTAACAAGGCTGCCCCTCTGATACTTAAAATAGTAAATTAACTAAATTTACTTTAACTCACACACTTAATTGTCTGCAGGATTGGGGCCTGGTAGAGCACACTTTAAACGGTATGTCCTGAATTGTTAGTTGTTTAAAAAAATATAAAAAATTTTCTCTCCTGTTCATGTTTATAAGGGTCTTGCTGGCAAGCAAGAAACTGGCATATGGTAACAGTGAAAGTGACTATAAAATTGGCCTTCACTTACACTATTATGATGAAAGGTGCAAACGGCTTGCACAAGAGGGTTCTTTGAGAGATAAACACCACAAACATGTTAAGGAGATTGAGTGGGTTAAAGTACGCCCCTTTGTATTGCAAACAACAACAGTATGCTTAGCAAAGGTCTGCAGCACCAGGTCTAACCACATGATGTGGTGGTTAAGTAACTGCCACAACCACAGAAGAGTATCAGAAGTACCCAAGTTTGATAGATTTGCACTTTTTTATATAGTCTTACCTTCTGGCTCCATGGTCCCGGGCTGAGGCTGCTAATCAATTCTCCTCAAGATGGCTGGCTGGCAGCACCCATTTAACAGCTTACTGCATAGGTAGATTTAGTCATCCACTGCTTCCATAGTTTGTTGTGAAGCACAGATGTCTTGTATCACAACTTCTTCACCAACACTCTGGATATTTGGTTTTGCCCAAGAAACTCTTAGTCCAAAAACAGCTGTCTCATATTGGAAACTCTCCAGTGCATCTTTGAGATTGTTTGTTTGCATCCTGACCAAAGACAGGACGCAACATTATCCACAAAATCCAGGTTGGTAAAAGAGATTGAACTGACAGTTATACTGACAGTTATACTGATATTTGCAGAGAGTTGTTTTACTGGTTGGGGCCAGGATACATCCCTACTTTACCTCAGATCTAGTATAAAACCTCTGAGACCTCTAGGTCCCCCAGTGCACTCCTGCCCCTAAGTCTTCATGTAGATCTGGAATTAGTCTCAGAAGGGTGTTGGAAACACCAACTCCCTGTAGGGCCTTCTACAGGACAGTTCTATTGACAGAATTGAAGGCTGTGTTTAGGTCTATATATGTTTCTGTCAAAGGCTGATTAAATTCACCATGGATCTCAGATAAAAGACAGAGCAAGTATAGCATCCATTGTAGATCACCTGCCACTGGAAACCAATTGCTCTGGGTGATGGCATTTCACAAAGAGGCTGGAGCCGGGTGAGTAGGACATGTGTGAAGACTTTTTTCCAGGGACAGATAGAGTTATTCGCCTATAGCCTAAAGCTACCACACTCAGTGGGCCTTTCCCCTTATAGAGCAGGATAACTATCACTTCCTTCCACTCTGCTGGTACCCTCCCAGTTTTGCAAAGCAACTGCTCAAAAGGCAAGCTGATGCTCAGATTCATCTATGAAGTCCACATAGTCCTAGCAGAGGATTTTTGGGCTACAGGATTTCCCGTGAGTAAAGACCACGGGCAGGGGCTGGAGCTGGAGCAGTGTGGTGCATGTAAAACTGTGAGATCACAGGTGAGAGACAGAGGCTGAAGACAGCGCCTTCTGCTTGGGAAAGAGCAGAGTTGCCTGACCTGAGGCTCCTCCAAAAGAGAGTTGTCTGAGTGCAGCATACGCCCATCTCTGTTCAAGGAACAAATTATGCTAAGAAAATTCCCTGATTCCACGTCACCAATTTCTTCTCCAAATGGGAAACTGACCCTCAAGGTGTCGAAATCTACTTCCTCTTGGAAAAGAGGTGGCAATGCTTTAAGAAAGATTGATCTCAGATGTAAAAATTCTCCACTAGTTGGGCTCATAGATGGCAATTATTATTCAGAGTAGACAAATGTAAAAATGTTTCTTGAAGTGAAAAAATAGAGAAAGAGAAACTCTCTCTAATACTAAAAGAAAAAGATTTTCCAACATACTAACAAGAACAGTGAGTTTTGGGAAATACTAACTTATTATCAGAATCTTTAAAACCTGCAGCTCAAAATGCAGTGACATATTCAAAAATGTGGGCTTATTCTTATATATAACATGTGTAAGGCTTTCATGAGTTGCATCCAGTGCTTAAAGAAAAGCCCAGCAGTAATTTAAAAAAGAATACTAAAATGATTTCTGTGTCACATAACTATAAAGATCTTCAGTAATTTAAATTAAATTAAACCTTTATTCTCATTGGACAGTAGCAAAGAACTCACACTGGATTAATTGAAGATCTTGTTTATGTACTTTAAATTGGGAAGAGTGGATAACGTGGATTCAGATAAATTCTACTCTTGCAAAGAACACAGAATGACAGAGCCACTAGACACCACTAACGGCAGTACAGAGATTTAGATTGCATATTATTTTTGTGCGTATTTATTTAGAAGGCATATTTGGAAAAGCTAAGGAAAGTTGACTTGTTATATGCAAGCTAGAGGTTCTTCCAAGTAGCTCACTTACTGACTGGCATTTTTAGAGACTATTCTTTTTCTCCATGCTTCTTTTTCAGGGCACCTACCCCGGCACTTTTCTTTTACTGGAGCTCCCCCACAAGGAATACAATGGAAAGTTAGCTTTATGATACTCAAAACAGATTTCCCATTTTGAGTAGGACAATACCCATTTCTTTATGTAGAAATCTCTGATTTTCTGCAAGGCATTCACTCATTTTTGGCTAGTTTCCAAACACGATGAGCGCTTATGTATCCCACACACCTCCAGGGTATGGTGTTCTGTCCCCTCAAGTGGCACCAAGATCAGAGATTAATGAGTCTGCTCTACAGCCTTAGCTAAGAGCCATGTGGCTCATGCATTTACTTTCAGAGGGCCCAAGTTTGATCCTATCGGCTGCTGACCAGGGTCTGTCAGTGTTACACTTATGCTCAGAAATGGCTAGCTGTACCTGAGTAAAGAAACCTAGGCTGAAGAGGATTACTGCATTGATATGAGTAGCATTCTGTGCATGAATGTAATGTTGCTTCAGGAATTTTAGGGTGTCATAAAAATAAAGAAGGGTAACCACCTTTCTGTATACAGCGCTATAAAATCCCTCCTGGCCAGAGGCAAAACCCTTTCACCTGTAAAGGGTTAAGAAGCTAAGATAACCTCACTGGCCCCTGACCAAAATGACCAATGAGGGGACAAGATACTTTCAAATCTGGAAGGGGGGAAACAAAGGGTCTGTCTGTCTGTGTGATACTTTTGCCGGGAACAGATCAGGAAGGCAGTCTCAGAAACTCTGTTAAGTTAGTAAGTAATCTAGCTAGAAATGCGTTAGATTTCCTTTTGTTTAATTGCTGGTAAAATACACTGTGCTGAATGGAATGTATATTCCTGTTTTTGTGTCTTTTTGTAACTTAAGGTTTTGCCTAGAGGGAGTCCCTATGTTTTGAATCTGATTACCCTGTAAAGTATTTACCATCCTGATTTTACAGAGGTGATTCTTTTATCTTTTCTTTAATTAAAATTCTTCTTTTAAGAACCTGATTGATTTTTCATTGTTCTTAAGATCCAAGGGTTTGGGTCTGTGTTCACCTGTACATATTGGTGAGGATTTTTATCAAGCCTTCTCCAGGAAAGGGGGTGTAGGGCTTGGGGGGGATATTTTGCAGGAAGATGTCTCCAAGTGGGCTCTTTCCCTGGTCTTTGTTTAACACACTTGGTGGTGGCTGCATATGGTTCAAGAACAAGGCAAAGCTTGCACCTTGGGGAAGTTTTTAACCTAAGCTGGTAAGAATAAGCTTAGGGGGTCTTTCATGCAGGTCCCCACATCTGTACCCTAGAGTTCAGAGTGGGGAAGGAACCTTGACATAGGGTAAGAAGAAAAATAATTAATGTATTGTATCTGCACTGATCTGCTCCAGCACAAGGACTCCTTCTTTTGGGCCCAGTGCTCCTCATTGACCTTAGTTTTAGACTAGCACTAATGTATTTAGGTTAATGGATCCCAAGTAAAGGAGATATGGGGCTGCAGCAGAACCCAAGCTCTGGGCTATCAGTGGCAAAGTTTTTCAGGAGAGGGGAGTACAGCGGCACAAGCCACCTGCACCCACCATTCTGTCAGGGGATCCAGAGCAACCCAAAAAGTGAGTGGAGTTGGCTGGGAGAGATGCTGGTTTGGAGAACTTAAATCTTCCCTCCTTTGGTGAACTGGCATTCTTCCTTCTCTGAGCAAGAGACTTTCATAGAAGTTATTCCACAACTGTGGAATGAACTCCCACAGGATCTAAGGCCCGTCAAAAACCTCACCACTTTCCGCTTCAAATGCAAGGCACATTTCTTTGACCTGCTGTGGGTACATTTAAAAAATAAAACAAAAGAAAACAATGCCCCATCACAATAAAATGCTACACGGCATACACAATTCTCTTCCTGGGTAGAAGATGAGAGAAACAACAGTGCTACAAAGTTCTCCAAAAAGTGTAAAGATGCCACACTTCCAGTACCCTCTAGATACAGTCTTTGGTTTCCTTGGACACACTTCCTGCTGGGGGAGAGAAACAAAGCAGCCCAGGGCAGGGCAGGCACAGACTTAAGTTACACAGAATAGTGGAAAGTTTTGCTACTTTAGTCTGTACATTGTTTCTGTTCATAAAAATGGGTTTATATTGAAACCAGTCTCCTCATTAGAAGATACTAGAAGAACGAGCCACTCTTACTCGGGTGTTGCCTCTAACCTGGCCCTCATCCAAACACAAAACCCTCTGGCCTGCATGTGCTGGAGCTTTACAACCAGTCTAGCTGGCCTATAGCAGGGATGGCCAACCTGAGCCTGAGAAGGAGACAGAATTTACCAATGTACATTGCCAAAGAGCCACAGTAGTACGTCAGCAGCCCCCGCCCCCCCGCTCCCAGTGCCTCCCACCCACAAGCAGCCCTGCCAATCAGCGCCTCCCCCTCCCTCCCTGCACCTCCCAATCAGCTGTTTTGTGGCGTGCCGGAGGCTCTGCGGGGAGGAGTGAGGGCACTCCAGGCTCAGCAGAGGGGGTGGAAAGGGGTGGAGTGGGGGCAGGGCTCATGGTAGAGCTAGGGGTTGAGCAGTTGAGGGTGCCTATACAAGGAGCTGCATATCAACTTCTGAAGAGCCACATGTGGCTCCGGAGCCACAGGTTGGCCACCCTTGGCCTATAGGCTAAAGTCAGACTGCCACAGACACTCAGGCTGTTAACCTACTCACATTGCAGTGTGGATGTAGGATAAACCACTTGAGCGCTGATAATCTCAAAATGCCTTCACACAATTCCCCGCAGGTGCCCCGAAGGACCGACAGGTTCTCCCACAATTCAGGGGAAAAGTTGCTGTGTTAAGATCCCTGGGATATGATTTCAAAAGTTCTAGCACCTCACATGGGTAAGTACAGCACTAGTGGTGGTGCAGTAACTTAAGTATGGCATTGGAGGGTGGCTGCTCATGCCTGAACTAGGCCAACCCGGGTTCTCAGACCTGAGTGAAGTGAAGACATACCCTACGGGCCTGTAGCAGGTCAGTTACCCCACTCCTGGGGGGAAAGGTAGGCTGATTAGGGAGGTGGCCACACCCAATCAGGCCACAGCTGACCCTGATTTAAGGGCTAAGAGAGGAGCTGGGTCAGACTCTCTACAGCCTTGGAGTGGGAAGGGCCTAACTGCCTGGGTACCTCAAGCAGAGCACAGCACAGCACAGCACAGCAGAGCAGTGCTGGCAAAAGGCAAGAGAAGCTGGGGAGCTCCAATCTGGCAACTCCCCAGTCTGAGGCCTTGGTTAAGGCCTAAGCAGGTACTGGGGCTGCAGAGGGGCAGCCCAGGGATAGGCAGAGGCAGCTGGTCCAACCCCCTTGACAGTGATGAGTGGCCATTACAAACTGCAGTCTGCCCCTTGAGAACAGGGGCTAGATGCTGACTGGCAGTAGCCAGTGAGGCAAGGGGAGTATAGAGGATTCTTGGTTCCCCTGGGAGGGGAGACCCAGAGTGTGGGGCTACTTCTGGGATAGAACCCTGAGTTAAAGGGCACCGGGTTCTGGGAGGGACACTGGTGCCTGAGGAAGGTGAGACACCCGCTAGCAGAGGCTCTCCAAGAGCGGGAGTTGAGCTAATTCCCAAGGCAACCAGCAGGAGGCGCTGCGGCGGTGAGTCTGTGATCTGCTGCTACATGGCCAAATTCACCTTTACTCATATTGAGAAGTACTTTACTCTGCAATAGGACTTTTTATTATGTAAAGTACTCCCCAGCAAAAGGGTATCAGAATCTAGCCTTAATACAGTAGCATAGCCAACACATACCAACACTTTAAAAACTTTTTTTTTCTTAACATTTGCAACAAAAAAATTGATGTTTATTTTTCTCCTTTCTCCCTGTTGGCAAAGTGAAAACTTTCTCCTGTCTCAACTATAGATTTAGTGTCTGGGGATATGTAATCTACAGAATTTTCAAACACTTTTGTTTCATTATCTTGACACCGCTGCCACCACTTTCTCATTGCTGATTGCCTCCATTTGATTGGTCACTAACAATGCAATGACTAAACCAATGTAAACATGTAATACTGATCTTCACCTGGAATTCCTATTCATGACTAGACGGATCATGGTATGTACTGTGCATACTACAATTCAATTAGCTGTGTGGTTTAGGAAAGTGATTTTGTTATCATGGACTGTTTAGAAAAGGAAGAATGAACACAATGTGTACTTCTGCCACAATTGCCCCCAGCTGAAATAAGCACTTTTCATTTGTCTTTGTAATTACAGTGAGGATTCTGGGGGAATATGTGCAAGGGAGGGTCCCTGAATGGTGATTAAAGCTTTCACCTCTCTCCTAAGAACATAAGAACAGCTATACTGGGTCAGACCAAAGGTCCATCAAGCCCAGTATCCTGTCCTCTGACAGTGGCCAATGGCAGGTGCCCCAAAGGGAAAGAACAGACAGGTTATTACCAAGTGATCCATGCCCTGTCACCCAATCCCAGCTTCTGGCAAACAGAGGCTAGGGTCACCATTCTGATGAGGGATGGATGAATTCTCCTGAATCCATAAATAGGGCAAGGGAGATATTCCATATGATTCTGGTTACCTTTATGTTGGAGATCATAAAGAAAACTGTTCTGAAACTGTACTTCAGTGGGAGTTATGCAAGTAATAAAAGGAAATTTTGGGTGCAAGGTCAAACTCACTGCAAGAAAAAAGGGACACAGAACACAGTGTTCATTTTATTTTTTAAGCCTTATGTTTTGTCTTATGTTTGTGAGTCAGTTCTAGAAACAGGATAATCTATTCTGTTAAAAACAATTCATAATCTTTTCTCTAACATCCCAAAAGCTGCTGCTGGTGTATTGTAAACTAACAAACAACAGAGAGACAATCTACAGACAACAGAATAGCTTATTTTAGCTGTAGACCATATGCTCAGCTATCACCTATCTTTCCATATTGGTAACTAAACTACTGACATCATTTTGATTTGTTGAATAAATAGATTAATTAATCTAAGTGGGACACATTATGCATCCCTATTATCCTCCATTCTATGCACAAAAAAGAGCAATCACTACATGCATTTAAATTAAATTTTGTCAGTAAAATATGATTGTTTGATATTGCAGGCATTTGCATTTTATATACTTCAATTACTATCTGCTAATGGTAATTTAATCATTCAATAAACAACACTAAAGAGAGCAAACATTAATGAAGATTGAAGAAATTTTTAATACAATTAGTAATTTTTGTTCTATTTTCTGAAGGGTTTCAAGTGCAGCTAGTAATAAAAAGGATAATCAATTAAAGCTAGCAAACAATAAAGAAAGTAGTTATGGCTCTGGCATGGTGGCTGACCAAGGGGATTGTAAATACCCAAAGAACATCTTTTCCTATATTTTACTATATGATAAAGTATAAAGCATTATTTATGGATGGAGGAGGCCACAAGGGGGACTGAGCCGGGTGCATGAGCCGAGCAGAAGCTCCTGCAAGCTTTGTACTCCATCCTTTAAAAGGCTGCAGCATTTAGGGTCAATTCAGGAAGGCATCCATATTAGTCTTAAGGACAGCATGTAAGCACATGCATAATTAAGTTAACTGGAGAGACATATCTAGTGGGGTCCTGCTTGGGTGTGTCTTTGGTCTAGTACTAGTCAATATTTTTAATTAATGGATAATAGAGTGAAGAGTGTGCTTATAAAATTTGCAGATGACCCCAATCTGGGAGGACTGCAAGCACTTTCAAGGACAGGATTAGAATTCAAAATGACCTTGACAAATTAAAGAATTGGTTTGAAATCAACAAGATGAAATTTAATAAAGACCAGTGCAAATAAAGACATTTAGGAAGGAAAAATAGGAAATAACTGACTACATGGTAGTACTTCTGAAAAGGATCTGGGGGTTATAGTGAATCACAAATTGAATATGAGCCTACAATGTGATGCAGTTGTGAACAAGACTAATACCATTCAGGGATGCATTTACAGCAGTGTTGTACGTAAGACATTGGAGGTAATTGTCCTGGTCTAGTTGGTACTGATGAGGCCTCAATTGGAGTAGAGTGTCCAGTTTTGGGCCCCACATTTTAAAGAAAGATGTGGACAAATTGGAGAGAGTCCAGAGGAAAGCAATAAAAATTATAAAAAGTTCAGAAAACCTGACCTATGAGGAAAGGTTAAAAAACTGAGAGTGTTTAGTCTTGAGAAAAGAAGACTGAGGAGGCACCCGACAACAATCTTTAAATATGGTAAGGACTGCACGGCCGGCCCTAGACCAAATGGTGCCCCAGGCGAAAAGTATCTTCGGCATCTGCTCCCCCACCTCCATTTGTTAAACTTTTTAATACCTTATTTTTTATTGCATTTGTAGCTCATTTCACAACTTTGATGCCTGATTTTCATGCATGATTTATCCCTGCCATATAAGATGACAAATGTGCATGCTAGGATCTTTAAATCTGTATTTATTCAGGCCATAGATAAGCAAATAAAAATTTGTTTCTCTAAGCTTACTTTTTAAATTTTAAGAATAACTTAACCCATTCCATCAGGGCTTGTAAACTCAGTCACTTGGTACCCCACTGCTTTATGCTGTCAATCCAGCTCTCCCAGCGAATGTCACTTAGTGGCTTCATGGTCAGATTTGTAACATTGTCCATGAGGATCTTTCACTTGATAGTTGATGCTGAAAACCTGGCATATATCCTCTGCAGTACTCCGAAGACAGATACTGAATCTAAAGAAGATGACTCGGCATCTGACAATGAGGTTGAGGGAATGACAGCCACAAGGTATGAAGAAAGCTCTTGGATTTAGTACAAGGATCCTTGCCTGGACGTCACTGTTTCTTCCCTTCATGTTCGCACCATTGTCGTAGCCTTGGTCGCAGCAGTCCTGAAGCTTTATTTTTTACTCATTCAAAACATTCATAAACAGTTATTTTAGGCCTTTTCTAGAAGAGTTGTTCGCAGATAGGAAACAGGTAAAGTATTCCTTTGCTTGGATACAGCCATCCTTGTCAACAAATCTTACTGTAAATGGCACCTTTTCACTGTTACTAATGTTGGAAGTGCAGTCCATTAGTATGGCATAGTACTTCGCTTTGCCGATCCACATCAACATGTTACCAAGCACTTTCCTTGCCATAAAGTTGTTTTGAATTGTTTTGCTACAGTATAACATAACAGTTTGCTACCATTTGCTACAGTACAACATAACATAGATGCGCTCTCTATATTGCTGTGACAAAATCCCTTGAACCTGACCTAGACTGACCATCTCTCTATAGGAGAGAGTGGGTCATTTTTAGGGTGACCAGATAGCAACTGTGGAAAAAATGGGACAGAGGGTGGGAGGTAATAGGCGCCTATATAAGAAAAAGTCCTCCAAAAACAGGACTGTCCCTTTAAAAACAGGACATCTGGTCACCCTAGTAATTTTCCATGCTGATTCAATGCCTGGTCTGTCAGCTGAACTGCCAATATGGAGGCCAATGGACATGATGTTTTATTCTGTATTTGAAATGTTCTTCACCTTCTTTTAGTTTTGTCTGTGAGGTGGTAGCAAAAAGCTACCATTTTCATTTGTCAGGTTTTTTTCCAATTACTGAATTTTTAGTTTTCAAATAAATAAGCATTTCACTCGGCTCAACCAGGGCTGTCCTCACCATGAGGCGAACAGAGGCAGCCACCTCAGGTGCCAGACTGTGGGCGCCACTAGGACCCAGAGTGCAGAAAATTGTGTCTGTTGCTGGTGCATATATATTCTCTCTGCTCTAGATGCACAGAGATGGTGGAGTGCTGTGCTGGAGGAAGGAGGGCACAAGAGACATAACAGGCAGGCAGGAGAAAAGGTGAAAGGGAATAACAGAAAGCTGCAGGGAGAGAGAGGAGGAGGAGCCTCTTATTTACCTCTCTAGCACCCCCAGGAGCCTGAAATGATCAACACCAGCTTCTCAGGGAGCTTCCTGTTGCCTGCTGCTTCCCTGAACCCACTTGAGGAGAACAGTCAGTCAACTGAAGTAGTAGGAGCCAGTTAGGCCCTTAAGGCACTGATATCTTCCCTCACTCAGGCCCTGCTAACAGTCTGTTTGTTTGTCCCCTTCAATTGAGTGTTGAGAGCCACTACAGCTGGCACAGAACAGCAGTCATGAGTGAAAGAAGAAAACGCCCCTCTGGGGCAGCATTCAGAAAAAGAAAGAAAGAAAGCAAAGGAAGCTTTTCCATCTAAGCAGGAAGGAGCTCTCCTGAGATACATAGACACAAATGTTCATGGTGAGCCTTCCGGCCCCAGTGAGGATGTGAGTGGTAAGGAGATGCCTGATCTTCCAGTTAATCAGAGTGCAGGTGACCTGGCAGCTACTGCAGCATCCATATCTCCATCTCAATGTAACCATGCACATTCCTAAAGAAAAGTGTAGATCAGAGAAGAGTGTGGTGGAGGCGCAAGAAACAGCTGCTGCTGAGTTTAGTTCCTTAAGTCTAGATGGTCCAGGACTGTGGACCCACTTGAGCAGTTGCCTGAGGGACTTCCTTGTACTGCATGGGCCATAGCAAGTGAAAAACTTCATGTTCTCCAAAGACAATGAAAATAGAAATTTCCACCCAACACATTACTGGTGTGAAATCCCCAATGGTGACAAAGTGGAAAAGCCATGGCTTATGTATTCAAAAACCCAGAATGCTGCAAACTGTTTTTGTTGCAAACTCTTCCAGTCTAATGTTCCAGCCTCATTGGGTTCTACAGGAACAAAGGACTGGAAAAATCTGGCTAGAAATCTGGCATGCCATGAGAAGGCAGCAAATCACCAGAGAGCATTCCATAGATGGAAAGAGCTTGAGATGAGACTAAGGTTAAAAGCCACCATAGATGATCAGCATCAAGAAAAGATTGCATCAGAGTCTCTTTACTGGGAAAATGTTCCGAAAAGGCTCATTGCCATTGTGAGAATGCTTGTTACCCAAAACCTAGCACTGCATGGCACTTCAGATCAGCTGTATGTGCCGAACAATGGAAACGTCCTTAAAATTGTGGAGCTAATGGCCGAGTTTGATGCTGTACTCCAGGAGCATCTAAGTCACCACCCAAGAAATGTACACAAATCACTACTTTGGAAAAACAATTCAAAATGAGATCACACAGCTATTGGCAACAAATGCCACAATCTTCTGTCTGACTTATCTGAAGTCAGCAAGATATTACTCTGTTATTCTGGACTGCACACCTGACATCAGCCATATGGAACAAATGACTTTAATGATGCATTTTGTAACAACAACAGAACCTAGTGAAAATGTCCCTGCAATTACTGTCAGAGAGCATTTTCTAGAATTTATTGACATTGATGATACTACAGGAGCTGGTATGACAAATGTGCTTCCTAAAAAAATGGAAGATACGGGAATTGCGATAGTTGACATGAGAGTCAGGGCTGCGATAATGCTGCCAACATGAGAGGAAAGAACAAAGGAGTGCAGACACGGATCCGAAAGTTAAACCCTCAAGCTTTTTTGTCCCTTGCAGTTCTCATTCATTGAACTTGGTGGTCAGTGATGCAGCATCAGCTTCTAGTGAGGCTGCTGAATTTAAAGTAATTCAAAGCATCTATGTATTTTTCTCTGCATCAACTCATCAATAGCAAATTTTGAAGCAAAACCTGGGAATATCCTCTTTGACACTGAAACCACTGAGTGCCACACAATGGGAAAGTCAAGTGGAGGCGATAAAGCCTATCAAACACCAAATTGGGAAGATAGATGATGCCATAAAAAGAAAAGGAGTACTTGTGGCACCTTAGAGACTAACAAATTTATTTGAGCATAAGGTTTCGTGAGCTACAGCTCACGTCGTCAGATGCATGTAGTGGAAAATACAGTGGGGAGATTTTATATACACAGAGAAAATGAAACAATGGGTGTTACCATACAGACTGTAACAAGAGTGATCAGGTAAGGTGAGCTATTACCAGCAGGAGAGTGGGGGAGGGGGAACGTTTTGTAGTGATAATCAAGGTGCGCCATTTCCAGCAGTTGACAAGAACGTGCGAGGAACAGTGCAGGGGGGGAGTGGGAAGAAATAAACATGGGGAAATAGTTTTACTTTGTGTAATGACACATCCACTCCCAGTCTTTATTCAAGCCTAAGTTAATTGTATCCAGTTTGCAAATTAATTCCAATTCAGCAGTCTCTCGTTGGAGTCTGTTTTCGAAGTTTTTTTGTTGAAGAATTGCCGCTTTTAGGTCTGTAATCAAGTGACCAAAGAGACTGAAGTGTTCTCCAACTGGTTTTTGAATGTTATAATTCTTGACATCTGATTTGTGTGCATTTATTCTTTTACGTAGAGACTGTCCAGTTTGGCCAATGTACATGGTAGAGGGGCATTGCTGGCACATGATGGCATATATCACATTGGTGGATGTGCAGGTGAACGAGCCTCTGATAGTGTGGCTGATGTGATTAGGCCCTGTGATAGTGTCCCCTGAATAGATATGTGAACACAGTTGGCAACGGGCTTTGTTGCAAGGATAGGTTCCTAGGTTAGTGTTTTTGTTGTGTGGTGTGTGGTTGCTGGTGAGTATTTGCTTCAGTCTGGGGGGCTGTCTGTAAGCAAGGACTGGCCTGTCTCCCAAGATCTGTGAGAGTGATGGGTCGTCCTTCAGGATAAGTTGTAGATCCTTGATGATGCGTTGGAGAGGTTTTAGTTGGGGCTGAAGGTGATGGCTAGTGGTGTTCTGTTCTTTTCTTTGTTGGGCCTGTCCTGTAGTAGGTAACTTCTGGGTACTCTTCTGGCTCTGTCAATCTGTTTCTTCACTTCAGCTGGTGGATATTGTAGTTGTAAGAACACTTGATAGAGATCTTGTAGGTGTTTGTCTCTGTCTGAGGGGTTGGAGCAAATGCGATTGTATGGTAGAGCTTGGCTGTAGACAACGTGTGGTGTGGTCTGGATGAAAGCTGGAGGCATGTAGGTAAGCATAGCGGTCAGTAGGTTTCCGGTTTAGGGTGATGTTTATGTGATCATCGCTTATTTACACCATAGTGTCCAGGAATTGGTGATACCATAGTTGCCATTATGGAGGAGAATGCTATGACAGGAACTGTTCGTGGGAGAATATTGGGAGAGGGAAATGGGATCACCAGAAACAGAACTTCAAATTTCTGTGTGGCTTAGTGTTGTGGCATGACATATTGTTTGAAATAAATGTTGTAAGCAAGAGACTCCAAGGTGTTGACCTTGATATATCTGGAGCAATGGAACAACTGGACAAAGCAAAGTCATACCTACAGTCTTACCTGTCAGATGAGGGATTTCAAAACATTCTGAAGAGTGCACAGAAGTTGGCAGAAGAACTTCACACTGAAGTTATTTCCCCACCCATTCAAGAATACAAGAGTCACCGAAGAAGAAAATATTTTGATTACGAGGCACAGGATAATCCCGTAAGAGACCCCAACAACAATTCAAAGTTGAATTCTTTAACCAGGTGCTAGATTGTGCAATACAGTCAGCTGAAGAACGTTTCATGCAGCTCAGGGAACACAGCAATA
The DNA here is from genome assembly GCF_015237465.2 of Chelonia mydas. Taxonomy (NCBI): domain Eukaryota; kingdom Metazoa; phylum Chordata; order Testudines; family Cheloniidae; genus Chelonia; species Chelonia mydas. The sequence goes on along the minus strand of NC_057851.1, from coordinate 84,939,230 downwards.
TATTTGGGATGTTGTATGATATTCCAAAACTCCTTAGTATACCTCAAGAAGACCTATACCAGCAATTCAGGGCACTAGAGACAGTGTTGACACATGATGACATGAGCGATATTGATGCGACTGATTTAGGTGATAAACTGAAAGCCCTTTCAAGATACATTTCAGCAGGATCAACTCCAAAGGCTGTTCTGGAATATATGTGCACAAATAAGATGACCACCCTCTTTTCAAATGCTTTTGTTGCTGTGCGCATACTTCTAACACTTCCTGTAACAGTTGCCAGTGGAGAACGCAGCTTCTCCAAGCTGAAGTTAATAAAAACACAGCTATGCTCCACAATGACACAGGAGAGGCTGGTCAGCCTTGCAACCATCTCAATAGAGCATGAGCTGGCCTAGATTGTGGACCTTCAGGAAGCCGTTCAAATCTTTGCAGCCAAGAAGGCACGGAAACCACCACTTTGAATAATCAAACAGATAAAAATGTCAGTGTTTACTATGCAGACAAGAAAAGTTACATTTGCTGTTCAGGCGTTTGAAAATTAAGTGTAACCCTTCTGCCAGGCCAAGTTGATAGCAGCAAGGGCCGGGTTCAGTACACAGGGGTTCCCTCTCATCAAAGTAAATACAAAACTGGCTCGAGCCCCCACCCAGTGACCTGGGAAAATCTTACACACCCCCTGGGCGCCTCAATGAGGCAATACTTCCCCTCTCGCAAGCACAGAGTCTCGGTGTAGTAGAGAATCTTTAATAACATGAGGTAAACGACATCAGCGTTAAATTGGGGAAACACCACAACTAGTGTTCATTAACCAAACCATGAGCAAAGACCCACCCCAGAAAATTGGGCCACATCCTTTCCCTCAGGTTCTTGAGTCCCAGAACCCAAACGTCTCTTGAGTCCAGCAATCCTCAAATCACCCAAAATCCAAAAAGTCCAGCCCCAGAGTTCAAAAGTTCATCTGCAGAGTGTTACTCCCCAGTCTGGCTAAAATATGCCTGTGTGTGGGGGAAAGAGGTAAGGGGTACCTTACGTGTCCTGAAGCTGACTGCCCCACAGGGCTCTGCTCTGCTACGCTGTCTCACGAACGGCTCTGCTCCACCACGACCGGCTCCGCTCTGCACAGCTCGCCGTCTCACGAACAGCTCTGCTCAGCTCGCCGTCTCACGAACACACCGCTGTCTCACGAACGGCTCCACTCCACCACGACCAGCTCCGCTCTGCTCAGCTCGCCGTCTCACGAACAGCTCCGCTCAGCTCAGCTCGCCGTCTCACGAACAGCTCCGCTCTGCACAGCTCGCCGTCTCACGAACAGCTCCGCTCTGCACAGCTCGCCGTCTCACGAACAGCTCCGCTCTGCTCAGCTCGCCGTCTCACGAACAGCTCCGCTCAGCTCCGCTCGCCGTCTCACGAACAGCTCTGCTCAGCTCAGCTCCGCTCGCCGTCTCACGAACAGCTCTGCTCAGCTCAGCTCCGCTCGCCGTCTCACGAACAGCTCTGCTCAGCTCAGCTCAGCTCGCCGTCTCACGAACAGCTCTGCTCAGCTCCGCTCACCGTCTCACGAACAGCTCTGCTCAGCTCAGCTCGCCGTCTCACGAACAGCTCTGCTCAGCTCGCCGTCTCACGAACACGCCGCTGTCTCACGAACAGCACCACTGCACTCTAGATCTTCTGGCTCCCCACTACTTGACACAGTGCTCTTAGTGATTTCAGCTCTTAGTGATTTCAGCTCTCAGTGATTTCAGCTCATAGTAGTGGGGGCCTTAGTGCTGGTGCACCATAAGGCCAAAGTGAATGCAGCACAGTGCCTGCAGCAAGACTCTTAATAGACCCAAAATTAGCTCTGACATTCCACAGTGGAGAGAGACAGAGGTGCAATTGGTGCTTCAGGCCCTCACAAATGGGCCCACACCACCAGGTACTAATACCTGTCTCAAGTCTCTCTCAATTCACAGAGTTTTGGAACCCATGTCCCTTGCCTAGCAAGCGCTACTCAGTTGATGGTGAGTCCCTCCATCATAACAAAAGGCCAAGTACAGTTCCAAGCACAGTTCCCATAATCAGGGTAATAACAATTTACTCTTCCCGCCCCAATAACAAAGACACTGGGGATCCCACAACAGCCAAAGTGACCATTTGGGCAGTTATGGCCTCATTCTAGGCGGGGTGGGTGTGCCTATGCAAATTGAGATCAGCCCCTGAAGTTCTTTTCCACTACTTGCCACACCTCACCACCAGATGTCAGGGTGGAGCCCATCCTGACTCTGCTTACATAAGTGTTACTTAAAATTTTTGAACAAGGCATTTTAAGTTCTTTATTGGGGTAGGTAGCAGAGCAGTACCATGAGAGGAGTAGAACAAGAAGAAGGCAGAACTGAGACCTTTCAAAGTTTTGGCCCAAGCGAGGGGGTATGGGGGATGTCACTTGAGCTCCCCGCCTCAGGTGCCAAAATGTTGAGGGCCGGCCCTGTGCTCAACAAATTACTCTCTAAACTGGACTTAAAAGCAAACTGGAGCAAGGGAGGCAGCTGAAATCCTGTGGTTATAGTGACACGTGATTGTGGCTTACTTGTGAGCAGTTTGGCAATTTACAAAAGCAGAAGCCGCATGTGACTTGAAGGCAGTGGTCAGTCCAAAACAAGGGTGTAATCTCCACTCCACCCCAGTATGTCCAATTTCAGCCAAAAAGCAAGGGACTAGAGTGCATTAGCATACCTCTGTTGAAGCTGACGGAGCCATGCCAGTTTATACCTGCTGAGAATTTGCCCCAAAATTTGGAATGTAGCCACCTTTATGCTCCAATCCATAAACCAGCTAGGAAGTCATGGTTGCAATGGCGGCTTGGAAATCCTGAACTAACCAAAATGAGTCATCAACTATATGGACACAGAAATCATCCAAAACAATTCATTTGGGCAACTCCAGCAGCACTGTGGAGGGATACTCAGTTCACCTCAAGCAGCTGTGGTGTGGTACAGCAGGGAGACCTGTGTCCACAATCACCACCAGACCCATCTACCTACCAGCCCAGCACTCATACACATCAGACAGAAATACATACTCTATTAAATCCAATTTGGGGATTCAGTATGCGGCAGTGAACAATGTTTGAAGGAGTTGCAAGAAAAAAACATTGGTGGAGAAAGTAAATGAATTAAGAAACTGTACATTTTAAGATCTGAAGCATGTTTGCACTCGTTTACTGTTAGAGAGAGAATTCTACCCGCTGAATGATACTTTGAGACATTTAACAGACATGTGTATTCCTAGCTATCCTATGTGCCATCCGGAAGGGTGAAGTAGCCAACTGCTATTCTCTGCCCTGCCTCATTACAGACTCTCCAAACAATTCTAACAGGCCCCTGCTTTAAAGCTAGCCGAGCATTACAAACCAAGATCACAAACAGCGGTTTCTCTAGAAAGCCATACAGAAGCCAAGGAGTTCTGCTGGTAAAAATAGTAGCATGTGGCATTTGGATCCTGCCAAGCTCACATCCCATGAAAGACGACAGGCAAAAAGCTCTTAAATAGATGAACAATGAGGAAGGACAAAGCCAAGAAAATAGTACATGCTGCCCTTCTCCCAGGTGAGGGAAAAAATGCTACCTTTATGTTATCTTGCTGTCTGTAGGGGCGGTGTTTTTGCTTTTTGGGTTTTTTTTTTTTTTTTACTTAGAAATGTGAGTGCAAGTACAGGGTTACTCAGTCAGAAGAAAAAAAATTATGCTATGATTGCTGCTTCAGCTACTGTAAATCAAACACTTGTTTTACCATGTGAGAATAAAGGAAAATCGAAAGTAAGAGGGAATCATTTGGGGTCAAAGACAGAAAGAAAAAGAGCTGGTGGCTATGCAATGATAGAAATATAACAGTAAAACAGCAGCGCTGGAATGCTCAAGCATGTTCCCTCTGTACATTTTGCCTGAAAAAGGGACTTAAATAAAGGTAAAAACAAAGGTAGGTTCATTGACAACTGATCACATTCTAACTTCTGATACTGAGTAGGCTGTGCCTCTACTAATAAACATTCAGTAACTTATTCTGTTGGTTAAGGGTTTGCTGATTCGCAGGGCCAAATTCATCTCTGGCATAAGGAATCAAGGGTGTTACACTAGGGGTAAACTACCAAATTTTCAAATGCATAGTCTATCATGCTTTCATTAAGTATGAAATATAAACTGAAATAGTATTTTGTGTTCATGTTCTTGGAAATGTCTAGTGAAAGATTGTGCATGAGCAAACAGGATGGACTGCACCACTGAAAAAGCATTGATAAGAAGTGGAAATGTTTCCTATGGTTACCCTTACAAAAACATATATTACAATATTCTTTGGCAATTATCTTAAATGCTACAACTTACTATAGTCTTAGGTTCCATCATACATTCCTTACTCCTTCCTCATCTGGGTAAAACTCACAGTGGAGCAGAACAGAATGGAAAGATTTGTCCCAGAATGCGTTGGGTAATTACTGTAGAATTCTGTCGGGTTTATAGTGGTTGCTCCATTATATAGTGTGATAATGGAAGAGAATCTGGACCAGATTCACCACCATTATGCCAATTTAATGCTGCTGTAATTACATTCATGACAGTAGAGTTACACTGGCATAGAACTGGAGTGACGTAGTGGCAAATCCGATCCTCTGCCTTTATTTTGCTAAAGGCTTGGGTCTGATTCTTCTCTCACTAATATCAGGTGCAAATTCATAGGGATTAATCTGGTGTAAAACTGGTATACATAAAAAAGAATTAGGCTCTTGGTCTGCATTATTGGGCTTTTTCATTTAGTGCCAAATTCGGCTTCCAATTATACCAGACAAAATACAGAGTAACTCCACTGATGTCAATTAAATTACTACAGATTTAGACTGGTCTAAGTGGGAGCAAAATTTGGTGCTTTAGTAATTTGACCACTCTTTTGAAGACACCATTGTCCCTATGACACCATCTATCAAAGTCATAGGATATTTATTTTTTTATAATACATTGTAAGGTAGTTTCCTAATTGGACCAATAATACATCCTCTGAAATCCTTTTATTATCATGCTCAAAAATGCCTAAAACAAATGCTGAAGCTTTAAAACAATCAACTTTGCCAGCTGTTTCAGTGGCATCACTACCCCTGGCATCATTCCAAAGTCTACAACAGACTCAGTTCAGTTCAGATTGTCTTCATTACCCTGAATTCCAAAAGAAAAGGGGGGGAAAGGGAACATTTTGGAACAGGGCTTAGTGGGTTATAAGAAAAGGTTTGTGATATACAGAAAAAGCTGACTGCCCAGGGAAAGACTGTCACAGAAGTCTCATAGAAAACTAAACTTTTAGAGTCAGATTTGACGTTAAGGACAACAACGAGAATAAAAAATAATGGAGTAGTTTTTCTTGCTCCAGATGAAAAGGAAGGCAAGAAAACGTTAGAATTTTCTTCTTAAAATGGCTTTCAGAAACCCTAATAATATGTGGTCTTGCATCAAGACATTCCCACTTTCAGAAGCACCAGAACTATAGCATTGTATCTCTTTGTCTAATTACATTGTCAAGGCAGCAAAAAAGCTTATGATATTATGTGTAAGGCTGAAAATGAATACAATTATGGCTCAGCTGTTCCCCAGACAAAAGGAGTTAGAAGAAGATAAACTAAGACTGAGGACCTTTGTTTGGATTTTGTTCTGTTAGAGCCAAATCCTAAACTATCCTGTGTTATCACAGAATGCCCAAAGTGGAGTAGGTTCTACTGTAAAAATTGGTCCTGTAGTGACCACATAAGGTAGTGTTTGTGTGTGTCAACATAGGAAGCAGAAAGCTTGAATAGTGGAGTTCCACACATCATTATTTAATGGGAAGGCGGAGCTGTATGGTGACTTCCACACTCCGAAGAGAAGGTCATATTGGAGCGTGGCCAATGGCTCAAAGCATACAACCTCACCAACCTTCTAAATGTTATTGAGAGTCTCACAATATTAGATGTTTTATTTGAAGCCCCAGTTCCTGGAGACAAGTGGTTATGTGATAATCTCAGCTTTCATTTTTTAATAAAAAGTAAGTTTCTTGTCCTGATTGTAGCAGAGAAAAGTTTGGAAATTTGACCTGAGTGCATCCTAAAGACATAAAAACCAGCAGATAAATGAAAAGAACCCAACATTTATGTTTTTATTTTTTAAATCTCATGAATGTTAAGCCAATCTCATAGGTTTTTGGGGACCTTACTCATGATTTTTTTAATATTTAGGGCTGACAATACCATATATATGTGTATTCAGACTTCCTTGTTGGCGAATTGACCCACAAGAGCGTGCATGATCCTATGCACAATCTACTGGGAGTAGCATCTCACATGGGTGGAATTTAAAGGACTATCACCACCTTTCTTTTGTCCAACCTCGCCGCTCAGTAAGAGAAAGATCAAACCAAACAGATATTTAAAAAGCTAACAAATGTTCATGAATGCTATTTTTGCTCTAGTTGCCCACTTCCACCAACTATTACAACAACTTTTACTCACTTAAGGACCAATCCTCCAGGTTCTATGCAAACAAAACTCCCAGGGAAAAATTCTGCTTTCATTTACACCCATCCAACCTCACTGAAGTCACTAGGGTTGCACAGGTATAACTGAGCCTCATTGCTGTTGAAGGGAGAAGAAACACAGAATTTCTTTAGAATTCTTCCTTAGGATCTGTAGTTCGGCACTCCTCTCCCTCAGAAGAAGCCAGGGGTTCCATCCAATTAACTTGCAGATTCTCTCAGGACCTGCAGAAGCTGTCCACACAAATACATGTTGCCTCTGTTCTGCCTGCCTCTCCTTGAACAGCATGGCAACTGCAGGAACTGTGTAGCGATTCCCTGACACACAGCTTACCCCAGAACCCTGCCCTCTCACCACCAAGGCCTTGTCTACACTAACAAGTCATGCTGCATTGGAACATGATCCTGAGGAGTCCTTGTGACTAATACAATGATAAACATGACTTAACACTTGGTTTATTTAACATTGTATCTGATCATAGTTTAACCATGACCAGAAGACATGATATAAAGCAAGTGAAGTGTAATTTGCACCTACTATTTTACATCCACATTAAGAGCTCTTTACATCCAGACCAGTAAGCCAGGGCCTTAGTGTAAATTAGAACTGGGTCTTAGGTGTCTTATTGTTGGTTGCATTCTAACAGAATGATATTTTCCAGTATGGACAACCCCCAAAAGGTTGTCCATATTGGACAAAAGTACAGATGGGAAAATTGATATCCCCCAAGGGTTTGTGGTGGCCTGCCATTTCCTACAACTGTGTGATACTGCAACTTTTGGAGTCTCCAGGAATGGTTTCTAAAGGGTTGGGAGACAGGGGAGGGATGAGACAGCAGGGGATGAGACAGCAGTCAGGGATGAGACAGGGACCCTGAATAAGGATTGCACTACTGGGCTCAATGAGGAGCTTCAACCAGTCAACATGCTGAATGTTGTCTTTATGTTCTGTACTTAAGAAGGTGAATCAGCTAATTGTCTTTGTTCCTCTGACACTTCTGAAGTGTTTCTGCTTTGTATTTTATCAGGGACAGATGTACACAGAGTTCTTCCTGTAGTCCAGAATACAGTCTGTATACTAAAATGGGGCTTAAAACAAAACAAAAACAAAAAACCCCCATCCTGTTCATTATTTAAATTTCCATTGTCTCTATCCACTTGATGTAGAAAACATTCCACATGGAGGGTCACTTCAAAGCTTAGAATAGCTGCTTGAAACAATACTGACTTTGTCTTTATGTACCAAATGAATGTGAAAGAAATGGAATTTTCTCTAAAAACCCTTCAAGGAAAGGTGCTTTGCTGTTTTTCTCTCTTCTTTCACAAAAGGTAAAACAACATTCTGGTAAAAGGCTCTGCCCATCTCTGTCAACCATCAAAAGTTGGATGATGTAGAGAAGCTGCACACTGTTTAGAGTGGCACAGATGTGCCATTTGCTATACATATCTGTTAAATTAACTCTTTGTTCTCTATAATAATATAAGATAAGTTAGCAATTTGAAAATATTTCTTTTCCTACAGATTTTGTCATTAGCCACTTATCAAACAAATCCATTGGTATTTATCCCCCACCTGTGTCATGAGGAGTGGCCAGAATTGCTCCATCAAATGTTTGTCTTCTCTGGTTCAAAAATGGGTCCTTTTGTGATGTGAACTCATAGTATTACCACACTGGGATGTAGCATTATCACATTACACAATAAGCAGTGTATGTCAAATTCTGCTCTGACTGGGACTACATAGCGTGTAAATCAGTGCAGATTTTGGCCCTCTGGCTATGTATGATGGAATAAAAAGAGAGTTAGTTATGTTGTCATCAAGAAAGTGTTTAGTGGTAATGTTGAAAATAGATATGAGACAATTTTTGGTGTTTACAGTTTAGGTCAAAGGTAAAGTCTTTGTGATGGGTTATTATGATGAGGTGTTCACCCCCCACTTGCCATGGAAGGGTCAATGAAGACTAAGAATGAGGAAACCCAGCTGAGGAGGAACAAACTGGCCTGGGACTACAAATAGGAAATTGGCAGCAGAAATGGGGCTGCTGGGAAAATCTGCATCACTTCCTGGGAGAAGGAAGGTGTGTTTGGATTGGCAAATCCAGAAGGAAACCAGGAAGGTAGGATGGAGCTCAGGGAAAGGTGGTGAGGTCCAGAAGGGAACAGATCTTGACTGCTGGCTAGAGGGTCCCTGAGCTGGAACCTGGAGAAGAGAGCAGGCCTGGGTTCCCCTGCCAGCCACAAAGGGAGTGTCACCATCTGGCAATGAATGGGAACACTGCCCAAGATTGCTGGAGAAACCCTTTGGTATCCCAGAAAGGGGAAATGCATGTGGTGACCTGGCTGGAGGGCTGAGTCATGAAGAGGTAGCTGCAGCTCATGGAGTGAGAGGGGCTGCAGACCCAGACAGAAAGGCAGAGAGATGGTATGCAACTGTGGGAAAGGGTGTCAATCTTGCGAGCTAATCCTCAAAGAGGCCGGGAGGAGGTACCAATGACACTCACCATCAACTTCCCTTGTGTTTTTAAGGCACAGGCTTGAGTTGGAAGTGATGTGGTATTTAGAATTGTTAAAACTTTGGATTTGTATGCAATAGTGGAAGCAGGCACTCGGAGGATACTCACTGAATCGCTATACCTGTTTGGAATTTGGGAGAAAACCAAAGTGGAGTTAGCTAAAACTGGTCTGGGAATCTGATGTAATGTTACTGGGACAGATCTTTGGCTGGTGTAACTTGGCTTGGGTGCTAACTCAGCTGAGGATCTGATCCTAAATGTCTATTATTATTTGGGAACAGAGAGACTCTTCGGGTTGGCAACCCCAGGTTAAGGAGTAGAATTTCTCAAAACTAGGCCTTTAAAAGGCCTGTGCACCAGTACTACTTCTCTCTGTTGCGGGCTAGCCAGAGCAGGTGCAATTCTGTGGGTAAGAGTCTTCCCCCTTACAGATTTATGTTTGTTTGTTTTTTAACCTCCACTCCACTCCAAAAACAAAAAAATGGAAGAGACTGGTAATCTCTTGAACAGTGGTCACCAACCCGTCCATCGCGATTGACTGGTCATAGAATCGTAGAAGAGACCTCAGGAGGTCATCTAGTCCCATCCCCTGCTCAAAGCAGGACCAGTCCCCAACTAAACAGTCCCAGCCAGGGCCTTGTCAAGTTGGGCCTTAAAAACCTCTAAGGATAGAGATTCCACCACCACCCTAGGTAACCCATACTAGTGCTTCACCCCCCTCCTAGTGAAATAGTTTTTCCTAATATCCAACCTAGACTTTCCCCACTGCAACTTGAGACCATTGCTTCTTGGTCTGTCATCTGCCACCACTGAGAACAGCCTAGCACCATCCTCTTTGGAACCCCCCTTCAGGTAGTTGAAGGCTGCTATCAAATCCCCCCTCACTCTTTTCTGCAGACTAAACAAGCCCAGTTCCCTCAGCCTCTCCTCATATGTCATGTGCCCTAGCCCCCTAATCATTTTCGTTGCCCTCTGCTAGACTCTCTCCAATTTGTCCACATCCTTTCTGTAGGGGGGACCCAAAATTGGACACAATACTCCAGATGTGTTCTCACCAGTGCCAAACCGAGGGGAATAATCACTTCCCTCGGTCTGCTGGCAATACTCGTACTAATGCAGCCCAATATGCCGCTAGCCTTCTTGGCAACGAGGGCTCATATCCAGCTTCTCATCCACTATAATCCCCAGATCCTTTTCTGCAGAACTGCCATTTAGCCAGTCAGTCCCCAGCTTGTAGCAGTGCATGGGATTCTTCCGTCCTAAATGCAGGACTCTGGACTTGTTGAACCTCATCAGATTTCTTTTGGCCCAATCCTCCAATGTGTTAGGTCACTCTGGACCCTATCCCTACTCTACAGCTTATCTACCTCTCGCCCCAGCTTAGTGTCATCCGCAAACTTGCTGAGATTTTCTGAGACATCAATTAAGACATGATAGGGGGTCTTTCTTTGGTCAACTAAGGATTCTGATCAGGAGGTCACTGGAAAGAGGAACTGGATGGCTTTAAAAGGACAGAACCTGATCCATTTGCTCTCCTTTCTTTGGTCGTTTTTCACCAGCTCAAGCTGAAAAGAGCTGCATGTAGGGGGCCTTGTCTCCCTGAACACAAATGGAACCCCAAGTGAAGGAGCAAGTGAGGGGCATTGCATTGCATTGCATTAGGCTGTTTGTTGTTTTCTAAATGGTCTATTCTTTTTGTGCTTTATGTCTTAAGTAAGAGAGCAATGGTATTAGTCTTCTGAGCAAAGTGTCTCTCTGTGTGTTGTATGCCACACTTACCAAGTGCCTCCTGAGAGAGTTAAAGTGTAACTCAGAAGGCTCATGCTTGGTGGGAGGAATGTGGGAGAGAGTGTGCTTAAGCTATGGGTCAGTCTGAGGAAAGGATAAGAAATTGGACTGTGGGTTCCAGCTTTCGGGGCTGGAGGGAGGGAGATTTGTGCTAGAGTGTGGGTGTGTCATGGGAAAATGCCTAGGGACTCCAAGATGGGGCAGGTTTCAGAGTAGCAGCCGTGTTAGTCTGTATCTGCAAAAAGGAAAGGAGTACTTGTGGCACCTTAGAGACTAACAAATTTATTTGAGCATAAGCTTTCATGAGCTACAGCTCACAGTGGCTGGACTGTATAGATTCTACAAGCTTAAAACACCTGGAAATCCAGAAGCTGGGACCTCCCACAGTAATCCGGTGAGTGGTAGAGAGGAGGCACTCAACCAGATTTGCGACTAATTCTGTCACAGTTCAGGGCTGCGTGTACCTCTGTCTCCTTTTCTAAGTGGACCTCCTTCAGGTCGTAGGCTTTAAGCTGTCACCCCTCTAAGTTACAATCCCAGGATTCTCCCACTTTTAGACAAGGGCTACAGTACCTTGTGTAGCAACTGTGATTTCTCAGCCATTAGGTTCACGGCATATATAGAGAGTTAGCCCTGGTCTACACTAGGAGTTGAAGTCGAATTTAGCAGCGTTAAATCAATTTAACCCTGCACCCATCCACACGACAAAGCCCTTTTTTTCGACTTAAAGGGCTCTTAAAATCGATTTCCTTACTCCACCCCCGACAAGGGGATTAGCGTTGAAATCGGCCTTGCTAGGTCGAATTTGGGGTACTGTGGATGCAATTAGATGGTATTGGCCTCCGGGAGCTATCCCAGAGTGCTCCATTGTGACCACTCTGGATAGCACTCTCGACTCAGATGCACTGGCCAGGTAGACAGGAAAAAGCCCGTGAACTTTTGAATTTCAATTTCCTGTTTGGCCAGCGTGGCAAGCTGCAGGTGAGTGCAGAGCTCGTCAGCAGAGGTGACCATGATGGAGTCCCAGAATCGCAAAAGAGCTCCAGCATGGACCAAACGGGAGGCACAGGATCTGATCGCTGTGTGGGGGGAGGAATCCATGCTATCAGAAATACGTTCCAGTTTTCAAAATGCCAAAATATTTGTCAAAATCTCCCAGGCATGAAGGACAGAGGCCATAACAGGGACCCGAAGCAGTGCCGCGTGAAACTTAAGAAGCTGAGGCAAGCCTACCAGAAAACCAGAGAGGCAAATGGCCGTTCCGGGTCAGATCCCCAAACATGCCGCTTCTATGATGAGCTGCATGCCATTTTAGGGTGTTCAGCCACCACTACCCCAGCCGTGTTGTTTCACTCCTTCAATGGAGATGGAGGCAACACGGAAGCAGGTTTTGGGGACAAGGAAGATGATGATGATGAAGTTGTAGATAACTCACAGCAAGCAAGTGAAGAAACCGGTTTTCCCGACAGCCAGAAACTGTTTCTCACGTTGGACCTGGAGCCAGTACCCCCTGAACCCACCCAAGGCTGCCTCCTGGACCCGCCAGGGGGAGAAGGGACCTCTGGTGAGTGTACCTTTTAAAATAGTATACATGGTTTAAAAGCATGTTTAATGATTAATTTGCCCTGGCATTTGCGGCTCTCCTAGATGTACTCCCAAAGTCTTTGCAAAAGGTTTCTGGGGAGGGCAGCCTTACTCCGTCCACCATGGTAGGACACTTTACCACTCCAGGCCAGTAGCACGTACTCAGGAATCATTGTAGAACAAAGCATTGCAGTGTATGTTTGCCGGCATTAGAAACAACATCCGTTCTTTATCTCTCTGTGTTATCCTCAGGAGAGTGATATCATTCATGGTCATCTGGTTAAAATAGGGTGCTTTTCTTAAGGGGACAGTCAGAGGTGCCCGTTCCTGCTGGGCTGTTTGCCTGTGGCTGAACAGAAATGTTCCCTGCTGTTAGCCACGGGGAGGGGGAGGGAGGAAAGGATATCCACGTGGTGGGGGGAGGCAAAATACGACCTTGGAACGAAAGCACATGTGCTATGTATGTAATGTTAACAGCAAGGTTTACCGTGAAAGAGTGTACCCATTGTTCTATAAAATGTGTCTTTTTAAATACCACTGTCCCTTTTTTTTCTCCACCAGCTGCATGTGTTTCAAGGATCACAGGATCTTCTCCTTCCCAGAGGCTAGTGAAGATTAGAAGGCGAAAAAAACGCACTCGAGATGAAATGTTCTCTGAGCTAATGCTGTCCTCCCAAACTGACAGAGCACAGACAAATGCGTGGAGGAAGACAATGTCAGAATGCAGGAAAGCACAAAATGACTGGGAGGAGAGGTGACGGGCTGAGGAGAGTAAGTGGCAGGCTGAAGAGAGGACTGAAGCTGAAAGGTGGCGGCAGGATGATGAGAGGAGACAGGATTCAATGCTGAGGCTGCTGGAGGATCAAACTAATATGCTCCAGCATATGGCTGAGCTGCAGGAAAGGCAGCTGGAGCACAGACTGCCGCTACAGCCCCTGTGTAACCAACCGCCCTCCTCCCCAAGTTCCATAGCCTCCTCACCCAGATGCCCAAGAACGCGGTGGGGATGGGGGCCCTCCAGCCACTCCACCCCGGAGGATTGCCCAAGCAACAGAAGGCTGGCATTCAATAAGTTTTAAAGTTTTAAACTTTTAAAGTGCTATGTGGCCTTGTTCTTCCCTCCGCCACCTCCCCTCCCACTGCTTCTCTCCTCCACCACCCCTCCCGGGCTACCTTGGCAGTTATCTCCCTATTTGTGTGATTGAATTAATAAAGAATGCATGAATGTGAAGCAACAATGACTTTATTCCCTCTGCAAGCGGTGATCGAAGGGAGAAGGGGAGGGTGGTTAGCTTACAGGGAAGTAGAGAGAACCAAGGGGCGGGGGAGTTTCATCAAGGAGAAACAAACAGAACTTTCACAGTGTAGCCTGGCCAGTCATGAAACTGGTTTTCAAAGCTTCTCTGATGCGCACTGCACCCTCCTGTGCTCTTTTAACTGCCCTGGTGTCTGGCTGCGCATAACCAGCGGCCAGGCGATTTGCCTCAGCCTCCCACCCCGCCATAAACGTCTCCCTCTTACTCTCACAGATATTGTGGAGAGCACAGCAAGCAGTAATAACAGTGGAAATATTGGTTTTGCTGAGGTCTAATCAAGTTAGTAAACTGCGCCAGCGCGCTTTTAAACATCCAAATGCACATTCTACCACCATTCTGCACTTGCTCAACTTGTAGTTGAACAGCTCCTGACTACTGTCCAGGCTGCCTGTGTACGGCTTCATGAGCCATGGCATTAAGGGGTAGGCTGGGTCCCCAAGGATAACTATAGGCATTTCAACATCCCCAATGGTTATTTTCTGGTCTGGGAAGAAAGTCCCTTCCTGCAGCTTTTGAAACAGACCAGAATTCCTGAAGATGCGAGCGTCATGTACCTTTCCCGGCCATCCCACGTTGATGTTGGTGAAACATCCCTTATGATCCACCAGTGCTTGCAGCACTATTGAAGAGTACCCCTTGCGGTTTATGTACTCGCTTGCTTGGTGCTCCGGTGCCAAGATAGGAATATGGGTTCCGTCTACGGCCCCACCACAGTTAGGGAATCCCATTGCAGCAAAGCCATCCACTATGACCTGCACATTTCCCAGGGTCACTACCCTTGATATCAGCAGATCTTTGATTGCGTTGGCTACTTGCATCACAGCAGCCTCCACAGTAGATTTGCCCACTCCAAATTGATTCCCGACTGACCGGTAGCTGTCTGGCGTTGCAAGCTTCCACAGGGCTATTGCTACTTGCTTCTCAACTGTGAGGGCTGCTCTCATCTTGGTATTCGTGCGTTTCAGGGCAGGGGAAAGCAAGTCACAAAGTTCCATGAAAGTGCCCTTACGCATGCAAAAGTTTCGCAGCCACTGGGAATCGTCCCAGACCTGCAACACTATGCAGTCCCACCAGTCTGTGCTTGTTTCCCGGGCCCAGAATTGGCGTTCCTCCGCATGAACCTGCCCCATTAGCACCATGATTCCTGCATTGCCAGGGCTCATGCTTTGAGAGAAGTCTATGTCCATGTCTTAATCACTCTCATCACCGCGCTGATGTTGCCTACTTGCCCGGTTTTGCTTTGCCAGGTTCTGGTGCTGCATATACTGCTGGATAATGCGTGTGGTGTTTAATGTGCTCCTAATTGCCAAAGTGAGCTGAGCGGGCTCCATGCTTGCTGTGGTATGGCATCTGCACAGAAAAAAGGTGCAGAATGATTGTCTGCTGTTGCTCTGACGGAGGGAGGGGCGACTGACAACATGGCTTACAGGGCTGGCTTACAGGGAATTAAAATCAACAAAGGGAGTGGCTTTACGTCAAGGAGAAACAAAAACAACTGTCACACAGAACGGCCCCCTTAAGGATTGAACTCAAAACCCTGGGTTTAGCAGGCCAATGCTCAACCCACTAAGATATCCCTCCCTCTGGTATTTCAAACAGGACTGAATCCCCATTAACGTTTTCAAGGTGCCCCTGACAGACCTCTCCAAAACGATTGTTGGCCGTTGATTTCACAGAGGGAGGGAGGGAGGGGGGAGCAAATGAATACAAAACAAGTCTGGTCTATTTCTTGTTTTGATCCACTCCATCTATATTTTACATCTTTGGCTGGCAGCAGACGGTGCAATAGGACTGCTAGCCATCTTCGTCTCCTGCCTGCTCACCATAAGATGGTACAATAGGACTGCCTGCAGGACTAAAGAGAATGACCTGGTCAAGTCACTCTTAATTTAGTCCTTGTGCCCATATCTGCCCAGGCGCTCCTGACCTACCTTACTGAGGCAGCCAAGAGCACTTAGGACATGATGACGATGGTTATCAGGCCTATTGCACCATCTGCTGCCAAAAGGCAATGGGTTGCTGCTGCAGTGTAGCAATGCAGTACCGCGTCTGCCAGCACTCAGGAGACATACGGTGACAGTGAGCTGAGCGGGCTGCATGCTTGCCGTGGTATGGCGTCTGCACAGGTAACTCAGGAAAAAAGGCGCGAAATGATTGTCTGCCATTGCTTTCACGGAGGGAAGGAGGGAGGACCTGATGACATGTACCCAGAACCACCCACGACAATGTTTTTTGCCCTATCAGGCATTGGGATCTCAACCCAGAATTCCAATGGGCAATGGAGACTGCGGGAACTGTGGGATAGCTGCCTACAGTGCACTCCGGAAGTCGACGCTAGCCTCGGTACTGTGGAAGCACTCCGCCAGGTTAATGCACTTAATGCACTTAGAGCATTTTGTGTGGGGACACACACAATCAATTATATAAAAACAATTTCTAAAAAACCGACTTCTATAAATTCGACCTAATTTCGTAGTGTAGACATACCCTTAGAAAGTATATACCCACACCCATGCACTCTTTCTAAGATTGCAACATAACACACCTATATTTAAGATCGGGGGGGGGGGGGGGGGGGGAGGGAGAAGGATGGGGGAGAGAGAGAGGGAGAAAAACAAACAAACAAACAAACACGAACTCCACCCCCCCTTGCTCCAGACTCCGTCTTTTGCAGACTGACTACTGAAGGACCCAGATCACTTCCCTATAGAGCCCCCAAGCAAGACCAGGAAACCTGTTGCCACTTAAAGTGATAGCCTGTAATTTTAACAGTTTTCAGTACACCACATCATTAGGTCTGACAGGGCTTGGCTACATGCAGTTCTTCAGTTCAGAAGCTGTGACCCTTCAACAGCCTTTCTAAAACAAAGTATTGTTTAATCATAACAGTAGAAACACAGCACAGCATCAGAGAAAAGGAGTTCTAAAAGCACTAAACAGTCCATATGTGTATCCATCTGACCTGAAGGCTTAGCTATGCCTATCTTACCCCAGGGTCCCAACTGTCAGTCTGGGAGTCAGATTATCCCCAACATTCTCTGCCTCCATCTTCTCCTGGCCTCCTTGAAAGAGTGCCTCTGTCTTCAAACCCTTCTGGGGCTTTGCTCTTCCTCTCCCTTCCCCCTTCACAAGGCTGAGATGTTCCTGGAGAAACCTATTTAGCAAGTCCAAAAGAAGGTCTAGGCAGCACCTCACAACCCATGGCTCCAGCATTCTGCTTCAAGTGTTGGGGGAGAGGAGCAAATCAGGGTTCACCTCCTTCTCATGGAGTACGTATACTTACAATATTGGTAATAAATCATCACAGTATCTGCAAATGGTACACAATACAATAACCCAATCAAGATACAGTGTTCATAAATTATTACCCGCAGCTGCTCAGCTCAGAAGGCCAAAGAGGTTAGTTAGGCATCTCATTTGCATGCTGTACCTCTCCTGGGACACATCCGTTCTCTGCCCACTCTCCTCTTTTACCTTGCTCTAATACAATTAAATTAGAGGGCAGCAGTCTTGCCCTCCCCACTATGCACTGCCTACAGACTCAAGGGATTCACATATTTTAATTTACCTTGTAGTGGCAATTTACTGAATCACAGGAAATTTGAACTGATATACTTAAATTGGCTATATGAGTGAGCTGAATCAGTTTAATTTAAACCAGTTTTACAATTGATGCAAATGACTTTGTGGACAGTCTCTTATTTCAGTTTAGCTTGTCACTTGAGAATCTGTTCAAATTAAAGCTAAATATGCCACTTTCTGACATTAAGCCAGAAAGGGTTAAGCAACTAGCAGGCTAAATGACCCAAATTCAATCTTTAGAGACATGTTAGGAAATGGTAGTTAGGGCAATTTCATGTTAGATAGGCTAGAGCTTTGAAATGTAAACTTGTATTGTTAGAGAATTGGAATAAGGCAGTGATTGTATTGCTCTGTGTTTACCTATAGTTTGTTAGAAATTAACAATGTAACCAGATGGTTCCTGTCTATATCTATTGATTCAGAGATCAAAAGGGAATATTAACATGTAGATTAAACTTGGGTGTAATAGTATCATTGTTTATATTTCTCTTTGAAGATTGTAGTAAACTCTCTATGAACTTCTTATGCTAATGAATGCAACTAGTTACCTGTGTATACATAGGAAATACGTAATTCTACTTCAAAGCCACTATTCTTCACCCAAGGAATACCTGCTGTCAAGAGGCTATCAGAGCCTGCCAGTGATCTATAAAAGAAACTCTTGGGCCCTGATCCTGTTACCTTAGATCTGCTTACGCTTCATCAGGGGAAGTTTGAGTCACAAGTCCAGTTCCATTCTGGATCGCCCTGATATTGGATATTGGACATTGGACTATAACCTAATGGACTAATTCTGAAAGGACTCTGCAACTCTGACGCTCACCATCACTACTGTGAAACTGACCTAAGAACTTTATTCATATCTGTTTGTATAATGATCTTTTAACCAATACTTTTTTCTTTTTTAATACATTTTAGTTTGGTTAATAAGAATTGACTGTAAGGGTGTATTTGGGTAAGATCTAAAATATTCATTAACCTGGTGGGTAATGTGTCTGATCCTTTGGGATTGGTAGAACGCTTTATATGACGAACAAGATTTTCAGTAATCCTCATCATATTTGACTTGGCTGTCTGCGTGGGACTCAAGGCTGGGTTGCTTTAAGGAAGCTGTGTTTTGGTTTTTCTGAGTAACCAGTAAGGTATTGTAGATGCTGTTTTGTTGCTGTATTGGTGAATCTAAATATTAGAATAACCACCAGTTTGGGGGATTGTCTGCGCCATTCTTTGCAGTTTGTCCTGATTGAGCAATCTCAGTGTGGCCCCCCTGGGATTCTGGTCACACGCTCTTAAATGGAAATAAGTGTCCACACTGGGGTTTGCACCAAGTTAATTACATTGATTTAAAAACTGATAAGTTAAACTTGCAACTTCCTTGTGTAGAAAAGGCCTTATTTTAATAATGACGTGCATGAAAGGCCAGCTTTTCAAAAAATATACTTGGTATTTGAGCACACCAATGGCCAATGAGTTTCTGATTTTATTTAATTTTACATTTAACCCATTGTTGATTGGTCAAGGAACCAACAGTTGATCAGGAATGAGGAGGAAAAGTGGCTTTCTTAAGATCATGCAGCCAGTCAAACACAGAGTCAGGCCCATAGTGTTGTCTGTGCTGAGATTTGCTCAGTGCAAGAGCAGAGGGCAGGCCATACGGATGCTAGTTACGGCTACCCGATCCTCCGGGCTCATCTGTTAGTCCCAGCCCTTATAAAGTTTAGAGCAGCTGTTACCACTGGCAATGTTCCCCAAAGGACTATCCTCCAGCTGAGAATTGCTGGAGAGTGGTATTCTGGCTATTCTCCCCTCATATCCCTGGCATGGCCCTTACACAGGAGCCTGGAGTGTGTGGGGCATGGGAACAAATACACTAGCTTTATGCCTACTGGCTGCTTTCTGCCACTGGGAAAGTTACCTGCTACAACAGTGGTTCTCAAAATTGAGTGCCCCCCCCCACTGCTTTGTGTCTGTAGTCATCTATCCCCCCTCCACCCAAGTACATATACCACCACCCAGCTCTGAAGGCAAAGTGGAGAGCAGAAGATACTGGCCAGATGCCCAGCTCTGAAGGCAGCACCGTGCCAGCAGCAGCGCAGAAGTAAGGGTGGCAATGTGAAAAGTGATATTTGCCAATATCACTTTTCACAGCAGACTTAGTGCCCCATTGCCACCCTTACTTCTGTGCTGGTGCTGCCACCCCAAGGCTGACAGCCAGAACCCTGTCACCTCCAGGTGAAGGATTGGAGGGGGGAAAAGATAGCCCAAGCCTGGGCTGCCTCCTGGAGAGGCATTGGGGCAGGGAGAGGAAAGCATGAGTGGTGGGGCTCTGGTTTTCAGCCCTGGTGAAGCAGGGCTCCAGCTGTCCCCTTTATGCCTGCCTTGCAGGTGTGCATGAGTCCCAGCCACCAGGACTGACAGCACACAGCTCATGCCTCCCCTGGACACATTCCTGAACCTCCCTTGGGAGGTACGCCCCACAGTTTGAGAACCGCTGCGCTGGACAGATACAGCCAGTGTCTAGCAGCTTTGCGTAAAGGGGTCTGATCTGGGGAGAGAATCTGGTCCTCAGTCTCATAGTGGTTTAAAATCAGGTTATTTCTAATTCCTGGGCTTTTACATCTATGGGTATGTCTACACTACAAACTTAAGTAGACTTCAGTTAAGTCAATATTCAGCCGCTGAAGTAATTAAGTTGGTAAGTCATGTCCACAGCACACTCTTCCTGTCGGTGGAGCGTGTCCTCACTAGCAACACTTGCATTGATGAAGACAGTAGTGAACCATGGGTAGATATGCCACAGTGTAACTCACTCCAGGGGGTTTTGGGAAGGGCTTGCAATGCCTCGTGGAACCAAAACATTCTCGCAGGGGGGAATAGGAACATGACTTCAACATCCCATGATGCAGTTTTCTCCCTCCCTTTCCTGCTTTCAGCTGCTGCAACCCATAATCTTTTGGGCCTTTTTTCAAAAGGCTGGCATAGCTGCACATATGCCATACCCTGAGAAGCATGAACCCTGCTAAGCTGTGCATTATTGGTGTGAGCATTACAAACACCACACACCTTATCTGGCAGTATTTCCAGAGCCACGAAAGGAGCTGCCATGCGTAACATGTCAGTGTCCTTCAGACAGCACTGCTGGAAGGCATAGAATGAAACAATTTCTGGTTGCTGCTGGCAGTCGTGCAGCAGCTGAACACTGTGGAGTGCCATTTCTGGTCCCAAGAAACAAGCACCAACTGCTGGGATCACATCTTTATTCAGGTATGGGATGACAATCAGCGGTTGCAGAACTTCCAGATATGCAAGGCCACTTTCCAGGAACTGTGTGCGGAGCTCTCCCCAGCCCTGCAGCACAGTGACACTAAAATGAGACCTGCTTTGACAGTGGAGAAGCGAGTGGCGATCGCTCTGTGGAAGCTTGCAATGCCAGACTTCTACCAGTCAGTATGGGATCAATTTGGAGTTGGTAAATCCACCATGGGGGCTGCTGTGATACAAGTATGCAGGGCCATTAATTGGCTTTCACTAAGAAGGGCTGTCACTCTGGGCAAGCTGAGGGACATAGTGGATGGTTTTGCCAAAATGGGATTCCCTAATTGTGGTGGGAAGATAGGGATATACATGCTATCTATCTTGGCACCAGACCACCTTGCCAAAGAGTACAGAAAAGGATGGTTTTCAATGGTGTTGCAAGCGCTGGTGGATCACCGGGGCTGTTTTACTGACATCAGTGTGGGATGACCCAGGAAGGTGCATGACACCTGCATCTTTAAGAACACAGGTCTGTTCAGAAAGCTTCAAGTGGGGACTTTCTTTCCAGAATGCAAAATAACTATTGGTGATGTTGAAATGCCAGTAGTGATCCTGGGAGACTCAGCCTACCCCTTACTCCCATGGCTCATGAAGCCATACACCAGCTGCCTGGACAGCAGCAAGGAGCAGTTCAACAATAGGCTCAACAAGTGGAGAAGAGTGGTTAAATGTCCTTTTGGCCATTTGAATGGTCGCTGGCGCAGTTTGCTCACTATGTTAGACCCTAGTGAAAGCAACATCCCCATTGTTATCACTGCCTCTCTGTGCTCCATAATATCTGTGAGGGAAAAGGAGAGACGTTTCCACTGGGGTGGGGCATGGAGGCGGATAGGCTGTCTGCTAATTTTGAGCAACGAGATACAATGGCTATTATAAGAGCTCAGCACGGAGCAGTGCATCTCAGGGAGGCTTTGAAAACCTGTTTTAGTAATGACCCATAGTAAAGTGTGCTGCTTCTTTGTATTATTCCTTCCCATCCTGTGCACCTTGCTGTGCCCACTAGGTTTTAGTCTCCAGCACATCCCCTTTGTTGCCTCAGTTTCCATGTCCCTCCTCTCCCATCTCTGCTCTCATTTTAAATTAATAAAGATTTAATTCTCAAGAAAATGGATTTTTATCACACAAACATACTGAAATTTAAAAAGCACACATAAAATTTAACCTTGGACATGGTGGAATAACATTGGGAGTGGAAAAATTCATTCCAGCGCATTCATCTTGTCTTTAAAAGCACAGTGGCCTTGCCTGTCACACATCATCATAGGTGTGGCTTTTATTCTTCGGACCCTCCCCTGGGGTTGAGTGAAAGAGACATTGCATTCACCCTCCCACACCTCACCTCCTGGAACGTTTGGGAGAGGGGGAATACAGCAATGTTGGAATGCTGTTCTGCAGGGGCTGCAGAGGGAGCCAAGCCTAAAGATGTTTCTCCTGAAGGTCAACCATCCACCTCAATATGTCTGTTTTTGACTTTAGAATGCCCTGCTGCGTGCCAGACTCATGCTCCTGGGCTGCTCTCCTTCTCACAATGTCCATAACCAGTTTTTCAGCAGAGAAGTCCTCCATGCTGTTTGCTCAATGTCCACTGCCCCAGAGTTGTTCATAATCTCACTAAATTTATCTTGATATGCTCTCTCTCACTTTCTTTTAATCTAGGACAGCCTCTCCTCTGGTGAGGAGGAAGAGCTGAAGGCCACACTTTCAGCTGTAAGCCATAGAAATCACAAAGCAACCATTGTCAGTGCAGACCCAGGGTCTGGGGCAGAGTTGCTATATAAAAATCAGTTCCCTTGTTTCACGGAAGTACAAGGCAGAACATTTTAATTTACACAAGATACTCATTGAACTGGTTTGCTGTACCAGGCCCGGTAAGAATGGCCCTGGATGATGGGTGCCAGATCATCAGCAACATTGGGTGGGCAACCCATGGCGGGACCAGAGGTGGGCAGGGGCCCTGCCACTTCCCCTTTGTAACGTGGACATTGTCTGGAGGTCAGGGACCAGCGTTGACCCTCCCAAACTGCAAGCCTTGGCAGAGGCTGCACCGGAGAGGTGGGGTTGCTTGCAGCTGCAAGAGGGCACCACAAAATTTCCTTCTCCCCCCCCGACCCCAGTGCCACTGCTGCTAGCTGTCACCTGAGGCTTGCAGTTACAAAGGTCAATGATGACCCCCTCCCACACAAACTACAGCCATATTTTGGAAACCATGGGTGAAGGGGCAGAAAATCACAATGGCACTATTGTTTGAGATCTGAGCAGTTGAAATGAAAACTACCATCGTCTCCCCTAGGTGACCCTAACTGATATCACTCTCCTGAGGGTAACAGAGGGGGCAAGGGAACAGATGCTGCGAGAATCCAGGTACAGACCAAGTTGTTATGCTGTGTACTGCAATGATGCCAGCCGAATTAATATGGGAGTGGCATGGGAAAGTGTCCTACCATGGTGGAAGAAATAAGACAACCCTCCCCAGAAACCCTCTGCAATAGATTCCAGAGTACCTCCAGGAACGTTTCCTGAAGATCTCTCTGGACAATTCCTGGGCCATCCCTGTGTACATAAACACTCTTTTTCATGGGGCACCCTCTGCCTAGCTGGTGTGGCCACTGTGAAGCAAATAGCCACACCACCTGACCCTGTTAATTTAATTTAAAAATAGAATATAAGAACATGTGACCCCAAAATATTACTTGGAATTGCATACTCACAAGATGTTCCTTCCTCAGAATCATGCTCAGCCGTGTGGCTGTTCTGCAACTGGGTGACTGCTCCAGGGTTACAAACAGCTCCTGGTTCTGTGGAACAATGGATCCCCCGCTCACCTGTCTCCCATTCTCCTTCTCCTCTTCCTTGTCCAAGACCACCTCCTCAGCATTGCTTGCTCTAGTCCAGGACTCCTAATCCTCAGAGGTATCTACACTGCTGTTGGGGATTGTGGTGGGGTCGCCACTGAGAATTGCATGCAACTCCTTATAGGGCTGTTCGCCTCCCTTGCCTTCTGGTACAGCTGCCGAAGTTCCTTGAATTTTCACGCAGCACTGCTGCATGTCCCTGGTGTAGATGTCTGTTTCTACAGCTGGATTGGAGCTGTGCCTGCCCAGCCTCTTCTCCCCACAGACCAATGAGATTCACCACCTCCTGTGTACTCCAGGTTGGAGCACATTTGGAGCATGGAGCCGCCATGATCAACTGGGCAGGCAAGCTCTCCATGATGAAAAATCAGGAAATGGAAATTCAAAAGTTCATGGTCCTTTAACAGGGGAGGGGCTGTTTCTTGTGTATCTGGCTGCTGTGCAGCAGAGTTGAAAACATTTACCCAAACAGTCACAGTGAAGCATTGTGGAATATCTCATGGAGGCCAGTAAAGTTGAAGTAATCAATGTAGTGTCTATGCTGCCTCTATGTTGACCTAACAACATCGAATTAAGCACTATGCCTCTCGTGGGGGTGAAGTAACTCATTCAACATAGCAGGTGAGTTATGTTGGTGGATGGACATAGTAGTGTAGACACATTCATTATTAGGTCAATGTAAGGCAGTTTATGTCAACCTAACTGTGTAGACCAGGCCTCAGTAATAACACCTAAAATGAGAGGGAAATAACTGGACAGAATTTTAGTCCATGGGCCAGAGCTTGGGTTCAGCAAAGCCATACATGGCACAGCACCCAAGGTCTTAGGGCCACCTTTATATTCCCCCAATCCTGAAGGTTGGTTCATCTGCTAGTACAAGTTCAGCAGCCTAAGGGCTGCTCTAACTTTTACCAGCTGTAATGACCCCTTGGGGCTGCTAATCAACTGGAGATTCCTGAAGCACAAGGTGCTCCAACCAGTTACAAGCCTCTTTCACTGTGGTGCTGAGAACAGGGGCTGTAGAGCTGACATATCCCCAGCTGCCTTGTTAGGGCAGTATTGTGGCCTCTTTGTATTGCGGTCAGAGCAGACGCCAAGGTTCTGTCTTTGTGTTCATAAATCCGGTGGGATTTAGAAGGCAGCGTGGAAAGCAATAAAAGTATTGTCTGCTCACAATGGACTTCTGTCCTTCATGATTGTTGTTAGTAAGGAGTTGATCTTGTATGTCTTTTCTTAGGGCCAAATCTGACTCCATTTAGTTAGAAACAGGAACTCCAAATACAAATCCAGACAAACTGGATGGAGATAGTTAATGATTCAAAACATTTCCTCCCATCAAAACTTCCAATATCTAGTCTTACTTGCCTGCCTTTCAACCTCTTTCAGAAAGTTAGTTTACTGAGCAGCCAGCTATCTTCTAACACTAGTGATTGTCAGGTAGTGGGTTTTTAGAAATTTGTTTTTTACATTGAGATGATCAGTCTGGCCATTTTCCCACAAGTTCATGTGCCTCAGTCTATTTTCCCCCAAATATAGCTTGAGAATGGATAAAACAAAGCGAAAACAGAAATAATAGAAAATATAACAAGCTTTACATTATCTCAGGCTCTGGGAAAGAGATGTTATCTGATGGATAGTTACTCTTTGTAGATCTTTCATATCACACCCATCTGCAAGGCTTTCTAATTTAAAAACATGCCTACTTTTTCCCTGAGGCATCGTCAGACATAATATCATCCATTCATCTTGTTGAACGCCGGCATAATTTATAGCTATCTTCTTTTGCAATCAAATAAACCATCTTGGAAGATTAAAAATATGGGACACTCAGATAGTTATTTTCAACTCCAAAAGCCAGCAAGACCCATATAAGTCCTTATGAAGGTGAATGTGCCCCATTTCCTAATGGACTGCTGAAGTTTTCTAAAGTCATTTGAGGAGACAAATTACAATACCTTGATCGTTATTATATTGTAACTTTACCATCTTGGTTTTTCAAATCCCACCTACCTGTTGGAGCTCTTGTCTATTCCCTTTAATATCAATTTAAAAATGGTATTTATTAGTGATCATTATACTTTTAAAAACACTTATGCCGAAAAAGCAAAAAAAAGATGCATCAGGGCTTTTGCAAATTATTTCACTGCTCTGCATAAACACAATCTCTGAACTGTGCTGTACACTGCACACAGACTTTTCTAGGCCATCAGGCTGCCAGACACACAAATATACAGGGAACTGGCTTCGGGAAATTACAGGAGCAACTCAAGGGGCAAATATTGTGGCCCCTAGCAAAATATACTGTTGATGTATCATGTTGCCATACATAAGCAAGAACCACCAGGAAATATTAGATATGTAAGGGAATATATTAGCCTACCCTCAAAGAGAAATAATTGAAATCCTCACCATTGACACAAGAATTATTTGTTCTGTTAGCGCCTGCATTTGCACTAAGATATTGTTACAGTATTAAAATAACATAAGACATACTTTCAGATTGTGACTAAGGTTTAAGGCCCAACAGACTAGTCCCTTATTAATCCAGTAAAGAATGGTAGAAAGTACTGTATTTACAGAAAAGACAAAATTAACATGCAGGACTTTATCCTTTATAATTTTTCTAATGACTGTTCCTCTGACTTTTGATATTCAATATGTAAAGAGTTCATTGGGGAAATAGCTGTACAATGAAGGCCTCACTTCCTCTTCACGGGACCAGTTTCTGTTATCACTGGCCCCATAGTCCTATTAAGAGAGGGCCATTTTGTTTTCCAGTGCTCTCCTACAGTCCAGTCTACTCATTGTTACTTCCCATTTCCTTTGCTGCAGTCTGTCCCCTGCCCTGGGAGAAGGTTGCCAACACTGTGGTCTCAGGCCCTGTCTACACTACAAACTTTGTTCCATGCAAGCGGCATCTGCATAAAACTGCTGCAGTTAGTATATCACTTGTGCATGAGCATACTTAGCTTCTGGTGTTGGCGGTGCACATACTCACCAGGAGTGCATGTATCAATGCACAGTGCAGTTCATGATGGGTAGATATTCCAGTGTGCAACCTGCCACCATCCAGTGCACTGTCTTTTTGGGAAGCTTTGATAGTGAATGGTGGGGCCAAAATGAATCAAGCAGGGATAACTGGGAGCAAGGGGTCATCTTCCCAGTGTGCAACAATCTCCATCCCATAACGTCATCTCTAGCACATAATTTTTTGCACCTTTTTTTCAAAATCCCACAAACCCATGTGGCCCTCCTCGCTGCCCTCCTCTGATAGAAGTGTGGCACCTGCAGAACTCTGCACTATTTGTCATAAGTGTTGCAAGCACAGGATGCACGATCCTCTGGTATTTGCAGAGCTGCAAGAAGAACCGAATCAGCAAGGGAACATGATTTCTTGGAAGACGGAATGCTGTGGAACATAGCAAGTACCAATTCAAGGTGGCTTTCACAGAGCAGCTGCAGATGGTGGAGCACTAATTCTGGTCCCAAGGAAGGAGTACTGACTGGTGGGATTGCATCATAATGCAGGCTTAGGATGATGAGCAGTTGCTGCAGAACGTCCAGGTGTGCAAGGCCACATTCCTGGATTTGTGCATTGAGCTCACCCCAGCTCTCCAGTGCAGGGACATCAAAATCAGAGCTGCACTTACAGTGGAGAAGCGAGTGGTGATCGCACTGTGGAAAGGTGCAACACCAGATTGCTACTGGTCAGTGGAAAATCATTTTGGAGTTTGAAAATCCACTGTGGGTACTGTTGTCATGCAAGTATGCAGGGCTCTTAATTGTCTTCTGCTACACAGGACTGTGACTCTCAGCAATGTGCAGGACATAATGGATGGACTTTCAGCAGTAGGGTTCCTGAACTGTGGAGAAGCAATAGATGGCACATACATTCCTATTTTGGCACCAGACCACCTTGCCACAGAGTATGTCAACAAAAAGGGCTATTTTTCTGTGGTTAGCAAGTATTGGTGGATCACTGGGGATGCTTCACCGATCTCAATGTGAGCTGGTCAGGGAAGATGAATGATGCTCACATCATTAGGAATACAGGACTTTTCAGAAAGCTACAAGTAGAGAGTTTCTTTCCTGACTGGTAGATTACCACTGGGAATATTGAAATGCCAGTAGTGATCCTGGGGGACCCAGCCTACCCCTTGCTCCCATTGCTCTTGAAGCCAGACACCTTGACAGCACCAAGGAGAGATTCATCTGCCAACTCAGCAGGTGAAGAATGACCATTTAACATGCTTTTTGTGATTTGAAGGGGTGCTGAAATTGTTCACTCACAAGACTGGATCTCAGTGAGAAAAATATTCCAACTGTTATAGCTGCCTGCTGTATCCTGCATAATATCTGTGAAACAAAGGGAGAAAAGTTGCTGCCAGGATGGAGGTGGAGAGGTGGTCTGAGTTTGAACAGCCAGATACAAGAGCTCAACATGGAGCAATACAGCTCAGGGAAGCTTTGAAAGAACACTTTAACAGTCACAGTAACACATCATGGTGTACTGTGCTCTGTCTAGACCTGCTGTTTTGAGGCCTGTTAGGAACTGTGTAATGTTTGGTGTACATGTATGACTATAACACTGTCAATGCAGCTATTAATTTTGTGGAGCTTGCTGTACATTTATGATTATTACTATCACTGATCCAATGAGTTGTCACACTGTACAGTAACAAGTAAAGTGGGTGCTTTCAGAATGGCTAGGCCCTCTACAGCATATGTTGTGAACTAATAAAGATGAATTATGTTCCAAATAATAGAATTTTATTCTGTAACAAAATCAGTGAAAAGAAAAATTCATGTAATTTTAAAGCTAATAATTTACAAATTCAATAAATTAATAGAACAGAACTTATGAAAGGAAAAGGACATTCATGTCCATTTTAGCTACACATACACTAACATGTGAAAACCATGGTTGATGTCTGTGAAGCTGTGGTTGTCTTTAATGTCCCCTGGGTTGTAAGGGTAGTTCAGTGGCCCCTGATGCCATGTGGAATGTTGAGCAGGAATGTAGGGAGGTCCCGCAAGAGAGTTCTCCATGGACTGCAGAGGGAGTTGAATCCTGGATTGTTCAACCACTAGGTCCACAAGAGTCTGTAGCATCTGTTGGCTGCTGGAAAAGTCACATTATGTTCTGGTGCATCTCCATCTCACCCAGGTCACAGCAAAAGAGCTTTCAAGCAAGTGGAAAGAAGATATAAAAGGGGGAAAATGACATCCTGATGGGACCTTACTCTCCCTACAACAACACACCTGGAAACACCTGAGGAATAAAGACTGAACAGGGGGGAAGTGATAGTCCCAGGCTAGGGGACTAGGGACCTTGTAAGGCAGCTTGTGTGTTAAGAATCTGCCAGCCTGTTTATCACTCAGTGTGAGAATTTTCTAATTCATATCCTACCTATCTAGTGTGTTAAACTCAGTTTGCGGTTTTGTTTATTTACTAAGTAATCTGCTTTGATCTGTTTGCTATCACTTATAATCACTTTATAATCTATCCTTCTGTAGTTAATAAACTTATTTTATGTTTTAATCCCAATCAGTGTGTGTTTGACTAAGGGGTCTAGGGAAAATCTCAGCTTGGTTACCACAAGTGTGCATGGTCCTCTTCACATTGAGGGAGAGGCAGACCAGGGCAGAATGGTATTGCTCTGGGCTCCTAGGCTGGGAGGTTAGTGGTTAGAGACCCTGCATGTGACTGCGGCTGGGTGTGTCCCTACCTGTGTGAATGCTGGTGAAAGTGCAAACTTGGAGGGCTTTGCAACTTGTCACAGCAGCACAGTGTGAGAAGGAGCCCAGGCTGGTGGGTCAAAGGGCTCAGTGGTACCCAAGTTCCAGGTGGCACCCCAGGGCGAACCATCACAGTGAGGTCTCCACCAGGTATACATGCAGTTCTTTTAAAAGGGGCACTGGATCAACCGTTGGTCTGTCTGGTCTTCTGGTATGTCTGACATAGTCCTTCAATTTCACTCAGCTCTGCTACCGGTCCCCATTATACCCCTTTTTCTGCATCCCCTGTGGAATCTGTTCGTAGATGTCCACATTTCTATGACTGGTCAGTAGCTGTGCTTGCAAAGCCTCTTCTCCCCAGAGAAGGCTCAGGACATCCAATACCTTCTGTCTATTCCAAGCCAGAGTGCATGTGAAGCATGTAGCCAGAATGGTAAACTGGGCAGTTGAACACAATGATGGAGAGTTGCTAGGCTTGCCAAGCTGGGCAATCAGGAAAAGGCATTTCAAAAACTCATGGGGCCCCTGGAATGTCAAGGTGACAATTATGACCAGCGTGGTCAGTGTCAGGTATTAGGGTCAATATAGGTAACACAGTGTCTGTAGTCCTGCTGTGTCGACATCAGTACATTAAGCATGTCTGAATGGTGCTTGGGAAGGTGGTGTTACTGCGTCACTTTAACAGGGTACTTACATTTGTGGGAGACAAATTTAACTGTAGACACATGCAGAACTAAGCTGACACAAGGTGGCTTACATTGACCTACCTGCTGTAGACCAGGCCTAAGGGGGTCATTTCAGTACTCTTTCTTTAACTTCCTTTGTTTTCGGTGTTTACAGTATGTGGGTGTGAGTGAGCCTGTTAGGTAGCACCTAAGAGAGGTGATATCCACCCCCACTACAAAGGGGATCTGTGGGAAAAGCTAGGATTAGTGGAGGAGGTAAGAGGCATTTAGGGACCCTTTAAAACCATTCCCCCTACCACACTCCCCCAAAACAGCCAGCGTGTAGCAGATGTAGATAAAATGGTTTCTATATAATAGGGGAAGTTTGGTGGGCAAATCAGGGAAGAGGTTTGGAGTTTGATTATGGATTAGTTCTATTTTAAAAGTAATTCCACTATGGCCTGGGAATAGGTCAACAAGCTCACTCTGGCTCCTGCTGGTTTGTGAATTGTTATCCTTAACAGCTACAGTGGGCAGCTCTATTTACAGGTGCGGGAGGGTGTTATATTGATTTAGCTTAATTTGGTCAGCTACTGAATTCAGCTACATTGATTTAAAGCAGCTGTAAACAGATTTAGGTGTCTATCTAGGGGTTTGCATCATTTAAGTAAAGGGTTGGCTAACTAATGGCTGGCTTTCTGGATGTTTTTCCATTACTGTAATAGGTTGAGTGGAAGAAGAAGATCTGCCTATAGCATATACATGAAGTCTGACTTTGTGGCATATATTCTTTGCATTCTTCTCTGATGTAATTGGGCCTAAATCCAACAATTTATCCACAATGTTTTCAATGTTCTACTTCTGGTTATTGTCAGGGCTGACCTCTGATTATTTTTGTTTGAACAAAATCAGAATTTGTTTCTCATCAAAGAAAGGAAAAGCTTGAAAAGCCCAGTGTTTCTGGAAGGTTTTTTTTCCGGTTTACTTGGAGCATTCATGATCAGTGTGCCTTAGGTGAAACATTTCATGTCACTCCAGCACTCCCCGTTGTGAAACTGACTAGAAGCAGCATGAAGCTGGAAGCCAGGAATACATTTATTTTTGCCAATAAATATAGGTTTAAAACTAATGTAAAATCTGTTACAATAAACATCCTAGCACAATGAAACACTCTGGAAACATTTATAGTGTTAATACAAAAATATGATGAAATGAGTAAAACGTAAGAGACTTTGTTCATAATAACTGCTAACCAGTTAACAGGTAGTAGACTAGTGTTAGAGCATAAAATTAAAACCTACTGTATGCTATTGTATCCACATATAATCACATACTGACATAACAGAATGGCCACCTTACCCACTTAATTGCACAGAGTACAATTTTCCTGTTAGAATTGCATAGTGGATCTCAGATACCACAGCTGAAACTGTGACTGGTCTGTGTTTCTAACGGGGGGAAAAGGGGGACCCTTCTCCATCTTTCATGTAATCAGTTTGACTTTATGGCAGCTTCACTACACATAACATAACATGTTGGGACAAAAGCTTCAGGAGAAGAAGGTATGATGTCTCAAAAGTAGGTAAATTTTACCAAATGATTCCCCAAATCTTAATATTTCAGACCTGGCTGAAATGAAGATAATATCCAGCACCAAGGCTGTCCTTTCTATAAAGTAGAATAATTAATGAGCAAAAAGTCAACGGGAAGCCACTACAGAGATACAGATGTATTAAAATTCTATTAAAGCAGAAGAGTAACATTTTATACCAACACTCACTCACTTTTCTAAGATGTAAATAACCTATGCAGGTTGCAAAGCAACAAAAAATTGGGCCCAAAGAGGTATTGCCGTGAAACAGGGAGACTCATTCTATCTGAGGGCTTGTGTATATGGGAATATAGTGGTGTAAGGTACAGTGTGAATTTAAACTATAACTCTCAATGTGGACACTCTTATGTCACTTTGGAAGGGGGTTACAACTAAATCAAAAGAGGCCACTCTTGTTATGGAGGAAGAGTGCCCACACAGGGAATTACATTGGTCTGTGTAGCTAAGCCTGTTTTGACTGCATACAGCTGGGGGTGTACCAGAATGCCCCACATAGTGGAGGTAAAAGTACTTCTTACAACAAACCATTGATTCAGCAACAGTCAGCTACTGTGCACTATTGTTATGTTCATGATTGTTGATAGAAACACAGTGTGTATATCAGGCAATTATTGAACCAAATAATTGTCTCCAAGACTCATTCACATATGCTTCTGACATGGGACTTTAAAGGGATCTGTGAACAAATGCATGTTAATAATGTGGTCTGTGCTGTGTTTTTAGGTGACACGAGGCACAGTCCGTCCACATAGGCATCCAGGACTATTCCCTAATGGCTTGTGCTGGTATGAATGGACCGTAAACTGGAATGAGAGAAGCAGAGCAGTGGGAATTACAAATGATCACAGGCTTCAGTTTCTCATTGTCATTTTACAACATGGCACCACTGCAATACCTGT
This sequence comes from Chelonia mydas, assembly GCF_015237465.2. NCBI lineage: Eukaryota > Metazoa > Chordata > Testudines > Cheloniidae > Chelonia > Chelonia mydas. The sequence continues at coordinate 84,906,837 of NC_057851.1, read as the reverse complement.
GAAGTGGCTGAAACAATTATCTTCCATTACAGTGATTCCCAATTTTACTTCCTTCACACCGTTGTAGCCAGACAGCCAGCCCCCCCCCTCAGACCAGCATTGCTGGAAACACACGGGAACCAAAATAACAGGGCACTCAACATAAATTCCAGCACAGCCTTTGAAGCTGTGAGAAGCACAGGTGTGCTGTGACAATGTGCCTCTGGGAACATATACAACGATTAGGCTCACAGCAGACAGAGAAGCTGTGACAGACATGGCTCTTAGCCCCTACTAAATAGCGTGATGCACACACCCCAACATCCTAGGTGGGAAAATATTTACCCTGATAAAAGAAGTGTCCAGTAGTCGAAACTTATTGTTTCTCCCTTGCAAGTGTGAACTACTCTTGCGAGAGCTGGCGTCGCCCAGACAGACCAGCCCCAATTTGGCATAAGAAAGGAGAAAGAGAATAAAGGAGTACAGAGGTATAAGTATGGGACCTACAGCACCATGATTTTTGAGTGCTTTTCACTATCTATCTGCTGGTCAGATAAGTGACAGCCTCCCAAGGCTTCTGCAGCTAAGAGGGTCCCTAAGCCTTGTCCCTTATTCGTCTTTCCGCGGAATTGAGTGACCGATCCTGGCTTGGCACCGCTGGAATCGAGAGATGCAAGGAAGGTAAGAAGCACCCACACCTGATCTCCTATCTTTAGTGTACACATATTTTGAAATAGAGCTCTATACTTTGTTTTCTTTCTTTGGGATTGTGGCTTCAGTTTTGTAACTTGTTTGTGTGTGTAACATCTCTACATTTAAATAAGTAGGCACTAGCAATTTTGTAACCACATGATTAGAATCTAGTTTAATAAATTTTGGTAACCATTGTGCATAAGCCTGACTTGGTTCTCTGGTTTACTGTAAAGCAGCCAACACAATTAAAGAACCTCAGCCGTTTTGGCTATAAAGCCTGGCCATTAGGTGAGAGTACTAAGAGCCTAGCGTTGAGTTGTGCCGCCTCCACGGGGCAAACTCTTGGGGCACCTGTCAGTCAATCCTGGCTGCCCGCTGCGAAGGAGCTCTGAGCTCTAGCAGTTAAAGTCACGGGTGTGGAGAGGCTCTTAGTGCTGCCATTGGGGCACCTGTCAGTCAGTGTTGACTGCCCGCTGCGAAGGAGCTCTGAGCTCTAGCAGTTAAAGTCACGGGTGGTTAGGACCTTGGGGCATCCGTCAGCCTAGCCCGGGCTGCCCGCCGCGAAGGGACAGTGCGTCCTAGCGGTTAAAGTCACGGATGGTATAAACGGGCATAGCTGGCACCTCACCAAACATCCCTGGCCATCGGCTAACAGATTTGGCGTCACGAACAGGATTGTGATATAGGCTGCACTACAGTAACACAATGAAACCAGTCATGATAAACACCACAGAATTCCCTGAGCTAGAGAAAAGTTTGACCCAAGAGGGATGGGGAAATCCTCTGTGGAGCAAAGAACTGCTGGAGAAATATTGGGGAAAACCAGCAGAGATCTGGCAGCATTTCTGTAACTGGAGAACTGCCTGCAAGGTGAAGAAAGGGAAAGGAAAAGGTGCTTGTATATGGCTGCTTACTAACATTTGGCAAGCTGCCTGTAAAGATTATCATAGTCTGGCAACAGAATTTAATAGGCTACAACAGGAAAGGGACACGCTGCGCAAGGAATGCCAGAATTTAGATACCAGAGTAAGAACACTGAATAGGGATATGGAACATCTTCAGAAAAGATTACTTCCCTTAATTGAGAAAGAAGGGATAGAACGAAGGGAAAAGCTGGAGACTAAAACACGCAGAATCAACCGGGCTAAGGTTGAGACTGCTCTCTGGCTAGACCCTGAGGAATGGGATGGAGACATTTGGGATTCAGCAGATGAGTCCCCCTCCTCTGAAGAGGAAGGTCCCTCTGTAAAATTAAGACCAGCTATCACACATCACAAATCAGAAGAACATGAGGGAAATTTGAGTGGGGCAGAGCTGGATGAAGAAGGGGATGATAATGATCCATCCACCTCTTCAAAAACAAAAAGGGGAGGTAAAAAGGGAAAAGGGAGTAAAGCTCCAACACACTTTACCAAAATTACCACCCGCCAATATACTCCCATGGAGTTAAAAACAATCCAGGGAAATTTTGCTAAAAAGCCTGAGGAAGGTATAATAGAGTGGCTGGTCCGCCTCTGGGACACTGGGGGTGGATATATACGCCTGACAGCCCAAGAAACTGAGCGCCTTAACTTAGGTGCAGGAATATTCCTGGAACATTCAGAGGGGAACACCCCTAAAACACTTTGGTCTCTGGCTTGTCGATGGGCAAGAGGAATTTACCCAGCAGACCGAGATGAACCCTCAGTAATGCACTGGACCAACATAGATGAGGTAAAAGCAGCTCTATTAACTGTGGCTGTCATCAGCATGCTTGGCCAAAACCCTCAAGAGTTAGCCTATGAAAGTCCATGGGAGGGTCAGGTAAAGGTAGATTATCTCAGACCCCTGCTTAAGGGAGCTCCGAGTAACCATAGGGCTATGGCACTGTCCCTTAGATCAGAAGCTGCAGCACATAACAGTACCTTTCGGGCACTGCTAAACCTTCTGGTGTCATACTTTAGAGAATTCGGAGACATCAGAGCACTGACAGGCAAAGCTAAGATGCGTTCCCTTCAGGGAAACAAGGGGGCACCATCTAAAGGACATAAAAACAAGCGAGAGCCAACCCAGGAGGAAAAGGAGCTTAGAGCCAAGTTGTGGAGACAATGTCTGGCTTTAGGGTATCCCAGAGATGTGATAAATGGACTGCCCACAGAGCGGCTAAAATTATTCACCACCTTTAAAAGAGCTGACTGGGAGACAACTAATGCTACTCCCAGTGCACTTCTGCAGCTCTCTCCTCCTTCCCCAGCTGCAAACACCCTGTATACTCCATTGCTGCAGCAACTGCAAGAGTTACCAGAACAGGGAAACTAGCTTGCGGGGGTCACTCTCCTCTCCCAATAAACCAGCTTAAATCCAAAGAGGAGAAAACAACAGCAAAAGACCCCCGGATATATGTAACTGTAAATGACAAACACATTGTTCCTTTCTTAATGGACACAGGGGCTCAAATGTCCATGATTAAGCGAGAAAGTTTTCAGGGCTCGCCACCTACTGGCCGAAAGCAGGTACTTGTTACGGGAGTAAATGGCAGTACCATAACTTACCCATTAGTTAAGATAAAACTGGATATCCCATTGCAACCCCACCATCAGCCCCGAAAATATGAGGTGATTTTGGGCAATGCCAACATACTGGGCATGGACGTTTTAAGAGGAAAGAAGGGAAGGATTAATGGGGAAAGATGGGCTTTTGGAGTCAGTTCTGCCACCCACCTGGAAGAGGAAAGCCCTCCCCACTATTCTGTAAACTTACTTAGCAGCGCGCCTGCTCTCCCGCCCTCAACAGTAACAAACATAAAGCAGTATAATGTTCCAGCTGAGGCCATAAGCCCTGTTACTGACCTGATCAAAGATTTGGAACAGCGAGGAATTTTAATTCGTACCCACTCTCACTTTAATTCTCCTGTGTGGCCCATCAAGAAACCAAATGGCAAATGGAGACTCACTATAGACTATAGGAAGCTAAACAGTAACACTGGACCATTAACTGCAGCAGTCCCTAGCATAACAGATATTGTAAACACCATACAAACCTGGGATAAACCCTGGCTAGCAGTATTAGATGTAAAGGACATGTTCTTCATGGTCCCTTTGCAACCAGCTGACCAGGAAAGATTTGCTTTTACTTGGAAAGGTGTACAATACACTTTTACCCGAATGCCACAAGGGTTTAAACACTCACCCACTATTTGCCATGGGGCACTGGCAAAGGTCCTAGATGACCTTATACTGCCACCCAATATACAAACTGTGCAATACATTGATGACATCTTAATAGGTGGGAAAACCTCAGAAGAGGTACAGGAGGCTATGAATCAAATCAAAGAAGCACTAGAAGCCCTTAATTTAGAGTTACCAGCTGAGAAATGCCAAGGTCCCTCCCAAGAGATAAAATTCTTAGGTACTGTATGGATGGGAGGTAGGAGGTCTGTGCCTAATGACACTGTGCAAGAGCTAAATCAGGCACCCTCCCCTGAAAGTAAAGATCAATTGAGACAGATTTTGGGAACCCTGGGGTTTTGGAGAAAACATGTACCTGGCTTTGCCATTATAGCCAGACCATTGTACAATTTGTTAAAGAAAAGTGCTGCCTGGGAATGGGCTCCTGCCCATGAGGAAGCCCTCAGGCAACTGATAGGGGAGATACACACCTATCAGGCTCTGGGTCCCATACATCCTGAAGCCCCATTCCATTTGTACCTAACTGTGGGAGCCACTGGAATGTCTTATGCTCTCTGGCAAGAAAGTGACACTGCTCCCAGACGACCAATTCAGTTTGGTTCCAAGTCATGGCAAGGGTCACAGGCTAACTACACGCCTTATGAGAAGGTGCTTCTGGCAGCTTACACAGCCTTGAGAGAAACTGAGGAATTAACTCAGGATAAGGACATCACAATTCACACTCCTCTTCCAATCATTAAACCTATATTGGAAGGGAAAGAGTTACCACCTGGTGTAGCACAAAAAATGACTGTCCAAAGATGGGCACTTTACATACACCACAGGGTAGGTAGTGCAGACACTGCACAAAACCCCACTATGATTCAGGAATCCCTATGGAAAGTAGGAATGCCTGATGAATACAGCCTACCTCCACAGCAATCTCCCATTAAGGATGCTGCCCCATTTGACCCTTCTAAGCCTGAGGGAGTATGGTTCACTGATGGCAGTGCCAGGCTGGTTAAAGGAAAATGGAAGGGAAAAGCTGCAGCAGTGCCTGCAGACACCTCTGCAGCACCCCTAACTGCTGAAATTGATGGGTCAGCACAACTTGCAGAATTGGCTGCAATTAAACTGGCCTGTGAAGCAGGAGCCACCGCAGTATATACGGACTCCTATGCGGTATGGGCAGGTGCCACTCAGTGGATCACTAACTGGAAAAATAACCACTGGGAAATAGGAGGTAAACCAGTATGGGGACTGGAATACTGGAAGTGGTTATATCAGCATGCCCTGCAACAACCCCTGTCTATAGGACATGTCTCAGCTCATCAGAGGAATAATACCCCAGCTGCACAGTTAAACAATTTAGCCGATGCAGCTGCCCAGCTCTTTACCACACAAGTAGAATGGGAACGCTTATATTCATGGTTACATGATAATTTAGGACACACAGGAAGTGATGAGTTAGTGCGGCAAGCACATATCAGGGGGTGGCCTATCACCCACAGACAGGCTAGAGACCTGGTGCAAGCCTGCGCTATTTGTGCTGAGACTAGAAAACATATAGCAGAAGGACAAAGGTTTGCCAGGCTAAGAGATGGAAAAACACTATGGGCAACCTGGCAGGTCGATTATGTCGGACCACTGCCCACTACAAGGCAGAGGTGGAAATACATCTTGACTGGGGTAGAAATTGTTTCAGGGATTGGTTTTGCATATCCAACCCGATTGGCAACAGGGTTGTCCACAATTATGGGACTAAACCGCTTAACAGCAATTGTCCCAATGCCTCAAGAAATCCAATCAGATAATGGTTCGCATTTTAAGAATAAACTTATAAGGGAATGGACCCTTAACCATGGAGTCCAATGGACCTTCCACCTTCCATATCGACCTCAATCTAATGGCATGGTCGAGCGCTGGAATGGGTTGCTAAAGAATCACTTGAAGCCTACTGATGGCACATGGGGAGATCGACTGGACGAAGTGGTGCAGAGATTAAACAACAGACAGACTCCTACAGGAAGTCCAATCAGCAGGGGATTCTTCCCTACAGGGAAAGCTATCTCCCCTGCCAGAACACCACTGCACAGTTCCAAGTATGCTCCCGGGGACACTGTTGTGATTAAACACCCAGCCCTGGGAACCTTTACCTGCGTTTTGCACGCCTATAAAGAGAAAGGTGTATGGAGTGCCTTAAATGCTGATAAAAGGCTAATAACCATTACAGAGGCTTGGATCGCATCCAAGACCGGCTGACCATGTGATTTATTGCAGGAATGGTCCCATGGTTCCGAGCAACCTGCCAGCTAACCTGTCAGCAAAATGGACCATGCAGCAGATCTGTTTGATCACTAGAGACTACTATGGACTGTTGATATATTTGCCATTACTTATAATAGCAGGTGTAATTTTGGCGTTTGGTTTTAAAATAAGTTTTTTAGCTAGAACACGACCCACCCGAGATATGTTCCTGCAAGCCCTCATGATCCTTCTGTTGGCTCCAGTCACCTTGGCAATACCAGAACATCCTCTTCGGGGAGCAATCCAAACCATCGCCTCAGCTGCTGGTGCTACAAATTGCTGGATGTGCACCTTGCTAAATTCAACCAATGGACTGGGAATTGAATTTGTACCACTCAGCCTAAATGATTGGTGGAACAAAAGCGACATCTTTCAGTGGGGAGCAGCATGGTACACCAACCACCCTCGCATTGACTTGGGGGAGGTGGGACAATGGCATCGCACTGTTTGGGAACGGCCTGTGGAATATGTAACGGGATACACTTGGGATTTTCCCTCTCCCCGTTTTTACATTCAGTTGTAAATACTGTTTTAACCATTTTAATTATTGTAATTGTTTTTTGTGTAACTTTATGTATTATGAAGCGTTTGATTCAAACTGCTCTTTCCTCCACACAAATCAGATACCTAGAGCTAAAAAGGGATCCTAACCAATTCCGCGAACCCTCATCCTCTAATTTGGTTGTTGGGTATTTCTAGATTTCCCCAAGGAGGGCAAGAGGTGCTGGCATCACCGCCACCTTGCAATCTGGGATGTAGTGTGGTGCATCAGGGGGTGGAATGTAGCCAGACAGCCAGCCCCCCCCCTCAGACCAGCATTGCTGGAAACACACGGGAACCAAAATAACAGGGCACTCAACATAAATTCCAGCACAGCCTTTGAAGCTGTGAGAAGCACAGGTGTGCTGTGACAATGTGCCTCTGGGAACATATACAACGATTAGGCTCACAGCAGACAGAGAAGCTGTGACAGACATGGCTCTTAGCCCCTACTAAATAGCGTGATGCACACACCCCAACATCCTAGGTGGGAAAATATTTACCCTGATAAAAGAAGTGTCCAGTAGTCGAAACTTATTGTTTCTCCCTTGCAAGTGTGAACTACTCTTGCGAGAGCTGGCGTCGCCCAGACAGACCAGCCCCAATTTGGCATAAGAAAGGAGAAAGAGAATAAAGGAGTACAGAGGTATAAGTATGGGACCTACAGCACCATGATTTTTGAGTGCTTTTCACTATCTATCTGCTGGTCAGATAAGTGACAGCCTCCCAAGGCTTCTGCAGCTAAGAGGGTCCCTAAGCCTTGTCCCTTATTCGTCTTTCCGCGGAATTGAGTGACCGATCCTGGCTTGGCACCGCTGGAATCGAGAGATGCAAGGAGGGTAAGAAGCACCCACACCTGATCTCCTATCTTTAGTGTACACATATTTTGAAATAGAGCTCTATACTTTGTTTTCTTTCTTTGGGATTGTGGCTTCAGTTTTGTAACTTGTTTGTGTGTGTAACATCTCTACATTTAAATAAGTAGGCACTAGCAATTTTGTAACCACATGATTAGAATCTAGTTTAATAAATTTTGGTAACCATTGTGCATAAGCCTGACTTGGTTCTCTGGTTTACTGTAAAGCAGCCAACACAATTAAAGAACCTCAGCCGTTTTGGCTATAAAGCCTGGCCATTAGGTGAGAGTACTAAGAGCCTAGCGTTGAGTTGTGCCGCCTCCACGGGGCAAACTCTTGGGGCACCTGTCAGTCAATCCTGGCTGCCCGCTGCGAAGGAGCTCTGAGCTCTAGCAGTTAAAGTCACGGGTGTGGAGAGGCTCTTAGTGCTGCCATTGGGGCACCTGTCAGTCAGTGTTGACTGCCCGCTGCGAAGGAGCTCTGAGCTCTAGCAGTTAAAGTCACGGGTGGTTAGGACCTTGGGGCATCCGTCAGCCTAGCCCGGGCTGCCCGCCGCGAAGGGACAGTGCGTCCTAGCGGTTAAAGTCACGGATGGTATAAACGGGCATAGCTGGCACCTCACCAAACATCCCTGGCCATCGGCTAACAACCGTGCATGAGGAAAATCTGTAAGAGTATTCTCTACCCAGACCACATTTAAATAGATATAGGGCCATGCATTGTTTATATGGCAAATATGTAGCATACAACATTTGACCATGGAGTGACACATTGTGTTTCCTTTTTCTACAGCATGAAGTAAAAAAATCCAGGCCCCACTCCAGCGTGCCTTAGGTTTATATTTGACATATATCTACAGTGAGGGACTTTTGTTAGAAAATGCTGTTTATATAACATGGCTGGTGGTTCATAATATTTTTATGTTGAATCTGGTTCACATACATGGTGGACAGCTGTCTTCTAGTGAACAAGACCTAACTAGGCCTCTGTATGGATAAATGAGATTTAACTAGGGTAACACTAAGACCTTATTTCTATTTGAAAAGCTATCTGTTTTGGTGGGTGATATGTATCATCTAACTATCCATGCAGGTGCCTTTTAAGGTACTGTTGGCCTCTGAGAATTACATTGTGTTCATTTGGATTACAGAATATTTCTGGTACCTGTTCTGTGTCTAATAAATAAATCAAGAAACCCTGAAAAATAACTTTAAAACTGGATACCTAAATTTAGGATCTTAAATCCTTATTTAGGCTCAAGATCTATGGCCAAATTTTCAAAAGCACTGAACACTCAGCAGCTCCTATTGACATCAGTGGGTGTTCAGCACTACTGAAATTCAGGCTCCTCATTTTGGTGACTAATATGAACTCTTAAGTTTGGATTCTTAAATTTAGTCACCAATCCTCAGATCCACAAAGGGACTCAGTGTCACAACACCTAACTTTTAGGTATCTAGAAGAGGGATTTGGGCTTGAGCCTGAGTCTGGCTTACATTACAGTATAGATAAACCTTTAGGAGCCGATCTCTGAGAGAGGGACAGGGCTTAAGACATGCCTTGTTATTATCTTCTATGGGCTTAGGCAGAAAATGGCTTTTATGGCTCTCATTCTTAGGCACCTATCTCTCCCCATTCATTGTATAGGAAGCCTGGGCGCCTAATTCAGGCTTTGTGAATCACTGTGATCCACAAAGTAGAGTATCTTAAATCCAGTCCCGCTCCTGGAGATAGGCTCCTAAGGGTATGCCTACATTGCAACGTCATCCCAGGCTCAAGCCCAAATCCCCCTTCCATGTACACACAAGTCTGTCAGACTCATGCCAATATGCCCTCAGGACCCACTGGGGAGAGGATCTGAGCACAAATCCCACTGGGACACTGCCAAACTCCATTTTACAGTGTGGATGTAGCTCGGGCCTAGGTCCCCAGACTTGTGTCCTAAGAGTCTGCCAATGCTATTCCGAGGAGCCAGTGTTCCTTGCTATTTCTATCCCAATACTGGCCAATCGACTCCCAGGAAATGGAAGCAACCCCCTGGTTCAAGTTCAGCTGCTCAGTGTGTAACCCTTCCGTTTTATTCTGACCACTGAAGTACAAGCAGAGTTAACCTACTCCTGAGTTGGCTATGTCCACAGACAAGAAGAAGTTCTTTGCGAAGAGTGCTGCTAGCTGGTCATGGGACCAGTCAGATACCAGTAAATCTTTAGTCTGAGGCGAACAAGATGTCCAACTTCAGTAAGAGTAGCAGAAATTACCTGTGTAACAAGAAATAGCCAACAAGCTAGCAGCCTTGGGGATTAAATGGACTGGTGATCAGTGCAGGGAGCAAATTATGTGGCTTGCAACAGCATCCCTGCACAGCCCCCCCTTGGCTCCTGCCCTACTGGGCTGAGAAAGTCTCACAGAGACCTTTAGGTGCAGTGCCCACCTGGTGCTTTTATTTACAGGCTGTGCTCCCACCACCTTTCCATCATACAAGTAGTCCCCTTCTTACAGTCCACTGGCAGGAGAGAGGGGGCCAAGCTATCTCTCTCTGCCTCCCCTCACTGCTTTTCCTCTATTGCAGCTTTCCTCTTTCCAGCTTCCTTCCCCTGGGGCTCTTATCCAGCCCCAGCCTGATGAGGCAGCAGCTGTTCAAGCTTCCCCAATCAGGGTCAGGTAGTCTACCCAGCTCCAATTTACCTCCCTTAATTGGAGCTGGAGTGTCAGAGGGTTGGCTTAGCAGTTTTCTGCTTAGCACCCTGTCACATGCCTCCCCGAACCACCTGGTTCAACTGTACAGGTCCCCTCCTCCCTCTAATGGGTGGGGGTCCTACTGGGGAGTTCTTCCTCTTTTGGGTAACCTGCTGGGGCTTCCTTGCAGGGTTCAGCCATCCTCCACCCTCAGAAACCACATTGCGTAGGGGGTGGGCCACCCCATAGCGCTGCTTCCGTCCAGAGGTCATCACACCAATCACACCCCTGGGTGTGCCCCCCCTTTCCCCCCCTTCACCTCTGTCAGGGATTCGGGATTGGTCCCAGCTTCCTCCTGGGCAACTAGGACCTCCAATTCCCCAGACCCATCAAGCAGGATTCGGGCCTCGTCTTCCAGGGGTCTGCCTACAGAGATCTGTTGGGTCCACTGGCTCTGCTGAGAGCCATAGGGCAGATACTCCCCCTCTTCCCCCCAACTTCTTTCTCCTTTCCCTTCTCCCGTCCTTCCTGACTCAGGCTCTTCCCCCTTCCTCAACGGGTCTCTCCCTCCTCTCACCTTGAGCCTCCTTGCCCAATCTCCTTTCCTTCTTGGGCAGGGGTCCCAGTTGGTGCTCACCACCACGGGGTATGGCAGGCCATTTACCACCCCGACCCATTTCCAATGGAACGGGCCCCGAACCTCAAGGGGTACCTGGGCCATTGGGCACTGCCTCTCATCCCCATGGATACATTCCAGATTTATTTTGGTCCCAGGGATTATCCACTGCAGCTTCACCAGTCCCCTCCTTACAAGAGAGAAGGCCAAGGCTGAGTCCACCAGATCCCGCTGGAGTCTCCTCCCCACCCTCACAGGAATGGTGGACAGTTTCCGTCCCTTCCCCTGCCCTCCAGAGTTGGTCCACCCGCAAAATTCTGCAAAGCCGCAGTCCATATCCAGGCAGACGTGCTTTTTATGTCCCACTCGCCATGCAGATGAGTTGCCAGCAGATGAGTTGCCTGGTCCCAGTGGGAGCTCCCCAGCTGGTCTCCCGCTTTTTCTCCGGACGCTTCCCAGTCAGGGATTCCCTGGATTTTCTCCCAGGGTCCTCGTCCTTATAGGTCCTCATCCACCATTAATTGGAGCTGGAGTGATAGAGGGTTGGCTAAGCAGTTTTCTGCTTAGCACCCTGTCACATGGCTCAAGAGTGATAATCGGAAAGCCAGGGATGAGAACTGCACCTCTTGGAACTCCCTGTCATTGTGCCTCTTTTACTTGGACTTTGCCCGGGTGCTGGGTACTGCACTGAGTAGTGAGCCAACAGCAGTTCACAATAGCCTGATCAACCAGGATGGTGACCTTCTAACCCACAAATCTAATACACCACCATGAGCCATCAGCTACTGGATCAGGCTAGCAAAGTGTCTGGTGCTGATGCCAGTGACCAAAGAGGCTTTACCACTAGAGCAGTTGCACCACATCCTGGGTCCATACATGGAGGAGCTGTTTGATGACTATCCCCCTCCTGAAAAGAAGCCCACCACAGAACCAGCACGAGAAACAGAAGAATCAGAAGTAGTCCTGGAGTCTGATAAGTTTCTGGCTCCGTGGCCACTTTTATTAATACACGAATAGGAGGGATTTCCTGTTTATGACTCAATGCAATTTTGTTTACATGCCACCATAGCAGCGTGTAGCCACTCATGGCAGAATGCATGCTAGCACCTTGGCATCTCCCACCCACCCCAACACCATGTAGAATTCAAAATAGAAACTGGGAAGCACAAGCAGCAGTTAAACAAGCAAATACAATGAAATTTTTATTAGATACTCTCACATTCTTATAAAGATGTGCTTTGCTGTTAAGTAATGATTTTTATATTGCTTTCTCTTATAGTAAGCTGCACTGTACAAATTGATTAGGCTACAGCATAACTAGCTACCTGTAAACCGTATGGGGGAGGGGGAAATCGCTGTCTGAAATATGGCAGGGGCAGGTTGTATGCAGTCCAGAAATGTGCTGGCAAAGGGGGAAGGAGGCGGTGGTGGCTGTACAGTTCTCTGAGAGTCTGTATTGTCCTGTGTGTTTGTTTGTGGTCCATAGGTAGATATAGTCTGAGCAGGTGGTATCATAAGCTAGTGGTCTCCAAACTGGGGTGTGCACCCCCTAGGGGGTGTGCGAGATGATCCCAGGGGATGCGCAGCACCAGGAGAGCCGCCGGACAGCACTCTGCCGTTTTTTTTCTTCGGCAGCAGCTCTGCACGTCCACAGCTGGTGTTCCCCTCTGGCGGCCTGCCTGCTGTAAGTCTTCCATTCTTCTTCTGTTGGTGGCGCACCTGCGGCTGGTCTTCCAGTCTTCTTCTGTCGGCGGCGCGTCTGTGGCGGGTCTTACAGTCTTCACCGTGGGGTGCGCAAGCCAAAAAGTTTGGAGACCATTGTCATAAGCCATAGCTGCACCCGGGTAACTGCATGAACGCAGAGAGTCTTCAGCCGCTTACAGGGAGGCAGTAAGCCATGTGGATGCTAGCACAACACCCTGTTAATCCCCCCATGAATTTTGACCCAATGCTGGGTTCTGATAGCTGCAAACCTTTTCCCAGAGTAGGCATTCCAGATGGGTAGTAACATTTCGGGGAAAGGCATATCTTCCGGGCCTCCATCTGTAAGTCGCCAGCCCATTACCATTGCAGATGTGTTGTTCAGTTACCATAAGCTTGAAAACATCTTTGGTATACACGGGTGGGTTCCCCATGTCCCTTTGCAGTCAGGAACCTCCAGGATTGTTATGTCCTCCAGAATGTGGAATGCCTGAAAAGACTGAGAAACCATGGATAGTAAACCACAGCAATTGGATCCCCCCAAGCTAAAATGGTCTGCAATTTTTAAGTAATATCACTTGTAAATTTTATCTTAGCATTATGTGTGAAGGCTGTACACTCTGCTTAACTCTCAGTCCAGGAAATGAGTCCTATATCCATGGCCCTGGTACACGTAAGAAACTCCATTCACTCAAAACCATCAGTTATTTCAGGGACATTGTCTATACTCACCACCTTTGGGTAAATCACATGCCTGAACACCTCAGAAACCTCCACCACCACAGCCCCCACCCTCAACTTGCCAACACCAAGCTGGTTAGCAACAGACCTGTAGCACTTAGGAGTGGTAAGCTTCTAGATGGCTACAGCAACCCGCTTCTGGACCTCTATGGCCACCCTACTGTGTGTCCTGTCACTGGAGGATTGGGGCAAGTTGATCACAAAGTTCCAGAAATGGAAAATGTGGCCCTGTTTCGATCTTGGCTGTGCAACGTTTTACTTTGTAAAATCATGCCTACTGTGCATACGACAAGTAGGCATTGTGTTTTTCCTAGGTATAAGAGACATTTATATGTTCTTACATGGGAATAACAGCAGTGTCAAAAATTATAATTATCATATCATACAGCCTTTGTGATAGTGTTAAATGCACTCTGAATGGAAAAGCATAAAGAACCCCTCTGCCTACGTGCAGTTAGCATACCTGGAAAAATGTTAGCTAATACACTACTCTGAATGAAAGAACGCCTTAATACTTTCTTATGTAAAATCATCACATGTAATTTCATGCAGCATGGTATAAGTACGGCACCCTCATGAGTAATTATTCTTGCTGGAAAACATGTAAAATAGTGACATGCATGAAAATGAAAAATATTCACGTTGAAATTGAAGTGTTTTGAACTATACTGACAGGTTTCAGAGTAGCAGCCGCGTTAGTCTGTATTCGCAAAAAGAAGAGGAGTACTTGTGGCACCTTAGAGACTAACCAATTTATTTGAGCATAAGCTTTTGTGAGCACGAAAGCTTATGCTCAAATAAATTGGTTAGTCTTTAAGGTGCCACAAGTACTCCTTTTCTTTGAACTATACTGTTATTCTGAATTCATGAAAAGAACCACTCATGGCTTTTGGAAAAGGACACTGCAGATACTGCTTGCGACAGTCACTGAAGTAAAACCTACACTGAGATTTTTATTTTATTTTTGTTAATTCCCTATCCTTTGCCACTTGTGTATATATATATATATATGTCTATTGATGGCTGATGTTACACACTAAGGCAATGTGAGTAAAGTTGAGCATAGATCATAGGTGCCAACTCTGTGCATGCTCCAGCCCTGCAGCACCCACGGGGAACCCCCGTTATCAGCTCGCCTCTTCCCACTGATCAGTGCTTCCCAGTCTCACAGGCCGCAGTCTGCTGTTCTGTGGCATGCAGGAGGCTCTGGGGGGAAAAGGGGGAGGAGCGAGGATGTGGTGTGCTTGGGGGTAGAAAGAGGGGGGGGGCTGGGGAGAAGGGGTGGGGTGGAGCTGGGGGTGGGAAGAGGTGGGGGTCGAGCACCCCCAAACACATTGGAAAGTCGGTGCCTGTGGCACAGCTGTAAACCTTTTGCCAGACTTAATGACCAATCTGTACAACACATCACTCTGAAGTAACTGCAGTGGTGCATGTACAGCTGTTTTGGAGATAGCAAGTGTTGGGTATCCCTAGTGCAGCAGTTCTCAAACTGTGGCTTAGGACCCCACAGTGGATCATGCCAACCTGGTGACCCCATTCAAATGGGGTCACCAGGTTGGCATTAGACTTGCTGGGGCCTAGGCCTGAAGCCCAGGCCCCACCACCCAGGTCCAAAGACGATGCCCGAAGACTTCAGCTCTGGGAGGTGGAGCTCAAGGTACAGGCCCCCCTGCCCAGGGCTGAAATCTTTGGCGTTTGGCCTTGACACACCCGTCCCGGGACTGTGTTTTGCTGCCAGCCCAGACCTCAAGGGGCGGCCAGCGCGGGGTAGGCAGGGAGCTGGACCACAGCCCGTGTAGCACATTGTTCCAGCAGCTCTGTCTCGCGGGGCCACCTGCACCCCGGGGGGTGGCTGGGGCCCAGCCCTCAAGGGCCACTGGCTGCGGAGCTCTGAGCGCGGCGGCAGCTGGCTGGCGTCTTCCCGCGGGACAGGGGAGCTGGCGGCGGATGCGCAGCCCCTGTCCGCCGCCTCCTCCATGGAGCACGCGACGCGATACAGCCCGATGGGCGAGAGGCTCCGCGCATGCGCCGGAGCAGAGGCTGTCCTCATTGTGGGGAGGGGGAGAGCGCGCACCACCCCCTACCTCGCGCAGGCGGGCCGGCGGTACCACTGTGTAACGCTGAGGGTTGGGCCCCACACCCATTTCCTTTGTCACGGGGGCGCCTTCCACCGCCTCCCGCTCGGGCCAGAGTGGGGGGGTGTCTCTCCGCGCGGCTCCGCGTCCAGCGCTGAAGGGCGGCGGGCGAACGGTGCGAGGGACGCGGGGCTGAGGGACGCGTACGTCGCCCCCTCCCCCCGGCTCGGCCGCAGAGTGGGCGCGTCCCCCTTCCCCGCTGTTGATGGTCGGGTCGTTGCGTGGCTGCCGCCGCTGCCCCCAGCGTCGCGAGTTCACGCTCGCTCAGCTCCCTCACGCCCGGCTCGGCCTCAGCCTCCCGGCGGCCCCATGGCGTACAGTCAGGGCGGCGGCAAGAAGAAAGTCTGTTATTACTATGACGGTGAGCGGCGGGACGGGGGGGGAGCGGCGGGGCCACGAGCTGAGGGACGCGGAACCCGAGTTCCCCGGTTCCGCGCGCCCGGGCTTCTGCGTCTCGATCGCAGCCCCTGGGAGCTCTCCGGCGCCGCCGCCCCGGCCCCCCACCGGTCCCGGCGCCCCACCGTCCCCGGCAGCGGGGTGTCTGGTTCCAGGCAAGGCTGGGGCTGGACGGCTGGTGGCGGCTCCGCCTAAGGGCGGCGGCGGGCTGCTGGGGCCGATCGCAGCCCCCGTTATCAAGGCGACGCTCTTAGCGCCTGGCGTAGCAGCTGGGGAGCCTCCGTGTCTCTGGCGGAGAAGCGGGTGGCCGAGGGCGCTGAGCCGCCGCGGCTGCCCCTTGTGTTTTGGCAGCCTCCTGGCCGGGGCAACGCACACTGGCGCGCACGACAGTTTGCTGGCCGTGTCTGCGCATCTTGGCTCGGGGATGCTCCTCAAATCCGCAAACTATGTCTTGTGACTTATCTGACCAATACCACGTAGCTAAGCCATGTTTGAAATTTGGGTTGCTTTGCATTGCGCTTCATGTATTTGCAGCACACCGTAAGGTGGAAACTTCCCCGTCTCCCATCCCGCCCCCCAAAAACCACTCTACACAAAGCAGGAAAGTTCCCTTTGCTCGCTGACTTTCCGCTCACAGCGTGAGGCTAAAGTTATTGGTCAGATTACTTGCTTGAGGTTAAGTTTCTGCATAAATAAAGATGCATGGGATAAGTCTTACTCTTGACAGTTGAGAATGGGTGGCATGGATGGGGGATTTTGCTATTAGAGGTAGTGAAGAAAGGTGATGAGACTGCTTTGCAGTCCCTATTACATGTATTGTCATAATTTGAGATATGGAGAGCAGAGTCTCCAGCCTAGGATGATGCCAGAGGTGCTGCTGCTATGGTAGATGGGCTGATCAGAAATCCCATACCTGAAGAAGAGCTCTGTGTGGCTCAAAAGCTCTCTCTCATTAGTAGAAGTTGGTCCAGTAAAAGACATTTCCTCACCTACCTTGTCTACTCAAAAAAATGGCAGATTTGTTGGGGCCTAGTCAGGGTTTCTAACATGCTGCCAAGACAGGCAGAGTTGTGTGGTTGCCGCCCCCTTCTCTTTGTCCTTCACTCTGCTTCTTTGTTCAGCATAAGGGGGAAAAGAGGCCCCTGTTAAGAAGAATTTTGCTGAAACTGGGATCTGACTTTTCTCTGGAAGAAGAGTAGGCACTGTTAGTCTTGTTGAAGGGAAGATTGCACTGATATTTCTGTTTATATTTGCCTGTCTTGCAACTAAAAATGTAGGTATACGGTTGTGCAGTGTATCAGAAAAAGTAAAATCTGCTTGGTTAGTATACCATTTCACTAGAGTGCAATACTCTGGCATTTTAATAGTAGCCTAAGAATTGTAAGCACCGTTGCTTGGATCCCTACACAGCTGAAAAACTGCGTGGGGGAGGAGGACGAAAAAAGCACTGGGTTAAGGAACAGTTCTGTGTTGGCAGGGTGGTGAACTAGTGATCAAATTGGTCTCAGCCACCTCAGATTTCCTTGAAAATGGATGTTCTTATGGTCAGTTGGAGACTCAGTATTTTCCTCCATGACTGTTCAGACTCCTAATTATTTAACATTTGTCCTGCTGTGTGAGAGCATCTTTCCCATTGTCTGCTGTGTTCATCAATATTCCTAGTATTCATCTGGGTTAGAATGTTTCAGAAGACTTTTTTTTAAAACCTGAAACCAGCATTGAATGAAGTGCCAAAGTCAATGATTATTTTACATTCTTTCCAAATGTAATAGATCAAAACTGCATACTTAGAAATTAGCAAAGCAGATCAGAGAAAATTTCAAAACTAATTCTGATACCGCTGGGAAAAGTTCCTAATCCATTTACAGTTCATTCAGCATTTCTTCTAATTTCTATGCTGTGTTGTACCCACAGAGGTTTGTAAATGTTCCTCCTACTGTATGTAAAGGGAAAAGGGCTCACGACCTTAAATGATATGAAAGTTGTAATATGAAAATACTACAACAGATATGGAAGTACATCTGTGGGTGGATGCAAACTTACACGTAGCTGATGATATCAAGCTGGAGTTTATTAAAGATTTCTTTGCCGTTTGTTGTGTCAAAGACTTTTGTATAGAAACATGACTCCTTCATTCAAGTTTTGATTCGAATTTTCACTTTGTTTCTTTGGAAATATGTAGAAGTCAAGAAGTGTACACTGACAATTGTAAAAGTGTAAAAGAGGCACACTAATTCAATGTAGCGTGTTTTAAGATGTAATTTAGTACTTTCCCTGCTTTGTAGTAATTTTAGTATGGTTATTGGCAGAGAGAAGTTACTCTATCAAATCAGCATTTCACTTTGCACATCTGCTTACCGCATGTATTGAGATTAACATCTGCTTGTCTTATTGACTGTTTTGGTACCTTTAGGTCTTGTTAGTACTACAAAACTCAGCAATGGGAGAACTAGCTTGATTTTACTCATGCTTATGCTTGTAACAGAGTTGTTAATGAAGTCCATGTTGCAGAATTTTTATTGCTGGTGGTGATGTGTTGAGCTAGAAAGAACCCTAGCTTCACTTTCAAATCATAGGCTAACTGCAGTGAAGGGAGCATTATTTTACTTGAACTGAGCAAGTATGATATAGAAATGTTGAGATAAACACATGAACCCATGAGGTTATTTTTAGATTAAATGCATTCTATTGCCAGCCTTCAGAATTGGTATGTGTCGGCTTTAAGGGTATGTTCGCGCTGCATTGTAAACTCAGGTCTGTGGGACTTGTTCTTGTTCAGTGTTCCCAAGCCTGTGTTTAAGCATATCCATTATATTGTAAACCTGAACTGACAGTTGCTGGACCTGAATCTCACAGCCATGCTAACGTGTCCATACTGCCCTATGCAGACCTTAAGACTTGGTTCTGAGGCTTCAGCTGCATCCACACTGAAAACACGGTGACACTTGGGCTCTGACTCACCCCAGCATGGTCCTGAGTGCTTGGTGACCTGAGTCAGACTGATTTGTGTGTGGAGGGAAGGGAGGTGTAGGGCTCAAACCTGAGTCAGAGCCTGGGCTTAGTGTGTGATGTAGACATATAGTATATTAAAATAGTATTTTGTTTTACAAATGTCTCTTAGGTCCTTCCTTGTTAACGTTGACTAGAATAGTGCTTAGATACAATGAGCTATTAAAGTGGTTAAGCACAGTTTTGTAGAACCATACTGTACAGCTTTTGAACAATACTGTAACTAGCACAGTTGCAGCTGATGAGTAGATTCATAGACGACAAGGTAAGAAGGGACCATGGTGATCATGCTGTCTGACCTGAATAATCCAGGTCACAGAACTTCCCCAAAATAATTCCTAGAGAATAGTTTAGAAAAACATCCAGTCTTGATCAGCGTGAATTTGATTTAAATCACTAGTCAGGAAGACTCAATTTAATCATGGATTTCTACATAGAAGTGTATTCTTGTTGGTTTTTATAACCTTAATACGTTATATTCTTCATAACTCAGAGATAGATATAGGTTTCATTTTTAGAAGGTACACACTATACATTTTTGAAGTGATTTATTTTGAAAACTTTTCAGATTACTTTTACAGCCCTATCAGAAAATGAATGATTGGTAATTTTATTTACTTATTTATTTCAAAGGTAATTGAAGCAGATAGTTCACCTCCCAATGACTTCATAAATATCTCAAATTCAACAGGTTAATCATTAATATTTGGAGGATTTTCTTGCCATGCTGTATTAGGAGGAGATCATCACCAGACAGACATTTAAATTGTTTTATTTAACTAAACATTATGTATTCTGGATTTCTTTCTTCAACAGTAAACATATAATACAACAAAGCATATGAATTTTTGAATTTAGTTAAAGATTCAACATTTTTAAAATCAAACCTGATTTTTATTTTGTTTTTAACTAAAATAGTTAAATGAAATATTTAGAAAGCAAAACAAAAATTAAATCCACTATGTCAGTCAGGTCAACATGAGAAACTTAAAATATTGGCTTCTGCAGCTAACTCAGTCGTCTTCACCTTCATTTTCCTGTTTGTTCATAATCTGGAAAAGAAAAACCAGCTTTCCTGCTTTTTCAGGTCCCAAACGATTTCTCAGTTTGGCATGAATTAGTCCAAAGGAAGAAAATATTGTTTCTACCCTGGCAGAAGAAGCTACTGCTGTTAAAAGTGAGATTATCACTTCAACAGTCTCTGAATCCAAGTGCTTAAGTGACTTCCACCAGTTCACTGGTGTGACTTTCTTTAAAACATCATCAGCAGACATATATTTCTTGAATGGTTAATTACCCTTGCTGTTAAAAATTCACATTACTTTTTTTTTTTTTTTTTAATTTATCTAGCTTCAACTTCCAGCCCTTGGATTTTGTTATATCTTTGCTAGATTGAAGAGTCCTTTAGCATATTTGTTCCCCATGTAGGTACCTATAGACTATAATGAAGTCAACCTTTAACCTTCTCTTTGTTAACCTAGATAAATTGAGCTAACTGAGTCTCTTACTGTAGGTATGGTATGTTTTCTAATCCTATAATGATGGCTCTTCTCTGAACCCTCTCCAATTTATTAACATCCTTCCTGAAATGTAGATATCAGAACTGAATGCAGTACTCCAGCTGTCACACCAGTGCCAAATATAAGAGTAAAATAACCTCTCTAATCCTACTTGTGTTAGCCCTTTTGGCCATAGAGTTGCACTAGAAGTGCACATTCAGCTGAGTATTCCCACAAAATGTTCAGAGTCACTGCTTCCCAAAATAGAGTCGCCCATCTTGTATACGCTCAGGAACAAGGAATATATGCTATACTTAGATTTACATTTATCCATATTAAAACATACATTGTTGGCTTGCCTCCCAATCTGATGTCTCTGTCAGTGACCTGTCCTCTTTACTATTTACCACCCCCTCAATTCTTGTGTCAGCTTCAAACTTTATCAGAGATGATTTTGTCTTCTTACAGGTCATTGATATATTGTAGGCAAACATATTGCAAGTATTTTTAGATTTTCTTATATGTATCTTGCACAGTTTAATATGGATGTTTAAAAGGTCCCTTCTGCACTGATATTGTAGAGATCTAGGCAGGAACATGTTCCATGTAGGCAAGACTAAACCCGTTTGAATTATGGGCAGGGCACTACTGTGCTCAAATGCTGTTTAAATACGGTAAGATTTGTAATATAAATCAGCCACAGTTCAGCATGTTATGTGTATATGTAAAGTATTCTAAAACTGAAAACTATTTCATACCTGTTTCCAAGCCCTGTGCCTAATAGTCTGGAAACCCCATACATCAGCCTCCATGCTGTGTTCCTGTAATGGTGTTAGGCTGGTCTTCGATTGTAGTTGTGGCTATATTGGCAAGCTTAAGACAAGCTAAGAAAAATCTTTGGAGACACAACTAATAGAAAAAACTGAAGTGAATGTGCAGGGGGCAGCGGTAGCTCAGTGGTTTGAGCATTGGCCTGCTAAACCCAGGGTTGAGAGTTTAATCCTTGAGGGGGCCATTTAGGGATCGGGGGCAAAAATTGGGGATTGGCCCTGCTTTGAGCAGGGGGTTGGACGAGATGACCTCCTGAGGTCCCTTCCAACTCTGATATTCTATGATTCTGTGATCCTACGATTGGCTGACTACCTTTCCAAACATTGTGCATCATGAATTTATCCACTGCTTTGTAGATATATTTGTAATGACTTTACTAGAAAGCATAGAATTTTCACATAGAATTGAATGTGTGGGAGTAAATTATCACTTGGAAAAAACAGACTAGAAATAGATACACAGTTACTTCAAGTGTAAAGCTTTTGAAGTATGTTATAGTAATGTGGTGGCCAAGCTGTCATGTGCATGCATAACTTTTTTTATATATAGCTTAATTTACAAAATGTGGTATACTCTTTGGCTCTGATCCTACTAGTGTAAGACTGACCTCTTAATTGTACTTGTTACTGAACTGACTTGAGAAACTTTATGCTACTTTTGTAAAAATGCTTACTAAAGATGCAGCCTGTTGAAGTGCTTCTACAGGCATTTGGCTGCTTTGTAAGCTTGCTTGTAGCTACTGAATACGCAAGCTACATTTTTTAAAGCTTATTTTTTTTATAGTTAACAATAGTAGATCCCATTGAATTTAATGGGGAGCTATGGGTATTTAATCCTTTCTTTCGCTGTAAGTGCTAATCTAAAAAAGCCTCCAAAACCTGTGCACACCTGTTAGTTCTTGCTAACTGTTCTTTTAAATTCAGGACCATCTCTACTGCAAAGAGAACATTGTAGTAGACGAGTATAATATGCAGTTTCAAGTAAATACTTCAGAGATCAGAATGTGGCAATATACATATAGTAACTTTGTAAGTTTGAAATATTTTAATTTCAGTTAATGCCGGGAGATAAAGTGGGAGAAGCCAAAAAAACCCCAAACATTGCTAGGACATCTGATCTCCACTTGTATTCCATTTTTATAGCATAACATAAGCACAATTCAGGGGCAGAAAACAAACCTTAATTTTGAATTTCTATTTGGTTTGTCACAGTTTATGCTTAGAAGAACTCTTGTGCACAACAGTGTCTCAGAGTTGGTGCAGTTATTAGTGCCTGACAACCACATAATTGATATTGGACAGACTACAGAGCAATTGCTTCCAGTCTTTCTTTGCTGAAACCCTCTTGTGACAAACTGGTAGATTTTCCCCTTGAGCCACTTATGCCTTGTCCCAGAAATTGCTATCTTATTTTTTGTCTATTCTCTCATTTTACTGTCTCCGTAATTTTTTTTCACTTATCTTTTTTTCTCCTCTTGATTTTCTTACTCTCTTTCCTTCGCCTCTGTAGTTTTCTCCATATTACCAGAGACTCAGCTACACTGGCAAAAATCAAATGTTCATAATTCACCAGAGTAGCTGTGATAGAATATGCAGTCTTAGGGTAGTCATCAAGGTATGTGTACATTTACAGCAGCATGTAGCGTACAGACACTTCACGCCCAGCTATCATGGATATAAATAGCAATGAAGATTGTGTGGCCTGCCTTAGGTGAGTACCTTAGCCTTTAGACATGCAGGGCACTTTAAATACCTTACACTCTCTCTACGCACCTAAGCAGTGGCTCCCATTTCTACACTGCTATTTTCAGCGGCATAGCGTCCTGCTGCCTGCCCCTGCCAGAGCAGTTCCTCGCTGCTCTGGAGCCTTTCCACACTGCCTCCCACATTGCTGCCACATGTAGCCACGCTTGTCACTGAAATGTGTACATGCAGCTGGCTTTTACTGCAGGCATGGAGCTATACATGTAATGCCTGTGTTCTAGATGCCATGGTAAATGAAGACAAGGCCTCAGGTATTTGTCCTCTTATAGTTTCTGATGTTCTTTTACCTCTAAAAGGACAATGCCATTCTATTCCTATTAGCCAAACATGCAGACTGCTTCCATTTCACATATAGGCGCTTAAACTGACTTTATAAAATTTATTATAAATAGTTCCCTGGAAAGGAAGACTTCCTTACAAATTAAAGTAAAGGTTGATAGATGTGATGAATACATCTATGGAGGATACCAGGACAAGCTTTTAAAATTAAAACTTATATACTTATCTGGACAAAGGGTTTGGCAACACTTGCAGATGTAGAGCGCTGTGAGTTAAACCAACTCTGGGAAAGCACTACGGTGTGTTCACACTGTCAGCTGCAAGCGCACTGGCGTGGCCACATTTTCAGCACTTGCAGCGGCATTGGGAACGGTGCATTATGGACAGCTATCCCACAGAGCACCTCTTCCCGTTCTGGCTCTGTGGCTTGTGGGAAGGGGACAGGGGGTGCGGGGCATTCTGGGTCCTGTCCCAACGCTCCGTGTTGCACTGCTTCGCATCCAGCAATCCCTGTACTTCAGTCTGGATTTGGCGCCATTTTTCAGTATTTTTTCTACTGCGCGCTCTGTCTTCCCTTTCAGTCTGCGGGAATGGATCCCGAACTGCTGAGGAATATGCTGATGGGTGTCACCAACATGTCACAAATGGCAGTCGAGTTACTTCTTAAGTTATAAACAGACAGAGACGAGTCCGACGATGATGTCAACTCGCATAACGCATATGACACGAGTTTGCTTGTGGCATTCACGGACATGCTCACCACCGTGGAACGCCACTTTTGGGCTCGGGAAACAAGCACTGAGTGGTGGGATCACATCATCATGCAAGTCTGGGATGACGAGCAGTGGCTGCAGAACTTTCGGATGAGAAAAGCCACTTTCATGGGACTGTGATGAGCTCGCCACCACTCTGCGGCGCAAGGACACAAGATTGAGAGATGCCCTGCCGGTGGAGAAGTGGGTGGCTATTGCAGTCTGGAAGCTGGCAACTCCAGACAGCTACCGATTGGTCACTAGCCAGTTTGGAGTGGGAAAGTTTACCGTTGGAATCGTGTTGATGCAAGTTTGCAGGGCCATTAATCGCATCCTTCTCAGAAGAACTGTGACTCTGGGTAACGTGCATGACATTGTGGCTGGCTTGGCACAAATAAGTTTCTCTAACTGTGGAGGGGCGATAGATGGGACGCATATTCCAATTCTGGCACCAGCCCACCAGGCCTCCGAGAACGTTAATCAGAAGGGCTATTTCTCTGTGGTCTCCAGGCGCTTGTGGATCACCATGGGCGTTTCACTGATGCAGGCTGGTCCAGAAAGATGCATGACGCACACATCTTTTGGAACACAGGCCTGTTCAGGAAGCTGTAAATTGGGTCTTTCTTCCCAGACCAGAAGATCACCATGGGGAAAGTCGAAATGCCCGTTGTGATCCTTGAAGACCCTGCATACCCTTTAATGCCATGGCTCATGAAACCCTACACAGGGAGCCTTGACAGCAGCAAGGAGTGGTTCAGCAACAGGCTGAGTCAGTGCACAATGACTGTGGAGTGTGCTTTTGGCCATTGAAAGGGCTGCTGGCGCTATCTGTAGGGGAAGCTGGAGCTAGCCAGTGACAACATACCCACACTTATAGCCGCGTGCTGTACCCTCCGTAACATTTGTGAACGGAAGGGTGAAAGATTGACTCAGGCGTGGACCTCTGAGGTTGAATACCTGGAGGATGAATTTGAACAGCCAGAGAGCAAGGCTCTTAGATGGGCCCAGTGCGGTGCTGCAAGGATTAGGGATGCCTTGTGGGAGCAATTTGAGGCCGAAAGCCACCAATAATGCATGGTGCCCTGCACGGGAGTGAAGTGCAGTGGTTCAATGTTAGTAGGAATCTGTGTTTGCTACACTGACATGCAGTGTCTGTTTCTTTCCTGGGCTGAGGTATCTTTTACTTAATGCAATAATAAAGAATGTTTTCAAAGCCAAAAAATCCATTTATTGTAAAGAAACACAACTGCTTTGGAAACAGAAGGGCAAGGGGGTGGGGTGGGGAACAGTACAATTACAGATTTGCATATGTCCTGTTATCATACTCAGCCTTCCTGTCTGGAGTGCTGTGCAATAAGTGCTACACTTCTGGCTAGCTAAAATGCATGGTGATGGGGATTGAGTGCAGTGGGTAAGGATCGTAGTTTGCAGGGCTGGGTGGTGAAGCCACAGGTGTTGGCAGCTGGTGGTGATAAGAACCCGGATGTTGAGGAAAGTGGGTTAGAGATGACATGGAGGCACAAGGGAAAGAGTTTTGGGACAAGGGCTGTGGGGGGGGCACCGTAGTGCTCCACCTGCATTGCTACGAGCGCCTGTATCGAGTCCGCTTGGCGCTCCATAATGCTTAGCAGCCTCTCCGTGCTTTGGTGCTGGCGATCTGCATTCTGCTGGCGGACCCTCCTTTCACTCTCCTGCCACTCCTGCGCTTTTTGATTTTCATTAAGGGACTGCTGCATTACTTCATGCAGCATGTCCTGTTTGCTTCTATGTGGCTGCTTCCTAATTCTTTGGAGTCTTTCGACCGGTGATAACAAGGATGGCTGAGATCTCAAGTTTGCATCTGTAAAGACAAAATGCAACACTTAACAGAGGCAGCATTGTTCACACTAGACAGAGCAATGATTCAGCCGTACTTAAAGTAGACAAGCACAGTCTACACAATAGCAGAATTTGCCCGTCCCAAAGCAAGCGCACATAATCCACAGGAGCCCCAAAATGGTGAGTAAGCACAGGAGCAAGGGGGACTAATTGTTTTACGGCCGTACTGTCCTCTGGGGTTCTGTGCCTTGGGGAGAGCCAACAGCTGCAGGGGGCCCCTATACTGAACACTGTCCCCACGTTTTCCACAGGAGTTTGTCCTGGAAGATATCTCGCTGCTGAGGGTGTCCTGGGAAGGAAGGGAGGGTCTTCTACTACAATGCGGCTTCCGCCCTGGTTCATATGTAGCTTGCCTGTGTGCAGCAGTGGTCCCACTGCCTCGTGGCACAGTGGCACAGACATGTTAGCCTTACAAGGAAAAGGAGCACAGTAGCTCTGCCAAGAAACCTGCGCAAGCAGATTGCACAGCTTCTGCATGAGACATTTGAAGAGATCACTGAGGCCGATTACCGTCATGTGAGAGAGCACATCAATGCCCTATTCCGCATCTAGGCATGCATGCAGCCCTAACCCTCCTCACCTCAAGAGCCTACACCGAACAACTTCCTTCCCAAAATAAAAGCCGCTTACCGGGCACCTCCTCCGGTGTTAATTCTCCCCGAAGCACCAGCTGCTGCGACTAGCTACCTTCCTCCTAGCTTGAGTACAGCTCCTGGCTACATGCATCTAGATATGTCAGGCTGTCGCCCTCCTCCTCAACACCCTCCTCCTCAACCTTCGTCCTTCTCCTGCCTTGTTGAACTGGGCTCTGACGTGTCCATGGTGGTACTCAGAGTGGAGGTGGGGTCGCCCCCAAGTATTGCCTCCAGCTCTGTAGAAACGGCAGGTTGCGGGAGCAGCACTGGAGCAGCAGTTTGCCGTGTGGGCTTTGTGGTAGGCATTCCGCAGCTCCTTCACTTTAACCCTGCATTGCAGTGCGTCCGGGTCATGGCTCCTTTCCGTCATGTCCCTTGATATCTGCCCAAAGGTATCGTAATTCCTACGGCTGGAGCACAGCTGGGACTGGACAACTTCCTCTCCACTAACACTGAGGTCAAGCATCTCGCCATTGCTCCATATTGAGGATCGCCTGGCGCGTGGAGGCATGGTCACCTGGAAAGATTTGCTGAGAGCACTCCATGCCTGGCTGAGAAAACAGGAAGTGGATTTTGAAAATTTCCAGAGAATTTAAAGGGTGGGTCTGACAGTTGATCACCTGAGGGCAGGGCAGTAGAGTTCAAAGTGATGACCAGAGTTGCTACAACAGGCATTGTCGGACACTTCTGGAGGCTGATCAGAGAGCATTAACAGAGCAGGGCGTCCACACTGGCGCCGCGGCGCTCCAGCCAGGGCACATCAAGTGTTATGCTTCTCATCAAGGTGGATTACGAGGAGCACTCCAGCTGCGGAGTCCAGGCTCTCTATGTGCCTTGCCAGTGTGGATGCGTTATGAGTTAGGGCGCCTGGGACCGCTTTAATGCACTTTAACTCGCAAGTGTAGCCAAGCCCTACGTTTCATGAAGGGAGATGTGTGATCAAAAAGGTATTTCTGCTTGCCGTGGTGTTGTGCATTTCTGAAATATCTCAGCTTTCTTAAACACATCCTTCTCAGAAGGACTTGAACACTGAAAATATATTTAAAAGTTGTTTGTTACAGAGGCTTTTAAAAAAAATTAGGTGGACTGAGTAAAAATACTTAATTTTACTCAATGACATGGAATGCTTTTAATTCTGTTTGTCTCTTTATCCATTAACCTTTTGAGGAGAAAAATCAGTAATTCGGTATCTATTTTAAACACTACCCTACTAATCTCTGAAATTATGATGTTAAGTTAGAAGATTGGTAGGAAATGTAAACTCTTTTTATTAAGCATAAATAACATTCCAAAATGCATTTCTTTTAACACCTGGAGAAAATATACTATTCAAAGGCTTTATTGTGCAATTATTTGGCTCCTTAAGTGCCAGACTGTATTCCTGGCACAAAGCCTTATGATTTAGTGGTTCAGCAGTAGTTTCATAAAACTAAGTGCTTACCAGCGTGTGTCTTCCACCTATACTTTCGACAGCATATATTGCTCTGGAGCACGCTTGCCTAATTACCAAATATGGTAACATTTGGTAAGGTGTGTTAGCCAACTCCGGCAACATATTACTGTCTAAAGTATCTTATAACCCAGTCAAGCTTCAGGCCTGGATATCATTGCAGTGGTTGATCTCTTACCATTGGAATAATTATAGTTACTAACTTTTTATTAAAATCATATTGCATTGTTATTGGTAGACTTTGACACTAATTATGATATGCTGCTTAGTTGTAGGACCTAGTATAAGTGGAATGGTTTACTTTAAGGTGATTGTGTTCAGTCTTCTCGGACAACCTATAGCAGGGATCGGCAACCTTTGGCATGCGGCCCCTCAGGGAAATACACTGGCGGGCCGGGGCGCTTTGTTTACCTGCAGCGTCTGCAGGTTCGGCCGATTACAGCTCCCACTGGCCGCGGTTCACCGTTCCAGACCAGTGGGGGCTGCGGCAAGCGGTGGCCAGCACATCCCTCAGCCCACGCTGCTTCTCACAGCCCCCATTGGCCTGGAACAGTGAACCGCGGCCAGTGGGAGCTGCGATCGGCCGAACCGCCGGACGCTGCAGGTAAGCAAACCCTCATGGCCCGCCAGAGGATTTCCCTGACGGGCCGTGTGCCAAAGTTTGCCGATCCCCGACCTATAGGGTTGTGATGTGCAACTCTTTGTTTTCCCTGGGGGCTCTTGCTAGCGTAATCCTATGGTACATGGTTGTGTCATCAATATGGTAGTAACACACTTAGGCAGTTCACCTAGCCATCCCAATATCTGCGTACTTGTCTGTATGTACATCAACACATACAGTGGCATGTAGAGTACAGACAGTGCACGCTCAGTTCATGTATAAATATCAGTGTAGACAATGAGACATGACTTAATCAAGTAGAGTGCTCTACATGCTTGAACCCTAGGGTATATGTCCTACACGACTCTCTACGTGCACAAATAGTGTCTACACTGCTATTTTTAATAGTGTAGTGTTCCGCTGCCTCCCCCTGCCAGAGCCTTTCCTTATTCATTGAGCTGCCAGTGTCTTTCCCTGCTGCCTCCAAGCTGCTGGAGCCTTTCACTGCCACGTGTAAACATGTGTATCCTACACACCACCGCAAGTGTAGACAAGGTTAGAGTGCCGTCTTCATCAGGCCCAGACAGAATAGATTCTTGTTCACTTAATGTATGCCTACATTGCAATCAAAAACCTGTAGCATGGAGTCTCAGAGCCGGGGTCAGTTGATTCAGGCTCATGGGACTATAAAATTGCTGTGTAGATGGTCACACTCAGACTGGAGCCTGGGCTCTGGGACCCTTCCCTCTTTCAAGATCTCAGACCCCAGGCTCCAGCCTAAGCCTGAACATCTACACTGCAGTTTTATGGCCCTGTAGTCAAAGCCCATGAGCCCAAGTCAGCTGACCCAGGATAGCCATGGCCATTCTGCCAGTCTTTTATTGTAGATGTAGAATGTACCCTTATGGGTTGAGCCAACTCCAGCAGAAGTCAGTGAGTCTTTCTATTGATTTCAGAGTGTTGGGTTGGGTCTTTAATATTAGAATGTTAGGACTTGAGCAAAAACAACCTGGGTCAAGCTATATCAGAATAAAACCGAAATGATGCACTTTTTTCAGAGTAGATAAATTTGGCTCATTAAAATGCGTCTGCTCAAGTTAGTTTAATCTGAGGTTTTTACTCTATTCATCTTTGCTCATGGACGCCAAGCAAGTAATGCCAGTTTGGTGAATGCCAATTTCCTGAAAACTATTCCTGTCTCTAATACAGACCTAGCCACAATAATATCTGAGTTTATAACCTATCAACTGTGGGGGTGTTCTTTACCTGGGGGCTGGCTGGGAGCCACTGGAGCACTGACCTGGCACAGAACGTGCCTTAGTGGGATAGTCAGAGCTTGTTATTTTGGTACTCCATAGTTGCAGTGGCTCTTCTTTGGTAAAAATTCAAAGTCTTGGCTGTCACCTGGTACGCAATATATGGTTTATAATGCAGTTATGTCCAAGATTAGAATTTTCTCTATGCCCCGCCATGTTCTGTAGTCTGCAAGTGCTCAAACTGCCATTGGAAGCAAGCTATTCTCCACTGTGGATTGTTATTGCTTTTGCAGTTGCTCCTACTGGCTACTTTCTAAGGTTCACAACTGACAACAGTTTCACAAGAGACAAGCCAACACTTTTTCAGGTTAAGTGTGAATAGTTTTCCACCCAGTCTTCACCTACCCTTGCCAAAAAAAAAAATGCCTGTGGACCATCAGTTTTCTTGTCCCTGATAATGAAGTGGCATACCTTTTTTTGTGCTAAATGCCAAAATATGAGAACTAAAAATACACGTAATAGAGTGCCTACTAATAACCATTACATTTGAATTATCATTAGTCAGTGGTCTAAAAATGGTTGACGAATCGATGGTCCACAGTACAGAAAGTTTTGAGAGGGGAGACAGGTCCATGGGGTTCTTTCTTACAAAGTGGCCTGTGAAATATGAAAGTGGGGCAAATTACTAATCTTAACCTCTGTCCAGTGTTAGTCTGATATGCTGTCAGAATGAAGGTGGTGAACTTCATATAACAATCTAGATAGATAATTCTCTTAAGGACTAAAGAGATTACGTAACTTTTCTTTATCCACTAAACTTGAGTAAAAACTCTATTAATTTTATGTAATGCCCTAGTTGCCTGAGTAGAAATAGTATGCTTATATTGTCAAAAGCTGATCTGTGTATTGAAATAAAGGAAGGTGGTAACACAAAGGGTAGTCTTATCTAGTCAGTTAGCTGCTAATATTAAGGCGAAAGTTTGTACAGCTGAGAAGTCTAAAGGAAGCTTGATTCTGAAGATGAAATAAGACATTAATTAGAATAAAAACATTCATTTTACTTTTTTTTTTTTTTAAAGAAATAAGCTTCTGAAAAAATGAGCAATGTGCAGGGGAATGAATGAAACAAACCATATGTAAAATATGCATCCTAATGGGCACTTTGTGACCAACTTTTTTTCTCAAATACCTCTCTCTTGTCTTTTCAAGAATGATTTTTAGGATGCACTCAAACTTCTAATTGGCACCCTAAGGCTATTCACTTAAGGTTTTCTTAAATATTTGCCAAAGGGACTCCCTAGACATTAGGACTGAATAAATTAGATCAAAACTAGTTTATAACATTTGTAACATTTGTTCTATCTTCTGTCACTGAGAATCAAAAGCCTCAAAATAAAATGGAATCCAAGGTTATAGGCATAGCATTTATTTTACACAACGGACAGGGCAAAAATATTCTAGAAAACATGAAACAAAAATAGGTTATACAGAAAATTAATTACTGCAGAACTATCAGGTTTATTGCCTTCTGCTAGCAAGAAGCTTGGTTACAAAGAAAAGAAAACAACTTTAACAAAGCTTAAATTTGGAGTTCTCAGGAACTGCGAGTCATCTGG
This sequence comes from Chelonia mydas, assembly GCF_015237465.2. Lineage (NCBI taxonomy): Eukaryota > Metazoa > Chordata > Testudines > Cheloniidae > Chelonia > Chelonia mydas. The sequence goes on along the minus strand of NC_057851.1, from coordinate 84,875,481 downwards.
CAATTAAAAAGGTGCCTTTTAGATCCAACTCCCTTCTTGTTTCAGACAGTAACATAATAGGAAGACTAAATCACCAGTGGAGTCCACTTCTTAGTCCTCTTCAAGGTTTTCTGTCTCCAGTTATCTTATTCCTCCGTTTAGGCCTGTTAGTTTCTTCCCATTCTGCTTCAGTCCCCAGCTGTAGCCACCTTCTCTCCCGATACACCTCTGTCACTTGAGGGTTTCTGGCTCCAGCTTCCTTTCTCCTTCTGCTTCTGAAGTAGTTTCCTTGGTTCTTTTTGGGGTGGATTGATTTAAATCACCAAGTAGAAATCCTAGGTTTAAGTAATTGATTTTAATCAACTTTTCTATTTGTATTTCAGTATTGTATGTTCTTATTGATTGGTATGACCATTAAAACATGTTAATTTACAGCTAAATAGAGCCTTTACACTAGATTTGGTACATCTTTGTGCTACCCAGGAGGGTACACTACTGCAATATACATTTATTTAAGCAATTATATATCTTTAATATTTTCAAATTCATATTAATTGTACATTTTAGTATGTTAGAACATGGTGAATGATGTATTGCTTGTTTATGAAATAATTTTTGCTCATAATTTGTGTCAAGCTGCATTGGATGTTAACTGGAATTCAGTTAAACACACAAAACAACACAGAAATGTTATTAAACAAAACAAGCCCTTAATACAGTACATGGCCTATTATGCCATATTTATAAAGCTTGAGCTCAAAAGTTAGTTTCCCCTGATTCCTCCTTTATATAGAAAAGCAACCTTTAACTCAAAAGTTTTTGATAGGCTTGTGGATTTGGTATGTTTATTTTTTTATTTAGATGGTTTAAGAGATTATATGATAAAGCCTTAATATATTTTGTATTAAATTCAGATTTAAATTTAAGCAGGCTTATTTTTTAAAGAAAAACTTAAAATAATTTAAACAGAATAAAAAATGTCGTCGTCCCTCCCCCCCCCCCCCCCCAAAAAAAAAAAAACAAAAAAAAAACACAAATCTGATTTTTATCTACCTGGTTGCCTTTGACTGCCTCCAATGGCGGGTTCTCTGAGGGTTCCTCTGGCTGTTGGCCTTGGCAGTATTGGTGGTGGTCTCTTCACTCTTCACTAGCAGTTTCTTTGACAGCACGAGTAGCTACTAGATAGTTGCCACCATAGAAGCCTATTTGGAGAGGTGGTGGGTCTCTCAAGTGGCAGCTGCCTCTGATGGGTTTCCTTGGCAGTTGCTTTGGGAGTGGCTGCTTCTGAGAGGAGGCAGACCCTTTTATGGAACAGTGCCCCGATGAAAGCTCCATATCCATTTTCCGGTGCCCCCCGGTGGACCCAGTAACATCATGTGGCTGCCCAGCTCTTCTGCATGTCATGCTGTGAAACCTCTGTGTTAAACAATAGTTTTGACAAGATAATTGAAGATCCTGATCACACCTCATAAACAGTGACTCCTCCCAAACCTCACTGGAGAAATTTTAAAAATTAACCCTTTTATGTCTATCCCTGTATGCAGGTCTGCAACTAGAAGAAATAATTAACAAATAAATATGGGGGATGGGAATGCTGTGGAAAGTTATATCTTATAATATTAAATATAATTGTTTATCATTTATAGGTGATATTGGAAACTATTATTATGGGCAGGGCCATCCCATGAAACCCCATAGGATCCGTATGACTCACAACTTGTTGCTAAATTATGGCTTGTACAGAAAAATGGAAATTTATGTGAGTATAAGCAGCAGTCTGGACACTGAAAATGTTTAAATTACTTTGAAAAGAGACAGCAGTTTTAAACCATTTTTTCCCCTCCATTACATGTGAGGAATTATTTCTAGAAGCTGATATTTTCCTCTTCTATTTGGGAAACATTAATTAGTCTTCATTCTTTCCCCCCAGTCTTTGACAACTTAAAATGAAGCAGAACTTTTCAACTTACACAGGAGCCACTGCTTGCTACCCATATGTGGCAGAAAAGCAGGGTTGGGCCCGTGTGGGGAGGGTGGGTAGTTTTTTTGTTTTTGTTTTTGTTTTTTTAACATTTTTGTTTCAGGGTAATATATAATATTTCTGCCATCATTAATTATGTCAGCACAATTGGCAAAACATAATGGAGGCTGCACTAAAAATATTTTGCATGTTAAATTTTATTAATGGAGTTGTAGCTACTTTTACTCTCTATCCAAATATGCTTAGAGTACAGAGTTTTTCCAATGTCTGTTTATAATACCTTTAAGGTAGTTCAGATTGGTTGCATGAATTTTGTCTCTGATTTAATCTGATTTGTTAAAAACTGACATTTGTTGCAACATTATTTTTTGTTAGAGTAAAATTAATTTTACTTTCTTGTTTACAGCGACCCCATAAAGCTACAGCTGAAGAAATGACCAAGTACCACAGTGACGAATACATCAAATTTCTTCGATCAATAAGGCCAGACAATATGTCTGAATATAGCAAGCAGATGCAGAGATGTAAGTCTCCAAATTGGACTAAGTCTACATTATTTATTCATGTACTGGATTGTTAAGTATTTCATATATATAAAGTGTGAACATGCATTGATTGTCTAAATATTTAACAATGAGTTCATGGCATTGTTTCTCCTTTACGTCAATCTATAGAGAGCTTCTAGTTTTTGTCTCAAGACTACTCGGAACACCAAATGCTCTTCGAGTATACAGTTATTAGTATGGGGTCAAATTCTCCCCAATACAATACACCCCATTCTGAGAACTTAAGTGGGAGGTAAGTGCTATGTGTAGGTCCATTGTACTTGGTCAAATTTCACTTCTAACAGTTGTCGGTTCTTAGTTGCTTGTAAAAATTAAAACACATTCTAAGATAAGAGCTTTATGAATAGAGTAGAGGTTCTCAAACGGTGGTCCACGAGCTCCATTCAGGTAGCCTGTGGATAGTTGCCTCTAAGGTGCACACCTGGGTGGCTGCACACAAGAGAATGAAGGGCCGCCTATCTAATTAGTGGAGTCGCGCAGGTGTGGCTCCACTAATTAGGTGCCTAGACACTGGAGAAGATGCACATGTAGGGTGAGGTGGTGGCCTTGGGGGGATTAGGTGGAAGGGGGCAGTGGGGTGAGAAGAGGGGGTGGGGGGAATATGGGACATGCAGGGCTGCGGCGGCCAGAGAAAGAGGCGACTTTCCCCAGCTTCAGGGCTGTGGCTGCAGGGGAGAGATGGACTGCTTTCCCAGCCTCAGCTCTGTGGCTGCTGTGGCAGGGGAGAGAGGGAGAGATCCCCCTCCTTCCCAGCCCCAGCTCAGGGGCTGCCATGGCCGGGGAGAGAGGGAACATCCATCGCAACAAAGGTAAGACTAGTGATATTAAAATATGAGTTGTGTGCTTTTTATTTGTAGAACAAAAAAACCTAGTTTATTATTAAGGGTTTTTTTAATATATAGCGCTTTTATCCAAAGTGTTTTACAATAGTAAGCTAATAGTACAAACAACATTTGGAAAGATCATTAAGTGGTCCACCAAGACCCTCAGCAATTTTCAAGTGGTCTGTGGGGGGAAAAAAAGTTTGAGAACCACTGGACTAGAGAAGTGTTACTTCCCCTACCTTTGAAGAAGCATTACAGAAATGAGTGGGAAAAGTAAAAAGTACTGGGTGAAAAGAAGAGTGAGCTGAATATTAGAATTGGCTTTTATTAGCTGGAGGGAAGTTAGCTAAGATTAAGAATTAATTTGAGGGAAATCATAGGCACATTACATAAGTGCATATAAAATTGTTCAATAAATAAACTACAATACTTGAAGGTGTCATTTATGATTCTGTGCAAGGAGGGTATATTACATCGGATTGCAAAACTGTTGTAATTATACATATATTTAGTCAAAGCTCTTCCTAGACCTAAAAAAGATTACTCCATCTGACTTGTGTGGAAAATTTTAAATACCTTAAGCAACAGTTCAGGTTCATTATTCTACAAGCACTTCTGGTCCCTAAACGTATATCTATACGCTGAAAATGTCAAGTTTCAGTACAATGTAACTTTGAACAGTTGAATCACTAAATTGCTAAAAACATGGAATGCAATGAAAATGTCAACTGAACTTGAACTATAACCATACTACTGGTTACATTTGAGTGTTTTGAGTAATATATATTTGTAATACCTGTGCACATATTAGGACTATGCACTTGAAAACTAACAACACTTTTTCTTACACAGTTAATGTTGGAGAAGATTGTCCTGTGTTTGATGGACTGTTTGAGTTCTGCCAGCTGTCAACAGGAGGCTCTGTTGGTAGGTATATGGTGGACTTAATTTTTTTTAAAGATATTAATATGACAGTAGCAATTAAAACCAATCAGTACAATGCTTTACTAGTCATAAGCAGCATTGTTCTAGCCATGTCGGTTCCAGGATAGTAGCAAGACCAGGTGGGTGAAGTAATATATTTTATTGGACCATAGCCTGTTGATGAGAGAGACAAGCTTTCGAGCGCTTGATCGTAGTAATGTGTGCTGTGTGGCTTTGTGTGAAGCATCAAATCTGTCAGTCACACAGATTGTTTAATACCAAATATGGTAATATTTTAAAGTTTTTAAAAACTGCTAGTCCAAGATAGACTTGAAAAAAAGTGACATAAAGAGGTAATCTTGTTACAAGAAATGTTATCAGTTTTTCTTCCAATACTTTCAAAGACATTTAACTTTTTTTCTTAATGATTTTAGCTGGGGCAGTAAAATTAAATAGACAACAGACTGACATGGCTGTTAATTGGGCTGGAGGACTCCATCATGCTAAGAAGTCAGAGGCATCTGGTTTCTGTTACGTCAATGATATTGTGCTTGCTATCCTAGAGCTGCTGAAGTAAGTTTACCCTTGTGATCTAAAGACGTCAGAAAACCTGGGTGTTAAAATGTTTAAAGGTGACTAAGAAATGCACAATAATCAAGGTGGCTTGAATTTTCGTCACATACGTTGAACCACCACAATATGAATAAAAAATCTGTCCCCATTTAGAGTTACAACAAGAAATCCATACTAAATCACATACAAGCAAGGAAAATTAAAAGTTTAAGCAGGGCTTAATTTAGAGGTACTAAGCTTACAGGGGCACCTACCTTCTCCTGTAAAGTGACTTTCTCAGTTTGAAGTTGACCATATTTTAAAAAATATAATTTTCCTACTCGAACATATTTCCTGAGATTTAAAAAAAAAAATCTTTAAAAATATGAGGTTCTTCTTCCATGCTCCTTTTTAAAATAGGGGTCTCTTGTAGGAGCATGAGGGAAACACCACTACACATAATCAGGCCCCTCGCCGCCCGCCCCCCCCCCCCCCCATCCTTGATTTTTCTCTCTCTCTGCGTGCCTGTCTGCTTCCTCTTTGGTTCCAGCTTTGCTGCTGCTGTTATTGGTGGGCACTCTCTTGGAGAAGATCACACAGTTACATTACTCCTGTACTGTTGTAGGGGATTAAGTGACCATTAGCAAAACAGTGAAAGTGACTACGCAGAGTGCTGTTCGACATACAAATAGACTGGAAAAAAAGGAAAAACAGATAAAATTACCTTTCGATTACCAGTAGCATTTGGGGTTATTTGTAACAACACTAAGTGCAGAATTTTCAGATGGAAGTATGTAGATATATTTTTAAGTTGACTCTGTCCCTTTAATTAAAATGTAAACAACATCTTTTAGGAAAGTTAACATCTAGGTATTTGATTGGGGCCATCTGAGTTGAAGAAAGAGAAAATCTGCCAGGCACATCAAATTGAGATGGAAAGGGAAAGCCGTAATCTGTGAGAACACAGTAAAAGAGTATTTAAAAAAAATTAAAGAGAATGCAAAGAGAAGAATCTGTCAATATCCAAACCTCCCACTCTACTGAATCCTTCACATACACCCAGGACATGAGCCCTGCATTCCTGCCTCAGCAATAACCAGGGCTCCAATCATCAGCTCGTGACTGAGCAAAGTAGTCTTGTTCGTTATACCCATAAGGAAAGGAAACTTTTCATTGTGCTTATTCATAGGAAGCTTCAGTATATAGCTTCTCAGACCTCGCTATTTTACATTATTCCACAACAATATTATAAAAAATTGTCCCCAAGGGTTGAGAAATATTAGATTATTTGAAACTTCATGAGTAGTTTTAAACAGGTTTCCAGTTGTGTAATATTGTATGTATTAAGTTAAATGCATTTGGAAGCATAAACACTTCATATTTGAGGATGTGGGGAAAGGGAGACAAACTACAAGATTAGGAGTTCACAGGAACTGTATTTTTTGAACTAAAGTAATTCTCTACTTTTACTGGCACAGTGTTCTTGGAAAATTCCTTTAGCACATGCACCATAAGAGGGATGCTTTCTGTTGTAAAATCCATGCTTATTGAAGGAAAATGAGACTGAAAGAAAATGTCTGAAGTTGACAGAGCGAACAAAACAGATTATGACCATGAAAAGGAAAGGGAGGGGCTGGAGCTTGGTCAGAGGAGAAAAAGAAAAAAGTAAGGGAAAAGGGGAAATGAGTGTATTAATTTAGATGGAATATATGGGCCCAAAGAGTCAAGATGTTAACATGACCCATATGACCCTGTCACTGTCCAACATTAAACAGCGTTAAGCAAGGTTCAGAGTTTGGTATACAGAGATTCAGCCTGCTTAGTATCATGGCAAATACACCATTAAACATCATTTTAACCTTCTATTAAAAATACAGAAAAGAAGGAAAAAGTTAAAGCATTTGAAATGTAAAACATTAAGTAAGGCTTTCTGTGACGTTCCCCTCTGGTGTTATCTGGACCGGTGATCTGTTAGGTCACTCCAATCCTTGACTCTGGGAGCCAGCCTTACCTGGCTCTGCTGTGAGAACCCCCACTCCTGGGCTGTTCACGCACAGCCTCTGGCATGTAAGCTGCTCCTTGGATTGAATGACACTAGCCAATATCTCCGGTCCCAGACACAACCCTAGGAACCTACGTCTTACAGTGTCCAGTTATGCCCGCTGGACGGTGCAAGCTTATATGAGTTTTTCAGTTTAACAAAGAAATTGATATGTACCAGGCTTGTTATCCCCAGGGGAGGCTCTGACACACTTCAAACCAAACACGCTGCTTCAGGTAGAATAAACAAAGAAATTTATGAACTGTAAAGATAGATTTTAAGTGATTATAAGTCAAAACATAACCGGTCAGATGTGGTCAAATGAAATACAAGCAAAACTCATTCTGAGCTGATCTTAACACTTCCAGTGCCCTTACAAACTTAGATGTTTCTCACCACAGGCTGGCTGGTTGTTCTTCAGCCAGGCTCTCCCCTTTGATCAGCTCTTAAGTCACTTAGTGGTGGTGGTGTCTGTAGGTGGAAGAGAGAGGAAGAGCATGGCAAATGTGTGTCTCTTTTATCATGTCCTTTCTTCCCTCTTGGCTTTGGGCCCCCCCTCCATCCCCCACACACTTCAGAGTCAGGTGAGCATTACCACATCACAGTTCCAAACTGACCAAAGGAAGGGGGTGACTCCCTCGAGAGTCTAACAGATTCTTTTGTTGCTGCCTAGGCCAGCGCCCTTTGTTCCTGTGGGGCTGGACTGGGTTTGTCCCATCCACGGCCTGATGAAGTGTGAACTGCCCCTCTGCTTCTGGAGAGTTTTTGTCCGGGCTTGCTTTAAGCCATGAGGATACATTTTCAGCTATATACTTGAAATTATAACCTATAACATCACTATAACAACAATGCTCAATACATCACGAGCCTTCCGAAGACACCCGACATGACAGACTTTGCATTGGATGCCACACAATCATTTTACAAGGATGAACATGGGGGTGCTAGGTGTTTCCCCGAGGTACAGAGCATCATACTTTCATTTTAGCAACATCCCTTGTTCCCTTTCCTTTTAGCAGGAGAGTTTTTAGAAAGAAAAAACTTTTGTCTGACAGTCTCTTAGATGGTATTAAAGATGTTGCTGCTGCTAAAGCCCAATCCCATTTCCAAAGAAGACAAACCAAGACAAGGGCATACAAAAGGGGAGGGGGGGGGGGACAGGAAAGAAGGAAATGCAGTTTTTGTCTCTGTTGTTGATTTTTATGTACAACCTCACTGCTAGAAAAACACAGGCATGGCACACTATCTTATCAGCCACTCCAAGCCCTGGCAAATTTGTGCTAGCATCAAGTTTTTTTGGGCTTTGCATTTATTTGCCTTTTTCTGGTCACAAGTTTACAATGGTGTTGCAACATTATAATCTTGCCCAGCTAATCTAGACTTTTATTAGTGGGATAAGAAAGAAAAGAAATAAGGTGGGAAAGGAAAAGGACCTGGAGGGACAGCATGCAGGAGACAGTCTCCCATCCCAGGTGGTGGTCGGGATTCAGTAGGAGGTAATGATGTCCTCTGGGTCCCTGTCTCAATCGCAGTGTTATCATGACATTTCTCAGGATTATGCCAAAGGAGATCCAGGGTCTCAGGAGATTGTGGGGGAGGCAACCATGACGGTGGAACTTGGTCCTTCGCCTCTCGTTTTTCAGTTAGTGTCACAATAGTATGCTTCAAAGCCTGCCCCAGCCAAAGTCTCTTTTTGAGGACTCCAGAAGAGAGTAGTGGGCGTTCTCTCATTATTTTGTTCACCAGCTAAGCCTAGTTTCCAAGATACCAATTTTTGTTCACTGATTTCTGATTCCACACTTTTCTTGCCTACCAATACTTGAGTTATATCAATAAGCTTTTTTTTGTTTGTACTAATTCAGTCTTTCTATCTTGCTTTTGCACCTTTTCCCATCAACATTTGTTATCAGTTATTGTGACACTTATTCTCTCTTTACAGTTGAGCTCACAATTTGGGTAAATTTGTAGGCCCAGTTATCACAAAATTGGTGGTGATTAGGTGGGGGGGGAACGTGGGAAGAGAATTGGCTTGCAAAATGTAGATTCTTACTGGGTGACAGAATGAGGTTTAAATGTAGAATGCTTTTGGTGTTGAAGAAATGAATCAAGTGATCTTTGTTTTTACGTTTATTTTCTTTGAACGGATATGATAGCTTCAGTTATTATCATGTTTTTGCTTAGATAGCACAGGAAATAAAATCTTAACTATATTTACATTCTGACTGTTGAATGTCATAGCACTGGCAACTCAAATCACGCCACTTTCTCATACATCCTTTTTTCACATGTATATGTATGGTTTTTCCAGATATCACCAAAGAGTGTTGTACATTGACATTGATATCCATCATGGTGATGGTGTTGAAGAAGCATTTTACACAACGGACCGTGTCATGACAGTATCATTCCATAAATATGGTGAATATTTTCCTGGCACAGGGGACTTAAGGGTAAGGTCAAACATGAATTTATGACTTGATTAAACTAGCTTTTACTTCTCCTTTTCTTGCAAATGTTCATTTTAGTGTTTGGTGATCATTTCTTCTCACAATAATTAAATTTTGGGGGGGAAATGCCATATTCTGTGGAGTACTCAGCTCCCTGACAAATTTTCAGAATTCGCCTGGGAAATCTTTTTTAGCAAATTAACTCAGCCCACATGGAAATGGACAAGCTGCTTACTAAATAGTTGAGATGATTTAAGTCAGTTATATTTGAAACTAGACTTTGGGACTTCTTTAGGAAAAAGATGTGTATTTGATGATGGCCTCTGCATTTTCAACCATGTACATACAGTAGGAAAAATAGGTGCTCTGTGCAGATAATGTTCTTTTATGTGGAAAAGGTTCATCTGTCACAAACAATCAAAATTTGGATATTTACAATACAGTACTGTGTGTATCTGAAAAATGCCAACTGTGTTGGAAGATATTTCTCATGTTGCTTAGTGTTAATGCTTTGCATTTTTATAGTGCTCTTCATCTAAGGATACCAAAACTCTTCATATATATTAACATATTAAGCCTTGCAACTCCTGTGAGGTTGGTAAATACAGATAGAGAACACAGGCACAGAGATTGTATATTGCCCAAGAGGTCACAGAGTCTATTGCACATCTGGAATTAGGAACCTGATCTCCTGGCTCTGCATGTTCGCTTACTTAGAATAGATTAATTTTTTCCCCCTAGGCTTGTTCTAATCTAGAAAATTAGGTCTGTTTAACTGTCAGGGGTGTGAAAAATCCACACCCTTGAGTAGTATAGTTAAGTCGACCAACGTCCCCATGTAGACAGCGCTAGGTCGACGGAAGAATTTCTGTCTTGTTTCTAATGTAAAGTATGTACTGTAAAGATGCAAGCATTAACTCTTCTGTTGACCTAGCTACAACCTCTCGGGGAGGTAGGATTACCTATGCTAATGGGAGAATCCCTCCCATTTGCAGAGGTGGTTTCTACAATTGTGTGTGATCTGAAAAGGTGTCCCATTTTAACTCTAGAAATGTATGCTGAATACCTCCAGTAGTAAGACTATAGTATATTATTGGCTGTAAAGTTTTTAATATGCAGGTTCATTATGGATCAGATTCTTGCTCTCACACCCCAGTGTGTGCTGTCACTGACATCAGCTTTGTTTGAGGGGTTAATTGTAACTTTCAAAAGGGCATAAAATAGTTCTTAAAAGTTTTCAGAACTACACAAAATGTTGTTGTGAAAGGTAGGTAGGCACCATTATTTTCTTGCCACCTTTACGATGCCTCCAGGAGATCTTGTTATGTGATGCAACATCACCAGTATTCCCAGGGTGGAGCTGGGAGTAAGAGTTGGTGATTCACAGTGGATATTGTGGAGACTGATAGTTAAATGTTAAGTCACTAATGCGCTGAATGTCCATCTCAGTCTGGCTGTTGGCAGCAATTACGCAGTTCTAGAGTTGCTTGGTTTTGTTAAATTCCTTCTATATCACTTGTTATAGAAATCAGAGGTGCATATTTTTGTGACTTAACTTGACTGGCCACAAGGTGGTACTGTTGATTTAAACAAAAAGCAGCTAAAACAGGATTATTGTAATGGCAAAATGCTATCATTATTTAACAAAGCCAGATTGCTTCTGAAAGCTTGGGTAGTTTGCAGTTGTCGGTGAGAAGCCACTTCTCATGAAGTTTCATGGATTCTTTAGCTAGCCACCTTGAAGACAAGAGGATTTAAATGCTTTAGATGGCTGAAATAAAATAAAACAAACAGAAAAGTATCTTCTCTGTTCTTAGTATTTTTATGGTGGACCTTCAGAATGACAAATGATACTTCAACTGTGATAGACCTCCATCCCACACCGTCATAATCACTGCTTGTAAATAGTTTTTTGGAATGAACTGTAATGTATATGGATGCAGATGTTTTCTTAAGAGTTCTCCTCTAGCTGTCAGATCCCAATTAGAAAAGAATGTCTGGATTTCACTTTTTCTCTTAAAAGAGCGTATAAGTATAAAAGAGAAGGGAGGCTTAAGGAAGCCCTTTAAAGTAAGAATTAACAAACATTTACCCCTGTCAAGGTTCCTTCCCCACTCTGAACTCTAGAGGACCTGAAGATGAAAGACCCCCTAAGCTTATTCTTACCAGCTTAGGTTAAAAACTTCCTCAAGGTACAAACTTTGCCTTGTCCTTGAACCCTATGCTGCCACCACCAAGCATGTTAAACAAAGACCAGGGAAAGAGCCCACTTGGAGACGTCTTGCCCCCAAAATATCCCGCCAAGCCCTACATCCCCGTTCCTGGGGAAGGCTTGATAAAAATCCTCACCAATTTGCATAGGTGAACGCAGACCCAAACCCTTGGATCTTATAGAACAATGAAAAAGCAATCAGGATCTTAAAAGAAGAATTTTAATTAAAGAGAAAGTAGAAGAATCACCTCTGTAAAAATCAGGGTGGTAAATACCTTACAGGGTAATCAGATTCAAAACATAGAGCATCCCTCTAGGCAAACCCTTAAGTTACAATAAACCGCGCAAACAGGAATATACATTCCATTCAGCACAACTTATTTACCAGCCATTAAACAAAAGGAAATCTAATGCATTTCTAGCTAGATTACTTACTAACAAGTTCTAATGCTCCATTCCTGTTCTGTTCCCGGCAAAAGCATCACACAGACAGACAGACCCTTTGTTCCCCCTGCTCCAGCTTTGAAAGTATCTTGTCTCCTCATTGGTCATTTTGGTCAGGTGCCAGCGAGGTTATCTTAGCTTCTTAACTCTTTACAGGTGAAAGGGTTTTGCCTCTGGCCAGGAGGGATTTTATAGTTCTGTATACAGAAAGGTGGTTACCCTTCCCTTTATATTTATGACACCCCTTGAGTCAGGATTCTGTGCTGGAATTGGCTGCCTAGTATATTTCTCTTAGCCCCCACAGGCTGCATCAAAACAGTCAGCTTCTGTTTGTCAATGTCAGTGGGCTCTAGTCAGGTTTTAATTTCCTCTGACATATCCTCTCTAGTTAATTTCCAAAATTGAGGTGGTGTCTCCATGAAACATAGAAGAAGTCTTGTGTCCACCAGAAAGAACATCTTTCTACTTTAGATGCCCTCTCTACAGAGCTGTGCAAATAATTGATTTTTTTGTTTTTGTCTGATAGCTGAACAAAAAAATTGAAGAGAAATTTGGTTCATCCAAAACAAAAATGCCAGCAATCAAAATGAAATATTTTGTGTTAAACAAAGTATTTGTCAACCTGAAATATTTTTTTCTAGTTTTTTGTTCAGTTGAGTAAACTGAAATTTTTAACTGCTTTTTTATTAAAAGCAAAGGAAACTTGAAAATGCCATCCACAAAACCACTGAAGGAGGTGTTGCCCCCTTAATACTCAGTAGTTAGGGCACTTACCCAGGATGTGAGAGGCACAGGTTCCAATCCCTGCTCTGCCTGGTGTGTGACAGAGACGCGAACCCAGGTCTCTAACCTCCCAAGTGAGTGCTCTAACCACTAGTTGAACAGCTTTAAGGGGAGAGTGAGGGAGACTCATCCCAGAATATCCTATAACTAAGCCCCTTTGTTTTCAGTTTAAATTGATTTTTACTGAAAAATTCCCGGGTTTTACAAAAAGTGTTTTTTTCCTCCAGTTTTCACCCTACTTTTGTATCATTCAAATATATAAAAAATAACGTGTTTTATTAGGAAAATACAATACATTGCATGAGTTAAATCTGTATCTATCTGTGTAGAGAGAGAGAGAGATTACGATAATACATTAGTCTGTATGCATAGCTGTCTGTTGAAGTAAGGCTATGTATTAGTCCAGAACAGAGGTGGGCAAATTGTGGCCTGCGGGCCACATCGAGCCCGTGTGACCATCCTGCCCGGTCCCTGAACTTCTGGCCCAGGAGTCTCGCCCCTGTCCCACTGGCGCAACGCTCTGGGCAGCTGGGAAGCACAGTTGCAGAGCCGCAGCCTGACCCAGTGCTCTGGATGGCGCGGCTGTAGCACCGGCAGCCACCGGTGCTCCAGGCAGCATGGTAAGGGGGCAGGGGAGTTGGGGGAGGGGGGCGGGGCGGTCAGAGAGCGGGGAACAGGTGGGTTGGATGGGGCAGGGGTCCCGGGGGGAGCAGTCAGGAAGGAGAGGGGGGGTTGGATGGAGCGGCAGGGGGCAGTCAGGGGTGGGGGGTCCGGGGGTGGTCAGGGGACAGGGAGCAGGGGGTGGTGGATGGGGTAGGAGTCCCGGGGGAGCTGTCAGGGGGCAAGAAGTGGCGGGGGGGGTCGGATAGGAGGCGGGGGCTGGGCCACGCCAGGCTGTTTGGGGAGACACAGCCTCCCCTAACCGGCGCTCCATACAATTTTGGAAACCCGATGTGGCCCTCAGGCCAAAAAGTTTGCCCACCCCCGGTCTAAAAGATACAATAAACAAAAAGAACAGGAGTACTTGTGGCACCTTAGAGACTAACAAATTTATTAGAGCATAAGCTTTCGTGAGCTACAGCTCACTTCATCGGATGCATGGAATGGACCATATAGTAAGATGTACACATACATACAGATAAGTTGGAAGTTACCATACAAATTGTGAGAGGCTAATTAGTTAAGATGAGCTATTATCAGCAGGAGGAAAAAAAAAACCTTTGGAATGATAATCAAGATGGCCCATTTAGACACCCACGCAAGCTCTGAAGTGCATGCGCATCTGAACGTACTGATGAATCTGATGCCCATCACATACACCTTTCAAGCTGTTAGCAGATAACGGTTTAAAGATTTGATACGCTAAAATGGGAAAAAAAATGAAAATTTGTATCAGCATATGTTTCAGAACATGAAGTATTTGAAAGTTTAAAAAAACAAAAACAGGAGAAAAGGATGAAGTTGAGTGTATGCGTTGTGGCCTATTATTAAATTTAAATATTTATAAGCTAATAGTTCTGAGTCTACAACAGCAAACCGTTTATTCAAATGAAAAGTTTTATTTGGGGATTGGAGATGTATTGTTTCTTAAACTCAAAGGTGGCATTGTGTTTTGAGTTCTGTTTTAATTCTGCAGCAAACCACATTGAATGAAATTCAAAGCATTAATCTACTGAATGCTTTTTCCCCCCCGTCTTTCCATAAACTGTGACATTTACCCAGAAAAGTTAAGGTTTTTTTGCACTGATTTTCACCCGTTTTTGTTATTGTGGTAATAAACACTGATAAATTCCTGGGGAAAAACTAAATAATATGAAAACTGAAAACGAAGGGCCCTAGCTATAGCTCAGTGGTTGGGGAATTTACCTGCAGTGTGGAAAGACTCAAGTTCCACATCAGGCAAAGCGGGGATTTGAACTGGTCTCCCAATAGCTTGGGTGAATTCTCTAAACACTTGGCTGTTAGGTAAAAGGGGGGGGACGAGGGAGGAATAGCACTACCTCCTGTTCGGATTGACCCCAGATGTTTTGATGAATAAACTTTGTGTGCAGAAAACTGCTCCCTGCTCTGTTCTCCAGCTTTTTGAATTCCTGAGGCTTCTATTTCAGCCACATCAGTTCCCTTGGGGTTAAGCTTTGGCAACTACTTGAGCTTCTTTTCAACTTGGAGGATGCCTGCATAGACACTCTTGTTTCACAGTGTGCCTTGATAAATCAGTTGAGGATCTACCTAGTGCTGCATATACAGATGCACACATTTGTGACCTAGGCTGATGCAGCTGAAAAAAATGGTAGCTTTTAGTATTTTCAATGGAAACCAGCATAGGCCTATGAAAATGTTAGTCTGACAGTCACCAAAATGAAAATGTGTGTCTTGGGTGCCATGGACAATATTGTCTAGATGCCTGTATCCTCATAACTATTTATAGAAGTAATTGAACTATTGATTATTTTTTCAGACTTTTTTAACCTGCTTTTTTAGAGGATTTGTTCTTGTGACTTAAGTGAGCATCTGACGTGCATGATTATCACTTCAAGCTTAATATTGTAATTTAGGCTTGGGGAAATCAAAAGGGAAATCCATGCTGCTGGTGAAAGAGAGTGGGGGAGGGGTTGAGAATCATTTACCACTTAGAATTCTGAGTTCACCTCGTAGTTTGTGGCTCTTTCTAAAAAATAGGCAGTTTCCACAGGTGACAGATTGCTATTGTACTACCAATAAAACTGCTCAATTCCAAAAAACTGGAAAATACTCAAATTGGCTCACTGTAAAATTTGCCCTATGTGCAGCAACAGTGTTTTCCAATTAACCCAGTAAAATTTGGACCTGGGTCAACATACTTAAAATAACAACTGATTGCAGTATTCTGCTCTCCAGTAATTGACCAATGTTAAGCCAGTTACAAATATCCTCTGGCTTATTATGATTTTCAGACCTATTTGTAAACTCCCTTTTATTCTGGAAGCTTTTTACCTCCTTAAATAATTGGAAGCATTTGTTTAGGGGAAAGGAAACATCTATTTCTTGTTTCTCATATCAGTCACTTAATAGACTGTTATGGCACATTTTATATCTCTGTGAATGTATGCCTTATTTTTAAAGGTCTCATTGTTACTCCATGCATCAGCCAACCAGAGGGGTGGGGGATTATTGATCATGTGGCTGGTTACTCCCTTCCAATGTGCAAGTACAGTTTCTCTTCTGTTTTAAAAGCTTCCATTTTTATGGAGGAACATATAAAGGTACTTTTGCTCTCTTAATCATTACATTTTGAAAAAATCAATATATTGGGGATGGTACACTTTCTCCATTTTAATTTTGGCATATACATTTTATGCTTCAGAATGATTTTCTAGAAGAATAGGGAATTAAGCAAGCTGATTTTTTTGTTCTGAATAATAGCACATATTTTAAGACACGTAATTTACTGTGATTTGGTAAACATTGTCTTCTTTAGTAATAGTATATTTGTTAACTTCCTTTGTAGGACATTGGAGCTGGGAAAGGCAAATACTATGCAGTTAATTTTCCAATGAGAGATGGTATAGATGATGAATCATATGGGCAGATATTCAAGCCAGTGAGTATTGTGTAAACCCTATTTGAAAAGCTGACTGGTTGTTGTCAGGTTGAATTTAAGATTTGCTATTTTATATTGTTTGTTTATAGATCATATCCAAAGTGATGGAGATGTACCAGCCCAGTGCCGTGGTATTGCAGTGTGGAGCAGATTCATTATCTGGTGACAGGTTGGGGTGTTTTAATCTTACTGTCAAAGGTAAACAATAGAGAAAATGCTCACAGATTCACAATAATGCCTGTTAGGTAGAATACATGGGTTTGATTAACTTTTATTTAGGAGAAGGGAGTTTTCATTCTCCAGATCAACCTCTCTCCCTCAAACATATTATTAGATAGTGAAGTTGGCAAGTTAAGTTGGTGGATATTAGTTCTCTTCTGGCCACCAGTCCAATTCACTGCCTGTCGTCATAAATGAGACTGGTAGCCAAAGAGAGAGACACGATTGTTTTTCTCTCCCACCCACATCCATTTACTAAAATTAAGCAACTTGCATTTCCACCTTTTCATAACCATTTCTTCTTTAGATTTTGTGCATTATCTTATTCTTCCTAGTCTCATTTCTTCCTCCCTTTTTGTTTTGCTATTGTCTCTTTAGTTCCTTTTGGTTTGGAACTCGTTGGGCTTCCCTCTTTTTTCCATAGCTGTGCAGCTCAGTTTTAGATTGTGGGGTAATACACCAAATGGATGATTTCTGCAATCTTATGCTGAATTTAAATTTCTGTAATGTACATAGTCTACAACTGTGGGGTCACTTTGTGATGTGACTAGCTGTATTTAACTGTGAATACTTTATCAGGTATGCCAAATTAGCTATCTTCTTGAATTGAGAATATTAGTTGCAGCGCTGAATTTTGCTAGTAAACTAAGATGTGCTGTGCCTTACTTGAACATTTGTCCACATTATTAAATTTCCCAGAACTCCCTTGATTTTAATAATTAAGAAAAAAGCTTCCTCAATCTCTACAACTAAAATTATATGTTAGTATTAGCAAAATGGGGAGGAGAAGTAATGTCCTTTTGATACTTACTGAATTCTGTCGGTATGCTTTTCTAACGAGAGAAGAAAAGTTATATTGACAACTGTTTCATTATGTTAGTGACTACTGTTACATACTTCAAACTTATTTGAATCATCTCAATTTTCTTTAAGGTGACAATTCTTAAAGGTTTAGCTAGATACATACTTAGGAACACAAGCTCCCTTGAAAGATGTAAGTCTCTTAGATTTGGGGTTCTCAGCCTTTTCTTTCTGAGGCCCCCCAACATGCTATAAAAACTCCAAGGCCCAGCGGAGCATGGGGGAACTCGGGGGTGGGTCGGGGGGGGGGGGGGGGGGCCTCGGGCATAGGCATAGTTTGACTTCTTTTGGTGGGGTGGGGCAGATCCCGGGTAGGGAATAGCACCTCCAACCCCTGACTCACCTCAGCAGGCCACCCCGCCTATTGGGGCTTTTTGGAGTGGGGGGAGAGCAACCAAAAGTTATAACTCAAACTGGGGGAGCGCAGCTCAAAGAGTTTGAAAACTGCTCAGGGTGCTGGCAGAAGGTAGCTAGGGGCTGTGTTCAGGGGGTAGCTGAGGGTGCTGGCAGGAGGTAGCTCAGGGTGCAGGGAGAGGGGTAGTTGGGAGTGTGTGCAGGCAGGGGGGTTGCTAGGGGCTGTGTGCTGGCAGGGTCCCCACACTTGTAGTCGCTGCTCCATGAGGACTCTGTCAGCCTTGGAGCTGAGTCCCCCTGCCTGGGTGGCTATTATTGGCTGCACGAGCAGTCAAAGGGAGCTGAGGAGCAGCTACAACCCCAGGAGACAGGGGACAGCCATGGCTGCCCACTCCAGGCACCCGCCAGAGCAGCAGATGCCCTGCACTGCCCAGCTCCAGTTTCCAACCTCTGACCTGGCCAGGGGTTTGGTGGAGAGAAGGTGGGTGGGGGATGGAGCTGCCCCTGGAACTGGCTCTCTCTGGGTAAGGTACTGTAGTTTGCAGGGAGGGGCATTGCCCTCCCAACTCCGCCCATTGGGTTTGGGGCTTCTGCCCCACGGGAGCACTGGGGCTTCAGCCCTGCAGCTCCTGGCTTTAGCCCCGTGGGGAGCACCGAGGTTCGAGCTCCATGGTGGCACTGGATCTTTGGGCTCCAAGATTCAGCTCCTAGCTTCAGCCCTATGAGGGCGCCAGGGCTCAGGGCTTTAGCCCTATGGAGGGCACTGGGCACCTCCCTCCCTCCCCCCCCCCCCCCCCAAAAAAAAAAAAAAAAAAAGCTCTGCAGCAGACCCCTGATTGAGAACCATTGTCTTAGATGCTTTTGAAAATCCCACCCCAACTGACTTATCTAAGTTCACACATGAAGTTTTTAGGAGAGCTGGAAATTGAGCCCACATCTCCCAATTCCCAGTCCAATATCCTAACCAGAAGACTATCCTCAAAGTAATCACTGAGTGAAGGACAGATCCTGAACTGTGATGTGCTCCATTCTGTGACATTCTAGCAGCACTAAAGATCTAGAAAGTAGCTGTTTCTCCCTAGATGGAGATTTTGTCCCTATAACTGATGTTCTCTCACTGCCATATGGCTCGTTGGGAATCTAATCGGCTAGTATACTCCAGAGCCATTCAATGGCTGCTCTGAAGTGTGCTGGGGTCAATATGGAACCAGGGAGGATCACATAGGTGCAGCCTGCTCCTTTCTGGCTGCTGCTCTGTGCTGATCCAAGAATCTGGCCCTAGATTTGTCCTTGCATGCCTATATGAGTTTTATAAAAAAGACAACTTTTTGGAAAAGAGAGAATTGTGAAGGTATTAATGTGAAGTAGGAGAAAATGTTAAGATGGAAATATTGTGCCACAGGTTCTGTCCATTTCTCATTTACCAATTCTGACACTGTTTTTGTTCAAATGAGATTAATTCAGCTGAGAGCTAAAAGTGCTGTACTGAAGTTTTAATTCTAGCACCCTTTCATTTTAATTAGGTTCATCTGATTTTTTGACTAGAAATTAATAGTTATTTATTTTTTTTTAATTTGCTCTTTAATCTTTTTGGTAGGTCATGCTAAATGTGTGGAGGTTGTAAAAACTTTTAACTTGCCACTGCTGATGCTAGGAGGAGGAGGATATACTATTCGTAATGTTGCTCGATGTTGGACATATGAGACTGCTGTTGCCTTAGACTGTGAAATTCCTAATGGTAAATATTAATTCTGAAATATATTCTTCTGTCTAAACTCTCATAAGAATTGTGAAGTTGCTTTCTATCACATATTATCGGAACCAAACTTACTCTTAAACTTATTAGTCCAGTTCATTGTGGATGGGTAGCAAATAAATTTTTCATCACCTAAAATCCAGCATCCCTTAGGAACTTAATGTAGTTCTGGTATGTGCAACTTTGTTTTAATCTCTTAGACCTTGAGTCTGATACTTTGTCAACAGAGGGTATGCATACCCCTGGGGGTATGCAGAGATCTTCCAGGGAGTATGTCAACTCATCTAGATATCTGCCTAGTTTTACAACAGGCTACATGAAAATCACAAGTGAAGTCAGTACAAACTAAAATTTCATACAGACTATGAGTTGTTTATACTGCTCTATATACTGTACACTGAAATGTAAGTACTATATTTATATTCAATTGATTAATAATGATATGGTAAAAATAATAGACTCATAGATTTTAAGGTCAGAAGGACTATTGTGATCGTCTAGTCTGACCTCCTGCACAACGCAGGCCACAGAATCTCACCCACCCACTCCTGTAACAAACCTCTAACCTCTGTCTGAATTATTGAAGTCCTCCAATCATGGCTTAAAGACTCTGAGGTGCAGAGAATCCTCCAGCAAGTGACCCGTGCCCCATGCTGCAGAGGAAGGCAAAAACCCCCCAGGACCTCTGCCAGCGTGCCCTGGAGAAAAATTCCTTCACGACCCCAAATATGGCGATCAGCTAAACCCTGGGCGTGTGGGCAAGACTCACCAGCCAGACATCAGAGTTACACTCTGTAGTAACTCAGATCCCACCCGATCTGAAATCCGGTCACAGGCCATTGGGCATATCTACTGCTAATAGTTGAACAGCAATTAATTGCCAAAATTGGGCTATCCCATCGTATCATCCCTTCCATAAACTTATCAAGCTTAGTCTTGAAGCCAGATATGTCTTTTGCCCCCACTGGTTCCCTTGGAAGGCTGTTCCAGAACTTCACTCCTCTGATGGTTAAAAACCTTTGTCTAATTTCAAGTCTAAACTTCCTGATGGCCAGTTTATATCCATTTCTTCGTGTGTCCACATTGGTACTGAGCTTAAATAATTCTTCTCCCTCTGTTGTATTTATCCCTCTGATATATTTATAGAGAGCAATCATATCTTCCCTCAGCCTTCTTTTGGTTAGGCTAAACAAGCCAAGCTCCTTGAGTCTACTTTCATAAGACAGGTTTTCCATTTCTTAGATCTTCCTAAGCCCTTCTCTCTACCTGTTCTGGTTTGAATTCATCTTTCTTAAACATGGGAAACCAGAACTGCACATAATATTCCAGATGAGGTCTCACCAGTGCCTTGTGTAACGGTACTAACACCTCCTTATCTCTACTGGAAATACCTCACCTGATGCATCCCAAGACCACATTAGCTTTTTTCATGGCCATATCATTGGCGGCTCATAGTCATCCTGTGATCAACCAATACTCCGAGGTCCTTCTCCTCCTCTGTTACTTCCAAGTGATGCGTTCCCAGTTTATGAAATGAGAAAGTAAGCAATTTTTCAATAATAGCATGCTGTGACACTTGTATTTTTATGTCTGATTTTGTAAGCAAATGGTTTTTAAGTGAAATTTGGGGGTACCCAAGACAAATCAGACTCCTAAAAGGGGTACAGTAATCTGGAAAGGTTGAGAGCCACTGGTGTAAACAAATATGCTGTTTTTCACTTTTGTTAAATGAAGCTACCTTTGACCTTAAACCATAAATGTCTTGATTGCAACTCTTCCATTGTACCCATATTAGGGACTTTACTGTTGGTATTGATTTTTCATGGAAGGCACTCCGATACTATGGTGATGGGCAGCTGTATAAAACCCTGAGATAGACACCCCAGAAGTTTCAACCGTCTTTACTTGGGCCAGTGTATCTTTCAGACCACATTTGGAATGGCTAATAGTAAAATTTCAAAATTATTTGTTGGCTTGGTCGTTTGCCTTTTTCCTCTGTTTTTGGAAAGTTTTGCTAATTCCAGCATTTTTCTTACTAGACATTTTATGCTAGATTCTCTCATCTCTGTTCACTGACTTCAGTAGAATTACTCTTGACTTAGTTATTCCTGAAAGAAGATTCTGTCCTGTATCTTCTGAAGCCTCCAGGAAACACACTTTACATCCTACTCTTCCTCTGCGTCATCCTCTGTAACTCAAAAGCAATTGAAGGAACAGAGTGATTACTGTTTTCTACCTTTTGAGATTTTTTTGTTGTATTGTCTTGGCGTGTGAAGTGATCCCATTCAGCCAGTATAGGCAATGCATTCTTCCTTCACATTGCTCTTAGCTTTTTTTGTTGGTATTTGTAGTCCTCAGGTTCTTTTCACCTCAGATTTTTCTATGCAGAATAATGCTTTTCTAAACGCTGTAATAGTGAATCTTTTTCCTTTCAGTAAAAAAAAAGGTAGTACCACTACAGAAGATATATGCAACCTTACCCACACTATCAGAAGAGTTAAAGGAATGATCCATGTACACTCAGCTCTGAGGTCCCTTTCACAGATTCTAAGAGGCTAACAAGTCTAAAATGCATCCTATCCACGATCTCCTTCAATCTTATCCTTAAAAAGACTTGCTTTCTCCCCTCAAGCTTCCCAAACATGCCCCTCATGCCCCTCTGTCCCCTTTCTACGCAAACAGAAACAATTGATTTCAATGCTTTTCATTCTTAAGTGTTCTGTGTTTCATTCTCTGCTGACTCTCGTTGCCCAGACAACAGTGATTCTTAGGCTGTGGGGTTGTAGATTCATTGTCTGGCCATGCTGGAAGAAAAACAGAAGGCAAGGGATGTGGTTTAATTAGGCTGCAACTTTATTCACTTAAAATATCTGGGAGTACCGAAAAATAAGCTGTACAGTGCAGGTCATAATAATTTTCTTAATCATTTCTGCATAAGCCTCAGCCTGGTCCCAGCTGCCCTCCCTTGTCAGAGGATTAAAGGGGCCAGAGCAGGAGGGGGGATTTGGTCCTTGCTGTAACATGTAGGAACTCCAGCCCTGACCTTAGCTCCCTTAAGGGATGCTTTCCTTTACATCCTTTTCCACTCCCTTTTATACAAAGATTGTACCCCTTCCATAACAAGTTCCTGCACTGGACATGTGCAAGTTATGCTTGGCTACCTCCCCCAACCTCTGGCAGGTTCCTAGATATTCACTGATTCCTTCCTTAATATTGGACAAAAATAAATCTGCCTCCCAATTGGATAGGTGTACCCCATCCTCCCTGAATAACATGGGTGACCAGTAAGATATGTCCAGATGTGGAATAACCAAGGGGGCGTGTTTATGTATGAATTTAGCCACCTTCCTGTTTACACTCCTCCTGGTCTTATTCACCCTTGGAGGCTTCACTGCTCCCTATTATGCCCTGCACCCAATACGTCAGACCAAATAATCATCACCCCTGGGGGAAAAATCCTTTGTCTGCCCGAAGCCCCTCTTTATTCTGTTTATCAAGTCAACCGCCTTATACCACCCTGAATCGTTTTCACAGAGGTGAACAAAAATTACATCTGGTTCCTGCTCCTGGGCTGCCAAAGAGTGTGCAAGGGCCATTGGCTGGTCCCGAGCATGCCCCTCCTTTCCATGCCAGCTCAGGATTGACTCGCTACCTAGACCCAGCTGTGATCCTCCAGATGACTCAGAAGCCCTGACTATGCTCCTAGTGTACAATACTGTGCCTGCAGATCTCACTTGGTCTGTTTGCATGATTCTGAAATTGAAACACAGGAAAACTAGCTCCAATTCTCTGCTTTGGGTCTCACATATGTCCTGTACACATATGAATGCCATTGTCCAGTTGCCTGAATCACTCTAACCCTAACTGAGCCACAGCTGTCACAGCCCCCATCCAGAATGGGTGGGAATTCAACTTCATAAGCCCCTTTCTTAAAACTATAACAAATTGGTATGTTATGATGGGCCCATGAATAAAGAGGAGCCTGTCTCCAGCTGGTCTCATTGCTATATAATTCCTTCAGTGCTTCTACTAAGCAAATCCTTGCCTCACTACTCTCCTGTAGCATCATGACCTCTCCTTTCCTGCCTAGATCTGTTTTTGAGATCCTCAAGGTTTGGATGACCTTTCATACCTCCCACTGTAAATCCTTCCATTCAGAGCCCTTCCTGGAGTATCTCTCACTGACTCAGGCACTAATTTTCTGACTCTAAAAGCTCAGAAAACTACAACCCACCACTAGGAATGCAGCCTTGAACAAGGCCACCTCCTGTCCACTTTTGCATATTTTGTTGAGAACTTGCCCCTTAAGTGTCTGAACAGTGACGTCTTGAAATAAGACTCAATCACAAAGATTTGGGTATTCCCTAATCCTACTGGCAAATGTAAGGCCTGAGGGGTGACTGGAAATGGTAGATGATGCCAGATTACAGGTTGCCAATGACCCCATGTACCTGAAGTATCTGGTCCTCTGGAATGTGCCATATCATAGACAGGCCCTCCCCCCTCTGAAATTGCACAAAACTGCTAAAATACCTGTCATGAAGCCCTAAATGTTTGTGGTACTACCGATCTTCGTACAGCCCCAAGAGCTATCATACACCACAATACCAGAGTGCTATGAGCATCTGTGTGGGTTCCTTGTGGGCTCCCAGTGGCAGGTCTGAAAGTGAGGACAGTGAATCTGCAACACCATTTTCAATCTCAGGTACATGTTTTTCAGCATGTTAAAGTTTAAACACTAGTATAAACCTTTAGCCTCATAACCCTGGGCAATGTAGGGGACTGGTGATTGATATGTACCTCTGCCATGTTGCCACTCCACTTTTGGAGAAACAGTTTGTAAAATCCATTCCCCAAAGAGCACTGCCACTGAAATAGGAAAGAATTCAAGGAATGTTATATCCTTTACTATTCCAGTTTGTGTCCAATTGGGGGGCTGTTTATGGGCACAGCACCTGCCTTGGTAAAATATCCTGAAATCTTTTCCTCCCAATCCATCTGAGTGAACCTTTAAATCTGCCCCTATTATCTGTTCCTCCCTCCAAAGAGATACTCTGTTAAAATTACTCAAGCTGTTCCCACACTCCTAAATACTCAGTCATTTTATTAACTCTTATTAAACAGTTGGCTTTTGGTATTATTATGGTGGCCGCTAACAGATGCAAAATGCCTGCCCTGGGGCCACTGCTCAGCATGCAAAGTTAAGATGCCCATTAATAGATTGCAGCTCCCACAGTGTAACCTTCCTAGCTACTCTTGCCTTGACAATCAATCCCAGAAGTTCCCCCACTTATCTTAGGCGAGTCTGCATATACCATAGTCCACACATCTAACTCAGGCCTAAGGTGGGTCAACTTAGTAGAGGGGTCCCTCTTTTTTCAGCTCCAGAGGTGCCCCTGGTTTATCAGCCAGGGTCTAGAATGTGGCCAGCAGGCTAGCACACTCCTCAGAATTTGACCTGCCTGCAAACAAAAAGTTATCTAAGTAGTGTATTACATGCTGTAAATCAGGCTCCCGTCCAATCACCGATTCCAACATTGTGCTGAAATTTTTCAAATGCCAAGCATGGAACATCCCATGGGGAGCTACTTCCCAAAATAAAACTTACTTTCAGAACAAAACACAAAAGGTGCATCTTTCCCTTTGGAACTAGTAGCAATAGAAAAGACGACTTCATGTCAGTTTGCTGACAGCAACACCTGGGCCACAAGTCCTAACCATGTGCACAGCCTCATCATAGGGAAATAGTGTACTAAACTTAATCTGTCACTTCATTAACTGAATTGCCCGATGGATGTGACAGGTGATGAAACAAGTGATATTCTCTGGGTACCTTCTTGGGAACCAAGCCCAGGGGAAGACCTTAAGGGTTTCTCAGATAAATGAATGAATGGCCCTGCAACTCTTAAACTTATTTCCTTTGTGGTCTTTTTCTTTACAATGTGACCCAACTTATTTGTTGACTTCAAATTTTTGGACGTTACATGACTTCTTAGCCCATATATATGGAATGTTAAACAGAAAATACTCTTCCGTCTGTCCTGTTAGGGTAGTCCCCAAGGAGAGTACCCTTAATGCTTTAAGCTTAACTGGAAACAAAGCTTTTTCCATCACCCCACTGCCAGCTGCTCTGCTCTTTTTTCCTGGTCCACCACCTCTGCCCTCTGTTCCTGGACCCGGAGGTATGTAAGGCGAGCCGGATTTACCCCCAGTCTTTTGCCATACTGGGGATTTCCTTGTAACTTGTACCTGTTGCAGGCCTTGGGGGCTCTGAAGCACATCTTGCAAGCACATCTACATTTGCAGATGTTCCAAAAACAACTGTTTTCATTAAGTGCCTAGCAAATGGAGGCTGGGGTCTCTGTTGGGCTTTCAGAGGACTAAATAGGCCACTGTCAGTTTGAACACCTGTCCTCTGTGGTGTCATCCCCTCTAACCACAGTGTATGATGTGGTATGTCCAACCAGATTCCTGTCTGCATTGCAGCCCTCAGTCCAAGATCCTCATCCCAGTTAAAACAAGCTATACCTCCAAATGTATTAAATGCCTTTCAGATTAAGTCCATATATTTGAACAACACTGGGCTTTTTCCAGATATGTCTCCAAAATAACATCTGCATAGATTAAAAAAGCGACTTCCCAATTTTCCCAGGTACTAGCTGTCCCTTGGTCATTCAGATTTCTCATTGCCATTCTTGTCCTGTTCCAGCTTACTTTCTGTCAGAGCTTCTCTGTTCAGCAGTGATGATGTGTCAGTATAGTCATCCCTCAGTATCTTTTCTTTAGTAATGCAGAGATTAACTTTCATGAGGTCCAACACTCCTGCATAATCATACTCTGGGCTAACTACTGTGGAATCCTCAATGTCCTGAGGCCACCTGGATACCTCTGGATGCTGTTCCTAGACGATGAATTCGCATTCCCTGTCGGGAGGTTGGGAGGAGGTTGTATTTTGCATGCCCCCACTCCCCCACATTAATGACTCCTACCGCATTGTATGGGGTGTGCACTGTCTGATTATCTTCTGTATCCCAAACCTGAACCTGTGCTGGGTGACTGAGACGATCTCTACCAGAAGCCCCCAACTTCTGTAACAATGAAGTTAACCTGCAACAGTTGTGTAAAGCAGTTGACCTCTGCTGTAGACATGTTTACACTGGACCCAGCCCCCCAAAGAGCAGATATCTTCCCTCCTCTGCCCCCCTTCTGAGCCTTGTGGCTAAATCTGCTTTTCCACTTATTTCAGTAGCTCCTGCTGCCAGCCTGATATCTGGAATCCATCTGAGGGGTTCTTTACCCAAAGCTTTCTTCCAAGAGTCTGTTTCTAGGATTTGATTCTCATGAAGCAATCAAGGGCATTGGGAGATAGCACACTGCTTCATCCCTAAAGAGGTCTCTTATGTACTTACCATAGTTTATATAAGAAAATGTGACCCTTGTATATAGCAAATAGAATGCATCATACTTCCTTGGTATTCAAGACTTCACCTGCTTCTACAGAGGTGCATTGGGCAATATATTCTCAAGAATATGAATTAAATTACCTATCAGGAGACATTTTAGTTTTCATAGTAAACCATTCCCTGTTACTGATGCTGTGGGTTGATACCCAGGTTAATCAAGTTGTGATCTTATGAGCAGAAAAATCTCTGGTATGTGCTTGGTTGAGAGCACTCTCTGATATAAGCCTTTCAGGTTTGACTTCAACTATAGTGAAGATGGCAAATGGCAAGTTGTCCTCAGTTAATCACCTTTTTCCTCCCAGCAATGGGAATCTTAGGCATTTTGTCTGTAAAATATTACCTCATGTTGCAATGTTCCAGTATTTGTTTCCTATTTTATGGCTAAAGAAATCAAATCTCATTTTGTCCATTGAGATTTCCTATATTGCATTCACTGGGATTGAAATCATTCTCTGCTGAGTCTCATTTCCCAGATTTCAATGTTTCTTATGCCTGGGATCCAGATTGAATCTCAGGGATTCTCTACCGGCAAGCTTTAGTTCATCCTTCATCTTTGTTGAGCAACTTGAAGGGAAAACACCATATAGTGGTTTTCTACTATACTTAAAAGCGTTATAAGTTGTAGTTGTATATTCATCCAATATCTGAAGTTTGCCAGTATGTTATTTAAAGTCCTGTTATGCAGCCTATGAGTTGTATAAAAAGCTGCCTAAAAAACGAGCTTTTTAGGTGGCTGAAATCTTTTTTTTTTTTTTTTCTTTTTTCTTTTTTTTTTTTTAAGAGTTGCCATACAATGACTACTTTGAGTATTTCGGACCAGACTTCAAACTGCATATTAGTCCATCAAATATGACAAACCAGAACACGCCAGAGTATATGGAAAAGATCAAGTAAGTAGATGTTCCCTACTTTGAGAATGGAAAGTCTGAAAATCATAGTCTTTTGTTGGTGGAAATACTTCATAAATTTCCTACCTAATCAAACCTCATCTTTATCAACTTTTATTTATATAGTGTATTGCTTTAGGATCGCAGTGATGGTGGTTTTAATGACTTAGGGGGAAATAGATTTGATTTGCCTTCTTTTTGAAGCATAGATTCAGTTTAAAGTCATAAAGTAGTGTGAGTAGTCTTTACCAATAAGATAGTGATATTTTTAAAAGTAAGCACCATTAGTCTTGATTGTTTTTGACAAGACTTGTGCCAGCA
Source organism: Chelonia mydas (assembly GCF_015237465.2). Classification (NCBI taxonomy): domain Eukaryota; kingdom Metazoa; phylum Chordata; order Testudines; family Cheloniidae; genus Chelonia; species Chelonia mydas. The sequence continues at coordinate 84,847,287 of NC_057851.1, read as the reverse complement.
CAAAACACAGGTTGCAGACACTCCTGTGAACTGCCTTCAGATGCTATTGCCCTCTTCTTCTGGTGCAGAGCTGTCTTCTTTCCATTAACATGAGGCCTTTCATGCTTGAACATAGAGGGAAGATTTGCTATGAAAGGTTTAAAAATGTAGGAAAAGCTTATCCGCCATGACCTGATTTTCAGGGTTCTCTTTCTGTGACGTCAAACACCTCTAAGCAGAGTAAAGTAGAACTGCTTTATGAATTTGTAATGTCCATTCTAGCAGAGGAAACCCAGAAAACTGAATTAGTCACAGAATAGGAAGAGAAATATTTTCAAATATTATCCTAAAATGTATTTGTAATTTTAAGTCTCGCCACGTTCTGCAAATCATTTGGGATGTTAAAAGTAGTTGTAAAGCACCGTAGGTCACTGCTAAAGGCTTATGTTTATATTCATAGGAAACATCCAGCATTTTATTCTGAGTAACAAACCTGCAGAAGTATCTTTTTGTGTCATTCAAATAATTCATGTTATGTGTAAGGACTTATGAGTATCATTAATGTTTTGTTCTTAAATCAACAATTGTGGCAAAACAATTTAAATAGCTGTAAGAATGAAAGTGTCACTTCCATTCTGTATAAGAAATCAGTAAGTGTTGATTTCCTTCTTGAAATATAGTTGAGCTAAACTTTTTGTGTACATTGTTGGGACCAACTAACAAGTGTGGGAATGAGAACATGTTTCTTATGACCACTCCACGGAGCAGGTGGTTATAATGTTTAGTTGTGATGTAGCAGAATGTTAACATCTGAAATCTGTCTGGTCATGACTGTAGTTTTAAGCATTAAACTTTTGTGTAAAATAACATCCTTTGTTGCCATTAGTAAACAGCATGGTATGAATTTACCACTTTTCTTGCCAGCCTGTAATAAGTGGAGCCTTGCTCCCCTCTTAAAAGAGAAATCTCACTCTTTCCACAATAGAAGTGGTTTAAACAGAAGAACTATAGAAAAATGTCAACTTTAAAATTGTTACATTTATGATTAAATATCCAGAAACTGCAGGAAAGGCTACATCTCTCCCTATATTTAACAACTTTTCGATCGGCTACTTCACTTGCAGACAGCGCTTATTTGAGAACTTGCGTATGTTGCCTCATGCACCTGGAGTACAGATGCAAGCCATTCCCGAGGATGCTGTTCATGAAGACAGTGGAGATGAGGATGGAGAAGATCCAGACAAACGCATTTCTAGTAGGAAATGTTACCTTTGGGTGTCCTGTTAGAATATGCCCCCGGAGTAAGGCCACTTTAAACATAATGGGCCAGATCCTCACCTCTGGTTATCTGTTTTCTGCCACTCCAGTTGAAAGATCCTGATCATAGAGACTTCCTTCCAGTAGCTGAATGGGGAGGACATGGCCAGGACAGCGTGTTTATATTGTTTGGCACTCCCCAGATGACCCTTTGGGCCTGTAGGTACCTGGTTACAAGTTGAGCTCAATAGACTGTTCTGATATATGCCAGAGTCTAGTCTAACCTGGCTTCTAGCTGGATCAACAATCTGGAGCATCGAGGAAGCTCCCTTTCATTCTAAATTTGCCACAAGAGCAGTTTGGCCAGGCTGGGAAATCTGGCCCAGAACAACAGCAAACCCAAAGGGAACATGGGTTACAGCCTCTTAAAATTTTGAATGTCATGTACCTTCAGAAACAGTATTAAGTAAAAAGAAAAGGAGTACTTGTGGCACCTTAGAGACTGTCTCTAAGGTGCCACAAGTACTCCTTTTCTTTTTGCGCATACAGACTAACACGGCTGCTACTCTGACACCCGTATTATTAAGTGAATCAATATAACTCCTGTAATGAAATGAGAGAGAATTTTTCAAAAATCTAAAAAGAATTCTTGGATACTTGGTAGATATGAGATGGGTGGTCAGAGCACTTTCTGAATTAATCACAGCAGGTTTAACTTGTTTTTTATTATAAGGTTTAAGTTGTATGGATCATATGATTGTAAGGATTGATATTTATTATTTCTAAGCCATACCTAAGAGACAACTGCTTCATTTAACCTTCCATGATATCAGTAGTGGTAGTTTCATAGCTGCTTCTTGTCATCTTCATTTGTTGCCTAACTGTTGTAATCAGAACACTTTTCCCTGCTGCAGTTAATCATCTTGCTTCTGAATTTGTTCAGTATTTACTAAGCAATACCAAATAAATGGATTTGCACTTGTTTTTGTAACATTTCTTTATAATTATGTTTTAAGAGGTAACCCCAGGGTATCCTCAAATATTTTGGCCATAGTTCTCTTTTCCTTTGATTAGAGGACAAATTGCTGCTGGTCTCCTAACCAGTTGCTGAAAACCAGTTTCACAGGAATTCCTTTTTGAAAGATCTGTTGTAGTAAAACTTTCTCCTTCTGCTTGCTCTGAGTTCCTTTAATCTTTCTTTTTAATTTTAAATACTAGTTCGAGCGTCTGATAAGCGGATAGCCTGTGATGAAGAATTCTCTGATTCTGAGGATGAAGGGGAGGGTGGACGACGAAACGTTGCAGATCATAAGAAAGGAGCAAAGAAAGCCAGAATAGAAGAAGACAAGAAAGAGACTGAGGACAAAAAAACTGGTAAGAGCATAATGCTGTTTATTATTGTGTTCTCCCTTCCAACCCATTATAGCAGTGTTTCCCAAACTTGGGACACGGCTTGTTCAGGGAAAGCCCCTGGCGGGCCGGGCTGGTTTGTTTACCTGTTGCGTCTGCAGGTTCGGCCGATTGCAGCTCCCACTGGCTGCGGTTCGCTGCTCCAGGCCAATGGGGGCCGTGGGAAGCGGCGGCCGGTACATCTCTCAGCCCGCGCCCGCGCCGCATCCCGCAGCCCCCATTGGCCTGCAGTGGCGGACCGCGGCCAGGAGCTTTCCCTGAACAAGCAGCGTCCCAAGTTTTGGAAACACTGCATTATAGGATTGCACCTTTCTTAAAAGTGAATTTTGTTAACAGTAAGATACCCTACAACCCCTAGCACAAAGAGTTAATGTGCTGTTGAAACGTTCATTCTCCTTCGAGTGTTTCCTCATGTCGATTCCATTCTAGGTGTGGGCACGGCTGTCAGAGATTTTTGCCTTAGCGGTACCCGTAGGGCCGGCTGCGGCGCCCTCTAAATCATGCTCTGCCCCTATGCCCCCTCAGTTCCATCTTACTGCCTGTGGTCGTCAGAGTACCTTTATTGCTTAGCAAGAGCTAGCAGTTTCTCTTCCTTGGACTTAGGGCCTTTGTACATAGTTTGCATATAGTAGTGTTAAGTAGTCGTTAAGTGTTTAGGGTCCCAGCGGGGACTTTGCCCCAGTCTCACGGGGTTAAGTCCTGCTCGGATTGCAACAGGCCTATATCTGTGAGTGACCCTTAAGTGCTTGGGGGAGTCACATGTTAAGGAGCGGTGCCGGATCTGCAAACCAAAAAGAGAGGGATGTCTGCCTCAGGGCTCTCCAGATGGAGTCTTCCCTCTGCCCAGCTTCCGAGCCTTCTAGGCAGGTCACACCGAGGGCCACGGTCTCTGTGCGCAGCGCACCACCAGCACCTGGCTCCTTCCAGCACCGTTTGCTGGTTCCGAAGAAGAAGGCAAAGAAGCACTCCCTGGCACCAAGCAAGAAGGCCCAGGAATCATCTATCAAAGGACCCGGGCCTGCCCGCCAGGCTACTCTGGAGCAATGCGAATGTGCCTGCCTGGTTGGGGCTCCCAGCCCCCTTAAAGGTCCACCACCCACTCCAAGGAGTGTATGGGATCCACACCCATGCCTGCATTGTCGTCATCCCAGGCTCCCCAGGCGCAGAGAGAGCATAGGTCTCCACCTGCTCCAATGATGACCTTGGTGCCGCAGGACCTAGCTAAGACTCCCCAGAAGGGCAAGCCCGCCATTAAGACCTGTCAATGGACAGGGGAACACTGCCGGTTGCCAGACAGAAAACACTGATCTTTGTCGTCGTGTCGAGAATCCAAGGGCAAGTCCCAGTCACATCGTCTGTCGCCCAGGCTGGCATCCAGATCCCCTCGGTGCTACTCACCCGCACAGGGTTGTCACTCCCCCTATTATTCCTGGGCACTGCTCACTCTCTTGCCGGTCTCTCTGGCACCGGTATCGCTCTTCCTGGTATGGTTACCAGTCAGTTATGCATGGTCAACGATCACTGGTAGCCACGACCTGTAAGCAAATACAGCTGTCGATGGCACCTCCCTGGTCTGTGGAAGGTGGTACGTCCGGTACAGAGGGCCAGTTCAGCCCATCACCCAGGTCCCATTGGCGTCATTGGGCACAAGCCTGCTCCCTCATCTGCGGCACCGCAGTCGCAGCATGGCCAGTGGCCAACACAGTGGCCGTATTCGAGAACGTGGGGCATTCCGGTTGTGATGATGCCCCCTTCACAGCACTTCTTGGTGGCCACATCGGAGCATCAGTCAGCAGCAGCATCGGGCCCGGTACTGGACGCACATTCCGAGATCGGGACGGAGGAACCTGTGCCCAATCCTAAGCCTCCTTCTCCGACGATGGTCAAGACCCCAGCATTTCCACCAGCAGTCCAGTCTTCCTTGTCATCCCTGGACAATGCGGTCGCAGGACCTTCCAGAGCTAGCCTGCTGGATGACTTTCAGGAGCATCAGCCTTTCTTCTTCGAGTGCTGTCCCTGTGGGTGCGCGTTTGTGTATTTGTGCTCATAGTTGGAGACTTTTGGTAGCAGTTCCCAGTTGGGTCGCACATGTGTGGTCCCTGCCTCGCACTGCTGCAGGCAGTTAACTGATGCTGTGCGACCAACCTCCTCTCAGTTCTTTCTCTACTGCCCTTGGCTATGAGTAGGAGCAATCAGCAGCGCCTCGCTACTTTGCAGTTACTTAGTTTCATTGTTAACATAGACAGGACTAAACCATCCCATAAATCACCCGTACTGTTTCTATCCATCACTGAATGCTCCAAAAGGAGCACCATCTCTAAACAAAGACTTCTCAAGTAGATCCATAATCGCACAAAACTCTGTCATCGGTGCGCCAGCCAGTCCCTCATGGGGATTCACTCACATCCCACTAGAGCCTTATCAGACTCCCACGGCTTCCCTGCACAATGTACCTATCACGAACATTTGTAGAGTTGCTACATGGGCCTCTGTTGTACAAATAAATTAAAAACCAGCAGGATCTTATTAAAGGGAAAAAGGCAAAATACCACATTTATTGTGAATACAGAAAGAATTATAGTAAGCAGTTATAGTTATAACATTCCATTCAATCTCATATTTACACACACACACACACACACACACACACAGAGAGAGAGAGAGAGAGAGAGAGAGAGAGGGGTTCTGCAAGGCTGTTATCATAGTTACCAGCCTTAGAGTTGCTCATGCCAAGCCACTGGCCAGGTGGCCTGGACATGAGGAGGGAGCAGGGCCTTGTCAGATGCTCATCTGATGCTCCTGGAAGTTGGTTTGCAGAATCAGACCCCCCCAAAGTTCTCACTTTCTAGAGTCCATTTTTATAGGAATTTCTTCCTATGCCAATCTATGGGAATTGCTTCATCGTGCTGTTGCTGAATCAATTAGCAGATGGCACATTCCTGATGGCTCCGTGCTGCTAGATGTTATCTTGTTCTTTGGTTCTCCCATTCTTGGGCTGTTGGGTGGATTCCAGGCTGCCCTCGGGGGGTCCTCTGGTTATTTCCACTTGACGCCTTCTTCAGCCGATGGAACTGCATTCTTAGGCTGGCACCTCCCTGATCATTCAGTTATTATCCACACCAAGCATCCATCCACATACATCCTCTGTCTCTATTTTAATCACAATTGTTAACAAAGCAAGATGAATACAACAAAAGGGCGGGGAGTCTCTGGGTGCTGTTTCTGTTGTTACAAAGTATTGCTTTGAGTCTCTCTCTCTGTGAGTAGTTGTTGTTACAAAGAATTGCTTTGAGAACAGACTCTGTCTTAGAATGTACTAACACAATTAGTAGCTTGCAGGTTTCACACAGAGAGGGAGAGAAACAATACCAAAAACCAAGAGACCTCTTAATTAGTAATACCCTGGAATTTAAACTATGGGGAATCAAACTCATTTGTGATTTTAATACAGAACTTCTTTAATATGATCCAGCACCTCAGCCCATACGTTTAGACAGCACTATGTCTTAGAACAACAGGCAACATCTGATACCTCCTTCGCATGCTCTGTACTATCGAAGGTTACGACTTCAACGCCGAAGCCCCTCCTTCCATCGGAGGGCACTGCTCTGAAGTCACCTAAAGTGGAGCACCCAGAGGGACAGCACTCGAAGAAGAAGAGACGGTTACTCACCTTGTGCAGTAATTGAGGTTCTTCGAGATGTGTCCCTGTGGGTGCTCCATTACCCTCCCTCCTCCCCTCTACGTCAGTTTCCTTATTAGTCTCTACAGTAGAGAAGGAACTGAGTGGGGGTTGGTATCATAGCGTCGGTTAACTGCCAGCAGCAGCGCGAGGCAGGGACCATGCATGTGTGACCCAACCAGGCACTGCTACCAAAAGTCTCCGACTACGAGCGCAGGGGCGCACAAACACCTACAATGGAGCACCCACATGGACACACATCTCGAAAAACCTCAGTTACTGTACAAGGTGAATAACCTTCTCTTCTCTGGTGCATGGCTGAGAGCTTGGGGCTCAAGGTGCAGGAGATGGCAGAGCAGGAGGACACCCTCTTCAGCGTCCTCTCAGCCTCTACGCCAACCCCGGTCACCTTGCTCATACACGATGCAGTCCTCAAAATAGCCAAGACCCTGTGACAGACCCACTCCTCCATCCCTCCCACCTCGAAAAGGGCAGAGAAAAAGTACCTTGTGCCGGCCAAAGATTTTGAATACCTTTTATATTCACCCACCCACCCACCCCCAGGCTCGCTGGTTGTGTCTGCGGCCAAAGAGAAGGACAAGCAGGTTCCCCCAAGAGTTTGGCATCCTAGTGGAGGAAGGTACTGTGGTGGCCAGATGTTCCCTGCAGATGGCATGTGTTACGAATTACACCTGGTAGGACACGCACACATGTGCTACGAATTACACCCGGTAGGACACGCACACATGTGCTACGAATTACACCTGGTAGGACACGCACACATGTGCTACGAATTACACCTGATAGGACACGCACACAAGTGCTACGAATTACACCTTGTTAGGACACGCACACAAGTGCTACGAATTACACCTTGTTAGGACACGCACACAAGTGCTGCGAATTATACCTGATAGGACACGCACAGTTCGAATCTAGGCTGAGGCACAGAAACAAAGTCCACAACTGCAGAGTTCCCAAAAGGCACTAAGTTTATTACGCTCGAGCGTGGTGCCCCCCTGCTAGCCAGGAGGGGACCCTGAATACAGATTATACAAAGGTTATATACTTTTTAGCAAAGCATGTTGCCCTCGTGCATCGGAAACCTTAGCCAATAAACAAACCCTTGTCTTATCTACCACCTATCCCTGCTTGGTGCATTCCTCGTGCTATACCAGTATGTTAATTATACAGCATGGTCCTAAAGCCATGCATCAGTAACTTTTATTATCAGGATGGGAGGCCTCACATCAAGGCCAAGAGACAGGGAGTCAGAGGCTGACAAAAACCAGATACTGCAAATCAAGGCAGGCTGGAGACAAGGAGGAGGATTTTCACACGGATTCGGTATCTAAGGATTACTCCTCCTGGTGTATGATGTGCTGGCATTTAGACAATGGTGGGCCCCAAACCAAAATGGAGTCACATGTGCTAACTTTTCTTAACAGTCCTCCCTTTCTTTTGTACGTCAGTAAGCTATATCGGGGCTGAGTAACCGCGCTGCAGGGTTAGCAACTGCCGACAGCACATACTGCAGCATTGCAGGCATACAAAAAATAACACAAAAACAATAACAGTCAAAAAAAGTAAATACAAAATACGCCGTCCCCAAGTCCCCACATCCGGGAGCCATGCGGTGAGCCAGTCCCAGACCTCCTGGAATCCGGCGCTGGTAGTGTCGAGGCTGATGCGGTGGAATAGGGCTGCCTGTTGCTTGAGGATGTGGATGTCAGTTTCCACCCTATGGTGCTGATTTACAAATACACAACAGCTTGAGTTGACCAGAGCACAAACCCCCCCCTGATTTGCAAGGAGATAATCCAGGGCTAGGCGGTTTTGCAATGTAGTTTGGGATAGCTGAGTGACTTCAATTTGAAGGGCCGACAGAGCATCTGCAGTAGCATTTGCCATTAATTCCAAAGCAGCTGAAATATTAACTATAGCTTTTTCCAGTTCGCTTACTCCCAACCATGGCAGAAACCAACGCACAAAGGAGTGAAAGCCTTTGGGCCGTTGAGAAAGGGGGTTTAAAGGAGTACTTCGTCGGTCCCTCCATACTAGATTGCGGATCTCTCCCCGGGTCAGGTTCTGGTGTACTGTCACGGCGGGTACTACAGCCCCTAAGGTACATGTACCACACCATCCTGCTGGGAGAACCTTATAGGCTGTATGATTGCATAACCAATACCAGCCAGACCCCTCGGGGACTGGCCACGGGGCTCTGGAGTAGGTAGAGGGGCCTCCTGCCCCAGAGCTAATTTGGGTGGTGTCCTTGCACCCCACAAAATTCCCTACAAAAACTGTATTTTCTATGCCCTTACGTCGTGACACACATAAAGCATAATTACCCTGGGCCACCATATCAATAGACCATATTTGGATTGTAACATTCCAATTAAATGTAGTGTTTGCCCATAGCTTAGTTTGAAGTGTTCGATTAAGGGGGATTGGTACCCCTACCAACGGGACTCCCTGACCTAAATATGTGGGGGTATGAATACAAATCCAACACTGCGTTCGATTTACACCCTGTTTGATAGCACGGGTTAAATTTAAGAAGCTATTGCCCTCCCATCCTTGTACTGGACTTGGGAATAGGGAGAGGGCCCCCCAGGCAAACCATACCAATGTCGACATCCTCCCCTGTACCATACAAAAAACACTACCCCTAATGTAAGTCCAATAGACAGGAACACAAAAAGTCCTGGTGGGCTGTGAAGGTCCCAGTAGCTGGAAAGCTCAGTCCATGGGTTGGTTGTAGTGTTCATTCGTGAAGTGGCTCGTCTGCTGGCTCGCCAGGGTCAGGTGGGGGTTCTGCTGCCAACTTGACGTAGCTATGGTGAATCCAGGAACCTTTACCTGCAACTTTTAAAGCAGAATAAGTACATAACAGAACCTGGTACGGCCCCTCCCACCGGGGTTCCAGGGGGTCGGTGCGGGGGATCTTTTTTACCATTACCCAATCCCCTGGCTTAAAGGAATGAACCTGTAACCCTAAGGGTGCGGTTTGAAACAACTGAGCTTCAGACTGGTTGTCAGTCAGCTCCTTTTGCAGTCTAGCAACATATCTGGCCAAAGTTTCATCTCCATCCAAGAGGCTAGCATGTACAGGAACATAAGTTCCCGGGACTAAAGCTGGCCTCCCAAACAGCACCTCAAATGGGGACAGGCCTAGGGGCATGCGTGGCGTCCGTCTTATATGCCATAAAACTATAGGCAAGGCCTCTGGCCACTTAAGTCCGGTTTCCTTACAAAACTTTGCTACCATAGTCTTTATTGTTCGGTTCATGCGTTCCACCTGGCCTGCAGACTGGGGGTGGTACGGGGTGTGTAACTGTCGAGTGATCCCCAAGCACCGGTACAGTTCCTCCAAAATCTTTGCAGTAAAGTGTGAGCCCCGATCTGAATCAATGACTTCAGGGACACCAAACCTGGGTACAATGTCTTTCATTAAGAACTTGACCACAGATCTTGCATCTGCCTTTCTGGTTGGTATTGCTTCAGGCCATCCGGAAAGTTGGTCCACTATAACAAGAAGGTGGTGAAACCCTGCGCATTTAGGCATTTCTGCGTAGTCCATCTGCAAGCGCTGAAACGGGAAGTTTGCCCAGGGTCTCCCCCCTTTTGAGTTGGCATCGAGCCGAGTCTTAGCAGAGAAGGCCAGGCAAGTAGGGCAGGAGCCAAGAACTCGCTTTACCGCAGGATAAACATGCGGTGCTGCCCAGAACTTTAGTATAGCAGCCACTGTGCCCTGAATACCAGCGTGACCCAGGGAATGAAAATAATGAGCAGCTGCGAGTAGATAACGACGGGGGAGAATAGGTTTGTTTCCGATTCGCCAAACCTTATCAGAGCCCTTAGATCCCTCCCAGCGTTTCCAGTCGTGCAGCTCCTCCAAGGATATGTCAGCATACAGCAGTGTCCAGTCAGCAGGTGGGAAGGACACATCCAGGGGGAGGGAAGCCGAAACCAGAAGGGGCTGTAGAGCTGCAGCCTTTGCAGCTGAATCAGCTAATGCATTGCCCTGAGACACAACACTGTTAGACTGCCTGTGCGCATAACAATGAACCACCGCCACCTGGCGAGGGGCCTGAATAGCTTCCAAAAGGGCAGAAATGAGAGGGCCATTAGCGATTTTCGTGCCTGAGGAGGTTAAAAATCCTCGTTGCTTCCAGAGCTGGCCTGTAGCATGACAAACCCCAAAAGCATACTTAGAGTCCGTATAAATGGTAACAGTTTTTCCTGAAGACAATAAGCAGGCCCTGGTAAGCGCGTGTAACTCTGCACCCTGGGCGCTGAAGGAAGGTGGTAGGGGGGCAGCCTCGATAACGTCTGCCTGAGAGGTAACCGAATAGCCCGAGACCCGGTGGCCATCTAAATAGTACGAGGACCCATCTGTGAAAAGAAGTAAATCGGGCTTAACTAAAGGGGAGTCCACTAAATCCGGGCGGGGCTTACCATCTTGCGCGACGACATCCATGCATACATGGTGAGGGGTACCGTCCTCCGGGAGGGGTAGCATTGTGGCTGGATTGAGGACGTTACAGCGGCGTAAAGTAACGTTGTCAGCAGCCAACAGGATTAGTTCATATTTGTGAGCCCGCTGTGGAGACAATGCCTGTGTAGAATGCTGTTTTAAAAGAATTTCAACCTCATGAGGGACCCAAACAGTCAGAGGGTGCCCCAAAACAATAGGTCGTGACCGTTCAACCATGACAGCAGCAGCAGCAACAGACCGTACACAGGAGACAGAGCCCTTAATTACAGGGTCCAGTTGTACTGAATAATAGGCTACGGGGCGTGGGCGACCCCCCAGGTATTGCAAAAGGACGCCGCTAGCCACTCCCTGCCGTTCGTGAGTAAAAAGAGAAAATGGTTTACCGTAATCCGGGAATCCCAAGGCGGGCGCAGAGATCAGAGCCTTCTTGATGGATTTAAAAGCATTTTCCATTTCCGGGGTCCAGGAGACAGGATCGAGGTTCAGTGTTGTAGTAGCTTGAACTAATGGTTTTACCAATTCCCCAAAAGCCACAACCCAGGGTCGGCAGAACCCCGCAGCCCCTAGGAAAGCCCGTAACTGCCTTTTTGTAGTCGGACGCGGGTAATCCTGGATTGCCCGCACCCTATCAGGGGATAGTAAACGCTCCCCAGGCCTAATTACAAAGCCCAAATAAATTACCTGATCTAGGCACAGCTGCAACTTGGATGGAGATGCACGATGACCCTTATTAGCTAATGCAGTTAACAAAACAACAGAGTCAATTAAACATGCGTTATAATCTGAGGCAGCAATTAGCAAATCATCCACATACTGAACCAGGACAGACGAACTAGGCAAAACAATGTCTTTTAAATCCTCGGTGAGAATCTGGGAAAAAATAGTAGGGGATCCTGAGAACCCCTGGGGAAGACGCGTCCATGTTAGCTGCTGACCCTTCCAGGTAAATGCAAATAAATATTGAGAATCAGGGTGCAAAGGGATACTGAAAAATGCTGCACACAAATCTATGACAGTAAAGCAAGTGGCTGACTGAGGAATTAGCGTTAAAATAGTGCTCGGATCAGGGACAACTGGGTGGGGGGCTATAACATAACCATTTATAGCCCGTAGATCCTGAACAAATCGATAGACTGGACGCCCGTCTGGTCCCGGTTTAGGCTTCCTTACTGGAAGAATGGGAGTATTACAGGGTGAACTGCAGGGGACTAAAACTCCCTGAGTCAAATAGCTGTCAATAAGGAGTGAGATGCCTTCCTCCGCCTCCTTCGGCAAGGGGTATTGTTTTACGGAGGGAGGCAGTCCGCCCCCTGTTTCCAGACTCACTGGAACTGCTGATTTAAGAAGACCCACATCAGTAGGATTTGTGCTCCACAAAGTGTGGGGAACACTGGACAATTCAGAGGGCACACCAGGAATAGGGGTAACCGATGCCATAAGAGAAGCAACCGACGAATCCGGGACGGACATGCGGAGCCCCTCGGGGGCACAATATATGTGTGCCCCCAATTTGCCCAGCACATCCCGCCCGAGGAGGTTCGCGGGGCCCTCCGGCATTACAACAAACCTATGTGATAGCTTTAAAGAACCAAGCTCGATAGGGACAGGGTAGGATAACGGAGCCGGGCAGGGATTGCCTTCTATACCCTGCACCCAAACCCTGGTATCGGACAGAGAGCCCGGAACAAAAGTTAAAGTGGAGAGGGTGGCCCCAGTATCTACTAGAAAAGGCACAAGGTGTCCCCCAACTTTTAAATAAATTTGTGACTGTAATCCCAAGTCCCATTCCAGCTCTCCCAAAACCCCCAAAACCTCCGCCTCTAGTCACTGGGGGTTAACAAGGTTCTGGGGGGAGCTAGGGGGAAAAGAAGGATTAGCCTCTACCTGGCTCTTCCAAGGAGCCCCTCGGGGAATTAGGGGACACTCCCTCCTCCAGTGCCCTGATTGTTTACAATAATTACAATTCCCTTCCCTCATTTTATTCCAACCTCCCCCTCCTCCTGTCCCCCGTCCATGCCCCCTTCCCCTCATCTCTCCGCGCCCTTGCCAATGCTGGTTTCCCGAAGGAGCCTGCAAGGCAGCAGCTAACATACTTACCTCCTCCTTCTTCTGTTTACGTTTTTCCCGTGCTTTTTCCTCATCCCTGCCATTAAACACAAAGGTGGCCAGGCGGACAACCTCCTGGAGGGGTTTTCCTGGCCAATCGGGCACATGCTTAGAAAAGTATTTTTTTATATCTGATGCTGCCTGATCAACATAAAAGGAGACCATCATAGGACGGTTTTCCTCCGCCTCAGGGTTTATGCCGCCCCCGTATACACGAACTTGTTTGGACAACCGGGCCAAAAAGGCGGAGGGGTGCTCAGTGAGCTCTTGCTGACATTCACGAATTTTAGACCAGTTAGCCGTTTTACTACCAGCTTTACGTACAGCTTCTAAAAGGCCGTCTCTACCCGCCTTTAAAAGGCCCATCTGAGGGGTTATATTAGGATTCCAATTGGGATCAGTCAGGGGCCAAGAAGCCCGGGTACTGTCCTCCCCTGCCCAGCGCCTATTAGCATCCAGAATGGAATATTTCTCATCAGGGGTAAAAAGTGTGTCCAGGATTACCTGGACATCTCCCCATGTAGGGTTAAATGCGGTAAATACAGACCGAATGGTTTGCAGAACCTTCTCTGGATCGTCACGCAGGCGAGGCATCTGCTGTTGCCATGTTACTAAATCGCCTGGGCCAAAAGGGCGGTGAACATAGGGGAAAGCAAACCGTTCGCTCCCGTCCGTGCCATGAGTAACAAGGGGTTGCTGAATGAGGGGAGCTTGCAAAGTAACCGGTGGGTCAATGGTGGGCCCGCACGGGCAGGGGGGTGGCGAGCAGGGAGATGATAGGCATAAATCAGAAAGCTGGGGGTAAGCCGGGGGAGGGGCAGAAGCAGGCCGGGGAGGAGAAGAAACAGGCATAGCACAGAGTGGGGCTGAAGACCCCTGAGATAGATAGGAATAGGAGGAGGAAAGAGGACGTCCTTTCGCACGCGCATAAGCCCAGTTGTCCCATACATACCAATAATCCATCTGGGCTGGAGCTTTGTCCTCCAGCCTCCTTCTAAGCGCCGTTAATGTATCCCCAGCAAAAGACCCATCCGGTGGCCATTCAACAGATGTCTGAGTTGTTAGTGCTGGCCACTCAACCTTACACAAAATAACAGCTTTTTTCCTTCCTAACCCATGGGTGCCAGAAATATTTCCCCAATTCTCGAGAATTTCAGCCAAAGGGGTCCCCTTACTTATACTCTGCCCAGAACCCATAGTGGGCTACCAAAAGAACACAAAATGTGCCACCTTATCGCCTAAGCGACGGCTCACACCCCCCCCTCCTCGGAGTACTCAAAGGTGAACTCACCCTGTGCCGGCTGGAGCTGTCCGAGAGGAGGAGTGTAGTCTCGCTTGTTGGGGCGAGCCTAGAGTCCCTTCGTGGTCGCCAAAACTGTTACGAATTACACCTGGTAGGACACGCACACATGTGCTACGAATTACACCCGGTAGGACACGCACACATGTGCTACGAATTACACCTGGTAGGACACGCACACATGTGCTACGAATTACACCTGATAGGACACGCACACAAGTGCTACGAATTACACCTTGTTAGGACACGCACACAAGTGCTACGAATTACACCTTGTTAGGACACGCACACAAGTGCTGCGAATTATACCTGATAGGACACGCACAGTTCGAATCTAGGCTGAGGCACAGAAACAAAGTCCACAACTGCAGAGTTCCCAAAAGGCACTAAGTTTATTACGCTCGAGCGTGGTGCCCCCCTGCTAGCCAGGAGGGGACCCTGAATACAGATTATACAAAGGTTATATACTTTTTAGCAAAGCATGTTGCCCTCGTGCATCGGAAACCTTAGCCAATAAACAAACCCTTGTCTTATCTACCACCTATCCCTGCTTGGTGCATTCCTCGTGCTATACCAGTATGTTAATTATACAGCATGGTCCTAAAGCCATGCATCAGTAACTTTTATTATCAGGATGGGAGGCCTCACATCAAGGCCAAGAGACAGGGAGTCAGAGGCTGACAAAAACCAGATACTGCAAATCAAGGCAGGCTGGAGACAAGGAGGAGGATTTTCACACGGATTCGGTATCTAAGGATTACTCCTCCTGGTGTATGATGTGCTGGCATTTAGACAATGGTGGGCCCCAAACCAAAATGGAGTCACATGTGCTAACTTTTCTTAACACATGGGACTCGGCGGCAAGGGTGGTCGCATTGGCGGTGGTCGTGTGACGAAGCTCCTGGCTCCAAATGGCGGGAATCTCCCAGGAGATGCAGGCCTCGACCCAGGACCTCCCTTTTGATGGAGTTAGTCCGTTCTCCAGTCAAACAGGCCCCAGACTGCACATGTTGAAAGACACTAGGGCTACCCTTCGCTCGTTGGACATGCACATGCCGCAATCAGCCAGGAAGCCCTTCCGGCCACCACCAGCTCCAAGACTCTGGAAGACCCACCAGGGATCTACAAGGAGAAGGGCTGTAAGTTTTAGTTGTCGTCACCCTTCTTTCTCCTGCTCACCAGCCCAGCCTGGCCCCACCAAACACCCAGGGGGCCAGAAGCGATATTTTTGAGGGTGCGCCCGAGAGCGACACCCTAGTCAGTCAACCAGATCCTACCCACCTTTTCCTCAACCACCTCTCTCCCTACAGCTTGGCCTGGTCGCAGTTTACCTCGGACCACTGGATGTAGTAGCTCGGGGCTAGACCTTACGATTCTTGGTCGCCCCTCCTTCCCGTCCCCCCACTTTCCTGTCCCTCTTTGGGGACGCTTCTCACAAGCAACTCCTCATTCAGGAGGTTGAGAAGCTCCTGGGCTTGGGGGCTGTAGAGGAAGTTGCTCGGGACATGGAAGGAAGAAGATTCTACTTCCATTACTTCCTAATCCCGAAGGCCAAAAGGGGCCTCAGACCCATCCTGGACCTGAATCGCCTCAACAAGTCTCTCAAGAAGTTGAAGTTCCACATGGTCTCCCTGGCCTCCATCATTCCTTCCCTGGATCCAGGGGACTGGTACGCCACTCTCAACTTAAAGGACACTTACTTTCATGTCTCCGTGTTCACAGAGCACAGGCGTTTCCTGTGTTTCATAGTAGCCAGGCACCACTTCCAGTTCACGGCGATACCCTTTGGCCTGTCCTCAGCCCCCAGGACATTCACGAAATGTGTGGCACCATAGCAGCTTACCTGAGACGTCGAGGGGTCCAGATCTTCTTGTATTTCAACGATTGGCTCATCAGGGGCAGGTCTCCAGAGCAGGTGCAATGGAGCCTCGATCTGATGCAGTCCATCTGCAACTATCTGGGCCTGTTAATAAACAGAAGTGCACGTTAACGCCAGTTCAGTGCATAGAGTTTATTGGAGCAGTTCTCGACTCCACGCAGACCAGGGCCTTCCTTCCAGAAGTGTGTTTTTAGGCCATGTCGGACTTGATCGCCCACATAAAGAGCCATCCACTCACCACGGCTCACACATGCCTGCGACTGATGGGCCACATGGCTACATGCATATACCTGGTCAGTCATGCCCGACTTCATCTGCGGCCTCTGCAGGCGCGGCTGACCTCAGTCTATAGCCCCAGCAGGCATGCCCTGAACTGAGTGGTCATGGTACCAAGCCACGTCCTCTCGTCCTTGGACTGGTGGCTGGACCCGGAGTCGGTGCTGGAGGGGGTTCCCTTTGTGACCCCGTCTCCCACCCTGGTCTCGGACGCGTCAGACCTGGCCTGGGGAGCCCACTTGGGCAAGCTCAACACCCAGGGCCGCTAGCTACCAAACGATCTAGCCCTCCTTATCAACGTCCAGAAGCTCAGAGCGGTTCGTCTGGCGTGGCCAGGCTTCTTTCCCCACCTGAAAGGTGGTGTAGGTTTTGACTGACAATACAGCCACGATGTATTACATCAACAGACAGGGTGGCGTCAGATCTTCGGCCCTTTGTCAGGAGGCAGTCAGCCTCTGGGACTTTTGTGTGTGGTATGCCATTCATCTGGTAGCCGCCCACCTGCCTGGAACCAGGATCGTCCTGGCAGATCACCTCAGCAGGGCCTCCTCGTCTCACCACAGATGGTCGCTTCATCCGGAGGTGGTCAGCCTAATCTCCCACAGATGGGGGACTCCCCAGGTGGACCTGTTTGCGTCTAGGCAGAACAGAAAGTGCCACGTGTTCTGTTCTCTTCAGGGCAGGGACAAGGGCTCCCTGTCAGATGCCTTCCTGATTCTGTGGTCAGGAGCGCTGACGTACGCCTTCCCGCCGGTACCATTGATCCACAAGATACTTCTAAAGGTGAAGCAAGACAGAGCATCGGTTATCCTCATAGCCCAAGTGTGGCCTCATCAACGCTGATTCGGAATGCTCCTGAGTCTTTCGGCAGCTACCCCATTGCAGCTGCCTCTTAGGACGGATCTGCTGTCCCAGAACCATGGCAACCTGCTGCACCCGAAGCTGGCGTCGTTGCACTTGACAGCTTGGCTGCTGCATGGCTGAGTATGGACGAACAGGAGTGCTCCACTAGTGTCCAGCAGGAAACCTTCCACCAGGACTACCTTTTTGGCAAAGTGGAAGCGGTTCACGTGTTGGTCCTTGGACCGACACATTCGTGCAGAAGAGGCCCCACTGCAGGACATCCTGGACTATTTACTGCACCTTAAGCTCCAAGACCTGTTGCTATCTTCAGTCAAGGTACACCTGGCGGCCGTTTCGGCATTCCACCCTCTGTTTCAAGGCCGGTTGGTCTTCGCCGATCCCATGATGGCATGGTTCCTGAAAGGCCTGGAATGCCTTTACCTGCATGTCCAGGATCCGGTTCCCCTTTGGGGATCTTGTGCTGAATCTTGTGCTGTCAAGGCTCATGGGTCCCCACTTCGAATTCTTGGCTTCCTGCTCCCTCCTGCTGCTCTCCTGGAAGGTTTCCTTCTTGGTCGCTGTAACTTCGGCTCGTAGGGTGTCTGAGATCAGGGCACTCACGTCGTAGCCGCCCTATACGGTCCTGAATGCAGGCTGCATACCATGGATGTCAGACAGGCTCTGGCCTTCTACATTGATAGAACAAAGCCATTCCATAAGTCAACGCAGTTGTTTGTTGCTGTCGCAGACAGGATGAAAGGTTGCCCAGTGTCAGCCCAGAGAATTTCGTCTTGGATCACAGGCTGCATTCACTACTGCTATGAGCTTGCAAAGGTGCCCTTGCCGGTGATCGTGACGGGTCATTCGACTAGGGCACAGATGTCATCAGCCGCCTTCCTGGCGCAGGTGCCGATCCAAGAGATCTATCAGGCTTCCACCTGGTCGTCCGTCCACACGTTCGCATCTCACTACGTGCTGATCCAGCAGGCTCAAGACGATGCTGGCTTTGTCAGAGCAGTGCTGCAAGCTCCAAGACTGTGAACTCCACGCCCACCTCCCTTGATTCTGCTGGTGAGTCACCTAGAATGAAATTGACATGAGCAAGTACTCGAAGAAAAACTGTTACCTACCTTTCATAACTGTTGTTCTTCAAGATGTGTTGCTCGTGTCCATTCCATTACCCACCCTCCTGCCTCTCTGAAGTTGTCGGCAAGAAGGAACTGAGAGGGCATAGGGCCGGCCGTGCCTGATATGCTGCAGCCTGAAAGGGACACTCCAGAGGGCGCCACAGCTGGCCCTATGAATACCGCTAAGGCAAAAATCTCCAGCCATGCACGTGGGCATGTGTACCGCCTAGAATGGAATGGACACGAGCGACACATCTCGAAGAACAACAGTTAGGAAAGGTAGGCAACCATTTTTTCTTTCCAGTCATACTGAAGAAAAAATCTAATAAAATCTAAAATGTATGCTTGTATAGGTACCAAAACAGTACTTACAGTCCAGGAGTGTTGTTCTAAATGCAAATCTTTGCCACTGTGGTTTCAAATCCTGAAGCCAGTAATTTGTATAGCTCTAATGAAGTGTGAATGAAAAAAGGTTCTGTGTAGCTGATGGCCTAAGCTATGATATGTTGTTTATTTAATAAGATGTAATTTGCAAATAAGCAGCCTAGGTTCCTGAAGGTTTTTTCCCTCAGTCTTAAGAAAATTATTTTAGATCGTGTTTCTGGAGTCCTTTCAAGTGTGACACTGTTTTTCTTTCTCAATTGTTTTTAGATGTTAAGGAGGAAGATAAATCCAAGGACAGTAGCGGTGAAAAGACAGACACCAAAGGGTAAATCCCTCAGTATTAAACTGTAAAATATTTGTGCTCTAGAGAACATTCATTAACTTTCAGTGCTTTTCCACAGTTAACATATCTTCTGTACAGATGGCTATATATCAATGTGAGGTTATAAATTAGTGTCAGGAGTTACTAAAATACTTTAAAATGTGTGATGGGGAGCTCTAATTGCATCTTTATCAACAGCTAGTCTAAAAGACACTCTCAAAATGAAATTATGCCCTGTTTAATAGTTCTATATCTTTTGCCTTTGAACAGAGCGAAATCAGAACTGCTCAGCAATCCTTGAATTAAAGATAGCCTCACACCAATTACAGAACACAATACTAGAGTGGGAAAATACTAAAAGAAGAAGAGTTTTTTCATGTTGAGAGAGACTGCTGATTTCATTTTGTACTATTTGGCATGGACTGTATTTATTTTCATTTGGCTTTGTTTTGGTTTTTGGCAAGTTGTATTGTGAGTTTTCTAATTATGAAGCAGAAATTCCTTTCTTCACCATGCTTTATGTAATAGTATTTAAAATGGATGTGAGTTATTATGTTAAATGTCTAAACTGATCTATTAAAGTAATTTGCCTTTCCTGAGCTGATTTTACCTTTTTGTAATTATATCTTTATTAAAAAAAATTGTACTTGTTTCTCTTTTGTCCATCATTGCATTATATAGAAAGCATTTCCATATACAGTAAAGATAAACAGTCAGTTCCTGGGGGATTTAAGAGGACAGTCTGTATGTACGTACACTGATCTGTGCACGTTGTAATGACTCATAGTACATGGACTGTGAAACAGTGACTGATGTACCTATTATACTTACAGTAAATAGTGGAAAAGTAGGTACAGGGATATTGTGCCTGGATGTATGAGCATAACATTTGGAAGCAGAAGGTTAAAACTCTGAACCTCCTGGTTGGATTGTATAACAGGACAAATGCCTTATACTCTAGCAGCAGTATACTCTGCTGTTTGTCTTGTTATGGATTAATTTGATAACCAGCAATTAAGTCCTGGATTGGGTGTACTGCAGAATCCCTTCTGACCCTTAGAACTTCAAGCTGCAAAGAACCATATCCCTTTTTTGTTTGTTTGTTCGTTTCCCTTTTTTTCCTTTTGAACAATTAGTCAGTCAACCCTGGCACCTGAATTTGTGATCCTGTTATATAGGTTCCTCATTCTAGATTAATAATCTCCATACCAGCCAGCTTGCTTCACACTAGAGAGAAATATGGGGAAACTGTATGGACACTTTATTCACTAAGAGTAGCGTTATCCTTTCTTGCAAGGAAATATTCATTATTAGTGTTCTTTTCTTTCCCTTTCCTTTTTCCCATTTCTTCCCTCTCCTGTACCCAAAAAAAGTGCAGTTAAGTGTAGTCTCTTTCCTGTTGCTTCATAGTTCAAGGATTTCCACTAATAAGAATT
This sequence comes from Chelonia mydas, assembly GCF_015237465.2. Taxonomy (NCBI): domain Eukaryota; kingdom Metazoa; phylum Chordata; order Testudines; family Cheloniidae; genus Chelonia; species Chelonia mydas. Next base: position 84,826,788 of record NC_057851.1, on the reverse strand, counting down.
ATTATGCATTCATGGCATCTTTAGAAGGTTTATAGTAAAGATAACATGACCAAGTAATTTACATCCTTTCCTTGTCACTAAGGAGAAAGCTGAGAATTTTTGAAGGTTTGAGGAGAAAAGGGTTGAAGCAGTCTGTCTCCAAGACTGGAGTACTATAATAAAAGGACTCATTAATCCATATTTTCCTAACAAACTCTTCAGCTTGCTACTGTGTTTAGTAATTCCACTTTGAGCATTTGGACATGGTGGGCCAAAATTTAACCTAATGACATGGAGATTAAACTTACATTGCTGCAGACTGCAGAAAAAAGGTTCTGATTTTTTTTTTCAACTATACAATGTGTAAGTACAGTTCTTCTTCAAGTGATTGTTCATTCCAAGCAGGTGTGTGTGCGGTGCGTGCACGCCAGTCGGAAAATTTTTTCCCCCTAGCAGCATCCTTAGGGTCGGCCTAGGCGCCCCCTGGGGTGGTGACTTCATGGCGCCCAATATCTGGCCCCACCAACCCCCTACCCCCTCAGTTCCTTCTTACCGCCTGTGACGGCTGTCTGGAACTTTGCTCGCTCTTGCAGCAAGTGCCTTAGCAGTGTCTTTGTTCTTAGTGTAAATAGTTTTTCTCTATAGTTGTACTTATCACATAGTTAGTAGTGTTTGGTAGATAGTTAGTTTCCCCTCTGGGGGTATGCCCGGGTCTCCTGGGTTTAAACTCTGTGAGTCCTGTGGCAAGTTTATGCCCAAGAGTGATCCTCACTCGTCCTGCCTGCTGTGTCTTGGCGAGACTCACCAGAAGGACAAGTGCCGCATTTGCAAGGGTTTCCGCCCAAGAACCCTTAAGGACAGAGAGCAGAAACTGAAACTCCTGCTCATGGAGGCGGCTCTGAGACCGCAATCCGACCCAGGACCCAACGACCTGGCACCGAGCAGGTCCTCTTCGGTGCGCAGCGCTCCGGCACCAATGGCGCGCGAAACTGGCCAGACTAAGGACTCTAAAGCCCACTGGCACCGCCACTATTCGGGACATAGGGCGTCGGCATCAGTTCTCCATTTCCGGTGCCGGTAAAGAAGAGGCCTGCAAGGGATCGATCACCCCCCCCCCGAAGCCTAAGGGGCCGATGTCGTCTGCGAGTGGCTCGGGACAGACCACGTCCACCTCGCTTCCACCCAGGGTCTCGTCGACTCCTGTCTCGGCTGGGATCCAGTCGAGACCGAACCCTCCTCAGTCCCCGGACCATCTGGTGGACATACAACCACCATCGATGCCGGAGGCGTTCGAGGCGGCAACGGACCTGATGCGCCTCCCGGTGCCGTCCTCCCCCCAAAGGAGAGACAAGTCTCTGGCGACCGCATGGCCCCTGTTTCACTCCAGGGGCAAGCCAACCATAATGGCTCGTCGGTCTCCATCTCCGGCACCGCCCGCACAGACACAGGAAGCACGCCGCTCCCCGGAGTCGAGTCGACATTTGTTGGCGACACAGGGGATTGCTCCTCCATGGTCGTCTTATTCGGAGACCTCAGAGTTGGAGGTAAACTCAGCTCGATCGAGCAGATCGCACAACAGAAGATCCCGGTCCCGGCGCAGTCACCAACCGTACCCGGCACCATGGGAACAACAGTGACAACCACCTGCTCAATGGCCCTTCTGGACACCCTGGGCGTACCATCAGAGTCAGGGTCAAGTCCATCGTCCGCGCTCCAGAACAATGTCTGTGTCCTCGACGTCGTTTGTGCCACAGTCAGTGCTGGCACTGCCGATGACGGCGCCGCCCTCGACTGGAGTGGCCCCGCCTACTCACATGGTTTCGGAACCAATGCCTCAGCCAGCCGCGGCACCGGCTCCCCAACTGACGGCACCGGTGGAAGCCTCAGCTCCGTCCCTACCAACCTCGACAGTCTCGGTCCCACCGATTTTACCTGCCCCGGCACCAGCTGCGATGCAGAGTTCTTCATTGGCGCCGTTCCACAAACCGAGTACCGCATGCCAAGGGACCCCGGGGGGGGGCTGAAGACAGTGAACTGGGTCCACCTCTGGTTCTCTTTTTTCCTCATCTTCACCTGACGAAGCGGTCGTGGGGACTTCGACGGCCCCAACCTTGTAGGACAACCAGGTTCTTCAACAGCTTTTGAGGCAGGCCACCCAAAGCCTGGGGATTCAGGCAGAGGAGGTAGAAGAAGACTTAAACCCGGTCATAGACATCCTGGCTCCTTCCGGCCCATCCAGGGTTGCGTTGCCATTTATCAAGTCAATAACTCAAAGGTCTAAGAACTTGTGGCACCTACAGCCAAGAAATCTGAGCGCCGCTACTTTGTTCCCTCTAAAGGGAATGAACACCTTTATACCCACCCTCCTCTGGGTTCCTTGGTGGTCGACGCGGCCAATCAGAGAGAACCTCAGGGATTTCAAGGCTCCACCCCTAAAAAGAGGGATGCCGAGAAACTGGACCTGTTTGGCCGGAAGGTCTAATCCACAGCAGGTCTACAGCTTCATATAGCCAACAGGCCACAGTAAGCTGCTACGGACGTAACACCTTCTCATCCATGGCAAAATTTACAGAGCTTCTGCCCCAGGAAGCTTGGGGGGAGTTCTCTGCACTCGTGGAGGAGAAGAAGTTGGTCTCCCGAGCGTTTTTACAAGCGGCCCTGGACACGGCGGATGCAGCCTCTCGCACTTTGGCCACAGGGGTGCTTATGAGGAGAGGCTCCTGGCTAAAGGTCTCTGGTCTTCCCCACGAGGTCCAACAGACCATTCAAGATCTTCCCTTCAAAGGTGTTGCTCTCTTCTCCAAGAAGACAACTAAGAGACTTCACAGCTTGAAGGACTCGAGGGCTACTCTTCATTCGCTGGGGCTTCAGACGCCTGCTACTCAGCGCAGACAGTTTAAGCCTCAACCTGCTCCTCGTCCTTATCAACCCCAGAACCGCCAGGACGCTCCGCGTATGCGGAACAGGAGCACTCTGAGGAGGCAACGTCCTCCCTCTGGGCAAAACTCGGGCCAGCCTAGGACCCCACAGGGCTCTAGACCACCCTTTTGAGGGTACGGTCAAGGACCGCTTGCCAATTCGACCTTTGGATCCTTCCAGTCTTACTTTCTCCCCCCATCTATCCCCTTTCTACCGTGCCTGGTCTCAAATTACTTTGGACCGCTGGGTGCTCCGCACGGTAGAAAGGAGATATTCCATCCAATTCTGTACCCTCCCGCCCCCCCAGCCCCCTTCCACGTCCCTCTTCAGGGACCCCTCTCACAATCAACTTCTGTGTCAAGAGGTGCAGTACCTCCTCTCAGTAGGGGCAGTGGAGGAGGTTCCTCAGGAGCTAATGTGCAAGGGTTTTTACTCCCGGTACTTCCTAATACCGAAGTCCATGGGGGGCCTCAGACCCATACTGGACCTGCAACAACTCAAGGACATAAAGAAACTCAAGTTTTGCATGGTTTCGCTAACCTCCATTATCCCCTCACTGGATCCAGGAGACTGGTACGCCACCCTCGACTTGAAGGACGCATATTTTCATATCGCAATAGTCCCACAGATGCTACCTCAGATTCGTGGTGAACACAGGCCACTACCAGTTCACTGTCCTCCAGTTCACACTGTCGACTGCCCCGTGAGTATTCACAAAATATATGGCAGTCATTGTGGCGTTCCTGTGCAAGCGCCAAATACAGGTTTTCCCATACCTCGACAACTGGCTGATCAAGGGTTGCTCGAGGGCCCAGGTGGCAGCTCAGGTCGAGTTTATAAGGAGGACCTTCCTTGACTTAGGTCTCCTCCTAAACGAGGAGAAATCCACTCTGTCCCCAGTGCAGAGGATAGAGTTCATAGGCGCAGTCCTGGACTCTACTCAAGCCAGAGCGTACCTCTCGGAGGCCAGGTTTCGCTCATGTCAGGACATCATACAAGGCCTCAGACAGTTCCCCACGACATCGGCAAGAAACTGTCTAAAGCTGCTGGGACGTATGGCCTCATGCACTTACGTGGTGCAGCATGCCAGGCTCAGGCTGCACCCACTCCAGTCTTGGCTGGCGTCAGTGTACCGACCAGCCCGAGATGCGTTGGACAGGGTCGTAACCCTGCCCCGCCTGGTACTGGACTCCCTCCTATGGTGGCTAAACCCTCAAATGGTTTGCATAGGCGTACCTTTTGTCAGCCTTTGCTCACCTTGGTGTCAGACGCCTCGGATCTGGGTTGGGGGGCTCACCTAGGGGACCTCAAGACCCAAGGCCTCTGGTCTCCGGTGGACCTCGCTCTTCACATCAGTGTCAAAGAGCTGAGGGCAGTGCGTCTGGCCTGCTACACTTTCAAAACGCACATTAAGGGGCAGATGTGTTTCAGTCCTCATGGACAACACCTCAGCAATGTTTTATATCAACGAACAGGGAGGTGCATGCTCCTCTTCTCTGTGTCGAGAAGCCCTTGCGCTGTGGGATTTCTGCATAGAGCACTCGATCCACCTGCAGGCCTCATACCTCCCAGGGGTGCGAAACACACTGGCGGACAGCCTCAGCTGGACCTTCAGTGGCCACAAGTGGTCCCACCGGCCAGACATGGTGAGCTCAATCTTCCAGTTTTGGGGCTCTCCCCAGATAGACCTGTTTCCCACTCCGGACAACAAGAAATGTCAGGTTTCAGAGTAGCAGCCGTGTTAGTCTGTAATCGCAAAAAGAAAAGGAGTACTTGTGGCACCTTAGAGACTAACAAATTTATTTGAGCATAAGCTTTCGTGAGCTACAGCTCACTTCATCGGATGCATTCAGTTTTTCCACTGAATGCATCCGATGAAGTGAGCTGTAGCTCACGAAAGCTTATGCTCAAATAAATTTGTTAGTCTCTAAGGTGCCACAAGTACTCCTTTTTCTTTTTTCAAGAAATGTCAGACATTCTGTTCTCTCTGGAACCATGGTGTGGGGTCCATCGGGGATGCCTTCCTTCTCTCGTGGGGGGCTGCCTGCTGTATGCTTTCCCACCCATCCCCCTAGTCCACAGGGTGCTTCTCAAGATCCGCAGGGACTGGGCTAGAGTCATACTAATAGCGCCGACGTGGCCACGTCAACACTGGTTCACCTTGCTCCTGAAAATGTCCATAGCGGCTCCTCTCACCTTCCCACTGGTTCCCGACCTGATCACACGAGACCAAGGCCGACTCCGGCACCTGAATCTGGAGTTGCTCCACCTTACGGCCTGGATGCTCCATGGCTAAGTGCCACAGAGCTCTCTTGTTCGGACCAGGTCAAACAAGTCCTCCTGGGTAGTAGAAAGCCCTCCACCAGGGCTACTTACCTGGCTAAGTGGAAAAGGTTCTCCATCTGGGCGGAGCAACGTAATCAGCCGCCACTCCTCACCCCCATACCATTTATACTGGACTACCTCCTTCACCTAAAGCACCAGAACTTGTCCCGGTCATCAGTAAGGGTCCTTATTGATGACCGGGACAAGTCATCAATAAGGACCCTTCCACCTGGGGTTCAGATGGTCTCTCGGTCTTCGCAAACCGTATGGTCAGTCGTTTTCTCAAGGGTTTGGACAGGCTCTTCCCACACACGCGTCAACCTGTCCCTGCCTGGGACCTCAAATTAGTCCTCTCCCGGCTTACAGACCCGCCATTTGAACCTCTGGCCACCTGCTCCCTGCTATATCTCTCATTCAAGGTTGCGTTCCTCGTGGCAATTACCTCGGCCCGACGGGTCTCGGAGCTCAGGGCCCTCACGTCTGAGCCTCCTTACACAGTTTTTCATAGGGTAAGGTTCAGCTTAGGCCTCATCCAGCTTTTCTCCCAAAGGTCTCCCATTTTCACATGACCCAGGATATCTTCCTCCCAGTGTTTTATCCCAAGCCACACTCCTCCAATAGGGAGTGCAGGCTGCACTCACTGGACGTGCGTAGGGCCTTAGCCTTCTACATAGAGAGAATTAAGTCATTCCGGAAGTCCGTCCAACTCTTCGTAGCCTTGGCAGACAGAATGAAGGGCCTTCCAGTATCATCTCAACGCATATTGTCATGGATAACATCCTGTATTAGGGAGTGCTATACCCTGGCAAAGGAGCCTGCTCTAACCGCTTACTCTACCAAGGCCCAGGCCTCCTCTGCGGCGTTCCTGACACAAGTCCCTATTCAGGAAATCTGCAGGGCAGCCACGTGGTCCTCAATACATACATTTACGTCACACTATGCGATTACACATCAGTCCAGAGATGATGCGGCTTTTGGGAGAGCCGTGCTCTCTTCTGTGGATAACTCCGACCCCACCTCCTGAGCTCTAGCTTGTGAATCACCTGCTTTCAATGGACATGAACAATCACTCAAAGAAAAAATGGTTACTCACTTTCTCATAACTATTCTTCGAGATGTGTTGTTCATGTCCATTCTAATACCCACCCTCCTACCCCTCTGTTGGAATGGTCGGCAAGAAAGAACTGAGGGGGTGGAGGGTCGGCAGGACCCGATATTGGGTGCCATGAAGGTGCCACTCCAGGGGGTGCCCAGGCCGACCCTGCGGATGCTGCTAGGGGGAAGAATCTTCCGGCTGGCGTGCACATGACGTGCGCACACCTGCTTGGAATGGACAAGAACAACGCATCTCAAAGAACAACAGTTACGAGAAAGTGAGTAACTTTTTTTTGCAAATAGGATGAGCCTTTAGATGAGAGAACTCAGAAACTGGTTTGTCTTTTTTACTGGTATTTTTAAATGCTTTCTTGCATTTAGCTACAAGATGGTGAATTTGTAGATATTTGTCAATTATTTTCTACTAACTTCTGGACCTATTGTGATTAAAAAAAATACCATAACAATGTTACCAAGATGCTTGTATTAAGTGGACAAATTAATCTCTAAATGATAACTTGATACTTTGTTCCTATAATCTGTTTTACTTCGAACTTGGGATAAATATAATGGGTTTGGTCTCATCTTTGCTTTCAAAGGGACCCTATTGTCCAAGTTCTGTGCACCGGTTGTCGCCTTTGTAGTCCATCAAGGGCACCCATTCTAGGGTCCCAGCTCCTCAGCTGTCACCTCTCTTGGGTGGATACCCGCATCTCTCTGTCCTGCAGGGGAGGTTTCCAGGTTGCATAGCTCCCTATCTATATTATGATCTCCCTAGGAAAGGCACGCTGCCTAAGATGGCCTGCTTAACTTTTCTCCTCAGAGATTGTACACAGTGTAACTGCCACAGTTAAATTACCAAACAGTGCTTTTTAAGGGGCAGGACGGTCCTGCAGGCTGTAATTTGTCCACCTCTGTTATAGCTACAACATGTTTCTTTCCTTAGTTTAGGAGCTGAGAGTAGTGGAGAGGACTGTACCTGTACTGGCCATTCTTGATCCATAGTTAGGACCCTACCAAATTCACGGTCAATTTCAGAGTCAGGATTTTAAAAATCATCAATTTCAGATACTTACATCTGAAATTTCAGGCTATTATAACCATGGGGGACCTGACCCAAAAAGGAGTCAAGGCTATTGTAAGGGGTCACGGTATTGCCACCCTTACTTCTGCGCTGCTGCTGAGGGAGGCACTGCTTTCAGAGCTGGGCAGCTGGAGAGCAGTGGGTAGCGCAGATGTCAAAGGTCAGATGGTATGGGGGGTGTCATCACTTTTGGGGAAGCAGGGCTGGCCATACAGGTGGGTGACAGCTCAGGGTGAGGGGGGTGCTGTGGTTTCTTCTCCCCTTCCCCATTCTCCCCCCTCCCCCCATACACACACAGCCAGCCAGCCCGCCCAAGGCCCCTTTAATCCCTGAGCACTCGGATGAGAGCTGGGGAGGAGCAGGGCTGGGAGCAAGCACGCCGGAACCTTTGTTGAAGTGGGGGAGCTACTGCTGCTGGATCTGGGGGCAGTGGCCATGTCCCCCTCCCCACTTTTTAACATAGGTGTAGTTTGGGGGGCATTATTGCCCCTCCCCCCCAAACTGCAAGCCTTGGACATGCACAGAGCTGATCACCATTTTCAGCTCCCCTACCATGAAGCACAGCTCCTCTCGGCGGCGCCACTCTGTGCCTGACCAAAGCTTGCAGTTTGGGGGGGCTATGCCACCCTCTGCTCCCCCTCAAACTAAGCCCATAAGGGGCAGGAAGTGGGACGGGTGCAGAATGGCCCCTGCAGAAGAGGATGTCGCATCCCTCCCCAGCCCTGCCAGAATGAGCAGCTGGAGCTTGGCGCATGGTAGAAGTCCTGAATGGGCAGCCTTGTCCATCCCCAGCAGATTTCATACGGAAGACCAAATTTTACAGTCTGTGGCACACTGTTCACAGCCATGAATTTGGTAGGGCCCTATGCATAGCTGAGCATGGAATTATTTTGATGTGTGTAGTACCTGGGATTATCTTTCATTGCTTCCGTTTATAAAACTACTGCTTATGGGTGTGTGGTTGGATACTTAATCAGCAGTTCATCCACCAAATGAACCCTCATCATAATTAATGGTGGTAAGTACTGCTGATGGAGGTTTATAATTAACTTAACGGGAACACCCAGATGGTTTAGTGGTGTGTTCTCTTCTGGTCTGTCTCTCCAGTTTCTTTACTCTGCTCCCCAACAGGTTTCTCCTTCCATAGCTGTGACGCAAGCATAAAGTACATAAATTGCTTCACTGATGCCTTTCAAGTTGGTGTGAAAGGAGAACACACATGCTGAGCCACTGTGCTAGGTGACTTCCAGATGCTTCCCCTCTGTTGTCAGTGTACTTGCAGTGGGCTTAATGTCTATGCTAGTGCAATATTTTCTCTTGACTCCAGTACAGTAATATGCTGAGCTTTGTATTTCTATTCAAAATGTCTTCTGTTTTTGGGGCATTCTTAGTGGGGATGAAAGGCTGTCCCTCCCGCTTAGGATGATCCTACTCTATCCTGAACACAAGTTATTCTTTAGATCATTTTTGTGATTATCATGCCAAAAAGTAGATCTCAAACTGTTAGCAGTTTGCCTGAAATGACTGCACTGCATAAATAAAACCAAACCTACCTCAGAAATGTAGAAGCACCAGAGACACTAAGGACTTGTAGATGAAGGGCTCTCAGATACTACGGAGATTAGTGGCAGTATGAAACCTAGAGACAGAGGAACAAATACTGTTATAGAGTCCTTTCTTTGCCAGTATTTCTTCCCTTGCTAGTACTGTATTTGAAAGAGACCTGGGGCCAGAACCTCAGTTAATGGAACTTGTCACAGCCCAAGTCATTGACTTAAATGGAGCTAAGACAAGTTACACCAGCTGAGGATCTGGCCCCTGAGGTTTATCGTCAGGTAAACTTAGTAAAACTGAGGAAGTTCAATGTAATTGTATTTGCTAAAATATACAGGCAGCAAAGCCATTAAAATGGAACCAAAATTACTGTAAAATTTCAATCTGACATTTAACTACAAAAGTAGAACATCAATCAGTGGAAGAAATAGTGAACTTCGGTAATATTGCCAAAAAAGTCAGGGACGGTGATTAAAAATCTAAGATTCTACCTCCTAGGCCAGCATTACTTCTACTTTTGCAAAGTGTGTCAAATCCAACTTTGTATATCACCAGTGATAGGAGCTATGCTGGCCAAGAGGAAGTGACTTGTGCTGACAATAGTCTGACACAAAGCTGCTCCAAGAGTGAGATGATAAACTTTGCACCCTGCAACGCATAAAGAATATTTGTTCCTCGTGTGTCCAGTCTTTTATACCCATGAGTATAACAGAAATTGATGGAAGTAATGACAGCAATAGGTTGATCAACTCGCTAATTGTCAGCAAATGCTATTCATTTTTTCCTTGGGATGAGAGTAAAGGAGATACTTCCATCTGCAGTTTATTAAAAATAGAAATCCGATACGAGAAGCAGTTCACCGGAGCTATAAATGTATAAATAGCTCTTCTGAGAGCATAGGCTGTCTTGTGCTGGACATCAGTTTTTGCTCACCTGTATAATATGTATCTGTCTTGTATCTGCTGGAGAACCATGTTGAGTAAATGAGCAATTAGAGCTCCCTCATATGAAAATGCAGCTATTTGGCACTGAAAGATACTATTAGGATCACTCAACCCTCAACATGCCATGAGCGAGTTTGCTATCTAAACAGTATATTCTTGTATATATGCAGATACTATACTCAGTCTTCCTACTGTAGACATACTGGTCACATAAACCCCAGAAGTAAAAATGTGCTGAATTTGTGAAATGGTTGCAATATATGAACAGATACAATTAGAATACACAGTAGATGGAAGAATTTGAATGATTTGCATATATTGCTGGGTTCTAAATTAACTGTCCCCACTTGGAGAGAAACGTTTTATCATTGTAGACAGCACAGTTAGGAAATGGCAGTAGCAGTCAAAGAAGCAAACACAACACTAGGCTCAGGACTTCCAAGCTTCCTGTGAAGCCAGGAGAGTGGAAACTCTGGGGACTGCTAAGGCTTCCATCGATCTGGCAGGGAGCCTAGAAGCTCAGGGAACCACAGATGAGCGTGGATCTCAGGTTCAATTTCATTTTTGAAATGAAATATTTTGAAACATTTTTTTTCAAATTTCCCTTCCTAGGGAAATTTCAGAAATTATATTGTTGTTCCAAAAAAGAACTAATTTTTTTGGAATTTCCTGCAGAATGGAAATTTTGACTTTCGACCAGCTCTATAGCAGATGTACAAACTTCTGCCTTCTAGCCTGTAAAAGGTCCACTCGTAGACAGCATGGGTTTCACAAACACAGTCACAGAAAAAAAATCAAACTTTTTGGCTTGGGCCCATCTCTTCAGAGGCATGGTCTGGTGATCCTCGCACATGAGTGAAAGCCAGACATTCTGAATTCTAATCATGGCTCTGACTGACTTCTTTTGTGGCCTAGAGCAAATTGCTTCATCTTTCTGCCTCAGTGTCCCCATCTGTTAGTCATACTCATCTAGTGCGGATTAATGTCTGAAAAGTTGTTCAAAGATTAAATATAAGGAATAAATGGTGTCCTGTGTTTGTCTTCTGTAATGCTTCTGAATTTGTTTGAAATTTTACTCTAGTTCTGCAAGCATTTTGAACTTGAAGAATTTTCTTTTAAAAGCTGTTGCCTCTTGCTCAGATTTCTGTAGCTTGCGCAACTATACATTTTAGTGCTTTGCTAGCTTCTCTTGTCTCATCTATATAGTCATTGCCCAAAGGTTTAACCTCATTCTTAATGTTTATGCCTAAGTGAAGAAGGAAACTTCTGCACCCCTTTAGTTTTCAGAGATTGACTAATTTATGATTTGCTCAATTTGGCTTTTAGTTCTATCTGTCTGAGAAATAATTACTGTTTTTTCTCACACAAAATACCAGTTATCACCCCAAAAGCGTAATTTCTTAAAAAAAAAAAACACAACAACAAAACCGTACAACTAATCTGTCTGATGTTATACTTTCACTAACTCTTATGGTGATTTCTCTCTTAGCTTCTCTGCTACAACTCAGAAGGCACATTTTAAACCCTACTTTGTTAGTAAAGATTTGAGAGTCTGATTGTGAGGATTGTCCTCAGTTCTAATAGGAGCTGAGGATGATTAATGTTTTGCAAAAAGCACTACACGATTTTTTGTGGCATTAGTGTGGACAGAGTAAATTATGCATGTAAAATATAAAATATTTCTATGATGTAAACAGCAGATCCTACAACTGAACACCCTCTGAAGTTCAGTTTTCTGCTACAGCTCTATTTAGTGGTGAAATTCTAGCATGTATTCTTTTTTTATATAGAGAGAGATCCTGCTGATGACACAGCAATTGAATCCAGTGTTCTTGCTAATACTTTGCATTTACATTGCTTTACATTTGTTTTGTATGACCAGACAAATTAAATAGTTCCCCGTTAGCTGCCATATGTCACCCTAACTTAAGCCCAAGAGAGAACAGCACACATTTAGGAAGAAAAGTCCGACTTCACTAGTAGGAAAAACAATTATTTAAAATGGTACATGGGAAATAATGCCCATCAAGTTCAGTATTCTGCTTCTGGCGATAGCTAATACCTGATTTTTTAGTAGAAGACCAAAACCAAAAACATCTTAATTGTGCAATGGAGGTCGGGTTGTGGTCAGGGGGTTGTTTTTTATGTTTAACTTTACTTAACTTGCAGGTACTCTACAAGGAGGAACCCATAACGGGAGGAAAACCAGCCCATTGCCAACCCCACTGCTAGCTCCCTGCATCTTTAGTGCCACACATCAGACAGGCACCCTGACCCTGGAGGCTTCCACTCAGGCACTGGTCTTGACTTGCTGGAAATGCGGCCTGCATGTCCCCACCGATGACAGCCAAACAGGGGGAACCACCCAGTATGAAAGGTGTCTGCTAGTGGAATATCTTAGAAACCAGGTAAGAGCTGCAAGTGGAGGCAGCTCATCTGTGTAGCATGCGGATGTCATCAACAGGACACACACGGCAACATCTGGGAGGAGGACGCTAGATTACAGATGACTGCGCCAGTTCCAGAGGAGGGAGGAGAACTGGCTGCTTTTCAGGGAGAAGATTGGTTGCTAACCACTTCGGGCAGTAGACAGTGGTACACCCCACCCAGGTGACCCGTTCATGCGATGAAGAACAAGCAGGCTGTGTACTGGCTGCAGGAAGTGAGAACGAGGAGCCACCTGCCCCTAAAGCTAGGAGGCTCCCAGTCACCGCACCCAAGAGGAGGCGGCAAAGGGTGGTGGCGGTCGAGGACTCCCTTCTGAGGGGGATGAAGGCATCCATCTACTGACCTGACATGATGTTCCGGGTGGTATGCTGCCTTCCTGGAGCCTGCATCTGAGATGTTAAAGAAAAGTTGCCAAGGCTCATCAGTCCCTTTGATGACTACTCCATGATGTTCATCCACTTGAGCACTGACGATACTGCCTGAGCAGATCACCAGTGACTACAATGCTCTGGGAGTGAGGGTGAAAGGCTTGTGGGGGGCAGGTTGTGTTCTCATCCATCCTTCCAGTTGAGCGTAAGGGCCCAGCCAGGAACACATGCATCCTGGAAATTAATCCATGGCTGCACAGATGGTGTTTAGGGGAGGGCTTTGGCTTCCCTGACAATGGCATGCTGTTCCAGGAACAAGGTCTGCTTGGAAGAGATGGGCTCCATCTGACCAAGAAGGGGGAAGGCATCTTCATGCACCGACTCACCAACTTAGTGAAGAGGGTTTTAAACTAGTTTCAAAGGGGGCAGGTGACCAAAGCTCAGAGGTAAGCATTAAAAAAGATGATCTTAATAGAGGGCTAGAGCTTGGGGAGAGGAAGGGGCAGGAGGGAGGGGAGACCTGGAAATTGCAATAGGGTCATAGAAGCAACAAGAGGAAAATCTGTGTGGGAATCTGCACAGCATCTTAAATGCCTCTACATAAAGACAAGGAGTATGGGGACTATAAACAGGAAGAACTGGAAGTATTTGTACATAAGCTACATTATTACTTAATTGGCATCATAGAGACTTGGTGTGATAAATCTCATGACTGAAATATTGGCATAGAGGGGTATAGCCTGTTCAAGAAGGACAGGCAGAAAAAAAGGGAGGCAGGAATTGGTAATGAAAGTGGCAGGCAATTTGGGTGAAAGTGATTATGACATGATACATTTCATGATTATAAGCAGAATAAGGAAAATGGATTTCAAAAAAGCAGACTAACAGTCTAGAGAACTGATAAGTAAGGTCCCAAGGAAAGAAAATTTAAGGTAAAATGTAGTTCAGGAGAGCTGACAGTTTCCCAAAGAGACAATATGAAAGGCACAACTGCAAACTACCCAATACAAAGGAAAGATAGGAAAAATAAGAAGAGGCCAATATAGCTCCATGAGGAGTGCTTCAATGACCTGAAAATCTTAAAGGTATCCTCCAAAAAGTTTAAACATGGAGAAATTGTTGAGGAGTACAAAAGAATAGCACAAGCAAATAGGGACAAAATCAGAACAGTTAAGGCATAAAATGAGTTACACCTAGAAAGGGACATAAAGAACCTCTCTTTATTGCCTTTTAAGTACATAAAGAGCAAGAAAAAGATGAAGGAAAGTGTAGGACTTCTACTTAGTAGGGAAGGAGAGCTAATAACTGATGACGTCAAAAAGCCTAAGGTGTTTAATGCCTATTTGCTTCAGTTTTCACTAACAAGGTTAATGGTAATCAGATACTCAACACAATTAATATTAACAACAAGGGGGAAGGAATGCAAACCAAAATAGGGAAAGAACAGGTTACAGAAATATTTAGATGTATTCAGATTGGTGGGGCCTGATGAAATTCATCCTAGGGTATTTAAGGAACTAACTGAAGAAATCTCAGAACAGTTAGCAATTATCTTTGGGAACTCTTGGAGGATGGGGAAGTCCAGAGGATTAGTGAAGGGCAAACACAGTACCTAGTTTTTAAAAGGGGAAACAAAGAGCACCTGGGCAGTTATAGGTCTGTCAGCCTAACTTTGATGCCTAGAAAGATACTGGAACAAAGTATTAAACAATCAGTTTGTAAGCACAGAGGATAATAGGATTACAAGGAATAGTCGACATGGATTTGTCAAGAACAAACCAACCTAATTTCCTCCGTTGACAGGGTTACTGGCTTCATGGATAGGGGGCAAGCAGTAGATGTGATATATCTTGATTTTAGTAAGATGCTTGACGCAGTCCCACAGGACATTCTCATAAGCAAACTAGGGAAATGTGGTCTAAATGATATTGCTGTAAGGTGGGCACACAACTGGTTGAAAGACACTCAGAGTAGTTATTAATGGTTCATTGTCAAATTGGAGGATGTGTCTAGTGGCGTCCTGCAGGGATCAGCTGTGGGTCCAGTACTAGTAAATATTTTCATGAATGTCTAGGGCAGCGTTTCCCAAACTGTGTTCCACGGAACACTGGTGTTCCACACGATGTGAATAGGTGTTCCGTGAAAAAATCGTAATTAAAAAAAATAGGGTCTTGCACTTGATTTTTGTACTATTTTATACACGCTTTCCAGTTAGAAATTGTTAATTTGAGTTATTTTACATTTCTATTTTTGCTTTGTTTTATAAAATAAAATATATTTGCACATAAATAACGCAATTTTTTATTTGAAAACCAAACTACTACAAAATAATATTATAAGTGTTCTGTAAATATATACCAGGTGTTCCGTGGCCAGAAAAGTTTGGGAAATGCTGGTCTAGGGAATAGAGTGGAGAGCATACTTATAAAATTTGTAGATGACACCAAGCTGGGAGCAGTTGCTAGCACTCTGGAGGTCAGGATAAGAATTCAAAATGACCTAGAAAAATTGGAGAATTGGCCTGAAAGCAACGAGATGAAATTCAGTAAAGACAAGGACAAAGTGCTTCACTTAGGAAGGAAAAATCAAAAGCACAACTACAAAATGGGGAATAATTGGCTAGATGGTAGTACTACTGAAAAGGATCTGGGGGTTACAAAAAGAAAAGGAGTACTTGTGGCACCTTAGAGACTAACAAATTTATTTGAGCATAAGCTTTCGTGAGCTACAGCTCACTTCATCGGATGCAGTGGATTACGAATTGAATACAAGTCAACAGTTTGATGCAGTGGTGAGAAAGGCTAATATCATTCTGGGATGTATTAACATGAGTGTTGTATATAAGATATGGGAAGTAATTGTCCCACTCTATTTGGCACTGGTGAGGCCTCAGCTGGAATATTGTGGCTTTAGGAAAGAAATGGACAAACTAGAGCATCCAGAAGAGAGCAATAAAATGATAAAAGGTTTAGAAAATCTGACCTATGAGGAATGTTTAGTCTTGAGAAAAGGGGACTGAGGTGGCAATGGGTAACAGTCTTCAAATATGTTATGGCCTGTTATAAAGAGATGGGAATCAATTGTTCTCCATGTCCACTGAAGGTAAGACGAGAAGTAATGCTGTTAATCTGCGGCAAAGGAGATTTAGGTTAGATATTAGGAAAATCTTTCTTACTATAAAGATATTTAAGCTCTGGAATAGGCTTCCAAGGTAGGTTGTGGAAGCCCCATCATTGGAGATATTTGAACAGGTTGGGCAAACACCTGTCAGGAATGGTCTAGGTTTACTCGGTGCTGCCTCAGTGCAGGGGGCTGCTTGTCCTTTCCAGCCCTACATTTTTATGATTCTTTGTTACAGGGAGAAAAACTCCTTCCTCACCTTTCCAGGTGAACAGTTTAAGTGTCCAAAAGCACGAAGTTTTATTCCTTTCATTATTGTTTACAATTGATGAAACTGTCAGTGTTGTTAATGTGCATACAGAACCTGTCTTATTGTTAATCCTGCTAAACTAAGGGCCAAATTTTCAACCTGGCTTCCATTTGCGTGTATGTAAGCACCACTGCACATACATTTTAGACACTAATACCTTCATAGCTAGTTGATAGATAGTGTTCTGCATTTTCCGTTTTAATTTGTTAAAAAAAAAAAAAAAAAAAAAAGAATTCTGGGAATTTTTCAGTGTTTGGAAAATAAACATTAAAAACAGGATGAAAGCTGGTTAAAAAAATAGAAAAATTGGGAAAAAAGAAAAACAATAAAACTTTCATAATATACACATTTTACTACAGGATAACTGAAACTTTTTTTTATGTACAAAGTTTTTTTATGTTTTTTTGTCTCTCTTAGAGCTAGTAGTTTTTTCCAGAAGTACTGGTTTGTATATACTCGAATAATTTTTTCAATGTATCCTCAGTCATGTTGAGCCTCTTGCTGTCTTGGAGGTAGTCCAACTTGGAAAATAAGTGCTCTTCATCAGTAGATCCAGGGGATACACTCGAAGGTCATTGTGCCACTTTGCTAAAGTTGGGAAGTGTGTCTTGATGACTGTTCCAAAAAGCAAGCATATCCAGTTTCACATTGTCAGCGTTAGTCATATTCATATAAGTAGTAAATTCCCCTTTCAGATTTGAAATGTCATCATTAGTGGCAAATGCTTGAAACACTCTGGCATAATGATTGTAGTCTGTTGCAAAAATTCACCTTGAGGAATGGGTGCAACACCTGGATGATATTCCAAAAAGAATCTTTGGCACCAAACACTTCAGGGTTCAGATTACAGACCATGGTCATCTTCCATTTCTCACTGAGCATTGTGTTGAAGGTTTTGAATGCTTTTTTGGTTCTCTCAATTTCTGGGGTTTGAAGAATTTCCAAAAACATCTGGGTTTTCTTGCCAGATGTTTCTCCTGCAGCTTTTGTGCTCAATTCAGTTGAGATTTTGGCTGTCAGGAAACATCTGTATTAGGAAATGTGTTGGCAGTAGTCAGAGAAAACTCCAGTGTTTTCTGTGTGTCATACAATGATTCCAAGTTTCCAACAATGAACATTACTTTGGTCTGCAGAATCTGGTGGTCATTTTGGTTATTTGTCATTCTCTTCAGAGTTTCTGGTTTAGAACCAACAAGCTCCAGTTGATCTAAAAGACACATTAGCACATGTGAAGTACTAGCTCATCCACCGATGTGGCACAACAGGGGAAGATAATCAGCAGTCAGCTCTGCACTCATCGTGCACTGTGTAAAACAAAGCCTTCAACTTGTTTGCATGCTTGAAAATGGCCCCAAATCCAATGATGCAAGATTTCACATCTTCCATTTGTTCTGCTGACAACACAATGTTAGTCAGATGAGCAGGACAGGTAATACATAGCAGCTCTGGTTTCTGACTGAGTTTAATCTCCTGTGCACACTTAGCTATGTAGGAAACAGAATCTGTGTTAGTTGTGGCCACATTTTCCCAAATTAGTTGGTAGATCTCAAACATGTCAGTCATTGCTGTGTTGACAAAATGGGTGTCAGCAGAGGGGATGAATGTCTCATCAGCACAAAACAATGTGGGTTTATTCACTTTGAAATTAAAAAAATGAAAACAAAAGGCCAAGAATTGGATGGTCCAAAGCATCAGGAGACTTGTCAGACTAGACACCACATTTCCTTCAATTCATTCCATCAGTTTAGATACTGCAGCATTGTCATTTTCTTCCAGACGCTTACGAGTGAGGTTGTCTGCATTAGGAAGGGTTTTTACTGCTGGATAGTATTGTCGCAGAAAGTCACCAATACACCCCTCTGCAATGAACAGCGGTTGTCTGGCAAAACAAAGAGCACCCACAAATTCATTGGCACAATCGTGTTGTGTCCTCTCTTTCATTAAAGCCCTGGTGCAAGCTCCTGACTGTTTATCCCACAGCTCACTTTGCTCTTTAAGCTTCTTGTGTTGCTTGCTTTCAACATGCTCTTTGATTCTGTCAGCGTGAGCCCTGACCTCAATGCTGCAGTACTTGCAGCACAATGCATCCTCTTCATTCCCGTCTTTATTTTTCTTGAAAATTTCTAAGCACTGATTTTCTTGTTGGCATTCAGGCATAGATTTCTCTTTACCTTTTTCCCTTATCTTTATCTGTGGAGCATTGATTGTTTAAATTCAGTGCCGCACTAAGTGGACTCAAAGAAATAGGCAGCCAGCATCTCCTTGTGACCAATCATAGTGCGACATTAATGTTATTTCATTTTCTGATTTCCACCATGTGTGTGTTCTTTGTTTTACACTGTGGAACTGCTTCAGTCTCAGAGCTGCCGGACACAACAATCACATAAAGCATTAATGTTTAACAAAAATAAGTACCTGAAAAAGATTTTGAGTGGATTGATAAACGAGTGTCAATCCTCGTTTATCAAACTCCTTTAATTAAAAAATCCTGGTAATTTATCAGTGAAAAATCTGTAAAAACTGGAATGCTATAGATACTATAATACTTTAATGACCACATAGTAGAATTAGTAAACACCAAAACTAATTTAGACCAGGTAGAATTTACATGGACAAACCCCAGTGCTTTTTTGCACAGATATTAAAATCTGGGTTCATAATTGTTAGTGCTTGAAAAGAGCGATAGGATATTTGAATCTGCACCAATGGGCCATATCTAGTCTAGTTTTTTGGAGTCACACTTTATACTAACTTTACATTTATAAATGGTTTCTAAAGGGTTCATAAATGGGTAAGAGCTGTTATAAGCATGTTACAAAGATGAGTAATATGTGTTACAGATGGCTATAAGCACATCAGTAAAAGGTGTTATTGATGGTTATAAGCCACAGTTATAAGTAACCTGTTGAACTGTATAACAATTTATTATAACTGATTAACCATTTAGTTTTTTTAAAAAATCAGCCATTTATTAATCCTGTATAAACAGAACCTTAATATAAATTGTGACTATGTTTGGTCATATCATAATTCGAGTGTTTGCCTTGACTTGAATTAATTAAGACAATTGTAAATGCAAATGTACACACTCCACTAACATTTCTTTCAAGACACACACACGTTTGTTACTGGTCCTGGCTGAAACAAACATCTGTAGACTGTCTACATTTACATTTACAAGTGTGTTAGTTCGAGTTAACTGGCAATCATATTGAGTTACAATGCAGCCAAAAACTCTAGTCTAGTTAGGGCTAGGGATGCCTACTGATGCCCTCTGTGACGTTCTGGGATGCAGTCCAGACCTGTGAGTGGCTGTGTCCCCACCTGCCTTTCAACTTGGAGTGTCTCACAATGCTTTGCTACTGTAGGTGCCAACCTGGGCCCTTCACAAACAGCACGGCAGTCACACCACTTTTATAGTTCAGCTGCAGCCTGCCAGCACACTCTGATCACATTCTAATTTCCACCAGCCTGGGTTACCACTTACAGGGTGACCCCAACACACTCCCTGTCCCAAATTTTCTGCAAAAACATGTGTTCCACACTTATCTACCACTCTCCTGGACAGTTCCGAGATTTTAGGTCCATTGCCCCTCTAAGGGGATCAATATGCAACAGTTTGCTACTTTAAATGGAGTTACTCATATTGGGACACACTGCTAAGCCTTTCCCTGTCAAGGCAATAGTGTCTCTTTGCGAGTTCCTCCTGCTTCCGGCCTGGTCTGATATCCAAATTCTAGAGTCCTCAGTGAGTATTTTAAATAATAAACTTTATTAAAGAAATGAAAGTAAAACCATAAGCCCGGGAGCTCCGTTGGTCAGGCAGAGTTACAGCAAGACAAACACCCACACACATCCTGAGCTAGATTGCCTGCCTGCTTGCCATAGAACTGGTAACAGTGTACAATATATTCCTATTATCAATTGACCAAGCAATACAGAGAAACAGGTTATCAAATCAGAAACTGCTACTGGGTAAGGTAAGAAACTGGTGCTAGGCAGAGTAGGACAAGTAACCTTTCCGTGAGTCACACTCACAACAGGACCTGAAGACCTGGGCTCCTCCGGCCAGGAGTCCCTTCTACATATGTGCAGATTGGCAAAGGTAACCCAGTGGACACCTTGACTGACAAACCCTAGGCTGCACTTGCTCTACTGGCCCTATGCTATTAGCACAGCCTACAGCCCACACAATTCAGTTTAAACGCAACTCTGGATTAGTTTTGATTAGAGAATAAAACAAGCATATTCAACCTCAGAGAGAGAGGTTTTAAGTTAGTACCAATATAAGGTGTTAAAGTCAGAAATCATTACAAGAGAAATAAAGATAAAATATTTCCTTGTACTAAAACTTAACAAACTAGATTTGGTTCAAGGTGAAATCCCTTGTCACGTGTTCCGAGTAGCATTACTGACCAAATTCTCATGCCAGGGTCTGCTCCCAAAGTCCATAGGCTCTTTCTTTTGTTTTCTGAATTGAACGAGAGAGAGGGGTGGATAGGGAGAGATAACTTGGGATGTATTTTCCCCTCACTTTTTTAGTTCAGTCATCCTTTGAAATGCATTTTCCTGAGGACTACCCCGAGATAAAGTTCATTCCTGCTATGAGGACAGAAACAAAATGTCTTGTGGTGAAAGAGGTTCCATGCTGTTTGCTAAGATGCAGATCTGTTTGTTCCTGCCCCCCTTCCTTGCCAAAGAATGGCCACTTGACAAGTGATTAGCCAGGTGTCATCAAAGCTGATGGGCAAAGACGTCAGCTTGTCCTTTGTCTTTGACAAACAGGTTTACCCACTTCCCAGACTTATCTGGTAAACACGCCTCAGTCATGATTTCTGCTCATGTTCATAACTTTATGTCTAGTGTTGCTATACACATTTCACCATATTATTGACCAATGAGTTATTAGTTTTCAAATTATATTTCACAAAGCATATTTTGTACTAAGATTACTACAATCGAATGTAGGGTGTAAATACAGGGCTGCATTCAGTTACAACCTCCTATGACAATTTCAGTATTTTACTGGAAAGCATTTCTAATAATAATATAATAATAAAGGGTTTTTTTACTTAATTTTCACTCCTGCTTAATTACATTGGCTTAATAGTATGTGCAGATGAGAAGACAAGTGCAGATGGCACCATTAAAAACTGGATATTTACCACCTGGACTTAAATTTACTGCAGTACTTGACATATTTTTTAGTTTAACTCTAGGGAATGCTATATATTTTTAAATGTTATTCACTGTACATTGATGTGCTGGCAGAACTAGATAGCTGAGCTGGCCAACAGTGGGCAACAATAAAAATGTAATTCCCCAGTTTGGAAATATGAATCAATAATAGTCTAGGCTTAACAGTCCATGATTGCACTGCCAAAAAAAAAAAAATGTGAGTAAGCTATGGGCAAGCTTCTAGTAATTCCATGTCATAGTCACCAAACCATCTCTACATGGATAATTCATATGCTGCATTGCTCTCTGATTTTAAATCTACGTTGAAGGCTTTTTTTTTTCTTATGTGATGATGGTTTTGTCAATGTTTGATTCTATAAAATGTCCCCCGGGACTTACTTGGTAGACAAAAAGATTCTCTATCACTATGGATTGTATTGTACTCTGCTTTGTTATGCCTACTACAAAACAGAGCCAATATTTTAAGCTCTTTTTTTCATGTTGGCAACCAACTGAAGGCAGACAAAGCACCACTCTGGGGGTGAAGGAACAGCTCAGAGAAAGAGAGATGATGAGCCAGGCGAATACTCTGCTGTGGTGTGATAGATTGAGAAATTATGGAAATTTCACAGATTTTGATTATTAACCAGCACCGTAGCAGCATTATTTTAAAATGTTATAAATCAGCCATTTTTATTCTTTTTTCATTAGCATGTGTTCATTAGCACGGCGATTAAAATCGTGACTCAGAAGTCTGACAACAGCTCAAATACAAGCACAAAAGACTCCGGCGTCTTGGATTTTAAAATGCCAGCCTTCTTTTATTATTATTATATTCAGGCACTGTTATGCTTTTTAACCTTTCAGGATATGAGTGGAAAGACTGTTAAGCTGAAGTGGACATGACTGTGTAGGTATGTTCCATTTCTGGCAGTTCTATTCCATGGTCAGGGAATGGTAACAGGCTTAAAGAATCCTTGAAAGGACAGTGCTGCTGGGATTGTGCAGATATTGAATTGCAGATAGACCCGTTATCAACATAGCAGAATGCGATATAGACATAAATGTCTAAAACACTGGCCATTGTTTAAAAAAGAAAAACAGCATCGAGAGAAGAGCTTGCGGAAGTTGTTTGCATTTCACACATTTCTTGTGTCTAAATTGAGAAAGGTTTCAGAAAAAATTATGAATGTGCCACAGGATGGATTCTAGCGACCGGCAACGATAAAAATAGTAGATGCATTTTGCACCTGTGCCCTGCCTCTTATGTGGACTGCTCAAGGGCTAACTACACCAGCAGCAAACACCATAGGTCTCGAGTATAAATAAATAAATAAATCCATTTGGGGGCAAACCTTTAAAACATCAGCTTTCTATTCTGCCTTGCCTTGCTTTGCTGGATGTTTTTCATTCCCAAGTCAACAGCAAAGCCTAGTGTAACCTACTTCTTCAAAAGGGACCAATGACCTTGTATACTCATCCTGAAACTGTTTTAACTTCCACCAGACATTTATGTCTCTAGCTGACCATTGTATACGGTGTGTCTTACATTGAAAGTCTATTAGCATACTGAGTCAAATGCTAATGAAGAGATTGCAGGAAGAGGTGAACAGTGGCCAGGGGGAGGGGAGGAAAACCCTGTTTACAAATGAAGAACAAGGAACTGGTGTAATGTATCACAGAAAGATGCCATGGCATCATTCATCTGGGGGAGAGAAGCTGCCAGTGGGATTGGTCTCACGAAAGGAGGCTTAGGCCTGGTCTTGGCCATCCAGGTTGAAAATGCTGTGAGAAGGACTTTGGATGAGCAATGCCTTCTTAGCAAGAGGTCATCTTGTTAGTTGAGTCTAGGCTCTAGAATGCATGTAATGATTTTATTTTATATGTAACCCTTTGTTTCCAATATTTCTGCTTCCTATCATTTGAATCTCTGTTTTTCATTAAATAAACTTATACTTGTTTTCTCCATAAACAAATCTAAGCTCTGCATGTTGAGCAGTGCTGGGGTCTAAAGGGTAACTAGTGAACAGTGGTGTACTGTTGCTTTGGGAACAGCGACTCTGGTGATTCTGTGAGTGTCTAGTGGATAAAGGGCTGGACACTGCACGATGCTCAGAGCCTATGTACACAGAGAGAGGAGTACTCGAGATTGTGGGGTATCAGGGAGCTGACCAGGGCCTGCACACACAAGGCTTCTTCACAGTAAGGACAGGTGTAGTGAGGTGCCTCACAACCCTGGGTACACCTGGAAAGCATCACAATGAAGTTACAGGTATCTAAAATTGGAGAACCCCAAAATCATTTAAAGAGAAAGAAAGAAAGAGAGAATGAAAATCTTCCCCTGTATTTTTAAAAGAAACCCTTCTCCTTCCCCCATCACACCAACACAGCTGTTTGGATGATGCAGGAATCCGAGAAGGCCACTATGCCAAGGCAACCCAAGAGCTGTCTAGCAGAACAAATCAGATAATACAGGAGGGGGGAAAGGGATAGTTTAAAGATAGCTGTTAGTGTAACCCACGTGACTAATGGGGAGATCTCTCTTTAGGAGATCTATTGAGAAGTGAGGAGGGGGTGAGAATGAATTGTGTCGGGGTCATTGTTGCTACACAGGTGCACAATTAGTGCTCCACAGCCAGAAGTTTCTGCAATTGGGTGTGGTAGTTTGGGGCAAATAGGTTTCCTGTAACTGGACTCAGACTCTACTGAGGGTAAGTAGTCAGAGCAGCTACTTTACAAAAGGACACGTGGGTTGGGAGACGCTGAGGCACAGAAACAGAAATCAGGTGGTTTTCCCCTAACTCTGAAGCATTTTGCGGCAGGTTAGTGATATTGTTAGCCTTCCAACAGGGATGCCCTAGTGGAGTTAATTATAGAAAGGGGAAATTGGGAGGGAAAACTCTTTTATTTCATTATAATCATATACTTTGAATATTATTTGATTTTAGCCAAACCGTTTTAGTTAAATTGTCTCAACCAGTATGGTTCATCAACTCTTTTCTTATTTAAATGGGTTGATGGGGGAAAAAGTCATTTATATTTCGCTGCAAGGGAAATACTACCTAGATGGAGCTACTATAAGGTGGGTGCCTAACTGGTTGGAAAACTGTTTCCAGAGCATAATCAGTGGTTCACAGTCAATCTGGAAGGGCACATCGAGTAGGGTCCTGCAGGGATCAGTTCTGGGTCCAGTTCTGTTCAAAATATTCATGAATGATTTAGATAATGGCATAGAGAGTACTGTGACCAGGTTGGGGCAGATGGCTACTGGAGAGTGGTAGAAGACAGATATATTAGCCCCAGTTAAGCAGGTCCCTTCTCCCAGGGTACGGTAAGAGGGACAGTTCCAGAACAATCAGGAACTTGCTGGAACCAATTAAGGCAGACAGGCTAATAAGGACACCCAGAGCCAATTAAGAAGCTGCTAGAATCAATTAAGACAGGCAGGCTAATCAAGGCATCTGGTTTAAAAAGAACCTCACTTCAGTCACTGAGGGGCACGCAAGGAGCTAAGAGTGAGAGGGCGTGCTGCTGGAGGACTGAGGAGTACAAACGCTATCTGGCATCAGGAGGAAGATCCTGGGGTGAGGATACAGAAGGTGTTGGGAGGAGGCCATGGGGGAAGTAGCCGCCCAGGGAGTTGTAGCTGTCACACAGGTGTTACACAAAACACTGTAGACAGCTGTGATCCACAGGGCCCTGGGCTGGGTTCCCCCCATCCTCCCAACTCCCTATTGGATAAAGGAGGTGTTGACCGGGACTGTGGGTCTCACCAGAGGGGAAGGTCCCTGGCCTGTCCCCAGACCAACTAGGTGGACCAGAGGAGACTGTGGGGATTGTTCTCCTTCCTTTTCCCTATGCTGGCCAGTGATGAGGTTAGCTGAGTGAACGGTAGGCTTGAGCCACTAGCAAAAGTGGCCAAACTGAGGGCTGCCGTGAATCTCTGAGGCGAGCAAATCTGCCAATAAGCACAGGACCCACCAAGGCAGAACTTTGTTATAGTACACATAAAGTTTGTGGATGATATCAAGCTGGGAGGGATTGCAAGTGCTTTGGAAGATAGAATTAAAATTCGAAATGGTCTGAAGTAAATAGGATGAAATTCAATAAGGACAAATGCAAAGTACTCCACTTGGAAGGAACAGTCCATTGCACGTATACAAAATGGGAAATGACTGCCTAGGAAGGAATACTGTGGAAAGGGATCTGGGGGTCATAGTGGAGCACAAGCTATGTGGGATCTGGGGATCATAGTGGAACTTGAGTCAACAGTGTAATGCCTTTTTTTTTTGGAGTTGATTGTGGGGAGGCTAACCCTGTGCAATCCTTGCTGAAAATGCTCAGTGACTGAATGCTGGGGCTCTGTGGGAGTAGTTTTTAGGCACTAGTAGAAGGGCAATGAAGTAAACTCTAGCCCACTCAAAGGTTACACAACTGTTCAAGTTAGTATGTTACTTAACAACACTTTTGATTTCCTATTGTGACATTCACCTTGTCTGTGATACTATTGTCAAGATAATTTCTACCACTAACTGTGTTGTAGAGACTGAAATAGTTAGGGAAAATGAGGAACATGCCCATGTAGTTTCAAATTCAATTACTGCATAAAATAGTGTATAAAGTATGTTCAGCTCTTAAGAAGAGTGATATACAGTTAGGGATGGAGGGAATCTAAAATAACTAGGCTTGGCAGTATTAGATTTTTTTTTATTGGTAAATGTTGGTAAATCTCAATTTCACTGTATACAAACAAACCCACACAAAAAATATTTTCACCAATAATAATTAGGCATGAAAAAATTAGATATTTATTGGTAAATGTTGACTTCACTGTTGGCACACAAACCAACTATAAATGTTTCCATAAATAATTATTGAAATTTACAGCTAGGTGAAGCAAGAAAAATGCTGCTTGAAAGCTTGTTTGATTTAAGCATATTTACTTTATATATTTTGACATGCAATCTTGATAATTTGTTTAATTGTTTAACAATTATAAAGCTTTAACTTTTTCAATCTCAGTGTCTATTATCATTAAATAATTATTGACTGGTCCCCTCCCATGATTTCCCACAATTTGAAAATTTAAACCAATCATTAAAAAATGTTTTAACCCCTTCATTTTGAGCAACTGTGAAAGTGAAAATTGATAAAAATTGGAAAAGTGTTTGAAATAAACATTGGTATTTCCATGGTACTATAAAAATAAAAATTGAATTCTACCAAGCCTAAAAATAACCCCAGTTACTGGTGCAGAGTGAGAGTGGGGGCCAGACTTCAAACATAGAGTATTGTAAGAGAGTTACTGTGCTGGCTTTGTCTGTATGTGAGACATCCAGAAACAGCCCCTAAACTTTAGGTGTGGCTCCCCAGATGAGAAAGTTCCCCCTCTCAGGAAGTAACCCTGGAAAGAGCTTCAGGTTGAGGACATACTTCCTGCCTGGCAGAGAAGGTGGAAGTGGCTTTGAATCCGCAGCAGCAGTGTGGAGCAGCCTCCGTACCCACTTTGAATATATGCTCTGTCACTTACTACGTTCATGCCAGTGTGGTCATTTCAAGGATTCTGCCTGCTGTGTTAGTCCACCAATATAGAGACGAAAGGTCCTACAACAGTATTTTGTGGCAATGAAAGACTATAGTCCAGGCCTGTCAGCAATGACAGTTTATATTAATAAACAATGGCTAATACAAAAGATTTATAAGGCGGCTCTAAAATTAGTCAGCAAATAACATCATGCAACTAATACCAAACACACCTTTAAATAGTATTAGAACAGGAAAATCCTAATTTGGGAACTAACATGAGCACATAGCTAATAAACCCAGCCTAGTGTTTGCTCGACCAGCTAACACTTGTTTCTGACTGCCTTGTCTAAACTCGGATTTTAATTGAATCACAGCCCAGCCCCCAGAAGGACGACTGGGAGGTCCTCAAACCAAGGAGAAGAAGTGTGTGAGTCCAAGGAGGGCTCCATGAAGCTGGATGCTGGTGGCATGCCAAAACCTGTCTGAATCACAGCACAGCTCCATGAAGAAGTGCTGTGGAATCCCTTAACCAAAAGGAAGGAGTTGTGAATCCAGGGACCACTGCAGGAGGAGACCTGTGGGAAAGACTCTCCAGAGAGGTCAGGGGCTGCAGTGGGACTGGCAGAGCTCCCTGGCACAGAGGGAATTGGGATCCTGAAGCTGCCTGATGTCCAGGTAAAGCCCCCCACTTCCACCCAAGACTCCTGCACCTACCTCTGAATCCCTCTACTCTTCGACACACCACCACAGGCCCCTGCACTCCAGCCAGAACCACTTCCCTCAGGGCTTGTCTTCAGTACCGTGCTAATTTGGTGCCGCTGCATTGAGGCAGTGGTGCCAATGTAGCACACCTGGTGAAAAAGTATTACATCAACAGGAGAGCTCTCTCCCATCAACATGATTGCTCCAACTCAACAAGAGGCAGAAGCTATGTCAGCGGGAGAGTGTAGACACCGCTTTAAGTCAATGTAAGTTACATCGCTCGGGGGCTGGTTTTTTTCACACCCCTGAGCAACATAACTTACATCGACTTAAACAGTAGTGTAGATAAGTTCCTAGTCTAACCTCACTAGAGCTGGGTGGGAGGGGACAGTTTTTCTACCTTGTGAAACTTTGTGATTTTTTTTTTGAAATTTTTTCCATTCTGCACTCGGATGAAACTGAGACCTTTTGAAGTTTTTCACAAAAAAATCAGAAAGAGACCCACTCGCCCCACAGTAGCCAATAGCCTGGTAGTTAGGGCACTCACCTGGCATATGGAAGACCCAGCTTCAAGTACGTGCTTGGAATTGGGCACACCTGTGACACATTCCAGGTGAGCATCTTGACTACCAGGTAGTTTTGGGGTTTGGGTCTCTATGATTTAGACCAGAAGTTCCATCTTAGACCTGAGAAACGTCTCCTGACAACGTTTACTCAAAACCATATGTTGCCACAAAAAGTTGTGGTTTTTAACAATTGGCATTTGCTGATGAAACATTTTGTTGAAAAATTCCTGACCAGCTCTAAACCTCATATCCTCTAACTTTCCTACTCAGACTCTCCCAGTCAAACTCTCTTCTCTCCTAATTTCCCCCCAGGCAGATCTCCAGCAGCCAGAGTCAAAACTTATTTTACTGTGAAATTCATAAACACCGAATCCTATTACATTGTAAAATAAATGTGTTCAAAAAGGAGAAAAATGGGCATGTGGTACATCAAATATTGTGTTTTGTTATTTTTAAGAAAGTGGTATGCAAACCAATAAAGTTGGAAATCTGCCCTATTTAATACAATCCCCAGTTTTGTGGTGCCTTCAGTATTGCAGCCTTTCTGCTTAGAGCTTTGTCTGCAGACTTGATACCAGATGGTGGGGCTGTTGATATGCTATTGTAGATTCCTTACAGCATAACTAGGGTATTAGTTTCAGGTTGCTTTTGTTGCAGGCAGAGAAACATTAGTTGCTGTTAGCTGTTGTGATCTAGTTACTATGCGTGGTTCTGTTCATCATCTCTGGTCTCACTTCTACCTGTCCATTTTTTGTGGGAAGAGGGTTGGTTCAGATTTTGTTGTTTCTATGTAATTTTCCATCATCGTATATTCTTTGATTTTCTCATGTTGGTGAGGTCTATAGTTGGTTTCCTTTAGTGTTTTTCTTTGCCAGAAACTGAGATGTTTTTCAAAAGTCCTGTTGTCTCAGACTTTGCAGTGATGATTCTGTGGCCTGTTTGCTTATTTATGAATTTTCCATCCTCTCTTTTTTCTTTCCCATCATGTAATGTTCTTTCCTGAATCTTTATGTATTCCCCAATATAACAGAGAAGCAGTGTGCAGTATCCCCTACTTCCTCTTCTCTATACACACCTTATCTTTAGTTGCACTGCTGATTTACTAGATCTAGTGATAAGACCTAGTACTTGAATCTTCAAACCTCTTTGCAAACAATGAATTTCCACAAAATCCCTGACAGTTAGGTAAATTTCCCAATGGGCAAAGTGACACATAAAGTTTAAAAGCTTGATCCAATACTCATTAAAGCAAATCTCTTGATTTTTCCTTCAAATTCTGTATTTTAACAGTGGCACTCTTTTTCTAACTTGTTCTTCACGGCACCTCTGTGACTCTTTCATGGTTAAAAACAGTCCATGGAGAAAGATCCTAAAGAAAAAAGGTTTTGGCCATGATATTAAATTTGAGATACTGAAAGACCATGCACAATGTAGGACAAAATATTAACAATTGTTACATTTATACTGAGGTTCTTTCTTTACATTTTTGAAAATTATTTTTAACGCCTCAAATGAGGATCAATAATTTCTGCCAGTTTCACTTCCTGAAAGCAAATAAATCCATTACAGCATAGCATGTTATGAAGTAAGACATTTCAATGACACAGACCGCTAAAGAGAGAGTTTGAAGACCTAAAAACCACTTGGTTTGAACAGCTTAGGAAACAGATCATGATAGGCACTAACCTTTATGGAAAAGTCTTCTGCAACTTAATAGGGATGAAAACAATACAGTTTGATAGAAATTACCCTAACAACCCGTAGGCTGTAATAGAGAATATAATTCTCTGTTTTTGAACCATGTTATAGAATTCTATAGTAGAGATGTAATTCTCTATTCAAATCAAAGGGATGGTTTAAAATCCTATCGAAAGGATATAATTGTCTACTCAATTCTATAAGACTTTTCCATACATGAAATTCTCCCTCCCTACACACAGCTAATAAATGGGGTTTGGTTGAGTGTTGTTTGGAGAGGGAGGGACTAAATCATCTTCCCCAGGAGGTGGAATGAGAGCAGAGTGGTGAGTGGCTGCTGCTGCATTCCATATATGGAAATCGCCTCTGTGGCCACTGGGCGCTCCTTCAGTCGTATGTGGGTTTCGTCTGGTGGAGCTGCATAATCACAGGTCCACACAGATGAAGCCCTCAAAGAACACAGCTGTGCACAGTGTGCAGGGCTATTTATCTCTCCCCCCACAACACACACACACAAAAACACCCCACTCTGCATGGACTTTCCTTTTTGTGTGGTGGCAGAGGAGCCACGGATCAGACTGGTCCTACTGAATTTCAGATTATGAGTCCACACATAGGTGATCACCTGTCCCTTATTTAAAGGGATGTCCCCTGACCATTTTAAATATTAAATTAAAACTTATGATGATTGCACTGTATACTTGAGAGAAAAAATACATGATATGCTAAGGGAAATGGTGTTCTCCTAAAATATCCCTTCAAATAAAGCCTTGTCCTATATTTTTCATGTGGATTTCCCTTATTTCCATCCAACAACAGTGGCCACTCTATCCACAGAGAAGTTGGGAAGGGACAGGATTTGGGTATGTGTGTGGATTCTTGAAGGATCCTTAAATCAAGTGTGATGGGGCAGCTGCCCCTCACTGGCAGAAAAGGGGTTAAAAGCAGCCCTAGGGAGGCCACGCAGGAGGCAGCCAATCAGAGAAGGTCTGAAGAGAGAAGCCAATCAGGGCCAAGCACACCCATATAAAAAGGAGTTGCAGGGCAGAGGAAGTCAGATCACTGCTGGGAGCCCAGGGAGAATGACTGTGTCTCTGGAGGGCTGAGTGAACTGCCAGCACCCTGGACAGAGCAGTGCTGCCTGCAGGAACCTGGGGAGCGGGAGACAGCTCCTGTCTGGCTGCTGGAGTTCGCAGGCTGAGGCCCTGAGGCAAGGGCAAAGAGGATGCTGGAGCCACAAGGAAGTGGCCAGAGAATTCACTGCAGTAGCCATTAAAGGAAGTGGCTGAACAGCAGCCTGCAGCTCTCCAGGAAGGGAGGAGCACAGTATGTGGCACAGCCGGAGGGCTGTGTCATTGAAGAGGATGCCGCGGCCCTTGGAGAGACATGGGTCCTAGAGCAGTAGTGACAGTGGCGAGGCACCACCCGAAGAGGGCACACTAACACACAGAGCTAATTCCCAAGACAGCCAACAAGAGGTGCCAGAGTGGTGAGTGAATCCCGTCACATCAGGATATAAGTCCCTTTTTTCCTCGTCTAGACATGTCTTAATAGATGAATGTTTAAAAATGTGTTAGCTCACACAGTTCAACTAACATGCATCTGACCACTAATGTTGATAGATTTTAAAGATGTTAAATCCTGTTAGTTGGTTGAGGTCAACCCTAGGCTCATTTTAGGGTTAACCATGAGTGGCTAACATATTTTTAAAGGTGTTAAACCCTGTCTGCATTGATGTTTTAACTTTATCTATTTTCCTAGTCTGACAGCGACAGCAAGTAGATAATTAAATTAACCATAGTTACACTACATTTAGAAGTTAAATCCACCCATACAGGCTGTATACTATTTTCAATATGCCTAACTTAACTGATCACTTTTGAAATAGTTTGACTCTGTCTTTTTCTGGACCATTCACTGTGAACAATCTGTTCAAAATAAAACAGAAGAGCAATAAAGAAACTACAATAAAACCAGTCTCACTTTGAAGATCTGAACCATTATTAACGTGAGGAAGTGCCTCAGTTCAGGAAGTTAGGTGAAATGCACACTGGAAAGAAGTCTGTGAAGAAGATTGTCCATTTGTGTAAATCAGCAGAGCTCCATTGAAGTAAGTGGATCTGCAGAATTTACACCAGCTCAGATTTGGCCCAATATCTGCTGCAGACTTTTGCACTGGAGATGAGGGATAGAGAGAGATGATGCGGAGGAGAAATGTTTGCACAGAAATTTCCAACACAATCTTTATATTTACATGTTGAAGACAAATATCTTAGAGAAAAATAAGAACTTTATCACTGGTGAAGTGTGCATATAATTTGATATTGTCTCTACTGGAGAACACTGCACTCTTAGTAAAAAAAAGTGTGTATTTTTGAGACACAATACCTGCTCAGACATTTTTCATTTATCTTCATGGTGATTCATTAGAATGATATGGGATTTCCAAGGGAAGTGAGATTTGCAGTTGAAATAACATTTTCCTACTGGGTTGCCCACCTCTCCAACAGAAGTGAGAGGAAGAGCTTCTGTATTTATGTTTAGCCTATCTTTCTGTTGCATGTTGAACAAGTGTCTGGAAAATAGTTGCACACCAAGCTTAACACAGGAGAAGCACTACTTTTCATGCCATTGTACCCTTCAAATGACAAAGCCACTGCTGGATGTACAATTGAGATGCCGGAGGAGTTCAGCGGAGCAAAGCATGCCTAACTAACATAAGGCAGTGGTGATGGAAGTATCAAAAACGGCTTGGGACCTATGACTCCAACCAGAACTCCAGCCCTCTCTATAAAACTAATCGATTACCAAAGCTATGTTCTAACGAGGACTGAAATGACTTTCTGCTCATTTCATGTTACCAGGAGAGCGCAGGCAGAAGGGCGATATACAATAATTAGAAAAGTAACGATTGATTAATCAGTCGATCCTCATGACCTGCCTGCGCACATAACCAAGAATGGGAAAGGGCAATGGAGATGGTGAAGATGAATGATTGTCATTGTGGCCTGGATCACAGTTGACTCTTTGTGAAAGTTACCTAGTGCCACAGTGAACAAGGGAGAGCATCTCGGGGCAGCATGAACGTGCTGGATGAGGCAACCAAAAGACAGCCATATGGGAAAGTGGCGCCATGTATTAATATTTGTCATGGTAGGA
Source organism: Chelonia mydas (assembly GCF_015237465.2). Taxonomy (NCBI): domain Eukaryota; kingdom Metazoa; phylum Chordata; order Testudines; family Cheloniidae; genus Chelonia; species Chelonia mydas. The sequence goes on along the minus strand of NC_057851.1, from coordinate 84,793,813 downwards.
TTCTTTGTAAAGGCCATAGGCCACATCCTCACCTGCTGCAAATTGGTGTGAACATTGTTTTGTTCCTTGTAGCCATATTACAACTATTATAAAACCGCCATAACAATGATGGTCATCAACTGTTCTTTACCTGCAGTGTTGAGAGGGTCTCTAAGAGCCATAACTCGGCAAGAGGTAGTGGTGATCCTGATTCAACAGCATCCCAGGGCTGTACGTTTCCGATTATGAATATAGGAACCTAATCTAAGTAGTATTAGTAACAAAGAGAGGCCTTCTGGTCCAAAATGTCTGCCTAATAGTCTATACATATTTTTAGTCTATTCACTGCTTAAGTGAGCATTGTTAATGTTGAGCATCACCACGCTAATGTTTAGCTTCCTCGGAAATCACTGGGATTCACAAAGCCTGAATTAAGTGCCTAGGCTTCCTATACAATGAATGGGGAGAGGTGCACAAAAGCCAGCATGCAAGGTGGCTCCCTGCCTAAACTAGGCAATGGGATTTGCCCAGGTGAGGGGTGTGTCCTAAGACCTGATTCTCTCAGGGAGTTCAGTGCCTAAGACCCGGCTGTAGGGAAGCACCTTCCCCGCTATCGATTCACAACTGCAATCCCTTTCTTGGCATTAGGCGCCTATGCCATTTTAGCAAGGAGATGGGTTACGGGTGGGAGGAGGACGACAATGACCTCACTTACAACTTTTAGCCCAGTGATTAGGGTACTCACCTAGGATGTGAGACCCCCAGTTCAAGGCCCCCCTTCACCTAAGGGGGAAATGGGATTTGAACAGGAAGGCTGTGACCTCTCAAGAACATGCCCTAGCTACTGAGCTATGGACTATTGTGAGGTTGGGCTCACTGTGTCTGCTATTGAAGCTGTTCCATTCTTTCAGAAATCATTTGGGAGAGAGAGCAAGAGCATGAGCACAAGAATGGCACTGCAGCCTGGTGGTTGAAGCATTTACCCAGTATGTGGAAGACCCAGGATCTGTTCCCCTCGCTCCAATGAGCGGGACTTGAACCAGGGGTCTCCCACGTGCCAGGTGAATACCGTAACCATTTGATTAAAACTTATGAGAGAGCACCTGCTTGCTTGCTTATAAAGGCCCAATCCAGTACACAAACTTTAAGCATGCTTTTCAGATTAGGCCTCCTCCCCAGGTGAGTTAAGTGGAGAAATACCTATCTTTCCCTGGTTTGTGCATTACTTTTGGGGCTTAGGTGTCCATATGCCTAAGTGAGACTGCAGTGTGCAGAGGAAGAAACATAGGCACCTAGGGAATTTTTACTGCAAAAATATAGATGCTGAGTGAGTTTAGGCACCTACAGGTTCCGCGGTAGCTGAGCAGGGCTCTTGTGAATCCCAGTGGGGCCTGATGCTGGGATTTAGGTGACTAATATGGCAGTTAAGTGCCTGAGTCCTTTTGTGACTCTAGCCCTATGTTTAGTTTTCCCTTCTCTGAAATAGGGATTATAATACTTACACAAGTGCATTGTGAAGATTTAATTACGTAACAATATATAAGGAGTTATTAATATTGTCTGCAAACTACTAATGTTTATTAAGGGCCCAGTGACCAAATTGCTCTTTGAGATCTTCAAGCTGTTTAAGTAGGGAATATATATGGTACAAAATGAGAGGGAGTTATAGATTATCCTGTTATAAGGACTAGCCACCTCCTGCTCTCATATTAGTGTAAAACCAGAGTAACTCCACTAAAAACTATGGACCAAATTCTCATATGATATAAATAGGCAAACTCTAATAACTTCCGTTGAACTGCACCCATTTAGATCAGCTGGAGATCTGGTTCAAAGGAGTTCCTGGATCTGACTCATTACTCTTTTGTCAAAGGTACAATATATTAGATAAATCGTTATACTTCTTTCCCTCAGAGAATGAAATGCCATCCTTCATGAGCTTCCATAAGCACAGAGATTTTAAAAACGAAACCTATGCTTAAGGCTTCAATAACTCCTTAAGATAGTGTACAGCACTTAAAATTCTAACAGCTAGTCTCAAGAATCCTCCTTATATTAGTGAGCAATAATTAAGCATTTAAACTACACATACAGACCATCCATTGTGAGAATAGTACACCAGAGGTTTTTGTGGAAAGATTTCCAGATATAGGTGGCTGGAATCGTCCCCCATCTCTGCAAAAACAGCAGAGTAAGACTTTAGAGATTTCAGTAACTATTAAGTTTCCTTCAGTGGTGGTCTTTAGAATGTCAGAACTCCCTGACCTGAGTTGAAAGCTGAGCTGGTTGAGGCTGGACACACAAAGGGATGGTTCTTCCATGCAGTAGACAAAAGACTGGTGTCCTCCCTCTGGCTTTTTCACTCAGAAACTGAAGCAGTTCATATTTCAAGAAGTATGTCCTACTGGATTAAAACCATTCCACTTTGGAGCCACATGAACAACAGACTGAGGTTTACATGCCCAAAGAGTTCTGAGCGGGTTTTTTTCCCCCCTCTTTAATTCCAGCCGTGCACATATAGAGGTCAGTGGGGCCACCACTACTTGAAGAAATGGCTTAGTTCCAAAGTGTGCATAGTTCAAGAAGCTACATTTTTGCAAGAGGCCCATAAGAAGCCTGCTTGCTGTCAGAAACTGCCACTGCATACATTTCAGCCTGTTTTTATATCTTTGTCTGTAATTCCCAGAAAGGAATGGTAATTAGCCATAACAATAACACCCAGCAAATGATGTCTCCCACAGAGGAAAACAATCTGGACAAAGTCCTGATAACATCCATGTCAGGTCATTCTCAAGGCCTCTAGCTCCACTCCAGTACAGCACAGAATTTCCCTAGCATGGATCTTTTATTTAGGTATCCATTTTGTGAAGCAATATTGATTTTTTTTTTTTTGAGGTTTCTCTCTAACACAGAGTTCCAGGCTTAAAAGAAAAATCCTCATGGAAGCAAACCAAAATACCATGGGTTTTTTAAAAATGTTATTGTTGAAACATAAAATATAAGAATGCCCTGGAAGGGAAGTTGTCATTTTAAATCACATTTATGTGGGGCTTTCAGCATATTCAGCCATGCTTAAGAATGGCTAAAACTTGGATATGGCTGAACCAGTTTCTAACTCCCTTTAGCTGGGCAGTATGGAGAGAGACAACATATATAACTATGTTAAAAAACCATGTCTCTTTAGTTTGTGTATTCTGCTACAGAATAAAAGTGACAAGGTGGGGAGGTAATAGCTTTTACTGAACCAGCTTCTGCTGGTAAGGGAGACAAGCTTTTACACATTTCTTCTTCAGCTCTATGTAAGCTCGAAAGCTTGTCTCTTGCACCAGCAGAAGTTGGTCCAGTAAAAGGTATTACCTCCCCCACTTTGTCTCTCTAATATCCTGGGGCCAACACAGCTACAACAACACTGCATACTGAACAGAAGTGACTCTTGGAATTGCAAGCAGCCTTGCAAGCATCTACCATGCTTGTAACATACCTCCACATGCAGTAGTGCACAAGCATTGCCAAGTCTGTTGTGGTAACACTTGCTCAGAGCAAGGCTTACCTCCATTGTACCATCAGATCATTCTGTGCCAGTGCACAGAAAGTGAGGTAATTGAAGCAGCCCTGTTGAAAGGGATCCTCCCAGCACACCCCACAAATGGTCCTGCAACCCTTCAACAATTCTGTGCAATTTGCAACATTCCTTTACCTATTATTTTCTGTCTTTGAGTAACTCCAGCCTGTAATTTCATAGGATAGGTATCCACAATGCAGAGAGAGTGCTGTATGTGGACGTGCCAAAAAGATTTAAACTAGCCACCAGGTCTAGTATGGATGCACTTCCCACTACAGGTCACAGTGGTTCAAATAATGATGAAATTCTCTGCTGTAGAAAACGCACTGAAGTCAATGTGACTTATTTGTATTGTGCAGTGGGAGAGTCAAGTCCTTGGGATAACATACATTATTAAGGTTTCAGAGTAGCAGCCGTGTTAGTCTGTAACCACAAAAAGAACAGGAGTACTTGTGGCACCTTAGAGACTAACCAATTTATTTGAGCATAAGCTTTCGTGAATGCATCTGATGAAGTGAGCTGTAGCTCACGAAAGCTTATGCTCAAATAAATTGGTTAGTCTCTAAGGTGCCACAAGTCCTCCTATACATAATTAACCCTGTAACAACAGTTTGGTTCCATCCGTGCTGGTCTGCCAAACTTTGTTAGAACCCTGTTGGGACACAACCATGTTTGAAGCATGCTTAAGTATTATTGTTAAATGTAGCTGCCAGCACTGTGTAGACAGGCCTAAGTTGCAAATGTCAAACTTCAATAGTTAGTGAACATTATGGAGCTTTCTTTTTAATGTGCATTAATTATCACTGGCAAAAATAGTTGCCACAGTGGACAGTCTGTTAATGGATGTGGGCTGACAAGTCTGGCCGACTGACAGTTGATAAACAGGAGCTTGGAGGTCAAGGTAAAATAGTGAGTCAACACCAGAGCTGGAAAAATTAGAGTTCCAGCGGTTGTGCAGAAAAAATGAAATTAGTCAAAACCTAACTGTATGTGATGACAGAGTGCTTTTCTCACTACCCTCTGGTGACATGACACCCCGTTCTAGGGGAAACCAGAATACTTATCGTCATAGGCATACTAACCCTAAAATATATTGAACTTTTAATTATGCCTGTGGTGAAGGATGAGTAACAGGTATTTTGCGGACACAATGCTCCTGCTTGGTATTTACTATTGAAGACAAACTGCATTTAGGAATTTTCAGAAGTGAGGTGAGGATTCTGAATGAAAACACCGTATTGCAACCTCTATCATATTGAATGACGTGCATTAAAGCTTTAGCTTCTTGTCATTTCCGTCACTATCCATATAAGAAACTCTGTATTATGGATGAGGTTTTAGGGATCTGCATTTACAAATTAATACTATCCAAACACAGTAAATTGTAAATGTCAACTTCAAAACATTATATTTTTATGAGAAAATCGTTTAGGTGAGCAAGCTCGTGTTTTGGGAATGGAAAGTGTGGGGGGGAAAGCTGAAATAGAATATTACATTGTCAGACTGTCAATCTGGAACTTTTCTCAAGCACTAAATTAACATGAAAATCACTTGCTGATTTGATATTTCTAATTGGTGTACCTCATAAATTGAACCTTCTCCTACGGGGTTAGTTTGGGTACTCTGTCCACTGTCTAGCCGTGATAGAAATGCTAAAGCTGGAGCTCTGAGAATATAGTACTTTTATTTCCCAGTTTGAGAATAGTTATAGAGCTGGATTATAGGATTGTACCATTAAGGGTGATACTTCTTATGAGCTTATAGAATCATAGGACTGGAAGGGACCTCGAGAGGTCATCTAGTCCAGTCTCCTGTATTCCAGGCAGGACTAAGTATTATCTAGACCATCCCTGACAGGTGTTTGTCTAACCTGCTCTTAAAAATTTCCGGTGATGGAGATTTCATAACCTCCCTGGACAATTTATTCCAGTGCTTAACCACTCTGACAGTTAGGAAGTCTTTCCTAATGTCCAACCTAAACCTCCCTACTGCATTTTAAGCCTAGTGCTTTTTGTCCTATCCAAGTTGAGAACAATTTTTCTCCCTCCTCCTCAGTCTTCTCTTTTTCACACTAAACAAACCCAATTTTTTCAAACTTCCCTCATAGGTCATGTTTTCTAGACCTTTAATCATTTTTGTTGCTCTTCTCTGGACTTCCTCCAATTTGTCCACATCTGGACAAATGTGGCACCCAGAACTGGACACAATACTCCAGTTGAGGCCATATCAGCGCAGAGTACAGCGGAAGAATTATTTCTTATGTCTTGCTTACAACACTCCTGGTAGTACGTCCCAGAATGATGTTTTCTTTTTTTTTGTAACAGCGTTACACTGTTGACTCATAATTAGCTTGTGATCCACTATGACCTCCAGATCCCTTTCTGCAGTACTCCTTCCTACACAGTCATTTCCTAGTTTTGTATGTGTGCAACTGATTGTTCCTTCCTGAGAGGAGTACTTTGCATTTGTCTTTATTGACTTTCATCCTACTTACTTCAGACCATTTCTCCAGTTTGTCAGGATCGTTTTGAATTTTAATCGTATCCTCCAAAGCACTTGCAACCCCTCCCAGTCTAGTATCATTCACAGACTTTATAAGTTTACTCTCTATGCCATTATTTAAATCATTGATGAAGATATCGAACAGAACTGGACCCAGAACTGATGCCTGCGGGACCCCACTCGATATGTCCTTCCAGCTTGACTGTGAACCACTGATAACTGCTCTCTGGGAACAGTTTGCAACAGTTATGCACCCGCTAATGGGTCAGATATCTCCTCAGTCAGCTCCTTGATATGCCTATTAAAATAGGTATGTGAATTTTGTGCCTGAGAAAGGAAGCTGCTAGTCTGTCTATCTACAGAAGATATGTAAAAGAGAGAGGATAGCATGGCGCAATTGCCACGGAACTCTGATTTGAAGAGACTGGGCCCAATTCTTGGGACCACTTAGGTGCTTTTTGCTGCTCCAGCAGTGGAAAAAAATGGGGCCACCAGCTTCTAAAGGATTTCCCCATGTAGTTGTGAAAGGGGACCCCCTAGCAATATAGATCCCACATAGCAGCACTACACCTCTCCTCTGCCCCCAGAGAAGGGAGCATTCTTAGGAGAAAGGGATAATGGCTTGAGTGTCCATACCCCAGTGATTTGCAAGTTTGTCTTCTGGGGAAAAGTACAAAAGATAAAAAGCCCCCCAAAAATGGGGGGCGGGGAGAGAAATCACAAGCTCCCCATCTCTCCCCAAGAAGCCAGTATAGAGAAATGATCACAGTTATGTTTAACCACTGACAATGACATAACAATTTGTTTTAAAATCAGAAATATTTATTATAACTGAAAGTTTATTTATCTCAGAAATTACTCACCATAAAACTAACCATTTTTGATGTATGGCAGTTCTCAGCTTAAGGAAGGCTAGAGGAGACCCTTAGCCTAAATACATGGTCAGTAATTAGAAACTGCATTACATAGCCAGTTTTGTAAAAATTTCCCCACAGGTGCCACAACTGGTTCATATTCCCTGGTGCCAGCAAGAGTCTGTGTTGGTGTACACAGGACTCCAGGCAGCCGCCAGCATTTTAATTATGCGCCTGATCAAAAAATCTATTGAAGACAATGGAAAGACTCCCATTGACTTCACAGGGCCCTAAATTGGCTATTTCTGCTCAGGAGGCTTTTTGTACCATGCTGCTTAAAGCCCTGGTAGAACCAGAGCGCTGCCTACACTAGTGGGTCTGCTCTTGTAAGTGGAGTGGAGCTAGATGTAGCAATGCTGGGAAATTTCAGCCTAGTGTAAACAAGGTCCAAGAATGAAACCAGAGATGATCAAGGAGGGCTTCTTAGAAAAACATTTTGGGGCACTATTCAGTATTGAATCTCTATCATCAAATGAGTAAGTATCTATTCAGAATCAGGGGGCAGATTCTCACCTAGTGTAAAATAGTGTAATTTTATTAATTCCAAGCTGCACTGTCACCTGGTCATTACCCTCACATGCACCCAGCCCAGCCCCTGGAGCAATGCTACCAGTGATTTCCCCTGGCTTTACCTTCCTCTGCAAGTCAGTAGTGTGGGGGAACAGGGGTGGTGGAAAAAGTACAGTGCCAGACTGGGTTTTTTTTTTTCCTCCTTGGGGCTCCTCATGTGACTAGAGGGGACAATGGGCAAGCCACTCTTGTGAGTTAACTCAGTTTCTGCCACTCCTCCAGCATGGAACGCTGGGCGTGAGGACAGACAGTATGCAGTCCTCCACTCCTTGAGTGTGGTCTTGAGCATTTGGGCAATACAATCTAGTGCATTGCAAAGTAAACTGCACACAACATCCAGTTGCTTTTGAAAGTCTGTTGTCCTATTAACCTTTTTCTGATATAGGTTCTCCCTGTATGTGCCATAAAACTGCACTTCAAGATTCCCCCTGCTTTAAATGTTAACTGTGATTGAACATCCAAGTCAAAAATCCCTGGAGAGAAGTAAGACAGCATAGCTTGATCAATATCAGTCAGAATATTCTGCATATCTGACAGGTTTCAGAGTAACAGCCGTGTTATTCTGTATTCGCAAAAAGAAAAGGAGTACTTGTGGTACCTTAAAGACTAACCAATTTATTTGAGCATAAGCTTTCGTGAGCTACAGCTCACTTCATTGGATGTATCTGGTTAGTGAATCCTGTGAGGAAGCAGAATGGTGCATTAAACTTCCTTGGACTGAGCCAGTGTTTGCTGACAAAGGGTACGTCATTGATTCCCTCTGTAAATAAACTGACATTTTACCATCAGGGGAAAAACATGAAGAGAGGCATTTGGGCAGAATGTTCCTCTCCATATATATGTTGGTTAAGTTGAGTCTATGACTTGCTTGAAAAAAAAATCTCCTTTGAGAAATCTCCTGTGAAAAACAAACTTACGTGAGCAATGTTTTAATTCTGAAATATGTATAAATACTCAGCCTGCAGAACACCAATTACAAATAACTCAGTCAAAAAAGGGTAATCTGTTCAAAATCAAAATACAGATTAGCTATTTATGCATTTAAAACATGTAATCATATTTATGTGGCACATCCTTGCAAATGAGAAGAATATCAAGCTATGACATACGTACCCAACTGCATAAGATTAAATACTTTATCTGAGTTTTCTCTTACCAAAATTAGTAGTGAAATGGTTAACAGTTTTAGCATTTACTTTGTCACAACCAGACTTCATTGCTAGCATCCCGCAGAGATGAATGAAGACAGCTTACTTCTAGTGTTATTGTTTCCATGTGTTTGGCTCCAGACTTAACCCAGCATTCCATTATTTACATTCTAAAGGTTATCTTCACAGCCAGAAGGGACAGAAACTTTATGTAAATACATCTATAGCTAAAGAGAGGGAGAAAGAAAGAGGGGCAGGTTAACCCCAAATATATAATCCCTGATTGCCTGAATTAATGTATGAACAACTGTATTAAAAGGAATTTTGTTTATACAAAACTCTGAATATCTGAATGTCCCAAATGCCCCTCACAACATCTGACTATTCAGATTTAACTTGTACTAGATATGTAGGAAACAATAATGTAATCAATAGTTGTGGAATGCTCTCAGTTTTATTAATTTCCAGCATCATAGAACAATGACTGAAGCATCCTGTAACAATAAGTAACAGACCGTACAACAAGGAAAAAAGGAAGAGAAGGAATAACATTTATTCATTGTTTGCAGGGGAGATGTGAACAATTATAATGAATGTAAAAGACAAAGCTGTTAACAGTTAAAGAGAGCACATACAGAGTATGAAAGCACATTGGTCAGTTTCATCTTCACCACATGGGTCTGGCCAGAGTCTGTGTCTAGTTTCCTTTTTTCAATAGTAATGGACTACTGAAGTTTCTGGTCAGAGGGCACATAACAAACTAGAAAAGCCTTGTTATTGTACATTACTCAGAGCTTCCTTGGAAACAGGCTGGATGTGGAAACACTTTCTACAATCATTTTTATTAAACTCACTGAAAATTATCCTTCTTTTCTAAATTGCAAGGCTCAAAACAGGGATAAAATATTTTGCTTTACCCTAAGGACTAGTAAGAGTGGCAAACAAAGCATCTCTAGCAACAGATTTACTTCTTTTTTTAAAGCTTTTTGCCGAATCCAATAGCGTCTTCCAACACATGCAGTATCATCCTTGATATCCAGACAAAACATACCATGGACTTTTCTACAGTATCCTGCAACAACTCAGTATCTTTCCTCTCTGGATTGTGAGATTTATGGTTTTGAAATTGTTTTATGCAGTTACCATACTACAGTCTCTCTTTTACCAACATCCTTCAAATTGCCTAGGTCTTTGTCTCCATCTTGTCACTTCCCCCCCATCTCAAGTACTGTTGATGGACATTGTTTATGGGGCCCAGAAATTCTACAAGGTTTACCTTGAAAAATATCCTTGAAATTCTCCTCTTGGGTGGGAGTGTCAATGGGAAGTAGGGGAGTAGAGGGATGCTGCCTGCCAAATACCTGGGAATCTCCAGGGTATGGAACCTCCACTTCGTTGGATGGACTGCCACTCACTCCTGGTAACATGAGCCAATACTGTCAGTGGATAGGCTACCCGCTCCCATGAAAACCCCTCTCAATGAAATGCAAGGCTGATTTAGACAGTGAAGCCAAATCTACAGACACAGCTGGGCCCTATTCTGGTTAAAACATTCCTGCAATGTTTTCTGGTTGTGCTCCAGTGCTATGAGCTATACTGGAGCATGTCGCAGGTTCCTCCTCCTATAAAGAAGAAAACCTCCATAAACTTTTATCCTAATTCTCTCCACAAATGCATACCCCAGTTCTGGAGAAAAAGTTGGTTTTAACTTAAAAAAATTGAATTTTTCATTTAAAAAAATGTCAGTGTTACACCTTTTTTCAAAAAACGTGTCAAAAAAATTGTCAAAACTGACCCTGTCCTGCAAAAAGTCTGTTTTGACAAATGGGCATTTTCCAGAGAAAAAAAGTTTTGTCAAAAAATCCTGACCAACTCTGGTGGACTGTAGAGCTGGCCAGGCATGGTGGGGAGCAGAGCATCGTCAGTCATTCTCCCACAAACAGGGAATTATATGAGGGATAATACTTCCCAATGCATAAACCCTCCTGAAGCTTCCACCTGGCTACTCCTAACAGGAAAAAGTGACAAAAACTGGCCAGGGGAATGAGGAGATGTTTCAGGCATATGACCTGCATTATTAAAGCTTCAAACCATGGGAACTTTAAGTACAGACATTTGGCTAGGAAGAGGAGAATCATGCAGAGAGAGGCTCCATCCTTCCCACCCTTTGTTCCATCTCCAAAATCCTGCAGAAAGCCTAGGAGTGTCTTCCATGGAATCTAGAAAGCAGGGAAGGGTCACAAATGATTTGGAGTATATGTGTTTATCATATAGCATGATCTTAATAAGCTGGAGAAATAAGCTGAAATCAGTCAAATGTAAAACCATTATAGGCAAATCTAGAGGTATTCACAAAGGAAGGAATAGTCAAATGCACAAGGGTCAAAAGAAGGTGAGTACTGTATCATATGGAAGGATCTGGCGTTATAGTGGATAACTGATTAAATGATCCTCAGTGGAGTTGTACTGGAAAGAAAAGTTTCATCTGGTACCTTAACTGTAAGTCAGTCGTGTAACACGGTTGCATATGAGGCAAACTCTACATTACATTTTGGCTGTGTTAATAGGAACATCTATTATTTGCTTATGTGGCACTGGTCAGACCTGAAGTAGTGTGCTACATTCAGCTTTGTACACAAACTTTTAAAAATGATATTAACTATTTAGACACAAATTCAGAAGAAAGAGGGGAGGGGAAGAAAAATAAATAAATTGGGAACTTTTAAAAGTTTACCAGTGAAGAAACTTTAAGTGAACTGGATGGGTTCAGTCTAAAGAAAGGAAGACTGGAGGGAAATATAACTTATGTAAACATATAAGAGGCTGTTACGGAGATAGTGACTCGATTGTTAAAGTTATATTGTGATTTCCACTTTAAAAAGGCCCTTCTTTTCACAATTTGCTGACTGAATTTAGTCCCCAGACTTACCCTGATAACTCTTGAAGGGTCAATTGAATTCCCCGTGTTTACTAACTTTTTGCAGAAGAAACATTTTTCAATGGTTCCATTTTGAAAATTTTCTCTCTTTTTTTTTGCATAACTTTGGGTTGCTCTAGCTCAGCGGTTCTCAAACATTTGTACTGGTGACCCCTTTCACATAGCAAGCCTCTGAGTGTGACCCCTCCTTATAAATATATAAAAAGGTGTTTTTAATTTAACACCATTATAAATGTTGGAGGCAAAGCGGGGTTTGGGGTGGAGGTTGATAGCTCATGACCCCCCATGTAATAACCTCATGACCCCCTGGGGGGTCCGAACCCCCAGTTTGAGAACCCCTGCTCTAGTTACACAATAAAAGCTCCACAAATTCCAACCTTCACATACACAGACATTCTGATAACATCACACAGAAAGGTCACTTTTGAAATTTCAAAATTAAATACATACGGCCAAATCCCCATGTAGTGTAAACTGGTATTGACCCAACACTGATTTACACTAGAATACATTCTTTTATTCCTTTATTTGGGGTAATTTAATTGAATTTTTCTGAGGAAAAAAAACCTGTTCAGAGCCATCAATGACTTCCATTTTCCAATGCCATCTGCTAGCACAAAGGGCTTAAACAACAATCATCAAGTAAAACTGTACCGCATGCACGAATCATGTACTTCAACACAATACTAATTCAACAGGCCAGACAAATAAAAACATCCACTCCACATTGTTAAAATTATAAGGATTAGGGGTTTTTTTGGTGGAGATGGAAAGAGGAAGTTTGTGAGCTATCAGTTGTAGAAGAGGATGAGGTAATGTGGAGAAGACAAAATCATGGTTGCAGGTTACAAGGAGTGCTTGAAGACTTAACTACAGATTTTCTTGCTTTTTATGATGGTTTTGGTGGAATATTTGTTTGAGCAACCTTAACTGGTTTTTCATGAATGTTCTTTTTTTTTTTTGAACTAGAGAGAGAACAGTCCAAGAGCAAATTGTTCTCATTAATCAATGACAACAAAACAAGAAATAATGAGCTTAAACTGTAGCAGAGAAAAGTAAGTTAAATGTTAAGGGGAAACTTTGTAAGAACAGTTACACAATAAGAGAAAGAAAAGGAGTACTTGTGGCACCTTAGAAACTCACGAAAGCTTATGGTCTAATAAATTTGTTAGTCTCTAAGGTGCCACAAGTACTCCTTTTCTTTTTATGGATACAGACTAACACGGCTGCTACTCTGAAACCTGACAATAAGAGAAATTTCCATTGGAAATTGTGGAATCACCTTCATTAGAACAGTAAGGCTTAGACAAGACACCCGTCTATTGAAGATGGTTTAGAAATAATGAAATCATGATCAATGCAATACAGGATGCACTAACTGACCCATCAGGTATCCCTACCAATCCATGTTTTTCTATGTATTTCTACTTGACTGTCCTTGATTGAATGGCCTCCCACAAGGATCAGTATTATCTCAAACATTATTCAATTTATATTCAAATGACCTACCATATACCAGGTCTCGCAAGTTTATTTATGCAGATGATATGCCTCAGGACTCAGTCACACTCCTTTGACATACTTGAGAGTGTTCTGAATGCAAATATTGCAGCTATGGTCGATTATTGTCATCCTTGGTGCCTGATACCAAGTGGAAGTAAGACTGTATCGGGTGTTTTCCACTTACATCATGCACAAACAGGCAGAGAGCTGAACATAATTCTCAATGGTCAGCGAAAAAAGCATGATTCACACCCTGTCTATCTGGCATTACATTGATTAGAATTCTCACATATTGTGACCATCTTACAAGGTCAAAATGTGCAGCCACCTGCTTGGAAAACTGGCTGGAATGACATGGGATACCAATGCCCAAAAGTTATGCACTTCAGCCTTGGCACTCTGTTATTCAGCAGTGGAATATTCTATATATCTCTATCATATCCTCTCTCAGTTGCCTCTTTTCTAAAATGAATAATCCCAGTCTTTTAATCTCTCCTCATATGGAAGCTGTTCCATACTCCTTATCATTTTTGTTTCTCTTCTCTGTACTTTTCCCCGTTCTATATATACATATTTTTTTAAATGGGCAATAAGAATGGCACATAATATTCAAGTTGTGGGTGCACCATGGATTTATATAATGCCATTATGATATTTTCTGTCTTATTACCAGTCCCTTTCCTAATGGTTCCTAACATTGTGTTAGCTTTTTTGGCTGCCCCTGCACATTGATCAAATGTTTCCAGAGAGCTATCCATGATGACTCTGAGATCTCTTTCTTGAGTAGCAACAGCTAATTGAAATCCCATCATTTTGTATGTATAGTTGGAATTATATTTTCAAATGTGCATTACTTTACATTTATAAACATTGAATTTCATCTGCCATTTTGTTGCCCAGTCACCCAGTTTAATGAGATCCTTTTGTAACTCTTTGCAGTCAGCTTTAACTTAAGTATCTTGAGTAATTTTGTATCATCTGCAAACTTTGCCACCTCACTGTCCATTTTTCCAGAGCATTTATGAATATGTCAAACAACACTGGCTTCAGTACAGATCTTTGGGGGATGGTGCTATTTAACTCTCTCCAATGTGAAAACTGACCATTTATTCCTACGCTTTATTTCCTATCTTTCAACCAGTTTTCATGAGAGGACCTTCCTTCTTATCCCATAACTGCTTACTTTGCTTGAGAGCCTTTGGTGTGGGATCTTGTTAAAGGATTTTGCAAAGTCCATGATCGCTAAATCCACTGGATCACTCTTTTCCACGTCTTTGTTGGCCCCCTGTGATTGGGTGTTCACCCCCACAGGAGGCAAAGCAGCGTAAATTAGATTAATTAACCTGATAGCCTGCACCTGGGCGAGAGCCAGGGATTAAAAGGTTGGTTGATGAAGTAGCCCATCTGATAAGAAACAGGTAGGTCATGAAGTTGGCAGCAGATAAGGATTGCAGTGAGGAATCCTGTAACTACTCTCTGGCCATTAGAGAGGGAAGGAGGGAAACCTATGGGAGAGGGTGTTGGAAAAGGCTCAGGGAAACAGCAGCAAGGTTTAAAATGGTGCAAGGCCTTGGCTGCTGATTAGAGGATCCCTGAACTGGAACGTGGAATAGAGGGTAGGCCAGGATTCCCATAATAGCTACTGGATGAGTGGCACAGTCAAGGCAGTGAAGGGAAGACTGCCCTTTTGTATGGAGAGACTTTGATCTGCTGGATGGGAAGGACTACAGTGACCGAACCGGAAGGCCAAGCCATGAAGAGAGAGCACCCTGACTCACAGAGAGAGAAAGGTGGTAGGGTGCGCAAGCAAGTGACAGAATAGGGCATTGGACCTGGAAGGAGCTAATCCTAAGAACAGCCAGGAGGAGGCACCCTGGCAGTGAGTTGACCCCCTTAAACCCTCTCAGAGAATTATAATAGATTGGTGAGGCATGGTTTCCCTCTAGCAATGCTGTATTTACTCATCCCCAACATAGTGTGTTCATCTTTGTCCGATAAGTCTATTCTTTCCTATAGTTTCAACCAATTTACCTGGTACTGAAGTTAGGCTTACTAACTTGTAATTGCCAGGATCACCTCTGAAGCCTTTTTTTAAAAATCAGGGTCTGACAGGCAACCGCATGGCTCCTGATTGGCTTCCTGCCCTATATAAATCCAAGTGGTGTTCCAGGAAGTATCCAGGTAATAGTGTGGCTCCTCTGTAACTGCCATGACCATTCCTGCTTTAAGCTCTTGAACTCCTGGTTTCAACCTTGCCTTGATTTGTACCTCATCTTCTGAGCTGGACCCTGAAACCTAGCTTTGACTCTGATCTTTTGTATCAACCTGTCTTAGAACCAGACTATGAACTCCTCTGCTGCTCTCAATCTCTGGTTTGACCCTGCTCTGACCATTGGTAATGACTACCCTTTTCAGGATCCTGACAAGTTATAAGTGTAATAGTAATAAAGTAATACTTCTGAAGTTATGTATGAGGGAAATCTTGTTGTATCTCTCATGCCCTTAGGCCCTCCTTTAGACATACATACCAAACAAAAGTATATTCCCAATGAGATTATGAGCACAATAATCTTGTCTGAGACATTACCTTGCAATTCTGTTGGCTCCCAAGCTTGGAATTAGGTGGCTTGGCAGCACAGAATCAGCAGAGAAGAAATTGCAGGCTAGATCCTCCTAATGAGCATAATAGGATATCAGTGAATTTGGACCTTCAGCTCACAAGCTGAGAAGGTCTTTTGCCAAAAAGTATAGGCAAAAAAAGGTTGTATGTGTAGTTATTGGGAGGAAAAATGAGGTGGGGCTGAAATGTGTGTTCATGTACGTGCCTGTGTGTACGTGAACCTTATTAGTAGGGCCTGATTGTGTCTTGGTCTTATATTGGTGTGGGGCAGGGAGTGGCACAAGGAAACTTCCCCCCTGTACAACCCTCGTAAGGGGCAAGCATAATTGCAGCCTCTGAACTGCAAGGGCTTCTCTGTCACTACACCCCTAGGGACCTATGACCTGATGCCCCAAAGAAGACCATGAAGGACAAAGAGGAGGTAGAGCCATAGTCCCTACCCTCTCCATACTGGCCCTTAGAATAGGAAGGCTGCACAAATGGGCATAGGGAGCACTCCGTAATGGCAGTAGTAGAAGATATGCTGGGGAGCTTGGAGAAGGACTTTGCCTGTCTGAGGGTACATCCACGTTAGGAAAAAAGGTACGTTATTGCTTTGTGTTACTTAACAAGGTAGCTAATGAAGTAAAATCCGAGTGAAGACAAGGCAGTTTGTAATCACCCATGTAAACAGGTTGAGGTAAACATTAGAGGAAGCCTAAGGTTTACCTTCGCCAGCCAGTAACATGTATTAATACTACAACCGTCTTGTCTTCACTTGGATTTTATCTCAGATTAGCTAACCTGAGATAAGAGCATTCCTTTTTACCTAATGAAGACAAGGCCTGAGGCTGAATGCCTCTGGTTCTTCTCTGAGATGCTACAGCTTGCCACTACCTCTGGCCTTGTGCTTAATAGGAATGATCTGGCCTAGTATCATTTTCCGTCACTTTTTGTTTTGGTAAACAGCTGTCATCCTTTCAACACATGTTTTGCAGGTGCTTCTTTTCCATCCGAGTGGCTAACAGAATTCAAAACTCTGGTGAATAGTATGTTGCCACTCTTATGTGTCCTGACATTTATGGGGAAAAACGGTATATTTTAAATTGGAATTCGTGTGGCTGCTGATGGTGTGGGGACCTTTCAGTTTAGAGGGAAAGGAACTGCCATGGAAGGGTCAATACTGGGAGCCTTTGCAAACCCCTTCTTCCCCTGTCAGGCTTAGGAAGAAGGGGAAATGATAGCCTCTTCAGTCCTCAGGCCTGGGGGAGCAGACAGGAATCTGGTCACACAACCTGCCCCTTGGCCAGGACTTTCAGGGATGGAGTGAGTGTTATGCCTGGTCCATTTATGAAGGGAGGAAAAAACCCTCAACATATGCAGCAGGTCTGATTGGCTGCTTTTTCCCAGGAGTCAGGTAAAGGGAGAAGGCAGCTAATCAAAGGGCATTTCTTCATAAACTGAAGAGTTTTCCTCACTGACTATACAAAGTCTGAAAACCCGCTTTTTACAGGGCCAGTCTCTAGTGTTGACAGCCTTATATGTCCTTGATCCATTTCCCATGGAAATCAATAGTCTTTCCACTGGCTTTACTGAGAGTGAGTTGGGCCCATATTCAGTAGGGAGACCTCTCCTGTGGGTGGTAGACACACAGAGCAGGAAGGGTAAAAAGGTGCTGTCATGGGGTGTATAAACCCCACACTAATTAACCATGCATTAACAGGAGCCTGAGCCCAATTAGACCACTTGGTGACACCTGGAAGGGATGTTAGGCATAATTGGTGATCAAACCCAGTTGGGTAGGAACTGGGTCTTCATGAGGGAAGGAGCACAGATAATGGAAAAAAGGCCATGGAGCAGACCCAGTAGAGAGATAACTAGCTGTTTCCTCTCTTGGGCTAAAGGGAGTAAAAGCCTGGAGCCAGAACCAGGAGGTCCTGAGCTAGCAGGAAGCCTGAGAGGTGGGGGTAGTGAAGCCTAGGGTCAGAGGTAGGTTGTCCTGAACCAGAGGTAGTAAGGCCTAAAAGGCAGTGATGGTGAAGCCTAAGCTGTGTTTAGAATGAAGTCTGAGGGGCTGCAGGGAGACAGGGGAGAACTCTGCAGTCACTATCTTGGTAGCAGAAACTGGAGAGACTTGTGGGAAAACTGCAAAAAGGGTCCTGCCGGGCAAAGAGGAAACCGACAGGGAGTGGGGTTGTGTGGGGAGGGGTGGTGGAATACCTGAAGACCCCAGGATTGGAGAAAGTTCCTGTGGCTGACCCTGATGCAAGGCAGGAACCAGACCTCTAGGGAGAAGCCCTGGGAGGAGATGATTGTTACAAAGGGTCTGGGGAAAAGGTGTGAAGAATGCCTAACCAGCCACTGGGAAGGTGGCATGAAGCCCCCCGATGTGGTTGGATAAGGATGATTTAAAACCTGGAGGGAAGGGTGAGAGGATCATGGGGCCAGGAGTTGGAGTTGAAGACCAAATATAAGGATTGGAACTATTTGTTGGACTTCCTGTTACCCTGGAAGGGGTAGAACTAAAACAAGCCCTGACCAGAGGACTGAGTCGCAAAAAGACCACCACAGAACTAGAGCTACGGTCAATAGGGAGTGCTAAAGAGGAAATACCTGCTATGCCACTCCCAATCACCGTGGGGCACACCACTCTTCTACAGGTGCCCTTTTCACTCCCCTCATCTTGGGCCAGCCAGCCGTTAGGCCAGATTCTAACAGATTGTGACACTGGCTAACTGTCTCAAGGTGCCATTACAGTAGCAGGGTTTCACCAAGGTTGATCCAGCTGGTCTAAGTCATCTGCTATCGTGGAATAAAAACCACATATGAGGCTCCCCCTAAATGGCGCCATTGGCTGGCTAGACTAGGTGTAATTGCACATGGGTAATGATATTAATCTATCATAGAGCACCCCAGCATCTGACCCACTGTGTTTTTTCTGGCTTAGATAACACCTTTTATCTGTAATTTTTTTTAAAGAAAACACCCTCCATTTATCATTTATGCTCTAGTTATTTTTTATGTGAGAAGAACACCGTTAGAGCTCCCTTTAGATTTTGTTGCTTATAAATTATAAGTATGCTCTTCACAATAATGGAGTGAAGCCCCTATTATTTTATGAGCTGTCATATAGTTATCTTGTATGGAGGGAGACCGTTTGACCGCTTTGGATTGTTAAACTTTACATAATTACAAATCAGAAAGGTTTGCCCCTCCCCCTTCTAGAATGTCCAATGTGGGGAGACTGATAGAGTTAGAACCCAGTCAGCATTTGTGTCAGTAAAGCTGTTAATTTGTTGATTGCTTGTCTCTTATGCACACAGTTTTCAAAGCATCACATAAAATTCCTTTTGCTGTATTGTGCCCTTCATATCTAAAATGTTAATAAAATTCAATACCTCTCTGGGGAAGGGTAATTACTTGGGTAGATTTTCTGTGTCACAAGACCTAATAACTCATAAGCACATTACTTACTCATTTTAGCATAATGAAAGAATGACAGTATCTACACTTCAAAGGTCAGAGAGAGTTGTATTTTATATATTTACTCGAATCTGTTAGACACTACATTTTACTATTGTACAATAAAAATGTCAATAGTTATATCATCTTTAGCAACAGACCCCATTTTGTTGTTTTTGTTTTCCCTTGTCCTAAGACCCTGATTCACCCTTGCATTCCTGATTTACAAGGATGTAAAGTCCATGCAGGGGACATGCCAGACCTCTGGCTTACATTTTCAAAAGTAACTAGTGATTTTGAGTGCCTCCATTTCTGGGGTGCTCAACTTGAGATATGTTAAAGGGGCTTGATTTTCAGAGAATGGTGCTCAGCACTTCTTGAAATCAAGCCCCATAAAATGTCTTAGTTTAGTCTTGTCTTTTCATGCTGTACTCAATTCTGGGGTGGGGGGGGAGGGGAAATCTGCTGTTACATGTGTATAAACCCATTTGCTGAGTGGACGTAACTGACAGCAGAAAATAGTTCAGTGTTTTTAAGTGGGGGGGTGGAAAGTGTGGGTTGGGAAAAAACCCATGTATTTAAAAAAGGAACTAAAATCAGTTTCTGCTGATGCTTCATAATCTGTAGAGACAGAATGATGTGAATTTTCCATACTACAGTTTCACTTCCGCATAGATAGTGTTGTGTGATCAGCACAACAAAAGTTAAAAGCCTTAGTAAAGATTTCTGGATGCTTTATAGACAAGACATTCCCTCTAAGCCTTCATTTAGACAACACTAAAAACAAAAAGGACCTAAAGAATTAAACAGCAATAGAGAGGTCTTATGGCTGTTGTAGTTATCACTGAAAAATATTCCTAATTTATTTTTTTCATAAATAACTCATCATAGACAATTAGGGTTGGAAGAGACCTCAGGAGGCCTCATACATTTTAGGGGTGTTTTTTTTAAAAAAGGTTTTGGTTTATTTGAAAGAAATATGAAGCAATTTTTTTGTCAATTTTGCTGATAAATCAGTATTCTAGACATCCATTGAATCCTTTTGCAATTTGAATGGTGTTTGGTTTATGTCATTAGCTTGTTGAGCTATACAGTGTCCAGTCCAGTTGTTTTGTTTATAGCAGAACGATAGTGCCCCTATCGTCAAGACATCTGTTTAAAGGTTAACCTTTCTAAATCCTCTAAAATTGACGTGGAGTTGGATTTCTTTTAAATTTGGAGTGTCACAGGAAGGTGGATGTAAGCTTTAGTGAGCCAAATTTTAAGTCATATGAGCTAAGGAGTCCAGAGGTAATAAGCCTGGAAAAATAGCCATTTTAAAAAGTTTCTGGTGGAGATTTTTTTTTTCTTCTTCTTGGAGCTAAAAAACAAGCTATTGATGTGATGTGGCTCAAAATGGTCTCAACTGGTCAGCACCCACTAAATCTTTGAGGGACTCTAATTGAGAACTGCATTTAAGGAAATGTACATTTCCTACAGAGCACATGTGCCAATACAGGAAAAAGGCTAGAGGGTTTCCATTCCTGTCATTTTATATGCTTTAAATTTGACTCTAAAATTCTAATGGTTAATCAGATTGCTTTGAAATTTGGTGTGCCTCATGGGGGCACTCTCCCGTCAACTTACCTTACTCTTCTCACCAGGGGTAGAGTACAGGGGTCAACTGGAGAGCGATCTGCTATCGATTTGGTAGGTCTTCACTAGACCCACTAAATTGACTGCCAGTGGATCGATCTCAGAGCGTCGATCCCAGCGGTAGTGTAGACCTGCCCTCAGTGTAAGCAATGCAATGTCTACACTGACACTGTCTCAACCTAACTACATTAACTTAAGTGCCATGCCTCTCATGGAGGTGGAGTTATTAAGTTGGTTTAATGGGAGACTTATATTGGTGGAAGCTACATTTTAGTGTAGATGCTTACAGAGTTAGGTCAACATAAGCTACCTTACTCTGTAGTGTAGACAAGGCCTGAATCAGAGGCTTGCAGTCCCTCCCCACATATATATACACAAACTGTTTTCTTCCACTATCTTGTACAGTTAAATTGTGAGGTACTAATGATTGGATGGATCACAAGTTTCTGGATGGCCTTGAACTTTAACATAACTAAAGATAAATTAATCACTGACCTCTGCCCACTATGACCACATAAGACAAAAGGAGTTTTGGACTCAGGACATGGAGGTTGGTATAATTTATGAGTAATGAGTGACAATTTTATTTTGGGGGGAATGTAATCGAAGTCCTTGGGAGGGAAATTAGACATGTGAATGCCTTCTTGGAGGAGAGAGGTCTGTGAGGAATAGGAGGAGAGAGGTGTGTGAGGAATAGGAGGAGAGGGGTTTAGGGCTGGAGTGAGGGGAGGAGGTTATGGGGAGGGAGATACATAGGTTGGGGGCTCAGGTGAGGGAGCCCTGGCAGCCCCAGCTCTGACAATGCATCCTAACCCCACTGGACTCCACAGCTCTGCTTCTTGAGAAGGGATTTCCTTGATTTTACAAAAGCATTTGATAGTATCCACAGAGAAGCCCTCTAGAAGATTCCAGCAAAGATTGTGAATTGGATAAAAAGCTTTGTGTGAAGAGTTTGTGTGCTGCATCAGGACAGAAAGTGGAGACATGGAGTGGCATTCTATTCCAGCTTCTCTTCTTTGATAGCAGCTTTCAACTACCTGAAAAGGGGTTCCAAAGAGGATGGATCTAGACTGTTCTCAGTGGTAACTGATGACAGAACAAGGAGAAATGGGCTCAAGTTGCAGTGGGGGAGGTTTAGGTTGGATATAAGGAAAAACTTTTTCACTAAGAGGGTGGTGAAACACTGGAATGCGTTACGTAGGGAGGTGGTGGAATCTCCTTCCTTAGAAGTTTTTAAGGTCAGGCTTGACAAAGCCCTGGCTGGGATGATTTAGTTGGGGATTGGTCCTGCTTTGAGCAGGGGGTTGGACTAGATGACCTCCTGAGGTCCCTTCCAACCCTGATATTCTATGATTCTTCATTGTCATAGACTTTGTGATAAGGAAAGGGACGACTGCTACCAAGGACACTGGTATTGTTTGTTTGGGGAAAGAGAGAGGCTGCGAGACTTAGGCCTGGTGTACACTTAAAAATTAAATTGACTTAGCTACTTCACTCAGTGCTGTTTTTTTTTTTTTTAATCATGCCCTGAATGCTGTAGTGCATTGCATGAGGTGTGTGTGATGGGTTCCCCCCCACACAAGGTGCCACCTGGAACTGGGGTACTACTGAGCCCTCTGACCCACCAGCCTGGGCTCCCTCTCACACTGTGCTGCTGTGACAAGCTGCAGACACACTCCTGGTCTTACACTTCTATCAGCATACACACAGGTAGAGACACACCCAGTTGCAGTAGGCTCTCTGACTAACCACTGCACAAACTAACAGTAGAAAGGCAAAAGCCAAGGTATCTCTCAGCTCCCCAGGCATACACCCCTTCTGGAGCATAAACCCAAAATTGTACCATCTGTGTTGCACAGGGAACTGTATAATGTAAGCTCATAGAGTTCATGCCCTCCCCTCAGTGGGGAGAGGAATATGGAACAGCCCATCTGAGCTAAGATTCCCACACACTTCACTCTAAACTCACTGGTTTAGATAAAGCAAAAATAAGTTTATTAACTGCAAAAGATAGATTTTAAGTGACAGCAAACCGATCAAAGTAGATTACCTAGTAAAACAAAAACACAAACTAAGTCTAAGATACTAGAAAGATAGAATATGAATTAGCAAATTCTCACCCTGGCTGATGATACAAGCAGGCTGCAGATTCTTAAGGGACATGCTGCACTTGCTTTACAGCTTGGAATCCCCAGGTCTTTCATACACAGGCTAGAAATCCCTTTAATCTGGGTCCAGCACTTCCCCCAGTTCAGTCTTTGTTCCTCAGGTGTTTCCAGGAGTCTTCTTATGTGGGGAGTGAAGAACAACCCATGATGTCACTCCCTGCCTTATATAGCTTTAGCATAGGGCGGGAACTCTTTGTTTCAAAGTTGGTTCCCAGACTGGTTTCTGGAAAAATACTGACATCCCAAGATGGAATCCAGAATCATGTGGCCTGGTCACATGTCTTTGTAGAGTCTTAGTAGCCATTACTTACAAGTTGTCTGGAGTGTTCTCAGGAAGGTTCAGCAGGTGGGAAATAAGCTTCTCCTAAGGCCTATTGTTTTCCCTAATGGCTCATTACCCTGGATAGGCCCTTCCCAACCAACTATCTACACTGAAAGCATCTTGTCTAATGGGCATTATCCAGGTGTAACTATATTTGAAGTACAGACATATAGTTCATATTTATAACTTTGATACAAAAAAAGATACATTCATACAAATAAGATAATCATATTCAGCAAATCATAACTTTTCCAATGACATCCTACATGACCCAACTTGCACAAAAAACATCATAATTATGCTATAATCATACCCTTATCATCTCACTATGAAGAATATGGGGTGCAGTGTCACAGGGCGTGAGTAGCTAGAACCACCACTGCTCGTAAGGAAATAAGTAGTCCTGGGATAGGAGGAAAGGTCCTCTTGTGGATCAGTAACTGTTTAAAAGACAGGAAAGAAAGGGTAGGAATAAATACACAGTTTTCAGAATGGAGAGAGGTAAATAGTGTTGTCCCCCAGGGATCTGTACTGGGATCAGTGCTGATCAACATTTCCATTAATGATGTGAAAAAGAGGTTCATGGTGAGGTGGCAAAGTTTGCAGATGACAGAAAATTATAAGAGACACAAGATGGGTGAAGTAATATTGTTTATTGGACCAAATTCTGCTGGAGGAAAGTAATAGCTGTTGAACTACACAGAACTCTTCTTCTGGTCTAGGGAAGGAAGCGGGGAAGTAAACCTGAAGAACTTTGTGTAGCTCAAAACCTTGTACATTCCACCAGCTGAAGTTGGTCCAATAAACATTTCCTCACCTACCTTGTCTCTCTCATATCCTGGGACCAATATGGCTACACTAACTGCAAAAAAAAGTTATTTAAGATATTTAAATTGAAATCTGACTGTGAAGAGTTACAGGGAGATCTTACAAAACTGGGTGACTGGGCAACAAAATGGCAGATGAAATTCAACATTGATCAGTGCAAAGTAATGTACAATGGAAAAATTAATCCCAACTACCCATTCATAATCATAGAATTGTAGGACAGGAAGGGATCTTGAGAGGTCATCTAATCCAGTCCCCTGCACTTAAGGCAGGACTAAGTATTATCTAGACCAGAGTTTCCCAAACTTGGGACACCACTTGTTCAGGGAAAGCCACTGGTGGGCCCGGCTGGTTTGTTTACCTGCCGCATCCACAGGTTCAGCCGATCGTGGTTCGCTGTGCCTGGCCAATGGGGGCTGCGGGAAGTGGCGGCCAGTATGTCCCTCGGCCCGCACCAGTTCCAGTAGCCACCATTGGCCGGGCACAGCGAACCGTGGCCAGTGGGAGCTGCGATCAGCCGAACCTGCAGATGCAGCAGGTAAACAAACTGGCCGGGCCCACCAGGGGCTTTCCCTGCACAAGCAGCGTCCCAAGTTTGGGAAACACTGATCTAGACCATCCCTGAACAGGTGTTTGTCTAACTGCTCTTAAAAATCTCCAATGATGGAGATTCCACGGCCACCCTGGACAATTCCACCCTGACAGGAAGTTTTTCCTAATGTCCAAACTAAACTGTCCTTGCTGTAATTTAAGTCCATTGTTCTTGTCCTATACTCAGAGGTTAAGGAGAATAATTTTTCTCCCTCCTCCTTGTAACAACCTTTATGGAATACTTTAAAACTCTTATCATGTCCCCTCTCAGTCTTCTCTTCTCCAGACTAAACAAACCCAATATTTTTTTCAATCTTCCCTCATAGGTCATGTTTTCTAAACCTTTAATCATTTTTGTTGCTATTCTCTGGACTTTCTCCAATTTGAAATGTGGTGTTCAGAATGAGACACAATACTCCAGTTGAGGCCATATCAGCACAGAGTAGAGCAAAAGAATTTCTTCTTCTACCTTGCTTACAACGCTCCTGCTAATACATCCCAG
Organism: Chelonia mydas; assembly: GCF_015237465.2. Classification (NCBI taxonomy): domain Eukaryota; kingdom Metazoa; phylum Chordata; order Testudines; family Cheloniidae; genus Chelonia; species Chelonia mydas. The sequence goes on along the minus strand of NC_057851.1, from coordinate 84,768,590 downwards.
AATTATGTTTGCTTTTTTTGCTACCGTATTACACTGTTGACTGATATTTAGCTTGTGATCCATTATGACCCCCAGATCCCTTTCTGTGGTACTCCTTCCTTGGCAGTCATTTCCCAAATTGTATGTGTGTAACTGATTGTTCCTTCCTAAGAGGAATACTTTGCATTTGTCCTTATTGAATTTCATCCTACTTACTTCAGACCATTTCTCCAGTTTGTCCAGATCATTTTGAATTTTAATCTTATCTTCCAAAGCACTTGCAACCCCTCCCAGTTTGGTATCATCCACAAACTTTGTAAGTATATTCTCCATGCCATTATCTAAACCACTGATGAAGATTTTGAACAGATCCCTGTGGGACCCGACTCGTTATGTCCTTCCAGTATGACTGTGAACCACTGATAACTACTGGGATGGTTTTCCAACCAGTTATGCACCCACCTTATAGTAGCTCCATCTAGGTTGTATTTCCCTAGTTTGTTTATGAAACGGTCATGCGAGATAGTATCAAAAGCCTTACTAAAGTCCAGATAAACCACATCTACCAATTCCCCTCTATCCACAAGTCTTGTTACCCTGTCAAAGAAGGCTATTAGGTTGGTTTGACACGATTTGTTCTTGACAAATGATGGATTATGAATTAACTGTTACTGTTACCACTCAGGAAAGAAATCTTGGAGTCGTCATGGATATTTCTCTGAAAACTTCAGCTCAATGCTCAGCAGGAGTCCAAAAAAAGCTACCAAAGGTTAGGAACCACTAGGAATGGGACAGAAAATATTAATATGCCACTATATAAATTCATAGTGTGCCCACTCTTTGGATACTGTGTGCAGTTCTGGTCATCCTGTCTCTAAAAGGATATAGGGGAACTGGAAAAGGTTCAGAGAAGGGCAACAAAGATGATCCAGGGTCTGGAACAGCTTCCGCACAAGGAGAAACTAAAAAGATTAGGGCTGTTCATCTTAGAAAAGAGATGGCTGGGGTGGGGGAAGGGATGTGACATAGGGCTGTAAAATCATGACTGGTGTGGGAAAAGTAGAGAAGGGTTTACCTTTTCCCACAATAGGAAAATGAGGGGTCACCTGACAAAATTAAAGGCAGTATGTTTAATAAAAACAAGAGGAAGTATTTTTTCTCACACAAAGCACAATTATCCTTTGGAATTCACTGCCATGGGATGCTGTGATGGCCAAAAGTATGAATGGGATCCAAAAAAAAAAAAGATACATTTACAGAAGAGAGGTCCACCACCGGTTACTAGCCAAAATGGTCAGGGATGCATCTCCATATTTGGGGCAACCCTTCTTCTGAATGTGAGAAGCCAGGAGGGGAATACAGGGTGGATCACTCTAACTAACTGCACTGTTCTGTATAATCCCCAAGAAGCTCCGATACTGGCCACTGTCAGAGACAGTACTGGGTTAGATGGACCATTGGTCTGACCCAGTATGTCCATTCTTATGTTCTCTCTCATTACTTTAAGTGCAAGCTGGTGTTGGTGGATAAATTACGAATTCTGATCCACTGAAGAAAGACAGAATTATTGTTATGTGTTCACCCGAACCAGCTAGCTATTCATTTGACCCCCCTGAAAATATAAGCAAATCTATTTCTGTGGCTCAAAGGTGTTTCCTGCTGAATAGCTCAGTGGGGGCAAAATAACCATATGCAAATTTCCATGAGTAATTTTTGCTGACTAAAGTAAATAATTCAAGCATGAAACTAATTATATGAAAATATAAGTAGATGGTTTCCCCTCCCCCCATACTTCAGGAGTGGATATTAAGAGGTTTGGAATTGAACAGAGCTGATCCAGTAATGGGAAAACATGTTTTGTTAGCCTCTTTGCTGTATCTAACTTCATCTAAGTTGTGACTGGATTTGGCAGTATTTGTGCTCCTTTGGTTGTTTTTTGTTCATTCAGATGGCCAGGGTCTGTTCATATGAATGTTTGTGGGCACACTACTTATTCAGCTATGGGGTTTTGTGTGGAAACAATCATGTTTACACAGAGTCATAGCTGTTCAATCCAAAAGCGTAGGCCTGCCCACTGATAAGGATGACAAAACAGAGACCAGTGGATTTTTAATCCATGCACTGAACAGATATAAGTAGTGTGCTATTTTTTTTTCGTAGAATGGGTGAATTCACAGCAGCTCCCCCAAACCCAAGGCAAGAGTTCTGACACTCCTGCAATTAATCAAATGTGATGTACAAAGATAATTGTTTGCATCCTTCCCAAATAGGATAGATTATGCATAGGTGACTACTGAATTATTAATTAGGGGAGAACACCAAACTGAGTAGTATACACCCTCCTAGATCTATGGTTATATATGCTGCGGAACACCTAATACAACAGAAAGACAGGTTTCAGAGTAGCAGCCGTGTTAGGTTGTATCTGCAAAAAGAACAGGAGGACTTGTGGCACGTTAGAGACTAACAAATTTATTTGAGCATAAGCTTTTGTGAGCTACAGCTCACTTCTTCGGATGCATTCAGTGGAAAATACAGTGGGGAGATTTATATACACAGAAAACATGAAACAATGGGTGTTACCATACACACTGTAAGGAGAGTGATCAGGTCAGGTGAGTTATTACCAGCAGGAGAGCCGGGGGGTGGGGGGGGCGGAACCTTTTGTAGTGATGGAAATGACCCACCTTGATTATCACTACAAAAGGTCCCCCCCCCCCCTCCGCTGGTAATAGCTCACCTGACCTGATCACTCTCCTTACAGTGTGTATGGTAACACCCATTGTTTCATGTTCTCTGTGTATATAAATCTCCCCACTGTATTTTCCACTGAATGCATCCAATGAAGTGAGCTGTAGCTCACAAAAGTTTATGCTTAAATAAATTTGTTAATCTCTAAGGTGCCACAAGTACTCCTTTTCTTTTAACAGTAAGACAGTGTTTCTCAAAAAGAGAGACCTTCCTCTGTCTAATGTGTATGTTAATACTTTTTCCATGTAGAGCTGCACAGGTACATCTGATTAAGGACTTGAGGTGGATGGAACTGTTCTTCAGTGGTTGATGACCCTCCTGGAAGGGAGGTCTCAAAAGGGGATTATGAGTACTTGCTTGTTTTCGTCCATGAATTTCCTAGTTCTGATTTGTCCCCTCCGACGTTCAGCATGTTAGTGAATATGGGCTGTAACAATACTCAGCTATATACCACCTTTACTACTGATAGATTGTAGACTGTTCTAGATGGTTGACTTTCTGGCAGACATTTTTGTTTGGATGAAAGACATTTGGTTTGATCTCAACCTGTAAATGACTGAGGTGATATTCATAGCATAAAGAAAAGGAGTACTTGTGGCACCTTAGAGACTAACAAATTTATTTGAGGATAAGCTTTCGTGAGCTACAGCTCACTTCATTGGCTTATGCTCAAATAAATTTGTTAGTCTCTAAGGTGCCACAAGTACTCCTGTTCTTTTTGCAAATACAGACTAACACGGCTGCTACTCTGAAACCATTCATAGCATAGCGTCAATTCCATCTCTAAAATGAGGATGATAACACTTGCATTCTCCAATACTTTTCTCCATCTTGTCTTTTTAGATTAAGGCTCTGTAGAGCAGGGATTGGCTCTTGCTATGTGCATATTCAATTCCCAGCACAATCGGGCACAGTCTTGGTCAGGGATTCTACCTTTGACCATATTAAAATAATAAATTATATTAACATTTCATAATAACGCTAAAATCAAATTTCTTATCACCAAATTCCGTCTTTTGATGTATGTTTGGGGTTCCTCGTTGTTCCAAGTTAGCTACATGAATGAGCACACCCAAGAACTAAATCTGGCACTATTAGTGGTATGTGTATCTGGAACAGGTGTTAAGGTAAATTATGTACAATTACTATTATATCCCCTTTCCTGCACCTCAGTTTAACTTTTGCTGCAGAATTTCTATCCTAACGGGACTTCTTGGAAAGCATAACAGAGTCAGAACTCTGAATGTAGGTGTCAGAGAGTACCACACAATCGCTTAGGATACAAGCATTGACATTTGATGCACACAAATACATTGTAAATAGTATTTGAAATATTTCTAATGTAACTTTTAAAACCACAACCATTAGATAGTAAATCTACTAAGGTTTCTTCCTATACAGAATTCCACAACTTTGTTGCAATTGTTATACACATTCATGGTTGGCTTTTTAACATCTGCATTACAACATAGTGTTTTAGCATACAGACTAACACAGCTGCTACTCTGAAAACTAACACTTCTGTATTTTATCAAACACATTTAAAGACATTCTTTCCCCTCTCATTTTCTTTCAGAGATGATTTCTTGGTCTGTAATGTGACCTAAAATATAGTATGTCACCTGAATTTCTTCAGGGCTTGAAAGGAAATGACAGCATCTCAGTCAGAAATCTAAGTGCTAGTCTTGTCAGCAAAAGTCTGATGGCTCCTTATAATGCTGGCAACATTCAGTTGTTTAGTTAATATGTGACTTGCTCTCATCAGCCTGTAGTCAGATAAGAAATCTGTAGCCAAAATGTTACAGGTGCCGAGATCCTGCTGACAGCAAACACCTCTCTTGGTCTTGCATTGATTACTCAAGTATATAGAGCTTTCTTCAGCCCCTCTATTTATAGCCTCCTTACCTTTCAACTGTGATTGGCTCAGCTCTCAGGTTATGATTATGTGAGACATGCAAAACTGCTTACCCATAATACTCGCTTTCTATAAAGTTTCAGGAAAATTTCAATTGGATGTTTCTGGGACCTTCTGCCTCAGTTGCCCTGATCTGCTCTCTGGGTGTGTGTAGACACACAGATGGTTCAAACCACTTTGAATCACCAGACCAATCTATGCTTCCTCCCCACTGCTGCTCTCCCTTTCTTTAGTTATAAAAACAATAAAATGCTGAAGTATAAAGCAGATATGGCTTATCTGGATATAATATGTGTGTAGGTGACAGCCATTTAAATTGCACAGGAATGTGATAAATGTACCTTTGACTGCTTCACCTGCCTTTTCCCCTCTAATCCATTTCCCTGGGATTTACTCTTAGATTCCAAACCTAGGAGCAGCTTTAAGCTGCTGCTGGTTATTTTTAAAATCAACCTGCCAGAGAAAAATTTCCTTCTTCCACCAAATGTAGAATTTCCCCTCAGAGAAACAGGCCCAAAATGTTGCCCACATTTTTTGTATATTATTTTTTTGCAAAGTCTGTATAATTCTTCATATATGTGATTTATTTTCAAAGCAAATTCATTCTGTCTGTCTTTCTTTTTCTGATGGGGAAAAATGTCTGTCACTTGGGGACTATTAAAAATCCTTGACCTGATATTGTGTCTACTTTAGGATTTTCAGCTTTGTTAAACAATGTGTGTCAAACAGAGCTCTTCCTGCTTCCTCTAAAAAAGTGTCCCACTGTTGTGGATAGACAACTCCAACACACTTTGTAGCAAAGCATGCTAAATGCCTCAATGCCTGATAGGCACAGCCAATCTTGACAATTTTAGGAAAATGCTCTGCCGTTGCTCTCCAATGATATTAACAAAATCAAAAGGATTAATATACATCAGCTACCAGCATTTTTACCACTAGAGCAGGCTCAGACAACATGGTGGTAGAAATGCCATCAGACAGCCTACACTACCACGCCTACCATTGCTAGCATCAGAGGAGCTTTATCTTAGTGGTGCAAGAGTGGTGATGGGAGAATTTCTTAAAATTGTTACTGTGGATAAGACCATTCTGTCAGAGTCCAGCATGGTTTGCTAGAACCAGTGTCTAACCCAGCTAATTGTCTAAACAGGTGGGACCATCATTTTCAATATCACGTGATATGGAGCAGCGAGGATAGCTGTGTTTGATGCCTGTTATCAGATATGGCTGAAAAGCCTAGTATGGCAACAGCCTAACAAACTAAAGGCCATGTGTGCATAATAAATAGCTGAGAAAGCATTTTCATATTTCTAGGAAGCTTTTACAACAGCTATATATACACACATACAGCGTGATGACTGAGTATTTTGGTGCTCAGCTACAATCTCAGGGTCATGGGTTTGCATTTCACTTGATCTCACACACAAAGGCCACCTAGATGCAAATGGGTACCTGATCCATCAGGTTAGGGAGTCAAAGATGGCGCTCCATTGTGTATCATTGGCTATGGAAACTGAGGTGCCTTAATCATTTCAGCCTGATAAGCCAAATGCAGCTCCAGGATGACCAGATATCTATAACATGAAAAATGCCTTGATAGTATCCTTTTAGAAACCCAAATCATGTTAGATCTTCAGTTTAGTTGTACAGGTTGAGTCGTTGTGTCTGAAGAAGTCCCCAGCAAATTCTGTTGCTTTTTTTATAAATGTGTCAGTTGGAATAGATATTTAAAGCAAGCATGTGTCAGGAAAAGTATAACTTGGACTCACCAGACTAGTTATTACTGTTCACAGCTAAGGGTGAAAATTTTTCAGGGAACCAATTAGAGCCTTAAAACACCTTTTTAATCAGAAAAAAAGAGCGGTAAAATCTCAACTTCCAACATGTTTCAGAGTAGCAGCCATGTTAGTCTGTATTCGCAAAAAGAAAAGGAGTACTTGTGTCACCTTAGAGACTAACCAATTTATTTGAGCATAAGCTTTCGTGAGCTACAGCTCAACATGTACCTTTTAATACTACAACTTTCAATCAACTGATTGTATCATCATTGGGTAGCTAAAACATTTTTCTAAAAAGGAAAGGTTATGGCTCTACATACAAAATAATCTCTCTGAACCAAAATAAACAAAAAACACTGGTCATATTAATTCCTGATTGACAGTGTGTGAAACAGACACATTTAAAAGTGAAATTTATTTCAGTTGCATTACATCAAAGTGGCCTCATAGTGTCACTAAAGAGCTTTCAATAACATCCCCCCCCCCCCCCCACCTTCATTTTAAGGGTTTCCCCTCAATGGCCAATTCTAATTTAATCTTCTCTGTTTCCATACATTGAGTAACTCTGATGATACAGTCTTTTGGGTCATGGTTCAACCTTTATGAAGATAAGCAGCATTAGGTATGAAAAGAAAGGTGCAAGCCAGTCTCACAGTGCTTAAAAAATGGAAATGGATAGAAGAACCCCCTCTAAATCACAATCAAGCTATAACACAAACAGGAACTGGTGACTTTAACAATAGTAGGAAGTGAAATAGGCTGACCTTTCTGCATTCAGATTGAACGCCATCCAGGGCAGGGATTGTCTGTTCTCTGTGCTTCTGCAGTGTCCAGCAAAATAAGGCCCTACAGTTGATTTGGGCATTTGGGGCACTACAATAATATAGGTATTTTCGAATAATCACTTTTAAGAGAGTGGAGGTGATTGTGCTGGTTTCAGAGCCAACCCTTTCAGATGAGCCAGTGTTCAGTTGCCTTCTACTACCACACCCTCAATACTACCACATCCTCAGCATTAATCCACTTTAAGAACTGGGGATCTGACCACCATTCACTGATTTATTATCTTCATTTTTAAACTGTCTCATCATTACAATGCGAATGTCCCAATGAGTCGACGCAGGATGTAAAAATCTCACTTGCAACTGGTCCGCCCATTACCCCTTTGCATCTCTGCTCCATGCCATGGGAAATGTCTAGCATTCAAGTCTTTCTCCAGTGATACCCTTATTGTTATGATTTGCACTAAGCTGTGAACTTTGAACCAGTTGCTTCTTCTTAAACAGAGTAACACCAGCTACCTGTGCTCCTCATCCCAGCCATGCCATAAATATAAACAACAATATTATTTCTCCTGAAATCCCAGGACCTCTTTGGCATATCCCATATTTAGAGCCATAAATGATGTTTCCTGCACTTGGTTGCTCTCGACTATACATGGTAAGTGAATTATAAAGAAGTATTTTATGGGACAAACTTCTAAAGAATTATTTTCAATAGGATCTACATGCCTACATGCCTAAGTATACATCAGGGATCAGCAACCTTTGGCATGTGGTGCGGGTCCACGGATGTGCTGGCCGCTGCTTCCCGCAGCCCCCATTGGCCTGGAGCAGCGGACTGCGGCCAGTGGAAGCTGTGATCAGCCAAACCTGTGGACGTGGCACGTAAACAAACTGGCCCGGCCCGCCAGGGGGCTTACCCTGGTGGGCCACATGCCAAAGGTTGCCGATCTCTGGGATACACCTACACAGCAAGAAACCCATGACAGCAGTCTCCGAACCTGGTTCAACTGACTTGAACTAGCACTGCAGAACTCAAAATAGCAGTGTAGACATTCGGGCTTGGGCCCAGGTTCTAAGACCCTCCCCCTTCACTGAGTCTCAGAGCCTGGGCCTGAGCCCAAACGTCTACATTGCTATTTTTAGCCTTGCTGTGTGAGCCCAAGTCAATTGGCCCAGGCTCTGAGACGTGCACCGTGGGTTTGTTGGTTTTTGTTGTTGTTTTTTTCTGCTGTATAGACGTACCCTTAGACCTTTTGAAAAATGAGACTTAGGGTGTGTCTACACTATAGGTGCAACAACAACATAGCTATGGCACTGTAGCAAGCTTATAGTATAGAGACAGCATCCACTGATAGCAGTGGATTTTCATTGTAGGAGCGCCACCTCCCCAAATGATGGTAGCTAGGTCGACAGAAGCATTCTTCTGTTGACCTTGCTGTGTCTATACTGGGTGTTGAGTGCAATAGCTATGTCAGTCGAGGTGTGTGGATTTTTCACACCCCTCAGCACCGTAGCTATATCACCCTAAATTTTAAGTGTCGACCGAGCCTTCGGCTCTTTAATTAGTTTAGGCATTGCAATGTTGAGCAGAGCAGCCTAAATCTGGGTGTAAGTGACTATCATAGCTTTGGTATAACATAAGTGTTATGAAGTCAGAAGTCCTTCTTCAAGCTTCTTTAGATTATATCATATTTACTTTGGGGAATCTGAACATCAGACTGGGTAGACTTGAACTCCTTCCTCTTGGACTGGACGGGGTGTTGATGATCCTGCTCTATGTCTTTGGAAAGGTGACTTTCCCTAGCTTTACAATAAAGTTGGTGGGTTCACCTATAATCCTGAATTCTCTCTGCACCGGTAGCATATAGGCAAGAAAGTATATAATTTTGGAGGGATTTTCTAGACATAGTATTTTACAAGGATAGATTCAATTAAATATCAGTGATTTATTAAAATTTAACTTATTCTATGTAAAGTGTATCTAACTGCGCCGATAGGCAATTTATATAGGGTTGTTGTTTTTTTAAGATACTGTAGACAGAGGATTTTAGTCTACAGGGTTGTGAAACACTAAATTCACTTAACACAGGGGAAAATATAGAAGTATCTGGCAGTGTCTTGTGATCCCAGACACCAGTTCTAACCTTCACCCCTGGTCCCGTTGTAGGAATGAGTGTAAATTTTCAGACATCTCATTTTCCCTTCCAAGTGGCCTGGTAACAGCAGCATTGAAATTGCCCGTTTAATGTCACTGGTTTGGTTGTGTGTGTCACGGGTTTGTCAATTTACTCACATAGAATCATTTTCTCACATATTATATGAATGCCAAAATGCGCGGGTATATATCTGTTAACACAAATTTAATTTTTATTTTAGCTCTAGAACTATTTAGGGTGGGATTTTTAAAAACACTCAGCATTGGGCTAATTCTACTGCCATTGAAGTTATTGAGAGAAGAATTAGGCCACAATAAGTGCTTTGGAAAATCCTACCTGTAAATTATTATGCATTTATTTGACATTCCAATAATCCCTTATCTCTAACCAGCATTCAGTAATCTGGGGTGTTAAACAGGCAGAATCTCAAGCTGATGAGATGTTAAAATAAAATTCTAGTAATCTGCAGCAGTATCCATAGAAATAGTTTTAAAGGGTTTAGGAAGTGTTCTTTTCTCTATTTTTGCAAGTTTTCCACCTGGACTTTGATTAGGAACTGAACTTGTGTATAGAGTGTTGAAAAGACATAAGAATGGGACCCACTTCCTCTATTCACTGGAGGGGAAAAACACTCTTGTTCATTTATCTTTTCTAATTTCAATCCCATTGTTATACCACTATGTAAGATTATGGAGAGATATCGAGGTGGACTTTATTTGGTGTCCAGTTTACTCAAAGGGGCAGTATTTACCAAAGCTGCTGTAGCAGGCTCCTGAATTGCATAAAGTGGTAAAGCAACTGTCTGGTCCAAATTTTTTTCTTAATCTTAGCCAATTTTGGATTTTGCTTCCCCAATGGCTTTCTAATAGGCTTCAAATTAGCATTGTAGGGGAGGCTCTGTGTCTTGTATTAAAATTATAGTTTTCCTAGAGAAAAGATGGTGGCTTCATGCCTAACAAACTATGGTTTCTCTTTTCTACTCCGGTTCTAGCTGCTTATCCAGAGAGAAATCTAGTTTTCTTCAAATACTTTGTGTATGTTGCCCTTCTACCTTTGTGTATCAAAGTGCTCTCTCTTCCAAAGGGAAGCCTACTATTAACTGTCAGTCACTAAATGGACTTTTTTCAGAGTAACAGCCGCGTTAGTCTGTATTCGCAAAAAGAAAAGGAGTACTTGTGGCATCTTAGAGACTAACCAATTTATTTGAGCATAAGCTTTCGTGAGCTACAGCTCACTTCATCGGATGTATACTGTGGAAAATACAGAAGATGTTTTTATACACACAGACCATGAAAAAATGGGTGTTTATCACCACAAAAGGTTTTCTCTCCCCCCACCCCACTCTCCTGCTGGTAATAGCTTATCTAACCTATCCTTGCAACAAAGCCCATTGCCAACTGTGCCCACATATCTATTCAGGGGACACCATCACAGGGCCTAAGAACATCAGCCACACTATCAGAGGCTCGATCACCTGCACGTCCACCAATGTGATATATGCCATCATGTGCCAGCAATGCCCCTCTGCCATGTGCATTGGGCAAACGGGACAGTCTCTACGTAAAAGAATAAATGGACACAAATCAGATGAAAGAATTATAACATTCATAAACCAGTCGGAGAACACTTCAATCTCTCTGGTCACTCGATTTCTGATCTCAAAGTGACTATCCTTCAACAAAAAAACTTCGAAAACAGACTCCAACGAGAGACTGCTAAATTGGAATTAATTTGCAAATTGGATACAATTAACTTAGGCTTGAATAGAGACTGGGAATGGTTGATTCATTATAAAAAGTAACCTATTTCCCCTTGTTTATTCCTTCCCCCCCTCACTGTTCCTCAGACGTTCTTGTTAAACCCTGGATTTGTGCTGGAAATGGCCCACCTTGATTATCATACACATTGTAAGGAGAGTGATCAGTTTAGATAAGCTATTACCAGTAGGAGAGTGGGGTGGGGGGAGAGAAAACCTTTTGTAGTGATAAACACCCATTTTTTCATGGTCTGTGTGTATAAAAATATCTTCTGTATTTTCCACAGTATGCATCCGATGAAGTGAGCTGTAGCTCACGAAAGCTTATGCTCAAATAAATTGGTTAGTCTCTAGGGTGCCACAAGTACTCCTTTTCTTTTTAAATGGACTTTGTTTCCTTGGCACTATAAATCACCTTTTCAGAGTATCTTTTCAGTTATCAAATGTAAATGCTTAGGCTGGTCTATGCACAATTTGCACTGAGCTAACTAAATTGGTTTATACTAGCAACAGTCACTGTTTGCAGTTATTGCAACCTCTGATCTAGCATGACTTTCCTGACCAATGTATTAACATATTTCTTTCCCCCCCCCCACCCCCCTGAAGATCTATGTTATAAAAACTAAGCTATGAACTTTTTTGTCTATGGCATCATTTGGCTAGTACTGTAGTTACCAAAACCAAATCTGGGTTCACACTGGTCTCTACATCCACTCTAGCAACAGCTATTAAACGTGTATTGTTGTCAAGGTGTCTGCTGTAGTGTGAAAAAGGCTTGAAGAAGCTGTACTGATGGGCTCCAAAATGTCACTTTTCTCGCTCTCCTCAGGTGGAGGCTAGGACATACACAGCCACATGAATGAGTGTAAGAGACGGAGGAAGAAAATAAAAATCGGTGTGGGATGCCTTCATCCCCCTCAACCACTGTGCAAGAAAAGAAATGGTGCCTGTGTCACTCAGGAGGTCCAAAGAAGAAAAAGAATTTTCTGTTTCCATGTTAGCTCCACTCATACGCAGAGATAGGTGATAACTTAAGTGAGGTCTGGGATACTTACCTAGACACTAATGATATAATAGCTAACCCTGGTAACTTTAATACCTCACCTCTGCAGGTTGCAACCCCTCTCTTGCTAAAACTGTTAAGCTTCCCTCTAGGAAAATTACACGGAATCTGCATTTCTGAGGCAAAATTGTCATGATCCCCTATATCCATTTTGCCTGAGTAATGATTTGACCTCTTTAAGTTCTATTTAAGTTCAGGGAGCTGATCTTCTATGGATCATGTTTGTGTCTTTTCTATTAAACTACCATGTAGTAAAGTCCTGTTCTGGCCAGTCATGTTATCCCTTACCATGAAGACGGAGTAAAAAATGTATAAATAATACTTATAGGGCCTTCTGTGAGAGGATTTCAAAGCATTCTGAAAAGATTTAAACAACCTTGTTCGTTATCGTTATCCACATATTATCACAGGCACTTTGAGGTGAAGTCTCTTGCGCATTTTCACATCGCAAGGATATGCAGACCCAGGGGATGGAAAAACCCAAATCTCCTGACTCCCTAGTTCTGTGCTTTAACAGGCTTCAGGTACTCTTCTGTCCAAACTTTACGTGCCTTTTTATCCTGCAGCAGTACCACACAGATATCTGTGGCTAACTGCTTTGCCACTTGACCATGAAGAAACATTTGTCTGGATAAACTCTTCATGAAACACAACACAGTGCTAGAGCTGCCTTTTTCAGGTCTTCAAATATGAACAGCCACTGGATATTCATAGTGCAGTGCCACCTTAACTTCTCCAAAGGCTAGCTAACGCAGATATGACACTAACGGCAGCAAAGACCTATGGGTGGTCCAGTGGTGGCTTACAGGCCAGTTCCATGCAGCTCCCAAACACATCCACCCTCCCCCGTAGTAGATCTGCTCTACAAAATAGCATCCTCCACAGCACATGTGAGGTCACACTGCATGGAGGATGCCATTTTTTTGAACATGTATTTCTGTATGTGGTCCAGAGGTGCCCCACCAATAACATCTGGCCCATGGGACCAAAAAGGTTGGACCACGTGTAGTAGCTTGTAGCACCACCTCCTAAATTACTTTTTCAAGGTACACTGAGCTGCATATTCCAACAAGCATGTTGCCATTTGGAGGACTAATAGCTGCAAGAGTTCACACTCATTACTAAATAGCTGAACTCCTTTGAACTGTAGAAGGTGACCAACATGTCAATCCTTCTGGCTACAGTTCATTGTAAAAACAACATACTAGTTTCACCTGCTGCCTACTTCATGAAACTAAAATATACTCCATTCTACCTTAGTGAATTAATAGTGCTAAAAAAAACCAAAACCTAACCTACAGCTAGGCTGCTTCCAACCACTGCATTACTAGTATAGGAAATGCTTAGTACTTAACCTCTTAAAAATTGACTTTCAACCAACATTTGAGTTGTGGGTCTTGAAAGAGGACATTTTGCCCACCCTCCATGTGCAGTGTGTGTTACTGTGCACTTAATTCAGTTACTGTTGGTGGGAGATGTTATTATAGGGGCAGCAGTCAAACCTACAGTTGTATTCTCAAGTTAAGAGCAGGGCTGTACAAAATACCTCACTTCAAAAACAAAACCTTTGTTGAACTTAGAATGCTACTAAATTTTATTTCCAGAACGCCCATTTAGAATAAGCCTGTTATTAAAGTTTTTGCCTTTAAACCGTTCAGAAACAAATCTTCCCCCTCACAAAATGAAGTCATACATTTAAGAGAATGTTTACAACGTATAGGAGGAGGGTTTTTTAGTGAGGGCCTAAGTGCAATAGCAGAAATATTTATATGGGCATTACTGATTTCCAGAAAACAACTGTATACGCTTACATAGGAAGATGGACCTACTCTAATGGAGGACATAGCTTAAATTACATTTCTTCTCTGCCCCCCCCCCCCATTTTATTTTATGTGAAGTCAAATGAATTAAGTCATTACACTTTCCCATTCATGAATTGAGGGTGAATAAATTAGGATTTGATACCCAACATGGATCCCCTCACTAGAAATGTTGCTATTACGGAGACTTTAAAAAGCAGCTTAGACGTGACTTATTAGAATTTGAAGGGGGTTTTGGTAATGAGTTTTAACCAGGAGTAAGAAAGCCCCCTCATTTTAATCCAATAATAAATGTAAGGGGCTGAATCTTGAAGTCTTTATTCAGGCAAAACTGATTTTAGTAAGAATTTTGCCTGACTAAGGAAAAAGCATTGTGATGTAGCCCAATAGAACTGTTTAACCATTTCAGAACATGGAAAGTTTTACCCATTTCCAACAGCTCTTGCAAGTCTCAAAAGGTATCTAATTTCAAGATTTCAAATGGATTTGAACTGCAATGAAACAGTTACTGTAGCTATTACTGAAGAGTAATATCAGCATTTCTTACTGAAACACTGCAATTGTTACACACCGTAATAAACTGCTTTCTTGGTAAACAGTTTAAAACATATCTAGTATTGACTATTGCTCTGTGAAGGGAACTCTGATTTGGTGCTTCCTGATAACTTGACAAGGAAAAAAAAAAAAAAAAGACACCTCAGACCTTTCTTTAAAAAAAAAAAAAAAAAAAAAAAGAAAAAAACATCTTGGATTTAAATATAAAGGAATTTATTTAAAAATGGCATTGACTATAGGGCCATGACATTTGATGTCTTGAACAGTTTTTTTTTTTTAAACAACTGTATTATAAAAAACCCTGAGTAAAGTGGTTATAAAATGAACACCTTCAATTAATGTAATCCAAGAATGACACTGGTGTGGAGGATCTCATTTTACATCCATTTATTTCATCCCGTGGCCATTATAGCATAGTATTCAATACATATCTAAAACTAGAGAGAAATACCAGGGTGAAGAGAGTACATACAAGCCAAAATTAAAATGGTAGACAGCTGAATAAAAATAAGTATGCATTCAGCAGGAATCCATTGCAGTTAATTCTGTTCTTTTGGGAACAAGGTGCTAATGTGCCATTTTCTCATAAAATGAATCATAATTACTTCCAAAGAAAGCTTCTGCTGAAAATTTTGATAGAAGCAAGTGTAATACTAAACTTTCTCCTATAAACTTAGGAGAAAGTTTCTTGAATCAATTTCCACCCTCTGAACACCATTACTACTTTACATAAGCCTACTGTTTTATTAAGGCATAACATGCCCTGAGCAATATGTTGGAAATTAGCCAAACAGCCTAACAATTAAAGGCAAGCACCAAGCAACTATTTTTATAGGCAAATTTAGCAATCCCCTTTGTAACTCATTTGTAGTTGGGAGTAGCATATTTGAGAAAGATATTGCTTTTAAATGCTGAGCAGACTGCAGGAAAACAAATGTTTTTACGCTACATATTTCAAACTGGTGGTCTAAAACTAGAAGTAGAAGTGGCATAACAAAACAAATGGACCATTTATTTCAGTGCCTAACTTTAGGCAACCAGTTTAGAAAAATTTGGCCTAAGACCATATTCTTACACCCTACCCAATATAATCCAAGTCAAACATTAACTTTAAGAGGTAGGAATCGAGTGTGCTGTATACAACTGGTCTTAAACCACGATGGAACCTGAGCAACAGCAATCTTACTATGCCATCATGTTCTCAGATTGGCTTCCAGTCTTTTGTTCAAAAAAGCAGAGGCTGTGAGCCATCTGGAGATATTGCTTATAAATTTCTTCATAATAAAGACTTGGAATATTACTGAATCCAAAATTCTAAACCATTTCTAAAGATAGCATTAATGGCACACAAGATCCTTCTCTATGCAAATTTAAGCCATACCTGCTAGTCCATTTATAGCTATCAGAGGATCCATAAAAGAAACACAACCAAGTTATACATTTTATTCACATTTATTTTTCGCTTTTAGTGTGCTCACAGAAAATTAGAACACCTTAAGCAGGAGTTTAATAGCAATTTTTGTAAGCAAAGTTACATTCCATCTCTAAGTCAAATTGGTCAAAGCTTCTCCAGTATTTACAAAAACATGATAGACAAGATGCTACACAAAAACCATTGCATCTGAAGAATTTTCCTTTATTTTCAAAGACAACTGGAAAAGAAAGCATTGTCTGCTGTAATCAAAAACATACCACAGTATAAACAGTAACCATTCCACTTATCACAGCTTGATTGAGTTTAAAATTTGTGTTTAAAAGGTCCAGGATGACTGCAGTTTTACAAAAATGGGCAGGGTGGAAAGAGTTGCAAACTTCATGTGCTTCTGGATATCAAGATTTGTTTTTATACAATAGTCACAGTTAAAAACACCCTGCTGGTAATACATAATTACACTTTATTAAGGTCATAAACCAGCAATAAACAATAAAGCCTATACAACTTGTATTTCTACTTAATCACTGACTGGTACAGCTAACATGAGATAAGTGAAAAGTTCCTATGGTTTAAATGAATTCCTAAGACTATGATCTTTTTTTTTTCTGGGTATTGATTTTTTCCTTTCCTTCTTAGTCAAGACTTGTAGTGTTGTAAACCTTATAGAACATCTGCCTCACAAAATACATTGTAATAACTTTCTTTTAAAAAAGACTAACCCCTTACATCGTTTCTTGTGGCACATTCTCTTGGCAATTATGTGCATCACTAATTCCTCATTGTGGCCCCTATCACTTCATTTGATATCCCTTATTGACCCCACCCATCTCCTTCATATATGGGCATGTCCATAGATTGACAAAGAAAGTTTACATTTTGAATAAAAGATGCAAAGTATGCAAAAACATTAATACTGATGCAAAAAAAAAAAAAAAAAGGAACAAGGCAGAGGGAGGTGTTTAGTCTCCCCTCTACCTGTTGGAATGGTGGTAACAGAATTATTTGAGATGGGATCTGTGGGGAGAGAAAAAAAAGAGAAAGACATCTTTTAAATCAATCCCTGGTTGTAGACAAGTTCTCCAAAACCAGTACCTGGCACCACTCCAACAAACAAACAGGGGGAGAAAAGTTCTTGGATTATCTCAAAATTGCCATGTTTACTCTGCCAATTCAGCTGGTGGGGCTTCTGGACTAGACTCAGATGGGGTTTCCTGTGTAGGAAGTGCTGCCTCTTCTACTTTGGGTGCCTCTTGTTCAGTTGAGGTGGCCTCAGTTGTAGCACTAGGGGCAGGGGCAGAGGCACCTGGTGCCTCTTCTGGTTTATCCTCAGGCTTTTGCTCTTCAACAGGGTTGGCCTCTTCTCCTGCAGGCTTCTCCGGTGCGGTCTCTTCTGATTTTGCTTCCTGAGAGTCACCAGTCTCCTCCTTTGTTTCCTCTGTGCCACTAGCTGCAGCAGCGCAGGACTCCTCTTGGGCAGGTTTGCCCTCCTCATTGCTTGTAGCTTCTGGGGAAGTAGCTGCTTCATCTTTCCCTCCCTCTGCAGAGGAAGCTGCACCTTCGTTCTCTGCTCCTTCCCCAGCCTCCTTTTTGTTCTTTTTAAAGGAGAAGCCACTTAGCTTAAAGGACTTTTTGAAGGAAAAGCGCTTCTTTTTTTTTTTCGGGGTCTCATTGCTGGAAGACGGGGTAGCTCCCTCCTCTGCCTTCGAGGAGGGCTCTCCCTCAGCAAGCGAGGCTGGCTCAGTACTCTCGGCTTCTGTTCCCTCCTTCTCAGAGGCAGGCTCAGAAGAGGCTTGCTCTTCCTTCGCTGTCTCTTCAGCGGGTGCACTGCCATTTGCCTGGACCTCCTCCTTGCCTGCCTCAGCAGCTGCTGGAGAGGCATCACCATTCACCTTTACATGCCCATTTTCCTGGAAGAAAACAACTCAGTGTTATTGGAGAAAGATCTGCTTCTCAGCCATATCCCAAGCTCAACAGGGTCATCTGATGGAGAACTTAGATCATTTCCCTGAACCAGAGTCTGCACTTAGAACTGGATGGAGCAGACAGTACAGACGGTTTTAAGAATACTTGCCATCTTGGCATTTTATGCCAATACTAAGGCATGGTTTGGACTATCATACAAGTCCGAGGATTTGATCAGATCAAGCGATTAACTGCAGAAACTGCGGGGCCGTAAGCCAGCAAGTGGCAAAGGGCGGACTCGCCATTGCTCCTCTTGAGAGAGGGGAAGGCAGCACTGAGCATTTTCAACATTCACCTCCCCGCCTGCTCCCCAGCCCAGGCTTCGGGAGCGCAGCCCATTGGTGCTGCCCTGGAAACGCAGCGCCAAGCCACGCCCCCGCCTGCTTTCACCGGGTGCCCGCTGGGGGACGCCCGAATGGCTGAAAAAGCCAACGCATCCGCAAGGCACTGCAGGGCAGCGCGCTGCCCCGCCCGCCCTGCCATCATTGCAGCTCCGGCGGGCCGGGCTCGCGCGGCTCTCCGCCAGCAGAGGGCGCTGTGACTCCACCTCGCCGACCCCGGCTGGAGGAGGCCGGAGAGGAGGGGGCAGGGGAGAGGAGGGGAGCAGCTGGCGGGCTGCGGGGCTCACGCACGCCGCGTCCAGCAGCAGCGCAGCCGAGGAGAAAGGCTAACAAAGCTCGCCTCGCTCCTCGCGTCCGTTTCACGCCTACCCCTCCCCCGCACCCTTCAGCCGGCAATAAAATCAAAATAAAGACGTGGCTTCCCTCCCCCTGCTGGCTGGTTAAAAGAGGCGCCCCCGCCTCTCGCTGCATTTGCATTTTTAACGAGTCTAAAGCCTCTCCGGAGGGCGAAGGAGCCCGGCTGGCTCCGGCAGCAGCTGCTCAGAGCCGTGGCGGGGGTGCCCGGTGTTTTAGATGCAGGCGCCACTCAACTCCAGCGCCGCCACCCCTGTTGCGCGGGGGGTGGCAGAGCTGAGGGTCAAGTTAGTGCAACGCCAAGAGTCACCTCTTGCCCCCCCCCCCCCCAAGTCCGGACTGCGCTGAAACAGGCAGAGTGACGCGAAAAGCCTCCCAGAACAAGTCAGCCCCCCGGGTTTCAATCCTAGGTTGAGCCTAGATCCGTAGAGGAGTGGGGGCGAGGCATGCAACAACATGGAGAAGAGCGTGCTTCGCTGCCCCTTCCCCTCTCCAGCCAGCCACCTCCCAGAGGTACAGACACAGCGCTCTCCCCAACGGGGTACCCCCGGGCATGCCACTTCCCTCCCCTAACCTCACCACTGCCAGTTTGCACTGCAGAGAGCAAATTTCATACTGCTATCTACCAATCCACCTCCCACCAGGGGCATTTTTCACTATTCACAGACAAACGTCTTCAGGAGAAAAAGCTAATGCACGGAGCAGATTGAACGGACAGAAAAGCCAACCAAGTATCACATTCCTCAGTTTACGAGCAGCGTGGACCCCCTTCAAATAACGCACCAGTGATTTTTATCTGCTCCACTCCATTAAGAAAAATCGGGTCTATAGAACCCTTCCCTCCCCCCACAAAAGAGTGAAAAAGCCATTCCTTTCCATTAAGTTTTCAAGATAAAGGCTTTAGCCATATTCTCCATCTAATATTCCCAAGGCACATCGAAGGGGGAGGAAAAATAAACAGGATGCAAGGGGGAAAAAAGTCCAAGTTTTGCCTTCTTCTTTTTTTTTTTTTTTAAAGGGTAGGGTTTTTTGGAGGGGGGGGGGATTACCTGTCCATTCGCCTTGGAAGGAGATGCAGCCACTGCTTCCCCAGGTTTCTCAGCAGCGGCTTCGCCTTTTGCAGCGGTCTTGGAGAACTGGGCACCCATGCTGTCTTATTCAACAAAGAAACTCAAGAGATCCAAAAGGAGGGGAAACAAAGAGCGTTGGATTGGTATAAATACTGGGCGAGCAGCAACACACACACACACGCACACCAGAGGGGGGGAAAAAGAGAAGAGAGAACAGAACCGATTTATATGCACTCCTTTTAAAAATTTAAGTCGAAGAGATCAAAAAGCAGCAGCACAGGAGGAAGGGGGGGAAAAAGGAGGAAAAAAGTCGAGCAAAAAAAAAAAAGAGCCCAAGTTTAGTAAAAAGAAGTAATAAAAAAAATCCCAGATTTGTAGCCGTACTGTAGACAAGGGGAAAATGGAGAAATCTCCCTGGTTGCTAATAAGATGCGGAGTCCAACGCCCAAGTGCACAGATGAATGGGCTTTCCGAGCGCTGACGGCAACCCCCGGCCCGTCGCCGACCAATCACGGCGCCGCCAGACAAAGGAGGGGGCGGGGCTTCCAATTGGAGTGAACAATGGAGCCGCGATTGCAATAATTTGAAATCAGCCTTTGACTGATAATTAATACCCCAAAAATAAATAAAGTAATGAAAAAATGCATGCACTCTTTTTTTCTTCACTTAAAAATGATGATGCATGGGTTTATTGCCCTTTCTTTTCGGAGGTGAATTAACCCTGCAAGGGGATTTCCTTTGACTTGCAGTGGCTCCGTTTGTGTGTCTCTCTTTCCCCCATTTGCTTCTGTGTTAAATTAGAGACAATGGTTTGACTTGTGTGTTTGTGATTTCATCCTCTTACCCCTACTCCACTCGCCCCCCTCCACCCTCTGCTGTAGAAGATCAACAGATAGTGTGCGAGGTTTGAGTTTTTGATTTAATTGCTTGCAATTGTTCTATCGCCCCAATTTGGAAGGTATTTAAATCACGTAGATCGAGTTCGAGTTTTGCCAAAGGAGATCACGAGTTGAAATTAGTAGGTCTGTAGGCCAGATGTTGAAAATGCTAAAAGCAGCCGCGGCCGCCGCCGAAAAAGCAGAATCAAACCCCTCCCCCTAGCAATATCGGTTTGAAATAAAATATTCTGAAATTAGCCTACGGGTCTGATTACATGCTGCTGTCTGATTATCCTTGATTTGTATTTTTAAAACCTGTTTTCTGAGGCGGCGACCACTTAGATTTTTGATGCATTAAATTAATGGATGAAGCGACGTTATCAGAGATCTATTTGTGCTTTTCCCAAATGTGAACCCTAAATATACATTTACATTCAGACTCTCAAATAAGATGTAATTTGAGACTAATTCGCTCGAAATAATACTGCCGCTAAGTACCTGAGTAACAGCAATGACTTGCGTGAAATACCAGCGATCTGAATCTCTTTTGGGGGGTGGGAGTGGCCTTTGGCATGTCTGGCAGCCTAGGTCTACATGGTGTTTTGTTTTTTTCCAGTTGAAATGGATAAATTATACTGCTGGGAAAGGCGACCTAAACCTCTGTTTAAAGAGCAGTGATGAGGAAAACTGACGGAATTACTTTTTCAAAAAAAGATCAAATCTCAAAATGCCCAATTTGTTTATAAACAAGAATGTTACAGCCATTAAAATAATCAAGGGTTCAGGATTTCAAGACACCCGTCCAAACCGCCCACCTCTCTGACCCCAAAGATCGCATTGTGCTGCAGAATCGGATGATCTTTGTATGTTCGCTGCATTTCAATAACCCTAATATGAACAATTCTTTATCTGTAGCAAGAGGAGAATCAGTCAAGGGAATATTTCGTTTCTTGGGGGCAAAACACACGAAGGGGCATTTGTTTTTTAGATCAAGCTCTTATTCTCCCTTGTGCTTCATTTCAAATACAACTTCCCTCCTGCATTTCAAGGAAAACGGATCGCATCCTGGAAAACGCTTAGTACCAGCCTCGATTTCTTTGGTTTAATCATTATCTTTCTTTTCGAAACCAAGCTGAAAAGCGTCTGTAACGATTTGGTTTTATACAGACTGCTTCGGTTTGATGCCTTATTCAATCACCAAGTTATACTTCCCCAGAGCTGATGTAAATAGTTTGTTGCAGAAGTGCATCGTGCCAGCAAACATATCTTATCGCCCTTAAGGGAAAAGACGCTGGCCAGGCTATCGGCACTGATGGTTGAAGGAAGCCAACCCCTTTGTGTAAATGGGAAAGTCCCAAACAGAAACGTAATCTAGACAAATCCAGTAACATCCAGGCGTTTGTGAAATGCACTTTGGAGGAGGCTGTTGATTTTCTTCACCAGAAAACTGGAAAAAATACCCTCCATCTGCACTTTTTGTGGTTGCTGTGTTAAATTGCTGTGGATCCTAGCTATGTGGCGAGACGCGTCTCCTCCAATATATGCACAGAGAGCAAAAGGATTTGAGATGTTTCTGCAGAACCCCATGGAGGGAGGGCTTCTTTGTTACCCGGCTGCATTGCTTTTGCACGGTGCCCATTTACTGGGTATCGGCTGGTTTCCGTAGCGACGGCCGGCGAAGATTCGGAGCGTTGGGGGGTGGGGGGGGGGCGGAGGAGGAGTGAGAAAGCGGGTGGGGGGAGGGAGGGAGCGAGAGACAGAGCAGAGCAGATGGACCGTACCCTGGAGGGGGCGGCGGACGGAGGACGGAGATGTAGTTGGCGCTGTGGCTGTAGCTGCTGCGGGGGGGGAGATGGGAGTGGTGGCTGCAGGGGCGGGATTCCACAGCTGAGATCGGGAAGGAGTTTCCATGCCTTTGCACCGAACCCGAATTGCGATCCTAGTAGTGTGGCTGACTTGGAGCCGGGGCAGCGAAAAGCCAGCGGGGGAGGGGGCTGATTCCGTGCCAGGGCTTCCAGAGGAAGCATGTGAAAGGGCAGCTGGACTAGTCTGAGGGGAGGGGGGAACGCAGGGGACAGACACGAGGTATTTCCAACACGGAAAACAAATGAATGAGAGGAAAAGACGTGAATACCAGGGGAGGGGAGGGAGGAAGGAATGGGGTGGGGGGAGGTATGGCAGGGAAGTGGGAAGAGGGATGTTGGAGTTTTTTTTCTCCTACATCTAAGGCAGGAAAGGAAGGCAAGAGAGAGTTTATTGCAGTGTTGTTGTAGCTGTGTTGGTCTCAAGACATTAGAGAGACAAGGTGGGGGAGGTAATAAGTATGAGCCTGACCGACACCCTGCATCAACTATGAGAAAGGGACCCAGAGACTTTTTCCATTGGACCATTTGAACTGGAGCCATAAACTCACTGAACATTAAATCTCACCAAATGAGGGTAAATCCAGCCTCATCATCATATCCACTCATTATACTCCACACCTGAACATAGCCATTATATGAACAACATACCCCCATATCGCAATGTTTGTACTTTGACCTGTTAACCTTTTACCCCCAATCAGGGATATTGCAGATTATATATTCCTTACGCCACCCGTTCCTAAACTTTGCACCCCTTGATAACCTGTACCTTATTCCCTGATAACCAGAAACTTCTATGCTTAAACTCTGTACCATTTTCTTTTATTTTAACATCATCTTAATAAAATTATTAAATCTTTTATTGGATCAACTTCTGATGGTGAGAGAGACAAGCTTTCCAGAGCATAGGAAGAACAAGGAGCAAAAGACCTGATAATCAAGCTGACTAGTACAGTATTCTCGCTGCTTGTTTCTTTTTGTTCCCCCATCTATTTGTTGCAGCCACCTGTTGTCTCTGGTATCAGACTGTAAGCTCTGTGAGGCAGGGGGCTGTTTCTTTGTTGTGTGTTTGTACAGCATCTAGCACAAAGGGGCCTGGTCCCGCTGAGGTCCCCAAGCATTAACACAGCAAATGAATAACAGTGACAAAGAGAAAGCTGCTCAGGAGTGTTCATTGTCATCACTAGGGCAGTGAAATCTCTTGGGAGTGTATATCTGGTGACTGATACACAGGAGAGACAGTTTGTCATGAAAAAGAACCTTGGAGGTCTCCCACTAAATCTTATATCCCTGCAGCGAAAGCAATATGATGCCAGGGCAGTTTGCCAGGTTCTTTGTGGTGCTCGTCCCGTTTGCAAAGAAATTGAAGCCTTTTATAGATCCCTTTTTGTTGGATTTTAATTAGATCATTTTTATTTGTTTGGATTAGTATATCACCTGATGACATATTGCCTGAAGAGTAAGCCAGAATTGCAAAATCAGTGTAAAAATCCACGTGTTCCCTTGTCCAGGCATGGTGGTAAACCTTTATTCCATATGCCAGCTCATCTGAATTTCAGAGTAATGTCACAAAAGTATTTTACAGAATGATTGTAGGAGTCATGATGGAGTACGTATTGTGATCCCAATATGTTTTCCAGGCATCAGTCATTTCAGTATTTTAAAGCTGTACGGTAAAACAAGACAGCATTACCTATATAAATTCTTCCAGACAGATGGTACATGCTGATCAACCAGCTGTACAACAATCCAAAAGTATACATAAGTACACCAAAGTATAACAATCCAAAAGTACATATAACTCAAAAGTACACATACACTACCTCTCACAAGTTCCCAACAAACCCTTCCAGCTAATCTTCTGGCTGTTCACCATCACACATTGCCTCTTCTGCCACCAACACACACATATGTTTTAGGGTAGATTCTTCTAAACTGATGGCAGTTAGCAATTTACATGACTAAATAAAAAATAAATAAAATACACCAGACTATTGATCAAAAATTGTATTCTTCCAGCATGAGCCGCACTAATCACCTTCAAAGGTGCAATAAATTCAATTCATATACAGTCTCTTTCATCCTAAAGCATCCCAAAGTGCTTTACTAATCAATATACAAACTATACACAGGGAGCATTTAGGCTCTCTAATGGCACAGATATACAGTTTAGGAGATAAAGTGAATAATGATGCTGTAATATCAGATTGAAATTGAAATTCAGGGATATCGTAGGCTATCAGGATTGGAAGGGACCTCAGGAGGTCATCTAGTCCAATCCCCTGCTCAAAGCAGGATCAAGCCCCAATTTTTGTCCCAGATCCCTAAATGGCCCCCTCAAGGATTGAACTCACAACCCTGGGTTTAGCAGGCTAATGCTCAAACCACTGAGCTATCCCTCCACCTATTAGAGTCTCGAAGGTGCCACAAGTACTCCTTTTCTTTTTAGAGGTTTTATGTTTCATCTAAAAGACAGCACTCCCAATAATATACATATACCCATAGGCACCGACTCTGTGGGTGCTCCGGGGCTGGAGCACCCACAAGAAAAAATTGGTGGGTGCTGCACCCACCGATGGCCAAGCTCCCCTCCCCTCTCCACCCCCCTGCCCCACCTCACTTCCTCCCTCTGCCTCTGCCACCTCCCCAGAGCACGCCGCGTCCCCGCTTCTCCTCCCAGCGCTTGCTGCCGCGAAACAGCTGTTTCGCAGCATAACAAGCTGTGGGAGAGAGGGGGGAGGAGCGGGAACACGGCGTACTCAGGGGAGGAGGCAGGGCTGGGGCGGGTATTTGGGGAAGGAGTCCAATAGGGGCGGGGGGGGGGGCGCATGAGCGCCCACTGGCACCAGGAGAAGCTGGCGCCTATGCACATACCATAGTCTATTCTCATAGACCTCCTGCACATTGCAGGCCAGAGAACCTCATCTCACCTCAACTATGACCACCTCATCACTTCCTGCAACATCCAAGGCCAAATCTAAACTAGAAAAGCTTTTTTGATAAACCAGCGAAGCGCTCCTATTGTGTACGAATCCTACGTAAGCGTAACTGTGCTTGAACTGGCATCCATTTTTCCAGCCCCATCTCAAGCGAAGTCAGCTATACTGCTGGCACAGCTATACTAGTCTCAAATCATGCCTAACTGACATGGATATTCCTGCAAAAGTTTGTAGAGTAGGCCTGGCCTCAGTTTCTGTTGCTTGGCGGTCTCCCATATGAATACTGAGCTAGCTTTTCTTTCTTTAGCTTGGGAGATCAGTTAGGACAACACTAAGTAGTGTGGGTGTAAATAGTTACACACTAATAACACACTGCATATGGTGCCTTTCATCCAAGGATCTGAAAATTAATATTACATTAGCATCTACAGGCCACAATTGAGATTGGGGTCCAATTGAGCTAAGCGTGGTACAAACACACCGGGCTTGTATACTGGTATAGTAAAAGTGACAATAACCCCCACCCCAAAAAAACAACCCAAACGCCCCCACCCCTAATGTGGATGTAGTTATACCTGTAATACAGTAAAAAGAAAAGGAGTACTTGTGGCACCTTAGAGACTAACAAATTTATTTGAGTATAAGCTTTCATGAGCTGCAGCTCACTTCATCGGATGCATGCAGCAGAAAATACAGGGGGGAGATTTTATATGCACAGAGAACATGAAACAATCGGTGTTACCATACACACTGTAATGAGAGTGATCAGGTAAGGTGAGCTATTACCAGCAGGAGAGAAAAAAAATCTTTCGTAGTGATAATCAGGGTGGGCCATTTCCAGCAGTTGACAAGAATGTGTGAGGAACAGTTGGGGGCGGGGGGAGGGCATAAACATGGGGAAATAGTTTTACTTTGTGTAATGACACATCCACTCCCAGTCTTTATTCAAGCCTAAGTTAATGGTGTCCAGTTTGCAAATTAATTCCAATTCAGCAGTCTCTCATTGGAGTCTGCTTTTGAAGTTTTTTTGTTGAAGAATTGCCACTTTTAGGTCTGTAATCGAGTGACCAGAGAGATTGAAGTGTTCTCTGACTGGTTTTTGAATGTTATAATTCTTGACGTCTGATTTGTGTCCATTTATTCTTTTACGTAGAGACTGTCCAGTTTGGCCAATGTACTTGGCAGAGGGGCATTGCTGGCACATGATGGCATATATCACATTGGTAGATGTGCAGGTGAACGAGCCTCTGATAGTGTGGCTGATGTGATTAGGCCCTATGATGGTGTCCCCTGAATAGATATGTGAACACAGCTGGCAATGGGCTTTGTTGCAAGGATAGGTTCCTGGGTTAGTGTTTTGTTGTGTGGTGTGTGGTTGCTGGTGAGTATTTGCTTCAGGTTGCGGAGCTGTCTGTAAGCAAGGACTGGCCTGTCTCCCAAGATCTGAGAGAGTGTTGGGTCGTCCTTCAGGATAGGTTGTAGATCCTTGATGATGTGTTAGAGAGGTTTTAGCTGGGGGCTGAAGGTGACGGCTAGTGGCGTTCTGTTATTTTCTTTGTTGGGCCTGTGCTGTAGTAGGTAACTTCTGGATACTCTTCTGGCTCTTTCAATCTGTTTCTTCATTTCAGCTGGTGGGTATTGTAGTTGTAAGAATGCTTGATAGAGATCTTGTAGGTGTTTGTCTCTGTCTGAGGGATTGGAGCAAATGCGGTTGTATCGTAGAGCTTGGCTGTAGACGATGGATCGTGTGGTGTGGTCTGGATGAAAGCTGGAGGCATGTAGGTAAGTATAGCGGTCAGTAGGTTTCTGGTAGAGGGTGGTGTTTATATGACCATTGCTTATAAGCACCGTAGTGTCCAGGAAGTGGATCTCTTGTGTGGACTGGTCCAGGCTGAGGTTGATGGTGGATGGAAATTATTGAAATCATGGTGGAATTCCTCAAGGGCTTCTTTCCCATGGATCCAGATGATGAAGATATCATCAATGTAGCCAAGTAGAGTAGGGGCATTAGGGGATGAGAGCTGAGTGTCACAGCTAAATAAAAGTTGGAACAGATAATGAGTTAGTCCATGTTGCTACAGATTATTATAATAAACAATATATCCAGTGTCTTTATTAAATCCATGAGTTCTGGTGTCTAGCAAAGTTATGAATTTAAGCTCCAAGGCTCGTCTTTTGAAGGTATGGAGTCCTTTAAGAATGAGGACTGAGAAGTGAGATATGGAGTTATAGTTCTGTGAAAAATGTTCGCCAACAGGTGATATCATTTTTTGTGTGTGCGTTCATTTGAGATCATAGTGATTGCCTTGTTTCACCCATACGTAGGGACATTTAGTTCACTGGATGAGGTAGATCATGTGGTGATAGACATGTGTAGGACCCATAGATCTTGAAAGATGTGTTGTGGGAGTGATGATCATTGTAACAGTGGAGATATGTCTACAGGTTTTGCATTTGTTGTTACAGTAGAGTCTGGTGCCACTTGCAGTTGGTGTGTCCTGATCTGTGGGGACTTTGCTTCTGATGATGAGTTTGATGATGTTGGGGGGTTGTTTGAAGGCCAGAAGAGGGGGTTCATGAAAGATTTCTTTCAGGATGTGGTCTTCATGGAGTATGGGTTGTGATTGTTTAATGATACTCCATAAGAGTTCCAGTTAGGGGTGGTAAGTGACAACAAGGGCTGTGTGGTTGGAGGGTTGTTGTTTTTCCTTTATTGAAGCAAGTTCTTTTGGAGTATTTGGGAGGCCTGTACCATGATGCAATGTATTTCTCTGGTGGAGTGTCCTTGTTTGGTGAAGGCGTTTTTAAGTGTGTCAAAGGGTGTATCC
Organism: Chelonia mydas; assembly: GCF_015237465.2. Taxonomy (NCBI): domain Eukaryota; kingdom Metazoa; phylum Chordata; order Testudines; family Cheloniidae; genus Chelonia; species Chelonia mydas. The sequence goes on along the minus strand of NC_057851.1, from coordinate 84,740,360 downwards.
TGGACTTTCTCCTCGGAGCATATTCTGTGGTAGTTTAGTGCCTGGCTGTAGGTAAGTGATTTCATGGGGTGGTTAGTGGATCTAATATTTTTATCTCCATTTGACATATGGAGAAGCTGAGAGAAAGGATAAATAATCAACATGCAAAAAGTCAGAATTAGCTCTCAAAATTCCAGCAGACCACATAAATGGCAGTGACTTTTGGGGTTAGACCAGGATAAAAGATATATTTTTAAAAAATGTATTAGTGATTTAATTAAGATGTTAAACTTCTTAACTTTTTTTTTTTATGTTTCAACTTGTCACATGTAGACAGGGCAAGTTGTATTCTAACACATTATGTGGTTGAGATGAATGTGTTAAAATATAACTTACCCTGTCAACACTAGGGTTTTAAAACACATTAATTAAAAGAGTTCACTAACACTTTTTTCAAAAAGAAAAGGAGGACTTGTGGCACCTTAGAGACTAACAAATTTATTTGAGCATAAGCTTTCGTGAGCTACAACTCACTTCATTGGATGCATTCAGTGGAAAATACAGGGGGGAGATTTATATACACAGAGAACATGAAACAATGGGTTTTATCATACACACTGTAAGGAGAGTGATCAGGTAAGATGAGCTATTAGTCCTCCTTCTCTTTTTGCTGATACAGACTAACATGGCTACTATTCTGAAACCTGACATTTTTCAAAGACACCTTTTGTCCCAGCCTAGACAAGCTCTTAGAAAACACAAATTCAAGAAAACTATGGAAGCTGAACATGGGGGGAAAGCATTACAGAAACTGTGAAGCAATGTGGGCTGCTTGGTGTGCTCTGTTGTATGTCATTTCCCAGAATGCCCTTCCAATAGTTATCTAAACTCAAGAGAACACACTGAAAAGTCTGCTTGTGCTTTGAGATGCATAGAGAACTTTCCTGAATGCAAAGAAAGCAACAAACAAACAAAAAGATAATCAAAGTTTACCTTGAGAGAGAATGTTCTTTGTGCATCACCCTCCCCTGAAGCCATTTCTTCTACTGTCCTCCTTGTTACATAGTATCAATGCAGCATATGCATAAGAAAGAAAACATCTTGCCTTCCCAGGGAACATTCAGTCTGACAGGATAAAGCAATTTCAATCATGTTTTAAACCATATATATTTTCTGATACTGAGAAACACGACTATAATCTGGATAATACAAGTCTCACATTCTAATACTAAATTAAGTTTTATGAAATGGTTTCAAAATTTTGCTCCTGATTTCAAGAGATGCACATTTCATGATGTCCTAACCCTCAGCATTGTGATTTCTTGTTTGTTTCTTCAAGCTTTCTTTCAAGCTCATACAGTGCAATCTCTATTGCAGCTATTGCAGCCTGGGCCAAGCCTTTTACTAATATTTGACAAACTTTTATTAAGTAGATAAATCCAACAACATTTGCTAAGTCAGACCTAAACTGTTTGTATGTCCTGTATGCTAGAAAGACAGGAACTAAACAAGATTCAGATTTTTTTACAGGCATTGTAGAGTGTCTTGTCTTTCTGGACCAACCAACACAAACTCCTCCAGTAACTCAAGATAGTATATTGCAAAACAAAAAAAACAGCTAACAAACCAAAATAAAATCCCCTTCCCAAAAAAACTCAACCCCCAAAACAAACAACTGCTCAAACTGAAAGCATAAACATTTACAAATATATATTAGTAAAATACCTTTTCATAGGCCAGTTACTGTATATGGCTCAAGCAGTGAAGTTTTAACTGTGTTATTTATATTTTAGCAGCAAAAATCAGGATTGGGGAGCCATTGCACTAATCAGTGTACGAAAAAAAGCAAAGACAAGGTTCCTGCCCTAAGAGAGTTTTACTTTATCTACTTTACTTATAAGGGAAACACATATTTGGCCTTGTCTTTATTCAGAGTTGCAGTGATTTAACTAGAGGTGTAATTTTAAACTGATTTAGGACGGGTCTACGCTGAAAATGCCGCAGAGGTGTAGATGCAGCACTTCAGTGAAAAGGAGTAGACACTACTATGCCAGTGTACCAGAGCTTCTTCAATTGGCGTAGTTAATCCACCTCTGCAAGAGAAAAGAACCCCCCCCTCCCCCCCATTGACACAGTGCTGTCTATACCGGGAGTTGGGTTGGTGTAACTATGTCACTCAGGGATGGTGATTTTCCACACCCCTGAGCGATATAGTTATACTGTTATACCTTCATAGTATAGATCTGGCCTTTGTTAAACCAGTGCAAAACCTTATATAGGTTTCAGAGTAGCAGCCGTGTTAGTCTGTATTCGCAAAAAGAAAAGGAGTACTTGTGGCACCTTAGAGACTAACCAATTTATTTGAGCATGAGCTTTCGTGCGCTACAGCTCACTTCATCGGCCGATGAAGTGAGCTGTAGCTCACGAAAGCTTATGCCCAAATAAATTTGTTAGTCTCTAAGGTGCCACAAGTACTCCTTTTCTTTTTGCAAACCCTATATAGACATTCTTACATTGTTTTCAATTTGGTTTACATCAGTTTAACTTACCCCTGGGGTAGAGAAATACATCTGTAACTATATCTCAATATAATATAATCTATACCTTTAAAATATATTTCAAAGTTTATAGTTTTTTTTACTTAGCTGAAGTCAGTAAAACACTGAGTTCATCTAAATTGAAATAGGAGACTCTTAATCTGAAAAAAAGAGTGTCCGCATACAGACTTGCACTGAAATATCAAAAAAATGAATTAAAATGGAAGTGGTTCATTTAGTTCCAATTTTTTTGTTGTTTTGTTTTGGTTTTGTTAGTTTTTTGTTAGTTTGTTTGTTTTACAGACCAGTCCTTGGCTCATCATAATTCATGCTAAGTAATTCAGATTTACCTCTCTTTTGCATTGCTGGAGCAATGTGAAACAGCTGGAGAATACCAATGAACCTGGCTCTTATAATTGTTACTCTCCTCTATTTGTTTGATTCTTTTCAAATCTTAATGTTTTTATTGTATTGTCTTATATTTTCAGGCTGCTGTACAGCACCTGCATGTCCTGGTGGCAAGATTTATTATTTGTCATTATCTATGTAGCATCTGATTCTACAAACTCTTAGGTGAGTAATCTTTATATATGTTAAAAATCCAGTTGCCATGTGAGTATGGCTTTTGCAGACCCAGGCTCACAATTTTCTCCTTCATATTCACAAATAACTTAAATTATTATTAGTGGGAGTTGTGGCTGCAACTGTTGTGGGGGAGCAAATAGAATTCTTTGTGTCAGAAATGTGTGACAGAGATGTAGATGCGCTAGGGCTCTGGGATTGGTAAATTAAGAGTTGATTGAGGATTTATTTTTGTGTGTGATGAAGTGAAGACATTTAAAAAGTATTAGGGCTTGTCTACACCGCGAAGTTGTCGACAAAACGTTTGTCTTTCACGGGTACTTAAAAAAGCCCCTTCCAACCCCCACAAAATACAAAAGTTTTGCAGACGCAAGTGGCAGTGTGAATGCGGCTTTGTCAGCAGGAGCACTCTCCTGGAAGTATTTTGTCCGCAAAATACTGAAAAAGAGCGTTGACACATGCTGACTTTGTCGACACAGCCTTGTCACTAAAAGCTGTGTGGTGTAGAGGAGCCCTTAGAAGAGGATGAAGGAGCTTGTGGTTAAGGCACTGGACTGGCACTCAAGAGATCTGTGGTCACTTCCTAGCTTTGATGCAGATTACTTGTGTACCCTTGGGCAAGTCCCTTAATCTCTCTGTGCCTCAATTCCTCATCTGTCAAATGGAGATAATACTGTCTTTGCCAGCCATTTTGAATTCTGCAGGGCAAGGACTGTCTCTTACCATTTGCTTGTGGAGTGTCTAGCATCAGGGGGCTGTGATCTTTGGTGGTGCCTCTAGGTGTAACTGTAAATAATAAAACATTTTTTTTCATTTCTCCTTTCCCCCTTGTGACTGGAGAGGTGTTAACAATCTTGACTGGTCCCTTGAAATATGTTAACTACTTATGCTAAACAATCTGTTCCACCATTTATTTAGCTGCAGCACTCTGAGGGCTTGTCTATACTTGAACCACTACAGCAGCACGGCAGCCAGAGTGCCTCACTGTAGACACTAGCTATGCCGATGGGAGGGGTTCTCGCATTAGCGTAGGTGATCCACCTCCTGAGAGATGATAGCTAGGTCAATGGAAAAATTCTTCCATTGAGCCAGCACTGTCTACAACCGTGGGTTAAGTTTGCTTTACTATGTTGCCTGGGGATGTGGATTTTTCACACCCCTGAGCAATGTATAGGGTGTGGGAGGGGGTGAGGGCTCCGGCTCAGGGTGCAGACTCGTGGGTGGGGCCAGGAATGAGGGATTTGGGGAGCAGGAGGGGGCTCCAGGCTGGGGGGTGAGGCCGAGGGGTTCAGAGTGTGGGAGGGGCTCAGGCTGGGGGTTGGGGTGTGGAGGGGGTGAGGGCTCGGCTGGGGGTGCGGGATCTGGGGTGGGGCTGCAGATGAGGGGTTTGGAGTGTGGGAGAGGGCTCAGGGCTGGGGCAGGGGGTTGGGGTGCGGGAGGGGGTGAGGGCTCTGGCTGGGGATGTGGGCTCTGAGGTGGAGCCGGGGATGAGGGGTTTGGGGTGTAGGAGGGGGCTCTAGGATGGGGCTGAGGACTGAGGTGCAGAAGGGGAGGTCGGAGTGCGGGCTCCGGGCAGCGCTTACCTCAGGCAACTCCCGGGAAGCAGCCAGCATATCCCTCTGGCTCCTAGGCGCAGGGGCAGCCAGGGGGCTCTGCGCACTGCCCCCATCCGCAAGTGCTGCCCCCACAGATCCCATTGGCCCCCTGGCTGCCTCTGTGCCTAGGAGTCAGAGGGACATGCCAGCCACTGTAGCCAAATGGACTTTTAGTGACCTGGTCAGCTGTACTTACTGGAGCTGCCAGGGTCCCTTTTTAACCAGGCATTCTGGTTGAAAACTGAACCCCTGTCAATCCTAGCAATGTAGCCTGGTTGACCTAACTTTTTAGTGTAGACCAGGCCTGAGTACATTTCCCAGACCTGAAGAAGAACTCTGTGTAAGCTTGAAAGCTTGTTTCTCTCTATAGTAGTTGGTCCTTAAAAAGGTATTACCTCACCCACCTTATCTCTCTAATAATAAATTAGTTAGCCAAGCAATTAAATAAATGGGATTTATTACTGTTAAAACATATATCCTAGATTTTTCTTGTACATGCACAGCCACTTCTCATAATTAAAAAAGTCTTTATCCTTTAAAAAAATTATCGTGAATTACACAGTTCCAAAATATTGAGGTCTGGGACCTGATCCAGAGCCCACTGAAATTAACTGAAACCTTTTCATTGACTTCAGTATGTTTCAGATCGGGCCCTAGAATCTGGTCTCCACGGGTATGTCTACACTGCAATTAAAAACCTGCAGCTAGCTGACTCGGGCTCATGGGCTGTTCAATTGCTCTGTAGATGTTCAGGCTCAGGCTGCAGCCTGAGCTCTGGGACCCTCTAGAGCCTGAGCCTGGATCTCTACACCTCAATTAAACAGCTTCTTACCCTGATCCCTATGAGCCCCAGTCAGCTAGCACGGGCCAGCTGCACTTTTTTAATTGCAGTGTAGACATACCTCAAGTCCACAATTATAGATAGAGAGTAATTCTGCTGGGTTAACAGAGTAACAGGATTGTGTCTGAACCACTGAGATTTACACCAGTACTAAATCAGTGTCTGGGCCTATATTAAGGAAGGAAGGAAGAAAGAAAAGAGTTTCTGATCATGCGTACTCTACAGTAGACTAGATCCAGGATGACGATTGTTGTGGGGAAAAAAGGACAATGTATTAAAGGTGTATTTGGGAAGAAGAATCTTCACTGTCCTTGTCTGGGTACAGTAGTAATGGCATTTAACTATGAGAAAACCAATACCCGAGATAATCTGCTTGAAAGGGGTCCCTAGGAAGCTATGAAAATCATAAGTTTAATGTGGACACCTGCCTTAAAATTTTTTATCCCCTCTGTATAAAAATCTGTATAGAATAGAATATGTCATGGTAATTTTTGTTTATTCCTTTTAAATTATATTTTCTCACACTTTAGATGCAACCCCCAACTTTCTTTCTACTGTACTGTAAATGGCTTGCTTAAGTCTTACGGCTCAAGCAGCAAATGTGGCCTTTTATTGACAAAGACAGATGGCAATTTCCCCTACAGTCAGTTTTTTTTTCACCAGATGACATACAAAACATTCAGTATGCTATCTAAGGATATACTAAGGCACCTTACTAGTCTCACTAGTACCCCAATGGTTTGGTAAAGCTTAAACCTTCCTAGCCTATGAATCGACTGGATAGCTGTTGGCTATTACACATTTGGTTTAGATCTGTTTTCATCATCTATATCATCTATATCCTTTTTTTCTTAAACCATATAAATGTCCTTTTTTCATATTTACTGTTTGTCTAGTCTACAAGGTGCTTATTTCCACATTCACATGCTTATTTAAGACAGTCTCTTTCCATCTTTTGGGCATTCAGCAATAGGCTGAAGTTAAACAAATGGTAAAATCCTGGTCCCTCTTTCAGTGAGCCAATAATGCGCAGGCTCCTTTGCCCACTTGTTAAGATTTCAAACAAGCACCTTTGTGCTTTTTCCCATGCTGCTTCTTACACTTAGGAGGAACTTCCACTAAGCACCCACAAAGCCACCTCATTATTCACCTTCAAATTCCTCCTTAAAACTCTCCTTTGCTGTAATACCATGAAACATTAACAACAGTTAGTTTATCGGTGCTTTGATACCACTGTCGTCTCTTGTAAGCTCTTAGGGGAAGAGACTGTCTTTTTGTTCCATTTGTACAGCACCTAGCACAATGGGGTCCTGACCCATAACTAGGGCTGCTAAACACTATGGTAATAGTAATACTATTGAAGGTAATGGCAATGTGTGTGCTTTTTGCTCCTTTGACAGTACTCCCCTTCTTGAATCTTCATCGCCTTTGCTTGGAGTGTATCCAAATCATTTGGCTGGCATGCATAAAACCCTGAGAGAAACTTGAAACAGTTGGTTGTCATGACACAGGCAAAAATCCCTATTTCTTTCTTAGTCCAATATACATCATGTGCATTTTCTTCTTTTTCATGATTTTTAGATTACTTTGCAGATGGCTACACTCCTACAGTAACATTTTTTTGGTTTCAGAAACATTTCCCATTTAAAGCTTTAATTTACTTACCATGACAAATTCCCTGAAACAGACCAACATTTGATCGGACTTATTTAAATATTTTTGAAATCTAAAATTACAAACACGTTGAAAAAAACAGAACAACGTTTAAACAAAAAAAAAATGAATTTCAAGTAACATATAAATAATATCTTACATTTCTATACTCCGGTTCCTGGCATTCTCAAGCACTGTGCATCTTGTATATGCAAAAGCACTGAGATGCAGCTGCCTGTAGAGTGGAAAGCTGCAACCATCCAGCCTACAGCATATGCACACTAATTATGGCAGGAGAAATTATGGCCAAAGCCACTGAAGAAAATCACAACTCTTGGCAAAGGTGCTGTAGAATTTTCAATATCCAGGCCGAGCAGGTAGAGCCATGGTTTTTAAGATCCCTCCCAGGGCTCTACACATTTGGCAACATGCTGGAACTAAATTCTGCTGCAAACCCCGCAGTTTCTGTGATACTCTGATGCACAGTCAGCTGGAAATTCAGCTTCAGGGCAATTAAAAAATGCACATTTGTACGGAATTAAATATGAAAATGAAGAATTTAATGAAGAAAAGTTCTCCTTGCATAGTTTATGCTGATAGTAAATGCAGTTTATTTTACTCTGCTCTAAATTTTCACTTTTCAAAGGGATGCAGATTTTTGTACTGTATTGTTTTGTATTGTAAATGCACAAGTTAATTATTGGAATTGGCTGCGAGCCTGAGGGTTTTGGAAACCAGCATTAGAGTTCTTTTGGGACTGTGGGACAATCATGTTTCTGCTAAGAGATGTAAATTGCCTTCATTAGTCTTCAGAGTCTACAAATGAATGAGAAGAAGAGGAATGTCTGCACCTCTTTTTGAGCTGTTGTTTCAGGTTGTCTGCAGACTCAGGAAGACAACACTGCATTGGTTATCCTTGGTTTAGGCCATGTCTACATGTACAGCACTGCTGTGGTGCAGCTGTACCAATGCAGCTGCGCTGCTGCAGCATGTCTGATGAAGAGCTCTCCCTTCGGCATAATAAAACCACCTCCATGAAATGCATATGTCTGTGTAACTTATGTCATAGGCACCGAGTCTGTGGGTGCTGCGGGGCTGGAGCACCCAGGGGGAAAAATTAGTGGGTGCTCTGCACCCACCGGCAGCCAAGCTCCTCCTGCCCCCACCCCCTCCTTGCCTCCTCCTTCCCCCGAGTGCACTGCATCCCCACTTCTCCTCCTTCCAGCACTTCCCGCCCACCGCCTAACAGCTGTTTGGCACCACTTAGGACTTTCCGGGAGGGAGGAGGAGGAGTGGGGATGTTGGGAGCTCAGGGGAGGAGGCAGTAAAGTGGCGGGGTAGGGGAATGGAATTGGGGGAAGGGGGTGGAATTGGGACGGGGCGAGGGTGGTGCGGGGCAGGAAGGGGAGGGGCCAGGGGTGTGCGGGGGTCGAGCCTCCATAAGGCAGAGGGGAAGTCGGCGCCTATCTGAAGCGGGTAGTTTGTTCATCCCCCAAGCGACATAAGTTATGCTGACGTAGGCTGTAGTGTAGACATAGCCTAAGTTTGGAAGGATGTCTTCACAAACACAAGGGCAAGACACACAAAACAAAAAGATACCCTCAAATTCCGGAGCACAATTTGCAGCAGGAGATGGATTCTCTGGTCATTTGCACAGGTCCATAATGCACAGTGAACTGATTTCATTGGGAGAGTTCCCCACAGAATGATGCCTGCTGCAGTCCACCCTATATAACTACTTTTCAAAGTTTGCCTAGACAGTGTTGGGCGAAGATCTGTGGTTCCTGCAAGTCTATGTATCCCAAAATTCACACTGAGAATAATGAAACACTCCTCAGCTCATGACATAGAGAAGATGTACTCTAGATATGGGCAAGATTCTCCGCTGGTTGACATTAATTTCTGTTGGCCAGATGTAGTATGCTGGTGCCCTGGTGGTGGATAATCCAAGGCAGCACAGGTGGGTGGAGAGAGCCCGGGAGGCAACAGATAGAGCACCCATGTTTGATAATATCACATACCAATGAGAGGAACTTCTTTGGTTTTATTATAATTTTCTTAGTTTAAGTTGTTTAGAAATCTCACCATATAAAAATTTCGTCATTTAATTTTATATATTAAGTAATATTTACCTTTAGGAGAGCTATAAAAATGCCATATACTTGTCATGCAGCGACAATTCCATTTGAACAGTTACTGTGTTCTTCAAGCAAACTAGCAGCAATATATCATTTAGAAGCATTCCCTGGGGCTGTATTAATTAATGTAATTAATTAATGGGGTTTAGGTTAACTCGGAGATACAGAACGCCATTCAACCACTTCCAGTTTTTCCCTTAAAAGAATTTTCTTTGCACCTCCAAAAGTAGGGATTTTGTATGGTTGTGTCTATACCCATGTATATCTGTTATGCATTGACCCACTAACCCATTTATCTTACACAAATAATTTTCCAAGTAACACAAACTTTCTGCAGCTAAAAGTGATAAGGGCAAATAAACAAGGTCTGCTTCTAAATCTGTATGACTCAACATGTATATTTACATATCTTTACTGCAGATGAGGTTGCTTAAATGCATTCTTAGTAACAATTACTAAATATTTGTTAGATTATTCCTTTCATTTACATACATGAAGAAATAGTTTGGTATTTACTAGATCATAAACAATTGTGTAAGATTAAAGCCAAAACTTGCATTCCTTGCATTACCAAAGCTGCCACTGGTATGTGGGTGTATTAGAAATGGAAAATCAACCCGTAATAGATCTAGGTCCTGCCCCTGCTGACAATGAAGTCAATGGCAAAACTCATCAATGAGGGCTGGACCACAGCCCTGTGCTTTTATCAGGTCTATTAATGTCGTTAGGTAGGTTTGTATTGTTATCTTTTTCAAATGGCCTTCACAGTGCTAGTATCTCAAGTGATGGAATGCTTTGAGTTCTGATTAATTGTAAGAGTAGTAGTTAGCAAAGTACACCTGGCCTATGTAGTCAGGGAGTTGCTTTTCTGAGAACTGTGTTGTAACTATGCCATAAGACCCTGATAGAGAACCTAAGGTCCCATCTAAACTTCCACTCTTGTTATGTTGGTGAGCCAGTTAAACACTGCTTATTTTCTTACTGGGTTACAAATATTACTATTTGTATTTATTAGTAGTATTATGGTGACATGGTCCCCAGCCAAGATCAGGGTTCCATTGTATGAACATATAGTGAGAGACAGTCCCCATCGTGAAGAGCTTACAGTATAAATAGATGAGATGGACAAAGGAAGCATTGTTACCCTCACTTTAAAAATGGGGAGCTCAGGGACAAAGAGACAAAGTAACTTACCCAGTGTCACCCAAGATGTCTCTGGGAGAGCTAGGAACTGAACCTAGATCTCCTGAATCCTCCCAGTCAAGTGCTTTAAGCTTAAAAGCATCCTTTCTCTCTGCAGCAGTGGTACCAATACTGGGAAAATTCAGGGGAGAAAAAGATTAATGTAGCCAGGACACACTGCACTCAGAACAGTTCATGAAAAGCTCTTTAATCAGAGCTCAGCTTCTACATAGCAATTCTGCAACATGACATGCTGTGGTGATATGTACAGCTTAAGCATAGATGTTATATTTGATTGAAAAAAATGGATGGAAAAGGGCCTGACTCAGTTTTTACTCTGTCTAGATAGTTTTATGGCTTTTACCACCACACTACCGCCATATCACTAATGTATTTATCCTCATAAATCCCCTGTGAAGTAGGAAGCATTTTCCCCATCTTACAGAGGAGGAACTGAGGCACAAACTGGAATAAATGATTTGCCTAAGATCACACTGGAATTGACCCCTTGTCTCCTGAGTTAAAGTTCAGTGCCCTATCAACTACTAAACCATCCATCCTCAATGGGAGTTTTATTTGGAAAAGGATGGAGTAGAAATGAATGGCGCCCTCTGCATGTAGTTCACCCTCTATTTGTGGGCATTCAGCTACCACTGTAGCACCATCTCCCCTCCTGAGATCCTTCAAAGAGGCCTTTTCAGGGTCAGGGCTATATTATAGTAGTACTGAGGTGAGGAAGGCCAGTTGCAGCAGCATGAAGACCAAGGATGAAACTGGATGGAATATGCATTGTTCTCCCCGCCCAACCTCAAGCTCTTCAGACAGTCCACAAAAAATAATACAACCTGAGGTGCATTAATTTTTCCGTGGGTTCCCTCCATATTATGGAACCATTCCTCTTCGTCATTGGTTGTTCTAGGAAAGCTGGTAGTGCAGGAAGCCTGGGGAATGTGGCTCTTATACATTCATGATGCATAGAAGCCAATGATGAGGCATAGGCTTATGTGTGATTGTCCTTGATGTTCTGTGGAACCCCCATGATCTGCAGGAATCTCAGGAGATCCGCAAGATGTGAGGGTGGGACCCCTTGTTTTTCCTGGCCACTCCCAGTCAATTTTGGGGAACACACAAGCCTCTTTCATGGGTTTTTCGTAGGGAGGGGCACTTTCCTCCTGAGTAAAGGATTTCAGGATGTCTCCCTTATATTGAAATATAGCAATTGTATTAAGCTTTATTTAATTTTTTACACTGTGCCAGAGCACAGTGGTGCAGTCTTCAGTAACACGTTTTCAGTGTATATTGGTTCCGATGCTTGTAAATGCATAGTTTCCTAAACAGTCTTAGTCAGCAGGACATTTCAAAGTGTAGGTCCTAGGACAAATCTATGATGCTCAGGGGAAGGAAGCATGTGGCACAGACATCAAGGATATATAGTATGAAAATTAAAGTCAACAGCTAGTTAATTACAAATGTAAAGTGATACTCTGAGCAATAGGAGGGTGGTCCTAATCTCCGTTGGTATTGTCTACCTGGGCACTTTTTACAATATTTAAGCCTTTTTACCATATTTTTAACAGCTGTCAGCCAACAAGATCCTGACCATGACTTTACAGTCCATATAGACAAGGATACAATGTGTTCACCATCATGTTAGCGTCAGTAAATACCGGGAGCTCTGCCTGGTCTACAACAGGAGCTGGTCATGGTCTTCTTTAGTGACACCACAGGAAGGGCTTTGTCATTGCAAAGTTGGGCCTAAATATGTAACATAATGAACACTTTTACAACTAATTATGCAAAGATTTGTTGTCCCTTGTCACAATATTCTGATGCCTATGTCAAAATTACATTGCAGAACTTGAAACTTCCGTCTAAATGGCAGGTTTATCTTTCAGATCTGGAAATTTCAAAAAAGAAGATGTCATCTCATTATTTGTTTTCTATAGATTGTGGGAGGGTGTTTGTGCACGAAATCATTTCCTTCTTGTTAAGTGTTTTTCCTGCCTCTGCTGCTGTTTAGTCCCTGGTTCTTCCACATGTTTTTACTCTATTCTATAAGGATCCTCTGTTTTATGAACCACCATCCATTGTGGGGCCCCATGTGTTTTTATTGCAGTGGGCGACAGACTGAAAATGTGTCATTCTGTGTTTCTTTCCATGGAGTGCAAGATGTTGTTCTATGTTATCCCTTTCACTGCAGTGGAGAAATGGTTTTGAATATAAATTATACTCAGATAGTTGGTCCTACTGGCAGATAAGAATGGGATTGGAATTAGGTGATGTTTATATTTCTTTGCAATCATAAAGAGAGTCATACATAGAAATGAGAGCATAACACTGTCTAATCACAACCCGCTCTCCTCTGGGAGTACAATAACTACCTGAGAACAGGTTTCAGAGTAACAGCCGTGTTAGTCTGTATTCGCAAAAAGAAAAGGAGTACTTGTGGCACCTTAGAGACTAACCAATTTATTTGAGCATAAGCTTTCGTGAGCTACAGCTCACTTTATCGGATGCATACTGTGGAAACTGCAGAAGACATTATTACACAGAGACCATGAAACAATACCTCCTCCCACCCCACTCTCCTGCGGGTACTAGCTTATCTAAAGTGATCACTCTCCTTACAGTGTGTATGAGAACCTGAGAACAGCATCCATTCACAACCATTTCTGCACTGCCAGTGCAGCCAGTGTAGTACAATCAAGTGTAATCAATATTGTTATCACAGAAAAGAATGCATAACAACACATTAGCAGCCTCACATTCTGGAATTAAGAAAACCCAGGAGTGTAAATATTGCTCGCTACCGTGGATTAATAAGAAATAAATAAATACATAAATCACAGCCTCCAAAAATTTATACACATCTTTTAGCAAAGGCTACCCTGTGGGTTTGGGACAGAATTAGAGATAAGCCCTTTTCCCTTGCCATTGCAAATAATCCAGATTTTAGCCCATATCACTAACCAGAGAGTTTTAAAGACTGAGGGAGCCATGGAATACTAATGGTTATCCAACTATTTAGTAAATAAACTTTTCCAACTTATTTGGAGATCAAAACTAGTTTTATCTGGCCCACTCTTCCTTAGTACCAGTCCTTTCAAGTTATGCATGATGTTTTTCAACTTTCTAGAAAAGCTGTTTTATACAGAAATTTAACTTTAATAGAAGCAATGGCATCTGGTCAATTAGGGAACAAACAAACAAAACTCAGTTATATAAATCTTTGCAGGCAACTTTCCCAACCAAAAATATCCATATATGACTTTGGAAAAAAGGATCTGGATAGATAAAATATTCCAGAGGATTGAAGTTTGATCTGGAAAAGAGGTCCAGCAACCTAAGTCTGTAGCACATTAACAGAAAATTTCTTTAAAATATTGTTTGAATGGTACTTCACAAAAAGAAAAGGAGTACTTGTGGCACCTTAGAGACTAACCAATTTATTTGAGCATAAGCTTTCGATGCTTTTCACTGCATCTGATGAAGTGAGCTGTAGCTCACGAAAGCTTATGCTCAAATAAATTGGTTAGTCTCTAAGGTGCCACAAGTACTCCTTTTCTTTTTGCGAATACAGACTAACACGGCTGTTACTCTGAAACCTTTGAATGGTACTTCACACCAGTCAGGTTAAAAAACAAATAGATTGAATGGGGATAAATGCTAGAGAAGTTGTGATGAAAGAGGAGATTTTGTGCATATATGGTGGATGTGTCCAGACATTAGAGAGTACTGGGATGCAATTTGGAACCAAGTGTCACAAATTGTTGGATATTTATTACCCTTCTCAGCGGAAATGCTCACACAAAAGTGAAGAATTAATTTCTTATCTCCTAGTAGCTGCTAGCCTCTAATTGGAAATAGAAAAATAATCCAACTAAAAGGAATGGCTAAAAATAATATGTTTTTTTTTTGTTATGGAAAGGTTAAAACATTAATTATGTTCCCAGCAAAATAATCAGGGGACAGATAAATACTTGAATAAATGGTAACTAAATATCTCATTCTCACAAAAAGTACATTCACCTGCAAGAGAATCAGCACACCTGTCCAATTTTTTTAATATTAGCATTTGATAGACGTGCTTGTCTTGTTAAGTATGTATAAGTTGAGATTACACCCTATTTAATAAAATAACTAGAAATGTCCTGTCATGGGCAGTGTAAAGATGTTCACTCTATAACCTGGTAACACCCTGTTAAACAAAGAGATCTGATAATTATGTGTATAATGTTCCTCTAAAGAAAACCTCACTGTTGTAATAAGTCACAGATTCCAAGGGCAGAAGGGACCATTATGATCATCTACTCTGACCTCCTGTGTAACACAGGCCAGAGAAATTTCCCTAAATAATTGCTAGAGTATCTTTTAGAAAAATATTCAATCTCCCATTTAAAAATGGGAAGTGATGGAGAATCCACCGCAACCCTTGATAAGTTGTTCCAATGGTTAATTACTCTCACTGTTAAAAATATATGCTGTATTTCTAGTCTGGATTTGTCTAGGTTCAGCTTCAAGCCATTGAATCATGCTATATCTTTCTCTGCTAGCCCCTTATTAAATATTTGTTCCCCATGTAGGTACTTATAGACTGTGTTCTTTTTGTTAAGCTAAATAGACTGAGCTCCTTAAATCTATCACTATAAGGCATATTATCTTATCATTCAATCATTCTTGTGTCTCTTTTCTGAACCCTTTCCAATTTTATCACTATCTTTCTTGAATTGTGGACACTGGAACTGGACACAGTACTCCAGCAGCGGTTAAACCAGAGCCAAATACAGAGGTAAAATAACCTTTCTACTCCAAGGATTCCATTAGTTCTTTTGGCTTCAGTATAATACTAGGCGCTCATGTTCAGCAGATCCTCCTCTATGACCCCCAAATCTTTTTCAGAGGCTTTGCTTCCCAGGATGGAGTCCCCCATCTTGTAAGTGTGGCCTACATTCCTTGATCCTAGATGTATATATTTACATTTAGCCATATTAAAATGTATATTGTTTGCTTGTGCCCATGGACAGCAGGTAGCAAAGGTTAGGGCAGGCTAAGCCTCTCCTAACCCAGGCTGTGGCCCCACCCATGTTCCGCCTTGAGTCCCCACTCTCCTTCTTCCTCTCCCCTTCAGCTGGTGGGGGCTCAGCTCCAGCCAGCGGCCAAGGGCTGGGATGGCCTGGGGTGGTGCTGGGGGTCCTGGAGGGAGCTCGGGGTTCTGGTGGGCCGAGGGAGGGTGTCTTGGAGCTCTGGTGGGATGAGCCGGGGCCTCGTCTGGAAGGGGTGGGGCCGGCAGGCTAGCTTCCCTGAAGGCGGGGCTCACCCGCCACCCGTGCTAGTGCCTAGCTGTGTCAGTGACCTGTCCTCTTCCTTATTTACCACTCCCCAGATTTTTGTGGCATCCGCAAACTTTATCAGCAACCATTTTGTGTTTTTTTTCCCAGATCATTAATAGAAATGATTTGTTTACATGGACTGGAATGTTCTTAGAGTTCATAACTGAGCATTCTAAAAAAAAAAAAAGTCTAAAAGTCAGTCTAATTTTTCTTCCCATTTAATTTCTGATGTATGTTTTGTTTTTAAACAGCTGCTAATGCCTCATTGAAAACTAGTGTAGGGCCAAGAACTGATCCTGAAGGACCCACTGGAAGCACACCCATTCAAGGGTGATTCCCTATTTACAATTATATTTTGAGACCTCTCAGTTATCTTATTGTTATTAGATTACGATTTTGACTCTGATGTTTACATTGCAAGGATTTGTAAACCTGTTAAAATTTCCTAAATAAATAGCTAAAAATTAACAAACAAAATCAAGTCACATAGAGGAAAAATAAATGTAATAGGGTGATCCTGACTGGGCGTGCCCTCAGTTTCTGCTTTCAGGTAGTCCAAGGATTCTATGCCAAGCAACCTTGCTTGAATAATACCTCTCCTGGAAACCAGTTTATTACAAAAAAGTAGTGCAAGCAGTCTGTAACAAAAGTCCCTACACACTCTCCATGCCATCCCCAGTGCACGTAGTCCTGAAAACCCTGCTCTTCCCAGCAGGAACCCACACAGCCTCTCTGCTGGGGAATCGTTCTCACCATGTTCTGGTGTCTTCTGCCACACCTAGGTTCCTTGTCCATCCCCCTGCCAGGACAGCCATGCCAGCCTTTCCAGATGGAGTGCAACACCCCTCTCCCAATTGGGAACCCCCACAGCCTCTGCTGCAAAATCATCTGAACCAAGGGAGCCTCCCTCACTCCTCCTGCCCCTCTCACTATTCTGCTGAGTCCAGCCCTCCATCCTTGGAGATGTCAGCGCGTAAGCCCCTCCACTGCTGTCTCACCTTCAGCCTTTGTCAGGGGCTGCCTGCAGCAGAGCCAGTCTCCTGACAACCTAATGAGCACAACTGACCTTGATGGAAGCTGTCTGACTGCACCACCTGGTTGGTTGCAGAAGTCAGCAAGCTGATACTTAAGCTCAGCAGCAGGCCAATGGTTGTTCAATATGCTCCTTGCCTGTCCCAGCTTCTGTTGTTTCTAGTCCTGCTCCAGTCCAGGTCTGTACCTACCCCAGTCCCTGTTTCATCCTGGCTCTGATTCTTGGCTATACTTTCTGATTGTGACTCTGGCTTATCCTTCCACTTAGGCTTTGGGCTCTGACCATAGCTTTGCTCCAGGACTTATGCCATCTGGATTCAGCTGTAACTGGTAGGCTGGACTTTTGCTCCAACCATTAGACAAGACTTCCCATGACTTGGTCACTGACAGCCCTCTTCAGCTCTCATGCTTAGATCCAGCAGGCACCTCCTTCTGTTGCTTCTCCTTGGCCTTCATCCCTCTACAGCCCTGACTTGGGGATACCAGGCAGCAAATCCCTGATGCTACTTTCCAGCCTTCAGCCTTCTCAGCCCTGTCATCCTCCCAGCACTGGCTTTGATTCCTGAAAGTCAGAAAGCTAACCTTTCTTTCTGTTATCCTTGCCTACAGGCTCATTCACTGGGAGTCCCTTCCCCTCATCAGGTCTCTTCCTGTGTCTGAATTCTGATCCTTCCTTATCCTTTATATCCCCAGGTGCTGCTGCCCCACTTTCTTAGCCACATGGGGAGCACCTGCTTCATTACAGGAGCCAGACACTCTCTGATACCATCAATAGTTGGGGTGGGATCTGTGAAAGTGCTTAGGCACTTAAGTCCCTGTTTTGGCTCCATTGAGATCCACAAAACTCCTGGTGAACCCTGAGGTGCCTAAACTCAGTTGGTGTCTAAGTTTTCAGAGTGAAAGTGCTCTGTGTTCCTGCCTCTGACCATGTGCACTGCTGCCTTCCTCTAGATGTCTGGCACCTATCTCCTACCAGAGAGATTCACAAACCAGGGAAAGATGGGCATTAGGCCACCTAAGTTGTGTGTGGAGACCAGCCTGGTAGCCATGCTCAGAGGCGGCCTACTGAATTGGGTTCCAATCAAAATCCAGCCCGAGGAGAAGAAGCTGGCATAATTTTTAGCCTAGTTGATTTAGAACTCATTTAGGATGTTGGAGACCCAAGTTCAATTCCCCCCTTCCCCCTGCCTGAGAGCGGGGAGAGGATTTGACCAGGGGCCTCCTACCTCTCAGGAGAGTGCTCTACCTACTAAGCAATGAGATAATGTGATGTGGTGCTGCCTCAGTCTCCTGTCTGAGCAGTTGCATTCTGGATAAATAATGAAAGAGTGTTTGGAGCAGGGGGACTGGACCCAGGGTCTCCCATCTCCGAGGTGGGTGCTGTAACCACTGGACTACAGAGTCACGCTCTCGCTTTCTCTGGCCAAATGACTAATCCACTGATAAATACTAAAACAGTCATTGGGCCAGAGAGAGAGAACGGGAATGACTCTATATCCAGTGGTTAGGGTACTCTCCTATGAAGTGGGAGACCCAGGGTCTGGTCCCCCTGCTCCAGTGTCTTTTTCATTCTTCATCCACAGTGGAACAGCTTCAAAAGGAGAGACTCGGAGAGCCCTGAATCAGAATACCCCATAGCTCAATGGTTAGAGCAACTTCTGGAGAGGTGGGAGATCCTTGTGCACATCTTTTCCCCCCTTCAGGCAAAGAGAGGAATTGAACCAGGGTCTCCCACATCCCAGGTGAGCGCTCTAACTATAGGGGTAAGAGCTATCAGGTGAGCACAGCCTCGTCCTCCAGAGCATTTGTGTGGATCGAGGCAGGCACTTAACTCATTCTCACAAGAAGTGCATTAGGTGCCTAACTCAAGGTGGCTGGTTCCTGTTCATGGATTGCTACCCGAGATAGGCACCCCCCTGCAGTCTGAGGCACCTATCTCTGAGAGAGGGGCAAGGTTTAGCACACACCTTTGTCTCCCATTGGCTAGCTTAGGCAGGGAGCCACTTAGCATGCTGGCTTTTGTAGATCACATTCTTAGGTGCCTATCTCCCCCCATTCATTGTATAGGGAGTTTAGGCACCTAACTCAGCTTGGTGGATCTAGTGTTGTTCCTGTGATTTTCTGTCTTGTCTAATGAAATTTAGCTCACCCAAAGTCATTGTAGCATCTTCCAGCCAGGTAGGCTGTGACCCTCCTTTCATAAGACATAACACGCAGGCAATTCATCTCCTTGGTGACGTTTACTGGCTCTCTCCTTGGAACTGCAGAAATTTCAAAATAGTTCTTTGATTTTTTTTAACCCACCCCTCCTGCTGCATGTTTTTTTTTTTTTGTAGATTTTGCAATCTTTTGTCAATGTTGCAATCTTGATTAGTTGGTGTCTCCGTAAGAAAATAGATTTCCAGTCTGAGACACACAATGCACAATACACACCTGACTAGATACAGAGACAAAAACATCTCCGATCGCCTGCCTGAACATAATCTGTCCAAGGCCTGTTACATCCTGGTTACCTGCTTTTAACTTCAAGGCTTTATGAACATAATTTCCAGTAGAGATACTTAAGTCCTTCAATATCATCTGTACATACATCTCGCAGTGATTAGGACAAACAGGGTGTTACTAGCTGTTGGTAGAGATCCCCCATGCCGCCCTTTGGCACAGTATTATGAAGACATCAGACCTAGGGATCCCTGTAAACTCCTATGCACCTCTTATGCTCTCTGCCAGTTGGCACCAATCTCATAGGATTTTTGGTTTGCAATTCAGGATAAATATGTGAAATCTAAGCAACAGGACTTTTATCTTTTTCAGAAAACTAAAAGGTTCCTTTTTAAATGTTATCCTGTTCCCTGCAAGCAAACTCCAAATATAATGTTCTAATCAGCAAACCAACAATGTGATGCTATTACAGCAGGCATGTACTTTCATCACGTTTTATGATTAAAAAGTATACACGGTATTCAGATCCCTTCACCCGCCCCCTCAGAGTAGCCTTTTGCACCCTTGATACAATAATAGAGGATGACAAATCTCGAAGTAAAAATGCAGTATGGGCATAATAATATATATGGTTCCATTCTCCAAGAAATATTTTCACAACAAGGCATATCCATTAGATCTAGCTGGGAAATTATTCTTTTCTCTCTGACAATTTTTTGACAAAAACAAATAGGTATTCATTTTCATCAAACTTTTTCAGTTTTCATAAGGATAAGACACAAACCTTGAAGAAAAAATGCCCATGAACATTGTATTTTGTGGAACAGTAATTTTCCACTGAAAAAAACATTTTGACGGAACATTTTCAACCAGTGCTATTACCTATTCATTGGTCCCACAGCTGTTTTACACAACTTTGAGCCAAATGCTTTGCTGCTTCTTATGGTGTGGATGCTAATGGATCTGTGTGAGGTGAGCACAGACCAACAAGAGGAAAAACCATCCCACTCTAAACTGCCAACAACCCCACTGGATGAACAGCATATGTATAGCGGGATGTGGAATTTCAGGGTGGGTGCATGACTGGAGACAGCAGAAGCGAACCTCTGGCCAGCAGGACAATCTCTGTCTCAGGGTATGTCCACACTACAGCAGCTAGAGCAGCACAGCTACAGCATTGTAGTGTAAATACTTCCTACATCGATGGACGGTGTTCTTCTGCTGATGTAGGCAACACACCTCCTCAAGAGGTGGTAGCTAGGTCAACGGAGGAATTCTAGTCTACACATAGCTGCGTCTACAGTGGGGTCTAACTACACGGTACAGGGTGCAAAATATTTCATAGCACTGAGTGATGTACCTATGTCAGTCTAATTTTCAGGCATAGACCTGGCTTTGATTTACTCATCTGTATTGGAGTGTATTTATCTTGTTCACAAGAGTGTTTTGAGGAATAACCAGTTAATGTGTAAAGAGTACTTTGAAGTTGAAAGTGATCATTTATTATTACGCTTACATGATTCCCTAAAATAGCTTCTAACCTTGTCCTATGATTTAAACTAACTAAGCTATAATTTCCTAATATGTTGCCTTTTCAAATTTTCCTAGCATCATGAATCTGTCTGGAAATGAGAAAGCTTTTAGAATCTTTTCGAATTTCTACTAAATTTTAGAACATTCCTAGCTAAGGTCTGTGCCCTTAAGTCACTTGTTTACATTCTCTGGTCCATCTCTGTGATTGAGGTTAGGCCTGACCTCAAGCCTCAGATCTGCATGCATCTGAACTTTGGGGAAAGTTAGATAGATCCAACACGCCCCCCGCCCCCCCCCCCAAAAAAAAAAAAAAAAAAGAATTTAAATGCCGAAGGCTTCAAGATCTCTGTCACACTGTGGTTCTCACCTAACTCTGGTAGGAACTTTTAGAAAATTTCTCCAGCACATATCCAGTTTAGAAGATTGAGATTTTCAGTAATGACTAGGAGATTTAGACACACAATTCACATTGAAATTAATGGGAAATGTGTGGCTATATCCCTCACTCAGCTTTGAAAATCTCAACCATTGTCTGTTCAGAAGAGATCTCTAGATGTATCTTCCTTTTGTGGCCAGTTAAATGTACTAATAACAGAGCTGACGGAAGGGAAATAAGACTGCCACTTGCTACTTCTTCCAATATTCCTTGAATGGTTCCAGTTTTGATGTGGCTGTCCAAAGTATCTGTTAGGAGCATAGGTCCTAGCCTGGTCACTAAACTATCCAGCAAGCTCAGCTGGGCCCAATGAGCCTTCTCCAAATGGCTGTACTTCCTGACTGGGCAAGAGAGCCTGCGGCCTGCTACTTGAGCCTTGCAATGGTAGCAGTACAGGTGCTGCTCAATGTGTACCATGCCCGCAGCTACGCTTGCCCTGGCCCTGCTTCCAGGCATTGTTCCAGTCTTGATCCCTTTCTGCTCCTGTCTAGTCTGCCTTCCTGCCCTGCTCCTGCCTTCAAGTTCTGACCTTTGTCTTGGCTCTCTCAACAACTTTAGCTTACCTTTGGTTTGGTGACCTGATCCTGACTCCAGTTCTGACCCTGGGCTTGGCTTATTGACCCTGATTCTGGCTTTATTCTCTGTCTAGTACCTGACTCCTGGACATATGCTCACCACCAGGGCTGGATTTCCAATTATGCACAGTAGGCACATGCCTAGGGGCGCCAGCATTCTTAGGGTGCCTAAAAGTTAAAAGTGGGTTAAAAGTTACGAAGTTAATGCAATAGAACCTCAGAGTTACAGACACCTTGGGAATGGAGGTTGTCCATAACTCTGAAATGTTTCTTAACTCTGAAGAAGAGATTACAGACTTCAGCCACATGGGGGGTTGGGGCTGCAGCTGCAGGAGAGGGTCAGGGCTCTAGGTGTGTGTGTGTGGGAGCTGGGGCTTCTGACTCTCAGGGTGCCAGGGCTCCAGGAGGGGGGCTCAGGGCTTCTGCCCTGCGGGAGCATCTGTGTTTTACACCCTGGGGGAGTGCAGCTCCGTTCCCAGTTTGAGCCCCGTGGGGGTCGCTGGAGCTTGGGGCTTCCACACGACTCCACTCCCTGCTTGTGGAGTGGGGTGCCAGGGCTTAGGGCTTTAGCTACAGGGGGAGCGCTGGGGCTGAAACCGGCATTCCTCTTGAAGCTAAAACCCTGAGCTCTGGTGCTCCCCACAGGCTGAAGGTGGGAACAGGGGTGGGGACTGAAGCCTCGAGTGCCAGTGCCCCCCATGGGGCTGAAACCAGGAGTGGACCAATGTAATTGTTTTAATTACATTTTTTTTGGTTATTGCATTGAAGAAATATTTAAATTATAATTTATATTTCTTTTTGTTTAATATTTTACAGAAAACACAAAGGTCAGCTGTAGGCAGGGTGGGGGTGGGGGAGGGCACCAAAGATGCTTGCCTAGGGGTGTGTAAGGTGAAAATCCGGTCCTGCCCACCACAATCGCTAAACAAGATCCAGCTCCAGCCACTACATAGGCCGCCCATTCCCTGGCAGCTTACACTATCAGAAATTCACGGAGTTTAAGGCCAGAAGGGATCATCCAGTCTGAACTCCTGTACATCATAGGCCGTTACATTTCACCCAGATACCTCTGTAATGAACACAATCATCCTGAAATCATAGAAGATTAGGGTGGAAGGAGACCTCAGGAGGTCATCTAGTTCAATCCCCTGCTCAAAGCAGGACCAACCCTAACTAAATCATCTCAGCCAGGGCTTTGTCAAGCCAGGCCTTAAAAACCTCTAAGGATGGAGATTCCACCCCCTCCCTAGGTAACCCATTCCAGTGTTTCACCCCCCTCCTCGTGAAATAGTTTTTCCTAATATCCAACCTAGACCTCCCCCACTGCAACTTGAGACCATTGCTTCTTGTTCTGTCATCTGCCACCACTGAGAATAGCCTACATCCATCCTCTTTGGAACCCCCCTTTAGGTAGTTGAAGGCTGCTATTAAATGCCCCCTCACTGTTCTCTTCTGCAGACTAAATAAGCCCAATTCCCTCAGCCTCTCCTCATAAGTCATAACTTGTGTTTGAGTAAAGCATATTATCCAGAAAGGCATCCAGTCTTGATCTGAAAACTTCAAAAGGTGGAGAGTCCACCACGTCCCTTGGTAGTTTGTTCCAATGGTTAAGCACCCTCACTGTTAAAAAAGTGTACCTTACTTCCTATTTGAATTTGTCGGGGTACAGCTTCCTTCCATTTGTTCTTTTCATGCCTTTCTCTGCTAGATTAGGGCACGCTTTAGTACTCATTATATTCTCCCCATGAAGGTACTCATACACTGCCATAAAGTTACCTCTCAATTTTCATTTTGATAAGTTAAACAGATTGGGCTCTTTACAGCTCTCTCACTGTAAGGCATTTTCTCCAGCTCTCATCACTTTTTATGGCTATTTTCTCCACCCTCCAATTTTTCAACATCCTTTCTTAAATGTGGACGCCAGATCTGTATGCCGTATTCCAGTATCAGTCTCACCAATGCTGTATACAGAGGTAAAAAAACCCCACCATTTGCATGAAGAAGATAATCTTCTGGTTCATGCAGAGCAAACCAGAGTGATCTGTATTAATGGTGTCTGACAGTACATTTTCCTATTTACTTGCCAAAATTTTGATGAGGATTTTATTGCCAACAATAAGAAGTGATATAAAACATATAACACAGGGACCTTCTTATGTAAGTGAATTATACATGACTAATCTAGTTGTTTGTCTCCTGAGAACACAGAAATTCAGCCCTTCTCAAAGTACAACCATTATGGCTGAGTTCTAATGAGAAGTTGTCAGGTCCTGGAGACTTGTTCAAGGACAGCTGTTGGATAATATTCTTCATCTCTGTAATTTCAAAAGCCCAACAGCTGAACTATCTCTCGTGGTATCTTGAGTTGTGTTTAACCCTCTAGAGGGACTGTAAAATGATCACTTGAGACTTACCCCCTGCAGCAGGTACTGCATGTCTGATTCTGCTGGAAAGCAGTGAACAATATCATTTGAATATTGATTGTTTCCTTTGTCTGAGGTAAGTCCCATTTCATTGCAAGCTGGACTGGAAGAGTTCCTTTTTACTGTCCAAAGACTTTCTTTTTAACTCCAATATTTTTTCTGTTATCTTTTGCATCAACCTCCAGAGTGAATCTTTCAAATACCATCAGATTATGATTGCAAGTCTCTGGATATTCAGCCACTTCTATCTGATTTATTGGATCTGGATTGTTTCCTAGGACCCAGTCCACAATAGATTCTGACTGTGATGCTTGCACAATGTTCAAGGGAAACAATCCCATATTATATTCAGAGGGATGCACCCTTATTTGATCATATCCCAACTCTTATTCTAGCTATGTCTAGCCTGTTAAAATCCCCTGTGGACAATATTTTACTCTTTTTACATACATCCTTATGTGAACAAACATTCTCTCAGGCTGCCCTGGAGATGCCTAACAATTTCTTCACATTTTTTTTCTTTTTGGTTCATTTCTCTCTTGCAGTGCATTCTAAATTGTCTCTTCTGTAAAGCTCATCTGCATTTCTATTCAGCTCTTTAGACTTCTCCAACCACAGCCATATTTCAACACTCCCTCCCAACCAGGTTCATGTGTCTAAAGCTTTGTCTAGACTAGGCTTGCCATTTTTTTAAGACTGTTACCACTGGTTGAACTCCATCAGTGGTAGGAACCGTGGAAAAGCCACTGGCATTTTCACGTGTGCTAAGTGAATTTTCTCTGAGCAGGGTTAGGGGACACAGTGGGAAAAATATTGGCAGCCAGTCTACCCTAGCATACAGTAGTTGGTGCTTAATTGAGAGTAGAAATAGCGTGAAATCTTTGGTTAAAAACCTCAGTGCAGACACAGCCTCAATTACCCCATGTACTTTTTAACCTGGTTGACGCAACTGCATCCCATATTATATATACATATGCCGTTCCCTTGCATCTTTGCAGTCTAACTGTGTGTGCACTTGATTATTACAAAATCTATTTAGTTTACATGTACGTTTGTTTCTTTAAGACATTATCACTCTCTCAAGTATTATTCGCTCCCTTTTTTTGACTAAATGTCAAAATTTTTACATCATATAGTTAAACCCATCGAATTGAACAACGCATCAGGGCTATTTTTTGCAATGGAGTTTTGTAAATTCAGTGGTAGGGCCTTGAATAATTCTTACTGTCATGGGGTGTGTGTGTGTGTTTGTGTGTGTGTGTGTATTACGGGCAGAGCTGGTGGCCTTTAGTTAAGGTTGTCCAGCACTTCAAATTATAACACCTTGTTTTCAGTTGCTTATAACCTGGCCTGAATGGTTCAGATTTGGCAGAAATTCTCCATGCCTGGCGTCTGCCTCAGGCAGACTTGTTTTGGAAGGTTTACGCTGAAATGGTTAAGCCATTTCCAAGAATTAAATTAGAGGAAAAAAATGTTAACAAAATTCTTACAACCATTTAGCTGAGAAGCTCTAGGGCTTCCATGTTGTACAGCCGGCCCTTGAAGTTTGGCGGTTGAGTGGCCTTTGTGTCAGGGATGTGATGTGCCTTTCTCTGCGTCTGTGAAAATGTGCACAAATTTGTCCTCTCCTTTTCAGTCCACTCCTTCTTGGGGAGTTCCCTAATGGGTCACTCCTCCTCTTTACAGTCCTGTTGGGGGCTTACTTTTATTCTTCTCCTTGTCATGTCTTTCCATTGTCCTTCTGTTCTTTTTGCCCATATTTTTTTCCATGTGGCTCACCTGCCTCTGCTGCTGTCTGATGTCAGAATGTTTTGGGGGTTGCCAGGCAACAGGGCATGAGCTGATGAGATCAGAGCATTGTTGCATCATCTCTTGTGATGAAATATGTTCAGGACACAGGAGGGTCCCAGCTGCTCTTAAACACGTACTGGTTTTCCATTGTGCCCCTACCTCATTAAAGGCACAGGAGGGATGGGTCTCAGTAAATGAGGCAGCTGTTCAATATTTCTTTTTATACTCATCTTTCATATACTACAGATGGAAACCAAATAGACTAGAATGTGTGGACCTAGGTCTTATTTATTGCACCCCATATAAACCCTTCATTGAATGCAGAATTCTGGGAGCATTGTACAACTCAGAAACACTTTTTTCCTTCCCTCTCTTTTCTCAGTGAGGGGCAAACATTTCCCCACCTCGACCACTACCACAGGCACTGAGACATTAGTATCTCAAGGCATCAAGTCTTTGATGTAGCTGGTGTGTGCTCTACAGAAACCTTTCCCAGATGGACTTCAGTACTGAGAGAGATTTTAAATTCCATCCTATGTAAATGGACAAATATGGTGTGAGGAAGAATTAAAACAGAAAAATGTGAATAATAATTGGGACTAGTTTAAAAAACACTGTACTCGATGCTCAAATATCCATAATACCACAATCAAGAAAGAAGGCCATATTAGCTAAAAAATATGACCTGGTTTAGTGGGGAAGTGAAAGCAGCTATACAAAATTATATATAAAATAAACGGAAGAAAGGGGAAGTTAATAATAATGAACATAAATCAGAAACTTGGAATTGTAGGAAATTGATAAGGGAAGCAAAGGGACACAAGGAGAATGAGATGGCCAGCAGCGTTAAGGACAATAAAAAGGAGTTTTAAAAATATATTAAGAACAAAAAGTATACTGACCATGCTATTGGTCTGTTACTAGATGGAAATGGTAGAATTATCAATAATAATGCAAAAAAGGCAGAAGTGTTCAACAAATATTTTTGTTCCATATTTGGGGAAAAACAGATGATATGGTCTCATCATAGAGTGATGATAACACACTTTCCATTCCACTAGTACCTCTGGAGGATGTTAAACAAAAGCCACTGAAGACAGACATTTTAAAATCAGGAGGTCCAGATAACTTTCATTACTTTGGATAACTTTCATCCAAGAATTTTAAAAGGCCTGGCTGACAAGCTCACTGGACCATTAATGTTGATGTTCTATAAGTCTTGGAGCACTGGGGAAGTTGTAGAAGACTGGAAGAAAGCTAATGTTGTGCCAATTTTTTAAAAGGGTAAACAGGATAACTTGGCTAATTATAGGCTTGTCAGCCTGACATAGATCCTGGGCAAAATAAGGAGCAGCTGATGCAGGACTTGATTAATACAGAATTAAAGGAGGGTAATGTTATTAATGGAAATCAACATAGGTTTATGGAAAACAGGCCCTGCCAAACTAGATTTTTTAAATGAGATTACATGTTTGGTTGATAAAGGTAAGTGATCTGATGTAATATACTTAGACTTTTGTAAAACGTTTGAGTTGGTACCACACAACATTTTGATTAAAAACTAGAATGATATAAAATTAGCATGACACACATAAAATGGAATAAAAACTGGCTGTTAGGACTCAAAATGTAATTTTAAATGGGGACTTGTAAGTGTCTCAGGGGTCCTGCAGGGATTGGTCTTGGCCTTATGCTGTTTAATATTTTTATCAATGACCTGGAAGAAAACACGAAGTATTCACATGGAAAGTTTGCATATGACACAAAAATTGGGGGAGTGGTATTGTCACTCAGTGAGGCGCATCTGGTGCAACCTATTGGTCTAATAAGGAGTCTGGCCAATTGGTTGCTGCAGAATCAGAGAGCAGAAATGGAGGTATGGTTAGGAGGCAAGATGTGGATTGGAGCCAGGAGTCAGAACAGAACTAAAGGGCAGAGCCAGAGTTGTGGTCAGACGACAAGCCAGTGGTCAGAACCAGGAGTTAGGAATCAGGAGTTCAGAGGCATGCAGAGACTAGGACTGGAGTGGAACAGGCAAGGGGAAGAGCAAGCAGTGGACAGGAAGCAGGTCTGGCCCATCTGCGGGCATTGAGCAGCTGCTGTTCTGCTGCTGCTAAAGGGCTAAAATGGTGATCTGATGGCTTTTCTAACCAATCAGGAAGCAAAGTCACTTAGTGCCCAGTAAGCCAACCAGGCCCAGAGGCAGCTGAGTTCCTGACAGTATCCCACCACTTTGAGGATGTCTTTTTTTCTCTATGATATATATTATGAACTGACTATGGTGAATGGAAAGCAGTTTGTCACATGAAATAGAAAAAAAACCTCCTAGAGTATCCTCTTCAGCATTATGAAAAATATCTTCCTTCAAGGAATGAACTTGACTTTGCAATCTTAATAATGTTCTTTCAGTATAGTTTGTGTGTGTGTGTGTAATATATATATATATATATATATATATATATATATATATATATATATATATATATATATAACACACACACACACAAACTATACTGAAAGAACATTACTAAGGTTGCAAATATATATATATTTGCTAATTAAGCTTAAGCACTTCCTGTGCAGTGCTTGACTCCATGATGGCTCCCTGTGTGGGGGCATGTTAGGACTCTGAGCTGTGATAGCTGGGAGTTCATGGCTTACAGGAGAGGAATCCTTCCTGCTGGCTCCCAATGCACAAACCAGCGCTCAGGGTGTGTGCTGAAAGGAAGGATCTGGGCCTTAGGGCCTGTTTCAAAGCCCTTTGAAGTCAGTGAGAATCATTCCAGTGATTCAAAGGGTTTGGAATTAGGCTCTTAGAGAAGAAACTAGTTTTGACTTAAAATGTCTTAAAATGTAAAAAGTGAAAAAAGCAACTCATTCAAATGTAATCTGTGTGCTTTCAGTACATGGAAATGAAAACCTAAAGCTGAGTAAGAAATGAAAAATCTGCTTCCATTTTTGCATGTTACCATATTTCCATTTGGTATTCAGTCACAGTTTGGCTGAAATAATACAGTGTAGTAATTGCAGTTCATTTTGTAATTAATATGGATAATACCAGTGTTTCAAAGATGCATATCAAAAGACATATTTAACATGGTGAATGTGTTATAATAAAACCCTAAATGCACAGTTCCATTATATTAAAGATTTACTACTAATACACATCCAACTTTCTATGAGAAATAAAAATGGAATTAACAGTGAAAAAGTGGTGTGTTTAAGTAATATTAAACTGGTGACACAAAAGCCAGAATTTTACAAGTCCATAGTTACTCTCCATCCTTAACTGAGAGTTGAGTGCCCTAACACTGTACATTAATAAATAGGCTGGACTGACCAATTTAATTTTAAAAGCGGCAAAGAGTCCTGTGGCACCTTATAGACTAACAGACGTATTGGAGCATAAACTTTCGTGGGTGAATATCTGTCATGCATCTGACGAAGTGGGTATTCATCCACAAAAGCTTATGCTCCAATACATCTATTAGTCTATAACAGTGGTTCCCAAACTTGTTCTGCCACTTGTGCAGGGAAAGCCCCTGGCGGGCCGGGCCGGTTTGTTTACCTGCTGCGTCCGCAGGTTCGGCCGATCGCGGCTCCCAGTGGCCGCGGTTCCCTGCTTCAGGGCAATGGGAGCTGCTGGAAGCGGCACAGGCCAAGGCACATACTGGCCGCCACTTCCAGCAGCTCCCATTGGCCTGAAGCAGCGAACCGCGGCCACTTGGAGCCGCAATCGGCCAAACCTGCAGACGCGGCAGGTAAACAAACTGGCCCGGCCCGCCAGGGGCTTTCCCTGCATAAGCGGCAGAAAAAGTTTGGGAACCACTGCTCTATAAGGTGCCACAGGACTCTTTGCCACTTTTACAGATCCAGACTAACACGGCAACCCCTCTGATACAATTTAACTTTGAACCTCCTGGTATTTTAGGTTTGGGTCATAATCTTAAAATTATTTCACTTTTTTGTTTGTTTGTATGTCTTTTTATTACTGGATATTTTCTGAGCAGCTTCTCTATGTAGTGTCTTTGATCTCTGTTTCTTTTGCCTTCTGCATTCATTTATTACAGAAGAAAACTACCCTTTACTTCCAGGAGGATGGATACATGTGACAGATTTTCTCCATCTCTGACCACTACAATTCAAGATCTTACTCTAATCCTGTAATTCTATCCTCTGTTAATGCTGATGGGGGTTACTACATGGATCAGAGAAGAGATCTTTCACCATCAGAAGAAGTAGCTCATTTCTTCTGAGCTTGCTTGCTCTACCATAACATTTTGTTTCTCCCTCAAATAGTCTCACTTACCCACAAATCCCTGTTAGGTTGCCACCTACACCTCTGGCTTTAGGGACTTGCAGTAACATTGGTTGCAGGATGACCAAGTGTCAGGAACTGCAGGCCTTGAATGCTGGTCCACGGCACTCTTAGGAGCTAGATTTCAGAGTGGTAGCCCTGTTAGTCTGTATCAGCAAAAACAACGAGGAGTCCTTGTGGCACCTTAGGGCTTGGCTACACTTGCGAGTTAGAGCGCATTAAAAAGGAGCCCCAGGCGCATTAGCTCACTACCCTTCCACACTGGCAAGGCGCGTAGAGCGCACTGACTCTGTGGCTGGTCCACTCCTGGTACTCCACCTCAGCGAGTGGAATAACATTTGATGCGCCTCTGCTGGAGCGCTGCGGCGCCATTGCGGTCTGTTAATGCGCTCTGATCGGCCTCCAGAAGTGTCCCACAATGCCTGTTCTAGCCACTCTGGTCATCACTTTGAACTCTACTGCCCTGCCCTCAGGTGACCAACCATCAGACCCGCCCTTTAAATTCTCTGGGAATTTTGAAAATCTCCTTCCTGTTTGCTCAGCCAGGCATGGAGTGCTCTCAGCTAATCTTTCCAGGTGACCATGCCTCCACGCGCCAGGCTATCCCCAGTATGGAGCAATGGTGAGATGCTGGACCTCATCAGTGTTTGGGGGGAGGAAGCTGTCCAGTCCCAGCTGTGCTCCAGCCACAGGAATTACGATACCTTTGAGCAGATATCAAGGGACATGCTAGAGAGGGGCCATGACCGGGACGCACTGCAGTGCAGGGTTAAAGTGAAGGAGCTGCGGAATGCCTACTGCAAAGCCCACATGGCAAACTGCCATTCCGGTGCTGCCCCCCGACCTGTCATTTCTACAAAGAGCTGGATGCAATACTTGGGAGCAACCCCACCTCCACTCCGAGTACCACCAAGGACACTTCAGAGCCCAGTTCAACAAGGCAGGAGGAGGAGGAGGAGGAGGAGAAAAGAGGGAGTGAGGGTGCTAAAGAGGAGGGAGACACCCAGGCATCCCTAGATGCATGCAGCCAGGAGCTGTTCTCAAGCCAGGAAGAAGATAGCCAGTTGTGGTGGCCGGTGCTTGGGGAAGGACAGACAACAGAGGAGGTTCCCAGTAAGCAACTTTTATTTTGGGAAGGAAGTTATTCGGTGCGGGCTCTTGGGGCAAGGAAGGTTAGGGCTACATGCATGTTTAGATGCGGAATAGGGCATTGATGTGCTCTCTCACATTGTGGTAATTGGCCTCAGTGATCTCTTCAAAGGTCTCATCCAGAACTTGGGCAATGCAGGTTTCTCAGGAGAGCCACAGTGGTCCTTGTCCCAGTAAGGCTAACTTGTCCGTGCCACTCTGCCGTGAGGGTCAAGAGGACAATTGCTGCACAAAGGCAAGCTGCATATGGGCCAGGGCAGAAGCCGCATTGCAGTAGAAGACTCTCCCTTGCTTCCCAGGTCACCCTCAGCAGAGAGATATTTTCCAGTACAAACTCCTGTGGAAAATTTGGGGACAATGTTCAGTATAGGGGCCCCCTGCCACTGTTGGCTCTCCCCAAGGCACAGAAACCCAGAGGACAGTATGGCCGTAAAACAATCAGTCATGCTTGACCCTGTGCTTACTCACCATTTTGGGGCTCCTGTGGGTTATGTGTGCTTGCTTTGGGATGGGAAAATTCTGCTATTGTGTAGACTGTGCTTGCCCTTAAGTATGGGGGAATCATTGCTCTGTCTGGTGTGAACAATGCTGCCTCTGTTAAGTGATGTATTTTGCCTTTACAGATGCAACCTTGAGATCTTAGCCGTCCATGCTATCACGGACCGAAAGACTCTAAAGAGTGAGAAAGAGGCCACGTAGAAGCAAGGAAGTCATGTTGCATGAAGTAATGCAGCATTCAAGTAATGAAAATCAAACAGTGCAGGAATGCTGGGACAGTGAAAGGAGGATCCACCAGCAGAATTAGGAGCGCCTGCACAAAAGTGCAGTGCTCCAGCAGCAAAGCACGGATTGGCTGATAAGCATCATGGAGCGCCAAGCAAACTCTATCCAGGCGCTCGTAGCCGTGCAGGTGGAGCACTACCGTGCCCCTCCCGTCCCCCACTGCAGCCCTTGTCCAAAAACGCTTTCCCTTGTGCCCCCATGTCACCTCCAACCCACTTTTCCCAATATCCGGGTTCTTACCGCCACCAGCTGCCTCCAACACCTGTAGCTTCACCACCCGACCCTTACCCACTGCACTCAACCCCCATCACCATGCAGTATAGCTATCCTGAAGTGCAGCACTCATTGCACAGCGCTCCAGACAGGAAGGCTGAGTATGATACAAGGACATATGCAAATCTGTGATTGTACTGTTCCCCTCCCCCCCTTGCCCTTTCTGTTTCCCAAGCAGTGTGTTTCTTTTCAATAAATGAATTTTCTTTTCAATAAATGGATTTTTTGGCTTTGAAAACATTCTTTATTATTGCATAAAGTCAAAGATACCTTAGCCCAGGAAAGAAACAGGCACTGCAAGTCAGCGTCACAAACACAGATTCCTACTAACATTGGAACCACTGCACTTCACTCCCGTGCAGGGCACCAGACATTACTGGTGCCTCTCAGCCTCAAATTGCTCCCTCAAGGCATCCCTAATCCTTGCAGCCCCACGCTGGGCCCATCTAATAGCCCTGCTCTCTGGCTGTTCAAATTCAGCCTCCTGGTGTTAAACCTCAGAGGTCCATGCCTGAGTGAATTATTCACTCTTCCCTTCACAAACGTTATGGAGGGTACAGATATAACCCTCCATACGAGGGTACGCGGATATAACCGTGGGGATGCTGTTATCGGCCAGGTCCAGCTTTCCGTACAGAGAGTGCCAGCTGCCCTTTTAACAGCCAAAAGCACACTCTAGTCATTCTGCACTGACTCAGCCTGTTGTTGAACCACTCCTTGCCGCTGCCAAGGCTCCCTGCGTAGGGTTTCATGAGCCACAGCATTAAAGGGTAAGCGGGGTCTCCAAGGATCACAATGGGCATTTCGACTTCCCCTATGGTAATCTTCTGGTCTAAGAAGGAAGTCCCAGTTTGCA
Organism: Chelonia mydas; assembly: GCF_015237465.2. Classification (NCBI taxonomy): domain Eukaryota; kingdom Metazoa; phylum Chordata; order Testudines; family Cheloniidae; genus Chelonia; species Chelonia mydas. The sequence continues at coordinate 84,706,912 of NC_057851.1, read as the reverse complement.
GCTTCCTGAACAGGCCAGTGTTCCGAAAGATGCGTGTGTATTGCACCTTTCTGGGCCAGCCTGCCTTAATGTCAATGAAATGCCCATGGTGATCCACGAGCGCCTGGAGACCATAGAGAAATAGCCCCTCCGATTAACGTACTTGGAGGTTAGATGGGCTGGTGCCAGAATTGGAATATGCGTCCCATCTATCGCCCCTCTGCAGTTATGGAAATTGAAACCCATTTGTGCAAAGCCAGCCACAATGTCATGCACGTTACCCAGTGTCACAGTTCTTCTGAGCAGGATGCGATTAATGGCCCTGCAAACTTGCATCAACACGATTCCAACAGTCGACCTTCCCACTCCAAACTGGTTAGTGACCAATCGGTAGCTGTCTGGAGTTGCCAGCTTTCAGATTGCAATAGCCACCACTTCTCCACTGGCAGGGCAGCTCTCAATCTCGTGTCTGTGCCGCAGGGTGGGGGCGAGCTCATCACACAGTCCCATGAAAGTGGCTTTTCTCCTCCGAAAGTTCTGCAGCCACTGCTCGTCATCCCAGACTTGCATGACGATGTGATCCCACCACTCAGTGCTTGTTTCCTGAGCACAAAAGCGGCGTTCCATGGTGGTGAGCATGTCCATGAATGAGACAAGCAAACTCGTGTCATGTGCGTTACTTGAGTCGATATCATCATCGGAGCTCTCACTGTCACTTTGGACCATAAGGAGTAACTCAACTGCCAAACGTGACATGCTGGCGAGAGTCATCAGCATACTCCTCAGCACTTCGGGATCCATTCCCGCAGACTGAAAGGGAAGACAGAGCACGCAGTACAAAAACGTTGAAAGATGGTGCCAAATGTGGACGGAAGCACAGGGATTGCTGGGATGAGAACCGATGCATCACGGGGTGTTGGGACAGGACCCAGAATGCCCCACTCCCTTCCCACAAGCCACAGCGCCAGAATGGGAAGAGGTGCTCTGTGGGATAGCTGCCCATAATGCACTGCTCCCAGTGCCGCTGCAAGTGCCACAAAATTGGCCATACCAGTGCACTTGCAGCTGTCAGTGTGGACAGACTGCAGCGCTTTCCCTAATGCGCTCTCCAAAGGTGGGTTTAACTCAAAGCGCTCTACATCTGCAAGTGTAGCCATGCTCTTAGAGACTAACACATTTATTTGGGCATAAGCTTTCATCTGATGAAGTGGGTTCTAGCCCACAAAAGCTTATGCCCAAATAAATGTGTTAGTCTCTAAGGTCCCACAAGGACTCCTCGTTGTTTTAGGAGCTAGAGATTCCCAACCTTCCACCCAGTGACATGCTGAAAGGTGCTACAATACCAGCTGAACTCTGGCAGAAGACTCCAGTCCTGGGATCTGATTGGTGGAACCCTGGGGGTCCTGACTGGTCCCCAGCCTCTATTTAACCCAAGCACAGGAAAAGGAAGTTGTCTATGCAACTGGGTTCCCCCCGGCTCCGGAGTGCTCCTGCTGCAATACCTGTTCCTACTGATCTCATGGTAACCTGACTCTTGCCTACCACTGACACCTGACTCTCAGTTTGCCCCGGGCATGTATTGGACTCTGACCTCCTGGAATGAATCTAGTAGTCTCAGTGTACTGAGTTAAATGATGCTAAAGCCTGGCCAAAGCTGCAATAAATCTTTTTTCTTTTCCAGTCTGGACTTGAGGTGACTGGTGGTATATTGATCTCAAGGGCCGAAAGAGGTAGAGGTGTTTATAAACTCTTTCACTGTCCGACATTAAAACGGTGGCACTTAAGTTCAGGATTTTATTCTACAGAGGCTTGGTTTACTCAGTTTCTTGGCAAACACCCAAAAGCATTCATTCTAAAGTTGAAAGTTTATTGATGAAACACAAGCGAGAACAAGAAATTAAAACAAATATTTGTATTGCAACTGGAATTGCAAACTTAATTAGAATTTACTAAAGTCAGGGTTTTTTTGGAGGCAAACTATCAGTCTTTTTTATTTAAGCAACCTTTTTAGTGAAAAGGAAATGGTTAATTTTACACTGAGTCCTGCTGTAGGAAGGGTATTTACTTCTGTTTTTAATAGGCAGACAGACACAAGGTGGAGGAGAAACAGGATATAAAAGATGGGGGAAATATGATTTTTTGGAACACTGGATGGCTGGATCCATTACGAATGAATGCTCTGTTGCTTGGAACCTGGTTCACATTCTGGTAAGGGACATTATCTGGTTGGGTCTTTTCTCCTTAGATGGCAAAAAGGGAAAAAGAAGGCAACATAGTTCATCCCCTCATTATTTTGTCCACCAGTTAGGCCTAATATTTGCCACACCAATTTTGGTTCATTAATTTGTGGCTCCACATATTCTGTTTTTACCAACAACGATTTCAACAGTCATTGAATCATATGAGCAGGCCCTTTTTGTTTGGACTAATCCAGTTTTTGTCTGGTTTTTTTAAACAGTATCATTTACTACTGAAAATAACTTGACCTATTTTCCATTAACATTTGTTGCCATAGTTTATTGTAACAGCTTATGAATTTTCACATACTTTTTACAATTGAACTTAAGGTAAACTTTTAGGTGCAAAAATCACAACAGTAGTAACCAAACAATGGATCACGTGATGGCAGTTTTAAGGCTGACCAAAAGGGTTACCTGCCAGAGGGGGCTGGAAGTTGTAAAAGGACAAAGTCTGCTCTTAGTGCGTGGGTCTCCAGACAGAACAAGGCAAGACTGTGTCGGAAGAAGGAAAGAGAAATAGGGTCCTGGGACCCCTGAAAGCGCTCACTAAAACCCAAAGGCTATTGAAGAGTGGTGAGGACTCAGCGTGTATGTCTACATTGCAATTGAAAAACCCACTGCACCAAGTCTCAGAGCCCAGGTCAGCTGACTCAGGCTCACAGGGCTCAGGCTGCAGAGCTTAAAATAGCAGAAAGAAAAGGAGTACTTGTGGCACCTTAGAGACTAACAAATTTATTTGAGCATAAGCTTTTGAAAGCTTATGCTCAAATAAATTTGTTAGTCTCTAAGGTGCCACAAGTACTCCTTTTCTTTTTGCGAATACAGACTAACACGGCTGCTACTCTGAAACCTAAAATAGCAGTGTAGACCTTTGGGCTCTGGCAGGAGCCGAGGCTTGTAGACCCTCACCCCGCATACGGTCTCAGAGCCCAGGCTGCAGCCTGACCTGAACATTTACAACTTCAATTTTATAGCCCCATAGCCCAAGCTCTGTGAACCCGAATCATCTGACCTGGGCCAGCTGTGGCAGTTCCATAGGTCTTTTACTGTAGTGTAGAAAAACCCAGAGAAGGAATTGTGTACAGATATTTATTATTTTGCCCAGAGCTGTGTGTCTCTTGTGATTTGTCTCTGAGGTAAAGTGTTTGGTTTAGAAATCCCTCTGCAAAGTCTGTGTTACTTGCTTCAACCAGCACATGTCCCGAAGGGACAAACTGTAAACTGGAGCAGCCATAAGGGTGGAGATCTGGGGAGGGTGGAATTACACTACTGGGGAGACTTGGGAGCATTGGTCCTTATGAGCATCCACAAAGGGGAGCTCAGTCAGGACTCTGACCCTGAGATCTCAGTGCTACCTAAGCACTTTGAGTAAATAAATGGGAACTGGGTGTCCACATTCCCTAGGTGGCTCTGAAAATCCGAGCCTTAATCTAATTCTGACTTAATTCATCTTGCTTGACAGCTCCTGTGTCAGCACCAAATAGCTGTACAGCAATACAAGCTGAAAGCCTCTGAATCTTCTCTTGTCCAGTCTCCAGATAAGGTGTGTATTTTAACTGCTGGGTCATAACTGAATCTAATATTGTCTGACTCTGAGTGACTCAGGTTTTATCACTGAACCCACCACTGTCTGTCAGTTGTTCACAGTGGACAAAATGCTGAAGATAGGGTGTCAAAGTGGTGCAAGTTTAGACACAGGGCTCAGTCCTCTGATGCACCCAGTCATTGCTGGGTGCAGCACAAGTAGAGGAGCAGCATTTGTTCTCGTCCCTCATGGCCCCTCTTCTTTCTCAGCATGGTCCCTCACAGTCCCCTCCTCCTCCACATGATCCCTTGTGGCTTGGCTCACAGTATGGATTAGAGCAGACTTTAGGCTACCCTGCACTGTGCTCCAGCTTCCCTAGCCCTCACAGGGCTATCCACCAGTGGGCAATTGCTCTGTGCCGTGCACAACAGTTCTGTCCCTATCACTGGGATGGCTGCCTCCGGAGCACCTCCCTGTGGCCTGAGGTAGTTCTGCAGGTGTCCTCTCAGTTTTCCTACTCTGCTCAGGGCTTCTTAAATCAAACTATCAATCCAGCTCTTCTTTGGTTCAGCAACATGCCTCCTTGGGCTGGATTTATTAAAACAACAAAATCAATCCTAAAACAAAGTTCTGAAAATCCCCATCATGTCCATACTCGCAGTCATTCCTGGTGGGGGGATTCTCAGGCCTTCCCTGCCTGAGGCCTTTTCTCTTACTGGAGCCTACTTGCTCACAGCAGTCAAATCCCATGCAACCCCTTAGGGTCTCCTGATGGTGCCTACTCACTCCCAGCACCCATTTCCTGCCTTGGGAGGGCTCTGCTGATGTCTCAATCTAGCTCCACTTTCTTTCTCTGAGTACTGCTTTCCTTGCCTGCAGCTTCCTGCTGCTTTTACAGGAGAATCAGGTCCTTCATACCCAGATGCTTCTACTAATTAAACCCTCATATCCCATTCCAGATGTGGCAGGCAGGGTTAATTGTTCAAGGCTGGCCAGCTCCAGGCCTCTGCCCTTTCAAGGGACAGGCCACTCCATTACAGTTCCCCCAGTACATACAGGTTTAGAAGAGGACTTGCATAGGTCTGGTTATGGCTCCTACACCAGGGGAATCCACAGCTGGCTGTTTAAGCCAACTATTGTCCCCTTTGTGCCATAAGAGTGGTCCATGGGGCTCTACTGAGCACATAGCGTACACCAGGGATTCTCAAACTTCATTGCACTGCAACTCCCTTCTGACAACAAAAATTACTACATGACCCCAGGTGTGGGGACTGAAGCCTGAGCCTGCCCAAGCCCCACCACCCCAGGCAGGGGGCCAAAACCCAAGGGCTTCAGCCCCAGGTGTGGGGCCTGTAACCTGAGCCCTACCACCCAGGGCTGAAGCCTTTGGGCTGTGGCTTGGGCCCCAGGCGGTGCGGCTTGGGCTTGGGCTTCAGCCCTGGGCCCCAGCAAGTCTAATGACAGCCCTGATGACTCCCTTAAAATGGGGCTGTGACCCACTTTGGGGTCCCAACCCACAGTTTGAGTGTATACCATAGGTGCCCTGGAACCTGTGAAGCGGAAGTAGGATCCTGCAGTGCAATATAAATTGTATCATGTTGAACTGTAGCTCAAACCAAGCATAAATTGCAGATGAACTAATGTAGCAATATATAGTCTTGGCCAACTAGCCAGAGTCTGGCCATGTAGGCAGGCCATACAAATAAACTTACTTTAATGTGAACAAACCACACTGGGTGGAAAACTTTAATGGGAAACATTTAAAATTTTAATATGCCCCAATATGTTTGCTATTATTTAGGAAAACTATAGAAAATAACCTAATGAGGGTGAGATTGCTTATTTTACATGGTACAGGTTAATTCAACCATGAAATAAGATGGAATTTTCTGCAAGAGGGTAATTAAACATTGAAACAGTTTAGCGGGGGAGGTGGTGGACTTTCCATCACTTGGAGCCTTTAAAGCGAGATTAGATCGCTTTCTAAAAGACATCCTTTAATCCAGGTTCTGGGAGAAATTCTATCACCTGTGTGAGCAGTGGGTTGGCCTGAATGGTTTGTGGTGGCCTTGGCTGTTCTGGCCTTGGAATCTGTGAATCTATCAATCCCCTTCTTCTCCCTTTCTTCATGTGCCCCAGGGAGAACAGGATTGCCTGCATTGCTTCAACATGCTCATAACACTGGCAGCTCTGTGTTAAGACAGTGTCTAGAATCAAATCTCATGCTTCATGGCTTCAGCTGGGTCACCTGAAGGGATCAGGAAGGATTTACCCCCTCCCCAATACGCAATTGATGAGATGTATTTGCGGGAGAATGGTTGCCTTCTCTTCAAGCATTAGGGATTGGCCACAGCTGGAGATGGGACATTGGACAAGGTGGACCAATTCTCTGAGGTAGTAGTGAGAATCCTCTTTATTAGATGCTTGGCTGGTGTGCCTTGCTCACATGCTCAAGGTCAAACAGGTTACCAGATTTGGTGTTGAGAGGAAAGTTCCCCTCAGGTCAGATTGGCCAGGACCTTGGGATTTTTTTACCTTCCTCTGAAGCATGGAGTACAGATTGCCTCCTAGGACCATCGAGGCTTATTTCACCTAATCAATTCCCTGCCACTGCAGGGACCTTAGGCATAGGTCCTGTTCTCTGCATGTGGAATAGAGTTTAGTCTCCTGTGGACTGAAATGTTTTGCACTAACTAAAGTCATTGAGCTAAATATAGAGGTATATGGGTGAAATTTCATTGCTTGTGACAAGAGGTTAGACTAGAGGATCTAATTGGAACTCCCATCTGGCCTTAAACTCTATGAAACAATGTTCAGTTAACAATTTATCAATCTGTAGGAGATGAAAACTGAAGAGGAGGAGGGAGCAAAGAGAATAGAAGATAGTGAAACACAGAAAGGAAATGAGAGGAGAAAGAGCCAGAGTGAGAGGGCGTGGCGATACCAAGTGAGGAACTTCTAGCCTGGGCAACAAGGATCTACACTACAGTGTGATCAGAAAGGGGCCACACCCGTGCAAACTCCTAGTGAAAAATCATAGAATTTAGGGCCAGAAGAAACTATTGCGTTCACTTAGTTTGACCTGCTTGACACAAGCCATGGACTCTCACCCAGTGATTCCTGCATCAAACCCATACTTCTGGTTGAGCTAAAGCATCTCTTTTGAAAGATGTCCAGTCTTCATTTATAGATGTGCTGTGCTGTACTCCTGAAAGACAGGGCCTTCCCTGTGTCTTCCTAGGGGAAGTTACTGGGTAGGTCACATGCAGGCCAGTGGCATTTACGTAACTGTGAATTCCCTAGTTAAGATAAGGATCTATAGAAGGTGGTATTTTCATGTGAGGCTATCTCTGACATTGTAATGGAACAGATTCACATCCTCCCCCATAATTTTGGCATGGATTGTCCATTCCCATGGCAATACCGGTAGGAGGGGTGTCAAAGCTATGAAGTCTGCTTGAGGATCCCCTCTGAGTGACTCTCCAGTCACTCCAATTTCTGCTCACCCTAGAATAAGGTGGGTGTAGGCACCCCCAAGCCCTATGGATCTTTAGGGATCAGCATGAATCCGAGAGAATCTGCAAGAGGGCAGACATGGAGGTCCTGGGCCTCTCCACCAGCTCTAGCCCCTGTGCCTCCCCAACTTCATACCACCCGGATGGGGGACCCCAGGAGAAAAGGTCCAGCCGATGCCATCTTTCCAGGAGGAGTATCCACGGGGCTAGAGGAGTTCAGTGTGCTCCTTGGCCTGCCTGCTTTTCCTCCTCCAGCTCAAACTCTGTTCCTAGAGAGACACCTCTGCAGGGCCCAGAGTAGTGGGGATAGGCCAGTACAGTGGAGCGCTTGACCACTGCCCTCCTTCCACAAGCGACTGTAGTGTTGATCCATGCAGCTAGCTGGTGGTTTCAGGGACATTTAAATACACAGATGAAATTGAAAACTTTTTAAAAACTCTGCTGCCCAACCACTGTGTTTTAACAAAATAAGTCTGTCAGTGTCTCTTTAAGTATAGTAGCCATTTAGAGACGTATGTTACAATAAGTGGGAAAGAAATACCTCCACTTGTAACAAACATTTAGAGCCAGACTGATGCGATTCTGCTGTAAATCTGGGGGTAATTCCATTGATCTCAACAGATTTACACTAGTGTAACTGAGACCAGTTGTCCTCCTATTCCAGATTCTGCCCCCCTTTACAACTGGGAACTCCAGGGTATCAATCAAAGGCACCTCGTAACTGCAAAGAACAGCTGACTTATTTTTAACTGTGTGAAAGCCAGAGATTTCTATCTTCTTTCCAGAAGTTCATCCACTTTTTTTCTTCCTTCCATGAATTTGATAAATCTTTGTGAGCCTGAGTTATGCAAAGGATAGTTCTTTTCACAAGGTTTTTCTTCTGCAGTCAGATTTAGTGCCTGCTGAAGTGATTTGTATAGCAAGAGTGAGCCATTTTGCAGCACTAGAATAATTCCATTGTACTGTATTTCTGGAGAGTGGTAAAGCTCATGGATATTTCTGTTAAATAGATTTGAGCAGGAATCCTAGGCTATATAAATAGCTTAGTACATAATTCTAAATGAAAATAACATACTAATGTGCAAGTGATTTACACCAATGTCAGCTGTCTATGAGAGAAGTTAGTATTTGTTCTCATGCTTTAATTTTCTTAGATGGGAGATTAACTGCACATATATTTGCTGATGTTTGTCTTGAAGTGGTTTCATATTAGAATCAGGATGTCAGATTATTTTTCCCACATTTTCCCTCTGACAAAGATTAGACGGATGTAACAATGTTTTTGAAACGTATTTCACGTTTACTGAATTTGTTATTCAAAACATTGCTAATGTTCACAGACTGGTATAATATTTCAGGCATACTTTTCTCTGAGGTAGAAGCAACACTCCTTTTAGTTCACTTATATAGCTTTATAATGAATGACACATTTTGAGTGGGCTACCTTTTGGTGCTAGAGACAACTAAGTTCCATTCTAAGGGCCAAATTTTGCTCTCAGTTATGCTGCTATGAATCCTGAGTGAATGGATTTACTCTGTATTCAAATAGGCATAACTGAGAGTAAAATTTAGTTCTTACTAAAGACTGGTTTTGGTGCCATACTTCAAGAGATATAGAGCAATTTTTTTTCAAAAGCCCCAAAGTGATTTAGGAGCCTAAGTCAAAGAGGTGTTTTTCAAAATTTTACTCATCTGCAGGCCCCAATCCACGAAAGCACTCAGTATATGCTCAACATTAAGCACTTGCTTAAAGTCTTACTGACTAAGCGCTTTTCCAAATAGGGATGATATCCTCAATGGGGAGGCTTTGATTGAATGCTCTCTGGGGCAGGGACTGTGTCTTTGTATGTGTCTGTACTGCACCTAGCACAATAGGGTCCTGATCTTGATTAAATCACATAATGAAATATCAGATTGGTGCTTATTCTTTCTTTTTTTTTCATGGTATTTGAAGGGACACTGTCAATAAGGTTAGTTGTAAATGTAGGTTTGTTTTTTGTTTTTAGTTTTGTTTTTTTTTCTCTCCTTTCATTTCACCCAGTTTGTTCTTTCTTATACATTCTTTGCCTAAAAATATATCTTCTCTTGTCATTTCCCTGCTGCAGCAGGAGGACACACATTCTCATACATGTGTGAACTTAGTGACTGCACACAGACTGTCCATATCAGAAGTACTTCCTGTTCTGCTGCAGTGAAAGTAGAGACATGAATGCTTGAATTACTGGTTGTATAGGTCCCTTGGGCAACCAAAAAAATTGCTGCTGGGACCAAGTGTGCGTATGAGTTGGACTACTAACATTCCAATGCCGTTGGGATAGACGGGAAGAGAAGGCCCTTGACCTGCCCCCACAACCCTTATTTCCCCTCAATCCCCACAAAAGAGGATCTTCTCATGGTGATGGGAAAGTTCCTCAGAAATGAGCTGGGATGGAGGGAGACTGATCATGACTTTTTAGTTTTCTGGGGAGGTGATAAAGGCGACAGATCTGGGTATGGGAGCGATACAGAGGTGATGGTAGCAAGTGTATGCAGGAGTGCAAGCTTTGGATGGGTATGGGGCATGGGGAAAAACAGAGTGGGATTGGAAGAGGGTCTTTAGCCTAGATATTGGCAGAGGGGATCTTGTGGGGCTGGTAACTTGACTAGAATTCTGCTGTTTGGATGCAAAGCATTTTCTGGGCAGTATGGAAGGGGAGAGGTGGTGACTGTCAGTGGAAAGAAGGATACATAAAAACAGTAGGAAATGTCGAGACATTTAATTATCATTTTTGTTAACACTGATAGAGATGTAGTAAATAACACATTTATATTCAGTTCTCTGAGCACACAGATTATTAAACACTGTTCCTTTAATGAATCGATACAAGAGAGCGCACAGGTTTCCTGAGCATTACAAGAGCATGTTGACATAGCGATTGCTACTGAATATGACCCAGGAAGTACCAGGATGTTAGCAGACTTGCCTCAACTTTCACAAATATTTGATAACCATCATTCCTTCTCGTCTCACCAGAAATAAACAAACTCTTGCCAATGGGAGAGGACGATTGTGGTTGAAAATACACTTTAGTGTTTTGTATTCTTCACGGAAAGAGTGACAAAGCCATTGAAATAGGAATATAGACAGGCAAAAGGGCTATAGGACTATGCTAGCTGTAACCCAGGTTCAATCAATAATTACCAATTCTGGGAGCTCTTCAGTAGCTCATAGGTGGTCTCAGTCCAGTTTCAAATGGACCATGTATTAACATCGCAAAATTCACCGTCGGCATTAATTGGCATCCTTGGCCAATGATTGAATGGGCTACGATAAGATTCAGCTACTGCCTCCCTTCAAATCAAGGTTGGGGCACATTGGAAGGGCACTGCTCATGTAGCTGCTGCCAAGCTGTACCTGTTGTAGATAAACAGAGGATTTCAGTCCAGGTCTGTCGATCGTGCACATTTCAGGGGCACTGTATCTACACACACACACACACACACACACATAAACATACTTGATTTTTTAAAAGAAACTCCTTAAAAGTGTGGCTACCTTTAAACAGCTTTTCACACTTCACTTCTTCCGTACTAGCCAAACTGATAGCAGTGTTATAAAGTGGAAGCAAGTACAGCAAGCACAAAGTGCTGCATCAGAATTTTTCAGTAGAAGTGAATCTGTCACCACTGGTGTTCTAGTGATGATGATATATCTATTAGTCAAGAAATACATTTCTGTGACATTGAATTTTATTTTCTAAGCGTTTGTCATCTCGATTTTGTGATGTCTGAGCACAGACACAGTCTGAGGAGACAGTTAAGCCTTGTCTACACTATGAAAATAACAAAACTTAATACTTTTTAAACTGGAGTGCAGCTCAGCCATGTTAAGGCACTGGTGAACCCATTCTCTGTGGATGGAGCAAAACAACTTAACAAGAGGGTTATAAAAAAGATGCCCTAGTCTAAACCTGTAAAGCAGAGCTGGACCAAAGCAAATTATAATGCAGGGGAGTTACAAATGAATTTAACTAACAGCCACTGTTAACATTATGTGTAATTAAAATGTAGATGGACACCACATTCATATAAAAGGTCAGAACTTCAGAAGGTGTAAATTGGCTCACTTCCACTTAAGTTCATGGAGCTACTCTGAATTACACCAGCTGAAGATCTGACTCTTGTCTACTTTTTTCAACAACTTAATGTTTTTGATAGAGTTGGTAATTCAGAACTACAGCGGAACAGTTTTGGGTCAGATTTTTCAAGGCTTGTTGGTGCCTGAAGATGCAGATAAGTGCCTAGTGGGATTTTCAAAAGCACCTAGGCACTTGTTGTTGATTTCAATGGTGCTAAGGTTACCTAGTGGCTTTTGGAAATCCCAGTAGGTGCTTTTCAGAATCTTTAGGCATCTGAACGCCTTTTAAAATCTGACTCTTGCTTGATGTCTTTTATTTGAGGAGCAGGCTTCCATTTGAGAAGCATTATGTAGTGCTTACTGGAGCAGTATTGGAACAGAAAATTGGGCAGTTCAATCAACTTTGTTTGTTTACAGGTTTAAATTTAAATGAAATTGTCATGTAGAGAAGAAAAGAATTTGGCAGTAATGCAGTTTGTAATAGCATGGAGAGGTGCTACTGAAATAACAAAGTAATAAAAAGGTGCTGTAGATAATTTGACTGCTGCAGAAAACTGATTCCTAAGAGTAAAAATATGTTTGCCATTCTGAATATACTGGTGATGGCATGCTTTATTGCCATTTAACTGTATTACAGTGATCAAAGAAGAAAAAAAAACACTTTAGAAAGGAAAATTTCTTGTAGTTAATTTCTTGAAGGAAGATATATTTGATAATACTGAAGAGGATATTCTAAGTTTCTTTCCGGTTCATGGGACAAATTGCTTTCTATTCACAATAGCCAAGTCATTATATGTATATAGTCACCTAAAGTGACAACTCCAGTTGGTTGCTTCACCTTGTACTGAACCTTTACTCTCCCTCCTTGTGGAAGTACAAAAAAGATTTTCTTCTTTAAATAAGGATCTCTGAGAAACTCTTACAGAGGTCTAAGCTGTCATCCTTGGTAAGTTTTCAGAGTCTTAAATACTTCCTCTGGCCATCATGTATCTTTTTTTACCCATCAGCTATCATCTCTGAGTGTAAGAGTTAAAAGTGTTGGATCCTTACATTTTTACAGTATTTTAAATAAGAAAATATTTTAAATATTTGTCATTATTCCTAAAACTATGCTGTGGGCAATTTTTTTTTAACCACATCATAGTTTTCCTCCTCCTCCTCTTTCTTAAATGCAATTAAAAGCTCCAGCTGTTTTTCCTGCAGCATCTGGCTCCTTGGCACACCCCTCAGAAGTAGTGTTTGCAGCCTTTGAGTTATGTCTTGGACTGTTACATACTTTGCTGATGAGCTGTCGGAATCACTTGGGCTGAGAGACACTAGTTTGCGCTGACAACTCTTACTCTAAAGCATGACATTACTTAGCAGGACTCGCGTGGCTCCATACAGCAAACTCAGAGAGAGGAAAAGAGATCAGAAAGTTTGGAAAAGGTGGGTAGAGGAAGAAAAAAGGAAAGGTGAGTGAAAAGTAAGTAAATATAGGAAATAGGTGTGGGAGAGACCATCTGTCTGTGTCCAGTCTCTTCTAGTCTAAAAGATGCTGCAACAAAATGTTGGTTGGTTGGAATCCTGTTAGCTTGCAATACTAGCTGTTTATCTATACAACAATTACTGTATGCCAGTGGTTCCCAAACTTTAATAACCCGTGAACCTAGGGTGACCAGATGTCCCAATTTTATAGGGACAGTCCTGATTTTTGGGTCTTTTTCTTATATAGGCTCCTATTACCCTCCACCCCCTGTCCTGATTTTTCACACTTGCTGTCTGGTCACCCTACGGAACCCCTTTCACTAAAATGTGAAATCTCATGAACCCCCTCCTAAAAATGAATATTTTCCAGGGATTTAAGTTTAAATCTCCTCAGTGTGATGCTAACAATCAACAAACTAGAAAATAAGAAGATTCACTCACCTCTCACTGAAGCAAAACAGCACTCCAGAGAAAATGACTTAGTATCCAATTACTGAGGGTATGTCTACACTACGAAATTAGGTCAAATTTATAGAAGTCGGTTTTTTAGAAATCGTTTTTATATAGTCGATTGTGTGTGTCCCCACACAAAATGCTCTAAGTGCATTAAGTGCATTAACTCGGCGGAGTGCTTCCACAGTAACGAGGCTAGCATCGACTTCTGGAGCGTTGCACTGTGGATAGCTATCCCACAGTTCCCGCAGTCTCCGCCTCCCATTGGAATTCTGGATTGAGATCCCAATGCCTAATGGGGCAAAAACATTGTCGCAGGTGGTTCTGGGTATATGTCGTCAGGCCCTCCCTCCCTCCGTGAAAGCAACAGCAGACAATCGTTTCGTGCCTTTTTTCCTGGGTTACCTGTGCAGATGCCATACCATGGCAAGCATGGAGACTGCTCAGTTCACTGTCACCGTACATCTCCTGGGTGCTGGCAGACGCGGTACTGCATTGCTACATAGCAGCAGCAACCCATTGCCTTTTGGCAGCAAATGGTGCAATAGGCCTGATAACTATCGTCATCATGTCCTAGGTGCTCTTGACCGCCTCAGTAAGGTCGGTCAGGAGTGCCTGGGCAGACATGGGTGCAGGGACTGAAATAGGAGTGACTCAAGCAGGTCATTCTCTTTAGTCCTGCTGGCAGTCATATTGCACCATCTTATGGTGAGCAGGCAGGAGATAAGGATGGCTAGCAGTCCTACTGCACCGTCTGCTGCCAACCAAAGATGTAAAAGATAGATGGAGTGGATCAAAACAAGAAATAGACCAGATTTGTTTTGTATTCATTTGTTTCCCCCTCCCTCCCTCCCTCCCTCCGTGAAATCAATGGCTGACATCATTTCAGTGAGGTCTGTCGGGGCACCTTGAAAAGTTTAATGGAGATTCAGTCCTGCCTGGACTACTCGGGGGAGGGATAGCTCAGTGGGTTGAGCACTGGCCTGCTAAACAGTGGGTTTTGAGTTCAATCCTTGAGGGGGCCATTCTGTGTGACAGTGGTTCTTATTTCTCCTTGATGTAAAGCCACCCCCTTTGTTGATTTTAATTCCCTGTAAGCCATGTTGTCAGTCGCCCCTCCCTCCGTCAGAGCAACGGCAGACAATTGTTCCGTGCCTTTTTTCCGTGCAGACACCATACCATGACAAGCATGGAGCCAGCTCAGATCACTTTGGCAATTAGGAGCACATTAAACACCACACACATTATCCAGCAGTATAGGCAGCACCAGAAGCTGCCAAAGTGAAACCGGGTGAGTAGGCAACGTCAGGGTGATGACGAGAGTGATGAGGATATGGACACAGATTTCTCTCAAAGCACGGGCCCTGGCAATGTGGAATAATGGTGCTAATGGGGCAGGTTCATGCCATGGAATGCCGATTCTGGGCCTGGGAAACAAGCACAGACTGGTGGGACCGCATAGTGTTGCAGGTCTGGGATGATTCCCCGTGGCTCCGAAACTTTTGCATGCGGAAGGACACTTTCATGGAACTTTGTTACTTGCTTTCCCCTGCCCTGAAGCGCATGAATACCAAGATGAGAGCAGCCCTCACAGTTGAGAAGCGAGTGGCGATAGCCCTGTGGAAGCTTGCAACGCCAGACAGCTACCGGTTAGTTGGGAATCAATTTGGAGTGGGCAAATCTACTGTTGGGGCTGCTGTGATGCAAGTAGCCCACGCAATCAAAGATCTGCTGATATCAAGGGTAGTGACCCTGGGAAATGTGCAGGTCATAATGGATGGCTTTGCTGCAATGGGATTCCCTAACTGTGGTGGGGCCATAGACGGAACCCATATCCCTATCTTGGCACCGGAGCACCAAGCCGGCGAGTACATAAACCTCAAGGGGTAGTTTTCAGTTGTGCTGCAAGCACTGGTGGATCACAAGGGACTTTTCACCAACATCAACGTGGGATGGCCGGGAAAGGTACATGACACTCGCATCTTCAGGAACTCTGGTCTGTTTCAAAAGCTGCAGGAAGGGACTTGCTTCCCAGACCAGAAAATAACCACTGGGGATGTTGAAATGCCTATAGTTATCCTTGGGGACCCAGCCTACCCCTTAATGCCATGGCTCATGAAGCCGTACACAGGCAGCCTGGACAGGAGTCAGGAGCTGTTCAACTACAGGCTGAGCAAGTGCCGAATGGTGGTAGAATGTGCATTTGGACGTTTAAATGCATCCTGGTGCAGTTTACTGACTCGGTTAGACCTCAGCAAAACCAATATTCCCACTGTTATTACTGCTTGCTGTGCGCTCTGAAATATCTGTGAGAGTCAGGGGGAGACGTTTATGGCAGGATGGGAGGTTGAGGCAAATCGCCTGGCCGCTGGTTACGTGCAGCCAGACACCAGGGCGGTTAGAAGAGCACAGGAAGGTGCGGTGTGCATCAGAGAAGCTTTGAAAACCAGTTTCATGACTGGCCAGGCTACAAAGTTCTGTTTGTTTCTCCTTGGTGAAACCCCACCCCCCCTTGGTTCACTCTACTTCCCTGTAAGCTAACCACCCTCCCCTCCTCCCTTCGATCACCGCTTGCAGAGGCAATAAAGTCATTGTTGCTTCACATTCATGCATTCTTTATTAATTCATCACACAATTAGGGGGATAACTGCCAAGGTAGCCCGGGAGGGGTGGTGGAGGAGGGAAGGACAAGGTCACACAGCACTTTAAAAGTTTAAAACTTTAAAACTTATTGAATGCCAGCCTTCTGTTGCTTGGGCAATCCTCTGGGGTGGAGTGGCTGGTTGGCTGGAGGCCCCCCCACCGCGTTCTTGGGCGTCTGGGTGAGGAGGCTACGGACTTGGGGAGGAGGGCGGTTGGTTACACAGGGGCTGTCTGTGCTCCTGCTGCCTTTCCCGCAGCTCAGCCATACGTTGGAGCATATTAGTTTGATCCTCCAGCAGCCTCAGCATTGAATCCTGCCCCCTGTCATCACGCTGCCGCCACCTATCATCTTCAGCCCGCCACTTACTCTCTTCAGCCCGCCACTTCTCCTCGCGTTCATTTTGTGCTTTCCTGCACTCTGACATTGTCTTCCTCCACGCATTCGTCTGTGCTCTCAGTGTGGGAGGACAGCATGAGATCAGAGAACATTTCATTGCGAGTGTGTTTTTTTCACCTTCTAATCTTCGCTAGCCTCTGGGAAGGAGAAGATCCTGTGATCCTTGAAACACATGCAGCTGGTGGAGAAAAAAAAAAGGACAGTGGTATTTAAAAAGACACATTTTATAGAACAATGGATACACTTTTTCACGGTAAACCTTGCTGTTAACATTACATACATACCACATGTGCTTTCGTTCCAAGGTTGCATTTTGCCTCCCCCCTTCCCCCACCACGTGGCTAACAGCGGGGAACATTTCTTTTCAGCCACAGGCAAACAGCCCAGCAGGAACGGGCACCTCTGACTGTCCCCTTAAGAAAAGCACCCTATTTCAACCAGGTGACCTCACACTCCTGAGGATAACACAGAGAGATAAAGAACGGATGTTGTTTGAACTCCAGCAAATATACGCTGCAATGCTTTGTTCTGCAATGATTCCCGACTACGTGCTGCTGGCCTGGCATGGTAAAGTGTCCTACCATGGAGGACGGAATAAGGCTGCCCTCCCCAGAAACCTTTTGCAAAGGCTTTGGGAGTACATCCAGGAGAGCTTTATGGAGATGTCCCTAGAGGATTTCCTCTCCATCCCCAGACACATTAACAGACTTTTCCAGTAGCTGTACTGGCCGCGAATGCCAGGGCAAATTAATCAGTAAACACGCTTACTTTTAAACCGTGTGTATTATTTAAAAAGGTACACTCACCAGAGGTCCCTTCTCCGCCTGGTGGGTCCGGGAGGCAGCCTTGGGTGGGTTCGGGGGGTACTGGCCTCAGGTCTAGGGTGAGAAACAGTTCCTGGCTGTCGGGAAAACCGGTTTCTCCGCTTGCTTTCTGTGAGCTATCTACAACCTCATCATCATCATCTTCCTCGTCCCCAAAACATGCTTACGTGTTGCCTCCCTCTCCATTGACAGAGTAAAAACACACGGTTGGGGTAGTGGTGGCTGAACTCCCTAAAATGGCATGCAGCTCATCATAGAAGCGGCATGTTTGGGGCTCTGACCCAGAGCGGCCATTTCATAGAATATCAGGGTTGGAAGGGACCTCAGGAGGTCATCTAGTCCAACCCCCTGCTCAAAGCAGGACCAATCCCCAATTTTTGCCCCAGATCCTTAAATGGCCCCCTCAAGGATTGAACTCACAACACTGGGTTTAGCAGGCCAATGCTCAAACCACTGAGCTATCACCCCCCCCCCCCCCATTTGCCTCTCTGGTTTTCTGGTGGGCTTGCCTCAGCTCCTTAAGTTTCATGTGGCACTGCTTTGGGTCCCTGTTGTGGCCTCTGTCCTTCATGCCCTGGGAGATTTTGACAAATGTTTTGGCATTTCGAAAACTGGAACGGAGTTCTGATAGCACGGATTCCTCTCCCCATACAGCGATCAGATCCCGTACCTCCCGTTCGGTCTATGCTGGAGCTCTTTTGCGATTCTGGGACACCATCATGGTCACCTCTGCTGATGAGCTCTGCATGGTCACCTCTGCTGATGAGCTCTGCACTCACCTGCAGTTTGCCACGCTGGCCAAACAGGAAATGAGATTCAAAAGTTTGCCGACCTTTTCCTGTCTACTTGGTCAGTGCATCTGAGTTGAGAGTGCTGTCCAGAGCAGTCACAATGGAGCACTCTGGGATAGCTCCCGGAGGCCAATACTATTGAATTGCATCCACACTGTCCCAAATTCGACCAGGCAAGGCCAATTTCAGCTCTAATCCCCTTGTCGGGGGTGGAGTAAAGAAATCGATTTTAAGTCGAAAAAAGGGCTTGGTCATGAGGACGGGTGCAGGGTTAAATTGATTTAACGCTGCTAAATTCAACCTCAACTCCTAGTGTAGACCAGGGCTGAGGCACCTTAATGCTGCTACATTGACTACAACATGGTTCCGGTTGGTTTTGCGCACAAACACCTTTTCTTCCGCCACCAGGGCCATCCCTAAGGGGGTGCCCCACAAGGGACAAATTAGGCTGGACCACCCCCCCCCCCCACGTACAGCGTGGCGCCCCGCTCACTCTGCCTGTCATGCCACCCAACTTCCCCTATCTGCCAAGGACAGGGGTCCGAGCTATCACCTGCACTCCTGGGGTCCCAGCTGCTTCCCTGCCCGCAACAGTGCTCAGGCTCCGGGCCCCACGCAGGGATCTGGGCTGCCAGCTCCACACTCTGTTGGACCCCACTGACTGCTGGGGCTCAGACTGCCAGCCCCAAGTGCTGCGGGCTCAGGCTGCCGGCCCTTCCGCTGACCGGGGCTTGGCTGCCCATTCTGCGGGGTTCGGGCTGCCGGCCCCAACTGCCTGGCCCCGCACTGCATGGGGCTCGGGCTGCCGGTACCTCCGCTGACTGGGGCTCAGCTGCCCGCTCAGCACTCCACGGGGCTCAGGCTTTCTGCTCCGCAACCAGGTCCTACCTGCTGCTTCCCATGCCCGGGGTCCTCTGGCCACCATTAAGGAAATTTTTCTGGCGAACCCAAGTAACATTGTGCAAACCCCCAGGGGTTCATGAACCCCAGTTTGGGAACCACTGCTATATACACAATAGCCATTTCAGTCAGTATTTGTTTAATTTATTTTAATGCCTGAGGCAAGGGGCTGGATTCTCCAGTGCCCTGCCCCTTGTGTAGTCACAGAATGCTAAAATCCATGTAAGTAGAGAATTTTGTTTAACGATGTTAAACACTCACTTTGCACAGTTGTACATGACCAGATTAGGTGCTGACCAGTGGAGAATGAAGCTACAGGCCCAAAGTCTTTATCTGAGGTCTGGCTTTGTGTCTTACTATGCTCCAGCCCTTCTATTTCTTCTCTTTCAAGAAATCTGTGATGTTGATGTTGCACAGCGTAGGCCCAATATTACGTTGAGGGGCCCAGGTGCCATTGGCCATGCATGCAGACGGGTATGGTTGATCTGTATGTTCCACAATAGTGGCAATACTTTAACTTCAGACTTAAGGCTTATCTACACTTTAAATGTGTCAAAGTCAGATTCAGGACTCACATAATTTGTCAGACCACTCTGTTTATTAGCAAAGCGCTTTGCCAATGCACCCAGATATGTGAGCCCCTCTCTGAGGCTCAAGCTAACTTATTTATACAAATAAGCCAAAGCCAATTTAACATAAGAGACAAAAGGAATCAGAAACTGACAAATATACATACATATCTTATTTGCATACTAATGTTTACCAATCTCCTAGCTCAGTAGGAGCTCTAAGTTAATTAGTTTGAGGACCCATTGTCTCACACTCCTTAATGTTTCTCTTCCTGACAACTATATTTCAACAAACCCTTCAAGTAGCATTTCTTTAATGAATTATAATTTCAATATAATTCATTCTACTTTCACAAATGCTACAGTGGCACAGAATTCTTCTGTTGACCTAACTCTGTCTACATGGGGACTTAGGTTAGCTTAACTGTGCTGCTCAGGGGTGTTGATTTTTCACACCCCGACCAACTTAATTTTCTAGTGTAGACCAAGCCTGGAGGTGATGGGTCTAAATGTGGCTTTACACCTGTCTCCTGGATCCTGTGGCCAGCTGGGGCATAATTAAGAGTAGCCAAGTGGCTACTACTGTAGCCAGGGGTTGACAACACCTTTTGCTCAGCCAAACCCTATACACACACCTCTGTGTCACCTGGGAATTCCCCTGGCTGAGGGAATACTGTTTAAACAGAACAGGACACCTAGGATTTGGCCCCTGGTTCTATACCTGATATTGCAGAGCTACGACAATGTATTTGAGCTCATGCATATCTGTGCAGTTATGCTACTTTGGAGGTGGCCTGGATGTTTTGAGTGCATGGAGTTAATAGTAAATATGTGTGCATGTTAGGGTGTAAACCCTTTGCTAGTTCTGAAAGGGTTAATGTGGGTCTGAGAGGCCAATTAACCCCCTTAGCTGCACCTGGAGGTGGGCCAGGCCTAATTAAAGATGAAGACTAGCTGGCGAAGGAGCTGAGTAGTGACTAAAGAAGGGAATCACGGATTAGAAGGGGGCTGCAGGGAGAGAGGGAAGAATGGTGCAGTCCTTCTCTTGGCACAGAGAATGGAGAGAGTGGGAGGGTTCAGGAGGAAGCCCAGGGAAAAGCTGGCCCTGAGATCCTCTTCTAATTAGAGAAGTCTGGTAGGAGGCCTGGAGAGATGTGGAGCAGGCTCTAGTGATGAGGAACCCTAATAAAAGGGCAGGATTTAGAGTTCCAAGCCCTGGGGGGTATTCAGTGGATGAATGGAGCAAGGGGAACTTAAGAGGCACAAAGGGTCAAGACCAAGAAGAGCAGAAGTTGATTTAAGCTTATATGTGTAGTGTGAGATGTAGCGTATTCCAGGGGAGAGACGTGTGGGTCCTGGCCCTGAAAAAAGAATGAACTTAGAGAGGCTGTGGGAGAGGCCTGCTGGCAGCCTATGGTAGGAAAAAGACCAAAGAGGCAACAGCAAGGAGTCTGAAGGAGCAGACCTTGTCTGCTGGTTATAGGGTTCCTGGACTGGAACCTTGTAGAGTGGGAGGACCTGGGTCCCCCCACCAGCCACTGGGAAGGAGGTGTGAAGGTCCATGACAGAAGGGGTTAAAGATGACTAAGAGCCCTGAGAGAAGGGTGTGAGGATTGGGGGGAGGGGGCAAAGACGGGGCCAAAGACCTTTTGGAAGGACCCTGGACTGTTGGATCTTCTGTTACCCTGGAAGGAGTGGGGCTGAAGCATGACCTGACTGGAAGGCTGAATCATGAGAAGAGGTGGAACACAGCAGGACCAGCGCGACTGTAGGTAAGGGTACACAATGAGGAGATTCTCCTATGCCATGCCCAACCTCAAGAGAGCCTGCCAGTGGTGAGTTGGCTCTTTCTACAGTGTGTTCTACCCAATTTTGATAAGGCCAATCCCCTTATATATAGTGGGCATTGGTCATGGGGCAGTATGGGAGAAGGGTGTCCTTAGTCACAGTAGCTTTATCTACACTACAGAATATTTCCCCAACATTCCCACCGATACTAAAACCACTTCAGCTGAAAAAGTTTTAGCAACATTGGATCCTAAAGTAGACTGCTCTCATGCTCCAGCCTTTCTCAGAACTGTGTCAATTAGACTCCTCTGTCCTGAGCAGATTTAAATGACACATATTTAACTATGGCTGGAGAGATGTCTATTGTAGAGCTCCCTATGTTGCTAACAGTGGTGCAGCTGGTCAATAGAAAAGGTAAGTGGGAAAGTCTTGGGACTATTTTTAAAGCTTGAATACTGATCGACAATATCAGATAGTTCACAAATAATCCACAGGTTGCTTATTGTTTTCCTGTGATGTTCGCACAATACTTAAATATCAAGTAAAGTTACAGTTAATGGAACTGGTTTGTGAATGTTTTGTAAAGCTAAAAACTTTCAAAATTCACTGAATTTAGTATTTGACAAATACTATTTGACTAGCTCTACTAAAAGGGGAAAAAAAACTTCACATTTGCATGTACTGCCAAGATGCATAGGAAAACCCTGCAGAGCAATCCAGCATATATACTCTGTCAAACCAAGGAGAAATAAAGGTCTGTTGTTAATTCAGACAACTGGTCAGCAGCTGCAAAATAGTTTCCACAAGAAACAGCAAAACCTTCTCAGTTCTGGATAAAATATTTTACTGATTCTAATAGTTTACTGATGCTTTTGCCAGGACAAAAATAAGTTTCTCCTTCTACATAACATTTATTCATGTTAACTACTAATTTGGCACTGCAAGCATTAGTTACTGTTAGTAACAAACAAGTCCATTTTTAATAATAAAAATCATTATTTTTATATAGTTCCTCAATATTCCACATGAATTGGCTGCCATCATGTCAATTGGCTGCCATTATGTCATTATAGAAGGTTCAATGGCCTCAACAGTGAAACTAAATGTTTTGGTTATATAGTCTTTTTAAAGGAATGAAGTTGTATTGATCTACATACACATACTTTTCAGTGTACAGTACTGCCCTAACTGTAGTGGGTAAATGTATTAAGGCAGTCTGGCATTACAGTCAAGTGTACCTGTCATTCCAATTTTAACACAACTACCAATATACCATTCTCCACAGCATAATTTTTGTGCATGCATTACTATAATATGTTACTTCCTGTAGTCCTTTTAAAAAGAATATTAGGGTTTTTAATAGTTCAACTCCAAAATATGCTGGGAAAGCAAAACATAATGCAAGCCACAACCTTTATGATTGTAGGGCTAAATTCACACCTGCTAATGCAGGGAATTGTAAATTGTACCCCTCTGCACAAAATCAAACCTTTTGTCCCGATGTATTAATTCCTTGCATTTCCACCAAGAGAGAACAGTTTAATCTCTGTTGGTGGTTTCACAGAAGCCCCGGTAGAGACTGGCAGAGAGGGGACTGAGTTATATGTTCTCTTCCAGACTAGTGCTGTCCACTTGTGGGATTGTCCTGACTTCTTATAGATTCTCTGATGGTGAGGAAGCTCAGGGCACCTTATACCACTGCAAACCCTTCCTCCAGGTAGATTTTTCTAGGCAAGGGTCCTGCTCCAAGTTCTGTAACAGCTTCCACCAACACAGTACCTCTAGCAAGCTGAAGATTACTTTGCAAGATATACTGAGCCAACTTCATCCCAGGTATAGCTTCAATAAATTTAGCCTATTGACCAGGAGAAAGATAAATGTCTGTTGTATTATTATATGCAGCGTTGTTGTCGTCATGCAGGTCTCGGAGACACAAATTAGACACAGAAGAAGGTCTAGGGTGCAAACGTGTCAGTTCATCTCCCTCACCCGTATATATGTGTGTTCTCTCATTCTTGTAATGTCAGATGTTGCCACTACCTTCATCTTTGGGGGTGAGGTGTGGGAGAGTGGCAAAGTTTTGATGGGGAAATCCCATGAAACTGCTTTAACCTTATGACATGAGCTCTGCCTGGAATGAAGATGAGCACAGTGTGCTTCACCTAACCAATATGATGGAAGCCTTGCCATAGCAGATGGTTATGCTATGCCCCAAATTTAGTTTGCTTTACTATTCTAACCTCCCTGGTAACTCGGCCTCCCTCTATGGCAGTAGTTTACTAGGCCTCGAAAGCTGTGTCTTAAAAGAGAAGTCTTCTCAAAAGTGTACATCTCCAAGATAGATGACACTTAGGTGTCAGGCACCTTACCGAGATGGCAGCTGTTAAGGTAGGGTCGTAGGTACCTTTATGATCACCATTTTCCAAGGATTTATATAACTCAGGCATGACAAATGATTGTGGCCTTGTTTAAATTTTATCCATGCCAAATCAAATATGAGTTTATGTATAATGTATGTCTAAGGAGAGAACAAAAATTCATGATTAAAGTACAGATTTCCTACATTTCAGACTGTGACAGGATGTCAGGTACTGGGACCCCTGCTCAGAGATATATAACTATACCGCTCACTCACCCTGGCAGCCAGATCAGATTGGTCCTATTAGTGACAACCTAGGAGTATAAAAGTATTTGAGGCCCTTTCTGAGGCAGAGGGGAAAATCAGACCGGCAGAAATCCTCGGGACTGTCAAA
Organism: Chelonia mydas; assembly: GCF_015237465.2. Classification (NCBI taxonomy): domain Eukaryota; kingdom Metazoa; phylum Chordata; order Testudines; family Cheloniidae; genus Chelonia; species Chelonia mydas. Next base: position 84,682,951 of record NC_057851.1, on the reverse strand, counting down.
TTCAGGAGGAAACTAAGACTGGGGATTGTTTATCATTTAAGTTAATAATAAAGGCAAACAGCATAGAAGGGGTAAGTTTGGGTACTTCATTAGAAAAAAAGATCAGAATGCCATCTGCTTATGTAGCCCAGACTGCTATCAGTAGACCACCTTACTGGCATTATTGAGTGCTTTCAATATGCATAATATATGCATTACAGATATATTAATTGAAGGACTTTTTGCAGCTATGTGTGTATGTGTGTGTTAATATATACACACATATATATGGATTATTGCATGTTAACAGAAAAAATAAGATTTTAAATTTTAAAAAGACCTAAATATGTATTTACCCATTAGACCAGAACAGCTCTGAAACAGCTGAGTGCATCTATGTGTAACTTGTGGTATTTAGCCATGGAGAGCTTGAATGGCACACTGCGATCCTGTGCCACACGACTTACACATGGGTTTGTCCAATTTGGCCTAGCACTTTTGAATGATAATCAGCTGCGAAAGGCTATGGACTGACCTGGGAGCAGAATGGTTTCATGGAGGGTTTTGAGATTTCAAAATTTGTTTTTGTTCTGATTTGGGAAACTTTAAAATTCTCCAAAAAACAAAAATCTGGAAAAATATAATTTTGGAAACATTAAATCATTTCATGTTACTAATTTTGAACTGTTTTGTGTTGAAAGGTCAATTTTTCAATTTTTTAACCATTTTGACCTAGAACAGAACATATATTAGTGGCCATTTTGATTAGAATTTTCATGATGTCATTTACTCAGGGGCCAGGCAGTGAAGGGTAAGTGAAGGATGTGAGTAGGCATGATTAGTAGTGACTGACTGACATATATATAAATAGAAAATCTCTGTGGCAGATGAGGAGACTCAGATGGGAGAGGAGAGGGCTAAGAGGAAGAAGGATCCCCTCGCTGCTCCTTGAGATAATGCCCCAGTGTAGGGGAGTATTTTGTAGTGATGGAAGAGGAACATCAATCTGCAACTTCAAGAAAACAGACAAAGCAAACGCTCGAACATGCTGCAGCAGGTCACACTGTGCTTTCTGGTGGTTTAAACTGAACCAATCAGAAGCAATGTGCACTCATCCAATGAAAGTAAATACAGGGAAACGTGGTGAGTGACTGAGACTCTACACTGAAATGGAATTTTTTCCACATCAAGTTGAAATGAAATAGGGAACTGGGAAAGCAATTCTGAAGTCAGAATGGAATGAAACAGTAAAGTCACAACAATATAAAATATGCCATTTTAATGTCACTGAGTTCTGAATTTTCTTTGCTGAAAACTTTGTCAGAATGGCGAAATGTTTCCATTTCAACAAATTTGCAAATTCCGACTATTTTTGTCTAACGGTTTCTGATCAGCCTCAGTTATTAGTCAACACATGCCTGTAATTGAAATACAGTAATTCATGTGTCTTGGGTTTATATGTGTGTGGACTTCTGTCCTGAGGTTGTGTATTTCATGATAGTAGGGATTTCACTGTCACACCTACTATAGGTAAGGGTGATTTCCTTTATTAGTCCTGATCCCCTGGGGTCAAGAAGCTGGCTGTTTCAAATCATACTGGAGTGAAACTAGGCACAACCTATGGCATTTCAGATGTAACATTTTCTTTGTAAATCATTCAATCTGTTTTTGAGCTACAGATTAAGAGTTTTTATTTTTGCCACCTTTGACTAATGTTCCAATAGCTTGGTTTAAATAAATAAATGTTGCTTTACTATTAATATAGCTAGGCAATTTTTATATGAAATATTCAGAGATAATTATTTCATGTAAATATTTATCTAGGGCGTTATTATACATAGTAGGCTCAATTAAAATAAATTCTGTTGTAACATTGTAATGTCCATATGGCTTTTTAATAATATGACTGATGTCTTAACTGTGAATCCATTGACTATTGTTTATTGAGCTCTTATGACTAGAGATAAGCTTGAGCCAAACTGTGCCCAAAATTTTGGGAAATTCTAATCCAGGTCAGAACTTTGCAGCTGGAGCCCATCTCTAGTTATGAAAAGTCTGACACTCACTCACATCACATGTGGGAGAGTTTAAGTGTTTATATAGTATACTTGCATATGTCTCTTACATATCTGAAGTTAATTCATCTCTGTGTGTGTTTCTCTTTCATTTATTTCTCCATTTGTAAAATAGGGATAATAATGCCTACCTTACTTCCCTCCCAGGTGTGTTGGGCCTGAATCTTCTCTCTTACACCAGTTTTACACTGATGTGATTCTACTGTGTTAAAATTGCTCCTGATTTACAACAGTGTAAGTGAGAGACCTATTGTGAGAATTTATTAGTTAATGTATGCACTTCAGATATATATGGTCTGACCTTCTATTGCACACTAGTATAAAACTGCTGGTGTAAATGTTAGGCAATGGTCATGTCTACACTACAAACTTTGGTCAATGCAAATTACATTGGCATAAAGTGGCCACAGTTAGTATATCTCTTGTGCAAGTGCATACTTGGCTCCTTGCTTCAGCGCTGCGTGTACTCACCAGGAGCGCTCGTGCTGATGCACAGTGCAACTTTCTCCATCCATAAATTCATCCATATCCAGATTTTTTACATCTTTTAAAAAGATCTCATGAACGCGCTCCTCACTATCTGCCGTGTGTGACAGAGTCATGGAACCTGCACAACTTGGCACTATTGTCATGAGCATTGCAAACACAGGATGCATGATCCTCTGGTATTTGCAGAGCCATAAGAACAACCAAATCAGTGGGAAACATGGCAATTTGGTATGTGACAGATTGCTGTGGAGAACCAATTCTGGGATGTTGGTGACATTCACAGAGCAGTTGCAGATGATCGAGTGCCATTGCTGAGCCCAAGAAACAAGCACTGAGTGGTGGGATGTCATCGTAATGCTAGTGCAGGATAACGAGTGGTGGCTGCAGAACTTTCAGATGTGCAAGGCCATATTCCCGGCTCCATGTGTTGAGCTTGCGCCACCCTCTGGGCAGGGCCGGCTCTAGGTTTTTTGCCGCCCCAAGCAAAAAAAAATGTTGGCTGCCCCCCACCCCAGCCCTGGGCTCCTCCCCTTCCCCCCTGCTGCCCCAGCCCTGGGCTCCCCCCCCCCCCCCCCCCCCGCACCCGCACCCGCACCCCCTGCTGCCCCAGCTCTGGGTAGTGGAACTCACTCCTAGGGCGGGACACCAGCAGGGGTGGAGGCTGCATCCACCCAACTCCTTCCTGGTGCCCAGGGGGGCCCTGACTCTGCCCCCTCCCCCCTCGCCTTCAGCCAGTCTGGCGCTGGCAGGGTCGGGGTAAGCAGTGGGGCTTCCGGGCCGCACCTCAGCCCAGGGTCCCTCCAGCTGGGGATCCCGCCTCCGGGACTGGCCAGGAATTGGGAGGCCAGAGCCAGGGGGACCGCCCCAGCAGGGGGCTGAGGAGCCAGGGAAGGGCAGCCCCAGAGGGAGTGGCCAGCGGGGAGCGGAGCCCCGGAGAACAGGACGCGGGCCCCGCACGGCAGCTCCCCGGGCCCTTTTATGGACCCGCTGCTGCTCCTGGCCACCCTGCCGCAGCCCCTGGGTGGCTTGGGCCACTTCGCCCAGCCCTGGGGATTGGGGGGCGGCCGCCCTGTGGCACTTGCAGGCAGCTCCATGTGCCCCATGGGGCGGCCCCCACTCCATGTGTCGGAGCCCGCCGGATGGCTCGGCCGCAGCCAGTGGAGCAAACAACAGCGGCCCCAGGGTGCCCCCACGCTGCTGCTGCTGGACCCCGGTCCCGGGGACTGCTTTGGCCACCTGCTGTGACTCTTCCACTGGGACTTCGGCATCAGCCTGGGGGCTGGGACAGCGTCTACCTGGGTGAGCGCCCACAGGGCCGGCCCCCAAGCAACAAAAAAACAAAAACAAAGATGGCCCGAATGCCGCCCCTGCAAATATACCTCCCCAAGCACCTGCTTGCTTTGCTGGTGCTTAGAGCTGGCCCTGCCTTTGGGACACCAGAATGAGAGCTGCACTGAGGGTGGAGAACCAAATGGTGATCGCACTGTGGAAACTTGCAGTGCTGGATTACTACCAGTCAGTGGAAAATCATTTAATATTTTGAAAATCCACCATGGGAAGCATTGTCATGCAAGTGTGCAGGAACATTAATCATTTCCTGCTCTGCAGGACTGTGACTCTGGGCAATGTGGAGGGCATAGTGGATGGATTGGCAGCAGTGGGGATCCCGACCTACAGTGGAGCAATAGATGGCATGCAGATCCCTATTCTGGCACTAAACCACCCTGCCACAGAGTACATTAACAGAAAGGGCTACTTTTCTATGGTACTGAAAGCATTGGTGGATCACCAGGCATGCTTCACTGACATTACTGTTGTCTGGTCAAGGAAGATTCATGACACTCTTATCTTTAAGAACCCAGGACTGCAAATAGGGACTCTTTCCTGACTGGATGATTATTATTGGCAATGTTGAAATGCCCGCAGTGATCCTGGATGACCCAGCCTATTCCTTGTCCCCCGGGCTCATGTAGCTGTACACTGGCCACCTGGACAGCAGCAAGGAAAGATTAAACTGCCAGTGCAGCAGTTGCATGATGACTGTTGAATGCACTTTTAGTAGATCAAGGGACACTGGTGGTGTTTACTCACAAGATTAGATCTCAGGGAGAGAAACATCCCAGTGGTTATAGATGCCTGTTGTGTCCTGCATAATGTCTGTGAAGCAAAGGGGTAAAAGTTGTGACTGGGGTGGAGGGCAGAGGTGGAGCTGCTTTCTTCTGAGTTTGAACAGCCACACACAAGGGCTATTAGAAGAGCTCAATGTGCAGTTATACAGCTCAGGGAGGCTTTGAAAGAGCGCTTTTTCAGTGAACCAAAGTAGTGTGTTGTGGTGTACTGTGCTGACCTGGCCCTGCTCTTTTGGGGCTTTTTAGGAATTTGGTGTTCCTTGGTATATAAGGATAACTACAACACCATCAATACAGCTATTAATTATGGTGCTTGCTATACTCTTATGATTATTACACTGTTGTCACTGATCCTAAGAGTTGTCTCACAGTGTACAGTAACAAGTGGGTGCTTTCAGAACTGCTAGGCAATCTGCAGCATATGTTGGGAACTAACAAAGATGAATTTTCCAAAATATTGAATTTTTTTGAGTAACAAGAACACTGCAAAAATGTAACAAATTAACGGAACAGAATTTAACAAGAGGAAAGAATGTTAATGTCCATTTTGGCTATGCATACAGCAACTGCGGTTCTCTCAGGTCAGTTTATGTGAAGCTGTGGTTGTCCTTAATGTCCCCTTGGGGTGGAGTTGTAGGGGTAGGGTCTGGCAGCTGAGGCCACTTGGAATGTTGTGGGAGGGAGGTGTAGGGAAGTGCTAAGATGGAATTTTCCCTGGACTGCAAAGGGAGGTGAGCCTATGTCTAGGGCCCTACCAAATTCACAGCCATGAAAAATGCATCACAGGCCGTGAAATCTGGTATCCCCCTGTGAAATCTGGTCTTTTGTGTGCTTTTACCCTACACTGTACAGATTTCATGGGGAGACCAGCGTTTCTCAGATTGGGGGTCCTGACCCAAAAGGGAGTTTCAGGGGGGTCGCAAGGTTATTTTAGGGGAGGTTGCAGTATTGCCACCCATCCATCTGCGCTGCCTTCTGAGTTGCATGTCTGGAGAGCAGCGGCTGCTGGCCAGGCACCCAGCTCTGAAGGCAGCGCCCCGCCAGCAGCAGCACAGAAGTAAGGGTGGCAAAACCATACCATGCAACCCTTACATCTGTGCTGCTTCCCCTTCAGAGCTGGGTGGCCAGAAATTGGTGGCTGCTGACTGAGGGCCCAGGTCTGCAGGCAGCAGCACAGAAGTAAGGGAGGCAACACCATACCATGCCATCCTTACTTCTGCACTGCTGCTGGCGGCAGCTCTGCCTTCAGAGTTGGGCTCCCAGTCAGCAGCTGCCGCTCTTCAGCTGCCCAGCTCTGAAGGCAGCAGCACCATCAGTGCAGTGCAGAAGTAAGGGTAGCAGTACGGCAACCCTCTCACAACTCCTTTTTGGGTCAGGATCCCTACAATTACAACACCATGAAATTTCAGATTTAAATAGCTGAAATAATGAAATTTACGGGTTTAAAAATCCCATGACTGTGAAATTGACCAAAACGGACCATCAATTTGGTAGGGCTCTAACTATGATTGTTGAACCTGTAGGTTCACAAGAGTCTGCAGAATCTGCTGCCAGAAAAGCTCCATTGTGTCTTTGTGCATCTCCCTCTTCTTTTACTGCTGGGAGTCCTGAGTCTTTCTCCATTCTGCTCTTTCCGTCTCCATACAGTCTGAAATATTCACCCTTCAGGCCCTCTGCTCATGGTCTGATACAGCACTGCCTTTCAGAACCTCTGAGTCATCTTCTGTCTCCTCTTTACCTATCTCAGGCTTTCTGCGGGTGTGGAGGGGGAACCCCTCAAGGCCGCATTGGCAGCAGCTACAGGTAAAACACACAGTACAGTCACAATGGAAAGTGGAAGTTAAGACTCAATTCCCTTCCCATGCTCCGTACATATGTTTTAAACAAGTCATGCTTATTGACACTTGTACTTTGGAGTTGTCGTACATGGCACCACGCACAGCACCAGCCATGGTGAATGTGGCCTGCCTGCCAGGGGTCAGGCAAATGAGGGAATTGCTCTGCTGCATGAAACTATGAGTACAGGGCACTGGCACTGAATACGGCACCATGTTCCACATGTGGTGGTGATTTTATTTGATATCTGATTCCTGAGGAAAACAAAGGCCCAGAGAGCACAGCTGCTGCTGGTGTCCCAAAGCTGCCCAGACCCATATGCCACTAACCTGTTTACTGCAATGGTGCCTGATGGAAAATGTCTTACCATGGAGGCAGAAATAAGGCCCCATCCCTATAAACCTTCGGGTGAGGATTGCAGTGTAACTCCATGGAAGTTTCATTGAGCCCTCCCAGGAGGATTCAAAGGACCTCTCTGTGTCCGTAAACAAACTGTCCTGCCTGCCCCCGCCCCAAACTCTGTGGGGCAATGAAAAGCAGATAACTACCCAACTTTGTTGTACTGCTACCTCTTCTAGTAATAGTAAATTAGTGAGAAGTCGATAGCTGTGTCTTGCTAAGTTGGGGGTGCCATCAGTACGTCACTATAATGGTAAATACTTACCCAAGGTTCCTTCTCCTGCATCGGGCTCACCTGTGCTCAACTGCCAGGACTGACGTGGAGTCTCAAACAGGTGCTGGCTCGTGTCTTAGCTTGACCCCCACCGCTCCCAGTAACATGTCCCCTGTCTTCCTCCTCATTCTCACTGCTCATAAAAGGGTCCTGTGAGTCATGCTCCTCGGAGGTATTCACGGTGGTGGGTGTGTGTGGAGGGGTCTCTGCCAAGCATGGCATACGGCTCTTTATAAAAGTGGCAGGGCTGCAGCTCAGCACTGAATTGACTGTTTGGGCTCCCTGATCTTCTGGCATGCCTGCCGCAAGTCCTTTGTTTTCATGCAGCACTGCTGCTGGTCCCTGTGATAACCCTTCTCTTGCATCCCCTGTGCACTCTGTTTGATGATGTCCACATTTCTGTGGCTGATCTGTAGCTGTCCTTGTGCAGCCTTTTCTCCCCACAGGCCCAGGTGATCCAATATCTGCTGTCTACTCCAGGTCGGAGCACATCTGGAGTGTGTAACCAGCATGGTCAACTGGGCACTTGCACACAACAGTGGAGAGCTGCTAGGTGTGCTCGCCAAGCTGGGCAATCAGGGAAAGGCATTTCAACAATTTGTGGGATTTTAATGGAAGGAGGAGAAAGGGGCTTCCAGCCTCTGTGACCTGTAGGTAGTGGAGTTCAAAATTGTAACCGAAGCAGTCAGTGTCAGTCATTGTGGGGCAGCTGCTGGAGGACTGTTAGGATGACACAGGTCATGTAGCATCTATACTCTCATTGCATCACCCTCAGTACACCAACCATGGCTCAACACCACTCAGGGAGGTGGTGTTACTGCGTTGACATAATGCGGTGCTTACATCAGTAGGAGACAAATTGAAGGGTAGACACATGTCAAACAAGTTTGATGCAAGGTGGCTTAGGTTGCCCTCTTTTTGTAGTGTAGACCAGGCCTATGTCGACACTTAAAACGCTTCAGCAGCACTGCTGTAGCACTTCAGTGTAGACACTACTTATGCAGATGGGAGGGGTTCTCCCCACGGCGTAGGTCATCCACTTTCCTGAGAAGCAGTAGATAGGTTGACTGAAGAACTTTTCCATCAACCTAGCACTGGCTACATTAGGATTTAGGCTGGCACTAGCTATGCTACTGTAACTTGTGAGTGTAGACCAGCCCTTAAGGTATATCTACTCTACAACAGCACAACTGCAGCATGGTAGCTATGCTGTGGTAGTGCTGTAGTCTAGAAACTTGCTACAGAGACGGAAGGGTGTTTGTTTGTTCGGGCTTTTTTTTGTTTTTTGTTTTGCTGTAGTCCATCTCTCCCCTTGAGAAGCCAATACATAGGTTGATGGAAGAATTCTTCCGTTGACCTAGCTGTGTCTACACCAGGGCTTAGGTTGTTTTAACTAATCTATTAGGGGTGTAACAGGTTGACCTAAGTTTTAGGTGTAAACTAGGCATTCGGTATTCATCTTTCATTACTTTCAGAGATATTACAGGATTATCAATATAAATGGATCAACAGAAGTCTCCCATATAGTCTACTTTCCTATCTGATACTAAATACTTTCCTTGATGTCATCGTAAGATGGTACAATATCATTGAATATTCCATAGCCCTGTGAAGAAGCTGAAAAGTCCCATTTGCTTGTCATTGCATGATACTTACTCTGTAATGTCTCAGAAAAACAAAAGGCTCTTCTGAAGTCAGTGGAAACTCTGAAGGAGTGGAAGCATCTGTTTTGTAAAAAGCTTTGTGAATAAAAGGAAATTATATTGCCCTTATTTAAAAAAAAAAATACAAAAATATGCTCTGCTCGAGGAATTATTTTGAGGAAGTGCTATAGACTGTTAGATGATCACAGTGGTCCTTTCTGGCCTTGGAATCATGAAAATGAGAGGCATAGAACTGTTGAAACATGCCTGCATTAATTAAGGAATTTTGCATGAGACCCGAGGGCATCTGGCCCTAACTATATTAAATAGCATGAAGTGTGTGACTTAAACCTACAAAATTCAAGAAATTCGGCTAAGGATGCTGCTCACTCATACACAATTCAGATTCAGTAGGAGACAGGATGCTTTTACTCTTCAGCAACCGGTCTGGAGAACAGAGAAGGAAGACAGCAACAGTATATGAAGTAAGTAGGGAAATCTGCAGCATATCTCTCTTGGATAAGAACAGGAGATTAACAATGGAAACTCAAATCTGTCAAAACTAGTGGATTTTGGTCAGTATAAATATTTTGCATTTCCAGTATTGTACATACCTGCATTATGTCTGTGGTTCGTTTTGTAATGTGGCTGATTTCTTGTGCAGTTTAAGTACATTTGTGTGCTAGCGTCATGTATTGCAATGCTACAAATGCACTTGATGTGATAGCATTTCTTTACAGTCAGACTATAAATGTAGGCCATTCTTGAAACTGTGCATGTCTGCAGAATTATATTTTAGAGCTAAGATGGAATATTGAGTAACAAAAGAATTGGCTTAAATACACATTTATGAACAAGCTTCCCTCTATGATGAGGTCATACCTTTCACTGAAGTGCCTAGTGAGTGAGTGAGTATACAAAATATGTGGCGTTAGTACCTGTATGAGACCATACAGTACATTGTACATCCAAATTGGTTAACATTGGACTGGATGGACAAAATAGCGAAGAATTAATGTTGTTGGGGTGTGTGTGTGTGTGTATGTGTGTTTTAAGTAAACAGAAGCTAGAGGAGATACTCCTGAACCAAGAGTTGTTGTCTCTTGTCTTATACTCTACTCAGATTGTAACCTCTCCGGGGCAGAGACTGTCTCTTTGTTCTGTCTTAGTACAGCACCTAGCACAATGGGGTCCTAACCCATGACCAGGGCTCCTAAATGTTACAGTACTACTACTAACAACAACTAAATATTATAGTTCAAGCAATTTAAAATGTCTTATGTAGATGTGGGACAAGTATGAACTAGTTATACAGCTTTAAGGTAAATAGAGCATACAAGAGTTTGGAAGCAGAAATCTTATCTGTGTACCATTGGTTTTAGCAGTTTGGAACTTACCAGTTGCAGACCTCTTGTGGGGACTTGATCCTACACGGTGTAGAGTGCTCTGGCCCCGTTCCAGCAAAACACTCAAGCACGTGCTTAATTGTAAAGACATGAGTAGTTCCAAGATAAGCAGGTACTAAGGGCTATAGTGGATCAGGATCAGAGTGCCGAGCACCTTGCAGGATCCAAACCTTGAATGACAACACTGAACAAATGAGGGCCCTTCACAGAAGTTGTGCATGACGATCCAACAAATGCTTAATTCACTGTAGAACAACTTAAACAAAAACTTATTGAGCCATAGGACATATCTCTTGCTTGCTGGTTTCTTTGTTCCATGCGAAATGACCTATATGCATTTGAGCCAAACAGACAGTTCTAAGCTGATCAGTTTCTTCTGTGGTATTTCAGTTTTTCACACTTTATGCTGTTAATCTTTCCAGTACAAGTGCTGTGCTTCAAAGTGTGAAGTGTACAACTACAAAACTTAGGCATAAATACCTCTGGCAAAAGGTATAGAGTATATAGAGTAACGTGGTGCTTACATCGGTGGGAGACAAATTGAAGGGTAGACACATGCCAAACAAGTTTGATGCAAGGTGGCTTAGGTTGCCCTCTTTTTGTAGTGTAGACCAGGCCTATGTATACACTTAAAACACTTCAGCAGCACAGCTGTAGCACTGGCGCTAGGCCTAGACTGTGGGTTTACCATTGATTATTTATTTTAAGGGTGCTGGGTGACAGAGCTCAAAATCACACCGGTAATGAGGTAAGCAGATTAAAAACACATTCTGTGCTGAGTGTTTTAAAACACACAATTAGTTGCAAAAGCAAATGAAAAAAAAATCATGACCCTGTGTTTTATTGACTTGAATTAGCTGATTGCGTTCTCCTCCATTTTAACAATGGGTGCATTACTATATGAAACAGGCTAAAAAATGTGAAGAGAACACGTGGTCATGATGACTTACATAATTAATTAAATGTAAGATAACACTTGCCGGTTTGTGTAAAGACAAATTTTCCTAACTAAGGGCTTGTCTTTATTAAGAAAACATTGCACCAATGCAAACACCTAATGCAGATATGGGGCACTGAATCAAGCTATGTTGAGGTAAGCCCCACTGTGCACATTGGACATTTGCACTGGCATAATTACATCTATGTACTTAAACTGGTATATGTTTTCTCAGGCCATGTGTATATTAGAAAACTTGCACTGGTGTAACTCAACTTGATCTAGCTGCTACTGTGCAAACTCCTAATATAGACACTTAAACTGATTTAAGTGCAGCTGTATTAGGGTTTTACTCCACTGTAACTAGACTGATTTTAATGATACTGGTGCAAGTTTTCTAATATAGACAAGGCCTCTGTAGAAAAGCCTTTAAAAAGCTCAGAACAAAAGTGCCATACGTAGTTTCATGCCTGTTTACTGGTTGACATAAATTTAGTCTAGCATGGAGACTAGGTGTTCAGATTCTTTATGCTCCTTCATCGATTGTAGTGGTGGTGACATTTTTCATAATACATTCCACCACTATTTTTCCATCCATCAATTTTCTCTTTATTGGGATCTTTTTGCCATCCCACTTCTGCACCTGAACCGTTAATCCATTACTTAATGTTCTCACAACTTCTTGTTTTTCCTGCTATCTGGTGTGGTTCTCTCAAAATTCCTTAAGATCCCAGCCCTGAAATTAAATCTGTGCAGGGGGGAGTCACACAGACTTTAGTGGGACATAGTATGGGTTCTCTTGTGCAGATCCTGCAGGACTGGGGCCTTAAATAATATTTGTGTGTGTTAGACGCATAGTATTAAATAGAATACAATTGAGAGTGTATGTTGCTGAGGATTGGAAAGTAAACACACTCTCTATTTGATACACAAGGAGCAATTGCTCTACACATATGCTCCACAAAATACCAAGCACAAAGAATTTCATTTTTAATTACAAAGTAAAATATCACTCCAAACATGTGTAATTGATGGGTGGGTCGCTTTAGCAAAGCAGTGAACATAAGGGAACCTGGCATTAGATGTCTGATATCCTGCCATGACATTTGCTGAATTTTATTTTTATGCTGTAGTTAAACCATAAACTCTGCTAAATTTGATTCTTTGCAGAATAAGGCAAAATAATGCAATTCCACTATTCTATTTTATAAAATAGAAAAATAGAATAAAATAGAATCAAAAAGAATGTGGCTCTGTGCATGTGGCTACATATTAAATTCTGTCTTTCTGATTCTGGAAAATGATCAAATAAGCCTTGAGCGCTAGCTGCTTTGCTTTGCTTTGATGTTCTTCTGCATGTGGAAATTTAAAAGTCTTTCTTTAAGAATAACAGGTTTATTTGAAAGTGAAATCCTTTAAGACTCCTTAATATTCTACATGTTTGACTCATCGATGCATTCATTGTTTCTATTTATGAAAGCCATGTCTACACTATAAACGTAGGTTGATGCAAGTTATATTGGCATAAAGCTGCTGTAATTAGAATATTGTTTGTGCACATGCATTCTTGGATCCTTGCACTGGCGCTGCATGTACTCAGCAGGAGCACTCACGTCGATGCATAGTGCAGTGCACTGTTGGTAGATATCCCAGTGAGCAACCCTCCACCGTCCTGCATACAGTCTTTTTGGCAGTTTAGGCAATGCATGGTGGAGCAGAAACAAATCACGCAGGGGTGACTGGCAGGAAGGGGTGTCAACTTCCCACTGTGTAGCTGTCCCTGATCCAGAATGTCATCTATATCCCATAATTTTCAGGCCTTTTAAAAAAATCTCATCTCTGACAGAAGCATGGGGCCTGTACAGCTCTGCACTATTGTTGTAAGTGTTGCAAGCACATGGTGCACGATCCTCCAGTATATGCAGAGCTGAAAGAAGAACCAAATCAGTGGAGAACATGAGGATTTCTTGGAGGACAGATTGTAGTGTAGTCACAACAAAAAGTTAAAATTCAGAACCCCCTCTCCTTGCTCCCCTAAAGTTTTAAATAAGATATATGCTTATTGACACTTCCTTTTCAGAGTGCTTGTGCATGGCACCACTCACAGCACTAGCCAGGGGTGAGGGAAATGAGGAAGGAATTGCTCGGTTGCATGAACCTATGAGTCTAGGGCAATGGCACTGAACAGTGACACCACTTTCTACAAGCAGTGGTGATTTTAGCTGAGATCTCACTTCTGCGGGTAACAAAAGCAGAGAAAGCACAGCTGCTCATGCTGGTAGCCTGTGTGGCAATGGTGCCTGCTGAAGTTATCACAGACTGGCACGGGAAAGTGTCCTACCTCGGAGGAAGTAATAAGGCTGCTATCCCTAGAAAAATTCAGGAGAGGATTGCAGAGTAGCAGTGTGTACTGTGCCACTCGTAAATGACACATTCTGTTTTTGTCAGTATAGCTGTATATATGTGAACTACATACATTTCTGACAACCGGTGTTAACAATGCCCCTCACCCCCGATCCTTCTCAAACATGGTGGTTGAAATTATTTGGCCACTGGTGTGCAGGGTCATAGTGTTCATACCCCCATTACAGAAAGGATACTAGACCCCACAAAGGACCCACCTACTCATGGGAAAAGACCTTACAAGGAGGAACATCAAACAAACATACCAGAAATTCCGAATGAATTGATCGATAGCCTTGCTTGGTTGGTCTATCCTAGCACCAAGTGCCGTCTGTTCAGGGTTGTCTTTGCCTTTGCTTTTGGGGGCACTTCAGAGTGGATGGTTTGGCCATTTGACCTGTTGAGTCCTGTTGATGCTTGTTGAGTCCAGGGACACTACTGAGCACAGCTCAGTTTAATGCACATATTTCCTACGTCTTTCATCAGCATGGTCATATCTTCTTGGGTGTGGAGGGTTGCTAACAATCCTATCGCTGCTCCTACAGCTAGGAAATGATGAGAAGCCAGATGAGAATTTTGCATGAGATCATGATAGGGTGGCCCTAGATCTAGGTCTGATCGTTATCATGGGCTTTTCTATGCTGAGGGAGTGCACACCCCTATGATCTCTTGGTTATACTATTGTGATTTCAAGGCTTAGCGTCAGTGTGGGGAGCTAAGGTTGAAGCATTCATTGGTTTATTAATTATTAATTATTATTATTATTATTAGTAGTATACCTTTTTGGAGGGAGGTTTAGGTGAAGTGTCCCTTAAAGGATGCAAGCAAATCACGTAGTGACCCTACCTGATCCCAATTTCTGGAACTCTGTTAGCATTTAAGGAGGAAATGGTAAGAATTGTATTGAGGTTAGGATCTCATTCCATCCCCCAGATAGCTCACCTAGGAGGCATGCTAGGTACAAGCATGGGCATTTCTTGCTTGCACTACTTTTATACTAGAAGAAGGTGTAACGTGTGTTAGCTAATATAAATCCCAGTGTAGACAAGGCAGTTTAGTGTTAATACAGTGAGTTGGCTGAGGTAAACTCTAGGGAAAAACCTAGGGTTTTACTTTGACTTACTAACTTGTTGAAACTGCAACTTGCCTTGACCATGCTAGTTAAAATATACCTTTTTTTTCCCCCTAGTGAATTCAAGGCCTTGATGTTAGTCAGGTAAGGAGCCTGTGGCTTCAGACACAGTAAATTTAAGATGGGTTTAGAAGGCAATCAGGACTTTCATCTGCTGAGGCTTCTTGCCAAGGGACTTTGAGGGTTAGGCAATGGCTTTATGTTTAACTGCCATAAAGTTGCAGCCTCTGAACAAAAATGCATTTACAATGTCTGTGTGCTCACTCAGGCATGCCCTCTGCAAATAAGATTCCACCGTTTTTCTACTGTGCACATCACCTCCCCAGATAACGAACATACACTGATGTCTTGATTATCTGTGCAGAAGATCTCCAGACAAAGGTTAGACAGTCATTATGTCAACCCTAACATCAGCACCACATTCATTTCAATGAAGCATTAATTTCAAAGACTAATTGGGACCCATTTAAATGCTAACATTATTAAATACAAATAATCAAGAAACATTTAGCTGATATCAGGACACCTCTTAAGAGCTAAATGGGTCCCTGATAGAACTGGATTTAAAAACATAGATTACACCAGGAATCAATTTGGCCCATTGCCTTTATTCTCCCCCTGCCTCTCCAGGAATCTGGGTAGGCTCTTCATTTACTCATCATTCAAAGAAGGACTTTACTACAAGCTGCCTATACTGGATGGAGATAGGGTTTTACTCTGCCCTTACATGCTTGGGATTTTTCCTTCTTCTGTTTTTCTCTTTCTCCTTTTATGTAGCAATTGTGAAGCTGCTGGCTTCACTGAGGCAGGATTTCTGTGTTTGTACAGCATCTGATGCCTAGCACAATGGGCTCCTGCTCCATGGCTGGGACTCGGAGGCGTTACTTCAGTACAAACAATAAATAATAATTAATAGTGGCTGCAACTTCAAGCTGCCACATGGATCACCTAGGGGTGCTATTGAATTGCAAAACACTCATTCTGGAGACTCAGCGATATATTTGGGATGCTCTGTCCTGGGAGTAGATGTCTAAATAATAACCACCTGGCTCCAAGTGTGGCTCTTCTACTTCTTATACATGGCCATTGGTGCTCCTGGCATTTCACAGAGAGAATACAGATATGGGACCTTATTCTCGCTCACACTAATATATGAGTGTAAGAGCTGGTCTGTGCTTACAGCTCTGCCGCTCGTTGGGGGTGGTTTAATTATGTCGATGGGAGAGCTTTCTCCCATCAGCATAGAGCAAGCCCTAAGGCCATGTCTGCACTAGAGAGCTTACAGCTGGGCTGCTGTAAGCTCTCTAGTGCAGACATGGCCTTACGGCTTGTCTACACTGGCACTTTACTGCGCTGCAACTTTCTCACTCAGGGGTGTGAAAAAACACCCCCCTGAGTGCTGCAAATTGCAGCGCTGTAAAGTGCCAGTGTAGACAGTGAACCAGCGCTGGGAGCTACACCGCCATGTTAAAGTGCTGCCACGGAAGCGCTTTAACATTGCTAGTGAAGACATGCCCTTAGTTTAAATAAGATTAAGGCCCATGGTATTTGCCCCAAGGACCATCTAATATAACAATACCTAGTTCTTATATTGCACTTTTCAACAATAGAGCTCAAAGCAATTTACAAAAGGAGGACAGTATTATTATCCCCATTTTAGAGATGGAGAAACTGAGGCACAGAGCTATGAAGTTGCTAGCCCAAGGGCCCCCAGAAGGCCAGTGGCTGAGCCAGGAATAGAACCCAGATCTCCTAAGTCCCAGTCCAGTGGTTTAGCCTAATATAGGTTAGATATAAAATAAAGCTGGGAATCTGGCAAGGGGAAAGGAGGGAATGTTAGACAGAATAAGTTAAAAAGCAGAGCTGGGTAAATAATGAAGAAAATTATTCGTAAATATTGTATTAAAAATCATGACATTTGTGTATGTTGAGAAAAATCCACTTACAGTTTTCAAAAGTTGACAAATGTATTTAATGGGACAGATTCGGTGACATGCTTTGTGTCACTTCTGCAACACAAAGTGGTTGGTGAATATGCCCCAATATTGTGAACTTTTGGAATAGTTTATATGTTTAGTGTTGTTCAACCAGCTCCAGTTAGGAAGCTGTTGCTTTTTTACAATGTTTACAGCATGTTTTTCTTTCTTTTAAAAATCAGCTTGATTAAATTGTCTTAGGCTGGCTATGGGGATGTGTGAGAGAGAACTGCATTGTTGAGAAGACTTTTACCTGAGTGAGCATCACATGTTGCAGATGTGTTTTGTTTTTTTTAATGGAACCTTTGCAAAAATTGAGAATATTCTTTTCAATTTACCAACAATTTCACTAGTATATATTATACATTTTGAAATCCCATATTTCCCCAATTTTCCATTTGGTTTGTACATCTCTCTGTTTTCAAATCAAATTGTTTTGAATTTTTGAAAATGTTCCATTTATTTTTTCAGGATGTGCTCTCACAGCAAGTGTTAATCTCCAAGGATAAGCATCCTGTAGGTTTGAATGAACTACTTGCAGTGAAAAAATGAATTTGAATGTAGCCCTCCTCTTTTGTCCTTTAACAGATCACTTTCTGTAAGTGAGTGTGGGTGTTCAAAATTGTCTGACTACTTAATCAAAAACATTGGTAACAGACCCCATGGGAAGGCATTTCTGGAACACCAGAACTTGGGATATTCAGGTAACATGCTGTATGTATCATGAATACGGAGGCGAGCACTGTAGGTGTTTCAAGTAATAACCTCTGAGGTCTCTAGAATTTCCTGGGTTTCCAGTAAACACTCACATATCAAAATGTCTGGTATGGTGTTGGAAACAATGTTATAAAGAAAGCCATGAGAAAAATGATAATGCAGAAAGGCAACTTAAAATAGTATGGAATCAATTTCTTTACTATATATCACATTTTCTGTAACCCATACTATGATTTAGCATTTCTTCTATGAGCAGCATATATATTAATAAAAATAAGAACCCCAGGGGCTCCCCACTTAACTCAAGGAGAATTTTGTCAGCTTTGTGTGAGGTATAGATAACCAGAAGGGTACATTCTCCAGAGTGTAGTGAGTGCAAATGCTGGGATTACTAGCTACATGAATTGTATGTGGAAAATTGCAGGTGCAATTTTGCAAGCACAATGTGTCCACAAAAAAGCCCAGCTAGAAAGTGATGTGGTTAGGTGGGCTGGGTTCCGATTAAAGACCTCTTCTTCCCCCCATTTACAGCTCATTGACATAAAACTTTTGCACTGATTTAACTAAATTTACCAACACAAGCTAACCTGCTCTAAACACTTTTAAATTGGTATAGGTGTGTCCACTTTAGGAGTTTGCAATGACTTAACTGAATTGTTATTTAAAGTGATTTAGTGAAATCAGTACAAAAACTATGTGGACAAGCCCTAACCCATTGTTTGATCCATTGTCAATACAGTGCAGGCTTCTCCTTTATTGCTGGAAAAATACTGACTGAGTAATGTAATCCCCTGTGATAAAGTAAAGACATTCCTTTGCAATTAGGATTAAAAAGAAATTCTAACTATAAAGGATTTGTTTTAATTTGTAACAGAATGCTAAATGCAGCAAGTAGATTTTATTTTAGGAACACCAACATTGAATGTATGTAGGACTAGATATTTTTAGTTTTCTTAAACAAGGAATTGCAACATGGTATATTTGGCTGTATTTTTTTTATTGCGTTTTTAAAACACAGATGTTGGTAGAATGCGTTAGATCTCAATCAGAAGAATATCCCTCTTGGCTTTAAAAAACCCTCTAGGTTCGTCAGGTAGAAAGGATGATTTAGTGGAGAGGGCACTGGATTGCAACTTGGGCTCCGCCATAGACAATGTATGTGACCTTGGGCAAATCACTACCCTGAGCCTCAGTTCCCCCATCCACAAAATGGGGACAGTACTTCCATCTCTTATCAGAATGTTGTGAGGATAAAATCCACTCCTGAGTCTGAGATGCTGAGATGCCAGATTGATGAGGGCCACAGGAATACTTAGATAAGTCTTTTTATTCTAATCCACATATCATCTAATTCCTATCAGTTTCACAGTTAACATTTGTAACAAAGGCATTGTAGGGGCATTTGTTGGAGCAAACACAGATGTCCTTGCAGAAGACAGTTACATTGTGACTCCAGCCCCATTTCTTCTTGATCAAATTGTTAGGTCTTTTTCTTTTGATGGGACCAAAAATAAAGACCTAACTTCAGTGGATGCTGCAAGTGCTCAGGAACCCTGAAAACAATGCCATTTATTTTAGTTTCTAGATATAGAATTAGGTGCCCGACTTCAGGCACCTGAGTTTGAAGATTTTGGCCTTGCTCGTATGTTACACTTGTATCATACAAACAATCCTCAGGCAGTGCTTATCTTTGCTGAGTTTACTAGAAAACAAAATGAATCTGCCTGAGCCTGAAGTCAGGATTTCACTAAAAGATGTGTACGCAACAGACAGAAATTACGATTTTCATGGTACTGGGCCTCTGGTCTGAAATCTTGATTTAACAGACCTATGGATGAAAATTATTCTTTACCATAGGAAAGCTGAAATTGGATGGAAATAAATGGTGTTTACATTGTAGGAACATCTCTGGTTGGCTTGTAGGCATGGAGTGATCATAGGTAGCCAGTCAAAGATGGGGGCTAAGAGTCCTGTGGGCTAACATTTCTGGAATGTTTCAAAGCATAGTCCAGAGAGGTTGTCATATTTTGCAGACATGGCCTACTGCTATTTTTTGCCCCTACAATAATCAGGTAATTGTTTATATGAAGAATGTACCATACTTTCTCAATCCAATAGTTATAGGAGAGTTGTAATGGATTTCTCCATGTACACTTACTCTAATGCTTTGGCAGTCTGAAAGAGTATCCATGTGAATCTTTGTAAATTCCCATTCTCCTCGAGTGTAAGATTGCTTAAACCCAGTGTAATCTCTGCAGGTTGCAATGTTATTCCAGGCATGTTTATAATTCATCTCATATTTTAATAATAATTAATGGTATCCACTTATTTTAGAGCAATAGAAACGTATATGCTGTAAGGTGCCATCTTTATCACAATCTCTCCAACAAAGTTTAATTGGAAAAATTTCCACTGTGCACAATTTGTCTGGAGCAAAGTAGAATCTGTAAATTGTGTATTATGGAGTCTGCATAAGATTAAATACAATGGAGTTACTTTTTGTATAATAAAATATCTGGCCACTACTCATCTACCTCTAAATTGATGCCAAAAGCTTTTTTCCTACCATCTACCATACAGTTCATAGCTCTCCCTGTTGAAATTGTGTAATCTTCTCTAAATATGTCCTTTAGTACCGATGCATTACTTATGTCTCTAAGATTTGCTCTGACTTGTCAACCGAACTGTTTTTCCCCTTGAACATTAAAACTTCTTAAGTGAAACAACAAATAATAATAAAAATGATGACAAGCCAATCATAGACCTTAAACTATCAGAGCCAATAAAATTCCTACTCACATAAACGAGCTGAGAAGACTAGCATACAGTTTGTGTGACAGGGCACGCTTGCCCTGCACTGTTACTGCAAGGGTTAACTCTACTCTTTGAGCCAAGAAGGCCATGCCCCTTCAGCCATGCTGGGCATGCTCTGGCTGGAGAGCAGGTATAAAAGGGAGCAGCCCAGCTCATTCAGGGCTGACTGCAGAGGAGGGAGGATGCCCACTGCAGGCTCTAGCCTGGGAACTGCTGAGGCCTCAGCCAGCAGAAGCCAGAGATGCCAAGACCCAGGTGAATGACCAAGCTCCTGCAGACACCCAGAAGCGATGGACCTGCTGAGAGCCGCACAGGCTGAGGAGCCTATGGACTTTGGAGACACCAGGACCAGTATGCCAGGGACAGGGTAGGAAGTAGCTCAGGGGGACTAGGCATTGTACCGAGTGGTGTCAGCATGTTTCAGATGGATTCTGTGCTGACCCAGTGGTGAGCATACTTGCCTCTCTCAGGTCCCTGAGCTGGGACCTGGTAAAGCAGGGAGGGCCTGGGTCCCCCTGCCTGGCTGCCACCCCTTCCCTGGGTGACAGCTGTCTCCCCTGATCGGCTGCCAGGCCAAACAACCCTACTGAAGAGGACCATTATACTGATGCTGGTCATTGGGGCACACAGCCCTGAAAGAGGGCAGCTAGACTGGCTCTGGCCATTGGGCCATGCAGCCCTGAGAGGGCAACTATATAGACTCTGGCCGCTAGGCCACACAGGTCTGCGGAACAGGGAAGCCCTACTGACTCTGGCCCCTAGGGCACACAGCCCTGCTGAACAGAGCTGCCATATTGACTCTGTCTGCTAGGTCACACAGCCCTGAGAAAGGGCAGCCATATTTACTTTTACCCCTAGGCCAAGCTATCCCAAGACAAAGGGTGATGGAATAACTACCCTCACCCCATCCCTTCGGATGGGGTGCGCTTGCCCCATGACAGTTAACATGAATCTAAGCCTGTTGGAGTAAAATCCTATGGAGTCACTGTAGATGAGTAAGGGGAAATACATGATATGTATATTTTCCCTTATCTGGAACCATACATATAACTAAGGTACCATATTCTATTGGTTGGGTTCTGGGCTTGATTGTTCACCTGGATCTTTGCATGGAGAGGACCCTCTCTGAGCAGTTCTTCCTAATCCACATGAAAAAGGGGAGCCAATTGTCTCTTCAAGAGCAACCCCCCCCCAGTTTCTCAGGACCTTGTAGGAGGTCCCTGAAGCACAGGGCAGGATATATTGTAGGAGGGGGTGGGCTGTGGGTGGGAAGAGGACCTACATCATTCATTCTAGGCTAGGTCCTGAACATATGCAGAAGTTTGTGTTTGTGAAAATGATCTTATTACTGCTAAATCCTTGTGACAAGGAGAAAAAAATCCCATGGAAGGTATAATTTTCACAAGAGAAAGAAATAGAGAGGTGGTAAAAAGACCTATGCATTTGTGTTGCAAATGAAAATGCAGTCTAAGTTATGTTTATTTTTGAGATGGACTCCATTAGTCAGCCAAATCAGTACAGAAATGGCAACAGCTAGCCCGTGAGTTACTAGTACCAGTGGCTGTGTCAGGCCAGCTAAATGGCAGCTGGTTCTAATTCTCTTAGGTTTCACGTGGGTGGGTGGAAGAGGCTTATTTTATTTCCTCCTGCATTCTTTCAGTCATGATTGCTTTTTTTTTTTTAAAGTGGTCTGTACACAGCAAAACATAGTTATGACTTTTGTACAACCAATGGAAATGAACACTTCCCATACCCCTGTTATCACAACAAATTTTATGTTATCCCACCACACTATTGTCCTCTTTCCTTATTATTTTTAATTGACTTTTTAATAAACATTGGATCTGAATTCTGCTCTTGCTTGCGCTGATGCAAATCCACTAACTCCACTGAAGAGTGTAAAACTACTTTAATGAGGAGAGAATTATACTCATTACATTCAAGAAACCCTAATGCTTCCAAATAAGAATACCAAGGCCTACATTCATAAAACATAATGTTACTGCTGAAAGCTAAGGATAACAGTGAATCTGGTGTGACCGAATAAACCCTCACATAGGGTGAGAAAAACAAAACAACCCCTCAGATGACTCCAGGTAAGCAATCATCTTAGAGGCTGCTGGGAGGGGGAGGAATTTGGGCCTACATAAACCTGAGCCAAAAAGGAGAGAAGAATAAGGCAGCACTCTAGAAGCCCGGGAGGCGGAAGCAGTGCTGCGGGAGAGGGGTGAAACAACTCTAAAAAGAAGCAGGAAAAGAGACCTGCTGAGAAAAAGGTACTGAGTTTGGGAAGAGTTGCGCCCAGACTGGGGCCTGCCTCCCGAGGAAACTGACTTGCCATAGAGGAAGAGACTTATGGGGAAATAGCATTAAAATCTAAAAAATGATGATAAACTAAATACCGGTACACACTTTTATAATGACTACTACATATTCTCTGGCTCTGGGTTTTTTCTGCCTCCCCTCTCTCCTCTGGCAATCAGGCCATCCTGGCTCACCATGGGCTAGCTTGGTGACATTTGTTCTTCGTGATGGGCTTGTCTGGGGAGGGGAGCCATGAGGCAGGAGAGGGAGACAAGATGTCTCAAAGTTCAGGAGACCGGACTTGAGGAATCCTCTCTATTCCGAGAAACAGAGAGTGGACTGGGCAAAGAGCATTTAGAAGAAGACTCAGGAGAAGAAACGGAGGGTCTGGCCACTCCTGAATTTGAAGCAGGAGACCAATGTCTCCAAGAGTCAAATAATCTACTCTTGATTTGAGCATCCTGCTCCAGCTATTTCTGAGTTCTCAGGAGAAGAGGAATAAAAAAATGAAGGCCCAATCTGGGGAGTTACAGCGCCAGTTTAGAAAAATGAAACAATCCTTGTTTGGTTGGTCCATTCAGATACCAAAAGGAAGGGCCTGGTAAGAGTTCCCAAAATGCAGATATGCCAGCATTAGCCTCCACACCAAGACCCTGGGCAAGACAATGTCAGTTTGGAGGACTGAGAGACTCTGCTGGGAGGATGGAGCATAAAGAGAGCCAAAATTACCCCAGTATGCTCAAGGGGAGGATCCTAGGACAATTTATCTCCAGGCTTGAATGAATGACGACATGTGGCTGGTCACAGGAGGATTGGGTTGTTTATTTGGGTCCCCTGTTGGCAGGAAAGGCTGTGAATACACATAGGATCTGGTAGATAATTAGGCAGAAATGAAGAGGACAATTGGCGAAAATACCAATTAGTGAGGAGACATCTCAACAGCAGTTCAAGGCGGCTGAGATAGTGATATTCCTCAGGGTACAATCTGGACTGTTGAACAGCTGTGTCCCCATAATTCTCTAGCCTGGGGTGCCTTTTACACTGCTTTGTTGTCAGAACATCCACTCCTGGCCTGCTAATATAGCCTTTAGCATGCAATTCACTCCCAGCTAAATACATGAGCACTCTGACCAGTCACTCAAGAGATAAAACAACAAGATAAGTTTATTAACTAGAAAAAGATAGAATTTAAGTGATTACAAGTTGTGATAACTGAAATGGGGGAGCTCCCTTACAGACACCCAACAAGCCAGTTAGCTGTAAAATCTCTCTTGGTGTCTGTTCTCTGCTTGCTTTACCTGTAAAGGGTTAACAAGCCCACAGGTAAAAGAAAAGGAGCAGGCACCTGACCAAAAGAGCCAATGGGATGGTAGAACTTTTTAAAATTGGGAAAGAAACTTTCCCTTTGTCTGTTCTCTGGGATACAGGGAAAGAGCAGCAATGCTATAAGCAGGAATGCTATGTAAGGTTTGAACCAGGTATGAAAAAGTATCTTCCATACCCAGAAGAAATTTGGATATGGAATGTTTAGTTAGACACAATCAGGTTTATTTCTTACTTTGGCTTGTGATTCTCCTCTGTGCAACCCCTGATGCTTTTGTTTGCTTGTAACCTTTAAGCTGAACCCCCAAGAAAGCTAGTTTGGGTGCTTATTTTTTTGGAATTGCTCTTTTAAAATCTAGCAAAAGCCTAAGTTCCAGATGTCTATTTTTCCTTTTTGTTTGTAAAAAATTTTTTTTTAAGAACAGGATTGGATTTTTGGTGTCCTAAGAGGTTTGTGCATGTTGTTTGATTAGCTGGTAGCACAGCTAATTTCCTTTGTTTTTTCTCAGATCTTCCCGGAGGGGAGAGGGTGGTGGTGAAAGGGCTTGAGGGTACCCCACAGGGAGGAATTCCCAAGTGTTCCTTCCTGGGTCCAAGGGTGCGTGGAGTTTTTTTTTTTTTGCACATTTGGGTGGTGGCAGCATTTACCAAGCCAAGGTCAGCTGTAACCTTGGGAGTTTAATACAAGCCTGGAGTGGCAAGTATTAACTTTTAGAATCCTTGCAGGCCCCTGCCTTTTGCACTCAAAGTGCAAGAGTGGGGATTTAGCCTTGACACATGTGATGATGCATAAAAGTAAGGTTGTTTATAAAAAGAGAATAAAAGAGTAAAACACAAGCTCATACCTAACTTAACAAAGAAAGTGAACTTAAAATCAAAAAGTTTTGTCTCACCATACGCTGTGGTAAATTTCATAGGCTGGGTCTCCTTTCAGCCTGGGACCACTCCCCCTTAGTTCAGTGTTTTGAGAGTTGTTGATGTCATGAGCAGAAAGATGGGAGGTGAAGTGAAGGCCACTGTTTCTCATATTTATACCACTCTCCCCTCTTTGAGGGTTACCCCCAGCTGAGGTGCAGGTCACAACTAGTCTCTTATGGACATGAGGATAGGGTTGCCAACTTTCTAATCGCATAAAACCGAACACCTGTGCCCTGCCCCTTCTCCAATAGGAAGAGAGGAATTTATCTCAACCCTAGAGTTGAGTAAGGTTTATTGACAAGTTCCTTTGTCACAAGGATCAAAGAATGATGCTGCATCTAAACCCCCGTGGCACTGTATCAGTTCACTGTCCTACCATTTGGACTACATGGGGTTCCAGGCATGTTTGACTAATGGACAGTCTTCTAAAAGGATGTGAGGGGTATGCCTCTGCATACTTGGGTGACATGGTTATCTATAGTGTCACTTGGAGGAAGCATCTAGAACATCTAGAGGAAGTGCTCCAATGGAGCCAAGAAACTAGTTTAACCATAAACCCTGGCAAATGTGAATGGACTCGGAAAGAAATCAAAGGGTTCTGTATTAGTGAAAGACTTGTGACAGTCTCAAATAGAGAGAGTGCAATCTATTCAGAGTCCATCCCCAAGGACCAAGAAGCAGTAAAATCCTCTTTAGGGATCAGAGGATGGCACAGAAGGTTTATGCCTCACTTTTCCGTACTTGCGGCACTCCTTACCAATTTAACAAAGCAGAAAAAACAAACTACGGTGAACAGGACAAATGAATGTGAAAAGGCCTTCCAAGCGCTGAAGAAAACAATCTGTGAGCATCCAGTACTTCAGAGCCTGCTTTTTCTTTTTTCTATTTTTCAGCCAACTGAATTTATAATCTATAAATTCATAGTATGAATTTATATGGGAGTTGGCCTGGAAGCAGTTGTACTGCAAGGAAAAGAAGGGATACAACATCCAGTGGCACATGTGAGCAGGAAACTGTTTCCATGAGAGACTAAATATACTACTGTAGAAAAGGAATGTCTGCTCATAAAATGGACAGTGGAGATCCTAAAGTACTATCTATATGGAAGGACTTTTTTTCTTAAAATTGACCATAAGGTGTACAATGTCTGCAGATCATGCAGGATCATAATTCCAGTATAACTAGATGGTACCTCTCATAGAAGTCATATGACTTCACCATTTGACATAAACTGGGGCATAAACATTTATTGGCAGATGACTTATCTCAATTTACCCCTATACTTACCCTTAAAGGAGAGAGGAGAAAAAATGTGACAGATTGAGCTGTCAAACAGAGGGAGAGAAAACAAAACACAAAAAGCTGCTGAATCCAATGATGCAGTCTTCTTACAGGCTGCTGAGAGTGGGAGGGGTTTGAGTCTATATAAGCCAGACCCAGCTCATCTCAAAGGAGAGAGAAGGATGAGGCAACACTGTAGAAGATTGGGTGGGGGCTGATGAGAAAACAGCTGCAGAAAGGGGCAGGAGAAGAGACAAACACCTGTTGATTAAAAGGTACTGAGTTTGGGGAGAGTTGGGTGCAGACTGGGGCTTGCCTCCCCAGGAAACTATGGACTTCTCATAGAGGTAAGAGAAGGTTGGGAAAATGGGACTGGAGGCTTTGGGTGTAGTTGATGATAAACTATTGATACACCCTTTTATAATTATTGCTAAATATTCTCTGCCTTGTTTTTTGTTTTTTTTTTGTCCCTTCAGCTTGCTGCTTTTTTTTTTTTATGGTGGTCAATTTATCCTGGTCCACCAGGGGATAGCGTGGTGACACTTGGCATTCATACAGCCTGTAGATAACAACTTGTGTCTGAGTCTTTTACTGGGCTCATTATGCTGCACATACCACATGTATTTAATGGCTTTGATTTCTGTTGCAACCTTGCAAGACTATTTGAAAAGGTGTGAACAATTAGTTAATGAAGAGCACAGTGTGTCTAGACAGAGCTAACTGTTAGCAGATGATCACTATTTATATTTATCAGTGAGCAGAGTGACATGAACAGGATAGATCTTCACCAGGAATATAGATCAGCCAATCTGAAGTTATTCGACTTCTTTTTGTGGGGGCAGAGGGGAAAGAGGAGGATGGGGCACTAGACCGAGGCCTGCTGGCAAAGGGTCATCATCCCCCTGGACTATAGGGGTCAAACTCAGGGTCTAGATCTCCTCAAAGATGGCTCGGAGACATCCACCTGCCGAAAGGGAGCCCTCCCCATCAGCAACTGAGGTGAGTACCACCTTGGCACCAACGGGGAAGGACAGATCAGAGAAAGGTGGAGGGGAAGTTCCCTGTGAGGTCTCCTCTGTGAGTGACTTCTTGAGAGGGGTGGTGTACCCTCCCTCTGCTGCAAGAGCTTCCTTGGCCAGCTCCACCCACTGGACTCTTTCAAGAGGCATAGAAGCAGGCCCAGCGACACCCTCTCTAGATGACTGACAGGAATCTTCCTGGGGACTCTGGACAGGAGACTGAGGTTCAGTTAACAGACATCCTGTTGGACTTCGGGCAAGTCACCTGTCTTAGATCCTCAAAGATATTGGGAAATCAGTGGAATTCAGGTGCCTAAATATCTTTGAGGACCTGGGCCTTTGTGCTCTGGTTCCTCATTTTTAAAATGTAGTAATATTTCCCTACCTCACAGAGGTGTTGTGAGGATAAATACATTAGACTGTGGGGTGCTCAGCTCCTGCAGTAAAAGCTATGTTAATATTTTTTCCCCCATTTATTAATTAAAACCGTTTTTTGTTTATTTTTTAAACAAACCTGCCCCAGCTCCTTGGTATCTTAAAAACTCAACCTTCCTATTTCAAACCACAGAGGAGGAGGGATGGATGGGGTATGTTTCTATCGATGAACTCGTGTGATTTTTTTTTTTTGGAACACATTCCACCCCCCCTTTAAATAAAGATTTTCTGTCAGCAAGATGTAGGCATAAATGAAGGCATGAGTAATAACTTTTTGTTCATTTCATTTGGTTTTGCTGCAGGCCAGATCAGAGAGTCAGACAATTTTGTGGATCTACAAGTGTAAAACAATATTTAAGTTAATGGTCAAGAAACCACACATCTGTAACTACTTTAATCATAGCAACTAATAAAAGCCATTAAAATACATATGTTCTAGAATTAGGTTTTAGGTTAAAAGAAGAAAATGATGGTTCTATCAAGTTTAAGCTGGAATGAATCAATGGTAATGTTTTTAAAGGGATTAACATTAGGAAACTATTTTGTTTGTCTGTCCAAACACACACACGCTAAGCTAGATTTGCCAGTAAGCTTTGCATCAATGGAGGTAGACGTACCATAACAGACTGGTTAAGCACGATTTATGGCTGCTTTGCTTTGCCAAATTGGTACCAAGGAGTTGGAGCACACTGGTGAATCAGACCCACTATCAAGGCCAGTATTACAATCCTAACTCAGACAGAACCCCTGTTGACTTCAGTGGCGCTGATCTGGTTTTTGAGGACTCCTCACATACACAAGCGTTTCAGGTTCAGGCTCTGTATCGATCTATCTATAGCCAGAAAATTCACATCCCTTCCCATGGAAAAACTTTTTTTTGGAAAAAACTTCATCCAGACCTGAATCAAGAGGAAAAGTCAAAAACATGAAATTTTCCATGGGAAGAGATTTCTTGAAAAAATCAATTTCAGGAGAACCAAAGTAGATTTTTATGGCCTCCTGGTTAGCTTCCTGGAAGGCTCTGATCAATTGCTTGAGGAAATTTTATTTTTTTCAAAAAGTGCGTTTTCTGTTGGAAAATCATTCTGATGGAAAATTCCCAACCAGCTCTAATGCGACATTAATTTAACAAAGTTAAAATCCCAAAGCTGACAAATGGAAGTTTAAGGTTCCAAGAACAGTATTAGTTCAGATATAATACACACATGTATGTTTTAACAATATAAATAGACAGGTAATAAATATAACATCTAAAAGGAGCAAGAGAAATTATATCCTTGCAGCCTTAACATTGCATTATCTGCATAGGCTTTTGCCTAGCTATCTATCCATTAATCTGTCAGGCTGTGTATCTGCTTGGTAATGATCTCTGAAGAATGGAGAGTCAAAATAGTATGTCATAGGTACCTACCCAGAAATAGATCCTCTAATTTCTAAGATGGCTGGATTCAATCAGTACTATCAAATTGATAGTGAGTGAAAGTTGTTTGTGTTTTTTTATGCTATTCAGTGGTTTATGTGAAGTTAGCTGGTGGTATTATGATATCCTAGTGGACCTATGTCCTCAGCATAAAACCACCTCCACGACTGACACTAGCTTGTATCTTTTGTTGGGCAGTCTCAGCAGAGAGGTGAAGGACAGGGACATTAAACTACTTTCTCTCACCCCTACAGATGGTAAGTGTTGTGGTGCATGGGGGAGGCAGTGGGTTGATGCTTTCACTGCTGCTTGCCATCCTGATCTTGTTGTGTTGATACAATGTCCTGTTTCCAGGCCTGCCAATCTGGCCCCATTAAAGAAAGTTAAAGTCTTTTTTTTTTATTTAAAAGAATGAACCATTTTAAATACTTTTAGATGCTTAAGAATAATGTGACTCTTTTTTTAATCCATTCAGCTCTTGTATTGCTCCACAAAAGAACAATGTATCATACAGGGGACTAAATTCAAAGACTTACAACTGGGCAGGCCAACTACTCTATACTTGGTTGCAGTAATAGGGGAATTCCGCTGAATGGCTCAAAATACTTGTGAGGAAGCAGGAGAACTAGAGGCAAAACTCCTTTTTATAGATCAAGCAGTTTTTCTTCAGGCTGTTTAATCGATAAATCTCAGCCTGACCTGGAGGAACTAGCTTTTATGAAGCCTGCCAATTTTGCACACTGCAAAGGGGTCAACTAAAGCTCACTAGGAAATGAGTGGAAAACCACTAGATTGACTTTACTGAGGAATCCCTTACAGATATTTAATCAGAATGATTTTCTCTTCAATCCAGTCAAGGCTGATGAAAAGGGGAAACCATCCATCTCTGCTATTAAAAGCTTGAGAATTGGAGAGCACTGCAGACTAAATAAAATGAGCACTCATTATTTGTATTTATGTAACATACACAAAAGGCTATTTTTAGCTTTCATTTTGTATTCCTAGCATGTTCATAAGTATAGAAATGGAACCTGGGAATAATTTGTCTGAGCTAGATGCCTGCAGTGGAGTGTTCTTTGAACTAACAATGAAGTGAATGTGTCATTGACCACACATTGGGGAAAAAAAAAGGCAAACAGTGGAAAGCTACAGGGAAGTGCTAAAGCAGTAATGCTAATGTCAGTGTACAGTGCATCTCTCACTCCCCACTCTACGCTAAGATTAAGTGGTTGCTAGTGTGTTAGAGGAAGTCTTGTGTTGCTATGGAGCAAGCTGAGATTTGGGTTTAACCTAAAGCACTTGAGTTGAAAATAATTCATTCTTCATTGCTCGGTTGGTGTCTGGTGCTCTGACAGTTTTGTTGGCTTTCCCCCTCCCCCTTTAAATGCACAGTCTTCATTTACTGGGGAAATCAGTTCATTAGGTTACCTCCCTAAATGAGCTACTTTCTGTTCTTCCTGGCTCATGGTGTAATGGATTTCAGTGTTTTCAATCAATATAGGATGTGGTTTTTGTGCAGCATTTTTATATGCTGACCCCATAGGCCACAAGCCTAGGCTGAAAATTTGTGGCAATGCAGTGTGCACATATCCTGTAAATACATTTGGATTAAAAGATAGAGGGCCAAATTCAACACTGGAGTAACTCCATTGGCTTCAGTAAAGTAATATGGTGGATGGATTTGGCCCACAGTGCATAAATCAGTTAGTGGGTTTCTTTAAGAGGAAGAGTTTGAATAAATGTGTCACTTCTCTTACATTTTTTTTTATCAAGCCCCTCTAGCAGAGACCAAAATGGAATATTTTTTTTAGTAATCTTACCACACTACTCCACATTAGATTCAAATGCTGACTGCCTGCCTTACATGAAAAATTGGGTGATTACATATAATAAATGAAGCATCAATAAATTGGAGTGCATCCTGATGCGAAAGGGAAAATGTAGCATAATATCAAAGGTAGTCTAATCACTATCAGTGGAGTTCACAAAAGTGCTAATATGACTGACATCAAGGGAGGGAATTTTGTCCGAACAAGGACTGCAGGATTGTGTTTGAGACACAGGAAATGCTGCAAAGCATCTGAAGATATGAGAAAGGCAGGGGGCTTTCACAGTTTTCTCTTTGTGGTCTTTTTATTTAGTTAGACTTTTAACAGCTGCTCTTAATGCCCATTACATAAAGACCCAGTTAAAATAACAGTATAACAATAAGTAGTTCTGCTTCACGCCTCGACATCCACTGAAATATCTGCTGGCTAATGAGGATGTTAAAATAAGCCACAACCCTCAGCCGTTCCCTCCCCAATGAAGATGACCTTTGCAGCAAATCTGGGCTCTGCTGACCCAGCTGTGGTTGTGAATTCAATAGTGAAGGACTCCTTTTGGAGAATGCCCTACTAGCATCTCCTTCCATTTCAGTTTGAGTGCCTCTGCTGATCACAACAGTGGTAATATGGCTTGGAGAGAGAAGCAGTCTCTCAGGTAACCAGCAAAACTCCAGGCAAATATATAACTAAAGTAGGCTACAGTGGGAAGACGCATAGCTATTATAAGGCTCCTTATGAAAAGCTTAGATATTCCAAGTAAAAACAAAGACGTCAAATGTGGAATAATTGGGCTTTACAAACCTGCTTTTAACCCTCTACAGGGGGGTGTGTGTGTATGTGTGTGGGGGAAACTGTGAGGTGTTGAGCACCCTCAACTCCCATTGACGTTGAAGGACATGTGAAGGTGCTCAGAATATCACCAAATTAGGCCCTCGCCTCCTCCCAGTTCACGGCTATATTATATAAGAAAATAGTATATAATGGAAGGTGTATACAGGGGGGCAAAAGACCAGTCTGGTTCCTTGGAAAGGTGAGTTCATGTGTTTTAACACAGCCAAATGCAAAGTCATCTATGAACAAAGAATGTATATTGCACTTACAAGATGGGAGACTGCATCCTGGAAATCAGACACTAAAAAGGACTTAGGAGTAGATAACCAGTTAAACATGAGCTCCCAGTGCAATGCTGTAACTGAGAGAGTGGACTGATCTTTGAATGCATAAGCAAGGAAATATCAAGTAGGAGTAGGTAGGTGGTATTGCTTCTTTATATGGTATTAGTGTGACCATTACTGGAATACTGTGTTCAGTTCTGGAGTCCACACTTCAAAAAGGATGTTGAAATATTGGAAAGGGTTCAGAGAAGAGCTACAAAAATCATTTGAGGCCTGGAAAACTGCCTTCTAGTGAGAGACTTCAGAAGCTCAATCAATTTAGTTATGCAGGCAAAAGTTAAGAGTGAAGACTTGATCACAGTGTCCAAGTACATAGATGGGGAAGAGATTGGGAAGCAGGTGTCTCCTTTAACCTAACAGAGAAAGGCATAGTGAGATCCAATGGTTGTAAAATGAAGCTAAATTGATTCTGACAAGAACTAAGACACCACATGTTAACATTGGGGATAATTAACCATTGGAACAACTTACCTAGGGATGTCATGGATTTTTTTTTAATCACTTCAAGTCTTAAAATAGAAACTGGGTATTTTCCTAAAATATACACTTTAGCCCAAGCCCAAACAGTAGTTTGATGCTTGATGCAGAAATTACTGGGTGAGGTCCTAAGGTGGATGTTATGCAGGAGGTCAGACTAAATGAACATAATGGCACCTTCTGCCCTTTAAAATCTATGAAAATAATCATAATTAAGTACTTGATACAAAGCCCATTGAAGTCAATGGGATTTTTTTTCAGCCCCATAAACTCCAGTCCTGTACCCACTGCAGCCAATGGGAGTTATACAAGTCACTGGAAGAAAGGTTAATCCCTTTGGTGAATAAATGTCAGGACAGCAATTATCAGTGCTGTCATCTGGGTGATCCTAATGTTCCCTTAATATTGAAATTACCTTAGAGTGACAAGCTTTGGCTACATGCTTTGGTGCATGGGGGAGGCAGTGGGTTGATGCTTTCACCGCTGCTTGCCATCCTGATCTTGTTGTGTTGATACAACATCCTGTTTCCAGGCCTGCCAATCTGGCTCCATTAAAGAAAGTTAAATTAACTTTAAATTTTTTTTTTAAAAGAATGAACCATTTTAAATACTCTTAGATGCTTAAGAATAATGTGACTGTCTCTTTTTTTAAGCTATTTGCCTTTGCCTCTTGCTTTTATACCTTTGCGAACAGTTAATAACATTTACTTTAAAATAATGAAGTAAGTAACAAATACTGGTCTTGGCTGTGGGTGGCTTTTGATAAGTTTTTTTTTTTTTTTTTTTTTTTTTTTTTAAAAAAAAGCTTTTACTGTGTGGTCAGACTAGCCTCTGCATGAAAGACTTGGGGGGGGGGGTGGGGAAGAGAAAATGAGCTGGAGTGCTCTTATGAAATTAGTGAATAAAACAAAGCAATATTGACACAGAATTTGCTTTTTAATTATCCAGACCAAACCAAATGCAAAGTGCTTTCATCGTATTCTCCAGCTTTTCTCTTTGATTACCATTGGTTGCTGATCTTCACTGTACACTAAAACAATCTTAATGAAAGTAAGAAAGAAAACAAGAAAAATTCCTCTGAGCCAAAATAATTTACGTGTAAAAGGTTTAAAAACTAATAGTTGGAAATTGATGAGAATGCTGCCTAAATTATCCATTTTAGGCAAACAATGAACTGCACCCGTGTTTAGTTCTAGTGAACAAGCCCCTTCAAGCTCTCTGCAATTCACCCTTAGGTTTGCTCATCAGTGGCCTGGCTTTACCATATAGGCAGGCAGGAATAGATGACAGCAGGAGCATTGAGATATCTGTCTCAGGGTTGGAGAGAGGTAAGGTGACCATACATCCCTTTTTGGCTAGAACAGTCCCTTTTTTAAACCCTGTCCAGGCCGTCCTGACTTTTGTGGCAAAAGTGGGCGTTTATGCTGTTTGCTCTTGCTGACTTGATCAGTTGGCAAGAGCAAACAGGACAAATGCCCGCTTTTGTCCAAAAAGTGGGGTGCGGGGCAGAGGAATGTGTGTGTGGGGGATGGAAGAGCAGCGATGCCAGCCCTGTGCAGGGGGAGAGGCAGGGCTCAGGTGAGGAGCGACACCAGCCACAGCCTTGTGGGGCTGGAGGGGAGAGCAGGCAGAGCTGGGACAAGAGGTTCAGGCCAGTCCCATGGGGGTGGGGGGAGGGCAGAGGGTGCCTTTGGGCCAGCCTTGCAGGATGTCCCATTTTCCCTTTGGGAAATATGGTCACCCTAGAGAGACAACCTGTTTCCACAGAAGTCTGGGATAGGCTGGTACAAACAGTTTGACTCAAACTTCAGAAGTATTGAAAATCAGTCTTAGGCTCTGTCTACACTACGTAGCTTTTAGTCACACGGCGGTGTCGCTACAGCCGTGCCACTAAAAAGTGTGCAGCATAGCTGCTGTTTGTCAGCTGCTACACCGGACAAAAACCTTCCACCCCCAACGAGCGGCGTTAGCGCTGTCGGCAGGAGAGCGCTCCTGCCAACAACTCGCTGTTCGCACCGGTGCTTGTTGTTGGCAAAACTTTTGTCTTTCTGTGTGTGTGTGTGTGTGTTTTAACACCTCTGAGAGACACACAAGTGTTGTCGCGCGGTTGCCAGGGCAGACATAGCCTCAGTCTGAGACTGAACTGTTTGAGCCATCTGTGGCCTGTTCAAATTGTCTTTGCATAAATGAACTATGTGTGAAGGCATTTTACAAATCTGCTCAGTATCAACTCTAGCTCCAAATTTTATGGAGGATACGGTTGATTTTAGCCCTACACATGCTCGTTAATTACAGACGCTTTTGAGAAAGCCCCTCAGTGCTGTGGCTGCCAGGCTGTGTTCACTGAAGTCCTGACTCCATTGCTGCTTTGGAGTTCCCTAAAGGAATAGACCGAAGGAACAGGTTATACCTACAGCTATTTTTTTAAAGCTAGTTGCATTGACACGTGATGCTAGCAGTCGACCTGGCCAGGAATTTTTCGACAGAATGTTTTTAAATTGGAAGATGATGATTCGTCGAAACCCAAATTTGGTTATGGAAAGGGTCTGTTCTGATGAATTTCCCAATGCGAAAAATTATTGAAAAAAGTTTTGAAATGGTTTAAAATGTGTCATTTTTACTTTTTGGGGGGGGTCTTTTTCACTTTAGAAACACAATTTTGTTTTGAAATGTAATTTATAGAAAATAAATATGAGGTTGAATTTTACACAACAGTTGGATTGACCTAATTTTTTTTGTTCTGATTTTTGGTTCACTAAAATTTTTGAGATTTCAACTTCCTCCTGAATCAGGTCCGGAAATTGTTTGAAATCTCAAGAATTCTTGTGAGAGGGGGAAAACCATTTTCTGCATAGCTCTTCCTACTTGCATCACAGCATTAGTGAAGGGGGACAATCCTTTTGAGAAGAAACAGTAGTCTACGCCTTTTATGTTTGATAATCCAAGTGAATTAACTGGACAAAAGACAGAAGATAACCATATCTGGATGAGTGATAAAACTGGTGACTTGACTGGAGTTTGGTTAATTATTGCTAAGGATTTATCATACTGTGTATATGATGTGGGGGAGGGCTGGAAGGATACATGTGTAAGGGGTAATTTGAGGATAAAAATACTGTTTATTTAAACTTTACCAGGAAACCAGGCAAGAGTGGGCCCATGGGAAGCAGAAGCTCTCTTGTGAAGGAGAGAGATGGAATGGTTCTAAGGCATACTGTTTCCCATATTCTAGTATTAACTTTTGTTCAGTGTTAGAAGAAATTCACTAGTTCTGTGTTTCCTTTACCTTTGTTATGTGACAGGGTGACCCTGAAAACAGGTTTTGCTCTTGGTCCTCTTTAGCTTTAAATCACCACGGTAATCAAAACTGGTTATCACCCTTTGCGTGAGCAACCATCAGAGTGGGCGTTTTCCAGTTGACTAGGGCAGCCCACAATCCTAGAACTGAATATCAGGTCCTGAGATTGAACGTGCCTCTTGAGACTAAAATGAAGCATGAGGTTTAATATAAAAGGTAAAAAAAATGGAGCTCCCACAGTTCTCTATTTCCATTCTTTTCAGATAATTAAAGCTGTAAATCCACCTGTGATTAGTCTAGGAATTTTGTTGTGTGGCTCTGTGAAGAGGTATTTGCAGTGCACGCTGGCAGATTGCTCATTGTAAGCTCATTTCTCTGTGTCCTCATGTTCAATTAGGAAACCAAAATAAGGTTGGGTCCAAATTCTAGGCCAGCTTTCTCCCTCCCATGGGAAATCTGCACTTGGGACTTGGGGAGGCTTTTTGTTTGGGGAGGGGCAGAGTTCTCCCCTCCACAGAATGGCAAGTGGTTCAACTTCTGTAATTAAGGAATCTTTGAGATTCATTAGAGCCAGGGCCATCTGTATGGGCCTCCAGGCTCTGTGCCTTTCCAGCAACCTGAGAATGCACGAACTCCATTAGAGCTGCATTGCCAGGGAGTTCCCCATCTGCTACTTCCCCTGGAGCCCTCCCTCAAAGGGGATTCCACAGGACGGAAGGACTCTGCAGAAATACAAAATCAGGCTGCATATGTCTAATGCACTGTCACTCCATGCACGACTCCTTGGCACATGGCCTCCTGGAATCTGGGAAGCAGGGAATGGTGCTGCTGACCTCTGCCTTTCATAGTGGGGAGATCTGTGGGTGGAGGGCCTCACACAGGTGAGGTTTCTGATCTTTGTTACACTGTAAGTATGGAGTAATTCCACTGAAGTAAAAGGAGTTACTTCATATGACCCTCAGTACTCTTCCTGAACTTCATTAAAGGGGGGTGCCGGGGGGGGGGGGGGGAAGGAAAGTTGTGGAAATTAGGTAGTAGGTGTGGTCAGGCTTGTTCCTGGGTATCTGAAAAGTCCTTGTGATAGTAGCAATAATTTATTTTAGCCCCTAGCTGTACATGTGTTTACAGACTTTTTACCAGAGGCATGGCTCCTTCAAATAATGCCAAACACATGTTGAACCTCTGCAACCTCTGACCTTTAATAAGCAAAGCTGTAGCTGCATATTATGTCAGAGATCAAGATTCAAGCAGAGAGGCCATTGCCCATGTTTGGAGGCTCATATATAGTGTATTTAATTTCAGGAAGTGTACAGAAAAAAGTGCTTGATCTGTTGTGAGAAGAAATGGCTTCTCAATTATCTATATTCAGATACTTAGACTATCTCTTCTGCTAGTTCATCTGAAAGATTCCTTCCCACAGTTATTTTCAAATTCCAGTTTTAAAGTATTCATTCATCCATACCCTAAATATCTGAGACATCACTAAAATAGAAAGAACCAGTGAAGAAAGATGAGTGTCAAGAGCACAAGTACAAAATACTTCTACGAATACAAGTTGAATTGCAATGTGTGGATAAAATTCCTTTTCTGCTATCACTTTGGATATTTTCTTTTTGACAGTTAGTTAATAATGGAAATAAGCTTTTTAATACTGAGTTAAAAGTCCTCTCATTACATGTCTCTGTGACAGGGTATACCAACCCTGCCCTGGGCCAACGGGGACTGACCAATCACTGTGGACCCAGGAGGCCATGCCCTCGTTCTCCTGCTGCACATGCTCTAGGTGGAAGAGCCAAATAAAAGGAGGCAGCCCAGCTCAGTTGGAGCTGGCTGTGGAGTAGGTAGGATGTGTACTGTAGGCTCCTCCAGAGGTGCCGGTGATGCTCCAAGTGTCAGAGCCCGAAGACTCGGACTACATGGCAGATGGCTCCCTGACTGCAGAGACTGACAGGGATGCCAGGCCACCGCCATCTGAGGAGATGCCTGGGATTCAATTTTTGCTAGGAAGTGACCCGGGCATGTAGGAGAAGCCGATGCTTAGACCATTAGCAGTGAAGTCCCCCGGCTTCCTAGGGCCCTGGGTCGGAACCCAGTGGAGTGGGAGGGGCCAGGTTCCCCCACTACAAACCACAAGGCATGGCTGATGTTTGCTGTCAGTCCCAGCATAGAGTCCAGTCTCCTGCTATTATAGGCAATTTCATCATATAATCTTGTTCATAACTAGTTTTAAGATGGATGTTGATATATTTATGTTGTGTACTCTCACTACTCCTACTGGAAGGCTGTACCAGAACCTCACTCCTCTGATGGTTAGAAACTACTTTCGAATTTCCAGCCTAAATTTATTCATGGCCAGTTACCTGTAGGGGGATCATGATAGGTACTGGGTACCTTCTGAGACGCTGAGAATCCTCACTTAATGGTCATGAGGAGTTGAGAGCACACACCACCTTGTAGATTGAGTCTTGGTGGCAGAGTCATCATTTTATCTCAGCTGTTAAAATGTGGGGAATATTGTAGTTCAGTGGTTCTCAAAGCCGGTCCGCCGCTTGTTCAGGGAAAGCCCCTGGCGGGCCAGACAGGTTTGTTTACCTGCCGCGTCCGCAGGTTCAGCCAATTGCGGCTCCCAGTGGCTGCAGTTCGCCGCTCCAGGCCAATGGGGGCTGCGGGAAAGGCGGCCAGCACGTCCCGGGGCCTGCGCCACTTCCCGCAGCCCCCATTGGCCGGGCACAGCGAACCGCAGCCACTGGGAGCTGAGATCGGCCGAACCTGTGGACGCCGCAGGTAAACAAACTGGTCTGGCCGCCAGGGGATTTCCCTGCACAAGCAGTGGACCGGCTTTGAAAACAACTGCTCTAGTTAACAATTCCCGGCCCCTTGCTGGAAAGCTGATATGCAGCATTGGGATTTTGTTTGCCGGCACAAACACATCTGGAGCTACACATTGTTTTCTGAGCTGTTATGAGAAGTAGGAAAGATTCAGATATTTGCTATCCTTAGAAGCAGATTTCAAGATAAAACCCATAGCCACCTTAATGTCAGGAATGTACACATGTAGCACTTCATTGATAAGGCAGACTATGGTATGTGGACTTGTTTTAAGTCTGCAAAGAGAAACACAAAACAGACCCAGGCTGATGACAGAATTTGCTGTAGCTCTGAAAGCCCCACTTACCATGAACGTGTGTAAACACATGCATGCTCTAACTCCCATGCTGAAAGGGCATTAACATTGTTGCTACAAATCACAGCAGCCACCTGTACACACTCTAGATCAGCGGTGGGCAACCTGTGTCCCATGGGCCGCACGCAGCCCATCAGGGTAATCCACGGGCAGGCCGCGAGACCGTTTGTTTACATCGACCATCCGCAGGCACGACTGCCCGCAGCTCCCAGGTTGCCCACCAGGTTGCCACAGGCTGCCTACCACTGCTCTAGATCTATAACTTCAGACAATAATCCGTGTTACAGACGGCATGTAATAAGAGACAAATCCGACACTGGAAGGCAAAGTCCAATCTGTCACATTATCACCAGCTGTGTTGCCCAAGGCAGGGGTCTTGTAGTTTTTGTTGTTCACTTATTCAGTTTGGTTGATTTCTGTGTGAGGTGTTATTGAACAATGTTGTTAAAGACACCTCCCTGACAGCAAGTAGAAATACTTGCTGTGTTCTGTTGGATTCATAACTGCCATATCACTACACCCAGAGGAGCCAGCTTTGCTTTGGTTTGACAGGTATTTTATTAGTGTATATGGGTGGGATCAAAGGTCTGATGCTTTAGTTCTTCTGACAATCTATTCATTATTTTATAACCTTGCTTTTAGATTGTAAAAGTTATTGACATTAGGTGTAATTTCCCTTCGTGCACCTACTCAGGACTTGAAATAAGAGAGCGGCCCCAAATGTTTCCCAGGTTCTATAGGGGATTAAGGGCTTGTCTACCTTGAAATGCTACAGCTGCATTGCACAGCTGCAGCCGCTGCAGCGCTTCAGTGTAGACACTACCTATGCTGACGGGTGAGGTTCTCTTGTTGGCATAGGTAATCCAGCTCCCTGAGAGCCACTAGCTAGGATGATGAAAGAATTCTTGCATTGACACAGCACTGTCTACGCCTCGGACTAGGTTGGTTTAACAGTATCTCTCGGGGGTGTGGATATTACACACCCGTGAGCAATGTAACTGGGTTGACCTAACTTTTTAGTGTAAACCAGGCCTAAGTGAAAGCTGGGACAGGCTCTTTTGAGAGTGTTTAGTTAATTCTATGGAAGAGGAAAAAAACCTTTCTTCATTAGTGATTTAGCCTGAGTTCCCAGTGGCCTGAATCCAACCCTGAGTACAGTAGCTGTAGCAGGACATTTATGATGCTGTGTCATCTTATAGTAAGGGTGATGTCTGGTTGGAGGGTTGTACCATGTAACAGTTGGTTTATTTTCTGACCCTTCTGTATGAGGACTTGCCTTTTATTTCTGCCCATTTTAATTCTGCTGTGTGATAAGATTATAAAGGTGCAGATATTGGTACCATGCTGTACTGTGTGGAAACAATAACACATGTGAGCTCCTATATCGTCCTACTTAACCTCTTTCTCCAACAACCATATGAAAGAAAAACAAGTCACTTGGCTAAAGTCTTGGCATAAATTAGCACCACTCCATTGAAGTAAATGGACCCTCAGAAGATCTGGATCACTGTTTTTACCATCGCTAATTTATTAAAATCCATGAAACAGGGCAAAACAGAAAACCTTGTTTGCTACTAAATATTCACAAAAAACTTACAAGTTTCTTTTGTCTCCATAAAGCCACTGCCTTCTCCTTCAAATTCCTCCTCCAGATCCACTTCCTTTATGATACTTTTAAGAAAATGACTGACTAATAACGCATTGATTGTTTGTCAACCAATAACTCAATATCCCTATGTATATAATACAAATTGTTCATCTTGCTCTCACCCACCATACATTGCTTGTTTTCTTAGGCTTATCATAAACGCCTTTAGTTTTTAGGCAAAAAATGTTTTTTTTGTTTTTTCAATGCAAAGTTGAAATTTTCCAAAGGGGGGAAAAAAACAATGCAAAATATTTTCCCAACAGCTCTGCATAAAAGTCTACGATTGACAGTAATGGGTTCTTTCACTGTTCAGAACCACTGTCGCAGCATCTCGCTTTGGGAAATGTGGAAAATTAAGTGTTTCTAATCCACTTGCTGCAGGAACTGATAAAAGCAAAAAATGCTTCTGATTTTATATACCGGTGGGTACCAAAAAACAAGACGTGCCCTTTCCAGGTATCAGGAGAACAAGGTTACCCAATCTGGCTGTGACAGCAGAGTGCCAGGTTATTGTACTCCCTCCCAATCCCATGACTAGCTCCATTATGGGCTCAGTCCTCTGTGGTGCTGCACAGCTAACTGCATAACACTCTAAAACTCTTTTTTTTTTTTTTTTTTTTTTTCCCCCAACAAAGTAAGACTTTTTGTTCATTTATACCTTGTGGTAAGATACATCACTCACTTCAGAACTGAATTGACTCCCTCTTTGGACAAACTTGGTGTTATCTATAAATTGTATATAATGATTTGTTCCTATAAATTGTATAGATTACCCAAAGCAAAATTCTAATGGGGAAGTTTTGATCTATATTTGAACTTCATCACTACTGCAGAAATGCTGATTCTTGAAACAGAACTCAATGAAACGATGATAAATTAGTATAATTACCTGCACCCTCTCTTCCTTGTCTACTTAGTTTCTGTGGTGTTGCTCATTCTGGATTTTTTTCTTTTTTAAATGCAGGGAAGACATTTGACCAAAAATAGGTTTTTGATTTACAAATCCCTAAACAGACTGGCCCTTAAATAGATGAGACCACCTCTCTCCTTGTGCCATTATGCCACAGTGCAACCAGAAGGATATGAGGTGTAGCCCCACTTACATATTGGGGGAAGCAGCTGGTAGAGGATTTGCAGTGAGGATCCTTCTGCTTTGGAGCTCAGTCTCCACCCTGCTCAAAAATAGTTCCACTGTATTGACCTTCAGGGCAAACTGCAAGGGATAGACCACACTGGATGCCTACAGGATCTCTTCTAATGGCAATAAACCTCTGAGCCACTAATTAGAGTGAAGCACTCAAGAGAGGGAAAGTTTTCTGTGCACTACTATTAAATATGGACCCTTGTTTCCAGAAGGATGGCAGTTGCTTGGCAGGCCAAATCATTTCTTTACAACAAAGCCTGTCATTGTGTTGCTTACGCAGCCCCACTGAACTTTCCAAAAAAGTCCTTTTAGCACATGTGCAAACTTATTTCCATCCTCTGATGTGCTGAATGCAATAATCGCAAGAGAACCATGCTAACGTGGTGTCACCCTGGTCCATGGCTGCACTTAGTCTAGCATGGACTGACAGGCATATCTGGCAGCTGGGTTGTGTGTGTAGTGGGGGGAAGGCAGTTCCTGTTTTGGGGGCGGGGGGTGTTAGAAATGGTTGAAGGAAGTGACAAGGTGTCAGTGTCTTCACTGCCTCAGCTGCTTATGGGGGCATTACAGCTGCACAGCTGGATGTCCAGAGGACCAAATGGAAGTTTTGCTCTTGGCTACTTTCCAACTGGCTCCAAATACACTTGAGAAAGTTCCATGGGATAGTTAATGTAGCACCTGCTCAACAAACAAAAAGTAAGTTTCCCCCTCCTCCATTATACCATACATCTGTTATTTTGCTGACATGGAAACTAGCGTAACAATTAGATGCATTTCTTGCCCACTAAGTTGATTCAAGCTTTTCTTCCAGAAAAGACCTCAGTGTGTTCACTGAAGGATTGTTTAGACTATAGTACAATTTAGGAAATCTTCTCTACAAAGAGATATTTTGTACATAGCAATTGAACTTGGATATATATCTGGATAGACATGTTTGTATTAGAGGTGGGCCAGAGATGCAACATTTTATTTTCTAGATACAGATTCCAAGACCAACAGTTTAGGATTGTTCAACTTTGGAGTTTTGGTTAAAACCCATCTCTAATTATGGATCAGAGAAAGAGAGAAAACAAATGGTAGCCACGTGAGAAGCATCATTTGCCACACACCTTTAACTGCGTCACCTGCACTCTGCCCACTAATCAATGTCTCACGTTCCAAACTTCTGAGCAGTTTTAAACGCTGCCTTTTTAAAAAAAAAAACAAAAAAAAACAACCCAATCTGCCAGAGAATGTTTCCTTCTTTTAATGCCAATGTGGAACTTCTCTCTCAACATTACACTACTTCAAAGTCAGGACAGTCAATAGTCAGTTTTGAACCAGTGACATTGGACCTTCGACCTTGTATCTGTTATTTATTATAGTTGAGTTACTGTCTTAAGCCGACATGCTGGGAAGAATTGAATTTACTACAATTATGCCTGTATTTAAAGTTAAGCATGAGTATAAGTAGGTCTTTCCAGGATTGGAGCTTAAGAAAATGATTATTAGAAACCTGGGCCTATTTTTGATCCCACTTTCATTGGTTTTATATTTGTGTAAATTCATTGACTTTTGCTGAATTACTCCTGATTTACACTGGTTTAAACAAGAGAAAATTAGACCTTCCCACTATCTAGATATTCCTGAACTTTGGAGATAGTAGGAATGAGATCTAAACCAAAACTCTAGTGAATTTTGGATGATTATATTGTGTTTTGGATGATTACCTAGAAAATATATTTTCGTGAAGCTAACATTTTACAGAAAACCATATGCATCATATTTTGTCCAGCAGATGAGAAGAGATGAGAGGTATGGAGATGGCAAAGTGACTTCTCTCTTTTTTTTATTTTTTTTAATTTTGCATCTGTCTAGACTAGTCTGGTGTGTATATATAGCCATTTCGAACTGTGCTTTCATCAAGGAAGTACCACAAAATACCCTTCTAAAAGAAAATAAATATACGATTAAGCTGTATAACAGAAGAGGAAGTTTCAAGAAGAACTGCTCCTTATTCTACATCAAACTTTGACCCAGGCATCCACATTCTTTTCCCCTTCTTGCCTCCTTTGGCTAGACTGAGTCCAGCCTGTATAGGAGGGTTGAATTTTTGCCCAAAAGTTTGACTAGAGATCGTCCTTCCAGCTCATAAGCTACCTGGTTGAAACCATTTACCCAGGCTTTAGCAGAGTTGTGTACAGTATACATTGTTAATGAACAAAGTATGAAACCACCTTCCTCCAAAGCTTCATTTATAATGAACGAGTTCCATTTCATTTGGAATTGGCATTTGTTTGACACGCTGAGGCCTGCTGGCCCATACTTTCACACAATTTATGCACACCATATTGACCTTTTCTGGGGCAGACCTTCACTTGCAGGGCAGAGAAACTACTTTTATTGCCCTTTTGTTAGTTAACTCACTGCCAGATGCAAAGCTTCAGGGATTCACATTAGGCTTGCAGCACCAAGTGTCAATTCTTTCCTTTTCAGAGTAGCAGCCGTGTTAGTCTGTATTCGCAAAAAGAAGAGGAGTACTTGTGGCAGCTTAGAGACTAACCAATTTATTTGAGCATAAGCTTTTGTGAGCTACAGCTCACTTCATCGGATGCATTCAGTGGAAAATACAGTGGGGAGATTTATATACATAGAGAATATGAGACAATGGGTGTTACCATACACACTGTAACCAGAGTGATCACTTTCCTTATTGCTCAGTGCCACTTAAGGCATGTGGGGGGAAGTGGAGCAATAGCAGATGAACAGAGGGCCCAAGGCCTGTCCTGCCAGTGCAGCGAAGAATGGCTCAGTGGGAAACTTGTTCAGGCATGCTCCTCCTGCTGTTGCAAAAAGAATCCGTGTGTGCTGCCACCCCCTTTTTCAGTCCCTACCCCCACACCTGCCATTCACTGGGGAGCTGAGTAGGTCAGGTTTATCTTCAGAATATCAGACCATACCCCCTTTGGGCTGTGGAGTGTTGTGAAGCATGTTAGTTGGGCCCCACTGCCTAGTTAGAGCTCAGTGAATCCCACTGAGTTAGAATCCTGCCCCGCTGCTGGGTGGATGCATGCTCTTGTTACCAGTGTCACAAGCACATAAGGCAGTGGCTTGTTCTGTATCCCTTCTGTCTAGAAGGTTGATGATTCAGCTCAGTAACTCACAGATATATGGAGACAGGGCGGAGCGAAAGGAAGCATAGTGATGCATGCTCTTTATGCAAAGGT
The DNA here is from genome assembly GCF_015237465.2 of Chelonia mydas. Classification (NCBI taxonomy): domain Eukaryota; kingdom Metazoa; phylum Chordata; order Testudines; family Cheloniidae; genus Chelonia; species Chelonia mydas. The sequence goes on along the minus strand of NC_057851.1, from coordinate 84,638,084 downwards.
TTATACATAGTCCACAAGTAGGAGAGCTCTCATGTCCGCCTCACTGTAGAAATATAACCTAATGAGCGTAACAGGGGAGCACAAGCAGTTTTAGTTAGAGGGTATTTGAGTAAACAAGTGTTTTTACTGGGGATATGGGGCTTAGTTATTGAATAAAAAGCATGATACAGCTTAGTGAATAGCATAGCTGTTGGGGCTCTTTTCAGAGGTTAATTTGTTACATAGATTATCTACTCAAATACTTGTACATTCCCCTACCTTGAGGCTTAGGGGTTTATTAAATGAAACATGTAGTGCAAAAGCACAGTCTTATTCCTAATACAGTTTCTAAGCTTCCTGGCAGTTCTACGCAAAATATCCTCCCCATCGTTTCCATAATGTGCAGTCTTCCAAAAGGGACCCAGTGTGCATCTGTCATAAGCGTTTCCAGTGTCACTAGTAATAAGGATTAACCTCCGTATGTCTATCTACTGTGCATGAGCTTTATAAGGAGACCTGAAAAATTGTCTGGGGGCAGAAGGCAGAATATTGTTGGTGGAGGGTCCTTAGCTCTGGAATTCACATCACCGATTCATTTGACAGCCTGAATTTGTTGACCTTCAAGGCATGGTGAAAGGCCAGTCTATTTACTCAGCTTTTTGCCTGAAGGGGCTAACTGCAGGAATTGGAAACATACTGTATGAAGCAGCACTCAAGGGTGGGAATCTATCTAGGTTGACGTTTTGTCAATTAACTATGTAAATTGTTTTAAAGTTTTCTGTGTGCAGAGAGTGTCATGGGTGCATTTTACAAATCCCCAAATAAATAAATATTACATCTTCTAAAGGCTGAGGCTAGAGGCAGTGAACTCCTGCTGAACTGTTTGAAAACCAGTGGAGCGCTATCATTTATTAATAAGCAGCACTTAAAACTCAACCTCTTCAGATGCATTATCATAACATACCATACAGTATTTACAGTGGGCTACATTCAGCCCCACGGGCACAGGGAGCTGCCAATGCTGATAGAAACCACAAGCTGATTCAGCATGTCCCCGCTGCCCGGGCTATACCTCATCCCCACTCAGCACCACATACTACTTTTTCCAACGGGGCTGAATGGTTGTGGGTCCCAATGGAAGACCCCTCATGGTGGACTGTCCACTACCAGATGCCTTCTGGCATGTCTGTCAGAGTAGACCCTGGAGTGAACTAGGCCCCTTGTCAGTGATGGACTTATTCACTCATATGCCCTTTTAACTCACTAAGAGCCAAAGGTGTCTAGTCCTTATGGGGATGGGCAGTGGAGGGAGAAGGGGGGAAAAAAAAAGCTTCCCCTAAGCTTGCATGGCCCAAGACCAGGACAAGCATAATTGCAATCCTTGTGCTTAGGGGAGCACAGGGCCTGCAGCCTCACGACGGCTGTCAGAGTGCATAGCCCTTCCAAGGAGAAGGAGGGCTATGGCTCCGGTGGTGCTGGCCAGCCACACAGGGATTGGGCAGGAGAATGCTGCACCCCATGAAGGAGTGTAGCAGTGTGTGCATTCCCACAGTGCAGCAGAGAGCCCAGGAGGCATTTTGCGCCATCCCCAACTCTGGGCTGAGCCTAAATGGCACAATGGAGCCCTAACTGAATATTACAAAATGTAGCACGATTTGATTTACTCATATTTTTATTCTTCCTTCCTGATTCCCCCGTTGCATGCACATATGGAACAGACTGTGGCATATACAGTGTGCATATGTGATCACAGCATATGCAGCATACTGAGCTGGTCTATGACTGTGTGAGAAAATCTAAAGTGTGATGTGCATACACAAGCCTCAGTGCGTAAGGATCCACTGACAAGCCATAGAAAATTTGCAGAAACATCAAAGTTAGATTTTTGTTTATATGTATTTTCTCTCCCTTATGTTTCTGTTATTGGGGACTCTTTTGGGGAAACAATACAGGTAGGCAGAAGCCAGTTTGGTAAACTCTGGCAAGGCAGTAATTTCACAATACCAGCCAAAAGAACTGAATGTGTTAACTCTTGGCGCATCACTAATGGCAAAATTTGGCCAATTCCAGCTGTAGACCTTGGCAATCCATTAACTACATTTGATCATGTGATTTAACACCTGTGCCCAAACTTTTGATTTTTCTCAAATTTAATCACTCAACAGGCACAATCTTCTCTGTGAAGGTAACAAAACATACTATTGTCGTGACTGCATTTATTACGATTGAAGCCCAAAGACAGTGACTTTTCCATCTCTTCTTGCTTATGATAACGTTATTCAGCTTCAAGATTGAGATGGTCCTCTCTCTGAAAACAAAATAGCCTGAGTATGCTAGACTTCTTATATATTTTTTTCATGCAGCAATGTATACCTTGTGTAATTTTTAATCTGAAAGTTAGTGGAATATGGACTTGACACTAACTTGTGTCAATCAATACCTGTTCAGTTACTGCCATGCAACTAGATTCAAGCACCCCTAATGATAGAATTATTTTGCATACCCGGATACATGGAGCCCTTTATTTTACTAAACTGGTTGAATAACAGCTCTCTTAGCCTTAGTGCTGTATGCTTTTGAGTGTACACACGTTATACATCTACTGCGAAGTCTCAGATTGCATTGATTTCTTGCCAAGATGGCAGGCAGCTGCCAGTGTGGACACAAGCAAACACAGATGGAGCAAGTAATTCAGGAGAGGATGAGATATATGCCAATTCAGGCCTCTAAGGGGCTTAGCAGGTTGGCAGCCACCACAGCCCCAACTCTTCATAGTCTTTCAGATCAGCATAGCGAATCGCACCCAGGAGACCAAGCTAATCCTTTCGATGGACCGTAGACCCTTCTGAATTTTCCTTTCTTCAGCCTTTTGTTTTTTCTTGCTTTTGTCCTGAAAGTTAACTGCGACAGCAGAATGTATTAGCCTAAGGCATACTGTCTCCATTACATCCCTGCCTGCTGGCACATGGCAACTGCAGCACAAGTAAGGAATAGCTCCATTGCTGGGAGTGGGTTGAGACTTCAAAGGATTTTGTAGAAAAAATAGAATCTTGAGAAGCTGTTGTCAAGGTCTGAGGCTAAATATTATTCTATAGTTCTAAGCCACATTTTGTTGAATTCTGCTGTTTGCCAACAGGCTTCAGAGTCTGCCCCTGTTAATCTGGAGAGTTATTACTTTCTCCATATATACTTCCCCAAAGCAAGCCCCCAGAAACAGACACTGTGGTGGCCTTCCCCAGCTGGTAGAGTAAAACATTCATCCCCTCAATAGCCACCATGAATACCCTTTTCTACAGTCAGTCAGAGGGAGACATGCATAGAAAGGTAAAGTCCACCAGACTGCTAGCCTGGGGCCTTATTCTCTCTTCCCTCCCCACACTGCCCCAGGGTACAAACAACTCTCATTGTATCCTGAGGGGTGGAGGTCTGAACTGGAGCCCTGAAGATTAATCCTAGCCCCACCAACACACATCTGTTCTCCACTAGGCCAAATGAAGGGAGCCCCAGTGTGCCCCTTCTTAGGCTTTCACAGAGCAGCACAAGTCTCTGCTGCCCTGATGCTGGATCTGCCCTTCATTTACTTTTTCACATCTGAGTTTTGTAGAGATTTCGGCCAGCTAAGTGGTGCTACGAATAGGGGCAGTATTGGAGCTTTAGTCTTGACATATATTGCACATCCTCATAAAGGTTTCAACAGTTTGCAATTGACGTTAGCATTTAAATTGCTGGGAATCAAAGGGTAGTGTTTACTGTACTTTATATCAGGTTTCAGAGTAACAGCCGTGTTAGTCTGTATTCGCAAAAAGAAAAGGAGTACTTGTGGCACCTTAGAGACTAACCAATTTATTTGAGCATAAGCTTTCATTGGATGAAGTGAGCTGTAGCTCATGAAAGCTTATGCTCAAATAAATTGGTTAGTCTCTAAGGTGCCACAAGTACTCCTTTTCTTTGTACTTTATATGTGTTTCGATATAAGCAACAGCTTGGCTTTCAAGTCAACTTCAGAGGGGGGACGCTACAGTACAAAAATAAATAAATACATTCCCCAGGAACAACACCCTTGAATTCCTATCCACAAGAGAGAGATTTAGAATTCCTAAACGAAATCCAGAATTTTTTTTTCTTGATTTGAATGATTCTGTAAAGGCAAAAGACCATTTTCAGCCCTGATATATAGCTAGGGCAACTTTGTTACCTTCAACAGAATGTCATCTACTTGCACCAGGGCTAGAGTTGGCTGAAAATACTGAATTCACATTGGGCATTAGCAGGCACAACTTTCGTTCATTTCAAAGGGAATTGTACCCATGTATAGTAGGGCTGAACTGGGTCCAGAGTATCCAATAACCAGGAAACATCTGTTTTCCCTATTAAAATAGTAAGTGGGTAAAGGCCTTCTGCTCTGAACCTTGGATTATGTGAACTGTGCTTGTTTTCAGAAACAATACTATATAATCCATATAACACCTGTTACACAGAGGTGCCAAAATTCTTCTCTGCTAATTAGTATATGATATACATGTAGGATCTGTAGTTTAGAATATGACTTATATATAGCATTTCTAGATATGGGAAAGTGAGATGAAGAAGGTTACAATGGCCAAGTTATAGGGAAAGTGATTGAATAAAAGGGTACTAGAAGGCTTGGGGTAACATTTAGTTGGATTAGTTTCCCAAAAAGAATAGGAGCCATAGATGAGGGAGAAGAGATGACTCTGTGGTATTCTAAGTTAAAGAGTAATTTCTATGTGTGACCAAGAGTTTAGCAAAGAAAAATTAACGGCTGCAAATAATTTAAGTAAGTAAAAGTAAATATAATCTTCTGGAACAAATTTACTGTATTACTGCAGTAGCACTCATATTGGTACATACCTGTTAGTCTTGTTTCATTTACTATTGGACAATTACACTTTTTAGATGACCTCCACCGCAATTTTTGAAGGTTTGCTACTAGTGCAAATATGATAGTTATTAGCAAAGCATTAAATATGATTATTGCAACTAATAATTTATACAGCACCATACATGTATGGAATGCCTTTTAAGTTAATACAGTATTTTTTTCCCCTTTCAGAGACATTACTTTATAATGTGTACCTTCTCCAAAATTTTCTAAGCCTGAGGGGAAATAGCTGGTTAGGGGAAGAAGTTTTAAGGTAGATTCCAGAAGGCAGAGACGGATTAAACGGATTAAAATGTATTGGGACCCTGAGCACAAAGAACATTTGGGCCCCCTACACCCTGGGGGCCCAAGGGAGCCAGAACCAAGGGGCCCAAAGGGGCCATGCCCTCCCACTTTTAAAAGTGGGAGACCCATGCCTGCCCACTTTTTAACGTGGGTGTAGTAGCCTCAGGTAGGCGCCGAGCAGCGGTGGCATGGGCATAGTTTGGGGGAGATAGTGAGGGTGTTGCCCCCCCCCCCCCCAAACTGCAAGCCCCAGGTCAGAGGCTGCAGAAGGAGTGGTGCTGCATGTGGTTGCTGCCTCAGGCACAAAGCCCAAGAGGCTGCAGGGGCAGCCTGTCACCTGGAGCAGCAGGGATGCAATGGGGGAAACCTGGGAGCAGCAGGACCCGGCAGGGACAGCCTGGCAGTGGGAGCTGGGTGCAGGCACTGAGTGAGCCTGGGTGGACTGCAGCAGCTGCTGAGGTGGGGCCAGTAGTAGCAGGAGCTGTGCCGGAGGAGTCCTCACTGCCTGTGACCTTCCTGTGGCTCCCCGCTGCCTCCCAGGCCAGGGCAGGGCCTCCTCTCCCTGAAGAGAAAGTCTCAGGCCCCAGGGCGGGGGCAGGAGGCCAGACTGGAGCCCCGGACCCAGGTCCCACTGGCAGCAGTGTGGGGGGAGGGTCAGGGCAGGGACATGGGCTGGTTGCTGGTCTCAGGCACCCTGGCCTCCACCCAGGGCAGGTGGAAGGTCCAGGGCTCCCCACAGTGGCCTGGGCTCCCAGGCAGCTCTTACCAGTGCCCAATTCTGGCTTCTGGCCAGGCCAGGAGGTGGGGCCCCAGGGGAAGAGGAGGGCCACAGTTCCCCACTTTTATCCAGGTTCTGGCGCTCCTGTGCAGGCCCCCAAATTGGATTAATTGAGATTTGGAGGGTGTCAGAGAAGACACCAGTGGGCAGGTAATATGGGGTGGGATCCATGAAGGGCCTTAGGCATTGCAACTCTGAACATAATGACCCTAACTCATAGGCATCTAGAAAATCACAGGAACAAACAACTCTGCTATCCATAAAGCTGAGTCAGGTGCATAGGCTCCCTATACAATGAATGGGGAGAGATAGGCACCTTAGACTGCCATCCACAAAGCCAGCAGGCTGGGTGGAGAGCTGGGAGTTCCCACTGTTAAAGTGGGAAGAAGGGTCACTAAGTCCTTTAACAATTTCCAACACATAAAATTGGGCCTTAGTACTCTAGAGGGATAAGCACCTACTAAATTTGGTGCATTATTAGTCATTATAAATTATTTTACATTGATTCTGGTGAAATTTTCAAGTCTCATGGTGGATATTCAGAGAAAACTGGGCCTGATTATGCATTCACTCTACATGCAGAATTCCCATGGGAGCCAGTAGGATTTTCATACATAGAACAGTAACCAAATAAGATGCACCGTCAATGAGAGATTGCATCTACCTCCAGATATCAACAGCTCTGAGCCCTAGAAAGCTGAGCAATAAGAGCTTTGCAAAAATGGCAACATGCTACAACACTGCAAGAGAAAGGGAAGAGAACTGTGAGCCCTGACGTGTATCTAGGACATCATACCTACAAAGCCTCTTTCCTACCATCCACTGCTTAGTGTTTTGTGATGGAGGGGAGAGTTTGTGCATTTGTTTCATGCTACTGCATGCTTTTATTTGGGGTTAAATGGCCTTATGCTGTTCCCACTGTAGCCCATGGAAGTTTTGCAGTTGTCTTTGATATGTGCAGGATCAATTCCTTTGTGTCTATCATCACTGTTCATGGGCCTACTTGCCAGGCTCTTTCAAGTGGTCAGTGTGCTTCTCTCCCTCTCTGCTCACTGCCTGGATTAGTCACGTATCCCCCATCACCGGTTCTTCACTGCTTTGAATTCCCCAATATTTTCCTTGTGGGAGACTCTTGTACAAATCAGGTATGGATATGACCCTATAAATATTCCTGAGATTATTGGACTCAATTAATCAAAAGGTATTTACAGGCACTTATGAAGCCTAGTACATGATAGTATGCAGATAACAGCACCATTCAATACTAATATACTAAGCTATACATTTTGAAGTCCACATGATTATCAAAGATCTATAATTATTCATTCAACTTGTAAAGTATAAAGGTCTGATTCTCAGAGGATCTGAGAACCCACGGGTCCAGCTGATGGGAACCTGAAAGTGCTTACAGCTTTGAAAATCAGATCAGTGATTAGCAAAACCATTGGTCTTTACACTTGAAAGCACAAATATACATACCTTCCTTTTGATGAATCCAGCCCTTTGTTTGAAAAGAGGTCTAGGCAGTGAAAGCACTGGGTGGAGTCGGGTGGTGGTTTTTTTCAGGTTTTGTCTGAGATCATCTCAGACTTGGTGATTATAGCACAAAAGGAGGTTAATTCTGATTGCTGATACTTTTGGAGTTATTCATTGCAATGTCAGCAGAATGAAGGAAAATATTTCTTTTCATTCATTCAAATCAGGTTTTGTTCTTTCCTAACAGAAGAAGAACATCAAGGATGTCCAAAATTGGGATTTTACCAGTTTGTCTCTTACATAATTTATTTCCTTCTTTCTCCCCCAGAGAAAACCTCTCATGACGTGGAAAACAGAGCGTGTATCAAACTGACAGAAACAGTGCTTTACTTCGCTCTTGTTTCAGAAATAGATCTTGATAGCTTTGTTTTCAAAGCAAAGGATTAACTAATGTTTCTGTTCTACTCTCAATCCACTTCATATAATTACCTGGTGAATCATATAACAGAATCACTTGGTATACTTAGGATATTTTTGATTAAGACAAAGGAAATACCACTTCTACTGAAGTCTAATCAATTAAGTAGAAGGGTTCTGAAGATGTGTATAGCTTAAGAGAATAGATCAATAACTATACCTTTTTCTGATGGGCTCAAATGACAAGGGCGACCGTTACAACTAGATTACCAATATAAAGATACACTTGAGCTATAAAATGAAAGTTATGCAAACTATACTAATTATGTTTTTATATTTTATATGTGCAAACTGGCATACCAAACCAATACTGATTTCTAGTAGGGCGTAACGGACAAGATCCTAGAGTTCGCTAGGAGTGATATCCACCTACTGGTACATTAAAATGATTACTCATGCCATATGCTGTTGAACCACTCAAATCTTTTTGGGGAAATGGCTGAGAAAACAGTATAGTTGTTGAAAGCTGGCTGTGTGCCAAAACTGAAGAGATGAAGGTAACATTATAGCGAAGGTTTTGGTTGGATATTCAGATGCTCTATCTCAAATTCACTAGAAGGACATAGCCGACTTTCTCACCAGGGAGCCTTTCCATACATTGAATGGGAAGACTCTGGAATCAGACTATAAACCAGCCTAATAATGCTGCATGAGCCATTTCACAGTTGTCTTTGTGAAGTGCACAGACGGAAAGACAATAGAGCATCGGATATATAGCATGGGATTATTGTCTCTCCTTTTAAATCTTCACTCGGCTGTTTCCCAAAACATAGGCTATAGAGGATAACGGATGATAATTCAGAACAGAGATTTTGGGAAAGCACTGCAACAGCCCTAAGGGTATAGGGAAGATTCTGGCCAGACCTTGGTACACAGGGATGCTGGTGCAAAAAGACACCCATTTTTTGTGTCCTTGCACAAACCTAGGCCAGATCCTAGTTGTGAGTGTGATCCCTGCTTCCTCTGAGTGCCCCAGAATTCCTACTGGGAAGCTCCAGCAGCAACACGGCCCTTCCTCACCTTGTCCCAATGTGTGTCAAATGCATGAGCAGTATCTTGCCTATAACATTGTTTTAAATTGATGAATCAGTCAGTAGGTGTAACTCTTAAATCCATTTCCTGCCCTCAAGCAGGGAAGCGTTTGCCAGGTTCATTGTGATTGGCATGTCTAGACACTGCCGGTCACTGATTGGATGATTTCACAGGTGAGGGGCTGTGGTATAAAGCTGTCATTTGAGAGTAGGACTACTGTTCCTGTTCATTTTATGCTGGCATTAGAAGCAGCTTTTTTTCCTTTTGGTCCAAGCTTTCTGATTATGCCTATGACATCAGACAGCTGTAGATGATTCTGTTCCGTAAATGGCTGGGTATGGCCTTTTTGCGTAATATTTTAAAATTTCCATTTCTGAATAATAGCAATAATAAATTCCAGGCAGTGCATTTCTAGGAGATTACTGCATTTGCCTGGCAGTTAAAATCACTTGGATTTAACCCTCTTGCCTCACTACACACCTGCAGGATACATTGCTCCTTTCCCTACAACCCAGAAACCACTGACTATCAATTTGTAGTGGTATGATGAAAATGGATAGTGGACTGTCTGGCATTCTGACTAGCTGACAGATTTGACTTACAAATTCTATCTGACAAGGTTGGTTTAGATTTCAGGTCATCACTTTATTACAAAGATCTGGCCACCTTCTCTGATTACAGTTCTAACTACTTGCCTGGCCAATTAGACAATGTTAGTTGAAAATCTCCTAATACCTGTGTATTGTAAAAATGTTGTAGCCACTGCTTTGTAGCTTTATATTTTAGAAGCTCCAGAACGGGATGTTAAAAACCTTTGCGCTTAGGCTCAGGCCCGTAGTTTTTTCTGAGGTGACCTTTGAGAGACAAGGAACTCTTCTTTTTTTTTTTTTCATAGCTTACCTTGGATAGCTCTGTAAATGATTTATTTGGTAATCATAGCTAAACATTTTCTGAAGCAGACACACCTGAATGAGCACACAACACATGTAGTTTAATGAAAAGTGGTAGGAAGGCTGCAGCTTTATTGAATTAAAGAGGTCAAAATTTTCACAATTGTTATAGGCGATCAGACAACATGGTGAGAAGCAGTTTAAAACAGAGAGGCCTTCAGAAACCAGTAGCCTTTCAGAATAAGGCCCAGGCTATGCTTTTAACTCATGACCTGATTTCTGGTGGAGGGTAAAGTTAGTAGGAGTCACAATATAGAGGGATTGTCCTGGAGAATCAGAAGCTCTGATGAAGCACTTCTTGGAGCTCCATCTCCCTTTAAAATGCTTACCTGCAGATTTGCTGGCTGGCATGAAGATGTGGATGGGGCTCTTTCTTGACTTTTGCCCTCGCAAAGAGCTAGCCATAGTCTCCTATAAGTCAACCCTTCATCATTCTGTAATTGGATCTGCATCAGCCTAGATGCCAGACATGTTATCTCTGCTATACCAACCACTTATGTCTTGTGCTGAGGAATTTGGTATTCCAAGGAGGGGAACCACCGCTGGCAATGCTAGTTATTCCACCCGCTCCCCAGGAGTTAAACATTTTCCTCCTCTCCAGTAATTGGAGAGCATAAATAAATTTCCATTCCTCTTTCACCATGTCCTGCAAGAGTACTTAAACTAAGCCCCCCTGCAAAGATTATCCATTGCAGAAACAAAAAAATCGCAACTAAAGTATCACATAAATCTTGTTCATAATGAAGTATAAAAGTAGTGAGCTTGCTACAGATATCAGAATGACTCATCAAACCTCAAAGCATAGGGAGAACACAGTTAAGCCACAGTAAATAGCAGCATGTATACAGCGGTCAAAAGGAAAAGGAATGAATTACATACTTTAAATTCAGCCCAGGAGAGAAACTGGGCTGCATATGGATGGGTGAAAGTCGTGTGGGCAAGAAGTGGTACACCATCCCTTGCAGCAGTATAGAAAAGCTGACTCTTCAAAGTTCCTTTGCAAGCTGGTGACACAGTAAGTGCCTTGGTGCCAAAGGACTCTACTGACAAGATTCCTGCAAAAACTTCATCCAACCATCTGGGTTCTCAAAACATACCCTGTCCGTGGGGCTAGAATGAATGCTAGAGAATCCCTCTGAATATACATTTATCCTGTGTAATGTACTGCAAGATTGTGGGAAGGTGGCAATATAATTGAATTAAACAAGTGACATTATTCACTACGGTAATTAAGATAGATCACCTTACAAGCTAAGAGATAATTCTTGCAATAGAAGCATACTGTAGGTCCCCATGGACCTTCATCTTATAATTGGATCTCTATATATGAGATGTCTCTCCTCCTATGTTGTACTGCCTGGATGTTCCTCATGCTCAGGAATTGGGCACCTGTAAGGAGAAATCACCCACAATGCCTGTCAGGTTGGATTCCTGTTGTACCTCTTGATTGTTACACCTGGGAGTTAAATGTTTTTTCCTTTCAAACCCCACTAACTGGATTAGAGTTTAAATAAATCTCTGCTCTCTCTCGTTTCCCAGATGGGCATTTAATCTAATTCCTCTGCGGTGATTATCCAATACCCATCACAGATGAAGGTAACAGTTTAGTTGCCAAAAATTCTCTAAGACAAGAATGAATGCCTAAGTTGAACATATTCTACACAACTGAGATGCAAACCATCAGGTTGGTAGAATCCAGGATTAGTATTTGCAGGTGTGCTCTGCTCCTAAGGGCTCATATAAATATTCTCAATTCCTGGGTAGTATTTTTCCTGGCCTGATCCACAACAAGACTGGGAGGAAGTGACAGGAGGATGAAACAATAACAGGCAGTAACTCTATTCAATCCTTTTTGATTCTGATTAGAAGTCCTTCAACCCTTATTCTTCCAATCATTTTTCACTAAAGAACACAAGGACTGTGTCCTGGGGAGCCAAAATGTATTTTCCAGTCTGAAACCAGAGATGAGGAAGGAGCAGGTCTGTGCCATGTGCCAGCAGAGGCATAAAAATATCCAAACTAAAGTCCAGCTTGGATTCCTGAGTTCTAACAATGCCCAGCCTAAAAGAAGGATAAACATGACAAAATGAGGTGGCAGCATGCTCACTGAGAACCAGGGCCCAACATCTTGTGTCCTGACATGGACTAATCTATGACAAGAAACATTCAGGACACCAATGTTGTGCACTTGAATTGTAGAGGTTGTCTTTGATGTGAAAAAACCAAACCAAACCCCAAACCCCAATTTTTTTGAGAGATACACAGTCTCTACATAAAAGAATAAATGGACACAAATCAGATGTCTAAAATTATAACATTCATAAACCAGTCGGAGAACACTTCAGTCTCTCTGGTCACTCGATTTCTGATCTCAGAGTGAGTATCCTTCAACAAAAAACCTTCAAAAACAGACTCCAACGAGAGACTGCTGAATTGGAATTAATTTGAAAATTGGATACAATTAACTTAGGCTTGAATAGAGACTGGGAGTGGTTGAGTCATTATACTAAGTGAAACTATTTCCCCTTGTTTATTCCTCAACTATTTCCCCTTGTTTATTCCTCCCCCCCCCCCCCCCCCCCCCCCCGCCCACACACAGTGTTCCTCAGACGTTCTTGTTAACTCCTGGAAATGTGCTGGAAATGGCCCACCTTGATTATCACTTCAAAAGGTTTTCTCTCCCCCCACCCCACCCTCCTGTTGGTAATAGCTCATCTTAAGTGATCACTCTCCTTACAATGTATATATATATTTTTTTCATGGTCTGTGTGTATATATAAAATCTGCTTCCACTTTATGCATCCGATGAAGTGAGCTGTAGCTCACGAAAGCTTATGCTCAAATAAATTGGTTAGTCTCTAAGGTGCCACAAGTACTCCTTTTCTTTTTGTGAATACAGACTAACATGGCTGTTACTCTGAAACAGGAATGTTAACACCTTTGTGGATCCTGCATGTGAATTGTTCAAAAGATTGCCATCCCATGCAAGTTCAGCAACCCCTCCCACCTAGGGAACAATGTAAGCTAGGCCCACACTGCATGAAATGTGCACTGTAACTCAGTGTGACACTGCCAAAGCCATATGACAAGTCTACCCCTCATTGACACAATTCTAGTTGATCATATTCAGCCACAGGTCATATCAATGTGCCTCAGGTACCCCTACTGTCTGGGCCTGTGGCTGTATAACCCTCTTGGTAAGTAATTACGAAAGTATCTTTAAACCGGAGGTAGCAGTACCATCGTTCACAACCTTGTGTACGATTCCTGGTTTTGATCTTGGTTGCTGTTCACCAAACAGCATTAATAGAGATGATTCTCCTATTATTCTGAATCCTCTAATAATGCTCCTATTGCAGGAGTGGCAAGATTCTCCAAAATACCACTACACTTGGATTTAGGAACCAGTCCATCTACTTTGTTTTGGTCCATACATCGCACCCATCTCCATTGTATTGGAATGCCTGACTGGCATGCTCATTGGCTGCTGGTTTGGACTGTGCTGGATCTCATCTTCCTGAACCACTGAAGGTGGTCAGTGCTTGGCAGAGAGAAAGTGGGAAAGGATGGAACATTCCCTTCACACTCCGGCCATGAAGAGGAGGAAGCTATGGCAGCTGGTGAGGCTTGTCCAGCCACTTGCAAAGTGTTGTAGTGCATGTGGTCAAAAGTCAGATAGACCTGAATCCTAGACACCATATTAATAGCCAGTGCCCTGTACCAGAGAGGGAGCCAAATAAAGAGGTTGCCCAGAGCTCCTGCAAAGGGGACAATGGAGATGCTGGCAGCATGAGCATGTATAGGAGCATTACAACATCAGAGGGAATTCTGCTGCCTTATTCTTAAACTACTCTTCCTACCGCTTCAGACAAAGTCCTGCAGCAATTTAGCCATTGCAGAGGAGGAGGCTGGCCTGGAGTTGGAAGAACATCAGACACCAGAGGTGCTCCAGTGTAAGGAGGATCTGTGCAAACAAGGTCTCCAGCACTTCATCACCAAGTCAGGATCAAGTTCAAAGCTTTGTGCTTGAGAAGCATCAGCAAGGAACCATGTCTAGTCCCTCAGCCAACCAAATCATTGCAGGTCGGTGACCTGGCCAAATCTGAGCTGAATCTTATAAAATGGATACAGAGGAATAGTGAACAAAGAATCATACAGTTGGAGAAGAACAGTTTGAAAAGAGTGCTGATGAGTGGGGTATAGATCTACATAGATTAATGACAGGGTCTTCTGTAAAAAAGTGAATATCTCTGAAGAATTAACCAAAAATGAGGACAAAATTCTAGTAGTTCAACTGGTGCAGAATACAAAACATAATTAATTTCCTTATGAGAGGAAATATTTCTTATCAATTTATTTTTAAAGACATTTCTTGATAAGAAGTGATAACTTTTTAACTGGTCAAACTTCTCCAGAATAGCTACACTAAACCAGCTTTTCAGAAAACCTTAAGGAAACTTAATCCTCTCCCTCTGCCAAACTAAAAGAAAAGTATTTCTATTTACTGGGCATCAGATCTGTTCGTATTTAGCTGAATGTTGTACATGTGCATAGATATGTGGTTACAGAACAAATGGAAATGACTGCAGGCCTTTACAGAGTCCATTGGAGCTGGGTCTTCTACACTGCAAAGCAATAGGGCTTGAACCTTGGATCCTGACTTGACTCAGACTCAGCCCATCCACCTTCATGGGGTCCTAGGACCCTGGGTCAGTGTGATTTGTATGTAGGTGGAAGGGGGGTTAGGCTTGAGCATGAGTTCGAACTCTAGGTTCATATAGCAATGTAGACATACCCATTTGAGCCTTGCGAGCCCGAGTCATCTGACCCAAGTCAGCCACAGCTGTGCTTGGGTCTTTTATTGCAGTGTAGACATACCCTCACATTATCATAGAACCACAGGGTTAGAAGGGACAGCAAGGGTCATCTAGACTAACCCTCCTGCCAAGGTGCATGATTTGTTGTGTCTGAACTATCCAAGATAGATGGCTTCATTTTTTCAATATGGTTTAAACTCTCCATTGGTTTCAGTATGACTGCACCCATTTATACTAAGGATGAATTTGACCGTATTGCTGCATTGAAAAGTGTAATAACATGGTCTTCTGCTTACTTTAATGCAAGTCCATTGAGATCATTTTTGAATGAGCATGTCATCTTGTTACGCAGATTACTAAGGAGCATATTGAAGCTTGAATATATAATAGTATTTGCCATTGTAGACTCATGGCAATTAGAAAAGAGAAACTTATTAAGCCATCTCATCCATCCTCTTAGCAGTATAGGATTGTTCCATACAATGTATACTTTATTGCAGTTCATGCAGTCTAGTTTTAAATGTCTCCGAGGTTGTAAGTAAAATTGCACATTAACAAAACATTTGAGGTTTTCATCATCTTTTATTGTCACTCACCAGAACATCTTTGACTTTGATCTGATTCAGAATTTTCTCATTGTGATTGATGAAAAGTCAGATGATAACAGGAAGTGACTGAATTATCCATTCACTATGCAGAAAGCAGTTAACCACAACTGAAAACAGAAAAGGTAGAAGCTGAAGGGTAAAATTCCCCAGTGGTAAGTGCTGGGGCAACATAGATCTGCTCCACCCCACTAAAAGGTTTAGCTATAAAGGTCTGATCCAAAGCCCACTGAATTCAGTAGAAAACTTCTCATTGACCTCAGTGAGTTTTGGATTAGACCCTCAGTGAGTAAGTATGTTTTCGGATTATTTTAAAAACATGTAATTAGAGCTTGTCAAAATTTTGACTTTTTTCTTCTTCCAAATGTTCACCGTTTTTGACCAGTTGTGCAAAGAGTATTTATTAGGGCTGGTTGGAAATTTTCTGTCAATTTTGTTGACAGAAAATTGAGTTTTCAACCAAATAATTTTTCTTGTGGGGAAAAGTATCTACTTTCTGCATATTGGTTTTTTCCCCATATTTTGTAGAAAAAATAAAAGTCCAAAAAGAGGAAAGTTTTTGAAGTTGGGTTTCGATATTTCACTGAAAAGCCAACATTTTCTAACGTTCTGATGAAAACCAGAAAAGTGTATGCTTGTCAGAATTCTTCAAGGGGAGGGGGGAAAAGTTTTCTGACCAGCTCTGATATTACTTATTCGACAGTGCAAATTAGTATTAGACCATTCTTTAAGAGGAGGACTTTCAGTCCAATACATTTTACTATATTAAAAATGTGTGGCATATTGATGAGAGCATTAAACTGGGACATAGGGAATCTGGGTTCTATTCCTAGCTCTGGCACAGATCTGCTGGATGAATATGGGCAAGTCAGTTTCCCACTCTTTGTGCGTTTGTTTCGTCTCCTTTAAATTGGTCTCCTTAATAAAGTGCTTTGAGCTCTATGAAAGAAAAGTGCTATATAAGAAGTAGGTGTTCTTATTAACAACCTCTGTCAATCCAGAGCATGGAGATCACAGAGACACTGACATAAGAATAAAAAAAAAAAACCTCACAGGGTCTCTTAGGTCCTGATCTCGCCCATATAGAGTCACTTGTGGGATCATTGCCTAAATCCATTCCACATCCACTGTGGGATATTCCACAGAGCATACTCTTGGGTGCTTTTACAGTCTAATTTTAAATCATTGCAACAATAATGGGGCTCCCACAATTTTCTTTGGCATCAGAAGAGTGCAAAAAAATAAAATAAAATAAAGTGACTGAAAAGGCACCAACAAATCCATCAATAAAAAGTTAGAAAAAGTGCATATTGGAAGCAAAGTCAGGAGAGGGAATGAAAATGGGGATGAGAGTTAGAGAGGAAATGAATGTAATTTAAAAATCAAATGGTTATTAGGGGCTACAGTAGTCTCCAATGAGTCCTTGGTGTAAGGGGCTTTCTTGTGTAGATAAACACCATATAACAATGAAATAAACCATTTTGTGGGTATGTGGTTATGGTAACATCCATCATTCATTATACACATGATCAAATAACTCCTAGGATAGCGTGTAATGCTACACCCTGTCATAAATTATTCTTTACATACTTATTTCCCAGTAGTTTGTCTGGATTAAAGTTAAAGCCAGGCACTAATATTTGCTTACAAAACCTGCAGGGGGCCAGGATACACTAGTGGAACCCTACTGAAATGATATGTAAGAAGGTAAAAGTTAGACATTTGTACACTAATTAGACACAGTTATATTTCCTAATACCTGCCTACTCTACCAAGACACAAGGGAGTCTTCACTTCTGGTTAGAAGAAGTTGTCAGTAAAACTAGAGCAACTTCTTACACCACTTTCTTCTGGCTTCTTGGAGTGCAAATTACCCCAATTTAAAAATCTTTATGAACCTTTAGAGTGGATGTAAGCAGGTGTAAGGGAGTCTAACTACATGCAGGAAGTCTAAGGACCCATCTAACCCCTACTGACTTCAGTGAAAGTTGAATAAAGGCTCTGTGTAGTGTAAGGGATCTATTTAAAGCCTCACCCCTTTATGCAGCGCTTCAGAATTTGGTCTGTTACTTAGCTTCGGAACAAAATTGAAAGGCAGAAAAAGCAACAACAAAATTGAAAACAAAACCAGACAACGAAAGAAAAATATTTCAAAATAACTAAAATGGGTTCTTTTCAGTACTTATTTTGTAATGAACAGAAAAACAAAACAGAACCCCACAATGTTCTGAACTGTGGAAAAACTGGGTTTGATTTAGTTTTCTTGGTTAAAACTGAAAACCTTATATAATGTTTAGTTTGTTCCCCTTCAATTCCCTTCCACCCTTCTCCCCACAACACTTAGTTCTGCAAGCACTTGCCATGCTCCTGAAGGCTTTAAAAGATAAAACATCTGAACTTTAAAGTTCATTATTACTCCAGCTGGGGGAAAAAAATAACAATGGAACATTCTATTAATGAGGTTTGGCACAATATTACTTTTTTCACTTGTGTTGAGGCGAGAGTTCATTTTGGTTAATATTATTTCCATATTTATGTATGTATACAGTAGCATTTATGCTAACTCTGCTCAGGACCTGTTTCTGCAACCCCTACAATATGATTACTTGGGGAAGTTACTATTTAGCAAGTTACCATATTGCATATCTATCTGGCTGTCATAAATTAAGTACAAATTTTATTGTCTGAGGCAGAAACTAAACAAGTTATTAAAAATGTCTTCTGCTGAAATACATTTTATAATCAAATGCAGTGACACTTTATACTTCATACACTATACATTATTTAGTAATATTAATCAGTTGTAGGAGCTCTAAGGAACAAAGATGATGCTTGCTTTAGGGAGTACAGGAAATTCAGTGAAACCAGACAATCTACAGTAAATTATGCTCTAACATTTGTTGCTTTTATTATCCATATACCTGATAGATTCAGAGGGTAAGTAATGGCATGTGGGTTTAGGCAAACATCCAGATATATGTTCATGAGGAAAACACATTAAAAGGATTTGGTTCCATTTTGACAGCTGTAATTTATAGAATATATCAGGGTTTAAACTGCCTGTACCAGGCATCATTGAGCTGCTATATTTGGCTAGATTCTGATCTCACTTACACCAGTGGAGAGCCAAATTAACTATTAGTAGCATATAGCTGAGTGAGATCATGAGGCCCTCTCTTCTTTATTGTTTCTGGTCCCTAGAACATGGAAATCAAAGTTACTCTGGCAATCCATATCATTGCCCCATGAATTCAACAAAATATGCAGAGAGAAGGGCACACATTTTGAATATGATATTTGTTTTCATTTTATATTGCTTCTCTCTCCCTTTTATATTATCCCTCTTCTGTACCCCCACCTCCCCTAAAGAATACTTAGGGCCAGATACTTATATCCTTACTCAGGTGGAATAATACCTAACCCTGTGAGTAGCCTAACTGAAATCAACAGAGCATCTGAGGAGTAAATTGCTACTCAGCATAAGTAAAGGTGGCAAAATCTGGCCCTAAGGACATAAAGAAATACTCTTCTATGCACCATTCTTTATGCACAAGACATTCAGGGAGATGCCATTGTCTGACAGTCCAGAAGGACACAATATGTGCCTGTCACAGGTGGGCAATGGGAAGCAATCTAAGAATGATTTAATTTAACATCCATGACTGTTCAAAGAATAGTCTTTGGGTCCACTTGTTCAAACCAGGATCTCACTACATAGCTAAGAGTGTGATTTGAGAGCATGGAGTCATGCGGTATGGTTTTGAGCAACTGTCCGAAGTCTCTTGCATTGTTTTATTTGCTCACTGTGATATATTTTTCTTTGTCAATCTGGTGATGGAGTCACTCAGATACTACTGTGATGGGGCCGTATTGCTACATAGACAGAAAAATAAAGATATACAAGTTCTGTAATGATGTTGCTAACAACTTAGTTGTGTTATTTTGGTACTAAATTTTCCTCCTGGAGAGTCATTAATTTGGCTACTATATGATAAAGAGATGAAAATTTTATCTTGCTTTTAAACCTTAACTTGTATCCTCAGGCTAGAAATCTCATTGTCAGTGTTGACCCTGAACTTTCTTTTTCCTCAGACATCTCTCCCTGGTTTGTCTATCGCCATGACTGGAACTTAGCCAGAGTTTGCCCTCACCTTGACCCTTCCTCTCATGAAATATCTGTTTGTTGTCTTACTCACTTCTCATCTCAGCTATTCCAATCCCTCTCTTAAATTCCCTCTTTGATGGTCTCCTTAAATTCTCCAGGCTTGATTCAATGCTGCAGTGGAATACATGCTGCAAATTCCTGTTGTGGCAAGTTTATTTTGGGATGCAGAGGTGCAAGCTGCCTGCATGCTCTGGTCTGTTCAGGACTCTTTCACCATCAGAAAGAGGGATGGAGCTATCAGAGGGACTCACGGCATCTGGGAGATACATTGATTCAGCACTTCTCTAAGGCAGCTTCCAGTCACAAAGCTCCTCTGGAGCTCCAAGCCTAAATTAAAGTTCACCTCGTAGAGGTTCTGCTGCCTACCTTCTCCCAACGATGAATCTCCCTTCAGATGCAGCTGCCCCACTAGGATCCAGAATGCTGTGTCCAGGCCACTTGCTATTTCCATCAAACAGGATCATATCCCCTCATACTCTGTCTAATCAAGTCTATCTACTCAGTGAGGCTGTGTATAGGAATTGCTGTGCACTAGTTCTCCATGGAAGAAGAAACTGGAATCTCCATTTGAAATCATGGTCTCTGCACAGGGATCATGGCAAAGGCCTCGTGTTTAAGCAGTCATAGTACTATGCAAATGAATCATACTTCTAAGGTGCCTACTGTCCTGGTCTACATTAGGAACATAAGAGCAGCCATACTGGGTCAGACCAAAGGTCCATCTAGCCCAGTATCCTGTCTTCTGCCAGTGGTCAATGCCAGATGCTTCAGAGGGAATAAACAGAACAGGCAATCATCAAGTGATCCATCCCATGTCATCCATTCCCAGCTTCTGGCAAACAGAGGCTAGGGACACCATCCCTGCCCTTCCTGGCTAATAGCCATTGATGGACCTATCCTCCGTGAATTTATCTAGTTCCTCTTTGAACCCTGTTTAGTCATGGCCTTCACAATATCCTCTGGCAAGGTGTTCCACAGGTTGACTGTGCTTAGGCCTATCATCTTCAGTAACTTGGTAGCCATACAGCTGTCTGCTTAGATATTTCTTATGTTGCATGCTGTTTGGTCGAAAGAGTTCAATGTACCACATTTATCAAATGATGTTCTATAAAAATAATCTGTTCTTATCTTTCCATGATTTAAAAGATCCTCAGGATGACACCATGGATTGGCAATAGGAAATTGAACCTCTTGGTTTATGTCACTGGTTCAGTGCTGACCTAGGTCATTAGCAGCTAAAAGCTATTTCCATTGGTGACCTATGCATAATGAATTGCGGCTCCGAATCCAGCTCCTGGTGGATAAGTGTCCAAATACATAAAGCCACCAATATAATTGGTATCAGTTTTGTCAGTGCTAGCAGAAAAGCCAGGGACTGAATGAGCAAAGGAGCTGAATTGCCCTTTCATACCCATAGAGATGCCCAGAACAGGATTGTGGACCAGGACTGAGAGAATGTGAAGAAGCTTCTGCTGCCTTTGCTGTCCTTTTCCTGTTGATAATCAAGGACTCTAGTCTCCATGGGCTGTCAAGCTGGCTCCTTTCAGAAGCAATCATTCTTATTTTTTTAAAATAGTTCTTGCATATTTAATGTCAAAATCCTTTTAAAAGTCTTTAAAAAATGTATAAAATTGTCATGATTGCTTTGCTTTGACTCTCTCCTTGTTACTTAATTCTATTCTGATATAGGACCTCATTGTTACTGACCCCCTCCCACCCCCAATATATACAGTACAGTGTAACAATATTACAGCAGTGGGAGAACAGCATGACCCAGAGTGTCAGTAGACCAGGACACACGGATTCTATTCCCAGGTCTGTCATCTGTAGGATCTTGATCAAGTCACATTGCCTCTCAGTGCTTCAGTTTTCCCATCTGCAAAGTGGGGATAATGGAACTTTCTAAAGTTCTTTGAGATCTATGGAGAGAAAGTATTATGTAGTAGCTAAGTATTTTATCATTATTCTATCAGGAGAGTCCACACTTTTCTCCGTGGTGCAGGGTATGTTCAGTGAATGACTAATTCTGGCAGATGAAATAGTCAGAAATGCCTGAAGCCCCTCAAACACATCTAAATCAGTTCTCAAATAGTCTGACATTGGTTTTCAGAGGTAGTGGGGAAATGTGTGAAGATAACAGACCAGATGTTGATCTCAATTACAGACATAAAAATCCAGAGTAACTGAGATCAGAATATGATTCAATATTTGCAATAATGTTACTGTGATCAAATATCAGTCTACCATTGGCATCCTATCTGGAGCAGAGAGAGATGACCAGATGGAAAAGTACTTCTGGGACACATGAAAACTACTAATACATATTAACTGTATTAAAACGACACCGTGTCCATATCCTGCTTTACATAAAGGAAGTTTTGCCCACTGAAACTATAATCTAGATTTGGTCCCAAACCTAAACTCCTGATTTGAGTCCCTTTGAATCTTTGAACAAGTTTGAATGTGATTCTGATTCTTCACAGCTTGGACCTGTCTCTGTTCCATTGTGAATGTGATGAGTTCATTTAAATCCAATAAAATACTTTACGAGTTTAAGTTGTATTCCAAAAGTGCATTGTTGTAACACAGTTTCTTTAACAAAAAACCCATCCATTGTGTAAGCAACTTCCCTATTGTTCTATTTCCAGAATAAAAACAAAAAGGGAAGTATGTAAATATTGACTTAAAGGATCTGTTAAGGAAAAGTGCTCCTGACTGGTTTGGTTAAAATACAGTACAAAGATGACTTCATCATGCTTTCAGTTCTTTCTTTTTGTCTCTCTTTCACTGATTTCTGAAAAGCACTGTCTCATTTTGAAGCTACATGGCACTAAATTCATCCAGCTGGAGGAATTTTGCTCACAAAACTGCCAAGAATCAAAGCAGGTAAGACAGAAAAATTAAAGAGGAAATGAAAAGGATTATGTAAACTCAGGGATAGGATATAGGTATTCTCTGCTGGATAGCCAGCAAAAGTGTAGAGCTTGCCAAAAATGCATTTTACTTTGCATGAAAATATTTGAAGAAAACACACATATATTTTCCATTTGGAAACTATTTGGGTTTCAAGTGGGGGGGAAAAAAAGAAACAATTTCAGTTTTTGAAAATTGTACGGTTTTGGTTTGAGGACTTTGGGGGTGAAACTTTGCCCCCTCCCCACCATCCCCTGCATCCCTCTCCAAAAACTGGTGGCAAAACTCCAAAATTTGGGGGTAGCCATTTAAGTTTTCAGTGAAAACCTAGACAACTTAAATAAAAACATGTTTCTGAGAAAATTTCAATTACATTTAAATGCCATTTTTGTCTCCCTACCCTGAAAAATTTTTTTTTTTGATTATATGAAAAACTTTCCACCAAAGTGGCTTCTTGGGTACAAGTTGCACACGCTATTGACTCTTCAGGGAGGTAAGGGAGCACTGTTCTCCATGGAACTTTGCTTATTGTGCTGTTCAAAGTCAGTGCTAATGTGAGCACAAGCAAGTTTTATGTTGTAACGTATTTAGGATAGCACTGCTGCTGTAGTTTGTTGAATAATATTAGCTGTTTTAGTGCTAACAGTTTCAAAAGCATGTATTGTTTGTGCTATACATGTTAAAAGGAACAAATATCATACAGTGCCCCTTCCTGAGCTCCCAGGCGCACACAGGCTGAGTGACTGCTACTACAACATCCCTTTGTGGTGCATCTTACTGAACCAGTTTGGCCTGGCCCTTCGCGCAGTGTGTACAGGGGATGGAGGGGTAATACTCCTTAGACCTTTCCCCTACTTTGCATAAGAATCTGTATCCAAGTAATGGCTTTTGGATTTGGCCCAACCTGAATATCTCTGCAGTGGCTGAGCAATTTGCAGAGTGCAGGTTAAAAAGAGTAAAGCAGCTGGATTCGCTCACTGTAGGAACGTTAGGAGGTGAAACCTTTTCAGAGCCATGGGTTGAACGCTAATTGTATGGGGACACCTCTGCAGGCCACATATTGTCAGGGGTCTAGCCTCTAGCACAGCCAATCTCCTGGCAATTCAATGAGTGCAGCTGGCCCTCACAGAAGCAGGCTGATAGGTAAGCTCAGGAGCTGTCCAATGGCTGCTCAACCCATTCCTAAACTGCTCCCAGCTCCTTCCTGACCTCTGACTACCAGGTTCCACCTTCTGACTGTGACTTCCTGACCTCTGACTACCTCGGCTCCACCTTCTGACTGTGACTTCCTGACCTCTGACTACCTCGGCTCCACCTTCTGACTGTGACTCTGCTACCCTTCGGCGTAGGCTTTGGTCTCTGACTCCCATCCATGACCCTTGGCTTCACTCCTGCATCCCCCTGGTCTGGATTCAGCTCTAACTGGTAGGCTGAACTCTTGCTCCAACCATTAGGCCAGATTGCTCACTACTCAGCTGCTGACACATACAGAAATATGTGCTCTATAAAATGGTGTTCTCCTATGCAGCGTGACCCCAAATGTACAGTGGATACCATTTTGCCCTATGAAATGAACCACCCTGGTCCAGACCATCACCTCTGATAGAAATGCTTGTATGAAATGACCTGGGGGAAGGCCATGAATTTTTCTTGCCAGAGTTACATTGCAAAATATAATCTTGCTGTATTCCACCACTTCAGCAAATACAACCATCTTGGCTTGCAGCTTTTCCACCTTTCACACACACACACGTGTGTGTGTGTGTGTGTGTGTATTCAATCTTCGATTAAACACACCGGACCTTGATGGGTTTTTTTTTTCAGTGAGATGGTATAAAGTTCAGGTCCTCCAAGTTCTAGGCCCTGCAGGCCTCAAATTGGTCTCAAATGGATCAAAGATCTGCACTTGTATGGTTTTCAGACTCAGTGAATTGGCTATTATTTGTGCTTGGATAATATTTAGTCAGAATTGGAATGTTTTAAAATACATTGTGGAAAGAGCAAGTATGGACTGGCTTTTGCAGACAGAGGTTCAAAATTTCTTCAGCACAAAGATTTGATTTTCATTTTGACATTATTTTACTGTTTGTTTGGTTTTTTTTCTTCTTTTTTTGGTTGCTTTGCTGGCAGTCGGTGAATTAGTTGTTGGCTTTAGATTTGGTCACTCTGAATACCTTTTATTTCTCTTATCTATCCAGTGGTATGCTCTCCATCTGTTCAGTAAGCACTAGCCATTTTCAGCCTTATCTTTTAAGCTATCTCCAGGAGCAGTTTTGCAAACGTTTTGCTAAAATTACTTGGCACTCAAAGTCCAGCTGCACAACCATTTAATTGAGATTGCATATATTCACTTTCCAGTCTCTTCAGTCTCCCTGAAATTTCTACTTTTTTATATCCAATATTCTTTACCATTTTCACTCAGTTTTTATCCCTCTCTTTGTGGAAAAAGAAGAGATTTGAGAGAGCCTGGAAAGCTGGTGACAAAACTAAATCTGTAACTTTAAATGAAGTGCACCATCCTTAATTAGCTTCATCAATAGTTTTGTAAGCAATTTCAGCACTGAGCACTGGACAATTTAAAGGTGATCTATCAGGTCTTTAATATAAATATTTTTTTATAAGCAGCAGAAGTGCTATATAAATATGATTAACCATTTCATGCTCATCATAATCCTTTCTCTTTTCTCCCCTATTTTTTACCAGGTCCCTAAAGTTCCTGTCATCCCTGATGTCTGGCATTCTGAATGTGCTAGCACGTAGTGCTATCACAGCTAAAAACATACTTTCTATCTGTGAGAACACTCATAAATAGTAATTAATCATTCACTTAATCTGCTGGCTCGCTACTGGGTATCTTCCTCACCCTGAATAAACTGGAGGGAAAGATATGACCATAGAGGTTGATGTGTTACCCAAAGCAACATCAATCCAGTAGGGGACTCCATAATTCTTAGAATAGGAAAGAAGAAATAATAAAATTTTCCATCCCGTATGACGCTCTGATAGTGCAAAATTTGTTTGCATCCCAAACTGGGATAAAACATTAAAATATTGTAATTTGTTTCAGAACAGAAGATTCTGAAAACTTCAGTTCAGTAATGTCTAAACACTTCATTTCAGTTTGGTTTGACATTAACCAGTATCCCCTTTAAGTGCCACAGTACCTCATGTTACTTGTATTTTAGGTACTCTGTGCCCCAATCTCTTCTATGGGACAGGCTCCCAAGCAGGATTATATCTCCCATGGTGCATTATGGTCATGTATGCCACAATGCACATTAGCAATTCAACCAGAGCGGAGATTGGGGGGTACACCATAGGAGATGCAGTGCAGCCAGGGAGCTCAGCCCTTACAGAATAATGGGGGCAGGAGACCTCTAAACTACAGCTTCTATGATGCCAATTCAGGTGGACACAGATTAACACTGAAGTGACCTACAAATAAATGTTTCAATTCAGATCAACCTGAACCAAAATGAAATATTTTGTTTAGATTTTCGGGATGGAAAATTTAAAAAATCAGCAAAATTACAATTTTCCCATGGGAAAATAAAATTTCAATAGGAAATTCCTTTCTAGCTCTAGAAATAATATCCTCAGAGGAGAGAGAGAATAGTGCAATGAACATTCTATATTATTACTGAAATATTGTACAGAATATTCTATATAATATTTCATTGTCAATGTGCTTTATAAACACAAATTCATCTTTACAATATATCCTCAATAAATAAGATACTCTGGCATTCCATATCATTGTCCCATGAATTCAACACTGAATGGTGAAAACTGAGAGAGAGAGAGAGAGAGAGGTTAAGGCCTGCATTTTCCCCTGACTTTGAGTGCTTCAACTTTTGGCTTCCCAAACTGACACAATTTGGTCTTGATTTTTCAGTGATTCAGACCATCTGTGGCTCTTACTAACAGACTGAAAAATCCGGCACAAGTTGGGCATCTGAAAATGGAGGCAACCCAAAATAGTGGATGCCTTGAAAATGTATGCCTAATTGACTTCTCCAAGGCCATTGAAAGCCTGTGGTTTGGAGCCAGCATCAAGCTTAGATTTCTCAGGTGCTTCATGGTTATTGAAGTCTTTTTTTTCCTTATTGTTAAAATCCAATAATTTTAAAAAGAGAAGTACACTGGATCCCATGATATACTTTTAGGCAACTGTAATGTAATTTTAATTATTTACACTGTATTTCATAATATAGTATAGTAGCAATGGCCACACGCTCTAAATATGGCCACTGTCTGTTTTCAGATAATTATATGCATATAAAGTATCATTTTTGTGTGCAAAAATGATAACATTTATACATGCAAAAAGCCTTTGTTTATATAAAAATGCACAAAAGACTAATTTTCATGCCCAAATGCTATTATCTGCAAATCTACATGTGCACAGTTAAAGGCTCTTGAAGCCCCTGTGAAAATTTGGCCTCCAAATTTCCTTTTACATCTTTTGCAATCATGACAAAGACTGAGAAATTAGACCTCACTACAGCACTCTGCCTCCCAAACTTTGCTCTAGTTTTTGTGTGAACGATGAGGCTTTATGGATTAGGGAATAGAGAATTAGCATGGTTTTCTGCAATATATTACACTGTCACCAGTGCAGGGGCACAGTGGGGAATTTCACAAAGGGGAAGTCTGGGATCAGAGGAAACTGCACTTAAATTTTTGACTTAAGTTATGGTTGAGCACATTCATTGTCTCTCAGAATGCTCAGTAGCAGGCCCTAATATAGCCACAATTTGATTTCATTGGGTGAGAGAGATATATGCACAACTGATTTTTCTTCATTAGGTAGGAACAAGAATAATCTTATGATTACATATGAAATTTATACAGGAGCTTGTTCAATATAATACTAGAAAACACCAATCTTTCTACACTAGGGAGTCAAAAGACTGCTAAAGGAAAAAATTCAAAAGCAGACATGTTTTAAATTGCCTTTGCTGTTATCATCCATTCTCAAATATAGCTTTATGCATTAAGTCCTTGATCCTGAAAGTTGTCAGCATACTGATAAGTTTGAGCACAGGCTCTGCATGTACACAAGTAAAGTTGAGCGCTCGGCACAGAGTTGTATACCTCTGCCTTGAGCAGAAATAAGTGGTAAGGACCTGTACATGCCTGTTCCCTCATTCTTAGAGTAGGGGTGGCTGGAAAACAAGAATTCCATTTCACAAAACTTTCTGAAGTTTTGACATTTCTTTCTGTTCTGCAGAATGAAACAAAGACCTTTCACATTTTTTTGTGGAACCCCCACCCCACAAGAATGTTCTGAATTCTGATAGAGAGAGAGAGAGAGAAGTCCATACTCTCCCTCTTTCAGAGCATGGACTTGAATCCTGGGTCTCCCACATCCCCCATGAGCGCCCTAACTACCTTGCTATTCACACACACACACACACACACACACCCCCCGAGACATCTTCCCATCGAATATTTTGTCAAGCCTGATACCTTTCAACAAAAAGTTTGGGTTGAGGTGAGTCAGCATTTTCCATTTAAAAAAAAAAAGTTTTGTCAGAATGTTCCCAGCCATCCGTAATCAAGAGCAAAAGTTAAAATGGGATGGGGTGTAGCTAAGAAATGGGTATGTCTAAAGAGAGAGGGGTTTATGTGCAATCCTTCATGGAATAAAGGTATGACACACAGGAGTGCAGATAAGAAACAGCTCTTTATTTCCTGGTCCCAGTTACTTGATGTAGGTCAAGGTTACAAAAAAGAACTTTATCACAGTTCCTCTCAACATGCAAATGAGGTGCTTAACTAGGATGCTTCTTGGCGTCACAGCATCTCTCTCATTAATGCGGGATTGGGTTGCTTTGCACTGGCTGTTCAGCTTATTACTTCTTACTTTTTGTGCAGTGCAGGACTAAGCCCCAAAGATATTCATTTATGGGAGAGGCAAGAGGAAAAAGAGGAGGATGTTACAGTGCTGCCAATCCAAATGTCCAAGAATCCCCCAAAGCCACGAGGTTTGTTTAAAAATCATGAGATTTAAAAAAAAATAATTGGGTGCTCTTTTTATTTCCTTTCTGGTTTTTGAGACTGTAGGCTGCAGTGAGATCACATGTTCATGATTTTCTCCAAATCCACAAGGGCTAGAGACGTACTTAAATTAGGGAAAGCTGAGATTCCCCATATTCACAGGACTTTAGCACTTGGAGCTTTAACAATCCCCATCAAATATTTCAAAACTTATGATTGAAAAACTCAAAAATTGGCAATACTGTAAAGAAAAGAGTAAGAGTGCAGGACAAAAATGGGGTGAGAGAAATAATAGCCATAGAGATTAGTCACCCTGTATCCCCTAGAGGAGGTGCATCCACCATACAAACGTTGACATCCATTGGCTGGGTTCTGTGGAAAATGTCTGTTTTTGTGGAGAAGCAGAAGACTTTATTCTCCAAATCAGTCTAGCCAACATCTTTCACCAGCATTAAATTCACGACAATATAATGAGATAATGAGCAATAATATCCATCATTATGTGTTTTCCGATGGCAAATATGTGTTTACACATTTCCTCTTGTTTTTGTTTCTTTAAGAAGCCTTTCTGAATCTTATCACTGGTAATGGGGATTGCTATTCAGACTCAGCCACTCTGGATAATGAATTCCAAAGGACAGTAAACAGAAGAATATTGAATTCCAAACAGATGTCAAATTGTACTGATTATATAATGGTGTGATGTGAAGGGGTATTAATTTATATAAATGTACAAATTCACAGTGCCTATCCTAACCAGGCGTGCCTTACAAAATAGTTGTCCAAAATGCTGTGTATTTTGCTAAAAAACAAGACTGTACCAAGATACCCATCCATCTTAATGAAGGAGGAAAGAACTAACTATTTCCAGTGCCAGGCAGCACCACTCAATGCCCTCCATTACCTTGCCCATCGATATATCTTCCTTTTCCGAGGAAAACTGGAAAAACAGGTGGGTCTTGTTGTGTATGTGTTGAGGGTCACGAAATATGGGCTCTAGCAGACCAGTCTCCAAGGGTTTTGCTGAGCCTGCCAAACTCACTACACTTGTGATATAAATGTTTATGTTGGGAAAATAAATCTGATAGAGGACTTTATATTCTGCTGTGTCCTATGTTGTGTACATCGTTCCATTTGCAATTTAAATGTTTCCTTAGACTAGATTATTTTCTATGTTGTAGGCAGGAACAAATCCAATTCGAATTATTCCCTCACCATAAAGAGGCAGGAGTATGGTGTACTGGTTGCAGTATCAGTTTGGCAACAGGGATTCTGGATTCTCTTTTTGGGTCTGCCACTGATTCACTGAGTGAACTTGGGTAAACCACATAACTTTTGGTGTCTTCTTTGGTGTGTGTGTGTAATAAAGTGCTTTGCATAGATAGCTGAATGGTGCTATATAAATGAAAATTATGGAATAATGGACTACACGTGCACTGAGACCTGAAGTGTTGATTTGCAGAAGGGGTAACAAAACCTTTGAATAATACAGAGCTTGATCCTGGAGAGATTAGCTTCTGTACTGGCCCACGGAAGCTTTGCAGACCACCCCAAGTGCTGTGGTTGATTGTGAAGACTATTCAGAAAAGAGCAATTCCCCTGCTAGCAGCAGTGCAATACTTGATTAGGCATTATGCAGCTGCCCTCTTCCCTGAGGTGGAGTCTGTGACTCCATTTGTGGAGATGTACTAGTAAGAACCACTCTATTAAGTTTTAAGTGAATTTCAGAAAATGCCTCAGAGTCTTTGAGATTTATTTTTACATGAATCATTGGAGACCAGTTAGATAACAGAAAAGAGAGCCTTTTCATTCCTGGCTAACTCATCAAGTGGTCTGTGGGAATTTAGCCACATGACTTCCACTGATGTAAGTTGTACAGTTAAATCCATGTGCATTGCTCTGGAAATTCTATGACTCTTGACCGCAACTGAGTAGCTCTCAGACATAATGGAGGAGAAAAGGCTTGCTACTCTGAATCCCAGTTGGCATTGGCTCTGTGAGTTCTGTAACATTAAGCAAGCCTGAGTTTGAGGCAAGCTGCTACCTTTATTACCTGCTTCTAGAAGCACTTTGGAACTGTCTAGAAGAAGAGCACATTCAAAGCCTATTGAAGTCTATGGGAGTCTTTCCATTGACTTCAGTGGGCTGTGGATTAGGCTCTTTTTGAAGAACAGAAGTGCAAGTGCAATCTGGATGCTTTGTCTTTTTGAGTAGTAAGGAAAACAAGAAAAATAAAAGGTTCAGAGACCTTTCTTCTATATTGTCGTTCACTGAAGGCACTACAAAGAGACCAAAGGTGATGTCCTGGTCCCATTGAAGCCAATCAAAGTTAATTTAAAACATCTCCTCCAAATGGCCTGTCTCCACCTATCTTGTGGAGTCCTTTCCTTATGACATGGACCAGCTTTGTGACCTTGGGCAAATCACTTCACCTCCCTTTGGCTTTGTTTTTCCTCCCACTCTTTGCCTGTATTGCCTATTTAGATTGTAGTGTCTGCCACAGAGATTACAATTATTTAGTATGTACCAGCAACTGTGTATATTCAGCAGCCAGAATGATGGGGCCCTGGTCTTGGCTGGGGCCTGTACATGTAAGTGTAATATTACACTACTATTATTACTAGTTAGGCTTTTCAAGCAATTAAAAAAATTAATCATGATTAATTGCGCTGTTAAACAATAACAGAATACCATTTATTTAAATATTTTGGATATTTTCTACATTTTCAAATACACTGATTTCAGTTACAACACAGAATACAAAGTGTACAGTGCTCATTTTATATTTCTTTTTGGTTACAAATATTTGCATTGTAAAAAAACAAAATAAATAGTATTTTTCAATTCACCTAATACAAGTATTGTAGTACAATCTCTTTATCATAAAAGTTGAACTTACAAATGTAGAATTATGTACATAAAATAACTGCATGCAAAACTAAAACAATGTAAAACTTAGAGCCTACAAGTCCAATCAGTCCTACTTCTTGTTCAGCCAATCACTCAGACAATAAAGTTTGCTTACATTTGCAGGAGATAATGCTACCCACTTCTTGTTTACAATGTCACCTGAAAGTGAGAACAGGCGTTCATGTGGCACTGTTGTAGTTGGCATCGCAAGATATTTATGTGCCCGATGTGCTAAAGATTCAGATGTCCCTTCAAGCTTCGTCCACCATTCCAGAGGACATGCGTCCATCCTGATGATGGGTTCTGCTCAGTAACGATCCAAAGCAGTGTGGACCGACACATGTTCATTTTCATCATCTGGGTTATATGGCACCAGCAGAACATTGATTTTCTTCTTTGATTGTTCAGGTTCTGTAGTTTCCGCATCAGAGTGTTACTCTTTTAAGACTTCTGAAAGCATGCTCCACATACCTCATCCCTCTCAGATTTTGGAAGGCACTTCAGATTCTTAAACCTTGGGTCGAGTGCTGTAGCTATCTTTAGGAATCTCACATTGGTACCTTCTCTGTGTTTTGTCAAATCTGCAGTGAAAGTGTTCTTAAAACTAACAACAGCTGCTGGGTCATCATCCGAGACTGGTATAATATGAAATATATGGCAGAATGTGGGTAAAACAGAACAGGAGACCTACAATTCTCCCCTGAGGAGTTGCATTACACATTTAATTAACACTTCTTTTTTTTTTTTTTTTTTACGAGTGTCATCAGCATGGAAGGATGTTCTCTGGAATGGTGGCTGAAGCATGAAGGGGCATATGAACATTTAGCATATCTGATAAGTAAATACCTTGCAATGTCAGCTACAAAAGTGCCATGCGAATGCCTGTTCTCACTTTCAGATGACACTGTAAATAAGAAGCAAGGAGCATTATCTCTGTAAATGTAAACCAACTTGGTTGTCTTAGCAATTGGCTGAACAAGAAGTAGGACTGAGTGAACTTTTAGGCTCTAAAGTTTTACATTGTTTTGTTTTTTAGTGCAGACAGGTAACAAAAAAAAAATCTACATTTGTAAGTTTTACTTTCATGAAAAAGAGATTGCACTACAGTACTTGTATGAGGTGAATTGAAAAATACTATTTTATTATTTTTACAGTGCAAATATTTGTAATAAAAATAATATAAAGTGAGCACTGTACCCTTTGTGTTCTGTGTTGTAACTGAAATCAATATATTTGAAAATGTAGAAAAACATCCAAAAATATGTAATACATTTAAATTTGTGTTCTATAGTTTAACCGTGCGATTAAAACTGCAATTAATTGTGGTTAATTTTTTTTAATCATTAATTTTTTTTGAGTTAATCACGTGAGGTAACTACAATTAATCGAGAGCCCTATTACTAGTAATAACTTTCATTTAAAAATCAGATCACTTATTTAGCTATCTAAATACAGTTTTAGGAGCCTAATATTTGGCAGCCATTTTGAAAAAAAGTGGCCAGTATCTTTCATACAGCTGGATCTCATTATATTTTACAAGCTGTAAGATCCATTCAGCCTCTGTTTATGCCAACTGCCACTTGTATAACCTAAGATACAGCTCCCAACTGGTAGAAATCTACCTAGTGGGGGTTGTAACATTATAGGTAACCCCTACAGGTCCTGGTCTGTCAAGCAGCTCTGAGTGGGCCAATATAGCCCTGAAAATGGCGACTCTTGGAGAGGAAGGTGGGTGGGACTGTATCCCCATTTCAGTACATCTCCCAGTTTCTGTCCTTCAGCTGCATGTCAAAGCTGCCGACTAATGGCAGAACCCCTCGGGGAATGCAAATACCACCTACCTTCAACTATGGTGAATCCTTTTTAGAATCTCTCGGTGCACAGTTTCTCCTGCTGGTATAGGTTGTCACTCCCTACCCGAGTGCTAGCAATGGCAAATAAAGCTTTGTATAGATGGGAATTATTCAGCCACTACTATGGTGTTTTCACCAAGGGAAGACAGCTTTAATTTTGTCAGGGCTGTAGAGGAGCCCTGCTGGCAGAGGCTATCCAGGGGATACACTACAACTTTGCCTGAGCATGTTTCCCTCCTTCACCAGCACCATCCACTTTTGGAGGTGCTCGGACCCTCGTCAGCTTTCTGGTGGAGTGGGGATTCTATGGCCACTTCTTCCACCATTAACCTCTCTGTCAATCCTGCATCTTCAGTTATGCTTGTGAAATCTGGCATTACTTAGGACTAAACTGAGCCTGCACTATGCAAAATACATTGGGAACCTTCTGGATGAAAGCCATTTCATGCCAGCATCTCTAGCTACTGCTCATAATGTGTTTTTTTTTTTTCACTTACCCTCCTGAGAATAACTTATCTAATTGAAACTACAGGGGGAACGAATTTAGGTCAGCCAGAATGTAATTACCAGTCTGGAGTCTGGCCAGGACACTGGCGTTAACAACACTTGACTGTTGTGAAAAGCTTAGTGATCACCATTTATTTCCTGTCATTGTAATCTAGAAATTGTTGCTGTAGCTATAGCTATAGATGAATATAGCTTCTGATACTGATTGCACAAGGTATGGAGTAGACTCACAGAGTTTAAGGCCAGAAAGGACCATCATGATCATCTAGTCTGAACCTCCTTCACATTGCAGACCCCAGAACCTCACCCTCCCACTCCTGCAGTAGGCTCATAACCTCTGGCTGAGTTACTGAAGTCCTCAGATCTTGATTTAAAGACTTCAAGGTATATAGAATCCAGCATATTCTATAGTTCAAACCAGCAAGTGGCCTATGCCTCACACTGCAGAGGAAGGCGTAACCTACCCCGCAGCTTTATTACCACACTAATAGAGACAAGACCTTAATTTGGTTTCTTCCTTCTGGTGGAAGGCATTTTAATCATGGCTAGAGTGTGGCTGAGGATGGAAGAAAATAGAAGTTTATTGATGAAATAGGAATGGGGAGTGGTGCAGTGAAGATGACATGGGGTTTTTAGAATTCCTCGCAGAAATATCAAATACCATGTGACCAGCATACAAAAGCATGCCTCATATTTCGTTGTGCTGGTGTTGGAAGGTTGATGGACTTGAGCTCTCCTACAATCTGTACATAATGGTTAAGTGTTACATGTCTTTTGTGGCTGATCACCAGTGGACAAGAATTGTTAGCTAACAAAGTTACTCCTTTAACTCAAGCGGTAGAGGCCTGTGCTTTTGGTTCTGAAGGTCCCAGGTTTAACCCTTGCTGGTCATGGGCAGTGGGTGAAATTTCCCTTTGGAGGCTAGCCTCCTGCCCTGCCTCTTCTGGCTGAGGCCACACCCCCACTTGCTGCCCTCAGCCATGTCGCTGTTGGGAGAAATCATTATAAAAGTGGGGAGGAAGAATGATCCAGTGATTATGGGTTTAACCTGAGACCTGAGTTCAAATCCCAGTTCCACTAAAGACCTCCTGTGTGACCTTAGACCAATCACTTCACCTGTGGCTCAGTATCCCCCTTCTGTAAAATGGGGATAATCATTTCCTAACTCAAGGGGGTTTTGTGAGGATAAATCCAATAAAGATTCTGAGGCACTCAGATGCTATGATAAGGGGGAGAAGTGGATAGAGGAGATGCGATCGATCTAACACAGAAAGTGGTGGCCATAGGGGGAGTTGATCTATTGTGGCTCACATATGCATGGGACAAACTTCCCCTGACAGGGGAATATGTAACACACTGGGTAAATGTGTTCTACCCACTCTAGTGACTGATGCACACAGAGGATAAGAACCTAGAACTGCTACCCTATAACAGAGTTACTCTTAGTTCAAGTGATAGAGACCTATATGCTGATGGTCTGGGGTTTAACTGCTGGTGAGCCATTATGGGGATCATTACAAATCCTTTGTGAGGAACAGAGGATTCTTTTAGATTAGATGGTCTATAATGAAATCCTTCTCCTTAACTGCTGGAACTGTTTTTTTTTTTTTTTTTTGGGGGGGGGGGTTGTGTTTTTTTTTTTTCATGTCCAAGAATAAGATGTTCCATCTATTGGTCCATATTATTGGTTACTGCTGTAGTGAAGCATAGGTAATGCAGGTTTCAGAGTAGCAGCCATGTTAGTCTGTATTCACAAAAAGAAAAGGAGTACTTGTGGCACCTTAGAGACTAACAAATTTATTTGAGCATAAGCTTTCATGAGCTACAGCTCACTACATCGGATGCATAGGTAATGCAGCAACCCTTGTTTTGAGAGATACTGTGCTAGCAGTGGAGATACTGAAACTATGACCTTGCATACAAGCCCTCCTCCTCCAACTGCATTGAAAATTCCTTAAAAAAATATAATATGCATTTATTTATGTAATACCTGTTAATTCAACTATCAATAACTTTCGAGCTAAGCACTGACTTTTTTTCTTTAAATCACTTGTGAAGTTAAAATCCATGCATAACGTATCTCATCTTGTCAGACCCTTTGCCGTTGCTATCTGTGCGAAGCCATGTGTTGGTAAATATACTTCTGTTACAGACACCTCTTGATCCATTGAAATGTAAAACATATGAGGCGATTATCAAAGCAAAAAACTGGTGATGCAGCTAGATCAATATAAACAGAGATGACAGTAGCTTGGAGCTACATGCGGTAGCCTAAGTAAACAGAGTGACTGGATGATTTTTGAAAACAAGCCTGTCAGGTTTAAGTTTGTTATCAGCTCTCATGACAACCATTTTCCTGTCTGCCAACTACTGACTTAATGAGTACATTAATGCAGGCATGTCCACACGTCCTCCTACCTTACCCCCCCCATAGAACTCAGCAGCATTGTGCCATTACTGTAAGGTAGTAATTTGATTTACATAACATTAAATGGGGGTAGGAAGGAGGGGAAACAGGAAGTACTCATGATACTGCTTTTATTGTATCACACAGTACTACAAAACAAACAGACTGTGCCAGCAGGCAGGCCAGACTGTGCCAATGAAGCAAACTAGAAACCATTTCCAAACAGAAATGCTTGATACCAAAGATTTGAATTCCTCACCTATATGCAAAGCAGCGTGTCCCTGCCCCTCAAACACGGGTGGTGCTCTGTGTAAGGAGTGTCCCAAGTGCCCATTACAAGTTATGAGCTTCAAAAATGGCTTTACCTGGCCACGCTTCCAGTGCCCAAAGACACAAGTGTTAGTTGCTCACTTGGTGCCTGTAGCATTGCTTTTGTTAAATTAAAAATCTACAGAGTATTTTGTTAGTTGCACTTCAAAATATTAGCTCCAGACCTAGAGCTCCATGTCAGCCCCATACCAGTTGTGCCTGGAATAACCTGAGGCGCTTTTACCATGGTATTATTCCTAATAATAACTACCTTTTGAGCTGCCATTCCCCCATGAACATTGGTGATGTTACTAGTTTAAGGCTTGAATTTCCTGGTTTTTTTTTTTTTTTTTTTTTCATAATCTCAATACTTTATGGGCTTTCTCCCTCTACAGGGCAGGTGGTAGAGCACATGTTTAGTAAAAAGTTGATTTTACCTC
Source organism: Chelonia mydas (assembly GCF_015237465.2). Classification (NCBI taxonomy): domain Eukaryota; kingdom Metazoa; phylum Chordata; order Testudines; family Cheloniidae; genus Chelonia; species Chelonia mydas. The sequence goes on along the minus strand of NC_057851.1, from coordinate 84,601,275 downwards.
ACATGCCTTCTTCCCATTAACTTCAAGTGAGATGTCTTCCTCCTAAATTCCCAATCAAGTGCAGGCAGTACCGCTTGCAGAGCAGCCTTTATCTGCCTAATATATGTGTCCACAAATGCTTACCTTTTCTAGTATCTGCTCTCTGGGAGTGCAGATGTTAATGATGTGACATCTTGTCACCGCTTAACTTCGTGCCCCGATTCCTGAACCTTCACCTGCTAATCTGTCTGAGACTGCAGGGAAATCCATCTGTGGGTGTACCAAATCCTAAAAAGATGTGGCTGTGATAAATACTAAAGTGCAACTTGCTAAATAATACACAAGTTCAAATTTCAGCTCCATTGTATGACTCTCAATAAACTTGTTTTAATAGCGTATTTAACTGATTATTTTTTCCCCCCAAAAGAGAACTATCCAAAGTCACAGTTTGTGTATATATATTCTCAGGGAATTAGAAATGTCCATGTCGGGTTGGAAAAAGTCACCTGAGTAAAGTCTCTCACCCCTTATGGGAAACTCTATCCTCCTCTTAACAGAAATGTGAGCATCCTGAACGTTCTTAGAATTGCCTTGATTGATTGCAGAGCCTCGATAATTTGACAATTACAAACTCTGCCAGATTGAGTTGATGACCAACTCAACTACGTTGCTCCCACCACCTCTGTCAGCAGAACTCTAGGCAGCCAATGCGTGCGGCTGTTGCTGTTTGCTTCTGCAACTTTTCCCCCATTGTGATACTCCCAACAGCATTACATCTTGTATTAAAATAGGCCACTTGGCTGGGAGACTTCTCAGTGCTGCACGATGTTTCAGCTACATAAATCCCATTGATTATTGCTGGACATTGTATGTGCCTGAGCCTTGGGCAATGCTTTGAAATTTAAGGGCTATTGTCCGACTATTATATCTATGTAAAGAGATAAAATTAGACCAGTTCTTTGAATAAGCCCTCCAGGTGCACTAAGCAGCTGCCCCCAAAGCAAACTTCCCTCTTTTGATAAACAGTAAAACAGATGTATCTGGGTTTGGACACATCCATCCATTACCTTGGAGTTCTAGTAACCTGAAATCAGATTGCTGAAAACAAAGTATATTAGCAATTAGATTAACATTGCCTCCAGCACACATTTTAACTTAAAGCTATATAAATTTACCAACTGTGACAGCCCTGCTCAAATAAAGACGACTGCTCTGGCTGGGGAATCTGAGTAGGTTGGAAGATGGATGCATACCCAAGGACATGCTATACGGGGAGTTATCAGAGGGAACAAGAACAACAGGATGTCCCAAGCTTCACTATAAAGACCCCTGCAAGCGAGATGTGAAGGAATTTGGAATTGATCCTGACCAATGAGAAATCTTGGCAAGTGATAGTAACAAGTGGCGCTATTGTCTCCTTCAGGGTATCAAAGTCCACAACAGGAGCTGGCTCCTGCAGCTTGAAGAGTATAGAGCCCGTAGGGAGCAAGCAGCTCCCGGCCAAGATACATGCATTTGCAATAACTGCCAAAAACCATGAAGATCTCGCATTGGACTATTCAGTCACATGAGACATTGCAAACCATCTACATCATAGGCTGCAGTTCCCACCATCTCTCACAGACAAACAGATTCCAGCAAACAAAAAAAATATATTAAGTAGGTTTAATCAGTTACTCACTAGCAAAAAAAATCCCCAAACGCTTTATACTTCATGGCCAAAGTGTAGTCAACAACTGAGACCACAGACCATATTACACAACTTAAGGCCATAGAAGAGTTCTAGGTCTAAAGTGCTCTCTATGACTGATACACTCCCTCGTCCACACTTTGGATGAACTTTCTACACACAAGAAATTTAAGATCCAAACATATTTATCTCTTAATAAACCTATAAATACCTTTATTCCTATTATACACTGAATAACAGGCAAATCCCTGTGTCATTAAAATGCATTGGGAAGTCAGCCTGACCTGCAAAAAGCTATACTGGCAGAAGCACTTTTATACCAGTAGAACTGTATCTATCTACATTATAGGGTTTTGCTGACATAGATACGCTGCCAAGCCTGCTTAGTGTAGACAAAGCCTTTGATTCACTTCTGGATCCATTCCTAAGTGTGTTACAGTAGAGTCAGTAAAGAAAATTTCAGTGGAAGTAGTTGTCAAACACCAGTAGAAGCGAGTTAAACTAAGGACATTTTAGACTGAATTCTAGCAGCACAGAATAGGACCAGAATGACTGAGCCAAAATAAAGGAGCGCATTGGTTCTATTTTCTTTTTGGCTTCTTTTGTTTTTTTTCCCTATCATTCTGGAATTCTTTTTCATAAGCATATTTCCTGTGAATGCAAGGACTGAGGTTATCTATTGTTAATCAGCCAAAGAATGGCCGATTAACATTTTGGGAAGCCTCAGAGGGAACTGTAGTAAGAAAAAAAATCCTTCAAAATCAAAGTAAAAAATAGTCAACTTCTTGACACTGATTTAACCGAAGTCCCTCTTCGTGTGAAAGGATCAAGTGTTAATGGGTTTTATACTCCTATTCCTGCAGCTGACTGGCTAATTTGTATGAGTTTTAACCAAGTGGTGCAAGTAGATTTCATTTCTTCCCAGTGTGCTGCACTCATGGAAGGGATACAAAGGGGGGACCCCCACGTGACTCCTCCTCGCCCCCAGCCTAGGGCCTCCGCGCTCTCCCCGTCCCCTCGCCATGATCCATCCCACGTTCCCTGGGGGGCGGGCTCTGTCCTCCACCACTGCGTCGGAGACTTCTGAACCACAGGGCTCTCCAGAACCATAGTGGTGAAGGGAGCACGGTCCCACACCGGCAGCTCCTCTGGCATGGCTATGCCGGCCCCAGCCCCGCCCCCAGCCCTGTCCTCTGGCGGGACTGCTGTACAGACAGGAGATGCAGCTGCATGGAAGGGCTGGGGGCAGGGCTGGGAGCGGTACAGCCACGCTGGAGGAGCTGCCAACATGGAGCCGCCCAGCGGCCCCATGTTCTGCTCCTTTTGTGTCTTTCCGGTACGGTATACTGGCTATAAATATCTTACTGGTACGGCGTATCGCACCATTGTACTTGCACCACTGTTTTGAACTCTCACACCCAGCACCTCAGAGTGTGCATTTCTGGCCATGGACACAATGCCAGGCAAGTCTGACTCCCTGTGAAAATTAAACTAATTATTATCAGCTCAATAGTTGTAATCTGTGAACCTGAATATGCTTGTGTCACACACCAAGACCATTTCTCTAATAATTCCTGTTTCTGATTTTTATTTTAAAGATTGGGGACTTTGCATCTGCTGCTTGGACTACACATGAGGTGCTATTGCCAGGAGAATAGAGCTGAGATGAGAGCATCAGAATGAACAGGGTATTTTAAAATATTACACATAGACACAACACAAACGTCTCTGAGTAACAGGGCCAGATAACTCCGACTCAAAAGGAAAGCTGAGGCAAGCTTTCTCTGACCCAGGCTCTGCTGGAAGTAGAAGGCCAGCAAACCTGCGGAAGAGTCCGGCTTGCTTGCTTTCCTGACAGCTAATGCCTCGTTAGTTTAAGTGGTGCAACTAAACAGATTGTAAAACTGGGTGCTATTGAATTACCCCAGTCAAAATGTCTCACAATCTCCAGCATTATGATCGGCCATTTCTTGCCGTAAACAGTCTTAGAAAACATCCTGGCTTTTACTCTGTTTGGTCCCAGTTGTCTAGCAGATGTCCACCCAAACACCAAGTAGGTATTTTTCAGAGGGCCTAACAGAAGTTATTGCTGAACAATAAGCTCCAGCTCCAGTCATTTTAAATGTGATCTCCTGGCTGTATCAGTGCAAAAAGCAAACTTTTCTGATTGGCACAGTGATTTTATGATTCATTAGGCACACTGTTTGATCTTGTGCACTGCACTTTGGACTGCAAGTTAGAATTCTCAGCTTGCTGACTTGCTGTGACCATGGGCAATATATATTGGCTATGTTCTCAAAAGTGTCAACTACCTTTTGGGTTGCATTTAACTATTTTGTGCTCCTCCCACTTTACACTGGAGGAAACCATCTGAAAAGGGCTCTTCAAGCGTAGCTGCTGTTGGGGATTCACTGACGCTGTGTCTCCAAATGACAGAGGACATGGAAAGTGGTGACCAATTTTTCTGCATAGAACCGCTGGCATTGTGCAGGGAGCAACCCCTGCCCCATTTACAGCTTCCTAGAAAAGCTTTGCAAGAGTCTGGATCCTCATGGATTTCTCAGCCTGCAGCTACCCAGACCAACTTCCACAAATATTGCTGGGGGAGGGGATGATGTGGCCCCAAAGTGACAAGCTGACGCCGATCATTGCTCAGCCTTTGGGTCACAGTCCTGTGCAGCGGTTCTCAAACTCGCAGGGTCCCACAGCTCAGGTTCTAGCACAAGCCCAAATATCTGTACAGCAATTTTTCAGTCCCAGGCCAGCCACAGGGTTTTTGTCCCCACATAGATATACCCTCACTGTTGAAATGACTCAAAATCAACTTCAGGCATGTGCTTAAATCCCAAGCACCCAAGTGCTGTTCTGAGTAGTTTATGGATTTTAAGGATGTACTTAAATCCTTTTTTGAATCAGGGCTTGTTACTGTTTGCATCCTCAATGTTTGATGTTTTTGCAGAAATATTATTATTATTCACTACTTGTTAAGTACTGACAGAGTGCTTGACATTGTACAAAACACAAAGTGAAAGATGGTTCCTGCCCTAGAGGACAGGAACATATTCTGCGTTCATGTCTATTTTCAGAGTCTCCTCCCAAGCTCCCATGCCAAAGGCTAATTGGCAGACGCCATATATTGATATATATTCAGCAACAGTTCCATTTTCTTTCTTGCTGCAAAGTTATAGAAAAGTGAGTTTGTCCAAGAGCAGAGAGCTTGGAACTCCTAGAAATTGGTTGCATGAGCATCATCAGCATAAACAGAATGGATGGAGATGCTGCTTCTCCTCCTCATCTCAAGACCAGTATTTCCTTTTAATCCAAGCACCCACAAATCCACTCCATTAGTATGTTGAGGGTGCATGGGTACTACTGGTGAAAGGTTGTTTGTGGAAAGTATACGTCTGCTACAGAGAGTCTTGAAGCAAAACCTTCACTTCATTGATCCTTAAACATTGCTGGTGGTTCAGAATTCAAATCCAGTTCCGTACTGGAATTTTGCCACTTGCCCTGGTCTTTTTAATTATGGGAGGCAAACTCACAGCCAAACCAAGACTGCTGGCTCAGCTCCTATGGTGAGTCCGCCTTTGAGAAGCAGTAGTTCTCTGCTTGGTGACCTCTGGATCCCTGACTTTGACCCTGTGACCCTCAATCCCATCCCTGTTTTTCCATTAGTTGTCCCCCATGATCATTTGATGCCTGGGTCCAGTGGCTCCTCCCCTTTGGCTGGGGGATGCCCACCCTTCCCTGGTGATTCAATAGGTGCTGTGGTAAGTCAGCAGTCAGGTAGCAGCAACCTAGCTGTACTGACTTACCACTCCACCAGAGCCTGCAGTGGCTTCGCCCTCAGGCATCCAGCAGCAACCTATCGCTAAGTAGAGCTTGGGTCAGATGACACCCCTCCCCCGCCCCCGCTGGGGTCAGGTACTTTCACAACCCCACCAAACTGCAGATCAGTCTGAGCAACAGCACAAGGAACCCTCCTGTTGCCTCACCACGCAACAGGCTCTTGAGACTCCCAGTCTCCTCCCACCCCAGCCTTGCCTCAGCCCTGCCCCAGTATTGTCCCTGCCCTGCTCTGGCCTCACTCCAGCCCATCACCAGTGTGCCCCAGTCTTGCCTGAGCCCTGTCCCAGTATCATCCCTGCCCTGCTCCAGCCCCATCACCAGCACTCCCCAGCCTTGCCTGAGCCCTGTCCCAGTATCGTCCCTGCCCTGCTCCAGCCCAATACCAACACTCTCCAGCCTTGCCTCCACCTACTAACCCTCCCCAAACCCTCAGACTCTGACTACCCAGCTTTGACCTCTGGCCTACACCTGGACTCTGGCTATGGTTCTGATTCTGGTTTGTCAGTGGACTCTGATCTCAGTTTTGACCCCAGCCTGTTTCCGGGTCTCAATTCCAGTGCCACCCTGGGCCCAGGCCCAACCCCATACCTTGCTGTGACCTACGCTTCAACCAGTAGGCATGATTACCAGAGTCAGCACCTGGCAAATTGGCTGATCCAAATTCTGACTGGCCACAAACTTTGGGGTCCTTGAAATCCAGATTTGGATTTGAATTTTGCAACTGGAGCCCATTCCTACATTGCGCTCATGTGTTTGCACTGTTCTTTATAATATCATGTGTAGGAATCCCCTAGGCCATAGTGGAAACTCTCAGACATAGCCCTCCCCTCCATGGTAGCATACATCTATGCGTAATGGTTAAAGTGGGAAATAACATGTATCATTTATTATGCCCCCATGCTGCAAGGAAGGAGCAGCCATGAGAAAGCATGATATATAATAGCCCAGGTGTTCATAATTTATGTGCAGGTACCACAAATTATGCATGTGCAATTATGAAAATTCAAGCTGATGTGTGCATTAATACAGAGGTGCTGACTCCTATGGGGGGGAACAGGCTCATCTTCTCTAAAAGCAAGTCTACAGTAACTCGTGAACTGATTATTCAGAATTGTTTGTGACTATTTGCAGTACTCTTCAATAGAAAGAACAAGGAGATACTATAGCAAACAGAGCATCACTGGTGGCACATAAAGTATGTTGTCTCAGAGGTAAAGACATTAATGCTAAGGTCTCACTTTAACTACCCATCTTCATAGACATGCTGTAAATTCTTGTCCATCACGCTGGTTAAGGTGTTTGGTTTTACAATAAGGGGCCATTTCTCAAATGTTACTGTTAATGCTTGGTTAACTGCTCTACTTGGATCATATCCTTTCCTACATATCCCTTCAATATGTCATAAAACTTCAGCTTTTTTTGAATAATAAAACAATTTGAAAAGGTATCTGAAAGATAAGGGCTAGGGAAAGAAAGGAGAGGTGGGAGCAGTAGCTGAAGAGCCTGCTATTTAAAAAACCAGCTTTCTGCTGCTGCTTTTTAATTATTGTTGTGCAGATGCAGGAAAAATAGTGGTCACTGTTACTCGTTAGAAAATGCCTTGTGTGAACTGATGGGCCCTTCTATGGAGAACCAGGACTCTCCTTCATCTATGTGCTTGTTTAGACCCCACCTTGCTGCTATGGAATCACCTGTTAGAGAGACATGCCAGATCTTGACTGTGTTGTTGTTCTCTCCTACGGCTTGTCTGCAGTGGCACAGCTGCAGCTATGCTGCTGTGCGGCATCTGTGTAGACACTACCTACACTGACAGAAAGGGTTCTCCTGTTGGCATGGGAAATCCATCTCCCCCAGAGGTGGAAGCTAGGTCAAGGGAAGAATTCTTCTGTCAATGTAGCATTGACTATGCTGGGGATTAGGTTGGTTTAACTACGTCACTCAGGGGTGTGGATTTTTCATACTCCTGAGCGATGTGTCTGGGTCGACTTAACGTTTTAGTGTAGACCAGACCCCAGTATGTGTGTTCTGTGCCAGTAGGGAGAGCAGAATATGGGAGCTGAGCTCTGCTGTGCAAATCTGAGAGGACAATTTTGCTCTAAGTCTGCATACAGTGCTCTCTAATTCCCATATAAAACCCCTCTGAGGTTTCGGATTGTGTGTTCCTAGCAGGAAGACATTTTGATGAATCAAGCCCAGCTGGTGTTGCTCTCGCAAAGTTATGGGTTTGGGATGTAAACTATAAACCGTGATGTTAAGCAGCTATGTTTGGCTTCAGATACTTCTTCACCTGAGATGGAATAAAGCGACAAAGTCTGGATTTGGATCTGAAAGTCCCCAGGGTTCGAAGAGTTTGGGATATGGTGGTCTGGTTCAAATCCTAATCACAATCCAAAGGGTCAGGGGGTTCAGAATCTATGTTCCTGATTGGACTTATCCCTACACTGAGCCTTTTGAGCCTGGTTCTGATCTCACTTAAATTAGGAATAACCCCACTGAAGTATATGGAGATAACTAGATGTAAAAGTAGCCTACATGAGACCAGCAGCAGGCCCCTTATTTTGGAATTAGTGTCAAGGCCAACTGTTCTGGCATATTTCAGGTACCTTTTCCAAACATGGGAATGGTCAGAGACCTGCAGACAGGTGAGGAAATTTTCTGCTTGCATCTTCACTTTTCTCTTCCTCCCAGATCTCATTTTCCTGTTCATTTTTTGGTCTTCATTTACTTTTTTACTACAGGTTTTTGTCTGACGGTGGCAAAGTGCTTTGCAAACATTAGTTAACTAAGCCTCACAACTTCCCTGTGAAGTAGGCAAAGCAATCACTGCAGCCACTTCTTGGGTGGGAGACAGCAACACAATATAATCATTTAGGGTATGCACTGTACAATATGGTGGAAACTTCAGGTAGGCGCTTTGTATCTATCTGCATTGGAATTTGACCAAGACGCTGTGAGTAATACCTCTCCCCTCATGAAAAGTGCCCTGGGATCTTTAATTATCACAAGTGGCCAAGAGCTTGGTTTCACATATGATTCAAGTTCCTTTTATAACTCTTCCAGCTGCTGCTGAGTCAGGAACCCACAGTGCTGAGATGCTCCACCTTCTTCCAGTGCATGAGTCAGTGAGATTTTCCATGGTGCTACTTCCGTCCCGTGGCAGGGTAGTGGCCTAGCAGCTCTTAGTAGATGCATTTAAAGTCAACAAAGGGCTGGAAAATGTGAGTATGGGAAATTACAGGACTTTTTGTCTTTGAGCCCACAATTTTCTGGCCACCCTCCTCCTGGTTTTGTTTCCCTCTCTGTTTAGTAACGCTGGCTCAAAATGTGCACAGTAAATGGAAACATGTTCGAACCCCTCTAGCCTACAGACTGCTGCCTTTCCACTCTTTCTTTGGCTCTGCTCTGGACTTTCATTCTGAAGTGGAGCCAGAACTGCTGATGACAGCAGGACCAGATTACTCACCAAGTAGAACAGATCCAGGCACAGAGTCCCTGGTTCTGCAGTCTCAGGTATCACTACAGAGCTCTGCTGAGGGGTGGCCCCCCTGCTACCCAGGAAATGACTGTTTCGGGGGGGGGGGTGTCTTTTGCTGCCATCACCGCCACTCTGGCAGGAAGCCCTCCAGCACAAAACACTTTGCTGGGAGCAGGAGGGCTCATAGCCCTCACCATTATGGTTGGGACCTGGCAGAATGGGCACCCACCCACAGGGTCCTTTGCTAGGTAGGCAAGAGGTCCCTGACTCCCAAGAATCCTCTAGTTGGCAAGAGGGATCTCCCCACAGTATCCTTTGATGGACTGGATATGCTGAAACCTCCTTCTGGATGGGGACACCAGCATTCCTGAAGTCAGGAAGTAGTTCACTGAAGACGAGGCAGACCCCATAGAGGAACAACTTTTGAGCCTTTGTGCAACGGCAACACTGAATGTATGATTTTTTTCATTTAATATTTTATTTATAGTATTTTCTTTAGCAGTTGCAGACTTGTAGTGAATGGTGTATAATACAGTCAGGGATTCAGGATTTTTTTCCTTTTATCTTTTATTTTGTTTGGAGGGATGGGGAAGAAACCAGACAAGGGATAAAGTACTTTTTGGCATCTTCGTATAATGCCATAAAGCACTTATTTTCTTATTCATTTTTCATCTCTGGCATACTGTACATATTTCAGAATATTTAGGCCTGGAAATCTCCATGGTATTTGTAGTTCTGCAGTTGGGCCCCCCGGAAATGCTTTCATGTTTAAGATGTTAGATCAGTTGAAGTTAGTTGTAAGAATTCTCTGTCAGTCCTACAATAGGCATTTTGTTTCCATTCAAACAAATAAAAATAAATATCTTAGGATTTCAGGATACTTCTCAGTGGACAAAGCTTTAATTAATTATTGCAGGCCCATGAGGGGAAGAAAGCACTTTTAACACAGAGGCTCCACATTTAAAAGAAGAAAACAGGTTTGTGCTATGTAATATGGCCTGGCCATGCTATAATACAGATGTTAAATAAAGCCACATCTGGGCTGAGTCTACACTGACTATTTTAGAGATGTCTCCTCCTATTAAACTTGGATTTTTTTACCACTTTGCTGTCTAAACCTGCTCAGAGTAGTTCTCAAATTAAAGTAAATCCATTAAATAAGTAATTTTAAAACAAACAAAACATAGTGTCTGTCAAGGTTCCTTCCCCACTCTGAACTCTAGGGTACAGATGTGGGAACCTGCATGAAAGACCCCCTAAGCTTATTCTTACCAGCTTAGGTTAAAAACTTTCTCAAGGTACAAACTTTGCCTTGTCCTTGAACCCTATGCTGCCACCACCAAGCGTGTTAAACAAAGACCAGGGAAAGAGCCCACTTGGAGACGTCTTCCCCCCAAAATATCCCCCCAAGCCCTACACCACCTTTCCTGGAGAAGGCTTGATAAAAATCCTCTCCAATTTGCATAGGTGAACACAGACCCAAACCTTTGGATCTTAAGAACAATGAAAAAGTGATCAGGATCTTAAAAGAAGAATTTTAATTAAAGAAAAAGTAAAAGAATCACCTCTGTAGAATCAGGATGGTAAATACCTTACAGGGTAATCAGATTCAAAACATAGAGAATCCCTCTAGGCAAAACCTTAAGTTACAAAAAGACACAAAAACAGGAATATACATTCCATTCAGCACAGCTTATTTTATCAGCCATTAAACAAAAGGAAATCTAACGCATTTCTAGCTAGATTACTTACCAACAAGTTATAACTTGTTCTGTTCTCGGCAAAAGCATCACACAGACAGACAGACCCTTTGTCCCCCCCCCGCAGCTTTGAAAGTATCTTGTCTCCTCATTGGTCATTTTGGTCAGGTGCCAGTGAGGTTATCTTAGCTTCTTAACCCTTTACAGGTGAAAGGGTTTTGCCTCTGGCCAGGAGGGATTTTATAGTTCTGTATACAGAAAGATAGTTACCCTTCCCTTTATATTTATGACAGTGCCAAAACCCAAATCTTTGAAGATACAATTTAATTTGAAGAAAGAAAGGAGGAGCTCTCTTAGATTCTCAGTCCATAGGCATTCTGGGCCAAATTCAACCCTCAGACACACAACCAAAATCCCCATTAACTACAGTAGGGCCTGCAACTACAGAGCAGAAGGTGTTATGTAGCATTAGTTAAGTCCCCTAGACATGTCTTTTACAGCATGTTATTCATGGCTCTATGAAGAGGAAGTAGGATGCTTACACATAGCGCAAGAACGGAGAACCAGAGTGATTTCCCCCCCCCCCCCACCCTTATCAGCCCATAACTTCAAATGCATGTTGGTCTAATCCAAATCGTGAGTAATTACTGGGGATTTTAAATGAAGTATTCAAACAACTTTATCTGTCTCACTCAGTGATTGTGCTTTTGATAGGTGAATGGTGACAGACAATATTCCTTCTACAAAGGAACTAGGCACATGCCAGGGAAAGACAGAGGGATAGCTACTGGCAACGAGTATATTGTGCTGATACTTAGTATCAGAAATGTGGTGTAACATATTTTAGTCTGTTTATATCTGCAATTAAAGGTGAGGCCCTAAATGCAGAGCTCTTGTTTGAAGTGAACTTCCCTCTTTAGATAAACATTATAGCATTGAGTATAATGTATAGTGTCATTTATTGAAAGTTTTGCAAACATTAATGTATTCTTGTAAAATCAGTTTAGTGATGTGCTGTGCTTCAATTCGTCCAGTGTTTATAGATTTTCTCTGCCTTTGTTTGATCAGGTAACACGTATATTGGGGGGGGGGGGTGAGGAAATAAGTGTGTGTGTGTGTGTGTGTATCCCCTTCCTCCACAAAATGGGAGAAGTTCTGAAACAATGTGTAACCCAGTATCACTCTGATTAGCCAAATATATGTGACTGAGATTTTTTCCCTTTTACTAGGGGGGAGGGGAGGAAAGGGGGTTATACTTACTTAAAGAAGCATTTATATGCAAATAAATAAATATATCTGTAAGCCCCTATCTTCAAACACTCAAGCACATGCTTAACTTTAATCACACAAACAGTCCCGTTGGAGTAAAGTTAAGCATATCCATAAGTATTGGCGGGCCAGGGATTATATTTATACCAATGGCTACATGAATGAGTCTGAATATATAGACAGATTACATAAACATATGTGTGTACAGTATGTAATACTGTAGTTTTTTAAAGGTTGCCAACTGTCCTTTCTGATGTAGGGTCTAATCCAACTCCCATTGAAGTCAATGGAAAGGTTTCCACTGACCTAAACAGAAGCTGGATCAGGCCCCTAATATATTTTGTTTAGTGGTCTCTCGGGTCTTTCCCTTGTCTTGTAAGGAATTACTAAAATAAATCATTAAATATATACAGAATACTCAATTTCTTGTCTGTCTCGATTGCTATAATTTGGGGAACTATATTAGGGACGATGCCTAACAACACAACTGGCCTTAGTGTAATATGAATTTTAAACTTAAGAATTTTTCAAATTTAAAGTGAGACAGAATAATTTAGGAGATGAATCTTTACGGAAATTCTTAACCAAAAGGCCCAGTTTCATTCCCAGCCATACTGCTAGGAACTAGAGTAAGTCATGACATTTGGGCAGAAGAAATGTCATAAGGCCAGAACCAATAATAATAATAATAAAAGAGTATATAATTAGTAAGACATAAATATAATTACAAATACATCTATATATTTTACGCCTCCCCCATCTCAAAGTATTCAGGACACAGTACATCAGCAATAAAATATCAAGGAAAAAACCTTAAAAAATACATGAAAGTTTAAAACCAATATCTTCAATAGGGATTAAACAGCAAGCACTGCAATTATTTATACAAATGAGTGTAATCCTACAGTTCTTCTTACCGGACAACTCCCACTGACTTCATCAGTTTTGTCTGAGTGAAGAAGGAGGGCCAATTTCCACTGAAGCTAATGGAAGTTGGATCTAGTCCTGAGAAAGCACTGCAGAATTTGGCTGGGTGGTATTTGTTGTTCAGAGGAAGGATACTATATTGTTACATGCTAACCCTAAGGATAAAATCAAATGAATATTACAAAGAAGACCAGTTTGACTTTTCTGTTTACACTTTCCTATAATACAAAAACAAAGACGCTGGATTAAAAATAATAAACCTTTGCACTGATAGAATGTCTTTCATCTAATCATCTTAAAGCACTTTACAAACATTAAATAATTATATAGTATTACTGCAATGCTTATCTGAATGTACAGAGGCACCGCCATCCAAACCACACTACCCATTTTTTGGTCTCACACCATCACCTCTCCCCTGGAGCAGGCCCGAAACCTCTTCATCTCATATTAGCCTGCTGCCTCCCTCAGGTGGCAGCCAGGTAACTTTCTTCCCACGTGTATGCATATTTTGTAGGCCCAGATCCCCCACTGGGGTCTTCCAGTGGTAGAAGTTTCCTCTTAAGGGAAATGGCAGGACTGTTCTCCTATAGATGATAGGAGTGGCTATAGCCCATTCTCTTCTTTTGGCAGGTATGCTCTCCTAAATTTCCAGTTCCAGAGGCCTATCAAACAACTAGTGTGAGGGGCAGTGCCTGCTACCTGCGTCAGGAACACCCTGGGTGGGAACTGGGCATGGTGGCTGCTCCTGGAATATCCCAGAGGTCAGTTGCAAGTTTGTTGCATTTGGCACCAAAGTAATAATGGGTGGTAGGGTAAAGGGATGACAAAGCTTGTTTCCTAGAGGGAAGAGGGACATATTTAAGCTCAGAAATTTTTGGAGAGTTTTGTTGGGTAGGGTACCAACCTTTACAAATTCTGCTTTATCACTGGCACTTAACAACTATGACTAAGTATTTACTTACTTTTTTTTTTCATCTCCCTTTGCAAAGTGTTAGTACTCACAGTGCCTCCTCTTAAAATCACAGCAGCTAGAGTTTATGCCACAAGTTGGCAACAAAGACTCTCTCTCTCCTCTCTCTCTGGCTACAAGATGAACCACACTTGCCTGTTCACGTAGCTGGGATTTGCAGAGTAGCCGGTTCAAAGCACTAGCCCAGCTGTGGAGAGTTAATTCCCCACAGAATGCTATAGAAGAGGGGAGTGCTGTGAAGAATTTTGGCTGAGTCGGAGAGGGAAGAACCGATAGAGGGTGGTGGCTCTGCTTGGGATGTTCTGTGGAATTTGGCAGGAATAAGCTATACTTTAGACTTGACTGAAGCAAGTAATGCCTTATATCTTTAGGCTCAGAGAGGAGCCATAACAAGCCAGGGCAAGATCCAGGAAGCATGACCTTTCCTCATCTTTCCATTTTAGCTCTTGGTCCTAGCCTTTGTGTGAGGGGTGGAAAGCTCTTTGTATGTTTTCCTCACCTTGCTGCTCCCCCATACCAATATACTCAGACTAGGCGAGAAATGATCTTGCCTTTGATTTGGATTTTGGCTGAGAGGAAACCCTGTTATATTTTTGTTTGGCCCTTAAAGGGGCAGGATATTATTTTGATGGTTGATCTTCTCTCTCACAATGAAGCACATAATAAAAATGTTTAAACTCCAGTAAAGTATGCAAAATCTCTTCTGTTCAAACTGGTCTCTTACACATGGGAAAGACCTGTCAGCTTAGTTTAGCCCTATCCCCTCTGCCCCTCTAGCACAGGACTGTCCTTCACAGGGTATTTTCTATTGCTTTGTTCAGTCTAATTTGTTTAAATTTCTAACAGATCTCAGTGCTTGCAAGTCTCTCTTTAATATCATTCCACTAAGCATAATACAGAATAATGGCTCAAACAATGGTAGACTTTACAAATTGAAATGGCATGCCCTTTGTTTTCCTCTTATCTACAGTTTTTAAAAGACATTGATTCTTATCCTTGCCTTAGCTTCATTGATTAGTGACGTTATTAGAGGCTAAGCTAAATGAACTTTGGCCCAGATCCACAAAGTGCCTAAGTCTTGAGCCCAGGTGCCTAAGTCCCAGTTTTGGCTTTACTGCGATCCACAAAACTCCTGCTAAACCCAGTAGGTACTGTCCTAAACTCACTTGATGCCTAAATTTTCAGGGGTAAAAGTTCCCTTAGTGCCTATGTTTCTGCCTCTGAGCATATAGGCTGCTACCTCCTTCTTGGCACCCAGATGCTTATCTCCTGCCTAAGCCGCAAAGCAACCCACGAACCAGGGAAAGATTGCAGACAAGGCCTACTCTGGGGGGTGGCCTCTGAGCAGGTTTACCAGAGTGCAGCTCCCATTCACAATCCAGCTGGAGGGGGTACCCACCTTTTAGATCACTTGCCTGGGGTGTGGGAGACTCAAGTTCACTTCTCCTTTCTGTCAGAGGGAGAGAGAGGATTTGAACAGGGGGGGTCTCCCATCTGTAAGGAGAGGGCTCTAAACACAAGGCTAAAACTCATATGGTGGCATCCCCACCTCCTCCTCTAGCCATTTTGTGTGGAGTGAGGGAGGTATGTAACTCATTTTTTGTAAGATATGTCTTAGGCTTCTAAGCTGCCTGATGTTTGTGCATGGCTAAGCAGAGAGAGACTCTTCTTTCCAGCCTAGATATAAGCACTTATCTCAAAGAGAGGGGAGGGGATTAGCAATCATCCCTGTCCATTGGCATCTTCTATTGACTAGCTTAGGTGGCTCTGGGCCTTGTGTACTAGCTTTTTGTGGATTGCATTCTTAGGTGCCTGTCTCTCCCCATTCATTGTATGGGGAGCCTAGGTGCCCAGCTTGCCTTTGTGGATTGCAGTATTGTTCCTGTGATTTTTCTTCGCACCTAAAAGTTAGGCTTAGGGTTTTTTTAAAAAAGTTCTATTTAGTTTCATCTTCTAAGACCAACTTCATCTGCTTTTTCATTTGGTCACATTACCAGTTTTAGGGGCTTCATTTCTTCATTTAGTAAACTTGAAGAATTTCCTCTAATTTCAAATGGCAAACAACATCTTGACCTCATTTTGTCAGAAACTTCAGAGTTGCACTGTACCATTTAACAAGGGAATGCCACATACGTGTGATTAATACACGACACTTCCAATGACCCTATTTGACTCCTTTTTTGAATATTTAATGTATCTAGCATTGCATTTCAATTCTCAGATGTCATAAAAGTCAAGAGGTCATAACACATGGTGCTTCATCTTATTAAATGAGCAAGAATATATGAAAAACAGAACTTCAAGATATTGTACAGTAAGTACAAAAATAAAGTACAATTTCCTAGCCAAAGACTGGGTTCATTTTCTCTCTGTCTCTTTTTATCATTCATCTTAAATCTAGCAAATAGAAATATCCTGAGGCAATAACAAGATGGGGTCAGGGAGAGAAATGCATGTTAGAAAGATCTGGCAGGATATCAGCAGAAGGGGAATGGAAAGCAAAGGCACAAAGAAAGCACATGCTGAACTAAACACATATAAATCCATACATGCACCAAAATCCCACTCAGCATTAAGATTCTTATGCATGAGGAACAACAAAGCCAAGGGAACAGGCTGAACAGGCCCTGTTGGTTAGGCCCTTAAAGAAAATACTAATTTCTGTGTGTCTATGTTAATGTTGATCGGCACTTATAAAAAGATGTGTTAACAAAACAACCCTCCCACAGCAAAACCAAAAACAATAAACGTGTGTAACCATCACAGTGTATGCACTGTTTACCCAAGTAGCCATACTGTCTCATTGTCTTTACTTTTATCTTCCTCAACCCACTCAGCACAATCCTGCACGTGTCATTCAGGTAAAACTCTTGGTGAAGTCAGTGATGAGTTTTGCCTGTTGCCTGCATCAAATGTGCAGGACTGGGCCTTGTGTTGTCATCTACAGTTTTCTTGTTGTAATTTAGGGCCAATTTGTTATACTGTACTTAGAACTGTCCCAGGCCTTCCCCAAGCAGCAGAGTGATTGTGTAGCCTGTATATCCTATAGGACAGTGCAGCTTTCTCCCATGGTGAGCTAAGCCTGCATGTCAAACTGGTGGGTAGGAATGTGTATGAGGAACTGCCTATTTCCTACTATTTATCACCACTTTTGGGGTGCTGTTTTTCTTGGGGACACATGAAGGCAGCAATTCCTACACTCCCCTGAACACGGGGACTGCAACTGTGGTTAGCCCTTAAGCAGATGGTGTAAAGAAGGAGAAGGTTCCTTGCACCCTGCCCTGCTGCCAGGGTGAATTACAGTCTGGCCCTTATCTGGTAATCTCTTAGGAGCCGTGACTCTCCTTTTATTTGTTTTGAAATTAAGTAAAGCACCATGGAAATAATTGGCACTATATAAGCAATGCATGATAAAAGCACTATGCTAAGGCAGTGGATCAATACAGATCAGCTTTACCTACTACAGTAATTCAACACCACCACCTCCAGTTACAACATTACATTTCCTTCGGCACTTTCCCATTCAAATACTTAACGGGCCCTGCTTAGTTTATCTGAGTTGATTAGATCTTAAATGAGTACAGCTGCTTAGTACACGTGATATGGTCACAGCTCAAAGACTAGGTTGCATTATTGCATCACCATCATTCGTTGCTATTCTTATCCTTTGTGTAGTTAGGTGAGCTGACTCAATCAGATGCTCATGGTACCTTGTGAGTCATTACACTAACATGTAAATATATATGTGCACCCTTCCATTATTTAGGGTATGTCTGTGCTAGAAATGCAACAGAGGCACAGCTGTAGTGTAGACACTTACTACAGCAATGGAAGGGGTTCTTCCATTGCTGTAGTAAATCCACCTTTTTGAGAGCTGTGCTATGCTAGAAAGTTAAGTCGTCTTAACTAAGTTGCTCAGGGGTATGAAAAATCCACACTCCTGAGCAGCATAGTTAAGCCAACCTAACCCCCGTTCTAGACAGCGCAAGGTCAGTGGAAGAATTCTTCTGTCAACCTACCTACTGCCTTTTGGGGAGGTGGATTACCTATAGTGACAGGAGAACCCCTCCCGTTGGTGCAGGTAAGTGTCTACACTGAAGCACTACCATGGCGCAGGTACAGCAGTGCAGCTGTGTTGCTGTAGCATTTCAAGTGTAGACAAGCCCTGACAGGTAGTAGAGTTCTTCCATCAACCTAGATGTGTCTACACCAGAGCTTATATTGGATTAATTAAATTGCACAGGGTGTGAAATTTTTCACAGCCCTGCGTGATGTAGTTAAGCTGACCTAACTTTGTAGTGTAGACTCACCCTTAGGCTGTGTCTACACTACAGACCTTACAGCGGCACAGCTGTGCCGCTGCAGCTGCGCCACTGTAAATCTCCTGTGTAGCCGTTCTATGCTGGTGGGAGAGCGCTCTCCCGGAGGCATAATTAAACCACCCCCAAAGAGTGGCGGTAATGACGTTGGCGGATATGCTCTCCTGTTGACATAGCACTGTCCACACCAGTGCTTTTGTTGGTGAAACTAATGTTGGTCAGGGGTGTGGTTTTTTCACACCCCGACCGACAAAACTTGCTGACAAAAGTGCAAGTGTAGACAAAGCCTTAGTTTCATTTTTCATTTCACCTTTGTCCTCCCCATCCATTCAGCACAATCCTGCACGTTATTCAGGCAAAAAGTGTGTCGAAGTCAGTTTACCACTAACAAGAACATCAAGACAAAGAGTGAAATCCTGGTCCCATTGAATTAAATCACAAAACTCTCACTGACTTTAATTAACTCAGGATTTCACCTAATGTGTAAAAAGCATTAAGGAGAGCTGTTTGTCATGACAAAATCATGCATCCTCAAATAAGGCTATTTTACAGATATCTTTTTTTCTTATCCATTACTAAGTACCTCAACACCTTTTAGGCTTCAGTGTCATCACAAAATGTAAATTAATCTCAGTTAAACTTCCAAGAATAACAGACCAAAATATAATTAGAGACAGCCAAAAAGCATATCTAATATAATAGGTCTAATGCTCTGAGACAGCCACCTAATAAACATATATTTTATCAATATTCATTTTAATAATGTATTGTGCTCATGGCATAATCCATCTGTTTAATAATAGAAAGGAAAAAATCACTACAAGTACCTGGTCTAAAACATGAAAGTTCTAATACAGAGTCATTTTCAATAGCAGCTGTCCAAGTCTGTGAAAATACATTTTTGCACATTATATTTAGAATATGAATTGTGTTTTGCATTCTAAGTTGTACCGTGTGAATCATTGATCAGGGTTAGCTAACTCGCATTAGCTAACTTGAGTTAAAAAAGCAGTGAAGACACAGTAACTCAGCTTTTAATTTGGGTTAGCACATTGAGTTCAACCCCATAATGCCTACTGGCTTTAACTCAAGCTGTTAACCCAAGTTGCTGTGACTTTATGTTATTTTAGCCTGAATTAGCTAAGGCAGATTAGCTAACCTAAGTTAAGAAGACTATTTATTCTTTGTAAATGTGTATGGTCACAATGATCTGTCTCTGGTTCATAAGTTGCAGGATCGAGGCATATATTAAAGTCTCCTAATGTTACTTGACAAGGGAGTTTTAGAAATATAGATTCTTTAACCAGATTTCTTGTTGTTATGAGCATCTGAATGATTTTTGTGAACAGAGCTAATATAGTCTGTTTATGTGTGTGGTGGCAAGCCCCATGGGATTGTTGGATCAATATTTTAGGACCATAGCTGGCCTTGACTAGGATTTTCAAAGTGGGGCTAAAGAAGTTAGACACCAAGTCGATTGGGTGCCTAACTTAGGGTATGTTCCCACTTAAAATGCTACAGCGCCACTGCCATAGCTATGGTGCTGTAGCCTTTTAATGTAGACATTACCTACAGTGACAGGATAGGTTCTCCTGTCGGCATAGGTAAT
The DNA here is from genome assembly GCF_015237465.2 of Chelonia mydas. NCBI lineage: Eukaryota > Metazoa > Chordata > Testudines > Cheloniidae > Chelonia > Chelonia mydas. Next base: position 84,581,485 of record NC_057851.1, on the reverse strand, counting down.
CCACTTCCCCAAGAGGCTGTGGCTAGAGCGATGGAAGAATTCTGCCATCAACCCAGCACAGTCTACATGAGGGCTTAGGTCAGCTTAACTACGCAGCTCACGGGTGTGAATTTATCATGCTCCTGAGCAATGGAATTATGCAAACCTAATTTTTTAGTGTCGACCAGGCCTTCCTTAGGTCACTTTGAAAATCCATACCTTTAGCTCAATATGCGCTCATTATTCAAAAGCATTTTAGAACGTTCTCCTTAGAACTACACGGTATGAAGCTGCTGCCTCGTTAGACCCCCTGCTGGAATTTACCTTGTGCACCAGAGAATCTGCCCAGTCCTAGATGCACCATCTGGCAGAGCTATTCCATTGAATTAACAGAAGTGAAGGGCACATGGAATCCACATTATGCAAGAATGGCCTGGAAACCTTTCAGTTTAAACAATTAAGCTGCCTTGAGCTGTGTTGCAGGAGGATTAAAAAACCCCTCAAACTCCTGCACCTTGTTTTGAAACAATCTTTTGGATTCTTGGAATTATGTTTAATAACAGATTTTTTGTTATAATGTAAAGAAATATGCAGTATACTCCCGTTTACTCAAAACATTATCTGAACCACTGAATTATACGAATCCCTTCCTTGTCCTCCAGCATGAGATACATGGGTTACATGCTGCAGAGACCATGTATATCATGCTGGGGGACAAGGAAGGGATTTAAATACTGTAATCATAGAATCATAGAAGATTAGGGTTTGAAGAGACCTCAGGAGGTCATCTAGTTTAACCCCCTGCCCAAATCAGAACCAACCCGAACTAAATCACTCCAGCCAGGGCATTGTCAAGACGGGCCTTAAAAACCTCTAAGGATGGAGATTCCACCACCTCCCTAGGTAACCCATTCCACTGCATGACCACCCTCCTAGTGAAATAGTTTTTCCTAATATCCAACCTAGACCTCCCCCACTGCAACTTGAGACCATTGCTCCTTGTTCTGTCATCTGCCACCACTGAGAACAGCCTAGCTCCAATCTCTTTGGAACCTCCCTTCAGGTAGTTGAAGGCTGCTATCAAATCCCCCCTCATTCTTCTTTTCTGCTGACTAAATAAGCCCTGTTCCCTCAGCCTCTCCTCATAAGTCATGTGCCCCAGCCCCCTAATCATTTTCATTGCCCTCGGCTGGAATCTCTCCAATTTCTCCACATCCTTTCTGTAGTGGGGGCCCAAAACTGGATGCAATGCTCCAGATGTGGCCTCACCAGTGCCGAATAGAGGGGAATAATCACTTCCAAAGATCTGCTGGTAATGCTCCTACTAATGTAGCCCAATATGCAGTTATTCTTCTTGGCAACAAGGGCACACTGTTGACTCATATCCAGCTTCTCGTCCATTGTAATCCCCAGGTCCTTTTCTGCAGAACTGCAGCTTAGCCAATCGGCCCCCAGCCTGTAGCAGTGTATGGGATTCTTCTGTCCTAAGTGCAGGACTCTGCACTTGTCCTTGTTGAACCTCATCAGATTTCTTTTGGCCCAATCCTCCAATTTGTCTAGGTCACTCTGGACCCAATCCCTACCCTCCAATGTATCTACCTTCCCCACCCCCGGTCCCCCAGCTTATTCTTCTCTGTGAACTTTCTGAGGGTGCAATCCATCCCATCATCCAGATCATTAATGAAGATGTTGAACAAAACCAGCCTCAAGACCAACCCCTGGGACACTCTGCTTGATACCGGCTGCTGACTAGACATCGAGCCGTTGATCACTACCTGTTGAGCCCAACGATCTAGCCAGCTTTCTATCCACCTTATAGTCCATTCATCCAATCCATACTTTTTTAATTTGCTGGCAAGAATACTACGGGAGACCGTATCAAAAGCTTTGCTGAAGTCCAGGTATATCATGTCCACTGCTTTCCCCATATCCACAGAGCCAGTTATCTCATCATAGAAGGCAATCAGGTTCGTCAGGCATGACTTGCCCTTGGTGAATCCATGTTGACTGTTCCTGATCACCTTCCTCTCCTCCAAGTGCTTCAAAATGGATTCCTTGAGGACCTGCTCCATGATTTTTCTGGGAACTGAGATGTGGCTGACCGGTCTGTAGTCCCCCAGATTCTCCTTCTTCCCCCTTTTTAAGATGGGCACTATATTTGCCTTTTTCCAATCATCTGGGACCTCCACCGATCTCCATGAATTTTCAAAGGAAATGGTGAATGGCTCTGCAATCACATCAGCCAACTCCCTCAGCACCCTTGGATGCATTCGATCCAGCCCCATGGACTTGTGCATGTTCAGCTTTTCTAAATAGTCCTTAACCCATTCTTTCACCATTGAGGGCTGCTCACCTCCTCCCCATACTGGGCTGCCCAGTGCAGCAGTCTAGGAGCTGACCTTGTCTGTGAAGACTGAGGCAAAAAAAGCATTGAGTACTTCAGCTTTTTCCACATGATCTGTCACTAGGTTGCCTCCCTCATTCAGTAAGGGTCCTACACTTTCCCTGACCTTCTTTTTGTTGCTAACATACCTGTAGAAACCCTTCTTGTTACCCTTCGCATACCTTGCTAGCTGCAACTCCAACTGTGCTTTGGCCTTCCTGATTACATCCCTGCATGCTAGAGCAATATTTTTACACTCGTCCCTAGACATCTGTCAAAATTTCCACTTCTTGTAAGCTTCCTTTTTGTGTTGAAGCTCACCAGAGATTTCTCTGTTAAGCCAAGCTGGTCGCCTGCCATATTTGCTAATCTTTCAGCACATCGGGATGGTTTGTTCCTGCTCCCTCAATAAGGCTTCTTTAAAATACAGCCAGCTCTCGTGGACTCCTTTCCCCCTCATATTAGTCTCCCAGGGGATCCTGCCCATCAGTTCCCTGAGGGAGTCAAAGTCTGCTTTTCTGAAGTCCAGGGTCCGTATTCTGCTGCTCTTCTTCCTTCATTTTGTCAGGATCCTGAACTCGACCATCTCATGATCACTGCTGCCCAGGTTGCCATCCACTTCTGCTTCCCCTACCAGTTCTTCTCTGTTTGTGAGCAGCCGGTCAAGAGGAGCACGGTCCCTAGTTGGTTCCTCCAGCACTTGCACCAGGAAGTTATCCCCAACACTCCATAAACTTCCTGGATTGTCTGTGCACTACTGGATTGCTCTCCCAGCAGATGTCAGGGTGATTGAAGTCCCCCATGAGAATCAGGGCCTGTGATCTGAAAACTTCTGTTAGTTGTCCGAAGAAATCCTTGTCTACCTTATCCTCCTGGTCTTGTGGTCTATAGCAGATAACCACCACGACATACTGGAGCTCTGAGCAGTCATACTGCTCTCTTACATACAGTGCAACTCCTCCACCTTTTCTCCCAGGCCTGTCCTTCCTGAATAGTTTGTACCCATCCATAACAGTGCTCCAGTCATGTGAGTTACACCACCAAGTCTCTGTTATCATAGTTATCATATCATATCATATCAATCATATCATAGTTCCTTGACTGTGCCAGGACATCGAATTCTTCCTGCTTGCTTCCCAGCCTTCTTGCAGTCATGTACAGGCACCGAAGATAACTAGCCGATCGCCCTGCTTTCTCAGTATGAATCAGGAGGCCTCCCCTGTTGCACCCTCCTACTTGTGTTTTTTCCCAGTATCCCACTTCCCCACTTACCTCAGGGCTTAAGTCTCCATGCCCTGGCCAACCTAGTGTAAAGCCCTCCTCACTATGTTAGCAAGCCTGCCTGCGAAGATGCTCTTCCCTCTCTTCATTAGGTGGATCCCATCTCTTCCTAGCAATCCTTCTTCCTGGAACAACATCCCTGCTGGTAAACACATTCACTAGAATATGCATGGAAACTGAGTCCAAGAACGATGAAAACACAGCCAATGCACATTTAAAGTGTTATTCAAGTGAATAGTCACAAAAAGGGGTTGGATGTATGGGCTGAGCTCTCGGGGTCACCCAGGAGAAGAATTATTTTCTGCGGTGTAAGAAGCATTCCAAAGAGGCAGCAAAGGAGCTGCTCAAAGATGTTGTTGTTGTTGTTTTCTCTTTCCAGAAAACTTGTATGTATATAATTGGTCCATGACTGGGGCTCCTAGGTGCTACAATAATACAAATTAATACCAAACAAAATAACTACTACTAATAATAATTGTATTTATTACAATTGTGTGTGGGAGGGAGAAACGAAAAGTGCAGACAGTGATGGATGGGAAAAGGGGAGAATGAAAGACTAAAAACCTCACATAACTGGAAAGTACCAGTGAAGACACAGAGAAAACAATAAAATTTAATTTACTAATAACCAACCCTGCAAGGTTTTTATTATCAAAGAGCATGTGGGATAAAGAAATGATAGCAGAGACAGGTGCAGAATTAGCATCCATACAGGTAAAGGCAGATGAGGCAGAAATAGCAGAGGCAGAGACAGATGGCAGCAGTAGCATCTCTTCAGTCCACACACTGAAACCACACATGAGGGGATTGGATTTTGCTCCAGGCTCTTTCCTGTAACATTCCATCATCTCTCATTTGCTGCAAGTTAGTCACCAAGCTGTGGAACATACCTGCTGCATACTGGGTGAGGAAAAGGGCAAAGCCAAAGAGGAAAAAAGACTTTTTTGTGGCTTTCCCTTTCTGAACTTTGTTGGAGATGGAGACTGAGCTCTGTCACAGATTAGTGGCCTGTGACAGCGGTGTGGGAGATGAGCATTCTCTGGGATACAGAGCACTAAGATATAAAAGGAAAGAAAAAAGGAGCTGTAGTCGATTGGGTTAAGGGAAATTATGTATCTGCCTTGACAGAATAATAAAAACAACAGGAAAATATCCATTTTAATTGAGGTTGCTACCTGCCTCAATTTCAGGAGACAGCCCTGATTTGGTTTTAGTGTTTCCTGTAAGAAGGATTTGCAGGATTTTAAAGCCAGCCTGAAGTAATAACAGAAATAGTTCTTTTCTCCCAAAGGATCCCAAAGTGTTTTACTTACCAAACATGCTATACACTTCATCCTCACTGAAGTGCAGCTATTTCTGGTGTGGAAGCATTGCATCTGTTTACAGTTCACAGCAACACTATAGGACTGTTCAACACAGGAAGTGAATAACACCATATTCAATTGAAACAACAGGGGGCTTTTGTGCAGGCAGAATGTAATTATTCAGATTGGAATATTGGAAGGGTTACTCCCATGTCTAAGAGTTATCAGTCCCTTAACAAGGAAGGCTAACAGAGGGAGTTTGCCTGGGGAAAGCTCACTGAGGCTTACATCTTGCAGGCTTCTCTGAGTAGTTACTACAACTCCTGAGGAAGCTCGTAGAAGGAAGGTAATTTGGATGGTGAGCGTTCAGCTGTTGTGACCTGCACAGGATGTGCCATGTTTGTCTTTCTTCCACAGGACAGAAGTGACTTTGTCTGTACAAAGTGCAAGCTGGTCTCCATATTGGAAGAGAAGATCCAAGGTCTGGAGAAACAAGTATCGACCCTGCATTGCATAAGAGAAACTGAAGATTTCCTGGACAGACATCAGGATATGCTTCTACGGACACAAAGTTCTGAAATTTCAGAGCAGGCTGCGTAGTGGGTACAGAAGGACGGTGAAGAAATTTGGAAGCATGTCACCTCCAGAAGAAGAAAGGGGAGCATCCATGTATCAGCAACGCAGATACAGGTAAGCAACTGTTTTCATGTTCTCTCCACAGGTACTAATGCGGAGAGTGGACTAGATGATACATCTGAGGGAAGGGAACAGAAGGAGACTCCGCCGATTGGAAGGCATGAGATGCACTGTCCCAGGGGTGGGGCTTCCACGACCACCGCTCCCAAGAGAAGGAGGCGGGTGGTGGTGGTGGTTGGGGACTCTGTCCTCAGGGGGACAGAGTCATCTATCTGCCGCCCCGACCGGGAAAACCGAGAAGACTGCTGCTTGCCAGGAGCTAGGATTCACGATTGGACGGAGAGACTGCTGAGACTCATCAAGCCCTCAGATCGCTACCCCTTCCTGCTTCTCCACGTGGGCACCGATGATACTGCCAAGAATGACCTTGAGCAGATCACTGCAGACTACGTGGCTCTGGGAAGAAGGATAAAGGAGTTTGAGGCATGAGTGGTGTTCTCGTCCATCCTCCCCGTGGAAGGAAAAGGCCCGGGTAGAGACCACTGAATCATGGAAGTCAACGAATGGCTACGCAGGTGGTGTCGGAGAGAAGGCTTTGGATTCTTTGACCATGGGATGGCGTTCCAAGAAGGAGGTGTGCTAGGCAGAGACAGTCTCCACCTAATGAAGAGAGGGAAGAGCATCTTCGCAAGCAGGCTGGCTAACCTAGTGAGGAGGGCTTTAAACTAGGTTCACTGGGGGAAGGAGACCAAAGCCCTGAGGTAAGTGGGGAAGTGGGATACCGGGAGGAAGCACGAGCAGGACAGCATGAGAGGCGAGGGCTCCTGCCTAATACTGAGAAAGAGGGACGATCAGCGAGTTATCTCAAGTGCCTATACACAAGTGCAAGAAGCCTGGGAAACAAGCAGGGAGAACTGGAAGTCCTGGCACAGTCAAGGAATTATGATGTGATTGGAATAACAGAGACTTGGTGGGATAACTCACATGACTGGAGTACTGTCATGGATGGATATAAACTGTTCAGGAAGGACAGGCAGGGCAGAAAATGTGTGTGTAGGGGGGTGGTTGCATTGAATGTAAGAGAGCAATATGACTGCTCAGAGCTCTGGTATGAAACTGCAGAAAAACCTGAGAATCTCTGGATTAAGTTTAGAAGTGTGAGTAACAAGGGTGATGTCGTGGTGGGAGTCTGCTATAGACCACTGGACCAGGGGGATGAGGTGGATGAGGTTTTCTTCTGGCAACTAACGGAAGTTACTAGATCACAGGCCCTGGTTCTCATGGGAGAATTCAGTCACCCTGATATCTGCTGGGAGAGCAATACAGCAGTGCACAGACAATCCAGGAAGTTTTTGGAGTCTTGGGGATAACTTCCTGGTGCAAGCGCTGGAGGAACCAACTAAGGACCGTGCTTCTCTTGACCGGCTGCTCACAAACAGAGAAGAACTGGTAGGGGAAGTAGAAGTGGATGGCAACCGGGGCAGCAGTGACCATGAGATGGTCGAGTTCAGGATCCTGACACAAGGAAGAAAGGAGAGCAGCAGAATACAGACTCTGGACTTCAGAAAAGCAGACTTTGACTACGTCAGGGAACTGATGGGCAGGATCCCCTGGGAGAATAACATGGGGGGGAAAGGCATCCAGGAGAGCTGGCTGAATTTTAAAGAATCCTTATTGAGGTTACAGGGACAAACTATCCCAATGTGTAGAAAGAATAGTAAATATGGTAGGCGACCAGCTTGGCTTAACAGTGAAATCCTTGCTGATCTTAAACACAAAAAAGAAGCTTACAAGAAGTGGAAGATTGGACGAATGACCAGGGAGGAGTATAAAAATATTGCTCCAGCATGCAGGAGTGAAATCAGGAAGGCCAAATCACACTTGGAGTTGCAGCTAGCAAGAGATGTTAAGAGTAACAAGAAGGGTTTCTTCAGGTATGTTAGCAACAAGAAGAAAGTCAAGGAAAGTGTGGGCCCCTTACTAAATGAGGGAGGCAACCTAGTGACGGAGGATGTGGAAAAAGCTAATGTACTCAATGCTTTTTTTGCCTCTGTCTTCACGAACAAGGTCAGCTCCCAGACTACTGCACTGGGCAGGACAGCATGGGGAGGAGGTGACCAGCCCTCTGCAGAGAAAGAAATGGTTCGGGACTATTTAGAAAAGCTGGATGAGCACAAATCCATGCGCTGCATCTGAGAGTGCTAAAGGAGTTGGCGGATGTGATTGCAGAGCCATTGGCCATTATCTTTGAAAACTCATGGAGATTGGGGGAAGTCCCGGACGACTGGAAAAAGGCTAATGTAATGCCCAACTTTAAAAAAGGGAAGAAGGAGGATCCTGGGAACTACAGGCCAGTCAGCCTCACCTCAGTCCCTGGAAAAATCATGGAGCAGGTCCTCAAGGAATCAATTCTGAAGCACTTAGAGGAGAGTAAAGTGATCAGGAACAGTCAGTATGGATTCACCAAGGGCAAGTCATGCTGACTAATCTAATTGCTTTCTATGAGGAGATAACTGGCTCTGTGGATGAAGGGAAAGCAGTGGACGTGTTATTCCTTGACTTTAGCAAAGCTTTTGACACGTCTCCCACAGTATTCTTGCCAGCAAGTTAAAGAAGTATGGGCTGGATGAATGGACTATAAGGTGGATAGAAAGCTGGCTAGATTGTCAGGTTCAATGGGTAGTGATCAATGGCTCCATGTCTGGTTGGCAGCCAGTATCAAGTGGAGTTCCCCAAGGGTCGGTCCTGGGGCCGGTTTTGTTCAATATCTTCATTAATGATCTGGATTATGGCGTGGATTGCACCCTCAGCAAGTTTGCAGATGACACTAAACTGGGAGGAGAGGTAGAGACGCTGGAGGGTAGGGATAGGATACAGAGGGCCCTAGACAAATTAGAGGATTGGGCCAAAAGAAATCTGATGAGGACAAGTGCAGAGTCCTGTATTTTGGGTGGAAGAATCCCATGCCCTGATACAGACTAGGGACCGAATGGTTAGGCAGCAGTTCTACAGAAAAGGACTTAGGGGTTACAGTGACGAGAACCTGGATATGAGTCAACAGTGTGCCCTTAAAAAGAAAAGGAGTACTTGTGGCACCTTAGAGACTAACAAATTTATTTGAGCATAAGCTTTCGTGAGCTACAGCTCACTTCATCAAATGCATGTAGTGGAAAATACAGGGGGGAGATTTAATATACACAGAGAACATGAAACAATGGATGTCACCATACACACTGTAATGAGAGTGATCAGGTAAGGTGAGCTATTACCAGCAGGAGAGAAAAAAACCTTTTGTAGTGATAATCAAGGTGGGCCATTTCCAGCAGTTGACAAGAACGTCTGAGGAACAGTGGGTGGGGGCGGAAATAAATATGGGGAAATAGTTTTACTTTGTGTAATGACACATCCACTTCCAGTCTTTATTTAAGCCTAAGTTAATGGTGTCCAGTTTGCAAATTAATTCTAATTCAGCAGTCTCTCACTGGAGTCTGTTTTTGAAGTTTTTTTGTTGAAGAACTGCAACTTTTAGGTCTGTAATCGAGTGACCAGAGAGATTGAAGTGTTCTCCGACTGGTTTTTGAATGTTATAATTCTTGACGTCTGATTTGTGTCCATTTATTCTTTTACGTAGAGACTGTCCGGTTTGACCAATGTACATGGCAGAGGGGCATTGCTGGCACATGATGGCATATATCACATTGGTGGATGTGCAGGTGAATGAGCCTCTGATAGTGTGGCTGATGTTATTAGGCCCTGTGATGGTGTCCACCGAATAGATATGTGGGCACAGTTGGCAACGGGCTTTGTTGCAAGGATAGGTTCCTGGGTTAGTGGTTCTGTTGTGTGGTGTGTGGTTACTGGTGAGTATTTGCTTCAGGTTGGGGGGCTGTCTGTAAGCAAGGACTGGCCTGTCTCCCAAGATCTGTGAGAGTGATGGGTCGTCATTCAGGATAGGTTGTAGATCCTTGATGATGCGTTGGAGAGGTTTTAGTTGGGGGCTTAAGGTGGTGGCTGGTGGCGTTCTGTTATTTTCTTTTTTGGGCCTGTCCTATAGTAGGTAACTTCTGGGTACTCTTCTGGCTCTGTCAATCTGTTTCTTCACTTCAGCAGGTGGGTATTGTAGTTGTAAGAATGCTTGATAGAGATCTTGTAAGTGTTTGTCTCTGTCTGAGGGGTTGGAGCAAATGCGGTTGTATCGTAGAGCTTGGCTGTAGACAATGGATCGTGTGGTGTGGTCTGGATGAAAGCTGGAGGCATGTAAGTAAGTGTAGCGGTCAATAGGTTTCCAGTATAGGGTGATGTTTATGTGACCATTGCTTATTAGCACCGTAGTGTCCAGGAAGTGGATCTCTTGTATGGACTGGTCCAGGCTGAGGTTGATAGTGGGATGGAAATTGTTGAAATCATGGTGGAATTCCTCAAGGGCTTCTTTTCCATGGGTCCAGATGATGAAGATGTCATCAATGTAGCGCAAGTAGAGTAGGGGCATTCGGGGATGAGAGCTGAGGAAGCGTTGTTCTAAGTTAGCCATAAAAATGTTGGCATACTGTGGGGCCATGCGGGTACCCATAGCAGTGCCGCTGATTTGAAGGTATACATTGTCCCCAAATGTGAAGTAGTTATGGGTGAGGACAAAGTCACAAAGTTCAGCCACCAGGTTTACCGTGACATTATCAGGGATACTGTTCCTGACGGCTTGTAGTCCATCTTTGTGTGGAATGTTGGTGTAGAGGGCTTCTACATCCATAGTTGCTAGGATGGTGTTTTCAGGAAGATCACCGATGGATTGTAGTTTCCTCAGGAAGTCATTGGTGTCTCAAAGATACCTGGGAGTGTCGATAGCATAGGGCCTGAGGAGGGAGTCTACATAGCCAGACAATCCTGCTTTCAGAGTGCCAATGCCTGAGATGATGAGGCTTCCAGGATTTCCAGGTTTATGGATCTTGGGTAGCAGATAGAATACGCGTGGTCGGGGTTCTAGGGGTGTGTCTGTGCGGATTGGTTCTTGTGCTTTTTCAGGGAGTTTCTTGAGCAGATGGTGTAGTTTCTTTTGGTAACCCTCAGTGGGATTACAGGGTCATGGCTTGTAGAATGTGGTGTTGGAGAGCTGAGAAGCAGCCTCTTGTTCATATTCCAAAGTGTGCCCTTGTTGCCAAGAAGGCCAGTGGCATTTTGGGCTGTATAAGTAGGGGCATTGCCAGCAGATCGAGGGACGTGATCGTTCTCCTCTATTCGATATTGGTGAGGCCTCATCTGGAGTACTGTGTCCAGTTTTGGGCCCCACACTACAAGAAGGATGTGTAAAAATTGGAAAGCATCCAGCAGAGGGCAATAAAAATGATTAGGGGACTGGAACACATGACTTATGAGGAGAGGCTGAGGGAACTGGGATTGTTTAGTCTGCAGAAGAGAAGAATGAGGGGGGATTTGATAGCTGCTTTCAACTACCTGAAAGGGGGTTCCAAAGAGGACGGATCTAGACTGTTCTCAGTGGTAGCAGATGACAGAACGAGAAGTAATGTTCTCAAGTTGCAGTGGGGCAGGTTTAGGTTGGATATTAGGAAAAACTTTTTCACTAGGAGGGTGGTGAAGCACTGGAATAGGTTACGTAGGCAGGTGGTGGAATCTCCTTCCTTTGAGGTTTTTAAGATCAGGTTTGACAAAGCCCTGGCTGGAATGATTTAGTTGGGGATTGGTCCTGCTTTGAGCAGGGAGTTGGACTTGATGACCTCCTGAGGTCCCTTCCCACCCTGATATTCTATGATAATGTTAATACCTTTGCTATTAGTTAAAATATCTCATGATACTTTTTGTATCTCAAGTGGTCAGGATCTTGATTTTAGATCAAGTCTGATCTGAGACATCTTCAGGACTGATGCAGTATACTCAGCTTGAAAAGTTCTGTTGTGACGTGATGTAATGTCACAATACAATGACAGAATCAAGAAGTTGAAGTGCAAACATCATGGCTAGAGCTGTCCAAAACATGCATATTAAAACCCCAAATGACAAGACATTCACCTGGTTTGGATTACAAACTGAAAATTCACACCTGGCTCCTCATATGTGATGAAATTTGTGGACATCTGTGAAGCTCTAGGCCGGGGAGCAGCTGTAAGCCAGGGCTGGGGCTGGCCCTGAGAATCAGAAAGTTATTGCAGTCAGCTCCCTGACACCCCCATCTTTTCTACTGTGCTGAGAGGAGCTTTGGCACAAGACAAAATCAAGTCCATCATCTGTAGTTAGCACTAGAGATGGAACTGAATGGCCCAGCTTGTATCAGTAAGTGAATGCCCCAAAGTTTAGGTGTATTCTGATCTTTAGTTTTTGGTTTAGGCTGATGTCATCAGCTATACATACAGATACTATGCTTTGCATTCCATTCATACTTCCTCATCTGTGACCTACCCGCATGATAATGAAACTAATGAACCTGCATTAGGGTAGCTACACTTCTACACCTGAAACAGATGCATTTCACTGGCAGGATGGATATTCTCAAAGAGCTACAAATCATTTATCTCCTTAGCCCCTCATGCTTTCTTTTGATATATTCCTTCCTTCTAGAACAGTGGTTGCTGAATGGCGAGGAATGATAATTGATCCAATGTTGCACTGAACAGTCAAATGTCCAATGATCTCTGCAAAGTCAAAAATGGTTTGTCATGTTATTAGATTACTAATGGGTATTTTTGGTGGCATGGTTTTTGTTCAAGTAGTGATTTTAGGATAAGTATAAACATTCAAAAGTTTATGCTTATCCTCATTTATTAGAACTTCTCTGATTTGGAAATTGTGCTGGACAATTCATAAGGTCATAGTTTTCCAATATATTAAATATTTCTGAGTTTCAGGCATTTCAGAAATGTTCTTTCACTTGTTATGATGGTATTTCTGTTTCTGGTCCTCACCAAAATCAAAATGTCAATGAAAGTCATTGAAAAACCAAAGCACAAGAAAAGTTACACAGTTTCTTTGAAAATGATCTAGTGAAATCCCACTTTGAATTGATTTTTTAATTAAGGTTTGGTTCAATTTTTATTTTATTGGAGTTGATTTATGCATCCCTAGATTCCGAGGAGTGTGAGATGTTTTAAAATCTGTTACACTTATTTTGATCAGTCACCTTTCAGAAGTAAAGGAGTGCTTAGGAACCTAACATTTTATTAGTTTTGTATTTATTCATTCTTCTGTACAGTTACTTCTGTTTCCATCTGGGAATGGGAAAAAAGTATTGTAATAATCTTGATTCAAGCAAAACAGTATGTTTTTGGTTAAAATTTGTTATTACTTAGCTCCACGTGGTAGAAAAAGAGGCTTGCCAAAGTTTTTCTTTCTTTAATAATTTAACACAGTTAGCCAAAGTCGATCATGGTGTAACTTCATTCACATTAATGAAATTACATTAGGAATCAATTTGGCCCAATTTGGTGCAGTAAATTGTCTATAAGAGACACATTCTTATATTTTGCATGTAGCTTAATTTAACAAAACCACCAACAACCATTTCTGCAGCTCAGTATTATCAAAAGTGTCATTGTGAGTCATGCTGAGAATGAACATACTATGGAAACAGCACCAATATAAAAATATATTTAAAGTCAGCATTCCTGTGGCATTAAAAAGAATGTGGCTGAGGAAAATGGCAGAAATAATTGATTTAAGAGAAGCAAAGTTATGGATATTATAATTTCTAAGTGTTTTACTGTACTCTGTAGTTAAATTAGGTTCCAAGTGGATGGAGGGAAAATAGGACCGTCTGAGAAAGGACAATCTGACAATCTAACCAATTAGAAATCAAAGAGGGAATGCCACAAACAAATGACCCTGGGAACCTCACCCTCTAGAGCAATACTGTGACACTAGTCTCCTTTTAGGTAACACAGACAAGACCATCTTAAAAACACCACCCTTAGACAACTCCAGTGATGTCTAGCCAAAGAATTTTTATTGAGGTTTGTGGATGCAGTCACTAAACCTGCAGCCTATAAGAAAGGCATATATTGACCACACAGCACGTTGACTACCCATGTAATTTCCTGGTCCCCAGTAAACTCTGGGCTGGAACTGGTCTAAGACATACAACATTATCCACTTAAGGCCTGATCCATTTCAAGGACAGCATGCACTAGTATAGTGTCCTACCTACTGAATCTCATTCATTTGTTCATATTCAGTTTAGAATTCTTTTCTTTGGTCCTCTGCAGAATATTATACAAGCTCTTCCTGTGTGGTTGATCACTCTCAGGCCCAATCAGGAGATCAGCAATAATCACTTCCAACTCATTCAACTGCCCAAATATCTGGGAGGCAATAATTTGGCAAAACTAAGAAGCTGAGACAATCCCAAAGGGAAGGTGCTTAAACATACATCTACTCAACGGGCAGCTGAAAGTGCAGAGTTTCAAACTTTCTGCATTTAATCAGACCTGCCAAGAACAGTGGCTTCCATCCAAAACTGAAAATGCCCTTGTGTTTTGAAGTCTAGACATGGCCTCACCATCTGTTCTCATAGAAAAGCACTCATATTTGATGTACTTATTCAAAAATCTTGGATCTATACATATCCTTGGTTTTATTATGGTGACCATATTGTTAAGCCACTTAGTCTGTGGCAGTATTTGCTCAATAACATGCAGTTTTGACATTCTATCAAATTCAGCTTTTTATATAATATACGTCAGAGCTTGTGATAGCTCTTGGGGCACCCAGGACCGTGAGTTACCTTGTTACATCCCCTTCCTATTACATGAAGGAGTCTATGCTGTGCCTGATGGGGAGTCAGCTCCCTAACACCAGCAACCTTTGAGCCACTCGAGCACTCTCCTCAGCTATGCCAGGCCTGTCTTTGCCTTGCACTCAGTCCCCGAGGCCCTTTGAAGTGCCCCTGTGTGGTACCCAGCACCTGACACTGGCTACTCAGAGAAATCCCAGAGCCTCTGCCCCCAAAGGGGCAGTGTACCCCAGTTTACCAATGTTACCTTCAACCACCGCTTCTGTAAACCACACAGCACTTGTGAGCACTTCTAATGAAACAAAAGTAGGGTTATTTAAGGAAAAAATAAAGATGTAACTAGAAACGAGAGAAAGTGATGGAAGCAAATGATTACAATACAAAACAAAACCATAATGCACAAACCTGGGTTTATACTTACTAATAGTTTCCTTTCCTATCTAATAAAGTGGGTCCCCCTCAGTCTGTTGCAGAGCTGGCTGCTTTCACAAGAACCATAAGGATTTAATCAGAAAACTTCATAAGGGGGTTCATCAGTGAATGAATCCAGGGGGGGTCTCTCCGTCTTCTGTGTTATAGTTGAAACAGTCTTTTGCTCCTATTCATAGACAGGGCAAACCCCTGCCTTTTTCTAATGTTCCTTTTTATCATGGGCGGCGGGTATCGTAGGGGGAGGGTGTGCCTCCCCAAACAGCCTACCGTGGCCCCGCCCCAAGCCAGCATACCTCCCACAGGGACTCGGGGCCACTGGGGCAGCTGGTGCTGGGCCGCGCTGCCTGCCTGGTGCTCTGAGACTGGGGGCCACTGGGAGCTGGGGACCCGGCAACCGCTCTGCCCAGACTCCCGGAGCCCCGAGGCTGAGGGCGCAGCAGCCACACTGCCCGACTCTCTGGAGCTGTGGGCGCTGAGGCTGCGGTGCACCAGGGCTGGGGCCTTGCACCCTGGCTGGCTGGTGCTGGGGCCGGGGACCATGGTGGGGGTGCTTTGGGCTCCTGCGGGGGAGTGGGGTCAGAAGGGTCGGAGGGAGGCAGAATGGGAGGGGCGGAGCCTTGGGCGTAAGAGGAGGAGCCGGGGGTTAGCCTCTGACCCAGCCACCCATGCTTTTTTCCTCTTACTGGTTTTAGTTCTTTGCAGTTGTATCTGATGGTTTTCCCTTGAAAGTCTTAGCCCTGGTCTACACTAGGAGTTGAGGTCGAATTTAGCAGCATTAAATCGATTTAACCCTGCACCCGTCCACACGACCAAACCCTTTTTTTCGACTTAAAGGGCTCTTAAAATCGATTTCCTTACTCCACCCCCAACAAGTGGTTTAGCGCTGAAATCAGCCTTGCTGGGTTGAATTTGGGGTACTGTGGACACAATTAGACGGTATTGGCCTCCGGGAGCTATCCCAGAGTGCTCCATTGTGACCACTCTGGACAGCACTCTCAGCTTAGATGCACTGGCCAGATAGACAGGAAAAGGCCCGCGAACTTCTGAATTTCAATTTCCTGTTTGGCCAGTGTGGCGAGCTGCAGGTGACCATACAGAGCTCATCAGCAGAGGTGACCATGATGGAGTCCCAGAATCGCAAAAGAGCTCCAGCATGGACCGAACAGGAGGTACGGGATCTAATCGCTGTATGGGGAGAGGAATCCGTGCTATCAGAACTCCGTTCCAGTTTTCGAAATGCCAAAACATTTGTCAAAATCTCCCAGGGCATGAAGGACAGAGGCCATAACAGGGACCCAAAGCAGTGCTGCGTGAAACTTAAGAAGCTGAGGCAAGCCTACTAGAAAACCAGAGAGGCGAACGGCCGCTCCGGGTCAGAGCCCAAAACATGCTGCTTCTATGATGAGCTGCATGCCATTTTAGGGGGTTCAGCCACCACTACCCCAGCCGTGTTGTTTGACTCCTTCAATGGAGATGGAGGCAACATGGAAGCAGGTTTTGGGGACGAGGAAGATGATGATGATGATGAGGTTGTAGATAGCTCACAGCAAGCAAGCGGAGAAACCGGTTTTCCCGACAGCCAGGAACTGTTTCTCACCCTGGACCTGGAGCCAGTACCCCCCGAACCCACCCAAGGCTGCCTCCCGGACCCGCCAGGTGGAGAAGGGACCTCTGGTGAGTGTACCTTTTAAAATACTATACATGGTTTAAAAGCAAGCATGTTTTAATGATTAATTTGCTCTGGCATTCGTGGTTCTCCTGGATGAACTCCCAAAGCCTTTGCAAAAGGTTTCTGGGGAGGGCAGCCTTATTCCACCCACCATGGTAGGACACTTTACCACACCAGGCCAGTAGCACGTACTCGGGAATCATTGTAGAACAAAGCATTGCAGTGTATGTTTGCTGGCATTCAAACAAACATCCATTCTTTATCTCTCTGTGTTATCCTCAGGAGAGTGATATCATTCATGGTCACCTGGTTGAAATAGGGTGCTTTTCTTAAGGGGACATTCAGAGATGGGCTGTTTGCCTGTGGCTGAAAAGAAATGTTCCCCGCTGTTAGCCACGGGGAGCGGGGAGGGTGGAGGTGCTAGCTACGCGTTTGGGGGAGGCAAAATGCGACCTTGGAACGAAAGCACATGTGCTATGTCTGGAATGTTAACAGCAAGGTTTACCGTGAAGAGTGCACCCATTGTTCTATAAAATGGGTCTTTTTAAATACCACTGTCCTTTTTTTTTTCTTCACCAGCTGCATGTGTTTCAAGGATCACAGGATCTTCTCCTTCCCAGAGGCTAGCAAAGATCAGAAGGCGAAAAAAACGCACTCGTGATGAAATGTTCTCTGAGCTCATGCTGTTCTCCCACACTGACAGAGCACAGACGAATGCGTGGAGGAAGATAATGTCAGAGTGCAGGAAAGCACAGAATGACTGGGAGGAGAGGTGGCGGGCTGAGGAGAGTAAGTAGCGGGCTGAAGAGAGGGCTGAAGCTGAAGGGTGGTGGCAGCGTGATGAAAGGAGGCAGGATTCAATGCTGAGGCTGCTGGAGGATCAAATTAATATGCTCCAGCGTATGGTTGAGCTGCAAGAAAGGCAGCAGGAGCACAGACTGCCGCTACAGCCTGTGTAACCAACCGCCCTCCTCCACAAGTTCCATAGCCTCCTCACCCAGACGCCCAAGAATGCGGTGGGGGGACCTCCGGCCACCCAGCCACTCCACCCCAGAGGATTGCCCCCAAGAAACAGAAGGTTGGCATTCAATAAGTTTTAAAGTTTTAAACTTTTAAAGTGCTGTGTGGCCTTGTCCTTCCCTCCTCCACCACCCCTTCCAGTGCTTCTGTCCTCCACCACCCCTCCTGGGCTACCTTGGTAGTCATCCCCCTATTTGTATGATGAATTAATAAAGAATGCATGAATATGAAGCAACAATGACTTTATTGCCTCTGCAAGCGGTGATGGAAGGGAGGAGGGGAGAGTGGTTAGCTTACAGGGAAGCAGAGCGAACCAAGGGGCGGGGGGTTTCATCAAGGGGAAACAAACAGAACTTTCACACCGTAGCCTGGCCAGTCATGAAACTGGTTTTCAAAGCTTCTCTGATGTGCACCGTGCCCTCCTGTGCTCTTCTAACTGCCCTGGTGTCTAGCTGTGCGTAACCAGCAGCCAGGCGATTTGCCTCAACCTCCCAGCCCACCATAAACGTCTCCCCCTTGCTCTCACAGATATTGTGGAGCGCACAGCAAGCAGTAATAACAGTGGAAATATTGGTTTCGTTGAGGTCTAACCGAGTCAGTAAACTGCACCAGCGTGCTTTTAAACGTCCAAATGCACATTCTACCACCATTCTGCACTTGCTCAGCTTGTAGTTGAACAGCTCCTGACTACTGTCCAGGCTGCCTGTGTATGGCTTCATGAGCCATGGCATTAAGGGGTAGGCTGGGTCCCCAAGGATAACTATAGGCATTTCAACATCCCCAACGGTTATTTTCTGGTCTGGAAAGAAAGTCCCTTCCTGCAGCTTTTGAAACAGACCAGAGTTCTGTGTTCATGTCCTCTTCACTCTCGTCACCACGCTGACATTGCCTACTCATCCGGTTTCGCTTTGCCAGGTTCTGGTGCTGCATATACTGCTGGATAATGCGTGTGGTGTTTAATGTGCTCCTAATTGCCAAAGTGATCTGAGCAGGCTCCATGCTTGTCGTGGTATGGCGTCTGCGCAGAAAAAAGGCGCAGAACGATTGTCCGCCGTTGCCCTGACGGAGGGAGGGGCAACTGACGACATGGTTTACAGGGTTGGCTTACAGGGAATTAAAATCAACAAAGGGGGTGGCTTTGCGAGAAACTGAATGGCCCCCTCAAGGATAGAACTCAAAACCTCAAGGATAGAACTCAAAACTGGGTTTAGCAGGCCGTTGATTTCACGGAGGGAGGGAGAAGAAAATGAATACAAAACAAATCTGGTCTATTTCTTGTTTTGAGCCACTTCATCTATCTTTATACATCTTGCTGGCAGCAGACTGTGCAGTACTGTGCAAATGGGCAGCGGAGACTGCGGGAACTGTGGGATAGCTACCCACAGTGCAACGCTCCGGAAGTCGACGGTTGCCTCGGTACTGTGGACACACTCCACCGACTACATGCACTTAGAGTGTTTGTGTGGGGACACACACAATCGACTGTATAAAAACGCTTTCTACAAAACCGACTTCTATAAAATTGACCTCATTTCGTAGTGTAGACATATCCTTAGCATTGCATAAAGCTAAACAATTGAATCATTAGCTAAAACGGCTGGGGTGGCAACTCCCTCTGCATGAGTGGACCATCACTGAGACAGATTGTCCCCTGATAACTAAGTTTTACTCCAAGTCCATAAAGCATACTTCAGTAGAAATATATTATTCCTTAAATATTACCTGTACATATATCATGCAATTATTATGAATCTTGACACATTCTGAGCTTTCTGAAGATACCTACCTGTTACTCTTTATGGATAAATATCCTGTAAGATGTGTTTGGTGTAGTGAGCTTGTCAGATCTGAGGTAAGAGTTGTTTGCAAAGAACAGGAGGACCTTTGCCTTGAAACCTCTATTGAGCTATTGAGACTTCTATGGTGGATGTATTTTTGCTGGTACACTAAAATTTATATATTACTGTTATGTAGTATAATCTTAATGCAACCTGAGGTGTTAAACATGAGCCTGATCAAATTCTTTTGTACCCTGTTCAGTAGATATACACTTGTTTGATATCTGCATTTGTCAACTGCTCTTCAAATCGAGCATACATCAGACTTGAGTGGTATCTCTCCTTCTACAGATGTGCCAATGTGACTTTACTACATGGGGTCATTTTGTGTTTACTATATAAATGTGTGTGGGTTTTTTAAACACAGGCTATCAAATTTTTTCTATATGCTTCCTGAGATGATAATGCACTCAGCGCCTATATCTATTTGAAATTTACTTTTTATTCATTTATTTCCAGCGTCACAAAATAATCTGTTGTAGAACTGTGCTGTGTAAATGTATTAAGAGACCCAAGAAAGATATCATGCATGGCTTGTTTCTGCATCATAATCAGAGCCTTGTCCTCCAGTTGTATGTTAATGAATGTGTTTTTATTTTAATTTCTTTACAGTTTGTGCAGAGAGTGACACATTTTTGCAAACTGGTGGCTTGTATTACAAGACACAACATGCCTTAGGCTGGAGACCTTTAAGTTGTGATTGCTTCCACATTTATTGCATTTACTACTCTTGTGTATGCCGTGTGCTTTCCTTTGATTCTGACGTTATGCCTTCACATGCATTCTTAATTAGATTCACTTCTTTCACTATTTGCTAATACTTCTATTTCAAGCTCAGTTTTCACCAGGTCTTTATATATTCAGTGTTTTTTGCAGTCAAATCCATTCCCCACAATGACCTTACTTTGACCTTACTATCAATTATACCTCACATATTTTGGTCTCTAATTTGTGGACATGGTAAGGAATTTTCTGGCAAAAATTATTTTCCATTGGAAAATGCTTATTCATCGAAGTGAAACTGTTTGTGGGAAAGGATTGGTTGAGACAAATCTCCCAATTCAATTTTTTTGTAAAGTTTTACAATTATCGAAACATCCCATTGTAACATTTTTTTTTTCCAGAACGAAAATCTTAGTTTGTAGATTTGAAACAACTTGTTCTGAACTTTTTGATGATTGATACTAAAATAGTGGGGGGCGGGGGTAAGTCAGAATTCGAACTGAACATTTCCAAATTATCAAAGCCAAATGTTTTGATTGACCTGCTCCACTCTCTTTTCCCTCCCTTAGATTATCATTTCCCCCAAAGGTTTTATATTTTTACTGACTGGGGACAGGAGAATTTTTTGATGTCTTGAAAATTAGCCCATCTGTTAACTGTTCAAGTTAATTTAGCTTTATTAGGTAGATCTGTAACATAATAGGCAATGGCCTCACATGGCTACTGTTTGCTTGTAAGCAAAATGTGCCTTTCCTGTTTGACATTACTATGAGAATCATAGTATTTTTTAAATTTCTGAATTACTTTATTTAGCCGTTTGAGATCTCAGGTGTCTCTGTATCACTATGAAGGATTTCACCCCAATTTCTTATCAATAAAATTTGCATCCAGGGAAATTTCAAAGTGTTGGAACCATTTCTTCTGTACTCTCCCAGTTCCCTACCAGATGAGTGATTCATGAGGTTGTTTTGACTCCATTCTGGTCAAAAAGATTCAGTTTTCTTATAGAACCATGCTATAAAGATTGATGAATGGGAGTGCTACTAAGAGACTGTTCTTTACTGCATGACCTTAGTCACTTGATATGGGTCACGATTACAGAAGCTTAATACCCCTGGTCACATGACCAGGGTCAGTGTTCACTTACTCAAGTGGCTACTTGTTACAAGAAATCTAGTTTAATTTAGCTGGTGGCAACATTTTATTACAAGCAGTGGAAAATCATGCTCAGTACTTTTGTTATTTATTGTTAGGGCCCTACCAAATTCACCGCCCTGAAAAATGTATCACGGACCGTGAAATCTGGTCTCCCCCAACGAAATCTGGTCTTTTGAGTGCTTTTACCCTTTACGATACAGATTTCACAGAGGAGATCAGCATTTCTCAGATTGGGGGTCCTGACCCAAAAGGGAGTTGCTGGGGATTCGCAAGGTTATTTTAGGGGGGTCATGGTATTGCCACCCTTACTTCTGCGCTGCCTTCAGAGCTGGGCAGTGGAGAGTGGCGGTTGTTGGCCGGGCGCCCAGCTCTGAAGGCAGCGCCTCGCCAGCAGCCGTGCAGAAGTAAGGGTGGCAATGCCATACCATGACATCCTTACTTCTGCGCTGCTGCTCTCAGAGCTGGCTGGCTGGAGAGTGACGGCTGCTGACTGAGGGCCCAACTCTGCAGGCAGCAGCGCAGAAGTAAGGGTGATAATACCATCCCAGGCCATCCTTCCTTCTGCACTGCTGCTGGCGGCGGCTCTGCCTACAAAGCTGGGATCCAAGCCAGCAGCTGCTGCTCTCCAGCTGCCCAGACTGAAGGCAGCAGCACCACCAGCAGCAGCGCAGAAGTACGGGTAGCAGCACCGCAACACCCCCTACAATAACCTTGCAACACCCCCCCCAACACACACACACACAACTCCTTTTTGAGTCAGGATCCCTACAATTACAACATCATGAAATTTCAGATTTAAATAGCTGAAATCCTGAAATTTATGATTTTTAAAACCCTATGACTGTGAAATTGACCAAAATGGACTGTGAATTTGGTAGGGCCCTATTCATTGTACTGGTGGTGTCCATGAACTTTTTTTCTTTCATTGTAGTTTTATGGAACACCATCACAATTTAATACTAATTAATATCCACTTGCAGCAAAGTGTTGACAATAACTTTTTAAAATTGTGAATTTGACATTTAGCAACATAATTTAGCAGAACTGGAGGAGCTTTCCAAGGTACAGCTGAAAGCAAATTAATGTTTGCATAATAATTCTAGTCACTTACTGAGTGGCCAAGGAAGTTTTTTGTTGTTTGTTGTTGCTGTTTGTTTTTTAACTCCTGAAGACTTCCACACTGACGACACGGAATACTTCCTCCACTGTTACCATGCCAGACATTATGCTGCGATTAAAGTATTTCTGTTTAAAATGCCCATTCTTTTAGATTTCGTTGCTGGAGCTCCAATTTTCTGTAGTTTGGCCTGTCCTACTGGTATATCCTTTTCATTACGGGGCCTTTAAAAAAACCCCAACTGATTAATCAAAAATTAGTCATGGCTTTCTAAGCAGAGCTACATTGCAGAAAAAAGTATTGGAAGATTGTGGATTTTGACCTGATGGCAAGAACCAATGCAGCAGACTTCCTAGCCATTTTGTTTAACAATCAAGCCTTTTTCAGCAGGAGATCTCAAAGTGCTTTACAAAGAAGGTCAGTATCATTATCCCCATTTTGCAGGTGGGGAAATTGAGGTATAGGGAGGTGAAGTAACTTGCCAACAGGTAAGTAGCAGAGCTGGGATTAGAACCCATGTGGCCTGAGACCTAATCTAGTGCCGCACCTACTACACCACACTGCCTCTCCTAAGCAGGTCTAGGTTGAGTTGATTTACTGTGATAACTGTCATCCTTGATGTGTGAGTCAACTGATAATTTAATAAGATATTCTCACTCTGATATAAATGTTTTATGCAATCACAATTGGGGAGATGAACTCTGCAATTTATTCTCTAAAGGATCACTTAAAATGACATCTGCCTGAGGTAGGAAGAGCTGGAGGGTGTCTTCAGTTTGCTTTTCAAGGAATTCATTTTTTTGGAAAGGGGATTTTCTCCTTTTCGCAGGCTGAGAGACTGGCCCTTTCCTAGCACATTCCAGGGAGAGGGGCAGATATTTGTTTTTTTCTCATCCCAGCAGTATTTGAGGAGGTTAGAGGCAATAATTGTGCAATTATGACATTCCTTGGTTGTCAGTCAACAAGGGAAGAGCCCATATCCACCCTAGATGGAGTGAGTGGGCAACTCCCAGCACTTCTTTGGTGGAATCCCCAAGGTCATTGTTAAGAAAATAGGTATTTTGCAATCCAGCAAGTGGGTGTGGTGTATTGTGCATCTTCAAAAATACCTCTGTGAAATTCCATCTTTTCTATTTTCAGCAGACCAATTCATGAAGTCCTTCCAGGTGCAAAATTCCACATGTTTCCAAATCCTGAGAGCTGCTGAATGCCTGAGAAACACCCCACCAGCCAGAATCTGGCCTATGTTTTTAAGGGCTGAGTGAAACTGGAGTACCAGCTTCAGGATTTGGCCCAGTCATTTTTTAGGGTTATGCTTTTTGTTGCAGTTTAAAACACTTTTATCCTGGGGGAAATCAGTTAAAAGGGGGACTTTTCATCAGATAGCATTTCCTTGGATCTTCTCCTTTAGTCAGCAGCTGCTCCACACTGGTTAGACAATAGAGTGTGACACAGAGGTGTGCTAAATACCTCTCCTCCTCCTCTATGCCGCAGAGTTCATTAGCTCTTTTCCATGAAGTGCCTGTTTGGCCAGATTAAAGAGAATGACATTATGAACTCATGGCCCTTTAACAGTGGAATGTGGGGATCTATAACATGGGATTTGACTACCCGCTTTACTTCCATGGAATTTTTTCTTTTATACCTGTAAAGCTCTTCCTCCCTCCTCACTCCCTGGAATCTAGTCAGAGCATTCATTTTGTAAACTTTTATACAATTCCCAGAGTTTGTGATTTACTGCTGTGTAGCTACAGGAAGTCTAAGAGCTGTTTGCAAACATGAAATGAGAATTATTTAAGAGTTACGAAATGCAATACTTATTTTCTTTTCTGTTTTTTACTAATTTTCCTCTCCCAGGTTGTACATGCAGTTTTTCTTAGGTGTGCTCTTAACAGCAAGATTCCTTCATAATCCATTTTCCTGAAATCAGATTGTAAGTTTTTTGCTGAGGCTTGTAATTCTGATTGTACTAGAAACACATCCCCCAGGTAAGGCTGTACGCCTGATCAGTGCTATCTGTGATGCTGCAGAGTTGGCTATTTAGGCATAAAAGGAATGAAAAGAATTTTATCAACAAAATAGTAGATCTTTAAACTATATCTGGGGATATCTAAATGAGTGTGTTCTGGTGAACATTAGGCACGTACCTCGTACCTCGTATGCAGTGTGCTTCACCAATAATACATTTGGCTGCTGTCCTCAGTAGGATTCTTTGAACAAAGTAGTGTTTGTTGACTTTACAAGAAGATGCTTGTTTGACAAATATTTCAGTCACTCTGTTGCCTCACATAGGTTATCAGAGCTGTTAAGACGTCACTGAATAATCAAGTGGGAGAAGACTGATGGATTTAAGCCCAATTTTTGTGGAAATCAGTGAAGGAAATATACATTATTTGTACAGTGAAGGCAGATAAGGCCTGAGATATTTATTCTTTCCTTTTATGCATATCAACTATAGCTTAAGTGAAGAAACATGTTTATCTAGTTACAGAAGACTAACCCTCCCTTAATCTGCCCTACGTTCTCTCGCTCTCTCTCTCTTTTGCTTTACCTCTTTTTTTTCCTCTTCATTTGTTGTGTTATTTATATTTTTGGAGCATAAATATTACTGTGTGTGTATACAGCTGCATGTTCTCTAATTTGCATATACAGCCAGGCCTTTGCAAGTTATTTATGGATGCAACTGGCCATTTGTACACAGTTACACAGTTTGCTTGCATATTCATGGTAATTCTGGACAAATGATCCATGCAATTGGTCACACAATTTGCATGTGCATTTGCAATCTAAATTTAACAATCAGGCCCATTCTTCTTCTTCTCTCTCTCTCTCTCTCCATACTTTAATTTAAAAAACAAGTGAATAATCATATCATATGATCAGCAAGAGGTAAGGGACCAGATCACAAGAGTAAAATATCAGGACACATGGTGGGGTGGGGGGGAAGGCAGCCACAGGCGCACAGTCCTGACCAGAGCCATGGGGAAGGGAGGTGCACAGCACTAGGAAGCTGAAAGGGGGGAGTACAACCCCCGTCACAAGCCAGAGGTCGGGGGATTCATGGCTCCAGTTCCAGCCCCCAGCAGAAGCCGTAGGGAAGGGGTGCATGATCCCAGTTCCAGTGCTGCTGGCTCAGCCCAGTTGACAGTCACCTCACCTCCAAGCAGGGCTGGTGAGTGCAGCCAGGGGAGGGGGAAGGGTATGGGGGAGTGAGTGTCTGGGAGACCTATGGGGGGGGGTGCTGGGCTGTGAGGGGGTGGATGGGGCTGGGCAGTGGGGGAGGTTTGTGTGTTTTTGGGGTGCTAGGCAGTGGGGGGCCTGTTGGGAGGGTGCTGGGAAGTGGGGGAGATCTGTGTGTATTGGAGCGCTGGGCAGTAGGGGTCTGTGTGGGGAATTGTGTAGTTGTGGTAATGGGGCTGTGGGGAAGGGCACTGAGTAGTGGGGGAGGGGGAGATCTGTGTGTGTTGGGGAACTAGGGAGTGGGAGGTTCTGTGTGGAGTGCTGGGCAGTTGTGGTGGGGCTGTGGGCAGGGGGATGCTGGGCAGGGGTGGTGGTGTGCAGGGCACTGTGCATTTGTGGTGGGGGAGTTGTGCAGGGGGACACTGGACATAACAGGTCCAGGGGGCGTCAGGTGGGGGAGCTGTGTAGTGCGGCATGGGCCCGTCCCCAACAGGAAGGGGCACGCTGCCAGCACAGGGCCAATGTGCATCTGGCCATGCCATGCATGTCCCATTGCCCCTGACTGTCCCCCCCGCCAGCTGCTCGCCTCCTTACCTGAGGGCTGGGGCAGGGGGAGGAGGGGCGGGGTCCTGGAGGCACTTACCTGGGGCGGCTTCCGGAAGCGGCCAGCAGGTCCCTCTGGCTCCTAGGGTCAGGGGCGGCCAGGGGTCTCCATGTGCTGCGCCCACCACAAGCACCAGCTCAGCAGCTCCCATTGGCTGGGAACCATGGCCAATGGGAGCTGCGGGGGCGGGACCTGCAGGCACGAGCAGTGCGCACAGCCCCCTGGCTGCCCCAGCCCTAGGCAAGATCCCAGCAACACTTAGCTTGGGTGGCTCCCACGAAGCGGCGGGCAGGTCCCTCTGCCTCCTAGAGTCAGGGGCAGCCAGGGATGTCTGTGCATTGCTTGCACCCACAGGCCCTGCCCCCACAGCTCCCACTGACTGCGGTTCCTGGCCAATGGGAGCTGCAGAGCTGGCATTCGTGGCAGGTGCTGCACGTGGAGACTCCACTGGTTGTGCCTCAGCCAAGGGGCCACAAGGTCCTGCTGGCCGCTTCCCAGGAGCTGTGTGGGAGCCAGGTAGGGAGCCTGCCAGATAGGGTGACCAATCCAGCCCCTCACCAAATATTGGGACATATGGCGTCCTGACCGTACATCGGTCAGGATGTGGGACAAACAGCTAAATATCGGGACAGTCCCAATTTTATCGGGTTGTGTGGTCACCCTAGTGAGAGGAGTAATGCCTAAATACATAGTAAGCATTAGAACTTATTAAAAAAATCAGACAACTTATTTAACCATGCTCTTGATGAATTTATAATATAAACCTATTTTAATTTAAAAAATAGTTGTGCATTCATATAGTTATTTTAAATTAAAATATGATCTTATTATAAATTAATTAAAAGCCTCTTTGAATAAGTCATCTGACTCTTTGAATATATTTTAGTGCCTTCTATAGATTTATGCGGTAGTCTTCTCACTGATTATACCTTCACCCATTTGACTTTTGAACTGTTCCTACCATATTGGTCTGAGTTGAAATGCAAACTTTTGAGGAAAGGGACCTTGTTTTTACTTAGTGGTGGCCTCAAGGCTACGTGATTTAGGCAGCTGGCCCTGCTCATTCTGGGACCCAAGCATACACACCTTCTAAACAGGTAGTGGTCATAAGGGGCTTGCCACAGTGTGAGGGATGTCAGAGGCAGGAAGCATCTGGTGGGGTGGTTATTACTCTGCAGAGGGGAACCTCGGGGGGCCTTGCATATGATGTTTTGACTACAGCCCTAAAAATGTTCTATCAATCTAAAGTACTTATATGGCCCCCACCACTGTAGCATCTGAGCACCTCACAGTCTTTAATGTATTTAGCCTTGTATCAGCCTGTGAGGTTAGGGAAGTGCTATTATGTCCATTTTACATATAGGAAACTGAGGCAGTATATGTGTGGGGGTGGAGGGGAATGAATTAATGTTAATGTGTGTAGGTCTATCAAACTTTCTGGGCATTTTGCAAAGCACTGCTTTTTTCCCAGGCTTTTGTGAGGGAGTTTGTCTGAGGGTTCATTACGTATGCTATGGGGCGGGGGAAGGGAGTCTGATTATATTTGCTGGGGCATATTTATGTGTTCTTTTGAATGGGATGTATAGTCCACTTTTGGATATTATAATTTGTATTGCAAATGTTAATTCGTGTAATTGGTGCCCAGAAGATGGGAAGTGAACCTACTAAGATGAGAATTTTCGATACTGTAGTGTGTGTGTGTGTGTGCGTGTGTGTACACGCACTCAAACACTGCATATATATGTCTACATAATGAAAAATCTAATATTATGAATTGTTCTTGCAGGAGACAAAGCAGCAGCTCCTGCAATACATTGTAACCATTAAGCAGAAGTCCAGCCGTCATGACAGTTTTGTGAGCCCTGTCTGAGATCAGGGTCCCACATGGACAGCTGCAGCTTCAAAGAATCCCAATGACCTAGATTCAGCTGTAGATTACTGTCTGGTCTGGCCTTTGCTTCTATCACTGCAGTAGGAGCCTGATTTCAGTTGCACAGGCTGACTTGCTCACTGCTCTGACCCATTTTCCCATGGCAACCTGGTTTGCTGTACCAGGAGCTAGAAAAATACAGTTGACTTTTTAAGGATTCCAAGATTAAGTTTACTCTTTGCCTTTTAAAAAAAATATATACTTGGCAGATATGCAGAAGAAGAGCTGACACTTTGCAATTGCATTTGAAGCCAGGGAGAGATTTAGGCCAGGTATTATTTACTTACTTCTAAATCATTGCATGTCTGGATGAGGTTTTTATTTTCTTATCTCTTTGCAAAAATAGCCAACTGGCTTTCCTTCCCTCCAACCACCTCATCCCTGCTTCATTCTCCCAACCCATCGCCTTATAATAAATGTATTTCACATTGTACTAAGGCTTGATTTTCTGGTCACACATGAATAAATGCATTCATACTGAGGAATAAAGTTGATCCTGCCTTGACACATTAGCTGCTGTCTGTATGTCAGTGTGTGTGTGTTAGGAACAGAAGGAAACATTTCAGAACTAGTTCCTCTCAATCACAGGTTTAGCTTCTGCATTTTGTAAATAAATTTGATTGGAGAGAAAAGAAAAGCGTGTCCCTAAAAGGAAGAAGAATGAAAAAATCTGACAGTAGAAGATAGGAAAATCAGGTGGTGACTATTCTTGAAGTAACCAACTTCTCATTTATTTTCTTTCTTTTCCTCATTTGAGGAATGGGCCTCGGGCTGCTAGGTTGTCCTATAAATTTACTATGCATTTTTATCTGAAACCATTTACAAACATAAGAAATTACAGGATATCTTTTGGGGGCGAAGGGGAAGAATATAGAGGCAGTGTGAGAGAAATGGTCTAATCTCTCTATGCTTCATTTCCCATCCCCTGAGATGCTATCTTTGCTAGCAGGTCAAATTTAAGTCAATGGAAGATGCAGACACTCAGCACTTCAGGAGCAGGACTCATGTGAGGATGGGAGAAACCCTAGGTGGATTTAGTTTTGCAAAACTTTGTTGGTTGGGATTTGGTTTTGCAAATTCAAACTCAGTTTAAATTCAGGTTCCAGTTATTCATGCCTCATGGGGTTGGGTTTGTTTTGTTTTGTTTATGTGGGGGTGCTGGTGAAAGGCTACCTCTGGGTAATTAGTTTTGTTTGGTCCTATTACCATTGTAGACAGGTAAAACTGGAAAATGGGGGGAAATCAATCTTGCTTTTTGTTCTGTAAAACCTTAATGACTGGTTCTAAGTTTGAAAAATCAGAGCCAGGATTGCATTACATTCAGGTTCTCCAAAATACAGTGTATAAATGTTTTTGATTTGTTTATTTATTAGCTTTACAAAATACATCTCCCAGAGTTCTCTGTGCACATGAACTGCCACCAGCCCCGAGACATTTAACTAGGTGGGCTGTTAAGCTGAATACCTCCCCTGATCTCAACATTCAGGATAGAACACAAGGAGAAAGCACCTTTCGCAGGGATGTTAGAGGCCAAACTTTATAGGGGTTTATAGGTGAAGACCAATGCCTAGAGTTGCATCTGGAAACAATGTGGAAGCCAGAGCAGACTGTGGAGTACAGGTGTGATATCTCCTTGTGAGGAACACAACCAAGCAGCTTTCTACAGTAACTGCGTTTTCAAGAGGTCTCCACGTGTAACCTCAAGTAAATCACGCTGCAGTAATCCAATCTGGAGAGGTAAAAAAAGCCAAGAATGAATGTGGCAGGGTCTAAATCCAAAGAACTGTAGTCTCCCTGCCAAAAAGTGAGAGAGAACAAAATTTCTGTTAGCTTCTACTACTTCTTAATCATCTTAAAAAAAAAAAAAAAAAAAAAGGCAGCCAGGGATCCTATACTATGATCTTTACTGAACAAAACCCTGTGTTAAAGAAGGAAATATTAACTTCAGTGACTCATCTCAACTTCTGGATGTTTCCTCTATTCTAATAACATCATTTCAGCCTGTTTGCATTGAACTTCAGCCAGCTAGCTCTCATCCAGACCCAGGTTTAGTTAGACACTGAGAAAGGTAAAGGGCTGCATAGTTCAGAACAGACACACAGCTGAGTGTCATGACTGTACTGATGGTAGTGTGTCACGCTGTCTGGAGTGGCTCACAACTGTGAGTGCCTGTCTCCGTGCAGACTAAGAGAGAAGAGGGCAGATTCCCCAAGCTGGTGGTGTGTTCTATATGTAGATTTGATCAAACCAGTAACAAATGTGAACGCCGGAATCACTATACCAGTTTTACCATGGAATCACGGACAGTCCCCTTATATTTCCCAGTCTATCTTACCACCCAGACAAACTGGACTTTGTGATAAAAGGTTATTTAAACCAAAAATCACACCACATTAGGTTTCTCCAAGTCCCAAGAGACTAGACACTTACCCCAGATCAATTGGTACCCTAGATCTTACATGAAAAACCATGCTGGCAGCCAATTCTATAGCATACTAACTATACATGTATTAGGTATGAAAAAGAAATGAGAGTTATTGAGAGGTTAAAGCAGGTAAAATATATTAACAGATAAGTCACAGTTTGTCATTCCAAACGGTGGCAGTGATCTAATGAACTGCCAGTTTCCAAAAAGTCTTTCAGATTAACACAGATTATCTCTGGGGATCTCAGGTTTGCATCTGTAAGAGTCCAAATGGTCAAAGGTAAAGGATCTTTCCGTGATCGAAATTTATAGTTTCTTCACACAGAAAGCAAGTTGACACTGGCTCTACCCATCTGGGCATTTCCTTTGATGATGGGGAGTGAGGAATGCACTTAGTTTTTTGACTTTAGACCTTCCTACATAATGGTTTTGAAATTAGCATTTTCTGTTAAAGTCCTTCAGTACTTCATTAGCATTTCACAAGATTTCTTTGATGGATTATTTAGTTACAGGAGTATACACAATGTAAATGTTTGTCATTACATTATAACAGGAACAAATGAGTGACAAAAATACAAGTAACATTCCACTAGTTTTCATGAAGTTTAAACATCCGAATACGCTCTTACATTTACACTCATTTTGAACTATACTAATACACAAGTGAACTGGCCTGTGGCCTTGATCTGACCTGATCTGCCAGCATCACACAGCGTAATGCAAACTGCTTCATTGTCTTCCCTGCTGACCTCACATAAATACTGAACAGCAAGGAGGACAGAATAAGAAATTGTAGCACCCCACCTGAGAAGACCTGTCAGACAGAAGAACTTTGGAATCTTCCAGAGAGAAAAGATAGCTCACCTCTATATGTAACTTTATTTCCCCAAGGTTGGGTTTGCATGTCATCGAGCAAGACAACTTATCAGGCTTCCTGTAGCACTACAAGCAAAATGTTACTGTGCGTAGGGAAACGCATTATCTTTGATAACTTGTACTGACTTATTTCCTTCTGGTCCTTTGCTGTCTCTAGTTTATTAGGATTCACTATCCAGACAAACACTGTCTTGTGTCTGGAATCACCTTAGTGAATTGACCAATACTTTAGTGCTGCCTGTGGTCATACTCTTACAGATGGACATTATCAGCCCACCTCTGAAAGAGATGACAAGCTACCAAAGTTACAATTTACACAGGTCTTTGTCTGCTATCGTGATTATTTTAATGGAAGAAAGTTAATGTAACACTCAGTAGAATTTTTGTGGGACATCATCATGAAGGCCATCATCAGGATGTCCCTGGGTACCTGTGATGGGGTGTCCATCCCACACAAGGCAAAACAGGTTGTTAGGACAATTAATCTGATAGGCTGCACCTGGGAGAGAGCCAGGGCCTGAAAGGCTAATTGATGATGAAGCCCAGCTGGACAGGGACAGGCTGAGCTTGTAAAAAGGCTGCAAGCTGAGACCAGAAAGGGGCTGTAGGGAAGTAGCTGGAAGTCAGTACCTGAGAGAAGGGAGGGGGTATTTAGGGCTACAGGATCTGGCAAGAAGTCAAAGAGAGAGGTAGCCTAAGTTACCCATGTGAGGAGGGAATTTAGGCTGGTAAACCCATGTAGGGAAGAAGAGGACAGAGTAAGGAAGTAAGAAGGAGTCCAGGGAAATAGTGAGAGGGCCTGGGTGTAAGCAGACCATAGAGTCTCTGGAATGCAACCTGAGTAGTGGGCAGGCCTGGGTTCCTTCACCAGCCACTGGCAGAAGACCTGGCTTTGGACTGGAAGACTGTCTGGAATGGCATGTGGACAGCAGATCCAGTGGGACTTTGATACACCGGAACCATAAAGAGCTGGCCAGAGGGCCAAGCCATGAAGAGAGAGCACTGAGAATCCTGTAGAGTGAGGAGGGATGAGGTGTGAGCTGCTGTTGGAAAGGGGTATCTGACTTGAAAGCTAATCTTCAGACCTTGCCACAATGAAGTGTGCAACAGTGAATGGACCCTGTGACTGTGCCTCATAAAAATAAAAAGATTGTAAACAGCCGTCTTTCTTTTTTCTGTCCTTTATCAGGTAATAATGCTCATTTCCCTTGTGTCAGAACAATCTTTTGGCTTATTAATTACTTACCATCAGTTCATAGGAAAGATTTCAGAAGCCAAGTGATGCAGAAGGCTTAGGAAAGATGGCTTTTTCACTTAAAGGGTCATATATTGGGACCTAATCCAGCAACTCTGGCAATATAAAACAGCCTGAAAGCTGGCATAGCCAACTCCTGAGTGGAAATCCTCAGGTGGCATAGAGCTTCTCTGGAATTCAAGGAAGTGGGGTGAGGTACATGGGAGATACAGGGTTGATGCTGGTGAGGTCATTGTCAGAGACCAGGGACAACATAAGATCAGACTAAAAAACAATGTGCTCTCAGACCTTTCGCTGCAGACTGAAATCAGCCCTTACTATGACTTGCTGCTCATTTTACCATTTGGGCTAAATCATAAACTAGGGATGCTAATTTACAGTCAACTATGCTTTGCAGACCCCCAATGCAGTCTGCTTTCTTCAGTGGATGGCACCTTTGGTCCCTACCAGTCCTTTAACTAAGCCTACTGCTGCCAATTGATCATCAGAAACTGGTGAAGCTAACAGCACCAAGAACTTCTGCGTTATTATTTATAATACCCCAACACATAGGCCTTAACTAAGATCAAATGTTGGCAAATGTCACATTCAATTTTTTAGGGGGGTTATATACTGGGGAGGAATAGGTTGTTGGGGTTTCTTTTTTAATATATGTCTATAATGAGGTAGGGTTGGGGTGAGGAAGGAAACAAGAAGGGATTAGTTAATTGGAAAGACACAAGGACTGAGTAGAGGGTTTTACATTTTTTGCCTTCCTATCCTCTTTAGAGTATGGTGGGCAGGGGAAGTAGATTTGGCAGATAAGGGCCGTGAGGGAGAGGTTGGGAAGGGGGATGGAGCACAGAGCTAATAAGCAGAGGAAAAGAGTATCCAGAGTGAAAACTGCAGCCAATTTGATGACACCATTGGTGGCCAGAGGCTGTGAGGAGGTGCTGCTGGTTCCTCTGTACAGCCAGGCAGGTTCTTCCCTAGGAAAATCTTCTGCTCCTGAGACCACATGACCTGGTACTTCCCCTATACCGTTGCATGTCCAGAGATGTATTGAGGAGGGGAAGCCCTAGCTAAGCCTCATTTCCTCCCTTCTACTGTGGCCCTGCTGCTGTGGAGGGAGGAAATGAGGTTTCTAAGCACTGGGAATTTCTTCCTCCCAAGAGCTGGATGTAGAAGGTTTGGGACTGCACGTGGCCTTGCTGATGCCTGTGGAGGTGTGGGGTGCACCGAGGAGGGGGGTTGCACACAATAATTGCTGGTGCTGAGAAGGGAGGGAGCCCTCTCTGGGGTTCATTTCTTGCCCAGCTTTGTGCTGCTGCTGCTGGAGGCATCATTTCTTTGTGCAAATATTAAGATGTATTTTCTGTTCTTCCAAATTCTGGTGCCTTGGCCTCAATCCAGCTGTGGCTGGTTCTGCTGTAGCCTTCCGGCAGCCATGCACAGTAGGCATAACTGCAGACTGTTACACTGAAGTGCAACACAGGGAACATGGTGTGCATCTCATGTTCATCCCTTCAGAGCCTGAGCATATTGCCTGATCAGGGCCGGCCTCATGTGAAAATGTCCTCTTGCACTGTAGAGCTATAGTTCTCCTCTTAACCTGCTGCTTACAAACAGGGAAGGGGAAGTAGAAGTGGGTGGCAACCTAGGCAGCGGTGACCATGAGATGGTTGCGTTCAGGATCCTCACAAAAGGAAGAAAGGAGAGTAGCAAAATATAGACCCTGGACTTCAGTAAAGCAGACTTTGACTCCCTTAGGGAACTGATGGGCAGGATAATATGAAGCTAGTATGAGGGGGCAAGGAGTCCAGGAGAGCTGGCTGTATTTTAAAGGAGCCTTATTGTGGGCATGCACAGGAACATACCATCCTACAGTGCAGAAAGAATAGCAAATATGGCAGGCGACCAGCGTGGCTTAACAGTGAAATCTTCAGTGAGCTTAAACTCAAAAAGGAAGCTTACAAGAAGTGGAAATTTTAACAGATGACTAGGGAGGAGTATAAAAATATTGCTCTAGCAT
Source organism: Chelonia mydas (assembly GCF_015237465.2). Classification (NCBI taxonomy): domain Eukaryota; kingdom Metazoa; phylum Chordata; order Testudines; family Cheloniidae; genus Chelonia; species Chelonia mydas. Next base: position 84,546,930 of record NC_057851.1, on the reverse strand, counting down.
GCAGTGGTGTAATCAGGAAGGCCAAAGCACAATTGGAGTTGCAGTTAGCAAGGGATGTGAAGGGTAACAAGAACGTTTTTTCAGGTATGTTAGCAACAAGAAGAGGGTCAGGGGAAGTGTGGGACCCTTACTGAATGGGGGAGGCAACATGATGATAATGTGGAAAATGATGTGGAAAGTGACAGATGATGTGGAAAGAGCTGAAGTACTCAATGCTTTTTCTGCCTTGGTCTTCACTGACAAGGTCAGCTCCCAGACTGCTGCATTGGGCAACACAGTATGGGGAGGAGGTGAGCAGCCCTCAGTGGTGAAAGAACAGGTTAAGGACTATTTAGAAAAGCTGGACGTACACAAATCCATGAGTCCAGATCTAATGCATCCAAGGGGGTTGGCTGATGTGATTGCAGAGCCATTCACCATTTTCTTTGAAAATTTGTGGCAACCCGGGGAGGTCCCAGACAACTGGAAAAAGGCAAATATAGTGCCCATATTTTAAAAAGGGAAGAAAGAGAACCTGGGGAACTACAGACCGGTCAGCCTCACTTCAGTCCCTGGAAAAATCGTGGAGCAGGTCCTCAAGGAATCCATTTTGAACCACTTGGAGGAGAAGAAGGTGATCAGAAACAGTCAAGGTGGATTCACCAAGGGCAAGTCATGCCTGACCAACCTGATTGTCTTCTATGATGAGATAACTGGCTCTTTGGATATGGGAAAAGCGGTGGATATGATATATCTTGACCTTAGCAAAGTTTTTGATACAGTCTCCCACAGTATTCTTGCCAGCAAGTTAAAAAAGTATGGATTGGATGAATGGACTATAAGGTGGATAGAAAGCTGGCTAGATTGTTGGGCTCAACCAGTAGTTATTAATGGCTCCACATCTAGTTGGCAGCCGGTATCAAGTGGAGTGCCCCAGGAGTGGGTCTGGGGCTGGTTTTGTTCAACATCTTTATCAATGTTCTGGATGCTGGGATTAATTGCACCCTCAGCAAGTTTGCAGATGACACTAAGATGGGGGGAGAGGTAGATATGCTGGAGGGTAGGGATAGGGTCCAGTGTGACCTAGACAAATTAGAGGATTGGCCCAAAAGAAATCCGATGAGGTTCAACAAGGACAAGTGCAGAGTCCTGCATTTAGGACGGAAGAATCCTATACACCACTACAGGCTGGGGAGCAACCAGCAGACCAAGGGAAGAGACTATTCCCCTCTATTCGGCACCGGTGAGGCCCAGTTTTGTGCCCAGTTTTGGTCCCCCCACTACAGAAGGGAGGTGGACAAATTGAAGTCTTTAAACTACGATTTGAGGACTTCAATAGCACAGATATAGGTGTGAGGTTTTTTTGTAGAAGTGGTGGGTGAAATTCTGTGGCCTGCGTTGTGCAGGAGGTCAGACTAGATGATCATAATGGTCCCTTCTGACCTAAATATCTATGAATCTATGAATCTATGGAGAGAGTCCATTGGAGGGTAACGAAAATGATTAGGAGGCTGAGGCACATGACTTACGAGGAGAGGCCGAGGGAACTGGGGTTATTTAGTCTGCAGAAGAGAAGCGTGAGGGGGGATTTGATAGCAGCCTTCAAGTACCTGAAGTGGGGGTTCCACAGAGGCTGGAGCTCGGCTGTTCTCAGTGGTGGCAGATGACAGAACAAGGAGCAGTGGTCTCAAGTTGCGGTGGGGGAGGTCTAGGTTGGATATTAGGAAACCCTATTTCACTAGGAGGGTGGTGAAACACTGGAATGGGTTACGTAGGGAGGTGGTGGAATCTCTATCCTTAGAGGTTTTTAAGGCCTGGCTTGACAAAGCCCTGGCTGGGATGATTTAGTTGGTGTTGGTCCTGCTTTGAGCAGGGGGTTGGACTAGATGACCTCCTGAGGTCTCTTCCAACCCTAATATTCTATGATTCTGTGATTCTAGTGGTACATGATTGGTTGGTAAATAGCATCCTAAAGTAGTAATTGTATGCATTCTTAGTTGTGTAAACAAAGGGGTCTCTCTGTGTGTGTGTGTGTGTGTGTGTGTGTGTGTGTGCTGTTGGAATGTCAGGGTTGTATTTCCACTGCCCCAACTCTATAAACCATGAAGCTCTGCTGAGCAAGGTTTGGTGACAGGAGAGGTACAGACACCTTGCAAACCCTCCAGCAGTGTGCTGTGTAAGCTGTGTACTTGGGTTAGGTTTCAATGTCATGTTACTGTTTGAATTAGGAAAAGGAGGATGGGGGTAGCTAAAAGTTGCCAGGAGCCAGGTTTGGCTGGAAGAGTCAGGAGGCAGAAGAGGAGGTAATGGAGATGTGGTGAAAGAGGAGAAATGGAGGCAATAGGGACAAGCTCTTTTGCATGCCTGGGGAGAGAAGAAATGAGGAAAAGAGTTCTCTACTATGGCAAGCTGGTAATAATGAGTGAAACTGCAGAACCATATGATAGGTGGATTATCAGATAACTTTGAACACTTCATGGGCTCTCTGCCAACTAATCAATCTCTCCTGGGATTTATTTTAACTTTTCAAATCGCTGAACAGCTTCAGGCATCTGGGACTAAATAAATAAAATAGAACCAAATCCATAGAACAGTTTTCCAATTCTATACTTACGTGTACAGTGAGTGTCCATGAAACTGTTGGCGTATAAAGCTCATTCAGTGTTCCCTTGTCAGTGCACATCAAAGAGTCTGCCTTATGATAGGTGAGAGTAGGTAGCTCAATATTTATTAATGACTCATAAAATTCAGGTGAGATATTTGAATTCCATTGTAGATGTAATAGAAGTTAGCAGCCATATACAGGATTTTAAAAAAAGCTCAGGTTTCAGAGTAACAGCCGTGTTAGTCTGTATTCGCAAAAAGAAAAGGAGGACTTGTGGCACCTTAGAGACTAACCAATTTATTTGAGCATGAGCTTTCGTGAGCTACAGCTCACTTCATCGGATGCATACTGTGGAAATCGCAGAAGACATTATATACACAGACACCATGAAACAATACCTCCTCCCACCCCACTCTCCTGCTGGTAATAGCTTATCTAAAGTGATCATCAAGTTGGGCCATTTCCAGCACAAATCCAGGTTTTCTCACCCTCCGCCCTCCCACAAACAAACTCACTCTCTTGCTGGTAATAGCCCATCCAAAATGACCACTGTCTTCACAATGCGTATGATAATCAAGGTGGGCCATTTCCTGCAGAAATCCAGGTTCTCTCACCCCCTCACCCCCTCCAAAAACCACACACACAAACTCACTCTCCTGCTGGTAATAGCCTATCCAAAGTGACCACTCTCCTTACAACCTGCATGAAAATCAAAGTGGGCCATTTCCAGCACAAATCCAGGTTTTCTCACTCCCCCACCCCCATACTCACACAAACTCACTCTCCTGCTGGTAATAGCTCATCCGAAGTGACCACTCCCCCTACAATGTGCATGATAATCAAGGTGGGCCATTTCCAGCACAAATCCAGGTTTTCTCACCCCCCCCCCCCCATACAAACTCACTCTCCTGCTGGCAATAGCTCATCCAAACTGACCACTCTCCCCACACTCCCCAAACCTTGATTGCCATGCACAGTGTGGGGAGAGTGGTCAGTTTGGATGAGCTATTGCCAGCAGGAGAGTGAGTTTGTATGTGGGGGGGGGGGGTGAGAAAACCTGGATTTGTGCTGGAAATGGCCCACCTTGATTATCATGCACATTGTAGGGGGAGTGGTCACTTCGGATGAGCTATTACCAGCAGGAGAGTGAGTTTGTGTGAGTATGGGGGTGGGGGAGTGAGAAAACCTGGATTTGTGCTGGAAATGGCCCACTTTGATTTTCATGCAGGTTGTAAGGAGAGTGGTCACTTTGGATAGGCTATTACCAGCAGGAGAGTGAGTTTGTGTGTGTGGTTTTTGGAGGGGGGTGAGGGGGTGAGAGAACCTGGATTTCTGCAGGAAATGGCCCACCTTGATTATCATACGCATTGTGAAGACAGTGGTCATTTTGGATGGGCTATTACCAGCAAGAGAGTGAGTTTGTTTGTGGGAGGGCGGAGGGTGAGAAAACCTGGATTTGTGCTGGAAATGGCCCAACTTGATGATCACTTTAGATAAGCTATTACCAGCAGGAGAGTGGGGTGGGAGGAGGTATTGTTTCATGGTGTCTGTGTATATAATGTCTTCTGCGATTTCCACAGTATGCATCTGATGAAGTGAGCTGTAGCTCACGAAAGCTCATGCTCAAATAAATTGGTTAGTCTCTAAGGTGCCACAAGTCCTCCTTTTCTTTTTTTTAAAAAAGCTCCAAATCTTGGTATTGCTAGTTCCATGAGCTGGAACCTCTTGCAGTTTAATGCAAGGTACAAATTAACTGGTAGATTTCTTCAAGAAAAGTTTATAGCACTGGTATCCACTGAATAAACTGGTATCATTTGAGAGGTTTGATATGTTCTTCTGGGTGATCCTCCTCAAGTCAGTGATCTGTCTCTAGAGATGATTGGATTCTAATGATGTTCAGTCATTAGTGAGTCATCCTTTGAACACAGGGTGTCAGAGAAAAGGATGCTCTTATTATTTTCAGCTGCCTCTACAGAGATGTTAGAATGCACCAAATTTTAAAGGCCACAAGACCTGAGGAAATAATGGTTTTGCAACTTAGTAAGGGTAAAATTTCACCCTTACCAACTTCCACTTCATGCTGGTCCTTTGGCCCTAAATATTTTAGGTTTGCACCCTTAAAAAGGCCAATTCTGATTCAGATAAAGGGGTGTGACTCCTGTTGTTTTGAATGGTATTTGGATGAGGGTACTTGAGGAAAGAAATGAGCCCAACAGAGGAACTGGTCCTAAGATAATGAAGCCCATTACAGAATTCCATGTCCATTTTTCTTGTTAGCCTCTCTGTGTATGGTGCTGTGTTACCACAGCATCAGGTTGTGCTGCCTTCATGAAACATCTTGTCTCCAGCTGCATATGACTGTAGGCACAATCAAAAACACTCGGAGGCTGCAAAGAGCTTCTGACTCATTAGTTAAGAGTCCTGGGGATACAGACATGCTGAAATCTGAAGTCTTTTTCTGTCATGCTCAAATGGCAACAAATAGCCAAGATATAGAAATTGCCAATACAGGAACACTAGTCTTTGAAAAGAAAGAAAAAACTAAGGATGACTGATGTGCATGTAACCAGAACATGGCATATAAATAAAAAGCTCCAGTTATGTCTACTTAATATCCAGCCATGATAGAGATCATTGATCTATTGCTCATCAATATTTTTAACAATTATGCAACCCATAAAGTTTCCTGTATGAAGTACAAACTTCATATTGATTTGGAATTTAACTGTACTCCTTTAAAATATTAATCTCAGTAAATAACAAAACATGAGTTTTCAGTGTGGGCCACCAAATAAAAATTCTACATTTTTTTTCTTCCTCGTTAGAGACTTTCAGACTAGTATGGTGGCTGTGGAGAGAAACAGGCTAATATAACTAATTGATTCTATGGACACCTGCTTATTTCTCAATGTCACTTGGAAACCAGAAGATGGGAGTAAATCTTTTAGGACAATCCCCTATAAGTAACTACCATTGGAATAAGAGACCTCCCATGGTCTATTCTTCCAAAAGCTTCAATAAGGCACTCATTAAGTGGTTATTCATGCAACATATCTGCAAATATTAGAGGATTCCTATGATGGCAACCTTCTTGCACAGTCTTCTTCTGGTATATTTTGGATCAATAGGGTTGAGGGAGGGGTGTTTTCTTAGCCCAGCTTACACTCTGAATATTACTCACACATGATCTGTCATTTAGTGTTACGTATACATTTTTAAATTGATGCCATAAGTATTTATTTTACCCAATGGTGGGTTAAAATAAAGTAAATACAATTAGGTACAGTACAAATATTACAGTGAATATTCTCTCTCTCTCTGCATGCAGTGTAGTTGTAGCTACATCGGTCCCAGGATATTAGAGTGACAATGTGAGTGAGAGATAATATCTTTTATTGGATCAACTTCTGTTGGTGAGAGAGACAAGCTTTCAAGCTACACAGAGCTCTTCATCATAGCTGTGATGCTTGGAGTACCTTTCCCAGACCAGAAAAAGAGCTCTGTGTGGCTTGAAAGCCTGTATCTCTCGCCAGCAGAAGTTGGTCTGATAAAACTCACTTTATCTCTAATATTTCACCTATCTACACATACACTGGCCCACTTACCCTTTTCACATACTCTGGTCCATTTCTCCAGCACATTAATCCTAGTCACCTCCAAATTTCTCTCGCTCTTTTTAATGTCATCATTCTCCTTGTTTGGTTCTCTTTGCCTATCACCCATTTATTTTATTCCTTCTCAGTCTCCACTGCCTCCCCCACACACCCCCGCCCAAACACACACATTTGAATGTGTTAATTTTTCTTCCCTTTCTTGTCTCCTTACCTGTTCCCTAGCTCTTTTCCTCTTTACTCTCCTTCTCGCCTTTTCCTAATCTCTTACTGACTTTTATCCCTGCTTTCTGCTCTTCTTCTCCCTCCCATTATCCAATTGGCTGTCTGCCTATATGCTCTACTTGTCCCTCCAGTTTAGCACAGCACATAAGGGTTTGTCTAGATTAGGAAGAGGTCAAGATTAGATCAAAGTAGACTAGTTTGTGATAGCTAACTGGGATTTATCCTGGCGTATTCCTTAGTGTAGACATAGATTAAAACCTTTTACTTCCATTTATCTGGTCACATTCAACCCTAGGTTAGCCCCCCACCTTTGTTGTTTATTTACAGGCTCTAGACAGCTTGTTGAACCTAGACTTGACTTCTTCCTTTTTTTAAGGAGACATTTCTTTTGTGCTAACATTCTTTTATTTCCTTTGGTAAACATGACACGGATGGTCTGGATAATACTTAGTCTTGCCATGAGTGCAGGGCACTGAACTAGGTGACCTCTCAAGGTCCCTTCCAGTCCTCTGATTGTTATTTGCCTGGATTGGTTGTCCTCCCACCCTCCCCACAATTGCTTTCTGGAAAACCAGGCTAAACCATCTGTGGGTGATAAGTTGAACCACATGTACACTCTCCAGCATTCTTCTACACCTTTTTCTTCTGAATTCAGAAATTATTTGATTTCTCTTTAGCACACACCAAAATATTATAAAATGTTTTCTCACATCAATTTTTTTGTTTTTTGAAACTTTTTATTAATGTCTCTTTTTAGCTTTTCTTTAACATACTGCATTGTACTTACTTATTCAGGATCAGGTTAATAGTCAAAGAACATGGCTAAGGGCACTTCTTTAACGCAGCCAATGACACCCATCAGCAACCTAGGACAAGTGATGAGAAGTGGATCTCACATCTCAAGAACTCTAGTGTCTTTTTAGAATCAGTGCTAATTAAGGCCCCAATTGTGTGATCAGATCTGTGTAGGTGCAGCTCTGTTCTCAGCGAGGCCCACTTATGCTGAACCAGCAGCATCTTCTTTGACATCATCATCCTGATCCTAGAGTACGCACAAGAAAAAAGCTTTCTCTTAGTAACTCAGGTACAAGGAGATGTCTGGTATGCAGGGTTATTGATAGTTTGCCTCCCCCATCCCCCAGAATTCAAGTTAAAAATGGTGCTAAATCATGCAACAGTTTCGCAGGAAAGTTTAAAACCTTATTTTTAATTCTAGGATGAATTCCTCCCTCCCCCATTGTTTATGTAAAAGATGATCATTTGTACAAGGAACTTTTAAACACTAGACTAGAATAAGTAGCTATGAGCCATCACCAGCATCTTTAGTGTCTGTTCCATCATGCTGAAGAATTTGGGAATTCCTCATTGGTAAATAACAATATTTACATACAATACAGGAGTTTGGGTGGTTCTAGCAGATCTCTGCTGCCAAGGAGAGAGGAGAGACCCTCAAGTAGTTCCACTGTTGTGATGATGATGTTGGTGGCCGAAGATACTTGTCTAAATGCTGGATGAAAGTCATCAATGAACAGTTGAGCCACTGACCTTCCAAATGTGAAATGGCACAAAGTTCTTGGAAAACAAACCAGATAAAATTGCAACCTGCTACATAAGGACACTTTCAGAGAATAGTTTTTGCTAGGTTACCCCCATACATCTTTGACAATTAGGATTAATGTGATTCCCCCCACCCCCGGTGTAAGAGAGTGCTGGACAACAGCAGCCGAGCCAGCACTCTGGTCACTGCAAGTCTAATTATTCCAGAGCAGACCTCGTTAAGAAGAGCTGTGCCTAATTGATGGGCTGAGACTAACTAAGCCATTAGAAAGATGATACAAAATGCACAGGAAATAAGTGGGAAAGGGGGAATCAGAATGAGAGAAGGTGAGAGAGGTTTCTCTTCCTGGCTTGCCTCAGGAGCTGATGGCTCCCTAGGACTGAGAGGAGAGAGGCTACAAAGTGTAAAAGGATGGTGGAAACCATTATTGTAAATAAACTGCACTGGGTGTCTTACCAGAAAATAAGGTCTCTGAGCTCTTTGTGGACTTGTGCAGAGGCAGAAGCAAGCAGGACCTGCCACATCCAGGTTTAATCTTAAAATCAGAGGCTTGATTGTCTGTTGCTGTGCATCCTGTGACTTCACTGACATCAGTGCAAAGTGGGAGGTAAAACGCTACTGAAACAGAATAGTAGTGTGTTATACCCACTTTGCATTCAATTTACATTGGTGCAAATGATTATATAAAGCATAGGGATATAGACAATCAGTTTTTGAGTCTCTGAATGAAACCCTGGCCTCTTTGAAGTTAATGCTAAAACTCCCATGGACTTCCATGGGATGAGATTTTCACCCTATACTTACATCCTATTGATGTAGCTATACTGTGTTACCTCATCTCACCAAGTTTTGACAATATTCCTCAAATATCCTGGGCCTCATAACCAGTGATAACTACAGCTCCCCTCTTGGATTCTCAGCTCCTAGTGGCTGGACTCTTTATTGCCTTGCACCGGCTTGCCATTGGAGTAACGCCTCTGAAACTGCTGGAGTTACTCTGGTGTGACTCCGTGGATTTCAGCTGAACTACTCTAGCAGAACACTGCTGTAATGCTCTGAGCATTAACGTAAATAGATGCGAGTTTCCTCTTCTTCAGGTGTCTCAGCCCCCATGATTGACATTGTCACTATTTCCAGTGAATGGCTGCCACCTACTCTGAAAGGTTTAAAAGAAGGAAGGCTTGTTTATTAGTTTTTTAACCTCTTTGTTGCTTGCTTTTAAGGTGAGAGTGCGGGAACAGATAGCGGAAACCTTTAATAGACTCGAGCACTGAAATAGAATAGTGTCCATAATGAACTATGTGTGGGAAAAGATGCTACCTATTAAAGTAATAATCAAATCATCTTAAAGAAGGGAGTGGGGGAGGACAGTCTTTCCCTCAGGACTTTTTCCCTCTCCCCACCATTCCCCCCTCCTCCCCATCCTTTCTACATGAACACTGAAAACTGTTCATGGCTTTAGCAGCAGGCTTTTCGGGGTTTTGTGTGTGTGTGCTTTTCATATGATAATTGGTAGACTCTATGGCAACCACTGAAAAAAGAAGGTCTGAAAACAAAAGCTACAGCAGGAGAGGATCAGTGCATATGCACTGGGTCTGTAGGAATAACGACAGCGACTCACTCTTCAGAAAGGTATCTGGTGGCAGGTTGTCAAAAGATTTTTTGTTTTAACTCGAGCAGAGTTTATAATTAATGCAGAGGTTTTATGAGTCCAAATTTTACTCCAAGCTTTTCTTTTCTTAAAACATATCTAAAAAGTATCTGCAACCAGCCTGCTTTATTTCTAGTGTGGTCACACTTTCTAGTAACCCATTGGAATGGAAGAGATAAAGAATAGATTTAGAGTCAAATCCTGCTTGCCTCATTCATGATTAGTTATATTTATTTCAAAGGGGCTACACAGATGACTAAAGTGAGCAGAATGTGGCTCGTGGAGTGCTAATATCATGTATAATTAGTCTTTCATTGGAGGATTTGTTTATTTATCCATTTCTCTGAAACAGAATTTTGATCTGAGCTAACGGAGTTATTAAATATCCTGCCCTGTTTGTGGAACTGTAAATTAATGTTTTGGAGGCTGTACTTTTTCTGTAGTGATAGGTTGAAATATCACATCATGCAGTGTCCTGTATAGTGATAGGACAACAAAGACATTTCTATTATTATTTCCTCAGCCAATAAGTACAGAGCAGACTTTACTAGAAAACAAAACATAAATTTGCACTCCTGACATACAAAGAACAACATAAATATTAAAAGGAAAAAAATGATCACACTTACAATATGCACCTAGCTCCCTGACGTCACAATTTTGATATCACTTGGAGCCAGTTACAATTAATTGAAAATGTAGTATCAGAGACTGCAGGTGGTCTCACTAATCTTGCTTCTCTAGTCATTTTTCCCTTATGAGCATTACTCAGATTTTTAGCAAATTACCTTAACATTAATCATTTATTTTTGTGCCTGTAAGAAATTGAGCTACACACATTACAATGTTTTCTCTGTTTGAATGAACACTGGAGCTTTCATTACCACACCTTCACCAAGACTCAATTTCTAGTGATGAATAGTAATAATACCAAAGGGGTTAAAAATGATTTGTCACTTTGTTGCAGAATATTGGCCTCTGTAACTTTAAGAGTTGTGTTTTATACTTCAAAGGGACTATACATATCGGACTAATATAATAAAAACCCCCTTCTTGCTTTGGGCAATTGCGGTCATGATAATCATGCTGTAGAAACTGGGCTAAAAGAAAGAGGAAGAGTTGAAACTATGAAGAAGAACCAGGACCTGAATAATAACAACATTCTGTAAACAAGGAAGGATGTTTTTTTCATGCTACAGGTTCCTTTCTATACATAAAGCAGTTTATTTTTTTCCCCTTTTGCTCAGTGTTCTCATAAAAAGGTATCTTCTGGCTTAGCATTTAGGTGCAAAAAGCATCCATTGGAATCAGACCATTGTAAAGCTGGTGTAACAGAGTGATAAACCAGACTCTCACAGTTCAATACAACATAACTAATTTGCCATAGTACCAGCTGCTTTTCTTTTTCCTTCCCATGTCTTCTCTCAATCTTCCTTCCTCTTCTTTTTGCTGTCCCACCTCCTCCATTCTTTCCTTTTGTGGGGGTGTGTGTAGATGACAATGTACAGCTGAGGCTACATTATTACAAAAATGACTCAGTGGATTCACAGTTGAGGGATTAGTGGTGAGTTAGGGTCCTTTAAAACTCCTCAATCACTTCACAGAGAGAGTTTCAAATGCTTGGAGACTCAGCTGAAGGCAGTGTCAGAGAGTCACACTAAAAAGTAAACCAAGGTGCAAAAAAATTCTGTGCCACTGATGCACAAGTTGAAAAGACTTTAAGTCATATTTGAACTCCAGACTGGAAATTCCGAATTCTCCTTTATCCCCTTTTCATGTGGATAACTGGATCAGCCCCACTGTGTCTCTGAAATGCAGGTGCTTGTACTTCAAAGCAGAAACTATGAGGTATGCCTATAAGTCAGAATGTAGGCTGCTTTACAAAGGGATGGGCTATTATTTATTGTTTACTATGATTTAACTGGTATTCTCCAGTGTGATTCAGAAATCAGTGAAGACTGGCCAGAAACCCATTCTGTTTTGTGAAAACCTTTCATTCCACATCAGAAGCAAGACCTCACCACAGAATAGTCCAATGCTTAGGGCACTCCCATGAGATATAGCAGGCCCAGATTCAAGTCCCTGCAAACCACTTGGCTATTGCTTGTTTGGGGTGCGGTCTCTCTGTGAACAATAATTCCCTGCTAGACATCAGAAAATTTTCATCAAAACCAATACATTTCATTGAAACATTTCAGTTTCAGCAAATGGCATTTTTGGCTGGAAAAAGTTTCATTGAAAATATTTTGACTAGCTTTAGCTTTGGATACAACTTTCAAAGTCACACAAGTGACTTAAGATCACGTACTGAAAGACCCAGGGAATGGGACTAAGGCTCCAAAGTGCCTACGTCACTTTTGAAAATTTTACTCTTTACCTTATTTGAGAAAAAGAGGGTTCCAAGATACTAAGGTGACCATATTTTGTAAACCAAATCCAGGCCAGGGTATCAGTGAACAGTTTTACATTTGGATGGCTTCAGGAAGAAGCCCTCTCACTAAGAGGGTGGTGGTGGTGGGGGAAATAACCTTATTTCATTCCATGTAAAAAGGGAATATTCCTGGGTTAAAGGGGTAGAGGTATGTAGGGGGAGAGGGGAAGCCAGCCTGCAGGAAAATATTATCTGGCCAGCAAAAACAAAAAAATAAATACCCCCCAAAAGTTTTCCTATTCACATGTCAGGTTACTTCATGCTTATAGTATTTGTTAGTCCCTACTCGCTTTCTGAAGGAGGCTGACGGTCCGGCTAGCAAGGAGGTTATGAGGCTAATCTTTTTCAAAAAATGAAGGATGATATCACCTCTAAGAGATCAGCATTATTATTGGGAAGAGAAAAAATCCACTCCAGTCAAAACATAGTACAAAGGATGATGGGTGATTTCAAGTAAAAGAGGTTCATAATTATTATGTCTATGACCATAATATAAAATGAATATAATCTGCTCATTTGTACATTGCATCCCAAGGCACTGTACAACCCATAAAAGGAAGCCCGGAAAACAAAATTGCTTCTGAACTAGATAAGCCATAGAAAACCAATATATATATATTATGTCTTGTTTTACAATCAGCAATATTATGTCTTTCAGACCAGACTAAGAGAGAAAGAGAGAGAGTGCTGCAGACTTGAAGGGCTAGATAGCCGGAGGCTGAAAAACCCTACTGTGAGTCATCATAAAGCCTACATCACTGTACCTCAGAGCCCAAGGCTATCTCTAAAGAGCCAGGAAATCACAAAAGTGCAGTGTAATCGTTTTTCAGGCAATGTGCTTGGAAATCCCATACCGCTTCCATTTTAAATAAAGGATCCCTAAACCAAATGTGTCTTTTGACCTAGAATAGTTGGTTTGAAAGACTTCGCTGTAGCTCATGAAAGCTTATGCTCAAATAAATTGGTTAGTCTCTAAGGTGCCACAAGTACTCCTTTTCCATTAGATAATCGCGTCTTTTGGGTGCTGTGGATCAAAACACATACAATCTCTCTGTTGGCTTTTGGGTTTGCATTTTATTTATTGAATGTACTATGGTTCTATATCTCCACGCTAATGTAACTATTCAGCACTCTGGAACAATAGGGGCAATGGTTTCTTGGGGATTTGTTGCTCAGACAGGTTCACCTTGATCCTTTCCCTGGACTCAGAGGGAGAAGCAGATGTGAAAACCAAGTGAAAATGGCACTTTATTATCTAATCTTTATGATAAAAAATTGTGTGGGAACAGCATCCTAGCAAAAAGGAAAAACAATCTTGTAAACATAAACAAAGCACATCTGTATGTAATGTCCTATTGCAGAATTTACTTTGGCCTGGGTGCTGTCCTCAGGCCCCAGTGTAGCAAAGTACATAATAATGTGCTTAACTTTAAGAACATGATTAGTTCTTCTGTTCTCAGTGGGGCTCTTCACTTAAGTTTTGGCACATGCCTACATACTTTGCTGGTTGAGGGCTGTAGTGATTTGGCAGCTGATTCCTGCATCGACCCAATTGGCAGTCCTAAGTCCCCCAATCTAGAACAGATATCCAGAATGTAGGGCTTGAGCATATAGTCAACTGACCATATCTTTGTCCTGAGCAAAATCTTGGTCCCATTGAAATCAATGAAAATTTATTTCAGTGGGTTAGGATTTCTCTCTCTGTAGTCTTAAGGATTGTGGTCAGTGAAAAGCAGAGAAGGAGAAAATGGAAAGCAAAGCTAAGCCACTTTCCAGGTCTCCCACAGTTGAGATTTTGGCTGCTGGGCTGCTGACAACATCCATTCAATTTAATCCTAACATCAAGAGAAAGAGACCCAGAAAAAGTGATGGTCGAACAAATTATCACCAATCAGCAGCAAGTGGATAAGTAAAATGGCACCTCTCCTTCAGTGCCTCTGCTTACTCAGTGTCAAACCCAAGCTTTACTAACATAGCACTACAGAGCCAATACAACTGAGGATCAGGGAGCAGATTTTTTTGTGTCTTGCACATCAAGGTAGAAAATATGTTTTTTTTAAGAACAGATTAAGACAAACACTTGTCAGGGATGGTATACGGATACTTGGTCCTTCCTCAGTGCCAGGAGCTGAACTAAATGACCTCTTATGGTCCTTTCCAGCCCTACATTTCTAGAACAGCACTACTGCTAATGAAGTACCAACAGTTGAATCTTCACTATGGATTATGACAATGAGCCAGAAAAAGAAAAAAAAAAAAACAATTTGACTCTCAGATCCCAATATGAGTTTGCAGGGCTGACAGTTAGAAAATCCATCTTTTTATTCAGAAACTGAGCAAATGTGGGCTGGCTGTCACAAAGGATGAAAACATGTTTCAGTAGAGTCCAGCTACCACCCCATAGCCATATTACAATACTATTATGTTGCTTTGCCTGTGTATATGAGCATGTGAGATTAAAATTCCTTTTCTGCATTTTCATGCCAGGGAAACTTGATGGAGTGTTTGTGGGAAAGAGGCATGAACACAGCAGAAGCAAATTCATTTTCAAATTCAAATGAATATTCATTAAACCTTCTCCCACCCCACGCCTAGTATTCTCCAAGCTCTAGATAATGCCATTTTAATGACAAGGCTTCACATTTTTGGACTCTTCTAATTGCTGTTACCAGTACACATGCTGCTACAGAGGAGTTCCCTGTGGATTATTTCCTAGCTGTTATGTCTATTTTTGGAACCTTAAAAATCTCTTGTAGAGATGTATGCTTTGAATTTTGTCTGTACACTTTAATGATCCATCCCCTTGGAATAAGATTTGAGGGCCAATATAAGGGATCATTGTAACCCATCTTGGTCTACAGATTGGAATAGGGAGTTTTCTATTTGAACAAAATTATCAGATTCTGCTGATCTGCTGTTTTAACTGGTATTGACATTTTCAGTCTTTAGCACTGAAACTGTCACACAGCCAACACAGGAGCAATTTCCTATTTGGAATGATCCGTTACTTAACTATAAGGATGGGGATGGATTGAGCAAGCAGTTCCATGGAGATTTGCAACAAGTGCAAGAGCAAAAAAGCTAGAGATTGTTTTATAAAACAAAACCATCAAAAAGATTGAAATATATGAAGAGAAACAGAACCAAAGGAAGAGAAAGAAGGATGTAAGTGTAAAAGCACTGCATGCCTCATCCAGCTGTTATTGAAGTTGATGGGTATCTTTCTATTGATTTTAATGGGATTTGGACTGGACCCTATGTGCTGTATCCGCTAGGAGAGAACTGCAAATTGCCAAGTAATGGTATATAATAGTGTAATAGATGTATAACAATGTAATGTCCACTAGGAAGGCTTCCAGACCTTCATGGACCCTAACCAAAACCCTCAGTCAGAGAGTGGCGGTGAAGGACTATTGGAAGTTTGTAGGGATGGAGCAAGGGGTTTGACAACTGTATTTGCTGGTCAAAAACTACGAACATTTTCATGAAAAAAAATTAGAAATATTCTTGAAAGAAAAATTGTCATCAACATTTTGCAAGTTTTGGAGCAGCTCACCATTTTGTACCATCCCTTGCCAAATGGAATTTGGTTGTCAGGGTAGTCTCACATGCTTTGGCTAGCCTAGTTTAAAGTGCCTCAATCATTGGGGCTCTTGCCATTGCCCTAGAGAGGTTACTTCACAATTTGAATAGACCTGATTGCTGAAAATGTTTCCTAGTATCTAGCCTAAAGCTTCCTCCATTTATTTCAGTACACTGTTCTGCAACTAAGAAATTCTGGCATCCCTTAAAATAACAATCATAAAATATGGAACATTACTGAATAAGTAATATAGCTCTAACATTAATCTATTTTAACAACATACCAATTCTAAACTGGTGCATTTATTTCCCATTAATGTGAAAGGACAGACCCCAGGGACTATTTTGCAAATTTCCACTCTTATCCTTTCCAATACAGATTTAACATGCAATATGCTAGTAGTCCAGTTTTTGACTTTACCTCAATGAAGACTGTATGTAATTGCCTTTTTATAACTCATTAACTTCCCCATGAGTCCATTGTATTAAAACCAGTGTGTTTTTAAAAGATATAATTTACTGATTAGCTCTTCCTAGTTACTTTTCAGTCTCTGTATACACACAGTTGTGCTACTCAGGTGACTTCATAAAACACAGCAAAATCAAACTTTTCAATTTATGGAAGGAGTTGATTTTAATTATTTTTCCCCGTGTATTTTGTCCAGATTCATATGAATAATTCTGATGACAGATAATTTAGTGTTATGGGCCAAAGTGGTGGGTGTGTGCTTCAGTGGGGGAGGGAAAAGATAGCCTTTGTACATCCATCCAAGAGAATACAGGCTGTACATGGCTGTACATGGCTCTCTGCAATTGGCAGTGCTGGGAAAGGGGGCCTGCTAGCTCTGCTTGCTGCACTGACTGGCCCCAGAGCAGGTCTTTTGGGGCAGGCTGTGGGAGCAGCCATGCTCCTTTCCCTGTTTGCCAGAGTGCCTATGCTGGGAGGACCATTTGTTCCATCTCTTTCAAGGAGCAGCAAGACTGTGTCTGCTCTATGTTTCTGCCAGTGCATCAGAGGCACTATGCCTAGCGGAGTCATAATGTGTCTTGACATTTGTTCCCTAATATAACTCAGTCTCACAGGAATCCAACATGAGGACTGCAACGTTAAATACACTGCAGTCCCTTCAACCACCTTCCCTTCTGTAATCTGTGAGCACGATGTCCTACCCTGAAGGCAGCTCATCTCTGCTGTACTGCTTTGCGTCCAAGTGAGCTGAGAGAGAATTCTCTGGTGGTTGGGCTCCTGGGTTGGGTTCGTCAGGAGGGCATTTAAAAAGTCACATACAGTTAGGCAATTGGGGCACATTTTCCATAAGAAGATATTGACACTCTGTTGGGACTGGTAATGGCAGTAGTTCAGGGAAGGCTGGTCCAGCTGCAACAGAATGGATAAAGCATGGAAGAGACAGCAGAGGAGAAGAGGGTGGGGAGAGTTGGGTAGCAAAGAAAATGAGAGATAAGGAGAAGAGAGGCAATTTTATATACCACACACTGAATCCGTATAAAACACACACAACATAAAAATAGGAGCATTTTGATGATGAGCCTGTAATTCCAATGCAAGGCTGTGGTGACTATAAAAGCTAGAGCTGTCAATTAACACAAGTGATTAAGGCAAAACAAATTAACTAAATTAAAAAAGATTAGTCACTATTAATCTCAGTTTTAATCACACTGTTAAACAATGCTAGAATGCCAATTTAAATTTATTATGAATATTTTGGATGATTTTCTAATATATTGATTTCAATTACAACACAGAATACAAAGTATATAGTGCTCTCTTTATATTATAATTTTTGATTACAAATATTTGCACCACAAAAATATTAAATAAGTATTATTTTTCAATTCACCTCATACAAGTACTGTTCTGCAATCTCTTTATTGTGAAAGTGCAATTTATAAATATAGATTTTTTTTTCACATAACTGCACTCAAAAACAAAACAATGCAAAACTTTAGAGCCTACAAGTCCACCCAGGCCTACTGCTTGTCTAGTCAATCGCTAAAACAAACAAGGTTGTTTACATTTATGGGCGATAATGCTGCCCACTTCTTATTTACAATGTCACCTGAAAGTGAGAACAGGAGTGTGCATGGCACTGTTGTAGCCAGTGATGCAAGTTATTTACGTACCAGATGTGCTAGACATTCGTATGCCCCTTCATGCTCTCGCCATTAATTGTGATTATTTTTTTAATCATTTGACAGCTCTAATAAAAACCATTTGAGCTTTGCTTTCATAGCTTCTAATTCTAACAAGAAGTCCTTGATGAGATAACAGTATCACAGTTCACAGTCACGTGTAACATGTTCTATATTCCCTATCAGAAACCCTTATAATTAATTATTATCCTGAATTCTCATAAATCAAATAAAGTACTTTGTTGCATCATAGAAATTATGTAGGTAAAAATATTGCAACAGAAGGTGTTGGCACTGAAAACAGACTTTTGATATATTTTCCTCTAAAACATAAATAATGTTCTTGTTTTTTTGTACTGATAAATTAGTATTACACATTAAATGTATAGGAATTTTGACATGCCTAGCTCATTCACTGCCTATAATTACCAGAAAATTGAAATATCCATCAGTATGTTGGACAATCCATTGCAATATGTTTCATTTCCAGAAAGACCAAAGGAGATTTTATTAATGGTTAAGCTAGAACAGTGAGAGATGGCAGGTTTTCATCCTGGGAGAAAGCCTGTTCTGAGAGGAGATCTAAATCTCTCTTGGATATTGCATGATAAAACTTAAAACAGAGAGCATGCCAGTTATTTGACTGTTAGGGTTCAGGGACTGAAAACAGGGAGTTGTCATGCAAACCATTTTACAACCCTAACTATAGCATTGACTATTGTAACACAAACCAGGGTTTATGATATTCATGCATTCTGGTAGATCTGAAAAGAAATCAGAACATTAAATCAGTAACATAAATATATATATTTTACAGACTGTGTGAATAACCTGTAGATTACAAGTCTTTTTTTTTTTTTTTTTTAAGATACCTAACCACAGTCCACACCTGAATTATAGCAGTAGATCCACTTCACTACCTGGCCAGCCATTATCAGCAGTGGTGTTCTGTAGACATGTGACAATTGGGCCTATAACCTTTTTTGCCTGCTTGGGAATTTACCATGAAAAGTAGGTCAAGATATTTTTAATAAAGGATGCTAGAGACAGGTACAAGAAAAGTACACAGACAAACGGAATTAGTCCAAACAATACTGGTATAATTTAGACTGCGTGAGATCATTCTTGGTAAACAAAAAAATGTGTCCAGAAATTAATACCCCAAAATTAGTGTGTCAAAAACATAGGCCTAATTGGTGGGCAAAATAATAAAGGGGCCTTGGGGGGAAAAATTGGCTACTGGAGTGAGCTTCACCACCATGGCTGCCACCCTCACTCTCTCCTGGGATCCTGGGCTTTTGTCAACCTGATCCTAAAAAAATTCCTGACCTGACCAGGCCAAAGAGAGGAGCCCAGATGACATCACCACCTCTACTGGTTCCCGCTCAATCCCAAACACTGCCTGGGAGGAAACAGGATCAGGCTTTAACAACCACAGCTCCAGCCCATTTTAACTACTCTTTTCCCCAAAGGCAGGGTTATTATCATCTTTGATATGGTACCATCTAAGAGACTATCAAACAAGGAATTTTTTTCCTTCTAACAACTCTCTCCAGCAACAAGGGATGAAAGACTTATTTAATACTTTACATTTCAGATGCTTTAACTGTTTCTCCTTCTTTTCTGTATCGTAAATAAAGGGTTAAAAGTGTATTTGCCATGGCACTAAGCAGGCTGAGATCTCTGTATACCAAACCCTGACTCTTGTTTAACACTCTACACTATTGAACAGTGACTGGGTTACGTTAACACCTTTGAGCCCCTATATTCCATTGAAACTAACACAACTGACTCGAGGAGGGGATGGGATTGGATTTAGGGATTAGTTTAGGGAGGAATATAGAATTACTACATTGGATCAGATCAGGGGTCCATCCAAGCACATAATATGTTGGGAACAGGCGCCAGTACTAGTTGCTTCAGAGAATGAAGAAGGAAACCCTTCAGTAGGCGATTATGAAATAACCTGACCTAAGGAAAAGTTTCCTCTTAACTCCCAGTAGTTAGAAATTGATTTATGGCCTGAATCATGAGCATGAGAACCACTTTTGTGCCTTTTCTTTATTTTTACTATTTGCTATTGTAACATTAGATATTCTTGTTATCCATATAAATGGCTGATCCTTTTTTGAAGTTCTTGGCTTCAAAAATGAAACAAGCATTTCCTTTTGTCTATTTTGAATTTTCTATCTTTCAATTTCATTCTCATTATGAGCAAGGGGGAATAAAATGCCTCACTTACCTTCCCTATAGCATTTGTGTTTTGTATTCTCTTATCATGTCATCTCATTCATCTCTCTCTCTAAGATAAACAGTCCCAGTCTTCTCAATCTCTTTTTGCACGAGAGTTTTCTCATTATCCCTCTGGTTTTGCAATATCCTTTTGAGATGGGTTGCACATGGTATTCCAGATGAGGCAGCATCATCGACAGAATGACATTATCATTTTGTGCATGTTATTCTCCATCCCATTCCTTATATATACTAACATCTTGTTTGCTTATTTGACTGCAACTCCATATTAAGCAAAGATCCTCAGTGAACTGTCCACAACCGTACATGCATTACCTTTCCTGACTTGATACACTTTACACAGTTCTAAATTAATTGTATGTGTAGTACAGATTATTCCCTCCAATGGGTATTACTTCGAATGTATGGACACTGATTTTCATTACCATCAGACTGCCAATTTATCTAGCTTGGCTGGGTTCCTCACTTCCATTTTCTGAAGACCATCTCTTTGGTTCAACTCACCAGTTGAATCCTGCCATTTGGTGGGTGTTCCATGCATAACAGTTTTGATGGAAGGTAGGATAAAGCTTTGATGGCAGCACCAGGCAAACAGGTAGATATCCATGAAAAATTTCAGCCACAGTGCTTAAGGTATGGAAAAGTTACAAGCAATCGGAAACAAGGTCTTCTAAAGGGAATCTCATTTAACCTTAACTATAGGGGGCTCTATCAGCACCACAAATGCTGAAGTCAAGAAAACAAATATGGAAATAAATGTTAGCTATTTTGGTGTATTGCTTTAACATTTATAATTGACTACTTCTTTTAACCTTTTCTTGCTTTATTACATTTATTTTTCTACTGAGATCTCTTGTAGGAAGTTGTCCCCTCAGACTATGTGACAGCAAGATTTCCTCATATGTCTACCTGTCTGAAGAAGAGCTCTGTGTAAGCTGGAAAGCTTGTCTCTTTCACCAACAGAAGCTGGTCAAGTAAAAGATATTGCCATACCCACCTTGTCTCTCTGTCTCTTATACCACATTATTTACTACGGCGATTCTCAAACTTTAGCAACCCGAGGATGCCCATTTTGATTCAAAAATTTTTGTCAGCCCCCCCAAACTCCCACCCCACTTCTTCCCTCTCCTGCTCCACCCTGCCCCCCCCCTTCCCTGCCTCTTTCTGTCCCCTCCGCCGAGCACGCCCCATCCCCACTCCTCCCCCTCCCTCCCAACCCCTCCTGCATGCTGCAGAACAGCTGTTCCCAGTGTGCAGGAGGCCCTGGGAGGGAGGGGGAGGAGCTGAGGGAGGGAAGGGAAGGAGTTGATCAGCAGGGCCCGTGGACCCCCTGAAGTACCCTCAGAGACCCCCTAGGGTCCGCAGACCCCAGTTTGAGAAACGCTGCTTTACTATATTATTATTATTACTAATCTATCTTGCTGACAAGCTGATATCGACAGCTGATTGAAAAATGGTAATTATTTATTGCTGGAAATTACAGCTTTTTAAATTTTCATCAAATTTTCTGCAAAAATATTCTTTCTTTTACAAAATCATGAAACTTGAACATTTTTGAGTAAAAGATTTTGGGAAATCATTTTTAGTTTGCAGGAAAGATTTTCTGCTTTTTTAATATCTCCTGTAATTTTTCCATTAAAATTTTCATTTGATAAGCCATTTTTCACTGAAATTACTTTTCAATAAAAAAAAATGCAACAAGCTTTACCCCTCTTTAACTCACTAATTTGAAAAGGGGAAATAAAATAAAATAAAAAATGCCAAGACACTATTCCCCAATACATTAGGTTATTGGTTCTGAACCATTCTGAAATAAACATTGCTTATTTCTGATCCATTACAAACCAGCAAATAATCTTACATTATTAATGCTATTTACTTGTCATGTGGTTTCTTCTAACACAACTCTATGTTATCTTCTGGGACCTAAGCGAGGGCACTATATGCGAGGACCTAAGCGAGGACACTATGTGTCCAATTTCCATTCACCAACAACGAGCAATTTGTTGTTATTTATACAGGAAAGTTCATTGAAATTTCTTAAGAAAATGCAACATTTTTAGAAATGTTTTTCTTTTTGTGAACTTTTTTAGGAATCTCCTAAGGTTGCTCCACCTGAGAAGAGCAAATGTTTATTTACAGCCTTCATTTATGTATTTATTTTATAGCTACAAGCTGTTTACATCTTTAACTCCCAGATTTTCCTTTCTGTTTATTCATTTCTTTGCTCTCCCTATTGACCTGGGATGGCTGAACTAATAGGGTTGGAGTGGGGAGGACTAAATCAAGATTTTTTTCATAAAAATATGAAAAAAAAATCTATTGGATTTCTCATTATGCTAATTTTTTTATCATGTTAATCCTACTCTCTGATCACTTTTTCTTTAACATGCTTTTTAAAGCATGTTTAAAGCATGTTTAAAGCTTTTTTGCATTTTTTTAGAGTGGCTTATTACTATACCAGTTCATCATTTAAAATGCAAAAAGTTTCACACAAAAGAAATCTCATCTTCAGACATTACAGAAGAAAAACATCTGGATAACGCTGCCAAGCTGGATGTTAGTAACAGTGAAGATGCAGTCCACAAACTTTGAAAAAATAATTTTCTTCTTCTTTCCTTCCTCAGATCTGGGTGCTGCTGTTGCAGCTGCATTGTGTCTTGTGCTGCGGATGTGTGACACAGGACAAAGAGTGACACAATGCTGGGAAACCAGAGGAAAAGCGAATGCAACTGTAAAGTCCCCCACCCCACCCCTTTGCTCAGCAGGGAGTCCTCTGAATTTACTTCAACTGAGAGGAACTCATTTTGGGTTTTCCCTACACAAAGCAACAGAGCATGGTTGTCCATTGTTCTTATACACTGGACTCTGAAACTACCTCCTCTCCTTTTGTCTGTGTCTTTTTTTAAAAAAAATCACTCTGCTAGAATGAATATTGTACAGTTTCTTATCCCATGAATACAGACAAAGCCTCCACTCTTCTTGCTTCCTACAGGGCATCTCCATGGAGGATTCATAGCAGTGCTGTAATATATTGGTATTAATGAGCACATCATTCAGTCCCCCTATTCAGCCTTTTTCCACAAACCCATACTTACAAACAAACTTTCAGGACAGTATTTATCTACTTCAAACTGAAACTGCAGAAGTAATTGAAAGCTAGGTGATGGCAGGTCTGTCTGTCCAGCTAGCCTTATTTCCTCTTGCACACTCACAATTTTGTAACTGGCCACTGGATCGCTAACCTTTTCATGACTGGCCCTAGATCGCCTTCCTACTATTCAGTGTCCATAACTGTTAATGGGAATTCTGCCTATAGCTTGAGAAAAGTATATAATAGCCTGAAACGATGGCTATATGTTCATTATCCTCTCTTTGCACAAGGCTTCAGTATTGCTCTCTACAGTTATGAAACTTTTAGCTTTAAAGTACTGAAAGAATGGAGCTACACAGTAAAACCGTACTGAAAATGTCTTATAAATGACCAGTGTTTGTACTTTTAATGCAAAAAATAATACAAATATTAAAGAAACTCCTTAGGGTCTGGTTTGTGTTTCTTATGGGGATATGTGTCATTGTAGCTTTGTTCATTTAGCCACATGACCAGGTCATGGTATCTATGGTGAAAGCTTCTAACCACTGCAGATGTCAGTAGAAGGTACTAACATGTTAACCAACCATCCCAGCTATAATCCTAGTGCTGAAGGAGGTGGAACTAGTGTGAAAGATTATTCAAAAAAATGAAAGCCTTGTGTTCTCTTCATGAAGGGTCAAGCTGCAAAGTACCCTGCACCTATAATTATGACTTTATTAGCAATTAAGATACACTTTATCTGCCACATTCACCACCAGCATCAAACCCTCAAACAGCAGAAATGGTGCCTAGAAGAATTCAGCCAAATCATATTGACCAGTTTGTGTGACAGGCAAAAACAGCTGATGCTATGTACTGTCTGATGGGAAAAAAATCAAAGAATTTGGAGCCATCAAGTTGTGCTCTTAAGCCTGATCCAAAGCCCAGTGAAGTCAATAGAAAACTCCTACTGACTTCACTGGGTGTTAGATCAGGCTCATAGGAATGTCTTTAAAGAGAACAATTCTTTCAAGGACTGCAATGCAACATTAATTATGAAGCGGTTATTGCCAAACCACACTTACTTATTATTAATATTTATTTTATGCCAACCAATCCAGTCTAAAGTAAAGTTCTTGTAAAATTTATTGAACGTTGATGAAACTCTGTGTTTTACTCTAGCAATTAATTTTACAAATTAAGATATTTACCTTTAATTAAGGAGAAGATTTACAAATCAAGATAGATGCCTCAATAACTCTAACCAAGCTTTTCTGGCTGTGAGCATAGAAAAGAAGCCAAAACTATTGGATATTTCTGATCATGCAGTGGTCAGTGGATGTCTGGGTATCTTAGTACATATACCATATCAGCATACAGCAGTTTTAAAACATTAGGAACTGATATTCTCTGTCTACTACATTTATCTTCTAAATACATGCATGGATGCTTGTGGGATCCCTATCGACCAGTACCTGGAAAATGTGGGTTAGCAGTTTTAGTATTCAGCCCAATTATCTTATACTGCATTCATTAGCTTGAACCAATCTATCATTGTTTCATGAGCATTCAGCACTACTTTCGCAACCGGACACCTAAGTGATGCACCAAAGGACATGTTATGAGAAAGGGATCAAAAGAGTTCAGTGAGGAGAGAAGCAAAGTTATGCCTCTGTTTTTAGTTATTGAGTGCCACAGGGGTGCATGGTGCTTGCAAGCGGACAAGGTGTAAGCTACAAACTTATTAATAACTGAGTTAGCCAGAAAAGACATTCCAACAGGGCCTCGAAGGGCATGAGAAGGGAGAGGGAAGATAAAAATGGGTAACAAGAGAAGTGGGCCAGCGCTAGCATCAAGCCCATCTCATAAATCACTTAAGCACATGCATAACTTTAAGAACATGATTAATTCAATTAAACTCAGTCACACTGCCCACATGTTAAAGTTACAAACATTCTTGTTGGTTCATGGCCCTAGTGGTTAAAACACAGGACTGTCCAGACTTCTGGATTCTGCTACTAAAGACATGGCTACACTACAAACTTTTGTCTCCACAAGTTACATCAGTGTAAAGCTGCCGCAGTTAGGATGTCACTTCTGTGTGTGCATGCTTGACTCCTTGTGTCAATGCCATGCATGCTCACCAGGAGTGCTTCTGTTGATGTACACTATGGTGTCCCATAGGTAGATAGGCCAGTCTGCAACGTGCCACTGTCCAGTGAACTGTCCGTTGGGAAGTTTTGGCAATGCATGGTGGGGCAGAAGTGAGTCACACAGGAGTGACTGGGAGCAAGGAGTCGACTTCCCACCATGCAACAGTCTTCATCTGATAATGTTATGTATATCCCATAATTTTTACGTCTTTTAAAAAAATCCCATGAACTTGCATGCTCCTTCCCATTATCCGCCATCCCTGACAGAAGCATGGAGACTCACAGCTTTGCACTATTTTCATAAGCTTGCAAGCCCAGGATGCACAATCCTCCAGTATTTGCAGCAATGTAAGAAAAACCTGCTGTAATGGATTTCTCCATGGATGCAAAGGGAGACGAGCCCATGATTGCTGAATCTGTGGGTCCACAAGTGTTTGTAGCATCAGTGTTCGCAGCCAGATATGAGATGCTACATTATGTCCTGGTGCATCTCCCTCTCCTCTTCCTGCTGGGACTCCTGGGTCTGCCTCCTGTCTGCTCTTTCCATCTCGGGGATGTCTGTTCATCCTTCTGGACCTTTGCTCACAGTCTGATGCAACACTAGCTGTCATTGAACATATCGTGAGTTCTCTTCTTTCTTTTCCCTATCTGGCTCAGGCATTCCACGTATGGGGAGGGGGAACCCCTCCAGGCCACGATGGCAGCAGCTACCCATAAAACACACAGAGGTACCACTGTCAGTATAGTCCCAATGGAATGTGAAAGTTAAGACTCAGAACGTCCCACGCTTGCTCCCCTAAAGTTTTAAAAAAGACGTGCTCGTTAACACTCCTGCTTCAGAGTGCTTGTGCACGGCACCATTCACAGCGCCAGCAAGGGAGAGTGTGGCCCATCAGGAGTGAGTGAAATGCAGAAGGAATTGTTCGGTTGCATGAAACTACGAGTATAAAGCAACGACACTGAATAGCGGCACCGTTTTCCGCGGGCAGAGGTGATTTTAGCTGATATCTCACTCCTGCTGGCAGAGAAAGCACAGCTGCTGCTGGCGTCCCTTAGCCACCCAGGCCGATATGCTGCTAGCTTGTGTACTGCAATGATGCCTGCCGAAGATATCACTGATTGGGGTGGGAAAGCATCCTACCATAGAGGAAGAAATAAGGCTGCCATCCCTAGAAACCTTTGGGAGAGGATTGCAGAGTACCTCCATGAAAGTTTCATCGAGACATCTCAGGAGAACTCAAGGGACTTCCCTGTGTACATTAACAAACTGCTCTGCATGCCCCTCTCCCTTCCCCGACCCCGCTGCCTCGCTCTACAGGGAAAGGAAAAGCATATAACTATGCTACCTCTCTTTGTGGTACCGCTGCTCTTCCACTATGAGTATATTAATGAAAAAGTGATAGTTGTGGCCTGTTAAGTTGCATAACATTGTACTGGGAAATACAGTTGCACACTTACCCAGGGTTCTATCCCCTGCACCGAGCATTGCTATCAATGGTAGCAGATGACAGAACGAGGAGTAATGGTCTCAAGTTGCAATGGGGGAGGTTTAGATTGGATATTAGGAAAAACTTTTTCACTAAGAGGGTGGTGAAACACTGGAATGTGTTACCTAGGGAGGTGGTAGAATCTCCTTCCTTAGAGGTTTTTAAGGTCAGGCTTGACAAAGCCCTGGCTGGGATGATTTAACTGGGACTTGGTCCTGCTTCGAGCAGGGGGTTGGACTAGATGACCTTCTGGGGTCCCTTCCAACCCTGATATTCTATGATTCTATGCCTGTGTTTGACACACTGAACTGTGATGAAGTCTCAAACAGGTCCTGGCTCCAGGTATACCTGGACACACATATCCCCCGTTGCATGTCCCCCATCTTCCTTCTATTCTCCTTCCACCTCCTCCTTATCCCCACTGTTCACACTGGGGCCTGTGACTTGGGCTTCTTGGAGGTATCCATAGTGGTCTGCAGGGCAGTGGTGGGGTCTCTGGCAAGTATGCATGCAGCTTTGTAAAAGCAGCAGGTCTGCAGCTCAGTGCCAGAGCGACAGTTGGCCTCCCTGGTCTTCTGATATGCCTGACACAATTCCTTCACTACCACATAACATGGCTGCTGGACCGTTGTACCTCTTTCCCTTCATCCCTCATGCAATCTGCTCAGAGATGTCACCATCTCTATGGCTGGTCGGTAGCTGCGCTTGCACAGCCTCTTCTCTCCACAAGCCCAGGAGATCCAATATCTCCTGTCTACTCCAAGCCGAGCATCTGTGGGGCATACAGCTGGCAGGGTCAGCTGGGCTGTTGTGCACAACAATGGAGAAATGCTAGGTGTACCTACCAAGCTGAGCAATCGGGAAAAGGCATTTTAAAAATTCACAGGGCTTTAAGAGGGAGGGCCTTCTGGTCTCTGTGACCCCTTGCCAGTTGCCAGAGTGGTCAGTGTCTGGCATTGTGGGACAGATGGAGGACTATTAGAGTTGCCATAAGTAATGCAGTGTCTACACTCACACTTAGCTGACCTCAGTACATTGACCATGGCTCAACACTGCTCAGTGAAGTGGTGTAACTGTAATGGGGCACTTACATAGGTGGGAGGCAAACTGATGAATAGATACATGCACAGCTAGGTTGACGCAGGGCAGTTTATGTCATCCTAACTTTGTAGTGTAGACCAGGCCTAAGACTCACAGTGTGATATTGAGTAAGTCACTTAACATTGCTGGGCCAGGTTTACCAGCCAGTAAAATGGGTACTGGCTTTATCTCACAGGGGGTGTTCTGAATTGTTTGTAAAATGTGTTGTGATCCTATAAGGAAAATTTGCTATGTACAGTGTTTAAGTGTGAAGTATGTTGTATGTACACTGGGCTCACAGGTGTCTGATTTTGTGTAAATTAGCTAGCTAGCCAGCAGACAGGTTTTTTGGGGAGATTATCTACAATTCTGGGAGATTATCTAATCCTTCCGAATAATAGGCTCAAAGCTCATACTAGAGCCACTACTTCTATTTCTCCCTATGTTTCCTCCCCTATTCTCCACAGACTGTCACTCTCAGATTCTCTATCCCACTCTGAAACTGGGCAGGGGATTTTTTTTTTTTTTGGCTGGAATTAGATAGGCACAGATGGTACCAGTATAGTGCCTTGGAAATGAACACTTGCTGTAAATCCTGGAGTTTTTGTTGTTATCTCCACAACAGCTCTTTTAACAGTCTGTGCCGTGGAAGAGGCGGGAGAAGTGAGAGACAGTGAGTTCTTGGTGTTTCTAATATTAGCAATCCTCACTTTCTCCTTTAAATATTCTGTAGTTTTCAGAGTCCTGGTAGCTTTCTCGAGAATATTAAGAGGAAACCTCAGAATAAATGTGAAATGACACTTTCCCCTAGTAGAAGATGGTGAAGTGACTCATGGGAAAGGAAACTTGCAGTCAGCAAGATCTTTCTCCAAGGGCTGGTGCGGATAACAAGAAAATAAAATAATCAGAACATAAAGAGAAAATCTTCCTAGCTTCGGAATTTAAGTCCAGTTCCACTGGGTATGGGGCTCTGCTGTCTTGAGGTCATTTTCCCTCTCTGTTTCCCAAGCAATGACTCTTTGGCCATTACCCTCCCTGAGGATAATAAGGATCTGACAAAAAGCAAGAACCTGCCACTTACTTCCTAGCCCAGTCACATGCCTTGGGTCAGGATTCCAAAGGCAGTGAATCCTGGGTCACTATCCACTGACTCACTGAAATTCACCTCTGTGTACATGGCCAACAAAAGAGCTATGCATCACTTAATCCCTCAAAATAGAGCCACCAATACCTTCCCTCCCCTTAAGCTGTGCTGCGTGCATCTGAGCTGCAGATGAGGATCTAACCCATTGCTCTAGTCATTAATTATTTACACAGACGCTCCCCAGGTTACGCAAGACCCGACTTATGCAAATTCACACTTATGGAAAAAGTTCCATAAGCCAGAAATAGAATTTTCGAGTTGCGGAAATTTTTGCGTAATGTATGGGTATACGTTTCCGACTTACGCAAAATTCAAGTTATGCAAGACTTTCCGGAACGGAATGATTGCATAAGTTGGGGGGCGTCTGTATTGCAAAAATTCCCTACAGCCCTAGTCCGGGACCCACTGTGCTACGCGCTGTACAAACGCATAGGAGGACACAGTTCCTGCCATGAGGACTTGCCCACTTTAATCGCATGTTGTGCCTCTTTTCCTCATGATTTGCCAGTCTTTTCTCTTTACTAAATAGACAGTACAGACAAACGGGGAAGCAAAGAGATACAATGTACAAGCAAAGTAGAGGGAATGATTGTAAGGATCGGTCATGTTTCATGTTGATTCTGTTGTAGTACAATGGAACAGGAAAAGGAAAGAAGGGAGAAGAGAAATTGGAGTAGAGTTTAAATCTAAAGTCTATCTATCTATCTATCTATCTATCGCTGTATAACATCCTGGAGCCTCCGTGTTGTTCAATTTAACGGTACTGTCAAACCCTCCCACTAAAGGGCAAAACAGCAATTTTGTTCTAGTTCACATTTATAATGTATCACTTAAAAATATCTAGTTCTAGCAGAATTTTGTTTTAATTGTAAATCAAAGAACCTGGAACCTTCACATACAAAGGCTCAGAGGGGTCAGGCTGCTTTTCATCAATTCTTTCCTGGGCACTGCTTCAACTAACCCTTATACTCTCCAGAGGAACCTTTGCTCAAGGGAATAATCCTATTAAATCACTGGGCCTACTTCCATGACTAACACTTACTTACATGATTAAGTGCTGCAATATCAGGCTATTAGATTCTAGTCTGGTGAAGTTTAAATTACATGATGATCTTGATCTTGTGCTACCCTGCTAACTAACGGGCTGACCCAGTAGTGGTATTAGCTATGCAAAAGAACCCATAGGCAATTTGACTGAAGGGCAACTGATAGGGCCTGAGTGAGGGGAGGAGAGGTAGCAAGAGGTACTGAGCCCCTGGCCATTGTCCCCAAGGCATGACACTACTGTTGTGTCCCAGAAGCATTGCTGTAGGCTGGCATGAGAACAGGATACTCTTTAACCTCATTTGAGGAGTACCAGAGAAGCTGATAAAAGGGAATGAAAGAAGTCTTCAGACAATATGGAATGGCATTAGGAATGCTGTTAAAAACTACAACCCACCTTGAAATCTTAATACATTCAATAAATCCACAAATAAAAGAGTAAAAATATTCAGCTTTCTCTTAGGGTCAATATTATTGGTGTGAAAGCTACTATTTAGAATAAAAATGTAAGCTGTGTGAAAGCAGGAATTCTTATTTGTGATGTGTGGCCAATTAGTACTCCTAATATGACAGTGGTAAATTGAAGAGAAAACAATATATTTTTATTGGGAAAGAAGAAAAATTATATAAATTAATCTGTTTAAATAAAATAAGGACCAACCTGAACTTTTACAGACAATTTAAGATGAACCCTTTGTCATTTAAATTAAATACATAGATAGTGACACAAAATGAAACAAAATCTGGCTTTATATTTCTTTCTTACACAGCTCTGTACTTCTTGGGCCCTTTTAGGATTGAAGGCTGCAATGCACACAAAAGCAAAATCATAGGAAAAACTGTTCTAGAGACATTTCTGCCTTAACCAGAAGCAGGAAGTACTGAATATCTCACTGGAAAGCTTGTTTTCCTGAGATTTCCAGCCCAATTTTACAGATCCAAGATGTGTATAAACATCTGAATTCTTGAAGGCTTACTTGGACTTTTGTTTATCAATGTAGGCTTCTTATATTATTCAGTGCATATGCACCAACCATAGGAATTGTCCAACTGGAGGAAATTAATTCATAATTAAATAAGAGGAGCTCACTTGGGACATTTTAGTAATCAAGAGGGGTTAAAAATACACTGCGGTTGCCAAAGAGGAAATATGTACACTAGGCATGGGAATAATGCCCACATTTTCCTGGCTCCAGAAAATTATTTCAGAGGAGCTAAACTCACCCTTGTGCTAAGTATTTCAGAGGCAATCAATAGGGAATGACAATAATAGCCTTACTAGTACAAACCATTTATTTTTATTGAAAAATAAAAACCAGAGACTCAACTCAATTATAATAATTGAAATAATTCATGGACGTTCCAGGACTGTGCATCAGTTCATTTATGTTTAATTTGGAGTAGTGTTTGTATATTTAATATAGGAAGACATTGAAGCTAAGTTATCTGGATATATAATGGCAGATGGCTAGACTGTAAAAGTAGATATATATATTTAGTAGAGTAGGATGAATGTGGAGAAGTTTGAGTTCAGCTATTGCCCATGTAGTTCAGCCCAACCAAAGCTAAACTTCTCCTCTCTGAGGACTGGACCATGGAGCATTAGGGTCTTTTGGACTGGCTGCAGGAACTTCCAGGCTTCACCATCACAATACAACAGGCAACTTGTGTTGTGAGGCAATCTTGCAAAGTGGAGACAGTACGTTGTGAGCCATCACTGCACACAAAATCTGTCAATTTCCTTCCCATGGTAAATTCCAGTATTTCAGTATTTATTTTTGTCTTGAACTGGGAAAAAAGTTTAACTATGGAAATTTTCATGAAATGAAAAAATCTGAAAAATGTTGAGTCAGAGAGGCCAACATGAAAGAGTTCAGCATTCTGATCAAAATAAAATATTTCAACATTCCTGGATTGGACATTTCATTTCATATTGTCAACCTGAAGCAGCTCAGTCACAGGGACCGACCATGGTGGATTATGAGAACTATAGTCTGGTCGTGTTTGGGGCCTATTGGTTAGAATAGGGACA
The DNA here is from genome assembly GCF_015237465.2 of Chelonia mydas. NCBI lineage: Eukaryota > Metazoa > Chordata > Testudines > Cheloniidae > Chelonia > Chelonia mydas. The sequence goes on along the minus strand of NC_057851.1, from coordinate 84,514,871 downwards.
TGAGGGATCCAGAACTATTACTTCCAAAGACACCCAAGTGGGTCAGGAAGACATAAAGATTAATGTTGACCCAACCCAAAATGAAACATCAATAAACTAAAAGTGAAACATTTTGCATTGTTTTTCCTGACAGAAAATGCTAACAAAATATGGCAGAAAATTTCAATTTTGATGAAACCCCATTTTCCAATGGGGACTTTTATGCGCCTTTGTTTTAATAGACTTGAACCAAGATAATTAAGGCCTGTTTAAAGGTCTGTCCATCCAGCCATGAAATTTACTTAAACAAACAAAATCTAGCTGTACATGTTCACATGAGTAATTATAGACTGTTCTTGTAAATCATTCCCCAAATTTTCAGTGCCACAAATACATGTTTCTATATAGATAATAGCTTTCATTGTTAAAATTGCAAAATGGTTTCCATTCTAAACTTCTGTTTTCATTCAGTCATAATTTTCTCAGAAATTCCTCTTTGGGCCTGAAGCCTTTTAGACTTTGAGCCAGATCCCTAGCTGGTGTAAATCTTCTCTGAAGTAACAGAAGCGATGCCAGTTTACACCAGCTGAGGTTCTTTGCTTCCTTCCTACAGTGATTTTTTTTCCAGAGGCTGAAGAAAATCTTGTCAGTCCTTTTAGAATGCTAGGCATATGCACTGCCACCATTTTATTAAATCCTCCCTGTAATGTTTGAACAAGGCTCTGTAAAACTAGCAATGCTACGGAAGTAGAAACTTGACAAGGACATAGCCCTTAGTAAGGAACATGTGCTCTGAAAAAAATTGGTGATGATTTATTAAAGTTACCAGAGCTGGAATGTTATCGTGTATCCCTCTTTGATCAAGCCTGTGGAAACCCACAGAAAGCATTTCAGCCATTAAAAAGAGAGGTTTGAAAACTCATTGTTTCTCGTGAGAACACAGTACAATCTGTCCAAACTGTTTGTCTCTCTAATATCCTGGGACCAACACGGCTACAGCTACAGTGCATACAAACCATTTGTAGTCAAGCAACATTATTTCTTAACATGTGGGTGCATTAAAAGTTAAACATTAAAAGTGAATGCTCATTCCTTTCCCTTTCACATGTCTATGGAATGGATCATTTCTATACAACCCAGCTTGCTTTTGATGAAAATATTTCCTGTTATTGTCAAGGAGTCATCTGCTCACTTCCATTTAAGCCTTGTGGGGCGGTGGTAGTGCAAATGTTTTTTCAGGTGTAACGTCACCATTGACCACACTGAAAATTCACACAGGACACAAATGGCTTCTTCAGCCTGGTTCAGTTTGTTTGCTCAGCAACAGACCTAACCAGCCTTTCTATGTGTAGCAGTGATGCAGCTGGGGAATGGGAAAGGAAGCTCCCAGACACCTTCTCACCTCAATAGGAAATGCTCAGAAAACCTGACATTTTACTTTCTGTGTTTATTGTAGATCAGCTATGATGTACAGAGAGGGACGAGAGACTGTGAGGTCAAGGACTGTATGATAGAAAAAGCTTTCCTGCCACTGAAAGAGTGCGACTGAATGTACCCTTTAAGAAGATTTATCCTGTTTTGATTTCAAGGACCCTGAAAAAGGCAGCATTAGTGAACCACCCACACAAAATAGCAGGGTACCAGCTGCACAACAACACCATGGTTAATGGCAGTAAATACAGCGTAGTAGTATGAAAAGGTCACTGTTAGAGGGTACCCTGCTGTGCTATAGTGTATGCAGGTGCTATGGGTGTATTCATAATAATATCATATCCTTGATGGTAGGGAATTATTAGGTCAATCTAGTCCAGCCTTATGTGTCAAGCATGATGAAATCCTGTATTCCATAAACTTATCTACCCCTGACTTAAATGCCTACAGTACTGAGCTCGCTATAGCTACCTCACTAGGCAGAAAATTGTTCTTCTATCTGACTGTTCTTCCTGTCAGAAGGATTTTTTTTCTATTAATTTTCCAAGAAGAAATTTCCTTTCTTAACAAGCCTATTTTGTATATTTTACCACTGGTGTGCAAAGTAGAGAGTCCAAAACCCTCCTTCTATTAGGATATATGCAGGAATTATTGCAAATACCAAGGTAACGTTCACCTATTTCAAAGAAAGATTGTAATGATGTACAGGGTGGAAAGGTCCTCTCTGGGTGGTTTATAAGTCTCGTCAAGCCCACCTAGAACCCTCCTCTAGCCAGATATGGTCACAAGTACAGGTACATGAATGTTTATATCCAGAATGAGGAGTAGGACTAGAAACTATTAGGATTAGAATAAGGGGGACAGGCGGTTGTTTGTTTTTTTGTTCTTTTTAGACTCATACTAGTAAAAGCTCAACCGTTTTACAAAGTGCAGGATCAAGTGGGTTTTTTCTTGTGGTTTTTTTTAATGGTAGCAAAAGGTTTTAACATACAATGCTGGTGTGTTTGGGCTAAAGAAGCTCAAGGTCAACAATTCTTAAATTAAATAAGTGAATAAATAAATACAATTAAAATACTTAACTTTCTTGGGTTTTTTTGTGCTATATATTTGTACTCCTTTCACTGAGGATTTTGACTAAGATAGGATTGAACAGATTGTGTGGTCCAGGCTCTGAATGCTGAAGGGTGCATTGGATCATCTGATTGTTGGCCATGCTCTCTGTTGAAGCAAATGGAGCACTGTACATTTACACCATTGGATAATTTGGTCCTTTGTGTCTTCACCCCCTGACTCTGCCAAAAAATACCCTAACCGGGACAGATTTTGAAACTCCCTTCCCTCCTGTCTCCCAAATATATGTCAGCCAACTTGGGATCCTGCTCTCAAGTTGTGCAATATCACCATCCTCAAAACAGGAGAAGCCCAACATTTGTGCTTGATCTGGGCCATATTTAGTTTTGTTCCCTCTCTTCTGACATTCACCCTTGTGGCTAGCTCTGAGTGGGTGTCCAAAGTGAAGAGAATGGGTGTAAGGAATTTTTCTTCCCCTTTGCACTCCTGTGCATGGTCCAACCATAATCCCATCCTCCCAAATTGGGATGAATGGAGGTATTCCACCTTGTTCTGACTGCAGTCTTGATGAGGTGCAGTTGCAGGTAGGTTTGACAGTTCTTCCCTAGTACAACGTGACTGGGAAACCTAATGTTGTCTGCACTGAAAATGAAAACAATTACCTACATTTGTTCATTTTAAATAAATGCTTCAAGGACTGGCTCCTCTTCTTGCTGATAATCCAATAGTTTGTTTGGGCTTTATTTCATTCTTTAACTTAAGCAATATTGAAAAGATGAAATAGGGATTTCTTTTTCCTGTAGATTTGTTGGAAACATGTCTGAAGCCAGTCTAGACAGAAGACTGAATATTTTACAATAAATGCTGTTAGGCAACTTTTGTGTATGGGAAATGAAATTGATGTATTTCTAATATTTCTTAACTTTTCCCTCTAACTTCAAACCTACGTTTGTACAAGTGGCACTAGTACATTCATTCATTTGAACGGCACATTAGCTCCAATCAGTGAATCTGGTAAAAAAGAAAGCAGGGGTATCACATATTTTCTAGATTTTTCCCTTAAAATTTTGAAATATTGGAAAATTTTAACCAGCTCTGTGGCTGGCTGAAAAATGTGGGGGAGGGGGAAGAGTGCAAAAAATGTTGTCAAAATCCACCCTTCCCCTTTTTGGTAATTTCTAAATTTTGTCAACATTTCAAAATTCAAAACATTTCAGCAGGCTGCACTGAAGGAACAAACATCCTTGGTTCTTTATCTGGAGAATCAGGAAAAGGAATCAGTTCTCATACATTAATTATGAGCTAACTCACACACAGGGGCACACACATACAAATCTCTGCTTTTAGCACTAGTGGGAAATTCTTCTTGTGAAATAAATATAGGAGAAAACTAGTAAAGTGAATTGATTGTCATGCAGCAACCATATAATGCCACACTATTTATTTTATACTTTTTCTTTCATACAAACGTATCACAAAATGCTTCAAAGCCAGTTAATCTACACATGCCCTCAGAGTACAACTAAGCTCTGTAGTTAACAGGAAGCATCTGTAGGTGTATAGGGAAAGGGTGAAGAGGGAAACAATGGCCAAGTTTCAGGGAGAATGATTAAGTACAGGGAAAATGGGACGTTCAGACACTGGGGTATGGTTGTTTATTTAGGCTGATGAAGAGGCATAGCCCATTGAGCAACAGATGGATCTTGTATGGGATTTGAACAGAGCCAGTTAGGAGCAGTGTGGCTATTTTAGATGGTAGAGGTCATGGAAACAGAGGGCCAGCTTTTTAGGTCTAACCTCGCTGCACTTAGCTCTAAGATATCTTTCCTCTCTCCTGATCTAGGAGCCAGCCTACGTGCTTCTCTGCCCTGCTCCGGCAGTAACAGTCCACAAGGAATGCTCCAAAGGGCAGAGATTGATGAGTCCTGTGATCATGAACCCTCCCACCCTCAAGTCACTTCAGAGCAACCACTTAACCTCTGGGGTGGGGTGGGGAGAAAGTAGGTGGATTTACACCACTTGGGTATTCTCCTAACTCAGGGGAATCCTCAGCTGCCCCACTGAGGGCATCTTTTTAGCTGGTTTGTGTTGCCTCGGTTGGAAGGAAGTATGACTTATAATTAAGGCTGCGTGTCTGTCATGAAGGTCATGGAAGTTACAGATTCTGTGACATTCTGGGACTTTCTGTGACCTCTGTGACTTCCACAGTGGCTGGTGATGGCTCAGGGGCTGGCTCAGGGGCAGCCTGGTGCTTACCGGTGTGTGGGGAGTGGGATGGAGGCTCCCGGGCTCCCACCAATATGTCCTGCAGCTCCTAGGTGGAGGCACCAGGGGGCTCCATGCGCTGCCCACACCCCCAGGCGCTTCCCCTGCAGCTCCCATTGGCTGCAGTTCTTGGCTGCAGAGTTGGTGCTTGTGATGGGGTTCCAGGCCACGCCGCCTCCCCCCCCAGCACCATCAGGGGTCCCGGGCCATCCCCCCCACAGCACCCACGGCACCCCCATACCGCCCTCCCCCCCACCAAGCACTCCTGGCCCCCCGGCCCAAGTTTTAGTTAGGGGTTATGGTACAAGTCATGGACAGGTTATGGGGCCTTGAATTTTTGTTTACTGCCTGTGACCTGTCCATGACTTTTACTAAAAATACCCGTGACTAACACATAGCCTTACTTATAATATCTATCTGCCACCCACTGTAGAAAGATATTTACGGTATTTAAGGAGAGAGAATAGGATGGCAAACATTAAAAATGAAAAAATTGGGCTTTGGACATCAATAAACTGAATATTCATTCTTTTGATTCGTGTACTCTTGTCATGATCAGTTTGTCACAAAATCTGACATGATTTGAGAAATAGCATTCTCTATTTGGGAATGAGCACACACTGGAATATAATAATAATGATATATAGAGAGCCTGATTCTAGAAAAGCTTGACATATAATAACTAATTCAAACAGAGGAGTTCAACTGTACTGTTAGAAACATACACATGAGCTTGTATTTTGGCTGCCTTCATTTTATCTGCCTCTAGTCAGTATTAAGTGTAACTACATACACAACATAGTCCAGATTTTCAGAAGTGCTGAAAATGTACAACTCCAGATTGCCCTGAACTTCAAAATAGCTCTGTGAAGTTTGTCTGCTGCTTTGATTTTGATGTTTGAATCAGATGGACCAAATCCTATAGTTCTTTCTTCAGCAAATCTCCCATTCGGTCTTCATGTTTTTTCATCACCCTCCCTCATATCAGCATTTAGTTGTCATTTTTTCCTCTCCCTCTAATCTTTTTATAGAGTTTCCCTTGGCTACAAGTTGTCTCCTTCTCGACGAAGGTCTTTTAGTGTTTGTGATTCTTTATTCTGGGCTCATCGTGTACACTTAAGGCCAAAATAGGCCAAAAATTTCTAATTTGGGTGCCACTGACATCCATAAATGACCTGATTTTTTAGAAATACTTTGCAATTTACAGTGAAATCAATGGGAGGTATGGGTATTCAGAATCTCTGAAAATCAGCACCCCCTAATTGGGTGCCAACATGTAGAAATAGGTGCCTTATCTTCGGTACACGGGTTTGAATATTTTGGCCTTAATATCCAGCTGTAGATGAAAAAAAGAGAAACAAAATAAAACTTCAAGGAAAACTGACCTGAAGAAACTTTTGAGTCCTCTCTTTTTTACTTGTTATGAGTTCAGGAATGCAGGCGGCAGTTACAACAGTCTCTTGTTCTCAATAGCTCTGGTTAGCTACGGGCAGCAACCAAGGGATATTATCGCATTGCTGAGTCTCTAGACATGTTTATGGTTTTAGAATGGGCAAATTATCGCTCACTTGTGTTTAAATAACTGAGGAGTCTGGGATTTGAGGCTGGAATGATCAATTGGATTTCCAGTTATCTGTCAGAAAACAGATGGTCACATTTCAAAGCACTTCGTTGACAGCTCTGTAACTTGCCGGGTCACATAGTATTCTGAATTGGGATGGGAACCTATTGTTTTCAACGTCTCCTTGCTAACTAAGAGCTGTATCCTGCATATTACTTACATGAAATGCCCACCGACTGGGTGGACATATTTTAAATATTCTGTAACTTTGAAGTTAGTGATAATCTCTTATATTAATTTCTTTGCTGTCAAAGTAAAGAACTTTACTGTCTCCTATATTGTTTTCTTTACGTCCTCCAAAAGGAATTTCCTAAAGTGCAGTACTAGCTCAGACTAACAAAGGTGTGACCACCTTAACACACATCTATTATGCGTTTTGCTCAAGCAATTCCTGCTTATTACTCTCCTTTATTTGATGGCCGAGGCCAGTGTTGCAAATTATTAGTTATTCATTCACCTCTGAAACCTAGAGCTTGGCAGAAAGAAAAAAGAACCAGGGTGTTGTCTTCTTCTACCGCATAGCTGACTCCATCCTCTCACCCTTATCTTCATCCACCCAGACATTTCCAGAGTTTTAAAATGCAGATTTACATACTTGCAGAGAAGTTAGAGCTCAAGAAACTATTTCACAGATTGATTTATTCAACCTAAATTTCTCCTTTCTCGTTTCCACTCCATTTCTCTAGTTATATTGCTCAGATCACTCTAAATGATTCCTCTCCTTCAAATACTTGTGGCTGGTTATCATAGTACTTTTTGTCACTGTGGGTCTTTTTGGTTCTCGTCACACTGCTCCTCTGATCAAGGCCTAAGTGTGGGCTTTTAGGGCCTCTTGTTGGTTTTCTCCTCTCCTTGACCTTCAGTTGTTTGCTCAATGAAAACTCAAATAAACATGAAAAAAATCATTCAGCACTTTGAAAGCATCTGTGAACACAAAGCTACAGCTGCCATGTCTTCCTTTCTCCAGCCTTTCCTTGCATTCTCTTTAATGAATATGTACACACAGAAAACAAATGAGAAGTGAATGAAAATGTAGCCGCCAAAAGACTGAGTCTTTTGGGACAGAGATACAACTGGTATTGATGCTCAGTATATTCTAAAGGAGTTAGCTTCTGTGCACTTCACAACCCTTCTAAGAAAAGTGAATTTCTACAAGATCAACAGCATCACTTGTTCTACTTAGGAGGCAGCCATGCTGGCACCCTCTTTACTGTGTGACCATAGTCACACACAAGTAGAGTAACATTGTCACGGCTAGAGGGAGTTCTTGCAGTAGCAAGAACAGGTGGAATTCTGACAACTCACCCTCCTTCCCACCCCAGGAAAAAAATGTCTGCTTTTGTTTTGTTTTCACTTTTGTTTTTTGTTATTACTAGCACTAATACTTCCATCTCAGAATATTGTTTTATTCATCTTATTATTGCATTGCCATAAAAATCAGTACAGCCAGGGGTAGTAGTTTGCCTACACCCAGTGAGACCTTCAATTGCTATATTGCTGATTGCCCCCTCCTGCAAGAAAACAATGGTGTTTCCTCTTGATTCATTCCACAGAGGCTGGGAGAAGGTAAAGGGCCCTCTGTGGAACTAACTATGGGACAAGCCCACAAACCCCTGAGATGTCTGAGAATTCTCCAGCCCTGTGTCTCCAACAGCAAGGCCCTTCCCACCATGCTCTCTGGTGGCACAGTTTCAAAGGAACAATATTGTTAGTGTTTCTTCAGCCATTGACTTCCCTTGAGATACTTATGTGTGTGTGTAAATGTAATACAGCCTAACACAGAGTAATTTCTATGAGGCAAATGGGAAGGGGTGGTGATAATGTGCTTCTCACTCCTCACCCTGGACTCATACACCCCTTCCAGGGATCTCTTCTAACCCAGACCCTAGGACCCATGAAACACCTGCCATGGGGTCTAGGGAATGTGGGAATACTGCTGTGCAGATAGCTATTGCTCCCCAATCCTTTTTTCTTTTGTAGCCACCCTATTGCATTAGATTCTCAGATCTGTATTGAAGAATTTACTGGATTTTTCAGATTCCCTTGGAACTCGTGTCCACTAGTTATTTGTACTGTAGTGGATCTGGGTTCAATTTCTTTGGCCAGCACTTAAGCATCTTCACATTTGTCTCCTTATCATTCTCTCACCCTGTTTCCGGTGTTCAAAGACAGAAGCTGCTTTGCTATCCTGTTGTACTGGCTTTTCTATATCTGTTATGTGCTGACAGCAGCTTCTTCATAGACCCTCTCTTGTTTTCGTTAAGGAACATAGTTGCAATTTGGCAATCTTTTTCTCAGGTGTCTCATCATTTATCACAGATTGCGCCCCTCAAGGTGTAACTTCTGTAGGCAACTGTAGCCAAATAAGGATCTTGATTATCTTCTCTTGTTTTCTTAATTTGAACAATACATTCTGTTAGCTCATTTGGATTTTGCAGTGTTTGGGATTTTGCATTAGTGTTTGTGGACTGAGAAACAATTGGAGCATGATTATCCACTGCCTTGCACTTCATGGAGTCATTTACACTTGTGCAATTGGAGTGTAAAGTTACTGTAAAATGTTATTACAGGTGTAAGTGAGTGGAGAATTATACACCCTTTGAACAGATGCAAATGACTGCACAAGGCACAAGGGAATGAAGAATCAAGCCCTTGATCAGAAATTCTATATTTTTCAGAAATAAATTTCAAATAATGAATCATGTTTTCAGTCAGGGTATCCTCAAATAGACTCAACTTAGAGTAGCTTGAATATGAGTCAACTCCCACTAAGAAAGCAGCCTTCAAAGTTATGGAAGTCAGCCAGTACATTTTACCAACATCTTTCTGGGTTCTTGCTGTAGTCTGTTGTAATCAATACATGTGACACCCTGAACATTTGAAAATTGTATCATCAACCTATGTGTTTATTCCAGGACTATAAAATATTTCTCTGGCTCTTCTTTTGTATAATTCCATGCCAGATGTTCTTCATGAATGCAACATTTTTTTCTTCCTGCTTAATGGAATGATTATTTTTTCCTTTATCTATAATGAGGAGATTCTTCTTGTTGTTTGTTTGCAGCTTACATTGTACAATACTCAAAAATACAGACAGACACTGGCCTGATGAGCTTAAAGTCTAAAAATTCTTAGATTCATAGATTCCAAAACCAGATCATCTAGTCTTACCTCCTGTATAACACAGGCCATAGAACTTCCCCAAAATCATTCCTAGAGAAGATCTTTTAGAAAAAACATCCAATCTTCATTTAAGAATTGTCAGTGTTGGAGAATCCACCATGACTCTTGATAAGTTGTTCCAAGGGTTAATTACTCTCACTGCTGAAAATGGCCCATCTTGATTATCACTACAAAAGGTTTTTTTTCTCTCCTGCTGGTAATAGCTCACCTTAACTGATCACTCTCGTTATAGTGTGTATGGTAACACCCATTGTTTCATGTTCTCTCTGTGTATATATATATCTTCCTACTGTATTTTCCACTGCATGCATCTGATGAAGTGAGCTGTAGCTCATGAAAGCTTATGCTCAAATAAATTTGTTAGTCTCTAAGGTGCCACAAGTACTCCTGTTCTTTTTACTGTTAAAATTGTACACTTTGTTTCCAGTCTGAAAGTGAAGAGACCAGAAGGAGTTCTGAACCTCTGCGCTGATGTTTAGAAGGAACAGAGGGTGTACCCAGGGGTTAGGCAGACTGCCTGGTACAGACTTGCATAGAACATTTGTATAGTTCAAAGAGAACTCTGTGCAGTCTCCAAAAGACAGAGCCCTCCAGAGGTTTCAGACTCCAGTGCAGTGCTGAAGCTTATCTCAAAAGTGGTGAGCTACAGAGACAAATTCAAATGAGACGTTAGAAGTCCATGACCCTGATCCCACAAAAGGATTCAAAAGCATAGATCCCTATCTCTGCGCAGAGTCCCATTCCTGCCCCACAGAGTTCTACTGAAGCCAGTGAGAGTCCATGTAGAATGAAGGGTCTGCACCGCTAACTCCTTCTGGAGGATCAGGGTCTGTATTTGTTTGTAAATGTACAGTGTAAGTATATTTACCTGAGAGTCACTTTTGAGGCACAGCCATATATCAGAAGGAGTTACTAGCTGGCCATCATTTATTCTTCTTTCCTTTAAACATTCTGAACATCTTGACCAAACATTCTGAGCTACTGCCCTCTTCACATGATGCACATCCACTGCTTGGCTAACATGTTGGCCGGTTAAACCTGCAATATCATCTCAGGTTATACTTCAGCTTTTTCACAGTCTTTAAGATTTTCTTCCCCTTTATCCCATTTTAAGACTCATCAGAGTTTATACAATCATCCCAAAGGTGATCCATTTGGTTTTGTACTACTAAATTTTCTTAGCTAAAACAGGTATTAAGCTCTATGCATTGACCACATTTTCATATTAACATCTCTATCAGCCTTCTCCAACATCCATTGAAGTCTATGGAAAGACTCCCATTTTCCCCCCATTGTGCATTGGTTCAAATACTAAGGTAGTAATTAATGCAAAAATAAAGACAAAATCCTGAAATGCACTGTTCCAGAGTTTTCCCTTACATCTGTGTTGTTTAAGATTCAGAAATCTTATGGCAATTTGCTTCTACATATTGAAAGTTCCAGAGTAAAATAACTTCTATTTACTAATGTATTTAATTATTGATCAATTGATTGACAAAGCGCTTTCCACAAATTGCTCTTGCTATTTACAAAGTGTTGCCTTTTGCACTCTAATACTGAGATTAACAGTAGTGACTTGAGCTCACTTCCAAACTTTGCTTTCATTTACACCTGTACACTAAGGGACAGATTTACAAAGGAATATGTAGGCACCTAAAAGTGAAGATAGGTGCATAGGGGGATTTTCAAAAGTGTCTAAGAAACTTAATGACAGGTTTCAGAGTAACAGCTGTGTTAGTCTGTATTCGCAAAAAGAAAAGGAGTACTTGTGGCACCTTAGAGACTAACCAATTTATTTGAGCATGAGCTTTCGTGAGCTACAGATGAGTGAGCTGTAGCTCACGAAAGTTCATGCTCAAATAAATTGGTTAGTCTCTAAGGTGCCACAAGTACTCCTTTTCTTTTTAAGAAACTTAAGCATCTAACCTGCTTAGGTGCTTTTGATATCAATGGGAGTTAGGTGACTAGCTTCCTTAGGTGCCTCTGTAAATCCCACTAGGCACTTATCCATATCTTTAGGAGCCTAAATCCCTTTGAAAATCTCTCTAAATTCCATGAAGGTGCATGCATATAAATGAAAACTGATTTTGACTCACTCCTTATATAGGACCAAACATGACAGGGAATTTTGGATATTGTCCTGACAATACTAGGTAAGAAGAGTCTCATTGTCCTCTTTTACACTGCTTTCACTCCAGTGTAATGGCAGTCATTTCAATGGATTTACTCCTGATTTACACTGGGGTGAGAGAAGAGGAAAACAGGCCCATGAACTTTCCTTTTTTATAGTTCAGTCCAGATAGAGTCATTTTTACACCACATATGAAAATTCTTTGTGACAAATGTTCTATTTTTTTTTTATTGTAATCCAAACAGGAACTTTTAAATTTTTCCCTTGCTCTTTTTGTTTGAGGAGCAAGACATAGACTAAATTAGGGAGGGTGACTGTTTTGAATAGTGGTGTCTAATGAATTGTCTGGGAGACCAGATATCTTCTGTTTAGTAAAAGCAATGAATTCTGAGCATCTTGCGTTATTTACACGTTAAAACAAAACACATCAATGGATAAAGCCCTGTAGAAATAGCTAGGCGCTTTTTTTTTTTTTGGCAATAAAAAGATTAATAGAGCATTTACATCTGGGTTTATATCCACTCACCTTTTATTATGTTTCTCATCTGTAAACTGCATTTACTTGGGGAAAGAAGAAACTAGTCTATAAAGCATGTGTACATTATCTATGTTTAAAAGAAATCCATTATTTCATTCTACCTTGAAAATTCCATTGTAGCAAATCCTGAGTGTATAACCAATGAAAATGTTGTCTTTTAAAGGGTAAATACTGCCAAAATAGTAGCCCAGCTGAAAAAGATGAAGTCAATGACTCTGGACTAATTTTGAAATCAGTTCCCCTTTATACCCACTGCACACAAAATCTCACATTTTCAGTTGCCTGCACAGCTATTTAACCCCAAGACTTTTCCATCAGCACTGACTAAAACACCACACACTGCTTATACTTTTTTCTTTGTTTGTTTCTTTCTTATATTTAATTCAGGGTTTGTGTATGGTGCTGCGTTGATAACCTTGGAAACTGACGTCTTCTCTTTATGCCCAGGACTGGCTCAGGTTGGGCAGTGGAGAGTCACAACCCTTTACTATCTGTCCAATCTATCTTATCTATGTTTTTATAATAGGCTCATCCCCAACGTCTAAGGTCCCAAGGGACTCCCTCTAGGGGTGGAAAGGTTGCTCAGCCTCTGTGTTTACTAAAAGCTCAGTTATGACACTATGAGCCAGTGGAGAACTAGGGTAGAGGAAACAGGTTTAATATTGGAAATGTAATGGTTGTAGGCATTATGTCCTTATAAGCCACACTGCTTCCAGGGGGCTGCGTGAAGCAAGCTAAATGGGGACACATGTGATGCCTAAGAAAGGGCGGCATGTGCTCTCCTATGTGCTTTCATCACAATACTAGTTGACACCCTCTTGCATTGCCAGCAACACTTTCCTCTTGTGCTCTGGGAATACAACCAGATGCAGCATGGCTGCCTTCTACACAGGTGTATTTGGGGCCTGGGCTACCTGAATACTACAATCCCCACTATGTATGGGTAGTCAAAATTTAGCCCTAAATCTCTTGGCTTTCTGCTAAGACCAGTGCTTAATTTGTGCCAGGGCTGAGCCCTGCCATCTCTAGGCTTGGCAGTTCATACCCCCAGCACCTCTGGACTTGCTGCATCAGTTATGAATATAAAAAAAATTGCTTGAATCCTGGCACCTCTTTCATTACAAATTAAGCATTGGCTTAGGCCGCCCCAAAATAGTGTCAGTGCCAATTGTGATCGATGACTTTTGTGATCCACTGGTATCAGGGCTCAACCTTACAAACTATATATGTAACCTCCCCCACCCCATTGGAATAGGGCCACATGCAGAGTGGCAGCTTGACATACGACATCCTTCGCACGAGAGAGGTTCGGTGGGAGATTTAAGGCAAGGAACAAGCCCTTGCTCATGTGAAATTGCCATTGGGCTCTTTAATGTCTAAGGGCTAGTCTACACTGGCAACGCTAAAGCACTGCTGCAGGAGCACGGCCGCGGCAGCGCTTTACCATGGCTTGTGTGGTCGCAGCGCAGCACTGGAAGAGAGCTCTGCCAGTGCGCTAAACATACCGCTTCCGTGAGGGGCGTACTTCCCAGCGCTGGGGCACTGTCTACACTGGCGCTTTTACAGCGCTGACACTGGCTGCGCTCAGGGGGGTGTTTTTTCACACCCCTGAGCGAGAAAGGTGCAGCGCTGTAAATCGTCGTGTAGACAAGCCCTAAGTGGCATACACAGGAATTCAGTTTTTAAGGTCTTCTTCTAAAGGTCAACACACAGTAAGCTACATGGACTATAACTTAATCAACCCCCGAGCCGTGAAGTACTGGGATGATTCTGCCAGGATTTGAACAGTGCATCCTTAGAGGCTTAGCTTTTCAAATCTTTTCCTTAGTCTGATAATTCATCCCATCTGACACCTTCTCACCTCCAGGCTAATGCTATCGGGAGTTAGGTGTTAAACCAAGAGGAGAAATATACCTGTTAGCACACTACATTTTAAATGTTAATAATGGGAAGGATTTGAGCTTTGGTCATATTTCTTGTCTGCCCCTGGAATTATGTAACATGACTATTCCAAACAAATGAAGGTTTAGTTTGGCAAGTGGCAACCAGACGTTGCACAATATTGTCCTGTGTGTGTGTGGAAATTGCCAGCATGACAGATTCAAAAGCTTAACATACCTGACACCTTGCTGAAAAATGCTAGTTTAGGGGAATTGAAATAGGGTGCCTTTAAAATGGGTGCTTGGTATTTTGATTCTAGCTATGTTGAAAGATTTAAATTGTACTTCCAAAAAACAAAGACAAGAGAGAGTTTCCTTTTCAGATCTTCAACATATTCATTGCATGAGATGTCTGCTGTAATGGTAAGTTTGGTTTCTTTTATACATAAAAGGATAGTTATAACCAGGTCTGCAAGTGGGTTAACATGTGATATTTAAGTGACTTTAAATATGAATCACTCTATTTAAATGTATCACTTGCAAGGAAAGAGACCTCTAATGAGAAGTGAAACTACATTACAAACACTGTGCTGTAAAAAGGGACCTAGTCAAGTATTTCCTTTGAAGCCAAGTAAGAACTTATCTAAGGCTGAACATATTCCCAGGATGCCTTGAGGAAACTGAACTCTTTTCACAATCATTTGACAAACTTCTTCCAAAACGCTCAGCATACAGATTTAAAACGCATTTTTCATGTGATCTCTCTGTGTGTGCGAATACAGCATGTGTTTTGGTCTGAACTCCCTTCATCTAATAACTTCAGGAGCAGGCTCCATGTTTCACTTAACTGTTTCCTGTCAAGCAGCCAACACATGTTCATGTAGAGGAAGCTAAAATTACAAAACTATTTTAAGGTAAACAAGCCTGTGGCTGAGATTTCATTTCCTCATGGTCCAGAGTATTTTTGTTTTTGTTGCTGTTCGCATCTGGATACAAATGGACAGATTAGATATTGCAACTGTTAACTTCTGCTCTTCCGAGGAAAATAAAGACAGACTTTGAATTGCAAGCCCCTATGTAATTCAAAGGCTAAACTAAGCCTGAAGGCAGTGATCAACTTAAAGATCCGCCCGACAGTAGCATATTGCTGTTAAAGTTAAAATTGGGGCAGATGTGGCTGACTGATACAGTTACTTGGAGTCACTTTCTGCAAAGAGATTCCGGAGACAGATAAAAAGGCCTTAAGACTTTTAAAAACTATTCGCTCTCCTGCAATTCAATTTCACAATGTTTAAGTAACATGGGAACATTATTATATGATGTGTTATTCACTATATATGTGTTAACAAAAGTCCACCCTCATGTGAAGTGTGCAAACAGCTGTATTGGCCATTTAAAAGTACATTGGTTGGAGTGATCTTATTTACTCTCAGAAGCCTCTACTAGGAATAAAAACAATTAGTTAGATGCTGGAGAACTTACTCAGGGTCAGATTCTGTTGCCTTTATGCTGAACAACGTTTACTCAATTAAATGGATGTAGAATTTGGCCCTCTCTTTTTACTTAGGCATTCCTCAGGTAAAGTACCCACTGGCTTCAACAAGAGTTTTGCATGACAAAGGACTGAATTAGAAATGAGTAAAAGATTCAGCACCTAGCACAATACTATATTCTACCAAGTCATAGAATCATAGAATATCAGGGTTGGAAGGGACCTCAGGAGGTCATCTAGTCCAACCCCCTGCTCAAAACAGGACCAGTCCCCAACTAAATCATCCCAGACAGGGCTTTGTCAAGCCTGACCTTAAAAATATCTAAGGAAGGAGATTCCACCACCTCCCTAGGTAACGCATTCCAGTGTTTCACCACCCTCCTAGTGAAAAAGTTTTTCCTAATATCCAACCTAAACCTCCCCCACTGCAACTTGAGACTCCTTGTTCTATCATCAGCTACCACTGAGAACAATCTAGATCCATCCTCTTTGGAACCCCCTTTCAGGTAGTTGAAAGCAGCTATCAAATCCCCCCTCATTCTTCTCTTTGGCAGACTAAACAATCCCAGTTCCCTCAGCCTCTCCTCATAAGTCATGTGTTCCAGTCCCCTAATCATTTTTGTTGCCCTCCACTGGACTCTTTCCACAGAACACAAGTTATTTGAGACCATTAACTCTTACAGAATGCACAATCACAGTTCAAAATACAGTGTATAATAAAATAAATGTCAAGAGAGAATGTGAGGTAATATAGACCCAGAATGTGATTTACTTAAATTTGTTAATTGGTGCACTCACTGCATGGAAGAAGGCAAGGATACGTGATGGGGTGTAATTAGACCACAACTTTATTAGTCAAATTACATCCAAGGTTACTGTCAGGGGACAGCCCAATGCAGTCACTCGCACGCAGCTGATCCTCTGCCCATCCTTGGGGGTGCTCCCACTGCAGGGGGAGCCAATTATCACACTAGGAAGTTCTCAGGGAGCCTCCTGCTGCCCACTAGCATCCCTCCCATTTTTGGGGGGGGTGAGAGGACTTCAACCCTTTCCCCACAGTCAACCCCCTGAAATGAGCATTGGCAGGGGCAGCCCCCGCAAAGGGTAGCATCCTGGCCCGTGGTTGCATTTACCCCCAGAGAGTTAGACACAGTGTCATCCATACCCCCTGCCCCATAAGGAAATGCCCTCCGGATGCCCACTATGTTACCTTTCGTTTTTGGATCTGGAGCCTAAATCAGTGAATTCCTGCACTGGGCGCCTGTGAAAAGGTGCCACAACTAAACAACTCTAACAGAGGTCCAAACTGTGCCCTCTGGGTAAGGAAGAATCCCAGCCCTCTGGTTGTATAAAAAACCCAACCACTCGGTTTCACGGCAAGGATGGTGAACACCCAAGCAAACCTGGCCAATCTGGTGACATAGGGAAACATTCCTTCCCTGCTCCATTGCAGCAACTAACACAGCCCACAGCGACCTAGACTAGGGAGGGAGCATGGGGTGACTGCTGGACAAACCAGCAAACAGTAAGGGGCCCTGAAAGCAGGGCTCCTTTTATGGCTCCCAATCTCTTGCCAAATCCTGCAAGAGCTCCATCCCATCCCATAAATCACATGGAGGCTAGAAATCTCCTGGGACCTGGTCTGCCCTGTCCTTTAAGCCCTTTCCCATTGCGGGAGCCAACAAACTCACCCCTCACTAAGTTTGGGGCCCTCAGTGAATGGTCGGGGATATCCTCTGGACACCCCACTACCACCAAGTTCTAATAATAATTAAAAGCAATAGATATGTGTTTGCTCGACTTGCAGCGTTTTGTGCCCTGTGATAGAGCTAGACAAGCAGTTGAGAGACAACAAGTTAACTAAACGCCTTTATTCTCAGAGTTGTGCTGACATTGCTGATGATTCCAACAATGAGGTGAGGTTGAGTAAGTATCAGAAGAACACTAGCTTGGGCTAGATTAGAAGCTTCATAGGGGGCAAATCTGCTAAAAGGAAAAAGTCAGCAATAGAAATGTTGGTCCAGATTCACTTCTGCCCCAAGATCTGCTCCGCGTGGTGATAGAGGTGGTGGAGCAGTCAAGGAGCCATTTATAACTCTGTTCTCAGGCTGCCCTCACTGTATCCCCATAGGCTGCCCTTACTTACTCCAGCTGGCTATGATCTGCAAGGGAGAGTAGTGGTGCACAGGCAAGCCCCACCCCATAGTACCCCCCCTTCTACCCTAGACATGACATCAGTCAAGATGTGGGAAGCTGACTACACCACTTTGGCCATATTAGAGCTCCTTTATGCTCGAAAAATTCTTACCTGGCCTGTAGGGCCAGATTCCAACACTTTGTGCCACCAGTTAGAGAGGGGGAGAATCTGGCCCATTATATTTAAACAGATGAAGTCCTAAAGTCCTAAAGTCTGGAGGGTTACAGCAGGTGTAGCCTGATGGTAAAATTCTCTGCTGGTGTAAATGGGTGCAGCTCCACTGACTTTAGTGGAGTTTCACCCATTTATACTGGCAGGGAACTGGGTCCATTATCTTTACCTTTACATTGCTAGAGTTAGCTGAATAGCCTTTCTCTTGAGCTGAGACTGGTCAGAGATTTGCCCTCCTTTTAAAAATATCATAAAGGCTTTTTTTGTTATTAACAAGAGTACTTGGCTCAGTTCCATGACTGGACTTTAATTGCTTAATTTGATTTTGGTTTTTAGTTAGCAGAGTTCAATTAGAGTTTTCGGTGTCTTTTTTTTTTTTTTGGTGAGGCACTGAAATCTTACAGCAGATAGACAACATAATAATATAAAGTTCTATTTTTCTAAGACTCATTTCTAAACAAAATGTTCCTCAAAAGTTTCTAGAAGGCATAAGGAGCAATTTAAAGAGTAACAGCCTCCAAAAATGTTATTCTACACAGTTAAGCAGTCTTTGGTCTAAAGCTGTACAAACAAGCATCTTAATCCTTGTCATTTTCAGGGACTGTTTTCTTGTATGTGCTGAGCTATAAATCAAAAACAATTGGAACAATTTAAAAAAAATGTTTAAAAAAATAAACACAAAAGGTCTATCTTTCTTCTCTTTTTCCTGTAAATCAGAAATAACTCCAGAGAAGACAATGGAATTACACTGATGTGAAACTGGGGTATGTGAGAAGAGATGAGAGTCTGATCCAAAGTCAGTGGAAAGATTGTGGTTGACTTCAATGGGTTTTGGATCAGGCCCTATGCTCTCTGTTTGGGCAGACCACCTGGCTGCCACTTAATTTTGAAACAGACAATCCCTAAGCCAATGTAAAAGTTGGTTAATAGTAAACAAAGAAAAAGCCAACACCAGAAAAAACAACAAAAAAGCCAACACCAGGATCTGCTATAAGTAATGTCACTTAATGAAACTACAGGTAATATCGCATAAACAGTCACATCAACTTAAATTGTAAAGACTTCTGCATAGCGTTGATGTGAAAGTTACTGAAACATTATGATAGTTGTTAATGGTACACTAATGTTGCAATATGATGTGGGAAAACACTTACAAACCACAGAGCAGTGAGTCTGATCCTGCTATTATTAAAATCAGTGGCAGAACTCCCAGAGACAGATTGGGAAGCAGCAATGAAAATAATACATTTGCTCTGAGGAGCTATACTAAGAGTTCCATCATTCTATACTGACTGTTCATGACTGGGTGGCTAAGAATAAAAATACTGTACTAGTGAGGAACTTAAATGCTAGAGCACAGATGAAGATGACATTCCCCTGTGATAATACTCCCAGCGAAGGCAATTTTTCTCCCCAGGAGTCACTTAAAGAACAAATGAATGACTAACTGGTTCTGATTGTTCTTTTAAATCAGATTAAGCTGGTTATTTTGAAAACTATCCAGTGTGCTCATTTAACCAGCTGTACTTTTTATAATTTCTGAACAATACTAACAACATAAGAAGAGTGGAACTGCAAAACTGGCTCAGAACAGTGGACCATTAATTCCAGTTCCTGTCCTCAATTCTGACTAGTACCAGCTGATTCCAAGGAAGGCAGAGGAAACCCTGCAATAGACTGTTATTGGCCTGTCCATAGGGAAAATGTCTTCTTAGTTTTCATTAGTTACAGGCTGGCTTATGGCCTTAAGTATGAGGGATTTTAGTCTTGATCCACAGCCCATTGACATCAATGGAAGTATTCCCATTGATTTCAATGGTCTTTGGATCAGGCTTTATCATCCTTCCAAAATTGGTGGGATCTTGGCGGTATAACGGGACACAAAAGCCTCCATGCAAGCCAGGAAGTGGTTAATGGGCTACTGAAGGCCCAGTTAGCCCCAAATCAGACCCCTGGAGTAGGGAAGCAGGCCTCCAAGGTGGAGTTTAAAAAGAAGAGCCTTGCTCAATTGGAGGGAGCAGGCAGAGTGAGAGAGCTGAGGTGGAGTGATTTCTGTGGGAGAAACAGTGGGCCCAGGTCTGGCTGGTGCTTAGCGGATGGTCTGGAGGAATGGGAAGAGTTTATGTTGCTTTATACTTGTTTTAAACTTTGAGTGCCCCAGAAGGGGTAGGACTGTAAGAGATCTAGCTGGAAGGCTAAGTCTCTGCAACCCAGAAGGCACTGGGAGCTGAGGAAAAGAGCTGGGAAACTGAGGCTGTGCGGGTGCTGCACAGCACGATGCAGAAAAGAGGTGCTCTTGTATGGATGTGCAGTGACGGGGGCGGATGGGAGTTTGTGTATTTTTTTCTAACCACTTTATGTTGTAACACTGCACATTCACGTTATCTGGATAGATTACCTGACGCCAGGTACAACAAATGAGTTAAATCAGTTCTATTTATTATTTTTTGTATTGCAGTTGTACCCACAGGCCTCAGCCAGGAGCGGAACCATATTGATCAAATGTGAGATTTGAAACTTACAAGAACGATCAATGATCCTTTTTATTCGCTATGGGTTTCAAGGCACAGTTCAGCACTCTGCCTTTGGCTCTGAGTTTTGGGGACTAAAAAAGTGCTCAGGCTGTGATGTTTAATTAGATCTCCTTGGTCTGAATCAGTTAGAGGTTCCTTTTTTATTTCCTTCCCAGTGATGAAGAAAAGTTGTGTCTGGATGAGTATGAGACACGTGCAACTGAGTGTGAGGTGCTGTCAATGTTTTAACAAGAGGCTATCACAAAAAAAAAACTTGCCCCTTCACCCTGTGATGAACCCTGTGTCTCATGGTTTTGTGTATAACAAGTGGATGGGTGAGTGATTGGGTTCTCATTTACACACAAGTGCTTTCTCATAACCATAACCAAGGAGTGCAGCCAGGAAACTCAGCAATCCAGTCCCTTCTGCCAACCACACTTACACTATATGCACCCTGCTGAAAATCTGTACTCATTGTTCCTGAAGAATAGACTTGGGCAGATTCTATCCTGAGGCAGAGCTCTGCATGATGCAGGAGAAAGATGTCTGGGGAAGGGAGCCAGATACAGCCCACTGGTTCTGAGGTCCACTCCCAACATGTTTTGGAAAAGCTGGCCATTTTATGCAATCTGGTTCAGTCAATAGAATAAACTTGGTCATCTGAAGCACTTTTATGTAGCAGTGTCTTTGGGGAAGGCAGGGGAATCACTCCAATCCCTTAATGTGATGGTGGCATATTAATAGGGGACTGACAAGAACCCCTGAAGGCCCCCTCCAGCACATCCGTGATGCAGTGAGAACCATTCTGCATCTGTATCCCATTATGACGCCTTTTCCATTCAAGATGGTAGGTTGTCAGGGGTCAATTTGGGGTCAGGAGTCCTTCCCACTCTAGAGCTGAATCTATTCTGCAAGCTGAACCAAAGACCATGTTATATGAGAGATGGTGAGGAGGAGAAACAAACCCAAAGATCTTTATGTGGGAGACCACACCAGTTATACATATTTTTAAAGATTAAATATTGATAATGCATTCCCATATTGTTATGTGATTTCATGTCAGAACTTTTTCCAGCAATGAAAGTGGCACACAGAGAGGTTCAAAGGCTTCAGAAGCTGTAGGATGAAAATATGCATGTTTCTTTAGAAACATAAACAACTAACCCAATGGCTTCCCTTAAGCCAGGAAGCTAAAAGCCCTATATCTTCAAAAGTTGTTTATGTGCTTCATATCTACAAGCCAGAAAATATAACCCGTAGAGCCGGACTTGTACCCATGACCTACTGACTTTTTTGACATCTTGAGGTCAGGCATCCAAAGCATGCACAAGCAGGAAATGCAAAGCTTCTTTCAACCACATCCTGGTGTTACTGCAGTGTAAATTAGAGCTACGAAGGCTCTGGGAACATTCATCTGGCAAGCAAGCTAGTTCTGTTTCTTTTTTTAAATAAAAAGCTCATTAAGCATATGGGCTCAGAGTGAGTTTAATTAATGTCAATGACAGATTTAAAGGCAAAGGGAAAAATTGAGGGCAGCAATAAATAAATTGGTAGGGTTCAAGGGAATTCTGTATCTTGAGAAAGTAGCAGCAGACTCCTGCTAGATGCAAAGGATTCATCTGAGAGATGAGATCTGACAAAGATAAGGGAACATCTTATAGAACTGCAATGAAGCAACATAAGAGCAAAAGAAGCTCACCATTTAAGCACAGATCATGACAACTCAGGACTGGATCATCACTTTATATTACTTACAGGAGTAGGATCAAGAAAACATCTCCCTTTGACCACTCAAGAAAAAACACAATTTGGTCTCCTAAAATAAACTGTTTCTTTGCCATTAAAAAAAAAACAACTTATTTGGTATCAGAATTACTCTATCCCAGTCATATCCCTTTCATGAGGGATAGAGCAACTCTGCTGCATTTGAATCCCTGTTGAAAGACTATTTTTCTAAGGTATGGAAGCTTCTCAGATTGCTCTTGTTAAAAAAAAAAAAACATTAGTCACTTTTTATTAGCGTTATGTGGAAAAACAAATAAACTAGAAAAA
The DNA here is from genome assembly GCF_015237465.2 of Chelonia mydas. Lineage (NCBI taxonomy): Eukaryota > Metazoa > Chordata > Testudines > Cheloniidae > Chelonia > Chelonia mydas. The sequence continues at coordinate 84,492,347 of NC_057851.1, read as the reverse complement.
TAATGCATAGAGGAAAATTAAGACTATATCTCATGAAAAGAAGAAACAACAATATGCAGGCAAGGTATTTTAGCAGAATCAGCCAAGATGTCAAGTGGGTGTGGTATTCTATACATAGGTTCTGATACTGTGCCCATCACAACAGCGTCTGACTTAAAGTTTCAGTTCACTGAGATGAAGATAGAGCCCCTGCAGGTCTGAACTTAATGGAGCATTCTTTGAACATCAAAAGAACACAAATGGGAGCCACAGAGGACATTGGGCTTGTACAAATGACCAGTGCTAATGCTGAGCTCAGTTGTCATCATCTTAAAGACAGGCAAGATGTTGTTTCTCTGTGCTGCCATCTTTGATTCATAAGAGCATGAAAAACACTGAGGTAAATCTCAGTGTGCTGCTAACAATATATGCCCCACGTAAAATTAAATTAGTACCAAATCGCAAACGTTAAACTTGTCTGGATGGTAAAGTTTAGATGTTGTTGAGTGAATGCAGACACTAACTATATGGCCTAAAAATTAGGCTACCATATTCAAATCCAATAAGAAAAGGACTTGTATACATCCAGAATATTTGAAATAACATCATCAAAGGTAAGCACTCCTCCAAGGGAAATGGTTGAGCAGGCTATGTCTAGAATTCATTTTCAATTTTGGATACAAACCAAGGGTTGGATCAGCAGAGCTGTGTGGAGAATGGAAATTCTGTCTTGTAGAGGACGTTGAGATCTCAACATTTATTTTCATTCCGATTAAGAACAAAATTTGAACACTTCGAAACTCAGTAAGAAAATTCTTAATTTTGTCATATTGGGTTGATCAACATCTTTTTAATTTCAGCTTTTAAAATTTTATATTAAAATATATAATTCAAAATAAAAACAACTGAAACTAAAAGTCATTTTGAAAAGAAAAATTGAACTGTTTCATTCTGAAAATGTCAAAGTGGGACATTTCAAACATTGTCAGGACTCCCTACATCCCCCTATTTTTCTTTCTCCAAAACAAAATTTCAGCAGTATTTACATGGTTTTGTGATACATTTAAACTTTGATGGAACTGCATTTTCTGATGGAAAATGGTTCCATCAGTTTTTCCAAACAGCTCTGATGATCAGGTCCAACTCAGTAGAGAACATGAAAACTGTGTGCTTTTGACAGGGCTAAGAACCTGAGATATAATCACCCACATCTTTGGAGCTGGATGGGGTGGAAGTTATTATTGATGACCTAGGACAAAAACAATCAACAAAATGTCCTGTAGTGAGCCAAAGTATAGGACTTTAAAATGTACAGGAACAAGTATCAGAATGGACTGGATGAGATTAGTTATGTAGAACACAAGTTCAGTAACAAATGCATAGTTTCTAATTCCAGTCAGGTGAGTGGGGTTAGGAAACAAAGCTCAGTTTCTCTGCATCATTCCTCTGTCACCTTTCTTACACACAGAACTCCTATTGACTAGTCCAGAGTCTGGCAGTTTCTGTTGAAAATCCTAAGTGAAGCGTGCCCTGCTACAGTGTCAATTGTTTGACACTATTGTGCCGTAAAATATATACAAGGTATAAGGGCCTGGCATGCATACTCAAATATCTGCTCACCTATCTGCATGACATATAACATGTGAATAGGTTTGCAGTCGCTGCATTTCAAGGAACATGTTAAATTCAGTACAATATAGTAAAAATGTGGCAGGGGGTAGATTGCAACAGAGATTTTAAATGGTACCTTAAATGGCTGGAACTATCATGACAATGAGCCATTTGATGCTGCACATCAAAAAGGATGACCAGGAAGTTACCATAAGCTTTACTGCTTGGCCACTACAATAATATTATTGGGAGAGACTGTATGACTGTGATCCAGCTTTGCTATCAAGTCTGTCTCCATCACAGTGAATTCTTTCCCTTGATATGACTAAGTATCAAACTGTTTTAGTGAGACATAGGTAATTTGAGTCTCCATCTTTTTGCTAGCACTCTATATCTCAGTTGATGCATTACATTTAGGTGGCACTTGAGGGTGCATATGCCTTGATGAGTCCTATGATTTCTACTTTTTATTGTAAGACAAAGGACCTTTTACAAAAATGTGGCAATGATGTGGTCTTAACAGCCCTATCCTACAAGTAAGGACTGTACATCTGTTTTGCAGATAAAAAAAATGTGTTTGCATGCACATAAATGACAGAAAGATGCATAGTTAACCTAAACTTGACCTTGCAAATCAAGTTTCTTAATACAAATTTACATGCACAAAGTAAGATGGAGGTTAAAAAATGTGGTCCTCTGTGTCAAGATGAAGTGCCCCAAACAATGGGATGGGATTAGAACTGGCCAGAGAAGGACAATTCTTTTTCATGACAACATCTGAGGTCTCTGAATTGGCTTTGTTTCAATGCAGAATAAAAATCTTTCACCTGTGGTGAAATGAAATTGTGTTAGGGGTATGCCTACACAGCAGTTAAAAACCCACAGCTGGTCCATGCCAGCTAACTCGGGCAGGCGGGGCTTGGGCTCTTTCCATGCCGTGTAGACTTTCGAGCTCGGGCTCTAGGACCCTGTGAGGTGGGAGGGTCCCAGGGCTTGGGCTGCAGCCTGAAACCCAGAAGTCTACACTGCAATGAAACAGCTCCACAGCCCGAGCCTCATGAACATGAATCAGCAGGAACAGGCCAGCCGTGGATTTTTAGTTGCCATGTAGATATACCCAAAGAAGGCAGGGTTTTGATTTGGGTCTCTCTGTCATAAGGTGACCAGATGTCCCGATTTTGTAGGGGCAGTCCTGATATTTGGGGCTTTGTCTTATATAGGCACTAGTTACTCCCCCCACCCCCACCCCCGTACTGATTTTTCACACTTACTGTCTGGACACCCTACTCTGGCAGTGACTGGGGAGTCTAACCTGGACTTCTGAAACCTTTCCACTGAAAATTTTGACAAAATCAGTACGTCGGGGGGGTGGGGGGGGCATTGGATTTGATGGAACCGTATTTTTGACACCAATCCCACACCCAAATCCTCCAAAATATTCCAACCGGCTCTAGACGGGATTTTTCAAAAGCTTCTAGAAATCGCCTGACTTTGCTTCACTGAAGTGAATGGGAAATTTTACCAAGGAACAGCTCCGTTTATTTATTTATTTAGTGCTTCAAGATTTTTTTTTTTTTAAAGCTTTTTTATACCTGTTGGGTAGCCTCCCACAAGGATACTTCCCCTCTGTTTATTCTTTCATGTGTTTGTCTTTCTTCTTCCCACTCCTTTTCCCAGCAGTTCCTCCAATTCGTGAGGGTTCAAGTTCCGTGCCAAAAATATGTGCCATGGTTTGGGGATTTATGGTGTGTGCTGTCATTCTGCTTGCTACACGCGCTGCGACAGCCAGCCAGGGCGCTCCTTATTATTAGGGACGCTGGAGGAATACTGAATTATCTGTGCTCTTGTATATGCCAGCCTCTCTCCAGAGACCAAATTCACCACTGGCATAAGGAGGTGTGGCAACTTGACATCAGCGGCATCACGCCTGCTTACTTCAATGGTGAATTTGATGCCCTGCCCATGTTTTATGTACTCCGAGGGTCAGAGAGTTGTCTTGTTCTTCCTGTCTGGTGCTGGAGATAAAACAAAATAAATCTCTAAAGAAAGGCCCAGACTGTGACCCTTGCTGTATGCCCACATGGGAGAGTAAGGGGCTTAACCCACTGCACTCACTATCTGCCTCGTAGGTAGCAGTGTAGAGAGAAAGTAGCATCTGTGGAGTTGGGTTTGTCAAGGGTCTGTGGGTTGGAATAGGGCAAACGTGGTGGGACTGGATGAAGCATTGACTCTGCCTTCACAATGTGTGGGCTAATGTGGCTGAGATGCTGTACCAGGAGATGTAACCTGCACCAGATATTGAGTTGCAGTGTGGCCAGCACTATCTATTTTATCGTCTCTTGCAGTATTTGGTGTGTGTTCTTACAGGCCCTGCTCCTGGACTCATGTAGTCATGTGAGAAACTCAGCTTTCATTAAAATATAAACCAAACAAACATCTCTGCCCTCGTGGTTGTGATGAAGAGCTTGACAACATGAACCCCAAAGGTTCATAACCAAGATGGCAAAAAAAGAGAACACAGAATGCAGTATTAGTTTTTTAAACCCTTGGGGTTTTTAGCCAGTCTTATGGTTTTGAGGGGCTTGAGTCATGACTGTTTTTTTAATGCATGGGATTTGCAATACTGTGAGTGGTACAGATTACTCCCCTCCCAGCCTGCCTGCCCTTCCCAGTGCAAAGGGAGAACTGAGGACCTGATTGTGACCAACAATTTGGTTTTTCCCTGCTCCTGGGACAGCACAATTATGCACCACTCCTCTTTCAGGGCTTGTGAATACCAGCATAGTTACCCTCTTGTCCTGCCAGAGCAAGTCTGTGGGGTTCAGGTACTAGTTAATGGCAAACTTTATTTGATGTTACCATTTTACAAAGGTTTTGTAACAATTTTATTCCTTAATACAGTAAGAATCAAAACATTGCTACACTATGCTCTGTAATAAAAGGAACTCAGTTTACTAATCCTCCACACCCAAACACATAGACACATTCATAATTTAGGTATATTTAATTCCCCCTCAGTCAGCTGGATGGACTAAGTGACCTTTTGAGGTTCCTTCCCATCCTACCTCTCTCTGATAGCAGCATACACCATTGGGGTTAAGTGTTAGTTGTAACATCATAGAACAATGCCTTCATGAGATCCTAAATAAACAAAAGGCTATCTTAAAGTTAACTATAGTCTCAATATTTTTATTAACCATGATATTTGGTTATTTTATTCAGCACATATTTATTATTAACCAGATTATTTATGGCTTCTTTAATAGCAAGGCTAACTTTTGTTATTTGATAAGTATGTGTTGGCATTTGGAGTCTAAACTGTTAAATAAGAATCACAGCACAATCTACCTAACTTCTCTGTTTGCTTATTGAGAAAAAATATTTGCTCTTTGAGTCTCAACTCTTTTATTTGTTTATTTTAAAATGAAATATCCTCACAATGAAACAGCGTAGATCCGGTTACCAACCTCTCCCACCCAATAGTGTAGAGAGTAATTATCAATGGTTCACAGTCATGCTGGAAGGGCATAACAAGTGGGGTCCTGCAGGGATCAGTTCTGGGTCTGGTTCTGTTCAATATCTTCATCAATAATTTAGATAATGACGTAGAGAATACACTTATAAAGTTTGCGGATGATACCAAGCTGGGACGGGTTGCAAGTGCTTTGGAGGATAGGATTAAAATTCAAAATGATCTGGACAAACTGGAGAAATGGTCTGAATCAAATAGGATGAAATTCAATAAGGACAAATGCAAAGTATTCCATTTAGGAAGGAACAATCAGTTGCACACATAGAAATGGGAAATGACTGCCTAGGAAGGAGTACCATGAAAAGGGATCTGGAGGTCATAGTGGACCACAAGCTAAATATGAGTCAACAGTGTAATACTGTTGCAAAAAAAGTGAACATCATTCTGGGATGTATTAACAGGAGTGTTGTAAGCAAGACACAAGAAATAATTCTTCCACTCTACTCCACGTTGATTAGGCCTCAACTGGAGTATTGTGTCCAATTCTGGGTGCCACATTTCAGGAAGGATGTGAACAAATTGGAGAAAGTCCAGTGAAGAGCAACAAAAATTATTAAAGGTCTAGAAAACATGACCTTTGAGGGAAGATTGAAAAAATTGTGTTTGTTTAGTCTGGAAAAGAGAAGACTGATATGTATTGAAAACTATTATCATGTCCTAAAAGGTTGTTACAAGGAGGAGGGAGAAGAATTGTTTTTCTTATCCTCTGAGAATAGGACAAGAAGCAATGGGCTTAAATTGCAGCAAGGGAGGTTGAGGTTGGATATTAAGAAAAACTCCTAACTGTCAGGGTGGTTAAGCGCTGGAATAAATTGGCTACGGTGGTTGTGGACTCTCCATCTTCGCAGATTTTTAAGAGCAGCTTAGACAAACACCTGTCAGGGATGGTCTAATACTTAGTCCTGCCATGAGTGCAGGGGACTGGACTAGATGACCTCTCACGGTCCCTTCCAGTCCTATGATTCTATGAATAGTTAATGAAATGTTTTCCTTTCAAGGCAACACAAATTACTGACACTTAAAACCAGTTTTAAATCACATTGCTGGATATTAGCTTTGTATCTTAACTTCTGGTTTTTGTCATGTATATCAATATGTGTGAGTACAGCAGATTCTGCTGCCTGTACTTTAGGCTTAGTTCAACTCCTCTTTGCTTATCTCAGAGGAGGGTCCCTTTTTTTGGCCTGTCTGATTAGTGACTTGGCTGCAGTAAATGTGTAGGATGTGCACATGAGGAGCCCACCAGATGGGGAACTTTGCTAATTAGTTAAGTCTGCTCTAGTGTCCAAGCCCCAGTTGAGAGGCATAACAGCTGGGAACACAGTTCCCTGCTAGACACAAGCTTCTGTATCTCACTAGGAACTCATTTCTCTGTAAAATAAATAGCACATTACATAAACAAACTAACACAAATCTAAGTAACTTGAAGGTGACGAATTAGTCTATACTTAAATTGTGACAGCAACACAGCTGCAGTGATTTAGACACTACCTATGCCAATGGGATGGGTTCTCCCATCGGTGTAGGTAATCCACCTCCCCGAGAGGTGGTAGGGAGCTCAATGGAAGAATTCTTCCAGCAACCTAGCACTGTCTATACTGGTGGTTAGATTGGAATGGCTACATTTCTCAGAGGTCTGAAAAATCCACACCTATAGCTATACAATGTAAGTTCCTAGTGTAGACTAGTCCTCAGACTGAACCTCTCCTCCTCCAAGGTAATTCAGAGTTGAGTTTACCAGTCTGTACTTACTTCATGATGAAGTGTCTAGGGCCTGGTCTGCACTAGAAAATCAGGTTGGCATAACAGCGCTGCTCAAGGGCATGAAAAGTCCACAACCCTGAGTGTCTCAGCTAAGCCGACCTAAGTCCCCAGGTAGACATTGCTAGGTCAATGGAAAAATTCTTCTGTCGACTTATCTGCTGCCTGTCTGGGAGGTGGATTACCTACATTGACGGAGGAACCCCTCCCATCAGCGTTGGTAGTTTATACACTGAACCCCTGCAGCTGTGCTGCTGTAGCACTTTAAGTGTAGACAAGCCCTAGGTGTTATAGTGATCTATGATGGACACTTGCTTTCAAAATTGGGTTTGAACCACTGTTTGAAATCCAGCATCCCCATTTCACCTTGGGCGATAATATAATCAGAGTACATAAAATAAACAGGATTGGGCCTAGTTGGTATTTACTCATCAGAGGAGACTTTGCATGCCACATTTCAGCCCTATGTGCCTGAGATATGAACCCCTCTAGTGAAATTGTTGATTGATGCTTTACTCCGGTAGCATTGCTGAGCACTGCTTTAGTAAGTGATAGAATAGATTCCCACATACCTCTGCAAATCAGTGGTTGCCAATCCATATCTGGGACCCAAGGTGAACCAATAAAAAACAATGTTTATTTTTTATTCAATTTGAACTGAGCCAGATAGAAATGGTTCAGCAAGCGAGGTGTTCCTCCTCCCCCCCTGGAGTCTGCCATCTTTGCTCCAGTATCTAAGCTTCCATTTAAAAAAACAAAACTATATTTCTATAGTTGTAAATGTAACCTTCAAAAATTCAGGCAGCTGTAAATCACATGTCTGCTGAGATCCTGGAACAATAGCTCTGGGAGAGGTTAGAGCTGCCCCATTCAGCTCAGGGGGTGTTAACTATTTCACTTCTGGTCAAAGAACACAAGCAATTAGCTGAATGTTGCTTTGTATCTCGAGAATCTCCATTTATTGTGCTTGGCATCTCATTTGAGGGTCACAAGTGAATGGAGCTTTAGTTTGTAGGAGATGCCCACTATTTTCCCTCACCCCCATTTGACCTCCCAACTGTAAATAAAACAATCCCTTCATATTTATACATGGACTGTGAATGTACTGAAAACAGAGTCTCTTACGCTTCCAATCTTTTGTGTATGGATTAAGCAGATCCAAAATCCCTTAACTCTTCCTTACCATGATTTTATACTGTATAAGCTAAGCGATTTGAAGTGAAACAAACTCAAACTGTGGCAGAAGCACACTACTATTTGCTATTGTGAGGCATGTAATAGTGCCTCAAAAGTGGCTAGCCAACACCGAGAAATCTGCTCTCATTTTCAAGGTATGCTTCAAAACAGCACAGCGAAGTTGACAAATTCCACATGTCTAAATGGCCCTACCTATGGGTAAGCCTGAGGCCCAGACATCTTAATTTTGTTAGTCTTTTAACTAAATTCCTAACCTGAAAAAAACATAAAAAGGTAGAATTGCAGGGGCTGAATGGCTCAGGGGCTTGGCAATAGGATAACAGAGCCTTTCACCCCTAGGTCACTGCCTTGCATTTGGCCTGGTTTGGCATGGTAACTAAAATCCTTAACACAGTAGCTGTCTGAAGGCTACTGTGTATATAAATGACTTGGTGGTGTCTACATCACATCGCTTGCCCTCTCAACCTTGGATCTGATCCCTCCAGGGTGAGACTAAAGGCGGTGAAAATGTACCTCTGTTGGTTACCTGTTCTGTGGAGAAATACGTGACTTAAGCCTTCACTGCTGTCACCTTTCCTAACTACTCTATTCACTTAAAATATGCAGAGCTAGAATTGCAAGGTTATGGAACATATGAAACAGCACATACTTTAAAACCCCATAATTTTCTAGGGTAGACCCTTGAAAACAGTTTTTTTAGTGATTAAAGACTTAAATTTTATATGATGCCAAAAAAGCTATTCAGCAGTATTATAAATAAAACATGAATTCCCTTCACTGTAATTACTGGGGTCGCTTATGCTAAACCCAGCAAATAGCTTTTCTGCAAACATGTTGTTAGAGAGTCTAGAGGTCATTTGTACTAATTTCTAGGGCTAGATGATTGGTTCTAATGAAATCAAAACAAATCTGAAACTTAAACCTGTTTAAGGTTAATTTCAGTGAAAACATTCGCTGAGCGAGTTTGAGCAACTTTAACAACTTTTTGAGTTTTATCTGTCACTGTGATTTCCCCAGATTTCCGTGATTTACGATGGTTCTTTTAATCTAAATGGGTAGGGGGAAACGTTCATAGGTGCCAACTAAATGCATTGAAAACGTAGTTTCTCTTTTGAAAAGGTTGTGCTCTTGAGCCTGAGGTAGGAGATTTTTTTTCCCCCCACTTAACAATTGTTTCTAATAAGGATGGGCAAATTTGGTTCAGAAAAAAGTATATAATATTTATTCTGGGGTAGTGATCTGAAATCCCTTCCGGGTGGAGGGCTCTATTGTGTTAGGCAACTCACACACACTAATAATACATCTACCCCCAAAATTTTAAGACCAAGGTAGAACTTACTCTTGAACGAAGAATCAGCCCATGTCTTTCACCTGACTGTAAAGCTTGGAAAGATGCCCCCTTATTGAATCCATCTACTCCATTTCCATCAATGATGTACTACAGCAGTAAATTCCTCGCTGATTAACTTTTCAGTGAATAAGGCGTGAGCCCAGGTTTCAAGTTGTTGGTTCCTAAATAGGACACCCATATTCCCCCATTCCTGTTGGCACTTATGCATCTCAAACAGTTATTTACACAACGAAATACTATTTTGAACATCACACACTGGAGATGAATGTCCTAATAAAAAGTTCAAGTCAGAAAATAAAGATTCTCATTTCCTTCTAGCAGTTTAAAATATTTTGCCCTTCCATTCTGTGACTTCTACTGATAATGGATTCTTACAGAAGGTACCACAAATATCTAGGGCAGCTCTCCCCTTTCTGATATACATTGTGGATCTCTAGTGAGTATTTTGCACTCACTCTGTGCCTGAAATGCTTTAGCCAGCAAGGGCATTCCTGTGTGCAGAACTTGTGTGAAAATGTAACAGAGATTCACACTTGCAGTAAAGGGAAACCTAACTCAGTGATGAGAATTTGGCCTGCAGCTTTGAACTATTATTCAAATGACAAGGATCTATGCACTGAAACTTCTAGACCACAGTCCCACTTTAGAGGAATTAGTCAACCTAAAACACAGCTTTATAATTATGCTATATTAACCGTAATTTATTTGTCATGGTAGAGGATTTAGCATAGATCATTCTCTGGATTATTGTGATTGTGTAATGGAACTGAGTTTCTCCTTACAACAGAGACGGGGAACTGCCAGGGAACTGCCAGGAAGGGGAACTTCCAGGAAACCTTTTACAACTCCTTATTACTCTACCTCGTCCCAAGCACAAGATAGAATGGCATAAGGGCCATGCTAACCTATGACCATTGGCTAACTGAGCATAGATGAGGCACCAAATATTTGTCACACTTCCTTCCCTCCCCTCTCCATGTACCCAGGACTACAAGGATGTTAGTACAGAAACTGGGGTAGATTGCTATATACCTGCTGGGGATTCTCTTAAACCAGATAAGATTCTGACCAGAGGGGTTTTTGCTCTCTTTGCACCATCTAAGGCAGGGGTTGGCAAACTTTTTGGGCTGAGAGCCACATCTGGGTGGGAAAATTGTATGCAGGGCCGGAGCAGGGGGTTGGGGTGCGGGAGGGAGTGCGGGGTGTGGGAGGGGGTGCGGTGTGCGGTGTGCAGGAATGGGCTCAGGGTAAGGGGTTGAGGCAGAGGAGGGGTGCGGGGTGTATGAGGGGGCTCCAAGAAGGAGGTTGGGGTGCAGGAGGGGTGCGGAGTGCAGGAAGGGGCTCAGGGCAGAGGTGCAGGACGGGTGCAGACTGCGGGAGGGAGCTCAGGGCAGGGGGTTGGGGTGCAGGAGGGTGCGGGGTGCAGCAGGGGGCTCAGGGCAGGGAGTTGGGGTGCAGGAAGGGTACGGGGTGCAGCAGAGGGCTTAGGGCAGGGGGTTGGGGTGGGGGTTCAGGAGGGGTTTGGGCTCTGGGGTGGCAGTGGCGCGCACCGGGGCCAGGGCAGGCTCCCTGCCTGCCTGCCTGCCCTGGCCCCACACTGCGCCGCTCTGGAAAACAGCTGGCACCACATCCCTGCGCAGCCCCTAGGTGAGGGGAGGCACAGGGCTCCACATGATGCCCTTGCCATGCCTCCAGGTACCTCCCCCGAAGCTCCCATTGGCCACAGTTCCCCGTTTCTGGTCAATGGGAGCTGCAGGGAGGGCAGTGCCTGGAGGCAAGGGCAACGCACGGAGCCCTCTGCCGCCCCCTGCCTGGGCCGCAGGAACATGGTGCCGGCCGCTTCCCAGAGTGTTGCAGGGCCTGCGGCACCATGGGGGGCAATCCCACAGGCCGGATCCAAAGCCCTGATGGGCCAGATCCGGCCCGCAGGTTGTAGTTTGCCCACCCCTGATCTAAGGCCATGTCTACACTACCTCTTACGTAGGCAAAACTTATGTCGCTCGAAAAAACACACTCCTGAGCAACATAAAGTTTGCCAGCATACACGCTCATACGCACAGCACTGTGTCGGCAGGAGACGCTCTCCCGCTGACATACCTAGCACCGCTTGTTTAGGTTGTTTTATTATGTTGACAGGAGAGCTCTCTCCCATCAGCATAGAGTGGCTACACAAGCTTAGAGCTATACAACTGCATCAGTACAGCTGTGCCGCTCTAAGTTTGCTATTGTAGACATGGCCTAAGGAGAGCAAAGGGAGTGGAGTGCGGAGGAAAATCTGCCCTGCTGACTTCAAACCAAAACTAATTTGATACAGCTAAATGTGAAACACTTATACCAAATACTTTTAAATAAATCTGAACAGGAGTATTTTAGCACTTTAATATTTTGTCCTTTTTCTGAAATCACTTGCTCATAAAAACCTGAAGCAACACCATTGAGGTCTATGGAGTTGCACTGGTATAGAACTCTGTAAATAGGATCCGAACTGGGCCCATTTAAGTCATCCTCCTGAGCTCAAATTCAGTATCTTAAATGCAAGTTTTTAACTTGCTTATCTTCAGCATTCCTTAGTCTAGTGTCATTAAGTCACAATTAACTACACTACTACTTTCTGTTCAAGTTGCTACACACACAATGTTGATTGGCTCCGAGCTGATCCCTAAATGTGGAGTTCTTGAGCAGATGAAGTGAGCTGCAGCTCACGAAAGCTTATGCTCAAATAAATTTGTTAGTCTCTAAGGTGCCACAAGTACTCCTTTTCTTTTTGTGGATACAGACTAACACAGCTGCTACTCTGAAAAATGTTGCCACTGGCTTCTCTAGGACCTGTTGAAGCATTTGATGTGGTCTGTTGTGGTGGTGTAGAGATGCAAATGACTTGGGAGTATAGAAAACAGATTAATTGACAACAGAAATAACTGTCAAGAAAGCAATGACCCAATAAGTATTTGAAATGAAAATGGGATTCAGAAACTAAAATCCAGCTGGGAAAAAAACAAACCAACCAAACAAAAAACAAAAAACAAACAAAACAAAACAAAAAAAAACAATAGGGTGGACTCTTGGATACAGTTTTACATTTCAGACATGCGAATGTTAAACTTGTTTTGCATATTTGCTTGAGTATTGTCATTGCAAAACCAAACAGCATGGCCATTAAACATTTTCCCTGCTGGAAGAGGAAGATTTGTTTGTAAGAAATAAATTGCATAAAAACACAAGGGATATCCCACGAGTCTCAGTTGCATAACATCTTGGGGAGCTCTGAGCAGAAAATTCTAAGTTGAAGCTGAAAGCTGTACAAACCAACTAATATGAACATAAATAAAGTGTCTGCCTAATAAGTCTTTTAATAATGGATTTTATTAGTTTTTTCATTTATTGAAAACAGGTCTCTTGCGCAATGCATTGTTGCATCTTAGATTCCTTGGCTCTTCTTTTCATAATTTCATTCATAAGCTGGCTTTTATCATTTTTGGGATATCTCCACACAAAAATATCTCTACTATCCTGTGTTGATAAGATTACATTAGACCATATCTTTGTAGTATGAAGAAGCTGATTATCGTAATTTATGGTTTAATATAGGCCAGGCAGAGTCTCCTTTGCAATACTTCATTTAAATTAAAATGATCTCCTGCCAGGTGCTTTGGCAAAAATGAGTAGAGGGCAGATATTTATTACTTTAGTTTGGATTGGGAGGGTTTTATTTGGGCTAGAATTTTGAAAACATTTGTTCTGTACATGGAAGGATTTTGTTCTTATGAAACTGGAAAACTGGCCCTGGCTAGGAAGATAGAAACAAGGCTAAACTGACTTTAGGTACAGCCTTGAGCAAGGGATGGTGCATAAGCTGTACTGACCCATGAATAGGCATAGGAGCCATTATGACTAAAACATGCCCCTGAGTCACAATTCCTCCTCTGCTTTGCCATTATTGGGTAGGCATAAAATTTGGGTCTGGGTCCAGGGAGGTTGGTTCAGACTTATCGGACTTCAACATTAAGCAATTTGCCTGGAAGGGTAGAATCTTTGCCTGAATGGTAACTTGACTATGGAACTCTTTACCACCCGATATTTAAGACAGCCCAGTTAAGTGGGCAAACTTTTTGTTTGTCTGTTTTTGGGGGGTTTGTTTTGATAGAGAGCATGTTAGCAATGTGGTAACTGGTTGCTGCATATTGCCAAGTTTTGATGTTAGTATTTTTCTTTCCTCTTGCCAAAATCATCCACCAATGAATACAGTGGGGCAAATCTAGCCCCATCCCACCTGTGCAGTGGAATGGGTGTAGTGCAAGAAGTAGGCTAGGGGGGCAAGGAACAGGGCATATGTGGGCTAAAAAAGGGGCAGGGCAAGAAGATCCACTGTTTCCCCTTCCACAGAGGACTGCATAAGGGCATATATAGGCTACTGCAGCCATTGAGCTTACACCATGCAATCATGTAGCAGTTGGTTCAGAGCCAGGGAGGGAAGACTGCTTCCCGCTGGCCATCCACACTTCTGCCCACCACCTACCCCAGATACAGGGTGCTGAGCATCAAATTTGGGGTTTGACTTCTGATAATAGAACTGGTGTTCTTTGTCCTTCGGAGAGTCCATCATACCAGAAAACAGTAATCAAAGGCCCTCTTTTCTCATGAACACAACAGTAGTAACCATTATTGGTGAAATCCTGTAGCACTTTGCTATTGCCTTCGGTGAATGGCCAGGATTTCACTCTCGGTATCAAAAAATCAGGGCCAGGTATTTTCAAATGCATGGTGCAATAGCTGCACAATCCTTTTTGAAATGAGTGGGACAATGCGTCCCCGCCACTACACACACATACGCACCTATCCCCAAATATGAAGCAGACCTGTAGGGTATGGCTACACTGAACTCTCTGTACAGCGGTGTGTGGAGTACATAGAATGCATGCTCCCGACCCCTAAGAGTATAAACAGCAGTGTAGATGGTGGGGTGAGGCACTTCTTAGGCAAGTAAATACATGCCAGAACCTTAGGGTATGCACCCCACACAGCTCGTTACAAAGCGAAGTAGCATGTTCCCTGGCTACACTACTATTTTTACCAGTGTAGTGTCCCACTGCCAGCGTCATTCCCTGCTGCAGGGAAAAACTCCAGCAGCTCCCCACTATAGGTTCATTCCCTGCTACCTTTCACTGCCACACGCAGTAACACACCGCAGTGTAGACGCAGCCGCTGTGGCATGCAGCTACACATGTGTAGTCCCTGTACCCTACATTCCACAGCCAGCGGAGATGAGGCTGTAGTTATGTGAGGGAGGAAAGGGTGTGGTGCAGCACCTCTGTTCTAAATCCAGTGTTCAGAAAGCCAAGTGTATTCCCTGTTTGTTCCTCTGTCTTGCTGCATAGTTTTGTGGGTGTAACTTGTGAAACTTTTGCTTGTCTTGGATTCCAGCAGGCCTCTTTTAGATACAATGCATAATTGTATCACTTGAGTTCCTGTAGACATTGATGTATTTGATCCGCTGGCCCAAGATATGCAGTTGTCTCAGAAACTCTAATGTAAACACCAAAAGTAGTTTAAAGCTGAAAACTAGTATCCAGTGCTAAGTGTTCCCTGGAGATTTAAGGCATGGAAGGAGGGCTCTGAAAGACCATCCGGATCAAGGCCCCCTCAAGGTGGGTCTTTGCATTGTTTTACCAGCATCTGCAATTAGGTCTAATTTTTAAAAAGTTTCCTTTTTTTAAAAAAAGTTTAGTTTAGGTTTGACACAAGGACTTGCTTTTCTGCTGTGTGGGGTCTTTTTTTTTTTTTTTTTGGTATGCCTTTGCAAACTTGGAACAAAGGCTGAGTCCTGCTGACAGGGTTTGATATGAGGAAGTTTTGCAACATAATTTACAGCCGGTATAAAGCTTGTCAGTGGGTGTCAGAGGGTAAATGCAGCAATCAGCTAGTTAAGTTTCACTAAGTCTCTTATCCAAGCAAGTCTGGAATTTCTGCACCTCAAACAAATACTTTATTTAGTATCTCAGTTATTTGCTGGTATCCTACTCATTAGAAACTGTCCTTGGGCTTGCATAAGCAGAAATGTATTTTGTTGAGTCAAACCACCACATTAAAGGTGTGAGATGGTGACAGCTGTCATGAATTGGAACATGGTTCCATGTGCCTAGACGCAGACTGCAAAGGAAAATAAATAAATCTTTTTCAAATAAACTTTTGCACTGTTCCAAAGTGAAATGTTAATGGAGCCACACTGGGCAACAGGAAATAGCATTTTTTATGGTAGGAGAAGGGAAAGCACAGACCTGGTTTTCTTATATTTTGCTAGCACATTCTACCTCGAATGGTGAGGCCACGAGGATTTGGGCAATAGATTAAAACAGAGGGTTAGGCTGTGTCTACACTACGGCTTATGTCTGCAGAACTTATGTCGCTTGGGGAGTGATGGGGGGCGGTGTGTGAATAAACCACCCCCCTGAGCGACATAAGTATTGACGGGAGAGCTTCTCCTAATGACATAGCTCCTGCTGCTCACAGAGGTGGGTTTTTTATGCTGACAGGAGATCTCTATCCCATCGGCACAGAGCGTCTTCACCAAACACGTTGCAGCAGGGCAGCTGTGCCACTACAACACTGCACGTGGAGACGTGCCCTTAGATTTGCAGCTGGTGAGACTGAGGGTCAGTGGCCAGGACACTGGACTGAGAGGCAGGAGACCTGCATTCAATTCCCAGCTCTGCCACTGACTTTTAGGCAAGACACTTCACTTCTGTGCCTTCTGTTTCCCTAGGCAATGTTGTCTATTTAGACTGTAAGTTCTTTGGGGCAGAGCCTATCTTTTCCTATGAATTTGTGCACCTAGCACAATGGGACTCCAGCCTCATTTGGGATCTCTAGGCGCTATTGTAATGCGTAGACTCATAGGATTAGAAGGGACTGCAAGGGTCATCTAGTCCAGGGGTTATCAACCTTCATTGCACCACGACCCGCTTCTGACAACAAAAAATATTACACGACCCCAGGAGGGGGGTCCAAAGCCTGAGCCCGCCTAAACCCTGCCACCCCAAGGTTTGGGGGCCAAAGCTGATGCCTGAGCCCCACCGTCCCGGACAGGGGGGCCATAGCTAAAGCCCAAGCCCAAGGGCTTTCGCCCGGGGTAGGGGGCCTGTAGCCTGAGCCCCGTCACCCAAGGCTGAAGCCCCAGGCAGCGGGGCTCAGGCTTTTGTCCCGGGCCCCAGCAAGTCTAATGCCAGTCCTGGCGACCCCATTAAAACAAGGTTCCGACCCACTTTGGGGTCCTGACCCACACTTTGAGAACCGCTGAGCTAATCTAAACCTCTGCCAAGATGCAGGATTTGTTGTGTCTAAACCATCCAACACAGATGTCTATCCAGCCTCCTTTTGAAAACTTCCAGTGAAGGAGCTTCCACAACCTCCCTCGGCAGTCTGTTCCATTGTCCTACTGTTCTTACAGTGGGGAAGTTTTTCCTGAGATTTAATCTAAATCTGCTGTGCTGTAGTTTGAACCCATTGCAAATAATAATGGCATAAACTGGCAAGATGAAACGTTTTAATGTGCAGATAATTATAAATGATCAGAAGTGTCTTCCTAATCTGTTTGGAAAGCCTCAGCAGTACATTTGTTTTCTATTTAACTAACTTTTAGTCTTTATAAGTGAATGTGAAACATTTCACGCCTTAGGTCCTTGTAGCAGTGTGTTGGCTTTTTCAGCCTGAGTGAGCCCTGCTTGCTTTGTCAGTAAGCAGTGTGAAACTGCTGCAACTTGGAATGAAGTCTGAATTTTGCAGAATGGATGACATTTCAGGAAAACAAACAAACAAAGAAAATTTACTGATTAGAGCCGAATCTTGAAAACTGGACGGGATAGATTTTCTTCTCAGCATGAGGAGGTTCAGACAGCAGATTTAACACACAAGAAAAAACTTTCAAAAATCATATCCAAAAGGTCAGCTGCTACGTCCATATTTAGGATCCTAAATAAATGGTCAGATTTTCAAATGTGCTGAGAAGCTACAACCTACTGAGGAGCTGTTGGTTGTTCGATTTTTGAAAATTAGGGTACTTATATTAGTTAAGTCTGGAAAGCATTTTAAAATAGAATTATTAATGGTTTTGTGTGTCCATGTTTTTTCCCGATCAAAAGGTTGATATTGCAGGAGATGCCTACGTTTGGCTCCTGTGTGTGTTTAGCTGTGTCCCAAAACTAAATTTCTGCATTACTTTTGAATAGCAAGGCATCATGTGCCCCCATTTATTAGCAACCTGTACAATTCTTGAGGCCCTAATGCTTAGTCCCATTATCATTGCTTAGGATAAAGGAGCTCCCGGCTGCAGCTGGTTCTCCTAACTGTACCACAAGTGTGGTTCTCATTTACTTATACATTTTCTTAATATTTCTCCTAATTTCAGGCCTTTTATCTCTTGCCTTTTTGTATTAAAACAAAAGAAAAGTACAATTATGATATGCGTTATGTGACCACGCAGTGAATGAGGGCCCCCTTCCTTCCTTTCCTTCCCTGCATGAGACATATTTTGAGTGGCATTGTGGAGGGAAAAGCGGCCTCCATGGTGCTGGAAGTGGGTGAAGCTTTGACTCTGCCCCCTCTGCATGCTAGCCACTACAGCTAATGGGGCATGACGGGGAAGTGATTTGTGCCACGTGTAGGGCTGGTGCAGATTACTTCCCTCTGGACCAAAGGGGGAACTAGGGCCCATATTGTGATTCCCTGCTTTGCTTCTGGAGCAGCGAAATTACATGTTACCCTTTTACTCATGGCTTGTTGTAAAACCAAAATCTAGCCCTTCATTGGATGATTTTGTGCTTTGTGAGGTGGCTGGCCAGAGTACCTTCATTCACAGTGCCTTCATTCATGAAGAATTGTTCCAACTGTTGTCACAGATATCTGTTGCAATGCTCATGGACCTTGGAGGATAAGAGCACAGATTGCAGGTCGGAAGAATTTGGAGAAAGCACCAGGTGGAGGTGTGCCCCTGGCTGGAGTGCTGACTGCAGTTGTTGTATCTCTATTAAAGCAACTATTTAAAAAGCTCGCTCCTAACCAAGCAGAGAGGTTAGCGAACAGGAGTGGCTAACAGGGGAGTTTTGCGAGGGAGTTTAGAGAAGGAGTGTGTGTGGGTGGCGGGGGCTAGATAAACTTAACATTCTTTAAACTTAAAGCCAAAACCACCCCCTGATAAAAACAAAACAACAACAAAGGAACAAACTGCAGGAGTAAAAAGAGAAGGCAGGCAGAAATCCAGCAACTGAGTGGGGGCTATCCAGTTTATTGCATCCAATTCAGCATGTATGATTGCCCGCCCTATGGGCAGGTGGTATATTTGTGCATTTGCCCTGAGAGACCTTGTACTGGCTTTGGAGAGCACAGTGGCTGAACTGGAGGAGCTAAGGGAGATAGAGAGGTACATCAATGAAACTTTCCGAGACACAGTAGAATGGTCTGACAGCCTCTGTGCTGGTCTGACAGCCTCTGGTCTGACAGCCTCTGTGCTGCTGAGCAGGATGAAAGTCTCAGGGAAGGAGAACATCCAACTGGAGAAGAGGGAAACCTTCCCATAGTTGGGACCCTCCTTCCAGATGACATGGTATCCTCTCGCACTGAGGATATCCCTCCAGGGGCGGGAACTCCAGCTATTGGGAAGAGACAGGAAATAGTTATGGGGGATTCAATCATTAGAAACATAGATAGCTGGGTTTGTGATGAACAGGAGAACCACATGGTGACTTGCCTGCCTGGTGTGAAGGTTGCGGATCTCTCAAAACATCTAGATATACTTCTTTGCAGTGCTGGGAAGAAGCTGGTGGTTGTGGTACATGTAGGTACCAATGACATAAAGAAGGATAGGAGAGAGGTCCTGGAGGCCAAATTTAGGCTGCTAGGTAAGAGATTGAAGTCCAGGACCTCCATGGTAGCATTCTTTGAAACGCTTCCAGTGCCACACGCAGGGCCAGTTAGACAGGCAGAACTGTAAAGTCTCAATGCATGGACAGGGTAATGGTATAGGGAGGAGGGGTTTAGATTTATTAGGAACTGGGGAAACTTTTGGGAAATGGGGAGCCTATATAGGAAGGATGGGCTCCACCTAAACCAAAATGGAACCAGATTGCTGGCTGGTAGAGCAGTTTTTAAACTAAGGCCTGAGGGAAAGCCAACAGGTGCGGAGGAGCATGTGGTTTGGACAGAGACATCCCTTAGGGGAGGATCTATTAATGGGGATTCTCTATGTCCTTGTAAGGAGGAGAGGATGGAAGATGATAAAATACAGGTAGGATCTAATGAAAAACAGTCAAATGAAAATCATCATGTAATGACAGACAGCTAAAAAGTGACAAGTATACCAATAATTCTATACCAATGCTAGAAGTCTAAATAACAAGATGGGTGAACTAGAGTGCCTCATATTAAATGAGGATCTTGATATAGTAGGCATCACAGAAATTTGGTGAAATGAGGATAATCAATGGGATACAGTAATACCAGGGTACAAAATATATCGGAAGGACAGAACAGGTCATGCTGGTGGGGCAGTGGCACTGTATGTGAAAGAAAACATAGAATCAAATGAAATAAAAAGCTTAAATGAACCAAACTGTACCATAGAATCTCTCTGGATAGTAATTCCATGCTCTAATAATAAGAATATAGCAGTAGAGATATATTACCGACCACCTGAGCAGGATGGTGATAGTGACTGTGAAATGCTCAGGGAGATTAGAGAGGCTATTGAAATAAAAAACTCAATAATAATGGGGAATTTCAACTATCCCCATATTGACTGGGTACATGTCACCTCAGGACAGGATGCAGAGATAAAGTTTCTTGACACCTTAAATGACTGCTTCTTGGAGCAGCTAGTCCTGGAACCCACAAGAGGAGAGGCAATTCTTGATTTAGTCCTAAATGGAGCATAGGATCTGGTCCAAGAGATGAATATAGCTGGATCGCTTGGTAATAGTGACCATAATATAATTAAATTTAACATCCCTGTTGCGGGGAAAACACCACAGCAGGCCAACATCATAACATTTAATTTTAGAAAGGGGAACTACACAAAAAATGAGGAAGTTAGCGAAACAGAAATTAAAAGTTACAGTGCCAAAAGTGAAATCCCTGCAAGCTGTGTGGAAACATTTTAAGGACAACATAATAGAGGTTCAACTTAAATGTATACCCCAAATTAAAAAACATAGTAAGAGAACCAAAAAAGTGCAATCATGGCTAAGCAACAAAGTAAAAGAAGCAGTGAGACACAAAAATGCATTCTTTAAAAAGTGGAAGTCAAATTCTTGTGAGAAAAATAGAAAGGAGCATAAACATTGGCAAATGAAGTGTAAAAATATAATTAGGAAGGCCAAAAAAGAATTTGAAGAACAACTAGCCAAAGAGTCAAAAATTAATAGTTAAATTTAAGTACATCAGAAGAAGGAAGCCTGCTAAACAACCGGGGGGGCCACTGGATGATCGAGATGCTAAAGAAGCACTCAAGGACGGTAAGTTCATTGTGGAGAAACTAAATGATTTCTTTGTATTGGTCTTCACAGCTGAGGATGTGAGGGAGATTCACAAACCTGACCCATTCTTTTTAGATGACAAATCTGAGGAGCTGTCCCAGATTGAGGTGTCACTAGGGGAGATTTTGGAACAAATTGAAAAACTAAACAGTAATAAGTCACCAGGACCAGATGGTATTCACCCAAGAGTTCTGAAGGAATTCAAATGTGAAATTGCAGAACTATGAACTGTAGTTTCAGAGTAGCAGCCGTGTTAGTCTGTATTTGCAAAAAGAAAAGGAGTACTTGTGGCACCTTAGAGACTAACAAATTTATTTGAGCATAAGCTTTCGTGAGCTACAGCTCACTTCATCGGATGCATGCAGTGGAAAATACAGTGGGGAGATTTATATACACAGAGAACATGAAACAATGGGTGTTACCATACACACTCTCGTTACAGTGTGTATGGTAACACCCATTGTTTCATGTTCTCTATGCATATAAATCTCCCCACTGTATTTTCCACTGCATGCATCCGATGAAGTGAGCTGTAGCTCACGAAAGCTTATGCTCAAATAAATTTGTTAGTCTCTAAGGTGCCACAAGTACTCCTTAACTGTAGCTTGTAACCTATAATTTAAATCAGCTTCTGTACCAAACAACTGAAGGATAGCTTATATGATGCCAATTTAAAAAAGGGCTCCAGAGGTGCTCTCGGCAATTACAGGTCAGTAAACCTGACTTCAGTACCAGGCAAACTGGTTGAAATATAGTAAAGAACAAAATTGTCAGACACATAGATGAACATAATTTGTTGGGTAGAAGTCAACGTGTTTTTGTAAAGGGAAATCATGCCTCACCAATCTACTAGAATTCTTTGAGGGGTTAACAAGCATGTGAACTAGGGGGATCCTTTGGACATAGTGTACTTAGATTTTCAGAAAGCCTTTGCCAAGGTCCCTCACCAAAGGCTCTTAAGGAAAGTAAGCTGTCATGGGATAAGAGGGAAGGTTCTCTCATGGATTGGTAACTGGTTAAAAGATAGGAAACAAAGGGTAGGAATAAATGGTCAGTTTTCAGAACGGAGAGAGATAAATAGTGGTGTCCCTCAGGGATCAGTACTGGGCCCAGTCCTATTTAACATATTCATAAATGATCTGGAAAAAAGGGGAAACAGTGAGGTAGCAAAAGTTGCAGATGATACAAAACTACTCAAGATACTTACTGGTAAGTCCCAGACAGGCTGCCAAGAGCTACAAAAGGATCTCACAAAACTGAGTGACAGGGCAACAAAATGGCAGATGAAATTCAATCTTGATAAATGCAAATTAGTGCACATTGGAAAACATAATCCCAACTATACATATAAAATGATGGGGTCTAAATTAGCTGTTACCATGCAAGAAAGAGATCTTGGAGTCATTGTGGATAGTTCTCTGAAAACATCCACTCAATGTGCAGCGGCCGTCAAACAAGCAAACAGAATGTTGGGAATCATTAGGAAAGGGATAGATAATAAGACAGAAAATATCATATTGCCACTTTATAAATCCATGGTATGCCCACCTCTTGAATACTGCATGCAGATGTGGTCGCCCCATCTCAAAAAAGATATATTGGAATTAGAAAAGGTTCAGAAAAGGGCAAAACAAATTATTAGGTGTTTGGAACAGCTTCCATATAAGGAGAGATTAATAAAATTGGGACTTTTCAGCTTGGAAAAGAGATGACTAAGGGGGGATATGATAGAGGTCTATAAAATCATGACTGGTGTGGAGAAATTAAATAAGGAAGTGTTATTTACTCCTTCTCATAACACAAGAACTAGGGGTCACCAAATGAAATTAATAGGCATCAGGTTTAAAACAAACAAAAGGAAGTATTTTTGCACACAACGCACAATCAACATGTGGAACTCTTTGTCAGAGGATGTTGTGAAGGCCAAGACTATAAACAGCGTTCAAAAAAACAACTAGATAAATTCATGGAGGATAGGTCCATCAATGGGGATTAGCCAGGATGGGCAGGGATGGTGTCCTAGCCTCTGTTTGCCATAAACTGGGAATGGGCGACAGGGGATGGATCACTTGATGATCACCTGTTCTGTTCATTCTCCCTGGAGCACCCGGCAGTGGCCACTGTTGGAGGACAGGATACTGGGCTAGATGGACCTTTGGTCTGACCCGGTATGGCTGTTCTTATGTTCAAAGAGCTAATTTAGTTTTACAATCAGAGTGTTCTCTCATGTTATTACCCAGTCCTCAGCATATGGGAAAATGTCCATATGTGAAAAACGTGACAGTCATCTCCATTCTGTCATTCCTATAAAATCCACAAGCAAATACCTGGGGAGCATTACAACTCAACAATCCCAGTAACCTAAGATTTTTTTCCCCTTTATCAGCCATATTTTATGCCATAGGAAGATATACTTGTTAAGAAAGGTGGGGAGGGCTGTAGACCAAAATATTTTTCTTATTGTAACTTCTCATTCTTAGAACAAACATACTGCTGGATCATTAAATCTGCATGTAGAACATGATAAACTTAAGCAGGACAAGTACAGCTGGTCAGGAGATTTCTGACTACGTTATTTTCATAAATGTTGATTAGCTGAAACTGTTCACAAGAAAGTGTTGGTTCCAATAAACCTCTGGATTAATATTTTTAAGAAAAATTCTCAATTGTCAAAACATCCCATTTTGACACTTTCAAAGTGAAAAGTTTCACTTGCTGGTTTGCAATGAGTTTTCATCTTGAAATTTTAGTTTATTTATAGTTTAATACAGTTTAAACTGAATCAAAACATTTGAAAATTATCAAAATAAAATGTTCCAATCAACCTGATGAGAATTTCTTTTCGATTTTATGAAAACTTTCAAGATTCTGATTTTTCATCCAGATGGGAAATTTTTAAATCTCAACTCGTGCAGGATAGGAAAATTACTGCCCACCCAGCTCGAATGCTAAGCACATAACTCACATGAACCTTATTGTGTGGGCTTTTTGGTTGTAAGCATATAGATAAGTGTTGTAATAGTCTCTTTTGGTCACTCCCTGGACAAGCCTGAAATCAGAAGTATCAGATCAAGGATCCACCTGTTATGAGACAGTAAAGTAAATAAACAAAATATGATATTTTAATCTCTATAGACATTGCATCACAGCGGCTGATTGAATAAATGTTGCCTCTCCTGCCAAGCATGGGATAGATGGTTTGGTGAACAACAACAAAAAATGGCCATATTCTGCCTTTTAGGTATAATCACACAAGCCCAGTGAAATATCAAGGAGTTTGTAGAAATGTAAATGAGGACAGAATTTGTCCATTAGGTTATAAATCAAGGGACTCTTCACTCTTCTAGTCATCTGATCTCAACACTTCTAAGACCCAGTGGATGAAGCTGGGTTTCACTGATAGTGCTGTCTTTGATAAAAATGACTCATTACTATCATACTAGAATTACTATCACAGCAATAAAGGTGACAAAGTCAAGCTAGCATGGTCATGGTAGCCATCATTAAATAACGAGGTGGTGATAAGCCTTTTTACAGTTTTTCAACAAAACCCCACAAAGTCATAATGACATTTTTGGTTTAAAATAATTTTCATCTAGATTTTTTTCACTAGCTCTAGTAATTTTTTGGTTTTTGTTTTTTCTCTGAAAGTAGGTGTCTTAACATATTTCTACTCTTGGAGGCAAAAATTGCACAGGTCTGTAGGCCAAAAAAAAAAAACAAAAACGTGTTTTGTTTTATTATTATGTAAAACTCCCTTGAAGAAGGAGAGGAAAAATTCCCAGCATTTGCATTATTTCCACTCATCAGAAAGGAAAAATAAAACTCCTAGTCGAAGAGATAGTACTTCCACGTTTTGATATCACTTTATTTTCATAGATACACAAAAATGTATACATAGTAAATGTCATCTCCCTTTCAGTCACTACCAAGCTAGTATAGTACATGCAGGTAAAGATAAATGAACTGGGATTTTTTTTTTTTTTTTTTGGTGGAGCTGTAACACTGTTTTTACACAATTAAGTGAGCTGAGGAACATGAAGAGCAGTATTTTGTAATCTAGGAACAAAGCCAAAACTTTCTTCCAACAGAAGAAATATTACACATCTTTTGATTCAAGAGACAATGTCAAGTACTTTTTCATATTTTGTAACTTCTATGTTTTTATTCTCCTTTGTTTGGGAGACTTACTGGGAAAACTGGGAATAACGTTTCATTCCTTGCAAGTTTTGTCCTTTCAGTCAAAAGTCCTGCATTTGGCAAAATTTGATTTCTCTCCCACATACTCCTGCTGCTGTGTTTCTTACAGAACATAAGCCAAGATGTCTCTGTTTTATTTACTTCCTTGCTCATTTACCAGCTTCCTTGAGAATGTCAAGTGCAGTTCTGGAACCATGGTTTAGTTGGTTAACTTATCCTCCTCATGCTAGCTAGCTTTTGAGAAGTGCCCACCAGTGGTGTGGAAGAAAGCACTGGATTAAAAGGGAAATAGATGTTACAGCTGAAATGTTCAGACACAGAGTTCCTAAGTACATTTTTATAAGCATTTGATTTATGCATAGAAGCCCATTGCTGAGTATGAATGAGTCCGGTACTGCACATGCATACAAGTATTCACATGAACCTAAACCCAGTCTGCACATGACTATGGGGATATTTTGATGCCAAACTGTATGTATGGAAAAGACTGGAAGCTGTGACACCAGTTTGGACATCTAGGTTTTATGACCTAGACCTAGTCTCCACCAGACTATACAAATGTGCAAGCAAATCAAATTTCAGATTTAAACTGCTTGCCACCATCTCCTTTAAATCCCTGATAGTGAAGAAGATACAAAACATCAGGTGGTTAGTATTGTACTAAAATTTTACAAAACACATGGGACTGCTAGATATATTTAATCAAATGCTGGTTTACACTGCATACTGTGCTCTGGGAAGCCAATGCTCTTAATGTTGCGAAAGCTATGAAAGATGATTTCTTAGAGAATGTATTCAGAGATGATCTGCTGAATTGTGGACAACAGGACCAGACATGCCAAACCCGCGGGAAAAAACCCACAGATATTGGGCTTGTTTTTGGCTTAATTGGCTTGTGAGTTGCTTGTTGGCTTGTTTTTGGCTTGTAGCTTGTTGTTTGTTGTAGCTTGTTGCTTCTTTTTTTGATCGGCTCCCGGCAAGCAGGAGCAAGGGGGGGAGGAGGCAAGCAGGGGCAAGGGGGGGCAAGTGGGGGAGAGAGTCGGGGTGCACAGTGGGCCCACCACAGTCCCAGACTGCACGCCGGAGGGATCTAGTCACATAGAATTTTGGGGTTCTTAGGGACTGGCTTGTTTTGAAATGGGATTAGCTTGATTTCTGGCTTATTCTGAAAGTTGGAGTGCTTATTTACCATGTGAAAGTTGGCAGCTGTGAACAGGACAGGCAATGAACAGGATCAAAACCAAGGTTGTGGCAGGCCAATAAAGATGGAATTGCTTTATAGCACAGGGAAAGAAATAGAAAAGTTGAATTATTGTTGCCATAGTATCAAACTCTGAGAGTGGCAGGATCCAAGTAAAGTCTTAAAATGATAGAAAGCAGATTTACAAAGCAAATAAGAAATTGCTGATCCACTGTGCATTGTGGATGAGCTTGCATAGTGCTCAAAACCCTCTTCTTTTTGTTTTTGTTTTACTTTTCTCATTCCTTCAGGAAACACAAGTACCTATATATACTATAAGAGAATATATAATGTATATTGAGAAAAAAGATTATATAGCTGTATTGAACATATAACAAAACTATCTTTTGCATTTTTGTTCATTTATATTGGAAGAGGTTTATTTACAAAAGAGAGAAAGAAAATATTGGAGCATATAAGCCTTAAAAGTGACTCACCAGGGTATAATAAAGTAGCTTTTGTAATCAATTTCACCAACGTACACCAGCTGAAGAGCCTGCCCTATATATCCAATTGTATTTTGAATATTTTGCTTTATTGGTTAATTACCCAAGTCACACCTCCAGGGAATGAAACAATGCTATGTGACGTGAGTAACTAAACCAACCAGCAAAATTTTGACTTCAGATTTGGCATATTTGTAATGAACTGTTTAGGAACGATCTGAAGATCAAGAATTATTCATTGAAGAAATTGCTGTAGCTCAACCAAAAGTTATGGGCTTGCTGCAGGAATTACTGAGTGAGGTTCTATGGTCTGTGTTTTGTAGCTGGTCAGACTAGATGATCACAATGGTCCCATCTGATCCTAAAATCTCTACATCTAAAAATCTATGAAAATTGTGAATATCTTTGAATAACAAATTAACGAATTCCCAAAGAGTTTATGGTCAGTTTACAAGGAGGAAAAAATGCATAATCTGAAAGATGCTTAGTTCTTTGAGTATTACAATCAGAAATAATAAATGTAAGTGTAGTGAGTGCTTGACACTTATTCAAAGTTTCAATTTTCTGATCTAAAGAAAGACATGATCTTTAGCCTTTCAAAGTCAATGTTAGAACAAGTTAAAAATGGACTCATTTACTCATTCGGGCATTATATTTGGTACATTGTCATCACAACTAGGGAAACAAACTGCAAAATTTTTCAAGAATTCCAAATAGAGTAGTCCTCAACCTGTACGCTAAGAGCCAGTTTCAGGACTTCAGGGATAGATTTTTCAAACACTCAGCACCCACAAGCAGAGCCAGATTTGCAAAAGAGCTGAGCATCCAGTAGCCCCCATGGTGACACTGATGGCCATATTTCAAAGCAGCTTGGCACCCAATATACTGAACTCTTGAAAAGCCAGCCTTGTGACTGAAATCCACACCCCTGAGCCTGTCTGGTTAGTTGGGCTGGGGTGGGAGGATATTGCCTGACAGATTGTAACCTGTTTATGGATGCTCTCCCTAACAGAACTTCTCTGGGAAGTGAACCATAATCTGAGGACCCATGCATCAGTGGATCCTCTAGCCCTGCTCCCTCCGATGCTTCCCAAGTCTGCGCTCTCCATGTACCGGTGAGCTGAGCACTGTACAAGAGGTTGGGATCGCCTACATGTCCATTTCCTCCCAATCCTGCCCTCAACACTGGTTTTGCTGAAAGGGAGCCTTTCACATGAAAGGTGTGGGAGTGGGAGGAAGTTAGGTGCAAGATTTGTACCTGTGTGTAGGTAGGAATTTGAACTAGTAATTTTTCTTGTAGAGTAGCAGCCGTGTTAGTCTGTTTTCGCAAAAAGAAAAGGAGTACTTGTGGCACCTTAGAGACTAACAAATTTATTTGAGCATAAGCTTTCGTGAGCTACAGCTCACTTCATCGCTGTAGCTCACCAAAGCTTATGCTCAAATAAATTTGTTAGTCTCTAAGGTGCCACAAATACTCCTTTTCTTTTTTCCTTGTAGAGTGTTTCCAGGAGAGACTATAGCTTTCACTGTGTTTAAAGAAACATTATCAGAAAGTTAAATAACTATTAATTAAACCAATCCACAGAGCAGTGCTACAGGTTAAGCTGAAAGCAAAGACTCAGAACAACCATAACAAGTTCAATGATGTAAAAGCAAGCTGTTCAGATACTTAGAGGTAATAAAGCAAACCGTAGACCCTATCATTTGAAGCGTTTAGGTGACTTTCATTTACCAGTGCCAACCCTGCACTAACAAGATAACTCAGGACCTCAGTGAAAGGGATTACATTGTGTGATCTGAACAATTATGACCTTCTCCAGAAATTTTGAGATTATTTGTTACATTTTCAGTGTCTTGGTATTGTCTTTAGTTTTCAGAAGTTCTTCATTTTGCTTTATGGATGACTGCAAACGTTACTTCTATTACTGATTTCACTTGAAGTTGGGCATGTCAGTGTGTTAGAATTATTTGCCCGAACCTCCGCCAGGTTAAAACATGCGAACAGGACTTGATGTTGATGTTAGTGATGAATATCTATCTCTGAATTTCTTTTTATTGCTCTTTATTCTTAGCTGAACTGCAGCTGATTGCTCTTCACTCTTTCACATTAGTTTGACAAGACAATCATGTTGAATTTGTCACATCACTTCTATGAATGCAAGTTTTATAGACCAGATTCATCTCTCCTGGTGCAGGCAGATGAAATTTGCAAGGGCTATTATACCCCTAGATCTGCAGATTCACCACCAAGGAAAAGCAGGTGGTGATCATAAGTTCTGTTGGCACACCTGGACACTTTTGATAGGGAACCTCTAATGTGGCTCGGCCTAGATCCAAAGTCCATTGAAGTCAATGGAAAGTCTAACTTGTAATATAAGAGCAACCTCTTCCCCCACCCCCAGTATTGGCCTTTACTGACACTGGCAGGTGAGGTGGGAAGAGAAATTGAATCTCTCAGTCCTATAATCCACACAGATGAATACAGAGATCTCAGAGCTATTTGAACCGGCTTACAGAATGTGGTGTTTATTAATAATTTAATAAGATGTATCCTTATAGCAAGTCTTTTTTAAAAGAAAAGTTCATTTGTCACTTCAATGCCTCCAACCTAAGTCACAGATGACTGGGTTTACTAGTGCTGCGGTGCTGTAGATTTCTGAGGACCACAGGGTTCAGTTCAGTTCAACGGCCATATCCTGATCCTATTGAAGTAAATGGAGTTTCACTGACTTCAGTGGGGCCAAGATTTGGCCTTAACAGGATGGGTTCAAGATTCAGCCTGACTTACATTGATGTAAACCAAAGCACTTCACAGTAGAAACCAAAACACTTGGGAGAAGGCAGCAGTGGCAACCCAAACCTGAAGGGAGACCACAAGGGAGCTAGTGAAGCCAGAAAAGTGGATGGTGTCCAATAAGGGGAGGGGGGAAATGAAAGCTAGCCACCCAGGGGCTGCAACCCCAGACAGGGTGGAGGCTGCTTCACTGGCAGAGACCTCGGCCATTCTGACTTAGTATATGTGTAGGCTTGAAGAGGACAAATAAATACACTTCAAAAATGTGAAACAGCTCCTCCTGCATTCCTGCCAGGACTTGAGTCTCAAGTTCTGTGTTTAACCGGCAGGAATTGATACCATCACACACATCTACAATGTGAGGAATTCCGCTCCCTCACTGCTTGAGCTGTTTGTGAGGGGATCAGCTATTTCAAGGACATGCAGGTCTCTGATCTCAGGTTCTGGCAGAAAAAAGCCATATGGTTTCTCATTCAAAGTGTCGGTCTTTGTAACTTTTATATTTTAGACAGTACTGCTTTGGGTCCGCAAACAATTTTAAAGTCTTCATGTGGCATTGAAGGCCCTGAGGGGAAAAAGCAAAACAAAACTGGAGTTCACCAGTGTCACAAAAGGGTACAAAAATAAAAATTATAATTACAAATGGAGTTTTAAGAAGAGAAAAATATCTCCAGCTGGGGTTAGGGTGGAAAAGTGTAAGTAAAATAGGTAAAAAGTAAAACAGTGTTGAAAAAGAGCTGAATCCTGTATAGACATATTAGATAGTGCTGAATGACCAATGATAAAGAGATCAAGTTCATGTCCTTTTCAGTGCTGCAAGCAGAGGACTGAACATGCTGAGTCTGACCAAAAGCATCAGAGTACAGTAAGTCACAGGATAGTGTGAGTCACTGGAGAATGATCCCCAAACAGCCCCACCCTGTTTCTCCAAGAAAGCCAATTAATCAGAAGCAGGAGCTAAATTTGAGGCAGGGTGTGTGTATACAAAATCAACACTTAACATAGAAGAAATTGTGCAGGTGCTGTATGAGAAGGGGTGATTTCGGTTGATTTGATTTGATTAGAGCTGGGCGAATGAATTATTTTTCAGTCACTGGCAGCTCTGAAAGATCAAAAAAATAAAATTGGTTCAATCCAGACCAAAACCAAAAATTCCAAAAAATGTTGGCAAATCAAAAAGGACTGTTTTGAGTCAAACAAAACATTTTAAAACAAGGCAGACAAAGGATGGGAGAGGAAACAGAAGCTATGTCTATACTTACGGCTGTAGAATAAAGGCACAATAGGTGTAGCTAAACACCACAGTGAAAGGCAAGCTGCAGCCACACTTGTCACTGCAGTATGTAACTACATCCTCCAGCCAGAGGCTCTGGTAGTGGGGAAGGCTCTGCCAGGGGAGAGACAGCAGTGAAAGGCTCCAGCAGTAGGATAATACACTGCTAGAAATAGCAGTGTAGACACGGGAGGCACTGCTTGGGTGTGTAGAACCTGTGTAGGGTCTGTAGCCTTGGGGGGTTAGGCATGTAGGGCACTCTACTCTACTTGCCTGAGCAATGCTGCACCATCTATTTATACCTGTGCTAGCTGGATGTGCAGTCTCTGTACTCTACGCAGTACAGTAAGTGTAGACACACCAAGAGGCACACGGCAGTGAAATAACTTGCCCAAAGTCAGACAGCAACCGAGTGTCTGGGCCAGGAATAGTACCCAGTTCCCCGTCTAGTGGCCTATCTCACTAGATCATGGGTGGCGGGTATCACAGGCTGGGGGAGGCTATGCCTTCCCAAACAGCCAGGCGTGGCCCCGCCCACACTCCCCCTTAAGGCCCCCCTCTGTGGCTCCCCCGTGTGATGGTCCCAGCTGATGAGATTTAAACACAGTAAGGGCGTGTCTACATAGGGACACTCGGAAAATTAAGTGTTAATTTAAAATGGAGTAGTTAAACACATTAAAGCCCTGTGTGGATGCTCACATTCAGAACTGGCCTTTAAGTGCCAGTTTATTTTAATTCGCTTCCAAAGGTGAATTAAACTAAACCAAATTAAGGCCACTTTAACTGTGAATAAGAGCATCCACACAGGGCTTTAATGTGGTTTAACTAATCCGCTTTAACAGTTAATCCAGATTAATTTCCCTGACTGTTCTTGGGTAGACAAGCCCTTGGAGTTAATTTATTTAATTTATTTGGAGTTAATTTATTTAATATTCCAATAAATATTTTTTCCATATTTCCCAATTCTATTAAAAATGAGCCTTGTAAAACATGCTGCACTGGATGCATTGGCTAAACAATTTTTTTAAAAAATCCCTTCATGTAATAAAGAGTTAGATCTAAGCAGTGGCACTGGGTATTTCAGCTGTCTAATTCATCTAAAGAACCAGTGCATGTTTTAATTATTTCACTGCAGTAACATGCATCATGGTGTTTGTTTAGGCATCTAAAAAGGCAAAGGGTTAAACACTTTGCAAAACTTTATTTTAAGATGTTCAGTAATCTTTCTAGAGGAGAATGCCTGAAGAAGAAGCAAGTTACTGTGAATAAGATTGAGTTCCAGGCATTGGCCTGAGGAAGAGATTGTTGGAAAACACAGCAAATAGCAACATCTGTCTACTCTGGGATCATAGTTAGCTTTTTCCAGTACATAATTTCAGCCAGTATCAGTTGCCAGTTAGCGCCATGGAACAGGAGGGGGTTTTGCTGTTGTGTTTTACAGCTCATACGTTTCTTTTGGTGAGTGCTATTATGCAAACAGTTATTTTATGGGTTGTGCCCCTGATGGTGTAATTTAGCTACTACCCCAATGAGGGCTTCCTGGGGAGGAAATGCACCTGATGTTTGAGTTAGGAATGCCTCTTAGTCCTGCTCCTTCTTCTAGTACTCAGAACCTCTCTTTCTCTTTCTGTCTCTCAACCATCCTTCCCTTTCCCACAGTTGGCCAAGGCTGATTCAGATAATGTTGCCAGAACCTCAGCCACAATGGGTGCCAAGATTGTTGGTGTCCACCCCACTAGGCACAGCTCAAAGTAATAATGAGATATCTACCATTCCTGCTCCAGTGCCACCTGAGGTGGGCTGTAAAGCTGCTTTGTGCTCACAGAGCTTTACAGAGAGATAACTTGAGACTCACCAGCTTGGACACATTCACAAAGGGATCAAAATCCATTGAGAGAGAATGTGATGGGGAGAGGAGCATGCACTGAATCTTGAGTCTTGCTGATGAAGTCCTAACTGAATGGCTTTTCAGGGGCCTCAGTTTTGTATGAACCAGCCCAGGAACTGGTTTTTCTCAGGATATGTCTACCTGTACCACTGCAGCTGTGCAGCTGTAAGGTCTCCCATGTAGCCGCTCTATGCCGGTGGGAGAGAATCATAGAATCATAGAATCATAGAATATCAGGGTTGGAAGGGACCCCAGAAGGTCATCTAGTCCAACCACCTGCTCGAAGCAGGACCAAGTCCCAGTTAAATCATCCCAGCCAGGGCTGTGTCAAGCCTGACCTTAAAAACCTCTAAGGAAGGAGATTCTACCACCTCCCTAGGTAACGCATTCCAGTGTTTCACCACCCTCTTAGTGAAAAAGTTTTTCCTAATATCCAATCTAAACCTCCCCCATTGCAACTTGAGACCATTACTCCTCGTTCTGTCATCTGCTACCATTGAGAACAGTCTAGAGCCATCCTCTTTGGAACCCCCTTTCAGGTAGTTGAAAGCAGCTATCAAATCCCCCTCATTCTTCTCTTCTGCAGACTAAACAATCCCAGCTCCCTCAGCCTCTCCTCATAAGTCATGTGCTCTAGACCCCTAATCATTTTTGTTGCCCTTCGCATGGACTCTCTCCAATTTATCCACATCCTTCTTGTAGTGTGGGGCCCAAAACTGGACACAGTACTCCAGATGAGGCCTCACCAGTGTCGAATAGAGGGGAAGGATCACATCCCTCGATCTGCTGGCAATGCCCCTACTTATACATCCCAAAAGGCATTGGCCTTCTTGGCACAAGGGGCAAACTGCTGACTCATATCCAGCGGTCCCTAGTCTGTAGCGGTGCATTGGATTCTTCCATCCTAAGTGCAGGACCCTGCACTTATCCTTTTTCTCAGGATATGTCTACCTGTACCACTGCAGCTGTGCAGCTGTAAGGTCTCCCATGTAGCCGCTCTATGCCGGTGGGAGAGAATCATAGAATCATAGAATCATAGAATATCAGGGTTGGAAGGGACCCCAGAAGGTCATCTAGTCCAACCACCTGCTCGAAGCAGGACCAAGTCCCAGTTAAATCATCCCAGCCAGGGCTGTGTCAAGCCTGACCTTAAAAACCTCTAAGGAAGGAGATTCTACCACCTCCCTAGGTAACGCATTCCAGTGTTTCACCACCCTCTTAGTGAAAAAGTTTTTCCTAATATCCAATCTAAACCTACCCATTGCAACTTGAGACCATTACTCCTCGTTCTGTCATCTGCTACCATTGAGAACAGTCTAGAGCCATCCTCTTTGGAACCCCCTTTCAGGTAGTTGAAAGCAGCTATCAAATCCCCCCTCATTCTTCTCTTCTGCAGACTAAACAATCCCAGCTCCCTCAGCCTCTCCTCATAAGTCATGTGCTCTAGACCCCTAATCATTTTTGTTGCCCTTCGCTGGACTCTCTCCAATTTATCCACATCCTTCTTGTAGTGTGGGGCCCAAAACTGGACACAGTACTCCAGATGAGGCCTCACCAGTGTCGAATAGAGGGGAAGGATCACATCCCTCGATCTGCTGGCAATGCCCCTACTTATACATCCCAAAATGCCATTGGCCTTCTTGGCAACAAGGGCACACTGCTGACTCATATCCAGCTTCTCGTCCACTGTCACCCCTAGGTCCTTTTCCGCAGAACTGCTGCCTAGCCATTCGGTCCCTAGTCTGTAGCGGTGCATTGGATTCTTCCATCCTAAGTGCAGGACCCTGCACTTATCCTTATTAAACCTCATCAGATTTCTTTTGGCCCAATCCTCCAATTTGTCTAGGTCCTTCTGTATCCTATCCCTCCCCTCCAGCGTATCTACCACTCCTATCAGAGAGCTCTCCTATCAGCATAATTAAACCACCCCCAATGAGTGGAGGTGGCTGTGTTGGTGGGAGAGTGGGTGCTTTTGTCCGTGAAACTTATGTTGGTTGGGGGGTGTTTTTTTTCAAACCCCTGACCAACAAAAGTTTTACCGATAAAAGTGCTAGTGTAGACAAAGCCGCAGTAAGTGAGCTGTCATTTGTATGTCACAGAATGCAAACAATTCCGCATGTAATGTATTTCCTGCAAACACAGTGTAAGAATACAACAGAATTCAGACGTCATAGCTGGACATGCCCTTAAAAACAGGATCTGCAGTCTAACTGCATAGAAACAAATAACTAAGCCTCTGCGACCATGACCAATAGCTGACCTCCAACTGAGGCACAGCTGAGAAAAAGCTTCATTGTATTTTCAATATTTACTGTAGAATGAAGCAGCTTCAAAACCACATTTATTCTGCAAGAGAAAGTCTTTCAAATGGTGGTCAGTGAAAGCCCATTCAAACTGCAATTGATTCTGGAAACGTGGTGTGCCGTAACTGCAGTTACGCTGAGTACTGACTGATGTGCTAGGCTGAGCAGTTCTGTACTGAAGTGGAGAGTGATTCATTTACAGATTCCGTATTAACCTTGGAGCAGTGGAGAAAAATGTGGTCTAACAAAAGGAAAAAAAAAACCCAAAACCACAGGAGCCTTTTCTTTACACGTTTTCTGTAGCAAAACCTCCAATTGAAGAGGACAAGATGAGTCTTTGATTGATGTTACTATACCAATACATTTGGGCCAACTTTGTAATTGAAGATCCATACCATAACTCTATCTCTGGTTCCATTCATGACCATACAGAAATCATTAAAACCTCCAGATAATATTTATCTCCAAACACCTGAGGTCCTTAATCCACCATCATTTTTGGCCTAAAAATTTACTGGGCCTGATTCTGATGTCAATGGCACGGGTGTAAATTGGGAGTAACTGCACTTAAGTTGATAGGGTTTACACTGATTCTCACTAGTGTAAGTGCCAACTGAATCAAGCTCAATGAGTATAAAGAGGTTTCCCTATTTCCTATCATTTGGTGCCACTGTAGGTGCATGTTAATATCTAAATATAGCTGCTCACCTTGCAGTCAATAGTCTCCCATTCATGTATATTGCTGAATTTGGGCCCTAATGTACAATCAAAATTAACAGATGTGTCTTGGGAGGAAAGGGAGAGCCCTGCTCTGAGACAGGACTCCCTGCTGCTGGGCACTTACTATGACACATAACTTCCCCCATGGCTTGGTTTTGCTGTTTAACTGCTTCCTTACTGTAAATGTCACTGAGGTTGGATGGTTTGGTTTGTATTTTTTTCCTTCCCACAGGAAGATACCTTTGACTGTCTGATTTGTGACTGTCTGGTTTAATGTGCCTTGTTCCATAGGGAAGTGGAGACAGAGAAAGCAAAAAGGCTTTGTTGAATACACCAACTGATCTCTGCTACTCATTTTTTCCTCTGGGTTGTCTGGCCACAGCTGACCCCTTGTGCTCCAGATATAACAATTGCTATTGGAGGCACTGAGATTGCTATCAATGTATCATGGGTACAGAAGATTAGAGAGACTGTTACAAGGTCACCTGGTGATACAGGAGAAGAGAAGATTTCTTTATGTAGAAGCATGGAGAGAATAGGAATAAATCTGTCTCAAAAGATTGATTTGTAACATTGTCCTTTCAAAAAACCATAGCTTGCTTCTGCATAAAACTGCACTGAGCTGTGTATTGATTGAGAGGACAATCAATATACATGGAACTCATATAAGTTCTCTGCCAGCAGTAAAGTTTAAGGATGATGTTTGACAAATAAAAAATTGGCTTAAGTATAATTTGCATGTACTATAGTCCCCAAATATGCAAGAGAAAATCATCACATTATAAAAACCCAACCAGTTAGTGCATTTTCTAGAAATTGGGGGATTTTTCCTTCACTGTGATCCAGTTTATTTTCTCTCAGATAAGAAGAGTTACTTTACCTCTGCAGACCATGCAACTTGGAACAGCAACTTAGAACATAATCAGAAATGTATCTTGTTTGGATAATGAGGAAAACTTTCTTAGTTAGTTTTGTGTTCTTGTGGGACTGGGACAGAATGTTAAAAACGTGTCAAAAGAATCACACCAACTATTTGCAGATCAGAGGTGTGTGTGTGTTTACTTTTTCTCCCTCCCTCCCCCCCGCCCCCATGTTTCTCTTTGTCTACAAATTAGGGCATAAATTTCTAATGCATAAACAACACATTCTGGCTCTAACAACTGA
Source organism: Chelonia mydas (assembly GCF_015237465.2). Taxonomy (NCBI): domain Eukaryota; kingdom Metazoa; phylum Chordata; order Testudines; family Cheloniidae; genus Chelonia; species Chelonia mydas. The sequence continues at coordinate 84,455,366 of NC_057851.1, read as the reverse complement.
ATGTGTGGCCTTGTCTACACTACAAAGTTTTGTCAGCAAAAGTTATGCCGCTTTAATTAAAGTGCTTAATTAAAACCGCTGTTGCATGTCCAAACTAGCTACTTGTGTCGGCAGAGTGCATCCACACTAGCAGCTCTTGCATCGACACAGAGAGCAGTGCATTGTGGGTAGCGGTCCCACTGTGCAACTGGCCACAGGGTGCTTTGGGAAGGGTTTGCAATGCCTCATGGGGCAGGTACAGCATCACATGGTGCAGGTTTCTCAATCCCATCGTTCCGGGGCATCCTAGTAGATTATCAGTCACTTTTTCAACTGAAGTGGCGGGAGGGTGGGAAGAGAGAGGAGAGTGGTGTGTCTGGGGCGGGGGAGACAGCAGGCTGACCGACCTATCCTGAGGCGGGGGGACGCCACCCCCCACGTCAGCCCCAAGAGATCAAAACAGTGAGCAGAGTGGTCAGGGCAGGCTTTGAGGGATCCTGGAGGAAGATAGTTATATCAGCAAAATAAACAGCAGTGTCTACACTGACGCTTTGTTGCTTTAACTTTGCAGCAAAAAGCTTTATGCCTCTTGTTGAGGTGGTTTTATTTTTTCGGCAAAGCAGCAGAGTTTTGCCACCAAAAGTAGTTTTGTACTGTGTACACCTCCCCTGCTTTGTTGGCAAAAGGCAGCTTTTGCCAACAAAACTTTGTAGCGTAGACAAGGCCTGTGTCACCATGGCAACAGACATGGAACTTGGAGGCCTAATTGTCATTTACACCAGGGGCACCCTACTGCTCCCTTTAGGCTCCTTTACAAGTCCAAAGCAATGAAAAAAGGTCTAAATATAAATAAGAACCAGGTCCTTTCTGTCAAGTCTCTTTCTCACATACACACACACCTTATTAAATGTGACCATCTGGTCAGTATGAGAGAGACAAGGTGGGTGAGGTAATATCTTCTATTGGACCAACTTCTGGTGGTGAAAGAGACAACAGTGCTTTGAAGTTTCGAGTGTAGCCATGCCCTCAGAATGTCACAGCTCAACTCAGCCTGGAACAGACTCTTTAGCAGAAGGAGTCCAGAATGTCTAGGAAACCATTCAAAATGAAGTGGGCAATTAACACCTCTGCAGTCATAGGAAGAAAGGAGAGTTAGGGCTAGTCTACACGGGCAACGCCAAAGTGCTGCTGTGGCAGCGCTTTAACATGGCTTGTGTGGTCGTGGCAGAGCGCTGGGAAAGAGCTCTCCCCGTGCTCTCAAAAACCCACCTCCACGAGGGGCATAGCTACCAGTGCTAGTAGCGCGGGTCCCAGCGCTGGGGCACTGTCTACGCTGGCGCTTTACAGCGCTGAAACTGACAGCGCTCAGGGGGGTGTTTTTTCACACCCCTGAGCGAGAAAGTTGCAGCGCTGTAAAGTGCCAGTGTAAACAAGCCCTTAGAGAGTTACAGATCATTGTAATGAGATATAAAATCAATGACTCTATTTAGTCCATGATTTTTGGTGTCTAGCAGAGTTATGAATTTAAATTCCCCAGCTTATCTTTTGAAAGTGTTGTGCAGGTTTCCTTTGAGGACAAGAAGTGAGAAGTTGGCTATGGGGTGATTGTTTTGTGAAAAGGGTTTGCCAACAGGGGATAGGTTGTTTTTGTCTGTCTTTTGTGTGTGTGTGTGTGTGAGTTCAGTTGAGAGTGTAGTGCCTGTCTGGTTTCATCCCCATAGTTTCTGTTGGGCCATTCGATGCCCTGGATGAGGTAGAGCACCCGTTGTGATAGGCATGTGTAGCTCTTGAAAGGTGTGGTATGGGAATGTTGATCATCATAGCAGTGGAGATATGTTGCAGGTTTTGCACCTGTTGTTCTAGCAGGGTCTGGTGACACTTTGAGCTGGTGTGTCTTGGTCTGTGGGGAGTTTGCTTCTGATGATGAGCTCGGTGAGACTGGGGGATTGTTGGAAGACCAGAGAAGGGGGTTCAGGAAAGAACTCATACAGAAAAATGGCAAAAGACCAAAACACCCTGTCACCCATGGGGGCACACTTTCCTCAAAATGATCACTCAATAGCTGACTCCTCAGGGCTTGTCTCTACATACAGCGCTGCTGTGGTGCAGCTGCGCTGATATAGCTGCGCTCCTACAGTGCATCGATGAAGATGCTCTATGCCAATGAGAGAGAGCTCTCCCATCGGCATAATAAAACCACCTCCGGGAGAGGTGGTAGCTGTGTCACCAGTGTGAACAGAGCTATGTCACCATAGCTTATGTTGGTGTCACTTACGTTGGTGTAATTTATGTCACTCAGGGGAGTGGTCTAGTCACACTCTATTCAAATTATGCCAACATAAGCTGTTGTAGACGTAGCCTCAAACCTCATCCTCAAAGGAAACCTGCACAACACTTTCAAAAGATAAGCTGGGGAATTTAAATTCATAACTCTGCTAGACACCGAAAATCATGGACTAAATAGAGACACTGGCTTTATATCTCATTACAATGATCCGTAACGCTCTAACTCTCCTTTTTTCCTATCACTGCAGAGGTGTTAATTGCCCCACTTCATTTTGAATGGATTCTTACAAGTTCTTGACTCCTTATGCTAAACAATCTGTTCCACCTTGAGTTTAGCTGTGACACTCTGAGACCTTTCCCAGACCTGAAGAAGAGCTCTGTGCAGGTCAAAACTTGTCTCTTTGACCAACAGAATCTGCTCCAATAACAGATACTACCTCACCCACCTCCTCTCTCTCTCTTTCTCTGGGTATGTCTATACAGCCGACATTAAAGTGCGGCAGCGCTTTAACGTGGCTGTGTAGTTGCGGCTCCAGCACTGGGAGAGAGCTCTCCCAGCACTGTAATAAAACCACCTCTGCGAGGGGAATAGCTCCCAGCTTCCACAATACAGTAGACATTTAATAAGAGACTCTGCTGTGACTCATCTGGATAGTCCTTTCTCTTTTGCAAAAATTAATCATTCCAAAAGGCAGTGTCACTGATGAATGAGTAAAGATCTTGGCTTTACAAATACAGAATTTATGGAGTAAAGCTTGGAATTTTTATTTTTTCCCCTTTAATCCTTTGATATAACTTTCTAGTAAGTCAGACTTGGCGCTTGGAAGCTGTGATGGATGAATCCTGCCCTTCTGGAGATTACCTTCCCTCCTCCTCATCGAACCATCTCTCTAGTTTCAGTGTTGCCAACTCTTAGTTTTATCATGTATCATGTGTTTTTCTTAGAACCTTAGCTCCTGTCAGGTGGTCATGTAGAAATCCCAACTTCCATTATTTTTAAAAAGGAAAGCTTTTAGCCCTTATGGTTATAGAGATGGACTCAAATAACGTGTTCCGAATGTATCTGAAATGCTCAAAAACCAGAAGACAACTGAAAAGAACCCCACATTTATTTTTTAAAGATCTACTGATTTTAAATCAGTCTCATGATTTTGGGGACCTGACTCGTCATTTTTTTGTTTGTTTTTAAAGGCCTAGGATGACACTGAGTCTTCTCTGATGGGTCCCTGAGTCAATTCTTGTTGCACGCTCTCTCCCATCAGTCAGAGCATATTGGCTGGCTGACAGACCCCTTCTACCTGAGCTCCAAAGATGAGTGTTCTGTATCATGGCCCTACATATTAATAGGCCACATCTCTATAATAAAACGGCAGACCATAGAGGGCTTCATTCTCCAGTCCAGGGTTCTCTGGTCTTCACTCTGAGTAATAATGGTATACAATATGGTGCATCTGTGAATTATCTGTCAACACAAATCTTTTTCCAGTTTCCAAGAACCCAGAAGATCCAAGAGTGGCATCAGCCACATCTCATTTGTTGTGTCAGCCAGTTTTGACAACCAAGGGATGGCAAAACAGACACAAAAATTAAACCTGAAACAGCTTAAGCAGGCAGCTTTGACAGAAATAGCTCTTCTGTTGCCTTTTCCACTTCTTTGAAGTGAACAATTGTTCCAGCTGATGGCCACAATATTCTAAAAGAGTGTTTCTTTTTAGACAAAGTAGACTATGCTCCTGTCAATTTCTATGTGGTAGAAGAACTCCAAACACAGGGGTTCTCACATTTGTTTCACCTCATTTCTGATAACTTGCCTCTTTTAGTTTAATAAACACTTCACTCATAAAAAGTATATCTTAAGCACCATTTCCCTGTCTTTATTAATTATTTATTATTAATACTTATTAGTAGTAGTAGTTTTATTAGTATTATTATTTGTGAAACTAAGAGAAGGGTGCGGTCCTGTGAGCCAGTATTTCAGAATTTGTTTTACCATTAGACCTGCAGTGATGTATGTTGCCCGGATCATACCCTGTGAGTGAACCAACCTCCATCATACCCCAAAGTTTCCTCTTTATGTCATGTCTACTCTAAAGACCTTACAGCAGCACAGCTGTACCACTGCAGTTGCACCACTGTAAGGTCTCCCGTGTAGCCACTCTATGCCAGTGGGAGAGAGTTCTCTTTGGGGTATGATGGAGGTTGGTTCACTTACAGTGGGTAAATTACATTAAAGTCCACAAACCCAACCTATCAGGCAGTTTTTGATCCTTATTAATTAAAAAACATTCCCATCCACTTCTAGAGAATTCCACTTGATTAAAAAGCAAACCCATTATTTTGAAAAAGAAATATTTGGTGGTCCAATGCATCGCTGCATCATGGGGAGACCCAGATATTTGCACTACTTCAAGCCTCCATATGTACAGGCTGAAATGATCAGGTTGTGCTTTGGGCAGGATTATAATGGTAGTTCAAATGCCAGGTGCCTTCATCTCAGAGCAATGCCATGGAGCAATATCCACCTCCCAAGAGCATCTGGCCTAATTCAGACATAGTTACTCCAGAAATGAATTTCTTGAGAATGCACTGCAGTACTTGATTCTCCTCTCATTTTTAAGTGTGTTATACTGATGTAACTCCTTGAACCTCAGTGGAATGAATTTTGATTTACCCCAGTGTAATTCAGGAAAATGAGGCTCCTCCTATTAAAAGGAAAAATATTGTTCCTTATTTCCCTTCTCAACTGATGCCCCCATGAAGAGGCACAAATATTCTCTTTCTCTCTGTCTCTCTGGAACTTTAAAATCCCACCTCTCCCATGGAAAGCAAGTTTTTTTGGTTTGTTTGTTTTAACTACATCAATACTATTCAGTGGAATTCATTGCTTAAGGCAGGAAATAGTATTGAATATCTACTACAGAATTTTCTTCATATATACTGTGTACAAGAAAGAACGTGTGATGCTGTGGTATGAAGGTTTAATCAGCATATTTGGAATAACAGTAATACTTACACATGATAAAGCAAGGGAACTGTAAAGATCAGCGCATCTCTGCAGTCCAAAGTTGCATACCGAAAGATTCAGTTCAGATAGATTTTTGGATAAGTATCTACCATTTGGGTGCTTCTTGGAACTGAACCAAACTTCCAGACAGTTTCAGACTAAGTCATTATTAGCTCTCACATCTTTGGTTTTCACATGAAAATAAAGTATATTTATCCAGATTAAGGGATAGTGATGTTTGGCATTGTATTAAACCTGGCTAGCTTGCAAGTGAGCCCATGACATACTCTTCCCACAATGGCTAATGTACTGTCTAGCCTGGGCTTCAGTGAAGCACTATTGGCAATACATGGAAAAACAGTTGTTTTGACAAAACAGAAAAAGTTGCAAACGCCTGCAAGTGTGAGGTGAATACAAATAAAGGAAAATGTATGAAGCAATGCCAAGCCTGCAATCCTAATCCATGCTGTCTCCATAAAGCCCCATTAGTGGTTTCAGAAATTATTCTTACTATTTTAGTTAGTTTTTAAAACAGGGGCCACAAGCTGCCGAAAAGGGCTCCAGTGCTCAGATTAATACATAAAATACAGCGGTGGTAAAAGAAACTATGTTAACAATGCATTTGTAAATTTATTTCTGTCTTTGAACTCTGTTTATACATCACTCTGGAACTCAGCTGCTAGCAGTTAGCTCCAGCATAACTCTGGCTTATCCAAATTTGATGCCAAGACAAAAAGAAAAAGATTTCCTTTTCTCAGTGAGAGGTTTTAATGGGGGGGGGGGGGGGGGGGGGGAATGAAAAGAAAAACGGAAATGCTCTTGTTGGATTTTCCTTACGTGACCATTTTTCATTGGCCTTAAAGTGCCCACATATGCCTTTAGAAACAAAAGGGAAAGATTTCAATTCGTGGCGATACAGCATGTGAGTGGAATATCAGGAATCCTGTGATTCAGCATGAGTTTTTCTAGTAATGAAAACCAATATGAAAACCTTCCTGCTGCATCTGAGCTCAATAAAATGTCCTAATTTTCAAAGAAACATTCTCAGGGCATTGTCAAGAGAAAAAAGTACAAAAATGCATTTCTCAAATGTCACTGCTTCATGGAGAACAGCAAATTCTTCTAGGACCCAGATCAACATTGCATTGAGTCAATTCACACCCAAATTCTTTGAAGTACTCATACAGAAACCAGCTGGGAGAAGTGTCCTGTGAAAAGAATTTGCTGAATTATTCATAGCGAATAATATCCATTGCGAATTTAGCTTTTATTCCTTTCAGGAGTCCACAATTCAGTCCTGATCTCTGAGAATGTATTTGTTCTATAAAAGTATTTGAGAAACAGTTTTACATGAACAAATTTTACTTTATGGGTTGTCTGAGAACTATTACTTAGATGAATTGTATTTCACTATTCTTTGTGGATGAATTGATTAGCTATCAGTAAATCACATAGTACTGATTGAACTCACTGATGGGATGGTTGCAACCTGTTAAACAGGAGCATAATGAATACAGAATGATGTGCTATTTAGTGGCCTGTGTGAAATGAGTTGCTGGACTCAGTTAAATTCTTAGTGGACAAATGTTCACAACACAGAAAAGCACAATCAACATTGATATTATTCTTATTTAAAGTCTCAGCAGAGAAATCAAGGAAGTAATGGACAGAGACTTTGGTGTCTTCAGATCAGCATTGATTAATATTAGTGGCATGATATAAAGAAGTTTTCATAGCCGCTAGCCATTCTTTACTTGTTCTATGGATAAATGAAAGATGTCAGTCTCTGTTGTTATTAATTCAGCACATTACATGAGCCATAGAGAATGAAGGTGAACAAAAGAAAGCTCAAGTTCCTTTTTGAAGTGTCACATGAAAAACTGTCATTACATATATTAACACTTTGATTAATTCAAGACACAGCCTAAGTCCACCTTTGCTATAAGCCTTATGTCAATGAGAGTCAGAAACTTGGTCAGACTGGAAGTAAAAAATGTTGCTTGAATCATTTGTAAATTGATGTAACTTTTTTCAATAGTTTATCCCTGGGAGGAGAACATATGTTTCATACCTATTAATATATTACATATATTTTAATATATGTTAGATATATGGGTAGACTGTTTTATATGAAGGGTTTATGGAGGACAGGAAAGATTCCAGAGGACTGGAAAAGGGCCCATGTTAATACAGTGCCCATCTATAGAAAGGGAAATAAGGACAACTCGGGCACATACAGACCAGTCAGCTTAACTTCAGTACCCGGAAAGATAATGGAGCAAATAATCAAGCAATCAATTTGCAAGCACCTAGAAGATAATAAGATGATAAGTAACAGTCAGCATGGAGTTGTCAAGAACAAATTGTGTCAAACCAACCTAATAGCGTTCTTTGACCGGGTAACGAGGCTTGTGGATGGGGGGCAGTGGTCAATGTGGTATATCTTGATTTTAATAAGTCTTTTGATACTATAGAGACTAACAAATTTATTTGAGCATAAGCTTTCGTGAGCTACGCTGTAGCTTATGATCAGATAAATTGGTTAGTCTCTAAGGTGCCACAAGTACTCCTTTTCTTTTTGCGAATACAGACTAACATGGCTGCTACTCTGAAACCTGTCTTTTGACACTGTCTCACATGACCTTCTCATAAACAAACTAGGAAAATACAACCTAGATGGAGCAACTATAAGGTGGGTGCATGACCATGGAGGAAGCTAGCCCCTAGCCCCTATCCTTCTGCCCAAGGCCCAGCCCCTCCCCCTCCTTTTCTGCCCCCCTCCCTGGCAGGAGTCCAGAGCACCCCTCACTGTGGCCTCCAGCCGTCCCACCTCAGCCCCAGGGCACGTGAGTGCCCCCAGCCTGGAGTGCAGGGCGGTGCAGTCCCAGCACCCTGAGCCCTGGGCAGGTGGTGTGGCCCTAGCCCCAGCTCCAGCCTGGACTAAGGAAGATCAGGAAGTTGGGAACTGCAGGAAGGTGCCAGGGGATGGAGCATGGGAGGGGCCATGCCAGGTTGTTTGGGGAGGCACAGCCTCTCCTGTCCTATGATACCTGCCATCCATGTGCAAAACTAGTTGGAAAACTGTTCCCAAAGAGTATTTATCAGTGGTTCACAGTCAAGCTGGAAGGACATATTGAGTGGGATCTCGCAGGGATCAGTTCTGGGTCCAGTTCTGTTCAATATATTCATCAATGATTTAGATAATTGCATAGAGAGTACACTTATAAACTTTGTGGACGATACCAAGCTGGGAGGGGTTGCAAGTGTTTTGGAGAATAGGATTAAAATTCATAATGATCTGGACAAACTGGAGAAATGGTCTGAAGTAAATAGGATGAAATTCAGTAAGGACAAATGCAAACTACTTCACTTTAGCAGGGAACAATCAGTTGCACACCTACAAAATGGGAAATGACTGCCTAGGAAGGAGTACTGCAGAAAGGGATCTGGGAGTCATAGTGGATTAGAAGCTAAATATGAGTCAACAGTGTAACATTGTTGCAAAAAAAGCAAACAGAATTCTGGGATGTTTTAGCAGAAGTGTTGTAAGCAAGACACGAGAAGTAATTCTTCCGCTCTTTTCCGCGCTGATTAGGTCTCAACTAGAGTATTATATCCAGTTCAGGGTGCCACATTTCAGGAAAGATGTGGACAAATTAGAGAAAGTCCAGAGAAGAGCAACAAAAATGATTAAAGGTTTGATGACCTCTGAGGGAAGATTGAAAAAACTAGGTTTGTTTAGTCTGGAGAAGAGAAGACTGAGTGAGGACATGATAACAGTTTTCAAGTACAAAAAGGGTTGTCACGAGGAGGAGTGAAAAAAAATTCTCTTTTTAAGCTCTGAAGCTAGGACAAGAAGCAATGGGCTTAAATTGCAGCAAAGGCAGTTTAAGTTAGACATTAGGAAAAACTTCCTAACTGTCAGAGTGGTTAAGAACTGGAATAAATTGCCCAGCGAGGTTGTAGAATCTCCGTCATTGGAGATTTTTAAGAACCAGTTAGACAAACACCTGTCAGGGATGGTCTAGATAATACTTAGTCCTGCCATGAGTGCAGGGGACTGGACTAGATGACCTCTCGAGGTCCCTTTCAGTCCTACAATTCTATGATTCTATGCATCATTTAAATCCAATGAAACATGTTATTTATATGAAATTTTCATATATATGTTACATATACGCTTGGTCACCATGAGAATAGAACATTATTTAGGGAATTAACAGGTTCTGTTCTATCATCAGGGTCTTCCATCATTTTTCTTCTGCACTAAGGCTGTATGAAGTCATAGGGACAAGAATGTTGGATGACTTGAAAGAGAGCTAAGAACCTCACACTCACACTGCTGCAGATATGCAGCCCTGGAGTAAAACTATTAATTACATGTGGGTGAAACAACTAACTGAATCATTTGTTAAAATATTTCACAGTAAACAATGCTCACTGAAGAAACACACAGATCTCTCTAAAAAATATCATTCACCACCTAACAAGTCTGAAGCATAACTTTGAGCATTATATTCACTTCATGGGGGTAGATCATCCAATCCATCCCAGTTCTACTCAGAACCCGAGGTGGTGAGCAAAGTGGGGTGTATGCCATTTTTATACCTTCTCCCCCAATCCTAAAGCAGGCTGGGACTCAGCTGTAGGTCCATGCTTAACTTGTGCCCAGGTGCAACAACTCAAAGGGGGCCGTCCCAGCAGCCTTGGACTGTAAGAACTCAAGGGCAATCTTGCTGACATTACACACACAAACTGAGGGTCCTAGAGGAAGTGACATGGGTTTTGGCCAGCCTTACACTATTCTAGAGGAATCCTTAGCTATCTGACTAAGCTGATTTTGTGGTTGCCTTGTGCTTCTGGACTAGTGCAAAGCAGCCACAGTGCGGGCCAGGTTATCACTCATGTTCTTTGATATTGATACTCACGTCATACCTGCAGTGGAGGATATGCACTACTTTATGCTTTGTCTTCATTTAAACTTCTTGTCTCATATCTTCCGGGAGAGAACTGGAACATCAGTAATACCATTGGGGTGGCTTGCTAAATACTGTGGACACTTCAGCTGTGGTGAAACAAATAAGCCTGAGAAAGACAGTAAAGAACTTGCCAGCATTTAACCTCAAATTGTTTTGTATTATTTACTGGAACAACACTGATGATGTGCTTGAGCACAGAACATTCCTGTCCACGAGTATGTTGGAAGATAAGTAAGTTTAATGTCCTGATCTCCATCCAATTGAATTTTACTGCTGTTTAACACTTAAATCCTCTCTGTCTGTGCATTTACTCAAATCAAAAATGAGTGCACGCTAGGTGTGAAATGCTACCACATCAGAATGGTAGTGTTTTACATCCACATTCTACTGGTGTAAGTGACTACATGAAGTACAAGGCCATGGTGAATTGCATCCCGTGCATGCAGATAAAGGGATACTTAATGGTGATTCTGACTGGCTGCTGAAAAGTCCTCTTTCAAATTCTCTTTCTCAGTTCAAGTTGTGTGCCCCCGCCCCCTTCCCCCCAACTGCACAGAAAGGACTGTCTCGTGCATTCATGTGTAAAGTAACTTCCATATCCAGAGCTAAAGAATTGAAGCTGGAGCCCTTTTAGTTTATCATCACCGTTTCAAACTCTTGTTGGAAATATAGGGCCTAGATGTAGCATTTAGTCGCGGACCCAGGTTCAAGGTGCTATAGATCTACACTGCCTCAGGAGAGTTCAGAGGAGGATTGTGCCTCAGGAGGTGCACTGGCACCAGGCCACCAACCTGCAGAGCACATAGGTGTGAAGTGAGAGCTGAGGCTGCGGCTTTGCCTCCTCCTCATCCCTCCCTGTCCTGTTTGGTTTAATGTCTCTCACCAGGGTCACACCAAAGGTCTGTAGGAGCCAGTCACAGGCCCATCATATTCATAATTACTGCAAACATTACATTTACACTAGCCCAGAGCAACACTATCTAATGATATTGAGAGAGGCACATTAGAACCAAGCTTCAGCACTTACCTAGTAACCGATGTCTCCACAAGTAATGGGGGGAATATATTCCAAGGGGAGCATATTGCCCTAAACTTAGATCTTGGAAGGTAAGTAAAGGAGAGTGACTCTCAAATACTTGGTTGTAAAATATATTTTTTTGTCCATATGATTTTCTGTAACTAAGTGGGAAGCTCAAACCAGATTTTATTTAAATGTTTCCATTGGCCATCGGCAGCCTGAACTAGTTAGCATATGAGCATTACATCCTAAACAATACACTGCCAGAGGATAATGGAACAGATATGACCCAACAGATCATGAAAGATGATAAGTAGCAGCTGAAGTTATGAGCGTGAATAATACATAGCAAGAGAATAAGTTTTTTGTTTCTTTTACTTGTGAATGAAAGTTAATTCTTCTCTAGGAATTAGGCAATGAAACAACTAGGAAAAGCAGTAAATACTGCTACAAGTTGAGCTTTATTTCATTCTGAGGGTAAGGGAAAGGGGGCTCAAAACACTACAGATACAGTACATACACTGTGAGTTCCACTATGTTTATTTGTTACAGCCCTATTTTGGCCTAGGACTAGAGCCCTGTCTCTATGCTCTACTATTTTAGGGGTTACTTGTGCTTCAATGAACCTCTCAGGAACAGTCCCTCACCTCAGAAGAATGCTTGGATTGCAACTGTGGCTGGACTCTGCATAAAGAGCTCAAGGTGGGAAGGACTTTTTGTGCCCTCTTTATTGCACAATCTGCAGGGACCGTGTATATTCTGGCACTATGTGCATGGTGTGCAGGTAGTATTGCCAATCCCACACAGTCAAAAACCATGAGTCAAAAATCATAACTGGCTTTAAAATCATGATATTCAAACACAAAATAATACACTTAAAAAAATAATTGCCTTCTGGGTTTTAAGCCTTTAGAGTGCACTGGGGATACTTTTCAAGTTCTTCTTAGCAATAAAGAGGGATAGAAATGTACTATTTTTATAAAATGAAAGCTGAGCGTCTCAGATAATCACATGACTCCCGAAATGGATCTTTAAGAAAAATTCTAATTGGCGAGATGCTCAATAAAATTGAGGAGAATTGGCAAAACTGTAGAGAGAATGTGATGTTGCCCCGCCTCTTCCCCATGGCCCCCACCCCAGCCCCACCCCCACTCAACCCCTTCCCTTAAGTCCCTGCTCTGCTCCGCCCCCACCCTGCCCCTTCCCCGCCCCTGCTCTGTCCCAGCCCCGCTCCCACTTTGGACCCCCAATTTGAGAAACACTGGTCTGTCCTGTGAAATCCGCATAGTATAGAGCAAAAGCACACACAAGACAAGATTTCATGGAGGGAGACTAGGTTTCGCGGTCTGTGACGCGTTTGTCATGGCTGTGAACTTGGTAGGGCCCGAACCATGGGACTCTGAGTTTGTTAAAGTCTGCTTTTGTGAAGTCCATTGTCCTTATTCCGTGGCTTTCACTCCTTCATTTCCTGAGAATCATGAAATCTCTCATTTCAGATCACTTTCACCCAAATTGACTTCTTCCTTCAGATTCGCTTATGCAGTGCGTCAGTACATTTCTACCATTTACTTCAGCAGAGATCAATAATCAAGAGAAAGATTATAAAGTAAAATAAATTTAATAATAAGTAATAGCTTTCTTCTCAAACTCTTCCCTCATAAGTAAAGACTGGCCATAATTCCAGAATAACTGGGTTAGTTAAAAGATTGGCAGGGAAATAGTTAACAGTGCTGGATCATCACCAAGGTTTGTTTATTATATTTACTCTGATTTACCATTCTCTATAACCTAGTGAGAAGCTGAAAAAGCTGATTAAGAAAAGATAAAGGTAAAATGTATATCCATAATATTTTATTCACTTTTTTCTCTTTGCTTGATTTGTTACTTTTCCTTCTCCCAGTGGGCCCTATCCAAAGCCCATTGAAGTCAATGGGAGTCTTTCCACTGACTCAAATGCACATTGTATCTATCTTAGTGTGCTGTGGATCAGAGGAGTCATTGAGGTAGATGAAAGGGGATCCATTGCAAAAAGGGGGCCTTGGAATGCTACACGGCATTGTATTCCCCAAACGGGACTCTTAAAAGCATTCACCTAATGGGGGGCTGTTAGGTTTTTTTCCATACACAGAGAACAACCATATATTTTCAGTTTGAACTACTTTTATTTTAAAGTAAAGGAAACTTAAGGCTCTGTAAGATGCTATAGCAAGGCTGCCTCACAGAATGGCCATGACCTATGCAGGCAAGGAGACTCTTTTGAAATGTCAAGGTACAGTCAGAGAAAATAGTAATGACCGTATCTGAGCTTATACACCATGCTCCTCCCTTGTAATTACAAAAAAAAAAAAAAAAAAAGTTAGTCTTGTGGAAGGTCTGTATGACTGCAGATACCTGCTGTTCTTCTGGTTCCTTATCTACATTTTGAGGTCCATTTTGTAATGTAACATTTTCATTTATATCATCTTCAGGACAGAAATTACATGGTCATCAGCCTCCATTTCAGCCTTTTCCATTCCTAACCTCTTATCTTGTATCAGCTAGTCAGTATATTTATCCACTTATTTCACAAGTAGTTTTTGTATTCTTTGCTTCCTTGTTTTCTATCTTTTTGCATTTTTTAAAGTTTTATTTAATTTCTTCCTCAGTTTGTATAAGTTACTGTGCCTTATCCTCTATCTATTTTTCCTGCTGGATATTTTCTAGATATTTGTCTCTCATGCTGTCATAAATATAAAGGGAAGGGTAACCACCTTTCTGTATAGAGTGCTATAAAATCCCTCCTGTCCAGAGGCAAAACCCTTTCACCTTTAAAGGGTTAAGAAGCTCAGCTAACCTGGCTGGCACCTGACCCAAAGGACCAATAAGGGGACAAGATACTTTCAAATCTTGGGGGCGGGAGGGGAGGTTCTTGTTTGTGCTCTTTGTTTACGTGGTTGTTCTCTCTTGGGACTGAGAGAGGCCAGACAGAAATCCATCTTCTCCAACCCATCCTAATCCAAGTCTCCAATATTGCAACCACTATAGGTAAGCCAGGTAAGGCGGATTAGTTTATCTTTTGTTTTATGTGAATTTTCCCTGTGTTAAGAGGGAGGTTTATTCCTGTTTTCTGTAACGTTAAGGTTTTGCCCAGAGGGGGATCCTCTGTGTTTTGACTCTGAATACCCTGTAAAGTATTTTCCATCCTGATTTTACAGAGATGATTTTTACCTTTCTTTTTTTTTTTTTAATAAAATCCTTCTTTTAAGAACCTGACTGATTTTTCCATTATTCCAAGATCCAGGGGTTTGGGTCTTTGATGATTTTGTAACAAATTGGTTAGGATATTATTCTCAAGCCTCCCCAGGAAAGGGTGTGTGTAGGGCTTGGGGGGATATTTTGGGGGAAGACGTCTCCAAGTGGTCTCTTTTCCTGTTCTTTGTTTAAAACGCTTGGTGGTGGCAGCATACTGTTCAAGGCCAAGGCAAAGTTTGTACCTTGGGGAAGTTTTTAACCTAAGCTGGTAAGAATAAGCTTAGGGGGTCTTCATGTGAGTCCCCACATCTGTACCCTAGAGTTCAGAGTGGGCAAGGAACTCTGACACATGCATATCCTTAACAGGCAAAAATGGTCTGTATAAAGCCTACATGAGATTCAAGACAGAAGGTAAATTATAAATCCCAACAGACTTTGTTCAATATCATTTGCTGAATACTGTTCCTGGTTATGATGTCTTAACAGGATGTGCTTGATTGAATTTAGGATGGAAAAAAATAAAGTTCATCCACTGTGAGCTATTTAGAAATAAGGGATGAGAAAAAAAAGTAAGGTAGGTCAAAACACAGACACACACACAAAAGGCAAGAGCATCATTAGCCTCATTCACCCACCTCCTTTTTATCTGGATTGTAAAGAACATCAAAAATTGCTACCTAGAGGTGTATAGAAAACCTGGACAACTCAGTGGTTTTCTTGGATTCATTTGTAACACATAGATGCTACGTAAAGTAAACTAAGGTAAGAATACACTAATAAATTTTAATATGAATTGCATAGTGCTGGAATAATTAGTAGGTAGGCTCAATGAAACAAAAGAGAAGAGAATCCTTTAACTTTGGACTGGGCCAGTAAAAATTCTAATTTCATGAAGAAACAACTAATTTAGCTTGTGTAGGCAGTCACCTACCATCCTACACTGGAACACATATGGCGGCTATGTCTACACTGCACACCTTACAACGGCGCCGCCCTGCTGCTACAGCCACGCTATTGTAAGGCATGCAGTATAGCCGCTCTTTGTCACCAGGAGAGAGTGGTCCTGATGAAAAAATAAAACCACCACCAACAAGGGGCGGTAGCTTTGTGGGTGGGTGAGTATCTCCCGTTGATGAAGCACTGTTCACACCGGCGCTTTTTGTCATTACAACTTTTGTCGTTCAGGGGTGTGTTTTTTCCACACCCCTGAGTGACAAAAGTTTTAATGATGAAAGTGCCAGTGTAGACAAGGCTGGAGTATCCTCAAACAACTACAACTAAAATTTGATGGGGACCCCATCCTGAAAGAAATCTTTTCTGAACCCCCTCTTCTGGCCTTCAAACAACCCCCAACTTCACCAAACTCATCATCAGAAGCAAGCTCGCCAGAGATCAGGACGCATCAACTCAAATCGACACCAGACCCTGCCAGAACAACAGATGCAAAACCTGCAGACATATCCCCACTGCCACAACAGCCCCCCACAACACACCTTTCAAGATCCATGGGTCTTACACATGCCTATCACAACATGTGGTGTACCTCATCCAGTGCATTAAATGCCGCAATAACAACTAGTGGGTTAAACCAGACAATCACTATGCTCTCAAATGACGTCCAGGACAATGATAAAAGACAAAAACACTGTATCACCTGTGAGTGAATACTTCAAAAAGTGATCACTCTATATCTAACCTATCAGTGCTCACTCTCAAAGGAAACCTGCATTACACTTTCAAAAGATGAGCCTGGGAGGTTACATTCATAACTGTGCTAGAGAACAAAAATCATGGACTGAATAGAGACTCTGGATTTCTGGTTTATTACAATCTATAACCCACTAACGCACATGTGCGTGCGCATACACACAAATACACACACAGCTGCTTTTTCCCTCCCTCAGACAGGAGGAGTGTTAATGGGCCACTTTACCTTGAATAGTCCCTTTAAATCTGTTAACTATTTATGCTAAACAATCTGTTCCACCTTATATATAGCTGTGACACTTTCAGGCTATGTCTACACTACACACCTTTTAGCAATGTCCACCGCCAATGAGTGCGGTAGCTTTGTCGGCAGGAAAGCGTGGCTGCCAACAAAGTGCTGTTTTCACTGGCACTTTTCATCAGCAAAACTTTTGTTGTTCGGGGGAGGGGGGGGGCATGTTTTTTCCACACCTCTGAAAGATGAAAGTTTTGTCATTCAGGTTCCACTGTAGACAAAGCCTCAGTAAATTTCCCAGACCAGAAGAAGAGCTCTGTGTAATCTGGAAAGCTTGTTTCTTTCACCAACAGAAGCTGGTCCAATAAAAGATGTTATCTCAGCCCCTTGTGTCTCTAATATGCTGGGGCCAACAAGGCCACAAAAACACTGCATACAAAGTAAGATTTACAGATTTATTTGGGCATAAGCTTTCGTGGGTAAAAAGACCACTTCTTCAGATGCATGGAGTGAAAATTACAGATGCAGGCATTATATACTGACACTTGAAGAGAAGGGAGTTACCTCACAAGTGGAGAACCAGTGTTGACAGGGCCAATTCGATCTTGGTGGATGTAGTCCACTCCCAATAACAGATGAGGAGGTGTCAATTCCAGGAGAGGCAAAGCTGCTTTTGTAATGAGCCAGCCACTCCCAGTCCCTATTCAAGCCCAATTTGTTTTTGTGGCTACAGACTAATGCGGCTACGCCCTGGTACTTGAAAGTAAGACTTGTCACCTGAGGTGAGGCAGGTTGTCAGCGCTAACTCAATTAATGCTGAGAACAATGGACATCCATGGAGACAGCACTTTGTGTATTGTGTGATCCAGGTGGAGACTTGAGTATTGACAAAGAAAAACTAAGCCCAGAATGATTTGCTGAAGAGATCCTCCCCCTGCCCCCACATCTAAAAGACTGTATGGGATCTGAAAAAATGGCACAGTTTGCTGCCCATTAGAGGAGGCAAATTCTCATGAAAAGTGGATCCTAGCTCTCTGGACTCTAAAAGTGCTGCAAGAACTAACCTCTGTCTATGTACCTCATGGTGAGGAGAGTGTTAAACTGAGGTAAAACCTATGAACTGGGGTGCACTGCTTCCAGAGAGGCATGGAGGATCAGTGTTGTATATTACAGATGTCCAGAAAATAGGGGACTGGGCCCTTGAGTGTAACCAAGTGGGGTATATAAATTGGTAGCCTGCATTGGGAAAGAGCAGGACTCAGGGAGGCTGGAGAGGAGAGCCTGTGTTATCAGCAGCTGATGGCTGGGTTTGTTTCCCCAGGTGGGCATGGAAAGGCTCCCTCCTACTGTGAGCCAGTGGTGGTGATTCACCCTAGACACCTCGGGTGACCCTGAAAAGCTTCATACCCTCCATACTGTTCCTTTCAACCCTGAACCCCCTCTTATTATTCATGGATCCTTTAGGAACTGTGCTGCCATTGGCCAAGCAACTAGTACCTGCACAAAACCACCCATCTCTGAGCCTGAAATAATGTTGTTTCAAACAGGATGATCATTGGTGAGGTTATCCCAGAGAGTGAGTATCTGGATCCTCTAGGGAGAATACTACTGAGAGTACCACAAGATGGGCCCAATGAGGATTGTAAAGCTACTCCTCCCTGATAGAACCCTTGAGGGAGGATGGTGGTACCCCTGCTTGCCCCTTGAGTGTGAGACAGCTGCCATGAAATAGAAGGGACAAGCAGTTTTTGCTCCCTGTGCCAGTGAATCTGGCCTTTACCCTGCGGATTAAATACAAAGAGAAAGGTTGTGACTGGTACTTGTTCAGGTGCACAGTGAGAGGAGGCCGAAGGAATTTTTCCTTAAACTGTAAACTTGCAAGGGCCTGGGACAATGTCCTAATTGTCTCCACACGTGGTGCGGTTCAGGATATGCCTATGTGGCTTAATCTAACTCAAAACAGTTTTTACTCCTGCATATGCCATTTTATGCCCAGCATTGTCATCATTACTTATATGAGACTGAGTACCAACCCATGGCTGTCAAGTCATTCATGTACATAGCTCTCCTGCCCTGACTGGCCCCACCTACTTTTGTATGTCCTTGCCACTTCTCGCCAATATGAGGAGAAGGATGGAGAATTGGTATACGAAGACAATTCACCGGTAAAGACAAGTTTGAATTTGGAATCCCTTCTTAAAGAGAAGTCTTATTACCCTGACGAATTGATACAACCTAGGTCTCACTGGATTCCTACGACTGAATACTATTGATGAGTTGTTTCTACATTCCATTGTCCCAGGGTAATTTTATTTCCTTTTTCCAGCTTTTTACTCAATTCAGTGCTAAAGAAACTAAGTCTTCAGCAATTGAAGACTGAGGATTATAGAGTTTGATGGGTGATAATATCATACATATATTTAAAATTCTCTGCACCAATGAATTCCCCTCTTACAAAAAAATCAAAAGTCTTTTTGGGGAGCGGAGGGATAGATAAGGAAATGGCTTGACCTCAATTCCACCCCCAAACATGGAAACCATGTTTAGAATTAATCGGGCTTCTTTTCTAGTGTGAGAATGCTAGAGAGCCTTAGGTGGCGCCTAGCTACCATGCTAGTCATTATAAGGGTCTACTTCTCCTTGGCTTGCTGCAAAGGCAGCTGCCACAGGAAAGGGAGAGTTTCACTTACTATTCCCTTCGCCACCCATTAGACACCAGTAATTTTTTGGGGGGGAGACAGGGACATGGAAGGTTGTATATCTGATTAACATACCAATAAAGCTGGAACATGTAGGAGAAGCTACCTGGTTCCCTTGAAAAGACCAGGAAGGGAACCACCTAGAGCATTGGTTCTCAACTATTTACCATTGTGGGCTGCATCCACACAATATATATACTACCTATACGGCCCTGAGGGTGTCACATGGGCCGCACATGTGTGCTGATCGGGCCTCAAGTGTCCCACAGCCCGCAGGTGGAGAACCACTGACCTAGGGGGTAGCAGATAAGGGGGGAAGGCAATAAGCTTGCCTTAAGACAGGGTCTAAAGGCATGCAAGTGTGTGTTGGGGGGAAGGGGGAACAGGGGGGAAAGTGGCTTAGGCCAAGTAGGTGGCTCATAGTGGGAGACCAATAGGATTGTTCTTTTGGATTTAATTCATTGAACTTGAACCTGCAAGCAACCCTGAAGAGTGACCCAGAGACTATAAAGTGGATACTCGAGTTCTGTTTGCAAACACCATTGCAAACCACACTGGTGGACAGAGCTCTAATTGCCCTGTAGTGCTGCTCCTGTTCACTATAGCCTTATGCTGTTTTCCTTTCTGCATTTGCTGATTTGCAAGTAGGCGAGGCTAGAGAGGAGAGGTAAGAGAATGGGCAGTCAAGCAGAGATTCTTGCAGTTAGTAGTCAGCTATAGCAGTGGACTCAAAGCCATTTCTGTAGTTGTGGGGTTCTCATTACATTAAAGTTATTCTGATTTTAAAGGAGAGTGGCCAGGAGGACATATTCATTCAAACACTCTAATATTTGTAGAACTCTGTGAGAACATCAAGATTTTCCCACATAGACACCTTTACAAGATCAGGCCTAAGGGTATTTCTTTTACTGGCTTTTAGCTCAAATCCTACTGTCCACACAGAAAAATCTCTGATCTTTAGGCTCAGATGAATTTACCTGGCTCAGAGTGTAGATCAGAGCACAGGTTCTGCTTCAACTCAGATTGGAGCCACACTTGGTAGTCAGGATGCAAACTAAATAACTTTGGTACTGATAGTTCCCGATTGCACTTCCTACAATCCCCCCAGTTCCCAAATAATTCAGGTAGGGCTTTGCTATGAGGACGCTCACACCCGGACTAGGCTAACCTGAGTTCTCAGACTCACCTGGTCGGACATAGTCTTAGCCCTGGTGTACACTGCAAATGTATGTTGGTATAACTATGTTGCTCAAGGCAGGGTGTGGAAAATCCACACACCCCCGAGCGATGCAGCTATACCAACCTAACTGCTGGTGTAGACAGTGCTGTGTCGATGGGAGAAAGTCTGCTGTTGGCATAGGTGACACCTTCACTAGGCACTACTGAAGCTTTGCTGTTGAAGCATTGTAAGTGCAGACAAGCCCTAAGTCACCAACTGAGGGAATAGGACTCTTCTTGTCCTTCCCTTTACAAATGTAAAATTAATGTGTATATTTTAAAAAATATTTAAAATTGCTGTCCTCTGGATAGGATTCTGAACTGATCATTCAGCTTGCCACTCTGCAAAAGTGTAAACAGTTACAGCTTTTCTGATTTTTTTGTTTATTGATTGAGTATTGCATTGCATTGCATTGCAATTAAATCCTTTCTCTCCCCCTCCCACACCCCAGCAAACCTATTGAGGATACAACAAAAAGCTATTTGGCAGCTAGCCACTTTGACAAGCCATGTGATGTGTTCAGCAGTTTAGTTGATTTACACTGTTTGTACTGTTGGAAGTTGCCAAACTTTTTGTCATTTGGTGTAATATAGTGTTTGCGCCTTTAACGATTTTTTTCTTCCATAAAAAGATTTTTATTTTGCTCATTAGGGTTATAATTTGAACGTATAATTAGCATCTTGTTAATTGTCAATAATTAAACATGTCATTCAGAGAGCTCTTGCAAAGGGCATGTGATTCATTTACCAGAATTTCCTCGAGCCAGTGTTGGGAGGTCCCTAATGAACGGAGAATAAAACAGGAATGGATGTAATGATATAAATTAAATATGTGAACACATATAAACAAACTAAATTTAAATCCAACAGACCACCACATAAGAATGCACTCTGCAACATGAAAAAAAAAAACCTCTGATCCCCAAAATCTCAGGATTGCTGCTCTCTGATGATTCAAGCTTTGAATTAAATTTAGCGTGCAAATTTGGTGTAATAGTTGAAGCTTATGCCTCGTCACAGAAAAGTATCATGGGCAAAAAATTAATAACTACTTATGTTGCAATGTTACATGTCATTGCAGTGTCACCATATGTGGGTCTGCATATGGGCATAAGGATCTGCCACCATGGATTCCTTTGCAGGTTTAGCACCACACACTGTAAAAACAGAGCCTTATCCTCATCTACTCCTCACACGTGCTAAATTTTTATGGGCCAAATTCACCACTGGCGTAACTCAGCATAAATCCTAGGTTGTGCAGTGTAAGCCTATGTTCATATCAGATGAATGCACAGTGAACTACTGTAATCTTGCTCACAAAGCATCAATGTGTATTTTCTTTATAAGAATGTCCACCGACAAGTGTGGCACACTGCATTCAGATCTTGGGCCAGCTTCATAACATGGGTTATGTGGTGCGAAGGTGAGTAAATTTAGCAGCAAATGCCCAGCAGAGAATTCTCCTCACTAGAGCAGAACTTCGTGCTGAGTGCATCTGCATTGCAACTGGCCTCCCCTCTTCCCTGCTCTTGGTGTTAAAAGTATGGTGAGGGGGACAAAGGCTGTTTCAGGGACAGACAGCAGGCGTCTAAAAGGGGAATGTTAGAACATGGTGGGTTCAACCTGCTTTAGAAATGATTATGCCACAAGTAATAGCAAATATTCAAACAGCCATTGGTTTATTTTTGAAACTGTGAATTGTGAACTTTTTTTGCAAACTTTAGCAAAAATTTATATTTGTCCACACATTCACAGCAAAAGATTACTATTTGCTAATTATTATTCACTCATCTTCAATTGTTATTCTCAGGTTTTAAATGGTTCAGTCATTAAAACATGGAGTGGGACCAGTGCCATGTGTCTTATGCGACTGATCACAAGCCATGAATCATGAACACTCAAAGTGAACAGTTCACAACCATTCTATAGGCTGGAATTTATGGGTAACTAATACGCAAAGAGAAAAAGTGGCTAAATTCATTGGCCAATTTATTTGTCATGAAAAATTCAATCAGCTGTGTTTTCAAAGGTTAGAAAAAATTAGAAACTCCAATTTTCATAAGAGTTTTGGAGCAGAGATTTTAAAAAGTTCCAAAGGGACTTAAGAGCACAAGGCTCATTACTTTTAATGGTAATTGTGCTCCGTAATAATTTAGGCACTTTAAAAATCTCCATCTTTTTTATTAGTTTTAAGGCTAAATATGGATTCTGATACGTTAATAGAAGATACTGAAATTTAAACCAGGATCTTTTAGAGCTTTTGGATTTACTTCAGAAAAACTGGATTTTGTAAGCATGGACTTAAACTTCAGTAAGGAATGGGAAATTTGATGGTGAATAGTATTTTGCTTATTTATTATGTATTTAAAGTTTTAAGCATCTGTTATCTTAATATGTAAATGCTATTTTAAAAAGCTTGAGACCAAACAAACTTTGGGCCTGTTCCTGCAATCCTTCAGTGGTGGAATGAAACTTCTTGAATGTTTAAGAGTAATGGGTTTTGTTTGTTTGTGGTGACACAGAAAAGTGCAGGGTTACAATTGCACTGCGTTTTAAACCTCCAACACAGGAGAAATTCTGATTTGATTGAATCATGCATAGAGTATTAAGAAGGCATCCCTTTTCATTGCAGCGTTTTACTGGAATCTGGTAAAAATACTCTGAGTTTAGTGACTCTGATGGCCCATCTCCATAGTTCTTCAAAGGAACATCTTGAAAATTGCAGAGGTCTCTTCTTACATTTCTTTGCCCTCTAAACAGGGCATTTACTACCACAGTATCCATCCCTGGAATGTGCTCAACTATGTGTTTTTCCTGCTTTGACAAAACTCCCAGATTTTTATTGCCACATTGTTCATCCATTCTGATATGGTATCTCTCAGCCTGAAAAGACAGCACACTCAGTGCTGTTGTTTGACAGAACCTGGACATGGGCGCCTGGAGATATCTGTCAACTGTTAGAACTTTCCAGACTAAGAATCTCAAACTTGTTTATGCTTTGCAGAATTCCTCACTAATCCCATAATCCACCCATGATCTAGTAAGCGAAGGAAGTGCCCTGGCCTGGCTTGGAGGAGTCTGCCTTCAGGCTTCCTGGAATCGTCAAGACTGGGAAGGTGTGGGGATCTACTAGTAGCGGGATCCCCTCCACAACACAGGACAAGTAAAGCCAAGTTGCAAGAGGTCCCTTAGGCTATGAGTCCCTCAGATATGAGTGACAGAGTGACTGAGTTACTAGGCTGAACAGTCTAGAAGGATGGAAATTCTGAGGCCTTCTTATTAGAAAAGACAGGCTTCCCACAAAGAGAGGGTGAATCTGGGATGCCAATAGCAATGCAGTGCCCTGGATTCCTAGGTCTTTACTACTAGAGATACCACAATGTGACCTATTGCAGACAGGGTGTCTAGATAGGATGTCTAGATTAATATGTGCAATAAGCCGAAAGATTTTCAGGAGAAGGAGGAGAAAGATGAGAAGGAAGTTTATAAAAAGAAGCAGACTCAAATTAAAAGGATAACTAGATGAGAACAAATATGTTGAATGGCAAGTATTTTCCAGCTGCGATGATACGGTTCCTTATAACTACTAGCAGCAGCAAAAGAAATAGAGAAAACGGAACCTCTTGAAATGATAGAGGAAATAGAGATGGGGAGAAGGCAATGAAAAAACTTGTAAAACTGAGATTTGAATAATTTAAGTGACTATGGAGTAAATAGAAAAGAAATGTAAATGTAGACAGATGCAAAGTAACAAACCCACAGGGTGCATGTTAAACAGAAATGTCAGGCAGCACAATAACCAAGAAAAGGATTCAGGGATTATTTTGGAAACACCGTCAAAACAAACCACCAGCCCAGTGTCTGACAGTCGTAATAATGGCAAAGATACTATAAGGATGACTCAACATAGGAATAAAATGAAGAGAGGTAATATTATGATTTGACAAGGTCCTGGTTAAAAGGACTTGGAACCATAGGTCCCAATCCAGCAAAGCACTTCATCATGTGCTGCATACCTTCAATCATGTGTGTGACCAAACTTAAATCTACTTAATGTGCACCTTAGAGTTTGGTTTATCAATGGGAGTTCTCATGCCAACGTTATGCACATACTTAAGTGCCTCGCTGGACCATGGCCATGGGGTTGAATTTTGGTCACCTTCCTGCCGGAAGGAATACAAAGAAGGGGCAGCCAGGATGTGACAAGTTTAAGACTATTTCTTAGGAGGATGGCTAAGCACACTAGTTGATTCTCACAGTGAAGAGAGCTGATAGGAAAGAGTGGGGCAAAGTGTTTCCAATGGCAAAGGGTTTCAATACTCAGAGGAAACAAGTTAAATCTCAGAAAACAACAATTGTTGTAATTATTATTCTCTATTTATTTGCAGTAGCACCTACAATGTGCTAGCCTCTTTCTAGAAATTTAAGAAACTTGGCCCCTGCTCTAGGGAGCTTCATAGATTTAAAAGCCAAAATGGATCATCTAGTCTGACCTCCTGTATATCACAGGTCATTACATTTCATCCAATAACACTATGCTGAATACAATAACATGGATTAGACTAAAGCATTTCAGCCCACAGGAGACTAAACTGATGTATGTCACAGGCAGAGAGAACAGGAAAGAATGAGGTGCTACCAATGGCAGGGACCTAATAAGGTGTGGTATGCCCAGATGCTCCTGGCAGGTGATTCATACTCCATGCTGCAAAGGAAGGTGAAACCTCTACAGGTCTCTGCTAATCTGACATGGGGGAAAATTCCTACCCAGCCTGAATCTGGTGATCTGTTTGATCCTGAGTATGAGAGCAAGACACTCCAGATAAGCACCCAAAAACCAGGATTTTCTGTATTTCCGCAAAGCACTGGTCCACCCTGTCCGGTGTCCTATCTCCACATGTGGCCAATCTCTGATGCTTCAAAGAAAGGAGAGAAGCAAAACCACAGAACTCATCTGGCCAATTCCTTCCTGACCCCTGAAGGTGATCAGCTGAAGCCCTGAAGACTGAGATTAGATTATAGTCACTGTCTTAATGCAGAGCAGCAAGTAAGCATGTGGAGGAAGATGCAGGCAATCCTGTTCTCCCTATGCTTCAAAAAGAAAGGGAATGAACAAGGGGATTCATAGATTCACAGATTCATAGACTCCAAGGACAGAAGGGATCTCACAATCTAAGGAAGAGTAAATAAGGAAATTGGTGAGAACTATTTTATTTGAAGGAATAAACATATGGAATAAGTTCCCCCAGTACATGTCATCCGGGTAGACAGAATGATAACCTTAGGAGACAGTTAGACACTTTTATGGAGAATGAGGTGATTGAAGGATAAAGTGATAAAGAAGGCGGATGGGAGTGAGACAAATCTAAAGAGGATAGATCAGTATTTCTCAAACTTTTGTATTGGTGACCCCTTTCACACAGCAAACCTATGAGTGTGACCCCCTTATAAATTAAAAACACTTTTTTTGTATTTAACACTATTATAAATGCTGGAAGCAAAGTGGAGTTTGGGGGTGGAAGAAAAGAAACTAGATAATCAATAGGAGAAAAATAAGGCTCATGTGAGAGGACCAATGAATCAGACAAGAGATATATGGGACCAAGTGGCATATTGTGAATCTTGATGAATTGATCTCAGTGTAACCCTTTTGCCAGGTGGTTAACAGCAACAAAAAAGTTCAACACGTGTAGGATCTCTCTTGACAAATGATTCAACTGGCACCCTCCACCCAGAAACCTAGGAAAATGAAGTGCACCCTCCCTGTGTACCCTTACCAGGCAGAATGTCCCACTCAGAAGCACTCTAAGATTGTGTACAAACAGGGGAATCTTTATTAGTGGAGGAAATACAGTCACAAACTAGGGAAAACACAACAACAGAATATACATGGAAATAAAGAGTAAAATACCTACCAGTAACTTGGGGGTAGTCCATTTAACTTGTTCTCCTATCCCCTCTCCTGCACTGGTGAGAATTTCCCAAGGGTAATAAACCCTTGATTACACCACCTCACCCATCTACCAAACCCCACTCATGAGTTAGATGAGTGAGTAGCAGTAGTCGAAGTGTATCTTTACAGGTCTGTCTCCATTCCCACTTGTCTGGTCCCACCTGGAGGTACTATCCCTTAACTCAGGTTAGTGAGTCCGCTTTATTATGATGTTAGATATTCAGGGCCTCATTGGGGATCACACAGCTCTGGGGCTGTCCTCTACATCATTTCTCAGTACAGAGTCATCACTCTATGTTATCTCTCACCCCAAAGACCCCACCGGAGTGGAGCCAAGAGCACTTAGGACCCTTGAGCACAGTTGTAGCTGTTTAGAAATAATGTACTTTTTACTCCCAAGATAAGAGTGAGTGTGCTTGCTCACTCACTCACTCACTCGCTCTCGTGTCGTGTCGTGTCACGTCACGTCGCGTCGTGCTCTGCTCCTCCCCCCCATTTAAACTTCTTTGGAAGCCTACTACCCCCACAAAATCCAAGTTCATGTACAGTTACGGTGACTCTCCAAGTATCAATGCAGGAATTGTGGGTAGATATCCTGTGCAAATGAATCCTTTTTATGGCAGCACTTTCCCCTTTTCACCAAGTGTTCTTCCTCCTCTAGAGCTTCTGGTCTCTATACCAGAGTTGTGGGGAGATTCACATATGAAGCTTTGGTTTGGGCCACTTCTAATTCACTCAGGTAGGAGTTGGGCTCCTAACTCCCTTAGACCTCTTTGAAAATACCAGACTGAGATTAAGGCTTATGTACATGTTTAATTTTACCCATATGAGTAGCTTCACTCAGGCCAATAAAAGACCACTCACAGGGATAAAGTAAAGCACAGGTGTAAGTGGAGTATGAGCAGGATCTAATGTAGAACATTTGGACTCTCTGACCCTGAGCTGGTCTTTTAAGAAGTATGCAATGATTGATAAGACTATAATTTGTGAGGGTTAGGACCAGATCAGTTTATGCATATGCATCTTCTCAGTGCCATACTTTGGTTTTGGTCTTTCACTCTGAGCTGGGTTTTTTGGGCGGAGAGGGGGTGTTTGTTTACATCTATAGAAACAGGCGCTAAATATAAAAACATTTCCTTTCCGCCTTAAGTGTTACAGTAAGTAGGGTATAAAAACAATGACCTAAGCGAGGCTGAATTCAGTGGTTATCTATTTTATTTTAAGAGGTAAATCTGGCCAACTTTCAGGGGAAAAAAAAGAGAGAGAGGAATTCTAATTTATTAATGTTTCCCTGAGTATTTCACCCACAGACAAAGAACTGGTCCAATGTAAACAAGCTGGTGTGTGTGCTTAGTCATATGAACTTCTGAACAACCTCTGCATAAATCTAGTGCTTGTTGAACCAGAAAAAAGTGTTGACCATTTAGGAGCCAAACATCAATTATCTCGTACTGCAAACACCACATGTTATGTCTGTCTCTCCCCAGTCACACTGTGCTTAAACTGTCCCCTTATTAATTCCAATATATATTTCTTTTATCACTTTACTTTGATCTACTCTAATTTATCATAATTTAGCAATGCCATCTCATCTCATACAAATATGTAGCACTTTGGCGTGATAATTAGATAACACATAGGCAAGATGAAGCCAGAAAAACACTTTGTTAAATGGCATTCTGGATTAAGTGGGGGTAAGGAAATAATTTAGGGTTATATGATGCCCTCACTGAAATTAATTTTGACTTTAACAAGAAATAATATAGAAAGGTATAAACAGTTAAGAAGGAATGATGAGCCTTAAAAATGATAATTGAGAAAGAGCTGAAAAAGGAATATGTGGAAAATTTCAAGATATGTAAACCAGCAATGATCCAAATTATATACATCTTTGGTGTTAGGTAATTCCCTTCATACCCTAAGTTACTGTACCAATAACAATTATTTCTGAAATGTGGTGCACAACTGGACAAGCATCCAAAATACTGGAGAAATGCAAATACATGTAAACCCAGACATCGTAATATTCAAACACACTGAAAGACTCTACTGCTCTACAACAAGCTTCCTTTCAATTCCAACATCTAGTCAACCACAGTGTACACATCCAGTTGCTCAAATTCCTGAGAATCACACTGAGGGACAGTCCCATATGTCTGATCTCCTCAGAATTAAGACAGCTAATAACCAGTAGACATGTCTTTACTGTTAAAATCTATGTAATCTGTTGGTTCTGCAGAAAAGGATGTATGAGGTGTAAGAGTTACGGTTGTGCATTTGATTTTGAAGAACTGGATCTGTGTCTTGTGGGAGGTAATATGTTGGAACTAAAAGGGCTTTTGTTTTGGAGCTGAGGAGGGTGAGAGTGCTTTTGGGCATTTTGACGTTTAGGCAGTAGGAGTGTGAACTGTGGTTGGTTAATGCCGGCTTAATTGGTAATTTCCTTGATGTGTAATGACTGTGGTGATGGAAAATGCACTTGAGCAACCTTAACTGTAAATACAGACATCATGGTGTGTGGGAATTTCCTGGTTCTTTTTAACAGAAAATAAAATTGTTTCCCCTCAGGTTCTATGCTCCTGCTTGTCACCTGCCATCTGCCTCTTTACTCACTGGGTTCTTCCCTGCTCTCCTTTCCCCTAAGTCCCTTTCTATACAACACTTTCAGCTCCCTACTTCCCCCTGCAAACTCTCTGCAGTTCCTGTTACTCATTAGCCCAGGCCCTCTTTTCCTTATTTCCCTCCTTTGGCTCCCTTAGTGTCTCTCCTTGCTGCTGTTTTTCTCTTCTTCCTCAGTCCCTTTTTAAATACATATCAATATAAACATTTACAGCATGTAGAAAAGGGGTGGGGCAGGAGACTGAGGAAGAACTGCAGGGAAAGGAGGTTGCAGTAGGGGACACATTGTGGGAAGTGGGAGAGGGAAGTAGGGAGGCACCCTGGCCCCGGGTAAACCAGACCCACCCATACACAACACAAATTGCCTCTTCATATGCATTTGTTTGCTGCATGGTGCTACCTCCTTCCATGGTTGTAGTTATAAGAAGTCATTATTCTGCTAAATGGGAAAAAAAGTGAATAGATTCTTCTGCCCCTTACCTCTCTGTAACACCATCCACAGCAGCACAGGCTAAGGGGCAGAACTTTTGGAAGAGAATATTGTTAAAATATTGGGAACACATCACTTCAGCTACAAACAATGCTGTACAGGACTAAAGCTAGAAAAGAGGAGGAGGTGCAGAGCCAAATTGTGTCTATCCTTGTGCAGGAGGGAAAGGAGAGGAGATTGAAGGAACCTTGCACTGGGCCTAGACACAGTCCCAGTCCTTGTGCTCAAGAAGTGCAAGAATGTCACGAATCTCTCATTGACAGAGGTACGACTCCAAAGAGATAGAAGAAGGACAGGGAGAGACTATGGTATGTAATGCTGCTTCAGGTAAAAGGGTGAAGCAGGGGCTGCTATGGCCCATGATTCCCCAGAGGCCCCAGAAGCATTGTGCTTCAGGTCAGAGGAATTGCCCTTAATGGAACAATCCAGTCTTCAGAACTTTAAGTATGGTGCTACAGCTACCAGTCTCCTGATCCCAATTCTATCCATTAAGCTTAGGTATTCCAATACATATTATAAATGGAGGACCACTCATGCTCTAAGTTGCAATATCACCATTATAAGTTAAGGGTGGGGACTGGCTGTGTGTTTCCCATCTTTCGTGACTCCATTTTAAAAGGGATGCATAGTATTTTATCCATGTGACTCTCATTAAGAGATCCCAGGACATAACCCTGAACATTGCTTTGAAAATTGCGGTTTAATGTAACTTTAATGCAGACTTTAGTAGTTTAAAGTTTATGCTTTTATAAATAAAAAAAGGAAAGAAAGAAACTCAACAGAACTCTTAAGAGTGGACTCACTAGACTAGTGATTTTTATCTATCTATCTATCTATCTATCTAGTCCAAGTGAGATTTTCAAGACATAAAAAGTAGTTAAGCATCAAAGTCCCATTGACTTTCTCCCCCAGTGTGTCTGTCTCATCTACCTATTTTAGGTTTTATTATCATTACACCCATCACCATAGTTATGGCATCCATATTGTACCTTGTGGATCTATAGTATGTCTATACTATACTCTATGTACTTTAACAGGATGTCAGTAAAGATATTCTACAATCTGTGCTGGAGCAGCAAGCAATGTTAAAATATTACAGAATAAGATGTTTTATAACTTTTTTTCTTAAAAGAAAAAATAAAAAGTTCTCATTCACATGGACTAGAAATGTTTTTTTTTTTCAAAAGGAAATATGTTATTTAATTGGAGAGACTTTCATAGAATCATAGATCATAGAATCATAGAACTGGAAGGAATCTCGAGAGGTCATCTAGTCCAGCCCCCTGTACTCAAGGCAGGACTAAATATTATCTAGACCATCGCTGACAGGTGTTTGTCCAACCTGCTCTTAAAAATCCCCAATGATGGAGATTCCACTACCTCCCTAGGCAACTTATTCCAGTGCTTAACCACTCAGACAGTTAGGAATTTTTTCCTAATGTCCAACCTAAACCTTCTTTGCTGCAATTTAAGCCCATTGCTTCTTGTCCTATCCTCAGAGGTTAAGAAGAACAATTTTTCTCCCCCCTCCTTGTAACAACCTTTTATGTACTTGAAAACTGTTATCATGTCCCCTCTCAGTCTTCTCTTTTCCATACTAAACAAACCCATTTTTTTCAATCTTCCCTCATAGGTCATGTTTTCTAGACCTTTAATCATTTTTGTTGCTCTTCTCTGGACTTTCTCTAATTTGTCCACATCTTTCCTGAAATGTGGCGCCCAGAACTGGACACAATACTCCAGTTGAGGCCTAATCAGTGCAGAGTAGATCAGAAGAATTACTTCTTGTGTCTTTCTTACAATACTCTTGCTAATACATCCCAGAATGATGTTTCCTTTTGTTGCAACAGCATTACACTCTTGACTCATATTTAGCTTGTGATCCACTGTGACCCCCCAGATCCCTTTCTACAGTACTCTTTCTGAGGCGGTCATTTCCCATATTGTAGGTGTGCAACTGTTTGTTCCATGCTAAGTGGAGTACTTTGAATTTGTCCTTATTGAATTTCATCCCATTTACTTCAGACCATTTCTCCAGTTTATCCAGATCATTTTGAATTTTAATCCTATCCTCCAGAGCACTTGCAACCCCTCCCATCTTGGTATCATCCACAAACTTTATAAGTGTACTCTGTATGCCATTATCTAAATCATTGATGAAGATATTGAACAGAACTGGACCCAGAACCGATCCCTGTGTGACCCCACTCGTTATGCCCTTCCAGCATGACTGTGAACCACTGATAGCTACTCTCTGGGAATGATTTTCCAACCAATTATGCACCCACCTTATAATAGGGCCATCTAGGTTGTATTTCCCCAGTTTGTTTATGAGAAGGTAATGCAAGACAGTATCAAAAGCCTTACTAAAGTCAATATACTCCACATCTACCACTTCCTCCCTATCCACAAGGCTTGTTACCCTGTCAAAGAAAGCTATCAGGTTGGTTTGACATAGAATCATAGAATCATAGAATATCAGGTTTGGAAGGGACCTCAGGAGGTCATCTAGTCCAACCCCCTGCTCAAAGCAGGACCAATCACCAACTAAATCATCCCAGCCAGGACTTTGTCAAGCCTGACCTTAAAAACTTCTAAGGAAGGAGATTCCACCACCTCCCTAGGTAACGCATTCCAGTGTTTTACCACCCTCGTCGTGAAAAAGTTTTTCCTAATATCCAACCGAAACCTCCCCCACTGCAACTTGAGACCATTACTCCTTGTTCTGTCATGTGCTACCGCTGAGAACAGCCTAGATCCATCCTCTTTGGAACCCCCTTTCAGGTAGTTGAAAGCAGCTATCAAATCCCCCCTTCACTCTTCTCTTCCGCAGACTAAACAATCCCAGTTCCCTCAGCCTCTCCTCATAAGTCATGTGTTCCAGTCCCATAATCATTTTTGTTGCCCTCCACTGGATGTTTTCCAATTTTTCCACATCCTTCTTGTAGTGTGGGGCCCAAAACTGGACAGAGTACTCCAGATGAGGCCTCATCAATGTCGAATAGAGAGGAACGATCACGTCCCTCGATCTGCTGGCAATGCCCCTACTCATACAGCCCAAAATGCCATTGGCCTTCTTGGCAACAAAGGCACACTGTTGACTCATATCCAGCTTCTCATCCACTGTAACCCCTGGGTCCTTTTCTGCAGAACTGCTGCCTAGCCATTCAGTTCCTAGTCTGTAGTCCCTAGTCAGTCCCTATTCTTCCGTCCTAAGTGCCGGACTCTGCACTTGTCCTTGACAAATCCGTGCTGACTGTTATTTATCACCTTATTATCTTCTAACTGTTTGCAAATGTATTGCTTAACTATTTTCCATTATCCTTCCGAGTACAGAAGTTACGCTGACTGGTCTGTAATTCCCCGGGTTGTCCTTATTTCCCTTTTTATAGATGGGCACTATATTTTCCCTTTTCCACTCTTCTGTAATGTCTCCTGTCTTCCATCACTTTTCAAAGATAATTGCTAATGGCTCAGATATCTCCTCAGTCAGCTCCTTGAGTATTCTAGGATGCATTTCGTCAGGCCCTGGTGATTTGAAGATATCTAACTTGTGTAAATAATTTTTGACTTGTTCTTTCCCTATTTTAGACTCCGATCCTACCTAATTTTCACGGGCATTCACTATTTTGGACGTCCAATCACCACCAACCTTCTTGGTGAAAACCGAAACAAAGTCATTGAGCACATCTGCC
Organism: Chelonia mydas; assembly: GCF_015237465.2. Taxonomy (NCBI): domain Eukaryota; kingdom Metazoa; phylum Chordata; order Testudines; family Cheloniidae; genus Chelonia; species Chelonia mydas. Next base: position 84,422,253 of record NC_057851.1, on the reverse strand, counting down.
ATTTCCACATTTTCTGTTATTGTCTCCCCCCCCACATTGAGTGATGGGTCTACTCTGTCCTTGGTCTTCCTCTTGCTTCTAATGTATTTGTAGAATGTTTTCTTGTTTCCTTTTATGTCCCTAGTTAGTTTGATTTCATGCTGTGCTTTGGCTTTTCTAATTTTGTCCCTACATACTTGTGTTATTTATTTATATTCATCCTTTGTAAATTGACCGAGTTTCCATTTTTTGTAGGACTCTTTTTTGAGATTTAGATATTTGAAGATCTCCTGGTTAAGCCACGGTGGTTTCTTGCCATACTTCTTATCTTTCCTATGCAGTGGGATAGTTTCCTCTTGTGCCCTTAATAATGTCTCTTTGAAAAACTGCCAACTGTCTTCAATTGTTTTTTCACCTTAGACTTGCTTCCCATGGGATTTCACCTACCAACTCCCTGAGTTTGCTAAAGTCTACCTTCTTGAAATCCACTGTCTTTATTGTAATGTTCTCTCTCCTACCATTCCTTAGAATTGTGAACTCTACCATTTCATGATCACTTTCACCCAAGTTGTCTTCCACTTCCAAATTCTCAACTAGTTCTTTCCTATTTGTCAAAATCAAATCTAGAACAGCCTACCCACTCATAGATTTCTCCACCTTCCGAAATAAAAATTTGTCTCCAATACATTCCAAGAACTTGTTGGATAATCTGGTGCCCTGCTATGTTATCTTCCCAACAGATGTATGGGTAGCTGAAGTCCCCCATCATCACCAAATCCTGAGCTTTGGATGATTTTGTTAGTGGTTTAAAAAACAAACAAACAGAAAACCTCATCCACCTCTTCTTCCTGTAGTAGACCCCTACCGTGAAATCACCCTTGTTATTTACCTCTTTTATCCTTATCCAGAGACTTTCAACAAGACTGTTTATTATTTCTATCTCAACCTCAGTCCAAGTGTATCCATTTTTAATATATAAGGCAACACCTCCGCTATTTTTTCCCTGCCTGTCCTTTCTGAGCAATCTGTACCCTTCTATACCAATATTCCAGTCATGCATATTATCCCACCAAGTCTCCGTGATGCCAACTATGTCAGAGTTGTGTTTATTTACTAGCATTTTGAGTTCTTCCTGCTTATTCCCCATACTTCTTGCATTAGTATACAGACATTTAAGATACTGATTTGATTCCCCCCGCCCCGTTCTGTCTTGTCTCTCCCTTATTTCTGCTATAACAGTTCTTCCTGCTAAGTCAAAAACTCCTATAAAAGGGATTAATCCTGAAAACACAACCAACCTTTAAATATAGCTATGCCAGCAGGTATTTCTATAATTAAAGTACCTTCATTCTTGTAATCAGTATCTCTGTCTATCTCTTATGTTCTGCTGCTGTGATTGCAAACAATGGAAGATGGATACAGTGGTTTTAGATGTTTTTCCACTGCAGTCTGAAATGGTAGCAAAATCAGCCTGGACTAAAAGTAAGAAGCCACCGCTCTCTCAGAATCTGAAAAGGGAGGGATGGTTGTGCCAAGTGCATGTTTTTTTCATTTTATCTTTTAATAAAGGAACTATTACAGAAGCAGAGCAGAATGACAGAAATGTGCTCTGAGCCTCTCTTAAGCAAATGGACCATCATAAAAGCTAAAAATAAAAAAAAAAAACAACCAAGGTACATCTTTTCTGAGCTGCATACTTACACATCCCCTTTAGAAATGCCAGGCCCTGATGGCTGGATACGAAGCATGAGCTTACAACTGTTCTGACCACGTTTTTTTCCCAGGATGTGTATTAGCTCCAGTGCTTCCAGACATGCCACTGATCACAAATTTATATAAGTACAGAGAACAGGAATGCTGGAACAATTTCTTTGAGACCTGTGGGATATATGACTGGATAGGACATTTGAATTCAAAGCCAAACATGTGCAAACACAGTTCAAACTAGGTTAATTGGAATTTCAATTGCCAAAAAGTAGCTTGCTCAGCAATCAGTGGGCATAAGAGAAAGGGTTTAGTGTAAATTCATATTATTATTAAATACAACACTCCACCCCCGGCCCATGTTTAAATAATGTTAAGGTTGTAACATGAACTGACAGAAGCCAGAAAATTCAACATTAACCTGATATCCCATCCCTTGCTCATAGCCTCGTGGAAAGAGGGGGTTCATAGTAGGGCTGTCAAGCGATTAAATAAATTAATGGCGATTAATCACATTGTTAAACAATAATAGAATACCATTTATTTCAATATATTTGGATGTTTTCTACATTTTCAAATATATTGATTTAAGTTAGAACACAGAATACAAAGTGTACAGTGCTCATTTTATATTTATTTTTTATTACAACCAAATACAAGTACTGTAGTGCAATCTCTTTATCATGAAAGTTGAACTTACCAATGTAGAATTATGTAAAAAAATAACTGCATTCAAATATAAAACAATGTAAAACTTTAGAACCTACAAGTCCACTCAGTCCTACTTCAGCCAATCAATCAGACAAACAAGTCTGGTTACAATTTGCAGGAGATAATGCTGCCCATGTCTTGTTTACAATTGTGATGAAGTGGGACTGTTCTTAATGTTTCCTCTGAATACTGTAGGGGTGCCTCAGTTTCCCCTATGCATTTCTTAAGTCTCTAGGTGGTGGGATAAGGGGATGTAATTGTTGCAGAGCAAAGGGCTAGTGTACATAAATGGCCGACACGCTGTCTCCTGGCAACTGATGGCCTGGGCCCTTCCCCCCTGCAAGGTGAGAGCTAAAGGTGTTGGAGAACAAAGGAATCAGGTGACCTCCTGGCCAGGAAAGGGACAAAGCCCAGAGGAAGAGGGGCTGGAGGGTAAGTCAGTTTGGGACTGGCTGGGGATGAGGAGTGAAGTGCAGACGTGGTTGTCTGGCTCACTGCCCCCCAAAATGGACCCAGCTGAGGGGTCCTGTTCTCTGTACCTACAAGCTCTGTTTTAGACCATGTTCGTGTCATCTAATAAACCTCTGTTTTACTGGCTGGCTAAGAGTCATGTCTGACTGTGAAGTTGGGGTGCAGGACCCTCTGGCTTCCCCAGGACCCCACCTGGGCGGACTCGCTGTGGGAAGCGCACGGAGGGGCAGAGGATGCTGAATGCTCCAAGGTCAGACCCAGGAAGGTGGAAGCTGTGTGAGATTTTTGCCCTGCAGACAGTCTGCTCACAGATAGGAGACTTCACCAGAGTCCTGCCTGGTTTTGTAGGGAGCAGTTCCAGAACATTGCCCAGGGACTCCGTGGCAACAATGTTACCTGAAAGTGAGAACAGGCTTTCACATGGCACTGTTGTAGCCAGCATCGCAAGATATTTACGTGCCAGGTGTGTTAAAGATTCATATGTCCCATCTTGCTTCAACCACCATTCCAAAAGACATGTGTCCATGCTGATGATGGGTTCTGCTTGATAACTATCCAAAGCAGAGAGGAGCAATGCATGTTCATTTTCATCATCTGAGTCAGATGCCACCAGCACAAGGTTGATTTTCTTTTTTGGTGGTTCAGGTTCTGTAGTTCCCACATTGGAGTGTTGCTCTGTTAAGACATCTGAAAGCATTCTCCACACCTCGTCCCTCTCAGATTCTGGAAGGCACTTCAGATTCTTAAACCTTGGGTCAAGTGCTGTAGCTATCCTTAGAAATCTCACATTGGTACCTTCTTTGTCTTTTGTCAAATCTGCTGTGAAAGTGTTCTTAAAACAAACATGTGCTGGGTCATCATCCGAGACTGCTATAACATGAAATACATGGCAGAATGTGGATAAAACAGAACAGGAGACATACAGTTCTCCCCCAAGGAGTTCAGTCACAAATTTAATTAACACATTATTTTTTTAGCGAACATCATCAGCATGGAAGCATGTCCTCTGGAATGGTGCCCAAAGCATGAAGGGACATATGAATGTTTAGCATATCTGACAAGTAAATACCTTGCAATGTCAGCTACAAAAGTGCCATGTGAATGCCTGTTCTCGCTTTCAGATGACACTGTAAATAAGAAGCAAGGAGCATTATCTCTGTAAATGTAAACCAACTTGGTTGTCTTAGCAATTGGCTGAACAAGAAGTAGGACTGAGTGGACTTGTAGGCTTTAAAATTTTACATTGTTTTCTTTTTGAGTGCAGTTATGTAACAAAAATAGTCTACATTTGTAAGTTACAATTTCATGATAAGAGATTGCACTACAGTACTTATATGAGGTGAATAGAGAAATAGTATTTCTTTTGTTTATCATTTTTACAGTGTAAATATTTGTAATCAAAAATAATAATATAAAGTGAGCACTGTACACTTTGTATTCTGTGTTGTAATAGAAATCAATGTATTTGAAAATGTAGAAAAACATCCAAATTATTTAATACATTTTAATTAGTATTCTATTGTTTAGCATTGCGATTAATCACAATTCATTTTTTAATCACAATTAAAAAATTTGAGTTAATTGCATGAGTTAACTGAGATTCATTGACAGCCCTAGTAAATAAGCATATCAACATGAACTGAAGACAGAATCTCAGCCTTAGCTTAAAATTTCCTAGATTTTTGTCAGTTTGAAGCACACTCTTACTGCTATTTAAACTGGGTCTACCAAATGATTTAAAATTAATCATAATTAATTATAAGATTAAAAAAACAAAAGTGATTAATCACAGTTTTAATCACACTGTTAAACAATAATAGAATACCATTTATTTAAATATTTTTGTATATTTTCTACATTTCTACATCCAAAAATATTTAAATAAATTGTATTCTAGTACTGTTTACCAGTGCAATTAATCACACGATTAATCACGATTTATTTTTTTAATCACTTGACAGCCCTATATATTTTATTTAAAATATTTGCACTATAAAAAAGATAAACTAAAGAAATTGTATTTTTCAATTCACCTCATACAAGTACTGTAGTGCAATCTCTTTATTGTGAAAGTGCAACTAACAAATGTAGAATTATTATTTTTACATAACTACGCTCAACAACAAAACAATGTACAACTTTAGAGCTTACAAGTCCACTCAGTCCTACCTCTTGGTCAGCCAAATACTAAGACAAAGAACTTTGTTTACATTTACAGGAGATAATGCTGCCTGCTTCTTATTTACACCTGAAAGTGAGAGCAGGCATTCACATGGCACTGTTGTTGCCTGTGTTCCAAGGTATTTACATGCCAGAGATGCTAAACATTTGTATGCCCATTCAGGCTTCAACAACCATTCCAGAGAACATGCTGGATATAAAGTGAGCACTATACATTTTGTATTCTGTTTTGTAACTGAAATCAATATATTTAAAAATGTGAAAAAACATCCCAAAATGTTTATAATAAATTTCAATTGGTATTCTATTATTGTTTAACAGTGTGATTAAAACTGCAATTAATTGCGGTTAATTTTTTTAATTGAGTTAATTTGTTTTGACAAAAGAAAAGGAGTACTTGTGGCACCTTAGAGACTAACCAATTTATCTGAGCATAAGCTTTCGTGAGCTACAGCTCACTTCATCGGATGCATACTGTGGAAAGTGTAGAAGATCTTTTTATACCCACAAAGCATGAAAAAATACCTCCTCCCACCCCACTCTTCTGCTGAAAAAAACCCACTCTCCTTACAATGTGTATGATAATCATGGCCCAACTTGATTATCATACACATTGTAAGGAGAGTGATCACTTTAGATAAGCTATTACCAGCAGAAGAGTGGGGTGGGAGGAGGTATTTTTTCATGCTTTGTGGGTATAAAAAGATCTTCTACACTTTCCACAGTATGCATCCGATGAAGTGAGCTGTAGCTCATGAAAGCTTATGCTCAAATAAATTGGTTAGTCTCTAAGGTGCCACAAGTACTCCTTTTCTTTTTGCGAATACAGACTAACATGGCTGTTACTCTGAAATTTGTTTTGAGTTAATCACTTGAGTTAACTGCAATTAATTGATATCCCTAAATTAAACATAAGTTTTCTTGTAGTTTAATCTGAAGAAAAGAAAGACGGGAGCTATGAAGCAAACATGTTCATTTTGCCCATGAGATCAGAATGTTTCCTACAAGGTTATTCCAGTCTCTCAGATGTATTAAAGTGATTAAAAAAAGTTGTTTATTATTTCCTTTGTAAGAATACTTGAAATATTCTATGAATATTTCTCAGCTGTTAGTACCCATGTTATTTACCAAATTGGCTCCTTTGGGCCAGTTATTGTTTATCAGGTAAATATGTATTTTGGTACATGTCCAAAATTTATGATTTACTCACTTACATTGTAAAGGCTCCTGTTGAACCAAAATGGTCCATTATGTAAATCTGTGTTAGTTCACAGATTCTTGACTTTATAGACTGTACTGGCTCCAATCTATTGTGCTAATCTAGCTGTTGCACATGCACATTAAGGCCCATTAAAACTGTGTAATAAAAATCCTTAAGGAATTTGAAAATAAAATAAGTCATTCACTGTCTAATCCCAATCGGTTGAACCTAACCAAAACTGAGGTGATGCTGATATGAAGACAAAAGCACTTTGAAAAACTTGCCTCTTCTGGAATACACTTTATTTGCCCTCAGATCGTCAATTGCTCCTCAGTCTCAAGGACCTTTTACCTCTCCATGCCCAGACAGTCATGATGGAAACTCCCCACACCTCCCCAAAACCCCCCACCCTCCCACTTACACATATCAACTATATTGATCCTATAGGATATGGACCTGGCCATGCTGATCTATGAAGTCGTGACCTCCAGGATTAGTTGTTGCCATAGAGTGGCTCTGGCCATCTGACAGACTGACTCTTCCTCCACCTATATGGCCTCCTGTGAGTGCTGCATAACACTGGAACAACTGAACTGTTGTTGACCAATATGGGGAGACTTGTATGTGTGGGATACAGAACTTTCACAGGAGCGGTGCGGGCCGAGGGATGTGCTGGCCGAGGCTTCCCGCAGCCCCCATTGGCCTGGAGCAGCGAACCGCGGCCAGTGGGAGCCGCAATCGGACAAACCTGCAGATGCTGCAGGTAAACAAACTGGCCCGGCCCGCCAGGGGGCTTACCCTGGTGGGCCGCGTGCCAAAGGTTGCCAATCCCTGACCTAGACTGTGAAATGCATTACTGCCAAACATAAGAATGGCCACAGACCTCACTCCTTTCTGAATGCCATTTCTTTAACTTTGCTTGCCCTCACAAAAATTGTTCACACTGCAACAAATTTCAGTAACCACATATTACAGGCTAAGAAAGAAGAGAGAGACTGTGAGCTATTCAAGTACTATGGTGATGGAGGCCACATACGTAGGTAGCTAGAAAGAAATTGAGTTTGTTCTAGAATTTTAATAAAATTAGTGGTATCATTCATGTGTTACAACAGCAGAACTGACCATTTTGTAACACTATGGTTTAAATGTTCTCTAATATGAGATATACAACTGGGTTCACACAAGATCCATTAGCTTTCCCATGGCATATTTCTGTAAATAAAAGGGTCTCAGGAATTTTGAGACATACCTTTGGTTGAGTTCAAACTACCACAGTGATGAGACTGAGACTGCTTCACACTATACCAAGCACCCTGTATAGTAAGGACTTCCCTGCTACTGCTCTGGAAGTGAGACACATGCCAAGAAAAGTTAATGTTTTTGATTTACATTAATGCTTCTGGGTGAACCTCAAATGCATGAAGTTTGAGAGTGAGTTAGATAACCACCACGGTACAATAAAGTTTTACAAGAACTATTTGGAAAATTATATTTTTTTCCAACAAAAAAGTTAACAAAAAAATCTTTTTCAAGTAAAATGGACATTTTTCATGGAAATTTTTCATTGTCAAAAAATCCCCCTTATTCTGATGAAAAGTTTTTGACTTGCTCTATTTTTTACATCAATGTCACTATGGAATTAAACAGTAGTATTACATAATTTAGGGTTAATTGTGTCTTTAAGATGTCACCTCTGGACAAGCTAACAGATGAGTTCTTCAAAGAGCAAGAATACCCTCTTGAATGCACCAGTTGCTACTCCCCCATGGGATACCACTGATTCCCATGCTCCACTTCTAATCCTCTGGCTTGTGTAGAGGAGGGAGTAAGGTAATGGCTAGTTTCCTCTCTTGTCACCATGAGACACTGTAAACTCCTGAGAGCGTAGAGGAGAAGCAGCCCATCTGCTCCAATGAGTACAGGGACCAGAACTACATCTGGTCCATTCCTTAGCATGAGCTGTGTAAAGGGTGGTAAGCTATTAACACCTTTTCCCTTCCCAGTGCTCTCAGTTAAGGTTCCAGAGAGAAACTGTCCCTTGCTGTGTAGGAGGCTCAGTATAGCTTGAAGCAGAGTGTCTCAGCCTATGTTGTCTTCATCTTTGATTGTGAAATTTTCCTAGACAGGAACCCAATTCTTTTTATAAGCTCAACAAAATAAGGCAAATATCACATACTTGCCAGCAACCTTCCTGGAGCATATATAGAGATTTTGTTATCGGGATCTGGATTCATTAATGAAGAGTAATTGAGAAGAGCTCTTGGGATACTTTATTTGCAATTGCTTGATGACCTCTGATATCACTAATTTGATGGAAGAAAAAAAAATTTCCACCATGGTAGGACACTTTCCCATGCAACTCCTGAAATAATTCTGCTGGCATCATTGTGGTACACAGCATAGCAACATAGGGACCGGGTCTATACCCAGATGCTTGCAGAATCTCCTTCCTTTCCGCCTCCGTTACCCTCAGGAGACTGATATCACATAGTGTCTCCGAGGAGAAATGGGTGATGTTCTCATTAAAAGTTCTCTTACACAGAAAAAAGGGCATGTAGACCCTTCCCACCCCCTCACATTCCGGATCGCCAAACCACACAGCTGCTAATGTGCCTTCACTGTGTTTGGCCTGGGTAGGCAAGTAGTTTAAAGTGTCTGATAGGGAACTGGGGACCCACATGAGAGATTCCGCAATTTGGGAGTGAAAATGTTCTCCTCCCCCAATCCTGTTCGTAAACAGCTTCTCGGGGTCCTATAGGGAAGGGCCATTGTTCGACTAGCTACCTGTGTTCCCGACTTCAGCTGCCATAAACTTCATTAAAAGTGTGGTCACCCATGACCCGGGGGGAGGCCTACTCACCATGGCTGGAGCAGCAAAACGGCACACTGAACGGTTACAGATTCTGATTATGTTATGGCTTACACCTAGTGTAATAAGGTTGTTTGTTTGTTTTTTCTTTTAATGAAAACGGCCTTGCTCTGGAAACATTTTATTCATATACAATGGGTCCTTTATTTTTTCCCCTGACTGACAGCTGGAAATGTGTCCTTCAGCAGCTCATCAACACCTAAAAGCAGACTTTCGGTGATTAGAAGGAGGAGAAAGAGAACGCAGGAGGACATGTTCACCGAGATAACGAACACCTCCAGGACAGCTGACACTGAGCTGAGAGCATGGAGGATTTCACTATCCAAGAAGTTAGACATGGACATGGAGAGCAGAAAAGCTTCCAATGAGCGAGAGCGTGCGGTGCAGGATGAGATGCTTCGGATTATGAAGGACCAAGCAGACATGTTGAGGCATCTGGTTGAACTGCAGGAACAGAAGCAGGAGGGTAGAACTGCAGACCCTGGTGGACAGCCAGCCAGCATCGCCTCACACAGAATTACCCTCCCCGAAGCATTCCATGAGGCATGGGTGAAAAGTCCATTATCCCTTTCACTTAACTTGGGGGTGGGGAGAGGGTACAAGGAACAGAAGGCACCCATTCACAGACCTTTGATGTTCTGGAATGCAATGTTATGTTACACAGCTGAAAATGTTTTTCCCGTTCCAACTTTACAGCCCTTTTCCCCAAGGTTACCTTTTCTTTCTGTTCTTCCTCTTAACTTATGTTTGTTAAATAAAGTAAATGCATTTGAGAAATAAATGTTCTTTATTGAGTAGAAGCGGTGGGCTTGGGCAGGGGGTTGGCTTTATAGGGAGTGTGATACAAGCCAGGTGAAGGTTTGGGAGAGCACAATGCAGACAAGCAGCTCACATTACTGGACTCATTACTGAAACATCTTTTCAAAGTCTCCCGGATACGCAGAGCTGTGCTCTTCTTATTGCCCTGGTGTCTGGCTGCTCAAAAATAGCTGCCAGGTGATCTCTCTCAACTGCCCACCCCTGCGGAAAATTTCCTCCCTTTTTTTCACAGATATTGTGGAGCACACAGCAGGCAGCTCTAACAATAGGGATGTTCTCCTCACTAAGGTCCAACCTTGTTAGTAGACTTCTCCAGCATCCTTTTAAACAACCAAAGGCACATTCAACCACCATTCTGCACTTGTTGAGCCTATAGTTGAACCATTCCTTCCTGCTCTCCAGACAGCTGGTGTATGGCTTCATGAGCCATGGGAGCAAGGGGTAGGCTCAGTCCCCCAGCATAACTATAGGCATCTCAACGTTGTCAATGTTCATTTTGTGGTCTGGAAAGAAAGTCATGGATTGCAGCTTTTTGAATAGACACAAGTTCCTAAAGATGCATGCGTTATGAACCTTTCCTGACCATCCTACATTGATGTAGTTGAAATGCCTCCTGTGATCCACCAGCGCTTACAACACCATTGAAAAGTATCCCTTTTGGTTTTTGTACTCTTTGGCAAGGTGGTCTGGTGCCAAGATGGGGATATGTGTTCCAGCTATCACCCCACTGCAATTAGGGAACCCCATCGCAGTAGAACCATCAATTATGTCCTGCACATTTCCCAGACTCACTACCTTTTGTAGCAGAAGCTGATTGATGGCCCTGCACACTTGGAGCATAAAAGCTCCCATGGTTGATTTACCTACTCCAAATTGATTCCCCACTGACCAGTAACTCTCTGTTGTTGCAAGCTTCCAAATAGCGATCACCACTTGCTTCTCCACTGTCAGAGCAGCTCTCATTTTTGTGTTGCTGAACTGCAGGACAGGGGAAAGCTCTGCACAAAATTACTGGAAGGTGGCCTTCTGCATTCGAAAGTTCCGCAGCCACTGCTCGTCATCTCAAATCTGCAAAACTATGCGGTCCCACCAGTCAGTGCTTGTTTCAGGGGACCAGAAACAGCACTCAACAGAGTGCAGATGCTCTGTGACTGCCAGCAGCAACTGTGAATTGTTTTTTTTCAATGGCTTGAAAATGGCAGGGCTACATGCAGGACATCGCTATGTTCCACACGGTGGACCCTACTTAGGCTCTGGAAATAACTGCAAAAGAAGGTGTGAGGTGTTTAAAATGTTCACAGCAAGAGTGAACAGCTGAGCAGGCTCCATGCTTCTGGGGTTATGGCATACACATGGCAGTTTTAAGGCATGAAAACAACGGGGTTGTTTGCTGTTGATGTTTGGGAGGGAACACAGTGCATCATGGGATGCTGACATAATGTTCCCATTCTCCCCTGCGACAATGTTTTGGTCCGATGAGGCATTGCTCAAACTTCCCAATACACACTGTGGCAAGTTGCACTTTGGGATAGCTACCCAAAATGCACTGTTTGGGCATCAATGCTATTGCTGCTAGTGAGGACACACTCCATTGAGACAATGAATATGGTGTGGCCACACACAATCGACTTCATTAATTCGGGGGTCTGAGGTCAAATTAGATAAAGTTGACTTAATTTTGTAGTGTAGACAAGCTCTGAGAAAGACGGGGGATGTTGTTTATTCAAAGTAGAATGTGTAGAATTAAATAAAGTAAAAGTAGCTTCTCCAGAGATGACTTGCATTGACTGACCATTTAGTGAGGCCAAAGTGGGTTGAATAATCCATAGGTGTTATCCAGCAGCAGAAACTGTAAACAGCTGGCACATCTGCAGTGGACAACAAATTAAGTATATACTTTTGATAGCAATCTATCTGTTCTTCCAAAATTACCACAAAGCACCATTGTGATGGAAGTTCCTGACTCAATTTGCTGATCTAGACTGATAAATAATTAGGGCCATTGTAATTAACATTGGTTGATGTTCATGTTGTAACAGTTCACAGTATAAATGGGAAACAATACTAAATATTTGTAGTAAATTTTTAATAGTCTAATTGGTTTTCATCCATTCACCCTCACGTTGCACTATTTAGGACATTTTGTAAATTTTTGGCAGTTATTTGAGGACAGTTTGAAAATCTCCTGATCCTTAAAATGATTTTCTGATGTGTAAATTAGAAAATAAACGTAAAAAGGAGCCCTGGTCTCTTTTTTCTATTTTATATATGATGGCAATCTCCTCCTCAATATGCTGTGTGCATAAAAATTACATGTGGTTAATAGAATCATTTATTTGCCAGTTCCCAGCTCTAAGTTTAATTATAATAGACTTGTGAGGACATGGGAACAATGACACATGTACACCATAGTATGGTTAAATGCAGAGGTTGAAACTTTATTAAAGCTATTAACTGAGAGAAAGTTCCCCTCAAACTACCCATAAAGACTGAAATTTAGTTGGGCACCAATGACCCAACTAAATGGGCACCAATGACCCAACTTGAAAATTTGTATGAGGCTAGCACCCCTCTACACAGTCAGGCCTGCCCAGAGACACTGACTGGGAGCCAGAATGCAAACCCTTTCCCCTTCTCTTCACAGGAACTAGGAGAGATGAGGTATGGGGCGACCCATGTTCTATAAGACATGGAGCCATACCCCTTCACCATGCAATGTTGTGCTTGGGGCCCATGCCCAGCAGCCCATTGGGTGATAGGGACTTCACACTGGACTCTTTCTTCCCCCCCACCAGTTGCACTGGAATCCACCAAAGTTGTGACAAATGTAATGTAAACCCCCAAACTGAAGTTCTGGGATGCTGGATGGAAAGTGAAAAAAACCCACACAGCACTTTACTAGTTTTGCCATGTGGGAGAAAATTCTTCTAGACTCCAAATGAAAGATCAGCCTAGCCTGCAGCATCACTGGAGATTCAGCTCACTAGATAAGGGTGCTGCTGGAACAAAGAACCCAGCATGGCTACCCAATGTGCAGCCAACTTCTTTGCCCAGTGGCAGCAGGAATGAGGTGGACAGGCGCCTGTGTCCAGACATGGAGTGAAATAGCTCACCCCTCTCCCACACACGTCCCTATAACAGAGTCAAGGTGAAGAACGGTGGCAGGGAAAGGAATGAGAAAGAAGCCACACCTTCCCCCCCTCCCCCTTTTTATACCTGTGTGCATGTCCAAACATGCACACACAAACAGAGTAGACCGTTGGGAATGGGAGCAGGTGTAGCACTGCCCTAGCTGCTCCTCGCTGATATCTCTCTGCTCCTCCAGGGGATGGAGGGGAGGTGTCCAGTGCTCCTGGTCCCATGCACCCCAGCCAGCAGAGCGAGCACTTGTTATCTAATGGATAATTTATTCATCTTTGCTTGCAGTTCTACTTTATTAAGGTCCTGATTCAGCAAGGTACTTAAATATGTGTAATGGGGTTTCTCATGTGTTTAAAGTTAAGCATGTGTTTCAGTTCCATGCTGTACTGGGGCCATAGTAAACAGGAATGTGTCTGGAGTTACTGTTCCTGCTGGCATATTGTTTCAATTGTTCCTTCAAGAATGAGGGGAGAAAACAGCAAGTGGCTCCCCGTTGGATGAGTAACAGATCTACTATGTCAGGAAGGATTGTCTCAGATCTCATAACCAGGGACATCGTATTAATTTTTCTAGACACTATCCAAAATATGTGATGGCCTGTTTTTCAAGTATCACACCTTGTATCTGTGCTCCCTGGAAATATTTCAGACAGACATGCAACATTCCAAGCTGGTTGCTATAGAATGCCCTTCATCCTATCGAAATGAAAAATGATGGCAGCTCTTTCTTTGCAGTAAAATTAATGTCCCCCCAACACAGCACATGCAGGAAGACTGACACAAAGCTCAAATTACAAAGTGAATGCAAACATAATGGAACTCTTGCATGAGAAGGGAGAGTAGAATTAGGTTGATATTTGGCTACCTTTTCAAATGGGCTTCACCCTGACCTCTAGATCTGAGCTTGTGATTTTACATGCACATATACTTTTTCACATTCGTTTTTATGCTTAAACTGTCAGTCCAATTTTATAGCCTGCTCTTGGAAATGTAACCCATTGAACACAAACATGCAGTACACAGAATACAAAATGGAAAGTGAAGTTTATATGTAGGTAAACTTTTAATATCCTTACCAGACATCATTTGTCATTACCAGACATTAAAAATCAATACTGTTAAGATTGAAAACAATTCAGCGATGTATCACATGCTTTGCCTAATTAAAAAAATGATCATGCAAAGAAGATTACTTACAATGAGTGAATACCAAAAGTTCAAAATATGCCATGTAAGCAGGATTCAGAAAAAAAGGCCCTGTTATTAATAAGTGCAACTACCACACACTTCAGTTTGGAAAGAATTCATGAACCATGCAGGTTTTGGACAAACTTAGTAATGGAAAAATCTTATGTGGAAGCTCTACAGAAGTCCTCCCTACGCATTCAGACAGGCTTTTTCCTTGAGAAAGAAAGACAGACCTCATGTTGGTATTTATTTTATTTCTAATAAAATGCTGTCACACTTAAATTCATGCATATTATATAGATTGCAGCACTAAGTTACTGTTATGTGTAATGTGTTATAATGAGATAAATAATTACAAATAACAGGAAAACACAGAGGTTAGGGTCCAACCCCATCATTTTTACTCATTTCAACTCAGGGAAAAATTATATTGACTTCAAGATATAGTGGGGGAAAATCCCAAGAGCCTTATTAAGGGCTATATTGTGGCTTTGTCAGGAGTCCTGAGCAAAGGGCAGCACATTTTTGTGCTGCCCCAGGAGCAGACAAACTGTGATCATCCTGATTTCTTCCTTGCTGGGAGTGGGGAAGAACCCCTTTCCAGGTCTATGCTTGGTACAGCATACCTCCCTGGGGAGCAAGTGCAGCTATGCTGGTGGACCTGTTGCATAGATGGAGGGGAAGAGAGTCCATTCCGCACTCCGTTACTCTCAATTCCTGCCAACACGTGCAGAAGGGAATGCAGTGGCTTATCAAAGGCTACTTCCCCTGCACTTGAACCTGTGGTGGGTAGGCAGCCCAGGCATACCTTATACTTTAATAGGCAGCAGGTTTAAAACAAACAAAAGGAAGTATTTCTTCACATAACGATGTTGTGAAGGCCAAGACTATAATAAGCTTCAAAAAAGAACTAGATAAAATCAAGGAGGATAGGTCCATCAATGGCTATTAGCCAGGATGGGCAGGAATGCAACCCCATGCTCTGAAGTGTCCCTAGCCTTTGTTTACCAGAAGCTGAGAATGGGTGACGGGGATGGCTCACTTGATGATTACCTGTTCTGTTCATTCCCTCGGGGGCACCTGGCATTGGCCACCATTAGAAGACAGGATACTGGGCTCGATGGACCTTTGGTCTGAACCAGTATAGCTGTTCTTATGCTCCCCCTTTTCCCTGTGTCACTTCTGGGTGCCTCAGTTTCTGCATTAGTAGGTGGGTGACGATGATGATTTCTTTTCTTGTAAACCAATTTCAGGTTCATGGATTAAAAGTCTTTATATATCTTGGGTTTTCAGGGCCACTTGGGCTCATTGGTTCTGTTAAGCTGTGCTCCAGGGTGAGCCCACACCCTCAAAAAGAGCTGCAGCAGGAGCAGGAGGTGACTGTGAATCCTGAAGACTAGAGACTGTTGAAAAATGTAGATCTTTTTACAAAAAATCCATAAAACAAATTTGTCTTGTTTTTTTTTTTATGAAAAACTTCAAAATTTGGAACTTTCAACCAGCTCTACTGAAGACTCATGCTCCAAGGGCCCTGAAGCAATTAGAACTGAGGGCCCAGCCAGTGCAGAAGACCTGTGCTTCTAATCATAGAATATTAAGGTTGGAAGGGACCTCAGGAGGTCATCTAGTCCAACTCCCTGCTCAAAGTAGGACCAATCCCCAACTAAATCATCCCAGCCAGGGCTTTGTCAAGCCTGACCTTAAAAATATCTAAGGAAGGAGATTCCACCATCTCCCTAGGTAACGCATTCCAGTGCTTCACCACCCTCCTAGTGAAAAAGTTTTTCCTAATATCCAACCTAAACCTCCCCCACTGCAACTTGAGACCATTGCTCCTTGTTCTGTCATCAGCTACCACTGAAAACAGTCTAGATCCATCCTCTTTGGAACCCCCTTTCAGGTAGTTGAAAGCAGCTATCAAATCTCCCCTCATTCTTCTCTTCCGCAGACTAAACAATCCCAGTTCCCTCAGCCTCTCCTCATAAGTCATGTGTTCCAGTCCCCTAATCATCGTTGTTGCCCTTCACTGGACTCCTTCCAAGTTTTCCACATCCTTCTTGTAGTGTGGGGCCCAAAACTGGACAGAGTACTCCAGACGAGGCCTCACCAATGTCGAATAGAGGGGAACGATCATGTCCCTCGATCTGCTGGTAATGCCCCTACGTATACATCCCAAAATGCCATTGGCCTTCTTGGCAGCAAGGGCACACTGTTGACTCATATCCAGCTTCTCGTCCGGGTAACCCCTAGGTCCTTTTCTGCAGAACTGCTGCCGAGCCATTCGGTCCCTAGTCTGTAGCAGTGCATGGGGTTTCTTCTGTCCTAAGTGCAGGACTCTGCACTTGTCCTTGTTGAAAGTCATCAGATTTCTTTTGGCCCAATCCTCTAATTTGTCTAGGGCCCTCTGTATCCTATCCCTACCCTCCAGCATATCTACCTCTCCTCCCAGTTTAGTGTCATCTGCAAGCTTGCTGAGGGTGCAATCCACACCATCCTCCAGATCATTTATGAAGATATTGAACAAAACAGGCCCCAGGACTGACCCTTGGGGCACTCCACTTGATACCGGCTGCCAACTAGACATGGAGCCATTGATCACTACCCATTGAGCCCGACAATCTAGCCAACTTCCTATCCACTTTATAGTCCATTCATCCAGCCCATACTTCTTTAACTTGCTGGCTAGTTGGACTAGATCTCACAGAACAAAGTATGGAATCTCATCTGGGCAGAACTGGGGAAGGAGAGAGAGAGAGAGACAGAGAGAGAGAGAGAGAGGGAGAACATGGGAAAGAAGATGAATGACAAGACATTAAGGTTCTAGGGAAGGAAGGAAGATGGAAGAAGAGAGTGGGGACTGGATCTTCTGCAGCATGCAGTGTCTGCTGCGTGAAGCAGCGTGTGAAAGGTCATCAGGGAGCTTGTTGTGGCTACCTAATCCTCAGGCTAGCTTTACACCAGTCCTAACTGAATTTGGTGTTCCCATCACTACCAGAGGTGAACCTGGAACTCTATTTCAGATGACCAGAAGGATCAAGTCTAGAGCATGCTCTGTCTGGGTGAGATTTTTACCCCGCTCCAGCCTCCACATGCTAGGTAGAGGGCTGTAAAAGCCCCATAACTGTCCAGGGGAGAATTCTCCTGGCACAGGAACTGAGGTAGAGGGTCACAGGCTGTATTCTAAGAACCTACATGGAAATACAAACCTGGGGGTAGAAAGCATGCTGGGGGGGTGGGGTTGTTGGGAGTGAGAGGAGGTTGGGGCCACAGAGATTCTCTCCCCCCAGATATCCCCTGAGTTGTCTATATTAACCCAGAGACTGCTCCAGCCCCCAGATCAACCTACAGTAAGGAGTTTGCAAAGGTGGCCCAAGCCACCCTAGCCCTAAGTCCTGCTAAGTTAAGAGTTCTGTACTGTGCCTCTTAGGGAATGTCTACACTGCAGTAAAACACCTGTGATTGGCCTATGTCAGCTGATTTGGGCTCATGTGGCTCGGGCTGCGGGGCTATAAAATTGCAGTGTAGACATTCAGGCTCAGGCTCAGGCTGGAGCCTGGGCTCTGAAACACATCCCTCTTGCAGTGTCTGAGAAGCCAGGCTCCAGGCCAAGCCTGAACATCTACACTGCAATTTTATAGCTCCACAGCCCACAAGCCTGAGTCAGCTGACATGGGCCAGCTGCGGGTGTTTTATTGCAGTGTAGACATACCATTAGAGGCGCAAGCTGAAGCACTGAAACTGGTTTTATCCTGAAACATTTATTTGACTCTTTTCACATTTGACAGCTAACATGTGAATCGGGAATTGGATTGTTTTGCTCACTTCAGATGGAATCTGGCGACTCCCTAGTCCTTAAATGTAATCCTTGATGAATGAAAATTGGGCAATTTTATTAACCATCCTCACATTGCTTTGATAAGCAGCATGAAAAGTGGCAATTTCAGAACAAGCTGAGAGCATGCAATGCATTCCTCTCTGTACTGTATATAGAATGAAACATTCTTGCTTGACAGCATTGTGTTTCAAGACAAACATGTCATCAGCGTGAATAAGCACTGCAAGACCCAGCCCTTTCTGAACTTCATGGCAAATCTAAAAAAAAAGTCTCATATCTCTCACATTCAGCTTACTCCATCCGCTGGATTTATGTCTGATGTCATGTACTTCAAGATACAATGAAAGCATCTTTTTATTATGCAAGCAAGAAACAAAGTGATTGCAGCTCGGAGCTAAGTGGAGGTATGCTCTAATGATGAGGGAACTGGCAATACCAAGTGTGCTTTCTCTCTCTATGAGGCTCAGTCTTTGGAAGCCATAAAATCTGGCTGGTGTAACAGAAGTGTTTGTAATTAGAGTTAATGGAGTTAGCTGAGACCACAGGAGGGGGAGAGTAGCTTTGATCCCAGGTGGCCCCATAACAAGAAAGCTCACAGTGAGAGAGCACTCCGAATTGGAAAATATTAGAGGCATTTTCTGTAAATCCAAGAAATCACTGCAGGAAAAGAAAAGACCTAAGAATATAATTTACAAGATGAGCTAATTTAGTTTTCCTTCTACATGCTTTCAATGCTTCTCTTCCAAATCACAACACTCAAAATAAAGATGTATTTTTGACTAAAATATTAATCAGTCATTATTTTTATAATATCCATTTGTCAGGAAAGCAACAGAGATGAACACCATCTCTACTAGATGCAATCTGCCAAATTGATATCAGAACATTGTCAAGTTCATTCTTAAAAACTGTATAATAATTTTGTCACACAATCTATTTTCAAATTGTTCTTGCTTGTAGTTTTGTGAATTTTGTGTTATTTCGAATGACTTTGTTGTCATGTCACGTTATTGATTAGTTACTTTTAGAATATCTGGGGAAAAGATTTGACAAGTGTCATGTCAGGATTTCAGCTCATTTAAAAAATATTTAGAGTCTGTCTATTGTGTGATCACTCTTTTTGTGACAGGTTTTTGGCTCATCACCCAGGGGATTTAAAATTACTCAGTACTTAAAGCAATTGTGCTACATCAATAAACTCTGTGATAATTTCAGTTCAAACAGATGGGCATAATGCATTGCAGGATACATTTTTCACAAAAAAATTATATGCAAACCTTGTTAAACACATTTTCACCCACACGCAAACTTCACATGGTGCAGCATATTTAAAAACAAAGAGCATCCCAAATCACTTTATGGCTAAATACAAAAAATTACAGAGGGAGAGAGAAATTAAGAGTTCAAAGGATAAAAGATACGTTTTTAGCTGAGGATTGAAATGAAATGGGGAACTGATGAGGTGGGGAGATAGGCTGTGTTACAAACGACAAGGGCTGCCAAGGACAAGACCGATGCCAAGAGTGTGTGGAGGTGAGTACTAGAGAAAAGAAGAAATGGGAAAGGACACAAAGAGAGAGAGGAGCCTTTGAGATTCTGTAGGCTGCCTCAAGACCATGGAGGGATTTAAAAACAAGGAGCACAACTATTAGTTAAGTATTAAGGGATATAGGAAAAGGTCAGTGGGGATAATCAAGTCACACTTCCTGGCATTTAAGAAAAGGTAGGTAGCAAGCTGGGGGATGGAGAAGTCAGACTTGGGGAGGTTGCAGAGCAAAGAACTGCAGTAGTCCCAGTGAGAGGAGACAAAGGTAAAGATGAAGATTTCAGCAGAGATGGCATCAAGGCCGAAGAGTACATGGCAATATTCTGGAAGTGAAGATCATCAGAATTGCTGACAAAGCTTTGGAGGGAGGGAGAAGGCAAGTTTACTGTCATGGATGAGTTCACATGTACGGACACTTACCATGACAAAAGCATATGTAATAATGCTGATATTAGAGCATTCTTTAAAGAATAGGCTTCATAGAGGGTCATAAAAAATGTATTGACAGTTTTCAGTATTTGTTAGGTCTTTAATAACCTACAAGAAACCTACATTATGCTGATTTTTGTGAAGACATCCACTGTGAGCAAAATTCCTAATCCTCAGGAGATGCTTAGTGCCTTCAAGGGCCAAACTGCTATTGCTCATTACTAAATGCAATTTCTTATTTGGGGTGAGGGGTGGAGAGCAAAGGGAGTCTCAGTGCAGTTAAGTATAGCATCTGTGAGAAGTTCATTTCATTGTTAAACAGACTGTTGTCAATCTCTTCTCATGCTTATGACCTCAATATCCTGCTTGAGCAATACTTATTTAAGTTTAAATATTTCAGCTCTATGACTGAGCAGTGGAAAGGCACATGAAAAAGACAGCAAGCCAGTTGACCTCAGATCTCTGGTAAATGCTCAAAGCTCTCCTTTGACATTATACCACTACTGTCACATACGTACAAAGAGATTTATGTGTCCATCAAATCCTTAAACTGAATTTATTAAAGATGGTATTTCCTGCTTAGAAAAAGTGACTGCCGGAGCAGTCCATTCCCACACATTAGCTATATTTGGCAAAGATAAAAATAAAATAATCAGTAAACTATTTTTTCTGTTTTTCTATGCACCTTCAATGCTGCTCCTTTTGTTGTTTGTTTGTTTGCTCATTTGTAGGGTTGTTTTTTTTTTTTGTCTTTCTCTCCCGTGTCCCTCCTCTCCAAATAACTTCATTCTCTTTGGAAAACAATCACTTCCTTTCACTATGATTAAAATCAGCAGTGAAAAGGTAGGGAATGGGAGGAAGGAAAGAACCATCCTACTGCACTGAGGAAAGTCTGAGAATGATCAATTAAGCTTCTGTTTCAATCTGTAAACCACGCTAATGTGAGCAACATAGTCTTTATTTGTACAAATAAAATAAACCAGTTACAGTGGATTGACCGAGTGCTGGGGTGGGGAGGGGAGAGCTGGGAAAGTTCTCATTAGTAGCTGATTAAAAAAGACAAACAATTCTAGGTATCAATAGAAAATATCCTGGGAAATCTGAGATTCTTCAAACATTTCCTAGTACTCCATGCTTTGATTTCAGCAGCTCTCTCTCAGGTCTTGACTTCAGTTATAACCCCCTCAGTGCAGGGACTGGCTTATTCTTTGTCTTATGCAGTGACAAGGACATTCTCTGGGCTTTAAAAATAATAAATAATCATTTTACAAGCCAAAAATGATGATGTGGTTGGATAGGTGTCAGGAGATCTGAGTTCAATGGCTGGCAGTGCCAGAAATTTCCTACGTCACCTTGGGAAGTTCATTTATTCACCTGGAGCCCCAGGTTTTCACCTGTAAAATGGGGGCAATAATACTCCCTTTCAAAATAAGGGTGTTGATAAATTCATTAATCTTTGTGAGGCACTTGGAAGCTACTGTGATAATTGCTTTAGAAAAGCCTACACATCAATAAGGAGAATTGGGGTGGGTTGATAGTTTAATGGAGGATTTCCAAACAACATATAAATGCTTCGGGAACTGTTTTCAGTGCTTGAGTGGGTGCCACTTCTGCTCTGGAGTCACTGTGGGAGGTGCCAACCCAGGGATGAGACAAAAGCATGGCTCATCAAAATTTCTATGAGACTTTTTTGTAAAAGTAGAGTTATTAACCTCCAGAGTCCTGAACAAATTCCATTCCATGTTGTTACGTTCTGCTCTACCTAAGTCTGTCGACATTGTCATGAAAGGTACTGAGCATATCAGCAAGGCACTGAGGTAAGAACAATGCATGTTTTCTTGCTCCTCATGCCATTAGTCCAGCATGGTCAATGGTGTTTAGCTGTCTGCCAGCAGGGGATTCTCTATGATAAAGGAATCTCCAGCTGCCCTTTCAAGGCCATTTTAAGTCTCCTTTTCATTGATGGAGTGGCACAAAGGGAATCTATTTTGGCCAAGGATCCAGCCCATACAGTCCAATTAACCATTGCTGAATTAGGGTAATTACTTTGGCCTCACTTTTCCTTTTGGGCACAGCCCTGCAATGGGGGTAGCATCACTTCAGATGGGAACTTGGGCAGGCATTGTCTCAGAAGCAAGCAGAATAACCAGAGCTTCAGAGCGTTTTGAAGGACTGCATCCATTGCACCAAGCATTGACGAGAATCCAGCTCTCATTTCCTTCTGTGCCTGATCCCTCCCATTCCCTTTAAAAAGGCTAGTAAGTGGTAAAGTCCTGAGTAGATGTTGAACTCCCTCAGCAAAAGAGCTACCATTGGCTTCTGTCTCTGCATGGAGGTGCAACGGGAAGGAGACACCTTGAAAATTAGATTTAGCAGTACTTTGCCATTTGGATTCAGAATTATTATTATTAATAAGAAATAATCAACTATTTTCTATTTGTCCTTCAGTACAAAGCCTATGTACCACAGGAGTTCCACTGAAGTCCTCAAAGCAGGCCCTAGGCCATGTGCTAGCCTTGTGCATAGGAGAGCATTTCACCACTGTGTGATTGGCCAGCTGAGTTACATGGTATTGTTGCTACTTCATGACTGGGTGGATGATTTTTTTTTTTTTTTTTGTATACATGAGAATAGCAAGTGACAAACACTGAACAACAAAAGAACGAGTGAAGGATAATGTACTTCTGGTACATATTTTTGGACAAATATTTTGTACCAAAATTTCTGAAGTTTGCAGATTTGAAGCTTTTCTTGAATGAACTCTCAATCTCCTCAATATCTGTGAATAAAGAATAATATGAGTTCACAAATAACAGCAGAGCAAACATGCCACATTGTGAAAATATTTGCAAATTACTTAACCACTTTTTGAAAGGGATGAGAAAAACATCAAGATTTGGCCCATTATCATGATTAATAATCCAATATATTTAGCTTTATAAACATGAGTACTCTGGCAAGTATTTGCTAGAAAGGCAAGCAAGAATACTTTTTTTACAGACTGGGGCAGCAGAATAAAGAGAAAACCACTTCACTCCAGTACCAGAGCGGTAGATAATAATGCAGCATTATGGATGGCATGGTCTATAGACTTGTGTCACTGTACCCATGGACAGTGCAAGCATAAAATTCTAATTTCCATTACCACAAAACCAGTTACATATTGAGTAATAATTAACATAATCACTATTTTATGTGTAAACATTACTGTGTGTGTGTGTGTGTGTGTGTGTTAGTTGAGGAGGATAAATGGAAATTCTCCCTACTTTCAGGTGACCAGAAAATAGAAGAATATGCCTTTCCTAATCATTCTTCCCTTATATTAACACTCGGGGTTAAGAGGATACAGTATATGCTATTTCTCAGTTCTTCTTTAGCAGCAATATTACATACAGCTGTATTTGGGGAAGTTTATTTTTCTTTTGAGGATAGAAAAAATTGCTCCGCTGAAGTGGGAACACCTCTTTTTTGGCTGGACTCTGCCAACATTTTAGTGGTTGCTGGGGAATTTCAATATATAAATTCTCAACTGGAAAAAAATAAGAATTACTGTATGATCTCTGTCTGCAGATGTGCTAAAAAATTCAGGGGCTATGTTTTGTAGCTTTAAACAAAGTGGGAACCTATATTATCTCCCTATGCCTGACTCCCAAGCTGCCCATTTCTACCCATCTTGGGTTGGATATTTGGGCAATGAGAGATGCCATTCAACTAACTAATGTGCTCATTTAAGGTAGCAAGAAAAAGCATTTGTGAAACACGAAAGATATTTTGATTAAAAGTGATTTTTTTACATTGGGTATTTAAGAATCGATATGACCATGTAGTTTGTGTGGAAGAGGTACAACATTGCTGGTATTGGGAGAAACTTAAAGAAATACAGGTCCAGATCTTCAGCTGGTGCAAATTGGTATAGCTCATTTGAAGTAAATGGAGCTATGCTATTTTACACCAGCTGGGTTTCTGGCACATTCAAATTCCTTTTACCTCATTAAATGCCATCTCATAGGTTAAATCAATGCTATGGTTAAGCTTTTAAACACATGCAAGCCAGGAGAATAAAATGATTCCCCAAAAATATCTAACATTAGATATATCAAGCCACCATCTTCAAAGGCATTATTATACTGTAATTATAATAAGCACTTTGGGAAGAGCTACAGTATAGTCTGGCATGACACTGCGAGGTCAAAAGAAGTAGGGTTTCCAGAGAGATACAGTTAGAACTGCTTTTATTTGTTATGTTTCCATTCATTATTTA
This sequence comes from Chelonia mydas, assembly GCF_015237465.2. Classification (NCBI taxonomy): domain Eukaryota; kingdom Metazoa; phylum Chordata; order Testudines; family Cheloniidae; genus Chelonia; species Chelonia mydas. The sequence goes on along the minus strand of NC_057851.1, from coordinate 84,397,919 downwards.
TAACACAGTAGCACTTAAGGGTCTCTACTAAATGAGGGCCTCATCATGACAGGCATGGTGCCAACACAGAGAGAGAGAAGGAAAAGCTGCCCTGAAAAGCTTGTAATCAAAATAGACAAGACAGACAAAAGGCAGGAAAAAGGATTCTTATCCCCATTTAACAGATGGGGAATTGAGGTACACAGAGATTAACTAACACATCCAAGTTCATACAGAATGTCTGTGGCAGAGCCAGGAACTGAATTCAAAAACCCCAAGTCCCTGTCCAATGCCTTAACCACAAGACAGTCCTTCTTCTATGCGCTGTAGTCATCTTGTTATTCAACAGCAAAGTGAGAAAGTTATATATATAATATACTCATTTAGCTGAGAACCTCTATACATTTGAAGTACATAAACATTTTGGATATGGCAAGGCTTTTCTAGTCCTTTAAGTTAATAAATCAGCTCCTCCTCTCAATCAGTTCCTCCTCTATCGTCATAAAAACATATACACTTTTGGACTATTTGCATAAATAAAAAGAAAGACTATTTAGAGCTATGTAGGAATAACAAAGACAAAGAAATAATGGTCACTTCTAGCACCAATTAAAAATGAAATGATATTTTACAACTCTGTTAACAGGCCACTTTTAAAAATCATTCTAGGGGGCTGGTGTGCCCTGGTAATCTGTTTCATGTGGTGAGAACATTGTAGTTGAGGAACTAATTCCTGCATCTCTTAGAATAATATAACTAAATAAAGGAAATAATGCATTTTAAGCAGTATAATTAAAAGATCTTTACTAACTGCACAACTTTCAAGTTTTCTAGAAAAGAAGCATATTTTAAAAAATTGTGTTTCGATGTATATTAAATATTAACTTTCCACTGAAAATGCCAGTAATCCAGTATTTTTAACATTAGTGACCACGATTTGGCATTCTTCTTTTTTGTAAATCTTTTTTTTTTTTATTTCAAGGATGTAAGATTTAATATGCTTCTGTCTAGTCTCTCTCTCTCACACAGACACATACAATTCAATCCATTCAGTAAGCACTGAAAAGCCTTGAACTTTAAAATCAAACAAGGAAAAAAAAAGGAAAGAAAAGACTTGAATTCTCATCTCTCGTCACACACTAGGAGGTAAATCCTGGCTCAGCACTGTCCAGCCTGCTCCGTAGTTTAGCAGATAATGCCAGCAATAGCAGTTAGCACAGACTCACTGTCCTATGGCAAGAAATAGTGCTTTTATGGCTAGTGAACTACTATGGTGTATTTAGAGGGTGCAGTAGAGGAGGCATTGCAATTTGCTGCAGCTCACACCCTTATGGGAAGAAAACTTTTTTTTCAGCTAGGACCTCTTCCAAATCCCATTGAAGTCAACTGGGAGTCTTTCCTTTGACTTCAGGGGGATTTGCATCAGAATCATAATGAATTGCTATTTGGTAGGAGAGGGTGGGAGGTGAGAATAGTTACAATGGAAAAAAAGTTTTCAGAGGCCTTCCTATATCTGAATGGTGGTCAGATTGATTTATGATTATTGGTTTTGTCATCATAGAATCTTTTACAGAGAAACTGCAGGACCTGACAATCAGGGGAAACTGTAAATGTCGTAATTTTACTAATTGTTTTACCATGTGTTTCTTTTACATATCTGAAAGCAAATGTCATTGAAGGTTGTGGTTTCTGTGGCATGCCTGAAAATACAATCTAACAGTGAGGATAAAACTCCATGGAATATAATGTGGAGGAAAAGTAGCTCTACAAAAGTTAATGCTTTTACACTGTTTTGCTGTTCTTCTGGAAATGTGTGAAAAGTGCCCATTTTAATTACACTCTGGGGCTTATTTTAGGGTTTATTGGATGAATAATACCCTCTTTAAACATAAAGAAAAGGAGTACTTGTGGCACCTTAGAGACTAACCAATTTATTTGAGCATAAGTTTTCGTGAGCTAGAGCTCACTTCATCGGATGCATCGGATGAAGTGAGCTGGAGCTCACGAAAGCTTATGCTCAAATAAATTGGTTAGTCTCTAAGGTTCCACAAGTACTCTTTTTCTTTTTGCGAATACAGACTAAAACGGCTGTTACTCTGAAACCTCTCTTTAAACATGTGTGCTGTAATGTTTTTAACCCTTGTGAAAAAAATAATAGAGAAAAAATCAAGAGAGTTCTATAGAATTAAATATTTTTTTATAGAAATTACTTTAAAAATCTATAGGAACTGATTTTCCGCTGCCTTGCATCTTGTGTAGTCTTTTACCAAATGTAAATGATTCCTCAAGATGTAAGGCAATCAAGAATCAGGCTTATAGAGCTTAATGGAGAATAATAAAGACTTGGGATATTTAGTTGGCCTGTTTAAATATTTATTTCTGTTTTTGTTTCACTTGTCCTCTCTACTGTTTCTTATTATTATTTGTTACACGCATTTGTTGCATCTTGTCCTGCTTAGAATACAAGGGCAAGAAATTACTCTTACTTAGGACCCTTAAAATACTCAACACAATGGGGACTTAATCCTGATTGGGATCTACAGGTCTATTTGAGGGCAAAGAAGAAATAATAATATCATACCTATAAATTTCTGCAGCAGAAATATAATCCTCTATTAAATTGCATTGGATGGTTCAAAACCTACACAAAGATTATGATGTTTTATTCTATATTACAGGGATTTCACCTAAATGAATTTATTTATTATTAAATGAAAATGATAATATTGCTAATTTTTCTTTAAACTATAAATATAGCGAAATAACACAGCTATATTTTACAATTTTGTTAAAGCAGAATTAAGTCAACTAAAGTCAAGAAAGTTAGAGTCTCGGCTGAAACCTCATCCTTCATTTGTGCCTAAATATTGCAGCAGTCTATGGGGACCTCAGAAGCACAGGTTAGGGCTCTGTATTTCTTACTGTTTTCACAGATTTTATGGGCCTTATTCTTCACTCTCTTACACTGGCACAAACCATTTAAAAGAAAATCTGAATTGAGAATTTGGGGATTTGTGTGCTAGTGAGTGCCTTATCTAGCAATCTGGAAAGAACATACTTTCTTTAGAGAAACTTTAGTGCTTCCTGGTTTGTCTGGATCAGAAATGTTGCAAAACATTCCATTCTCTGGCAGCATAGTAGTTCTGCGTCCTGTCCATTACATGCTGACTATTTCCTCAAACAGGGTGTAAACAATAAGCGGCAGAGACAGAGTTTGTAAACCATGGTCCCCCAAACTTTATTGAGGAATATACATATGTAATCCATATGTAATCATTGCTTGCAGACAGCTACTATCACACTGAAGATTAAATTTAGTAGAGAGTAAACAGTGGCATAAGCAACACTTGAGGTGTAAGTGATAAAGCAGTATAAATGTCCCTGATTTGATATTTAGTGTGTCTGTAAATAAAGTATAATACATATAGATGGAAGATGCTATAGCAGGAAAAGCAACTAATAAGCGTGTATAAATTAAAGCGGACTCCCTCTATTTTGTCTTACATCCTCCAATAAACAGATTTTCCTCCTACACCTTCAACTCTCTGACTTCTTGGTGCAAAGGTTACATTTGAGTTGCACACCAACTGAAAGCCAAATCCTGCACACTGGTTCACATTAGAATATTCTCATCTAGCAAAATGTACTATACATTGGTATCTAAGATTATCACATTTCCCCCCCATAGCTAGAATAGAATACATTGGTACTTATAGTGTATGAATGGTTAGGAAACAGGGATTTTTAATGGCGACTGCTGACTGTGCAAGCAATACTACTTAATCACTTACAAGGCAGGTGAAGGGCTGTGCGGAGGGCCCATATGTGCATGAGTCAGCTCTGCTGGAATGAACGGGGTGCACTAAACAGAGTTTGAATGAACTCTTAGGGTGAAATCCTGGCCCCACTGAAATCAATGACAAAGATCCAAGTGACTTCAGAATTTTACCCTGGATTTTACCCAGTTTCAGTCAGACCTTCAGCATTCTCTTAGTTAATCTTTTTGTTGCATCAATATTACTTTTTGTATCTGTATATACAATCGTACTAATTATTATGTTGGTCAAACCCATCTACCTAGGCTAAGTACTGAATCACTTTTCCGTTCTGAAACCTTGCAGCTTTACACATGGCTTACAGACTGTCTGGGCTAGATTGCACCGAGCTGGAAAGGAAAGCATCAGGGGGCCAGATCTGACTCTTTGCTTCTCAGGGTCAACCCCCGCATATCTGAACTTACACACAAAGGCTGGGGAAGAACAACCCTCAACTTTTGGCCCTGTGGTTAGGGTACTCATCTCAGGATGTGGGAGACACCCAATTCAAGTCCCCTCTCCACTGGAAGAGGAGAAAGGATTTAAGCAGGGATCTGCCACACTTCAGTTGAGTGCCTTAGCCACTGAGCAATGGGATATTCTGATGTGGGGCTCTGACAATCTCTCCTGTTGGAGCTGTTCCACTACAAATAAATAATGAAAGACTCAATGGGCCAGACAGAGAGAGCCAGCATGAGAATAACTGTAGCTTGGAGGTAAGAACAGTTTGGTGGGAGACCCAGGCTCCAGTCTTTCGGCTTCAATGGCTTTTCAAATTATTTTTCCACAGTGGAACAGCTTCAAAAAGAGAGTTTGAGGGAGGCTTCCACGCTTTCCCCATCAGAATAGCTGTTAGCCCAGTAGCGAGGGCGCTCACCTGAGAGAAAGCAGATCCCTATTCAGATTCCTTCTCTCCATCAGGCAAAGGGCAGGGGGACTAGAATTATGGGTATCCCATATCCCAAGTGAGTACCCTAACCACTGGGCTAAAAGTTATGAGGGAGCACCTCCTCCCCTGGCCTTTAGCAAAAACAGCATGGGTGACTAATGCCAAGAGATGCTTCACAGCTTAGAACCTGAGGCAGAGGGAAGTGCCACCTTCCAGATGGGATTTAGGTACCATACTATAGGCACCTTGACACTTCTCATTGGCTAGTTTAGGCAAGGAGCTGTCAAGTGTATCCCATTCTGAGGTACCTATCTCGCCATTCATTGTTTAGGAAACCTGGGTACCTAACTCAGGCTTTGTGAATCCCAGTGATCTTCTAGGTGCCAAAAAGTTAGGGGTCATCAGGCCTAAGTTCCATTGTGAATCTAGCCCTTACTGTTTAAAATCTGAAAGCTGACATTCTCACATAATCACAGGACACCAGGAGCCTAAAGGAAAAGCCCCTATTCTGTCAGAGTCATGATGAAATTTTGGCAGTTGGCAACATTGGAAGTGCCATGTTGGAGTAGAATATTATTCTCCTTGTGAGGAGAAGGTAGGAGTCTTAGGACCCACGCCAGCACATCTGTGCTAGCGGGTAGTTAGTTCCTCTTCAGCTGGTGACACATAGGGTTCCATGTATTATGATGGAAAACCAGCTACAAGAGTATGCTCAGTGTGGACAATCTCAAATGCTCAAAAATCCTGAGTCAAACTCCAAAAAGTCATGAGACTGGCTGAGAAGCCATTAGATTTGTAGAAGTAATACATCTTTAGTTATTTTCACTTGCCTTTTGATTTCTGAGCCTTTAGAGTTCATATGAGGACTAGAAACTTACTTTGTTTGGTGTGAAAGCTCATGATTCTCACATGATCATGGTACTCCGGAAGCTGGATCTTTAAGAAAATACTATATATTGTAAAAGTTATGATAAAATCATAAGAGATGGATGGTGACACAATGTTTCATTTCCTTACCTTGCATATTATGCTGTTTGATTATGATATGGCCACAGTCTTAGGAAGCATTTTCAGAGAAAAAAATATATGAGCCTTAAAATCTGCAAGCAACCAAAATGGTAGTGTTGGTGGTGGGCAGTGCATTGGAGTGTATTTACTGGTTTATGATGTATTTTTCAACAACAGCCAGATGAAAATAATATATAAAGTAATTGAATTTCTGAAGAAAGGTGCCCCTTTGGAAGATCAGAATTTAATAGCATCACACCAGAAGACATCAAAAAAGAGCTCTCCAACCTGGAGACTCTCATAAATAACCAACCTTCCATACAAACAGACTTTATTAAAATAAGACAGGAGATCTACATTACACACTTCACCTCTCTACAAAGGAAAAAGACTGTAAGCTGTCTAAAATCCTACCTGCCACATGGGGCCACAACAGTGGTACCCCTAACTCACCCAGGAATATCGTCAATCTATCCAGCTACACACTCATCTGGGTAGAAGAGTCTGTCCTATCTTGGGGACTCTCTTTCTGCCCCACCACCCCCACAAACATGATACAGTTTTGCGGTGATCTGGAAGCCTACTTTCGCCATCTCCAACTCAAAGAATACTTTCAAGATAACACTGAATAGCACACTGATACACAGATACCCTCCACCAACAGCACAAGAAGAACTCCACATAGACTCCTCCTGAGCCTACCTTCATGCCTCCAGCTTCCATCCCAGACACACCACACAATCCATTGTCTACAGCCAAGCGCTGAGGTACAACCGCATTTGCTCCAACCCCTCAGACAGAGACCAACACCTACAAGATCTTCACCAAGCATTCTCAAAACTATGATACCCGCAAGAGGAAATAAGGAAACAGATCAACACAGCCAGAAGTGTACCCAGAAGCCTCCTGCTGCAAGACAAGCCCAAGAAAGAAACCAACAGAACTCCACTGGCCATCACATACAGTCCTCAGCTAAAACCTCTCCAACGCATCATCACTGATCTACAATCCATCCTGGACAACGATCCCTCACTTTCACAGGCCTTGGGAGGCAGGCCAGTCCTCGCACAGAGACAACCCACCAACCTGAAGCATATTCTCACCAGCAACTACACACTGCACCATAGTAATTCTAACTCAGGAACCAATCCATGCAACAAACCTCGATGCCAACTCTGCCCACATATCTATACCAGCGACACCATCACAGGACCTAACCAGATCAGCCACACCATCACCAGTTCATTCACCTGCACATCCACCAACGTAATCTACTCCACCATGTGCCAGCAATGCCCCTCTGCTATGTACATTGGCCAAACTGGACAGTCCCTACGTAAAAGGATAAATGGACACAAATCAGATATTAGGAATGGCAATATACAAAAACCTGTAGGAGAACACTTCAACCTCCCTGGACACACAATAGCAGATTTAAAGGTAGCCATTCTGCAGCAAAAAAACCTTCAGGACCAGACTTCAAACAGAAACTGCTGAGCTTCAGTTCATTTGCAAATTTGATGCCATCAGCTCAGGATTAAACAAAGACTGTGAACGGCTAGCCAACTACAAAAGCAGTTTCTCCTCCCTTGGTCTTCACACCTCAACTGCTAGAAGAGGGCCTCATCCTCCCTGACTGAACTAACCTCGTTATCCCTAGCCTGATTCTTGATTGCATATTTATACTTGCCTCTGGAAAATTTCCACTACATGCATCCGATGAAGTGGGTATTCACCCACGAAAGCTTATGCTCCAATACGTCTGTTAGTCTAAAAGGTGCCACAGGACTCTTTGCCACCTACACCAGAAGACAGTAAACCTGAGTAACAATGGCTTGTTCACTGGGAAGCATTGGACAACAGTAGTAGCTGGTGTATATGGCTAGGATCTCTGTGTACTCTCTCTCTCTACTTTATTTATTTATTTTTTAGAAACTCTGCTAAACTATAACCTCTCAAAATGACCTGTGGGAAAACATATGCACATATAAACCGTGTGAGAAAATCCTAAGGCCAAATTCCTGTTGCATACAGAAATAGCATTTTATTTATTTATTTTGAACTAACAGTAGGATGGAAAATCCTAACTCACCTGAACAGAAAGGGCCAGATAGTAATTCCTTTAGTGAAAATTAATCACAGGGGAGCAAGGTAGCACTCAGCTAGTAGTAGTGTTACATGGCCACTGGTGGCAGGAAGAGATTCACAATCAGGCCTGTAGACGTCAGGATTTAACAAACCCATTCTGGTGTGAAATTCTTACTTAGGAGATGAATGGTGCTTTACTCCACCTTTTTCCCCACTGGTATTAATAGAACTGCTCTTGGAGTAAGGTTCCGATTTATATGAGAAAGACAGGTGGAATCTGATGCTTGGAAAACAAAAGGTTCACCTTTTAGAAAAAATTCTCATTATTTGAGTTCAGAACTAAACATACAAACATTTTAATTCATGAAGAGATTTGTATTTGTGCAGCAAATATGGATCATCCAGCCCTCGTCTTTATCAGATTTTGTTTTGTGTTGGTGCAGCTGATTATAATACCATCTCTCAATACAACAGCTGTAGTGGAGACTCCCATTTCAAATGATTAATGACACTGTTTGGACAATAGGGATTTAAACTCACAAGTACTGTAAAGACTGGGAAAAAAATCCTACAAGTATTTTGCAGTAGTTTTTTATTCCAGTAATTACAGAACAATAATGGAGTAGATTGTATGCTGCACTCTCATCTGTGAACTAGGACATAGGTCAAAGTGTCATTGCTGCTCAGAGGACCAATAAAATATGAATGTGCTTATTCTGTTCTATTTAGTTTAGTTCTCCAACCTTTCTTGGTGTTAGGGGCTGTTATTAGTTAAGTCTGCCAAGTGACCCAGGAAATTAAAGATAAGAAATTTTTTTGTTTGATTAATGATGAAGACAATAGGATATCTTCAATGAGCATCCATAAAAGAACCACCACCACCTACATATTGTACTGTGACACCTCTAAGATGGCTATCAGCACCTAGAAATGTAAATGTTGTGGTAGTTGTGTATTTTAATGAAGGCTTTAAGAGGGAGACAAAAGATTTATATAGACATAGAAGTCTCTTATGACAGTTAAATATGGAGACAAGGTATACCACACTTTCATGTCAATTGCTGGTATTATAAATCACATAGAAATGACAGATAATGAAAGCATCCTGAACCAAACTCCTGTGCTTTGGATCTGGTTATAAGCTTTATATCTCTAAAATAGACAGAAGTAAAACCCAAGATGTAAACTTTCCTGTGTTTGAAAGTTTAAAATCTGGACCTGAAGTCCAAATTTCTCAATTTGGATTATTCAGAATCAAGCCACCCTATTTGTGCTAGGCTTGAACTTGGTAGACATGAATCCAAACCTTGGATTTTGTGTTTGGATTCAGGTTTTAGCAAGGGCTCATTCCTAGTGTAAATGTCCTAAAAATATTCAGTCATTTTCTCTCGAAATCACTATATAAACCTGAATGAATGTATTTGTTGTAGTATGAATGAATATCATAAAGCAAGCAGACTTTCCAGAGGCTATCGTGTTTCTGGTATAATCACAAGTGATACTGTTATTGAACACAATTACACTGTGTGGGATAACAATGGCACTAAAGACCCAAGTTTCATCTGAATTTAAGTACTATGGAATCGCTTGTTTCCTTAACTACATTCAACTTGACAGTTTCCATTCTCCTTGGCAATAGCAGACCTCTCTGATTTAGATTAATTTCTCCAGCTACATATAATATTGTGGAAATAAGTGTTTTAACTTTTTTGGACTGTGACTGAAATGAGAAAACAACCTATATCTCCATTCCAACTGTGTAGGTGGTGAAGGGGAAAATATCTGTATTTTCACTGTAATATACACTGCCTTGCCTTAGAGCCCATTCTTAATTATCCTGTAAATGATGGATCTGTAGATGCAGCTGCACTGTGTTCTCTAAGCATAAGTGTAGGGCATGGAAAGGGGAGGTTTAGTAGTCTGCATGAGTAACTGGAAACTAGAGAAATGTGCTGCTTGCCTGGAGCTAGAATTCAGGATGTGATGGAGTGTCTGCCAAGTCTGACCAAGCCCTCGGACTGCTACCCCTTCCTACTTCTCCACGTGGGCACCAATAATACTGCCAAGAATGACCTTGAGTGGGTCACTGCAGACTATGTGGCTCTGGGAAGAAGGATAAAGGAGTTTGAGGTGCAAGTCATGTTCTCATCCATCCTCCCTGTTAAAGGAAAAGGCCCATGTCGGGACCATCGAATTGTGGAAGTAAATGCATGGTTATGCAGGTGGTGTCGGAGAGAGGGCTTTGGATTCTTCGACCATGGGATGTTGTTCCAGGAACAAAGATTGCTAGGAAGAGATGGTATCCACCTAACAAAGAGAGGGAAGAGCATCTTCGCAGGCAGGCTTGCTAATCTAGTGAGGAGGGCTTTAAACTAGGTTTGTCGGGGGATGGAGACCTAAGCCCTGACGTAGGTGGGCAAGTGGGATACCGGGAGGAAACACAAGGAGGAGGGTGCAGCTGGGGAGGCCTCCTGATTCATACTGATAAAGTAGTGCATTGGCTAGTTATCTTAGGTGACTGTACACAAATTCAAGAAGCCTGGGAAACAAATGGGAAGAATAGGAAGTCCTGACACAGTTAAGGAACTATGATGTGATTAGAATAACAGAGACTTGGTGGGATAACTCACATGACTGGAGCACTGTCATGGATGGGTATAAACTGTTCAGGAAGGACAGGTGGGGGAAAATAGGTTTAGGAGTTGGACTGTATGTAAGACACAAGTATGATTGCTCAGAGGTCCAGTATGAAACTGGAGAAAAGCCTGTTGAGAGTCTTTGGGTTAAGTTTAGAGGCGAGAGCAACAAAGGGTGATATCATGGTGGTCACCTGCTATAGACCTCCAGACCAGAAGGATGAGGTAGACGAGACTTTCTTCAGTCAACTCACAGAAGTTTCCAGATCACAAATCCTGGTTCTCATGGGGGACTTCAGTCACCCTGATATCTGCTGAGAGAGCAATCCAGCAGTGCACAGACAATCCAGGAAGTTTTTGGAGAGTGTTGGGGACAACTTCATGGTTCAAGTGCTAGAGGAACCAACTAGGGGCCATGCTCCTCTTGACCTGCTGCTTACAAACCGGGAAGAATTGGTAGGGGAAGCAGAAGTGGGTGGCAACCTTGGAAGCAGTGATCATGAGATGGTGGAGTTCAGGATTCTGACAAAAGGAAGAAAGGAGAGCAGCAGAATATGGACCCTGGACTTCAGAAAATCAGACTTTTACTTCCTCAGGGAACTGTTGGGCAGTATCCCATGGGAGGCCATTATGAGGGGGAAAGGAGTCCAGGAGAGCTGGCTGTATTTTGAGGAAGCCTTATTGAGTGTACAGGAACAACCATCCCAATGTGCAGAAAGAATAGCAAATATGGCAAGCGACCAACTTGGCTTAACAGAGAAATCTTTGGTGAGCTTAAACACAAAAAGGAAGCTTACAAGAAGTGGAAACTGACTAGGGAGGACTATTAAAATATTGTTAGAGCATGCAGGGGTGTAATCAGGAAGGCCAAAGCACAGTTGGAATTGCAGCTAGGAAGGAATGTGAAGGGTAACAAGACGGGTTTCTACAGGTATGTTAGCAACCAGAAGAAGGTCAGGGAAAGTGTGGGATCCTTACTGAATGGGGGAGGCAACCTAGTGAAAGATCATGTGGAAAAAGCTGAAGTGCTGAATGCTTTTTTGCCTCAGTCTTCACAGATAAAGTCAGCTCCCAGACTGCTGCATTGGGCAGCACAGAATGAGAAGGAGGTGAGCAGCCATCAGTGGTGAAAGAACAGGGTAAGGACTTTTTAGAAATGCTGGACACACACAAGTCCCTGGGGCCAGATGCAATGTATCTGAGGGTGCTGAGGGAGTTGGCTAATGTGATTGCAGAGCCATTGGCCATTATCTTTGAAAACTCGTGGCAACTGGTGGAGATCTTGGATGACTGGAAAAAGGCAAATATAGTGCCCATCTTTTAAAAAGGGAAGAAGGAGAATCCAGGGAAGTACAGACTGGTCAGTCTCACCTCAGTCCCTGGAAAAATCATGGAGCAGGTCCTCAAGGAATCCATTTTGAAGCGCTTGGAGGAGAGGAAGGTGATCAGGAACAGTCAACATGGATTCACCAAGGGAAAGTCATTCCTGAATAACCTGATTGCCTTCTGTGATGAGATAACTGGTTCCGTGGATGTGGGGAAAGCAGTGGATGTGATATACCTTGACTTTAGCAAAGCTTTTGATACAGTCTCCCACAGTATACTTGCCAGCAAGTTAAAGAAGTATGGATTGGATGAATGGACTATAAAACAGATAGAAATCTGGCTAGATTGTCGGGCTCAACGGGTAGTGATCAACAGCTTGATGTCTAGTTGGCAGCCGTTATCAAGCGGAGTGCCCCAGGGGTCAGTCCTGGGGCCAATTTTGTTCAACATCTTCATTAATGATCTGGATAATGGGATGGATTGAACCCTCAGCAAGTTTGCAGATGACGGGGTGGGGAGAGGATAGGGTCCAGAGTGACCTAGACAAATTGGAGGAATGGGCCAAAAGAAATCTGATGAGGTTCAACAAGGACAAGTGCAGAGTCCTGTACTTAGGACGGAAGAATCCCATGCACTGCTACAGGCTTGGGACCGACTGTCTAAGCAGCAGTTCTGCAGAAAAGGACCTGGGGATTATCGTGGACGAGAAGCAGGATATGAGTCAGCAGTGTGCCCTTGTTGCCAAGAAGGCTCACGGCATTTTGGGCTGCATTAGTAGACCATTGCCAGCAGATCGAGGGAAGTGATTATTCCCCTCTATTCGGCAGTGGTGAGGCCACATCTGGAGTATTGCGTCCAGTTTTCGGCCCCCTACTACAGAAAGGATGTGGACAAATTGGAGAGAGTCCAGCAGTGGGCAGTGAAAATGATGAGGGGGCTGGGGTACATGACTTATGAGGAGAGGCTGAGGGAACTGGGCTTATTTAGTCTGCAGAAGAGAAGAGTGAGGGGGATTTGATAGTAGCCTTCAACTACCGGGGGGCGGGTTTCCAAAGAGGATGGAGTTAGGCTGTTCTCAGTGGTGGCAGATGACAGAATGAGGAGCAATGGTCTCAAGTTGCAGTGGGGGAGGTCTAGGTTGGATATTAGGAAAAAGTATTTCACTAGAAGGGTGGGGAAGCACTAGAATGGGTTACCTAGGGAGGTGGTGAAATCTCCATCCTTAGAGGTTTTTAAGGCTTGGCTTGAAAAAGCCCTGGCTGGGATGATTTAGTTGGGGTTGGTCCTGCTTTGAGCAGGGGGTTGGACTAGATGACCTCCTGAGTTCTCTTCCAACCCTTATCTTCTATGATTCTATTCAGAATTTCATTGTAACAATGGGGACAGAACTGGCTGTACCAAGAAGACAATACTTGGTATAAGCATATATTTAACACAGCAGAACACCCGTTGAACTTGCTGAAATAGTACACTTTCTCTGGAATAAACTAATCAATGTGTTGTAAGTTGGTCTCCAAAAGCCCTTTTAAATTGAATTTTAATTGATTTATTACTGTAATCATAACAGATATCTTCTCTGCACTCAGGTTGTGTTAGATTTATTCTGAAATGGGTAAGTGTTTATTGCTTACTACGAAAAGTTTGTTTCAGTGACAGATCGAAAAATTACTCTGCTTTGTTAGCTCATGCAAACAATAATTCATTAAAGAAATGTATAGTTATGCTAGGATTGGTTTGGATTAAAACCCTTGTGCATTCTTGAAAACTGCTGAAGAAAACTGAGGCTTATTAAGAGATTGTCAGTTCTTATTAATTAATGAAAGCCCCAGCCACAGGAACACATTTTTTAATGCTTGTAATGGATTGTATCAATTTAGAGTGGTCGCTTGTCCTTTGAGATGTGCTGTGACTGAAAACACTTGTCCAACCTCAGTATCTAAGTAATAGTAAAATACCCATTGATATTTGGGTAAGGTGGCCTGTGTAATACTCAAAATATGTTGGTTATGGGGTTAGTTGAAGGAAATAAAAATTATGGCTGGCGAGGGACATAATATTTCCTTATTAACACCAGTGAGCAGACAACTCCTAAGATGGGGAGGAACGCTGAAGAAATTCCCCAAAGCCTAATGACAAGCTGTGGAAGGAGTAAAGAACTGCCCAGGAACCCCCCAATACCCATTGAGAAAAGTGGCCACAGGGTTTTGAGAACTGGTAGTATTTATTTTATTTTACTTTGTTTTATTTTCTATTTCCACCCTGCTCCTAGCCTAAAACCAAAGGAATGATTAAGGCAGTGGTTTTCAAACTTTTTTCATTTGGAGCCCCGTAAACAATTTTGAATGGTGGTGCAGACCTCTTTAGAAATCTTAGACATAGTCTGCAGACCCCAAGGTGTATGCAGCCCACAGGTCAAAAACCACTGGATTCAGGTATAGCCAATAAATCGGCAACAGTTCACATTCTACAGTGTATGTTTGGCACACAGTTGTTTTAGTGGTATGTATGTGCACCACTCTCAGCTACTGAAGAAAGAGAGAGTGAAAATATATAGTCAAAGGCCTGTTTCTTAAGATGAGGCTCTCCAGAGGGTATTGCCACTATTTCTCACCCTAATGAAAGAGAACATAACATTGTGGATGCACTTCATTCTGGGAAATGAAATGCTGAGGAAACATAGCATGAGATCTGCTTAGGAACATCGTTTTTTCCTTACGAGACTAGATCACGGATGTATCAAGTCCAGCATCCTGCCTCCAGCAGCAAACCATACCCAGTGTTTCAGAAGCAGCTTCCCATGTCCTGCAATGTACCTGGTCAGTTGTGGTAATGTTGCATAGATGCGGGTAAAGAGAAATTCCTTTCTGACCCTTGTGTCAATCAAGTGACATCCTGAAGCATTGGATTTGTATTACCCTTATCTTAGCAGGAATAACTACAAAGGTCATTACTGACCATACCAGTGTCCCGTACTTTAACAAAAAAAAAATTCAGCTAACTTTATGACCTCCTGCAGCAAACTGCCTCCACACAATGGGAAGAACTATTTCCTTTCATTTGATCTAATCTTACATGCCAGTGGGTGCAGTATAGATAGATGCATAGGTAATCTGGTAGATTTTATCAAACCACTCCCTTTCTTCATATATTTTCTGACAGCTCATAGAAGGGCTGGGTAAGTTCTTTTATATTCGTCATCATTAACACCATATACTAATTACTAGAACTTGTTGGACATTTTTCAATAGCGTTTTTCCATCAGAAAATGCCAGTTCACCAACATCTACATGTTCCTCAGGAACATGTGGATTTTATAGACTCTTTCAGTGGAAACCAGGCAGTTTTCCCAGAGAAGCTTGCTTTGTTTTCTGCCAGCTTGCTTGCCTCTTCAGCTGCCTGTCTGGTGGGCTGCTGCAGAGCTGGGAGCCTGGCAGACCTGGAAGCCCTGGGAATTCTGACAGGAGCCAGGGCTCTCAGGGTTTCTAGGCTCCCACTCTGAGGATGGGAGCCTGGCAGCCCTCCCAGTGGTCTGGCAGGGAGTCTGGAAGCAGGGATGCTATTCTTCCACGCTGCTTGGGAAGCTCCATCCATTTCATTTTAAAAAGTCAAAAATGAAAAGTTATTTCATTTTTTTTCCTTAAATAAAATTTTGGAATTCCCACTCCAGGGGAAATGTTGAAGTTGTATTCTGCATTGGAACAAAATCTATTTAGGTATTTCAGAATATCCTGCAGAATGGTTATTCTAGGTATTCTAGTATTCTTCCTATACTTCAGAACCATCTCAAGATCTAGCCCCTAGTAAAGTGCATTATTACAGTCATCTTGAGGTGAGAAAGGTAACAAGATAGCAAGGCCCACAGTTCAAACAAATGGCTGAACTTACCATACCATCCACAGGTGGAGAAAGATACTCTTTGTCTTGGCTGCCATCTGTGTTTGAAGCTCTAATAAAACTCCTAACCTGAATCTGATTTTCAAATAATGACCGCACTGACAAATCATGATTCTGATATGACACTATGTGATTCTTCTGGTTCCTTCCATCAACTGATTAATGTTGTCTTTCCTGGATTGAGCCACAACCATCTACCACTCATCCAAGTCCCAAACTCTAGTGAGCACTAAGACATTCATTCCATTGCACCAGCAGGATTGGATATTTTAGAGAGACAAGGTGAGTAAGGTAATATCTTCTATTAGACTGACTTCTGTTGGTCAGAGAGATATTTTGGAGATATACAAAAGTGTTATCATCCACATATTTCAGAAACTGTAATTCATGTGTCTTTCCTCACCTTCCTAGCTGCCTCAGGGGCACAATGAGCAAGAGAGGGACAGAGTAGAGCCCTGTGGTGTCTAGAACAAGAGTGCCCTAGAAGTGGAAACACTTGTCCAGAGTCATCTTCTGGGTTTTCTATACAAAAAAAGGCCAAGCTACCTAGGTGGCTCCATCCAACCATATGGACTGCAAACCTTGTCAACATCACCTCCTGATTAACTGCATCAAAGACAGCTGACAGATCAAACAACATCAGAATGGATAAGCTGTCCTTATTCATAGCCAGGAGATCAATATTACTAATGCAGTTTTAGAGCCATAGCCAGTCTAAAACTAGATTGAACAGGATCAAAGAAATCGACATATTGAAAATATGGCCATGGTTGTTTAGCCACTAACTGTACAACAATCTTCTCAAAAATGGGTATATGTGACTCCACTCTATAATTGGTGAGGTCACCATTAAGTTTCTCCTTGAGAACACCTGGAATCCTAGTAATCTCTGTCACCACTGAGTACATTGACTCACTGCTGGTCTTTAGAAGCCAAGATGGACACAGGTCCAACAAATACACCAACTCTGATGCTGGCAGACCAGCTCATGCCAAGTCCCCTGGGCCTCAGTGAACACTGATAAATGCATAGCTGGAAGTGTGTTAGTATTGTTAAAATAGATCTTAGAGTTATACGAATGTGGTGAGTGCTTAGAATTTATGAAATGCTTGTAGGGTTCTACATATATTCATCTTACTTATAATATCTGACATGTTATAAGGGAATATTTAAGTGTTTGCTCTGTAACTATAAAAATGTTTGCTTAGACTCTAAACCCCACCAGTCAGGAGAGAAGCATTACCAAGTATGAAATACTAGTTTACCACAAGAGGTGTCATCTCCTCCCCAGTAAAAAAGGCCTGTGGATACCAGGCAATCCATTGTGGAACATCAGTGGACAAAAGACTTTGTTGATTGCTTCCCCCACACCCATAAGGAGGCACGTGCACAAGCCATCATCCCATCACAGCTTGAATGCTGGGGGAAGGGAATAAAAATCCCTGTTAAAGAGAAATTATCAGCACTATGTTGCCTGGAATTTGGAGAGGGCAATATTTCTAATCTTAAACAAGGGATTCCCAAGCTGCTTGGCTTGGGTTAGCACTAAGCGACCTAATAGAGCTTACATATTACAACAACTTCTATTATTTTTTTAAACCTAAGTCTGTAGTTCATTTGTGTGTGTATCTTCACCTGCTTTAACCTTGCAAATAACTCGTTTCTTTTCCCTAGTTAATGAGCCTACAGATCATTTGTTATAGGAATAGCTACAAGTGTTGTCTTTGGTGAGAGATCTAAGGTACAATTGACCTAGGGTAAGTGACTGGTCCTTTGGGACTGGGAGTAACCTGAATATTGTTGTGACTTTTGGTGTAAGAGACCATCTATCACAAAGGTGGTTGGCAAGATAGACTGGAGTACCCAAGGGGAATGTCTGTGACTCCATGGTTAGGCTGCTATAGTACTTGCAGAGTTCACAATTGATATTTGGTTGGTAAAATCTAAGTATGGAACTCACTCCCAGCTTGGGGTTTGTGCCCTGCTTCTTGGCAGTCTGCCCTGAGGTTGGCACTCATGGTCATGAGCTCCTCCAGACATACTGACACCAACAAAGGGCTAATGTGTCTTCAACATTTCCAGAAATTCATTGAAATTTCAACAGAGAAGACACTGCACTGTGAAGAGTGATATACAAGATCTAGGTATAATTATGATTTATTATTATTACTATTATTTTTCTCTTAAGACATTGTATTCCAAACTGTCTCTGAAACAAAGGGATTTTATCTTCAAAGCAAACAGGATATTTCTCACAGCAAGAAACACAGGACTATGTTTCCAGGTGACACAGCTTGGATCAGTCAAGCTGCCCACCACTTAGAAGAGTTCCACTATGTGAGTTTGCACACGCTGTGGTGGAGGCAAGTTGACAGCCACAGCATACGTCTTTTAAAAAAACAGATGTCACAATCAGTCACACTGAGAGCAGTATTTCCACCATGCTCAAATCATCACTTTTTATCTGTTGAAAGACATCTATAAATCATGATGACTGGGGAGGATGAATTCAGTAAGAAGGATATCTTTGTATCAATAGTCATGGACAAAATATTTGCATAGTATCCCATCAAACCATTGACAAGACAATCCAATCTGCACTTGGCTTTTTCCAGGCTAATCTATTTTAGATTCTGCAGTCTCTTATCCTATGTGAATCCTCTAACCGTCTTTATTGCTCTTGTCTGAAACTTTTTAATCTCAACAACATGTTTTCTGTAGGTGAAGTGGCCAAAACTGGACACAGTATTCCAAACAGGTAAGTAGCATTGTTTGGTAGCATTACATCATAATTAAAAAGGCCCAAACCAGAGCCTTTTATTTGGGTTCCCTTCACCTAAGTTCTTGAGCTTTTGCAGTTGATGTAAAATGAAACCTGGATCTGAACCACCTCTGATACGGATTTTTGCAAAACCAAAACCAACCAGTTTGTTCTTGTTAAATGGAAACTTTTGATTCTAACCCATTCCTGGCCTCTAATGTTGGGGGTTCGGATGAAATGGAACCTTCATCCAGCTTACCTTCTGTTGTGGTTTTGTTTTGCAGAACTAAAACCCAGCATCCCCGGCCCATCTCTAAATAGAATGTTTTCTCTCTTATTTCCATCACTTCTGCTTCTTCTGCAGCAAGTGGCATTGCCCTGATATAAACTCCAGAGGACAAAGAGAGAAGGGAGAAAACACAGAAAGTGGGAAGATGTTGTTCTGATTCACTACTGCAGGGAAATATGTAATCAGAACATGTTCTTCAAAAACAGAATTAAGGTGAGAATTAGGCTTTAAAAAGAGCCTTTGCCATTCAACTCTCTTTGTAAGGTGACTGGAGGGGAACCTGACAAATACTTATTGCCCATTGCCAGTCTCCTTGTTCATGAACAGCCACTTAGAGGAAGCTAGCCTGGGAAGTTTGTCATATTTATTTATAGGAAAATGAAGTGCTCAATACAAGCTGAAGTAAGCAGGATTCTTCAATCTGTCAATGCCACGAGCAGTGATTGCACAGCACTCTGTATTCTCGGTGCACTGGGCTGTGATATTTTATTTCATACATCATTTCATATTCCAAGTTGTATAATCATACATCCAGCAAATTGCACTGCACAGCAGTGAACATGCTGTTTGAATCTACGGCGTAAAGTTAGCCAGTTAGGTAAGTAAAAGAACAATTTGTGAAAGACCGGGTAGTCTTACTTCTCCGACCTGCTGGCGCCAGGTGAAAAGGTTTACAATATTCCAAACCTCTGGTCTGGTCTTCGAACACACCTGTGCTCAGCAGCCCCGAAAGTTCAGCGAACAAATTGTTTCTGTGCTGCTATTTCATTTTATTCCTTCTGCAAGATTACTTTCACACATCTGGTAAAAATTAGATACACAGATTAGTTATGGTTCTATTTTTGGTTCATTTCTTGAAGCCTCTGCCCTCACCTCTCTAGCGCAGGAAAGACATACATTTCTTTCAGGAATAATTGTTCTCATTACTGGCCTTGGTTAGGGATTGCATAGCCAGTGTCACGTCTAATTAGATTCCAAGAACTCCAGGTCCATGATTTGTGACAGTGAAAGTGCATGCTGATGATGCATCTCTACTGAGAGCACGGCTTGTCCAATAAAGAGGCACTCTCTAATCCACAGAAATATGTCACACACTTGCAGTTTTAATGAAACGGTAATCAGCCTACCCCAAGCTACATTTCATCTGCATTAGGCTATATAACATTAATCAGTGGTCTATAAAAAAAGGCAAGGTGCTTTTTAAAATTATTCAGGCATGACATTTTGCTTGGGTTTTAACTCCTTGCCTGCTCTCCTTTTTCCATTAAAACAGACACACAGAAGATACAGAGGGCCTGATATAGGTCAGTAACTGAAAATGAAAGTATAAATTTCTCCCTTATACCTTGCACTTTATTGAAGTGATATGCCTCACAAAAGACAGAGCATCAAGGTAGTGAGTGTCTATCCAGGGTTGCCACCTGCTTTGAGCTGAAAAGGCCTGTTTGATATTTCAATTTCTGCCCTGTGTCCCACTGCTTCAATGACAAGACACTGCTGCCACACGTTACTGAGAAAACCAGGTAGCAATAGGAGCTTCAACCTCCAGCCTGACAGCAAATAATGTCCTTTTGAACTAGGACATACAAACCATGATCAATGAAGCTATCACCTCAAGACAGGACTACTGTTACTCCCTCTACTTAGGACTTTTCATCATTGCCAGCCAGGAATTCCGACTTGTACATCATACAGCAACCTGCCTTGTGAGTGAAGCTAACCCTTGAAAGCACTTTGCACAGAACTCTGTGCGTCCCACTGGCTCCCCATTTGCTTCTGGATCCAAATAATCCTTGGGGCCCTCAATTATCTTGAATGCCCCACTATTTATGATCCTGGTGACACAGACACTATCAATGCCTATAACAGTATTTTCTACATTTTGGGAAGTGGTTCCCTCGAGGTGTGGGTGTGTGTATGCATGAAGGACTAGCTGCGGGGCATGGGCAGATCTCTTGACTGTTCTCCAAAGTCTCGGCTTTCACTTAAAAAGAAGACTCTTGTTGTGCTTGTGGGGGAAAAAGATCTTTAAAATATGACCCAAGTGTAAAATATGAGCCATGCAGTGATGTCTGCCTGTGTTTGCAGGGAGCCTAGCATTATAGCTCTGAGGTATGAACTGTTCCATTTGCCTCAGTGGTTGCTAATTCAGATGCCAGTGATGATACCTTATATGTCATTCCTTAGAATAAAAAGTCTGGACATTTAACATTCAATTTAATTTCATGCAAATTCTAAAATATGGGCAAACTTTTAAAAACATGTGGTAAGGCCAAAGGGCGGGCAGGGGAGGTGCAGCAGGGAGGGTCATCTTCCAAAAGATTAGGGAATGCTGGCCTACAGTGAGAGTATCATGAGCTGGCAGCAAAAGGCCAAATTCTCTGCTCGTGTAAATGGTTACAGCTTCATTGCCCTCAATAGAATTTTGCCTATTTACACCAGCAGAGAATTTGGCCCAAGGATTTCCCTCAGATTGGGGTTTATGGAATTCAGAGCAGATCAGACTACGCTCTAATATGACTGTGCTCAGTTCCCTGTGCACAACCCATTTGCTTCTCAGAAGCCTTAACTTGAATAGATGCCATGATACCCAAGCACTAACGATTTTTATAGGATTAATTAGTTAATCTATGTACACAGGGAAAAGCAGGTAATTGCATGCATAAAATGTGCATTTTCAATCAAGGTTATGTGTGTTTTACACCCACAATTTCCTGTTTACTCCCATGTGTATATATTTTATAGGAATAGGTAGGATAGGTACTTATTTAATTTTAATGTGGTCTTTAGAATTTTTGACATATTCAACCTGTGACACTGCTGCTACCCTTTGCCTTTGTGTTTCAATATGATTAGCTTCACTTCAAAGCTTTATAACTGTGTACACTCAATAAGCACTAAAGCACGACAGATAATTATAATCATTACTAGTTCCTGAATTCTTTAGATGGATATTTTTCCTGATTTCAGAAACTGTTCAGGTTCAGAAACAGAGCTCTTAGTACTCCTTGCATATCAGATAGAACAGGATGAATCCATTTAAGTAATTAACATCTTTATTAGGACCAAGGATTTTCCCCCATTTGCTTTATGGCCTACTGTAGTTCTCTTGAATCCTAGCATATCATTTAATCTGATATTGACTGGTAGAAATATTATGAAATAGAACTATTGTATCGTAAGTCCCTATTTACAAGTAAGTCCCTATTTTCACAATATTTCCACAGCAGAATTCCTACTGGCATTTTTACACCTGTCCAATTGATCCTTTCTGCCACTCTTCTAAAGTCTGACCCCAACATTAGCATCTGAAGGTCATACGACTGTGTCCGAGTTAAATAAACAGCACATTTCTGTATTAACATAAATGTCTCATTCCCACTGAGATGAATGTTCCAATGTCTGTCTTGTATTTGATCTGTGGTTCAGCTGATTTGCCTACATTCCAGAACAGGAAATTGGAGTAAGGAAAGAGAAAGTAACATAATCATTTATTCACCTCCCCATAAGTTTCTTTTCTCAACATAAATAATGACATTCGACCTTTCCCTGGAACAGCATGGAAATTAAGACACATGATGATCTTTCTTACGGGTTTCCCTTGAGCTGACTGTGGTCATTTCTCACAATATGCTTTGACTTTCTTTCCCTCGGATAAAAAGCAAGCTATAAAAGTAATAAACCTTTCATGCCAGTTCCCAGAGTAGTTAACCAAAAGTCTAGCTAATGAGGGTTTTTCTTCTAGGGCCAGGAGAGAGTTTACAAATCCTTTGCCCAGGGAGTATGGCTATCTAGTCCAGAAATGGCTTCTCTGCTCAGAGCACGTACATTTACAACAGTAGTGAGCAGCCTCACTGGATGCAATGCTAATCACTCCAGCTCTGTGCGTATTCAGTGTACACATTATCATACTGTACATAGATCAGGAAAGCAAGGAGGTAAAGGAGGGACAGAACCTGACTCAGCAGATAAGGAAGGTTTAAAAAAAAAAAACAGAAGCAAAACATAAAACGATAAAGCACCTACATCTATAGTAGCGGCAAAGAGTCCTGTGGCATCTTATAGACTAACAGATGTATTGGAGCATAAGCTTTCGTGGGTGAATACCCACTTCGTCGGATGCATGTGCATATAAGGTGCCACAGGACTCTGCTGCTTTTACAGATCCAGACTAACACAGCTACCCCTATGATACTATATCTATAGTGACATTTGTTCATTCTGAATACCTTCCAGCTGAAATTTGCATCAAATCTCAAGGATGAAGAGAGCTCTTGCCATCTGCAGGCAAATGCTCAGCTGTATTGCAGACCATATCTTGTAGAAAACTGTAAGACACCAGAATGTTAGACTGTACCAATTCTGTCTGGTGACTGCTGAAGAAAGGATGCTTCCATTTTCAAAGAGGTTATTTATAAACCAAAACAGACAGGACGCCTAAGGGAGCATAAACCCATGTGTACCACTGCATTAAATGTGCTATGATTTGAAAAATACGTAGTGTATGGAACTGTTTCACAAACCAAAAAGGCAATAAAACAGAAGGGCTATAATTCTGATAATAAAAATGATCTGCATTGGGGGATCAGACCCAGAGATTTTTGAACCATTATTTTGAATCATCTGTTAAACCCACCAGCTCCATTCTTAGTCCCCACATTGGTTCAGTCTGCTGGTTGGCATTGGTAGCCTCCTCATCTCTTACACAGATCACATGGTTTGGGAGTGAAGCCTAATCCAGTATAGCACCATGTAGAAGTCTGAAATTTGATAGGCTAGCGCTAATTCATAAATAGGCATATTTTCTTGCCTTGTTTGTTTTGTCTATCAAAAGTGCAATGCACTGGTATCACGATCATATGTTCTGAAACATAATATGCAAAATACACACTGAAGTCAATGGGAGTTGAGAATGCTCAGAAATTGAAGGGATCAAGCCCTAAAGCTACTAGAAAGGTACACAAGTAGACAGATCTCAGTGCAAAACATACAGTCACTAGGCTGATTTCATGTCAGGTATAATTCTATTTCACTGCAGTTACACCAGAGAAGAATTTGGCTCATTGCATAGCTATTCATTCCAAGAATGATTTTCCCTAAAACAAACAATGGAGGTTGTTTTAACCACCCTGTCAAGCTAATGCTACTGACAATTAATTTTAAGGAAGAAAATACCATGTATAAAATGTATGGAGTGAGGGTTTGGGGCCTGTGTTTTGCAGGAGGTCAGACCAGATAACCATAATTGTCCCTTCTGGCCTTAAAATCTATGAATCTATGACGATGGAACTGTTCTCCCTCATGACACAACACACACATTCTTAACATAATGATAATTGCCTGGCTTCTCTATTTACAGTTTCCTGAGAACTTGTTCTTCAGTAATGTAGACAAATGTCTACAAAGCAAATTCTTGGTTTATACATTATCAAACAGACTTTTAAAGAATCTTCTTCTATTAATCAGGCACAACTGTCAATGCTGGACACAGCAGTTTTCACAACAGAGCCTTGGGATTTTTGAATAAACGGGGGTAAAAAAACCCTGACATTTCTTTCTTAACCAGACACTGAATTTACACCCACAGCTGGGGTGCTGAGGATTTAGATAGTTGAAAACAAAACTGACTATTTTTGTTTTCAGGATGAAGGCCCTATCCCAGAAGATGCTGAGGAGATGCTACCTGCCTTTCATTCAGGAGATGCTACCTGCCCTCCAATAGAAGCACAGATACTCCCAGGAGGTGGTCAACAATTTTAGGTATTGGGCACAAAGAGAAGAGTGAAATGTTAGTTAAGGAACAGAGGTGAGGTGGCACAATGGATTTCTAATGCATTGGCCTTTCACTTCTGGAAAGAAGGGCTCATCTATGGCTTCATAATCTACAAGTGAAAATTAATGATGGGGTCTCAAATTCTTTGGAAAAAATATCAGAAACCTAACTGACAATTTGACACACATGACCATCTGTCTTCTGAGCCTTAGTCACAAATAGAAATAGAAGGGTGTGGTTGGGTCAGGATCCAGTAGCATTTTTCTGTATGCAGCCTTACATTTGGCCCTTCAGCATTCAGCAGATTGTAGCATTCCCCTTTTCTCTATGTCATGAGCATCTCTGGCCTGCTTTTAAAAATTCCAAATGGGATGATTAATACTGCTACTTTTCTGTCTTTTGTGTAGCCATTGGTTTCCTTTATAGGAGCTGCAGCAGTGCAAGTAGGATCCTATGGTCCGGTAAAGATACCAGAAGGATATTTATAGCTAGTACAGAGTACCAGAAAGACACAGGAGGAGCAGAAGGTGGGGCCGCTGGGAGGCCCCATGCCGGCAGCTCCTCCGGCGCAGCTGTATCGCCCCCAGCCCTTCCAGGCAGGGTCTCCTCTGCCTATACAACAGCAGCCTCGCCGGAGGACAGGGCTGGGCATGGTCCAGCCACAGAAGGAGCTGCCGGTGTTCTGCTCCTTTCCCCGCTGCCCCTCTTAGCTGGGGAAGGAGCAGAGCCCCCAGCCCTGCCCTTGCCCTTCCACGGAGCCGCGTCTCCTCCAGCTCGGTCTATACTGCAGCAGCCCGGCCACCGCCAGAGGCCAGGGCTGGGGGTGGAACAGCCACCAGAGGAGCTGCCGCTGTTCGGCTCCTTTCCCCACTGCGGTTCCCGGGAAACATAGCAGGGAAAGGAGCAGAAGATGGGGCCACCGTGCGCCCCACGCCGGCAGCTCCTCCGGCGTGGCTGTACTGCCCCCAGCCCTGCTGTTGTGCAGATGGAGGAAACCCTGCGTAGAAGGGCTGGGGGAGGTACAGCCACGCCGGAGCAGCTGCAGACATGGGGCCGTACAGCGGCCCCATCTTCTGCTCCTTTCCCTCCTGTGGTTCCGTCGTCACACCTGCCCAGGGGGAAGAGGACAGAGCCCTCCACCCCCCACCACAGGTAAGGGGAGTGGATCAAGGAGGGGATGGGGAGAGCGTGAGGACCTCGGGCTGGGGGCGGGGCAGAGAGGAGTCACATGGAGGGTCATGTGAGGAGGTCACGTCCCCCCCCAGTTAGCTGCTCCCCCTCCGTACCGGTAAGAAATGGATTCCACTTGCACCGCTGAGGAGCTGCATCCATCAGACAAAAGATCTTCTGGGTGATACTTCTTGATAAACTGGGACGGGGGGTACAACATTCAGAAGCTGCCAAAAAATCGTAGACCTTCTACGAGTCTGTTATATAGCTTATGGTGATAGTACGGTGGCATTATACACAGTTGCAGATTGTAAAATGATTGTTTACTGAAAGGACATTTTAGTTTTTCATATGTATCCCAACTGATCAATCCCTATGGTTTAAACTGAAACCCGTTGTCAAAAGCAGTCCTTTAATGGACAAACATCTAAACAGCAGCGGCAGCTGATGCAAAGGCAATCATTGCATAGCCTTTGCACTGACATTTCCTAAGTTTGAGGGCTGCCTTATATTCATCATGACCTAAGTAAATGAAAATTATTTTGACCTCAATGATGCACAGGCCAATCACTAATAAAAATTTTACAACAGCCTTAAGTACTGAAAGACTTTCCAACACATTTTGCTTTTGTTTTGTTTGCAAATTCCATTTTTC
Organism: Chelonia mydas; assembly: GCF_015237465.2. NCBI lineage: Eukaryota > Metazoa > Chordata > Testudines > Cheloniidae > Chelonia > Chelonia mydas. The sequence continues at coordinate 84,371,636 of NC_057851.1, read as the reverse complement.
ATTGATGCTACCTGGATATTTTCCTAACAAGGAAGAACCAGTCTATATCAGTCATGCTATTTTCCTCTTGTATGTCACATTCCCCTCAGATGTTTCAGTGATTTCAGCCTTGTTTGATTCCCCTTCTCACAAAAGAAAGGGGAGTTCACTTCCCCAGTCATTATGAGGTTGTTGTCAAGGAATGCTCTCTGAAGGGTGGTCCTTTTTAGAAAGGTCCAAGTGAGTGAATACAGCTAGTGAGCTCTTAAGCTATGTAATAATATTTTCCTCTTCCAGCTAAACCTTCAAGAAACAAAGAGGGTTTCATCTATTTTGCAGAAGCCTTCCTGTTTATGCTCCACCACCCTCTTCTCTTCCATAAATCCTTTAAATCCTTTGAAAATGTCTAACCTGGGACAAATTCATAAAAATTCACAGTTTTGAATTTCATCATTTTTATAGTGAAATCTGTGCTTGCTCAACATGCTAAAGTTTCACTCTGAAGTAAATGACCGAATTCTGGCAAGTATATCCGTTCTTGTCTGTGAACACTGACAAAGCTGCACTTGGCAGTTTTGCACAGCTCTAAGTCAACACATGAGAGTTTTCTGGCACATGTGGAGGTGAGAGGCTGAATCCCTTCAAAGCTAGATTTTCTGTTTTAGCCATGAGAAGCAAGCAAGCAAGCAAGCAAGCAAGAAAGAAAGAAAGAAAGAAAGAAAAAGTATTTTGGAATGATTCCATCTGGCAGTATCTCACTGTGTTGTAGAATAAAGGGAAAGGAAGGGGACATAGAATACTCTATAGGTTGAGTGAGGTATAAACATGTCTGGGACCAGAGCCTTTCATTCCATATTTCAGCTGGAAAATGAGATTTAAGAAAAATTCTAAAATACTATTGCTAAATTACCTAAGCTAAACTGACTGATGGGAAACTTTAACTAAGTCTCCTTTACTGAACTGATGGCTAATGTGATTTTGTACACAGAGTTTGTTTTCTTACTTGCAATAGTCAAAGGGCCAGGGTAAGTTCGGGATCTTTCTTTCTTTCTTTCTTTCTTTCTTTCTTTCTTTCTTTCTTTCTTTCTTTCTTTCTTTCTCTGAGCTTGTATGTGAACCAGTGAGAAGAGAGTCAGAGGGCCAGGTGTGACATGAGGCGAAGGGGAAAGACTGTGAGGGAGGGGAACAGAGAGGTTGGAGCAAACAAACAATACAGTCCAGTCGACACTGTAGAAAGTTCTCTGAATGTCTGAAGGTCCCTGCTTTGGCTGCTTCTGCAGCTGTTTCTACCAGCTGGAGTCTCTGGCTGGTTCTTCCCTGGCTTGTGGAGGGGATGGTGGTTAGGCACCTAGTTCTCCCAGAGAATGTTGTGAGGGGTGTCCCCCCTGCACAGTTCTGGGTCTGTGGGTGAGGGTGGCCATAGCCAGGCCCCATTTTATACTCTCCCTCACAGTGCATCAAACCCTGCTTTGGCTGCTTTGCAGTTGCTCCTGTCAGCTAGAGTCTTTCCTTTCCTCCAAATAAAATAAATAAAGAGTATTCTGTGGCTAATATCTCATGTTTACTAACAGGTGATGGCTGCCAAAGAGCACAAATTAGCATGTTAATGGAGCTGTACTGTAATTTGGGTGGCCAAAAATGAAGAGGCACATACAAAAATCTAAAACTAAACCAAAATAAATTAGTAATGTGTTTGATGTTTTAAAATCAATTTAAAACACATTGTTTGATCTTGTTTGTTACCACATCTAAATACCCTTTTCTATTTCACTTTCTCTACTGAGTCTCATGTATGGGATAAAGAGAAATGTTTCTTTCCTGAATATTTTGAAAACATTTGATAACAAAAGAGCCCAGATGCTTTTAAAACTTATCGGAATTGGGGTTCCTTTCACTTAATGCTGGTTTTACATTGTGAATCTGTTGATTTACACTGGCCTAAGGGAAAGGAGATTCAGAGCTATTGTTTTCACTACCATAATTAATTGAAATGTCCATATCTGTAGTTCGGCAGCAGTTCTAATATGTTCTATTAATATATCTTCTAGGCATTCACTTAATTACATCCTAAAATCTACATTGTGGCATGTTATAATAGAACAAACATACTATAGTAAGTGTTGCAAAAGCAGTAAGAGGAATCTAATACTAATATGTAGGGGGAAATTCTGCCTCATTTCATCACAGGTATGTAAGGCAATCATATTCGTATGGTTCCACTGCTCAGGGGAAGGGAACAGAATATGAGAAGACCCTGCAAAGGAATCTGCTCCCGCTCTGATGTGTGGAGCTGTAGAGCTCTGCAAATCCATAGGTATCTGCTTTATATCCACGGACCATTTCTGCAGATAGCAGCGTGGATGTGGATACAAATTTTGCTCTGACAGTCTTGGCATGGATCCTCCACCTGCCCTGGGTGGGGACCCTGGGGAGCAGGGACACTCGGCAGGGGGCTGCTTGGGCCCCAGGGCAGATGGAGGGTCCGCCGCAGCTCCCCATGGCTGCCAGCATGGCTCTCCCCCACCCAGTTCCGGCCAGGGAGGGGAGTGGCTCCGAGCCGCAGCTTGGCCTCGATAAGAGCCGGCCGGGCAGCTGTGTGGAGCTGTAGCGGACCCTACACCTTCCCTGGGCAGAGGGCCCGAGCAGCCCCCAGGCACCTCCACAGGTCCTCCCACCATGCCCCCACCTCCCAGGCTCCCAGCCTGGCCAAAGGCAGATGGAGGGTCCGCAACTCTGCACGGGCTCCCCAGAGCTGCCCGGGGCTCTCCTTGACCGGGGTCTAGCGGGGGGGATGCCTCGGAGCCTCAGCCCTGCCCCCAGTGTAGAGCCCAGCAAATCTGCGGATATCTGCGGCTACGTGGATAGCTGCAGATAACTTTTGCGGATAGTGGATCAGGTATGCATACACTTTTGTGTATCCACGCAGGGCTCTATGGAGCTGTGTTCCACAGGGGTTCATCCATAGCAGCATAGAGGGATACTTTGGAGGAGCATAAGTTAACACTGGGGATGTGGCCAGGAGACCCAAGAGAGAAGGCCTAGCACCCACAGAACCTCTTGCCACCATGAGGCTACAGCAGCAGATGCATAGTGACTCCACTGTCTTGCCATGGTTTTAAAAGGTGGATTCTCTCCCCTAAACCATATATAACTTCCCAGCACACGGCCCACCTACTTGGTGTTTGATTTATTCAAGAGTTAACATCTTCATGGCTAATTCATCCTCACAACAGCCCGCACGGCAGGTAGGTGAGTCCTGCATTCCTCATTCTGCAGATGGAGAAACTGTTTCACAGAGGAATAATGGGGCAGATTTTCAAAGATATTTGGATGCCTAAAGATGCAGGCAGGAGCCTACTGGAATTTGCAAGAGCACCATAGCAAGTTAGGAACCTAACTCACAGTGATTTCAGTGGGAATTAAGTGATTATCCTGCCTGTGCACTTTTAAAAATACCAGTAATCACCTATCTGCATTTTTAAGTGCCCAAATACCTTTGAAAATCTGTCCCAAAGTGACTGGCTCATGATTACATAGCAAGTCAGTGGAAGAATTTGGAACTTATGGAGTCATGGAGGATAGGTCAATCATCCTGGCGGATAGGTCCACCAATGGCTATTAGCCAGGATGGGCAGGGATGCAACTCCATGCTCTGAGAATCCCTAGCCTCTGTTTGCCAAAAGCTGGGCATGGATGAGAGGGGATGGATCGCTCAATGATTGCCTGTTCTGTTCATTCCCTCTGAATCACCTGTCATTGGCCACTATCAAAAGACAGGATACTTGGCTACATGGAGCATTAGTCTGACCCAGTATGGCTGTTCTTATGTTCTTAAATTCTTGTCAAATAGTTCCACATCTAGGCCACAAGGCCACGCAGACACTCCACTATTTATGGTACACCTATGCTGAGTTCTAATGACAAGTATTATTCATCCCCAGTTTGTAGAAGAATAGGTGAAAGAAATGTGATGAATGTTAATGACAGTTGTCTGTCCTTTCACTCACTCTCTCACAAAACAATGTAACTGTCATATTTCTCATTGCAGTCTTTGTGTTAGTCATTCACTTAACAGGGCTCTACATAGAAAACATGACACATTAGTTGTTTTAATTTTAACTGCCTTATTCATTAAACAAAATGTGTTTCTGATAAGTTTCTGTATTTTGCACAAAGGGGAGAAATTTTGCCTCGCCCACTGTGCAAGAGATGGAGTCTCTTGTTTTATGTTTTTCAGAAGTGTATTATTTTAACAATTACTCTTTTAAATGGGCTGCAGTCCATTGTCCCTTTGGAATTGTCTGAGGCAATGGATAATTTACTCTTATAGAGTAATATGCCTTTTTCAACAGTTACTCAAGACAGACTAGCTAAATAGTTATTAGCTATTCAGAATGACTCAGTTCCAATCTTGGAATATCAGGGCTGGAAGGGACCTCAGGAGGTCATCTAGTCCAACCCCCTGCTCAAAGGAGGACCAATCCCCAATTTTTGCCCCAGATCCCTAAATGGCCCTCTCAAGGATTGAGCTCGAAACCCTGAGTTTAGCAGGCCAATGCTCAAACCACTGAGCTATCCCTCTCGCTGCCTCTAGCTCATACTGAGCACAGCTTAAACACAGAGAAGCAAGGGCTGTGGTGAATGATCCATCTCCAATTTCTGCTAATCACAGACATTGCTACTTCTAACTGTTCCATGCTTTTGTTTCAGCCCCTGCCCACTATCCCATCGAATTGAAAGGGGCATATGAGAGGTAGTGTGTTTCCAAGATAGTTCCTAAAGGTAGGCAAGCTCAGAGACAACCAAAAATGATTAATCATTGATCTCAAGGAAGGAAGCAGGGAAAAGAAGATAATGCTAGTTGGAAAATTCCAGAAACCAGACATCAGCACTGTACCAATTTTTACATAAAAAAGTCAACCAAATTGTCATTGTGAAATTATTTTTACGTGGCCAGTTTCTTCCCTCTCAGATCTGGAATGACTTTGGGAATTATCCATCTTCAGTTCCACTCCTTTTTGCTTTGAAACCTGTAATTCTTTCTGCATAAGAGTAGATTAAAAAATAAGGAAAAAGAGAGAGATTTGAATTTCTGACCTTTTGACTTTAGACTACAGCATTCAGGCTTTGCTTCCACTTTCCCAACCAGATTAGTTGGCAATCCTTTTTTACCAGCCCCTCAACAGATGCGATTGCAAGGAGAAGTAGTTGGCATAATAGCATTTTAAAAATACCATCAGCAGTTGCTGATGTGACAGTACTTAAAAAAGAATGTGTTCTTTTCCTTCTCCTTCCTCAGTTGGACAGAAATTTACCCTTTCATTATATCTGAAAGTGTTGCAGCACATTATGCTTACATGATTCAATTTTTCTAAGATCATGCTCAATTTCTTATTCTGGCCACTTTCCCACTTTTAAAACAAACCAACAAACATACTTGCAAAAGTTGTTCTCCTGATGGCCTATTTATATTTCAGAAGTTCTAGGTCAAGTTTTTCAAAAATGATTATTGATTGGGGTGCCTTTTTTTTAGGTGCTCAAACTGAGACACTTTGGATAACATTTTCATAAGGGCCCAACTCGCTTATGATCATAAATCCCATTTTCAGAAGTGCCTAAGTCACTTGGGAGCATAAGTCCCATTTCAATTTAGGTAATGTTGAAAGTTTTACTCCTTATGAAATAGCTGCTTTACCGTGAGTAGATGCTCAGCACTTTCTGAAAATCAGGCTCCTTTCAGACACATCTTTAAATTAGCCTCCTCAAAATGGATGCACCCAAAATCTTTAGTCACTTTTGAAAACTTTGGCAAAGAACTTCAGAGGTAATCCCTTTTCAATTAAAAATGGTTTTATTGGATTGGATTTGGTAAATCAGTCAGATTCCTCTGTATCTTCATAGACAAATATGTATGAAACAATTAGGTATTAAATTTCCTTGGCAGGAAAGCTGGCAACATGGTCATAAAATGAGGTTACTTCAGTCTCTCATGTATTGGCCAATCAGTTACTATAGAGGTGATGAAAAGAAATGTAACTGAAAATTTCAAAGTAAATATAACTGGTAACTACACATGGGAGATTCATTTGTGAAGAATAATTGAGTTGAATAATTTTGTCTCTTTTCCTCTATATGAACTATCCAGGAGTAAATTGTAAAATTCTCCTATTTATTTTTTCAGTTTTATTTGTAAATTTAGAAACTAAAATGATTCTTTATCTGCCAGTCAATCATGAACACTTCATGCCTTAACATCAAAAATTTGTGCTGTATTGGTTATTAACATAAGTCCTATGAACTTGTTTCTGTTTTGTGACTGGATGATTTATGTCAGAAGCACAAAGGGAAGACATTTTGCCTCGCCCATTGTTCAAGAGAGGGAGTCTCTTGTTTTATGTTTTTCAGAAGTGTATTGTTTTAACAATTACTCTTTTAAGTGGACTGCACTTAATGAGGCAATGGATAATTTACTCTTATAGAGTAATATGCTTTTTTCAACAGCTACTCAAGACAGACTAGCTAAATAGTTATTAACTATTCATATGAACATAGGAATGCTAACAGCAAAATCAGACTTCATTTCATTTCTCCAGTTCCATAATCTGGGCCATGGTTCCAAAAGCAAATACTCATGGCATTGGCAGATGATAGTTGTCAGCATCCAGTCACTCCAGTGGTTACTTCTATAGCTCACTATTCAAAATGTACACTGTTGTTGGTTAATTCTGCAATTTGAAATTCGCTTTCAGGAAATGATCAAAAATTCAAATTATAAACAGTGAGGGAGGTTTCCTCTAATAGTAAGCTCATTTGCTACAATATTAATAGAAAATGGGCAAAAACAAACAAACAAACAAGCAAATAAACAAATGAGCTAACATAGTTGAAGCAAATACATTAAAAATATTGGACAGCTCTTTGTGAAAAATGCTTTGTTCAGCAATGAGGCTAATTCATTAATATTTCCAAGCTAGGAGGATTTGTGGAAGAAACCATTTTTGGGAAAAACAAGAACATTCTAAACTGGTGGTCTTTAAACCTTCCAAGTCTTTTCAGAAGTTTGCCTTGGTTCACACATGTTCATTTATGCTGACTGTTGCTTCTTTTTTGGCAGTCCTGCTCTTCCCCAGTAGTTCAAGGAAGCAATACTGTATAAAATTGTATCAGCTGTGATGTTGACCTGTCAGGTCTCCTACTGATTCTTGCTGAGTTCCCATCAATCTTTCAATATCTACTAATCTCATCAGGAGCTCTCTGAAGCTGTTCCCATAGAAGTATCAATAATGTTTATTCAACTATTTAAACTACATTGACTTTTGAGTAAAGTTATTTAGTGAAGTACCAGACAAATATAAGGGTTAGGGACAATGGAATCATATAATTTCACAACAAACAAGTTGTCACTGAATTTAACTGAGTACATTAAACTGTGGTAATATTTCATTGTGAGACATTTCATTCCTACTACAAATGTACAGTATATACCTAGAAATGTGATATACAAATCAGACATGTAAAAGTTGGCCTAAAATAGCACTATGTTCAAATGTGCAGCAATTTCTGCACAGTGAAATGAAACAGTTTTTAAAGTGAATAATAGTGCAATAAAAAGATTCAAACAGCCTAATTAATGCCAATCAACATGGTTTTATGGAAAATAGGTCTTGTCCAACTTGATATCGGTTTTTGAGGCGTTTGGTTGATAAATGTAACTGTGTTGACATAATATACTTAGACTTCTATGAGGCATTTGACTTAGTACCATGTGACATTCTGATTTAAAAAATAGCACTATACATAATCAATCATAATATTAAATGTACTAAAAACTGGTTAACTGATAGAGCTTGAAGATAATTCTAAGTGGGGAATCATTATTCTATGGGGTGTTTCTAGACAAGTCTCACACAGATCTGTTCTCAGCCCAATGCTATTCACTATCTTTATCAATGCTCTGGAACAAAACATAAAGTCATTGCAGTTAAAGATGGCACAAAAACTGGTGAAGTGAAGTAGTGGTAAATAATTATAAGGACAGGTCAGTTCTACAAAGTTCTCTGGATCATATGGTATGATGTGATCATTTGAACAAAATGTGCTTTAATACAGCTAAATACAAGGTTATACTCCTAAGAACTAAAAATGCAGGTCATGCTCATAAGATGGGAGACTGGACTTTGGAAAGCAGTAAAGTGAGGGGTCATGGTGAATATCCAACTGAACATGAGCTCCCAATGCAACATGGTGGCTAAGTAAATGCAATCCTTGGATGTATAAGCAGTAGTAAATATTGAGGAGAAGCAGGAAGGTGTTATTACCACTTTATACACACTTTAATAGGACCATTAAAGGAATACTCTGTCCAATTCTGGTGTCCACACTTTACAACAACGTTGACAAATTAGAAGAGGTTTAGAAATGACATAATACAATGCTCAAAGGAATGGAAAACCTGACTTACACACTGTGAGATGAAAGATCAATCCATTTAGCCTAACCAAGAGAAAACTAGGAGGGTACTTGAGCATGGTCTAAAAGCACTTATATGGGGAAAAGATTTCTGATAGTATCAGGCTCTTTAATCTAGCAGAAAAAGGTATAATGGCTGAAAGCTGAAGCTAGACAAATTCAGACTGGAAATAATGTGGCAAAATTTTGAAGACTAAGAATAATTGACTAATGGAACAATTTAACTAAGGATATGGTGTTTTCTCCATCACTGGAAGTCTTTAAATCAAGATAGGGTGTCTTTCTGAAAGATACGCTATCAGGGCCATCTTTAGGCATACGCAGCATACTGCGGCTGCGTAGAGCACCCGGAAATTTGGGCACCACCGGGATCATAGGCACCGACTTCTCATCTTGCCGGGTGAGTGCTCGACCCCCCACTCCACTCCAGGCCTTGCCCCCACTCCACCCCTTCCCCAGGCCCCCGCCCCGTCTCTTCCTGCCCCTGCTCTACCTCTACCCCACCTCCTCTCCCGAGTGTGCCCCATCCCTGCTCCTCCCGGAGCTTGATCGCCGTGAATCAGTTGTTCGTGGTGCTCCAGAAGCACTGGGAAGGAGGGGAAGGAGTTGGTAAGTGCGGGGCGAGTGGAGAAGAGGGGGGAGCTTGGCGCCAGTGGGTGCTCTGCACCCATTAAATTTTCCCCATGGGTGCTCCAGCCCCAGAGTACCCACCCACAGAGTCCACGCCTATGACCAGGACAGCAGGTAAGAGTGGGTTGGCTCCTGCATACCCAGCGTATGCTACAGTCTCCTTACTAGGCAGAAGGCAGGGGCTGTATTCACAGAGCCGAAGGCACCGGCATAGGGGCACCAATTGCGTTGGCATAGTGGCACCAGTTTAACAATATTGCATAGGGCCCCATAAATCCTAAGGATTGCACTGTATGTTATAGTTCAGCCATGAATTATAGGCTTGATACAGAAATCACTGGTGAGGTTCTATGGCCTCAATGTAGGAGGTCAAAGCAGATGATAATTACGTTCCCTTCTGGCATTAAAATCTATTAATTTATTCTATACAAGCTAATGCTATTAGACTGTGCTGTTCTGGGTGAGCATGGTTATCCTACTGCACAGTGCCATGTTCGTTTATAGTACTATATAAAGAAACACATTAATCATAGCAGCCTGGGGCGGGGCACCAGCAAACATTGCCAAATTCTCGAGAACTTTTGTTCTGAATTCTGCTATAATTTTTTTTTTTTAATCCTGTCAAGGTCTGCATTAGGTTTTACACAAATTCTCATGACACGCATGTTTAAAGCACACTGGCAACCTTGTCTGTACATTAATTATTTATGTCCTCATTCATTCATTCTTTCCTTGTCTTCTATCACCAAATTTTGCACTGTTTAAACTCCTCCCCGACCTCTCCTAGCTTTCATTCCTTCTCCTGGAGATCTCATTTCCCCCTTTCCTTTCTGCCTGGGAGTGGAAATGTGCCACAAGATTTTTTTTTTCCCCCCTGTAAGGGAGCAGCTAGGGGAAACTGCAGAGATAATTTTATTTATTGGGCCCCTCTCCACCTGAATGGGAGAGAGAAGACTGAGCAGCAGAAGAGAATGAGGCCATTTCATAATCTCTCCGATGGAGGAGAAAACCTTGCAGAATATCAACCAAAAGTGGCCAATACTGCTAGGAAATGCTAAAAGTGCCATTTTTTATGGATGCCATAAAAATCCATACTAGAGGAAATAATTTCCAGTGATATTTTCCAGTGATTAGAACAATGACTGGGAAATTAAAATAATCTATACAGGTCTAGTCCCAGAGTCAATGAACACAGAAAACAGCATGAATTTCCTGTATAATTTATGAAGAACTGGGCCCTGAGGATATCCTGCTGGAAACAGCAACCAGCAGTTGAGTCATATTGGAAAAAGTCATAGGTACTAATAAATGGTAATGCATGAGGAACTAACAATGGTAGGCCATAGATCCATGGTGGCAACCTGTGGCGAATCAGGGTAATCTGCTGGCAGACCATGAGACAGTTTGTTTACATTTGTATGGCCACCCGCAGCTCCCAGCGGCCACGGTTCACTGTTCCCAGCCAATGGGAGCTGCGGGAAGCGGCAGCCAGCACGTCCCTGCGGCCCATGCCACTTCCCGCAGCTCTCATTGCCTGGGAACGGTGAACCGCGGCCACTGGGAGCTGCAGGCAGCCGTGCAAATGTAAACAAACTGTCTCACGGCCTGCCAGCGGATTACCCTGATGGGCCACATGCAGGCCGCGGGCCACAGGTTGCACACCACTGCCATAGATGGAAGCCATCTTCCATTTGAAGTGACAAGTGCATTTCTGTAACCTTGCCTTTAAAATAAACACATAGGAACATGAATATATATTTTAAAACAACAACAAAACCCCTACGCTGTCTGAGATAACAAACAACATATGTCAAATGCTTAATACACTACCGCTGCGGTTCTCAACCAGGGGCCTGGGGACCCCTGGGAGGCCGTGAGCAGGTTTCAGGGGGCTGCCAAAATAAACCAGAGAGCAGGGTCACTGTTAGACTCACTGGGACCCAGGGCAGAAAGCCGAAGCCTGAGCAACTTAGCTTTGCAAGGCCCCTTTTGCAGGGCCGGCTCCAGGCACCAGCTGAGAACAGGGCGGCAGTCCGTGTCCCACGGCGGCAATTCGGCGGCAGCTCCGCTGATCTTCCTGCCGCGGCGGCTTTTGGGCGGCAGCTCCGCCGCTCTTCCGGGCATGGCGGCAATTCGGCGGCAGCTGCTTGGGGCGGCAAAATTGGTAGAGCCGCCCCTGCCCTTGTGGCATGGGGCCCTGGACTATCCCCTAATGCCAGCCCTGGCTTTTAATCTATTGACAAACAGCTGCTGTTGCACAGGTGAGCCATGGAATTCTTATAGCATGTTGCAGGGGTCTCAGAAGGAAAAAGGTTGAGAATACCTGTCCTACTGAACATTGTTCAGATACTATCGTGATGAGCAGGGTATAAGAACTGTGGTAAACCCAGGACAAACAGTGTGGTAAACCCAGGACAAACAGCTACAAAAAAGGGAGGGGTAGTAATTAGTCCCAAGGGGTAAAAAGGCCTCTCCCTGTCCACTGAGGAGAACCACCAGGAAATAAGGTTCAGCTGGAAAAGGGGTTGCTAGGGAGCTAATTAGGTTCAGCTGGCTCCAACTGCTGGAGACCTTTTTAAACCCTCCCCAGCCTGGAAGAAGGGGGAGGTGAAAGAGTGAGAGAAGCAGGGAAGCTGCCAGTAGGCTAAGGGCAGCAAGATATCAAACCCTTCCTGGAAGAGAGGCTGCACTTCCTCCCCAGAAGGGAAGGAAAGCAAGCACCAGGGACTGATCAGGGAAAGCAATAACCAGACCCTGTGCTACCTGTAAGGATTTGCCTTGCCCAAGCCGGTGTCTCCAAAGCTAAAAAGGACTGAGTCTGCTGAGGAGAACAAGGTACTTTGCCACAAGACCTACATAGAATAGAATAGAATAGAATGGCAGTATGAAATGTTTGCACTAACCCACAGTTCATGTGATTAGCAGCTAGTTTCAGGTTTTAAGATAAATTCACAACTCAGACTATGTTCATGGAAATAACTGCTAAAGTTCACATGCCTTTGAATTTCACACAAACCTCTGCTGATATATGGTTTTGTATCACTGTAATTTAAAATTCTTGGTTTTGGAGCTAAATTAGGTGAAATTTGGTGGATTACATGAAGCTTTGCTTTGAGATTCTGAATTCATTTTAACATGAAACTCCAGAGAAAACTCAAGATCAAAAGTAAACAAAATGTTTGCCCTAACCCCTTTGAAGCAAACTACTTGGCTTTACATAGCTCCTGGACTGATTGCATAAGGAATACCATTAAATAAAGGTTTCAGAGTAGCAGCTGTGTTAGTCTGAATCCGCAAAAAGAACAGGAGTACTTCTGGCACCTTAGAGACAAACAAATTTATTAGACCATAAGCTTTCGTAGGCTACAGCCCACTTCATTGGATGCATAGAATGGAACATATAGTAAGAAGATATATATATATACAGAGAAGTTGCATACATACATATGGAAGTTGCCATACAAACTGTAAGAGGCTAATTAAGATGAGCTATTATCAGCAGAATAGCCTGGCAGAAGAGTCTGTCCTATCTGGGGCCTCTCCTTTTGTCCCTCCAGGCCCACGAACGTGATACAGTTCTGTGGTGACCTAGAATCCTACTTTCAACATCTCCGACTCAAAGAATATTTCCAACACGCCTCTGAACAACATACTAACCCACAGAATCCTTCCTACCACCACTACAAAAAGAAGGATTCTGCGTGGACTCCTCCTGAAGGTCGAAACAGACTGGACTTCTACATAGATTGCTTCCGTTGACGTGCATGAGCTGAAATTGTGGAAAAGCAACATCACTTGCCCCATAACCTCAGCCGTGCTGAACGCAACACCATCAACAGCCTCAGGAACAACTCTGACATCATAATCAAAAAGGCTGACAAAGGAGGTGTTGTTGTCATCATGAATAAGTTGGAATATGAACAAGAGGCTGCTAGGCAGCTCTCTAACTCCACACTCTACAGGCCATTATCCTCTGATCCCACTAAGGATTACCAAAAGAAACTACACCATCTGCTCAAGAAACTCCCTGAAAAAGCACAGGAACAGATCTGTGCAGACACACCCCTAGAATCCCGACCAGGGGGATTCTATTTGCTACCCAAGATCCATAAACCTGGAAATCCTGGACCCTCCATCATCTCAGGCATTGGCAGCCTAACAGCGGGATTGTCTGGCTATGTGGACTCTCTCCTCAGGCCCTACGCTACCAGCACTCCTAGCTATCTTCGAGGCACCACTGACTTCCTGAGGAAACTACAATCCATCAGTGTTCTTCCCGAAAACACCATCCTGGCCACTATGGATGTAGAAGCCCTCTACACCAACATTCCACACAAAGATGGACGACAAGCTATCGGGAACAGTATCCTCGATAATGTCAAGGCAAACCTGGTGGCTGACCTTTGTGACTTTGTCCTCACCCACAACTATTTCACATTTGGGGACAATATATACCTTCAAGTCAGAGGCACTGCTATGGGTACCCGCATGGCCCCACAGTATGCCAACATTTTTATGGCTGACTTAGAACAATGCTTCCTTAGCTCTCATCCCCTAATGCCCCTACTCTACTTGTGCTACATTGATGACCTCTTCATCATCTGGACCCATGGAAAAGAGGCCCTTGAGGAATTCCGCCATGATTTCAACAATTTCCATCCCACCATCAACCTCAGCCTAGACCAGTCCACACAAGCAGTCCATTTCCTGGACACTACTGTGCTAATAAGCGATGGCTTTCCACAGTATGCATCCGATGAAGTGAGCTGTAGCTCCCAAAAGCTTATGCTCAAATAAATTGGTTAGTCTCTAAGGTGCCACAAGTACTCCTTTTCTTTTTGCGAATACAGACTAACACGGCTGTTACTCTGAAACCGGTCACATAAACACCATCCTATACCAGAAACCTACTGACCGCTATACTTACCTACCTGCCTGCAGCTTCCATCCAGGACACACCACATGATCCATTGTCTACAGCCAAGCTCTAAGATACAACCGCATTTGCTCCAGTCCCTCAGACAGAGACAAACGCCTACAAGAGCTCTATCAAGCATTCTTAAAACTACAGTATCCACCTGCTGAAGTGAAAAACCAGATTGACAGGGCCAGAAGAGTACCCAGAAGTCACGTACTACAGGACAGGCCCAACAAAGAAAATAACAGAACGCCACTAGCTGTCACCTTCAGCCCCCAACTAAAACCTCTCCAGCGCATCATCAAAGATTTACAATCTATCTTGAAAAATGATCCCTCACTATCACAGATTTTGGGAGACAGACCAGTCCTCACTTACAGACAGCCCCCCCAACCTGAAGCAAATACTCTCCAGCAACCACACAACAAAAACACTAACCCAGGAACCTATCCTTGCAACAAAGCCCGATGCCAACTCTGTCCACATATTTATTCAAGTGACACCATCATAGGACTTAATTACATTAGCCATGCCATCAGGGGCTCGTTCACCTGCACATCTACCAATGTGATATATGCCATCATGTGCCAGCAATGCCCCTCTGCCATGTACATTGGCCAAACTGGATAGTCTCTATGTAAAAGAATAAATGAACACAAATATGACATCAGGAATCATAACATTCAAAAACCTGTAGGAGAACACTTCAGTCTCTCTGGCCACTCAGTAAAAGATTTAAGGGTGGCAATTTTGCAACAGAAAAGCTTCAAAAACAGACTCCAAGGAGAAACTGCATAGCTTGAATTAATATGCAAAGTAGATACCATTAACTTGGGTTTGAATAGAGACTGGGAGTGGCTGGGTCATTACACATATTGAATCTATTTCCCTATGTTAAGTAGCCTCACACCTTCTTGTCAACTGTCTAAATGGGCCATCGTGATTGTCACTACAAAAGTTTTTTTCTCCTGCTGATAATAGCTCATCTTAATTAATTAGCCTCTTACAGTTTGTATGGCAACTTCCACCTTCTCTGTATGTGTATATATATATCTATCTTCTTACTATATGTTCCATTCTATGCATCCGATGAAGTGGGCTGTAGCCCACGAAAGCTTATGCTCTAATAAATTTGTTAGTCTCTAAGGCGCCACAAGTACTCCTGTTTTTTTTCATTAAATAAAGGAAAATTTTATTTTCCTGTGACCACTGAAAATAATTAGAATCATGCAGTGGTTAGATTTACTACTTAGAGTCATGAAATATCAGAAACAACCTTGGACAATAGCAGTGATAACAACTGTGCTGTCTTTATGGCCATAAACTATGCTTATAAAAGTATAATTATAGCAGTTCATAAATTAGGGCATTTAGGCCCTTAGATTTAATTTATAATGATGTGAATAAGTATGGCCTGCAAAGTGTTGCAAAATGCTAATTTTATTAGGGATGTCCATTCTGAATGGATTTTTAAGTTCTTGCACTATTTTGGTCATGAAACACCTACTGCTAGAGCCAATAAATTTCATTAAAAGGCAAACAGGAAGGATGTAATGAGTATCACCTAAACCAAACAAATACAAAAAACCTCAACTCCTTTGTCACTAATGAATACCCAAACCTCTCCTTCCAAACTCAAATTTGAGGAATTGATTTCAACATCTTTACGTCAATAAGTTTCTTATTACAATCTCAAAGAACCTGGATCTGCAATTCGCAAAGCAATAAAGGAAAATATATACCAGGTCTATTTTCCCCGTTGTTATGACAGCAAAAAGAGGAATATGGTATGTGTAAAACTGATATCTTACAGTATTGTATTAGCAACTAGTTTAGGAAATGGTTACTTGTCTTAGATATATATGCTCTGTATATACATACATAGGCAGGACTGGCTAACTCCAAAGAAACCCAGCATAACCTTGGGGGTGCATACAAACCAAGGGAGGTTTCTGAAAAAAAGTTTACACATGGGAAATTCAAATGATATACCCTACACCAGGAGATGTAGCTATACCTGAATTAATGCACCTACACACACACACACACACACACACACACACACAGAAGAATATGCTCACATAACCGCTCCAGCTTTCTGTGTAAATGTGTAAACTGAGCCAACTGAATGGATATGAACAATGGCTTGCATTGAATTGTTTTAGGTTTCCTATCAAGTACTTGTTTTCCTCTTTCTAAAATGTGTTCAGATTTCTAGAAGTGGATCTTTGATGTACTGTGGTAAACATTAAAGGGTTCTTTTTTCCATTCAATTCCCTCATTTTTACTTTGAACAATAATTCAACAATTAGTTTTTGTCCACATTGTATTTTTAACTGTATTCATTTCAAAGGGTTTACTGATTTTTTAGAAAGGAAAGTGCTGGATTCCATTCAACAGAAACATATTCTGTGTTCTTGTAGCAACTGTGCAATCTCCTGTTCCACGTACAGGAGAATACCATGGCTACTGCAGGTATCTGGGGTTGTTGAATGTTGATTTTTGTATTGGTGTCCACTGTACCTTCTGCATATGACAGGGTTATGTCCTGCTATTAGCAATTATGATTTAAAGAAAAATATATAAAGACAACAATTATTTGTGGTATTTTCCAGGCATTGCATTTTACAGTTTTACAAGATAATTCATGAAGAAAACTTTTCCAAAGTAATTAGCATATACGGCTTGGTTCTCCTCCTACCTATGCCATTTTTACCACAATGTATTTTCTTTGGCTTCAAAGTTACTTGTAATTTACATGAGCATAAGTAAGAGTATGAACAGGCAAGTAGCTGCTCATTAAAACTGTAGCTGCACAGTGCTGCTTTAATCATGTTTCACCTTGGGGACACCTGTTCTTGGCCTTTCTTGCTACCACTTTCCCTCTGGATCTAGATCCAGCCCAGCCCCAAGGAAGTCATGTCACTGGGATGAGCTGCACAAGAGCTCTAGCTCCGGCTGTGCCTCCTGTGCTTGGCCGTTGCTGCTCTAATTCTCCATCTGGCACCCAGGAAGTGACATTGTTGAGGAACTAGTGAGGATTGCTGCTACCAGACCCTGCTAACCTGATATAGAGCATGCTGCAAGGAAGAATTAAAAGCCACAGTCCTTGCCAAGAGCAACTGGCTGCTGCTGTCATCAGACTCTCCCTACCTGACATGGAAAACTATATTTCATCTATTTATAGCGAGATCCTTTTACATTGCTATGGCCAGGATCACTAGGTGGTTCTGTTACACGTAGTTTTTCATGTTCTTTTTCTTAGCATGCAAACAAGTTTTGACTCTTGGGATGACATACTGTGGGTATGTCTACTCTTCAAGCGGGGACTGTGATTACTAGCTGGAGGAGACATACTTGTGCTACATCTCAGTGAGCTAGCACATTAAAAATAGAAAGCAGCAGTGGCAACATAAGCTGTGGGTGGGACTAGCCACCCCAAGTGCATAGCCATCAGAGAATTTGGGTTGACTTTGGTGAATAGTTTCTGCTGAAAAGCCCCCCTGATTACAAAAATTTCAGAAACATCTAAACAGTTTGTTTTGAAAATGTCAAAATAGTTCAAAACAAAATATCGATTTGATATGACATTTTCAAAGTGAAATGTCTATTTGAAACAACATTTTGTTTTGAAAATGTCATTTCAAATGGACATTTCAGTTCAAAATGTCATTTTGAATCAACACTCAAAACATTTCATTTGACCCAAACCATTTTTTTTTGTTTTGGCCAGAAAAAATAAAACAATAACAAAAAATAAAATAAAAAAAATCACTTTTGGTTCGAAATGATCCACATTTTTGTTCAGATTTTTTCAGTTTGGCCACTGAAACAAAAATTCAATTATTCACTCCCCTCTACAACTGATATTTCCCTGTTTATTTCATACCCTTACAGGAAAAAAAAAAAATTCCCCAAACACTTCTAGCAACAGTAGAAATTGAAGTATAAGGTGTTCTTTTCCAATATCATAGAATAAAGATTGAACAATAAATGAATTCTGGAAATGGAAAGGCAGTTTACAGTTTTGGAAAACTAAAATTTCAATTATCCCCAATTTTTCCACAATAAATCATGACAGACATTCAAAGGCACTTATCTTACATTCAGATTTCACCTCTCTCAGTTTCCAGACCACAGTGTTATTTCCCACCAAAATTCAGTTAAAAACAAAGGTGAAAAGTTTATGGGCCGCTCAAAGGTAACTAGTGCTATCCAGTGCTTCAATTTTGAATTGATCAACTTGGGACCTCTTAAAAGGGTCTGATTTCCAGAGATAAGTGCTCAGCACTTTTTGAAAACCAAACCCCTATAACAGGAGTGGCCAAACTTACTGACCCTCCGAGCCACATACAATAATCTTCAGAAGTTTGAGAGCCTCAAGACACGTACAACCTGCCCCGTGGGATGGCACCTGCCGGGGCGCGGGACTTCTGACCCAATGCATGCCTGCAGGGATAAAGCCCTTAGACCCCCCTCCTTGCAGGGCAGCAGTCCCTAGTTTCAACCCCGCTGCAGGGCAGAAGCCTTGAGCTCCCCCTCCCCAGTCTGGAAGGGGGATAATGGAGGGATGCATGGGGGGCTCCGTGAGCCGCACTTTAACTGTAAAAGAGCCGCATGCAGCTCATGAGCCACAGTTTGGCCACCCCTGCCCTATAAGGTGTCTTAGGCAGAGCACCCCAGAGCTGAGGCACCCCAAACACCAGTCACTTTTGCAACCCTTGGCTATAACTGTATTTTCTTTGATTATGCTAATTAAAGCTAATAACATGTTGCATCAAGTTAATGATATGAAAACCAGAATTTTTTTTCTGAAAGGGATTCAGCTGCTGAAATTCCTGCTCAGCCATTGCTTTCTGAATATTGATAAAAGAAAAGGAGTACTCGTGGCACCTTAGAGACTAACAAATTTATTCCCTAAGGTGCCACAAGTACTCCTTTTCTTTTTGCGAATACAGACTAACACGGCTGCTACTCTGAAACCTGAATATTGATAGAGATTTAGGGTACTTTATTGTTTTCTCTCCATACCATTCTTCTTTCTGTGCTGTTCTTTTTGATAACTGTTAGCTTAAAATTGCCATGTTATTTTCTGATCCATCTCTGGTGGGTTTATTTGATTTTTTTTCTTTTGTGGCCTTTTTTGAACAGAGACTGATAATATGTTTTTACATATATAATATAATATGTGAAGTATTATTGACTCCTGCCATTTGTCATTATTTCAAAGGCTTAATTAATAATGAATAAGGTTTAAACTTAAAGAAGAAACTCACATATTTTACTCTTTGAAAAAAAATTACACATGCTATTGTCAAAAAGCTTGCCTTGTGCTGTAATTCAGTTTTTGTTAGAAAGGCAGCTGCTTGGACGATCGTGTAATCTACCCATAATTACAGGGCAATACCTGCCTATTACCTATGTCATTTGTGGTATCTCTAGTGCTGTGTTACCTCACTTCATAAGTGACTGCTAGTCAGCACACATTGAAACTAAAGCAAGAACTGAGATCGCATTTGCACCTAAAAGCACATATTATGTGCATGTCATTGCCTGCCACTCAGTCAGTCAATTGTGGTGCTTTTTTTTAATCCTGTTTTCATTCACTGATAACATTATGGATTTGCTTTCTTCTGCAGCAAGAATGCAGCTAGCCAGAAATCAAAGGATGTATGAGCATAGGAGCACCCAGCAGAGCAACTGAGAGACGAGAAGAGATAGCTTGCTTTCCATGTAGCTTCCTGGAGCTAATCTCAGTACTCTGGAGCTGACGTAAATAGCTAATGCTTGCCGATAATTCTTAGAGAAGATGAACGGGCGTGAGACTTCCTTCTGACTGCCTCCCTCTCTCATCGTCAGTGTGTGCTCTGTAGTAAAAGGTCATGGGGATAATCCTGCACCTGCAGTCTAAGAGGGCTTGGCCTGCAGTTCTCAATGAGCTCTGCCATAATTGATGCTAATTGTTACTGAGCCAATGCATCCTTCCACAGAGGAGCAGGTGGGAGGCTTTATTGCTGTCAGGACTATTATACTAATAACAAGCTTAGGATTCTCTGCGTAGACTTACAAGTACAAAGGCCCAAGCTATACTTTCAGGCTCTACTTAAAGGGTTTACCAAAAAATCTCTTAGCTCTATGAAGTAAAAGTGCCTGTGAGTAAGGGGACAAGCCAAATGGGATAATACAAACTGCACTACCTGGTGTCCATTAAAGCCCTGAATAAAGCCAGGAAATGTGAGTTAGTAGGGCCTGAACTACACCTGACGAGCTCTGTGATGATGATGATATGTTGCACCCTGCTAGCTGTGCACGGAGTCAGGTTTAAAGCTCTACCTCTGGGATCTGGAGAGATCCCTGGGGATTTTGCTTTGGAGCTGCCCATCTGTTTGCTTTCAAGTTTTGTAATGGCTGGAGAGTCCCAGAAAGATGTCTGGAACAGAGAGGAAATTAAAGTGAAGTAGTCCAGCTGCTGATGTGATAATATTGGATTTTAGAAAGCAAAGAGTCAGTTAATGCTAAGTCTAAAGTGCCTTTTTTTCTTTTACATTGGAAGAGAAACTTAGCTCTTTTACAGAAGGCCAGATCCTCAGCTGATGGAAACTAGTATAGCTCAAATGACTTCAGTGCAATACGAGCTGAACAGCTGGCCTACTATTCTGTAGTCATGTTGGTGGATTTCTAATTAATATTGGAACATATAAAACAAGGTTGGACAACGAACTGAAAAATACACAGTAAAGAAAAAAAAACACTTTGGGGGGGGGATGGATTAGATGAATTTAAAGATAGGCCTTTCCCATCTCTGATCTACAAATCCGTGAATTACAATACCATTGGAGGATTTCATTGAAAAATTAGTGGATGCTGCTTCAGGATGTCACATCCCAGATCAGATGGTATGGATTACATTAGCTATTCAATGCAATTTAGTATGATTGTTTTTCAGAGCCTGACACCGAGGTGTAGTTAAATTAAGCCCCTAATTTAATCATGTGCATTTTAGCTATATGGGATCATTAGGTCTCGGAAAGTTGATATTCTGATCCATTAAAACACCAGTTATACCTTTAACAATAAAAAACGGTTCTTGCAGACATTAGGTTAAAAGCAGAAATGGGAGAACTCATTTATGCCCATTCAAACATGATGGAGGAGACACTTTCAGATACAGAGGCCAGGTTACTCAGGGGTCAGCAGCAGCAGCATCACCTGGTCCTCTGAATACTTCCTTATATAGTACAAGAAATGTGGCCAACCCCAAGAATTCAAAATCCTTGGATTTGGTCCAGGAAAAAAATCATGAGTTTGGTTTCCAAATTGTAAGATTTTTAAAATTAATGGATTTGGTGTTATTTTTATTTACCTTCTGGTATTCAGGGTTCATGCTTTCCTGCAACAAGGAGGGTGAGAAACTTACTTTCTTTTTTTTTTTTTTAAAGTGAAAGCTGATAGTTTCATGTAATCACAGAACTCCTAGAGCTGGGGCATTAAGAAAAAAACTAACTATCACAAGAGTCATAATAAAAATCTTGAGATTGGACAGCACTCCATGCTGCTGAAAGAAACGTATAATATGGGATCAATAATAATACCACTAAAAGGGGATGTGATGGATTTGGAGCTGCCTCTGATAATTTATGAATGCTGTTTCTTGGTCACGTCATTGTGTTGGTTACTGGATGCATGTACTGTGTCAATTCACTATCAGGTTTGTCAGGAATTGCGCCCAGGAAAAGCGGTGGTTCCTGATATTCATATCTTCAGGCAAATGCTTGGGGAACAATGAAGAAACATTTACTTTGATACCCTGCTGTGGCCCCTTCCTGGGCCTGCCAGACAAGTTGTCTCCCGGAGGAGCCCCTTAGGAGGCAGGGAGTGTTAAAAAGGGCTTAGAGGGGCTTAAAGACAGACATCCTCTAGAGGGGTCAGATGGTTAAGTAGGAGAAACTGCACCCCAGATCTCGAGAGATTGGGTGTGTCTATGAAGATTAGTCCGTCTAGGTCTCCATTTCAAGATAGGGTGGCCACTCACATCCTCAGAACACCAGATTATGGTATTTCTGGGAATTGCGTGAGCCTGCCCCTGCCAGCGTGACATGTGTGAGGTCACACTGGCAGGGGTGGGGGCAGCATGCTCTTCAAAATGGCATCCTCCATCCACGACTGGTCTTGTCTCAGTACTGGACAGGGGACAAACCATTTAAAAACAGGAATGTCTGGCTTAAAATCAGCCAAATGGCCTGCCTGTTTCAGGATGGCCAGACATTTGGTTGGCCTTTTGTTGATTTCATCCTTTTCTCTTGTTATGTTTTGTTCCTGCTGTTAAAATTAAATAATACTTTGTTTTAAGAAGGCGGTTGTGACATTGCACTCCATATGTTTTATGGATATGCTTATGTGTGTGAATATGATGTAACTGGAATATGCTTTATGCAAAAGGTCTCTTGAAAGGTATAACAAAGGCTATAACCTACTGATTATATTCCTCCTATTTGTATACATGTATCATTCTTGTATATGAAGCTAGAAATATGAAGTATAATTCTGAGGTCCTATTGTAATTATGCAAAGTGTGGGCCATTAATGGTGGTTTAGAATCTTGATGGCTCCCACTGACTAGGACAATTGGTTGTAAATGGTTTATTTACCTGCAAACCTTCCGGTGTATGTGTGGGCCAACCCAGGAAGAATGGAGACTAGGGGTCTTACAGTGACATGTGACCATGTCACATGATACTGGAATCCATCTTAATCCTTATACTTTTCCATTGATGAGGCAGGGGTGGGGACAAGCACAGACAAAAGATTCCCGCCTTGTGCCAAAGCTACAAAAGGGGGTGGGGAGCAGCAAAAAGGGGGTTGCCAGTGACGAGAAAACCCGTGAGATGTCTGCTGGAACTAACAAGGACTGTACCAGGGGAAAGGATTGGGCCTAGACTAGGAAGGAGTCTAGTCTGTGAAAGAAGCTTATTGGAACATCTCTGAGGGTGAGCTATTACCTGTAATCAGTTTCTTAATATATTAGGCTTAGACTTGCATGTTTTTGCTTTATTTTGCTTGGTGACTTACTTTGTTCTGTCTGTTATTACTTGAAACCATTTAAATCCTACTTTTTATACTTAATAAAATCAGTTTTGTTCATTAATAAACCCAGAGTAAGTGATTAATACCTGGGGGAGCAAACAGCTGTGCATATCTCTCTCTCTCAGTGTTATAGAGGGCGAACAGTTTATGAGTTTACCCTGTATAAGCTTTATACAGGATAAAACAGATATATTTGGGGTTTGGATCCCGTTAGGAACGGGGTGTCTGGGTGCTGGAGACAGGTAACCTGCTGAGCTGTTTTCAATTAAGTCTGCAGCTTTGGGGGCATGGACCAGACCCTGGGTCTGTGTTGCAGCAGGCTAGCATGTCTGGATCAACGAGACAGGGTTCTGGAAGTCCCAAGCTGGCAGGGAAAATGGGCTCAGAGGTAATTTCAGCTCATTAGGTGACAGTCCTAAGGGGATCTCTGTGACCAAACCTGTCACAGCGGTTTTGGGTCACTATGTTCACAGCTGGTCATAGCTCCCAGAGGGAAGAATTGTAGGTGCTGAGGTGCAATAGCAGTTGGCACCGGGGGGCTCTAGTATAGTACCCTGGTCCGAGAGTGGGAGAATCATAGGATTTTACCTAATGAAGTAAAAGCACAAGCCTGAGACATTGAGGGGGTGCTCTCAGACACATACAGAGAGGGGATCAGAAGTACAGCTACTGCTGAAATACGGCAGGGAGATAGAGGGTAAATAGAATCCCAGAGTGATAAACTGGGTAAACTCTAGATAACTATGAACTCATCTGCTGTAAAATTATCACGAGATTGTTCTATTGTCTTTTATTCATTTGCTAAGCCATTCCCGCAAAAATATAACTTGTACACAATGAGAGGCAGGAGTTCCCCTTCCCAAATTAGTGCCAGTTAAAACAGTTTTCTTACAGAGCTAATGCACGATAAAGGTTTAGCAGAAAAACTTAAATCCCAGCTCTCCACTTGCACATCAGATAGGAAACTGCAGTAAAATTCAATTCCTCTGAAGACCTTCTGGGCTACCAAGAGGCAGGTTGTATTTTCAAAGAAAATCATATCCTTACATCTTTATCAAAACCAACTTCCATACTTGCTAGAGGAACAGAGCTGTGAAAATAATGAATTTTCCATGAACCAAATTGTAGAGTCGATAATAACTGAGCCTGACCCTCAAAGAAATTAATGAAAAGTTTGCAGGTCGAGGAGTCTGAACAGTGCATAATATAAGAGGAGTAGCAACTTAACATAAAGAGGAACATTTTCAAAATGTTCCATAGTGATTTAGCCACATGATTCCTATTAACTATTTCACAGCCCATTTTACACTCCACCTGTTGTATCAAGGCAGGATAGTATTTTCAGTCATAATTCTCCACCTATTAATTATTATTATTATCATTATTTATTATGTATATTATAATAGCACCTAGGAGTCTCAGGCAGGACCCCAGCATGGTAGGTACTGTACAAGCATAGAACAAAAAAGATAGTCCGTGCTCCAAAGAAGTTAAAATCTAAGGGCTTGTCTTCACTACCGCGGAGATCGACGCCGCTGCAATCAATGCAGCAGGTGTCAATTTAATGGATCTAGTGAAATTGCTAAATTGACAGCAGAGCACTCTCTGGTCGACTCTGGTTCTCCACCAGAATGAGAAGAGTAAGGTAAGTTGACGGGAGACACTCTCCTGTTGACGCAGCACAGTGAAGACACTGTGGTAAGTCAACCTAAGCTACATCGACTCCAGTTACATTACTCATGTAGTTGGAGTAGTGTAACTTAAGTCAATTTACCTTGGTAGTGAAGAGAAGGCCTAAGTAATGTAGTCATTTACACTTGTGCAAAAGAAGTACAAAATAGTTACAAACATTATACCATTCAAAATTTGGTAGCAATTTGCATCCATATTCCACAGGTGTGAATGACTATGCAAAAGGCAAACAATAGAAAATCAGACAACTGATGTTCTGTTGATAATTTTCTATTTACTTCTCTCTCAACTGCCTATTTTGGCTCTGTTATCCTGTCTTTGCATTTCTAAGGCTCTGCTCACTGAGTCATAGAAACACTAGATAGTTAATCTGTTAAATCTTCTAGTCCATTTCTCTGCTAACTCGGGATTGTTGCACACAATATGTTCTCCACTGCTTTGTTCAACTTTTTTCTATCAACTCCTTTGTCTGCTGCTTTAAATCAGTTCATATATATTAAGAACCTGTTCAAACTTTCCATTTCTCAATACAAACTTGAAATTGTGACTGAACAATTTTATAGAGCTTGTTGGGATATGACATTTTTCCTCCCATGAAAAATGTTAATGAAAATAAATTTCTACATTTTTTCCAAGTTTTTTATGAAAAAACAAAAACTGAATTCTTTTTGGTTTCCTGCAACTGAAAAATGGTGGCCAGCTGGGCAAACCTTGGGGAGTTTACTAAAAATTTTCACTAGGTTGCCTGAAATATTTTGGTTTTCAGTTGTTGAGGACCAGTGGTGCAAGTAATCTAATATGGTCAGGTATGCCATACCATTAAGACATTTATTGCCGGTATGCCATACTGGAAAGACACATCTGGTAACCACTGAACACTGAAGGGCTTTCCCAGGAACCGCAGCAGCAAAAGGAGCAGAACATGGCCACTGGGCAGCCCCACACGGGCAGCTCCTCCTGCGTGGCTGTATCGCCCCCAGCCCTGTCCTTCACCGGGGCTGTACAGACCCCAGACAGGAGACACAACTGCGGGGAAGGGCTGGAGGTGGGGCTGGCGGTGGTGCAGCTGCAACGGAGGAGCTGCCAGCGTGGGACTGCCAGGCGTCCCCATGTTCTGCTCCTTTCACTGCTGCAGTTCCTGGGAGAGGCCTGTGTTTCAGCAGATACCGATTTCTATCCGTGGATATCCATATCCGCAGGTGTAAATTTGTATCTGCAAAAGGAGACCGGTGGGAGGGGCACAAAGGCTCAAGTGCCACCCCTACCCCCGAGGCTCAAGTGCTCCCATCGGCCCAGGCAGGGAGAGAAAAGGGAGGGGCCAGAGCCTCTCCTCTTCCAGCCACACTGTCTGGAACATTGCCTGATGCAGCGCTATGGCTGCTTGGGAATGCCAGGCACTCTCTCAGGCAGCTGCTCTGCTGCACTGGGCAGCATCCAGGAGTGGCTCCGGGGCCTGGCTGCCAGGAAGAGCAGTAGAATGCCAGGCGGAGATGGTATAGCAGGAGGACAGAACTCCGCCCCATCCCCGGTAACGTGGGATGGGGAAGGGATGGGGAGAGCGTGGGGGCCCTGGGCAGGGGGTGGGATGGGGAGGAGTCACGTGGGGGGTCACGTGGAGAGGTCATGTGCTCCCCCTTTAGCTGGTGCCCCCCTTTGTGTCCCTCCCATGAGTCGCCATACCAGTAAGAGGACCAACAGCTGCCTTGTCCCTAAAAACAAAACAAAACCTCCAGGACCCTCCTGTTCCAGCACTTTATCCTTAGGGGAACAAAGATATCACTAGATCAGAAGACCATCAGAGGCAAGAAGATGTCAACATGGAGACAGAGTTAGGAGACAGTCTGGGAACAAATTGAAGTCACTGGCACATCCCTGGAAAAAGGAGAGCTTGGATCAACAGAACCTCTTCAATGCAGTAGAGATGTCTAGACTAAATTGGTCTAAGCGAAATGGTCAGTCACTGAGTTGTGTTATAGATTCAGAGTCTCAGGCTTTAAACTAAATGGCAATGTTTCAGATAAGACCTCTGGGGAGCTACCAAAGTGAATATAATTTAACACTCCTCCTACCCCCATTGCAAACATTATTTGCAAATAATTCTTTAAAAGGTCCTCTTCCTATTATATCAAATAACACATCTGCACTAAAATCCTGGGCTATGTGTTGTTGCTTGCTAAAATATCTGTGGCTTTCTAAATCCTTGGGTCTTGTAGTACCTCTGATTTGCAAAGAGTTCATGTCTATCTTTAACTTGCTTGTGTTAAGATCCCCAACTAAATTTGCCACCGCTTACAGAGCCTCAGAGTCCTGTGAGAGATTGAAATCCAGCATACTGTAAGCACACTTGCTACTATAAATAACTGGATGGAATAGCTTTGTTTAAGTACTGAAGGAATAGCATAGCCTTATGAGAAACATATGCAATGCAGCAGAAATAAATAGTATTGATTAGTAGATGCTAAGATGGCCCTACCCATTCAGAAAAGCTTTGATAACTCCAAACATGTAGATTATATCCACTCTTCTGATTATTTGGCATGCAATATGGTATCTGTGGTGAACCCACAGTTTTCTTTTTGACCATTTTCTTCCTCTGACTAAGCCCTGGACTGGCTTTCAGATGTAAACAATTATAAAACTTTAAGAACCACCCACTAGATATACTTTCTTGGTTGCAGTTAATCAGTCTCTTGACATATTTGGAGATCAAGTGGCTGTCTGGCTATAGGCTCAAATTGGTGAAACTTGTTCTCCTTCTGCTTCAGCCATCTTGGACAGGGGAGATTCTCCAAAGTATAAGTGGCAGTGGGAAGAGAAAGAAACAAGTCCAGCGTTTAAGCTCACAATCCTAAACCATGTAAGCGTTCAAGCTGCCAAACATTGAGCTAGTGGGGAAATCTTGCTGGTGAGACAAGTCCAGAATCTTGAGGCTTCCGTATTCAAAGCCACATGGAAGTTTCCTTTTATTTATTCTATTTCTTTTCTTTCTTAATGCGTGTGTAGTCTATGGGCAGGTCTACACGTAAAACGCTGCATCGGCGAAGCTGCACTGATGCAGCTGCACTGCTGTAGCACTTTAATGAAACGCTCAGTGCCAATGGGAGAGAGCTTTCCTGTCAGCGTAGTTAATCCACGACTGCAAGAGGCAGGAGCTATGTCAAGTGGGAGAAACTCTCCCACCGACACAGCGCTGTCTACATCGGTGCTTAGGTCTGTATAACTACCATTATTCACATTCCTGAGCAATGTACTTTTACCAAAGTAAATCTGTAGTGTACACCAGGGCTATCTGTCTGTGGCTGGGTAATTCCCTGTGAATATAGGTAGGTTGACCAGGAATCTTTGATCAGTAAAGGACTTGCCAACTCCAATCCCATTAACTTTAAAGAGATTTGAGTTGGGCCCTTACGGAGTAAACCACTTTTGCAGTAAACCACAGATTGCAGAGTCAAATGTTATGGCAGAGAAAAGGGGGCCTAAAATACCATTAACACCCCATCATTACTGAATACCAAAAAGACCAAATCACCATTTCTACCCAGAGGTGTTCCTTCTGATTTGGAGACAAAAGCTGCTGACATATGTGAGGAAACTTGAACTGTCTCATGTGGATAAAGAGAAGACTTCATTTCCCCAGTGCTGTCATTCTGACACCTTTACGACCATTCACATTTTTATTTAAAATATATACCCTGTTAGCCAAGTATTCCAGTTTATATTTGTCTCTAGTCAGTCAGACTATAACACATTCAACAATCTCCCTCCACGCCTTCAAAAAAAAACCCCACATTAATTGAAATTGGTCTTTTCTTGCAAAAATTTCTTTTCAGACAAAAAAAGCTGCTTTGATGGAAAGTATTTGACCAGCACTTGCCCCCATCATTACTTCATTCAGGCCATGATTCAACAAAGTATTTAAGCCTAGGCTTAACTTCCCATTGAAATCAACAGGCCAAATTTGCATAAAGTTAAACATGTGCTTAGATGCTTTACAAAATCAGGGCCTAGGATTCCACTTAAAGAGTCATTTCTTCCACAATGTCCACACACATAATACATGTTAAAATTACCAACTTAAGATGGGGAAATAAACATTATCTAAATAACTTTTATCTAAACTGAGACTTCCTCTGGGTCTCCCAATGTAACTTGCCTTTCTCTGTTAGTTTTTCTAAGCTTTCCAAGAAAGAGGCTGTCTTGATTCAGACCAAAATTGTCATTTGATGTAAATCAGCATAACTCCATTGTCTCCAATGTCCTCTACAAGACACAAGGGCCAGATTCTCTGGGTATGTCTACACTGCAGTTGGGAGCAAGCCTCCCAGCCTGGGTAGATAGACTCACACTAGCGCTGCTTGAGCTAGCATGCTAAAAATAGCAGGATGGATGTTGCGTTACAGGCAGCTGCTTGGGCTAGCTGTCCAAGCTCAGACCCAAGGTCCTGGATGTGTTTGGACTTGGGCAGCTGTGAACCGTTGCCCATGCCACAATGTCTACATTGCTATTTTTAGCATGCTAGTTTGACCACAGCAACTGTGAGTCTGTCTACTCAGGCTTGGAGTCCCACTGTCCCAGCTGCAGTGTAAACATGCCCATTGCTGGTGAAAGTTGCATTGTTCCACTAAGGTCACTAGAAGTATGCTGAACAACCAGTGGGGCCACTGGACGATCGAGATGCTAAAGGAGCATGCAAGGACGATAAGGCCATTGCGGAGAAACTAAATGAATTCTTTGCACTGGTCTTTAAGGTTGAGGAAGTGAGGGAGATTCCCAAACCTGAGTCATTTTCTTTAGGTGACAAATCTGAAGAACTGTCCCAGATTGAGGTGTCATTAGAGGAGGTTTTGGAACAAATTCATAACTTAAACAGCAATAAGTCACCAGGAGCAGATGGTATTCACCCAAGAGTTCTGAAGAAACTCAAATGTGAAATTGAAGAACTACTAACTGTAGTCTATAACCTATCATTTAAATCAGCTTCTGTATCAAATGACTGGAGGATAGCTAATGTGACACCAATTTTTAAAAAGGGCTCCAGAGGTGACCCTGGCGATTAGAAGCTGGTAAGCCTGACTTCAATACCGGGCAAATCGGCTGAAACTATAGTAAAGAACAAAATTGTCAGACACATAGATGAACATAATTTGTGGGGAAGAGTTTTTGTAAAGGGAAATGATGCTTCACCAATCTACTAGAATTCTTTGAGGGGGTCAACAAGCATGTGGACAAGGGGGATCCAGTGGATATAGTGTATTTAGATTTTCAGAAAGCCTTTGACAAGGTCCCTCACCAAAGGCTCTTAAGCAAAGTAAGTAGTCATGGGATAAGAGGGAAGGTTCTCCCATGGATTGGTAACTGGTTAAAAGATAGGAAACAAAGGGTAGGAATAAATGGCCAGTTTTCAGAATGGAGAGAGGTAAATAGTGGTGTCCCCAGGGGTGTGTACTGGGCCCAGTCCTATTCAACATATTCATAAATGATCTGGAAAAAGGCGTAAACAGTGAGGTGGCAAAATTTGGAGATGATACAAAACTACTCAAGATAGTTAAGTCCCAAGCAGACTGCAATGAGCCACAAAGGGATCTCACAAAACTGGGTGACTGGGCAACAAAACAGCAGATCAAATTCAATTTTGATAAATGCAAAGTAATGCACATTGGAAAACATAATCCAAACTATACATATTAAATGATGGGGTCTAAATTAGCTGTTACCACTCAAGAAAGAGATCTTGGAGTCATTGTGGATAGTTCTCTGAAAACATCCACTCAATGTGCAGCAGTAGTCAAAAAAGCAAACAGAATGTTGGGAATCATTAAGAAAGGGATAGACGGATAGAAAATATCATATTGCCTCTATATAAATGCATGGTATTCTCACATCTTGAATACTGTGTGCAGATGTGGTAGCCCCATCCCTAAAAAGATATATTGAAATTGGAAAAGGTTCAGAAAAGGGCAACAAAAATGATTAGGGGTATGGAAAGGCTCCCGTATGAGGAGAAATTAATAAGACTGGGACTTTTCAGCTTGGAAAAAAGACAACTAAGAGAGAATATGATAGAGGTCTATAAAATAATGACTAGTGTAGAGAAAGTAAATAAGGAAGTGTTATTTATTACTTCTCATAACACAAGAACTAGGGGCCACCAAATGAAATTAATAGGCAGCACGTTTAAAACAAACAAAAGGAAGTATTTTTTCATACACCACGCAGTCAACCTGTGGAACTCCTTGCCAGAGGATGTTGTGAAGGCCAAGACTATAACAGGATTCAAAAAACAACTCGGTACATTCATGGAGGATAGGTCCATCAATGGCTATTAGCCCGAATGGGCAAGTATGGTTTCCCTAGCCTGTTTGCCAGGGGATGGGTCACTTGATGATTACCTGTTATGTTCATTCCCTCTGGGGCACCTGGCATTGGCCACTATCGGAAGATACTGGGCTAGATGGACCTTTGGTCTGACCCCGTATGGCCATTCTTATGATTTATGCTATATGATTATGAGACCTG
Source organism: Chelonia mydas (assembly GCF_015237465.2). Classification (NCBI taxonomy): domain Eukaryota; kingdom Metazoa; phylum Chordata; order Testudines; family Cheloniidae; genus Chelonia; species Chelonia mydas. The sequence continues at coordinate 84,340,348 of NC_057851.1, read as the reverse complement.
TTGTGTCTTGTACAACACAGACAATAATAGAATTTGACAAAGGATCAATAACAACAACACTGGTTGCCTATCAAAAGCAAACATACAGCAGAGACATGAAGAGTTACAGAGTTATTGTAGAATAGTCATTGATCAGAGGTCTAATACAGAAGACCTTATAGAATTAAGTGGCTTTGTGTTCCATTGTATTAAATTAATGGTTTATGTATGATTTTGGGCTGGGATTGTAAGTAACCTCTCTGGGAGAGATGTGATGTGAGGCCTGTATGATCAAAGGACTACATTGACCAAAGTGCCAGACAAAAATGGACTTTTGGTCCCAAAAGAATTAAGTGGTTTTCCTTGGGAAGTCCTAGGCGGAGGTGAATGAAAATTCCCCACCTCTGGTTTTGCAAAAAAAACAGCCTTTTGAAGGTATTCTCTGAGGAGCGGTCTTTGTCTGCAGATTACCTGTAACTGAAGGCCAAACTCAAAGGCCTAAGTATAAAAAAAAGGCTGCTCTGTCCAACCTGGATTCTGGTCAGAATCCAAGACAATTATGAATTTGTAAACATAGGGAAAATCCAGTTTGGGGTTTTGAAGGACTGACACCTACCAGAGCCCAAGGTTGGAGTTGGTGGGGTCCTCCAGTGAGCTTTTTAGTAAGCACGTAGGTTCTTTTATCATTTTACATATGATTTCTCTGTAATGTTTTCACCTTAAGAAAATATGTATTTGCTTACAAAGAGCTGTGAGGTAATTTATAACTATGCTGTTGATAGCCTCTGGAGAGAAAGCAAAGTGCAGACACTGGCTTGTTTAGGCGGACTGAATTGCTGGGAATGTCACAGTGTAGACAGGCAACTGTGCAGCCTAGAAAACCCTTGCTAGGAGGGAGAGACACACAGGTCTCTGCCCAAGCTAAGTGATGGCCAGGATCCTAGAGTGGGTGCTTTTGAGGGACCATGGAGGAGGAATATGGTGCAGTTGCCCTGAATTTTGACACTCTATTACATTAGAAGGTACTGTATTACCATAAAATGTAATCTTATAAAAGTAGTAATAAAGTGTTGTAAATTACAGGAACTATGCAATTTACAGAGACCAACTTTAAAGTCATGTCAGCGTAACCTAAATATTTCAGTCATTTGCAGAAAAATGCATGAAATATTCATCAAGAATAAATAATCATATAAGCAAAAAATAGCTAAGAAAAGACCAACAGTACACCATCTGCACCAACTCATGCCAGTTATGTATACAAGTGAGAGATGTAGCATTAAGAGTTTCATATTTGCTTTATATACATATATAGTTCTGGGCACGTAATGTTAGAACTGCACAGACGAATGAATCTCTGAAGCTAAGGGAAGGTACAGTGAGACGGCAAGACAAATAAAATCAGGAGAGAATTTATGTTCAAGGTGAAATAATCCAATGCACTGGGAATTATACCATTGTGAAGGAGGCAGCTGAGAAATAAAGGCTTCCAAATTTCTTCTGCAAAGTTCAGTAATGACTCCTGGATACTGTAGTATTGGTTTGACTTTTCCTTTTTTCAGTAGGATTAGTTTTTAAATGCCAATGTATTCCTGATTTTCTGAACCAGATATCCAGGGAATATATATGTATGTAGGGATTTTCAATTTGCCACTGAAATCATCTGGCCTCTTCTTTCAAGGGAGGAATATACTGTTTGTTCAATGGTAAAACCCCTTCTTTCCTATTTCATTCTCCCTGTATATATTGTGACAAAGTTCCTGCTCTACCTTGGTGGGTCTTGTGCTTATTGGCAGATTTGCTCACCTTGGAGCTTCACGGCAGCCCTCAGCTTGGCTGTTTTTCTGAACCCACAGTCCAAGTAGACTCCTCCTGTGTCTGACCAGGAGTTGGGAGGATTTGGGGGGAACCCGGGCCCACCCTCTACTCCGGGTTCCAGCCCAGGGCCCTGTGGAATGCAGCTGTCTAGAGTGCCTCCTGGAACAGCTGTGCGACAGCTACAACTCCCTGGGCTACTTCCCCATGGCCTCCTCCCAACACCTTCTTTTTCCTCACCATAGGACCTTCCTCCTGGTGTCTGATAATGCTTGTACACCTCAGTCCTCCAACAGTCCATGTTCTCACTCTCAGCTCTTAGTGCCTCTTGCTCCCAGCTCCTCACACGCACACCACAAACTGAAGTGAGCTCCTTTTTAAAACCCAGGTGCCCTGATTAGCCTGCCTTAATTGTCTCCAGAAGGTTCCTGATTGTTCTGGAACCTTCCCTGTTACCTTTCCCAGGGAAAAGGGACCTACTTAGCCTGGGGCTAATATATCTGCCTTCTATTACTCTCCTATAGCCAACTGGCTCGACCCTGTCACAATATTTTTATATCATGTCCATCACTGTAATATGTCAGCTCACTCCATGGGCAAATCTGGATTTGACTACTACATAAGTGTAAAGTTACTTGCATATTTGCACTTCTTGCAGCAGAAGTCAAATGGCCAGATATAGAGCTATGTCTGTTTACATGAGTGGAAGAGTGACCTAAAATCTAATTGATTCATATAGTAAAACGTCCTTAGGCCTTGTCTATTCTAGAAAGGATTTGCTGATATAGCACTTGGAAATTCAGACTTTTGCAGGGACAGCTTATAGTAGTTCCCTGAGCTAAATAAGACATACACGCAAAAGGACTCTTGCTAGTATAACCGTGTCTAGTGTTTTTGCCATCATAGTTATGTCAGGTGGAGTGTGATTCCCTCCCCACCCCCTCACACAGTTACACTGGCAAAACTTTTAATTGTAGACCAGGCCTTAGAACTCAGTTGGGAACTAACACTTCCCTTACATGGGCAAACCATATCACAGATAGTGACCATTGACATGCTCACTGCATGACTGGGTGAGCAGCCGCAGTGGGACCACTGTTGCTTCTCTCATGCAGGTGAGTGAGGGAGTAGTGGCTCAAAATCTAATTGATCCATATGGTAAACTTCTTTAGGTTTTGTCTATACTAGAAAGGATTTGCTGCACTGTCCCAGAGCAGGTAGGGGTGAGGAGTGGGCAGAGCGTTGAGGCCACCCTCACAAGGGGAAGCCCAGTTGCTGCACTTCCTCCAGGGCACCAGAAATTCTCTTCCACCTCCTGCACTAGCCTTTCAATTTTGTCTGCAACGATCGTAAATGTAGAATCCAAGCTCACAGAGACTCTTAGACCTGCACGTGCCTTCTTCCTACTCAACATTTATTCCAGTTTTTTAATCATTTTGTTTAACTGACTATAAAATACCAAAGACACTTTTATACTGTGGCACAACATAAAGGAGAAACTTGACTTAATACCATAAGTAAAAGAATCCAAGAGATGGGATTTTTAACTGGGATTGCAGGGAATTTTTATGGGATAATAAACAATGGACCCAATAAAAAAAACACTCTGCACAGGATCAGTCCATATTTTCTGTGTGTATGAAATCGAGTGTGTGTGAGAGAGAAAATGCGAGAGTATAAAAACAACTTATTTTGAAATTATTAACGTACGTGAAATTTTTACACAGTCCCTATTAATAAAACAAAGTCGATTGTAGAGTTGCCATCCAAACCATTGGGACAGACTCAGTCTGTTGTTTTTTGTGTCCAGCCCTACAATAAGCAAAAACTAAACTTAATTTTGATCAGAAAAGTTGTAAGTCAATATCATTGGATCACAAAATAAAATGATAGCTTATGTTCTAATACTGAAATTGGACTGCAAAATCTGATTTTGAGATCTGACTGCAAAATCAAGGCCTTAGTGACAGCACTGCATCGGAACATGCACAAACAGCATCATGTCACAATTTTCACCCCATACAACAATATAGGAAAGATATCAACTAAAGCTAGGAAATTTTTAATTGAATTTTTTCCCCAATGAAAAAAGGGTTTTGAGCTAAACAGAATTTTTCATGAGACAATTACGGTTTTTAATAGATTTTTTCAGCAAATTGAATGGATCTTTTTATTATTTATTTTATTTTATTTGAAAACCAAACCACCAAAAATGTTTCTGGTTTTGGGTTTTTTTAGGAAAGCTTGAAAAATTCCCTCCAAAATTTATATTAAAAAAGTCTGCATTTGCTTTGAAACTTTTAATGGAAACTAAAACACATTTTTTGACTATCTCTAATACCCTGTAGTATTTTAAAACTTGTAGTAAAATAATTAGACGAGAAGTAAATGGTATGTTTTGTTTTCTTTGGGTATAATCTGATCTCCTTTTCTAACTAATGACATATTGCAAAGATATATTGAAGGTAAAGTACTGCTGACACAATCTCCTCCCATAACCCATCTCACCTCTGAGGCTCATTAAGCTTTCCTTGTGTCTACACTGGCCTATGCTAGCAACTTACAGAGTCTTTGGGAATGGGCTTCACAGTTCCCTTGCTTTTGACCCAATGCTCAAGCAATTGCCTCTATTCTCATTTTGAAATCAGAGGTTCCATTCTCTTATTATTATTTATTATTTCTATTATCATAGCACCTAGGAACCTCCTGTGTATGCTAAGTGCTGTAGAAAGGTAGAACAAAAAGACAGTCCCTGCTACAAAGAGCTTACAAGCTAAGTACAAGAAAAGAGACAACAGAGGGATACAGACAGACTGATAGGGGAATAGAAGGAAACAATGAGACAATATTGGTCAGCTTGATAGGGAGTGGTCTCTGCACGTCAGCAGCCTAGCCACTGTCAAGTTTTAGGCATCCTTACAAAGAAGAATTTTGAGGAGGGATTTGAAAATGAATAACAAAGTGGCTTTGTGGATGTTTATGGGGAGTTCCTCCTAAGCATGATAAGAAGCATGAAAGAAAGCATGAAGGTGCTTACTTGAAAATGTAGCAAGTGGGAGATGGAAGCTGGCATCATTGGCTGATCAGAGGCAGGAGCTGACAATCTCAACAGTGAAAGAGAGAGGATAGGGAGGGTGGGGACAGGCCATGAAGGGCCTTGGGTACTTCCAACAGTTGTTATCCCCAGCAGAGCAATCACAACAATCCAGTTCATGATGTCTTACTTAAAAGTTGGTTTACTAAAGATAATTATTAAAAAAAAAACCCTATAAATATGCTTCCAAATAATATTGCTAAAAAAGCACTGAGCAGGATAAAATCTCTTTCTCTTGCAAAGATTTGTACATTTACTTCACTGTTCAAACATTTATACTTACATGGTACTTACACAAAATCCTTGGTTTTCCATGTGTGTAGCCAGTACTGAGAGCCAGGTGATGTACTAGTACACAAATTTCTCTCTTGATAGAGCAAGATCATTTTTTGGTGGAGGAAAACAGAGTCAGTGCTCCATGGTAAGGAGGGATGGTGCTGTTCCTTGTCTCTCCTCTGCTCCCTTTGGTGTGTCTTGTGCTGGAGGAGAGATTAGGAAGTACCTGGCACTGTGCTTATGGAAAGCTGTGGACTGCTGTTCAACCAAAAGGTGCAAGAGAAGACAAGCTTTTTTGTGCCCTTGCCTCCCCTTGAATATCCTTGAACTAGCTGGTCACAATAGAGCCACTGGAAAAGAGCCTTCCTTGCAGAGATTGCAGTAGACTCCATTAAGATCCTATAGCTTGCCACTATTGGCCTCTACTGATCTCTGTTGATTTCTACTAGCCTCTGCTGCTTTGTTGCCCCCAAGAAGCAGTGGAGCAACAGGCCCTTTCCAAAACCTATTTGTCAAATATTCAACATTTTTCAGCTGGAATTTCCACTTGGGCTATGGACATCTTTCTGGACACATACCCCTTAGATTCCTCCTAAAAAAAGTCATGACCCTGAGCACATCTACAGGAATTCCCAGGAAAGGACTGTGTAGCAAAGTTTTATTTTTAAAGCCTTAAATAATGTAGGAGCATTGCATTCTGAGGAACTTTCTCTCATGCCATCATGTGTATGAAACTGGTGAACCAGTCGTGTAATCTACTAGGGTCAGTGATTCTGGCACACTCTTGCTCTTTTTACCGCAAACCACATTTGTGACATCTTTTTGGGTGAGCTCCGAGACATTGTGTATCCTTTTTAGCTTTCTGTTTCTGAGGTGTTTTGGTTTAGTTGTTGCATCTCTGGGGATGGGATTGTAGAAAGGGTTGGGTATTTTTTAAAATCATTTTTACACTGGCTTTCGTATTTATTTATCAGGCCATGTCATCCTTGGTTTTGTTTAAGGTATATCTCTGCATTTTGTTTTAGATTCTGTTGTGTTAGGTGCCCAGAGGCCTTTGAGCACTGTGTGCGCTATAAATAAAAATGTATTATTATGTATTATTAAGCAGGAACTGCAAGAACCCACTTTATCATTGCCGCAGAGCAGCCTGTCTTTCCCAACAAGATACATTTGTGAAAGTCATATAATCTCCTCCCCTGGTAATTATGCAACCTAAAAATGCTTAAAACAGGCCACACTTAGGGCATGATCCTGGTGCTGGTTGCTGAGAGGTGCTGAAGGCTTACAGTTCCCATTGACTTTAATGGGATTTCAAGATGCTGAGCACCACTCAGGGAAGCGCTCAGCTTTTCGCAAGGTTGGGTCTTTTACACCACACACAAATTGCCTATACAATAAAAATACTAAACAAAAAACATGCAAGCAGATTTATGCCAAGTGTAAAATGGTCAGCAACAATAGCAGGATAAGTCATGTGTGTGACACAAAAGAAGGGGGGGGGGGGAGGCACAAAACCACATTTTTAACATTTTCAGCCTAATTACTATTTCTTTAGGATATTTTAACAACAAACATTCCATCACAGCTAATGTCAATATGGTCATATTATTCATCTCAGTTCTAGTGTGTTTTGCTTATGAACCATGAAAGAATCAGCCCTATTCAAAGCCAAGTTAATTGAATTCCAAAACAAGAAAGAGCCTTTCCCAACTTCCCAACCTTCCTGAAGAACTAGAAAAGGGTCAAACAGATTTAAGGAGTCATTTAAGAGTATGTTTTCATTTATCTCAGCTCTACTCAGGGGAACTCTGTTCCAGATGGTAACCTTAACCCTTTCCAAAAATTGTCTGTTGTTGGACCCCATTTCAATTAGATCCAGATCTGTTTGATATTTTGGTGGTCAGGAATTTCCTGATATCATACCACCTATGTTTTGCAGAAGTTTCTCTGAATTTGTTTTATAGCAGGGGAAATGAAGTTAATTAAAACTTCTTTGCATTGGCCATAACTTTAATTTGGAAGAGCTTCATTTTGGCATTATGATTTGATTATCATGAATATTTTGATTTCTCAAGATAAATATTATCATATCATTTAAAATACTATTTTAAATATTGGCCTTCCATTTGCACTTGCAATTTCTGGCCACAGAAAAATCATAGAGAAATTTTGTGCTTGCAATTACTGATGGGTATACTTAATGTCACAAATATGTCTAAGAACCTGATTTATGTGCATAGATAGGTACCGAGATATTCATGTGAAATTAACTGTGCCTGCAATTATCCGTGCCTGTGATTATGTAGGCAAAGAAAAAGAGGGCAGCAAAACATTAGAGTCCTAAAAGCTATGAAAATTGGGTCCTAAAGGCTCAAAATTAATTATTTACCACATTTAACTTGTAAGAATAATATTTGATTCTTTTATGGAACATTCCTTATTCTAGGTAGATCCTGAATTTTTGCTCTTATCATATCATTCCCTAATAATTACAGCTTTACAGTGTTTGCCTGCATGGTTCATTGGGTTTCACTGTCTCTGCATTAATGCCCTAGCTAGATATATCATTGGAAGACATTCCACTTCCACACAATTGGCATAGAATTGACATATATTCATACCTTTGCCATGTTAAGTTATATACCACCCTTTCCCATTTTAGAACATCAAATAACTCCTTTAAAAAGCTGCACTTAATGGAAACTTCATTCCATTAGTAAATTAGTTATAAAATCAACATACCTTGAATATAGATGGATCAAACGAGTTAAAAAAAATAACAGCTCTTGCATCACAAACCTCACTTCAATCAGATTTTACCAAGCTTTGTTTCTCTCAATATTTTTCTTATAGGAAAAAATGGTTTTCTTTAACATTTCAAGCATATTGAACGTGTGATGTATTATTTCACTCAGATTGCTTCTTTACTGCCTGACATATTTTAAATTCATAAATAATCACTGAACACCTTTAAGATGAGTGGAGGCCATGTCAGCTCAATTTCTTTACTGCCATATAGATCTAGGGCATATGTCCTGTATAACAGCACCCATAAGGATCTACAGACATGTGTAATTAATAAATAGGTAATAGTCCAATAGCACCAAAACTTCCCACTCAAGATCAAGGCCTTATTGTGCTCAGTGCTATACAAACAAGTCAAAGTCTCTATTCTGAAGATCTTATAATCTAAGCAGACAAGACAGAAAAAGCAGTAATAGACACTATGTGAGAAAAAAATCAAATATCTTTGTTAGTACTGTATCTATTTTTAGTTGTTATTGACCCAATTTTTCCTTCTTTGTGAATTAGGATCTTACGTAGGCTTTTGGATGGATCTAAATGTAGAGGGCATATTTTCCCTCAATGGACTGTGCATCAGGTCCAAATTGACTTAGCAGATAATTTTTGTTGTTTGAGTAAGTAACACGAAAAGTGATCATGGAGGCAGAGGGGAGCTAATATTTCTGAGCTGTGCAGTTTATGCTGGGGATTTAGTCTAATTTGTATACATTTCATTTTAAATATGAACAGGTGCACAATTTTTATAGTGTGTGTTTTAGGACAGAAGATTTTACAGGATTACAAAAATAATATAATTTATTCTTAAAACATTTTCAGATTATCATATCCTCCACTGGAGTCCCTGGGGTGTTACATTAAGTCTGATTTTATCATCTCCTTCTCTCCTCTCATTTCTGAATACCTGATGCATTAAGTTTTCTTCTTCCTTTTCTGGACACCTGGAGCCAGATCCTCAGGTGGTGTAAACTGAAATAGCTTTATTGACTTTAATTGCATTACAATTTACACCACCTGAGGAGTTGGTCCCGGGACCTGATTTTCCACTTATACCATTGTAAATCTGGAGTAAATTCATTTAAGTCAGTGGACAATGGAGGAGAAAGAGGTCTCTTGCATCCACTTCCCTCATTTTGGCATGGTCGTTTTGTAATTCTGTAAAGTATATATTCCATACAGACCATTACACCAATGATAGTTCATCCAGTGTCATTTCTCTTAACACATAGTGTCTTTATAATTAATACATCCTATTTAAAATGTCTGGTAAATTTTGTCCAGCTCTCAAGCTTATGCAATATGAAAATACTTTACAGTAATAAACGTTCATCTTTGTAGCTTTTCTTTCCATTTTAGACAAGTAAGACTTTTTCTTTGTTAGGCGCTAACATTTCCCAAGAGATCCACCCTTGATAAACTGCTCTCAGGCTGGAATAAATAAAATACATTGTGTCTGAAAATTCTATGCTGATGACATTAGCTACAACTCAAAAGACGCAGACGTCAAAGCACAAAAAGAATAATTTGGTTTTTAAGAAGCCTCACCTGCTGCAGTAGTGAACGCATATTTCTCAAGCTTAACTCTTCGCTCACACCATGTTTATGTAGTTACTCCTACCATTGTGGGAGGAGAATCTTGCCCATAATTTTCTTTATACCATACTGTCACCCACAAAACAATTCCTTAACTTTACCAACTCTTTAGAATATAATTAGGACTCTAACAAATTCATGGCCACGAAAAACATGTCATGGAACATGAAATCTGGTCTCTCCCCATGTAATCTGGTGTTTTGTGTGCTTTAACTCTATATTATACAGATTTCACAGGGGAGACCAGAGTTTCTCAAATAGGTCCTGACCGAAAAGGAAATTGCAGGGGGGGGGTCACAAAATTATTTTAGGGGGGGTCATGGTATTGCCACCCTTACTTCTGTGCTGCTCTCAGAGCTGTGTGTCTGGAGAGCAGTGGCTGTTGGCCAGGCACCCAGCTCTGAAGGTAGCATCCCGCCAGCAGCCGTGCAGAAGTAGGGGTGGCAATACCATACCAGGCCACCCTTACTTCTGCGCTGCTGCCGTCAGAGCTGAGTGGCTGGAGAGTGGCAGCTGCTGACTGAGGGCCCAGCTCTGCAGGTAGCAGTGCAGAAAGGTGGCAATACCACACCAGGCCATCCTTACTTCTGCTCTGCTGCTGGTGGCAGCTCTGCCTTCAGAGCTGGGCTCCTGGACAGCAGCCGCTGCTCTCCAGCTGCTCAGCTCTGAAGGCAGCACCACTGCCAGCAGCAGCGCATAAGTAAGGGTAGCAGTAACGCAACCCCCCCAGCAATAACCTTGTGACCCCCCCCCCCCAACTTCTTTTTGGGTCAGGACCCTACAATTACAACACCGTGAAATTTCAGATTTAAAGAGCTGAAATCATGAAATTTATTATTTTAAATCCTATGACCATGCAGTTGACCAAAATGGATCGTGAATTTAATATAATATATAATATATATTTTAAAGAATTTGAAAGAGCTGTTTGTTTTGTGTACTTTAAATAATTCTTTTTTCTCCCTCTTTCCTTCTGTCAAGGGAAGTTTTGGATACACAAGGAATGCAAGGTCGGGCACTGAGTATGTGGGGGAAATGAGCAGAACTAGCATCTAGCACAAGGAATGATAGAATTGTGGGACTGGAAGGGACATTGAGAGGTCATCTAGTCCAGTCCCCTTCACTCATGGAACGACTAAGTATTATCTAGACAATTCCTGACAGGTGTTTGTCTAACCTGATCTTAAAAACCTCCAATGACAGAGATTCCACAATCTCCCTAGGCAATTTATCCCAGTGCTTAACCAGCATGACAGTTAGAAAGTTTTCCCTAATGTCCAACCTAAACCACCCTTGCTGCAATTTAAGCCCATTGCTTCTTGTCCTATACTCAAAGGTTAACAAGAACAATTTACCTCCCTCCTCCTTGAAACAACCTTTTATGTATTTGAAAACTGCTATCATATCCCCTCTCAGTCGTCTCTTCTCAAGACTAAACAAATCCCATTTTTTCAGTCTTCCCTCAGAGGTCATGTTTTCTAGACCTTTAATCGTTGTTATCTCTGTTCTCTGGACTTTCTCCAATTTGTCCACATCTTTCCAGAAATGTGGCACCCAGAACTGGACACAAAACATTGGTTGAGACCTAATTAGCCCAGAGTAGAACAGAAGAATGATTTCTTGTGTCTTGCTTACAACACTCCTGCTAATACAGCCCAGAATGATGTTCACTTTTTTGCAACAGTGTTACACTTGATTTAGCTTGTGATCCACTATGACCCCCAGATCCCTTTCCACAGTATTCCTTCCTAGGCAGTCATTTCCCATTTTGTATGCATGCAACGGATTGTTCCTTCGTAAGTGGAGTACTTTGCGTTATTGAATTTCATCCTATTTACTTCAGAACATTTCTCTAGTTTGTCCAGATCATTTTGAATTTTAATCTTATCCTCCAAAGCACTTGCAACCCCTCCCAGCTTTATAAGTGTACTCTCTATGCCACTATCTGAACAATTGATGAAGATATTGAACAGAACTGGACCCAGAACTGATCCATGCAGGACCCACTTGATATGCCCTTCCAGCTTCACTGTGAACCGCTGATAACTATTCTCTGGGAACGGTTTTCCAACCAGTTATGCACCCGCCTTATAGTAGCTCCATCTAGGTTGTATTTCCCTGGTTTGTTTATGAGTATGAAGCTCAAACTGAAAACCTTGGGAAAGACTTTACCATTAAAGATGTTGCAGTGACTCTTCAAAGAATTATGGGACAACATCTTGACATTCCAAGATGATGAGAGTGGTGTGGTATTTCCTCATTATGAAACAACATCACACCACAGAGACTGCCATGTGGAAGACATTATATTGATTATTTTGTGATTCTTTGCAACTTTGTTGAACTCTGTCTGATCTCTCTTCTTCCTGCACTTTCCTGAGGGCTGGAAAGGACAAGGGTATTTGTCTTCTCTCCTCCTCTTTGGTATACTAGAAAGAAAAAGGGGCATTTCTGTTCTCTCTTTTCTTTTATTCTATTCTCCACCCACCCACCCACACTCATCATTCAATTTTCGTGTTACATGGGAGGCTGGGATGGGCCATCTATTTGCTTAGCACTCCCCGCCTAACCCTATGTTAGACAATGCTGGATGAGGCCTGGTGAGAGCTACTTACAAAGACCCAAGGAGCTGCACACGGCTCTAGAGCCAGAGCTGGAGCTTTGCAGATTGGGTCCATCTTTTCCAAAATCCTGACATAAACTGCTACAGTGGGTCACCCTGACACTAGGAAAGTTTGGATCCAGATCTGAACTTGTTGGACTGACAGAATGTCTAGAGTGAACATTTTATTGCTAGTTTACCAAGAATGTAAATGCAAAGGCTGTGATATTTATCAAAAGACTATGAAACCAGCACAAATGTTTGTTTGTTTTTTTTTGTAATGACGACACAACAACAATCAAGTTCTACTTTTATTTTATGTGAGAAATAATGCCATTTGAATTTTGTGAATGGCTTCCTCTAGATCAGACAATCAGTTTTCATATTTTCAGTTCAGTGCTCTTAATTTCTCACGCAGGATGCTGCAAACATTCATCTTTTCTTTATCTTTTGGTATATGAAAAAAAATAGGAAAAATATCATAGTCATTTTCTATTAGCAAATCAGTAGCTGAATAAGTGATTTTAGTGCTTTTATTAAATGCAGTAATTCAACTGTGAATCTGCATCAAGGATTCAAAACTCATCATGATTGACATTACACGCCTTGTATCGCAATAAGCAAAAGCAGTGCCCAGGGAATGATGCTCGCAGGCAGGGAGCCCTAATGCTAATATACCTTAGCATGTTTAATCAAGCATTTTTAAAAGTAGAAAAATATGCACCCAAATGAATAACAGTTTTTAGGGATCTTCAAATATATTTTTAGCAGTTAATAGGCTGGGAAGTACCTAATTCTCTCATGGATCTTTCTGCACAATCTCTTTTTAAGTTAGTCATGTTACACTAGGGATAAATTTATCACACTGCTGTTATACATTGGTATAAATCAGGGATCGGCAACCTTTGGCACGCGACCCATCAGGGAAATCCACTGGCAGGCCGGGACGGTTTGTTTACCTGCAGCGTCCGCAGGTTCAGCCAATCGCGGCTCCCACTGTCCGTGGTTCGCCATTTCAGGCCAACGGGGGCTGCGGGAAGCAGCAGCCAGCACATCCCTTGGCCCGCGCCGCTTCCCGCCATCCCCATTGGCTTGGAACTGCGAACCACGGCCAGTGGGAGCTGTAATCGGCTGAACCTGCGGATGCTACAGGTAAACAAACCGGATTTCCCTGACAGGCCACGTGCCAAATGTTGCCGATCCCTGGTATAAATAAAATGAAACTACTGTACAAATGTTGGGCCTGATCTTCAGCTGGTACAAATCAGCGTAGCGCCATTGAAGTTGTACATTGAAGTTTACATCAGCTAAGGATCTGGCATGCAGATTTTATGGTCATCACCATATATACATTGTAAATACAATAAGTTACTGAATTTAGTATTAGCCAGTATATTCATGTCATCCAATTGTACCAAAATATCAAGGACAGTATTTCTATTTTTTATCTTTTATATTGTGTAAAATAAATATTAAAGAGCTTATTTTTAAAGGATTTTTAAAAATATATATATTTAGAATAATTTTATCACCACTACTTTTACAGAGAATAATTCCTTGTCAGTCTGAAACTGACAACTCTCTCATTAGCAGTATTATTCGTTCCATAATGCACAGTTTGTCTATTGTAGGATTGATGCTAGTCAGCTAGCTTTTATTTATTTTTATTTTTTAGGGCAAAGAGAATATTAGAAGATGTGAATATCAGACATTTTCAGAATGGGAATGGCCATCTGGCTCTTCAAGCCTGCCTTCTCCTTTTCCCTTTAGCTTAATCCCATTTTCCTGCTTTTTCACCACACCCTCAATGCCTTTATTTTCCAACAACAAATAAAGGCATCTCTTAAATTCACTGAATCTGGATTTGTTCTGAAAACACACACACCTGTAAGGCCTGATGCAAAGCCCATTGCATTTGATAGAGTCTGTCCATTCACTTCAGTGGGGTTTGGTTCAGATCCATCAAGAATTCAATGGTTTCACAGACAGATACAAGATGATGCAGTTGTTCAAAATGTATGTTTACCAGCCTTGACAGTGTGCCTGTATACGTTTTGGCACAGAAAATAGATTACGTGCATTATCATTATTTCTGATGACATAATGCTGAGGCGCAATCTGCAAATATGCATTTTGCTACTCTCCAGCGTACTCTAGAACATGACACAGATTTGCTTGAAGTTCTAAATATTTATCCAGAAGATCTATGACTCGCAAATTGTCAGAGCAATCAGAGCTTAGTGTAATAACTTGACTGCATTTATTTATTGCATTAAAAACAAAAAACAAAATCAGTCCTATTTGCAAGATGGTTATATGATTACTGGATTTCCAGCTCCCTAGAAAATACAACATGCTTGTAGCAGTGTATACATACCTACATATTTTTCTGATGCTCACAGGTGCACAGAACTTAAATTATTGCGCTGTATTTGAGGCTTGATCTGGCTCTTGTGTTCAAGAGTGAAAAGAAAGCAGGGTCTGGGGAAACAATGCAGAGTTTCTAATCAGAGGCTAGTTTCTGGAAAAGAACTTCCTATTAGAGGGAAGTAACTTTCCACCCTCACCCGCACTCCCTGCCCACAAAGATTTTTCTATCAGGTGAGGGTTTTTTTCTGCTACCAACATATTGCAATTCAATAGGGGTCTGGATAGTAAACCTCATTTATTACCCCTTTGTGACAACTCTACTTACATAGGAGTGCAGGCCTAATTATAACCCAATTCTGCTTTCCTGGCCTCTGGAGTTACTATATAGCTTTTCATTTACCACATACCTATTTAATCCTGTATTGTTTGGTTCCGATAGCATTGGCAGCCTGTGAAATGTGATGTATGCAGTATTCTGTGTTAGGATGGAGCAGCAATTGTGCTATGCTTAGAGCTCCTATTGTGGAACAAACAAACAAACTAGACAATGCCAAATATGCAGCTTGCCCTAAAATTTTCAATGTAGTCATCCGACATTTTAGCTACTAAGTAGTTAAACCCACACTTATCCAAGAACTGCAAGATAAATCTGTGTGAATTTTTACTTTTCCCATGGTTAAAGTGCATAGGGAGCAGCAGAAGTTTAATGGAAGAATGTTACAAATCAAATGGAACAGACTGCTTTGTCCTTGCTATCACTCCTATTGAATCAACATTGTTTTAAAAAACAGAACATTTGAACTGATCTGTTTCAGATTGCTGTTTGGAAGCATAAGATTTCTGGAACTGGTACTATAATGTAATGATGCTACAGAGCACCAGAAGTGCCATGTTTCAGATTAAATCCTAGGTCCCACTCACTTGTGGTAATTAAGATTTCTTAGCACTTTTCCCCTCAAGTTAACCCATGTGTTCTGTTCGAATTCCAACTGCACTAACAAAAAGAATATTGAAAGGGAGATAAAACTTTATGTTTCTGGTCTTAAATCAATCTCTAACTTTTTGGTTAAAAAAATGTAAAAATGTACACAGGATGAGTCCTTTATGGAGGGCAGATTATCCCACATCTGTCTACTGGGGGGTTCTTTTTCCTTCTTCTGAAGCATCTGCTGTTCAACACTGTCAGAGACGGGATACTAGACCAGATACAGGGACTGCTCCAGTATCTAAATCCTCCCTTAGTTTTATTTGATGCAATATTTTTTTTTCCTCCAGTGAACACCCCTGTTATTTAATGTACACTGTTAAACTGTTCCTGCTTTGCACCTGAGGTATGGCTGCATTGCAGTGCTGGTGATCTGAGTAATCTTTATATATCTGGTTATTTCTTTTTCAAACTTGTGAATGATTTGGGACCTTTCAAAGTACTACATAAAATATAAAGCATAAAATATTGTTATTGTTACTGAAATGACATTCATAATAATGCACCTGTGGCAGGTTGGATCACAGAAACCCCCTTGGGGCTGCCAACTGATGTGCCAAGACTACTTCTGCCCCTGCTTTCCTGCCCTGTCACCTTAGGACTTCAGTGCCCTGCCTGGTTTGAGCCAGACCCGCTAGCCTGCTGCAAACCCAGACCCAGATCTGAATCATTTCCCCTAAGAGATGTACACTTAACTGAAAGCAGCTTACAGAAGTGTTCCTGTCTTTAACACTCAGATGCCCAACTCACAATGGGGTCCAAACCCCAAATAAATCTGTTTTATCCTGTGTAAAGCTTATACAGGGTAAACTCATAAATTGTTCACCCTCTATAACACTGATAGAGAGATATGCACAGCTGTTCCCCAGCCCCCAAGTATTAATACATACTGTGGGTTAATAAATAAGTAAAAAATGATTTTATTAAATTCAGAAAGTATGATTTAATTGGTTCCAAGTAGTACAGACAGAACAAAGTGAATTACCAGGCAAAATAAAATAAAACACGCAAGTCTAAGTCTAGTACAATAAAACTGAATACAGATAAAATCTTACCCTTAGAGATGTTTCAATAAGTTTCTTTCACGGACTGGACACCTTCCTAGTCTGGGCACAATCCTTTCCCCTGATACAGCCCTTGTTCCAACTCAGGTGGTAGCTAGGAGATTCCTCATGATGGCTGCCTCCCTTTGTTCTGTTCCACCCACTTATATATCTTTTGCATAAGGCGGGAATCCTTTGTCCCTCTCCGGGTTCCCACCCCCTCCTTCTCAATGGAAAAGCACCAGGTTAAAGATGGATTTCAGTTCAGGTGACATGATCACATGTCACTGTAAGACTTCATTACCCACTTGCCAGCACACACGTATACAGGAAGACTTACAGATAAAACAGAGACATCTGCAGTCAATTGTTGTGGTTGATGGGAGCCATCAAGATTCCAAATCACCATTAATGGCCCACACTTTGTATAATTATAATAGGCCCTCAGAGTTATATTTCATATTTCTAGTTTCAGATACAAGAGTGATACATTTATACAAAGAGGATGACCACACTCAGTAGATTATAAGCTTTGTAATGACACCTTACAAGAGATCTTTTGCATGAAGCATATTTCAGTTACATTATATTCAAACTCATTAGCATATTTTCATAAAATCATATAGAGTGCAATGTCACAGCACCCTTTGAGAATAAATGGCTCAATGGATTGGAAATGGGACATGGAGTCTTTCACCTTTAGATCACCAGTTCAAATGGACCTAGGTTGGCCTTGATTGAAAAGAGTATAAGGACAAGAACAATTGATATCAAGTTTTATGAAATTCTACTCTTAGAATTAGAGAAGACTCCATCCCTCATATTTTTTAGAAAACTGAGGGAGAGAGAATGTTCATTTCAGATTGTGATGGTTGAATTATTGAAGTATGTCTCAATAGCATGATTAGAGCAACTTTAAAAAAGACGAACTAGACTGTAAACCCTTGAGAGCATATTTTCATTTACACACACACACACACACGCACACGCACACACACACACACAGTGGCTAGCACAATGATCTCTGCTTTCTGACTGAGGTCCCTAGCCTAGGCACTTCCATAATACAATTAATAAATAATAAATTATTTTTGTTGATTGTACTGGGCTTTACTGTGAATTAGAAGAGAAAGCACAGCCATGAGAATATGGACAGATAAAGTATGAGAAGTTCACATTATGGGGCCAGATCCTCAGCTGCTGTAAATTGTCGTTGCTCTATTGACTTGAACCTAGCTACAACAATTTATCTAGGTTGAGATTTTGTCCTTGGATTTTATTACACGGTGTATCCATCATACACAAGAATTGAATGCCAACTGATAACGTTTGAGTGCAGGATTGTTCTGCAGTCAGTCATTTGTGCTGATCAGATTAAAATTAAGAAGAGGCATGTTTAAACTAAAACCTTTTGTGAAGATTATTACTATGCTTCCTTAATAAACCTTCCTGGAAATAGAGAAATGTCAGTCTTGATTTTGCCTCTGGTCCTATGGAGCCTGTGGGAGTTTTCTCTGTGTGAAGCATACAGGATCAGGTCTCATGTGGAGAAGGGCATCATGTCCTCCCTGGTCTGGCCTATGGACACTGTAATTCCAGGATGGCCTGGCTCCACTGATTGGTCCAGCTATGCCATTTAAGGCAGGAGGAGGAACAGGAAGTTTGTCTGAGCAACAAGGTGGTTTCCTGTGGTGGTTGCATCCTGCACCCAACCCTGTTATTATTCCTGTTCTGTTCCTGGCTTCTGCTTCACCCCTGCCTTCACTCCTGTTCCAACTGTGCTCCTGTTCCATGCTTGATGCTTGGCTCTCCTCCAGTTCCTGCCCTTACAGCTCACCTCCAATCCTTAGTTACCAGTCCTGGCTCCAAGCCTGGCCTCTGACTCTGACCCTTGGCTCTAGCATTTCACATTTGACCATGGATCTGACCCTCAGCTTCATTTCCTAATTCTGACCTGGTTTGACCGCTGGCTCTGGTAACTGGCAGTTGACTCTGGTGCCGACCCTTGGCTTCGTTCCCCAGCATGGATGCCTGCTCTGCCCCCTAGACCTAACTCCTGCTCTCAGTGTTAGGCAAACCTGCCTACATCCCGGTCCATAACAGAAGCTGGTGGTGGATGGTGAAGATGTAGAAACGTGACAGCAAAGAACCTCAGCATGGAATCCCTTTACCTCTAGTGTATTCCACTGATTTGAGGAAATGGACTACTAGGCTCTTGTAGTGAAGGAGCTAACCCAGTTCTACCAACCCCCAAATGGAAGAACCAGATGGAACCTCCATGAGCTGAAACTCCCAATGTTTCTACTTCTTTAATTAATTTATTCCCATCTCTCAGTATACTGGTTTTGGTGTGATTTTGTGTATGTCCTGTTTTACTCCTGGGGCAATTCTGCACTACTGCACAATGCAGAATTTTTCAGAATTCCCTGTTTTTCCTGCAGAATTTCTGGTCATCACTTGAGGCTGCTGAACTCTGCAGAACCCAGCTCACAGTGAGTGGAGCGCACAGCCTGGCAGGACTGGAGGCTGCACGCTCTTTGATCCTCATTCTCCCAGGGCTGGGAGAGGGCCTGGGAGACCCAGCCAGCTCTGTCAAAGGGTGAGGAAGGGCAGGGCTGCATCACACCATGTTCCCCTTTGCGACAGTAAAGAAGCTAGGTGAAAGTAAAGGCTCTGTGGGGGCTGGAGTCCTGGCTGTGGTCTGTCCTATGGCTGGTCTCTGTAGGGAGGGGGGTGATAGTGTCTGGGGGGTGCCCCGCAGCTGGGCTCTGTGGGGAGGGAAGGCTGTTGTTTGTATTGTTGACATATTTGCTGACAGGTATTTTGAAATAAATTACCAAAATACTTGAAACAGGAGTGATTATATAATGTTATTTTGACAAATAAAATATGCAGAATTTTAAAATATTGTGTGCAGATTTTTAAATTTTTTGGCACAGAATTCCCCCAGGAGTACTGTTTATACTATTTGCAAAAGAAAACCAAAACCATCCCTTTAAGGACAAATTCTGAGTCTCTGATACCAATGGGAGTTGTGTATGAATATCCAATTCAAGGGCAGAATCTGGCCTTTGACAAATAAGATTTATCCAATTAAAATAAGAATTCTGTTGTTGAACAGTTTGTATTTAATAGATCATGTTAAGTAAGTAAACACACACACACAGACACACACGCATGGGTAGTCATGTCCAGACTCTCCCCCCCCCCACCCTCCCAACTCCTTTTGGTGGTTGTAGCAGTAGTAGTCCTTGTACTCCGAGGGAGTGCTAGGACTACAGCTGTGGAGAGTCTCTGAGCTGGATTGCAAGGGAGAGAAGCTACTTGCCCCTGCCCACCACTCTTGAACACTAGAGATCTGAATCTGCTCCTGAAATAAATAGGAGCTTTGGCCCAGATCCTCCAAAGGTATTTGGGCACCTAACTCCCATTGAAATCAATGGGCGTTAACAAGTGCCTAAAAACCTTTGAAAATGTAGGCCTTTGTCCTTTGCTTGAGTGGAATCCCTTACAGAGAGGCTGCCACAATCTGGCCATTGATTATTAACTGTTCTCCTTCCCTGTATGATTTTGTATCCTTTCATTTTAATAAACCTTGATATTTAAACAGAAATAATTGCATGATGCTGTGTGTGGGGCTGGTTACACTAAGAAGCTTGTAACAAGTCACAAAGCTATGAGACCCTGGAGCAGATACTGCATGGATAGGAGATAGGAGATATGCCTCTCTCTTTTATTCTAGGTAACAAAACTACACATGAGTTAGATCAGTGGTAGTCTCACTTATTTGACCATGTCCCTTCCTTGTGTCTGTAGTAGGTTAGGCCTCCCCGTCCCACCCCACAAGTACATATACCAATAAAAAATCAACATACAACTCTCACAAAATATTAGCAACAGTAAGACATTGATTCAAATGAAGCCAACGATCCACTGCAATAAGAACAAAGCAAAACTGTGATTGTGGTCCATGCTTACAGTTAAATGTGAACACTGCGTCGTAGCAAATAGATTCACATACAGATGGCAACGACTTTGTATAATGTTATGCACGCTTAACAGAAATCTGTCAAAATGCACAGGGCCATCTAGAGTCAAATGCACAGCTCCCATCTGAGCACCTGATATGTTTGGAGGAATCAAACATTGCTAATAATTGATTGCGGTGGGTAAAATGTGTGCACTATGTTTTTTCCCCTTAACGCTTCTCACATCCCACCCAGCATACATTTCGCCCCCCACCCCAGGGCAGCCTTCCCCCCAGTTTGAGAAGCTCTAAGTTACATATACAGGCAAATTAAATTACTCGGGTAATAAAACTAAATTTGAGGGGCCCAGCATTTCCCCCCACTCCACCCAAGGTAAGGGTTTGATCAGCTGGAAGGTTTGCCATAATTCATTAAATGTGCGAGTATCTAGCAATGAATTCTTGTTACAGCAGAATGGATGTTTAGAAATGAATTATTTTACAGCATTGCTCAGGTTATTAAGCTGCATGTGGCACAGTGACTTGTGTTTCTCCCAACGGAGATCATTAGATGTAATACACCAACCAGCACTGGCTCCTTTTAAGCTCCCTATTTTATGATTGCTAAAGAGGAATAACTTAGTGTCCTTTGTTTTATGAATGTCTAAGGCCCTAAAACAACTACGTTTGCTGACAGGGCTTCTTTTGACTTGGATTTTTCATGTTCTTAATTAACTTCTTTAAAATCAGGAGTACTGAAAGATGGCGCTGGATAGAGAGTACATTTGAGTTAATTACAAAATGCTAATTTATTCAAGGGATTCAAAGCCACTAATATACTTTTCAGGAAATAGGTAGACAGAATTCAGTGCTTCAGTACTTCAGGGTTTATAATATGTTTTTTAAATGTTAAAGGCCATATTTTGTCCTTGAATGTGTGCACAGTTATCATCAAACTCAATGGGAGATAAATGCATCCACAGATAACATTTGGGCCTAATAAGTAGTTGTTAGTTTATATTTTAGAAATTGAATGTAACTATTTTCGGGGTGCACCACACACACAGAAGAGTGCAGAGAGATGGAAAGTAGGCAGGGCTATGGCTATGGTCCCTCCCTGCATGCCTCCCAATTGAATCGGGGGCAGAATGCAGCATTCCTCAAAGAAGGTATGAGTTTGTGCACTCCCCTACATAACGGGCAGCTCTTGGAGGCAGAATACTTCCAGTGCTTCCCTCCGGAAGTCATGGCTTCATACTGCTCCCAATGTGGGCGTGTGGAGTGTGTGCTTATAAAGAGTTGGTTGGGAATTTACTGCTGAAATGTTTTTCATCAGAAAATGCCACTTCATCAAAACCAAAACTTTCTGTGGGAAACGGGTGGTTTTGACTAATGTCCCATTTTGAAAAAGAATTGGAAAAAAATAGTTTGAAATTGTCCGTATGTTTCATTTGGATATTTTCAAAATGAAAGATTTTATTTTTAGGTTCAAAATAACTTTTCATTTTGAAATTTGAGTTGTTTTAAAAGGTAAAATCTAATAAAAGTTAAAACTGAAATGAAACATTTCAAAATTTTTGAAACATAAGGTTTTGATTGACCCAATCTGAAATTTTTTTAGATTTTCAGTTCACAAAATATTTTGAGATTTTGACTTTTCATCTTGACTGGGGAATGGAAAATTTTTCAAAATTGTAAACATTCTCATGAGATGGGAAGACTGTTTCCCACTCAGTTCTATGCCTGTAAAACCTGAAGTTCTCTTTTCTACTGGTTAGTAATCTTTTAAATGGGGATTATACTATTTACAGAGGTGTTATGATGCTTAATTAATGTTTATAAAGCACTTTGAGATCCTGAGGTGAAATATGCTATACAAGTATTGTTAATTGGATACTGTTCACTATACTGGTTTGGAAGTTGTCACAAAGGAAAAAAGAAAGGCAGGTTTAATGAAGGTAGTAATTAGAGTTGCCAACTTTCTAATTGCAAAAAACCGAACACCCCTGCCCCGCCCTCTGCGGTTTTTAAGGTCAGGTTTTTAAGGTCAGGCTTGATAAATCCCTGTCTGGGATGATTTAGTTGGGGATTGGTCCTGCTTTGAGCAGGGGGTTGGACTAGATGACCTCCTGAGGTCCCTTCCAACCCTGATATTCTATGATTCTATGATTTTATGCAAGATAGATCATATAAGATATCATTGGAAAGGTTATGATTCACTGAATATGCTTATCCTATTTGTATGCATGTATCATTTTAGTATCTAAAGTTAGGAATATTGTCTATATACCTATCACAAATGTGTTTACACTTGGGGAACACCTACTAAACAGAATGCAATCAGTCTAGATGGCTGGCGGGAAAGGGCCATTAGAGAGAACGATAGGTCTTAGAACAGGAATCAGCAACCTTTGGCACGCAGCCTGTCAGGGAAATCCGCTGGTGGGCCGGGACGGTTTACCTGCAGCGTCCGTAAGTTCGGCCAATTGCAGCTCCCACTGGCCACGGTTCGCTGTTCCAGGCCAATGGGGTTTGGGGGAAGCGGTGCGGGCCAAGGGATGTGCTGGCTGCTGCTTCCCACAGCCCCCATTGGCCTTGAATGGTGAACTGTGGCCAGTGGGAGCTGCAATCGGTCGAACCTGTGGACACTGCCGGTAAACAAACTGTCCTTGGCCCACCAGCGGATTTCCCAAAGGTTGCCGATCCCTGTCTTAGAAGAAGCTAATCTCCCATCAGGGAGCCTTCATGAGGATGCTACAAATAGCCTCTAAGTCGTGGCTACTGTGACACCACAGGGTCATGTGATTAGATAACCGGGTAGTGGATTCCATCTTGGAATACCAATGTTTTTTTTTCACTGAAAGGCATGGGAACCAAGCCTGAAGACAAATGGTTCCTGCCATATGCAAAAGCTATTTAAGGCAGGGGAGTGACATCATCTTTGTGGTTCTTCACTCCCCACCCAAATTGACTCCTGGAAACACGTGAGGAACAAGGACTGAACTGGCTAGAGCGATTTCTAGCCTGTGAAAGGAATACCTGGGGTTTTTAGCTGCAAGCAAGTACAGCTTGCCCTTTAAGAATCTCTGCAACCGGCTTAAATAATCATTTAAGGTGAGAATTTGCTCCTCATATCCAATTTCTTTAGTATATTAAGCTTAGCTTGCATTTTTGTTTATTTGCAAGGTAATCTGCTTTGATCTGTTTGCTATCTCTTATAAAAGCAAATCTATCTTTTGTAGTTAATACACTTGTTTTTGTTTTGTCTAAAACCAGTGTGTGGAAATCATAACTTGGGGCAGAAATAGGGTGACCACATAGCAAGTGTGAAACGCTAGGACAGGGGGTGGAGGGTAATAGGTGCCTATGTAAGAAAAAGCTCCATAAATCTGGACTGTCCCTATAAAATCGAGACATCTGGTCACCCTAGCCAGAAAGCTGTTGCATATCTCTTTCCATATTGAGGGAGAGGGTGAATTTTATGAGCTTATACTGTACAGTTCTCTGTGCAGTGCAAGACAGTCTAATTTTGGGTTTACTCTCCAGAGGGGGTGTACACCTGAGAAGCTGGTAGGTGCCCTAGCTGTATAGCCTTCCCATGCAGGGGATGGTCAGAAAGCCTGTCTGCATGTTACTACATCTGGGTGTGTCCCTACTTGTGTGCTGGTGAAAGTGTGAGACAAGGAACGTATCTGCAGCTTGTCACAGCATTACAGGGTGAGTGGGAGCCTAGGCTGGTGTTGGAAGGCTCAATGGTACCCCAGTTCCCGGGGAGAACGCGTTGCACTCTCTAATAACAGCGGGACATATTCAAGGAGGCCATAGAAACTCTAAAACATATGAAGCTGAAATAATCCTAGCTGAGAAGGCACAGCCCAAGTTTCACAAAGCTTAACCTGTCCCTTACAGTATGCACTGGAAGGTAGACAGTGAATTGGAACATCTGGAGAGGACATACTTTCAGAAGTGACCTGGGTGTAGGGGGAACACCTGTCATTCCAATTGTAAGAAAATGTGAATCTCTGGAGATTTTAAGGTCAACATAAACCCAGTACTGAAAGTTGAAAAATACCCCCTGCCTTACATTGAAGACATTTTTGCTACACTGACAGGGGGACAATGATTCAACAAAATTGATTTGTCAAAGGCCTACCGACAGATGGAAGTTGAAGAAGAGTCTAAAGCATACCTCACACTCAGCACACAAAAGGGTCTGTACCAGAACAACAGGATAATGTTTGGTATTGCTCCTGCTCCTGCAATATGGCAATAGGCAATGGACCGAGTTTTGCAAGGTATTCCGAGAACACAGTGCTATTATTGTGACCGGTGGGAGTGATGAAGAACATCTGGAAACCCTGAAAACAATATTTAAATGACCAGAAGAAAACGGTTTATGAGCCAGTGGCATAAAATGTGAATTTTTCAAGGACTTGATAGCTTATTGTGGGCACATTGTGGATGCACGAGACCTACGTAAATATCAGTAGACAATTAAAGCAATCCTGGAAGTTGCACTGCCAAAGGATGTTGTCACAGCTTAGATCATTAGTAAGATTTATCACTACTATAGCTGGTTTGTATCAAACCTAGCAACTGTCTTGCAT
This sequence comes from Chelonia mydas, assembly GCF_015237465.2. Classification (NCBI taxonomy): domain Eukaryota; kingdom Metazoa; phylum Chordata; order Testudines; family Cheloniidae; genus Chelonia; species Chelonia mydas. The sequence continues at coordinate 84,315,215 of NC_057851.1, read as the reverse complement.
CTGCTGAACTGTTTACTACAGGCTGGTCAAAAGTGGGTATGGTCACATGAATGTCAAAAACCTTTCCTGGAAAGAAAACAATTGGTCACATCAGACAGTGTATTTACGCACATTAACCCATCCTTGCCTATCAAGTTCGCATGTAATGCTTCCTCACATAGAATTGGGGTGGTTATATAAAACACACCACGCCAGATGGCAGTGAGAGACCCATACCATTTGCCACCAAATCTCTCACAGTGGCAGAATGTAACTATGCACAAATTGGAAAAGGAGGCTTGAAGTCTGCAACTGGGTATGAAGAAATTCAACCAGTATCATATATGAGAGGAAATTCACCCTGGTCATGGACCACCAACCCCTAGTAGCAATCCTTCATCCAAGGAAGGGAGTTTCTGTGGCATATGTGCTGCCATTTTAACACTGGACTCTCTTCTTAGCTGGTTACATCTATGACTTCCAGTTCAAAAGAACAGAAGCACATGCAAACAAAGGTGGGCTCTCCTGCCTGCCCGTGCTAGTTGAAGTGCTACCTGTCATAGAGACATACTCTATCGAATTTGTCAACTTGTTCAGACTGAGTGCTCCCAGTGACTTGTAGTTTGATTGAGTAAGAAACCAACAGGGATCTCACACTAGCTCAGGTTTATGAAGCCACTCTGAAAGGTTGGAAAAGCACTGATACACCTAAGCTGGCACCCTTTTATGAATACAAATGTGAACTTAAAGATATCAAAGATATGTCATGTGGGGAATTTGTGTTATTATACCTAGTAAAGGGTGCACAAGAGTCTTAATGTAGGACACCTGGGGTAGTAAAAATGAAGGTACTTGCCAGAAGTTTTCTATGGTGACCAGGCATTGACCCACAAATAGAGCAGCTTGCTAAGGAAAGTTCAGAATGCCAGCAGGTACAGCCCATGCCTCAACCAGCACTATCACACCCTTTGAATGGTCGTCAGCTCCCTGGCAGTGTCTGCATATTGATTTTTCAGGACCAGTTTTGGGAATGATATTTCTAGGAATGGGTGTTTGCAAGAACTGAACAGTCAGGACAAGTTGTGAGTGACAACAGTCCTCAGTTTAGTTCAGAAGAGTTTTGGAGGTTCATGAAGAAAAATAGGATTAGACATATCAGCTCAGCACTATCCCACACAGCCAAAAATGTCTTGGTTGAAAGTTTTGTACATATTTTCAAGCCCTGTAATCCGTGACAGATGGGAAGGGGTCATTACATCAGAAACTGGCATGATTCTTGCAAGCATATAGAAATGTGATACATGCTATAATGAACCAAACACCTGCAATGATGTTTATGGACCGAAATCTCAGGTCATGCTGGGATTTATTAAAGCCCAATCTATGTCTACAAGTCAGAAATAGTCAAATAAGACAAGCTCTGGCGAAGGGAATCGGTTCATCTCATCAGCTACAAGTGGGTCAAACAGTGTTGGTGCAATCTTCCAGCAATTGTTAGCACACAAAAAGTTCCTCTGTCCTATATGGTACAAGTGGCACCCAAAACCTTTTGGCACCACCACAGAGACCAATTACGAGATTCTGGGGTGACTCCCTGGCTGACAAAGAAGCAAAATTCAGGGAGCCACAAGTAGTTCCAACATCAGTGCCCCAGCTTGAACCAACAACCAATAACATTATACCAGAAAGCAGGTGTGCTGAACTACCAGCATCACATGAGGAAACATCTGAGTCAGACATTACTGCAGACATGCCACTTACCCAGGGAAGTTCCCAAAAGGTTGGCAGATGCTATCCAGAAAGCAAATGCAAGCCACTTGAAAGATTTGACTTGTAACTGGACCTTGGGTTGTTCCCCCACAATTACTTCTGAAGGGGTTGTGCCCATTTCATTTCAGGGGGGAGAACAGTTGTGATATATTTGAATGTATTGAGCAGAGGGTTGAATCCATTGATATGAATTTGCAGTTATAGTTTCTTAAGCAGTTGCGTATGCTGAATCTGTTGTTATATGGGGATGACTATGTTTTTCTTCTCTCTGTGCAATATAAAAATCAGCCAGCCATCATGCCTCCAACTGTGTGTACGTGTCTGTGTTTTTAGTCTGGGATTTGTGCTATATCTGCCACACACAACTGAGATAAGGGCATAGGATTAACCTTGACTGCAATTTCCTTGCTGTTGTTGATCTGGGACAACACTTTGCATTCTGGTATTTTGAAAATATTTAAGATGTTTGCCTGATAAGCAACAGCTATGGCCTATCCTGTAAATACTGTACATTTTTAGGGTCTTTCAGAATTGTTTATTGCTCTGCACAGGTAGTAAAAAAGCATGAAGTCTCCATGTGCTGTGACCTGCTTTGCAATGTGGCAGCTTTTTTTTCAAAATATTAAAGTAAATTCACCCTGGCTAGATTCTGATTTAGCCAACATAGCCAGGCAACGCAATAAAAACTGCCCTCACGTCCCTCTGTGGGTTGCCCGCATTATGGGTATGGACATGCTGGGGTAAGCGGGTGCTGCATGCCCACTATTCCCAGCACCCCTTCTCCCAAGCAGATGTTTAGGGAGGGAGAGGGAGAGGGAGTGGATGGACCTTTGGCTCTGTCCCCAGCATGCCAGCCAGCACAGCTGGGCCAGTGTGGGGTAGAATTGTAAATAGCTGCTGGTATAGCCCACAGAGCATAGCACTGCCCCTTTCTCCCTCACCCAGAAAAAGGGAGAAGCAGGGAAGGAGTTGTGCCTCATAGATTTCTTCCTCACAATTTCATTCCAGCTACAACGCACTTCATATATAGGACTTGTGGCAAAGCCACAATCTGAAACCTATATAAATGTGATCACTTGCCAAAGGTATGGATTTTTGTTTTAATCACATGAGTCTGATTTATAAAAAGCTCCTTAAGCTGGGTCGGGTTCAGTTTCTTGAAAAATGTGCATTTTATTAGAAAATATGAGTGCGTGGGGGTTAAATGGACTTTCTAGTGAAAATATGTAAACCACTTCAATTGCAGTGATGCTTATCGGTGTCATTAATGTAGCACATGTTTATTCTTATGAGAGTTACAGTATGCCAATTTAAAACAAGTGATAAGTGGAGGATGGTAGTGAGGAGTAATGGCAGAAACATCTCTTTGTAAAAAACAAGTCACAACTCTTCCTTCAGTCAATCTCTTGCTATTTTGTAAATAAGTAAATCCATTTATTCATGTCTGAATATTGGCAACATCACAGCAGAATTTTCTAAAGCCTTCACGATCGATTGCTGGCTTTGAACATTCAGCAGCTGACCTTCCAGTGATCTGCTACACACCATCCACACATCGCCTTGCTGGTTATCCCCTCCCACAGTGATGATATCACTCATTTAATTACAAAGAGTTATCGTCAACCTCAGTGTCTCACATTCTGAAAGCAAATGAAACACTACTAGCACACTGGAATACTGTTTTTTACATGCCTCTAAGTGTTGGGATCAGGGGATTCTTCTCCAGAGTGAAGGCACACAGCAGGAGAGTAATTGTAGATCTAATGTTAGGTGGCTCTCTTGGGAAGATGGTGTTCCAAGTCATTTACACTGTAATGATTCCTTCCCTTCATTGTGTGAGACGTACAGTCCACTGGCAGCTGCTTCATTAAAATCACGGATCATCAGATGAAGTAGTACAGGCTTTGTTGAGAATCTGAAGGTGGCTTCTGACTGCGCATATTTCCATGTATTTGTTTCTAAGCAACATCACCTCCAGCAATTTACCAGTGTTAAAACAGTGCATTAACAAAGACACCTCAGATAACTTTGTAAATGGCAGTGACTGCAACTTGGATTCTATCCCCTCCTATAAGGCATTTTACAGGCCACTTGCTATTCAGAAAGAAGAACGAAAGCATCAACTTCCCTTTTAAAACTGAAAAGTCATCATAATACCTTTAATACTAAACGTAAGGACCATAACTTTCATCACATAATACAGATATAATAAATTCAACATTTGGCTAACCCCAACATTTATGTTGAACTACTATATTTACTACTTGACTCATGGCAGTAAAATGATCTCCCTTCCTCTTCAATCATCTCCTTAAAACTGTTGAATATTTGTAATTGTGTGAAGATATTTCCCCCCCCCATCATTAGTGATGATGATCTCTACAAGATATCTGTACATTCCTGAGCTTTTATTGTCACTGGCTATATTATTATACTATATGGTATACGGCATAGAGACTACACTTATAAAGTTTGCGGACGATACCAAGCTGGGAGGTGTTGCAAGTGCTTTGGAGGATATGATTAAAATTCAAAATTATCTGGACAAGCTTGAGAAATGGTCTGAAGTAAATAGGATGAAATTCAATAATGCAAAGTACTCCACTTAGGAAGGAACAATCAGTTGCACACACACAAAACGGGAAATGAGTGCCTAGGAAGGAGTACTGCGGAAAGGGATCTGGGGATCATAGTGGATCACAAGCTAAATCTGAGTTAACAGTGTAACACTTGCAAATAAGCAAACATCATTCTGGAATGTATTAGCAGGAGTGTTGTAAGCAAGACCAAATAAGTAACTCTTCTTCTCTACTCTGCGCTGATTAGGCCTCAACTGGAGTATTGTGTCCAGTTCTGGGCACCACATTTCAGGAAAGATGTGGACAAATTGGAGAAAGTCCAGAGAAGAGCAATGAAAATGATTAAAGGTCTAGAAAACATGACCTATGAGGGAAGGTTGAAAAAAAGGGGTTTATTTAGTCTGGAGAAGAGAAGACTGAGGGGGATCATAATGACAATTTTCAAGTATATAAAAGATTGTTACAAGGAGGAGGCAGAAATAATGTTCTCTTTAACCTCTGAGGATAGGACAAGAAGCAATGGGCTTAACTTGCAGCAAGAGCAGTTTAGGTTGGACATTAGGAGAGACTTCTTAACTGTCAGGATGGTTAAACACTGGATGAATTGCCCATGGAGGTTGTGAAGTCTCCATCACTGGAGATTTTTAAGAACAGGTTAGACAAACACCTATCAGGATGGTCTAGATAATACTTAGTCCTGCCCTGAGTGCAGGGGACTGGACTAGAAGACCTCTCAATGTCCCTTCTAGTTCTATGATTCTATGGTTCACTTTTTCAGAAGTGACCAGTGATTCTGAGTGTCAGACTTGATCCTGTGCTCCTAACATCTGAAAATCATCTGAGGCACCCAAAATTCACATCATTTTTGAAATTTTAAGCATATGTGTCTGAACTATTCAGCTTAGTTTTAGATTAGTTTGTTAACCCCTTGGGGCAAGGACTGAGTATACATGTTTTCACCATGCCAGGCACCTAGAAGGAAGGCCCAGTGGTTTAGGGTACTGGCCTGGGACTTAGGAAATCAAGACACAATACTCTGCCACAGACTTCCATATGACCTTGGGCAAGTCACTTATTTCTTCTGTGCCTCAGTTTCCCATTTGTAAAATGGGAATATGTAATACTGCCCTATATCACAAGGGTATTGGCAGGTTGACTATATTAAAGAATCATGAGGTGCTCATATACAATAGTGACGGGGCCAATATAAGTACCTTAGATAGATTAGCATTCCATAAATAATAATAAAAAACCTCTAAATTAATTCAGAGGAAAAACTTGAATTTAATGTGTTCTCCAGCCAGATCAAATGATGATGTTTGTCCCTCCATGTGCCATAGGAATCTATTATGCTTCCAAGTCAGATGAGGGAAAACTCTCATGATGATGCCCAGGCATAGGTGCTGATTCTGTGGGTGCTCTGGGTCTGGAGCACCCACGGGGGAAAATAGTGGGTGCTCTGCTTCCACATGCAGCCCCACTGATCAGCTCCTCCCCCTCCCTTCCAGTGCTTCCTGCCTGCCGTGAACAGCTGTTCAGCAGTGTGCAGGAGGTGCTGTGGGAGAGGGAGATGAGTAGGGTGCGAAGAGGTGGGGCGGGGCTTGAGGGAAAGGGTGGAGTGCGGACAGGGCCTGGGGTGGAGTGGGGCGGGGGGAGGGTCAAGCACCGCCATCCCCGGCAAATGAGAAAGTCAGGGCCTGGGTGCCTAGGGTGTTCTACAAGAAAACTTAACCAAATCATGTTGGAAACTTATTTTCAAAAATAGTGAAAAGTGCTAGGCACAGATCCAAAAAAAGGTATTCAGTTTCCCATGAAATCCATGGGAGTTAGGCACCCAAATGCCTTTGAGGATTTGGGCCCTAGTTGTTTGCACAGTGTTTTTGGACAGTGGTCATTTTCATTGTATTCAGTGGTGCGTTATGCTTTTCTTAAGTTACTAAAGCTTTTATTTCACAATCATTGATCCAGAAAATGATTCATAAATATCAAAAGGAGAAAACTTCCCATCATACATTATAAATACATTAAAATGTGCATATTTTGGGGCTCTCAAGGAAATACCTGTGACACACTGTTAACACTGAAGGGCAAGAAAAGTGTCTGTCTTTCTATGTAATATTTCCATAGTAATCTGCTTGCAGTCTTCTACTCATGCTGTTTGCTGATGACTGTCAGGCTGAATTATAAAGCTGCGCTAAAAATAGAATGTGACAAAGAAATACAACTGTTTGCATCAAGATCACTTTCCACTAATGCTAGGGCTTATTGTGTCAATTTATGCAGTTTAAGAGTGCTACAGTCTGGCTCCTAAAGTCTCTGCAATCCCCTTTATGAACTCCCTCCTTATAACAAACACATCACTAAAATGTACAGAGGGAATGGCTCCTACAATAACCTAGTCAAAAGGATACCTTCTGCTCCCATGATAGCTTCACGTTGCACTACTGATTTATTACTAAAATTATTTTCAGTCACCCTTGTGCAACTTTTGTACAACATATGCCTATAAGACAGACTTATACAAATGATAATGAACCTCTGAAAAAATTATTCCAAGCAATGCATTTAAAAAAAAGGCATTGTCCTGTTACCTGAAGAAGAGATTGAATCCATTTCTATTGAACTGTGGGATTGATTTTGCCCTCTATGATTTAAATAGGAAATAAAATACTTCTTAACCAGCACAAGATGAGCACACCAAAAGCTGTAGTTCTCTGTTTGAAAGATCACTTTGAGACAACGTACAAACTCAGTATTTATGATTTTGGAGACTGTTTCCTGTCTCTTTTACTATATTCCACACCCCCATCTAACATTAGGGTATGACAACACTTCAAGTTGGAGATGTGGACGGGATCATACTCAGGGCAGCTGGCCCCTCCTGCTACTCATGCTACTGCTGCTAAACTCAATTTGTAGCATGTTTACTCCACCAGAGCTAGTGTGGGTGTGTCTCCTTGAGCTGGAATTTATAACCCCAGCAGGAAGAGTAGACATATCCTAAGTGTAAAGCTAAGAAATACTGGTAGGAGAATGATGTGTAATGATATACTATACTGGATTTATTAGGGAAAAAATCCCTTGCTTACATTCCTTCTACAACAATCTTATACTATTAATTAATTATTATTATTATTTGTATTGTGGGAGTGCCTATGAGCTCCAGTCAAAAACCTATGCGCAACACAGAACCAAAGATTGTTCCTTCCCCAAAGAGTTTACAATCCAAGTGTAAGACACATATATTGTGACAGGGCAAGGCCAGATGGCTATAGAAAAGTAGTGGGAAATAGATATATTAGCTCCAGGCTAAACAAATCCCTGGTACCAGGATAAGTGAAATGGCAGCTGCTCGAGGTCAATTAAGACACCTGGGGCCAATTCAGAACTTTCCAGAAGGCAGGGAGAATGCTAGGTTGATTGGGACACCTGAAGCCAATCAGGGGCTGACTGAAACTAGTTAAAAGCCTTCCAGTTATTCAGGTGGGTGTTCATGTCAGGAGCTGTGGGAGGAAGTTGTGCTGTTGGAGAGACTGAGTAGTACACACCATATCAGGCACAAGGAAAGAGGCCCTGAGGTAAAGGTGAAGTGGAGCTTAAGGAAGTGGGGGAAGTAGCCCTGGGAATTGTACATGTAATGTTTCTAAAAGGTCAGCTACCATAGCTGATACTATTAGGGTCCCTGGGCTGGAGCCCGGAGTAGAGGGTGGGCCTGGGATCTGCCCACCTTTGCCCCCTGATTAATCACTGAGACTGGGAGACAACAGAGACTGTGCAAGGAAGGATAACTTTTCCTCACTTCCCTCGCTGACTTATGATGAAAATGGCTCAGTAGACTGTGACCCTTGTCTCTAGAGAGAGAAGGGTTACGTGGAGGGTCACAGTGAGCCTCTGAGGCTAGTGAAATCCACCAGGAAACGTGGGACTCATGGAGGCAAGGACAGAGCTTTGTCACAATATATATAGACAGACAGATGAAGGAGTGTAAGGAATCAAAGACACAATACTGATCAGCATGACAGGTTGTGGTAATGGCACATCAGGGGCCTAACTGTCGTCAAGTTTTTTGTAGACATCCCAGCAAAGGAGAGTTTTAAGGAAGGATTCGATGGAGAAAAATGAGGTGGCTTTGGAGATGTTTATGGGAAGCTCCTCCTAAGCATTAGGGGCATCATGGGGAAAAAAGCACAAGGGTGTTTGTTTGAAAATGTAACAACTGGATGATGGAAGTTGGAATTATTGACTGATCCGAGGTGGGAATCAAATTTGGATAGCAAACGAGATGATAGATAGGGTGGGGATAAGCCATGAAGGGCCTTGAAAGTGAAGACAATCAGTTTATATTTGATGTCCCAAGAAAAGGGTGCTGAAAGAGAGGGAGGATATGGTCAAAGAGACAGGCTAGGGGAATGATCTTTGCAGCAGTATTCTGAATAGGTATGAGTGGGTCAAGATTGCACCAGTCCTAGCCAGAGAAATGGATGCTGCAGTAATTGAAATGTGAGATAATGAGAGTCTTATTTAGATCTATAAGTGCCTCTTTCATAATACAGATATTTTATTTTGGTTTAACAAGTTATAGTGATCAGAGGATGTGTAATTCTCCTTTGATTTTCAGAAGAAGATAACACCGTTGCCTGAGACTTTGGGAGACAAAATAAGTCCCTGTCACTTTATAATGTAGAACCTCAGGCTCCCAGAAATATTATCTCTGCAGACTGAAAAGTTTCTTTTTAAAGTTTTAATTTTCTTCTTTCCTACTTAGTAAGGACTTGGAGATGCATTTCCTGAAACCTCAGAGTACTTTCCAGGGCAGGCTGGGAGGGATTGGTTACTTTCAAAGTCCTTTAAAAGTTTTTGTTGAAATTAAATTCTCCTTCATATGAGAAAATTATCAGAGTGAAGGAAGTTTTAGCCCTTATTTTAAAAATCTGCAAAGGATGAGCCTGCAACCAATGACACAAAGATAAAATTTTGCTCAAAATGTGCATAATACAATTTTACCATTGGAAATTTTTTTGCTGGGTTGATAGTCCTGGAAACCAAAGTCCTCTGTTTGTCCACACAACAGATGCACCCAGGCATCAGAAATAAACTTCCTTCCCACTTCCTACCAATGTTCCTCAATCCTAATATGGAAGAATTATTTCTGTGGGTGAAATAGTACTCCATTCAGCCCTCAGCCTCTTTGCCAAATTTCCTATCTAAGGCACCAACTGGATTTAGTGCATGTTAGTGATGGGGAACCTTGTCATTTCACGAAAGCCACCAAAAAGCCATAAAATGGTAATAACTTTCAACTACTATTGACTGGGAGTCAAAATCAAAGCTGTAGATGAAATACTCCATTTCTCAAAATACATCCCAAAAGAAACACTACTCTCTCCATTTTAGAGATTGCATGGACATATCTCCCCAGTCCACTAACTCCAGTGAGGAATTAGTTCCAGTTGTGGGCAATGCATCATTTTAAGCTAAACCAGAAAACTCTCGTTTTTGGAGAGAGAACATCAATCCTCCTAGCATCTGAGGAATTCAGAGAAGTTTGGCAGAATGCAGAAGGAAAACAGGGCTCGAATCAGGAATCACTTAGATAAATTTTATGCCCTGAATGATGCAGGAGGTCAGGCTAGCAGGCAGAGAGTTAACTTTCTGCTCAACTTTGCTGCAAGCCAGAAAGTGTGTAGGAAAAGGTAATGAATGAGACTTTGGGTCCAATAAGGAGCTCACTATTAAACAAGGAAATTCCACAGGTATTGCTCAATGTTAGCAAGAGTGTAATCTCTGAGATTATGAGGGCAGCTAAAGCACAGTATATTTCCTTTTACAATTCCTCCCCAGACCATGTTTTAAGGGGGCGGGGGGCGGGGTGTATAGCAACCCTTTCATTTTTGTTTTGTTAAAATTCATTAATACCACAGCCTCAAAGTAAGAACCCGGGACTCTGGTGAAAGTCATTATTATGGTCATCTGACTCTTCCAAATGAAATAATTTTTTTGAGGGCTGCTCTCAGAGCATTTCTGGAAAGTTTAGGTTTAATTTTGCAATGTCTTTGGTGGCTGCCATCACATAAATATTAAATGATAACAAATAAAGTATTTGATACATTTGTGTGGTTAGCTCATACATAATAGCGATGGGCTGCAGTACAAAACCCTCAGGTAGCTGCTTCGGAGATAAAAGGAGGGTGTGGGATGTTTCCTTGGACTCTGAATTTACCCACTCTCTAAATACTACATCAGCCTTGTCAGACATGGCGTACCTCAGGGGTTCATCAAATTATTGTGGAGACTGTTTATTTCTCCTTTTGGAAGAAACAGATCACAAGTGTCAAGTACTTTTAAACAAAGTTAATCATATGTCTTCACACCCATAGATACCCCATTTCAAATTATATAAGTCAAACATTGAGCTATCCATCAGTATACTTAGTATGATTTCTGGGAGCAAAGTATAAATATTTCCAGCAAAGTGTGCTGAATGGAAGTTTGATTATTAGGTGGTGCTTCTTTTCTTGGTTTTGGTTACAGCTATGAAAAATCATTTTTTGCTTCAGTGGAAAACCACTGGATCTCACCCCTTCCACTCTGCAAACACACACAGCCATGATACAAGGCATTTATCATGAGTCAAAGGGAATCTTTTTTTGAGAGTCCACTGTAAGAATAGTGGCAGAGCAATACTGTTTCTGGTTTTTCCTTTTTCTAGACACACTGGAGATACTCAAAAAGAAAAGGAGTACTTGTGGCACCTTAGAGATTAACACATTTATTTGAGCATAAGCTTTCGTGAGCTACAGCTCACTTCATCGGATGCATTCAGTGGAAAAATCAGGGGTGACACTGCATTTTCCTGATTGCTTTGAATCCTTACTTCCAGAAAACTACACAAAGGAAATCCATTAATCTTACCTGCATGGAAAGGGCCAGATTTTCAAAACTATGTGTATAAAAATGCGTGTGCCATTGTGTTCTTACTTTAATATAATAGAGGCAGAGAGAGACTATTAAGGAGCTTTCTGATGAGTTAGAAGCAGGAAAAGTACACAGGGCCCGATCCAAAGCCCACTGAAATCAATATGAGCTTTTCTATTGAGCTCAATGGGCTTTGGATCAGGCCCAGAATTCAGACTTACCCAAATAACTCTGGGTAAATTCTGTCTTCTGTAGTACTATGTGAAGGGAAGAAAAGGAGCAGACAAATTCATAGAAAGTTCCACAAATTACTGAAAGGAGTGGTGTTTAGGCAGAATATCCTCCATTTTCCCACCAATGTCCCAATTAGACATTTTTGAAATTGGGAAGTCTGGATAATTTGCATTCAAGAGTTTTAAAAGAGCTGGCCAAGAAGTTTTTTACACTGTTAATGTTAATTCCTTTAAATAACTCTTAGAATATTGTTTCAGAAGTTTCAGAAGACTGGAATAAAGCTAATGCTGTGTCAATATTGGTATCTCCAATTCAAGAAGGATGTCGATAACTGGTGAGGGTTGAGAGAAGAGCCACAAGAATAATTAAAGGATTGGAAAATATACCTTATACAAACAGTGGTGGGCAACTTGTGGCCCGCGGGCCGCGCACGCCCTGTCAGGGTACTCCGCTGGTGGGCTGTGAGACAGTGTTTACACTGACCATTCACAGGCATGGCTACCCGCAGCACCCAGTGGCTGCAGTTCACCGTTCCCAGACAATGGGAGCTGCAGAAAGCAGCAGCCAGCATGTCACTGTGGCCCACGCTGCTTCCCACAGCTCCAATTGGCTGGGAATGGTGAACGAAGGCCACTGGGAGCTGCAGGCAACTGTGCCTGCGGATGGTCAATGTAAACACTGTCTTGCGGCCGGCCAGTGGATTACCCTGACGGGCTGCGTGCAGCCCTCAGGCCACAGGTTGCCCACCATTGCCTTGTAGTGATAGACTCAAGGTGCTGAATTTATTTAGCTTAAGAGTATATTAAGGGGTGACTTGATCACAGTTTATAAGTATCTACAAGGGGGAAAATACTTGATAATGGTCTCTTCAGCCTAGCAGAGAAAGGTATAACAAGATCCAGTGGCTGGAAGTTGAAGCTAGATGAATAGCTAGAAATACAGCATACATTTTTAACAATGAGGGTAATTAACCATTGGAACAATTTACCAAGAGTCCTGGATTCTCCATCACTGGATTTTTGTTTAAATTTCCAATCTTTAATATAAAAGAGATGTTATAGTTCAAACATAAATTATTTGGGGAAATTTCTATAACCTGTGTTACACAGGAGGTTAGACTACATGATCACAGCAGTTCCTTCTGTCCTTTGAATCTATGAAGCCAGTGCAAACTAGCTCATATGAGGATATATTGTGGTGTTCTTCAGGCCTTCGTGATGTGTGTTGATCTGCAGTGCAGGATGAACATACTGCAGTGCATGCTTCCCTCAACAACCAGAAGATTTCCCATCTGAAATCTATAGAATACATTTCTTCTCCTTGCTTCATTAACTCCCATACCTCAATTCCTACTCCTACCCTTAGTAAAAAGGAAGAATGCACAACCATATTTAGAACATACTGGCTCAGACCACTGGTCCATCTAGCCCACTATCCTGTCTTTTGTGACAGTGGCCAGTGCCAGATGCTTCAGAGCATGGGCAGAATAGGGTAATTTTGAATGATCCATGTACCCTGTTGCCCAGCCCCAGCTTTTGGCAGCTGGAGTTTTAGGGACACACAGAGCATGGGATTGTATATAAAAATTGAATGGCCTATGTTATGCCATTAGAGGTCACGTTAGAAGATCATAATGGTCACTTCTGACCTTAAAATCTATTAATCTATTTCTGGGAAGCAAACAATGGCAAAACATAATGGATGAGTTAGCTGTAGCAATCTTCTGGATACCCTGGGGTATATTGGACTTGAACATGATTTCTCACGATCCATAGAGATTAAGACACACATACACGCACAACCTTACCTTTTCATAGTCATAATAAGTCCCTCCAAGGGAAGAATATTTGGGGTTCTTTGAGTATCTGATTACATTCCCTAGCCCTCCCACCCCCCACAAGTACTGTTTCTGCAGTCCCTAAATGTCAGAGAGAATGAGACAGTTTTTTGGATTCCTAGAAGAGGGTAGGGGGGGGGGGCAGATTCTTTTCAAGAAAAGCAGCTGACACCACTGGGGGAATATATAGGAAAAGTTTACTCCCTGCTCCCCCCCACCCCCTCAAATAGATATAAATACATGGATGTTTCCAGTTTTAGCTCGCTAGGAATTTTTAAACTATGTATTGAAGGAGAGTGAAGGTAAATTCCACCTGTAGTAGTGAAACAGAACTAACTTCTAGCCCTCCCACAAATAATAAATGAATACAACTATATTTGTTTACTTGGCTGAGTTGTCTCCATTATGTCTACACTGCAAAAAAGAAAACAGTGGCAGTGCGTGTCAGAGCTTTGGTCAACTGACGCAGGCTTGCGGGGCTTGCACTGTGAGGCTAAAAATAGCAGTGTAGACATTCGGGCTCAGACTGGAGCACAGGCTCTGAAACCCAGCAATGAGGGTGAGTATCAAAGCCCAGGCTCCAGCCCGAGCCTGAACATCTTAACTGCTATTTTTAGCCCCATAGCTATTTTTTGTAGTGTAGACGTACATACCCCATGACATTAACTTGGTGCCTAAGTAGCCTTTTGCATTCTTTTTTGCAGAATGTCAATTTATTGCATGTACTAAGAATTCAAAAAACTCTGACTCCAATTTCTGTACAGTTTAATTTTATGCCCTATATTACATGGTAAAAACCTAATTTCAAAAAAATCAGTTGTGGTAATTATGAGAAAATACATGTGCACCGTGGTGTAATAAGACTGTAAAAACTCAGTGGTAAAATCACAGCACATCCTGTTTGAAAAGTACCTGTTTGAAAACCAAACCGATAGCCACATCTCTCAGTGTACAGCTGCATAAGCTTTTAAACTTAGTGTGCTATTTAAAAATTCATTTATTTTGAACTCTTAAAATTAAAAGCCAGCACATTTCTTAATAAGAACCAGCAAAAGGATTGATCAACAGGCAGCTTTCCTTTCTAAACCAAAGCAGGCAGGGAATAGCATAGTAGTAGGACACAGATGCATGGAGATCATTACATCTTAAACAAAGGGAATTGCAAACAATATAATGCACTCACCTGGACATAGACAATTCAGCATAGATCTCTGATAAAATTACATGGCAAATCACTAGAGCATCACCTGTGGTTTATATTGTGAACACTACGCTGCAATGGGATTACAAAGGTTTGTACAGTCAGATGTGCATTATATGTGTGAATAAAGCTTTTCAAATTATGTATTTAGGCCATATACATATGAAAATTAAACTTTTAGTTCATTAAGATGTCACTGAAAGGAATGACTGATAGCCAGCAGTTGCATTATCCTGAAAAAGTGTTAGTTCGTATCCACTAACAGGGGAAAATGTCAGGGGGCTTATCCTGCAAAGAGAACTCCAACCCACAGTCCCATTATCTTTGGGCCCCAAGATGTTGGGTTTGTTATTTTCATAAAGGAATATTCAAGATCTATGTATGCTTTTGGCGCACACACATACCAAATGAGTGCACACAAATCAAGCATTTGTATACACCTACACAAGACCAGAAAAACGTCTGTTTGTCCATGTGCATATCCAGAAGCCTGATTTGCAAACATATACATTAAGTGTATATAGAAATGAAGTGTACAATGAAGGCCTGATTTTTAAACACGGGACTTTGAATTCTTTGGTACAGCTTTATAGAATGCGACTGTTTGATTTGCAGAACGTCGGGTGATCTTTTCATGGTTCTGAATCATGTGTGTTTGCACTCCATGTGTCTCTTTGATTTTCAGATTCAACCCAAATCACGATAAGCACAGCAAAAGCCAGCCACCAACTTGTGCCTGATTTTAGGTCAAACCCATGGGAAAACACTGAATTTCCATTCAAAACCATCCAATCCATACATTCCAATCTTAACCTTGGCTAACTTAAAACTCGGTCTAGATTCACTGATAGTTCATGAACCTTAGTAAAGCAGGTTGGAGGTTTGAATTTGTGATGAAACTCAGCATCATGGGGATTTCATTCAGTTTTCAAGTTTTGTTGCAAAAAGAATCATGCAGTTTCATTTTGTGCCTCTTTTGGCATCTTAAGACTGTATGGCAGATTTCCGTACTGAAATTTTGAGGTTTATTTCTTTATCCTCTGTTTCAGACTTTATCATCTGTCTTTTATTCTTCCCTTTTTAATGGCTCAAATGCCATACTACAAACTGTCATTAGGTGGAATATATAGCTCTGAGTTTAAATAATTTATGTTTTGATCACATTAAGCGTGGTCGTCCACTTTGACCTACGGATATTTTACATCTCATCCTACAATGGGAGGGGGAAAGTGCAAAGCAAAGAGGAGGTTCCCAAGTGTCTTTCCCTTCCAGGGCCTTACAAACTGTGAGAATTTAAGTGTGTAATACAACTCAGTACATTCACCATACACGATGAGGTCACCAAAAGATGCCTCTTCACATCACGAGAGGCAGATTCATGTTGCATCCACTGATCTCACTCCACTAATCTGTACATCTCCCCTAGAAGATGGATTTATGTGCACCTCCTGCATTTCTCTAAATATCCATATGAAGGCCAGGTTGCTTCACTTTGTTCTTTTTATCTGGTATGTCCCATCCTGAGGAACAAGGTGCTACTTTTGTAAGGTAAAAAACTAGATGATATTTTCCCTTTCTAACTCTTATAGTCTCAATCACTATATGAATACTGTGCTTTTCAGTACTGTAAGATAAAATGAATAGGCATTGGAGATTGATGAAAGGCAGACCATCCTGTGTCTTGGCTGAGAAACTCACACACAATAGGAAGATAGCATGTCTCTAAATGAAGATAACAATAGATGTTTGTTACTGTTTCCATCAGTTTCAAATTGTATATTTACACAATTCCTTGCTGAGGAACTCCTCCCCAAAACACAGTGTGGCTTCAGGCCATCCCGAGGCACAACTGACATGATATTTGTGGCCAGACAGATTGAGGAGAAGTGCAGAGAGCAACACCAGGAACTGTTCATGGCATTCATCAATCTAACCAAGGCCTTTGACTCTATCAATCGTGATGCCCTATGAAATGTACTGTGTAGGTTTGGCTGTCCACAGAAACTAATTTCCATCGTCAGACTACTCCATGATGGGATGACTGCCACCATTCTGTGCAACGGCTTAGAGCAGTGATCACCAACCAGTCAATCGCAATAGACTGGTCGATCCTAGAGGATCTCCCAGTCGATTGTGATCTCCGGCAGCACAGTGGGGCTGCCGCTAAAACAGGCTCCCTGCCTGCCCCTGCCCCACACCGCTCCTGGAAGCGGCCAGCATGGCGCCACTGCCCCGGAGGGGTGGGGGTAGCGGTCTCCCTCAGTGAGCTGCTTCTGCCTGCAAGCAATGCCCCTGTAGTTCCCATTGACCAGGAACAGAGAGCTGTGGCCAATGGGAGCTGTGGAGGTGGTGCTTGCAGGGAGGTCCCATGAGCCCCCTGTCCACCCCAGGGGCCACAGGGGTGCTTTGGCCCCTTCCGGGAGTGGTGTGGGGCCAGGGTAGGCAGGGAGCTTGCTTTAGCAACAGTCACGCTGCGCCATGGACCAGGAACCGCCGGAGGTAAGTCCTGCCCGGCAGGAGGCCGCACCCCAACCCCCAGCCCTGAGCCCCCTCCTTCGAATCATAGAATCATAGAATATCAAGGTTGGAAGGGACCTCAGGAGGCCATCTAGTCCAACCCTCTGCTCAAAGCAGGACCAATCCCCAACTAAATCATCCCAGACAGGGCTTTGTCAAGCCTGACCTTAAAAACTTCTAAGGAAGGAGATTCCACCACTTCCCTAGGTAACGCATTCCAGTGCTTCACCACCCTCCTAGTGAAAAAGTTTTTCCTAATATCCAACCGAAACCTCCCCCACTGCATCTTGAGACCATTACTCCTTGTCCTGTCCTCTTCTACCACTGAGAATAGTCTAGAACCATCCTCTCTGGAACCACCTCTCAGGTAGTTGAAAGCAGCTATCAAATCCCCCCTCATTCTTCTCTTCCGCAGACTAAACAATCCCAGTTCCCTCAGCCTCTCCTCATAAGTCATGTGTTCCAGTCCCCTAATCATCTTTGTTGTCCTCCACTGGATGCCCTCCAGTTTTTCCACATCCTTCTTATAGTGTGGCCCCAAAATTGTGCACAGTACTCCAGATGAGGCCTCACCAATGTTGAATAGAGGGGAACGATCACGTGCCTCGATCTGCTGGCAATGCCCCTACTTCTACATCCCAAAATGCCATTGGCCTTCTTGGCAACAAGGGCACACTGTTGACTCATATCCAACTTCTCGTCCACTGTAACCCCTAGGTCCTTTTCTGCAGAACTGCTGCCTAGCCATTCGGTCCCTAGTCTGTAGTGGTGCATGGGATTCTTCTGTCCTAAGTGCAGGACTCTGCACTTGTCTTTGTTCAACATCATCAGATTTCTTTTGGCCCAATCCTCTAATTTGTCTAGGTTCCTCTATATCCTATCCCTACCCTCCAGCATATCTACCTCTCCTCCCAGTTTAGTGTCATCCGCAAACTTGCTGAGGGTGCAATTCACACCATCCTCCAGATCATCAATGAAGATATTGAACAAAACTGGCCCCAGGACCGACCCTTCGGGCACTCCGCTTGATTCCGGCTGCCAGCTAGACATGGAGCCATTGATCACTACCCTTTGAGCCCGACAATCTAGCCAGCTTTCTATCCACTTTATAGTCCATTCATCCAGCCCATACTTCTTTAACTTGCTGGCAAGAATACTGTGGGAGACTGTGTCAAAAGCTTTGCTAAAGTCAAGGAACAACATGTCCACTGCTTTCCCTTCATCCACAGAGCCAGTTATCTCATCATAGAAGGCAATTAGATTAGTCAGGCATGACTTGCCCTTGGTGAATCCATGCTGACTGTTCCTGATCACTTTCCTCTCCTCTAAGTGCTTCAGAATTGATTCCTTGAGGACCTGCTCCATGATTTTTCCAGGGACTGAGGTGAGGCTGACTGGCCTGTAGTTTCCAGGATCCTCCTTCTTCCTTTTTCTAAAGATGGGCACTACATTAGCCTTTTTCCAGTCGTCCAGGACCTCCCCCAATTGCCATGAGTTTTCAAAGATAATGGCCAATGGCTCTGTAATCACATCCGCCAACTCCTTTAGCACTCTCGGATGCAGCGCATCCGGCCCCATGGACTTGTGCTCGTCCAGCTTTTCTAAATAGTCCCGAACCACTTCTTTCTTCACAGAGGGCTGGTCACCTCCTCCCCATGCTGTGCTGCCCAGCACTCCACCCCCCAGCTCTGAGCACCCTCCCGGAGCCAGCAACCCATACCCTTCTTACACCCTGAACCGCAGCCCCGACCCCCCTCCCAGAGCCAGCACCCTGTATCCCCTCCTGCACCCCAATACTCTGATCCAGCCTGGAGCCCCATCCTGCACCCAAACTCCCTCCCAGAGCTTGCACCCCTCACCCCCTCCTGCATCCAAATCCCCTGCCCCAGGCTCAGGCCAGAGCCCTCTCGCACGCTGCCAACCCCTTGGCCCCAGCCCAGAGCTCGCACCCCCTGCCACACCCCAACCCTCTACCCCAGCCCAGTGAAAGTGAGTGAGGGTGGGGGAGAGCGAGTGACGGAGGGAGGGGGGGATGGAGTGAGTAGGGCGGAGCTTTAGGGAAGGGGTGGGACCTTGGGGAAGGGGCAGGGTAGATCCTGGGTAGTCCTTAAATTCAAAAAGTGATCTTGGGCATAAAAAGGTTGGAGACCACTGTCTTAGAGACTGAAGCATTCATTATTCACACTGGTGTTAAGCAGGGCTGTGTCATTGCTCCAACACTATTCTCCATTTATCTTGCCGTGATCCTGATTCTCATCCATGACCACCTTCCTGATGGAATTAGTATTGAGTATCATATAGATGGTCGACTTCTCAATCTTTGATGTCGCCAAACAAAATCTAAGATCACGAGAATTGGCATCACTGACTTTCAGTATGCAGATGACTGCGACATTCTCGCACACACAGAGGCAGATCTGCAAAGTGCCCTACGCCTGGGTCTCTCTCTCAGCATCGGGAAAACTAAGGTACTGTACTAACCCTCACTTGCACAAACTACTCTTCATACTTCACAAATTACCATCAGCAGAGAACCCCTGGAAAATGTGGACCATTTTCAATACCTTGGCAGCCACCTCTTCCAAACAGCCAGCTTTGAGACGGAAATTGAATACAGGATCTGCTATGCCAGCTCATCCTTTGAAAGACTACTCAAATGAGTCTTCAGTGATAGGGGTCTGTAAACAGGCACCAAGATATTGGTTTACAAGGCTGGTTCTTCCTGCAGAAGAATATAGAATCATAGAAATGTAGGCCTGGAAGGCATCTGAAGAAGTCATTGAGTCAAGTCCCCTGCACTGAGTCAGGACCATCCCTTGCAAGTGTTTGTCCAACCTGTTCTTAAAAACTTCCAATGATTCACATTCCACAACCTCCCTTAGAAGTCTATTCCAGAGCTGAGCTATCCTTATAGTTAGAAATAACTTCCTAATATCAAACTTAAATCTCCCTTGCTGCAGATTAAGACCACTATTTTGTCTTACCTAAAGTGGACATGGAGAACAATTGATCACCATCCTCTTTATAACAGACCTCAATATATTTGTTTACAGTTTTGTTGTAGCCATGTTAGTCCCAAGATATGAGAGAGACAAGGTGGATGAGATAATATATTTTGTTGGACCAATTTTTGTTGGTGGAAGGGACAGGCTTTTGAGTTACACAGAGCTCTTCTTCAGGTTTGGTGAAGGTAGTAGAGCTAAATATAAATTGGGGCAGACTGTTAAGCAGAAGCAAATGTTGGAAGCGGTCACTTGAAATAAAGTGGGCAATTGAGGGTTAGATTGCTATGCATAAAGGATTTGAAGTGGACATTTAAGGGTAGCAGTCAGTGTGTTACAAATTGTTGTAATGAGTCATAAAGCCAGTGTCCATGTTAAGACTATGGTTTTGGTTTCTAACAGAATGATGAATTTACGTTCCCAGGCTCACCTTTTTAAGGTGTTGGCTAAGTTTCCTTTGAGGAAAAGTATTGAAAGACCAGATACAGAGTGATCACTTTGTGAAAAATGTTTGCCTGTGGCTGATATGGTATTTTTCTTTTATCATTTTTCTGTGTGAGTTTATTTGAGAGTGTATTGATTGTCTGGTTTCACTCACATAGCAGTTATTGGGCCACTGAATGAAATATACCACATGTTGTGATATTCATGAGTACTATCTATGAATATTGAAAGGTGTGTTGTTGGGGGTATTGATAATCTTAGCAGTAGAAACATAGCATCAGGTTTTTCATCCTTTTTCTGGCAGCATCTGGTGCCACTTTGAATGTGTGTGTTCTGGTCTGTGTGGTGCTTGCTTCTGATGATTAGCTTGGCAAGGTTGGGTGGTTGTTTAAGGGCCAGAAGAAAGACTTCTCAAAATATTTCTTTCAGGATGTGATCCCCATCACATATGGGTTGTAACTATTTGATGATATCCTGTATGGGTTCCAGTATGTGGTGCTAGGTGACAACTAGGGTTGTGCGGTCAATGGGTTTCTTTTTCCTGTATTGAACCAGGTTTTCCACGAGTATTTGGGTGGCCCTTTCCATGATGCAATCTTCTTCTCTGGTGGAATGTCTTTGTTTAGTAAAGATGGTCTCAAGTGTGGTTAGGTGTGTATCCTGGACACTTTCTTTAGAGAAAATTCTGTAGTATCTGAGTAGAAAACAGATTTTTGGGTGTGTCTGGGCTGGTTACTGGATCTGTGAAGGTAAGTGTAGTGATTGGTGGGTTCCTTGTATATAGTCATTTGTAGGGTTCAATTTTACAAGCTAATTGTGATGTCCAGGAAGTTGATGCTGGTGTGGGAGTGTTCTAGAGAGACTTTGATGGATCAGTGATGGTTGTTGAAGTTGTGGTGGAAATCTGTGAGGGAATGTAGGTCTTATGTCCACAGGATGAAAAGCTATCACAAGTATATCATTGGTTTCATGGTGTATTTTTCCAGAAATTCTTCCTCAAAGTGGCCCATGAAGAGGTTGGCGTAATGGGCAGCCATCCTAGTACCCATGACTGTTCCCATGGTTTGGACAAAGTGTTTGTTAAATGTGAAATTGTTCTGGTGAGGATTAAATGAAGGAGTTGGCAATATGTTTTGACTGGATTTCTCAGCATTGTGCATTGTCCTACATGTACTTGAGTCAGGCAGCAATGCTGTCAGGGTGAGGGATGTTGGTGTACAGGAAGATGACATCCATGGTGACAAGGACAATCTTTGTGTGAAGGATGTCAATGTTGAGCAGTTTCCGAAGGAAGTCTGTTGTGTTCTGAAGTAAGCTGGCCCTTTGTGTGGTGAGTGGTTTCAAATGGTTTCTGAGTCCTAATATTCCTTCCATAATGGCGCCATGGCTAGATATGATGGGTCTGCCTGAGTACCCTTGTTTGGGTATCTTGGAAGGCATGTAGATGGTGTCAGGGTGGCAGTGAGGGGTAATGGAGTTGTAGAGTTTTTCTTGGAGTTGTTTGGGGAAGGATTTAATGGTATCTTTAAATTCCTGTGTGAATTGTGGTGTGAGGGCTGCTCTCAGTTTTTTTGTAATAGGTGGTATCAGAGAGTTGTCTGGCCTCACTGATGTAGTCATAACAATTAAGCATTGTGGTAGCGCCTCCTTTGTCTGCAGGTTTTATCATTTTCTGTGACTGCTTCCAACATGCATTTCCCTTTCTGATTAACAATCTGTCCCAACTTGTATTTAGCTCAGACACTCCGTTTCCTTCCTTAGACTGAAGAAGAGCTCTGTACAGATCAAAAGTCTGTACCTTCCACCAACAGAATTTGGTCCAATAAAAATATTACTTCACATATGTTGTCTCTCTCAACATATCTGAATACTGTTATCAGGTCCATCCTCAGTCTTCTTTTCTCAAGACTATACATGACCGTGTTTTTTAACATTTCTTCATAGATCATGTTTTGAAACCCCTTATCATTTTTGTTGCTGTCTCCTGGACTCTTCAATTTGTCCTCATCTTTCCTAAAGTGTGGTTCCCAGAATAGGACAGAGTTCTCCAGCTGAGGTCTCACCAGTACTGAGTACAGCGGGACAGTTGCCTCCCATGTCCTTCATATGACATTCCTGTTAATACATTCTAGAATGATATTAGCCTATTTTTACAACTATATCACATTGTTGGCTCATTCAATTTGCGATCCAATATCATCATAGAATCATAGAAGATTAGGGTTGGAAGAGACCTCAGGAGGTCATCTAGTCCAACCTCCTGCTCAAAGCAGGACCAGCTCCAACTAAATCATCCCAGCCAGGGCTTTGTCAAGCCAGGCCTTAAAAACCTCTAAGGATGGAAATTCCACCACCTCCCTAGGTAACCCATTCCAGTGCTTCACCACCTTCCTAGTGAAATAGGGTTTCCTAATATCCAACCTAGACCTCCCACATTGCAACTTGAGACCATTACTCCTTGTTCTGTCATCTGCCACCACTAAAAACAGCCTAGCTCCGTCCTCTTTGGAATGCCCCCTTCAGGTAGTGGAAGGCTCCTATCAAATCCCGCCTCATTCTTTTCTTCTGCAGACTAAATAATCCCAGTTCCCTCAACCTCTCCTTCTAAGTCATGTTCCCCAACCCCCTGATCATTTCCATTGCCCTCTGCGGGACTCTCTCCAATTTGTCCACATCCCTTCTGTAGTGGGGGGCCCAAAACTGGATACAATACTCCAGATGTGTCCTCAGCAGTGCCGAATAGAGGGGAATAGTCACTTCCCACGATCTTCTGGCAATGCTCCTACTAATGCAGCCCAATATGCCATTAGCCTTCTTGGCAACAAGGGCACATTGTTGACTCATATCCAGCTTCTCATCCACTGTAATCCGCAGGTCCTTTTCTGCACAACTGCCACTTAGTCAGTCAGTCCCCAGCCTGTAGCAGTGCATGGGAGTCTTCCATCCTCAGTGCAGGACTCTGAACTTGTCCTTGTTGAACCTCATCAGATTTCTTTTAGCCCAATCCTCCAATTTGTTTTGGTCACTCTGGACCCTATCCCTACCTACAGCATATCTACCTCTCCCCCCAGCTTACTGTCATCCGCGAACTTGCTGAGGGTGCAATCCATCCCATCATCCAGATCATTAATGAAAATATTAAACAAAACTGGCCCCAGGACAGACCCCTGGGGCACTCCACTTGATATCAGCTGCCAGTTAGACAATGAGCCATTGAGCCTTACCCGTTGAGCCCAATGATCTAGCCAGCTTTCTATCTACCTTCTAGGTCATTCATCCAATCCATACTTTTTTAACTTGCTGGCAAGAATACAGTGGGAGACTGTACCAAAAGCTTTGATAAAGTCAAGATACATCACGTCCACCACTTTCCGCATATCCACAGAACCAGTTGTGTCATCCTAGAAGGCAATCGGGTTGGTCAGGCATTACTTGCCCCTGGTGAATCCATGTTGACTGTTCCTGATCACCTTCCTCTCCTCCAAGTGCTTCAAAATGGATTCCTTGATTTTTGCAGGCACTGAGGTGAGGCTGACCAGTCTGTAGTTCCCCGGGTTCTCTTTCTTCCCTGTTTTAAAGACGGGCACTGTATTTGCTTTTTCTAATCGTCCGGGACCTCCCACAATCACCACAAGTTTTCAGAGATAATGGCAATGGCTCTGCAGTCACATCAGCCAACTCCCTCAGCACCCTCGGATGCATTGCATCCAGCCCCATGGACTTGTGCGTGTCCAGCTTTTCTAAAGAGTCCTTAACTAGTGTTCTTTCACCACTGAGGGTTGCTCAGCTCCTCCCCGTACTATGCTGTCCACTTGGTGTCATCCACAAATTTATAAGCATACTCTCTGCTCCATTACTCAAGTCATTAATGAAAATATTGACTAGTACCAGACCCACGACTGACCCGTGGGACCCCACTAAAGAGGATACTGTTCTTTGAGTATAGTCAGAAGTCTATCACTTCTTTTTTTGTATAGGGGAAATGGAGGACAATGGTAGTTTTTTGTAGGAAGCAAATAAGTGCACTTCCTACATTTTGGGTAGCTTATGCCTTCTGGCTCAGACTCTGCTCCTTTTTCTGAAATATATAGCCCATCATGTGCGACTCTAACTTAATCCAGACATGGTATTTAATACAGAAAAATGTTATGCTTGGGTCCCTATTTTGGATAACAGAACTACATCTGGCTGCTTTCTTGCATCAGTTACATAAACATCTAAATTATCTGCCACATTTACTGACTGAAAGTGATTAAGGAAAAAGTTCTCCATGCAGTATTATTATTAGATACTGCATGCTTGAAAATGGGTCTGAAACTATCTTTCAGACATATAGACATCAGTGATGGAAAATACCTGTGAGCTCATCTTCCTGCAGAAGAGCAGGAACGTTCCCTACTATAGTGTTTTATGCAGCCTACTATTAAATATCCAAATGCGAGAGTCTTCCACCACTTGATGATGATTGATGTTTGTTTATTATTAGTTATTGTTATTATGTATTTATTTATGTATAGCTTGTATTCCAGTAGCACACACAATATACTAGTCATCCATGCACTCAGGAACACATTGCCTGCCCCAGAGAGTTTACAATACATGCACATAGTCTCCCTTGGGCGATTATATCACAGCCAAATAGATCTATCAGGAAGCTTTTCTTGATATTCAGCCCAATTTTTCCCTTTCTTAATACCATCTTGTTCGCCATACTTCTAACTCTGTATACTATACTAAATAACTCAGCCATTCCTGGGTGTTTACACCCTTTAATTATGTGTTGTCTGTTATCATGCCTCTTCCTTCAGGCGATACATAGGCATCCTAATAATTGTTTAGATAAGCTATATGAATTGAGTTCTTTTAGGGTGTTCTGCACAATGCTGAAAACTCTGGCTCCAAATCAGCAAAGCACATGAGTACATGATTAACCTTAAACACATGAGTAGTCTTAGTGACATCAGTGGTGTTACTCATATGCTTAAAGTTAATCACGTGCTTCATTGCCTAGTTTGATGAGGGCACTCAGTACCATGCAGGATTGAGCCTTAAAGCTCTCTTGTTAAATCAGTCCCTTCACTGCCTTGATTTTAGTTTGTTCTTCTCTGAAAACAGTCCAGTTATCATTATCTTTCTGGTAATGCAGTACCTAGAATTGAACTAAATATCCCAGGTGCATTTCCCACAGAACTAGGTAGGGGTTTCGTTTGTTTTTGTTTTTGAAAAATAGGGGGAAACTATTATTATTTTGACAAATAGGGAAGAACAGGTTGAGAATTTGAAAGTGGAAGGCAGCCTGGATGAAAGTGATCCTGAAATGATAGAGTTTGTGATTCTAAGGAACAGTAGGAGGGAAACAGCACAATAAAGAAAATTGATTTCTAGAAAGCAGACTTTAGCAAACTCACATATCACATAGTCCTGCATGTAATAATGTAACATAACGAATAAGAAAAAACAGCAGCAGCTCCCATTTATATAAAAACCAGTTTGACCCAACAGAAGGAGGTCAAATACTACAGCGATAGGGATATTTAAGTACTAAGAGAGTGAGAGGGATGAAAATTTCAGGATAGCTTATTGCATCTGCTTTGAGCAAGATGTGAACTACATGAAAAATCTTTTGCAAAATACACTTGATAAATGTTCAGCCTTGAGTCAGCGGCAATGTTGCACGGCTCTGTACTCACAGCTTGGAGAGTTGCAAGAGAACATTCTGTAGCTTCTGATTATAGAATTTTTTGACATGATCTCACGTGTTGTTCATACTGTTCCATAGGATTTTTTAATGTAAGATCTATGTATAGATGTATGTTGTGTTTATATAAGTCATCATCATGTTCCCATTATGCCTCTGGTGTTTAGGACAGTGACGAAGCTCCTCCACTCCTGTCTGTTTCTGGCAAATATTTCAATGTTTTCTCAGCTGTGCCCCAGATTTTCCAGCTTGGCTTCCACAGCTCTTAGCTATGTTGCTTTCCTGGCAGCCTCATTTTCGCTTGCCCTAAGGTGTCCATCTTATTGCTACTCTGGTGATGGAATCAGTTTCCATCTGAAGCACATGGCCAGTCCATCTCCAACGCCTCTTGGCAATGATGGTGCTCAGATCCTCTTGGCTGCACTGTGTCAATAGATCTTGGTTTGAGATTGTTCTGGGCCAAAAGATACAGAGGATTTTTCTGAGGCAGGTTGTATGGAATTAAGACAGCTTGGACATGTCATACTTCAGCCTTAAACTCTAATACAAACATACCACAGGAAATGAACCATTAAGGATTAAGGCCTCTTGAGTAATCTTATGGAACTGATTGAGATTATTCAGGTTTCAAATTGAGCATATCCTCAAGTCAATTGCTGGATCAGGACATACATATCCAGTATCTAATTTCAAAAGAATAAAGGAGAGAATTAAAGAAGAACCTGTTTACCTAGGATTTATACTTTGCTTATGATCATAGTATCCGATCACTTTAAAGGGTTATTCATTATCCTGGATTTTTTAGATTTCATAATATAGTTTTATTTAACTTTTGTATTACAAGAGTGCACAGAGGCCCCAGTCGAGATCTAGGTACGACTGTGTTATGTACTGTGTATAGGGTTGCCAATTTTCTAATTGCAGAAAAATGAACACCCTTGCCCTGCCCCGCTCCACCCCTTCTCCAAGGCCCCGCCCCCACTCACTCCATCCTCCCCCTCCCTCTGTTGCTCACTGTCCCCCACCCTCACTCACTTTCACTGGGCTGGGGCAGTGGGTTGGGGTGTGGGAGGTGGTGAGGGATCCAGCTGCGGGGTGCAGGCTCTGGGATGGGGCCCGTGATGAGAGGTTCGGGGTGCAGGAGGGGTCTCCAGTCTGGGGCCAAGGGATTCACAGTGCAGGAGGAGGCTCAGAGCTGGAGTAGGGGATTGTGGAGTGGGAGGGCATTCAGGGTGTGGGCTCCAGTCAACGCTGATCTCAGGTGGCCCTGGCATTTCCCGGGGATGGAGGAAGTCTGCGCAGCTCCCAGGAAGTGGCAGCATGTCCCTCCGGCTCCCTAGGCAGAGGGGCGGCCAGGGGGCTCTGTGTGCTGCCCCAGCCACAGGCACCACCCCCAGCCACAGGCACTGCTCCTGCAGCTCCCATTGTCCATGGTTCCTGGCCAATAGGGTTACCAGATGTCCCTATTTTATAGGGACAGTCCCAATTTTGGGGTCTTTTTCTTTTTAGGCTCCTATTACCTCCCCACCCCCTGTCCCGATTTTTCACATTTGCTGTCTGGTCACCCTACTGGCCAATGGGAGCTGTGGAGCCAGCTGAGGGTCATAGGACAATGGTTAGATATAGTGGTATCTAGTATAATAAAAATTCCAATACATGTCTACAAAATTGTGGGCAAACATTTTCAAAAAAAGAAGCCTGAAGTTAGGCTCTGAAATCTGAATTTAGACTCCTGAAGGGGCCTATCAGAGGTGCTGAGAACCAAAGAACTCTAATGAAGACTTCAATAAGATCTTCTTGTTGGTTGGCACTTTTGAAAATCAGACTACTTATATACTCAGGGTAAGTAAGGGTGGCATAATCAAGGAATTTGGCCTGTTGACTTCTGTGGGATCAAGACTGGAACTGTGTTGCAGTATCAATTACATTTTTATTTCCAAAATAGAGACAGGAATAAAAATACATTCTGAATTAACCATCTAGGGTGGGATTTTCCAAAGGATCTAAGAGGTTTAGCAGCACAATTTGCATTGGAAGTCTGTGAGACTTGTGCTCGTAAGTCACTTGATCTTTTCTGAAAATTCTGCACTGAAAGTTGTACATGTGAAAAGAAGGATGAGAAAAACGGAACACTTACATTTTGAAAAGTGACTAGTGGTTTATCTCTGCAGTGTTAGGGTGGCTAACACCTTAAGGGTATCAGATTTTCAGAAAAAGAAGAGTATATGCTCTCAAAATCAGGCCCTTAAGGTGTCTTAAGTTGCATGCCCAAACACTGATGCAACAAAGACCCACATCACCCTTGAAAA
Organism: Chelonia mydas; assembly: GCF_015237465.2. NCBI lineage: Eukaryota > Metazoa > Chordata > Testudines > Cheloniidae > Chelonia > Chelonia mydas. The sequence goes on along the minus strand of NC_057851.1, from coordinate 84,286,730 downwards.
TATAAGTCAAAGATCTAAAATATTTGTATTATTTTTAAATAGTAAAATATATATATTTTTATTTTTTTAAGAAAAAAAAAGTCTCATTAACCTCTAGGTTAAAGTAACTGAGAACTGTCAGCCAAATTTAACTTTTGTGGCTAAGCTATCAATCCCATACCATACAAATATACATAAGGTACCTGGAAAAAATCTTCATAATAATAATAATTAATTAGTGAGGATTAACTTTAGTCTCTAACAAAAAATAATAAAAGAAAATGCTATTTGTTATTTCCAGCACCTTTGTTCTGTAGAAATTTTTGGTGGCACAAAATATACTTCTGTATGTACATAAATTTAGTCATGACCAAGATTGTAATTACAGTTGTGTCTGTTCTTAAAAACAGAAACAGATCTGAACCATCTGAGCTTTCAATGGAAAAATGTAAACTGAGCTCAGATGATTAGAGGAGAATGCAAACCCAGATTGGAGAGGCATTCCAAGGATATGTGGCTCTTCTCCACATGTTTAAAAAATGCTGTTACATTTCTCTCTGTTCATTTGGGTGGCAGTAGTATCATCAGGAGTGAAATAATCATAGCAGGCTTCAGAGTAGCAGCCGTGTTAGGTTGTATCCGCAAAAAGAACAGGAGGACTTGTGGCACCTTAGAGACTAACCAATTTATTTGAGCATAAGCTTTTGTGAGCTACAGCTCACTTCATCGGATGCATTCGATGGTTCTTTTCCATCACTTAATATCTGCATTACAACTCCACTACAACAGTTCCAAAAAGAGATTACGTTATCCTTAATAAATAAAAAACTGAGCAATTGGAAGCAAGCACTTGCAATTTCTATTCAATTTTCATGTTAGGATTTTTGTTATGCTACATAGATTGGAGGAAGCATCTGTCCTAGCATGCTGTATATTCAGTCAAGAATTAACCTGAATAAATTCTAGCATGTTATTTCTGAGCAATTATGGAAATGTTTCATAATTAAGTTACCAAGAGTCAACTCCACAGATTGTTTCTGGATGACATTCAAAGAGTACTGAAGTCCTTTCTTAATTAACAAAATTATCATTGTTTAATATAATACACATCCATTTCAATTCTGAATAAATCATTGCATTCTGAGTAATTTTATGATTGTATTACCCTAATTCCCTTATTTGAAAACCAGAGCTTAGAGCATCTCTTCCACTTCCATGAGATATTACTGACATGCTTCAAGATAACTCAGCCAATAGAAGCACATCACCTAAGGAACTTATGTTTTTCAGAGGGGTATCCCATAAAAAAGGATGACTCCTGCCTTTGCAGATCTTCCCTCCCTCACAGATTTCCCGGGGATGCAGAGGTTGAGAAGACCCTTACCACAAGCCACTTTATGTACCCGCCATCGCTCCCACCAAGCCCCCTTAACTTGGGGACAATTTATTGACATTCTATACATTCAGATTAATGAAAATTTCATTCCCCTCTGACCTCCAAGTGAGTGTGGGCAGATCTAGGCCTAAATTACAAACTCACAGTGGTTATCATACATATCATCCATGTCCAGATTTGAAGTTTGGCACTCTTGTTTATGTGAGATTGAATCAATTCTGATTTTCAAGCAATACAAGAAAGCAAAGAGGCACAAAGACAATAAATGTGTAATGATCCTACTCTAGAATGAGTGACCCTGATGAAGTTAAGCAGTCATGAATGTGACCTTCATATGGGAAAATTAGCCCATGAGGAAATGCGAAGTAATTCAGATGATGAATATTCCTTAACGAGAGACTGGAAATTATGCTTTACTGTTGAACCACTAGGCCAAACCAATCCAATTTCCTTCTTTCACAGGATAACTGGCCTAGTGGATAGAGGAGAAGCAGTAGATGTGATATATGTGCTATTAATAACATTTTGACATTGACGTTCTCATAAGCAGACTAGCGAAATAAGGTCTAGAGCAGTGGTTCTCAAACTAGGGCCACTGCTTGTGCAGGGAAAGACCCTGGTGGGCTGGGCCGGTTTGTTTACCAGCCACGGTCCGCACGTTCGGCTGATCGCAGCTCCCGCTGGCCAGGATTTGCTGCTCCAGGCCAATGGGGGCTGCGGGAAGCGGCACAGGCCAAGGGATGTGCTGGCTGCCCTTCCTGCAGCCCCCATTGGCCTGGAGTGGTGAACCGCAGCCAGTAGGAGCCACAATCGGCCGAACCTGCAGACGTGGCAGGTAAACCAGCTGGCCCGGCCTGCCAGGGGCTTTCCCTGAATAAGCGGCGGCCCTAGTTTGAGAACCACTGGTCTAGATTAAATTACTACTGTATAAGGTGGGTGCTCAACTGGTTGAAAGACAATATTCCAAAAACAGCTATCAATGGTTCACGGTCAAACTCGGAGGACATATCAAATGGGGTCCTGCAGGGGTCTGTCTTGGATCCAGCACTAATCAATATTTTCATTAATCATCGAATCATAGAATATCAGGGTTGGAAGGGACCTCAGGAGGTCATCTAGTCCAACCCCCTGCTCAAAGCAGGACCGATCCCCAACTAAATCATCCCAGACAGGGCTTTGTCAAGCCTGACCTTAAAAACTTCTAGGGAAGGAGATTCCACCACCTCCCTAGGTAACACATTCCAGTGTTTCATCACCCTCCTAGTGAAAAAGTTTTTCCTAATATCCAACCAAAATCTCCCACACTGCAACTTGAGACCATTACTCCTCGTTCTGTCATCTGCTACCACTGAGAACAGTCTAGAGCCATCCTCTTTGGAACCCCCTTTCAGGTAGCTGAAAGCAGCTATCAAATCCCCCCTCATTCTTCTCTTCTGAAGACTAAACAATCCCAGTTCCCTCAGCCTCTCCTCATAAGTCATGTGTTCCAGTCCCCTACTCATTTTTGTTGCCCTCCGCTGGACTCTTTCCAATTTTTCCACATCCTTCTTGTAGTGTGGGGCCCAAAACTGGACACAGTACTCCAGATGAGGCCTCACCAATGTCGAATAGAGGGGAAGGATCACGTCCCTCGATCTGCTGGCAATGCCCCTACTTATACATCCCAAAATGCCATTGGCCTTCTTGGCAACAAGGGCACACTGTTGACTCATATCCAGCTTCTCGTCCACTGTCACCCCTAGGTCCTTTTCTGCAGAACTGCTGCTGAACCATTCGGTCCCTAGTCTGTAGCGGTGCATTGGATTCTTCCGTCCTAAGTGCAGGACTCTGCACTTGTCCTTGTTGAACCTCATCAGATTTCTTTTGACCCAATCCTCCAATTTGTCTAGGTCCCTCTGTATCCTATCCCTACCCTCCAGCGTATCTACCTCTCCTCCCAGTTTAGTGTCATCTGCAAACTTGCTGAGGCTGCAATCCACACCATCCTCCAGATCATTTATGAAGATATTGAACAAAACCGGCCCCAGGACCGACCCCTGGGGCACTCCACTTGATACCGGCTGCCAACTAGACATGGAGCCATTGATCACTACCCGTTGAGCCCGACAATCTAGCCAGCTTTCTATCCACCTTATAGTCCATTCATCCAGTCCATACTTCTTTAACTTGCTGGCAAGAATAGTGTGGGAGACCGTGTCAAAAGCTTTGCTAAAGTCAAGGAACAACACGTTCACTGATTTCCCTTCATCCACAGAGCCAGTTATCTCATCATAGAAGGCAATTAGGTTAGTCAGGCATGACTTGCCCTTGGTGAATCCATGCTGACTCTTCCTGATCACTTTCCTCTCCCCTAAGTGCTCCAGAATTGATTCCTTGAGGACCTGCTCCACGATTTTTCCAGGGACTGAGGTGAGGCTGACTGGCCTGTAGTTTCCAGGATCCTCCTTCTTCCCTTTTTTAAAGATGGGCACTACATTAGCCTTTTTCCAGTCATCTGGGACCTCCCCCGATCGCCATGAGTTTTCAAAGATAATGGCCAATGGCTCTGCAATCACATCCGCCAACACCTTTAGCACTCTCGGATGCAGCACATCCGGCCCCATGAACTTGTGCTCGTCCAGCTTTTCTAAATAGTCCCGAACCACTTCTTTCTCCACAGAGGGCTGGTCACCTTCTCCCCATGCTGTGCTGCCCAGTGCAGTAGTCTGGGAGCTGATCTTGTTCGTGAAGACAGAGGCAAAAAAAGCATTGAGTACATTAGCTTTTTCCACGTCCTCTGTCACTAGGTTGCCTCCCTCTTTCAGTAAGGGGCCCACACTTTCCTTGACTTTCTTCTTGTTGCTAACATACCTGAAGAAACCCTTCTTGTTACTCTTAACATCTCTTGCTAGCTGCAACTCCAGATGTGATTTGGCCTTCCTGATTTCACTCCTGCAAGCCCGAGCAATATTTTTATACTCCTCCCTGGTCATTTGTCCAATCTTCCACTTCTTGTAAGCTTCTTTTTTGTATTTAAGAGCAGCAAGGATTTCACTGTTAAGCCAAGCTGGTCGCCTGCCATATTTACTATTCTTTCTACACATTGGGATGGTTTATCCCTGTAACCTCAATAAGGATTCTTTAAAATACAGCCAGCTCTCCTGGACTCCTTTCCCCCTCATGTTATTCTCCTAGGGGATCTTACCCATCAGTTCCCTGAGGGAGTCAAAGTCTGCTTTTCTGAAGTCCAGGGTCTGTATTCTGCTGCTCTCCTTTCTTCCTTGTGTTAGGATCCTGAACTCGACTTGAATGACTTGGATGACGTAGTGGACAGTATACTTATAAAATCTGCAGATGAGATTCAAGCTTTGAGGGGTTGCAAGCACTTTTGCAGACAGAATAGAATTCAGAATGATCTTGATACATTGAAGAATTGGTCTGAAATCAGTAAGATGAAATTCAATATAGACAAGTGCAAAATAATACACCTAAGAAAGAGATCAAATGCACAAATACGAAATGGGGAATAACTTGCTAGGCAGCAGTATTGCAGAAAAGGATCTGGGAGTGAATATGCATCAACAGTGCAATGCTGAACTGAAAAAAACAAATGTAAGTCCGGGATGTACTAACAGGAAAGTCATATGTAAGATATAAGAGGTAATTGTTCTTCTCTACTCGGCAGTGGTGAGACCTCAACTGGAGTACTGTGTCCAGTTGAGGGCACCACACTTTAAGAGAGGCGTAAGTAAATGGGAGAGTCCTTCGGGCAGCAACAAAAATTGTAAGAGGTTTGGGAATCATCTAGTTGGTGATTTGTAGGGATGGATAAGCCACTTCCAATAAACAGAAGCTCTGGAAACCTTCTTCCAAAAACCTGACCATTATTTTTGAGGTTTATGTTTTCATATACTTTCTGTCTCTTGCCTGGACAAGAATCAGAGGTGCCAAAATAGTGTGAGAATAGATGGTTTGACAGTATCTCCAGTTTTCAGAGTAGCAGCATTGTTAGTCTGTATTTGCAAAAAGAACAGGCACCTTAGAGACTAACAAATTTATTTGAGCATAAGCTTTCATGAGCTACAGCTCATTTCATCGGATGCGTTTAGTGTACAGTTTTGTAGGTCATCACCTGTACAGATAGGATTTAGATCCAGATTAGAATAATAATAAAAAAAAATTGGCTCATGTAGTTTGAAAAACTCAAAAACAGAAGAAAAAATGGTTTTATTTTGGAACAGACCATCTTTCTATGCAGGGGTCCTACATCAACTAAATATCTGATCTCTAAGGGTTGGCCAGAAGATCATGGGGAAAAAATGGGAAGGGGGATTAGTTAAAAAATATAATTTAGGCCAGAGAGTTCTAATCCATACAGAAAGTGATTTAAATGAACAAGACACCAGTCTTGCAACTGGCTGTTAGTGTGAGCTCTCTGCTCCCCAGTGTAATTTATAATTGCAGAATTGGGGTCTAAGTGTTCTCTAGTCCTTGAAAAAAAATGGAGCAGCCTCAGATTTCTCTTCTGCTCACGTTATGTTAGCAGTTATACACAGAGACTACAAACTAGAAACAGATAAACATCATGCACATTTGTTACATGGGAAAGAAGAGGAGCAAGGGCTAAAATAGCCATGTAATCAGTGAATAGGCAGACATCCTTGTTCCATGACTTTGAAAGTTATTTTAATATACAGGCATGTCACTAAATCAGATTTTGTCTCATTTAAGATTTTCTGGAATGAGTCTTCAAATGGGGGACAGGAAAAATAACTGACTCTTTTCTGGTTTCAGAGTAGCAGATTCTCAAAGGCAGATGAAGCCAAATATGCACAGCTCTTTCCGTGCAGTACTGGGCCTAATTATCCTCTCATTTCTTTCATTGTAATTCATGAGCAACTCCACTCAAGTCAGTTCAGATGTAAGCAAGAGAAGAATCAGGCCATTTGAGTCTGCATAAGCTGGGAAGGTTCTGAATAAGTAAATTCAGGGTGGTACTCTCCAAACAAAATGTACAGATGTGATAGGAGAGGTGTTAATTGTTTCTACAGCAAGTCTCAATATAAGGAAGCAGAATAAAATGTGGAGGCTGTCATGTGTTATTTTAAGAAACAAGAATGGATTATAACATGCCAGGAGAGAAAAAACATAATCCTGCTGGAAAATCTATAATTGTTCCTGTACAGTTTTACAGAAGAGGATCATGGAAAGATAAGGTTCCACTAAGATTAGAGAAAAGCCTTATAATCTGAAATGGTGAAGTAATAGACTAACTATGTCACCTACACACCATCAGTGGGTGTGGTGTAGCATTCACCACTAGAAAATGTTGTGATTAAATTCTAATTTCTTTCCTAAATCCCTTCCTTCCCACTCCCACCCTGTCCTTCTCAGGTGGAGATAACTTGCTGAAACCTAGTTCAGTTATCTATGTATTAAGGAAACATTTATAAATAGTTTATAATGGGCTAATAAAAGACAATGAATTGTTACAGAGTCCAATAAGTCAATATGTTGTCTATATACAGTATTTATAAATAAAGTTTATCCTTAATATAAAGTGTGACCCTAAATTCTTTGTTCTCAGATTTAAGGTGAATTATTGCTAAAGTTTGAGCATAATCAATTCAGGCATTTGAGTTATCACGAAGGGGGGGAAAAGGGGGGGTTTCCCCATAAGTCCTAACTTGCGAATATGTGTTTCTATATTGTTCAAAAAGACAAAACTAGGGACTGCAAGTCTAGAGTGGCTTGTTTCATATTCCTCAATGAGAAAAGAAAAGCAATCAAAGTTTGAAAACAATCAGTTGGATGTTTATAATTTTGACCATTCAAATGTGTGATTTGCTAGAAAGTCTGCTATTAATTTGTTCTGTTTTTTAAATAGTCCCCTTGAAGCTAGATGAACATAGTGCCTGCAAAGTTGAGGCACTCTCAATTAAAGCAGCTGAGTTAAGAATGCTCTCACTAGGATATCCTGAGTTAAGGAATTCAATTAATATCACTACAGTTGAGACTATTTTAGTTTAAGACAGGTCAGTTAAGGTGCTAAGAGTTATCAATCACAGTCATCAGGGTAATATTCAGTGCTCCTGTGGAACTGTGACTCTTCTGAAAGATATTGTTGGCAGCAAAAAGGGCCAAGTTCTATTTTCTAGGAGTTTCTTCTGAAAATTTTAATGACACCAGCTCAAGCTCCTACTCAGAAGTCTGGTAAGCTATATACACAGAACACCCGGGGCACCCTTTTTGGGGCAATGCTTCCCAACTCACAAGCACTGAATCAGGGATTTAAAACAAGGAACTTTATTAGGGCAGAAAAGGAGGGGACAACAGAATGAATTTAGGACAGTCAGCGATAAATAACTCAACAATATCTATTAGGTAAGACTCCCACCTTCAGGGTATCTCACAGTAGTTCCAACCCAGCTCTCCTTTGGCAGTTGTGAGTGACTAATGCACTCTATCCACTTCCCTTCTCACCACCTCCCCCACTCACAGTTTGTTGTGCAATCCAAGTGAATCCAGGTGTGTCAGCCTCCAGCCCCAAAGTGCTGCCAGGGTTGCTTGGGAACCTCTACCACCTGACCCAGCTAAGGTGATTTCAGTTTTGATAGCTAAGTAGGGAGGCCTGCATAGAGTCCCTCAGGGAGGCAGTTGTGATTTCAGCCCAAGCCACCTCAGCACTGTCCATCACCTGGAAGCCTCCTCAGCTCCACACTATCTGTCACCTTGAAGCTGCCTCAACACCATATCTACTATCTGAGAGCTGCCTCAGCTCAGCTCTTCAAAGAGCAATTTGAGACGTGCAGGACCCTGAACAGAGTTCTTGCCATCAGAAAGGCTCTCTCAGCAGAAAGTAGGAGCCATTTTTCTTTCTAGCCCTGTCCAGGTGCCCTAACCCTGACTGCAGTATCTGTCAAGGTGACTCCAGGCACATTTGGAGGGATGCTCTTGCACTTCCATTTCCCAATAGGGTCAGTAGCATTATATTGCCCCCAACTCAAAATGTAACTATATTTTAAACAAAATACCCCAAACTGTCACATAACTGCACTGTAAATGAGGCCTGGCTCATCCACAGGTTTCTCCTTGCTCACCAACAGGCCCTTCCTCTCCCATGGAGCCTCTGTCCAGCTGGAGTTCTCAAGCAGCTCTGGGTTGCTTTTTTCCCTGATCACCAACAGCTGCCCATAGAAAGCTTCTTACTCTCTAGACCATCAGGCCATAGGGGCTTACAGGATGTTTTTGTATTTCCTAGTCTGTGTGGTTCTGGGCTGCTTAAGTGATTCCATGATGCTAAGTCAGCCAATGCTCAAGAAAAGTATTACTACTAAAAGTGCTGAGTCCCCTTTACATTCCTTTTGCATTGTTTCTTTTTTCCCTTTATATTCTGATCTTCATATCTGCTTTCTCGTTGTCTTTAAAAAAAAAAGTGGGAAATTTCAAAAGAAAGGAATTGAATAAATTATGGTTTCTACAAAAAACCCTTTACCTCAGCCGTGTTGCACACATTTATAGGGAGCATTTTCTATTTGTGTCCTTGTTAAAATAAATGCCTCAGTTTATGACCTTTCTGGGGAGAATCATCCCCTCCCATGGTAGGGAGGAAAGATCAATGGGAGGGTATTTCAGGGACAAAAGCAGGATGGTTCAGGAGGTTGAGGACAGTAGCACCCGGAAGGGGGTGGAAAGACTGTTGGTAGGAGGACTCATGATTCTCCATACCTCCTCAGGGACATACAGTGTCATCAGGCATAGCGGCGAGGCCTCCTACCTAATGCTCACAGAAGAGCTTTGAGAGGTCTGAATTCTGCCCTGTTCCCTCAATAATACACGTTACCCTACACCTTCTTCCCCTCACAGTGTCCTCTCCTCTAATGCACAAGAAAGGCCAGACCTTTCCCCTCTATATAATCTCAGGAAACTGCAAGTGTTGGCTCCCTGCTCTCACATACAAATCCTACTGGTTTATAGGAAAGCTATTTTAATGAAATAATCATGTTTTTGTGTTGAAAAAACGCTTCCTGGAAAGGGAGTGTTTTGTCTGTAAATATGGTATATAAAGTCTCACTTTCTCTAAACTGCACCTACAGTAGGTGCCTGCCTGCAGAAAGGGTGAGTTGAGGGGATTGAAAGGGCAAAGTAAAATTGTTTCATTGGTATCCGGTGGGCTTTTATGTCTGTGTTTAGGCTATTAGTGCAACAAGGCATTGTTTATATTCTCTGGGCATTGGGTAGGCAGAATTGAATTCACTTCCAGCTTTCTGAGCATCTAATTTCATTTCAGCACATCACAACATGCTCTCACTATAAGCTTGTAATTTCAATTCTTCATACTTTCTGTGCTGTGTTTCATGTTTCAGTATAATTTCAGCCACTTTCCTCAGCCTGCTGAAAAAGCGTGATGGGTTTTGATGCTGATCTCACTCTACACTGGCTTTACACCAGTGTAACTCTACAGTAGAATTTCTCCCAATTTATGTTGTTGCATGCAAAAATCAAAAGCAGGCTCCTGGCCTGTGACAAATGTCAACTATAATGAAAAAGAAAACCACAGAAGAGAGAGTTGGCTGTAGGCACTCGAATCAGACCTCCCAAGGTTCATCACCCAAACAGAAGTTGGAAAGGCAAAATACCACCACTTCCTCTACTATATCCAATGTGTCTGAAGTATCATCCATCAAAAGAACACTTCCTACAAAAGGACAATACTAGTGCTGGTGACCAACATTTGAAGTAGTTTCACTGTTGCCCATCCCACTATCTTCTTCCTGTGCTACCAAACAAGCTGTCAAAGCACCAAGATTGACAGCCACTTCAGTGTTCCCAGAAATTAAAAGATTTACAGATGTTTTCCTGCTACCTACTTGCTTCATGTTTAACTCCAGTCTAAGCTACTACAGAACTGTTTACTTTTCAGAGAAACAAACAGTGGAGACACACTTTTCTCGTGCAGAGAAGTGATCCACAAAACTTAAATTTTATTTTTCCTGAAGTTCTACAGTTGGCAGCTTCTTGACTCATGGAACACACACAAAATATACGTTATTCCAATGTGCAAAAAACGTTATGAAAAATAGCTAAACTTGCTAAAGGCAAATAGCAAGCAACTCCAAACCTCAATCTTCAAGAAATACAGAGTAAAGTTATACAATTACAAAATCACCTACACATACACACGCCTAGCTCCTTGCAAACGCATAGACTTACAGTCTTTAAAGTCAGAAGGGAACATCCTGATCATCTAATCTGACCTTCTGCACTTTGCAGGCCACAAAACCTCACCCACTCATTCCTGTAATAGACCCAGAACCTCGGGCAGAGTTACTGACGTCCTCAAATCATGGTTTTAAAACTTCAAGTTACAGAGAATTCACCATTAAGACTAGTTTAAAGCTGCGAGTGACCTGTGCCCCATGCTGCAGTGGAAGGTGAAAACCCTGCAGGGTCTCTGACAATCTGACCTGGGGGAAAATTTCTTCTTTACCCCAAATATGGCGATCAGTTAGACCCTGAGCATGTGGGCAAGACCCATCAGCCAGACACACAGGAAATAATTCTCTGTAGAAACTCAGAGCCCTCCCCATCTAGTGCCCCATCTCTGGCTGTTGGAGATTTTTGCTACTGGCAGTTGCCAATGGGCCACACGCCATCAGAGGTAATCCCAACATACCATCCCGTCCATAAATTTATCAAGTTCAGTCTTGAACCCAGTTAAGTGTTTTGCCCCCACTGCTCCCCTTGGGAGGCTGTTCCAGAAATTCACCCCTCTGAGTTAGAAATCTTCATCTAATTTCAAGCGAAAACTTCTTGTTGGCCAGTTTATACCCATTTGTTCATGTGTACACATTGGTGTTTAAATAAACCCTCTTCCTCCCTGGTATTTATCCTGCTGATGTATTTATGGATTATATATGCCATCATATCTCCCCTTAGCCTTCTTTTGGTTGGGCTAAACAAGCAATCCTCACCCAGGAAAAATCAATTGTGATCTACCAGAGTCACCAAGGTGACCCCCCAGCCCAGACATCCTAAATTTTGCCTTTGGTTGGATGACCATGTTCCTACAGGATGATTCTGTATTTCTTCATTTTCTGTTTCTAATTTGAGTATTATTTACACTTTGGGATTTTAACAGTTTAAGAGGTTTTTTATGATGTTGGATTATACAATTCCATGCTATTAAGTAGTTCTGATATATTGTTGAGTGGTTTGTAGAGTATTTATTGTTTCTTAGGCAAGGGAGCTACAGTAAATTTATGTGGCATACCACATCAGGCAGAGTTAAGGTTGTCTGAGTATCACCTTGATATTGAAACAATTAAAATACTTAACCGTTTTTCTGAGTTTAGTTTAAAAACAGTTTGTGACAAAGCAGAACCCTTAAACACACCCCTTTGCAGCACATGGTGGTCTGGCAAGAATTCTGTCTCAATTTTCCCCCCCAAACACACACATTCTGCTGTCTACCCAGCTATAATATCAGCTTAGCTCTCTGGCCAAATGATCTCGAAGCACTCAATACTTTGTGGGGATGAAGGCGTTTTTAAAAACAGGGTCCTAAAAGATACAAAACAAAGGAATCTTCCACCCAGCCACGATCTACCATCAGCCCCTTTTCCTGTACATAATTGCCAGTCATTACACTCTGGTTCCACATATCTCACTCGGATAATTTAGATTCAGACACTATCTTTCTGGTTTAAGCCTTCCTTCCAGCAACTAACTCTGGCTCAGTCATGGTCTCCAGACAGTTTCTTGCCTTCCAGAAAGCTACTTGGTTTTAGCAGAAGTAGCCCATCTGCTCTCTTCCTCTCTTTTAGCCTCAGCTGCTTGACTTTCCCTTTTTAAGACCAAACCCATCACAGGTGTGGCTAACTGAGCCCAAGTCTGCCTGTTAACCCTTTCCAGCTCTTGACAGGGTCTCACCCCATCACAGTTACATTGATTGGCATAGTAGTCATATGGTACCACATAATCCACAATGAAAGTTTGTGTCTTGTGACATGGAGACCTTGTGTCATGTTAACTGTCATTGGAGTTGGCCCAAAAGATGAGTATTTTACATGAGCTATTTCAAGAGAACAAAACTTTTTTTTCCATTTTCTTCATTTTTTCCTTTTTTGATTAATTTGTTTTTTTATAATTTTCTTTACATTTTGGTGGGGGGAAACTTTCTTTTTACATGGTGTCAAGTATCAGGGGGTAGCCATGTTAGTCTGTATCCACAAAAACAACAAGGAGTCTGGTGGCACCTTAAAGAGACTAACAGATTTATTTGGGCATAAGCTTTTGTGGGTAAAAAACTCATTTCTTCAGATGCATGGAGTGAAAATTACAGATGCAGGCATTGTTATACTGACACATGAAGAGAAGGGAGTTACGTCACAAGTGGAGAACCAGTGTTGACAGGGCCAATACAATCAGGGTGGATGTAGTTCACTCCCAATAATTGATGAGGAGGTGTCAATTCCAGGAGAGGAAAAGTAGGTCAATGATCTACAACCTATCCTAGAAAACGATCCCTCACTCTCACAGACCTTGAGAGGCAAGCCAGTCCTCACTTACAGACAGCCCCCCAACCTGAAGCAAATACTCACCAGCAACTACACACCACTCAACAGAAACACTAACCCAGGAACCAAATTCTGTAACAAACCTTGTTGCCTACTGTGTCCCTATACCTACTCTAGCGACACCATCAGAGGACCCAACCACATCAGCCACACCATCAGGGACTCCTTCACCTGCACGTCTACTAATGTGATAAATGCCATCATGTGCCAGCAATGCCCCACTGCCATGTACATTGGCCAACCGGACAGTCTGTATGTAAAAAAATAAATGGACACAAATCGGACATCAGGAATGGTAACATACAAAAGCCAGTAGGAGAACACTTCAGTCTTCCTGGACATTCTATTACAGATTTAAAAGTAGCCATACCTGAACAAAAACACTTCCGAAACAGACTTCAAAGAGAAACTACAGAACTAAAATTCATTTGCAAATTTAATACCATTAATTTGGGTTTGAATAGGGACTGGGAGTGGCTGGCTCATTAAAGAAGCAACTTTTCCTCTCCTGGAATTGACACCTCCTCATCAGTTATTGGGAGTGAACTACATCCACCCTGATTGTATTGGCCCTGTCAGCACTGGTTCTCCACTTGTGACGTAACTCCCTTCTCTTCATGTGTCAGTATAACAATGCCTGCATCTGTAATTTTCACTCCATGCATCTGAAGAAGTGGGTTTTTTACCCACGAAAGCTTGTGCCCAAATAAATCTGTTAGTCTTTAAGGTGCCACCGGAATCCTTGTTGTCTTTTTATGTTTCCCCTTTTTTCCCCCAGCTGGAAAGAAAGGGAAGGAATAATAGGTTAAAAAGCTAGAGAAATTAGATTTTCCCCACAAAATGAAAAGTTTCAAAAGATGTTGAAATTTTTCATTTTGAAAATTTTCATAAGAAAGAAAGATGAAAATGTTTGTTTTGGCCAAAAAGTCATTTTTTATTTTAAAAAATCCACAAAATTTCAATCAGCTCTAATTGTTACACCTGAAATTCTCTGTCACATTAACTTTCCTGCTCAAAACCTATTGTACTTACTGCTCCGCTGGAAACTCTTTCTTGAATTAACTGCTAAGAACTCTGTCAGATTACCTGAGGCAGCCAATAAGTCAAGCAGAGGAAAAGTCTCTTTCCTCCCCTTCCTTGGGAAAGTGCTCTCTGCCTTCCCCCAAACACTGTCAAACAAAAGGCTTTTGCAGTGTGACCAGAAGGTTACCAAGTTCTAGAAACCTCAGACTGAGATCTAGAGTCTTTGGTCCTTCACAAAGTACATTTAGGATATATAAGGGACAGGTGTATTTTGTAATATACATATTGCAAAACACATCTGCCCTCTAACACATTTATGTTCTATAGTATTTACCAGTCAGTTGTGAAAATGGCAAAGAATGTGATAGTGATGTCGAGTCTGGGAGACGGAGCAAAGATATTTGCCATAAAATTCCACAAAACAACCAAACTGTTAAGTATAGATCAGGGACTGGCAACCTTTGGCACGTAGCCCATCAGGGAAATCCGCTGGCAGGCCAGGATGGTTTGTTTACCTGAAGCATCCACAGGTTTGGCCAATTGCAGCTGCCACTGGCTGTGGTTCACCATTCCAGGCCAATGGGGGCTGCGGGAAGCGGCGGCCAGCACATCCATCGGCCTGTGGCACTTCCTGCAGGCCCCATTGGCCTGGAATGGTGAACTGCGGCCAGTGGGAGCTGCGATCAGCCAAACCTGCAGACACTGCAGGTTAACAAACCGTCCTGGCCTGCAAGAGGCTTTCCCTGACGGGCTGCGTGCCAAAGGTTGCCGATCCCTGGTATAGATCATATTAAGTATATAATAAAACAGCCCAATGGGTACTTTTATAGACTGTGCTGTATCCCTGAATCAACCAGCTGTGTGATGTTTTATCCTTGTGCTGCACTGTTTTCCTTTTTGGGATTTTGACAACTGAGCTTACATAAACAATGGCATGTTGGGGATACTCCAGGCAATATAAAGAATATTAATTCTCCACTGAGCTTTATTTTTTTTAAATCTTTTTGTTGGGGTATGGCTGCAGGAGCATCTAAATATTATGATCTCTTTTCAGTGGTTTCTCAATATTATATACGGTTTTTATTTTGTTTAAGTGAAGTAGAGTTCAGCATTAGTAACTTGGATGCTAACTGTGTGTCAGAAAATCCAAGAATTCAAAACTAAAGCTGACATTAACTGGTTAATGTTTGAACAGCATTTTGAAAGCCCCTAAGTATTAATCATTTGTTAATATTATTATTGTTGCATATACCATTCCCTAACTTTAAAACGGTGTTTACATGATTGGATGTGGAATCTACAATAATACTATTAGAGGAGGCTAAAATCTCGGGGATCTATGATTTCTTCTGCCAGCATAAATCTGGGCCCAGAGTACATGAGTCAGAATATCCACCAGAAGAAAGGTTGCAGAGCAGAATATGGCATGTGCTGATTGATTTAGCATGCCCCCCTCAACCAGTCGCTATTGGTCAGGGTTCTTTAGAGTCTTGGCTGTAATCTGAAGCTCCCTTTCCTTCCTCCACATGAGTAGTAAACTCCTGCATGAGATTGTTAGCCAGATTGTGTTCCCTTGTCATAGGTAAGGCTGCTATGGGGACAAGCTTGGTGCTGCAGGTGTAACCCACACACCTCCTGGGTGTGGTGCTCTGTCTCCCTCTAGTGGCACCGAGACCACTTAGGAATTAATGAGTCTGCTTCAGCCTTAGCTAAGAGGCATGTGGCTTTTAGGTCATGCAGTAAAGGCTCATACACTAAGCTCCAGAGGTCCCAGGTTCAATCCCATCTGTCGACGACCTGGGTCTGTCAGTGTTATACATGCACTCCCTGCCTTTGACCACAAGCTGTGGCATGGTGGGCTGCATGGAGCAGGGTGGCCCTCGCCATAAGCTCAGTATCAGTCTCCAAACAGTTAACTAAAGATAATAAAACTCAGAATTTGACCATCTGTGCATTTAAACAACAACAACAACAACAAAATACTTCTTACAGAGCAAGGCCCTGATTTGTCTGTGGAGTTTTTGGCTAGCACTGAGGAACTCCTCCTACATCCCAGTCTTATCCAACACCCCTTTAAGAAGAAGTAGGCAAGCCTTCTTAACTGGTCTACTGGCTCCTGATTGGTCAGTCTCCTCCTGGTCCTTCTAGGCCTCCGGAGACTAAGTATTGTTGGTATCCTGCTCTGAGTGGGTTTTCTTTGAGCAGGGCAATGTCAGTGTGCTGATGCCTCCATCAGGGGACAGAGAAGGTCTGCTTGATCCCATCACAACCATCTGTCAGTGTTGATATCCCAAGGGATAAGCTACATTTGGTGGAAGTTACATTTCACCCCGCATACTATTATGGAGTATGTTTTCAAAAAAATAAGCATGAGCAATGGGGGGAAATATTTGGTTATGTTTAGATTTCATAGTTTTGTTGGGTCGTATCACAGCAGAGTTCAAGAAGAGGCTGTATTCTCTATGAAATATTAATAATGTACTGGAGTATCATTGATTTTTAAGATGTTACATATTATAAAAATACACAATTCAATAGGCAAGAAAGCTAATTGTTAAGCTTGGAACAATAGACAAATAAATAGGGGACATAGCTGCAGGTTAGCAAAAAAGCACTTTCTTTGTTAAGTTTCTTCTACAGAAATAAAAATTGAAGAAGATACTGCCATCCCATTATTCCAAATGTCAACATCTGTGGCCAGATTTGCTCTTCCTTACTCATGCCAAGTAGTACCTTACAGTACGAGTAGTCCCATGAAAATAGATGGGACCACTCATTAAGGAAGTTGCAGTTTAATTTGAGTAAGGGCATCTATATCTGGGACTTAAGATGCACTATTCATTCAATGGGAAATCACACACTATAACAAAATAGTATATAGAAATATATAATATAAATTCGTAACCATTCATCTACAGAATCCCAGCTGCCATGAGGTGATCTGAGTAAATGGCCAGCAGTCACACCAGAAGTAACAGAACATGAGGGCAAATCCTGAGGTCCTTATTCTGGCAAACTGACAGTGAAGTTGCCTGAGTTTGGACTGAGAAAAAATAGAGTACGGGCATTAATATTTGCCCCCATTCTCTTTCAACTCTGTATGAATGTTGGCCATTTCACTCAGCCCCTCTCATGAGTGTTATCTTTAAACTGCTTTTAGGAGTTGCACCATCATATGTTATTTTGCAAAATGCTTGGGGAATTAGGCCTGCATTATTCAGCATTGCTGGGGGTACTTATCTACTTTAAGTCTGGAATCAGAAAACCAGAAGAAATCCATATTCTGAATTATCTTCAGGAAACAGCACAAACAAACAAGACCCTCTGTCCTGATACTTTCACATGTTTGTAATTTTGTAAATTACAGTTTTTATTAACATGCATTAGTCATCATTTGTGAATCTGTTTTTTTTTTAAATGAACCTTTCTCAAGATGTTGTAGAGCTTTTTCATCACATCATAAATATTTGGTTCTGTTTTATTATACAACACAAGGCATATTTTCTGCTATATGTTTCTGTGTTACATGCCAAATAGCCTTCAGGAAAAATAAGGTTTGACATCAGAATTAAATTGCAAACAGCATTATCTACAAGTAGATAATGGATCTTTTATAAAGAGGCAGAATTTCTTTTTTCTTTAGACTTACAGAGATTAAGGTCACATCACAGTATGTTAAAGTACATAAACCTCCATAATCTTTGGCAGATTTATTACCTACCACACACTTGCAGTACCCTGTGAATCTTTGTAATTCTTAATATGAACAGCTGGCAGTAAATAACCATATATAAAGCATTTGATGGTGAAAAAAGGATGATTTGTAAGGAAGGTGCTGATCCCAAAGACAACATTTAACTTGTTTTTGCAGATGTCTTGACATTTAATCTCTAATTTAATGTGTGAATATTTCAGTAAATCAGCAAATACTGGGATCTGCATTTGATGAAATTTACCAGGGAGTTGCAGGTTTGTTTTGTTTTGTTTTTTTAAATAAACACATCCACTTTAGTAAAGCCTGCCACTTACAAAGACTCCCATCAGCTGGCTGGTATGGGGAAAAGCATTTAAAGGGGATGAAAAAAGGAGAAAGAAACTGCTAACATAATATTAGACACTTTAAACACTGTTTCGCTCTGCGAGTACCAGGGTTGGTACTGTAGTGTTTTTAAAGGAGGATCTCTGTTAGCTGCAGAGAACTCTACGAAATGATTACTACTGTGTGAGATGCAGATTGTGAACAGCCATCATTCCATTGCCTTGAGTCTTCAAAACTTGACATCTATGTCACTGCTCATGTCAGTAACTGCCCACCAGTGTAAGTAGGGTGTTCACAATATCACCCTAAGAATGAACATTGGTCATCAACTGATTTCATTGCAGCATCACAAACTGCACAAGGGCAAAGTAAATTAAAATGTATTGGTCTTTGGTTTTTATGATTTTTTCCACATAAGGGGGCAGGCTGTGTCTGGCCCTGGACAAATAGGTGGAAGGGGATGTTAACAGTCTATTCTTTGCCTCTATGCGGGGTCCAACTATAATTGCAGTATCTGTGCTCTCTTTTATGCAGGGACTGTTTGTGTTACCCGATAGGATTCAAGGCAGCTCAAAAGGGCTGGGAAATATGTGAAATTATGGTCATGAAGCGTTTGCAGCCATGGTGCAGTCTCCTTTGGCTGAAACAGCACACCCACAATGGATCAGTGTAGCTGTTGTTTAGGAGTGCTCTTGGGTTCCTCTGACACAAAGCTCTCACAAAGCAGCATCTGTGAGTAATTCTTCCTATATGAATAGAGGGAGACCAGTTTGGAAAAATCTGAGACCTCTAGAGAGACTGCCCCCAAGAGCATCTGACAGCCCAAGCCTGCAGAATGAACTCCACCAGGAACTAACAACCTTCACAAATGTCACCACCTGTGTTCATAGCTCATGTCACTATTTAACAAGAAGCTACTCGGTCAGCAGGGTACCACCACTTGTAGCCAGCTTCCCTCACAACTTTCCCAATTCCATTTTTTCACATATTTCCTGTTATCCCTGTGCTTTCTGAAACTCTGCAAAGTCTCTGCTCCCCAGTACTCAGCCACTTCAGTCTCCATTACAGTGTAGTAAAAACTGAGAAAAACAAAAAAGAAACCTGCAACCCCAGATTTCACAGGCTTTTAATTTAAAAGGTTTACTGTACCAACATCCTAAATCAGAGGCATGCTGTCATCTCCATTTTTGCTGTTATTTCTCTCTCATTTACTGGGATAATACCTTAGAAAGAACACCTCTAAAGACAAGCACTGTGACTAGTCCTACTTGAACTTCTCTAACAGAGAATGGCACAGATCTTCAGCTGGTGTGAATTCATATAGTCCTATGAAAGTCTTGCTGTGGTGGTGGTCAGAGGTAGCCTAGCTGTTGAGAGAGATGAGGTGCTTCTTGTTAAGCACTGATATCCAGTGGAGTTATGCTGATTTAAAGCAACTAAGTATCTGGCCCAAAGCCTTAAGATGGTCTGCCGCCATCCTATTAGTTGCAACACTGGTACATGAGAAGCAGTTTGAATGTGTTTGCAGGCCCTGAAATTCAAACAGGGTTGAGTTGAAATGAACCTGCTTTTCACATGTTTACTCATCAGCAGAGTTCAGGTTTGATTGGTTCTTAGACACAGGAACAAGTCCATACTGGGTTCTCTGGTTCACCAGACTTGGGAATGGTGTTTATATGTGACCAGCCCCAGGAGACTTTTTCTAGTGAACAGCTTGAACTCAGAATTCACCAGGTGAACAGCAGCCTCTATGGGCTAGATTTTGATTCAGACTTTGTCCTTGTGCAAAGGCTTGAGAGAGCATAAGACCCTTACATCTGTGTTCTCTCATCAAGGCAGGTGGGCAGGAATGGCTGGATCCTTTGCTCCACTCACTGTGTTTGCTTGACAGAGTAGTTGGATCCACCACAGGGCAGAACAGGGTAGTCATTTACCAATATTGTAGGCCAGCAGTAAACTGCTACCCACAGGAGCAAAGAGGAAGCTGGGGATGAATTGTGAGCCAGAGGCGTGTCTGAGTCACAGTGTGTCCCAGAGCTACTCCTGAGGTCAGGGGAGGGGAGCCTCCACATCATCCCTTGTTAAGGGCTGTGGCTAACGTGAAAGGCAAGTGTTTAGAGTGTTATGCCTAAATGTTTACAGGGATGCAGACAGAGCCAAAAGTCCACTTACCTAATCCTATATCTCTGTCTCTTTCTTCACTTTTGTCCTGTGCTTTACATGTGACTATGTTGTCTATACTATGTACATGTTAGCCTTGTACAATTTCCTCTGTAGAGTGAAGCATAACTGTTGCATGCCAGTATTTAGCTATTTCCTCTTGTCCTGGGTAATGGGACTGAAAATGGGAGGAAAGTAACTGTTGGGCATCTGAATTTGTGCCATTTTTGCTACATGTAAGATGTTTATCCTCGTCACTTTAGAGTCAAGCCCCCTTTTCATAAGAACAACCATACTGGGTCAGACCAAAGGTCCATCTAGCCCAGTATCCTGTCTTCCAACAGTGGCAAATGCCAGGTGCCTCAGAGGGAATGAACAGAACAGGTAATCATCAAGTGATCCATTTCCTGTTGCCCATTCCCAGCTTCTGGCAAACAGAGGTTAGGGACACCATCCCTGCTCATCCTGGCTAATAGCCATTGATGAACCTGTCCCCCATGAATTTATCTAGTTCTTTTTTGAATCCTGTTAAACTCTTGGTCTTCACAACATCCTCTGACCAGGAGTTCCACAGGTTGACTGTGCATTGTGAAAAAATACTTCCTTTTGTTTGTTTTAACTCTGCTGCCTATGAATTTCATTTGGTGACTCCTAGTTCTTGTGTTATGATATGTATAGTTGGGATTATGTTTTCCAATGTGCATTACTTTGCATTTATCAACATTGAATTTCATCTGCCATTTTGTTGCCCAGTCACCCAGTTTTGTGAGATCCCTTTGTGGCTCATTGCCGTCTGCTTGGGACTTAACTATCTTGAGTAGTTTTGTATCATCTGCAAATTTTCCACCGCACTGTTTACCCCTGTTTCCAGATCATTTATGAATATGTTAAATAGGACTGGGCCCAGTACACACCCCTGGGGACACCACTATTTACCTCTCTCCATTCTGAAAACTGGCCATTTATTCCTACCCTTTGTTTCCTATCTTTTTTAACCAGTTACCTGTCCATGAGAGGACCTTCCCGCTTATCCGATGACAGCTTACTTTGCTTAAGAGCTTTTGGTGAGAGACCTTGTCAAAGGCTTTTATGAAAATCTAAGTACACTATATCCACTGGATCCCCCCTGTCCACATGCTTGTTGACCCCTTCAAAGAATGCTAGTAGATTGGTGAGGCATGATTTTCCTTTACAAAAATCATGTTGACTCTTCCCCAACAAATTATGTTCATCTATGTGTCTGACAATTTTGTTCTTTACTATAGTTTCAACTAGTTTGCCCGGTACTGAAGTCAGGCTTACTGGCCTGTAATTGCTGGGATCACCTTTTTAAAAATTGGCATCATATTAGCTATCTTCCAGTCATTTGGTACAGAAGATGATTTAAATGATAGGTTACAGACTACAGCTAGTGGTTCTGCAATTTCACATTTGAGTTCCTTCAGAACTCTTGGGTGAATACCATCTGGTCCTGGTGACTTATTACTGTTTAATTTCCTTGATGTTGTCAGGATTCTACATCATCTTTCAGTATCTACAGATTCCTCTTACAGATCAGTGCTTTAGACAATACATTTTCATTCATCTTAATAGTGTCTCAATGATCTGCTTGCTCCTTGAATTTCAGATATTTTTCTCTTCTGTGCTTTTCTCTCTAGTCATCTTTCTGAGGGCAGCAAAAATAAAATGAAAATGTGCTGCTAAAACTCCAAGTCCTTCAGGGCTGTTAACTCCTCACCCCCCCCCCCCCCCCATCTCTATTTTCATATTTCCCAAATTCTTCCATATGTTCTTCAACTTGGTTAATTTCACTATTCAAAGTTTCCAGCATAGCCCCAAGGAAACCATAAACCATATATATCTCTTTTTTGGCATGTAGGAAGTCAGCAGTTCTTGCAAAGGCCTGCCACAAACATTGGGCTCCATGCCTTTGGGAAGGAGAAACAAAGTTGGAAATCACTGGAAAGTGTGCACATGCCAGAGGAATTTTTGTTTAAAGGTGTCTGTTTTCCAATCCCCCCCTCCCCCCCCCCCAAAGTATTTTTGATGGTCTCCAGGTGCCTCTCCTGGGACTAGGATATTTTATTTACTGTTATCAGGAATTTCACCCCAAGTGCCAGCAAAACAAAGAGGTAAATTTGTCCTCCAATTTTTTTGATTTGGTCCAAATTGATTATATGAGAGTATCTCCAATGGCAAAAGCAGCAACCTCAGTATTTATCATAATCATACATAGGGCTGTGGTTTTATTATGGTATTTTTTTAGGAAACATATTGTGGTGAAACAGACAGAGGAAGCCCCAAAAGTCAAAGATATTTTTTAGAAAATATGGAAATCATGGAATCCAGTTGTGACAGCTCAGATAAAAGTACAGCCTTAAGCATACAAGGTGGTCCAATTGGCAGCTAAATCCAGCTATTGGATGATTCTATCCAGCCCCTGAACAATTTTCACCTGCATGCAGCCCTACAGACCCCATAATCCATTCTCCCTAAGGCACCAGGTTGTCATTTTTTCCACAACAAAAGCCCCCAAATCTCCAAAAGATGCCATAAACAGCCAGAAAAAGAAAAAGAAAGTTGCAAAAGTCCAAAAGTTATTTAACTACATACAATCATGTCTGATAAAGTATTGCTCAGCAGCGCTTTTCAACCAGGCAGGCTGATCCCTTTTTAATAAGACAAGTCATGCTGGCAGCTTGTCTCCTAGGTGAAGAATTCAGAGTGTGTCTTGGTACCCTTAGATAAAGAAGGACAGTTCTTTGTTCTTTTTCATAAACAGAACTCCCTCTGCTGATTATTTTTTTTCCTGTGCCTCCTCTCTTGTTGATTTTGTTGTTGTGCGACACAGTATACACAATGCCAAATAGGAACCTGCTGCTTGAAAGGAACCTATTTAAGACAGGTCACTTCTTGGTCACTTGCTTTAGCTCCAAGGCTTTGAGAATGTAATTTCCAGTATAGATACCTAACTCCTTAAATATTATCAGTACATACATTTTGAAATGATTGTGACAATTACTGGGCTACTGGCTCTTGATAAAGACCTTACGTGCCATCCTTTGGTGAATGCAATATGCATATATCTGACCCAAAGGATCCCTGTAAAACCCTCTGCATCCCCTGTGGCCGGTGACAGTTGGCATCAAGAAGTTCCTGGGTCACACTTTCCCCCAACCTTAGTTTTTCAGTTACTGATCACACTGCATGGTAGCACTAGCGGTGTGAGCACATGGCTTTTTCAGCAGCAATAACGAATATTTATCAATATTTTTATGCAATCATTTTGTTCTTGCTACTGCTGATGGTTTTGTTGCTGGCAGTTGTCTTGTCTCTTGTTTTTATTCATCTACACTGCAATAAAACACCTGTGGCTGGCCCATAGCTGTACGGCTATGAAATTGCAGTGTAAATGTTCAGGCTTGGCCTGGAGCCTGAGACATGGGGCCCTGTAAGGGAGGAGAATCCCAGAGCCCAGGCTCAGTCTAAGCCCGAACATCTACATGGCAACTGTATAGCCTCACAGCCTGAGCCCCATAAGCCAAAGTCAGCTGGTGTGGGCCAGCTGAGGGTGTTTCATTGCAGTGTAGACGTACCCTTAGAATGTAACACACAGTATTTAATAATAGAGGGACACATTCTGGCTACGCTGTATGTAGCTCCTTATCAGCGCCACTTTTAAGTGCCTCCACATCAACTCCTGAAGGTCAGTTGGGAATGTGGGCAGGGGGTTCCCCATCTTCTTCACAGTCATGACCCTAACAGCTGTTCAGGATGAGCGAGCTCAAGCACATTAACTCCATAGCGCCGGGATTAGCATTAGGCAGTGCTGATCCCTCTTTTTCCCCATGGAGGTTACTGAAGCCCTGGGGCTACAGTAACACACCTGGGAACCACCCAGAGGGAAAGAGAGGAATCAGGTGAGATCCTCAGATTTAACCAAACAGGCAGTATCATGGAACAGAAGTGGGAGGTTGCTGGGGACTGTCATCTCCCTTTGATCACCAAGGATGGGTTTTCATTCCCAGTGGATTCCATACTCTGCTACAAGGTGACAGATCAGTTTTGGTTTGATTAGCCCCCACAGCTATGGAGACTGGCCTGGCCAGACAGTTCTGGTGGTGTCTACAGCGTGGAGACACTAGGGCTGAATAATGGCTCACAGAACTGAAGTTTTTGTTCTTTGGGTGATTGATTAAGTGCAATTTGTTCACATAGACAAGCTTTTGGATGCATCACTGGCAGTAGTAATAGTCTTATATCCTCCAAGGAGCAGGCACAGAGTGGGATGCAGATTACACCATGAACACCAGATTTTAGGAGCACTTATAGCAAATACATACTCAGACATTATTGCTTTCTATGAACATTCAGTGAAAAACAAAATAAAGCCTTTTGCATGACTGTTCCTGAAAACACTAATGAAAGGGGTAAAATAGGACAGGCATGTGAATTGGCAAGCGTGATTTGCAAGACTATTTGTGATTGATTATTCAGTGTATTTTCCCAGCTCAAGTCCTGACTCGGCCAACACTCCCAACAGAGTCAACGACAGTGTTCCTGGTAAGTGCCAAACGTTAAACTTCAGTCCTCATGGTAGAGTGAGTTGAACACTAATGTGTCTTTTGCCATCAAATCTGACCTTTCCAATTCTGCAAAATTGAACAAGCAAGAATTTATTTTTCCAGCCCTCCAGCCCTCTTGCCACCAGTCTTTACAACTGTCCCTGTCTTCCTCCCCTATGGCCTGTTTCCATGGTGTGTAACAGAGCTGCAACTGTTTCTCAGCAATCACTTTCACTGCACCCCAAATGGTCATGAAATGTATAGACAGAAAAGTAAAGAGGCCAAAAGAATCCCCTATTGCTAACTAGAACTAAGATGAATTGTGTCATAGTTCAGAGCACTGTTGTTGCTTTGGCACTGAATAACTGCACTTGGCCTCTGCCAAGGCGGGTGTCAGCTGGTGAATTACAACATTGGCAGACCAGACAGAGATAAGCAAAAAATACAATGACAGCTGCTACACAGAACTATTCTTTCTGGCCTAGTGAATACAAAAATACATTGTGTAAATAAAGACAGACAGCTTCATTATGCAATTGTCTGCTACTATGTCACTACTAAAGAAGTAGTATTGACTCAGGAAACCATACCCAGAGTCATCAAGCTAATGTGTTCTTACTTTTGGACACAGAGTGCTGTAAGAAATGTAATAATGTAACTCTCCAACAATAGAACTACAGTAATATGTGGGGGAGCCAAGAACCTGCTGAATATCAAGACACTTTGTTTTTGATAAATGCTTACAGTATACATTTTATGTCTAAAAATGGAGACCCTGAAATAGAACAAATATATTTGACATTCATATTGGTCCTAGTTAGTGTATAACTAATAACTTACATACAAATAATGCTGACATCTCTTTCCATCAATTAAAACTTATAAATAGGGTTTCATTTCATTTTTCTTTCTTTCTTTCTTTCTTTCTTTCTTTCTTTCTTTCTTTCTTTCTTTCTTTCTTTCTTTCTTAAAATGATTTACTCTAACATGAAACATGTTACTGTATAGGAAAACTGTAGAAAGTAAACCACAAAAAATGAAAAGAAATCATCACAGGATATTATGTTTATTAGATAAATATTTTTATCCTCACTCTCATTATTATCTTTGCAAAGCGATGTTGGATAAGCACTTAGCCTCTGTGAGTTAAGGAGGCAACATTTAATGACGCTTTTAAGTGGTCTCATTCACCTTTTGCTTTAACATGATATCAGTGAGCATGTTACCTAAACAAACTGGAGAGACAAGTGAATCTGCAATGATGTTCTCCTGGGTGAAAGGCAGATGAAAATTATTCATTTGAAAGTAAAGGAACAGAAAGTGAAATCAAGAACATATTGTGTTAAATCTTGCAGAGCATTTTTCATCTGGAAGGCCAAAGAGCAGACAACTGTTTGAAAATGGGAGCATAAATATTCTGCAAAGAAGGGATAAGCAATGTTCTTTTCTATGGGAATTAGTTGACCATCCAAGGTTCATTCAAACGATCCAAGTTTTTCAAGGAAAAATGGTGTCTGAACTGGCTCACGTATAGATTTGTCTGGGATCCAGAGACCACCAGCAATTTCTAACCATCTATAATACATACCATTAATGTCTCGTAGCATGGTTGTTATCAGAGCCCCAAGTTTTTTGCAAATGCGAAATAACACAAGATAAAATGAAAAACAACATAAAATGAAAGAGACAAGGTGGGTAAGGTAATATCTTCTATTGGACTAATTTCTGCTGGTGAAAAAGGCAAAGTAAGCAGTCATGGGTTAAGAGGGAAGATCCTCTCATGGATCAGTAACTGGTTAAAACAAAGGTAGGAATAAATTATCAGCTTTCACAATAGAAAGTGGTAAATACCAGGGTCCTCCAAGGAACTGTACTGGGACCAGTGCTGTTCATCATATTCATAAATGATCTGGTAATGGAGTGAACAGTGAGATGGTAAAGTTTGCAGACAATACAAATTACTCAGGATAGATAAGAAGCTGAGTGTGAAGAGTTACAAAGGGATCTCATTAAACTGAGTTAACGGGCAACAAAATGGCAGATGAAATTCAATGTTGGTAAATGCAAAGTAATGCACATTGGAAAAGATAATCCCAACTGTACATACAAAATGATGGGCTCTAAATTAGTTGATACCACTCAAAAAAGAGACTTTGGGTCCTTGTGGATAGTTCTCTGGGAACATCTGCTCAATGTTCATCTGTGTCAAAAAAGCTAACAGAATGTTAGGAACCATTAGGAAATGGATATATAATAAGACAGAAAATATCATAATGCCTTTATATAAATCCATAGTATGACCACAGTTTGAATACTGTGTGCAGCTCTGGTCTCCCCCTCTCGAGAACGATCTATTAGAATTGGAGAAAGTACAGAGAAGTGCAACAAAAATGAGTAGGGCTTTGAAACAGCTTCCATATGAAGAGAATTTTAAAAGACTGGGACTGTTCAGCTTTGAAAAGAGACGACTAAGGGGCAATATGACAAAGGTCTATAAAATCATGAGTGGTTTGGAGAAAGTGAATAGGGAAGTGTTATTTACCCCTTCACATAACACAAGAACCAGGGGTCACTCAATGAAATTAATAGGCAGCAGGTTTAAAACAAACAAAAGGAAGTACTTCATTCAATGGACAGACAACCTATAGAACTTGTTGCCAGGGGATATTGTGAAGGCCAAAAGTATAACTGGGTTCAAAAAATAATTAGATAAGTTCATGGAGAATAGGTCCATCAGCGACTATTAGCCAATATTGTGAGGGAAGTAACCTCATGCTCTGTGTGTCCCTAAACCTCAGGCTGCTAGAAACTAGGAGTGGATGACAGTGGATGGATCAGCTGATAATTGCCCTGTGAAGCATCTGGCATTGCCCATTGTTGGAAGACAGAGTACTGAATTAGATGGACTCACTGGTTTGACTCAGCATGTCCATTCTTATGTTCTTAATTTTTGAGTTCCAAAGAGCAAAGAGGTCTGCGGAGCTCAAAACCTTGTCTCTTTCACAAACAGAAGCTGGTCCAATAAAAAATATTATCTAACTCACTTTGTCTCTCAAATCCTGTGACCAACACTGCTATAACATCACTGCAAAGAAAATATAAACCAGAAGAGTTT
This sequence comes from Chelonia mydas, assembly GCF_015237465.2. Classification (NCBI taxonomy): domain Eukaryota; kingdom Metazoa; phylum Chordata; order Testudines; family Cheloniidae; genus Chelonia; species Chelonia mydas. The sequence goes on along the minus strand of NC_057851.1, from coordinate 84,258,895 downwards.
TAAAAGCTTAAATCAGTTAGTGCTTTTCAGTCAGGCATTCAGTGTAAAGAAAGATATTCTAGCTCCAGGAATATAAAGGATATTATTAACATGTCTGAAGTACACGTTTGAATTAATGTGCTTGTTAAATTTTATGACTCCAGCCTTAAGCCTATTTTTATGTTGACAGTTTCGGAAAGCATGCTTTGAGACTTTTCTAGTTTGTGATTGCCCTGAAGCATGCCCATCAATTTACAAATTATACTCTAAAAGCCCAAAGAGAGCAACGCTATTTGCACTGAGCCTGAACCTAGTTTTTTCAGCTTTTCTAAACAATATTCACTCAGTTGGGGCTCAGCCAATGTGAATCTGATCTCGCTGCGCTATGCACATTTACCCATCATTAGAAACACTGGGGGCAGTGACAGCATTTAAAGAAACAACAAAATAGTAGACCCCCAGCAAATACGGTAGGCAGGGGAATTACAACAAAATGCTGGTAGCCTCCTTCCCCAAGAACTGATAGAAAGGGGAGCAGAAATGAGGCCCTAGAGGGAAGGATTCCCGTACTCTTGCAGCAAGAATCCCTTTTATGCATTCTTACAATTCAAAGAAAACATTGTAAAGGCTCCCCCGTCTCAGAAGCCTACAGTGAAAGCAAACTCTTAACTAGCTGCAATATTTGAGACAGGATCTTAGGTGTATACAGACCAGTACACACATCCCCTTTTCTTTTTACTTTAACTATGATCTGGCCCCAAAGCTCCCATCCTTTGGAATTGGGCCAATCTCTTCGCTTCATATTAAGGATTTATTTTCTCTCTCTCCTTTCTCCCCAACCCGCCTGTCTGTTAGTGCTGTTTTAAATTTTCTGCTTTCCCCAATTTTAAAGAATTAAGGATTAAGAAAACAAATTAAAATTCTGCATGTAAAATCTGTTTACTCCTCTTTCCATCTTTATTGCCCAGAAAAATAATTTGGCCAACCTGAGTACTGAAGAAAACCTAAGGCATTATTTGACACATTATTTTGTGTCTGACTGTGACACCAGACAAAAGACAACAGGGGATGGAACCTGCTTTCTTCCAGACTTTTCTGAAAAGAACCAAGTTGTCTTCTTTTTAAGCCTGGCAACTTCAGACAGTCTGCTGGGAAAGCCAAGTGTGACTTGGAATAAAGTGGTTGGCATGTTGGAAGCTGCTTCAAACTTTAGGAACCCTCCAAGTATTGTGAGATGCTTTGTGTATTCTGACTAGAGCAAATGTAATGCAACTTAATTTAGAGGAAAATATTTTTTGAAAGACAACGTAAATATTTAAAACACCATTATTGTATTTCTGAACCAGATTCATACACCTGATAAATACACTTCAAAATATCCTAACATTATGTTCCTTGAAAAAATAATTGTATTCACCCCCCCATAAAAAAAGCATTGATGTAAAGCATCATTTTGAAACAAAGCTTGTTTTTTTTAATTCCAAAGACATTTGATGTTTAATATTAAATTTAAAATTAATAAGCAGTTCACATGTTAAAAGTGCAGACAATAGCTAATTGATCCTCACAACACACCCATGAGATAGATTAGTATATACTACTATTCTCATTTTGTAAATGGGAAAAATGACGCAAACAAATGAAGTGACTGGGCCAAGGACACACAGGAGGGAAGGACCTGGTGTAGAAATCAGGAGTTTTGAACCACAGCCCCATGGTCACCGCTCCAGACTACATTGCTGTTGCCAAAACACACCTTATGGTTGTATAACCTACAGCACATGGGACAAATCCTCAGCAGATGTGAGCTGGTGTAGATTTGCTGGAGCTACAAACTAATTCTCCAGTGTGTTTTGTCTATTCAACATATGGCAATAAAATCACTATGGAGACTGTATTTCAGTAATATCACATATACTCTGTCTTCCAACATCCTGAACGTCTTGGATCTTCTACTTTCTAAAATGGAATACACCAAAAGTAAATACACCAGGGATTAATTTGGCCCAATATTTTTGCATATTTACTGAAGCGGGTCAGAAATTTTCCATCAAGCTGAAATTTTGATGAAAAATGGAGAAAACACTTAAGAGAAATGTTCCTGCAACATGTTTTTCATTTTCTGGTCAACTCTGGTATTCATAAAGAGGCAATTCTAACTGCAGACAAACAAGAACAAAATAATCCCGACTCTGCTAAACTGATGAGATAATTGATGTGATCTTATCTGCACTGGGACTCATATTTGGAGCCCAATATGAATACACCCAAGTGAAGTATAGTCAACATTTCTAAATAAGAAAAAAGGTTATGAACTCAGCCTATGGATTACTTGCTTGTTGAGACAGAATTGTCTGTACACAGGCATGTAGTTATTTATCACAGTGAGCTAGATTCTGTCTGGCCCTGTATGAATGTGCAAGGTAAGAAGAAGAAGGAACAGGGAGCTTCCTCTGTATCCCTTGGGCCCATCCACAATGGCAGGGGCATGCGCTGTGGTCTGCTGGCAGCACTATTTGTCCCAAAACGGGGTAGGATGAGAGCAAACCCATGGTCCCAACTCCCCTGCCCTGATTACAGGATGGCAAGGTCCCCTCTTCAGTATGCACCTCTTTGGATTCCCAGAAAGAATTCTGGTGAAGTCAGAACCCACAAGGGTAAAGCACTGAGGGAACATTTGTGGATGTGTGGAAGATGGATCGGATGATATCTGAGGCGACACAGAGAACTTTAGTGGAGTTTTGTGGGTGGGAGTGGACTGGTGAGAAGCACAGATGTGGAGGAAACCAAACAGAGGTATTCTTTTAAGAGAGCCTTGAGGGAGTACATGTAGCTGGATTTTTTGGAATAGGAGAGAACAGATGCGGGCACAAATAACATGGTTGGAGGGGTTTATTGTTGCTTGTTTTGGGGTTTTGTAGTGGGGTCCTCAGAAGAAGATTCAGTGATAAGTTTTGGAGGCTGGAAATCAAGTGAAGTATAAAGAGAGAGTTTAGCATCTCAGACACAAATTGTCAGGCAAATCTGGCATAGTGGGATGAGGGAAATAGTGGCAGGCTAGACAGAAAGAGGGGGCTGGAGGGAAGGATGAGAGGTGGGAATTTTGGAAGACAATGGTGGGAGATACAAAGTAAGATTAATAAAAGAAGGAAAATGAAAAAGAAGAAAAAAGAATATGGAGAGAAAAAAAGGAGAAGAGAATAAATTAATGAAAGGAAAGCAAGAAAGACCACATGCAACTGTAGGATTAGTAAATGTTATTCTTCCTCCCTCCCGCCCCCCTGGTATTTTCACATCAGAAAATAGGACCCTGAAACTAAGAGTCCATGTTAAACTCAGAAGTTCAGTTTATGTTCCCATGGCTTGAGACCTGGGAGATCATCAGGCTGATTGTGATTGGGGAGGGGAGGGGAGGAGATGCAGGGTCATGCCTCCTCCTTGGTATTTCCATTCCAAACACTGCTTGAATTGTTTTGTAGTGACCCTTACAGACAGGTTACTATGCAACAGCACTGACAAGATTTAGAGATAATTTCATAGAGAGCGAATCCCTCTTTCTTTGGCCAGGAGGTAGGACCACCTAGCATAAAGCTAAGGGCGAAGGAGGAAAGGGGGAAATAGCAAAAAGCATTAAAGAGAAGAATTCAGGGGACCATTATACCTAAAAGATGGAAAACTCTGTTGTCATCTCTCCTCTCAAGTCACTCATCTATATTGAAGTATTTAATTTATTTTAAATAGATAATTCTTCTAATCTCTTCCAGGTGTTTTTCTCCAACCAGGAACTCCATGAAGGGAGTATTGGTTATTGCTCCCCTGCTTTTTCCATAAAGTGAAGTGCTTTGCTCTTGGGTGAGATATTCACCAACTTTCTGAATGAGGAGAAATAAGGAGAGAGGAAAGTAAGAGAAACAGGCCGTCTGAGTTAACAACAACAACAACAAAATACAAAACCACACACACACAAAACAGCAAATAATGTGGAGAAAAGGGATCAAATCAAAAAAGATCTTTTCAAGAGGTTTGCAGCCTAGGTTAGACAAACTGCTTAAGTTCACAACTCCGGCTTGCAGATGCCTAAGGTATTTCACTGGTTGTTTTGAATCCAAAGGTACTTCTTTCCCACACAATCATACAAATATTGAATTACAAGATTGAGATTAAGAGAAATTTTATCCTCAGCTCTGCTTGTTGTGTGCCTCATAAAGTCTTATTTGTGACCTGATGTGGTACCGGGAGGACTGCCTAGTTAATACTTGTAAAGTGTGTTGAAGATGAAGATTTCTAGGTATTATTTGAATATAAAGACCTATGCCAAGCATTTAATTCTTTCTGGGGCATTGAACAGTGGTTTATGTTTATCAACTTCAGCTTAGGCAGGTGTAAGGTTATGAGTTTTGGTGTTAAAAGCAGTCAGAGAAAATATACATTAAATGGCCACATTCAGCATAGTGAAGGAAAGGATCTGGGAGTGATAACAGAGTAAACAGATAGAACAATGAAACTGTCAGCAAAATGTATTACTGCAGTCACACAACAAATAGAGTGCTAGGATGTAGACACTGGGGCCCAGAACACAAGCTGGAAGAAATGATTCCAGCTCACTATATGTGGCTTGTTGGTAGCACATTTGACCACTACTATGCCCAGTTTTACACTCTGTAAAACAGAGATGATGTCAGGGAGATAGAAGAGGAGGCAGAGGAGCCGCAACCTGAGAAAAGATCTGAGAGAACTAATTATTATGCAGAAATAGCAGATATACTACATTTGTACTCACTAGAGAGAACATGATTAAAGGGAGGTATGAATTAGACAGGTTGGAGTTGTAGTGTTCTCTTTTCCTCTGTCCTTGTTTTAGCCAATCAGAGACAAGTTCAGTGTTCTGTTCTTTTTTAAAAAAAATCCTGATAGTTATTCTAGGGGCCTCAAACTCATTCTTTGCCTTTGAATGCGTGTGGTGTCACACACCATCCAGTACATTCTTTGGGACGAACAGAAATTCCATTTTTCATAATTATATTTCAAGTAGGCATTTGTTAAAAAAAAAACTATTAGTTTCAGAGCATCATTTTATATTCATACATTCTGTGCCAATCCCGAATAAACTGTATTTGGGTATTTTCCTCCAGAATGCCCTGATCATCTACGCTGAGGGTTGAAAGATCCTTTCCATTTTCCTTTGTTTTTTATCTCCTCCCCCCACCCTCCGACCAGATACCTTCACAAAGCTCTTGCTGTAACTGGGCTATCTTCAGTTTTGTAATGGGGACACTTAAATATGTCAATACTCTGCAGTAAATGTAAAGCCATTGCGTGTTCATCTGCGTGCAGAGGAGCTGAACAAACATGCTGTGCTCTTTTATGCCCAGTTTACTTCAGTTATTTCTTGGTTTTTTGTCCTTCTAAATTAAAGGTCATGCTGGCTGAATGTACCTGGTTTTTCTTTGTATGCAGAAAAAACATGACAGTAGCCTTGAAGTAGACCAAGAAGAATTGCACACAGTTCCTTTCTATGTGTACAACTACCCACTCCTAAATCAGAAAGAGGAGCGCTGCTGAGTGAAATGACCCATTCTTCATCTCCCCCAGAGACTAAGTATCCTATTCTCTAAGCACTCATAAACCATGTTAGCCCAGTAGGCTCCTAATTGAATTAGAAATTCAATTTCAGTGTTACCATAGCCCTCATTCTGAAGGAATTGATACAGACTTGGAGAGAAAGAAACCATTTAAATACAAAGGGATAAAAACCACATGTGGATAACAAATGAGTTTTGTTTCCCTATACTCCATGACACCACCCAGGAGGTCTCTGCACTGTCCATATGGGTGGACATCTTTGTAGGATTTTGTACCCATAATGTTTTAGTGGAATACTGGTATACATTTTTATTTACTTGCATTATAAGCAGGGTATAAATACTGAGGTTCCAGGCATTATGGAGCAAATGCCTGCCGTGGTATTTATTTGGTGTCATCTTTCATGTGGGAAGCCTTTTATAGCTCCCTTGTGTCAATGCAATACTTTATGAAGCAGTAGATCACTTCCAGGGATGTGAATCAGGTTTAATAGTTTCTTACAAGCCAGTTAGTAAGAGCTTTTAAACCCTATCATTTAGTGTCCCCTTCATTTCACTCATTTGAATGTTTTACCTGTCCCTGCTTTGTTTACAGACTATTTTAAATCTTTATTCCCTTCTTTTGCCCTAAATATGGAGAGTAATGGTCTTCAGGGCTTTGCACAGTCACATTTAGATTTAGAGTTTCTATGCTATATTTGGATCTGGATGCTTATAAATGCAAATAGTATGTGTGTGTGTGTGCGCGCACACACACTTTCACTAGGGATTCAAGAGAAGTTTAGCTCTGACAAAGTGTCTTTTTGCATTAGCTATCAAGCTTTGGGATACCTGTCAACATTTTAACTCTCCCCTTCAACTGTTCCATGGGAGAACCTTGTTCACCCTGCTCCCACTTTTGTGGCTAGAGGTTACTCCTCAAGGTTTCATTATGTGCACACACACACACACACACACACAGCAGCATACAAGAAAGGAATATGTGGCTTGGATCTTTAAACCTCATGTCCCCAACTTCTGCATTTCCCATCCTCTCACTTACCGGCTTGCACAGAAAAACCACATGGGCTTGGTTGCCCAGGGACCTTCTATGGCCATGAGGAGGGGGTGTGGGACTTGCACCTTAATCATCTAAGGATAAATTAAGACTAAGTTAACAGGACAGCTGTTAGATTCCCCTCTCCTCCCAACCCCTCCAAAATGATGGTTAGTTGAATAAATTATTGATTGCATAATACCATTATTTTGATACTTTATTTGACTGCTATAACTCATCCACTATAAAAAGTGATGAAGTGAGCTGTAGCTCATGAAAGCTTATGCTCAAATAAATTGGTTAGTCTCTAAGGTGCCACAAGTACTCCTTTTCTTTTTGCAAATACAGACTAACACGGCTGTTACTCTGAAACCTGTCATCCACTATAGAACTGGTCAACTACTGCAAAAAAGCATTTGTCAAGAAAAAAAAGTTATTCTGTGAAAATTGTAAAATTATTTGAACAGTGTATTTGACATTGCTATCTGCTCTGCTCAATAGCAAAAATTTAAGGCTGGAATCTGATCTCATTTATACTGGTTACTTTCGTCATGCCAGTGTAACTCCACTGGCTTCAATACCAGAACTCCTGATTTACATGATTGTATGAGATCAGAACCAGCCCCGTAGACTTTTTACCATTTTAAGGACTGAATTTCACTCTTTTTATATTTTAAAGCCACAGAAAACATCTACGTCAAGTACTGCACTATGTACCTTTCCAGACTAATAAAGAAACCTTAATCTAAAATAGGATTCATTTCAAAACAAGATGCACCTAAATTCAAGAGTCAGGCTTTGGGCATTCAATTGTCTGCTGATGTCAGCATTTGATTTTGTTGACTATGTTTCTATTCTAGTTCTTTTGTGTGTGGACTCAGTGGCTCCTGTTTCCTTTAAAAATCTTGGCCAATTTTACCTTGGCTGCAAGTATAATCACCAACACTATTCTGCTTTGGTTTGGCTGTAGAGAAGGGGTCAGGTGCCTGGCTGGGTAAGGCTGATAGGAGGAAGACCAAATTTCATGTTCCCCTCAGACATGATGATTGAGAAAACATCATGCCTAAGTTATGATTACTAGGTTAGCACATAGTGATCCTCTCCAAAGGGAAATGTGGAATTTGGAAGATGAGTTTATTTTGATTCCATGGGTTTTAGATGTATTCCCTGGCAAATGAATATGAGCTCCTTGTTGAAGTTTGGAACACGGTGAAATCAAACGTTCAGCTTGTGCTGTTTCAACAGGTTATGTGTTCTATGGCATTGATGGAAAATTGTTATTTCACATATTTTGGCTTCAGTACAAGAACTGAAACATTGTCTGGAGAGATGTGGACAGGAGTCCCCCCACGAGTCTGGTGTAGTCACAGGTAATTCTTGTGACTAACCAAGAACAAAAGATTAACTAGCAGACTCTGTAAAATATATAGGGCTGATTCTTAACTAAATCTCTTGTAATAAACTGGACAATGTAAACTGCCTAAAATGAACTCTGGGTACACTCTGAAATTGAACTATAGTATAAATTTTTTTTATTTCACTATAAAGATAAAAAGCAAAGAGATGAAAAGCTCTACAGGACAAGGACTTACCTTTATGTGTGCCTTGTGTAGCACTGAGCATAACATCAGTGCTTTGTACATAAAAAGCAATAGTAATAATAGCTATAGAAATTCAGCAGGGGTCACTACATATATACAGGGTTTCTAGGATTCACTGGGTTCTTATACTTTCCCATATCAACAGATTGCCAAGAGCACTAATGGGAGATTAGTTTACAAATAGAGGCAATAAATTGTTATAGTCTCTTGCTTTCTCTCCATTCTGATCATTATTGGATTGATTTATCATTCAGTAAGGAGAACTTAACTTCATATCAGGATTTTATAGCGCTTCTTCCAAGCTAATTCAATGTTTTTGTTCATGCTGGATTGGGCTTTGAAAAGGCTATTGATCCTGAATGACTTTCTCTCTTTTGGATTTTCCTTACAGTATTTTCATTTACCAGTATACTTTCATTGCTATAGGATTTTTCTGATGTGGTGTAGGACATTATCCACCTCATGTTTGAAAAAGGTCAGAACCCAGATTTGTTCCTTATTTAAAACCATCCAAAACAAAGCCTGAGTGATAAACAAACAAAACCACTCCTGATTCTTGGTTTACAACCTTATAGTCAGTGTCGTGCAAGAGTGAATTCCAGCTGAAATTAGTTTAGTCCGGCACCTATTAGCCTATCCCAGGTATAGTTTTCCTTTTAAGTGAGAGCTTCTGCCTATAGACCACCAAGATCTCAGTTCAAGTCTCCATTCTGCTAATTTGCAGACGCACCCACAGTGGGAATGCTGCAATTGTGGAGTGGCTGATAACTGAAGAAGTTTGCTGCAAGTTGGTAAAACACAATAAATAATGAAGAGGAAACATCATCAGGATCGGTTTGGATAAGCATCCAAGATGATTATACAAAGTTTCTGAGAGTAATTCAACCCCCTTGACTCTATTAAACTGTTATTTTGGAATGCCCGCTTTCAGTCATGGATGGAAGCCAGAAGAGAAAAATTCCCACTCTCAACTTTTAAGAAATGTAAAACGGGTTGAGGCAGCAGACTTTTTGCAGAAAAAGGGAGAAGATTCTGGAAATGGGGCTTCTTGTCCAATCCTTCACCCCCCCCCCCACCACACACACACACTCTGGCCCCTCTTCCATAATAATCATAGCCTGACTGCATGACCCAAAAGAATAGTTGCTGACATCCAGGTGTCAGCAACTTTTAGAGGGAAGAGAAAGAAGAGGAGAAAAGAGTAATGAGACTGAGTGATGAAGTTACATTAGAGCATCACCAGCAGTGCCAAGCAGTCTTCTAATGGGCTTGATATATTACTGACAATGTACTATATAGCACTGTGACTCATGTTATCACAATTCTTTCCTGGGTGTATACTCAGCTATTTGATCACTTCAATAACTTTTAAGGTTTTCCTTTCACATTCCTGAAATCAAATATTTATTTACTTAACTCTGCAATACGCAAAGGGCAATTTTATTTTTATATAATATTCTAGGTCCTTTTGTCCAAAGAACCGCAAAGCCTTTATTAAATTGCATACAGCTGAGCATTATATTTGAATAAACTGGAGTAAAACAGCATGCTACTGAACAGAGCAATCAATCTAAGGTAATAGATTTCATTCTTCTGAAAAGCTTCATTGAATAAAAGCCAAATTATACAAATATGTTTTTCATATGGTGTCAAAATGATTCTAGATGGATCCAGAACTAATCTGGCATAACCATAAAATAACCTAAGATATATTAGGACAATCAGAAAAGCAGCCATGGAAGAACACATCAAGTGGCTACAAACAAGAGATGACAAAACATTAAGCATAAACAACATTCCCTGGCCAAGATCCTACATAACAATAATGATGTGGGGCCAAATTCTGATGTTTTACTCAGTCTTTACTCAGTCAAAAGACCCTTTGGCCCAAATGGGACTATGTTGGGACCATGTTAATCCTGGAACAGAGCTGGCCTGACCAATCCTTAGAATAATCTTGCTAGTGTGATAGGGAGTGAGAAATGACCACTAACTACTTCAAAGTCAGGTCCTCCAGGAGCTCTAGAAGGTAGGGGGAAGCTTTAGTTAAATAAGCTCCCTATCTTCTCTTCTGATTTGTCTCTGATTCTGGTCCCTGCTTCTTCCCTGTGCAGGGACAACTTTAGATTCAGTATCCCCTGTGAAGTGACTTCCACAGATAGAAAGAGAGACCTAGGCAACAGAGTGATTGAGGCAAAGGCCCCATTAACTGGTGCATCTGGAAGGTTGGAGGTCCTCATGGAGGGTACTCTGAGCAAGGTACACTCTATATCCCAGTTGCTTATCAGTCTTATGTTTTCAGGCCAATGAACTGCAATGTTCAGCTAATAATTTTATTTTGGATTTGGCAGCCAACTCTGGTGTGAAGTTCTGTCTGTTATTCAGATTAGCAAACCCAATTCCCTGTTCAGACATATAGGGGAAGGAACTCCTCTATGATCACCACTTCCTCACACTGCTACATATAGATCCAATGAGTCGGCCACCAGAGAGTGTTGGGTGGGGTTGGGTAGCTGTGGGGTAATTCTATGGTCATTGCTCAGGGGTAGGGTGACCAGATAGCAAGTGTGAAAAATTGGGACAGGGGGGTTGGGAGTAATAGGTGCCTATGTAAGAAAAAGCTCCAAAAATTAGGACTGTCCCTATAAAATTGGGACATCTGGTCACCCTCCTCAGGGGCATCTGCCTGCTCAGGATGTAGCTAGCCACAAACAGACATGGGGGACCCTAGCAAGAAGATGGCTTTGTCTGCATTCAGAGAGCCAAACTCATGATTTGGCCATTGAGCATTTTACCTGTAGACTGACTGGTTAGTGAGTAGGGCTTCAGGATCTGGCCTACAGATAGGGTCTGCTTCTGCTCCAGCAGAAGTCAACAAAAGGTTTGGCATTAATTTAGGTGGGAACTGGAATAGGCCCTTTTATAGCAGTGTTGGCCATGAGTCTATCATGTCAGGCATGATGTGATGGACATCCTGCCATCTCTGCTGTATATAATTGTGAAACTTTACACTGTTTTAAATTCATTCAATCTTTTATTATTTTAACTTCAAAATTTTATACATTGTAAAATAGCCTGAAAACCTACAGAAACTCTAGTATGTCATGCCAGTGATTTGAATTTGGGAAGGTTAACCTACCCTTTCTTTTGATCAACAATCAAGCTACAGAATAGCAGCAGTTTATATAAACGACCCTCTAGAACCGTATCTTCAGTAGGAAAATTAACTTACTCAAGGTAAAATCCTTGTAAAGAAAAGTCAGTTTGCAGTTTTCACTGACATTGAGTAGGTTGAGGTGAAGACTTTGGGAAGCCTGCTCTTTAATTTGACCTGCTACCTTGTGTGAAGGATACAAACTGCCTTGTCTTCACTAGTATTTCACCTCCAGTTAAATTGCTTTAAGAACACACCCTTTTTCATAGAGAAGTCACAGCACAGGGGAGCAATTAGCTGCAATACAAAATACAAACCATTAAGTTATTATACATAGAGACTAGAATGTATCATTCTTCTGGAAGAAGCATGCAGTACATTTCCAGGTTGATGGTCAAATCTTTTATAAGTTAATCTGCTGACAAAGCACACTTCATTGTCAAGGTCCCTCAAAGTACAATACGCATGTAAAATTACATAGAGAAAAATCAACTGTTAATATAATGATACAATTGTTCCTAATGCATTAACTAGGTTTAACTGTCGATTTTAATTGTTTTACATTCCATTTTTCCTCATTGGAAGCCAGCCATCAGCTGCATTACTCCATGTTTCTACAACAAGCCCCTCCAGACTTTGGCTAGTAGAGGCTGCCATCCCTTTTGGATACTTCTTCCACCCTGCATAATGACAGGTTTCAGAGTAGCAGCCGTGTTAGTCTGTATTCGCAAAAAGAAAAGGAGGACTTGTGGCACCTTAGAGACTAACCAATTTATCTGAGCATAAGCTTTTGTAGCTCACGAAAGCTTATGCTCAATAAATTTGTTAGTCTCTAAGGTGCCACAAGTCCTCCTTTTCTTTCTTCCACCCTGCATCTGTTCTTGCAAGAAACGCCACAAGCACGTGCACACCTTCATCAAAGAGAGCGGTCAAGGAATTCCTTCCAAAGCTGTGTGTTTGTGCCAGGGTGTAGAGAGTAGTTGCCAGATAAAACGGCCCAGTTTTACCAGATGTACATGGGCAGCGGGTATCAAAGGCCGCAGGAGGCTAAGCCCCCCCAAACAGCCCTCCATGGTCCTGCCCATGCTCTGCCCCCAGACCCCCTCCCACTTCCCGGTGCTCTCCTCTGGGCTGCTCTTCCCCCGTGGCCAGGGCCCCGGCCTGGAGTTGGTGCTAGTGGGAGCCAACCTGCAGCCAGGGACTCTGGGCGGCTGGAACCGTGCTCACACTGCCTGCCTGCCCAATGCTCCTGCTCCGAGTGCTTGAGAGGCCTGGGGATGGAGGGGGAGGACTGGGAGTGGGGGGCACTCTGGGCTCTGGAAGGAGCAGAGGGCCAGGAGGGGTTGGGCCCCGGGGAGAAGTGGCGGGGTCAGCCGGGACATAGTCTCGGACATAGTCTCCCCGAGTCCATGTTTCACCTGCTGCCCATGCAGATGTATGTTGCAAAGATATTGAACTCATTGGTTCTTGTTATGCTTTTCTCTGCTAGATTAAAAAGCCCTTTAGTATCTGGTATTTTCTCCTTGTGAAGGTATTATACATTGTATTCCACTCACCTTTTGATTTTCTTTTTGATAAGTTAAACTGATTCTTTAAGAGAGTAAAGAACCAGCATGTAATGAAACATGGATCACCACAGGTATAATGCAGGTCATATTTGGTCTCAAGTTGCAGTGGGGGAGGTTTAGGTTGGATATTAGGAAAAACTTTTTCACTAGGAGGGTGGTGAAACACTGGAATGCATTACCTAGGGAGGTGGTAGAATCTCCTTCCTTAGAAGTTTTTAAGGTCAGGCTTGACAAAGCCCTGGCTGGGATGATTTAATTGGGGATTGGTCCTGCTTTGAGCAGGGGGTTGGACTAGATGACCTCCTGAGGTCCCTTCCAACCCTGATATTCTATGATTCTATGATTTCAAGCTAGGATTTTCAAAAGGGCCTAAGGGAATTAGGCACTTAATTATCTAAAATTTCAATAGGATTTAGGTGCCTTTAGGTACCTCTTAGGTGCTTTTGAAAATTCCAGCCTTAATTCTAAACACTGCAGTAAAAATCTTCTTCCCAATGCCAGATGTGCAGAGTGGACTCTTCTAATTTTTTTCCAAATTGCAGCACCTATTCTCCTGACAACAGTGTCTCTGCGTGTTCCTGGCTCCACTGCACCCTGGAATCCCTTAATGAGAGACAGATATTCCTGATTTGAGACAGTTACCTCCACCCTGGCCTTAGGCCTGAAACCCTTGAATGCATTCCATGCTCACATCTCTTTTGCAGCTTTAGACCATGTTTACAGAAAACACTTTAAGGACAATGTTTTGTTTCCAAAAGATAAATTTCTGTGTAAACAAAACATTTGTTTAAAAGAGAGCGGTTAACCAACATCATTTCTAACTCTTCTTTCTTCTAGCCCCTTGTTTTTGTGAAGGCATTACTATCCTTTTCTCATATCTTATCTGTCTCTAATCAATGCCATGATTTTTAGAATAAAAAACAACAACGAATGGATAAAGGCATATTGATGTCACACCATGGAACACTATGATCACATATGATCTGTCAGCAGTACACAATTTAAATTCTACCTCTTCGTCCCTCAGATTTCTTGGCAGCTGAGTTTACCTGCGGGCATAAGTGCTGGAACTATGAGTGTAGGGGGTGCTACAGCACCTCCTAACTCGAAGTGGTTTCCATTATATACTGGGTTTACAGTTTGGTTCAATGGTTCTCAGCACCCCCACTATATAAATTGTTCCAGCATCCCTGCCTGCTGGTGGTATTTTTTTTCTATTCGTTTTTGCCTTGGTTCATGGGTACTATCAAACAGTTTCAGAAGGTGTCTGTTTCCTTCACTAAGAACTGAAACACGTTTATCAGCTTAATTTGAGTTAAAATGATTCAATCATTTGCGCTCAGTGGGAAAAAAATAATTGTTGCAATGATATTATTATTGCTTTAACACAGATAGTGAAAAAGTAATTACTATATGTCAATAGCTTGCCTTAACAAAATATAATACAAAAAGTACAGCATTCATAACCACATCATACATTTCAGTGCATTATAATGGGTTACCTCTTACTGTGGGCCCAAGCCAGTAATCCTTGTGCAAGAAAATCTATTGAAATCAAAGTTGTGATAAAGATAACAGGATCTTTTCTTGTGCAAGAAATACTGAATAGGGGTTTATGTTACTGTTATGTAAACCACTGCAGTATCATCTAAAATATATCAAATACATTACTGGGGTAATGCATTGGATCTGGAAGAATATATATAAACTAAATTGTAACCTCTTTGGGGGAGGGACCATCTTTTTGTTCTGTGTTTGTACAGAGCCTAGTACAATGGATCACTGGTCCATGACTAGTGCTCCTCGGCACCAAAGAAATACAAATAATAAATAATGATTATATATATACACACACACACATATACATACATACATATATGCATGGCCTTTGAGTTGTCATGACTGGCAGTTCTTAAATTGTATTATTATTTAATTACATTTTGGTGTTGTATATATTGAAGATATATATGTTCAATTATTTTTTAAACTTTCTGTAATATAAAGTATATGGGTGTTGTGAGGGTAAATTCATTAAAATTTGTAAAGTGCTTTAAGATCCTCTGATGGAAGAGGTACAGAAGTGGAAAGTGACGTATCTACACACTTAAAATGGATTCTAGAAAACTAATTGCAAAAAGGCACAATGCAAAGCAGATGGGGTTCAAAATCCTGACAGCAGTTTGTGAAGTTAGGATAGATGAACAACATTAAGTTAACATCAGGCAGAAAAAGGGATGATCCTCTGTGTGTTCATTCCTATGGAATACAGATGAAAAAAAGAAGAAGCATGAATTGGGTTTTTGAGCCAACATGCATGAAGTCTGATATGCTACTGCTTAACTATAAGGTAGGAGAAATTCATTCATGCACCCCTGCGTGAGGCTTGAAATAAAAGCAAACCTATAAGGACAGTTAATTCTTATTAATATACATTATGTAGAAAATCCTACCATTTACCTCTTAGTGACTATGGGGTTATATATATATATATAAGCTCAGGTTGAATAGGCAATTATATAGACGTGATGTAAGTAGTTTGTAAAATAAGCAACACTATTACCCAGGAGATTAGGCAGCCTGATTGATGGGAAAGACCCAACAGGACTAAACATTGTATTAATGATTCTTTAGTTAGTAGACTGGAGTGGACAATCATCTGGATTATATTTGAAATACAGCCTACTGTAGGGGCAGGATTTTAGAATTGCCCTATAAGAATTAATGTATAATTTGATTTCATCCTGCTGGCTACCCCATTTGAATAGCAGAAAGGAATAACCCTCTGAGACTATGAGATTCTGTTTTCCCATATGCGTTACAAATTGGGCCCCCTTCTTTAGTTCTTTGTTTTAAGGTTTAGTTAGTAAGAGACAGGATTCTGTATTGTGTCTATGTTAAGTAGATTAGAGGAACATTGAAGGCCTGGGTCTCAATGTAAATTGTCTTGGTTATTGATTGTAAAACTTAGCAAGGTTTAATTTGCAATGCCTTTTTGCTTGATATAAAATACTACTGTTTGTATTCTCAAAGTCTCTGCAAAAGACTGTTTGGTCTCTGTAAGAGACTGCTTGTGTGAATGAGGAATGCACGCACCAGGACTAAAGATAAGGTGTGAAGGCCATTGTTAACCAGATGGGTCAAGAAAGGAGAAGCAAAGAACTTATCGAGATTTGTTGAAGCTAAAGAACCATCAACGCGTATCCATGATTGAGGAAGGGCAAATTGACAATCCTGAGGTGAAGGCTGGCACCCCTAAAGACAATTGATTAAATTGAAACCAGGACAGGATGACCCTCTCAGAGGTGTTTTGGAATGTTAACACCAATCAAGGAGTAACCGGTCAGAAACTGATACAACAAAATCTATTGACTTCAACAGAGAAAAAGGACTATAAGAACAGGGTGCTTTGCCATGGGATTTTGGGTTCGTCTTGCCACACTCCAGGAGCATCGAATCGCGACCGACAGAGCCTTGCTCCCCTCTGTGACCAATCTGGCTGGCCACTAAATTGATCCAGACTCTGGACTGGTAACTATAAACATCAACTGGCAGGAGTGTGTGTGTGTGTGTGTGTGTGTGTGTGTGTGTGTGTGTGTGTGTGTGAGAGAGAGAGATTGAAAAGCATATGCTAACTGTTGTATTCTCAATAAATGCGGCATGCTGCCTTCTTTCCTATAAAGATCCTGTGTGCTTCTTATAAGTATAATACTACTGCAATCTAATTTATGGAGAAACCACAGGCAAAAGAGTTAATATTACGAAGTAGAGCACAGAGAACAGTTAGTGTGTTCCCCATCCACTGATGGCTTATCAAATAATAAAAGAGAATGACTGAACATCTAAACCCTGAAAATATATTTCTGTTCCTTTTTATATCTTTTTACTAGAAAACCGGTACTTTTAGTCTAGGTGCATAAATACATCTTTGTGCTCCAATGGTTCTTTTCTATACTGGTTAAGTAGCTACAGCAATGCATTGACATCTTCATCCGTGAGGTCATTTTGCATCTGTGCATTGCCCTACCCATGCCTACTGACCACTCCCTCTAGTCAATCCATCTCTTGCATGTTTTCTCAAACAAGCCAAGAAGCCCTACCCAAACTGCATTTTAATTGACAATGGAAAACAAGATCAGAATGTCATGCAGATGATGGAATTAAAGAAGTTTTTAAGGTGGGGAGGGGGAGGTGGGTTGGTTTTAGCAAAAGAAGGATATAAAAATGTATGTATTTAACCCACCATGCAGTATCAGTAACTTTTTGGTTTTGTTTTGTGCTTTTCTCCCCTCTTCATCAAACATGTCAGGTTCCTCTTGTAGTTTAGCAAATGTCAACTTTTGTTCTTGCTGTTCTTTTTGATCTAGCAATCCCCCAGAGTTAAAGCCTGATTTCACCTGCAGCCTTCCATCATGCTCAGCTTTTCTTAGCTACATGACTCTCAACTCTCCTTGGGCCCAGCAGTGAGCTGGTTCATAAAATGACCCAGACTGAGCACATTAAAATAATGTAACCCAGGAAACTTTTACTGGTCAATCTATGTAATACACCTCATTATATACATCCCAGGTGCAGTGCGCACTTATACCCGGACTGTGGAATGTGCAACAAATGTAGCCAACAGCTCTACTAGCTGTGGAAACCAGGATCAAATTTGGAGTTCTTGCTTTTCAGCACAAGGAATCCTTTGCTTTTTAACCAGTTTGCAGTCTTTTGAAAATGTATAATATGTAGCTGGAGCCCTCCTCACAATGCTTAAAAGCCTGTGTACTTTTTTCAGTTTACACACCAAACATTGTGAATATGGGATTTTTTTTTCCATCTCCAAAGGATGAGAGGTTGTACTGAATATTTTAACTGTCCTGCCTTCCTGCATCCCAGTAACAGAGATGCAAATATATAGATACACAACTTTAAAATACCCTGTTCAATCATGCATATTTTGTCTCCTCCTCTCCCCATCCCTCCCAAAAACAGGCTGTGCCTGTGCTTTGGTAATTTAGACTTTGAATGACCTTGGCAAATGTTCATATATGGCAAACCGCCTGTTAACATGACAGAACTGTTGACCTCAGCTAGTGACTCTCTAAGAATGCAAATTGCAGCAGTTCACATGGAAGTGAAAGAAACAATTCAGTTTTACATTGTTTTCAGTTGCCTCACACCTGCTGTTGGGCATAGTAAGAAGGATTGAAAACACAGTGAGATACAGCGGGAGGGATTCTAGGTCAGGGTTGTGAAAACAGGCTATGTTTGTTTGTTTTGCAACAAAAAAATGACCATTTCCTCCACTGAACACTGTTGATAAGCACCCCTGCGGGCACTAGCTGTGTTCCAGATGAAATTAATCTTTCTGCATGATGTCCTATAAAGGAATATGTGCCTCTCATTGATAATGTGTTTAATGACTTATTTAATGATTTTTTTGGTTAAGACAATACATTATATATGAATGTTACAATTGCCTCATATTTGTGCCTACTCCTACTGAAATTAACACAATGGCTGATGCAACTACTTCAGAAAAAACAACATTTCAGAGTCTCGCCATGTCACAAACAAACAGCAGGAATAAATCATGCATGCAATTCTTTTCGGTTCAAATTATCTGTCGTAATCAAGTAGGAATACAAATGAAGCTACAGCCATTTTGCTAAACATTAGTGTATCTACTTTCGCCATAAAGAAATATCGCCGTATAGAATAAAATGAATAAAGAATGAAATAACATTGGGGGAAATAGTTTAAAGAAGGACAGATTTGGGGCCACATCTACCTTCTGTGTGTTTTCTCAAAAGGGGACATGGAACATGACACATACCATGGAAAATATTGGCCCCTGTCCCGTCTGCGTACTGAGTGAAATGTATTAAGGACATTGCCAGCTCCAACAAGGATTGTTGACAAGTGAGACATTCCTGTCTAATAAGAAGCTAATATTCACCCCATTGGGCCATATCTTCAGTTGTGTGGAAAAGCAGTGCATGGCCCAGCTGAGGAGGGGTTTCAAATGTGCTCTTTGAACTCCCCCATCTCAGGAGCTGATCTGTGCCAGGCCAGCCCGCACTAACCTGCATCAGCTGCCCATGGCTACAAGGGAACATTATGGCAGCGTAGGCTAGAAGGTGCAGGTACATCACAATGCCTCCTTTTCCTAGCCACATCCCTGAGCCCCACAGACATAGGAATTGCTATGGTAGTTGTATGTCACCCAAGGGGCCTCCTGCTGAAACTCCTGGAGCTGGATCCACTGTGTTAGGGATACTTTGTACTATTGCAGCTACACAGAGCAGACCCAGCTTGGCCCAGGATTGTCTTCAGTGGGACATCTAATGTGAGTAAAGTTACTCAGGTATGTACATCTTGCATAATGGGCCCTTAGCATGTGCTATTCACTGCAATTCATTTCTCACTGGCAACTAGAACTGGGTGAATACTGAGTTTTTGTCTCCTGCAAATAGTAATTAGAATGAGTTTGATCCAGCCATGCTCATGCTTCTATTGTGTCAAGTATCAGTGGGTAGCCGTGTTAGTCTGTATCCACAAAAACAACAAGGAGTACGGTGGCACCTTAAAGACTAACAGATTTATTTGGGCATAAGCTTTCGTGGGTAAAAAAACACTCAAGCTTATGCCCAAATAAATCTGTTAGTCTTTAAGGTGCCACCGGACTTCTTGATGCTTCTATTGTGTTCACTTCTGGAGAACACTGAGGACTTACTGGCAAAATATTAACAGAAATTGAATTTCAAAGTTGCATATGAGACTACTAGAGCAAAATAAACTTTACCTTCACTTCATGTAACATTGAACACAAGTTTTCCAGCCCCAATAGTTTACAGGCAGAAAATACTGATTTGATTAAATCAAAACATTTCATGGGAACCTATCAAAATATTGTCAAAGATTTTACTGGGAAATTATCAAAATGCTTCATTTCAATAAGGTCAAAATATTTCATTTTGATAAGGATTGAATGTGTCATTTCAACATTTATGTTTAATCTAATATAAAAATCAAAACAAAACACACCAACCTTATCAAAATGAAACATTTCAACTGTGAAAGGGCCAGCCATCTCCCAAGCGCCCCCTCATCGCACAGGGTAGCGAGGCTGCAGCCCTGCCTCAGTTTCCCCACTTATTCAGCTCAGGGCCTCTTAAAGCAAACCATCAAAATCCTCTTCTCAAGCTCAGCAGTACCCTTCTCCTGGGGGCTGGATTTATTAACATAACAAAATATGCAGAATAAATATTCTCCAATCCCCATCAAGTCCATGGTCCCAGTCTTCCTGCTCTGGGTTGCTCAGGTCTTGCCTGGTTAGAGACTTTTCCCTGAAAACTCGGGGTTCCCTTCTGGAGACTACTTAGACCCAGCAGCCTCTGTAGTCCAGCTCTCCCTCAAACAATCCAACCCCTACAGCTCCTCCATACCCAATTGGTTCTACTAATTAACCCCCCACCCGGCCCACTCCAGATGGGCCAGGTGGGGCTTCTTGTGCAGGTCAGCTCAAAAAGCAGTAGGCAAATAAACAGAACCCCAAATCTATTATTTTTACATAATGTCATGATTTTAAAGCCAATCTCATGATTTCTGGTGAGCCTGACTCATGATTTTTGAACATTTGGGGTTGGCAATATTCAATCATCCTCAAGCAAACAGGGAGGCTAAATTAATCAAATGCATCACATACGGTGAGAGAGAGAAGCTGGGAGAGGTAATATCTTTTATTGGATTAGCTTCTGTTTGTGAAAGAGACACGTTTTTGAGTGACATAGAGCTCTTCTTCAGGTCTGGGAAAGGTAATCTGAGTGCTCAGCACTAGCTGCAAAATCATGATTCTAGCCTGATTATCCCATAGTGATGTTGCCATACTGTGTGGTGCTTCTGCTGTGTGGACAAATATCTTTTCAAGATGACATGGAAAAGGGAGGGAAACCGTGTTTTGACTTTTTGTTGTGCGGGGGGCTGCTTTTTGATATAAACAAATGCAGTACTTAGCACTCTGTGGGCACTACAAAAACAAACAATAAACCTGAAAGTTTTTGAATGGTGGGTTTTGTTTAAAGTTTTTTCTTTGCTGGTCCTGGGAAGAATAGAATCCCTCCACTGAAAGGAAGGGAGTGTTTGTATCTTTATCAATAAGAATTTTTCTTCCAACTTTTTATTAATAGTCTGAGTTGGATATGTATGAATAAAAAATAGTTTTAAACAGTGTGGAGTGGATTCTGCTTTCACTTACACTGGTATGAATTAGGAGTAACTCAGCTGTAATCAATGAAATAGAACTAGGTAATCAAATATCCTGGTAATCAAACCCGCTAACTAAAAATCCCTTCCCCTCACAATTGCTTCAGGTCTCTTATGACATGATATGCATGGTTTTGGAAAACTGGGTAACAACAAAGTACTCATAAACCTGATGGGCCAATTCCTTAGCTGGGGTAAATCACTAGAGCTCACTGAATATAGCTGTGCTGATTTAGACCAGCTGAGAATCTGACCCATTATTTCTAATGTAAACAAAAGCACAGGTTTTATTTTAGAACACCTTTGAAATCTTTTAAAACATCATACTCAAACAATGACACAAACTTTTTTTCCTTTGTGGGTCACCTTTAAAGAATAGGCTACCACTAGACTCCTCTTCAGTGCTACTTCATCCACTTTGAATCCGCGTACTGTAATGACTTCGGGATCTCTTGATTGTTGACACTTTATTATTCAGAAAACTTTAGTAGGTTTGCTCCAACAGTCTATATACAGAATTTAATCACATTGAAATGCTGCTGCTAGCGTGCCAGATGAGATCTCATTCATAGTTATAAAGCATATCATTTAATGGGTGATTCATTTCACCTGTTTGTCCACATTATTTGATTTCATTGACCATTGTTTTAGCTTTTGGGAGAGATTAGGGGATTGGGTTTCTCTTTGGAGATCTTGACTTGGATAAGTTTATACTGTATAGGGTCTAACAGAAAGCAGCTGGTTGTTGAGAGTCGTACTATGCCCAAGTGTATACTGTTTCTTTCTTTCTCTCTCAGTTTTTTTGCTGAGTAGAGGCCATGTTAATAAGTTCTGACTCTGAGAGCTATTAACATCGTGTACATTGCTTAGGCACTCCTATGCACGTTCGAATGGTTTAGATGATGTAATCATGAAAACAGTTCCTTATTTAATATAGAAGACAACATAATTAAAGGATATAAACGAACCAAAAGCCTCAAGAATGTAACAATATTGTCATTATATTTAACTAGGCTTCGAAGGGTTTGATTCTAATCAGTAAATGTCAGTAATCATCTGTTTTTCTTCCACCAAAAAGCCAACAACTTTTCCCCCCATTAATAATTGAAATTTTCTGAGAGGAAAGTTAAAAATGTATGATATTTTGTACTGGTAGACAACCAATATGGTCTTTAGATGTCAAATCTATCTGCCAATCAGTTAATCATTAATATTAAGGGATATAGTTAACATTAAATATTGTGTTGGTTTAATTTTGAATCTTGTTTGTACTCATTTCTGCATATTTTGCACAAACAAGATTTAGCGTCATGATCTTGAATCCATGAGCTGGGAGTGCTTTGTTCCAGGTGAGCCTTGAGTGCGAACCAGCTGAGTGGCATACAGCAGAGAGGCTAACAGAGGAAGTTTGCCAGGGGAGAGCCCACTGAGGCTTACACCTTGCAGGCTTCTCTTAGTAGTTACTACAACTCTTGAGGAAGCTCGTAAAAGGAAGGTAATATGGATGGTGAGTGTTCCGCTATTGTGACCTGCACTGGGTGTGCCATGTTTGTCTTTCTTCCACAGGACAGAAGCGACTTTGTTTGTACAAAGTGCAAGCTGGTCTCCATATTGGAAGAGAAGTTTCAAGGTCTGGAGAAACAAGTATTGACCCTGCATTGCATAAGAGAAACTGAAGATTTCCCGGACAGAAGTCAGGATATGCTTCTACGGACACAACGTTCTAAAGATTCAGAGCAGGCTGCGCAGCGGGGACAGAAGGACGGTGAAGAAATTTGGCAGCATGTGACCTCCAGAAGAAGAAAGGTGAGCGTCCATGTACCAGCAATGCAGATACAGGTAAGCAACTGTTTTCATGTTCTCTCCACAGGTACTAATACGGAGAGTGGACTAGATGATACATCTGAGGGAAGGGAACAGAAGGAGACTCCGCCGATTGGAAGGCATGAGATGCACTGTCCTAGGGATGGGGGTTCCACGACCACCACTCCCAAGAGAAGGAGGTGGGTGATGGTGGTTGGGGACTCTATCCTCAGGGGGACTGAGTCATCTATCTGCTGCCCTGACCGGAAAAACCGAGACATCTGCTGCTTGCGAGGAGCTAGGATTCACAATGTGACAGAGAGACTGCCGAGACTCATCAAGCCCTCAGATCGCTACCCCTTCCTGCTTCTGCACATGGGCAGCAATGATACTGCCAAGAATGACCTTGAGCAGATCACTGCAGACTACGTGGCTCTGGAAAAAAGGATAAAGGAGTTTGAGGCACAAGTGGTGTTCTCGTCCATCCTCCCCGTGGAAGGAAAAGGCCCATCGAATCGTGGAAGTCAACGAATGGCTACACAGGTGGTGTCGGAGAGAAGGCTTTGGATTCTTTGACCATGGGATGATATTCCAAGAAGAAGGAGTGCTAGACAGAGACGGGCTCCACCTAATGAAGAGAGGGAGGAGTATCTTCACAAGCAAGCTGGCTAACCAAGTGAGGAGGGCTTTAAATTAGGTTCACCGGGGGAAGGAGACCAAAGCCCTGAGGTAAGTGGGGATGTGGGATACTGGGAGGAAGCACAAGCAGGAGACCAGGAGAGGGAAGGGCTCCTGCCTCATACTGAGAAAGAGGGATGATCAGTGAGTTATCTCAAGTACCTATACACAAATGCAAGAAGCCTGGGAAACAAGCAGGGAGAACTGGAAGTCCTGGCACAGTCAAGGAATTATGATGTGATTGGAATAACAGAGACTTGGTGGGATAACTCACATGACTGGAGAATTTGTCATGGATGGATATAAACTGTTCAGGAAGGACAGGCAGGGCAGAAAAGGTGGTGGGGGGGGACGACGGGTGTTGCATTGTATGTAAGAGAGCAGTATGACTGCTCAGAGCTCCGGTATGAAACTGCAGAAAAACCTGAGAGTCTCTGGATTAAGTTTTAGAAGTATGAGCAACAAGGGTGATGTCGTGGTGGGAGTCTGCTATAGACCACCGGACCAGGGGGATGAGGTGGACGAGGCTTTTTTCCGGCAACTAACGGAAGTTACTAGATAGCAGGCCCTGGTTCTCATGGGAGACTTCAATCACCCTGATATCTGCTGGGAGAGCAATACAGTGGTGTACAGACAATCCAGGAAGTTTTTGGAAAGTGTAGGGGACAATTTCCTGGTGCAAGTGCTGGAGGAACCAACTAGGGGCAGAGCTCTTCTTGACATGCTGCTCACGAACCAGGAAGAATTAGTAGGGGAAGCAAAAGTGGATGGGAACGTGGGAGGCAGTGACCATGAGATGGTCGAGTTCAGGATCCTGACACAAGGAAGAAAGGAGAGCAGCAGAATACGGACCCTGGACTTCAATAAAGCAGACTTT
Source organism: Chelonia mydas (assembly GCF_015237465.2). Taxonomy (NCBI): domain Eukaryota; kingdom Metazoa; phylum Chordata; order Testudines; family Cheloniidae; genus Chelonia; species Chelonia mydas. Next base: position 84,234,370 of record NC_057851.1, on the reverse strand, counting down.
GACTCCCTTAGAGACTGATGGGCAGGATCCCCTGGGAGAATAACATAAGGGGGAAAGGAGTCCAGGAGAGCTGGCTGTATTTCAAAGAATCCTTATTGAGGTTACAGGGATAAACCATCCCGATGTGTAGAAATACTAGTAAATAGGGTAGGCGATCAGCTTGGCTTAACAGTGAAATCCTTGCTGATCTTAAATACAAAAAAGAAGCTTACAAGAAGTGGAAGATTGGACAAATGACCAGCAAGAAGTATAAAAATATTGCTCATGCATGCAGGAGTGAAACCAGGAAGGCCAAATCACACTTGGAGTTGCAGCTAGCAACAGATGTTAAGAGTAACAAGAAGGGTTTCTTCAGGTATGTTAGCAAGAAGAAGAAAGTCAAGGAAAGTTTGGGCCCCTTACTGAATGAGGGAGGCAACCTAGTGACAGAGGATGTGGAAAAAGCTAATGTACTCAACGCTTTTTTTGCCTCTGTCTTCATGAACAAGATCAGCTCCCAGACTACTGCACTGGACAGCACAGCATGGGGAAGAGGTGACCAGCCCTCTGTGGAGAAAGAAGTGGTTTGGGACTACGTAGAGAAGCTGGACGAGCACAAGTCCATGGGGCCGGATGTGCTGCATCGGAGAGTGCTAAAGGAGTTGGTGGATGTGATTGCAGAGCCATTGGCCATTATCTTTGAAAACTCACGGCAATCGGAGGAGATCCTGGACGACTGGAAAAACGCTAATGTAGTGCCCATCTTTAGAAAAGGGAAGGAGGAGGATCCAGGGAACTACAGACTGGTCAGCCTCACCTCAGTCCCTGGAAAAACCATGGAGCAGGTCCTCAAGAAATCAATTCTAAAGCACTTAGAGGAGAGGAAAGTGATCAGGAAGAGTCAGCATGGATTCACCAAGGGCAAGTCATGCCTGACTAATCTAATTGCCTTCTATGATGAGATAACTGGCTCTGTGGATGAGGGAAAAGCAGTGGACATGTTATTCCTTGACTTTAGCAAAGCTTTTGACATGGTCTCCCACCGTATTCTTGCTAGTAAGTTAAAGAAGTATGGGCTGGAAGAATAGACTGTAAGGTGGATAGAAAACTGGCTAGATCATTGGGCTCAACCAGTAGTTATCAATGGCTCCATGTCTAGTTGGCAGCCGGTATCAAGCGGAGTGCCCCAAGGGTCGGTCCTGGGGCTGGTTTTGTTCAATATCTTCATTAATGATCTGGAGGATGGTGTGGATTGCACCCTCAGCAAGTTTGCAGATGACACTAAACTGGGAGGAGAGGTAGATATGCTGGAGGGTAGGGATAGGATACAGAGGGACCTAGACAAATTGGAGGATTAGGCCAAAAGAAATCTGATGAGGTTCAACAAGGACAAGTGCTGTGTCCTGCACTTAGGATGGAAGAATCCCATGCACCGCTACAGACTAGGGACCGAATTGCTAGGCAGCAGTTCTGCAGAAAAGGACCTAGGGGTGACAGTGGACGAGAAGCTGGATATGAGTCAACAGTGTGCCCTTGTTGCCAAGAAGGCCAATGGCATTTTGGGATGTATAAGTAGGGGCATTGCCAGCAGATCGAGGGACGTGATCGTTCCTATTCGACATTGGTGAGGCCTCATCTGGAGTACTGTGTCCAGTTTTGGGCGCCACACTACAAGAAGGATGTGAAAAAATTGGAAAGCATCCAGCAGAGGGCAAGAAAAATGATTAGGGGACTGGAACACATGACTTATGAGGAGAGGCTGAGGGAACTGGGATTGTTTAGTCTGCGGAAGAGAAGAATGAGGGGGGATTTGATAGCTGTTTTCAACTACCTGAAAGGGGGTTCCAAAGAGGATGGATCTAGACTGTTCTCAGTGGTAGCAGATGACAAAGCAAGGAGTAATGGTCTCAAGTTACAGTGGGGAAGGTTTTGGCTGGATATTAGGAAAAACTTTTTCACTAGGAGGGTGGTGAAGCACTGGAATGCGTTACCTAGGGAGGTGGTGGAATCTCCTTCCTTAGAAGTTTTTAAGGTCAGGCTTGACAAAGCCCTGTCTGGTATGATTTAGTTGGGGATTGGTCCTGCTTTGAGCAGGGGGTTGGACTAGATGACCTCCTGAGGTCCCTTCCAACCCTGATATTCTACGATTCTATGATTCTATGATCTTTTTAGTTTTTAAACATCAATCAAGTTCAAAAATGTAAGTAAAAATTATTTACAAATTAAACTGAAAGGCCTGATTTTTGGAGACTGCCCTTTACTTGTGCATATCGAATGTTCCATGCAAATATTTGCAGTATTATCAACCCCAAGCATTCAAAACTCATGACTCAGACCCCACAAAATCATGAGATGGGCTTAAAAATCATGAGAATTTTTTTTTAGTTGAGGGTTCTTTTTATTTGCCTGCTGGTGTCTCAGCTGTTAGGGTCCACTCAGGTCACATTTTCAAGCTTTTCTCTACAACCATGAATACTAGATATTATTTCTTTAAAGGGAAACTTAACTTGTTACATAATCATATGACATAAAGCTGGGTATTTCAGATAATCAACAAATATTGTGAAACATGACAAAAACACAGAAGTTGGCTGTGATGGATTTGGAACTGCTCTGTGATAATTTATGAATACAGTAAATTGAGCTGGTTACTGGGATGTTCACTGAATGAATATCATTGGTTACATTTAATAGGGGCTGAAAAAACAAGCAGGAAGGAGATAAGGTGTTCCCCAGTAAACCCATGAAAGTTGTTAAGGGACAATGACAGAGCCATTGGCTCTGAGGACTGTTATGATTATTGGGCCTACAAATTTAATTAATTGTAAACTCATATGTAAAAATTCATAAGATGTCACAATAATCTATAACTTTTTTGCCTACTTTGGAATTAACCATAGAAAATAGGTCAAGTTGTTTTCAATAATGTATGTTATGAACAAGTGCAAGAAAACCAGACAGACTAAATTAGTCCAAACAAAAAAGGGCCAGTGATATGATTCAAGGACTGTGTTGAATTTGGACTTCATAAAGAAGAAGATATGGGTCCAGAAATGAATGGTCAGTAATTGGTGTGGTGGATATTAGACCTAATTGGTGGATAAAATAATGAGGGAATGAATTATGCTACCCACTTTTCTCCTTTATGGGGATCCTTAAAAAGAGATTGTAAAAAAAATCTCATCGGCTCAACGCATCCCAGCACATCTCAGTTTGTCTCAATCTGGTACATCTCAACACATCTCATTTTCCCCAACCCCATGACAGAAGGAGCAGAGCAGACTGAAGATCTTTCTTCCTGAGAGGAAGGCTCTAAGTCCTTGCTCTTGTTCAAGGAACTTGGTTTTTCACTTGTGAGTTCTGAGTCATCTTATCATTATGACATCCTGTCCTCAGACCATCAGTGCAGACAACTAATTGCTAGCACGACAGACACAGGCAAGGTCCTCTTCTGTTTCCCTTCCTTTTGTGTTACTTTCTGCTCTCTTCTCCCTTCCCACCCACCAATCTCTCAGTCTAGTGGCTTTTCATCAATTCCTGAAATCAACTACACCGCATCAGCGCAGAAAGATGAGATGGTTACAATCCTGTCCTGGATTGGAGAAGAGACCTGACCAGATGACCTCCTCATGGGAATGTGAACCAGGGTACTAGCAACAGGTGCTTGGTCAACCTGCCAGCCAAAGCATCCATTTATGACTGACCAGCTATCCAGTGTTTCAAAAACATCAACAAAGGCCTTCCCCCCGACACTTTTTCTATCTTACCTCTCTTGCACCTGGTGGGTGTCTGTTTGTTAGAAAGAGGAAAGTAAAATTAACCCTTTCCTCTTCATCAAAGAAAGGTTGTTCTGAAAATAAGAGACTCTGATATTTTGCCTCCAAAAGAAGAGAGACTTTAATAGGTTTTGTTTGTTTTGCATAATCACTCATTTTCAGTTTCAATATAAATGCTTGTTTTAATTTATTATTCTTTCTTCCATTTGATCAAAAAATTCTGTTGGGTGTTTGCCAAAAAAATGAGTAGAAAACCCCTTAACCTCTGTAGAAAATCCCTTAACCTAGGTATTACTGTTTTGATGTTGGATAGTGAAAGAGTTTATAAACACCTCTAACTCCTTTGTCCCTTGAGCTCAATGAGCCCTGTCTCATTCTCCTGCTGAGCCTACAGACCTGTTTTCATAGAATCACAGAAGATTAGGGTTGGAAGAGAACTCAGGAGGTCATCTAGTCCAACCCCCTGCTCAAAGCAGGACCAACCCCAACTAAATCATCCCAGCCAGGGCTTTGTCAAGCCAGGGCTTAAAAACCTCTAAGAATGGAGATTCTACCACATCCCTAGGTAACCCATGCCAGTGCATCACCACTCTCCTAGTGAAACAGTGTTTCCAGATATCCAACCTAGAAATCCCCCCACTGCAACTTGAGAGTATTGCTTCTTGTTCTGTCATCTGCCACCACTGAGAACAGCCTAGTGCCATCCTCTTTGGAACCCCTCTTCAGGTAGTTGAAGGCTGCTATCAAATCTCACCTCACTCTTTTCTTCTGTAGACTAAATAACCCCAGTTCCCTCAGCCTCTTCTTGTAAGTCATGTGCCCCAGCCCACTAATAGTTTTCGTTGCCCTCCACTGGACTCTCTCCAATGTGTCCACTCCCAGTCTTTATTCAGGCCTAATGTAATGGTGTCCAAATTAATTCCAGTTCTGCAGTTTCATGTTGGAGTCTGTTTCTGGAGTTTTTTTGTTGAAGAATTGCCACTTTTAGATATGTTATTGAGTGACCAGAGAGATTGAAGTGTTCTAGAACTGGAATTAATTTGCAAACTGGACACCATCAAATTAGGCCTGAATAAAGACTGGGAGTGGTTGGGTCATTACAAAACCTAAACCTAATTTCCTCCATAATAATTTCCCCCTACTGTTACTCACACCTTCTTGTCAATTGTTTGAAATGGGCCACTGTCATTATCACTACAAAAGTGATTTTTTCCTCCCTCAATACTGTTAATTGAATTGTCTCTTTAGACTGACCTCACACTTGGTAAGGCAACTCCCATCTTTTCATGTGCTGTGTATTTATACCTACTACTGTATTTTCCACTCCATGCACCTGATGAAGTGGGTTCTAGCCCACAAAAGCTTATGCCCAAATAAATTTGTTAGTCTCTAAGGTGCCACAAGGACTCCCCGTTGTCTCTGGTGATACAGACTAACACAGCTACCACTCTGAAGATTTTTCTGTTAAGCCAAGCTGGTTGCCTGCCATATTTGCTATTCTTTCTGCACATCTGGATGGATTGTTCCTGTGCCCTCAATAAGGCTCCTTTAAAATACAGCCAGCTCTCCTGGACTCCTTTTCCCCTCATATTAGCCTCCCAGGGGATACTGCCCATCAGTTCCCTGAGGGAGTCAAAGTCTGCTTTTCTGAAATCTAGGCTCCATATTCTGCTTCTCTCCTTTCTTCCTTTGTCAGGATACTGAATTCGACCATCTCATGGTCACTGCTGCCCAGGTTGCCACCCACTTCCCCTACCAATTCTTCCCTATTTGTGAGCCGCAGGTCAAGAGGAGCACGGCCGCTAGTTGCTTCCTCCAGCACTTAAATCAGGAAGTTGTCCCCAACACTCTCCAAAAACTTCCTGGATTGTCTGTGCACTATTATATTACTCTTCCAGAAGATGTCAAGGTGATTGAAGTCCCCCATGGGAACCAGAGACTGTGATCTGGAAACTTCTGTGAGTTGTTTGACAAAACCCTTGTCTACCTCATCCTGAACTGTTAAATTAATAGGTCTAGATGGTGTGTTATCTTTTGCCCATTTTCTACAAGTTTTATACATAAAACTGAACACAAGGTCTTAGAATGGGAAGTGTCAGCAAACTTAATAAGAGGTGGTATTACCATCCACTTTACAAAGAGAAACTGAAGGTTAATTAATCCTTCAAAGGCTATTTGTGGTTTTACCTTGCAAAATGTGAATAATCATTGTACTAGCCTGTTTCTTTCTTTGCACCAAGTACATTAAATGATCTTTTGTAAATTGGGAGGGAAGATTGTCCCAAATCCTAGGCTTTCAAATTGATATTGTTTAGTGATATAATTGCATCCTTTGATTGCAGTTGCTGTATCACTTAATGAATTGTCCTGGTGAAACGTGGGACCCATTGGGGATGCTTTGACTAGACTTACCTTTCATCATTTGTTTCTTGTGTTTGACAAGAATTTTTAGTATGAAAGGTATTTGCTCCTGTACTTATTAACTGTATTTCTCTAGATGATCTACTTTATGAATATCAGGTATTGATGGAAAAATTGGATTACATATACTTCTATTCATTGTGTTCTGATGTGTTTGGGACAATTTGAATGTGCCAATTGTATAGGCTTTTGATCACAAGAATCCCTCCCCTTCATTAATTCCATTAAAAAATCAATTATTATAAAACAAAAAGTGTTTTCCAGTGGAAAGAAGGTTAAAAATGATCAAACTACCATGCTGGAACTATAAGCAAAGTCCTCAAATGGTGTAAATCTGGTTGACTTAAATAGAGCTACACCAATTTACACCAGCTGGGAATCTGGCTCCATATCTTTAAAGGCAGACATTCTAACAGAATAGAAGATGTTTACTGTTGTAAATGAAAAAGAAAATAAATTTGGATTATTGTTACCCAAAGTTGGGTGGGAGCTACAGACATTTTTCCAAGTTGAAAAACATTAAAATATCCATGAAAAGAAACTTTTTGTTTCAGACTAGAGTGTAACTATACCTTTACTATGAGCGTGAGGATAACACTTTCCAAGCGATGTGGGCGGCAAACCTGTTTACACTCATATTTAGCTTTTTATCTATGGTGAGATGGCAATGAGGATAGGACTGGCTGTACTAGGCAGACAGACTGCAGAGTGCTGGCTGGGCTCTGAATGTTTGGTGTTAATCAGAAAACGTGTTTCTCATCACTGCTAAAGAAAGTAGCTTATGTATCCCAAAGAACAAGTAATTGCAATGAATGGCCATTTCAACCTTTTTTAAACATTTAGCAATCATAAGCATCACAATAACTAACAAGCATTATGGCCCCATTTCAGGAAACCTTCTATATCAAAGACAGGTGCTTACAACAGGCTTAAATTGCATCAAAGTCAATAGGACCTAAGCAGTTGCTTAAAGTTAAGCTCATGGTGAACAGGGATGGACTTGAGGATGTGCTTAGTCTTTCCTGAATCAGGACCTTTACTGAGTAGGAAGATTGGCCATTGAGGTCCCACATAAATGTCTATTTATAGAATGGGGATTCGGGAGATTCCTAAGAAGTTTGCAATGGCATACTCAGCTATGAGAGATCTATTAGAACAGGCTCACCTCAAAAACTCCAGAGTATACAGGACAGGATGTTTTTGCTGGAACTGATTTGCCTGAATATCTCATTCATGCTGTGAGAATTAGAAACTGAAAAGATAATCTCTGGAGCTCCAGTGCTATTAGGGACTGATTTGAATATGGCAAGATAAGACCAATAAGAAAGTGCTTAATAACTGCAGATTCGCAAGGGAAAGGTAGTACTTTAGCTGTATTTCCCAGAGAGTGTCAGGAGTAATTTAAACAAAAATTATTTTCAAGAAGCTGTGAATTAGAAAATAATGACCACTAGGAGACATTCCTTGAGCCATTTAAAATTAGACGGGAGAAAGCACTGATAATTCTTCACTGCTAGGACGATGGACATGTTTACTTAATACATTTTCTTCATCTTTACTTTCTAGGGAGTAGGTTCTGGTCTCAGTTACAGAGGGGAAAACTGGTGAGTAACTCCATTGACTTCCATGGAGTTACAGATAGTTTACACTGGTGCAATTCAGATTACAATCTGATGTTTATTATTTTATCATTTAAAAACACTTTCTTAAAGCAACTATATACAAACAATTAAGTAATCTATATAAACTGGTCATTATTGGACAATTATCTGAGAATAAAAGAACTAAAATGAATGGTAAAACCACTTTATTGTGAACATTTGATTCCCTGTTATTACATTGTTTATTCATTATTTTGTTTATGATTGCTATATGATAGGATAACAAAAATGATTAGGGATATGGAACAGCTTCCGTCTGAGGAGAGATTAATAAGACTGGGAATTTTCAGCTTGGAAAAGAGATGACTAAGGGGGGAGATGACAGAGGTCTATAGAATTATGACTGGTGTGAAGAAAGTAAATAAGAAAGTGTTATTTACTCCTCCTCCTAACAAACGAATTAGGGGTCACCAAATGAAATTAATAGGCAGCAGGTTTAAAACAAACAAAAGGAAGTATTTATTCATACAACACACAGTCAACCTGTGGAACTCCTGGCCAGAGGAAGTTGTGAAGGCCAAGAGTATAACAGGGTTCAAAAAAGAACTAGATAAATTCATGGAGGATAGGTCTATCAACCAGGATGGGCAGGGATGCTGTCCCTAGCCTCTGTTTGCCAGAACCTAGGAATGGGTGACAGGGGATGGATCACTTGATGATTACCTGTTCTGTTCATTCCTTCTGGCATTAGCCACTGTTGGAAGATAGGATACTGGGCTAGATGGACCTTTGGTCTGACCCAGTGTGGCCGTTCTTATGTTCTTATGCACTATTTTAAAATAAGAGTATTATTTGTGTTATCTGTTGCTTATCGACATTGATCAGGGATTGGGGCCCCATTGGCCTAGGTACTGGACACACACATGACAAAAAGACAGTCACTGCATCAAAGTGTTTACAGTTGAAATATAAGCTATTCCACTTGGGTGTACCCCTGCACTTGCAGAGCCCCATTGACTTAATTGCGGTTCTGTTTGGGCAAAGAGTCCACCTGAATAAGACTGGGGCTTTAATCCAGTCTCTGTCAAACCAAAAATGGAAGTTTGTTCCAGATCCAAGGATACATGGCTGAGGATGATCTCCTCAAACCACTGTCTCTTTTCAGTGGGAGGGGCATAGCTAGAGCACCCCACAACCCAGGATGAAGCAATTGTCATGGTGTCATACAAGGAGAGAGACAATCTCTTAACCAGTCATGACCCAAACCATTTAGGACAAGAGCTGGAAGGACAATGATAATTTCATTTTGCAAGTGATTTGGAAATTTGTTTTCCTTCTGATCCGACTCATTTGCAGAGGAACTTTTTCAGAATCCAGCAATTTCCACAGAATATTTCAGTGCTGATAAACAGTTTTTTGCTGGAATTTTTCTGACCAGCTCTTTTTAGGACTTTATAGGTCTAGCCAAATACTTACATAGAGATGTACGTAAAAGAATAAATGGACACAAATCGGACATCAGGAATGGAAACATACAAAAGCCAGTAGGAGAACACTTCAGTCTTGCTGGACATTCTATAACAGATTTAAAAGTAGCCATACCTGAACAAAAAAACTCCAGAAACAGACTTTAAAGAGAAACTGCAGAATTAAAATTAATTTGCAAATTTAACACCATTAATTTGGGCTTGAATAGGGACTGGGAGTGGCTGGCTCACTACAGAAGCAATTTTGCCTCTCCTGGAATTGACACCTCCTCATCAGTTATTGGGAGTGGACTACATCCACCCTGATCGAATTGGCCCTGTCAGCACTGGTTCTCCACTTGTGAGCTAACTCCCTTCTCTTCATGTGTCAGTATATAATACCTGCATCTGAAATTTTCACTCCATGCATCTGAAGAAGTGGGTTTTTTACCCACGAAAGCTTATGCCCAAATAAATCTGTTAGTCTTTAAGGTCCCACCAGACTCCTTGTTGTTTTTGTGGATAGAGGCTAACTCGGCTACCCCCGGATATTTGGAAATAAGGAGTTTCACTTCCCCCATAACACAGTGAACTCATGTACATTTTCAATTAACACTGTACTCTGCAATCAGGGATGCCTTTCCCCTTCACCCTGCATCTCTCCTTTGGAGAATCAGGCTATGTTCATAATTCTATGTGCTGAATCATTACCTTAAAACAGCATGCACAAAATTCTGCTTCTTTTCCTTTTCTTCTTACAATAAAATCCCATGTCAGTAGAAACTCATTTTCATTTGTTTAACTATTGCAATAGCTGATTACAGGGCAAAATAAATGCATTAACTCTCATATCTGGTGCTCGAAGAAATGGAGTTACTCTTTTTACCATCTATTTATGCACAGTGCCACCTGCACTTAAATGGACTCTAAAGTGATGAGATGTCTGGGTAAAAGAACAATACACTAAAGCTGTACCATTCTTCAAGGACAGCTCTCTGCTTAAGGGAGGGCCTCCTGTTGTTTGCAATCCTGTGAATAAGTTGATCCTCTTCTGACATTTATTGTTAGAAATGTTAGGTTCGGTTGCTCTACAGCAGAAAAATGCTGTGTAGGCAGATATAGTGGTAGGAGTGTAAGCTGTGCCTTCCTTTACAGTTGAAAACAGATTGAAAGAGGAAAGGAACATTTCTTCCTGTGGACCCATTCTACACCCTTGGCAGGAAGTTCTTTGCAGCTGCGTTGCTGGCCACCTGTGACAGCAGTGTTCAATAGCTGGATATCCTGTTCTACAGCTCTGTTTCTGAGCTGTCCAGGATGATTATTTGGAAAGTAAAGTGTAACTTTCCAGGGTTTTAAGTATGCCAAGACCAGGTATAAAAAAAGGACTTTGGAAGTATACAAATCCCAAATCTTTTGGCATTTTATTATATTACTTGGTTTCCAAGTAGAGAGGGAGTGTGCATGTGTGTGCGTGTGTGTGTGTGTGTGTGTGTGTGTGAGAGAGAGAGAGAGAGAGAGAGAGGAGTTAATATGATTTTTACTGAAACTATGATTCAGACCCTCAGCTGGTGAGAATCAGCTATACGCCAGCTGAGACTCTGGGGGAAAAAAGCAAACTTAGTTGTGATATGAGAAGGAGGGGGCAGTCACTGAAATGATAAAGGGTAGTTTTATAACCAAGAAAAGATTAGAACTAGTTATAAAATTTCAGAACATTTTGATGAAAAATAAGGACTTTTTTTTGACAGGCTCTACATCTTTATACATGGAGCATAAAGTCAGTTTATGAGATTCACTATTGTGGAGACCTTTGTCACAGATGTGGAGGTTGGTTTTAAAAAAGGAGCAAGATAACTTTATGAGCTTTAATAATGTTGGCAGGTACCTAAAGGAGAATGAAAATAGTGATACTACATAAAGGAAGCCAAACTACGGGGCCTAAACCGATTGCATAGGAGGAACAGGCCTGAACACTTAGCCAAATGTGCATGCTATGAGGGAAAAGTGCATTATGGGGCTTTGTAACCTTCCTTTGAAGGGTAGCAGCTTGTCTTGTCACTAACAGATGCAGACAACCTGGTTACATGTCTCATTTTAAATTATTCTTATTTCGTGTATCAACTCCCATGCTTTTATGATAAGGGGGGAGATCAGTTAAATAAACCATAGCACCCTCAGACAGGTACGAGTGACATGGAGAATGAACTTAACCTTCAATTTAGCTTACATCTGAGAGCCATGGAATAGTAACTGAATACTATTCAAATAAAATGGGCTGGGATTTTTGAAGGCTCATAAAGGAAGATAGGTGTCCAAATGCATTAAGTCTGAAGTTCAATCAGGGCTTGTCTACACTACAAAATTACTTTCACTTTATCTAATTCAACCTCGAGCCTCTGAATTAATTAAGTCAATTGTGCGTGGCCACACCATGCTCATTGTCTCGATGGAGTATGTCCTCATTAGCAGCGCATTAGCAGTGCATCGATGCACAAAGCAGTGCATGGTGGGTAGCCATCCCAAAGTGCAACTTGCCACAGTGTGTTTTGGGAAGTTTGTGCACAGCCTCATGGGACCAAAACATTGTTACAGGGGAGAATGGGAGCACTGCATCAGCATCCCATGATGAACTGTGCTCAATGGCAAACAACCAGTGGTTTTCGCACCTTAAAACCACCGCGCGTACTCCATAATCCCAGAAGCATGGAGCCTGCTCAGTTATGCACTCTTGCTGTGAGCATCTCAAACACCTTACACCTTCTCCTGCAGTATTTCCAGAGCCAAAGTAGGGTCCATAGCAATGTCCTTCAAGCGGCCCTGCTGCAAGCCATTTAAAAAAATAATTCACAGTTGCCGATGGCAGTCACAGAGAAGCTGCACTCTGTTGAACACTGTTTCTGGTCCCGTGAAACAAGCACTGACAGGTGGGACCACATCGTTTTGAAGTTATGGGATGACAAGCAGTGGCTGCAGAACTTTCCGAGTGCGGAAGGCCACCTTCCAGGGACTTTGTGCAGAGCTTTCCCCTGCCCTGCAGTTCAGCAACACAAAAATGAGAGCTGCTCTGACAGTGGGTGACCGCACTTTTAACAAAGTTTATGGAAGGCTCATGTCAGGAGCAGAAGTAGCTACTTGAACAATGGCCCTTCCCCATAGCATCACGGGAAGCTGTTTACGAACGGGGCAGGGCGGGGAGGAACATTTTCACTCCAAAATTACAGGATCTCTCATGTGGGGCCCTAGTCCCCTATCAGCCACTTTAAACTACTTGCCAACCCAGGCCAAGCACAGTAAAGGCACATTACCAGCTGTGTGGTTTGGCGATCTGGAATGGGGGGGGGGGTCTACATGCCCTTTTTTTTCCTGTAAGAGCACTTTTAATGAGAACTTCCCTGTTTCCTCTAGGTGACCTTATGTGATATCAGTCTCCTGAGGGTAACAGAGGCAGAAAGGAAGGAGATGCTGCAAGCGTCTGGATATAGACCCAGTCCTTATGTTGCTATGCTGTGTACTGCCATGATGCCAGCAGAATTAATTCAGGAGTTGTGTGGGAAAGTGTCCTACCATGGTGGAAGAAACAAGACTGCCCTGCCCAGAAACCTTCTGCAAAGGATTGCAGAGTACCTCCATGAAAGTTTCCTAGAGATATCCATGGAGGATTCCCAGGCTATCCCAGTCCACATAAACAGTCTTTTCCGAGGGCCACCCTCTGAGTAGCTGGAGTAGCTTCTTGTAAGCGAAAACCAGAGCACCTCACTTTTTCTTCACAGTAAACATGCAATACCACCAAATGTGTGTGCCTGCTAAAGTTTAACTGGATTTTGATTGTAACTGTATACTCACCAGAGGTGCCATCCCCGGCATTATGGTTGGTTACTGTGATGTCCTGCAACCCACAGGGCTCCAGGGTTAAAAATATTTCCTGGCTCTTGGGGAGAATGTATCTGTTGCTCACCTGTTTCCCATTCTCCTCCTCCTCCTTTTCCTTATCCACCATATCGTCCTCCTTGTTGTTCCTAGACTCACAACCTGTCCACGTTGCTTGTGGGGGTGTTGGTAGGGTCACCCCCAGATATCACATGTATCATATTGTAGAACCGGCTTGTGTGGGGTTCAGCACCAGAACAACTGTTCGCCAATGTAGCCAGACAGCCAGCCCCCCTCAGACCAGCATTGCTGGAAACACACGGGAGCCAAAACAACAGGGCACTTAACATAAATTCCAGCACAGCCTTTGAAGCTGTGAGAAGCACAGGTGTCCTGCTACAATGTGCCTCTGGGAACATATACAACGATTAGGCTCACAGCAGACAGAGAAGCTGTGACAGACATGGCTCTTAGCCCCTACTAAATAGCGTGATGCACACACCCCAACATCCTAGGTGGGAAAATATTTACCCTGATAAAAGAAGTGTCCAGTAGTCGAAACTTATTGTTTCTCTCCCTTGCAAGTGTGAACTACTCTTGCGAGAGCTGGCGTCGCCCAGACAGACCAGCCCCAATTTGGCATAAGAAAGGAGAAAGAGAATAAAGGAGTACAGAGGTATAAGTATGGGACCTACAGCACCATGATTTTTGAGTGCTTTTCACTATCTATCTGCTGGTCAGATAAGTGACAGCCTCCCAAGGCTTCTGCAGCTAAGAGGGTCCCTAAGCCTTGTCCCTTATTCGTCTTTCCGCGGAATTGAGTGACCGATCCTGGCTTGGCACCGCTGGAATCGAGAGATGCAAGGAGGGTAAGAAGCACCCACACCTGATCTCCTATCTTTAGTGTACACATATTTTGAAATAGAGCTCTATACTTTGTTTTCTTTCTTTGGGATTGTGGCTTCAGTTTTGTAACTTGTTTGTGTGTGTAACATCTCTACATTTAAATAAGTAGGCACTAGCAATTTTGTAACCACATGATTAGAATCTAGTTTAATAAATTTTGGTAACCATTGTGCATAAGCCTGACTTGTTTCTCTGGTTTACTGTAAAGCAGCCAACACAATTAAAGAACCTCAGCCGTTTTGGCTATAAAGCCTGGCCATTAGGTGAGAGTACTAAGAGCCTAGCGTTGAGTTGTGCCGCCTCCACGGGGCAAACTCTTGGGGCACCTGTCAGTCAATCCTGGCTGCCCGCTGCGAAGGAGCTCTGAGCTCTAGCAGTTAAAGTCACGGGTGTGGAGAGGCTCTTAGTGCTGCCATTGGGGCACCTGTCAGTCAGTGTTGACTGCCCGCTGCGAAGGAGCTCTGAGCTCTAGCAGTTAAAGTCACGGGTGGTTAGGACCTTGGGGCATCCGTCAGCCTAGCCCGGGCTGCCCGCCGCGAAGGGACAGTGCGTCCTAGCGGTTAAAGTCACGGATGGTATAAACGGGCATAGCTGGCACCTCACCAAACATCCCTGGCCATCGGCTAACAGCCTCCCTTCCCTTCTGGTATTCTTGGAAAAGTTCTTTTATCTTCACACGGCACTACTGTGTGTCCCCGGTTCTACAATATGCTACATGTTCTACAATATGCTACCATTCTCCCCCATTCTACATGTGATCTTTGCATATATGTCAGCTTTTCTTCTGCTGGATTGGAGCTCTGCCTGAACAGACTCTTCTCCCCACACAGCGATGAGATCCACAGCCTCTTGTACAGACCAGGCTGGAACACGTTTGGGGCATGTAGTCTCCATGGTCAGCTGTGCTCAAGCTGGCATGCTCCCAATGCTGATCAAACAGGACATGGTAAATCAAAAATTCCTGGGGCTTTAGCGGAGGAGGGTCTGTTTCCTGTGTACCTGGCTGCAGTGCAGTAGAGTTGAGAATGATCTCCAGTACAGTCACAGAAGAGCATTGTGGGACACCACCTGGAGGCCAATTAAGTTGAATTCCACAACACTGTGTCTGCACCACCTCACAGTTGACCCATGAAAATCAAATTAAGTGCTCCACCTCTCGCAGAGGTTGATTACAGAAGTTGACATTATAGGTGACTTAGGGCGGTGTAAAGGACCCGGTAATGTACACACATACATTAACAGGTTGACTTAAGGCAGCTTCCTTCAACCTAACTTTCTAATGTAGACCAGGCCTCATTGATGAGTAACTCCCTGAGGCCTCTTGGAAATACCCAGCCATTGTGCATATTTGTTTAAATTAATTCTCTTTATTTGACCCCCAAATCCAAGAGTGAAACTAAGGGCAGAGACTAATGTTTGCATGATTGCCTGTGTCTCAAGGGTTTTGTCTTCAGTGGAAAAACAGAAAATGTTTAGAATAGCTTAAGTTTGGAAATATCCAAGTTCTGTTAGATGAACTTATTCTTGTAAATTAATAAAAATATAGCAAATGTATACACAAAAGTCATACATTTGCTTGCCTTTATTAAGCCTGTTTCAATAACTTGTGTCACCAAGAGCAAATCCCCAACCTTACTGATAATCTAGGAAAATTACCCCTCAAATGACATATGGAACAATCTTCCACTCCAAATAGTCTAGGAGGAGTTCATGTCTGACAAGTCATCCTTTCACAATGCCCAAATTAGCCACCAGGGATTACATCCATCTCAGGTGTAACTCCATTGAATTCACTGGATACATTTGCCTTTAGAATTGACAGCAAAAAATATTACCAAGTTTATCTATTTAAAAATTTAAATTAATATTCACAGACATTTTTCTGTAGTATTCCCAAGCTCTACTTGGCTCCTTTTACTTACTGACTAGTTCTTGTATTGTGAAATAACTGCCCTCTCCCACAGAATGAGAAGCATTAACTTTTCTGACGTATGTTAAAAGTACTATTCCTCTAACATAAATATGATGCCTAGATTTTTTCCAGATGAGCAAACACTAGACTGGGATTTCTCAGCATTGAAGATATCCCCTGCTAATCTCACTGAGCACTTCTTTGTTTTGTTTTGTTTTGCAGAAACTCATCTTTCTCACTATGAGCATGGAAAAGGTCATATGTTTCCATTGTCTCACTGCCAAATGTTGTCAAAAGAAAGGGTCTTTAAAATCATGATTTGGTCTCTGTCAAGTGTTCACTTGCTGTAGGAGACTGATTTTATTTTCCTTTTGTTAATAAAGCTAAAGTATTAATCACAAATTTAGCCCTGCGGCAAGGTGCTGCTGCAATAGCTGAATTTCTCCATTATGGGTCTCTCATTCTCTTCCTTCTGGAGCCATGGTTACCTTGACAAGCTTCTCACATCACCGTATGTGTTAACCAAACGAAGGCCCCAGTCCCTCACATGGACTCAACATGGCGTTGGGGGCTACTCCATTCACTAGTCTATAGCAGATAAGCCATCATACCGTGCTCCATATTGTGTTAAAGTACATATGAGCAAGGCAGGAAGAAGCTATAAAAATCAGCCCATAGAAGACTTCATTAAAGGAGTGAGGGAGAACCACAAATACCAAGAAAAAATGCTTGAATCAGAAATACTGATAGTGTATACATACCTGTGATTGGGGACCTATAGCATAGGTTAACATTAAATAATTTTACTTCAAGCACTTTACAAAGTTGGCTAGTAGTATTATCCCTTTTTACAGATGGGGAAACTGAGGCAGGAACAGGGGAAAGTGACTTGCCCAAAGTCACCCAACAAACTAGTTGCCAAGCCAGGAGTAGAACCCACGGTCCCAGGCCTATCTCCTGAGTCACGCTGTCATTAGATAGATTATTATTTAGTAATTATTTAATATTATGTTTTTATCAGTTGCTTGGAAAGCTGGATCACTTACTGTTTCTTTCTTCTGTGACAGAGGGTGATAATGTTCAAGTACCATGTTATTTTTTTGCAGTTGCGGTCCCTTGGAATAAAGTTTGTTGTAAAACAATAGCAAATCTGTCACTTCTACTCAGATGTTCATCTCCTCCTGTTCAGATGTAGAAGAATGTGCAGAGCTTAAATATATGTTTCAGATTTTTTTTTTAAATGACTAAAAACACTGTAGAGAAACAAGGTGGGCGAGGTAATACCTTTTAATGGACCAACTTCTGTTGGTGAGAGAGACAAGCTTTTGAGCCACACCATGCTCTTCATCAGATCTGGGAACAGTACCTTTACAGACCTGAAAAGCCCCAGGTGACTCAAAGAAGTTGGTCCAATAAAAGGTATTACCTCACCCACTTTGTCTCTTTAATATCCTGGGACTGGCACGGTTACAACTATACTACATATACAAATACTGTAAGCCATGTACCTATTTGTCACAGAGTGCAGGGCAACAGCCACTGTACCAGCACTCTGATCACTGTATCAACAATTAAATCACTCTGGAGTAGACCTAGCAAGCAAAGCTGTGACTATTTGACAGATCAGAATGGGCTGGGGAGAGTTAAAGCACTAATTAGCCCTTTAGCTCAGGGAGTAGAAGATGACAAAGGAAAGAAGTGGAAGGGAGGCGAGAGAATAGGAGAGCCAGAGTGAAGCAGCCTTTGAGAGCCAAAGCCAAGAAAGATCTCCTCCTTTTCTGCCCTTTGGTCTAAGGGGCTAAGGGATTATATACTATTGTAGCTAAGGTGCTGCACAGTGCTAAAAAGGTGAGGGGGGAGCACTGTAAATAAACCACACATGGTGTTTACAAGCAGAAAGTCTCAGACTGGTCTGTGTGTGCAGAAGAAGACAGGAACAGAGCATCACCCAATTACACTACTAAAAAATAGAAATAGATGTTATAAACTTCCTGGCCTCTGAAAATCAGTCAGACACATCCAAGACACAAGACTAGGGAGTTCACAAGACTTTCCTGCTCAGTAACCACAACTTATTGGATAGTGCAGGAACTACTGGATGAAATTCTCTGGCTTGTGTTATGCAGGAGGGAAGACTAGATGATTCTATTTCAATGGACCCTTCTGGCCTTAAAATCTATGAGTGAAAACCTGGTCCCATTGAAGTAAATGACAAAGATCCCATTGACTTCAGTGGGGCGAGGATTTCACCCCATGAATCTAGGTGAGGAGAACAAGCTTTTGAGGGGAAGGATCAGGGGGACTGGAAAAAGAAGAGATGAGGGTAGTGTGCTGGCAGAGGAGCAAGAAAACCTCAAAATGCTCAAATAGTGTCAAATCTTCTGATCCTATTACCACTGAGCAAGGCCGAAAGTGTAGTGGGAAAGCCTCACCCTTCCCGGTTGGCTTTAGTAGTAGCTGTAGAATGGCTGAAGATTTTCAACCTGAGGTGTGAGGATTCTGTTCTAGAACACCAAGTGCATTTCACTCAGCACCCAGCTCATTTTACCTTTGGAGGTTTTTCCCCATAGTCTGAGAGCATCTCTCTAATGGGAATTCTCTAAGAAGGGCCTGGAGTCAGTGTAGTCAGTTTGTACAATACTGCCCAGCACAGGGGGGTGGTGAGAGACAGACAGAGTCATAGCTGGAGCACCATGCTCTCTGGCTCTCTCTTTAGGGGCCAGAGCCAGCTGACATAGTTTAGTGCAGCATTTATGCTGCTCTAATCCATGATGGGGCTGGAATTGTGGTAAAACCAGCCCTAGCATGAGGGAACTTCCCTTTTAAACCATGTGCAGCAGAAGCTGTGCACAGGTAAGAATCTAGTCCATAGACACACAACATGGCATAATATAATTTTGATCTAACAACTGGTCCATATCTATAAGATCCTTGGGTTTGACAGTGATTTCTCCCAGTTTGAATGTTTTCCCAGAACCAGCCTTTGGTTTTACAACATAGGCCCCGGTGAACTGTGGGAACTAGAAATGTAAGGGAGAATCTCAGCTTTCATTTTTCAAAACACATTTCTAGCTCTTTTGTTTACAAAGTTAATCTTGAAAACAAACTGCAGAAATTTGATCACTCGTGTCATAAGAAACAAGCAGCTGGGATCCACAGGAGACTCAGCGGAAATAAAACTTCCCCTACAGACATTTTTAAAGTAGAATGAGTCAGTCATGTTTTGGGTGTATTCCCCCCTGAATAAAACCACAGTAATCATCCCCCAAAACTTCAAGACAGCCCAGCATACAGTGAAGTGACAATGGTGGGCAAGAAACAATTGTCTTGGGGAGAGCTGTGACAGAGTGCAAATATTGTTTTTCAGGCATAAGAACAGCCATACTGGCTCAGACCCATGAGCCATTTAACCCAGAAACCTGTCTTCTGACTGTGGCCAGTGTCAGATACTTCAGGGTAATCTGCTGGCGGGCCATGAGACAGTTTGTTTACATTGACTGTCCGCAGGCATGGCTGCCTGCAGCTCCCAGTGGCTGCGGTTCGCAACAAAAATGATCAGGGGGCTGGGACACATGACTTATGAGGAGAGGCTGAGGGCACTGGGCTTATTTAGTCTGCAGAAGAGAAGAGTGAGGGGGAATTTGATAGCAGCCTTCAACTACCTGAAGGAGGGTTCCAAAGAGGATGAAGCTAGGCTGTTTGCAGTGGTGGCAGGTGACAGAACAAGGAGCAATGGTCTCAAGTTGCAGTGGGGGAGGTCTAGGTTGGATATTAGGAAACACTATTTCACTAGGAGGGTGGTGAATCACTGGAATGGGTTAACTAGGGATGTAGTAGAATCTCCATCCTTAGAGGTTTTTGAGGCCCGGCTTGACAAAGCCGTGGCTGGAATGAGTTAGTTGGTGTTGGTCCAGTTTTGAGCAGGGGGTTGGACTAGATGACCTCCTGAAGTCTCTTCCAACCCTAATCTTCTATGAACTTCTTTACTTCTTTGACTGTGCTGCACATTGATAGTTCTTTGAAAACATCTGCAGTACAATGACTCCAAGATCTCGTTCTTGAGTGGTAATAGCTAATTTAGACCCCATAATAATAAATAATAATTATTATTATATATATATAATTGGGATTACGTTTTCCAATGTGCATTACTTTGCATTTATCATCATTGAATTTCATCTGCTATTTTGTTGCTCAGTCACCCAGTTTTGTGAGATCTCTTCACAGTCAGCTCTAGACTTAAATCTCTTGAGTAATTTTGTATCATTTGCAAACGATGCCACCTCAATGTTCACCCCTTTTTTCCAGATCATTTACAAATATGTTGAACAGCACTGGTCTCAGTACGCATCCTTGGAGGACCCTGCTATTTACCTCTGTCCACAGTGAAAACAGACCAGTTATTCCTACTCTTTGTTTCCTATCTTTTAACCAGTTACTGGACCTGCCCGCTTATCTCATGACTGTCTACTTTGCTTAAGAGTCTTTGGGAGGGATCTTGTCAAAGCTTGCTGAAAGTTCAAGTACACTATATCCACTGGATCACCTTGGTCCACGTTTGTTGACCTCCTCAAAAATTTCTAATAGATTGACAAAGCATGATTTCCCTTTACAAAAGCTGCGTTGCCTCTTCCCCAACATACTGGGTTCATCCCTGTGTCTGATAATTCTGTTCTTTATTATAGTTTCAACCCATTTGCCTGGTACTGAAGTTAGGCTTAGTGACCTGTGATTACCAGGATCACCGCTGGAGCCTTTTTTACTTACTTCTTTTTTTTGCTGTGTGTAGGTGGGTGTTTTGCTATTTGCTCTTCAAATTCTTTTTTGGCCTACCTAATTACACTTGACTTGCCAGAGTTTATGTTTCTTTCTATATTTCTCAGTAGGATTTGAGTTCCAATTCTTAAAAGATGTCTTTTTGTCACCTCTTACTCTGTCGTTTAGCCATGGTGGCATTTTGGGGGCATCTTTTTTTTTTTTTTTCTAAATTTGGGATATATATATATATACATATATATAGTTTAAGCCTCTCTTTTTTCACTGTTTCCATGCAGTTTTCAGGAATTTCATATTTGTGATTAGTCCTTTTAATTTCCATTTAACTAGCCTCCTCATTTGTGTGTAAGTTCCCCCTTTTGAAGTTAAATGCTACTATTTTGGGTTCCTTTAAATTTAACATCCTTGTAGGGTGGCAGGGATACCAGTTACATTATTACAGTCACTATTATGAAGTGCTCCAGCTATATTCACCTCTTGGCCCAGATCCTGTGTGCCACTTAGGACTAAATCAAGAATTGCCTCTCCCCTTTTGGGTTCCAGGACTAGCTGCTCCAAGAAGCAGTCATTAATGGTGTCTAGAAATTTTATTTCTGCATCCCGTCCTGAGGTGACGTTCCCAATCAATATGGGGATAGTTGAAATTCTCCATTACGAATGTGTTTTCTGTTTTTTGTAGCCTCTCTAATCTCCCTGAGCATTTCACAATCACCACCACCATCCTGGTCAGCTGGTTGGTAGTGTATTCCTACTGCTGTGCTCTTATTATTTGAGCATGGAATTTCTATCCATAGGGATTCTATGGTGCTGTTTGATTCCTTTACGATTTTTACTGTGTTTGACTTGTATGCTTTCTTTCACGTGACCACTGAACAATGTCAAGGACAACTCTGTTGGTGTTTTAGTCAAAAGGTGGATGCCCAAAGAATCCCTAAGTACTATAGAAAATAAATAATATTTGCTTTTCTGGATTTTATACTGTTTGTGAAGAGTCCACACTCTTTTCAACGGAAATATGGCTTGGGAAGGTGCATTTGTTCTTGGAATGTATCATTTTCAAGGAATCCCTCTGAGACAAACTGACATTTAAAGGGTGCTTTGAATTTTTCAAATGCAAAACCTGCCTTTCTTTCTTACTGCCAGCACATCATTAGATCAGTATTACAGTACCATGACACGAAATCACACTAGAATTATTTTGTGTCTCCCTCCCCCACTCTTACTTCCTCCCCCTTCCCCTTCTTCTCCTAGGTTCTTGGATTAGCAAGGAAGGATCCTGGTAGTTCTGATCCGGTTATTCACTGCTTGTATGTGTTGGGGAACATGAAGAGTGTTTCTGTGGTGATAAATTGTCACCCCTCCTTTCCAGCTCCACGTGTGATGCTCTGTGGTGCTGCATGCTGGATGAGAATCACTTGGTTAGGGGTAAGGTCCGGTGGAGATGAGCAAGTGATAGGGTAGAGTGGGGAAGGAAGAATAAGAACAAAACATACTTTATATGATTCTTTCACATTGAAAAAGATACACTATGAATCAAGTATAAGTTTCATAAACATGCTTACAAACCATTTTTCAAGCTTCTTTCATGTAAAACAGGCTTATGAAATTTCTGTTTAATCTTAGCATAAAATATCTGTTTCATATTGCTATTTGTTCTTGTTTGGTTTCACCAAAAATAACTCAGTACTAAACACAAGTTTTTGGCCATCTAATATAAAATAACCATTTTTCTATATTTTCTCCAATCCAAAAAATAAAGTCTGGCTATAGATTAGAAGTCAAAGTTTAACTCTACCTGTCATGGGACTTCAGAAGCTGCCTGGATAGCTATAAGTAACACAGATATCTTATTTAATATATCAGACTTACATATACTCTTATGAGACTCTTCTCCCAATATAAAATCAAACATTTATATGAAAATCCCACATGCATGTCTGCTAACTACCAAATAATAGATGAAAACTGGCAGATGAAAGCCAAATTTCAATAGTGTCTTAAAGATACTATGTATAATCAAGACATCAATTACATCAATTAAATTCTCCTGAGCACTATATGTCTTTGATTGGAGCTGGAAGCATAGCTCAAAGGGAAAAACTTAATACCAATTTTTGGGGAGCAGTGAGTTAACTTTGTTAGACTCCATGTAGCAAGACAAGAAGATCAAGACTATTTGGGAGTTTGTCCATAGTCTCATTTGTGATCATCTTAGAAAGCTACAGGGAACTATGGTAGCAAAATGCTCGGGAGACTCTCTGGTGCTGGGTTTGTTTGCTGTTTGTTAATTTAACTTTGATTTTGTGGATTTTAATGCTGAATGTTTTTGTTCTGTTTTTGATTTTAAGTATTCAGATTAACGTCAGTGATGGGAGAACTTCAGGTGATGCTAACGATTGAGTTGTTGAAGTTCCCTGTACAATTGCCCCTATGGGTTATATCCCTCCAGGGGACAGCCTGTTGATCCTCTGACTCTACCCCTTCAGTGCCACTGCAACAGGTCATAGATCCTTCCCCACGTTGCTCTTCTACCTTTGATAATATTAGCCAATGGCCTTCTCTCCTTATACAGAGGAAGTATGGATCCTGAGGGAAGTTGTAAATAGCATCAAACATATGTATTTACTGTTCTGCATTAATTTTCACACTCTTGGGGAATTTCTTCTGCTTTACTGCTCTAATCCAACAAATCACTTAAGTATGTTCTTAGCTTTAAGCATGAGTCATCCCACTGACGTCAGTCGCATAAAAGTCTCCTTCTCCTGCCCCTCCTGAAGTTGGCTCTCTAGTTAAATTGTTCCATGATGGGGATGGGTATCATCCTTTTGAACAGCTGGTGACTTGGTGCACATGGTGTAAAGGAAAAAGCAGTAAAATTCTGTCTGCCCAGGGCTTTCTTAGCTGCAATGGTTCCTGTCCCTGAATTTCCAATGACTGGAATGTGTTCTAAACACCTGCCCATTTCACAGGTAGCATCTCCTCCCCATCTCATATCCCATCTGCAAATCTCAGAGCAGAATTTACCATATTGTGGGTCAACATATTTCTTGACCCAATGTGCAGATCAGCCCTCTACAGCTGGCCAAGAGGAACATCGATTGTTCTCCATGTTCACTGAAAGTAGGACTAACTAGTCATCTTAATCTGCAGCAAGTTAGATTTATGTATTAGGGAAAACTTTCTAACTATAAGGCTAGTTAAGCATTGTAATAGGCTTCCAAGGGAGATTGTAGAATCCCCATCATTGGAGGCTTTTAAGAACATGCTGGACAAACACCTGTCAGGGATGGTCCAAGTTTACTTGGTCCTGCCTCAGTGCAGGGGGCTGGACTAGATGATCACTCTGGTTCCCTTCCAGCCCTACATTTCTATGGCTCAATCTTTCATTTGTATATGAAATGTATCATTTTGTAAAAGCATCCTGCACTAGCACCTTATCAGGTGTACATTCCTTTTCTCTAGTATTTCTTCTGTGACTAATCTGAGCAGGAATAAATATGACTACTAGTGAAGGATTTCCCACGCTCATCCAAACACTGTTTGCATTTCTGATGTCTTGTGTGTTTCCTGAACCTTTCTTATCACCCCGTGGTCACCATACAGTCCCTGGGTGGCTTTCTGGTGAGTGCTTGAGGCCCAGAGAAGGAGAGAGATGCAGTATTGGGCATTGGTCAACAAGCATGCACAGCATTACCTGGGTATCTTGGCCTCCTGACCACTGGCTTCAGAAAATGCCAGGGACTAAGAACAGGGTTACAGCAAGAGCACCCACCGAGCTTGCTCACTCAGAACAGAGGCCACATTTTCAAAACTGCCTACCTTCAGCCTTGAAAATCCCCCAGATTTCCAGAGCACTGAAAACTAAATGCTGAAATTCCTTGCCATGCATTCTAACTGTCCCCTTTGAAAATCCACTGGCAATATTTGAATGAAGAAAAGAATTTAAAAAATCATGTTAGTTTCTACATTGATTTTACTTGTGTGGAAGGCCATACCCACTCAAGGACCACACAGAGGCCAAAAGCAGGGAAGAAAGTTCCACAATTTGTGTTTCTAAAGCACACTGTATAAAAATACTTGGTTGTCTCAACCCAAGCTTACACTTCTGTTTGCTTCCAGAGCTCAGACAATGACATTCGCTATTTTAATCTGGTAACTATTAGTGGCAGGAGGATGCTGGGTATCCACACAGAAATAATTTCTTTCTTACAGCAATGTTGTGCCCATGATCTACGTGTGTAACTTCTGTTACTAGCACTGAGAGCTGTGTGTGCAGACCAAGGCCATGATATGGCCGTTAGTCTCCTTCTATAAATAGCAGAACTTTACAGTTATAGTGGATGTACATTATGGGCCAGTTTCTTCCCTCTGTTATACTTGCATAGCTCCAGTGAAATCGAAAAGGGAAATTTGAAGATTTTTCAAAAATCAGGAGCTGAAACTTAAACTCCTAAATCCATACTTAGCCCCTAAATAAGTGGCCTGGTTCCTAATTTCAAAATCATTCAGCACCCAGCAGCTCCTACTGAAAATCAGGCCACTTAGTTAGAGATGTAAATATATGGATTTAGGAATGCAATATTAGGGCTCTTATCTGTAAAATTTTTCCTTATGTGTTCTGTTGTTTAGTGTGTTCATCTTTTCATGACCGTGCTTCGTGATTTTTGTGCTATTTTTTTCAGGGCTGATCTACACCCAGTTTTTTCAGATTTAACTATATCCGTATAGGGGAAAAAACCCTGAATTAAATTTTCCAAAACAAGCTATACTTATGTAAGCACGTTAAATCTGGTATAACTGAATCCACACTAGGCAGTTTCACTGACTTAACAATATTGGTTTGTAACATTATCTATAGAGAAATGGATTAAAAAAGGTGTGTAGACTAGCACCCTGTGATGTCACTTAAAGTATTGTTATTCTGATATTTCTGATAACAATGGGAACTCTATGGGAAGTTACAAAAATAAGGTCTTACATTTGTATTAGTTCCTGAGAAGTCTGGACTGAGGTGCTGAGTTGTGCCCCTTAAAGCAAAATATAAGAATAACAATATTTCATTACCACAAAGCCATCTGTTGTGGAGGAGTTAGGTCTGGAGCGCAATATCCAGAAGGATTAAAGT
Organism: Chelonia mydas; assembly: GCF_015237465.2. Classification (NCBI taxonomy): domain Eukaryota; kingdom Metazoa; phylum Chordata; order Testudines; family Cheloniidae; genus Chelonia; species Chelonia mydas. The sequence goes on along the minus strand of NC_057851.1, from coordinate 84,208,541 downwards.
GGCCTTTAATCCAGTGTAGTGGTAACAATCCTCTGCAATAAGTTCTAAGAGCTTGATCCAAACCCCACTGAAAGTAAATGGAAAGACCCCCATGGATGTCAGTGGGCTATGGATCAGATCCCAAGAAGATGATTGCCAAGATGCAGTCATTTTAAACTAAACAACAGGGGGAAAACTTACTGAATATCACCTGTTTTGGCAGATATTTGACAACAAGAGGAAGGGAAAAAGACTAAATACATAAAAAGAGGCTGAGAATAAAGCCAGACCATGTTATTTGCCTTCTTAGGGCCTGTTATAATGCCCATTGGAAAGATTCCATAGGACTCAACAGGCTTTGGTTTAGGTCCTCTGGCTCTTCCATGTAAGTTGTTGGGTGAGCAGACAGCTCTTATGGGCAGAAGTGACTCCATGAGTTCTAACAAAGAGAATGCTTAAAAACATGCCAGCCAGACTTTTGCCAGACTTTTGTGTGTGTGTCTTACTTTTCTGTGTCACAGTTTTTCTGATAAAATTACTATTATAACATTAACACGGCCCAACCTCTTCTTTTCTTGACCATGACCAGCTGGTATGTTTTTAAGCACATCTTTGGTTACACCAGATGTTAAGTGGTGTTTTAAAACATCTTAAATAATATGTGTTACCTATTCTATTTGCATAACACACCTAATTTTCCTTCTCTAAAAGAGTCTCTGTGGGGCTGTTTAGAAAAAAAAGAATATTTAGCTAACTTACAACACAATGATCTAATATCATTTTAAAGGTATTAGCCCTTAATGTAGATACGGTGTAAATGGCATGTCAAGCATGCTAGGTAACTCAATTTAGCTAACTCAGGGCTTGTCTGCATGGCCCCACAGTGCTGACTACGGAAGCATGACTTGCAACGTGAATTAAAATGTTTCTCTGTAACTATGCTGTGTAAACCCTGCTAGTGCAAACTAAAAGGTACCTGTGTGAAACAGGACTGTAGCAGTGTCTACAGGTGGCAATTACAACACAACATTTTAGTATGCCTGCTACTCACACCCCAATAGCTCTCACTGTGGGGCCATGTAGACAAGCCCTCTCAGCTTAAAAAAAAAAAATTGTCTTTTTCCTATGCTAGCCAGATCCTCTATTTCTCATCATGGCACACAACCTATGTGGATTCACTGTGGATATATCTGTTAGACTTTGTCTATGCTGGCATGTGAAAGACAAAACTTTTGACGTTCAGAGATATTAAAAAGCACCTCTCTGCAAAAGACAAAAAGTTTGCCAACGACAAGCGCTGATGCGAACAGCGCTTTGTCCCCAGCAGCACTCTCCTGCCGACAAGGCTAACGCTGCTTATTGGGGTGGAAGTTTTTTGTTGGCAGGAGAGCGCTCTCCTGCCGACAAACAGCAGCTACACTGCGCACTTTTAGCGGCATGGCTGTAGCGGCACAGCCGTGTTGCTAAAAGCTGCGTAGTGTAGACATAGCCTTCGTCTTCAGTACTGGGACAACGGAAGCAGATCTGAATCGTAGCCTTAGGGCCTGGGGTATGTTCTTTTGTTACAAGAGCGAGAAAAGCCAATGAGTTTTGTGCTGCTGTGGAGTAACCTGGACTTTCTGGTAGAGCAAATCAAAACGTAACTAAAATTTTTAATCAAATTTTCACATTTTGCCAAAAATGACGGGGAATTGTGAAAATTGTGCATCACCCCTCCCCCACCTCAATATTCAATCATCTCTATTTACAGGATATGTCATAAGAGTGCTTATTGGAGGAGGATGGAACTGAGCCATCTGGAAGAGAAGTTTTGTTATATTTGGAGATTTGTATGAAAATTTTAGGAGAAAATGAGGGCTTAACTGGGCTACATCCCCAATAAAAATTTATAAGGGATTCAATCATCTATACAAGTCTGATTAATAGTATATAATTAGACTAGTAGTAGGTGTACTAATTAGATTTAGGTCATACAACAGCTAATAGTAGTACCTAGCTTTTTCAAAACACTTTTCACCAGTAAGTCTCAAAACACTTTCCATTTTACAGAAAGAGAAAGTGAGTCACAGAGAGATGAAGCAACTCGCCCAGTGGCACCCAGCCCAATGGCACCCAGCAGTGGTCAAGCCAGGAATCACCTAAGTCCCAGTCTAGCATGCTATTCACTAGTCCAGCCTGCTATTCAGTGTAATTTCTCTGGTTAAAACCCCACACGACATTTTGAAAGTGTGGGAGTTTAAGCCACACATCAAGTTGCCGATGTACACTTGTAATTTATGAACTCAAACAGAACATTTTGCACATATCAATACTAGTATATATGTAAAGATATTATGGGACAATCTTCAGCAAATAGTCCTTCTTCATAGATTTAATTCAGCTCAAATTCAGTTCACTCAAGCAGCATACAAACTAATTCTTTAAAATATTTGCCATAGCAGGATGAAATTACTTTTTATCAGGTTGTTCTTTTAGAACTCTAGAAGACAAGTTAAAGAAAGACTCCAAATGGTTTCAGCTGGCTTTGAACAAGACCCCAACAGAATGGTTTCTGCACTGATTTAGACCTCATGCAACTCTTTGTAACAGATTTGTACAAAGTGGAGTCAGTTCAGAATTTTGCCTGCAAAACTGGTATATGATAGACAAATACTTAAAGCAGTTAGGACCTGTAATCATTTTCAATTAGAAATGGTTGAAATTGTTCATTTGAAAAATGACTTTTTTCTAACTAAACATCTTTTGGTGGGAAATTTTGAGTTCTTTCAAAAATGTTCTGTCTCTGATGAAAAACTGAAAGATGAGGGGTTTCTTTCTTTCTTTCTTTCTTTCTTTCTTTCTTTCTTTCTTTCTTTCTTTCTTTCTTTCTTTCTTTCTTTCTTTCTTTCTTTCACTGAAAACTAAAAAAAGTTTTGAAGTTTGCAATGGAAAATACGGTAGCATTTTCTGAACTGCTCTAGTTTCAATATATTCAGGACCTACATTTCTAACAACACTTCTTAGCATTGCATGCAGCATTATGAAAGACTTCTGTTTAATAAACGCTTTAAAGAAATGAGTATGGAACTAGTTAAAATGGCTAGTGGATCACCTCGGGACCATAGTCTGAGTGAAAGGAATAAAAAGGGTTCTTCTTGTTTAAGAGAGCAAAAAAAGAACCAAAACAACAGACAGTATGTCAGTCACTAAATCCAGTCATCACTGACTCCACTGAAAAAAATGATGTCTAACGTAAGAGATCTGTCCCTTGTGTGTAGCAAGTGCCATATCTGATTACAATAATGTGTTGACAAAAAACTACTTTACTGCCTTGTTTAAAACTCTTTCAGCACAGCAGAGCCAATACAGCAGAGCTGTATTCTGTTCTTTCTTGTACATCATCTACAGAAGTGTTCACTGAAGTTCAATCAATTAAGCTGGGTCAAGTCCACTAGAGGCAGTTAGGTTGCTCAGGCATCAGAGGCCTAAAGAGTTTTTTATATTGTGACAAAGTTCCTCCTCTACTTTGGTGGGTCTTGCACTTATTGGCAGATTTGCTCGCCTTGGAGCTTCACAGCAGCCCTCAGTTTGGCTGTTTTCGTGAACCCACAGTCCAGGTCAACTCCTCCTGTGTCTGACCAGGAGATGGGAGGTCTGGGGGGAACCCGGGCCTGCCCTCTACTCCGGGTTCCAGCTCAGGGCCCTGTGGAATGCAACGGTCTAGAGCTACAGCTACAACTCCCTGGGCTACTTCCCCATGGCCTCCTCCCAACACCTTCTTTATCTTCACCATAGGACCTTCCTCCTGGTGTCTGATAACGCTTGTACTCCTCAGTCCTCCAACAGTCCGCGTTCTCACTCTTACTCCTAGTGCCTCTTGCTCCCAGGTCCTTACATGAGCACCACAAACTGAAGTGAGTTTATTTTTAAACCCAAGTGCCCTGATTAGCCTGCCTTAATTGATTCTAGCAGCTTCTTGATTGGCTGCAGGTGTTGTAATCAGCCTGTCTGTCTTAATTGTCTCCAGAAGGTTCCTGATTGTTCTGGAACCTTCCCTGTTACCTTACCCAGGGAAAAGGGACCTACCTAACCTGTGGCTAATATATCTGCCTTCTATTACTCTCCTGTAGCCATCTGGCCTGACCCTGTCACAATATATAAGCATATGATAAAGTATAAGGAGCGAGCCCTGCTGGACTCTCAGATCTAAGATGAGTTTGCAGGACTGGCAATTAGGAGGAAAAAAAGTCTTACTTTTACTTGTAAACTCATCACGATTGATAGCCAATGGCAGACAGCCAATAAACATGGAGCGTCACAATAGCATTGTTACATTATCACTTTTCAATTCATTTTAAGTATGGAGGCCATTATGATTGAAAGGACATGTGGGAATGGGTGACATGCTGGTCTTAGCAGGATTGGTCAAATAAGGACTTCCTCATATGGACAGAATTCTACAACCTGGTAGGTGTGTCTTACTGTAAAAAAGGAAGAACAATATCTTGCTCATTCAATAGCTAGACACAAGTATTACTAGGCTATCTTCAGCCATATTCAGTCCCAAATAAATTGTGGATTATTCCAGCCAGGTCAATGACTGAGTAAAGCCTTACCTTAGCCAAGTTCAACAAGAACAAGGAGTTAACCCTGGCTTCCTCTGAGCTCTAGCCCTCTCCCCGGAGCTCCTTTCGTTGTAGACAGAATATTCTTTTACCAGTATGCTGGCAAATAAACTCCCTACAACTGTGCCAGGCATGCTATAGTGCACGTCCTTGCTGGGAGGGCCAGGCAGCTGTGGTCCTTCCTCTAAGAAGGCTAACCCTTTGACCACAAACTTTGGAACAGGGTGTATAGACCACATTATGGAGAAAAATGCCTGCCATATGCAGTTGCTGGGAAAAGCAATCTAGAAAGGGAGTTAAGAGTACATGGCCTAACAATGACTCCTTTAACAAACACTGCAGATTGGTAATGTTTTTGTATGAAGTAGAATAGTCAAGAGTACGTGTTGAGTGGGAGGAAGGAGAGACTATGCCCTTATTGTTTTTTGAACAAAAACAGTTCTGAAGTGTTCATCACAAAGACAATTGCTTCTTTCTTTCCAGTTTGGATCTGGTGTGCAGTGGTTGTTTGTTTATTTTTTTCCTGTTTTCTAATTCTATGTGTATCCAGAGCCTTTTGTTTTGAGTATATTTTATAAATGAATGAAAATAAGTAGATTCATAGATTTTAAAATCAGAAGGGGCCATCATGATCATCTAGTCTGACGTCCTCACATTGCAGACTACAGAAACTTATCCATCCACTCCAATAGTAGATCCATAACCTCTAGCTGAGTTACTCAACTCTTGATTTAAAGACTTCAAGTTACAGAGAATGCACCATTTACTCTACTTCAAACCAACAAGTGGCCTGTGCCCCAGGCTCCAGAAAAAGGCAAAACAAAAACACCAGGGTTTCTGCCAATGTGACCTGTGGGAAAATTCCTTCCCAATCCCAAATGTGGCAATCACTTAGACCCTGGCAAGACCCACCAGCCAGAAACTTGGGAAAGAATTCTCTGTAGTAAATGAGAGTAAATCTAGTGTCCCATCTCTGGCAGTTGGAGATATTTGCTAATAGCAGTTGTGGATGGGCCATTATGCCATTGTAGGCAATCTCATCTTACCATCCCCTCAATAAGCTTATCAAGCTCAGTCTTAAAAAAGGCTAGGTTTTTTGCCCCCACTAGTCCCCCTGGAAGGCTGTTGCTGAACTTCACTCTTCTGATATTTAGAAACCTTCCTTTAATTTCAAGTCTAAACCTATTGATGGCCTGTTAATCATTTGTTCTTATGCCAACATTTGTCCTTAACTTCAATAACTCCTCTCCCTCCCTGATGTTTATCCTTCTGATGTATTTATAGAGAACAATCATATCTCCCCATAGCCTTAATTTGATTAGTCTAAACAAGCTAAGCTCCTGGAATTCATCTTGGAAGACCAGATGATCTCCCACCAGCACCTTTTATAATGATAACACTTTCCTATCTCTACTGGAAATATCTCCCCTAATGCATTTTAGGATTGCATTAGCCATTTTCATGGCCGCATCACATTGGCAGCTCATACTTATCCTATGATCAACCAATACACCCAGATCTTTCTCCTCCTCTGTCACTTCCAACTGATATGCCCCCAATTTATAGCAAATATTCTTGTTGTTACCACTGTGAACTATTATATTCCATCCCATTTCTTATTACCTCAGTTTTCAAGGTTTTTCAGATCTTCTTGTATGATACCATGATTCTCCTCCCTAATAGTAATACCTCCCAACTTTGTGTTAACTGTAAATTTTATTAGTGCACCCCCTCTTCTTGTGGCAAGGTCATTAATGAAAATGTAGAATAAGATTGGTCCCCAGACCAATCCCTGAGGAACTCCACTACTAACCTCCCTCCAGCCTGACAGTTCACCTCTTAGAATGACCCATTGTAGTTTCCCCTTTAACCAGTTCATTACCCACCTTTCAATTCTCTTATTAATCCCCATCTTTTCCAATGTAACTAATAATTTCTCATGTGGAACTTTATCAAATGCCTTACTGAACACCAGGTAGATTAGATCTACTGCATTTCCTTTCTCTAGAAAATCAGTTATCTTCTCAGAGAGAGCTGGTTGCTCTGGCATGATCTTCCTTTTGTAAAACCATGTTGTATTTTATCCTTATTACCATTTACCTCTGTGTCCTTAAGTAATCTCTTTTTTCAAAATTTGTGCTAAGACCTTGCTTAAAATTGAGGTCAAACTAACAGGCCAATAGTTTTCCAGATCTCTTTCTCCCCCTTTCCTAAATAGAGGAACTATATTTGCAAATCTCCAGTCATAGGGGACGACCCACGAGTTTATGGATTGCTATTGGGCTTCCAATTTCATGTATACTTGAAAAGTTGATTGACATGTATGTTCCTTTCCCCCCCGAACTCCCTAGAGCTCTAGACAACACCACAGAACCTTTTACAAACCACCGTTTACACTGGAGAATGAAACTTTATACACAGTTAAAATGAAGTTCTTTCTCAGGTTTTGACAGCTGTTATTCTGAAACAATGTTTTGGCTCAGATTGAAAATAGGACTTTATTTCCTTTTTGGATTTCCACCAGGAACCAAAAGGAGTGTGTCAGAGCTGGGGGGCTTTTCAGCTAAAAACCTCTTTCCTCCCCTTCCCTAGTGCAGCTCAGGATTTACAGAGGAAAATGAAAGGGAATCTGATTCGATCTAAGCTCTCAGACAGAGGGTAGGTGGCTCCTGAGATGCTATTTGTAGGCTAAATAAAATCTCTGACTGTACATTTGTTAACAAAGGAGGGGCATGAACTGAATAATTTGGCTCTGAATCCAGCTCTAGATTTGGAGCCCTTCTCCCCACTCCCAAAGTCAAGGGTCTTCATGTCCAGGGTGCTGTTCAAGTTGTTATTAGAAAGAGAAGGATCAACTTCAATGTTAAATCCAGATTTAGGTTTGAATTAACATATACAATTCCAGGGAATTCAAGGTCCTGGGTTTGGATCAGAATATATCTTTACTGATTAGGCGTACCCTGGTCTGGAAGGGTTCTGAAGTGCAGAAGAGCAGCAATAGAAGTATTTGAAATGCATATTAAGATGAGGGACCTTCTGAAAGCCTTCCAGGTTTTACTAGAAAAATCAGTGGTTGCTAGATAAAGGAGTTAGCATATCAAAAGTATAGAAATGATTTTTGTGGTAGTTAAAATAGGACATTTAAGTACGGATGGCAGCTGGGAACCCCTAGAGTGCAGGAAAACTCAGAGTAATAATTTTTGTCTACAATAAGTGGCAGAGAGCTGAAGTTCTCCATTCCTTTCAACTTTTTCAGGCACTTCTGAGTAAAGAAGTAAAAAACAAATATTTACAGGCTTACTCACACTTCAGCTGAAGCTTTAACTGAACTCTGATCCTTCTGAAGTCTGTCAGTCATCACTAAGCATAGCCAAGTTTGGCACGATTGCATTAGGAGTTAGCTGATTCATCTGAGATCTGAGCATCACCGTGAAATATGGCCAAGGTTGGTGTGGCCAAGATGTAACTAAGTTCATACGCTGTGCTTCTGAGGCACATGTATAATATTTGGACATAGGATGAAAGGCCACACTTGGAATGTCACATGTTCACATGATGAAACATCTCAATTAATAGTGTCCTTTGTCCTTTTCTACTAGTTACTTTTCTGATGGAGTCCAAGATGGAAAGACTTCTTTAAAAAGAAATTGTGTGTGTGTGCATGTATGCACATAGACACATATGCACACACTCACACCCTTTGAATCCCGTTCTCTGTCACTATCCTATATGATGACCTCATTCAGTTAAATTGGTGGGAACTGACTTATGCTGAATTGAAATAGGTCACTATTAATCTGACATAAAAGAGTGTTCACTTCAGGGAGTTGCACCATTGTAACCTACTCCACCTCTGAAACAATGTCCTTAAATCAGTACTTAAACTGTATGTGGCCTTTTAAAATCAGGCATTCATCATACAAGCTGATTATAAGTGAATCGATCCTTTGGCTGAAGATGGAACTTATTGGGGAGTGTGATCTTTCTTTCATTTATCAAAATAAATGTGTTGAAGGAAAAAATACATAGTGGTGGAAGGGGTGACTTACATAACAAACGTTGAGGCGTTTATCTATATGGAACTGACTATTAATTCTGTCAAGGCCACTATGGCCAGCATAAGTGCTACCTTGCTGCAACACACTGTGCACAACAGACCAGATCTGCATCCAATTGAAAGGCTGGGGGGTGAGGTGGGAGGGGAATGCTAATATGGCATATTTTGGAGCATAAAGAAGCAACACATTTCTATTCAAATTACAGTGGAATCCAAGATGCGCAATGCACGGGAAAAAATCAAAATGGAACCCCCACAGTTAATGTAGTTTGTTAATATTCTGGAAAAGTTGCTCCTATTGAACTGGATGCTTTATTTCGCTGAAGTTATACGGTCTTTCAGGGATTTCATTTGCAATAGAACAGTGAGCGATGGCAAGTCAGAACACCACAACTTTAACTACCGAGACAGTCTAGTAGTTACCAACATGAAAAAATAATGATGAATCTAGTGGACAATCTCAACAGTCAGCTCCACATCTATTCTTTTCCTGTTAACCAGACTATTGCATAGGAGACTTGGTGTAAGCTTGGCAGAGACAGTGCAGCCACCTCCTGCATCAACAGCATTCCTCACAACCTCAAGTACTCAGGGTGAGCTAGGGAAGGAAAAAAGAACAGGGAGCAGGGATGGGGTGTAGCACAGACTAGATCCACTATGCCTGACCTCCATGGGTGGAACTCTACTGTGCCTGTCCTTCACCCATGTAAGATAAGGTTTGTCAGTTACATCAGTGGCATAACATAGAGCAGCACCTCAGCTGCTCTAACATATGCCAGGGCCAGGCAGTGCAGGATTGAGGAGCCTCAGCTGGCTCCCGGCCCTCATGTGGAACTCAGATACCGTGGAGAACTGAGCCCCATATAAATTATAACAGGCAGTGGTACCACCTCTATCAATTTAATTAGAGTCAAAACCATGCCCTGTCTTGAACTGACAATTCTAGATAAAAATAAAAAATGGAATAGTAACTCATAAGTAATGCAACAGTAACTAATACCTTTCATAGAAGTCAAAGTACAGTAATGGTTCTGACTCCAACTCTAAGCTAGCAGCAGAGTATTATTAGTACTAGTGAACAATACTTCCACTTTCATAGGGACAGAGCTGAAACTCAAACGATCTATTTAGTTAGCCAATCAGGTATGTCAGTTTACATAATGTATAGGTTCCTGTATACCACTGATTACTGTTTCCTACTTGTTTCATGCAATGTTGGTTAGGAAGGGAATTTATGAATTAAAAAAAAGGCCTGTTGCCTTCATTTTTCTTGTTCAAAATTCTCTTCTATACAAAAATGGGAAATATATAGCTAGGCAGCAGTTCTGCAGAAAAGAATCTGGGGATTCTAGTGGATCACAAATAAAATGTGAGCCAGCAATGTGATACCATTGAGAAAAAGGCAAATGTCATTCTGGGATATATTAACAGGGTGTCATATGTAAGACATTTAAGGTAAGTAGGATATTGTGTCCAGTTTTGGGCACTACTCACTAAGAAAAATATGGATAAACTGGAGTGCATCTAGTGAAGAGCAACAGAAATGATAAAAAGTTTAGAAAACATGACCTATGAGGAAAGGTTCAAATAACTGTGCACGTTTACTCTGTAGAAGAGAAGGCTGAGGAGGGCTATAGTAGTCTTCATATAAGAAGATTGTTATAAAGAGGATGGTGACCAATTGTTCTCCATGTCCACCAAGGTCAGGAAAAGTAGAGATCTGCTTTGTTTTCAGCTAGGGAGATCTAGGCTAGATAACTTTCTAACTCTATGGGTAGTTTGGCACTGGTAGTTTGGTTGTGGAATCCCTGCCACTGGAGGTTTTTAAGGACAGGAAGACAAATCTATCAGGGATGGTTTAGGTATGTGTATAGCTACCTTCTACTTAGGTTAGCCCACCAGTTAAAACGGTGTCTCAGGGTGTAGCTGCTGCTGCATACTAGCATCTACCCAGAGCCACAGATGAGAGCTAAGCGCAAAGTGAGTACCAATGAAAGAGAGCCACTCAAAGAGTGTTCCTGAAAGTCAGGACAGAGGTATTACCTCTCCTTCTACACCTCATACAATACAAAGTTGTGTTATGATTTCCCGAAGGCCATTTTTGGCCCATCGAATTCAGGACCAGCTCCACTAACGAGTTCAGATGGATTAACCCCAATCAAGGACAAAAGAGGCATCTCTGAAAATGTGTGCAACACTTTACTGAGGTACTCAACCATCCCGCTACTGTGAACCCACAGGTCTTAGAGGAACTAACCCTGAACCTTCTACATGAAGAAATCACCCAGTCACCTAATACTGAGGAAGTTCAAAAATTTATCAAACAAATGAACTCAGGTAAATTGCCAGGCAACGACAGGATGCCAGCTGAAGTGTTTAAACTTGAAGGCTCCAAGTCTGCCAGCTATCTATATGAAGTTATTGAGGATATCTGGGAAATGGAGAAAATTTTTCAGGATTTCAAAGATGCAACAAATTTAACCATTGCAACTACTATGGTATCTCCCTGCTATCTGCAGGTGGTAAAATCCTTGTTTGTATTTTGCTCTATCGGCTTGTCGAAATACTACCAGAGAGCCTTCTAACAGACACCCAAGGTGGATTTCGATCAGGACAGAGCACTATTGACCATGATATTTATTGTGAGACAGATACAGGAAAAATGCATTGAACAAAACACTGTAAACAGAAATGGCCTCTGGAAAATTCTATACAAGTTTACCTACTCCTCCCAATTTGTTTACATCATACAGGAATAATGATGAGGACAGATCATGATTCAGAGAGATCTGGATTGCTTGGTAAATTGGGCGCAAACAAGGTGTGTTTTAATACAACTGAATGTATACATCTGGGAACAAAGAATGTAGGCCATACTTACAGGTTGGGGAACTGTACCCTGGGAAGCAGTGATTCTGAAAAAGGATTTGAGAGTTGTGGTGGACAATCAGCTGAACATGAGCTCCTAGTGCAATGCTGTGGCCAAAAGAACTAGTGATATCGTGGTATGCATAAATAAGGGAATCTCAAATAGGAGTAGAGAAGTTATTTTAACTCTGTATTTGGCCTTGGTGCGGCCACTTCTAGAATATTGTGTCCAGTTCCGGTGCCCACAATTCAAGAAATTTATTGTTAAATTGGAGAGGGTTCAGAGAACCACCACAAGGATGATTAAAGGACTAGAAATCATGCCTTACAGTGACTGATCTCCTGGAATCTAACTATTTAACTTAACAAAGGGAAGTTTAAGGGGCTGACTTGTTCACAGTACGTGAGTAACTACATGAAGAACAAATATTTACTATTGGGCTCTTCAGTCTAACAAAGAAAGGTATAACACAATCCAATGACTGGAAGTTGAAGCTAGACAAATTCAGACTGGAAATAAGGCATAATTTTTTTTAACACTGTCATAAATATAAAGGGAAGGGTAAATCCCTCCTGGCCAGAGGAAAAATCCTCTCACCTGTAAAGGATTAAGAAGCTAAAGGTAACCTCGCTGGCACCTGACCAAAATGACCAATGAGGAGACAAGATACTTTCAAAAGCTGGGAGGAGGGAGAAAAACAAAGGGTCTGTGTCTGTCTGTATGATGCTTTTGCCGGGGACAGAACAGGAATGGAGTCTTAGAATTTAGTGAGTAATCTAGCTAGGTATGTGTTAGATTATGATTTCTTTAAATGGCTGAGAAAATAGCTGTGCTGAATAGAATGAATATTCCTGTCTGTGTGTCTTTTTTGTAACTTAAGGTTTTGCCTAGAGGGATTCTCTATGTTTTGAATCTAATTACCCTATAAGGTATCTACCATCCTGATTTTACAGAGGTGATTCTTTTTTTTTACTTCTATTAAAAGTCTTCTTGTAACAAAACTGAATGCTTTTTCATTGTTCTAAGATCCAAGGGTTTGGGTCTGTGGTCACCTATGCAAATTGGTGAGGATTTTTACTAAACCTTCCCCAGGAAGTGGGTGCAAGGGTTGGGAGGATTTTGGGGGGAAAGACGTTTCCAAACTACGTTTTTTCAGGAACCCAGATAAAGTTTGGTGGTGGCAGTGGAAGTCCAAGGGCAAAGGGTAAAATTAGTTTGTACCTTGGGGAAGTTTTAACCTAAGCTGGTAAAAGTAAGCTTGGGAGGTTTTCATGCAGGTCCCCACATCTGTACCCTAGAGTTCAGAGTGGGGAAGGAACCTTGACATACACTGAGAATAATTAACCATTGAACATTCTACCAAAGGCCATGCTTCTCCGCTTAAATCACCAGGTTATGAGGGTTTCTCTGAAGCAACCCTGAATACGTGAAGAGCTTCTGTGGTAGGCCTTTTGTGTTCTCTGCACGACAGACTACAGTAGATCACACATTGCAACACAGTGCACACGTGTTAAACAATATGCTTTAAAAGCCAACTTTTCATTCACTGGTTCCTAAATTGCACCCCAAAAAGATACCAGTTCACATAAAAACATTTGTTTATATTAGACTCTACTTCTCATTTACACTTATGACCCTTACCATGTGTGTAAGTTACATTTGTGTAAGTAAGAATCAGGCATATAAAAAATAATGTATGGCTCCAGTTCTGCAAGCTTCTCCAGGCAAGTGATCCTCAGCAAGCAGCTTGCAAGTTTAATGCCTGCATTCAATTTGTATGCACCTAGAGACAATAGAGTTTAAGGAATAACCAGCATGGATTTGTCAAGAACAAATCGTGCCAAACCAGCTTAATTTCCTTCTTTGACAGGGTTACTGGCCTAGTGGACGGGGGAAGCAATAGATGTGATTATACCTTGATTTTAGTAAGGCTTTTGACACAGTCCCACAAGACATTCTCATAAGCAAATTAGTGAAACGCAGTCTAGATGAAGTTGTTATAAGGTGGGTGCACAACTGGTTGAAAAACAATACTCAAAGAGTAGATATCAGTGGTTTGCGGTCAAACTCATAGGGTGTATCAAGTGGGGTTCTGCAGGGGCCAGTACTGGGTCTGGCATTACTCAATATTTTCATTAATGACTTCAGTAATGGAGTGGAGAGCATGCTTATAAAATTTGCAGATGACACCAAGTTGGGAGGGGTTTTTTTTCTATACAGCATTAGATTGAAAATATTATTTATTTGTAATGGCATAATTTAGCAGTGCATCCTTCTGTCACCATTCTTTAGCCACATCAGTAAGGAAATATAGGACAGTGTACGCCATTTGTCTCTTCCTATGCTGCTTTCACTTCTCCGAGAACTATCCTGGAACACTTAGGACAACATTGAAAATTTATTTAATGTACTTTCTATTAACAATGCACTTTCCATAAGCATAATATATATATATATATATATATGTATATATATACCCATATTATATAATTGGTTTCTAAAAGGAAGAAAAACTATAAATGAAAATATCTGAAGTTTTCTTAAAAGGGAATGATGACGTTCCAAAGCTTTCATAGGCACAATTCTCTTCCATAAACTATGCTAAAGATTGACCAGCTACTAAAATAGGAGGCAGTGTGATGCCGGGTATAGTAATGTGATCTAGTGGTTCTAACCCCAGACTGGGAGCCAAGTACTCCTTGGGATATAATCACAGCTCTGTCACTAACCTATGAGCTTTTTGGCAAGGCATTTAATCTGTAATTTTTTTTACATCTGTAAATTGGGATTAAAAATATTTGCCCATAGTGTGGTAAAAAAGAGATCCATCTCCTTCTGTTGCATTTCCCACCAATCTGGGTAGGGAACATGAGTTAAGGCAACATGCATGTCACCGGAAACTCAGGTTGGTCTTGAATTTTTTCCTCACCTCTCTACTGAGTAGCCTTATTAATTATCTGGGTGTCGTTCCCCCTATACCCCTCAGAAATATACACCTTACACTGTGTGGGAGGGTTCAGATTTTATTACCCTCATTTTATAGATGGGATAACTGAGGCAGATCAGGTTCATAAGTGGTTTCTCTAAAGACCCATAGATTGTAACCCAATCGGTAATAAATTGTGGCAGAGCTAGTGGCAGAACTCAGATCTTGGATGTGATGCGTACATTTTCTATCCAGTAGACCTCAAAGCCTCTTAGGCCAATTGTTTTATAGCTCTATGCTCAGGTACGTGGTCTGTAAAATGAGAATAATAATGATTAACCACTGTAAAGCACTTTTTGATCAACAAAGTGCAATAGGCCATTTAACTGCAAAGCATTTTGGTAAACCCATTTCACAGACAGCAACACAAAAACACTGACAGATCTGCCATAGGGGCAATCTGGAATAGGGATAAGCCATGGTCCTTTTCCTTTACTTGCTGGGTAACCTTGAACAAGCCATTTACCCCCTCCTTGTTTCTGCATCTGCATCTGTGAAATGGTGATATTATTTACCTACTTCACACAGGAGACTGTGACAATCGATTATGAACGTTTGCACAGCAATTATCTAAAAATTAAATGATCCATGTTGTAATTGCCTTTTCTTGTTTTGTTTTTTAAATACACTCTGCTGGGAATTTTTCATCAAAATGATTTTGTTGGGGTTTTTTTTGACAAAAATGTGGATTTTCAAAATGAATGTTCTACATGAAAATTTGAAGTTTTGCATACATTTTTTCAATTTTCTGTAAGAAAAATGTAAACAGACTGTTTTGATCTGGCTCAGTTTGACATTGATCTGAACTGTTGCAGTACCTTGTGAGAGCTGTAGTTTGAGTGGCTTATGATCTTATTGTCTCCTAAGGACCAAAGTTCCTGGCTGGACTATTTCTCCCCTGAGGGAGTGCAGTCTCCCCTCTACCTGAGCCACCGTGGTGCATCATGGGAGCCCTAGAACCATGAAGCATCATGTGGGATGTAGTTTGGCCTGAAAGCGTGGGGACATGAGGCATGTGAACTACAACTCCCATGAGGAACTGTGGTGGCTCAGGCATATGCCATCTAATATCAAACAGAGCCAAAAGTCAAAACATGTAGACATTTCCAAATCAATTTTTTTTCAGTAGTTCTCATTCTTCAGAAAGTTTTGATATTTTGACTTTTGGTCCTGATTCCAGATGAATTAAATGTTGAAATATCAGAGTTGCACACAGGATGGAAATTCCAGATTTTCAATAAGATGTAGTTTTTTTTGGTTTGTTTGTTTTTAAATCTGCACTTTAGGCTTCAGGGAACAAAGAACACTGCAGAGAGAATAGTCATCCCTCCCTGTACCTCAGACCATTCTTTGCCTCCGTTGCTGGTATGAATTAGGCAGTTAGAGACACAAATACTGACTTGTTACCACATACATTTTACAGGTTCTATCTATACCTTTAAAAATAAGGCAAGAGGGATCCTTTAAAAATACACGCCATATAGTGTGAAGTGCTTTGGGATGAAAGACACCATGTCAATGTGAGATATTATTGCATTTTACTTCTCTGGAATAGGCTGTAACACAACAGCTGTTTTACTAGGATGTGACCTCAAGTCAGGAGATGATATGCCAATCAACTGCACACATAGATTTGGGAGGAGGTTCTGAATAGTGATTGAACCTGCTGCTTGCTGAGTGACAAGGGAGATCCAGTGGACAGTGTACTTAGATTTCCGGAAAGCCTTTGACAAGGTCCCTCACCAAAGGCTCTTACGTAAATTAAGTTGTCATGGGATAAGAGGGAAGATCCTTTCATGGATTGAGAACTGGTTAAAAGACAGGGAACAAAGGGTAGGAATAAATGGTAAATTTTCAGAGTGGAAAGGGGTAACTAGTGGTGTTCCCCAAGGGTCAGTTGTAGGACCAGTCCTACTCAACTTATTCATAAATGATCTGGAGAAAGGGGTAAACAGTGAGGTGGCAAAGTTTGCAGACGATACTAAACTGCTCAAGATAGTTAAGACCAAAGCAGACTGTGAAGAACTTCAAAAAAATCTCACAAAACAAAATGGCAAATGAAATTGAATGTGGATAAACGTAAAGTAATGCACATTGGAAAAAATAACCCCAACTATACATACAATATGATGGGGGCTAATTTAGCTACAACTAATCAGGAAACAGATCTTGGAGTCATTGTGGATAGTTCTCTGAAGAAGTCCACACAGTGTGTAGCGGCAGTCAAAAAAGCAAAGGGGATGTTAGAAATCATTAAAAAAAGGGATAGAGAATAAGATGGCGAATATCTTATTGCCCTTATATAAATCCATGGTACACCCACATCTTGAATATTGCATACAGATGTGGTCTCCTCATCTCAAAAAAGATATACTGGCATTAGAAAAGGTTCAGAGAAGGGCAACTAAAATGATTAGGGGTTTGGAACGGGTCCCATATGAGCAGAGATTAAAGAGGCTAGCACTTTTCAGCTTGGAAAAGAGGAGACTAAGGGGGGATATGATAGAGGTATATAAAATCATGAGTGGTGTGGAGAAAGTAAATAAGGAAGTGTCATTTACTCCTTCTTATAACACAAGAACTAGGGGCCACCAAATGAAATTAACAGGCAGCAGGTTTAAAACAAATAAAAGGAATTTCTTCTTCACACAGCGCACAGTCAACCTGTGGAACTCCTTGCCCAAGGAGCTTGTGAAGGCTAGGACTATAACAGGGTTTAAAAGAGAACTGGATAAATTCCTGGAGGTTAAGTCCATTAATGACTATTAGCCAGGATGGGTAAGGAATGGTGACCCTAGCCTCTGTTTGTCAGAGGGTGGAGATGGATGGCAGGAGAGAGATCAATTGATCATTACCTGTTAGGTTGACTCCTTCTGGGACACCTGGCATTGGCCACTGTCAGCAGACAGGATACTGGGCTTTGGTCTGACCCAGTATGGCCATTCTTATGTTCATATGCTCTTGCAGGGGACATGCTGGCATAGCATCCAAACATGTACTTGGTGCACATACAACAAAGTAACGTGCAGTAGTGAAGCATTTCACATATTATGTGTGTGTGTGTGTGTGTGTCATAGCTTTGGAGTGAGAAAGTTATTAAGGAGCAGACAGAACCAGTATGAGAATGAGACTCACACAGTGACTTGAGTGTTATTAAATCACCCCAAAGCATCCCAGTTAAGCAGCATTACTGTCCCCATTAAGCAGCAGTTATTGACACTGAGTATCATTAGGCTTTAATCAACTCCCTGGCAGATATCCAGATTAAGTGTATTACCTAATTAAGCATGTCCTTGTTAAGTAGTTTGTGCTGTACCTCTTAATTTATCTCCCACTGTTACCATTTTTACATCTATCCCCATAATTGTATTTTTTTTTCATTCTGTAAAGTATTCTGGCATATAGTTGGTAAGAAAGAGGATATAAAAACAGACTTGTGTATGTACTATATTATTTTTACAAGAAGGGTGGTTTTGTCATGAAAGCACAGGACTAAGACTCAGGAATCCTTTGTTCAATTCTTTCCTCTGCTACATAATTCCTGCTTGATCTTAGGAAAATCGCTTAAACTCTTTTGGTCTCAGTGTCCCCACAGAATGGGGATAACAACACTTCCTTCATTCTCACCTTTGTCTGACTTGTCTTTGGAGAATGTTCTTTGAAGCAGGGACCATTTCTTACTATGGGGCCACTAGACCCTACTGTAATACAAATAATAATTATTAAGTCAACTTCATTAACTGGACAATTGTATCTTAATGTTTTAAATAGACACCTTTTTATTGCACTGACAAACAACAAGACTACAAACAAACTTTCCATTAATAAAAACACAAGTTCTGTAAAGTTACAGTCATCTGTCAATGGAAATCATATATTTCCAAGGGGAAATCACTTTCTAGATAGTATAGCAGTGATATGTACTCAGATAATTATCCAAAAGTAAAGAAAACAAGAAACACTGGAAAGTGCCTTTACATTATTTAAACTACTGTTTTAGGGTAATGCATAATGGAGCTTATGCGCTATGCTTTATTTCAACAACAGCATCTCACAGCAATATGATGTGAATAATTAGTATCACAAGAATAAGAAATTCTTCCTGCCTAGGCCACAGGTAAAAGGATATGTAAATGTAACAACAGTTAGATAAATGTAACAAACCCCATGCTATGAAGCGCATGCATAAGACAATGACCTTCTGCTACACACAATTGCAATTATATAATATGAACAAACCTAACGAACTGATGTGCCTACAGACTGCTGTGATCTGGCATATTCAAAAATCTTTTGGATAAATTTCTTTTTTTTAATACATTTGTGCGGTGCCTAGCACAGTGGAGGCCTGATCTGGTGGGGCACTAGGTGCTACCACAACTAAAAGATTAAATGAATAAATAAAACATCCCTGTCCTCTCCACATTGGCCCACAGAGGTCTTCCAGAATATAATAGGTGTAAGTTTCAAAAGCATTCAGCCTAATTCTGTTCTAGATAAAGTCAGCAGTGAACACTGATTTACATCAATAGGAGTGTAAGGGGCTGAGGCCTCCTGTCACCCTCTTGTATAAGGAATGTACCCCAGCAAGTTCTGCCAATCATTCCACAAACACTATTTCAACAAAAAACCACCCTTTTTGAGGGCTCCTTTATTTGCCTGCAGACTTCAAACCTGCCACAATCAGAGTCTCAAAGAAAAGTCCAAATGTCACAACTTAAAGTTTCTCACGTGACTCCTGGAATTTTCAGTCTGCCCAGACTCTTCTCATGTCTCACACAGTTTACCCTTCCCAGATGAGGGCCACTGGATTTCCCCAGTGTCCCCTGGTAGATGAATAAACTTAAACAAGCAGACTTCCCCATCCTGGTGAAACAGCAGTCTCACATACTCAGTATCCACCCCTTCTGGGTTCATTTCTTCAAGTCCAACTTCGGCTTTCCCCAGTATCCTGTCCTTTATACAGGTCCTGTTCTCTCTTAAAGGACCCAGGCATTCTGTGATAAGGAGCAATGTTAGGCCTATGCTAAGTGGTTTTCAAATCATCCTATATGATCATGTATTTACTGACAGTATCAAAATGCACACTTGGACACAGAGTTAAGATTGTGCTGACAAACATTTGTTTCCCCAATAACCATAGGGACCCATCAGCCTGGAGACCTTTTTCCTTTTCCTTTAAAAAAAGAAATGTAGTTCAGTTTGCCAGTTGGCATAGAGGTTAGAATATTCACATATTAATTCTTTGGAAGCTTCCCCTTCAGTTCTGTTCAGGTCACTTGTGGTCTGTATCCCAGAATTTTCCAGAAGAGCAACTTTGTAGGACACAGCATTGCTGTGTTCAGTCATCTCCCCTTCTAGGCTGATGTATTCTATCATTCTGAAGACAAATTTACTGATACCATGACTAACTAAATCCAAATACACAGTTAGTTCTGTTTCCATATGTCTGAACTGTGTGTGTGAGTATGGTGATGGTGGAGGGGATCAGTAGAAAAAGAGGGGGTGGAGTTAAGATTTAAATGACAGCTCCTATTTCTGGGAATCTCTCTGTGACATCCAGATGTGACTAACAGCCCCTGGAATCCCTGAAGCAGCAGTGCTATGGCATGGCAAAGGAAGATTCTGAATATTTAAACAGAGCTTATATTCCCATATGTGCTCTACTGAGGAATAAAAAAGTGTGTAAGGAAAAAAATTAGAATCAAACTAAGGAACCCAAATGAGTAACTCTATAAAACAGAAACTGATCGGGGTGGAGATGAGTAACCAGTTATTTGTCAGATTTATGGAGGAAAACATTGACATTTCCAGGTTATTTCTTTATAAATTTTGTAAAGTAAGTACACTTTCTAAAAGTAAAACTATCAGCTGACTGGATTTTTGTTTGTTTTCTTAAAGGGCAAGGATCCAAAAGTCACCCAGCTTGATTCATCGAGACTGAAATGTTCCATGGGACTTTCCTGCCTGCCAGCACACCATCCCAGCTCCTCGGCAGCCCACCTCTCCCCACTGAGAGGTGACCTCTGATATGTGTAGCCTATGTAGTGGAGTAGAGGACTTCCTTACACCCCATACTGTTGGGTTGCTCAGGAGACCAGGCTTCTAGACTCCAAGGCTCCTTAGGAGCTTACCTGGTGGCCTGCCAAGGAGCCTGGAAGCCTTTGGAGACATGGCTCCTAGATTTCCTGGCAGCTTGGTGGTGGTCTGCTGTGCAGCCACAGCTTCTAGGCTCCCAGGTTCCCGGGGAGGTTGGGAGGCCAGTGAGCTTATTTTGTTTTAGAAACATTGAAATTGTGGGAAAATGTCAGTGTTTCTGAGTCAAAAGGCAGACTTCCCATTCTGTAAAAAAAAAAATTGGTTTGGGGATTTTCCAAACATTCAAATTTTTTTGAGGAACCAGAAGTCCATGTCCTGGCCAACTCTAGTTCCTATCTTGTGACTCTAGAGAGGATGTGTGGTTTTGATGGCTGCATTATTGGAGGTGGACAACACAGTAAGATAATTTACATATATACACACCCAGTCACATATATAGCCTCCTTTTTGAAGTCAGAGGGATTTGTGAGTTCTCAACACCTCACAGCATTGACTCTTAATCCCAAAAGAGAGTAATCATCATCCTAGATCCAGTGCAGACTTAACTACTGCACTTCTGTACCGTATGCTGGCTCTCATAGTTTAATTTATTGCATTAAAATATTAAATTAGTCTTGCTGGTTCATATTATTAGATTGAATTTATTATCTTCGAATAACATAAAGCATATAATCAGATCTCAATAAGAAGATCATTAGATTGTGCATTTTATTAAAGCTTCAAAGTATAATGGCATATCTATATTATTTAAAAACCATTTTATTAAAAGCAGAACTGGTTAAAAACAAATGCCAATTATTTTTGTGGAAAATTTTGAAAAATATCTGCTTTTTTAAAAAAATTCTTTCAAGTTTTTTGGTTTGTTGAAGGCCTCCACTTCTCACCCCAAAAATCCATTTTTAAAAAATGTTTAGTTATTGATTTAAAAATGGTGGAAACCATTTCAAAAATTTTGAAAACCAAATCCCCCGAAATTACTAAAAATTTTAAAATGGTTTTCAATGAAAATCAAAATGAACATTTTCATTTTGGCGAAAAAGGTCATTTTTAATCAAAAAATGTTTCTATGAACTTTTTTTGGTACTGTTTCTCATTAAAATGAATGGCCTCATAGCTCCCCTTATTTCAGTGGGAGATGCACCAGTAGCCAAGATCATGGGAGAGATGTGGGTATTTGGATTTAATATTTGTACACATCATGAAAGTCCTGCTTTTATTTGTTAATTTCCTCTATTGTATTTCCCAAGTGGACATCATTTATTAATTTGAAGCTAAAATCCACAACAAAGAAAAAGGAAGAGGTTCATTCTTAAAGTTAGACACATCCCAAATCTATAGCTTCCACTTGTTCGTTTTTTAAAAAGGTGTCCAGTTTAGAAAGCACTTGGAACATACACCAGCATTAAAAGAAGGAAGACTGCACCTGACACACAAAGAACATTTGAGCTAAAGAATTCATCAGAATATCACTGGATTAAAGTCAACCAAAGTCGGCAGTGACCAAAAACTGTTACCAGTTGATGGGTTGTTCATTGGCCAACATGAAATAAGTTGGTGGTTTCAATCCAGCTTCACGTGGAACAACTCTTTTGTCACTATAACTGGCTCTTTTAGCAGGGAAATGAAGAATTGAATTGGCATAGAACTAGCCTCCTTTCCCAAGCTGTGGTCCTGTTATATCAGGGCTGAAGCACATGAGCAGGACAGTGCGCAGAAATTTAGCTCTTCAGATTCCCATGCTGAAGGTGACAGCTAGTTGGGCCTGTCCGATAGTAGGTAACTTCTGGGTACTCTTCTGGCTCTGTCAATCTGTTTCTGGCTCTGTCAATCTGAAGTGAAGAAACAGATTGACAGAGCCAGAAGAGTACCCAGAAGTTACCTACTACAGGACAGGCCCAACAAAGAAAATAACAGAACACCACTAGCCGTCACCTTCAGCCCCCAACTAAAACCTTTCCAGCGCATCATCAAGGATCTACAACCTATCCTGAAGGATGACCCATCACTCTCACAGATCTTGGGATACAGGCCAGTCCTTGCTTACAGACAGCCCCCCAACCTGAAGCAAATACTCACCAGCAACCACACCCACACAACAAAAACACTAACCCAGGAACCAATCCTTGCAACAAAGCCCGTTGCCAACTGTGTCCACATATCTATTCAAGGGACACCATCATAGGGCCTAATCACATCAGCCACACTATCAGAGGCTCGTTCACCAGCACATCTACCAATGTGATATGTGCCACCAATGCCCCTCTGCCATGTACATTGGCCAAACTGGACAGTCCCTACGTAAAAGAATAAATGGACACAAATCAGACATCAAGAATTATAACATTCAAAAACCTGTCAGAGAACACTTCAATCTCTCTGGTCAATCAATTACAGACCTAAAAGTCGCAATACTACAACAAAAAAACTTCAAAAACATACTCCAATGAGAGACTGCTGAATTGGAATTAATTTGCAAACTGGACACCATTAACTTAGGCTTGAATAAAGACTGGGAGTGGATGGGTCATTACACAAAGTAAAACTATTTCACCATGCTTATTTTTTCCCCCTACCATTCCTCACACGTTCTTGTCAACTGCTGGAAATGGCCCCCTTGATTATCACTACAAAAGGGTTTTTTTTGTTTTGTTTTTTTCCCCTTCCTCTTCTGCTGGTAATAGCTCACCTTACCTGATCACTCTCATTACAGTGTGTATGGTAACACCCATTGTTTCATGTTCTCTATGTATATAAAATCTCCCTATTGTATTTTCCACTGCATGCATCCGATGAAGTGAGCTGTAGCTCATGAAAGCTTATGCTCAAACTACTTTTCTGCGAAGTCGCTAGCAGGAAAATGTATGGATTTTATAATGAAAGTAAAGAAAAAACTAGCACTGTTCATCACCTGAATGTTAATGTGATATGAGATACACTAGAATAGACATTTCCAACAGTATGTGCATTTGGACAAGTTTAAATTGAAATGAAAAAATTGGCTATCAGAGCAAGTTTGAACACATTTGATTTCATTATGGTTGACTGGCTTTCTTGCATTCCTAGTTTTCAAGATTAGAAGATCAGTTTGCCATAAAAAAGATTAGAAATGTTATAACAGAATGAGAAAGTAATGTCTGGAATACCAGTCTAGTTAACACCCTTAAGGATTTCATTTACATTTTCTTCACACCCTGAGTAACGGCAAAATCAGAGTAGAACTGAACAGACTTGAACCAATCAGCAAGATAAATACCATTAGCATAACAAACAACTCCCATTAAAACCTGGCAGGTGGCAAATACAAATCTTTTGGAAAACTGAGCCTGTTTAGTAAATGTCACATCTGTGTGGTCTCCAAAATCTAGAGTCGCCCTCCCCACCCATTAAAATAATTAAATAAACAAACCACCCTTATATTACTGCAACACTCTGGCTGACAACTTAACAAACACAAAAACCCAAGAGCATTTAGAGTTCTGGCTCCCACAGCCAAAACATAATTGCCTTGTATGTGAATAGTACAGTAAAACTTTGCCAGCTGATATAGTACTAGTGAATGAGAGATCCGCTGCAGAATGCATACTTTTATATATTAATGTGTAGCTGAACTGACAATAAAAATAAAGCCAGTATATTGCATAAAAATGTTCTACTGATGTATTTTAATTATGATAATATTTCATAAAATGCTGCAGATTTGGGTTATCTCAAACATCACCAAACTGCTGAAAAAATTCAAAGTAGAGAAGCAAACCCAGATCTTCATTTTTTGGCCCATCTCTGTGATATACTGGTAATGTGCAGTAGGGATTTTTCTGTTGTTGTTTTTTAATAATGAAATCTTAGCAATGCTAGACCTCCCCTTTTGAATCAGGAAAGCACCTTTCCTCTTTATACTCAGTAGAATTAACACACCAGGTATCAAGCCTGTTCTTGGAATCTTCAACATTCATAGTCATAGAGGATTTCAATATCTACAGAGATACTTCCAGAAGATAAGTTCTGGACTTCATGGTGGCCCTGACAGCTAAGGATTATCCAAAGCAATTTCTATGCCTACCCACACAACCAATTTTTCAAACTGGGTTTACACACCAGACCCAATTTCCATTTTAAATGTTGATTTGGGGGCAAGGGGACAAAGAAACTTTCTCCTGCTATCATCCAATTAACCATCTCATCCAAACAGAAGCTAACGCCTTCCCTTCTCTCCCCTCTGAGTTGTTCTGCACTTGGAGGCACACATCCAGAGGGCTGTATGAAAACACACTTAGAGAGATTGTTGTCCAGCAGCCAGATCAGACAGCTGATGGATAGGTAGCCCCTTCCTTACATGACCAAGGCCATCACAGTTCAGTGTTGGTGAAACAAGAGAATGAGAGACTGGAATGCAGATGGCAGAAAAACTTAATTTAATTGGCTATGGAATAAGAAGTTTCTATTCTCTTATGGAACAGCTCTATGAGAGACAATTTGTCCTTTATCCCACTTTCATAGATTCCATGAAGTCATGACTATTAGAACCATTCTGATTAGAGAACTGACTTATTAACCTTGGTAACCTATGACACAGTACACGAACCTTGCACTTTTTTATGTTGCAGAAAACACTGAACCAGGCTTTTCAGACATTGTAAATATATACTTGAGAAATGGCAAGCTAATGGCCACCATTCAGAACACAATAGTCTATTATCACTCACTTTACCTGGGGTTAACTCAAAGGGCCCACAAACAAACTGTAGCTACCATTTATTTGCTGTCAAATGAACTTGGAGTCACCTCAGTTTCTTTATCTTCAAGTGTCTGGATGGATATGGGCTCCCATTATCCCACTGGACTCCGCCCTCTTTGTTTTCCATCATAAAAACTATGTTCAATATTTGATACCTAGATCATAGATATGAACTTGTGATTGGCCTGGGCCAGGCATCCTCTGGAAGTCCTGTGATTATGGAACATGTTTCCACAGGCTTCAAGACTATACCTAAATCTCACCCTGTTAGGGTTTGCTATGATGCCCTTTGAGTTAACCCCAGGTAAAGTGAGTGATAATAGACTATTGTGTTCTGAATGGTGGCCATTAGCTTGCCATTTCTCAAGTATATATTTACAATGTCTGAGAAGAGAAGGCTCAGATATTTTCCAGAGGCACCAGCCAAGAAGGGTGTGGCTCCCTTTTGGAAGTTGTGATATAGACTTGCACCAGTGCTTTAATGATTTTCTCTTTTAGGATTGGTTGAAACTTAGAGGTGGTAGTGTACTTTTGCCCCTTTATTCTGGGTCTGCAGCAGTGGGCCTGGAGAGGCTATCCCGGACTGGTTCAGTGTTTTCTGCAACATAAAAAAGTACAAGGTTCATGTACTGTGTCATATGTTACCAAGGTTAGTAAGTATGCTTCAAATTGAGCATGTGCTTTAGGCCCAGATTTTAAAAGGTATCTAGACATTGCTGCACTCAGCTCCTAAATCCCTTTTCAAAATGAGATTAGGCTTCTAAATTACTTAGGCATTGCAACACAGAGCAGAGTAATGTCTAACTATTGGACCTTAGTGCTTTGCTGAATGGTGGACTTAGTCCCTAATTCAGCAAAGCTTCCCTATTCAGCAAAACAATTAAACATGAGCTTAACTTTAAGCACAAAGCAGTTCTGAAGTTTCATTGACTTTAAGTTAAAGGTCTTATTTATTTAATAATTTGCACGGTTTTAACTGAAATCAGTTGTAAGTGATTTAATTAAACTGCTAATTCTTTTTTGATGGTTTGGATTCTGTAGTTTACGCATTAGAGTATGGTTCTTTTCAGACTTCTGAAAGCATGCTCCACACCTCATCTCTCTCAGATTTTGGAAGGCACTTCAGATTCTTAAACCTTGGGTCGAGTGCCCTAGCTGTCTTTAGAAATCCCACATTGGTACCTTCTTTGTGCTTTGTCAAATCTGCAGCGAAAGAATTTTTAAAATGAACATGTGCTGGGTCACCATCCAAGACTGCTATAACATTAAATATATGGCAGAATGCAGGTAAAACACAGAGCAGGAGACATGCAAGTCTCCCCCAAGTAGTTCAATCACAAATTTAATTAACATATTTTTTTAACAAGCATCATCAGCATGGAAGCATGTCCTCTGGAATGGTGGGTGAAGAACGAAGGGACGTACAAATGTTTAGCATATCTGGCACGTAAATATCTTGCAATGTAAGCTACAAAAGTGCCATGCGAAGCCTGTTCTCACTTTCAGGTGACATTGTAAATAAGAAGCAGGGAGCATTTTCTCCTGTAAATGTAAACAAACTTGTTTGTCTTAGCGATTGGCTGAACAAGAATAGGACTGAGTGGACTTGTAGGTGCTAAAGTTTTACATTGTTTTGTTTTTGAGTGCAGTTATGTAACAAAAAAAATCTACATTTGTAAGTTGCACAAAGAGATTGCACTCTAGTGCTTGAATGAGGTGAATTGAAAAATACTATTTCTTTTGTTTATCATTTTTACAGTGTGTGATATTATCTGATTAAAATATGACCATGTAGATCATTGTTGCTACCACTGTTATATAATTGCAACAAATCTTGTACAAAGTGTGGCATGTAAGATGTCTATGGAAAAGTTATGATTTGCTGAATATGATTATGCCATGTGTATGCATTTATCATTTTTGCATCTGAAGTTATGAATATTAACTATGTACCTGTATTTCAAATGTTTATTCCTGGTATTTAGCCATCACATTGTGAAGGAACTATTCCAGTTGAATGGGCCATTAAAGAACACTTAACTCGCAATGGACCATGGAAGCCTATCTGTACTTAATGAACTTTCCTGTGAGCATTCTAACTAGAATATGGGTAATGACCTCTGCCATGATTAAGTAGCAGAGGCCCTTACATTATAAGTGAAGCAGGCATAGACATGTGACTTGCCCAGGTGACTCCAAAATCCATCTTGTTACCTGTATTTTTCCACAAGCTGTGCAATGGGCTTTGTTTGAAACAATGGATTTCCCTCCACATGGCAGAAGCTATAAAAGGCCTGGAAGCACCTCCATTTTGCCTCTTTCCTGCTCAGACCTCTGCACTATGAACTTATACTAATGGGAGCATTCTAACCAAGGGACTGAGGACCTCCTAAGGATTTGGAAACAACCAGAGACTTGACTTAAGACAGCAGTTTATTCCATCACTGCTACAAGCCTGATCCAAGATCTTTGCAATTATTGTGTGCCTTTGATTCCTTTTACCAATTTTAATTCTCACCTTTCTTTCCTTCTTTTTATAAATAAATCTTTAGATTTTAGATACTAAAGTACTGGCAAAAGTGTGATTATTGGGCAAGGTCTGAATTATATATTGACCTGTGTATGTGGCTGGTCCTTTGGGATCAGAAGAACCCTTTAGTTGATGAAATTGGTTTTCAATTACGACACATCATTAAGTCTAGCGTTTTTGGTGGTGACACAAGGACTGGAATACCTAAGAAGACTGCTTTTCTGACTTCTTGTTAGCCAGTGTGGTGAAACAGAAGTTTACTTTTGTTGCTGGCCTGGTAAATCTTATGGGAGTGGGTCTGCCCTATTTCTCAGCAGTTTGTCCTGAATTTGATATTCTCAGTTTTGACCCACTGAGGAATGATCACACAGTGCAAATATCTGTAATAAAAAAATAATATAAAGTGAGCACTGTACACTTTGTATTCTGTGTTGTAATTAAAATCAATATATTTGAACATGTAGAAAAACACCCAAAAATATTTAATAAAATTCAATTGGTATTCTATTGTTTAGCAATGTGATTAAAACTGTGATTAATCATGATTTTTTCAATGAGTTAATTGCGTGCGTTAACTGTGATTAATCGATAGCCCAAATTATTACCAAAATATTTCTATGTAAAAAAAAAAAGCTATGAAAGATTCTCATGTCTAATCAGACTCCTGTCTGATTGACTATAATGCCAGTTTTGTATTTTATTATGTGTGAAAATATTAAACCAGTGTAATTGAGGTTTAGGTATTAATTCATTCAACATGCATACATCTCTCCATACTCTAATGGTCAAGCCCAAAATTGCAGGGATTTTTTTTCAGATGGTGGCACATGATGGTTTTGATGTTGCAACACTAGATGTCATCACATCATGGTACAACATGGTAAAATAATATTTAAGCTCTTGCCACACTAGAGATGAGTGAATAATTCATAATGACTAATTTATTCTGTCAGTTTTGCTTCCTTTTCTGTCCATAAAATATTTATATACAAAATACAAAATTCATGACTGAAAATTATTTGCAATTTTTGTCACAAAGTTTTCCAATTTATGAACAAATCGAACAGTTCATTATGAACTTTTAAAATTCATAGTGTGTAGTTAGTTATTTTTTATGTGGCATTGTTTCCATTCCTTGATGTGTCACTTATGAAACAGCAATGTAAGTTAAGGACATCTAATATCTCAGCAGAACTAGAAATGATCAAAAAATATGTCAATATATTAGAACATTTTCACAAAAATGCCATCCTTTATTAAATAACATTTTACAGAAAATTGAATAAGCTACCATTACAGCAGGTCAAAAATGTTCAATTTCAAACTATCCAAAATTTTCATTCAAACTTCAAAGTTTGGTTTAAAAAAATTTACCAGAGTATTACAGTTTTTCATGAAATTAAATTTTCTTTTTATAAAACAAAAATAGAGTCTTTGTTAAGAAAATATCAATTTATGTATCCTTGAGTGGTCAGATTCCATCATCTACCCCAGTTCTTAGTGATTTCAGCACCAGTGATTTCACTGGGTAGTGAGGTACCTCACCGCCACTGTATCCTTTGCACCATCCTTCAATACAACATTGTCTCTGCGTTGAGTCCAAGGTCAGCCTATGAGTTTATCAGTGATTTCTGCTGAAGAGATTACTGAGACAACACAAGGACTCTATTGATTCTAATCAGCTCTGCCTTTAAACACTGGATGAGAACAGTCAAATAGCATCTAGAACTCTTAACCAGACTCCACACCACCCGGAAGGAAACTTGTTGCCATGGTCTGTGACTTTTACTTAAATGTGACTCCCTACCCCCTGCTTAGTGTTCAAGTTATGGTACCCCTCAATCAAGTCATATTAAGTTCAGGTCTGCTGCCTTTTAGTCATACAATATGGATAACAACACTTTATTACCCAAGTCTTTAGTGAATTTTAACCCAAAACAGCCAAAATTAATCACCTTGGCAAAGCAAGCATGTCTATCAATCACTGTGGCAAAGTAGGTGTGTCTATGTGAATGAGGTCTGCTCATGAGTCCTTTTCCTACAGTTCATTAATAGATGGCAATAGATAGCTCATTCAGACCGCTGGCTGACAATAGTAAGTCACCATGACCACTCATTAACCATAGTCATGGACTCACCCTACTCTCCATTATCTCTATGATTCTCTGATGACCTGTGACAAAAAGGGGGGCCAGAGGGAGAGAACTCTCTAAACTCAGACACAAAGAGCAGTACTGTCAATGTGAAACATTCAAAAATCACAAGGAAGGCCTACAAAAAGTTATGAGAATGGCCTAAAAATCATAAGATTTTTTAAAATAATACATGTGGGATTTTTTTTGGCCTTCTGTTTCTTGAGTATTTAGGGTTCATGTTTTAAAGCTTTCCTTTCTAACCATAAGGTCCAGAAACAAAGAGAACTTTGTTTTTTAAATGAAAGCTGAGATTCTCACATAATCAATTGACTCCAGGAGCTGAGTCCTTTGGAGAAGCACCAAAGATTGAGAGGCTCATGATAAAACCATGGAAGCTGGCAGTGTAGGCCCAAGGAATTCTTGTGAGCTTATACCTTGCCCATAGAATAAACAAAGAAAACTACATTTTCTCCATCACAGCACCATGGCACCCTGATGAGATACTACAAGCGGTGAATTGAACCCAACAGCTCCTGCTGTGAACAAATATCAGCCTATTTGTCAAAGAAAATTACTGAGATTTGAGATGGACTACCAGGAACCACACATGAAAACATGACATCTTTCCTCTCTGAATTCAGCCTATTCACAAAGCAGGAAGTTCTCAAAGCAGTACAGAAAAAACACCAGCTGTAACTTTGATCCATGCCCTTATTGGCTAGTGAAAGAGAAGGGAGGGGAATTGGTGTAGACAAGTGGTCAAATTTTCAAAGAAGCCTAAACGACCTTAGGACTGGGCTTCTCTGTCCCACTTTCAGAACTGACAGACACTTACGGCCAGATTTTCAAAGGCAATTAGGCTCCTAAAGAAACAGATAGTTGCCTACTGGGATCTTCAAAGAGGCCTATCTGTTTCTTTTGGAGCCTAATTGCCCTTGAAAATTTAAGCCTAGATTTCCAAGTCCCATTTTCAAAAATGACTTAAGTCACTCAAGTACTTTTGAAAATTTTAACAGGGGCCTAAAAGGACAAAAAACAGACAAAAGGCAGGAGATATGGATACAACATTTTAGACAAGTAGAATGTTTGCTTTCAAATATTTAGTTTATAAATTGCCCTTGGATTTTTTTCTGGTATCCCCTTTAAAAACTTCTGACATCTATTTTTAACACTATTTTATATTATTTTTGTCCATGCCTCTTCTGTTTTTATCTGGACAATTTAAGAGTAATAGTTTATTAATTGCATTTTCATTTACACTCACATTTAATTCCTTTTTCTTCTGACTACTTTCTCTTTTTATATCCATTTTGTGTGTTGATATCCCTTGCCTACTCTATTTGTTAGGCTTTTTTATTTTGTATGATTTAAAAAAAATGTTAGTGGCTATTTATATTTTTTATTTATTTCATTATCATTTGATTATATTTTGCTACCTTTTATCAACATGCCAGAAACATGAAAATATATTTCTGACTAGAAAAATACTAATTTCTAAAAATAACATTAGGATCTAGATACTATTTGGAGATTAATTTAGATTTGTATGATATATGAAGTGAGTATCATTCAAGTCAGATAAAGAATGCATTTGAACAAGCATTACCTAACCGCGAACAAAATACCCATGAATCTTACTCAGAAACTTCTTTAATAGCTTTTAATTTTTCACTCAACCAAATGAAAAATTGAAAAGTTGGCCAAGACTAGAAGATGTTGCTGATTAAGGCCTATGTGGTAGATCATCTATCTTTCTCCATTTCTGTATTTTCTTAAAGTTACACTAACAACATTCCTAATCCAGTGGAGCATGATTTCATTTGATAGAACTACAGCTGCAGGAAGCGATTCCCCAGAGGTTTTAGCTCTCCAGTCCTGTTTGCATTAGTTCACGACCTTGATACCAGTCACCTTTTGGGCTCAAATCAGTCACGGCTGGGGTTTGTTGCTGTTGGTGCTCTAGTCTGATGAGATCCCAAACTGGAGTGTTCAGTTGAGATTGGCACTAGTAGAGCAATCACCTTGAAAAAGACTTAGATGTCCGAGGCTGGATTTATGAGTTACACTCTCTCATGTGTTTTTGTGACCTACTGTAGGGTGAATGTCGAGATTCTTTGCGGTTTTGCAGATGAACTTGGAATGGGGTAGAAGAAAGGTCAAAGATTAATATTATATTTATTTTTATAAAAATAATATAACAAATTCAACTATATTGCTCCTTCCATCCAAAAATCTCAGAGAATTCTTTGTTATAAACATTCATTAGATCTCACAACCATCAAATGAGATACAGTATATATTTAATATTATGCCTTTTTAATAAATGGAACAGAAGTTCAATGCTTCATTTGCACAAGGTCTCATATTGGTATCAAAGGACAAGTTGAGAATAGAGCTGAGTATTCTTGTCGCTAATAATATATTCCTTTATTCTCTTTGTAAAATATCCTCCAATGGATCCTATTTTTATAACTGTGTTTGTTAATGAGAATTCTTTGATGAAACTTTTATGCAAACATTTCAGGCTATGAATTCTATTCGTTTGAGAACTATTAGTTGTGACTATTGTTTAAGGTATTCACTGTTCAGCTCCCGATTGGTCACATAAATTGTCCATGCTTTCCATGAACATTCTTCTGCAGAAAAACTCCTAGGAACATTTATGGAAATGAATTTTAAAAGTTACGAATATAGTCAATGCAAAGGTGCATCTTTTCATTCACAGTTCCAGACAGAAATCGTAAATCCTATTCATCATGCTACACACTAGACACAACAGTCAAGGATGGAGTCAAATTCTGTCGGTGATGAGATGGGAGACTGTAGTTGAATTTAAACCTATTGTTCTGGAATGTATACTCTACCAGTCCAATGACAATTTTTAAATATCAGCAACTTAAATCCTTCTTAGGCTTGCAAGTTTGGACAGATTTTTGGGAGAGCTAGACGAGCTTCATGTAAAGTCTTAAACCTACCTAATGGCGAAGAAAAAAACTATACCTCAGTCCTGCAATGAAATGTGTGTGGCTGCAAGAACTTTGTGGTTAACTGTAGCCACTTCCATCTTTGAGAGAGGTTAATTAGGTGAACATGTGCAAAATGGGAGAGGAAAGAGAGGAATCAAGCCACAGACTGACCTAATGGAAAGCAACATAAGAAGTTCCCATTTAAGATTAACTCCAAAGTGGCCATCTTAATGTCTGTAGATTATCTATTGTATTCTCAGCAATAAATGATCTCTGAAAGTGCTTCTGTGACCATAAGTTCATGCTGTTGTTGTATGTATAGACCTATTCCTCCAGGAGTTTCCAGGCTGATTACATTTCATGCACTGTTTCAGCTTTATAGCTATGATTTTAGTCAAGCAGAAAAATCCTTTTATCAGGAACTTAACCATCTTTGTATTGCTGGCCAGAAATATTGTAAGAATTTTGTTAAAAAAACAAACAACCTAACCATAGATGTTTGTGCACTCCAGTGAACAGTTGTCAAAGAGTTTTTATCCTTAGCAGTGCCCGTTGGAGCAGCCCAAGTACCCACTGCTGTTTTGCGAACATCATGCAGGCATAAAGGACTGAGTCACCCCAGACCTGCTTCAGTTCTGTCCCGCTGGAATGACTCTGACAGAGAGGGGAAGGAAGGTGAGACATGGAATGGACATGTGCAACACATCTCAAAGAACAACCGTTACAGAAAGGTTAGTAACCATTTTTTCTTCAAGTGATTGCACATTACTCCTGGGGGAATTCTGTGCCACTGTGCATGTGCAGAATTTATGTCCCACACAGATTTCTTTGCTTCCCTACAGAAAAATGACTTTCTGATGGGGAAGCAAAGGGAAGCTACAAGAGTGGTCATGCAACCCTCCCCAGCAGTATGTTTCGGGTGCCCAGGGCAGACAGCAGAGAGGTAAATCACTGTGGGGCAGGGGGCAGGACTGGCGAAGACCCAGCTGGTGCTGTCCCAGGCTCAGCTGCTAGTCCCGGCTGGGCTGGGGAGGATGAGACTTCCTCTTCCCCTGCACGGCATCTGGAACCAGGTCAGACCCACCCCCAGATTCCTCCCCCAGCTGTAGGAAGCTCTTCAAAGTCCCCCCGCCCCACTTCCTGCACCCATAGCTCCTCAGCTGCAGGGGGAGGGTTCCCTGTACAGGGAGCTGCTCCCCCATCTGCCCAACCCCCATGCATCGAAACCCTTATATCCAGACCCTCCCGCCAAGCCTCACCCCTCATACCTCTATTTCACTTTCAGTTATACCAATTTAAGAACCCACCTTGATGAGTCCCACTCCCCCTGCACCTAGACCATCCCGACAAGCCACCTGCACTCAAATTCCCACCCCACTGGGCCCCAACCAGCTGCACCTAGATCCCCATTAAGACCTGCTTCCCCAGCATCTGGATCCCGCACAGAGCCCCCAACACCCAGATCCCCTGCCAAGCTTTAGCCCCCCCTACACCCAGACCCCACCCTGATGATCCCCAACCACCTTTACCTGGAACCCCCTGCAGAGTCCCATTACTGTTGCACCCAGAACCCCACAACAAGACCCTGGGCATCCAGATCCCTCCCACAGCTGGATCCCCACTGAGCCTCCCACACCCAATTTGCCCCACATGGAACCCTCTCAACCCACACCTGGATCCCCCCACACTAAGCCCCTCCACACTTGGATCCTGCCTTGCTAAGCCTGCCTGCCCATACCTGATGCACCTGACACAGAGGGGCAGGGCCCTGAGATGTTTCTGGGTTAGGCTCGGTCCTTGCGCTGTATCAGGGTTGGATGCAGCCTCACTGCTGAGTCCGTGTCCCAGGGTGGGGAGGGGTAGCTGCACATCTGTGATCTCCCATCTCTGTGAAGTCAGTGGCCGGTGCTCCCCAATACCATGCTGGAGCCTCCATATTTATTTGACAAATAAAATCTGCAGAATTTTAAAATATTGTGCACAGAATTTTTATATTTCTGCAAAAAGAAAAGGAGTACTTGTGGCACCTTAGAGACTAACCAATTTATTTCAGCATAAGCTTTCATGAGCTACAGCTCACTTCATCGGATGCATACTGTGGAAAATACAGAAGATGTTTGTTTTTACACACAAATCATGAAAAATTGGGTGTTTATCACTACAAAAGATTTTCTCTCCCCCCACCCCACTCTCCTGCTGGTAATATATTTTTGGCACATAATTTTTAGGCACAAAATGCCCTTAGGACAGAGGTGGGCAAATTATGGCCCACAGACTGTCCTGCCTGGCCCCTGAGCTCCCTGATGGGGAGGCTAGCCCCCAGCCCCTCCCATTCTGTTCCTCCTTCTTTGCAGCCACGCGGGCAGTGCAGCTTGTGCCCGCCCACCTCCCAGGCTTTCCAATAAGCCTGTCCTTCCACTCTGAGCGGCATGGTAAGGGGGCGGGGGGGGGGGGGGTTGGATAAGGGCAGGAGGTCCTAGGGGGCAGTCAGGGGACGGGGGGCGGTTGGATGGGGTGGAGGTTCAGGGGGGCGGTCAGGAGACAGGGAGCAGGGGGGGTTGGATGGGTCGGGGTCCCGGAGGGCCTGTCGGGGGCAGGGGTGTGGATAGGGGTCTGGGCAGTCAGGGGATAGAGAGCAGGGGGGATTGGATAGGGGGTGAGGTCCTGGGGTGGCGGGGGGCCCTGGAGGGGGTGCTCAGGGGACAAGGAGCGGGGGGTTGAATGAGTCAGGGGTTCTGAGGGGGGCAGTCAGGGGGCAGGAAGTGGGAGGGGCAGATAGGGGGTGGGGCCAGGCTGTTTGCAGAGGCACAGCCTTCCCTACCCAGCCCTCCGCAACCCCGAGGACCAAAAAAGTTTGCCCACCCCTGCCTTAGGAGTAGCACATGTCCATTCCACTGTAGGTGATTCACAAGCAGTCATACCTAGAGGTGAGTTTGGAGTCTCTTTGAACAAGCTCTGGAGGACCACTCATCCAAATGTAACATAGTCTCTAGATTGTTGGGCAATTATGTAGTGGGAGGCAAATGTGTGACATGATGACCAGGTAGCCATTTTGCAAATATCTAATATGACTATAGGAATCAGAAATGCCGCAGAGGCCTAGTCAGATGACCCCAATAATATATCCAGTAGCTCCATATTAGCCAACTGTAGCACAGGCAAATATGACCAGATTTCTATGTCTAAATCCTCTGTGTGGAAATGAGGCTGCTCTTTATTCTCTCTGCAAATGCAACAAATAATTGAAACAAAGATCTGAAAGATTTAGTCTGTTCCATATAAAATGCTAATGTTCTTCTACCATCTAGAGGGCGCAGTGACTCCTCCCCCTTGTTACTGTGTGGCTTTGAGAAGAAGGTTGGTTAGTAAAATGCTTGATATGAAAAGAAGAGGCCACTTTCATAAGAAACCTCAGATGCGGATGAAGGTAGACTTTATCTGCATGTAACGGGGCTGGACTTACCACAGTAGTGCCTCCTGCTGGTTGCTTAGGGAATTAGCTCTTTCAGCAGTTTGCCTTTGCTAGTGGTGTCTCGCCTTCCATTACTTTCTCAGTCTCCACCGTCCTCACTGTCAGACCCATGTCACTCCTGGACCACGGCGTCTGCTTCTGGACACTGCCCTCCATCTGTGCCCACTCCGCTGGCTCTCCCCCACCTTCTGGGGGACCAGCAGCTTCTGATTCTACCACTCGCCTCAGTGGCTCACTGAAGTCCTCAGTCTAGCCCCTTCTTCCAAGGGCAAACTGCAGTCTGACTTAGCCACTCTCATCACTGGAAAGTGGGGAGAAAGCAGGAGGGCCCAGGCCTGCCTGCTACTCTGGGCCCTGACCCAGGGACCCTCTAGCGACAGCCACTTACTGCCCTCCTCCAACTCTCCTCTACTGCCTACTTCCCTGGGCCACTTCCCTGTAGCTCCGGCACCTTCTCTTCCCCTTTGTGTCAGGGCCCCAGTCTGGCAGTCATCAGCCTAGAGCTTTCCCAACCTCTGCTGACCCTGACCATGGTGGAATAGGGCTTTGTATGTGTGGAAACATCCTTTCCAAGCCCTTTAAAAATCTTATGACCATTGGACTGGAAAAAAGGGAGTGGTTATCCACAGAAAGGTGAGATGCTAATATAGCTGCTAGGTGTACCCTAACTGAGCTAATCACCAATCATTTATGTTTCAGATATAAAAGATAGTCCAGCACATGTTTAATAGAAGCTAGAATGGGGGAAGATCACTTTCATCTTTGACCCAGATAGAAAACATCTTCCACTTAGCCAATAAATTCTTTGATGATGGTTTTCTACTATTCAGCAGAACTTCTCCACCGATGTTAACCATGAAGGCTCCAGGCTGTCAAGTGAAGAGCCTGGAGGTTGGAGTGGAGTAGGTGGCCATGACTTTGTGAAACTAAATCTGTGTGAAGTGGAAGTAACAGCTGGGGACTGATTGAGAAGTTCAAGAACTGTGAATACTAGTGTTGACGGGGCCAACCCATGGTGATCAGTATAAAAACAGCCTTGTCCTGTCTGGCCTTGCACAGAACTCTGTGAAGAAGAGGGATGGGGATGGAGGGAAGCATACAGCAGATCCTCTGGTCCAAGGCAGTAGAAAAGTGTCCATCAATGAACCTGGGCTGCATCCTTCTCTGGAGGGGAACTGGGGACATTTTAGTGTTGTCCTTTGTTGCAAAGAGCCTCTTGCAGAATTTCCCAGAGCTGGACAATGGACCTTACTATGTCTAGGTAAAGGGACCTCTCATGGTGATTAATAAACAACCTGCTTAGGTGATCTACCAGCATATTTTGAGCCCCTGGGAGGTGGGCCACTTCTAGAAGTATAGAGCTGCTGTTTCAGAAATCCCAGAGCAGATTGCTTTCTGACAGAATAGTGAGGGCTGGGGTCCTCCCTGCTTGTTTACATAAAACATGGTGGTTGTATTGTCTATTAGTACTAATACACCCTTTCCCCTGATGCAAGGAAGGAATGTCATACAAGCTAAAGGGACAGCCTGCAGCTCCTTAATAGACTGATAGACTTGATAGCTCCTTGTAGACTGAGATCATGGGGAGACCAGAGACCTTGCATTTTCAGCCGTCCTAGATGAACCCCCTACCCCAGGTCTGAGGCATCTGTGACTAAGGTAAGTTAGTGCTGAGGTGGGGTGAAAAGAACTCCCCTGTGTACATTGGTTGGTCTAACCACCAATCAAGGGAGGATAAGATGTGAGAGTACATGTACTAACATGTCTATGTGGTGCTTTCTTGGAGACTATATCTCCACCACCCAGCCTTTAAGAAGTCTCAGGCACACTCTGGCAAACTGGATCACATAAGTGCTCACTGCCATGTGCCCCCACAACCTTAAAGAGTTTCTCACTACGGTGAAAGGTTAAGCCTTCAAGTCCAGAATGAGGCTTTGCATTGCAAGACAACTTGCCTGTGGTAGCAAGGAACTGGCCATTGTTGAATCCAGGATCACTCAAATAAATTCTATTTTCTCTATCTGAACCATGACTAAGTTGTCTGTGTTGATCACCAGACCAAGCATGGATCGGATTATGCAAATACTACCTGCAACCTGGACTGACCTCTTATCAGCCAGTGGTCCAGGTAAAGGAATACATGAATCCCTAATCTCTAAAGGAATTCTGCTATCACTGCCCTACATGTTGTAAAAACACCTGAGGCAGCCTACAGACCAAAGGGGAGGACTGTGAACTGAAAATGGCAGCTGCTGAGGATAAATCTGAGAAATTTTCTGTGGCTAGAACATTTCTCAGATTCATGGCTGAATTACCATGTGAAAGCAGGCATCCTGTAACCCAAGAGCAGCAAACAAGTACCCTGGCTCCATGGAAGGAATAATGGAAGCTAGAGTGACCATCTGGAATTTCAGGGTTTTTTTTTCAAGGAACTTGTTTAACTGCCTTACATCTAAAATAGGCATGAGACGTACCCAGTTTTGCCTTCAGGATCAGGAAGTACCAGGAATAAAACCCCTTTTCCCTGAACAAAGGAGGTACCTCTTATATAGCTCCTACAAGGAGAAATGATTGTATCTCTTGCAGCGTGTGAGAGAGGTCCCTGAAGAGGGAAGGAGAGGGGCTGAAGGGGGGATAGAAAGAAAATGGAGTGTATATCCCACTTTCACTGTGCTTAGAACCCACTGATCCATTGTCATGTAAAGGCCCAAGCATGATGAAAGTGCAACAAATAGTTTGGAAAATTTTGAAAATAAAAAGATGGCACTCTTGGAACTGCTAGACTGCTCTTGACCTGCCCATCAAAATGAGTTTTTGGAAGCTGCTACCTTCCTTGATGAACCAGCAGCTGTGGCTGCAGAGGGAGGTGGTCCCCGTTTCTAACCTCTGCTCCTCCTCTTTCCGTGGTCTTTGGGTCAAGGAGCAAATCCCTGAAAATGCCGAGACTAATGAGGACAGAAAGCCTTCCACTTCACTGCTGGGATGTAAATGTCCGGATTTCAGGGTGGCTCTAGAGTCTGAGACTATTCAGAGTCTTGTCCACCTTTCCTGAGAAGAGCAATGGACCCTCAAAGGGTAAGTCCTGAACTGTCTTTCACCTCTGGAGGGAGGCCAGAAGAGTGCAGCCAAGGTGAATGCCTCATTGTGATGGCAGAGGCCAGGCTGGGAGATGTAGAATCTGTTGTATTGAGACCCACCTGTAAAGCCTTTCTGGCTCTTTACTGAAGTGCAAAACTCTTGTTTTGTCTTATCTAGATTCAAAAACCATCATCGACAGGGTGAAATCTTGCTGGCTTGCAATGTGAAGCTGCAATTCACCGGTAGAATAAAGCTTCCTCCCAAATAACTCCAGCTGCTTGTCTCTTTATTCTTTGGAGTTGAAACCTGATGCCCCGGTCTTTCTTTTTCATTGACTGCTGCCACTTCAAGGGAGCCTGGAGAAGGATGGCTATACAGGTGCTTGAATGCCCAGGAGGGGCCATAGTACCTTCTCTCACTCTTTGCAGTTGGAGGCAGGGAAGCTGGGGTCTGCCAGTGGATCTTGGTAGACTCAAAGATAGACTCTTTTACTGGCAGAGCTATTCTAGCTGAAGTCACAGATGTCAGCATGTCCATCCACTTATGGGATTTTTCCTGGACCTCCTCTGGATGGATAATCAAGGGACATAGCTATCCTCCTCACAGCTCTTCATGAGTCTTAAAATCGTCGAGGGGTGGAGAAATAGGCTCCACCACAACTGCCTCATCAGGGAATGAGGAAGAGGATGTTAACTGTCTTGGGGGCTGGTCCAGTACTTGCTCTTCTTGCATCTGCTCATAAGAGGGACCCCAGCTCTGCTTGGTGTCGGGCTAAGTTTTGACACTATGGTGCTTTTGGCAACAGTGCTCCTGATGCCAAGCAGATGGAACTTGGCTGAGATCACTGCGGAGAATCTTTTGACTGGGGTGAGGAGGAAGGAAACCCCATGAGTTCCAAAAGGGCCATTGGTATAGCCCCATACCCCAGCAATGCACAGAAGGGTCCCTCCTGTAAGCCCCCTGCTGCTATTGAGGTGGAAACCAGGGTAAGCGGCTGGTATATCCCTCCTGATGGGACCAGGTAGGTAGACATACATAGAAGCCTACATCAGAGTCTGAGAAAGAAGCTTCTGCTTGAGACCAAGCAGGTGCTGTACCCATCAGCACTGGAGAAGACGGCTCAGGAGCTGAAGAAAGGGGAGTCAGGGTGTCCTTTGTGGCTTTCCCTTGGATGGCACCAGCCTCACTGGTACTCTGATGGCCACATCCAGTGAAGCTGCTCGGTGCAGAAGTGAAGGCGCTGGAGACAGTACCTTGGGCACCAGTGCGGGACAACTCTCTTGAACGTCTGGTGATGGTAGCACCATGAGGTTCAACAACTCTCCTGCAGCCTCAAAGGCCTCAGGAGTAGATGTACAGGGAAGATACGCTGCAGTACCATGGCACAATAAGATGCTGATGAAGATGCCTTGGTATACGGTTCCGACAGGCCCGCACTGGGCTCTGGAGTCATCTAAGTCCCCTGTTTAGCGGTGTGTTCTGAGGAGTGCTTCCTCTTGAATGCCTTCCCGAGTCTTCAGAAGAGCTCATCCGATTCAAGTCTCTTGACATCCCTGGCATCTCGGTTGATTTCCGATGCCTCTTTTTCAGTACCAATGACGTCTATCTGCCTCTTGGTACCAGAACCCCAGGGAGGCACAACTGACTGACGCCGAGGTGCTCAGTACCAAGGTAGTGGGCTCAGATGGAGGCTGCAGCCCTGCTTTCATTAGCAGATATTTTAACCTGGCTGTCCTGCCTTTTTTCAACTGCGGCTTAAAGCTCTTACAAATGCCACTTTTGTAGCGGACATGAACCTCCACCAAGCACTGTAAGCAGCAGGGGTAAGGGTCACTATTAGGCATTGCCTTGCTGCAAGCGTGCCAGGACTTGAAATGCGGAGAGCACAGCATCTCTCTGTTACTGGAGCTGGTATGCAAGCTGGGTGCTGGAACCACACAAACTAACAACATTTTTTTTAAAACTAACTATACACGGTACTATAGATGGGTATCGAGAAAAGGCTTGCAGAAACAAGGACAGAGAGCTCCAACAATGGGTGGTAGAAAGAAACTGAGCGGGATCTGGGGTGGCTCAGCTTTCTTTGCCTGCGCGATGTGCATGAGACAGCAGAGGGCATTCGGGCCATCCTGATGGGTACTCTTAAGGGTTAAATCTCTCTGTGAGCTCCAGTTTACAGTTGTCAAACGCCTACAGTGGAATGGACATGTGCAATCACTTGGCTATTGTTTTTTCAGCATTACAATAGGGAATTTAGCACATGGCAAATGTACAGCATGTAACTGAGCTGAATTTAATTATTTAATAAAAGCTTCTTGGTGGGCTTTGGATTCAACTATCTGCCTTTTGCATTCAGAGAGCTGGACTCATTTCTGCCTTCAGTCACTCACCACCAGTGAAAGGAGGGGGCCCACATCAGAAAAAGCCATAAAACAAATTTCAGAAGGACTGTCATTTTTTGCCTTAAGACAAAGACCACAGTGGTTTTGGTTGAGTGACATGTCCGACAGCAGGCTGAAGGTATTTGCGGAGGTATAATTTGGATACTTTTGGAGAAAAAGTTAAAAGCAACTTTGAAATATATTCATTATGTTTCAGTAACAGTTGGGAATAGCTGATTTATTTATTTATATGAGTGAAAAAATACCCTTTTCATTTGATTCAGAGTCAAGTTTTGTACTTACAGCTCCTCAAAAAATGACATAATTTTTGGCAAAAAAATGTTGGCAAAACACTTTTACCCATTTTTTTCAATCGACATTTGAAACGCCTATAAAAATGTAATCGAAATAAGAAATTGCAAAAGTTTCTAACCCTTTCTATTGCACACCTTGTTAACATTCTGTAATCATATTAACACTACTTTTACCTGGTGTTTGCTGCATTCACTTGTGTCCTGATTGAAATTAAAGTGTAAGAGTTCTTCAGAGCTCTTATGTATTTGTACAGAACTTCACACAATTGAAACATGATACTGATGGAGGCCTTTGGATGCCACTGCAGTCAAATAGTAAATAATAAGTGTACCGGGTAAGGCCATTTTATTTCTTGGAAAGCACTGTATACCGCTGATTTTCTAGGCAACAGGGCAGAACTATCATTTGGTAACTGGTCAAGTGTTACTACTTTAGTCAATGAGAATGAAACAGCATAGTGAGACAGGCAGATATGTAGATAATATATAGTTATATATAGTTCTGTCCCGGTCATGACGTTAAACTGCATCCTCCGCTACCTTGTGGATATTTCGTGGTTGAAGAAAGGCTAAGGGATCTCACACCAACAGAAAAGGTGCTCACGCTGAAGCGATAGGCAGTTAGCAGCTTTATCCCCTCTGGCAGAAACTACAACCTCTGTGTCACTGAATGTCCAGACTCACGCTGGCCTTTGGATTCTGGCTCTGGTCTAAAGGGGATGTGTCTATGGTAGCCTCCGCTCCTCCAAAACATTGCCTAGGCATATGCACTGAAGGTCTTGGCAAGATGGTCTCAGGGATCCAAGAGAGGTATATGCGCCCTGAGGAAGCTACCAAGATGCCTCATGTGAGTGTGGCCCTAGAAAAGGTGGGTCAAACAAGCCCTGCCTCATTGTTTACTTCCTGGCTCCACTGTTTTTATAAACAGAATTACTTGCTGAAATATTCAAATTTGACCCCTGGATACGGCTTTGACCTGAATTTGGATTTGAGGGAAATGGCTGTGTTAAGTAACAGACTTGCATGTTTCAGAGTTGATATTTTGCAGCTCTTTCTGAAACTTGGCTCTGAGATACAGGATTGATAAGGGAGAAGGACTACACCATTTACTGGCGTGACAAACCTGAAGGAGTAAGGAGAGAGTATGGTGTAGGTTTTGGTGTAGGTTTTGCTATCAGAAATGAACTTATGTCATCGTGTGAAGCTCCGATTGCAGGATTCTTACGTATCATGATACTTGGAGTTTACAGAAGAGAGTCATCAGCCTCGGTAGGGTCTATGCTCTAACTCTGCAGGCTTTTACCAACAGCTGGAAGAATTGATCAGCAGGATTCCATGGAAGGACAGCTGCAGCGGCACAGGAGCCAGCAAACAGAGCTGTAAACAGGCGAGTTTCAGTGGGAGTTTGAAAGGGGAGTTTGTCTTGTGGTGCTTGTTTGGGGGTTTGTTTTTGCTGTGGGTGGTGGTGGTTTGGTGTGGTTTGTGTTTCCCAGATTAACAGGATTTAGGTGGGAA
Source organism: Chelonia mydas (assembly GCF_015237465.2). NCBI lineage: Eukaryota > Metazoa > Chordata > Testudines > Cheloniidae > Chelonia > Chelonia mydas. Next base: position 84,164,821 of record NC_057851.1, on the reverse strand, counting down.
GGCAATGACAGATACAGAGGCAGCAGTGGGAGTGACCCATGTAGTGGAAGACACAATGAAGATGACTGGATGTGGAAGCTGCAGTATGTACATGATCCTGGAGGGGGTCCCTGGTAAGAGTTTTGTCTGCATGAAGTGCCGTCTGATAGAGCTGATGGAGGAAAAGATCCGAGGATTGGAGATGCAGGTGGAAAGTCTGTTGAGTTTAGAAGGGGGTTCGAGTGGATTATGAAGCAAAGACATGAGGCAGCTGAAGGGAAAAGCTCAGACTTGCAGAAGGAAGCAGGACTGAAGAATTCTGAGGGGAGACTGCTGGGTGAGGAAAGTGGACAGTGGAAGCATGTGACTAAGAGAACCAGGCAGAGGAAAAGATGGGCTAGTGAAGGAGAAATAGAGCTCAAGAATAGGTTTGCAGAGTTGGAAAATGAAGAAGGGGCTCAGTAGGTGGTCACTGAAGGTGGAAGGGCAAGGAAGAAGAGAAGAGCAGCTAGTTCTATAGGAAAAGGGGAAGAGTCAATGGAGACTACACCAAATATGAGCCTCAGGAGGTTACAGGATGGGTTGAAGAGGATTACAAGGGAGAATAGGAATAGAAAGAACTTGCAGCCAGAGGGAACAGGGGATAGACTGGAGAATAGCACCATCACCAGGAAAAGGCAAGTTTACTTGATCGGGGACTCCTTACTGAGAAGAATAGACAGGCCTGTAACCAGAGTTGATCCAGAGAATAGAAGGGTGTGCTGTCTTCCAGGTGCTAAGATACGGGAAGTAGACCTGAGGTTGAAAAGGATCCTAAAGGGAGTGGGAAAGAATCCACTAATTATCCTTCATGTGGGAACAAATGATACCTGTAGATTCTTGCTGGAACGTATCAAGGGAGACTATGCCAGGCTGGGGAAGACGCTTAAGGAAATTGAGGCTCAGGTGATCTTCAGTGGGCTTCTGCCTGTTCCTAGAGAAGGGCAACAAAGGTGTGACAAGATTATGACTATCAACAGATGGCTCAGGCAGTGGTGCTATAAGGAGGGCTTTGGGATGTATGGCCACTGGGAGGCATTCATGGACAGAGGACAGTTCTCTCGGGATGGACTTCATCTGAATAGGGAAGGAAATAGACTTCTAGGATGGAGGCTGGCACAACTGATTAAGAGAGCTTTAAACTAGAAATCTGGGGGAGATGGTTGGGAAATGTCCAGGTAATCTCCACGCCGGATTTTAGCATTGAGAGGGAAGAAAACAAAGTAAGAAAGGATACAGCCGTGGCTAGGAGAATGGACGTAAGGAGGAAGGGCAGTGTGGATACCAGTCTAATAGGTCATACTGGCTGTAGAATGACCGTGCCTAATAGGGTACAGAATGTGAGCGAGGCCAAACAGCAAAAATTAAGATGTTTGTACACCAATGTGAGGAGCCTAGGTAATAAAACGGAGGAACTAGAGCTACTGGTGCAGGAAGTGACCAAGCTGGATGAGCAAGCATCTCAGAGAGGTGATTAAGAAAAAGCAGAAAGCCTACAGGGAGTGGAAGATGGGAGGGATCAGCAAGGAAACCTACCTTATTGAGGTCAGAACATGTAGGGATAAAGTGAGACAGGCTAAAAGTCAAGTAGAGTTGGACCTTGCAAAGGGGATTAAAACCAACAGTAAAAGGCTCTATAACCATATAAATAAGAAGAAAACAAAGAAAGAAGAAGTGGGACCGCTAAACACTGAGGATGGAATGGAGGTTAAGGATAAGCTAGGCATGGCCCAATATCTAAACAAATACTTTGCCTCAGTCTTTAATAAGGCTAATGAGGATCTTAGGGATAATGGTAGCATGACAAATGGGAATGAGGATATAGAGGTAGATATTACCATATCTGAGGTAGAAGCGAAACTCGAACAGCTTAATGGGACTAAATCAGGGGGCCCAGATAATCTTCATCCAAGAATATTAAAGGAATTGGCACATGAAATTGCAAGCCCATTAGCAAGAATTTTTAATGAATCTGTAAACTCAGGGGTTGTACCATATGATTGGAGAATTGCTAACATATTTCCTATTTTTAAGAAAGGGAAAAATGTGATCCGGGTAACTACAGGCCTGTTAGTTTGACATCTGTAGTATGGAAGGTCTTGGAAAAAATTTTGAAGGAGAAAGTAGTTAAGGACATTGAGGTCAATGGTAAATGGGACAAAATACAACATGGTTTTACAAAAGGTAGATTGTGCCAAACCAACCTGATCTCCTTCTTTGAGAAAGTAACAGATTTTTTAGACAAAGGAAACCCAGTGGATCTAATTTACCTAGATTTCAGTAAGGCGTTTGATATGGTGCCACATGGGGAATTATTAGTTAAATTGGAAAAGATGGGGATCAATATGAAAATTGAAAGGTGGATAAGGAATTGGTTAAAAGGGAGACTACAGCGGGTCATACTGAAAGGTGAACTGTCAGGCAGGAGGAAGGTTACCAGTGGAGTTCCTCAGGGATCGGTTTTGGGACCAATCTTATTTAATCTTTTTATTACTGACCTCGGCACAAAAAGTGGGAGTGTGCTAATAAAGTTTGCGGATGATACAAAGCTGGGAGGTATTGCCAATTTAGAGAAGGACCGGGATATCATACAGGAGGATCTGGATGACCCTGTAAACTGAAGTAATAGTAATAGGATGAAATTTAATAGTGAGAAGTGTAAGGTCATGCATTTAGGGATTAATAACAAGAATTTTAGTTATAAGCTGGGGGACGCATCAATTAGAAGTGACGGAGGAGGAGAAGGACCTTGGAGTATTGGTTGATCACAGGATGACTATGAGCCGCCAATGTGATATCGCCGTGAAAAAAGCTAATGCGGTCTTGGGATGCATCAGGTGAGGTATTTCCAGTAGAGATAAGGAGGTGTTAGTACCGTTATACAAGGCACTGGTGAAACCTCACCTGGAATACTGTGTGCAGTTCTGGTCTCCCATGTTTAAGAAGGATGAATTCAAACTGGAACAGATACAGAGAAGGGCTACTAGGATGATCCGAGGAATGGAAAACCTGTCTTATGAAAGGAGACTCAAGGAGCTTGGCTTGTTTAGCCTAATCAAAAGAAGGTTAAGGGGAGATATGATTGTTCTCTATAAAAATATCAGAGGATAAATACCGGAGAGGGAGAGGAATTATTTTAAGCTCAGTACCAATGTGGACACAAGAACAAATGGATATAAACTGGCCATCGGGAAGTTTAGACTTGAAATTAGATGAAGGTTTCTAACCATCAGAGGAGTGAAGTTCTGGAATAGCCTTCCAAGGGAAGCAGTGGGGGCAAAAGACCTATCTGGCTTCAAGATTAAACTTGATAAGTTTATGGAGGAGATGGTATGATGGGATAACATGATTTTGGCAATTAATTGATCTTTAAATATTCATGGTAAATAGGCCCATTGGCCTGTGATGGGATGTTAGATGGGGTGGGATCTGAATTACTACAGAGAATTCTTTCCTGGGTATCTGGCTGGTGAATCTTGCCCATATGCTCAGGGTTCAGCTGATCACCATATTTGGGGTCAGGAAGAAATTTTCCTCCAGCCAGATTGGAAGACGCCCTGGGGGGGTTTTCACCTTCCTCTGTCGCAGGGGGCACCGGTCACTTGCTGGAGGATTCTCTGCACCTTGAAGTCTTTAAACCATGATTTGAGGACTTCAATAGCTCAGAGATAGGTGAGAGGTTTATCGCAGGAGTGGGTGGGTGAGATTCTGTGGCCTGCATTGTGCAGGAGGTCAGACTAGATGATCATAATGGTTCCTTCTGACCTTAATATCTATGAATCTATGAAGGACCCTATCCTAGTACTTGGAGACTTCAAAGTGTTGTGTCCAATGCTGAGATCTGGTCTGGGTAGGCATGACATTGGATATAAGAATGACAATGGTCAGAGAGTTCTCAAGCTCTCTGCCAGCCAAGGCTTATCAATGACCAACACCTTCTTTCCTGGTAACATCAGAAGAAGCTCATGGAGACAGCCAAGGTCCAAGCACTGGCACCAGTTGGATTTGATACTGACAAGATGTACATATTCGAAAGATATATTGCATACATGATCCGTCCAAAGTTCAGACTGACACAGACCACTCTCTTGCCTACTGCAAAGTTAAATTTCAAGCTAAGAAGATCCACCTTAATAAAACTGCTGTACAACCTTGTATTGACTTGTGCTGAATCAATAATTTTGTCAAGAAATGGCTTTTTAATGAAGTAGCAAAGACAGCCAGAACAAATGAAACTGCTTCAGATACATGGGAAGTCCTGAAGACAAATATATACAATGAGGCAATAAAGACTTTTGGAAAGAATATTAAGAAAAATGTACTAAGGAAAAGTTATTTACTTGTTCCCATAATATAAGAACTAGGGGCCACCAAATGAAATTAATGGGCAGCAGGTTTAAAACAAATAAAAGGAAGTTCTTCTTCACACAACGCACAGTCAACCTGTGGAACTCCTTGCCTGAGGAGCTTGTGAAGGCTAGGACTATAACAAGGTTTAAAAGAACTAGATAAATTCATGGAGGTTAAGTCCATTAATGGCTATTAGCCAGATTGGTAAGGAATGATGTCCCTCTGTTTGTCAGAGGGTGGAGATGGATAACAGGAGAGAGATCACTTGATCATTACCTGCAGGTTGACTCCCTCTGCGGCACCTGGCATTGGCCACTGTCAGCAGACAGGATACTGGGATGGATGGACCTTTGGTCTTACCCAGTATGGCCATTCTTATGTTCTTATGTTGACTGGTTTGTATACCATTTGGAGATACTGTTCCCACTCATTGAGAGGAAAAGATCTACCCTGATCATCTACAAGTCTACTCCTACTACTGATTATTTCAGCAACCTAAAATAAGCTCTTAAGGTTGTTCAAATAGGTTCCAGGAGGCATGCTCAAGAATTTTGGCTAAGTCTCTGTGACAAAATCCAACAGATGGCTGACATGGGTGACAGTAGACTGTTATATGAGGGCGTTAGAAAGGCCATTGGGCCGATAAAGAACAAGACAATTCTGCTGAAAGATGGCAATATTAAAACTGATAAAGGGAAGCAACTGAAGAGGTGGATTGAGCACTATGGAATGATATACTCAAGGGAGTCTGTAGTAAACCAACATGTGTTAGACAAATTGCCTGGGTTTAACATTATGACTTCACTGGATACCAAACCTACACTAGAGGCCACCATAGATATGGTCTTTTCCGTAAGACAACTGGTGCAGAGAGAAGCATATTCCACTGTACATGGATTTTATAGATTTAACAAAAGTCTTTTACTCTGTTAGTCAGACAGGGCTTTTCATTGTTCTGAAGAAGCTTGTTGTCCACCTATATTGCTAAACATTGTGAAATTCGTACACGATGGCATGAAGACAACTGTAATGTATGAGAACCAAGAGTCTAACTTGTTTAACATTAACAATGGAGTGCATACTGGCTTCCTCATTGTTTAATATTTACTTCTCATTCCTGCTTAACATGCATTACATTATGTTAAATAAGGTATCTATCTTAGCACTAGATATGATGAAGGTTTGTTTAACATTACAAGGTTCAGAGCTAAGATGAAGGTGAAGGAGATCATCATAAGGAACCTGTTGTTTGCAGATGATGCAGCCCTTGTGGCTCACAGTGTTGATGCCCTGCAACATCTCATTACCAAGTTTTCTGTTTCATGCAAGATCACTGGGCTATTGATAAGTTTGAAGAAGGCTGTTATCATGCACCAAGGCTCTCCAGAACCAGTTCCAGCTATCACCTTAGATGGTATTCATCTAGATGTTGTTGACCAATTTTGCTATCTTGTCTTTATTGTTATCAGAAATGTTGATTTTGATACTGAGCTCACCTGTAGAATCAGAAAAGCAGCGAGGAATGTTCATCTTTTGCAAAACAGAGCCTGGAACAATTGTCAACAAATTGTCAACTAAAGTCAAAATCCGTATTCATGAGACAAGTATTTTATCCCCTCTTCTATATGGCTCAGAAACTTGGACAACTTACATCAAACATGAAAAAAGACTAAATAGTTTTCGTATCAGATGCTTGCATAAAATTCTTCAAATAAGATGACAAGATAGGGTGACAAATGTGGAAGTCTTAAATCGTGCTGGTATGTCACTCATGGGAATGCCGATTAGTCAGAAAAGACTCAGGGTGGCTTCGACATGTCAAGTGAATGCCAGATTATAGGATCCCAAAGAGTGTGCTGTACCCTGAAGCATGCAAAGAGTCAAGAAGGAGAGGCAGATTGCAACGCAGATTTCAGGATGCTTGCAAAGATGAGTTAGTATCCTTTGGAATCTCTGTGGATGATTAGGAAAATAGTGCTCTAGTTGGCACAGTCAGCTTGTAGATGGAGTGAGGTGTTGCGAGGCAGACTGGATCGAGCTTTGTGATGACCAGTGTCAGAGGAGGAAAGAATCTGCTTCTCTGATTCAGAGCCCTGCTAGTTCATGGATGTGCCCTACCTGTGGATGGGACTTTCACTCACATATCTGACTGAGCAACCATCAAAGAACTCATTTGCGCATAAACCATGCTCTGTAAGGAGCAACGGTGTCATTGATATATGGGGGTTAAAGATGTGTACATCCCAGCTCAGGTAACTGGATTGTGCACAGGGGTGGGCTGAGACAATTGCTCCATGGCTGTTATTACTGTTTTCTGAGTTAAAACAGCCATTAGATCCACATAGGTGAGGTCAAGAATGCTGCATACTCCATTATGTCCTGTCTGCTCCAACTCCACCATAAACCTTCCTCGTCCTTCTCAGGCAATAGAGTGCAGCAAGGCCACAAAGACCTGGGCTCCACCTGAAGGATGGGATGCACAATCTTAAATGGACTCTCACATCTTACCTCCCACTCATATAGAAGAACGGCACCAATTTCACTGCGAAAAAAGAGGTGCCAAGAAATGTCCCTAAGGCTTTGTCTACACTGGAAAAATGAAGTGTTCTGGAGTGTGTTAATCAACTGTTTTAATTAGCATGTTAAACACCACCTAACACCTAGTATAGAAAAAGTAACATTTAAAACAAAGTAACTGGCCATGGTTAACACTGGAGTCTCCCTTTGTTAGGAATTGCATTGGTGGCTATGCTATTACCTTTATGCATAGCAAAATGTGCCACACAATCTTAAATATTGTTATGTCACTCCCACCCAAATTAACAAGAAATCATTGGAAGGGAGAAATGCATTACTGTAATAAATAGGCATGTTTCACAAGATTACAGGGCCAGATTCTGATACCCTTAATCCACCATTACTTTCAATGGGGCTAAAGGGAAAATTTGTGAAGTAAAGTATTACTCCATATGAGTGAAGGTGGTAAAATCTGGCCCATAATAATAATACTTTGATCTTATAAAATCCAATGCAACTCCAACTGAAGGCACTGACAAATCTTTTGTTGACTGTAATGGTAGTTGTGTCAAGCCTAATATAGTTCTCTTCATCCATAGATTTTAGCACATTTTATAAAGAGAAGGTGGGTGAATAAGAATTATTACAGTAGAACCTCAGAGATACGAATACCACAGTTAGAGACTGGCTGGTCAACTGGACACCATGTGGAGTGGGAAGTAACCAATCAGGCAGCAGTAGAAACAAAAAACAAACACCAGGAAATGCTGCACTGTGCTTGTATGGCATCTTAAAGGTAGGCACATCTGGGATGCCTGTCCCCACCCCTACTCTCCACACAGGAGGCAGCCACTTACGGGTAGGAGGTGAGTTTCACAGGCACAGCTGTGAGCCCCCAAACAGGCAGAGCAGGAGCAGTGCTGGGATCTGCAGCGCTTTCCAGTAAGCCATGGGCACAGTTCACCCCTTCCTTCCCCCAGGCCAGGAAGGGAACAAGTTTGCATGCTCAGTCGGAGCCCGGTAAAGAAATTTCCTGAGGTCCTGCTGGAACCTGGCCTGGAGTGTTTGCTGCTGGAACCCAGACTCCTGCCAGCATGCTGGAGGAGAGGCTCAGTTTTAAAGGGCCACAGCCTGCACTGTGTGCCCACTGATGTCATGGTGCCCCAGGGTGCCTCACTCATCACCCTGGCAGCCAAGGTGCTAAAACCATCCCCACTGACCGGGCAGCCACTTACAGTTAGGATGGGAAGACGCTGAAGTTCACAGGTACAGCTCCCAGCAGTCTGCCCTGAGGAGCATCCCACAAAGTCTTGTTCAGAGTTACCAACATTTCAGAGTTACAAACATACTCCATTCTTTAGGTGTCCATAACTCTGAGGTTCTACTGTACTGTAGAAGTAGGCATTTTCTTTCTTTCTTTCTTTCTTATTGCTGGTATAGATAGATTGCACCCCCCTGTGCCATCAAAGGCAGTAGTTCCCTATGGAAAATCAGCATCAAGGGAGACCAGGTTCCATTTGACAGGGAAGGGCAGCTTCAAACTGTGAAACCTTGCTACAATTTGTTTAAAAATCCCCCACTGTGTCAGTGAACATTCCTACCAGTAAAATTCCTCAATAGTCATAGAATGTGAAAACAAAAGGGGCACAACACAGGTAAAGGGAAGACAGTTGCAGATGTTATCCCCTGTCTGTCCAGCATTTGTAAGCAGATAAGGCTAAATACCTGCATCTCAAATACTAGTGATGGCATCTGGGAAAGTTTTCAAATGATTAATCTAGCCATACAGAGGTGTGAAATACTATGCTTTTAGCCTACAGATATCAATTTGTATTAGCTTTTGTTTACATTTTGATAGAATTTTTTGCCCATGTGACCAGATACTCAGACAGCTTTGAAATTAACATGGTTTGCTGTGGAAAATCAGTATTATTTTGCTCAGGGTATATCAAAGAGATCATATTGATTTAGAAGTTTTGGAATAATCTCACACCGCAAATCATAAAATTCCTGCAGCACGGGGGTTGAACTCATTTACTCTTAGTGGAATGAGATTTGTTTCCAGTTTGAAGACACATAACAAGGAGAATTTGCTAGATTGATTACTTTATTCAGAGGCAAACTTGCCAAGTTTTACAAATTATTATTATTAATGTTACAGTTGTACCCGAAGTAATCTAGCAGGCCAGGCATCTGCTAGCACTAGGTCTTCAGGAAACACATAAAAAGACATCAGTGCAGACCTACATATCTTATTTGTATACTGTAATAATAATGAAAACTGATTTAAGTGTTTCTAATAACATTAACCACTGCAACCAAGATTTTAGAAGAGTTTTTCTATCTCTATAGTACCTGAGCATATCACAAACATTAATGAATTTTTCTTCAGATAACCCTGTGAGGTGAAGTAGTATGATCCCCGTTTTACAGATAGGGGACTGAACCAAAGTGAATAAATAACTTGATCAGTGTCATGCAGGAAGTCTCTGCTACCAGTAAGTGCAGGAACTAAATCTTCTTGTCCTAGTCCAGTGTCTTCACCACTAAACCACGCTCCTTTCCCCTCCCTCCACTGATAATCTCCTTCTGCAGGTTTGGGAGAATAATCAAATAAAATACATGTGAGGTTTGCTTTTATCTCCAGCCCAAAAACAGCAATTCATGTTATATGTTACCTGAATAGTACATCCAGACCAACAGAGAATCCATGTTGACATACATTCTCCTGTATGTCTGTTCCCATAAAACATAATTCACACCTTGATTTAAAATGACAAGTTTTCAATTAAAATTCAGGTTTTCATATTTTATTTTAAACTGTCTGTTCACCCTTAATATCTGTATTACACTTATTTTAGACTCATATGAATTAAACCTGGGACAGGCCTATTAATCATCTTGTGCATCTTCTTGCTAATACAGGTGTGTTCCTCAGTGTATATTTGGTAGTACTATGTTAATTATAGGGAACCTATGGCAGAGCCAAATCTCTTGACTCCCAGCCCAGTGCCTTCACTACAAGACCATGCTTCTTTAGTCCTTCCCTGTAATTCATCTTTCATTTTTGTTCTTGTTTCAACTGCCTCCAACTCTGGGGTAAAATCCCAGCCCTATTGAAATCACTAGCAAAAATCCCACTGACTTCAGTGGGGTCAGGATTTCATCCTTAATGTCTTTCTGCCAATAAAATAATGAAAATTTTAGTTACTACAGTGAGAGTGCCTTAAAAATACAACACATCTGATTAGCTCAGTAGATTGACAAACAATATGGATTATGACTTCCCAGCTCCATGACCTGAGACCTCTATATATGCATTCCTCTCCTTCCCCGCACCCTTGAAATACCACCTTGCAAATCCATACTGCCCTGATCATAGGGCAGGAATTCCTGGGCTTCATTTCCTCAGCATGTTGCTTGCAAGGGGACCTTTGATGGGTTTTTAGTTACTATGCTGGGGATTATGAAGCACCTCCAATGGTCACTTAAGAAAAGCAACAGCTATTATGCTCCAGTTTTCAGTTGACCTTGGAGTTCACATAATTAGACCAGGAAGTATCAGTCAAACACTGTGCTGAGATAAGTGTAGCTTTCTAAATGGCCACCTTCTTATTTATGCTCCTGCATTCAGTGCCGCAGGATGCCTGTAGAAGTGTTTTCCAGCTCTTCTACCTTATGAGAAGAGACAGGCTGCTTCTTGCTTATTCCCTCAAGGTCCCTTCTGTGAAAGCCATTCCCAAGGAGTGGGGAAAAGAAGTAAAGTAGCCATTTGGCATCCCTTGAAAACTCACATGGAACTTTCAACCCAAGTATGGAGTGCAAGTAGGTTTTGGGATGATGTCAGGCAAGCAGGAGAGAACCCAGCTGCTTTTGGGTGTGTTCGGGGTTCTAGTCTTGTACACTTGTGTAGAAATGGACCAGAGGACTCAGTGAAGAGCCAATTTGGTCCTAATGTTCTAAAAATAGAAACCAGTGTGATCTCGACAATTACTGACCAGTAAAACTAACATCAATCCCTAATAAAATAGTAGAACAAATATTAGCAAAATAAAGTAATAATAATTAAAAAGTTTCTTTTCTATATGGGTTCATCACTGTATCTGAAAGCTTTCCAGTAGTGCATTAAGCAAAGTGACTGTCAGCTGTCATGTGATTCAGTCTCCCTCTGGCGCTCTCTCTAGGTGGAAAAATGTGTGAGGAACATCATTTTGTTAGATTCAAATTTTCAAAACTGACCTCTGATTTTGGGTGTCTTATTTCCCAGGTGGCTAATTTGAGACAACTTCTACTAGAGGATCCACAAAGCCATTAAAATTCACTTGGAGAGGTGGGTATTCAGCACCTCTGAACGCGAGGCACGAGGTGTGTGTAGTTACGCATGAAAATTTGACAGGCAAAAATCAGAGGTCAGTTTTGAAAATGTAGGCCATGGAGAATGGCAGAGTCATGAGCAACAGGCAGCATCGGTTTTGCTGGATTATTGTGTTGCTGGAATCAGTTGTATTGCTGGAGTACACAGGGCTCCACAACTTTTCCTGGAGTGGCAGGAACATACTTTTCTACTGGGAAATTTCATGGAGGGAGGAGTCTTCAGCAGTCTCTTGCCCAATGCTGGGAATGCATCAAGCACTTGAGGCTTCTGTATAGGAGGGCAAGAGACTCAACAGTTGTTCCAGGAGGGCTTGTCCTACATGCCCCGTTTCAAATAAGCTTAACTGTGTGCTGTGAAGGGGTCCCCCTATGAAGTGACTCAACCTCCTCCTCAACCCTGCTGGCCTCATTGTCCAATGGGATGTTGACGAGGGATGGGGCGAGGAGGCAGCGGGGACCACTGAGGATGGCCTGGAAGATCTGAAGGACAAGGAGCATGTCACTGTGCATCTCTAGCCAGAGAAGCCAGTTGAGTAAACCCCTTCCGATGAACCTGAGGATGAGCCCAAGCCAGAACCAGAACTTGAGGCTGGTAAATTACAGTGGACCTCCACCCTCCCTGCCAATATCTCCTCTTGCTCTCGTGCTGTATTCTGATATTAAGATCCACAACATTTGAAGTATTATGCACTGACTTTTCGTCCCTGGATAATATGCCACGTATTGCTATGCCCCTTCCCCTCACCAAACTCCACCAACTCCCCTTCCCTATAGAGCCCCCCACTCCACTCCAACCCCAAATGGTCCCTGAGTAAGACACAGCTATGAGTCACTGGTTTTATCGCTTTCTGGTGAACAGTTATTACAGATTTGGCTAAATGCTATTTCTTAAACGATTATTAATGAAAAAATCTGCATGCCCCTGTCTCTGTGCATTTCTCAAGCAGTGAGCAGCAATGGTCCTGTGGCCACACAGACTGGGTGAAGGGAGGGGGCAGGTTAGATAGGTCCTGGTTGCGGATGGAACAATTGTAGAAAACTTATAGTTCTTTGTTTAAAATTAGTAACAGCTGTCTTTTGTGCCCTTGAAGATTACACAGAGTGTGCTTCTTCCCCTGTGACTGGAGTCCCAGGGGAGTCAACTGAGGTCACTCAGTTAGGGTGAACTGCAAAGAATGGGGCAGACAGTCCCCAAAGCTGGTGGATATTCCAGTACTTAGATTTACCAAGCCAGCACAAAACAGCTTCTATAATACCTCACTGGTTACCCAGAAGCCAACAACATAGTTCCCTTAAAGCAGGGGTTCTCAGACTGGGGGTTGGAACCCTTCAGGGGGTCACAAGGTTCTTACATGGGGGGTCGCGAGCTGTCATCCTCCACCCCACACCCCCTTTTGCCTCCAGCAATTATAATGGTGTTAAATATATAAAACGTGTTTTTAATTTATAAGGAGGGGTCGCATTCAGAGGCTTGCTATGTGAAAGGGGTCACCAGTACAAAAGTTTGAGAACAACTGCCTTAAAGCAACCCAGCCTCAGGCCTCCATCCAGAAACCCAAGTCAAATATGATGAGGATTACTGAAAATCTTATTAGTCATATAAGAAAGTTCTACCAATCCCAAAGGATCAGACACATCACCTCCCAGGCTAATGAATATTCCAGGTCTTACCCAAATACACACTTACAGCCAATTCTTATAAACTAAACTAAAATTTATTAAAAAAAGAAAAGAGAGAGTATTGGTTAAAAGATCAGTGTACATACAGACATGAGCACAGTTCTGAGATCAGATTCATAGTAGAGATGGTGAGCTCTGTAGTTGCAAAGAGTTCTTTCAGAATTAGTTCATTGGTTATAGTCCGTGTTTATATTCAGGGTGATTCCAGGTTAGGACTGGAGATCTCAGCCTTTTGGCTTAAGCTGTCCCTGCATGAAGCATCAAGCAGATCTGAGATAAAAAGGACCAGGACCCCAGACATTCTTATACAGTTCCAGGTTTTCTTTGACATTTATACTAAATCGATTGAATAGGAAGTGATACAAGCAGACTGCAGATTCCTAAGGGGCAAACTGCACTTGCTTTACAGCTTAGAATCCCCAGGTGTTTCATTCACAGGCTAAAAATCCCTTTAGCCTGGGTCCAGCACTTCCCACAGTTCAGTCTTTTTTCCCCGAGGTATTTCCTGGAGTCTTCTTGTGTGGGGAGAGAAGAACACCAGATGATGTCACTCCCTCCCTTATATAGCTTTTGCATATGGCGGGTACCCTTTGCTTCCAAAGCTTGCTTCCCAGATTGGTCTTTGGAAAAATACTCACATCCCAAGATGAAGTCTAGAGATATGTGGTCTCATTATATGTCTTTGTAAAGTCATAGCAGACATTACTTGGAGGCTGTCTGTAATGTTCTCAGGAAGGCTCCCCAGGTGGAGATAAGCTTTTCCTAAGGCCTATTGTTTTTTTCCTAATGGTTCATTGCCCCAAATAGGCCCTTTCCAACCACTACCTAGACTGAAAACATCTTGTGTAGTTGGCATTACCCAGGTATAACTACATTTGAAATACGGATAATAGTCAATATTCATAAGTTCAGATAGAAAAATGATACATGCATACAAATAGGATAGTTATATTCAGCAAATCATCACTTTTCCAATGACATTGCACATGACCCATCTTGCATAAAATGCATCATAATTATGCCATTATCATATCATAATAATATCACTGTGAAGAATATGAGGTGCAGTGTCACAAGAGGATCCTCTTTCTAGAGCCTTCCCTGAGTGACTTGGTGGACAACACTGATCCTGCAGGACTCCCAGGACCTCACCCTACATCAGCACATGAAAGCCCTCCCAGGAGGGCATCCCCTAACCATCCAGAAGGGGGAAAATGAGCCTGCTAGTGTCCCAGAACCCGATCAATTGCCTGCCCCCAGACCACTTGTGGGAGACAATTACTGGTATGGCTTCCCTGAACCACATGTTCTGGCACAGGAGGTTTGAAGCAAGCTTCTCACACAGCTCCAGGAAGGTCTGTTTCCTGATTCACAAGTTCTGAAGCCACTACTGGTCATCCCAAATTTCTAAAACAATGTGTTCTTACCTCACCATGCTAGTTCTCCTGCATCAAAAGTGACAGTCTACCCAAGAGCAAACTATGGCAAAACCACCATTCACCATACCTGTACCACATGAGATGAATGAATTGTAATTGACTCTCAAGGTCAGCCAACTTCAGCATGTCAGAAAGTTCTGCCCAAAATCCATGCAGCACCTTGTTGATTGGCTATTCCATAACTCTTTGTCTTGCAATAAGGAGCAGGAGCAGAAGCAGATCATCCCATTGCTCCAGGTCTTCCACCCAGTCTGGTAGCAAATAACAGCGAGGGGCAATGTGATCAGGAACTGCCATTGGCAAATGTATGAAGTCAGGGGACAGTACGAAGACCACACAGCAAAGTGTTCCTGTGATGCACAGAACCATAGGATACCACCCCTGAAATGGTAGTGCTAACGTTGTGTAACAGGAGCAGCAGTGTTGATGCGAGTATACATGTGGACTTAGCATTATACCTGTGTCCTGCATAACACACTGGAACACTCAGTGCAAGTGAGGGGAGCAGGCACAAGCTTGTACACATTCCAATAATTATGTGCACCAGTGCAGACATAGCCAGAGAAAGCTAAAAAGACTGTGAAAAAAAGTCTCCCAAAGAGTGGTGGAAGTCACATTGCAAGGGACATCTAAAACTAATCTGGACAATTCATTGTGATATAGAAAAAGAGGCTATCCTGGCAGAAAATGGTCTAGCCCTCATAGATCTTGTCTAATGTCTATGAAGCTGTGATAATGCAGGTTTCCTGATATTGTGCTCCATCCAACTTCAGTTGAAATCAAAGAAAAGATTCCTGTGAGTTCAGTAAAAGTTCAGTCTGACCCATTGTCATATCAATGTAACTCAGCTTTGACTGGAGGCACCATTCCTTTGTGTGAAGAATAAAGAAGGAGAAACTATCCCATAAGAAAGAATAAAGAATATCAGCACAAAAAGAAGGAAGCTGAAGAACTACTTTTTCGTCGGTTCACAAAAAGGACAGTGGGGAAACGTTTTTCAAATCTGTCTTCTTCCTGTTTTGCTCCTTTGTTCTGTTTTTCTTTAAAAATGGTTGAAATGGTAATTGTTGTTAGTAAAATTAGAGCTGTGTGAAGGACGGAAATTCCATTTTTCAAAGGATTAAAAAGTTTGATTTGGTTCTGACTGCGAACAGAATCTGGACATTTCAAAATTCTCAGCAAAAACAATTCAGGAGGAAAAAGGATTGTTTTGGTCAATCAAAATGTTTCGACAAATATCAGATGTTTTGCTTATGTTTTGACCTTTTTATTTTATAATATACAACACAGCAGAAAACAAAAAGAAATTCAAAATGGAAACATTTTGAAAGGAATAATCAAAATGTTTCATTCCGAGAATATCAAAACAGTGTATTTTGAGATTGTCACAATTCTTTTCCTTTTTTTCCCCTTCCACAAAGCATTTAGATTTCAAGACAACTGCATTCTCCAATGAAAAATATTTCAATCAAAGTTTTCCTGACCAGCTATATTACAAAGAATATATTTTATCTGATAAGGTGAGGCTTAAAATTAATACTTAGAAATGTTTTGAGATGCTTGGATGGAAAGTACAGAGACTCTTCATCTTGAATTTATAGGAGTACCTTTCTGTTGTTGTTGCCCATTTCTTGGACAACCACAGTGTCCAGTTGCTTAGCATCATTAAACTTGTAGGACATGACCAATATGAAAAGATTTAAAATATAGACAAAATGAGCCATTTGACACCATTAGTACATTCAAGAAAAATCAAAATTACTTTCTCAGAAAACATCCCCTGACCCCCCTAGGGAAAGGATGGCATAGTGGCGGTCATACTTGTAGCTGTCTCCAGCTACAACTGTGTACTTTACAGCCAATGCTGTAGATTCACCATTCATTGTAGTCAAATGGCATATCCCTGAACTCTTCTTGTGCCCTTCCCCGCCACATCATAGATACATCCTATCTAGCCAAATGAGATTCTAAAGTTTTCCATGTATCATATACTTGATAGTTGAACACAAGCATAGTTAACAGTGGATTCAAAACAGATTCAGTATCTGCAAGACTGACATATTCGTCTGTTCAGCTGACTACTAGCTGTGCCAAAGTCCCATCTTCACAATGGGGCAGTTCATAGACTCAGACTTTAAGGTCAGAAGGGACCATCCTGATCATTTAGTCTGACCTCCTGCACATGGCAGGCCATGGAACCTCACCCACCCATTCCTCACCTCTGGCTGAGTTACTGAAGTCCTCAAATCATGGTTTAGAGACATCAAGTTACAGAGAATCCACCATTTACACTAGTTTAAAACTGCAAGTGACCCATGTCCCATGCTGCAGAGGAAGGCAAAAACAACACCCCAGAGTCTCTGCCAATCTGACCCAGGGAAAAATTCCTTCCCAACCTCAAAAATGGCAATTAGACCCTGAGCTTGTGGTCAAGACCCATCAGGCAGATACCTGGGAAAGAATTTTCTGTAGTAACTCAGTTGTCTGTGTATGATGCCACCAACAATTCACAGTAAGGTTCCTGGTACATTAATGTGACTAAAAGAAATATCTACTATCTAAAGATAGTAGCTGTGTCCATCTGGACAATACCAATGACCAAGTTGTGAACCCTCTCGGAAGTTTGCACTGTTAAGCAGCACCTAACACAGCCTTTATAGAGCCATATTATCTGCTGATGTGCTATCACTCCAGAATTAAACTCACCTAATTCCAATCCCTAGCTGAATACGATCCATAAACCATATAAAAATTAAGCATGGATTAACCAATGTGCACTTACACAGGGCCCCCCCGTCTCAGGGGGAGAGGGGCCCTGACCACTAGAGGTGAAACCTTACATACCACAGGCCAGCTTGGGACATCAGGACTAGGAAGGGGGTAAGCGGCACATCACCGGGTGTGTGTATGATGGTGGTGGGAGAGTTGGGCCCAGCCTTCATGCTGTGGCAAGAGCCAACAGGCTGGTGGGGGGAGACAGGTCTGCCCTGCTTGATGAGTGTGGCATGAGCTCTCTCTACAACCCTTCCCCTGACCTCACGGGGCCTCCCTGCCGCTGGGGAAGGTGTACGTGTGCCCCCTCCATTCCCCTAGTGGTCAGGGACCCAATATTTTTTTTATCTGATCCTGATCAAAATACAAGAGGTCAAATCATCTGCCGGCATCAATTATCACAGCTCCCTTGAAGCCAATAAAGTTATATCAGTTTATACGAGCTGAGATCTGGCCCAATATTCTGAAAAATAGCCAATGCACCTTTCCTTTACCCAACTCTGAATTAACCTTCCCCCATTAAAGTTCAACAACAGAAGCCCATGCAAAGTAAAATGATAAAACTATGGGAACTTGCACACTTTCACTGAAGTGTGCTTTGCATTTTTCTCGTTCTACCCTTTGTCCTTGCACCATGGCACATCCTGGCAAGGGCATTTCAAATGGGTAGAGCTGGTGGGAGATTTAAATATGTTAAGACATAAAATCATTAATTTGGCAAAACATCAGAAGCAGAAGGGAAATTATCAGTTTAAAAACCATGTAGCAGTGTCTATGTGAAAAAAACGACCGGGCATTTGGTCTTCCACCCTATCAGTTCGATTGTTCATCCACTTTCTGAAAGCCGGCACTGAGGCAGTGAAGGGACTTGGTAAGAGCCTGGAAAGAGAAAGTGAATAAGTGATGCTTGGGTTTTAGACCAGCTCTACAAATGCACAGTAAACCCAGCTATCCAAAAAAAAAAAAAATCCTGCTTCAAGAAACTACCAGAACAAAAAATCTGTCCTTGACTGGTTCTTTACCAGTGCATGATTCTGTAGTGAAAGTGACAGTCTTAGAATTGCTACTGAAAAGACTAGATTTAGGAACATCACAGAGAAAATGAATGATGACACAAAAATTAACACAATGGGCCAGATATTCAGCTGGTGTACATTGCTGTAACTCCTGTTGCTTTAATTCACTGATTTATACCAGCTGATTATCTGGTCCACATGGTTTATTTTGTGTTTTCTCCATGTTTACAATTCATATTACATTTTCTGCTAGTCAATCTAAGGTCTTAGCTGAGAAAACCTGGATCTCTGGTAATCAGTTTGTTAACCTTAATATTACCTTTGAGCTCACTGTCCAGTACACAAACCTAGCTAAAATAGTGTACAGTAATTTAAGCTCATTTTGGAATATATTGAAGACTAGATATTTGAGAAAACAGTGACTTAAATCTGACTAACAGTTGCCACAGTTAGAACATCCATCCACTGTTCACTTTGGGGTTTAATGTAGATTAAATTACACAGTAAAATAAATAATGCAACTAATTGAACTATTTGTTACAAATAATATTCAGTGTGAATTTAGCCTCCTTTTTAGATAACAAGTTGTCCTCAAGCCAATTCTGATGTTCTTAGAATGTATTTACTATTTGTAAATATTAGATGAATAGTTTGGATGAACAATATTCAGACTATGGAGCTGTTCATAAACTGCTTACTGTAGCTATTCACTATTTGTGGTCAGCTATGTTAGTTTGGGTCCTTTTTGTCTCCCTGTTGGATGACTGAAACATTTTAAGCTTTTATTTTGGATATGAACTTTGAGACTAATAATCGTTTGTGTTAAAATATTTCCAACTCTCCTTGTGCACAAACATATTTGAAAATACCAGGCAGTTGTACAAATCCTCACACATCACTAACAATAAACATTCATATTATGGCAATGTCCAAATGTCCCAAGATTCATACCATCCCACAAAACAGTAATTACACTCAGCTTTTATTTGCAAACATACTCACAAAAAGCAGTTTGTTTCACTGCTCAGCCACCACTAACACACAGCCTTGTAAATCAACTATATTGCAGGTGAATGGGAGCTGCTGATGTCAGAGAAGTGTGAACCTTTTTAATGGAGAGTTTACTGATTGTCAAATGATTTGTCTAGGATTGTTTCCCCCTTAATATCAGCCATGGAACTTTGCATTTAATTTGACTGAGAACTATATACATGGTAGAAATTAAATGTGCTCAATTATGTCTTTAGTCAACAGCACAGATGCTAAAGAGGAATGCATCTCTGGGTGTATCTTTGTGTCAGCTAGGGCTCAGTGAAAGTGTTTCGTCAAAAATATTTGACAGAAAATTTAGGTATTGACTAAATGCACTTTTTAAAAAAATCAGTGTCTTACTGTGGAAAATTTTTATCGTTTTGCGGAACCTCCCCCCAGTGTCAGTTTTCAGCTGGAAATGAATATTTTGGCTGAAAACAAATATTTGAATAGGATATTCCACCAAGGTGCATCATGGGTGTTGTAGTTCCATTGCTTACATCTCCATTTTCCTCTATGGGACAGGCTCCCCAGGCAGGCTTTTTTCCCCCATGATGTACTGTGGCCATGATTCACTACCTCCTTTCACTAGGAAGCAGGACTGTGATGCATCAGAGGAGATGTAGTCCAGCCAGGGAGCCTGGCCAACAGAGAAGAAATGGGGGCATGAAGCAACCAAACTGCAACTTCCATGAGGCATTGAGGTGGCTTTTCTAAATTGAACTATGGTGGGTTTTTTTTACCAATTTTTTTTAATTTACTTTTCACCACTGAGTTAATATTTTCCTGGGGCATGGGATTTCAACCAGCTCTAGTTACAGCCTGTCCAGAGAGAAAGTTTCTGAGCTAAAAGTGTCTAGTGTAGTGTGTGGTACAGCGTTCCTTAGTTGTTCTCAGCCTGACTTGGGCATTATCAGGGACTGATAGGTTCAATATCAACTCAGAAAGAACAGTATCATCTATGAGTCACTGGCTCCACTTTTTACAACACCAAGCTATTCACTAAGTATCTTTTACACTGACCTGGTCCCACCCATCCTAGCGTAGCGATCTGAAGGAAATCATCGCACAAGAATGTGTGGCTGCAAGCTCAGGAAAGATAACATTTCTGCAAAGGGTTCAGCTCCGAGTGGGTTATATACAGCATAGGAATTAATCAGCATGTCCTTGGGACAAGGATTATTAGCTAGGTTATAGTTAAAGGGGCAGACAGATGATTTAAGAACCATATTAAGAATGAGTATAAAAATGGTTCCTTTAAAAGGGTCACACACATATTACTGGTTCAGCTAGTGTTGAATAAAGCCTGTCTTGAAGTCCAAACACAGTATGAATTGAATGTTGCAACATCTGTATCATTTCAGAATTTGGCTCCTTGGTATATAAAGTCCTTAGTCCTTATTCAGATAAAACAAAGGGAAAGTTACTCTGAGTAAAGGGGCAATGGTGGAGTAAAATTCCTTGATATTTGATAAACAGCACTTCCTTTTGTTCTTCAGAGAACTGTGCCATCAAAGTAGGAATTCACTGAGGGCTCTAAGGACTGGATGAAGATATGGCAATGTAAGAAAATCCCTTGCAGGTACAAAGGCAAGAGCTCTAGCTCATTACATATTTTTAAAATAGAAGAAAAAGAAAAGACATTTAAATAATTTGTACACAGTCCGGTCTGGTGGGGTTTTTTCTTTGCCATATTATTTCTGTTTCTTTGCAGGCTGAGAGTGGTTTTGGACTACAGGCTTGTCAGATATTTCTATTCTAAGAGTGCCAGATGAATAATGAAAATAATCATCAAAAAGGCTTAAAACTATATCTAATTGGAGTAAATTACAGATTAGCAACCTGAGCTGTGAAATGAGAGTCCTACATCAAATCGTCAGTGAACCACTCGCTTTGAAGTTCATAACAGAGAAAACAATGCACCAAAAGAGGAGTTGTCATTAAGCCAAGCACACACTACCCTGCTGGTGACTGACATCTGGTAAGCAGCAAAAACTCAACTACCCTTTCAGCAATAGATTCTGAATTTTAGTGAGTGGAGGACACCATGCATCCTGTTCTTTCCCCCTTTTTCCCCTGCCTCACTCGGTACTCAAAAATGACACTAGAGTCACTGGGTGAGTTTGTTCCCCAAAAAGATGTATTCAGACTCTTACCCATGCACTATTTTATGTAGAAATGTTAGGTCCCATATACACTAGGTGTTAAGACATTGTTTACAACAATTCCATTCCTTGGAATTTCTAAATATTACCGATGAGAGTTTCCTAATTAAAAAAAAATGTTGCATTCATCTTGGGGGAATTCTGTATTAAACCTTGTCTGGCAGATAAAGAGGTACTGACTACAGAATGAAAAATTAATGATAACATAAGTGATCATGACTTGATCACATTTATAACAAACAGAATGAAGTCCAGACCAGTGAGATAGTATATATATAATCTTAGTGCTTTTAAAGGGTCAGTTTCACAAAGCCTTAAACAATTATGAGAGAAATCAGCCGGGATAAAGAATTTCCTGAGAAAAATGTGAACGATAATTGGAAATTGTTTAATAACATTTTACTTGATACCCAAAAAGCCACAATCAAGAAAGAAGTCTGTATTGGTTAAAGTAAAAACAAACAAACCTGTATTAGAGGGGAAATGGAGGCAGTCAATATTATATAACAAATGGAAGACAGAGGAAATTGATAGTAATGATTTATAAATCAGTAGCTAGGAATTGCAGAAAATTGATAAGGAAAGCCAAGGAACACAAGGGGAAAAAAATCTACAGAGTTAAGGACAATAAGGAGAGGGTTTTTTAAGTATATTAGGAATAAGCAAATTCTAGCAATGGTATTGGTTCATTAATAGATGGAAAATGTAGAATTAGCAATAATAATACACAAAAAGCAAAAATGTTCAATAGATCTTTCTGTTCTATATTTGGGGAAAATCCAGATGACGTAGTTATATATGCATCCGATGAAGTGAGCTGTAGCTCACGAAAGCTCATGCTCAAATAAACTGGTTAGTCTCTAAGGTGCCACAAGTACTCCTTTTCTTTTTACGAATACAGACTAACACGGCTGTTACTCTGAAACCTGTTATATATGATAACACTCTTTCCATTCCACTGCTATCTCTGGAGGATGTTAAACAAAAGCTAGTGAAGTCAGACTTTTTAAAAATCAGCTGGTCTGGATATTTTGCATCCAAGAATTTTAAAAGAGCTGGTTGAGGTGCTTGGCTGGACCATTAATGTTGATTTTTAATCAGTCTTGGAACATCAGGGATATTCCAGAAGACTGGAAGAAAGATAATATTGTGCCAATATTTAAAAAGGCTAAGTGGGATGAACTAGATAATTACAGGCCTGTTAGTCTGTCATTGAACCAGGGTAAGATAATGGAGTGGCTGATATGGGACTCAAATAAAGAATTCAAGGATAGTAATATAATTAATGCCAATCAACATGGGTTTATGGAAAATCAATTCTATAAAATTAACTTGATCTTTTTTATGAGATTACAAATTTGGTTGATAAAGGAAATAGAGCTGACGTAATATACTTAGACTTCTGTAAGGCATCTGACTTGGTACCGCATGACATTTTGATTAAAAACCTAGAATGATATAAAATTAACATGGCACACATTAAATGGCTAACTGATAGGTCTCAACTAGGGCTGTCGATTAATTGCAGTTAACTCACATGATTAACTCAAAAAAATAATCGTGATTAATCACAGTTTTAATCACTGTTAAATAGAATACCAATTAAAATTATTAAATATTTTTAGATCTCTACATTTTCAAATATAATGATTTCAAATACAACACAGAATACAAAGTGTACACTGCTCACCTTATATTATTAATCTTGATTACAAATATTTTCACTGAAACACATTATAAACAAAAGAAATAGTATTTTTCAGTTCACCTCACACAAGAACTGTAGTGCAATCTCTTTATCGTGAAAATGCAACTTACAAATGTAGATTTTTTTGTTATATAACTGCACTCAGAAAGAAAACAATGTAAAACTTTAGAGCCTACAAGTCCACTCAGTCCTACTTCTTGTTCAGCCAATCGCTAAGCCAAACAAATTTGTTTACATTTATAGGAGATAATGCTGCCCACTTCTTATTTACAGTGTCACCAGAAAGTGAGAACAGGCATTCACATGGCACTTTTGTAGCCAGCATTGCAAGGTATTTACATGCCAGATATGCTAAACATTCATATGCCCCTTCATGCTTTTAAATAAACGGTATTCTATTATTGTTTAACAGTGCGATTAATCACAATAAATTTTTTTAATCACTCTACAGCCCTAGTCTCAACACATTATTGTAAACGGGGAATCATCATCAAAATGGGTGTGTTTCTAGTGGGGGCCCATGGGGATCAGTTCTTGGCCCTACGCTATGTAACATTTTTATTAATGACCTGGAAGAAAACAAAATCACTGAATGTTTACAGAGGACACTTAGAGGATGGGGACTCTCTCCATGGAAATAGTGACTGTGAAAAAGATTTGGGGGTGGGGAGGATAGTCATGAGCTTCCAGTGAAACACTGTGACCAAAAGGGCTCATGCAATCCTTGGTTGCATCAACAGGAGAATCTCAAGTAGGAGTGGGGAGGCTATTTTACCTCTCTTTGGCATTGGACTACTGTGTCCAGTTCTGATGTCCACAATTCAAGAAGGATGTTGGTAAATTGGAGAGGGTTCAGGGAAGACCCATGAGAATGATTAAAGTAATCCAAAACTTGCCTTATAATGACAGCAGCAAG
Source organism: Chelonia mydas (assembly GCF_015237465.2). NCBI lineage: Eukaryota > Metazoa > Chordata > Testudines > Cheloniidae > Chelonia > Chelonia mydas. Next base: position 84,140,834 of record NC_057851.1, on the reverse strand, counting down.
GAGCTCAATCTAGGTTGTCTACACTGCACAGCCTTTAGTGACATGGCAGTGCTGCTACAGCTGTGCTGTTAAAAAGCGTGCTGTGTGGCCGCTATTTGTCAGCGGAAGAGAGCTCTCCTGCCAACAAAAAAATTCCACCCCCAGTGAGCACCATTAGTGTTGTCGGCGGGAGAGTACTACTGCTGACAAAGCACTGATCACACCGGCAGTTGTCATTGACAAAACTTTTGTCTTTCGGGTGTGTATGTTTTTTTAACATCTCCGAACGACAAAAGTTTTGTCTTTCACTTGCCAGTGTAGACAAAGCCTTAGTTAGCTTACCAAAGAGGAGATTAAGGGTTAACTTGATTGCAGTCCATAAGTAATTACATGGGGAACAAATATTTATTACTGGGCTATTCAATCTAGCAGAGAAAAGTGTAACATGATCTAATGGCTGGAATTTGAAGCTAGACAAATTCAGACGGGAAATAAGGGATACTTTTTTTAACCATGAGTGTAATTAACCATTGGAACAACTGTTGCAGTGGATTCTCCATCACTGATGATTTTTAAACCAAGACTGCATTATTTCCCCTAAAAGGTATTTCTAGGTATTATTGTGGGGAAGTTCTATGACTTGTGGTTATACAGGAGATCAGACTAACTGATCACAGTGGTCCCTTCTGGCCTTAGAATCTATTAATTATTCCCCCATGGCCCACTCAGCTGGTATGGAAAATTATTCAATTGATAGTATAAAATTGGTAAAAACTGCTTGGAACAGAAAGTCTGTGTTTTCTGTGAGGATGCTGATGTCATTTTACCCATCTTCAACCCACTTTCAATGTTAGCTGTGGAAGTACAAGGGGCAGAGCAATGGGTTATTTCCTAAGTGCATGTGAGGTTGCAGTGTTCAATAATAACTTCATAGTATAATACTCCATTTTGTTAGCAAAAGACCACATCTATATTCAAGCTATATTCAATATAGCTACCTCTTGACTATACTATAGTGACAGACTGATTAAAACGTAAGTGCAACGGTAAATGTCCCTTTTGATTGAAACTATTTGGAGGAAATGCGTCACTCAGGGATAGGGAAAGCACAGAGTAAAATAAGTCATAATTCTTTACATCCTGGATCCCAAACCCGACTAAAAGGCAACTTTTGGCTTTGTCACTGGAAAAGCAAAAACATGGTTGAGATTTTGCTAAAACCAGAACATGGCTGCCTGAGTTCATCTCATTCAGTTATTTTAGTAACCTTTTAGATTAATTTTTCCAGCAGCTTCCTTACAAGACATTGAAAAGTTTTGCTTTGCAGACTTATTGATGCAATGACCTTTTCCCATTGTCTGGCTTCTAAATTTAGTTTATTAAATTTAAGGGGCAACAGGGTCAAATATAGTATCATTAAAATTCATAGGAGAGATACAGATTACAGTAGTGAAAGTGCTAAATTAAATATGATTTGCTGCTATAGTAAGACATTTTAAATCCAGGTCATGCCAATCTCAAGGCAGAGAAGAGATTTGCTTCTGAGAAGAGAGATGCTGAACCTTTAGGAAAGTATACTCCATAAATAGGGATACTTGGGCTGAAGGAAACATTTTCATACAGAAATCATAATTAGACTATACCTGTATTTAACCAAATAGCTTAAACATCCTTTTGGTTCTGTCTTGTGCTTAATAAAACTGAAAAATGTATTAGTGTGACCAGGAAGCAAACAAAGTCCAGCTAAAAATTCATGTATTGAGAAACAGGATACTAAAGAAAATGGAGCATAGGTGACTTTTGATGCGACAATTCTATATTCCTATAGCTGCTTAAGTCTCTCCATTCTTTGCACCCACTTTTCTCTCACTAACTTACTTTGTTCCTTAGTGCAGATCTTCTAGAAAAAGGCTATTGCATTTTTACAAAAGAATGGACATAAAATGCATTTTCTTCAATATGTTAGTGGTCCTGGACATAGATACGTAGACTACTGCTCAAATGTTGGCTACATTGTTAATTTAACCTACTCAATTGTGTATGTGTATGCTGCTCTTCACCTGGCATCCTTGCTCTGGTAGAATACTATAAATACACCTAATATAAAAATAATTCTTTGTCTTGTGTTATGTAGCTCAAACTCGATGATAATCATGGTGCCTTCTGTCCTTAAAAAAGCTATGAAAAATGTATAGACAATAATACAAGCTATTTAATCCTCACAACTGGGATAGGGTAAGGAAAGTACTGAAGATGGTCAAATAATTTGATCATTTTAGCCTTTCCTTCTTGTGAATTATCCACAATAAATCATGAATTTCACAAATTTATCCATTATCCAGAATTGTTTCGTGAATAACATTTTCAAGCTATGGATGTCACATGAACTGTAGTATCTAGTCAGTTAATCAGACTTCTCTGAGTTTTTTGACTGGTCTAAGTCAGATGATATTTCTGTTCCCTGACTGGATAATCTAAGCTTTATAAACTACACCTGCTTCTGTTCAAAATGAATTTAATTTAATCACAAAATGCATTTCATTTATTGGTTAAATGAATTTCAGGCAAAATTAGCTTTCTGAGAACAAAACTTTGCTTCTGAAAATATTTGCTAATACATAATAAAGAAGATACATGAATAGGCTGAACTAAAACTTCATTTTTGATTCAGTGTAGTGTTCAGAAACAGGTTTACACACCATTGTAAGAACTGTGGCGATGTAAAGAAGTGGAACTGGAGCTTGGAATCTCATCATATATTAGTTAATCGCTGCATATCAGTGGTTAGTTGAGAAGGGAATAATGACAATATGACAACTTTTTCCTCACTACCTTGTAGCATAATTGATCAGCTGAGCTAAAAAGGTTATACAAGTAATTTGCAAAAATGGTAGGCAGGTTTTCCTAAGGACTTCTATTCTAACTTAATTGACTCAGAAGAAATTGAACGGAGTACAATGAAAAGTCCCTAATACTGCTATTTTTCTAATATAGTTACACTGTAATCAAATTTGATCCTACTGGCATGATGGATTCTTGGGGTCAAATTTGGAGATGATATAAAAGATAGTGTGTGTTATTCATTGCTAATTCCCTGTAATTAACACAGAACCTGATTCAAAACCCACTGAAAGTCAGTTGAAGATTTCCATTGATTTCAATGGGCTTTGGCTCAGGCCCACAGAGGAGAGAGGTGGTAACATGCAACCAAGGGTGCAAGATAAACCAGCATCCTGCTGGTTGCTTTTCTTGCAAAAGCTCCACTGTTCTGCCCTCTCAGCCTGTAAATTATACTGAATCACGCTCGATTACTGCCATGTACATTGTTCTTTCTTTCTTAGCAGTGGCCTAGCTCCAAATGACACAAAATTCCAGAGAATAGGTAGTTTTCAAGCAATTTTTTTTTGTGGGGCAGAGGGGATTCTGAACACCAACAGAAGTTTTATAGGTACTGTAGCCAATTATTTTATTTAGTCATCTAATTGAGGGATTTATTGTTGTGGTTAATTATAATTAAGTTGTGATGGATAGGTTTAAGTATGATAGTATTATAGCCTATAATGCTGATAAGAATTTAAGAGTGATGAGTGTGTATTAGGTGTATAAGTAAAGTAATGCAAGGCTTGCAGATCGAGGCCTGTAGGATTTCAGCTCAGCTACATTAGGTCTTAGGCCTAAAGAGGAGTTGACATGAGGTGATGACCCAGGAATGCCCCCCGCCCTGGTAGGGTTCAGTCTTGTTTTTCCTACACAGAAAGATGCAAGAGAGTCTACTAGGAATTGGGCTGTATTTTTATATATATAAATAAGTTTGTCTGATGTATTTTACAGTTTGTTTGCTAATGTTCCCCAACTGCTGCCTGTTTAGAATTTTCATTTCCGGGCCCCAGGGGTATATCTGGAGATTTATAAAGAAAATATTTTGATCTGAACTTTCAGTCCTCAGATGCAGATGGTCAAATCACTAACGCATTGTATATAGCTTGATCAAATGTACCCATTTCACATGACATAAGATGCATGTGTTGTACCAGGCAAAGTACTAACAAACTTCAACAGGACTTTATTTTTAAAGTGGAAACCTCTGTAACAAGCTGCTGCAGTCTCCTCAACTCTCCCCCCCCCCCCGTTTCCTGTCCTTTCAGACTCCCAACAGCCAGTGCTCCAAGTTCTAATAAGTACAAGCAGCATCTAAGCACCACAGCATGCAAAACTAATACTGAGCCCCATTCTGATTCCATTGCCTGGTCTCTGCTCTACTGCTTTAGAATGTGGCTAGAAAGATAAACAGATGAATATAAGCTGTGAGAATAATTATTTCAGACATATCTGACAAGACATATTTGTGGTATACAATTAATCCTCAGCAATAGGAACTGTGCAAGTTAAATTTTAATGAATCTGACACTTCCAGTTTATCTGTGAGTATCTCCTGGAATAGGAAACATTGGTAAATGGGTAGAGGAAGTCCTTGGAGCCGTAGTTCATGTATAAATAATATGGAAAGAGATCAGCCTTACATATCTCTAGCTCTTCCCTTAACCTGCTTTTCTACCACCAAGCACTTGAATGAGTAGGACTTTTTTCAAGTCTTCTCTTTTTTAAAGATACAATTATATGGTTCAACATTTTCTGTACAGTGGTGAAAAGCAAATATCTGGCAAAGTCAGAGCAATATTTACAGACATAGATAATAAAACCTGCATTAAAAATGCTGAGCTCCAAACAGTTAAGCTATATACTTAAGAATGGGAAGTGTTAGATGGTACCGTGTTTAATCTTTATCTCACTGTTCATGATTGCACAGCTTTGAAGGAAGCATTTTATTACAGTTACAGTCTAATGACTGTCTGGCCTCACTGAAGGAGTGTTGAAGTAGTTAGGTACCAAAGAATTTAAAGTGACCAAAGGTGTGACCAGAACATTCAAGAATCCAGGTGGTACCAGGAATACCATTTACATGAAACAATATCAGATGAATGGAAAGCTTTTTGGTGGGAAGCTATACAGTCTGCCTAAGCTGTTGAAAAGTGAAAGCATTTGTGTGTGTGTGTTTTGCGGTGGGGTGGGGATGAGGAGGAAGGGAGAAGAAAAAAGAGACATAGCCCACACCAACCATTTACTATCCTGTTGATTTCCCCCCCTCAGTGGTGCTAAAGGTTCTATCATCTGGGATTCCCCCTAGCCACCCAAAACCCACAATTCTTTTTTCTAAGTTTAGTGACTTCTGTGCATTGGGTTGGAACTGCATTTACACCCTCCAGGCCTGTCAAATAGGTACATACCTGCAAAAGTTTGTTCCAGCTGGTCCATAAACCTTGCTTCTTGTGTCAACGTAAAAGGGGTTGGAACCATTGTCTTTCCTCCTTTCCACCTCTCCAGCATGTTTTGAGTGATTTGCTTCCCAGGGGGGAGCAAAAACTGCAGTCCTTGCTGTTGTGCTGGCACTTCGCATGGGCCATACATAAGGGAGTTTTCAAAACTGCTCTATGCTGTTGACTCCCAAATCTACCTTTACTCCAGACCTATCTCTGTTGGTCCAAATGAAAATCTTAGCCAGTCTCCCCGACATCTTCTTGTGAATGTCCAGCGGTCAGCTCAACATGACTAGAACTGAGATCTTAATCTTCTCATCCAAACTCTCCTCGCTACCTCCTTTCTTGATCCCGGTAGAAACCACCACCATTTCACCTGTCTCAGGCCCCTCACCTGGGTGTCAGCTTAGCTTTGGACGTCTCTCCAGGTCTAAATCTTGCAGATTCTTTCTGTATAACATCTCAGGTGAACCAAAACACTCAATGAATTCAGGTTCAGTTCGGCAAATAGTTTGGGTCAAATCAACAAGAATCAGAAGAGTAGAAGCAGTTTGTTATAGCTGTTCTGAAACTAAAATGTTTGACTCAATTTTGCAAAGATGTTTCATTTTGGAATTTCACTCTTTTTTATTAATAAAACACATTAAAGAGGTTTCAAATCTTCAAAGGTTTAGCTTTGGGTCAAGTAAAAAAAAAATCATTTTTGATCAAATGAAATATTAAGTTTTTGTTCTGCTGGAAAAAAATATAGTTTCAGTTTACCTGAATCAGTTTTGTTTGTTTGTTTGTGGGTTTTTTGTTTTGTTTTGTTTCAGCCACTGACCAACTAAAACCAGAGCTATTCACACACAGCACTAGTGGCTATACTAACTGAGGAGCTGGTTCAGTAGTACTAGTTGCTAAAAGTGTTTAAAAAACAAATTAAAACATTCATGAAGTGCAGATACCTAATAGCAGTAAGTGATGCCTATACATTTGGAAGTGTATCTAAAGGAAATAACAAAGCTTGTTTAATAACTTTGACCATTTTTCTTTCAAGACGTTTACTGGGGGAAAAATAGGTTTAAGTTAAATCAAGTGGAAGAAGATGAGTCCATGTGAAGAGAAGCTGGCAGGTAAATGGAGAACCATGTTTTGTTTTAGCATTTAGCAGTGACAGTTTCAAACAATTTGAATTTTAGGGAGTAATAATTCTATTCTCATAGAAACAAGAAGTCTCAAAAAAAAAATCCTTCTGCTGGCACAGCGATAGAGAGAGATTTTCCAAAGTGCCTATGTGACTTAAGGACACAAATACTAAAACTGACTTCCAATAAAATTTTTACTCCTTATTCACATAGGTGCTTTGAAAAATCCCACCAGGCTAAAACCACTCTAGACTGGGAAGCTTTTACGTGTGAGGCAGAGGAATCTAATATTTGTCAAAGGGAGATGTGCTTACAGCAATTTTATAATGTGAATTAGCTCAATGGAGCTAATGGATCCATTAGCTTAATGGATCATTTGAATAACTGATATACCATCCAACTCTGACCCCAATTCTGCAGACCCCTAATGCAGTGGGGAGTTCCACTGAAGACAATGAGAAGGAAGAAAGGAAGAAATTTGTGCAACTTGACGTGTGAATATTTTATTCATTTGGATTTTTTTTTTTTTTTTTAGAAACAAACCTATCCTGTGCTCTGTCTACACAAATATTACAAAATAATAAGTTATGAACTCAGCTCACGCCAACAGCTTATCAAAAGTTTATATAGCCCCTGCCTCTCCTACCCTACCATTGAACCTAACTAGCAACCTCCTTAATCCACCTTTTTTTCAAAGCTGCAGAAATCCTTCAGCATAACAGGAGGCTCTACAGACTTCGGCTTTGTCAGACCAAGTCATCATCAAACAAGCATCATCTGAGAACTGTTGCACCTGCCAAATTGACCACAGTTGATGGCATCACACCAGGCATCATGGAGTCAAGTTCCCAGATTTGGCTCAATCCTCTGAGCAGAAGAAAGACAAAAGCCCTATCACATGGGACTTTTAAACTAGACTAGGCAAAGCACTAGAAAATATACTGTGCAGAAAGATTCTACATTGGCCACAGGAAGATGGGCTGGATTATTTAATAGGATTCTTCCATCTTTACATTCCATTAGGCTATAAAATTATCTTATGTGAAAAGAATTTAAAAAGCTGCAAAATCTGTCAATAAAAATAATGTGAGGTGTCTGTCTACCCTAGTATTAAACGATGGCAGTTGAATGTAACACTGGGTGCAATTTGAAGCACCACATTTATTATTAATAAAATGGCTGCTTTTTAGAGCTACGTGTTTTGGCATCGAAAGGGAGAAGGTCATTTCTTTTTTGTAATATAACACACACAAGGTAAAACAGAAAGTGAGCAATAGTACCTTATGCACAATTATTTCACATTTGTTCTCGTAATAGATGGTAATTCCCACAACAATGAACTTTAAAATAGCCTATCATAAACTAGAAGAAAAAAGATCAACAGCAGAGTGACAGTCAAAGTGAAAACATTAAAACCATAGCTGGAGGCTATTTACAGCAAGAATCCTGTTTTAAAAAGACACAGCTAGTTTATGTAGCTACTGTAGGAGTAAAGAAAGAGAGCCTCAGACAGTGGTGAATTGGAAAAGCAGAGAAATTTATTAGGGCTCCAAGAACATACCTTAAAAATTGAAATCTTACATGGACAACAGAAGAGACTAGAATGAAGAGTGCCACAGGAGGTAGGTTAGAAATAGGTTAGATTGTGGCATTGTCACCTACATTTAGGAGGTGAAAAGATGCTGTGTAGCTGCATCAACTTCCCGTGGCATTGTGCCTGAGGCAGGTACAATGAGCTCTATCCTACAAGGTGGTATTGAGCACCTTCAACTCCCATTGACATCTGTGGGAGCTGAGGACACTTGACACCTCACAGGAGTGTTCAGCTCCTTGAAGGATCAAGCCCCAAATCTCCAGGAACACTGATGGAACACACTAAGCAGTGGAATAATTTATTCTCTTTTACAGCACCATCATATCAGCCCAGCTCTGCTGGCTAGAGCAGACAGGCATGGGTGGAGCCCATAGTGGCTCACTATGTTTTTACTAGCGCTAGAGTCTTTGCATGTCAAGAGCATGAAGACCAAGACTGCCTTGCTCCTTACACCTTCTTTCCTTCAAAAGCAGCTATGCAGGACTAAGCACATTGTAATCAACAGCGAGCTTGTTATGAAGAGCAAACGGCATGCACTATCAAGATAATTTAATATTTCAGTACATTAGAAGCAATAAACTTGTAGATGGGAATATAGCACTAGAACTGGATGGGAAACTATTTTCCCATCCATGAAAATGTTGAAAGTATCAAAAGAAACATTTCAAACTGTGAGAAAAATCAAAATCTCAAAAACTTTCATGAACTCAAAAATCTGAAAAAAAAATTCAGTTCAAAGCAGTTAAGATGTTTTGTTTTAATTTTACTATTCAAAAACATTTTTACATTAAAGTTTCAAAAGTCATTTTGAACTAGAAAAGTCAAATTCTCATTATAAAATTGTCAAAACAAAATGTTGTCCGTTTCAAAAGTCTTTTTTTTTCAAGTAAAATTTATTTTGTCAAAACTCACCCTTTCCTGATAAAAGTTTAATTTGCCACTAAAATTCCTGCCCATAGCCTCATAAAGCTTCTAGACAACCAGGGAGTGCAGGGCAAAATAATGCCATCTATTTGACTCATTAATCTACCACAATTTAAAATTTTGACTCGTCTGTGAGCCCGCAGTGGATTACTTGACTTTTGTTCATAAACACAAACTTTCTGTAGCGTTCTTTTGTGAACCTTTTTGCTCTTTCTAGGCATTCCTACAAGTTTGCATCGTCACGTTGATGGTGTGTTCCATTAGGAGAAATTACATTGGTAAGTAATATGATACACTCTTTCTCCAGTGTCTGACTGGTTGAAGCCATCCCAGGAGATCAGGAAAGTCAGTCTAGCCATTAGAGAAAGAGGCTACATTTTGGTTCAGCTTTTTGATCCAGCTGGAAAAAGTCAGTCAACCTCATTATTTCCTAGATAATTTGTTTGTCTGACTCTGTCAGGCCCAGTACATTATTACCTTATGTAATCCCCCTGTTATGGAAACTGTCTCATCATCATTCTGGCTCTATAGCCCATGTTTAGAAGCAGAAAATTCAGTCCTTAAGCTCAAAGTTTTGTTGTTGCATCAAAGCTGAAGCAAACCTGAGACTTGTCTTTTGGTTTCCAGGGAGAGATGACCATAGTGGTCTTTGCTTTGACACTGCAGCTGTCCTAGGTAGAAAGAAGGAATATGATAAGAATAAGGTGTATAAAGCGCTGGCTAAAGATAGGACAGATGAAACTTCAAAAATTCAAGATATTACACTATGGACTAATTTTTGTCATACGTCTCAAACCCATAAGCATTTTGAACTTCTTTCACAGGGTAACCAGTCCAGCAGTTGGAGGAGTGGGGAACAGTAGGGAAAGCATTAGACGTGACATATTCGGACTTTAGAAGGACTTTTGACTCTTTCACTTGACACTCTGATAAGCAAACTAGGGATATGTGGTTGAGATACAATTGCTATAACGGGTCGGCAACTTTTGGCCCATGGCCCGCGCCGCTTCCCATAGATCATATTGGCCAGGAATGAACTGCGGCCACTGGGAGCTGCGGGAGGCCATGCCTGCGGACGATCAATGTAAACAAAATGTCTCACGGCCCATCAGCAGATTATCCTGATGGGCCACGAGCTGAAGGCTGCCAACCCCTGTGCAATAAGGTGGATGCACAACTGGCTGAAAAAAAAAAATCATACTCTAAGTAGTTATCCATGCTTTGATGGATATCTGAGAGAACATATCAAGTGGGGTCTGCTCTAGTTCCAATATTATTCAATTTTAATTAATGACTTTGATGGTGGAAAGTATGTTTATGAAATATGTGGATGACACCAAGCTGGGAGCGGTTGCAAGAACTTTGTAAAACAGGTTTCAGAGTAGCAGCTGTGTTAGTCTGTATTCGCAAAAAGAAAAGGAGTACTTGTGGCACCTTAGAGACTAACCAATTTGAGCATAAGCTTTCGTGAGCTACAGCTCACTTCATCGGATGCATAAAGTGGAAAGTACAGTGAGGAGATTTATATACACACAGACCATGAAAAGATATACATTGTAAAGAGAGTGATCACTTAAGATGAGCTATTACCAGCAGGAGAGTGGGGTAGGGGGAGAGAAAACCTTTCCAAGTGATAATCAAGGTGGGCCATTTCCAGGAGTTAACAAGAACGTCTGAGGAACAGTGGGGCGGGGGAGGGGGGAAGGAATAAACAAGGGGAAATAGTTTCACTTAGTATAATGACTCAACCACTCCCAGTCTCTATTCAAGCCTAAGTTAATTGTATCCAATTTGCAAATTAATTCCAATTCAGCAGTCTCTCATTGGAGTCTGTTTTTGAAGGTTTTTTGTTGAAGAATTGCCACTTTGAGGTCAGAAATCGAGTGACCAGAGAGATTGAAGTGTTCTCCGACTGGTTTATGAATGTTATAATTCTTGACATCTGATTTGTGTCCATTTATTCTTTTACATAGAGACTGTCCAGTTTGTCCAATGTACATGGCAGAGGGACATTGCTGGCACATGATGGCATATATCACATTGGTAGATGTGCAGGTGAACGAGCTTCTGATAGTGTGGCTGATGTTATTAGGCCCTATGATGGTGTCCCCTGAATAGATATGAGGGCACAGTTGGCAACAGGCTTTGTTGCAAGGATAGGTTCCTGGGTTAGTGGTTCTGTTGTGTAGTGTGTGGTTGCTGGTGAGTATTTGCTTCAGGTTGGGGGGCTGTCTGTAGGCAAGGACTGGCCTGTCTCCCAAGATTTGTGAGAGTGATGGGTTGTCCTTCAGGATAGGTTGTAGATCCTTGATAATGCATTGGAGAGGTTTTAGTTGGGGGCTAAAGGTGACTGCTAGTGGTGTTCTGTTATTTTCTTTGCTGGGCCTGTCCTGTAGTAGGTGACTTCTGGGTACTCTTCTGGCTCTGTCAATCTGTTTCTTCACTTCAGCAGGTGGGTATTGTAGTTGTAAGAATTCTTGATAGAGATCTTGTAGGTGTTTGTCTCTGTCTGAGGGATTGGAGCAAATGCGGTTGTATCGTAGAGCTTGGCTGTAGACAATGGATTAAAGTGGATCAAACTGAATACGAGTCAATAACATAAAACAACATAATAAGTGGCACCATCGCCCTTCACAGAGCATGGTGTATGCGCCGATGAGTTCTTGATGGCTGCTCAGTCCGATGCGTGAGTGATAGTCTCATCAATGGGTAGGGCACACCTACGTACTAGCAATGCTCTGAATCTGAGCAGCAGATCTTTCCTTCTCTGACACCAGTCATCAAAAAGCTTGATCCCATCTGTCTCGCAACACCTCACTCCATCTACAAGCTGACTCCACCAACCAGAGTGGAATTCTGCAATCCTTTCCCAATCATCCACAGAGATTCCAAAGGGTACTAAATCATCTTTGCAAGCATCCTGAAATCTGCACAGCAGTCTGCCTCTCTTTCTAGATCCTTTGCGAGCTTCAGAGTACATCACACTCTTCAGGATACTGTAATCCAGCATTCACTTGACATGTCCAAGCCACCTGCGTCTTTTCTTACTAATCAGCATTCCCAGGAATGACATATCAGCACAATTTAACACTTCCGCATTTGTCATCCTGTCTTGCCATCTTATTCAAAGAATTTTACACATTTTCTGATATGAAAACTATTTAGTCTTTTGGTACGTTTGGTGTAAGTTGTCCATGTTTCTGAGCCATATAGAAGAGGGGATAAAACACATATCTCATGAACACAGATTTTTACTTTAGTTGACAATTTGTTGACAATTGTTCCAGGCGCTGTCTTGCAAAAGACGAAAGTTCCTGGCTGCTTTTCTGATTCTACTAGTGAACTCAGTATCAAAAATCTACATTGCTGGTAGCAATAGAGCCAAGGTAGCAAAACTGGTCAACATCATCAAGATGAATACCATCCACGGTGATGCCTGGAACTAGTTCTGAAGAGCCTCCATGTATGATAACAGTCTTTTTCATATGACTGCTTCAAAAAGGCAAATGTTGTTCTGGAATGTATTAATAGCAGTGTCATATGTAAGAGATGAAAGGTAATTATTCCACTCTACTTGAAAAGCCTCAGCTAGAATACTGAGTCCAGTTTTGGATGATACACTTTAAGAAAGATGTGAACAAATTGCAGACTGTGCAGAAGAAAGCAATGAAAATAAGAAATCTGGAGATCACTGAAGTGGTGATTTGTAGAGATGGGTAAGCCACTTCCAATACAACAGAAGCTTTGAAGAATTCTTCCAATAAATAAATAAAAAATGAACAATTGTTTTTGAAGTTTACATTTACATGTACTTCCTGGTTCTTGCCAGGACCAGAATCAGCAGTGCCAAAGTACTATGAGAATAGACTGACAGTCTCTCCAATGTGTCTGTAAGCAGGAAATATAAGAAAGGGTCTCTCACAAAAAATGATTTCCTTAGGCTTGTGAAGAAAAGTTGGAAGAACTGGGCATGTTTAGTTGAGAGAAAAGAAGGTTGAGGAGGGACATGGTAACAGTCTTCCAATATATAAAAGATTGTTATGAAGAAGATGGTGAGCAATTCTTCTCCAGGGCCACTGAAAGTAGGTCATGAAGTAATTGATGTAGTTTGTAGCAAGGGATTCAGGTTGGATGATATTAGGAAAACATTAACTATAGTGATATCTTGCATTGTTTGCACTGTTGTTGTACCCAGAACATGAGAGAGAGAGAAAGTGGTTGAGGTAATATATTTTAATTGTACCAACTTCTGTGGATGGAAGAAACAAATTTTCAAGTTTCACTGAGCTCTTCTTCAGCTCTGAGAAAGTAATCAGACTATCACATCTAAATACAAGGTAGGACAGATTGTTAAGCATAAGAGGTTCACACATCTGTCCCACCTTGTATTTATCTGTGATACTCTGATTACCTTTTCCAGGCCTGAAGAAGAGCTCTGTGAAGCTTGAAAGTTTGTCTCTTCCATCAACAGAAGTTGGTCCAAAAAAGATATTCCTCACCCACCTTGTCTTTCAACTATAAGGGTAGTTGAGCAGTGGAACAAGTTACCTGGGGAGGTTGTAGAATCCCATCACTGGAGGTTTTTAAGAACACAATAGACAACCCCCTGTCAAGGATAGTCTAGCATGGTGGTTAGGATGGAGGGATGGACTAGATGACCCCTTGGGTTTCCTTCCAGCCCTACATTTCTATGATTCAAACATTCTCTGAGGTAAACGACTTGAATCAGTTTGGATAGATAGCTCAGTGAAGCTGTCCACATCATTGGATACTTGGGTACATTAAACGTGGATTAACATAATGAATTATGCCACACTCACATATTGTGTGTGTGTGCAGGGTTTGACCACTTCACCTTAAGGATTTTGTTTGGACTGAAGTGTTCAAGAGACAGGAAAGAGGTGACAAGTTGTGTGGCAGGATATCTACTTGTAGGACAACAAAAATTGCAAAAATTAGAGTTTAGTTAGAAAAAGAGGACAGCAGGAAATTTATGAATAAATCATTCCCTCCATTTAACATTGCCACATACTATGGAAGTAAAAGAAGACAAAATTAAATGCCAAGTAATTTTAGAAAAATTAAAGTGAAGTATATTTTTAAACAGTGTACACTCAGTCTTTGTAATTCACTGCCAAAGATATCAGGCAATCAACCGCTCTGGCTATTTCAGTTTTTGACTACACATTTGAGGCTAAACAAACCAAGAGAATAAAAATATCCAAGTATTATTCATCAGATCTTTAGCTGATTGTCTGTGGGCATCAGGAAGGAATATTTATTCTCATATTGCTTAATTCACTACTGGAATGTGCTCACATATTATGGTGATGAGTGTGGTATAAGAACCTATATAGAATAGAATACACAATTGATTCTGTTGTGGCTTTTGGGGGTGGGGGTGGGGAGGGAGTTCAGGGCTGCAAACTGTCTAAGGCATCAGTCACTGGTCATTATCAAAAAGTAGAAAAGCAGAAGATCATTGTTGTGATCCAGAATGTCATATTTTATGTAGAGATGGGTGAAAGTTTTTGGACAAATTGTTTATTTGCTGGGTGGGTGGGTAGAAAGCACTTTCAGTTGACTGGAAACTGCACATTTGATATGAATTTATCAAATAGTTTTGGCCAAAACAATTTTTTTCTTCCTGCCTAGGTTACATTCACAAGAGGACTTAGATACCATTCAACAGCTGAAGGGAGAAGGAGGAGGAGGAGTTGTTGAAATTTGTCAAGTTTTTCCCACCAAAGTTAATAATTATTGATCTTCAGATTACTGATAACAATTTGTTCTGAATATTCACAGTTCACACTGTGTAGGTTAGTCATATAAGTCATATGATGTTGTTTCTGATTCCTGACTGGATGACTTAGGCAAATAACAGTTCAAATTGCTTAGATTCCTATAGTCAATTATAAAATTTTCATTTTGTGAATATTCACAGATGCAAGATTCAAATTATCTTTTCATGCATATTTGCACTAGTATAGATTATATGTTAAATAAAAGTACATGAAAGGGGATGTAAAGATGTCAAATCCAAATGAATCAAATACAAACAATCATTGTGTTATATAGTTTTTAACACTGTTCAGTCAGATCTTATAGTTTCTTCATTTTCTTTCCTTGATTCCAATATGTCCAGAACCAATTCATTCTTTGCTCCAGATTCAGTTTTATAGAGTTCCCTTAAGGAATCTGTAGTGTCCCTGCTGATTGCAATAGTTACAGTCACATTTATGTTACAAGCCTGTGATTGTCCAAAGTATCTATATTTCATTGTCTATGGAGCAGGGGTGGGCAAACTTTTTGGGCTGAGGGCCACATCTGGGTGGGGAAATTGAATGCAGGGCCGGGGCAGGGGTTTGGGGGGGGCAGGAGGGAGTGCGAGGTGTGGGAGGGGGTGCGGGAACGGGCTCCGGGAAAGGGATTGGGACATAGGATGGGTGAGGGGTGTATGAGGGGCTTCAGGGAAGGGGGTTGGGGTGCAGAAGGGGTGCAAAGTGCAAGAGAGGGCTCAGGGCAGGGATGTAGGAGGGGTGCAGACTGCGGGAGGGAGCGCAGGGCAGAGGGGAGGGGTGCAGCAGGGGGCTCAGGGCAGGGAGTTGGGGGGCGGGGTGCAGGAGGGGTTTGGGGTCTGGCCTAGCACCACTTACCTAAAGCGGCTCCATGGTGGCAGCGGCACGCACTGGGGCCAGGGCAGGCTCCCTGCATGCCTGCCCTGGCCCCATGCCACAACGCTCTGAGAAGCGGTAGGCACCACGCCCCTGCGCGGCCCCTGGGGGGGGCACAGGGCTCCACGTGCTGCCCTTGCCACGCCGCCAGATACCTCCCCCGAAGCTCCCATTGGCTGCGGTTCCCCGTTCCCAGCCAATGGGAGCTGCAGTGGGCAGAGCCTGGAGGCAAGGGCAATGCACGGAGCCCTCTGCGCCCTTCCCCGCCCCCAGGCCGCAGGGACGTAGTGCCGGCCGCTTTGAGAAAGTCCCATGGGTCAGATCCAAAGCCCTGAGGGGCCAGATCTGGATCCGGCACGCGGGCCGCAGTTTGCCCACCCCGGTATGGAGTATTCTTACTGCCTGTGAATTGACAAAGATGTTTGAAATGACCCAACATAGTAGCAACATGAATGATTCTCTGTTTCTTGCAGTCATTTATTTCCACCAAACTGACACCATGAAACCTAATCTGAGTTTTCTGAAGATCTCTTCTAGGAAGTGGGACTAAAATAAACAGACTGAAATCAAAAACTCAGGTTAGCAATTACCACTAGCCACTGACTGTATAGGGTGCTCAGTAAACCTCTTTTGTTTGATCTTCAGTCAGAATCCAAAATAACACCATTGTGAAGCCTTCAGGAATGTCTGAAGCATAACAGACCCTTCTCTGCCTTCCATACACATGACTGTCTTTAGCCCATTAATCACTATAATGCTCTATGAATGTTTGGCTCACACCCAGAAAAGTGACACCTATAGGGCTGAGGGGACATGTGTCAGTGCTATATTTGCTCACCTTCCATTAAAGCAGTGAAGTAAAGAATTGAAGCTTGAAACCTCACAGCCTCTGGGGCCTAATCAGCACCAGGAGTTTGGGGGAAAATCTCCCCCTATGGCACTGCCATGAGTAAGACAACACAGTAGTAAAACCTCTGAAACCTTTTGCCACATGATCGCTCCCATTGCTGGCATCATTGGTGCAGTTGGACTAATGGTAGTGCCATAGTGGGAGATTTCCCAAAGCTTTCCAGTGTAGACAAGAGGTAGAAAAAGCAGCTTTATGCTACTTGCACATTCACAGCTTTGGAATGTGCTTCCAGCCTTTGAAGGTCCCAAGGACTTTAAAAATCATGGCTCAGAGTGCAGGGACTACTCCCTCTGTGAGCCTTTGGGAGGCGGGGGGTCCTAATTATTCCAAGAGAGATGGAGAAGCAGTGTGGACATGATGATCTAGCCCCTCCTACCAGCCTTTACAGGCATCAAGGATTGGTTCAGCTTGCGTATCTCTACTACATACACGAGGGAGCTCACTGCTGCTAGAATTTTAATAGGGTAAACAATAAGCAGGAATACTCACAAAAGGCAAATCTTCCTCTTATTGTTTCTAGGTAACAGACATCAGTCACATCTCTTAATCTGAACAAACAGAGCTTCCCTCCATTTCTAACTTCTCTCTTCAAATCAATATCAAGCTCTCTGTGACAGAATGGTGTTGCTAGGCAATATAGCTCTCCTGAGTGGCGTGTCTAGCAATCAGCCATTGCTCTCTGACAGTGCTCACAATAAAGCTACATTTCTGTTTGTACATATTTTCCATCTATTACTGCACATCCTCAGAGAATCAGAGATAACAGAAGCCAATTAACAGGTATACTTCAGGCTTGCAAATGCACTCAGTGTTTAGATCAAAATGTCTTCCATTTTGTAGAAACTAGAAAATGCATATCTAGTTGTTGGGATCTGTTTTGGCATATTTTAGAAGCTACCTTCATTTAAAAGCAGTGTCAAATGGCTATACAAATTTTAGCTTAATATCACATATTCAGTATAACAGCTCTCATTTCCCCTCAGGAAAGGAAAGCAAACATCATCTATGACATATTTTGTTGTCATTCTCAGCTAGTATTCTTAGACTCTGTTCATCTGCAGCGATCCAGAGATTCCTGACTGTGGAAAGCTGCATGGGAAGATCATCGGTTTCACTTCTGCTGCAAGGTGACCTATATTCCCAAGAACATCAGGCAGCCCAAAATCAGTCTCTCTTTCTCTAGAGCATGTCTGGGAAACAATAATCTTCACAGGGAGGAAAATTCATTATCATGAACTCAAATTTTCTTCAGCCCATTCTTCTTTCCCTGCTGATCTTGACCCCCAAGTCTGTGATAAAGTGGTGATGTTGCTGTAAGTGGCTCAACTGTCTGAAATTTTCATACATGGAGCTTTTCTAGGGATCTTTGGTTTTTTGAATGAGGGAAAAAATAAGTCAGACTTCATATTTCTTTTCCTTTGCCTCACCAGAAAAAAGTTATGAGAGAAACAGAAAATATTCATGTTGTGATTATTAAAGAATTAGAGCACTGCTTTACTTTCTATGCTATGTAATGCTTGAATAAAGATAATGAAATTGTTAATTGGTTTCAGAGTGCTAGTCATGTTAGTCTGGATCAGCAAAAATAACAATTAATTGCAAGCTCTCAAAGTTTTAATTCAAAGACCACCACACACTTGGGCACTTGTGGATATTCTTTCCGAATCTTTAAAGAATAGTGTTATTTAAACATTACAAGCCCAATTGTGTCTTGGACTACATGACCAAATGGGAATAAAGACCCAACATATCCCTGTTTGAAGTACACAGATGTTGTGCATGCTATATGCCTACTTATTTCTCCCAACAGCAGTGAGCAGGAAGCAGGCAGGGAAAGGACAGAGCTGTGACTCCATATTCTATCCTCCACCCCAGCCCTCTCATATGACAGTCAGGACAATTTAGCTTGCACAAAGGTTGTCATAATTTGCTGATGGTCCTGCTTCCCTCTTGATCTGCAAAGATAACTTCAGAGGTATTTGGCTCTGAAGCACAATGCCTCCCCAGGTACAGCTGTTGAAAAAGAAGTTTTTATACTAAAATGGATTTTCCCCACACACATTCCATGTTCAAAAATTCAGGTTTTTGTTGGGGAAAAAAAACCACTTCTGAAAAATGTTGGAAGTGTGATTAATGTTTATTTCCTCAGAGCCACTGAGCCAACATGCCAGTTTGGGGATCTGAAAGGAGATGCTTCCAGATTAATGCAAGAAAATCCAGTGCATCTCTGATGTAGATCTATATGCAAGAGAGAGTTACTAACTGACTGGAGATATCAGGAAGAGGTGGCTTTACACTGCAGAAATCTCATATATTAGAAAAGAAAAAGGAGGACCTATCAGGAGGACTCTCAAACTTGATCTACCTAGAACTCAAAGCTACCTGAGATTTCTTGTCATGACTCTAATTCTACAGTCCTTTGCAGCCTCAAATTGTGAGATTGACGGGCATAGTGCTCCTGGGACATGATGGGTGAATGTAAGTTATGGAGGGTGCTGGAGAGTGGGTGCAGGGCTGGCACAGGTTGCTGGTGCTGGATTTATGGCTAGTGGGAGTAGTGGTGAATGAGCTGGGAGGAATGGTGGGGTACTGGCTAATGAATTTGAACAGGGAGGAGAAGGTAGATGAGTCTATTTTTGACTACTTTGCTAAAATAGCCAACCATGATGCCAACTATGGCAAATGTGTTGTGTTTTTTATATGATATTAGCAACCATTGGAAATTGAGCTGAGACCACAAAACTAGTTTTCCATAAACCACCCAATAGCCATTGGATTGTGACAATCTATAGTTATGACTGACCTGTACTGCATTTTAATAAGGCTTTATTACATGTACCAAAATACCCAAAAGTTGATTTTGAGTGATATTGTTTCTTGTAGAAGACAGATTCAGATTTTTAAATCTCTCATTTGTAAAGTAAAAAGTAAGTGATTTTAAATGACAACTCATTTGTTTATATTAATAGTTTAAGAGCTCTAGCTGCTAGAAGGACTTGTCCACACTCAGGTTTGAATCTCTGATGAGCAACTCTTTGAACTGTACAAATGAAAATAAATAGGATACAGCGTAAGTTACTGGGCTTGTCTACACTTAAGGACTTCAGTGTAGACCATACCTATGCGAACAGAGGGATTCTCTTATCAGCAAAGATACTCTCAATGGGGAGCTGGATTAATAGTAGCTAGGTTGATGGAGAAATTCATCTGTCAACCTAGGGATGTCTACATAGGGACTTAGGCTGGCTTAACAATGCTGATCAGGGGTGCAGATTTTTCACACTCCTGACTGACATAGTTAAACTGACCTAATTTTCTAGCATAGACCAGGGCTTAGTTTCCTATCTGCTGGACTGAACAACAGCTACACAGTCTACACTGTATGACTTCTGTGCTTGGTATGTAACACAATAAGATATGGCTGAAGGCCAAAAAAGATTATGTGAATGTGACTTGTAATATTACTGTATGTTGCTCCAAGTTTACAGTATATCTGCTTTTCTTATACTCCATCTACCCTGAATAAAATTTATAGAATCAGTAGCCCATAATATTTGAACACTGTTAATGGATAAAATCTGTGGTCACAACTTTCTTCCTTGAAATGGTATACAGACAAACACATAGAATTATAGAAATGTAGGGCTGGAAGGGATCTCAACAAATCATAAAGTCCAGCAGCATGTGCTGAGTTAGGACCAAGTCAACCTAGATCATCCCTGACACGTGTCTGTCCAACCTTCAATGATGGGGTTAAAAACCTCCAGTGATGGGGATTCCACAGTCTCCTTTGGAAGCCTATTCCAGAGCTCAATCAACATTAGAGGTAGAAAGTTGTCCCTTATATCTAACCTAAATTTGCCTTGTTGAAGATTAAGTCATTACTTTTTGTTCTACCTTTAGAGGGACAAGAACAATTGTGGGAAATGGATAACAGTTGATCACAGTCCTCTTTAAAACAGACCTTGACATATTTGAAGACTTGTCCTGTCTCCTCTCAGTATTCTTTTCTCAAGAATAAACATGCCCAATTTTTTCAAAATCTTTTATCCTTTTCATTTCTCTCCTCTGAACTCTCTCCAATTTGTCCACATCTTTCCTAAAGTGTGTTGTCCAAAACTGGACAATACTCCAACTGAGGCCTCACCAGTGACAAGTAGAGAGGCACAATTGCCTCACATGTCTTACATATGACATTCTTGTTAATACAGCCCAGAATTATATTAAACTTTTTCACAACTGCATCACATTGTTGACTCATTCAATTTGTGGTCCCTATAAACCCCAGATTTTTTCCAGTATTATATCACCAAGCCAGTTATTCCCTATTTTGTAGTTGTGCATTTGAATTTTCCTTCTTCAATAAAGTACTTTGCACTTGTCTTTCCTGAATTTCATCTTGTTGATTTCAGACCAATTCTCCACTTTGTCAAGGTCTTTTTGAATTTTATCCTGTCCAAAGTGCTAGCAACCACTCCCAGCTTGGTATCATCCACAAATTTTATAAGCATACTCTCCACTCCATCAACAAAGTCTTTAATGAAAATGTTGAATGGTACTGGAACCAGGACTGCCCCTGTGGAACACTGCTAAATACACCCTCCCAATTTGACAGTGAATCATTCATAACTACTCTTGGAGTATAGTCTTGCAACCCAACCACCTCATAGCAATTTCATCTAGACCACATTTCCCAAGTTTGCCATGTGGGAATATATCAAATGTCCTACCAAAAATCAATTTATATAACTATTTCATACAATATTTTACTAACTGCAGTCGGTCCAATTAAGGATATTACCTCACCCACCCTCTAGTATCCTGGGACCAACACTGCAAACAAGACATGTCACATCTGTTTCTGCCTAATAGGCCAGTAACCCTGTCAAAAAAAGAAAATTAGGTTGGTTTGGCAATATTTGTTCTTGAAAAAAAAAACTATGCTGGCTATTCCTTATAATCCTATTATCCTCTACGTGCTTACAAATTGATTGTTTAATAGTTTGTTCTAGTTTATTTCCAGGTATTGAACCTTGGCTGACCAGTCTATAATTCCCTGAGTACTCTTTGTTCCCCTTTTTAGAGATAGGCACTATGTTTTTCTATCCTCCATGGGGTCTCAAAAATAATTGTTAAAGGTTCTGAGATTGCTTCAGCTTGTTCCTTTAGTACCCTGCTATGAATTCATCAGGCCCTGATGACCTGTATATGTCTAATTTATCTAAATATTTTTAACCTGTTTTTTCCCTATTTTGGCTTATGTTCCTTCCCCCTTGTTATTAATGTTAATTGTGTTGAGTTTCTGATCACCATTAACCGTTTTAGTGAAGACTGAAGCAAAATAGGTATTAAACACCTCGGTCTTCTTGATGTCATCTGTTAGATCTCCTTCCCAAATAAATAGAGGGCCTACACTTTCCTTCATCTTTCTCCTGCTCTTAATGTATTTAAATAATCTATTCTCATTGTCTTTTGTATCCATTGCTGGGTGTAATGTGTTATGACATAATAAAAGTTAAGATTATCTCGTTAGAGGAGCATGGAATATAAGCACATAATGATTAAGAATGACTGCTTTACAAAGAAAGGAATGGTGAAACCTGAAGACAGCTTGATTTAGCCTTTGTATCCTGAGAGGCTAGATTCAGTCAGATTCAGGCAGATGTAGAGACTAACATCAACCCAACCCAGGATGAAATGTTTTGTTTTGATTTTCCTCATGGAAAATTCTGCCAACGTTAATATCTTTTCCCCTGGAAGATTTTGACAGTAAAATATTTCAGTCAAAATGTTTCAACCAGCCACATGTTTAGCCTTAAATTTGAAATTCTATATAGTTGGCTACATGAACTGTCCACAAATGGAAGACTACTAAGTGATTAGTAAGAAAGTCTGGAGGCTGAGGTAGGATGAACACCTAAATATCAAGGGGCCAAATCTTCACCTGATGTAAATCAGCATTGCCTCATTGACTTTAGTTATCTCATGCTATTTGAAGTATATCCTGATTCCATGCCGTTTGACATATAGATCCCAATCCTAGGTTTCAGAGTAACAGCCGTGTTAGTCTGTATTCATAAAAAGAAAAGGAGTACTTGTGGCACCTTAGAGACTAACCAGTTTATTTGAGCATGAGCTTTCGTGAGCTACAGCTCACTTCATCGGATGCATAGCATATCGTGGAAACTGCCTAATCTCCCAATCCTAGTATATTACTACACTAGCACAAAGCAATCCTAAATACAAAAAAGGATTTCCCCAGAACAAGGGGAAATGTGGTGTAAAGCTACCAGAGCTGCTGCATCACTCCCAGCTGGATATAGGCCTGGATATGCTGGGGGAGGGGAAGAGATGTGGCTAGTGCTCCCAGGATGGTAAGTAATTCACAGATGCTTTAATGACTCCTTGCGACTTTAAGCAGCTGGGGAACTGGCCAACCACTAAATAAAGACAGCACCGAAGGTAATTTTGACCCACTCCTTCTGGACTGCACTAAGTACAGATATTTGGGTGGATTAGGGTACTAGAGCACTCTGCAAATATCAGATCATGCCACAAACTTCATGCCAACACTGGTGCTGTACTACCCAGTAAAGCACAGACCAACCAACCATCATTGGTCCAGCCAGGAAATAGACCCAGGTAGGTCCACTTCATTAATCCTGCAGCATTTGATCTTCCTTGCTGCTCTTGTGATATTTCCAAGCCAACTGTTCTCATGAGGTTTTCAAATTCAATTTTAAAAGCTATATTGTTTTGAAAACTTCATATAAGCTTTCAGGAATAATCCATCCTTTTGGGTACATATCCAAACAACATTTTTTGAGGTTTGCCCATAGATTCATGTAATAGAAATAAGATGGTTCCTGGATCTTTTCCCACCAGTAATAGTAACTGTCCCCATACTTTGAGCTGTGAATTATCTGTTTAATGTGGCCTGTCTTTTGTTTTTTAAGTTAACAAACCACACAGACTTTTGGTAACACACAATTCATTTATAGTATCTTGACTACTGTGATTAATAACCATTTTACTCTTAGATGAAATATGGATGGCAGGTGATAGAGGCGGGAAGAGCACAATATGTTATTTACCAATAGTGACATAGTCAGTGACTGCAAAGTGCTTTGACACTGTTTGGCCCTATTATGTTTGGAAGCACAGAGCCACAAAGCCGTAGGGTTTTTATTTTAATTAATTTGTCAAAGTTATAAAGCTAAAAGAGGCCTAACTTGTACTAGTAACTAAACAAAACAACGCCCCTCCCTGCAAAAAAAAAAAAAAAAAAAAAAGAGAAGAAGAAGAAGAAGTTACTTAAACACTTCTATCATTCAAGATCACTCAAAAATATTCCTTTAGGAAAAGCTGATGAATCCTTGTTGATGAAGCACATTTTAGTAGTTGATATCCCTCTGTTTTTACAAGACAAAAGGATGTTTTTTGTTTTGTTTTTTAGTTTAATTCTTTCACTGGTAAAGTGTCTTGTGCAAAATACCATTTTTCTTCTTGCATGCACCAAGTGGACACTGCTGAATGGAATAAGGATGCTAACGACTGTATTGTGTCTTGATTTCTTTGTTAATTGCTCAAGATTTATTCACAATTAGACCTGTTTTTAAACTGAGCTTTGAAACATCTTGTCTTGAAGTCTGAGGTACTTTCATTAGCTATAGAGGATGGATTAAAGAAATTAGACAATTTTATGCATGAATTGACACTTATTTTTTCTAATCCAAGCTCTGCCAGGTTTATAAAGCCCTAATCCTGTACAAACATTGCTTTGTTCTCATTTGGTGTCCAGGGAAAATCACGAGTAAAGCTTTCAGAAAAAAAAGGGAAGAAATAAATGAAGATAGCTAATAGTAATAAAAGCATTGTTTGCTTTTATATAACTCTAAGCAGCTAAAAATGAGAAAGATGGCATTTCCCAGGACTCAACAAGATTTGGACACCTCAAATGTGGCAATACTTTATATGTAGTTAGGGCAAGTAATTGGGACAAATCCATTGTTCTGGCAGCAATATTTGTCAGTTCCTGGAAAACGTTTTCAATTATATTTGTGCACAGATGTGAAAACAGGAAAGAGTACAAAGGTACAGTATTATAGAAAAAATAACACTTTTTAAGTAGTGCACAAACTCTCACAGCACTTTGTTTATCTATTATTGATTTTCATATAATAGAGTTTAAAGAGATAGAGCCTAATTCTCAAACACGCCTTTACAGGACTTCCAGTTCCTGCATTTGGATACTTAAATCAGCATTGTGTCCACAGGATATTTACATACCAAATGCCACTCTGTGCATCCAAATGCTAGATTTAGTGATCCTGCTTTGGTATGTGGCACCAAATAGGGAAACATGTAGCAGAGGAGGGGGACGCATTGGCTCGGGGTATGTGAAAGAAAAACCCACCCCCCTACACACACACACATATGTCCATTAAAGGCCATAATTCAATCTAGACATGACCAATAGAAAGCCCAAATGGCTGTCTGGTAGATTTATATGCGGAATAGGTTGGCCAGTCCAGTTTCCAGTGGATAGATGTTTACCTCACAAACCAGCCTTGTCAATTGTCCCAGCAGAGAGACCACAAAATGAAAGATTCTGAAGAGTGAACTATAGTCTTACTCTTAGGGGGGCGAAAAACATGCTGATGTCAGTTGAAAGACTCCCTTTGAGCTGAATGGCTCAGGCCTAGATTAGGACTGAGACATTTTGGTTACGCAGCAATGTGGAGAAATGGTCTGGTATATGGAATTCTGAGACAAATGAAGAAGATTGTTAATTATCTTCTGTTATTTCCTCTTTTTCCAGTACCAAAGACCATAAGCAGATCCACAGAACAGTTTGAGGTTACTTCATCTTTTCCTTCTTTAGTGAAAGGATCCTGAAATGCATACTGACATATCAGACAACATCAGTACCAGCTTGTATCATGAGAGATGGAGTTTTAGTAGTTTTGTTCCACAAAACCTACAGCATGAAAATTTGCCCATTTTATGTCCCCAACCACCCATTTGTGAGCCAGTACCTAGGATTAGGGTACCTATAAAGAAGATAGGATCATGCCATGACAATGTGCTCATGCCTTATAGCAGTAAATTCAAAGCATTCAATCTGTGTAGCTTAACAGAGAGAAGGTTAAACGATGCCTTGTATCTAGATTGGGAACAAATATTTAATAATGGACTCATCAGTCTAAGAGATAGGTATCACATGATCCAACGGTGGAAGTTAGACAAATTCAGACTAGAAAAAAGGTGCAAGTTGGGAGGGAGGGGGTCTGTTTGTTTTTAGTTTTAACTGAGAACAATTAGTCATTCACACAATTTATCAAGAGTCATGGTGGATTCTCCATACTTACAATTTTTAACTCAAGATTGGATTTTTATTTTCTGAAAGATATACTCCAGGAATTATTTTTGGATGTTCTGTGGCCTGTGTTACACGGAAAGTCTGACAAGATGATCACAATGGTATCTTATGGCCTTGGAAACTATGCAATCATCTGATGGCAAACAGCTCTGGATACAGAATGAGCACACTACAAGAAATGGTTCCAAAACCAAATATTAGGCAAAATTTGTTTGTATTAAAGTTTCATTCCAAAATGTAAATTAATCCCAGGTTCTTTCAGGTCTTCATGGAGTTTACCAACCAGGACCCACTTCCAGATGAACTGGACCAATATATGGTTTGTACCAAAACTATCAAACTTGTAATTTAACTTTAAAAACAAAAAAGTGAAGCAAAAACATTTCAAGCTTGGTGGTTCTAACAGTTTTGCTTTAAGCCAGATCTTACAACAATAACTGATGGGTGCAAACCAATGCAAAGGTTTGCAAGAATCTGTCTTTTTTTTAATTAACCATATTGACCCATGAACTTTTGATACACCCATTAAAAAGTTGTCTAAAAATTAAGAGTACCTTGAGGTTTGAGTTGAACCAAATTCTCTCTCATTCAGTGGCTTACACACACTTTCCCTCAGCTCATTTGGAGGTTGATTACAAATGAAGTGTCAGCAGGCTTTTAGCAGTTCTCATTAGTGAAGGAAGGTTTATGCAAAGAGGAGAGTCTTGAGCACCGTGCAGAAACATGGCATTTGTATATGTTTCTTTTTATGGATTTAAAAGATTGTGAAGTCAGAAAGGATGTATTCTTGAAATCTTTATTGCGGCTTTCATTCCCTCTGTGCTTAAAATATATTTTGAAATTATTTGTTAGATGAGAATTTAATAGAGGTGACATTAAAACTTTTGCACCAACTTACATTGCAAGCAATTCAAATGCATGCCCTGGAGAATTCAATGGTGATGTCCAAGTTTAGCCTTATAGATATGCACAGAGGACACATATTGGCTCTCACTGCACTAAGAAAGGAGGACACTGGTTAGCAGAACCAGTAATAAGGACCTCAAGCCATGCGGTCATACAGTGTCCCATTGCATATGGCACCACCCTTAGACATAGGCTAAGGATTTATTTTTAAATGAGAAAAGTTGAAACAGATCTAAACATCAGGAGTCTTGTGGAGAAAAGGGTGAGTGTGTGTGGGGGAGATGCATTGATGGGGGAATGGTGAAAAGGAACAGGAACTTATTAGTAGGAGAGAAGAGGGATTAAAGGAAGTTGTGTGTCCCAGGCAATTTCCAAACTTCCTCCAAAAGGTATACCAGCCTGGCACTACAGTATCAAATGTATACAATCCATGAGGTGAATGATCCAGTTACTATGAAGTAAGAACACTCCTTCATTTTTCCAGACTTTTGTTGGGCTCAGGGTCCAAATCCACAAAGGTGTTTAGGCATCTAAATCATTTATTTCAATGGGAGTTAGGCACCTAAATGCTCTTGAGGATCTGGGCCCAAAAGCAGGAGTCTCAAATTACTATTAAAAACATAAGAATGGACATGCTGGGTCAGACCAATTGTCCATCTAGCCCCTCATCCTGTCTTCCAAGTATCCAGTGCCAATTGCCTCATAGGGAGTGAGCAGAACAGGGCAATTTATTGAGTGATCCATCCCCTATCATCCAGTCCCAGCTTCGAGCAGTCAGAGGTTTAGGGACATAGAATTGAGTCCCTGGCCATCTTGGTTAATAGCCATCGATGGACCTATCCTCAATGAATTTAATTCTTTTTTTATCTGAGTTATAATTTTCGCCTTCACAATATCTCCTAGCACTGAGTTCCATAGTTTGGTTGTGGTTTGCCTCGTGTTTGTTTTAAACCTGCTGCGTATTAATTTCATTGGGTGACCCCTGATTCATGTTTTATGGAAGGGGTAAATAAGACTTGGTTATTATTCACTTTCTCCACACCACTCATGATTTTATAGACTTCTATCATTTGCCCTCTACCCTGCCCTTAGCCATCTCTTGTCTAAACTGACCAGTCCCAATCTTCTTAATCTCTCCTCATATGGAAAAAGAAAAGGAGGACTTGTGGCACCTTAGAGACTAACAAATTTATTTGAGCATGAGCTTTCGTGAGCTACAGCTCACTTCATCGGATGTTATTGAAACTATTCCATACCCCCTAATAATTTTTCTTGCCCTTCTCTGTACTTTTCCAATTCTAATATATCTTTTTTGAGATGGGGTGAGCAGAACTGCGCACAGTATTCAAGGTGTGGGCATACCATGGATTTATATAGTGGTCTTATTATCTCTTTCCTAATGGTTTCTAACATTTGGTTAGCTTTTTTGACTGCTGTTGCACGTTGAGCAGATGTTTTCAGAGAACTGACCACAATGACTCCAAGATCTCTTTCTTGAGTGGTAACGGCTGATTTAGACCCCATCATTTTGTATGTATAATTGGAATTATTGTTTCCCAATGTGCATTACTTTGCATTTATCAATATTGAATTTCACCTGCCATTTTGTTGCACAGTCACCCAGTTTAGTTAGATCCCTTTCTCACTCTTCGCAGTCAGCTTTGGACTTATCTTGAGTAATTTTGTATCATCTGCAAATTTTGCCAACTCGCTATTTACTCCTTTTTCTAGATCATTTATGAATATGTTGAACAGCACAGATCCTTGGGGACCTCACTATTTACCTCTCTCCATTGTGAAAACTGTCCATTGAGTCTTACCCTTTGTTTCCTATCTTTTAACTAGTTACTAATCCATGAGATGACCTTCCCTCTTATTCCATAATGCTTACTTTGCTTAAAGATTCTTTGGCGTTGGACTTTGTCCAAAGCTTTCTTAAAGGACAGGTACACTATATCAACTGGATCATACTAGTACACATGCTCGTTAACCTCCTCAAAGAATTCTAATAGATTGGTGAGGCAGGACTTCCCTTTACAAAAGCCGTGTTATTCCTCTTCCGCAACAAATCTTGTTCATCTATGTGTCAGATAATTGCTCTTTACTATAGTTTTAACCAATTTGCCTGGTACTGAAGTCAGGCCTCTGGAGCGTTAAACAAAACAAATGCATTACATTAGCTATCTCCCAGTTATACGATACACAGACTGATTTAAGCAATAGGTTACATACCACAGTTGTTAGTTCTGCAATTCCATATTTGAGTTTCTTCAGGGTTCTTGGATGAATACCATCTGGTCCTGACTTATTACTGTTTAAACTTTCAATTTTTCAATCCAAACCCCTCCTCCATTAACACCTCAATCTGGGACACTTGCTCAGATTTCTCACCTAAAAAGAATGGCTCAGATGTGCGAATCTCCCTCAAATCTTCTGCAGTGAAGATAGATGCAAAAAATTCATTTAGCTTCTTCACAATGGTCTTGTTTTCCTTGAGTGCTCCTTTAGCACCTCAATTATCCAGCGGCCCCACTGATTGTTTGGCAGGCTTCCTACTTCTGATGGACTTTAAAAAATGTTTGCTGTTAGTTTGTCTCTTTTGCTATTTGCTCTTCAAATTCTTTTTTGGCCTGCCTAATTAGACTTACACACTTGACTTGCCAGAGTTTATGCTCCTGTCTATTTTCCAGTTGACTTCCAGTTTTCGAAAGATGTCTTTATTTCTAACCACCTCTTTTACTTTGTTCTTTAGCCATGGTGGAATTTTTTTGGTCCTCATACTGGTTCTCCCTCTCTCTCTCTTTTAAACTTACTATAACGCTTATTATATTTCTCATCCAAGCAGAATGAAGTACTAGAAATCAAATAGGGTTGTTCTCTGTGAGGTTTTCAACCCCATTTTTCATCCCCCAAGAGTTTTGTAGACAAACATCCAAACATAAGCATTTTCTTAAATGTATCATTCACTGATTATGACAAATAAGCTCATATTATTAGACTTTCAGGATAATTAATTTTACCAGTAACATAAGAGAATATGATTTTTGTAACAGAAGTGCTTACAATATACTTTAAGGCTTCATATACACTTTTCCAAAGAAATCCCCACTTCAAAAGAAGTCAGTGGCATTTGTCATTCACAAGGGAAAAAAGGATGAAGTTAGATGTGCAGCGTTTTCTAGAGAAATGTCAGCTGGGTCATAAAATAAATGCACCATGGGGATCCTGTTTTGTGCTCAATTAAGTGAGCAGGGGACATCTAGATTAGATATGTGCAAAATATTTTCTGTGAAAAGCTTTTGAACAAGATGTACAGTTTTTTTTATTATTATTCTTATTTCTTCCCATGTCTGGGCTCCACCTGGTTTTTTACTTTAAACTTCTCCAACATTGTTTAGACAGGCTTCCCAAGTCTTTGCGAACTAGGAAGATATTA
Organism: Chelonia mydas; assembly: GCF_015237465.2. Classification (NCBI taxonomy): domain Eukaryota; kingdom Metazoa; phylum Chordata; order Testudines; family Cheloniidae; genus Chelonia; species Chelonia mydas. The sequence goes on along the minus strand of NC_057851.1, from coordinate 84,110,587 downwards.
CAGCTGGATGAAATATTTATACTGAAAGGAGGTGTTTCCATTTAAATCTGTTCGTTTTTCCAAACTTTGAACAACTCTAAGAAATTTTAATTGTTTGCCAGTGGAAATGTTGAGTGAAAAAAAGGCTCTTTTGACAAAAATTGTTCAGTGTCCTGAAATGACATAAAAATAAAAATTTGGTGGGTGCACAAAATACCTACAAGTTGAATTAGCCAAATATACAAAAACTTTCCATTTTTTTTTTTTTACATCTAGATATATTTTGTGCTGTATGTAGTAGTTTCTCAGTAATCTTTACCTGTTTGAACATCCATTCCTGCTATTAGAATCAGGGTATTAACCATGCCTTAAAGATATTTTTGACCTACAGAAAGATATTGTTCCTTCTAGCCTACTAATGGATATTTCTCCATTTTGTTTCCTGGCCAAATCCCCTACACTGAATTTGTGTAGTATGTTTAACAAAACCAAACCAAAACAAAAAACCCCAAAACAAAACAAAAAATCAGAAAACACGGACTCTAACCATACAAAAAACCATTGTGAACCATTTAGATTACAAAATATTTCACAATCACTTGCCTAGTATCTAGAATTGTTAAATGATTACAGCAAGATTTACCATGAAATGAACATTCCCAAAGAAACTAATCCAGATTTGCACCAATATAAAATCAGAATCTGTTCCTGGGATTGTTTTATTAGGGAGTCAGTTAAGGTTCATAGGCTTTGTGTTAATGAGACAGGGTTCATAGCCCTGGTGTTAGGCCAGACAGATGAGATGGTTCCTAAACTGTGATTTAAGATGGGTCATGAAGTCAGTAAGGTACAGAGAGAGAGAGAGAGCGGGAATTTGGAGGGGGTAAAACAGAATGAGAGAAAAGATGGGACATCACAAAAAATTGGTCAGGCAGAAATATATGAACCAGACAGAAGAACAGATAGAAAGAGAACGGGCCAGAGAAAGAGTGGAATAAGTTAAGGGATAAGGCAGGCAGAGGCCAATGTGACAACGGGATATGAAAAGGAGAGTACGGTATATTTGTGGGGAAACGAAACAATAATTGCCTGTTTCTAGGTACATGTGAAAAGATTAGTTGCCACCCAGTATTTTTTTATCAAAGTGTTCAAGCTGCCATTATTTGTTCCATGTTACAGTACTCCAAATATTAAAGCACTGACTCAGAAAGAAAACAAACCAATGGGTCTACAGTCCCTGTATATTTCAATTAGTCTGGGGGGCCATTGCCAAAATATAAACACTCTTGTCTGCACCACAGATTGGGAAATTAACATTGTTAAAGAGAATGTAAATTTCTCTTTAGTTTGGAAAAAGCAATGGAATGCACAAATTTTGGGGGTGAATCCCCATCACATGTTAGAGAAGAAAAACCCCAAATAGTGACATGTTCCACACCTGTGGGGTCATTGATTGGTTGCCTCCTGGCCTGAAGGGGTGGAGGTAGATGTTGAAATGTTAGTCACCTGGGTCTTATAAGCAGACTGGGAGTACTCACTAGGGGAACACCACAGAGACTGAACCTGCAGGAGCTGGGTAAGGTCCTGGTGAGGTGAAGCCAGGGCTAGAAGGAGAAGGGAGAGCCCTCAAGGAAGCTGGAACAGTTCCCAAGGAGGGGAGGTAGTGAAGGAAAACCTACTACACAAGCAACAGAGGAGGAATTCTGCAGAAGCAGGTTAGGCTCCTGTGGGGGGGATGGTTGTGAGAAGGGCCTCTATGAGCATGCCAGTGTAGCCTGAGGGGGTGGAAGACCTGTTAGTATAGAGATTTACTTGGATTTTCAGTGCGATTTGTTACTCTGGAAGGTGTTTTGAACATTTATATAATTCTGCTGGAGGGCCAGGCCACAGATGACCCTAGAAACAAGTGGTGTGCAGAGGCAGGCAGCCTGCAGGGGGCACTGGAGACAAGGACCCCTTGCAGCATTGCACCCTGATGCAAGGAGGCACACTTGTGGTGTGTATGCTACGTAAGTGTCCAATAACAAATACTGTGCATTGTGATGCTATCTACAGGGCAAGAGTCCACCAGCAGTGGTATTTTAGAAAAATATGTAGCCTTATTGAGGCTAGGTTAAAACAGCCAGGAGGCTTGGGTTCTGCTTCTGTCGCCAATATGCTAAAGTACATCTCCCCCGGCCCCAACCTCATTGATCATTACTCTGTGAAAGATCATAAAATTAGTGCTTATTTCAACTTCTAATAAACATATCCATACATATGTCCCCTACTAGCTGTTCAAAAAAAGTCACATGCAAATTGTATACAATACACAATGACATCCTTATCAGCCTAGCATCTTAAAATCCAGGCATAATCAAAACAAAGGAAGCCAGACATTAACCCCTTTAGATCCTATTTTTTCCCCACCTTTCCCAGATGTTGTGCCCTGATGGTAAACAGAGTCAGGCTATGTTGGACCAAGCAGAGAATGAATTCTAAAATCAAAGCCCTGCCCCCCCCCCACTGAGAATGCCCTGCCAGCACAGCTCTCCCCCGTAAATCAAGGATATTTCAGAACCTACTCTGCTTACAAGTGTGGCCAGTCGGAGAACGCTTCAATCTCTTTGGTCACTTGATTACAGACCTAAAAGTGGCAATTCTTCAACAAAAAAGATTCAAAAACAGACTCCAACGAGAGACTGCTGAATTGGAATTAATTTGCAAACTGGATACAATTAACTTAGGCTTGAATAAAGACTGGGAGTGGATGGGTCATTACACAAAATAAAACTATTTCCCCATGTTTATGCCCTCCCCCCCCCCCCCACTGTTCCTCAGATGTTCTTGTGAACTGCTGGAAATGGCCCACCTTGATTATCACTACAAAAGGTTCCCTGCCCCTGCTCTCCTGCTGGTAATAGCTCACCTTACCTGATCACTCTTGTCACAGTGTGTATGGTAACACCCATTGTTTCATGTTCTCTATGTATATAAATCTCCCCACTGTATTTTCCACTGAATGCATCCGATGAAGTGAGCTGTAGCTCACAAAAGCTTATGCTCAAATAAATTTGTTAGTCTCTAAGGTGCCACAAGTACTCCTTTTCTTTGAGGATAGAGAGTAACACGGCTGCTACCCTGAAAAGTGTGGCTATGTTGCCTACAAGCCCTCAGGCAGCTAAGGGCTCATCAGTCAAAATCCAACAACTTAAATTCTACCTGAAAACCAGCCAGCCAGGGCATTCAGAGAGCATCAGTGCAACAGACTTAGAGAGATGTTCCATTCCTGAAGCTGAAAGCAACATTCTTCATCGTCCAGATAGCCTTAAGGCATAAGCTCCATTTAGAGGGCCTTGCTACAACTTTAATGCTGCTATAACTAGAGAGATTTGGTGGGGACAAGGCTAAAAAAGCAGCACAGCTGCCATTGTTCTACTGTTCAGGAGTCATGTTACAAACAGGTCAAGTTCCCCCTCCTCCTCCATTTTGTATATGTCCAAGTATTGCTCTACTGCTCGCTCTCTCCAGCACACGTGGGGGTGGTGTCAAGGCTACAAGAGCGAGAAATATAAATCCATTGGCCAAAAAAATCAGAGGGACTGTACAGCTGTTCTGTGCTCATGTTCTAGGGAACAAAAGTCCTGTCTACCCTTCTAAGGTCAAATTCTTTATGGCCTTCAGAGCCACCTACAAAGTTTGATCTAGTTTCCCCACAATCTTGAATTCACTATTTCCTTTCAGGCTATTCTACAGGGAATGGCTTGAGATAGAAAGTCTTGTTTGTTTATTGTTTTATTTTTTATTTGGGAGGCATTCACATACTCAGGCAATGAGAACAATAGCTAGAACAGTCAGACCCTCCCACCTGTTTAATAAGGTTTTCCACAGGCGCAAGTATTTGGCCAAAGTTTAAAAAGGCATTAGCTGAATTATAGTGATTAATTTTGAGGTTTACTGTCCTTTACAGTCTTTCCATTCTGATGGGGTTAGAAAACAAAAACTCAGCATAGTTTTATCAGCAAATTATAACATCACCTTTGCCATACCCCTCAGTTTGTAATAGGCATATCTATCCCATTACAATAAATAATGTAAATTCAGTTAGAACACAAAGTAAGTCCTTTGAGTCAGAGATCTTATGTTCTATTAAGAGCGGGTGCAGGGCATTAGAGCATCTTGAAGAGAAGAGACAGAGGAAAAGTCACCTCCAGCTTCATAATCAAGAAGACATTATGAAAATTTCTAAATAATTGTTATTTAGAAGGTTTATTCTGAGGTGAAAACTATCCTGTCCTCGACTAAGACTATTTACCTAGTACTCAGAATGGCTGTTTGCTGCCTCTCTTTTGGGATGCTTCTTGGAGGCCCAGGTGTCCACATTGACAGGGATGGGATTATAAGAATGATTCACTGGACTTTGATTAAGGAAAGTCCTACTCAACTATGGGAGATTAGGCATAAATAGGGAAAATTCTGCATTGAAAGAAAGTGATCAGCAAACATCTGAGCTAAAGACCTATTAGAGTCTCCACTAATATACCAAATTTAAGATATGTACCTAAATATGCTAAACTATTTGTTTCCAACTTTATCTTAAAACTTGTTATTTATATTCTTGCTAGGTCTGTACAAGGTTTTGGATTATGTTTTTGGTAGTTCCTCTCTATTTTCCTTTTGCAGGGCATGCCTGCCCTGTAGCACCTGCTGTTGAGTTTGCTGGGAGCTGCAGGTACTCCCTACCTCAGTTTCTATTCTCAGGAAGCCAACAACTCTACCTTCCCCTGTTGGAAATATTAATTTCTATTTACGTTTATAGCTCACTGTTGGGCAAAATCATTAGATAGTGGCATCTTAGTCTGAGATCTCCTATCTACAGTAGTTACAGTGCCCTATCACCAGAGTTTCTGAGCACTTCAGAATTTTCAATTTAGCCTCACAGCACATCTGTGAGGAAGAGAAGTATTCTTATCCCCATTTTACAAATGAGAAACGGAGGCATAAAGAGGCTAAGTAACTTACACAAGAAGCCTGGGGTAGAGCAGGGAAATTAACTTACATCTCTGAAGTCCTTGACTTGTGTCTTAGCTACTAAGGCTATCGTTCCTCTAACCCATACCTCCAACAGGGGCTGCAACCAAAAAATATGAGCACACTATGCCACAGAGTAAAATCAAATGAATACAATTTGCTGAACTTGGCTGCGTTCTGAACTGATCAGGGAGGAATGCTTATCTGATCTTGCAGAGGAAGAGGGATCAAGAGTGTCTGGTCATGATCCAGAGCAGAGCCCGGAGGGAAGAGAAATTTATAAAGAACACTGCTTGCAAATCTAAAACAGAGGGCACCATAATAGCATCTGCTTTCAGATTTCAAATCTACATCCATCAAATACTTGTAGGTTTATTTGGCAAGAAGATGAGGTTCAAATTCCAAAAGGTTAGAAGCCAGGGAAAAACCATTTGGAATATCATCTGCAAAAGAGTGAATGTCTGTTCAACAATGTCAACAATTTTACCATGTAGACACAGCGGGTCACTGAACAGAGATGATTATGATAATGAGTGACCCTTATTAAAAGAGCAATCTTGTAACCAGTCATAATCTGTTTTATAGTGTATGTACATCAAGGTGCACTTTGAGCCCTGAAGCCATCCACATCTTCTCTAGACATACAGTCCAAGGATGAATTTGTGAATACATAGTGGACGGCTGGCTGTGAATGTACAGAATGTGTTAGCTGCAGTTCATTCAAAAAGTAAGATATTGTGTGACCTCCAACCAGTAGAGGCCTGGGAGATAAATACAAACCCTTCCACTTCTGATTTACATCTCACAGGCTCTCTTAGCAGTAGAATTCACTTCTTAACTATGAGCCATGCCCTCAGAAATAGCTCATGCGAGTGCAAATGCAAAACTCCTGATGCCTCTTCTTATGGGAGAAAACTCACAGGTTCATTCTGCACCTGTTGCCATTGTCTGTGACTTCACCTTGGTTCACAGAATCCTAGTGTTGTTACGTTGTAGCTATAGCCAAAGCAATACTGAATATGGACTGTACACTGGACAGTCATAGACCTGAACTGGAGCAAATCAACATTGACTGCACTGAAAAAAAGTGTCTGAATATGTGAACACTGAAATCACCACTGACTTTGATGAGACTGGGACTGCTCCCCAAAATCAAGCAGCAGCAGAAGCCAAACTGGGTACCAGAGATGTGCTAGAAAATAGAGATGTTAGCAACATAGCTGATATGTGCAGTATACATAATTAAAATAATGAAACCTTAACAAGAAAATTGGAGGTACTTCCCCTCTTCCCTTGCAATATGTTTTTTATTTATATTTAGGGATGGGCTTAAGCCACAGAGTTCTGAACAGGAGCCAGATCTTGCAAATCCCCAATTTCTAGATAATGCCTTGCTACCTGCTGGTGACCATCCATTTGTTGATGTCTTTTGTCTCTTTTTTATAAAATGATTACTTCAGCCTATACTATGAAAGATTATGAAGGGATCTTGTAATAACATTTGAATATCTGTAAAGAAAAATGCTTCTACACTGCTATTTTCTTCGGTGATCCTCAACCAACTATATAGAAGGCCAGGGGGGTTAGTTTGACCCCCCATCACCACGTTTGAGAAGATCTTTAGCATCTCTCACGTATTTAGTTTTGGAATGTGCTCTCTTTAGAGAAATCGTTTTGTTTAGCAGTCAGCTAGTAAATGTTTTGGTGACCAATATATAAAATATCAATATTTCAGTATGTGTTGGTCCAAGAGGTGCAATTCATTTTACTAACAAATGTATTTTCTGATTCCATTTTCAGCTGGTTTGCTCTACGTTACCCATACTAGCATTGAAGAGGAATACGCTTGTCAGCAACATAGTTTGTCATCAATTTAATCTTCTATTCTGTACCAAAAACTATGCTGAGAGATTGTTAAGTTTGTATAGTTAATCAATAAGTAGTAAGGAAATGCCCAAGTGAAGGTTCTATGTATAGCCTTGACTCTGAGCCCTGTGACACATGTTAATATAGTCTTTAATTACATAATCACATTCTATTTCTCATATAATATATCATACAAACAACTGTTTTCTACAAACTAACATGTGTGTATTATCTTGTAGTATTGTGTATTATTCTGTGTATACCAGAGTATTTGTAAGTTATTTATAACAGAAGCACAGTAATGACTTCATTAAGGTTCAGGGTCCCCCCCCCCCCTTAAAACTGGGTTTCAACATCTTTATCTTTATATCTTTATATGAAGAATACAGAATAGTTCAGGGTTCTTTCTCAAAGTTACTACAATCTCAAGCTTCCCCTCCTAACACTGTAAACTTAGCATGTGCACATATCAACTTTGAATCTTTACTAACATTGCTGGGGTTGTAATTACTTATGCTTTAAGGGAAATTAATGTTCTGTGTGTTTCCTTATCAGTTGGAGACAGATTGAAGATTTTTGTGACACTACAGAGCATGTCAGTGGAAACATGCTATTTGCATGTTATGGAACATCTCTCAACCATTCCCTAACTTGGTATTTCCTTGCTTTTTATAATTTGCATTGGGAACACATCACACTTAAATGTTACCACTTTTAAATTAACTTCTTGTTTATCAAATATGAAAAGGCACTTAGTGCAGTCTAGTTGAAACCAATACAAAAATGATCCCAACATATATAGGAGTTTAGAATGAAACTGCAACCAGCTTTTCTCTTTACAGAAGATGCTTGTCACAAACATTCACCTCCAACTTGCAGGGTCAGATGATAACATTCACACAGAGCTATAGCTTTCCAAAGGTCTGTATTGTCCTATTTGTAAGAGATTGCAAAGCACTTGACAAAGCCTGACTAAGCCCTATTTTATAGATGGCATAACTGGGTATATAGATTTGAAACACTCTGTCTGAGAACCTCTTTAGTCGAACAGATGGCATATGGGTCCTTTACATCAGAGTTCAGGGATCTCTTCCCAGCTCTACCACAAGCTTCTTATGTGATACCGAACAAGTCATTAAGACTAAATTTTCAGCTGTGACAAGTAAATTTGAGTTGCTTTCATTTTTTGGTGCCCTGCTTGACAGACCTAGTCAGTGTCCCTCTCCCACCCTTTCTGACTGACCACAGAGCAGCCAGAAATTTTTCCTAATGAGGCACCTGATGATGTAAAATCAGTTCAGATGGCTCTATTCTATCCATTCCAAGTCTCCCCCACCAAGCTTTGTAGGTGGGCTGAATTGAAAGGGGGTATGTTAAGGATCATTGTGCATGCTGGTAATCACAGTCTCGCAGAATGATCTCTAGGGGACCATTACTGCCAGGGTATCTCAAGAGTCTTACACTGGATCAGCTCCCAGCCAACCAGAAGATTGGGGAAGTGGAAAGGTAGCTCAGAGGCACCTTCCTCCCCTCCCGTCTCCGGTCCTCTGTTGAATGCAGATCAACTGGAACGCAGGGTGTGGCCTGTAGAGTCTTATTTTCAGAAGTGGTGAGAGCACGCACAATTCCAGCTCAGAATAATGGGATGTTTGAGCCATCATCATCTCCAAAAAAATCAAAGCTGTTTCTTAAGCTGGGCCCCCAAAACTTGGAACATCCACAATTATCAGACACTTCTGAAAATGTTGGCCTTCACCCCTCTGTCTCAGTTACCTCAGCTGGGAATTGGGGTGCTCTTTCTTTGCCTCCCTTCTTGGGGGGTGGGGGGGAAGGGGAGTGATATGAGCTTCACTAAATAGGCCATGATTGGTGCTGTGCTACATGTATGGGGTTCTCAAAAAAGACTTGGGGAATTAGGTACCAAAATCCAGTTCAATGGGATTTTGGGTTCATTGTGTGAAATCCTGGCCCCACTGAATTCAATCACAAAACTGCACATTGCAGCCAGATTCTAAGCCAATGTTGGCTGGTTAATAAATAAAGTGAAACCAGTCGCATCTCCTTAAATGACCACAAGGAACAAAAATATAGAAAGTTTTTTAGTTTTTATCATCATTCAGGCATCAATCTGGTTAATTACAAATGGAATTCTGTTCAATGAGGTAAAACAGGGGCACCCTAAGTGCAGCCTGCAGACTAAATGTGGCCATGGAATATTAACATGTGGCATGCAGTTGCCTTCCCATTCACTGTACTTTAGTAAGGGAAGTGGAGCCTGTAGAGACAAGCTGCTGTAACAGGCTGTGGAGCAAATCAATTCTAAGCTAATGGCACTTCAAATGTTTGATTCCCATTACTGGAAAAAAAAAATCCAAGCAATTTCTCATATGGAGCTATAAGAACAAGAAAATTACTGTGTAGTTGTAATTTGAAAATATATAAGTTTATATGCAAATTAAGTGCCACTCTTGGGATCCTAGCAAATAGCCAATGCAACACATTGCTCTCATAAAGCTTGCAGAAGTGTGCGATACAAATATGACTAGAAAGAAAAAGTGATTTTTCTGTGTGTAGCTTAAAAGTAAATACTCTGAAGCTCAGACTGTCTGTTCTGTATTTTGCTTTGAGAAATGCCTGAGTATGGAATAGCGGTGTTTGACTAATATGGACTGAAGCTTCAACCCAGTTTCATAGAAAAAAGCTGAGATAAGACTGCACTTTAGAGAAGCAAACTAGGAATAAGGAAACCATCTGAATTTCTGTTCTGGGATTGGTTCTGAGCAAGGACGTGGACAGGCTGATATCACAGCTGTGAAGAGGTATCATCTACATTTCAGCTTGGGTGATCTATTGCTTCCTCTGACAGCCCTTTAACTGTAATTTTGGAAAGGCTTAAAGATTGGAAGCTGCTTTGTGTCTAACCCACTTACTTGTAGGAAAAGATCCAAGTAACATCCTGGTAAGAAACAGAAAGCTTTCCTGACATGTCATAAAACACAGCAATTGAAACCAGATACCCTATTACAGAGTTCCTTTGGATTGATAAGGGATAATGAATTATGGTCTATTCTGTGGGATGCTACAGATTGTATGATATTAGTTATCTTCTTTTAAGTCACCAGAAATATGTTCCTCAAAGTCAAATTTGTGGATCTAATTATGCCTCTGAAGAACTAAATCTCAGCATAAAGAATTACTAGCAAAAGGCTACCAATGGTAAATTTACCACTATCTAGAAGTAAACAATTTTAGTGAAGAATTCAAGTGAAAACAGATTAATTAAGAATATGACATTGAGTCTAATGAAACTGGAAACCAGGTGCAACTCCAATGTTTTCTTTTTAACAAACTTGAGGCCTGTAAGTAGCCATTTAAAAAACAATCCAGGATCTCCTGTTCTGGGACAAAAGAAGTGAATGGTTACAAAAGGGTTTTCCTTCAGATAGTTCTGTATCGTCTCTAAGATTTTTTTTAAAAAAATTCTAGCTCTTCTGGTTGTGGTGATTGCATTAAATATGTGTTTGCAATGTTGTTGTAGCCATGTTGATCCCAGGATGTTAGAGAGACAAGGTGGGTGAGGTAATATCTTTTATTGCACCAGCTTCAGTTGGTGAAAGAGACAAGCTTTCAAGCAATACAAAGTTCTCCCTTCCAGAAGAGATGCAAAACCTGCAGACATTTCTCCACTGCTATAATCATCAATACTGCACTACATACGTCTTTCAAAATCCATGGGTCCTACACATGCCTATCACACCACATGGTATACCTCATCCAGTGCCCTAAATGCCCTATAAATAACTATGTGGGTGACACCAGACAATTAGTACGCTCTCAAATGAACTCACACAGAAAAAATGATAAGAGACAAAAACACTGTTTCAGTGCTGGGTGAACACTTTTCACAAAATGATCACGCCTTGTCTGACCTCTCAGTCCCTGCCCTCGAAGGAAATATGCACAACACTTCCAAAAGATGAGCCTTCAAACTTTAAATCATAACTTTGCTAAACATTGAAAATCATGGACTCAATAGAGACACTGGATTTATGGCTCATTATAACAATCTATAACCCACTGATCCCACCATTTTTGTCCTATGATTGCAGGGATATTAATGCGTCTGTCATGAGGTCACGACTCACCACTGCTGGTGCCTCCTGCTGGTTGCTCCGGGAATTAGCTCTTGTCCGCTGCGGAGTGCCCTCTGCACGTAGTGTCTCGCCCATTGTCTGCTCTGCTTCTCAGGAACCGCCTTGCTCCCTGCTCAGCTGTGTCCGCTTCAGGACACTGCCCTCCGGCAGTGCCCCCTCCTCCAGTCTCACCCCCTTTTGGTGGGGGATAGTAACAACAGTCCTTCGACTTGCACTTGCCTCAGTGGCCAACCACAACCCCAAAGTCTAGCCCTTCACCTCAGGAGCAAGTTGCAGTCTGTCTCTGCCATACTCCTCTGTGGCCAGGTCCAGTGTAAGGGGGTGAAGGGGGGGACCCAGGCCCACCAGCTACTCTGGGTCCTGACCCAGGGACCCTCTAGCAGCAGTCTCTCTCTGCCCTCCTTCTTTCACCTCTTGTGCGCCTATCTTCCCTGGACTGTTTCCCCTTTGGCCCAGTGCACCTGCTTGACCCTTTCTAGCAGGGGCCACAGCCTGGCAGGTAACTGGGCTGGAGTTCTCTTCTGCTCCTTGGAGCCTGCCCAGCACTGCTCTATCTAAGGTGCTACCTCCTTACCTCAGGAGCCAGTCCTCCTCCCTTGCTAGCCAGGGAGAGACTGCCCTCCCCTCTGCTAGGCAGCCTTTATATAGGGCCCAGCCGGGCCCTGATTGGCTGCCTCTTCCTTGTCCCTGACTGGCACTCTACAGGCCTTTGCTGATTGGCTGCTGGTCTGCGCAGCTTCTCTGGCCTGTTCCAGGCCTTTCTCTCATGGAGTAGGGCAGCTGCCCCACTACAGGGTCATAGAATCATAGAATCATAGAATATCAGGGTTGGAAGGGACCCCAGAAGGTCATCTAGTCCAACCCCCTGCTCGAAGCAGGACCAAGTCCCAGTTAAATCATCCCAGCCAGGGCTTTGTCAAGCCTGACCTTAAAAACCTCTAAGGAAGGAGATTCTACCACCTCCCTAGGTAACGCATTCCAGTGTTTCACCACCCTCTTAGTGAAAAAGTTTTTCCTAATATCCAATCTAAACCTCCCCCATTGCAACTTGAGACCATTACTCCTCGTTCTGTCATCTGCTACCATTGAGAACAGTCTAGAGCCATCCTCTTTGGAACCCCCTTTCAGGTAGTTGAAAGCAGCTATCAAATCCCCCCTCATTCTTCTCTTCTGCAGACTAAACAATCCCAGCTCCCTCAGCCTCTCCTCATAAGTCATGTGCTCTAGACCCCTAATCATTTTTGTTGCCCTTCGCTGGACTCTCTCCAATTTATCCACATCCTTCTTGTAGTGTGGGGCCCAAAACTGGACACAGTACTCCAGATGAGGCCTCACCAGTGTCGAATAGAGGGGAACGATCACGTCCCTCGATCTGCTCGCTATGCCCCTACTTATACATCCCAAAATGCCATTGGCCTTCTTGGCAACAAGGGCACACTGCTGACTCATATCCAGCTTCTCGTCCACTGTCACCCCTAGGTCCTTTTCCGCAGAACTGCTACCTAGCAGTTGCTGCCAACTAGACATGGAGCCATTGATCACTACCCGTTGAGCCCGACAAGGTCACCTCACCTTGAATGGTCCTTTGGAATATATGTTAACTACTTATGATAAACAATCTGTTCGACCTTGTATTTAGCTGTGACACTCTGAGGCCATGTCTACACTACAAAGTTTTGCTAATGCAAGTTATGTTGGCATACAGCCACCACCATTAGTACATCGCTTGTGTGTGTGCATGCTTGGCTCCTTGCGTCAGCACAGCACATACTCGTCATGAGCGCTTGTGTCAATACACAGTACGGTGCACCATGGGTGGGTATCCCAATGTGCAACCTGCTACTATTCAGTGCACTGTGTTTTGGGTAGTTTTGACACTGCATTATGGGGCAGAAATGACTAGAGCAGGGATGACTAGGAGCAAGTGTCAGTTTCCCATAATGAAATGTTCTCCATCCCATAATTTAATCTCTATCCCATAATTTCCGCACCTATTTTCAATTTCCTACGAACCCACAAGGGACTTGACACTGGACCACCTCTGACAGAACCATGGAGCCTGCACTAGTCTGCACTATTATTGTGAGTGTTGCAAGCACAAGCTGCACAATCCTCCAGTATTTGCAGAGCTGCAAGAAGAACCAAGGGAACATGACAATTTCCAGGAGATCAGTTTGTTGTGGAACATAGAGAGAGCCAACTGAAGGTGGTTGGCAGCATTCATGGAGTAGCTGCAAAGAGTGGAATCCTGCTTCTGGACTTGAGAAATGAGCCCTGATTGGTCAAACGCCCAACAACATCTTTGTAAAGAAAACGATAGAAACTTGGTTTTTGTACATGAAGGTTTATAATTTCTATACTATGAACACAGCTAAATTTGTAGACAAACTGTAAAATTGAAGGATACACAGTTATTTTTCAGACCCACAGTTTCTCGTGTCCTTTGAGGATTCATGTGTGTTCCAATGAGACATTTACATTCAGTGAGATGTTTACATTCTATCTAATGTAAATGGTCTTAGAAGCATCTTAGGGGAAATCACCAATCTTTCTAACCCTATGCCCCGTGCTCTGTCCAAGAAGTTAGACTGTCTGTCCTGTGATGTCATACGGGGGCAGGGCTTCATTAAACTCTGCTAAAAAGAATTAGCAGCTGACTAGTAAGCACACTCTGAAGTGATTCTTCTGTAGTTTGCCATTATTTTACAATATTTTTCCTCCAAATCAAGCACTAGTATTCTTGTGCATACTCTAGTATGAAGACTGTGCATCTACAGCAAATTTCTGGTTTCAAACGTAAGCCTATCTTTTTATGATTGTATCTAAAAAGCGGGGTTAATTTATTATTATTTTTACAATAGGAACAGTATCTTTTCTGCCATTTGGTATAACTTAAAGAACAGCTGAAGGAAATTGCTTACACTTTCTTAAAAATAAATCCACCTTTCTGGAAGATATCAAGCATGGAAACTTTCAGTCCAAAGTGTGAATGTTTTGGAAAGGTTATTAGCATGTGAAGGGAGGAGACTGCAACGGTAAATGTTTTAAAATGTAAAGGTCAGATCCTGAAAAACTGTGAATAATCCTTACACACATAAATTATCTCAGTGAGAACAATTAGTACCTGCAATAATACTGTATTTCCGTTACTCAGAATTATAGTATATTATTTCAATGTCTTTTAAAATCTGAATTTAACACAAAATAACAGCTGAAATTCAGTTGGCCTAAAAATACACATGAAGGAGAGATGTTTGCTAAGTAGCTGACTACAGAAGTTGGTCCAATAAAAGACCTTACCTCACTCAACTTGTGTCCCTAATGTCCTGGGACCAACACAGCTACAACAACAATGAAAAATAAGGTAACTCTTCTGAAATGTTGTACGTATCTAAAGGGCTGCATCAGTGTAGAAATGTGAACAACAGATTGTTTAATGTCAGTAGGTACCAGTAAGTTTACCTAGTCTGACATATTGTATAACACAGAGCACAAAACCTCACCCAGCAATTCCTGCTTTTTCCTATGCTATTAATGTGGTGTACCTTTAAATTTCTAGACCTGTCCCATCCAGTAATTCGTTTTGAAAAAGTTAAATTAAATGGATTGCAGTCTAAACATCAAACAGTGGTGAAATTTTAGCTATTTATAGCATACATTGAAAGTGTTAACAATACCCTTTACCCTATAAATTGCCTTGGGGCTTGATGTGATTTCATAAGACACTTTGTCATTAACCTCATTTGTATTTTAGTTTGTAAAAGTATGTTTTATGACAGGTAGTGTATTTTATGTTTAGAGCCATCACATTCAATTAGGAATTGTTTTTATTGTTTAAAAGATTTCTCCTTTCCACACATACGGTCATGTGCTGCTTTAGGATTTCAGTACTAGGGCCAACCGTAGCTATCTACTAAAAGTATGACTGTATATGATCCTGCAGTCTGAGGGAGCATCTTGCTCATGCCAACGAGCGCTAACATTAGGGCTGACCAGAAAACAATCGTGAAAAATGTCAGGGTTTCAAAATTTGTTTTTGTTTTGATGTGGAACAAAACAGATCTTTTGTGAGAAAGAGAGAGACCCACCCCAGAATAGCCAATTGTTTGGCCATTAGGGTCCTCCCTTGGGAAGTGGGAAAGTCAGGGTCAAGTCCCTCTTCCTAACCAGCAGGCTATTCTCTCTCTCATTTTGACCAGAAATTCCATCCTGGACCTAAGAAACTTTCTCAATAGAAAAAAAAATAGTTTCATTAGGAAATTTTCAACCACCTCTGAACTAATGTGACTTTCCCTGCCAGCTGGTCTACCATGACCTCCTCCATCATCGCTTTGAGGATGGAAATTAGTTTTACCAATCAGAAGCATTCAAAAATCATGAGATTGGCATAAAAATCAAGAGATTATAGCAAATAATACATTTTGGATTATTTTTATTTGCTTTCTGGAAAATTGCAACAGAAACAATTAGAATATATTTATCTTGGATAGAAGCTCCATCCTAGTACTGTTGACCAATAATTGCAGATTTGGCTTTTCATCTGATTTTAGCGTGATTTCCAAGCCCAAGTAATATGTGAGGGAACATTTGGATGCACAAGTCACAGTTAGCTTTTGTTCACTTTGCCATAATGTTTTTCTGTTCCTATGATGCTTCCTCACATGAATACAACTAGTTTGCCTGTTTGTGGCAGCACTACTCCCAAAAAGTAACATCTGCTGTATTGTGTCAAACAGGTGGAGAGTCCAATTATTTATTTAAGTGCATTTACCTGTTTTGTTTGAACTTTTATCAACTATCCCAGACCCATGTACTGTACCTATTCAGAAGGTCCCAAAGATTCTATTGACCATCCCTGTGAATCTTCTTATATTGGAAATATCTTGAGGTTCAGGCAAGGCCAGTAATGTCTGGATCAAGTTGAATTTCATTTTTGCTTGTTCTACGTCCTAAGAATTTTATTTGGTCCTCAAATTCCAATTTATCTTTAAATAAGAGGCCAGCTTCTTTGTCTCAGAACTGCATTGTTCACCATGTTCCATTTTGTTTCTTCCGTGTACAAGAGCCTTGTCATGACAAAGGATGCCAGGCAAACCTGTCATGATCTGAGAGATTCTGAAACGTTCTGATGTTGAGCATATGTGGAAAGGGAGTCAATTAAAACACTACCCTCCACCTGGGGTGATTAATGTGGTTAGTACTACAGAATGTTTTGTAAGAGTGATTTACCAGGAGCCTATTATGGCTCAGTAATTAGTTTGCCCTCTGATAATATAGTTACTGTCCAGTCAATTTCAGGAAGTAGCTCTCTTACTGCTTAAGAAAAGTTGTTGAGAGACAGAGTGAGGTCCACACAAACAAGAATCTTACAAGGGGACTGTGAACTAAAACTATGGCTGCAAAGCATGGTATAGAAAGAGCCCAGCTTCACTGTCTCAGAGCCAAGATTCCTCTATCTAGAAAAACATCCTTATGCCTTCCATTCTTTGTATTCATTGTCTATCCACAGTAGCTCTGTGAGCTTTAGAGCAACAGAAGTTGCTGATGGAAACAACTTTCTTTTCTCACTTAACTTGTTACTTGTTTTTTATTATATGTGCTTTCAACTTCTCCACTAGGCAAGGCCCTTTATTGTTGGCAGCTATGGCAGGGGTGTTATCAATCCCCTTTTACCCATTGTTTGTTTGAAGACTTTGCCCTCTTCTCCTTAGTTTCTGTATACATTAATCAAAAGAATCCAATGCAGAGTCACTGGACCCACCTCAGGATCCCATCCACTCTTTGCAGGTCTTCATCCTTGGAGCAATAGTGACAATTCTAAATGTACCATTCTGACCAATGTAGGACCTGTGAAGAAACTCCTCTAAAAGTTGCCCAAGGTATCACTAATGATGATCAGTAAAAGTATCTGACATTCTTCTATCTTTTTGCCTAGACTGGAAGCCAATCAGAACCTTTCATATCTTGGGTACCATAACCTCAGCTCCCTAAGTTTTCAAAATCAAACTCTTTGGCTTTGGACTTAATTTTGGCAAATCTTTCCAGTTCTACTGGTGGGGCTTTTTTAATTGTTAGTTTCTTGTTTTGTTGTTTGTTCCTCCATAAAAATGATTTGATTTGCTTCTTTGAGGTAGTGGCAGCTTTTGTCTCTGTATCATGGCAGTTCCTGTCTCTTCAAAGCTGAGGCTAGTTCTGCAGCTGTCTCTTGTTTGTTATGGAGATAGGTTCTCTTTGTTGCTCCGTAATCAGTCCGGAATGCAGCTGCACTTCCCTCTTGCTTTTCTAAATTTTGGCAGGATGGCTATAGTCATGTATTTACTTCTCTATTTAAAGCCTTTATTCAGGTTCCTTTTTCAGCCTCATACTTGCACGCCTGGTTTTCCTCTTTTTTGCCAGTTCCCTCAGGTAGAGATTCTTTCTGCTGTACTTCCTAGTGCAGCATCAGCAGCTCCCTCTCTCCTTAACTCCAAACCTTCCCCATTGAATCAACAGTTCTGGCTTTTGGAATCCTGGCTTCCAAGTTGTTGGACAGCACACAATTAACCTGGATACATTCCTTTTTTCATTAAACTGAGTATAGTGCTTGCAAAAGTACTGAAAAAAAGTCTTCTGTTTATCCACAGAACAAGAATAGAAATGGCACCAGCAATGTACAAGCTTTCTCACACTTCTTCCCCACCAGCACATCTCCACCTTGACCAGAAAGAGATCATTCTTTGGTGTGAGTGTAGTTAAGTCTCCAGCCCATTCAGTTTTTGCATCTCAGACTTCTAATAAAGCTACCAGTTACCACCAATCACGGTGGTGCTTTATAGCATGTAGAATGTTTTCTACTAAGAAGCAGGTAGAGATTACCATTATTTTACACACATACACTACCAACCCAACCATCCCTCTACACACTCTTCATGTGACTGGTGTTTGATTTGGTTTGAATTCTGGGTGAGGTTGTATATAGGTATCTGAACTATTTTTGTTTTGTTTATCACTGGTTTTAGCTCTGTCCTGTCTGGGTGTGAATCTTCTTTCAATTGACTGACATTTTGGAGCTAATTGATTATTTCAATAACACCATTATTTGCTTGCTTGCTTTGATCTGACCATATCGTGGCTGGTGAAGAAAAATTACATTCTATAAATATTTAAATTAAAATTCTCTGGGTGTTTTACAGTGACTCTGGAGGTTGGCTCAAGGCAATGGGTTCAAACTACAGGATCGCAGATTTTAGTTAAATCTCAGGAAGAACTTCCTAATTGTAAGAATAGTAGGACAATGGAACAAACTGCCTAGGGAGGTCATGGAAGCTTCTTCACTGGAGATTTTCAAAAAGAGGCTGGATAGCCATCTGTCTTGGGTGGTTTAGACGCAACAAATCCTGCATCTTGGCAGGGGGTTAGACTATATGACCCTCGTGGTCCCTTCTAACCCTATAGTTCTATTATTCTATGATTTTAAGTCCTGTTCCTGCCCACAATGGACACAGTTCCTTCAGCAGAGATTTTCTGAGAATGGTTTCCCAGTCAATAATTTCTCTCCATTCTCTACTAGCATCAGAATCTGAGCCCCAGTTTGACAGCAAATAATTGATAATTACTCTTTGAATATGGTTTTTCAACCAGTTGTGCACCCACTTTATAGTAATTTAATCTAGCCCACATTTTCCTAGTGTGCTTATGAGAATGTCATGTGGAACTGGGTCAAAAGCCTTACTAAAATAAAAATGAATGAAGTCTACAGCTTCACCCCTATCCACTAGGCTAGTAACTCAGTCAAAGAAGTCGGTTTGGCATGATATGTTCTTGACAAATCCATGTTGGCTATTCCTTATAACCCTGTTATCCTCCGGGTGCTTACAAATTGATTGTTTAATATTTTGCACCCATACTTTACAAATATCAAAAGTTAGGCTGACTGGCCTATAATTACCCAGGTCCTCTTTGTTCCCCTTTGTACAGGCAGGCACATATAGTACGTTTTTCCAGTCCTCTGGGAACTAACCCATTCTCTAGGAGTTCTTGGAGATAATCACAAATGGTTCTATGAGAGCCTCAGCTAGTTCTTTAAGCTCTGGTCTACACTAGGACTTTAGGTCAAATTTAGCAGCGTTAAATCGATGTAAACCTGCACCCATCCACACGATGAAGCCCTTTAGTTTGACTTAAAGGGGTCTTAAAATCGATTTCCTTACTCCACCCCTGACAAGTGGATTAGCGCTTAAATCGGCCTTGCCGGGTCAAATTTGGGGTACTGTGGACACAATTCGACGGTATTGGCCTCCGGGAGCTATCCCAGAGTGCTCCATTGTGACCGCTCTGGACAGCACTCTCAACTCATATGCACTGGTCAGGTAGACAGGAAAAGAACGGCGAACTTTTGAATCTCATTTCCTGTTTGGCCAGCGTGGCAAGCTGCAGGTGACCATGCAGAGCTCATCAGCAGAGGTGACCATGATGGAGTCCCCCAGAATTGCAAAAGAGCTCCAGCATGGATTGAACGGGAGGTATGGGATCTGATCGCTGTATGGGGAGAGGAATCCGTGCTATCAGAACTCCGTTCCAGTTTTCGAAATGCCAAAACCTTTGTCAAAATCTCCCAGGGCATGAAGGAGAGAGGCCATAACAGGGATCCGAAGCAGTGCCGCGTGAAACTTAAGGAGCTGAGGCAAACCTACCAGAAAACCAGAGGGGCGAACGGCCACTCCGGGTCAGAGCCCCA
The DNA here is from genome assembly GCF_015237465.2 of Chelonia mydas. Taxonomy (NCBI): domain Eukaryota; kingdom Metazoa; phylum Chordata; order Testudines; family Cheloniidae; genus Chelonia; species Chelonia mydas. The sequence continues at coordinate 84,090,862 of NC_057851.1, read as the reverse complement.
AACATGCCGCTTCTATGATGAGCTGCATGCCATTTTAGGGGGTTCAGCCACCACTATCCCAGCCGTGTTGTTTGACTCCTTCAATGGAGATGGAGGCAACACGGAAGCAGGTTTTGGGGACGAAGAAGATGATGATGATGATGATGAGGTTGTAGATAACTCACAGCAAGCAAGCGGAGAAACCGGTTTTCCCGACAGCCAGGAACTGTTTCTCACCCTGGACCTGGAGCCAGTACCCCCTGAACCCACCCAAGGCTGCCTCCTGGACCCGGCAGGCGGAGAAGGGACCTCCGGTGAGTGTACCTTTTAAAATACTATACACAGTTTAAAAGCAAGCATGTGAAAGGATTAATTTGCCCTGGCATTTGCGGCTCTCCTGGATGTACTCCCAAAGCCTTTGCAAAAGGTTTCTGGGGAGGGCAGCCTTATTGCGTCCTTCATGGTAGGACACTTTACCACTCCAGGCCAGTAACACGTACTTGGGAATCATTGTACAACAAAGCATTGCAGTGTATGTTTGCTGGCGTTCAAACAACATCCGTTCTTTATCGCTCTGTGTTATTGTCAGGAGAGTGAGATATCATTCATGGTCTCCTGGATGAAATAGGGTGCTTTTCTTCAGGGGACATTCAGAGGAGCCCGTCCTGCTGAGCTGTTTGCCTGCGGCTGAACAGAAATGTTCCCCGCTGTTAGCCACGGGGAGGGGGGAGGGTTGAGGGGGTAGCCATGCGGTGGGGGGAGGCAAAATGCGACCTTGTAACAAAAGCACATGTGCTATGTATGTAATGTTAACAGCAAGGTTTACCCTGAAAGACTGTAGCCACTGTTTTATAAAATGTGTCTTTTTAAATACTGCTGTCCCTTTTTTTTTCTCTCCACCAGCTGCATGTGTTTCAATGATCACAGGATCTTCTCCTTCCCAGAGGCCAGTGAAGATTAGAAAGAAAAAAAAATGCACTCGTGATGAAATGTTCTCTGAGCTCATGCTGTCCTCCCACATTGATAGAGCACAGACGAATGCGTGGAGGCAAATAATGTCAGAGTGCAGGAAAGCACAAAATGACCGGGAGGAGAGGTGGCGGGCTGAAGAGAGTAAGTGGCAGGCTGAAGAGAGTAAGTGGCAGGCTGAAGACAGGGCTGAAGCTCAAATGTGGCGGCAGTGTGATAAGAGGAGGCAGGATTCAATGCTGAGGCTGCTGGAGGACCAAACCAGTATGCTCCAGTGTATGGTTGAGCTGCAGCAAAGGCAGCTGGAGCACAGACTGCCACTACAGCCCCTGTGTAACCAACCGCCCTCCTCCCCAAGTTCCATAGCCTCCACACCCAGACGCCCAAGAACGCGGTGGAGGGGCCACCGGCCAACCAGCCACTCCACCACTGAGGATTGCCCAAAAAAAAGAAGGCTGGCATTCAATAAATTTTAAAGTTGTAAACTTTTAAAGTGCTGTGTGGCATTTTCCTTCCCTCCTCCACCACCCATCCTGGGCTACCTTGGTAGTCATCCCCCTATTTGTGTGATGAATGAATAAAGAATGCATGAATGTGAAGCAACAATGACTTTATTGCCTCTGCAAGCAATGATTAAAGGGAGGAGGGGAGGGTGATTAGCTTGCAGGGAAGTAGAGTGAACCAAGGGGCGGGGGGTTTCATCAAGGAGAAACAAAGAGAACTTTCACACCGTAGCCTGGGCAGTCATGAAACTGGTTTTCAAAGCTTCTCTGATGCGTACCGCGCCCTCCTGTGCTCTTCTAACCGCCCTGGTGTCTGGCTGCGTGTAACCAGCAGCCAGGCGATTTGCCTCAACCTCCCAACCCGCCATAAACGTCTCCCCCTTACTCTCGCAGATATTGTGGAGCACACAGCAAGCAGTAATAACAGTGGGAATATTGGTTTCGCTGAGGTCTAAGCGAGTCAGTAAACTGCGCCAGCGCGCCTTTAAACGTCCAAATGCACATTCTACCACCATTCTGCACTTGCTCAGCCTGTAGTTGAACAGCTCCTGACTACTGTCCTGGCTGCCTGTGTACGGCTTCATGAGCCATGGCATTAAGGGGTAGGCTGGGTCCCCAAGGATAACTATAGGCATTTCAACGTCCCCAACAGTTATTTTCTGGTCTGGGAATAAAGTCCCTTCCTGCAACTTTTGAAACAGATCAGAGTTCCTGAAGATGCGAGCTTCATGCACCTTTCCCGGCCATCCCACGTTGATGTTGGTGAAACGTCCCTTGTGATCCACCAGGGCTTGCAGCACCATTGAAAAGTACCCCTTGCGGTTTACGTACTCACCGGCTTGGTGCTCCGGTGCCAAGATAGGGATATGGGTTCCATCTATGGCCCCACCACAGTTAGGGAATCCCATTGCAGCAAAGCCATCCATTATGACCTGCACATTTCCCAGGGTCACTACCCTTGATATCAGCAGATCTTTGATTGTGTGGGCTACTTGCATCACAGCAGCCCCAACAGTAGATTTGCCCACTCCAAATTGATTCCCAACTGACCGGTAGCTGTCTGGCGTTGCAAGCTTCCACAGGGCTATCGCCACTCACTTCTCAACTGTGAGGGCTGCTCTCATCTTGGTATTCATGCGCTTCAGGGCAGGGAAAAGCAAGTCACAAAGTTCCATGAAAGTGCCCTTACGCATGCGAAAGTTTCACAGCCACTGGGAATCGTCCCAGACCTGCAACACTATGCGGTCCCACCAGTCTGTGCTTGTTTCCCGAGCCCAGAATCGGCGTTCCACAGCATGAACCTGCCCCATTAGCAACATGATGCATGCATTGGTAGGGCCCATGCTTTCAGAGAAATCTGTGTCCATGTCCTGATCACTCACGTGACCGCGCTGACATCGCCTCCTCGCCCGGTATCGCTCTGCCAGGTTCCGGTGCTGCATATACTGCTGGATAATGCGTGTGGTGTTTAATGTGCTCCTAATTGCCAAAGTGATCTGAGCGGCCTCCATGCTTGCCTTGGTATGGCGTCCGCACAGAAAAAAGGCGCGGAACGATTGTCTGCCGTTGCTCTGATGGAGGGAGGGGCGCCTGATGACATGGCTTACAGGGTTGGCTTCAGGGAGCTAAAATCAACAAAGGGGGTGGGCTTTACATCAAGGAGTATTTCAGGCAGAACTTCACGGAGGGTTCCAATAAGAAATGGTGCACCTAAGTTATCGTTCTTTTTGGAACAAGGAGGTTAGTCTGGCCTCTGATTGATACATGGCTAGATTTACCTTGCTGCACCTTCTCTGTGAGTGACTGCAGTATGACCTAGAGGAATGAGTCCCCTAGACAGGGGATGGGGGGGAAGCAAATGAGTACAAAACAAATCTGGTCTATTTCTTGTTTTGATCCACTCCATCTATCTTTTACATCTTTGGCTGGCAGCAAACGGTGCAGAAGGACTGCATGCCATCCACATCTCATGGCTGCTCGGCAGAAGATGGTACAATAGGACTGCTAGCAATCCATATCGCCTACCTGCTCACCATAAGACGGTTCAATAGGACTGACTGCAGGACTAAAGAGAATGACCTGGTCAAGTCACTCCAAATTTAGTCCCTGCGCCCATGTCTGCCCAGCCGCTCCTGGCCGACGCGGCCAGGAGCACCTCAGACATGACGATGACGGCTACCAGTCGTATTGCACCATCTGCTGCCAGAAGGCAATGGGTTGCTGCTACTGTGTAGCAATGCACTACCGCGTCTGCCAGCACCCAGGAGACATAGGGTGACGGTTACCTGAGCGGGCTCCATGCTTGCCGTGGTATGGCGTCTGCACAGGTAACTCAGGAAAAAAGGCGCAAAACGATTGTCTGCCCTTGCTTTCACGGAGGGAGGGAGGGAACGGGGGCCTGACGATATCTACCCAGAACCACCCGCGACAATGTTTTAGCCCCATCAGGCATTGGGATCTCAACCCAGAATTCCAATGGGTAGCGGAGATTGCGGGAACTGTGGGATAGCTACCCACAGTGCAACACTCCGGAAGTCGACGCTTGCCTCGGTACTGTGGAAGCACTCCGCCGAGTTAATGCACTTAATGCACTTAGAGCATTTTCTGTGGGGACACACACACTCGAATATATAAAAACGATTTCTAAAAAACTGACTTCTATAAATTCGACCTTATTGCATAGTGTAGACATACCCTCAGTATGCTAGGGTAAATGTTGTCAGCCCTGATGACTTGAATACATTTAATTTATCTATCTGATTTGGGTCCTGCTGATGAATGCGGAGGGTTGGGAGACAGCATTTGCCTTTGACATCCTGTGGTTTGGGAGGGGAGCAGGCTTACTTTCTCTGTCCCCACAAAGTCAGGAGTTGTCAAAGTAACACTCTCATTAATCTGAGAGGCCATGTGTGTCTTTAGGTGGAATATCACTCCACAGCAAGGATTCAAGCTTATAACACAGAAGATTCCAAGTGGACTATATAGCCAAAAATCAGATAATTAAAAATATAGAGAGATAGGAATTAAAGTTGGGCAAATAATGGGAAGCATTTTCAGCAAATAGTCATGCAAAAATAAGACAAATTATTCAAAATAAAAGATTTGATCAGTTCTAACATGGATATGAATTTTTTGTGTGTGTATAAAAAGGCTTTTTTGATGGTTTATATCCATTCAGGTTTATCTGAAACCCACTTACCTGCTTCACCAATTTATCTTTTAACCCTACCTCTTATCATAAATATGTCTAGTTGTCTACTGTTTGCTTTTATTTTGTTTTCTTCTGTGGCTTCACCTGGCAACTTATTCAGTATATTTACTGCTGCTTGAGTGAAACAGCACGGACAGAATTATCTATTTCTGCATTACATGTGAATATTAAAAAAGGAGGAAGCTTGTCTTAGCGTTGACTGTATGCTGAGCCCATCATGAACACACTTATTCATAAAGACCTCCTGGCCTGGAGGCCACCATAAGGTGTAGGTACCTCAAAGTGCAACCTTCTTAAACAGGCAGTAATTAATCTTGGAGTACCATGGAGATGATCATTGAAGTCCCAGGAGAAGATGGCATTTTGTACTCTACTTTTTTACTACTGTACTCTACCCCAGGTGGTACCTGAGGTATATTCTACCTTTGTTCACTGAAAGGAGAATACCTTGTTCACAAGAAGCATAAATGAATATCCTAAGGGAAGTAGGTAAAACATATATTATATCTAAAGAAAAGGCTGCTTGGTGTAAAGGGAAGATGAATCTCACTTGTTATGGCATGGATATGAGTTACTTGAAGATAGCCTGTTTATCTTCATAATATAAATCAACTATATCATAAGGACGTGGCCAATCACCTCCTCATTGCTTTAACTGTATGCTGTACAGTGCCCTCTGTTTGCTTATTCCTTTTAGCTTGTAAGGTGTTGAGGGCAGAGGCTCTGCCTTCCTGTGTATTTATAGTAGAAGCAAAAAATATAATAAATAATGGTAATAATAAAGATTACCTGTGCTATCATTGTCCAGATGGATATGAAGAAAAGCCAGGGTAGGGTCCCATGCACATTCAGATGCCAGTTGCTGTCAACACTAAAAAATTAATATTTATACATTTTCTTTAGTGACAGTAAATTATTTTAAACCACAGTAAATAGATGGAACACTTTAAGTAAGTGTTGTTTTGAGAATTTTTTTCATCCTTCTCTTTGAACTGGTGAGAAAAACAAACAAAATGAATTTATGTACTTACAGTATAGTGATATACTCTAAATTGTCCACACTGTCGGTTTTCTGCACATTCCATACAGACTGATGTTCCCATTTATTGGGCATATTGAATTTCTCCTGGTCTTGCCTTCTGTTATTAGAATTTACAGAGAGAATAGAGATAAATGTTGATAGCAATGAAGTTTGTGAGCTACACAACTGAACCTCGGATCAAACATTCCTTCACTATGATGAATGACTTCCTTTCAGCTTTAAACTTCTGAAACAACTGTTTATTTCATTTCGAGTTCGCTTTAATCTATATTTGAAGGAGCCAAATCTATATTCAAGATCATGTCTCTTGTGTTGGTGTCAGATCATAACTTCAGTGGGGAAATAAAGGCAATTTAAAGACTTTGTTTAGGAAGCTGATCGTTTTAATGTGTTAATATCACATCCTGTATGGAATTGTATATCTGGCAGGACAGATGCTCCAGACACTAGCATCCATTGCTACTGTTTATACTCAGTTTATGTTCTGTGGTTAAGAAACATTTGCGTTATGGTAAGTGGTAGTTTAGCCAGGCAGAATAGGACATAAGAGTTTGAGGACAAGGGTAAACTTTAATGCCTTTTAGGTCAGGTCTACACTACAGACCTGTATTGGTATTGCCATCTGTCTGGAGTGGCTCACAGCTGTGTGAGTACCTACCTCAGGGCAGACAGTCAGAAAACAGAGGAGACACCGATGGTGTGTTTTATAATTAGATTTCACCAAGCTAGTAAAACATCTGAACTCCTGGATCACTGTGACATGTGACAAGTGTGACATCACTCTTACCATGGAGTCACAGACAGCCCCCTAGACTCTCCAATTTATCTTGCCACCCAGACAAACTTTGTCTTTGACTTAGTGATAAAAGATAACTTACATCAAAAAATCACACCACGTCAAGTTGGTCTCAAGTGACCATTCACTTACCCCAAAGCACTTGGTACTCCAGAATTTATACCAGACACAACTAGTAAACTAACTAAAGGTTTATTAGTGAAGAAAAGGAAATGAGAGTTATTGAGAGGTTAAAGCAGGTAATTATATGCACAGGTGAGTCACAGTTTGTAATTCCAAATGGTGGAAGTGACGTAATAAACTGCCAGTTTCCTAAAAGTCTTTTCAGGGTACCCAGATTGCCTCTGGTGATCTTGGCTTTGCATTTGGTACACTTCCCTGTAAGAGTCCTAACAATCCACAGATGCTGCTTCTCTCTCTCACACACACACACATACACACACACACACACTGACAGGGCCTCATGGGCTTTTCCTTTGATGATAGAGAGTGAGGAATGCATTTTGAGTTTTTGACCTCCGATCGTCATACATGATGCCCACTTGCTTTGAAATTAGAACTTTTCTGTTAAAGTTCTTCATTTGCATTCCACAAGGCCTCTTCCTGTTTGATGGATTATTTCGTTAGAGGGTTACAAACAATGTAAATGTTTCCTATTACATTATAACAGGATACAGATAAGTGAAAACAGTGGAACTAACATCGCATTAGTTTTCATGAAGCTTAAACATCAAATACACTCTTATACATTTAACAATCACTTTATACTATACTAACACACAAGTGAATTGACCTGGGCCTTCGGCATACGCCGACACCTGGTTTGCCAGTCTCACAGGTATAACTACATTGCTCAGGGGTGAGAAAAATCCACTTCCCTGAGTGATATAGTTATACTGACCTAACCCCCACCCCCATGTAGACAGCACTATGTTGATGGGAGAAAGACACATCTTCACATAAGTGCTACAACTGCACCGATGCAGCATTTTAAGTGTAGACCTGACCTTACTGATGCTATCTTCTGGGGTTGGGGATGAAGAGGCTGGTTAACTTTTAACACTCTCTCCCTTTCACCTCTGCATAATTGCCAACTGTCCTCTCCCACACATTCAGGAATAGCTATCTGGCTTGTCCCTCCCATCCGTCTTCAGTCCGGGTCTTCAGAATAGCCACCAAGCCTATAACTGCCTATACCCTGAAAATGACATTGTCTTTGAGGGATGATGCAGCAGCAGGAGTTGGAAAGATCCTGCTATTCTTTTTATAGAAGTCCTCTAACTCTGGGGCCAAGATGCCTGAAAATACACTGGACTAAAAGAAATTACATCATCACATTATCTTCAACTGACCCTCCTAATTTTTTGACTGACCCTCCTAAATTTTGAGAACATTCCAATATTAAACATTTTCTAAGTATACTTATATTTTGTAGAATTTCTGTTTCACTTGGTTTATTTGTTCTACAGTCTTGTGATGAGAATTACAAACGATATTTATACCTGGAAGATGTTATTTTCCAGGGGGGAGGGATAGCTCAGGGGTTTGAGCATTGGCCTGCTAACCCCAGGGTTGTGAGTTCAATCCTTGAAGGGGCCATTTAGGGATCTGGGGCAAAAATTGGGGACTGGTCCCACTCTGAGCAGGGGGGTGGACTAGATGACCTCCTGAGGTCCCTTCCAACCCTAATATTCTATGATTCTGTTGGTGAGAGAGGCAAGCTTTCTATGATTTTACGGTGGAATCTCCTTCCTTAGAAGTTTTTAAGGTCAGGCTTGACAAAGCCCTGGCTGGGATGATTTAATTGGGGATCGGTCCTGCTTTGAGCAGGGGGTTGGACTAGATGACCTCCTGAGGTCCCTTCCAACCTGATATTCTATGATTCTATTTCCTAGACCTACACTAATCACACCACAAAACTCAGTCCTTTTCCATCTCATCAATCCCATCTATAATTGAATCCATAGAAACCGAATAAAGTGACATGTTTAGCAGCAAGGTCCAGATCCTAAATTGCTGGCTCAGTGATTTGGCTCTCATATAAGCATATTAGACACCTTTATAGGATTTACATTTGACAAAACTGGAAGAAAATTAATTGCTGTTTGTTAAGCCTCTGAAAGTTAACAAAATTGTGGTACAGGCTAGATCATGTCGTAATAGGCCGCTCAAAAGTCAACTGTACGCAGTATTCTACCTCCAGATACATAGTAACATGGTCCTCATTATCAAAGGCTCCTCAGATCTGCAGAGATGAACATGAAATATGGTGTAATGCTAGCTAATTTTTAACAAGGGAACTTTTTTGGGAATTCACTGGTGATTGAACACAAGGGCTTTGTAGGACCACAGTGGCCTTTTGTACTTAATGGAAGACTATTGAAAAATGCTGTGGATAATGAATAGAAGTTTTTCCCCTGCAGATAAACAACCAGAGATTTATCATCTGATAACTGCTGTGTAGCTCAGTGAGACATTTTCCTTTTTCTGATATAGTGTTTATGATGTACTAAACTTGCAAAGCACTTGTGACTATTCACCATATAGAATCAAATCTGATTTTGTCTACAGGCCTTTGATAATACTGTTCAGGAAACTTTTGATGGCCTTTAATTCATGGGACTAAGGTTCAAAAGAAATCTTCTTGTTACATTTCTCATAGGTCTGTCTTCATCCTTCTATAATATGCATCCTTTACAGTGACAAAGAAGCTGAGAATAGATTAGAAAATACTTGAAGATGTGGCTTTTAGTCCTTATTTAATTTCTATAGATCCCTAGTGATGTCATCCCCATTGAAGTCTATAAGACTTTTCCATAATGGATAGTGACTGAAAACCCATAGACTTGGTAGCACTTATCAGGGAGTGTAATCCTTGGACTGGAATGGTAAAAACCATATTGTCAGGTGTGCCAAATGGAAAATGTTTCCTGAGATGCTTTAACCACTCTTATGAGACAGCCTACTATGTATAAAATAGGAATTAAAAACAGAAAATATTTTGGGTGATATGAAGTGTCTGAGCTAAGTCCATAAAAACTAGCATGAACTTTTCAAAGCTGATCAGTATATGTGGAGTGGTGCAGCAATTTCAACAGCACTTCAGTCTAGTTTGACCATTCAACAGATTAGCTCATTTTAAACAAAAATTGATATTCTAATCCAGGTAAATCAAATCATACCTAGTTACTGCATTTCCACTATTCTTCTCACAGTCATACCATCATACCTCCAGTGAAGGTAGGGCATTACTCTAGTAGTTCAGAACCACAGACTTTTACTGGTAATTCATAATTGATTGGTAGATAACTGGGAATTGATAAAGTAGCATTTCCAGGAGGGAGGGTGACGTGTATTATCCTCCTGACCAGTAGGTGTCATGATTTTGCACTCCCCATCATACCCTAGATAAAGAAAACCTGTAATCATTGTTGGCAATGGGAGAAAAATGCCCCTTGATTGGAATGGGGCTAGAACGTGGCCCTATGGGTGAAACGTAGCCCTTTGCAGAAGGCTTACAGAAGGCCTGAACCATTTTAAAGATATAAACAGTACTTAAAAGGTGCCTACGCCTTGTACAGGCTCTCTACAATGGGGTCACTTTCATCTTAAATGCACTGGGTAAACACAACTAGTGGATGCTTGTTAATAATGAATCCCCATAGTAACGACTTTTGCTAAGAGCGATATTTTGCCAGGAGCCAATCCCATCCCATTGACTTTAACTTTAAAGTGATTTGGATATTGCCAACAAGCATGCTGCTTATCAACAACTTCTTTTTGGAAGAAAGACCCCGGCCAAAGGCAGGTTTGTGAGGATGCAGCTAGGCAAGGAAGCAATGGGGCTGCATGATACCTCTCCCTGAGCCCTGCCCTGACACTGAGAGTCCAGGCTTGGCATGGCTGCAGGCCTACAAACCCTCTTGCAGCCAGGGAGCCAAGGCCTGGATAGGAGGTAGCAGTCTGGGACACCTGCATGCCCGCCTAGTGAAGGAGCCCCGTCAGAATCCCAACGCTGCAGATTGGGAGGGGCACAAGTAGAGAATAGGGCCGCAGCCCAGATGTCAGGGTTTTTCACGGGAGGTGGGGGTGCTGGGCTGCCCAGTACTGTGCTCTCTGAGGTGTGTCTTGCTCTGGCACTGGTGGCCTGGAATCAGCATTTCCCAGTGCTACCTTCCCTGGCTATAGCCCTATAGGCAGGTTTCCAGAGCTGCAGCTAGGGAAGGTACATCCTAGCAGTTCCTGCCTTAGCAGCAGCCCCACAAACCTACCTTTCACTTATTGCCAATTCTCGGGTAATAGCAGTGTTTGGCTGGAGAAAGAGATGTTGCTATATATTATTTTTGCAATATACATAACAAAAGATTAAAGTATTTTCCTTATGTAAATTAATACACTGAAATCTAACACCTTTGGGGAAATTCACCCAAAATCATGTTACTGTACAGCTCAAAGTAGTCATTTTCTTCTGGTGCACAAAAAGCTCATCAGGTAACATGTTAAGGCTTCCTTAATTTGGGGTTCTGTATACATAAAAGAAACCCCAGAAGCAAGTTGTGCAGTAAAAAAATTCCAAAGCATAAAGTATTTCATGGGAAACTCATTGTGAAAAAAGAAAGACTGCATCCTAATGAAGCTGTCTGGCCCCATTTTGTGTAATAAATTTAACAGGCCTGAAAAGGGGGAAATGCCTCTTTAGTTTAATAACCATTCATCCGTCAGGATACCCCACCACAGATTTATTTTTCCTGTTGTTGACCATTGAGGTGTTTATTTAAAAATGCTTATGGCATCTCTATCAAATACTCTCTCATTCTGATAACTGGAAAGGGAAAGACTATAGACATCTACATGAAATCTCCTAGCACAATATATCGGCAAGCTCTCAATATGGCCCCCTCTTCACCTGGCTTATAGAATAGCCAACTCTGGTCACAAGTCAATTGGAGAAAAGACAGTGAAGGCTCCCCAGGATAGGCCTTGCTATTTGGTTTATTTAATAAGGGATGGGGCAGTACTTTTAACATCAAGGTTGACAAAACCTCTAACCAGAACCCTGGCACAATGAATTAGATGGGAATCTGACCATGCCCTTTGCAGCTAAGACTGAATACATTCACAGTTTGTGTGTGAATGTGATGAGAGAATTGCACTTAAATTGTCCACCTAGCCACTAAACCTTACAGTAGACTGATATATCTAGGAATGACATCTCATGCTGACCCAGGAAGGTAAAGGTTTAACATCTCTAAAATTGCTTAATCTTTGTTATCTGACGCTCTCTAGAGTCCAAAAACTAAAGGCATCAAAGGGATCCTCAAAACTTCTTGCTAATTAGAAGACTTTCACTCATCCAATCAGGGACCAGAAACAATCTCATGTTAGTTATATCACCAGGTAAAGAATGCAGCATGAATTTTGAATACCGAATACCCACAGAAAATTGTTCACAATCTATATATAGAGTTAAAAACAATCTTTCAAAAATTGACTTGTTGAGTAGATGTGAATAATAACCAATCAGGAAACTTTATAAACATTCTGAAGAAAAGGAGGCTAAACTGGTCATGTACAAATGATTCCTTCTGCTTCAGTTCATTTTCATGAAGGGGCACATCAAAGGCAAGGAAAAGCAGATTTGATGTCTGCTTAGAAATAAGCATACTGTATTCTTCGCTCTTTCTGTTAAAGAGCAACAGACATCTTGACAAGGTTCTTTTATAACCCATGCATCAGTGTATCCCTAGGTATCACCTGAGCCCAATATTTTCTTGCCCTCTAAAGTGGTACATGACAGAGCATCTCAGACAGGCTCAAATTGAGCTGCAAAGTTCAGACCTGGATCTGAGTTTTCCCACAGTTGACAAACTTCAGCTGGGTTCAAACTTCTAAATGAAATTTTTCCAAAGGCAAGCTAGTTCCCATACATCTAATCAAATCATTAGGTAAACAAACCCATGGGTCATGTTAGACTATTTGAAAGAGTTTGTCCCCCTCAGTGTTTCAGAATGCTGCTACTCAGTATATTGTTTATTGAAATGTAATTAAAAAGATGACAATGGCAAGAATGACAGAATTTTTCAATATCCTGCTTATCTCTGTCATCTAATCTAAGCAGTGTTTAGAGTTTAGGGGGCAAGCGCGGAGTTCAGTGAGGCAAAAAGTTAATATACACTTAGAAGTTGTACACAGCATGTCTTCTCACTTACAGTGTATATAAAGGTATAAATTGCATCCACGTAATAGTTTATAACCATGGAAAGGCTTATTCTCAGTGAGAAGAGTGGGACTGCCAATGTATTTGGCCTCACAGCTTGTCTTCTGAGAAAACTGTTTCTAATGCTATAGTTACACATTATGCAGTGTTTTATTCCTTCTGTCCATGAGCTCAAACATTCATGAAAATTTCGTACATACTTTTTTTTGCTGTAGTCATACGAAATAGATTCTGTGTAGAGATATTATGATTGCATTTGCTATGTTATAGTTTTAAAATGTCAGCACTTTCATTATGAAACTCTATTTTCAGGGTTTAAAACTCTGATAAAAATGATCTCCAGAATAGTTTTCAATAGTAGTATTCAAAATGTTCTGAATAAAATTCACCCATCTCACACCCTAGACTCGGTGTCCATCCTTCAGATCTAACCAGAACCTCTTTGAAAATTCAAACCAGTGCAGTTAACTTTTTTTTTTAAAATAAGAATAAATTGTGTCTTGAAGGCACATACCTGGGAGAGGGTACTATAGAGCCAAATCACCCAAAGGGGACCTCAGGGAAGGATTGTGCTTTTCTGTGCATGGGGCTGCTGCCTGCTGCCCTGAAGCAGAGGTGGGACAGGGTTTTAGCCTCACTTCCACACTGCTCAGTCTGGAATCACATGTTCCCCTGGAAATACATGAAGAGTGCAATTTCTGCACACCCCTGTGGTTATGACTGGCTCATGAAAAAAGGCTTGCAGGAGTAGGGGAGGGTCCTTCTGCTTTCTCCTTGCACACTAGGGGATCGTTCCCCTCTATTCAACATTGGTGAGGCCTCATTTGGAGTAATGTGTCCAGTTTTGGGCCCCACACTACAAGAAGGATGTGGAAAAATTGGAAAGAGTCCAGTGGAGGGCAACAAAAATGATTAGGGGACTGGAACACATGAGTTATGAGGAGAGCCTGAGAGAACTGGGATTGTTTACTCTACAGAAGAGAAGAATGAGGGGGGATTTGATAGCTGCTGTCAACTACCTGAAAGGTGGTTCCAAAGAGGATGGATCTAGACTATTCTCAGTGGTAGTGGACGACAGGACAAGGAGTAATGGTCTCAAGTTGCAGTGGGGGAGATTTAGGTTGGATATTAGGAAAAACTTTTTCACTACGAGGGTGGTGAAACACTGGAATGCGTTACCTAGGGAGGTGGTGGAATCTCCTTCCCTAGAAGTTTTTAAGGTCAGGCTTGACAAAGACCTGGCTGGGATGATTTAGTCGGGGATCGGTCCTGCTTTGAGCAGGGGGATGGACTAGATGACCTCCTGAGGTCCCTTCCAACCCTGATATTCTCTGATTCTATGACTACATAAGAGCCAATCACAATGTAGTTCTGTATTTTTAATACTTCATCATCTGGACATTATGACATTATTATTAACTGGTAGCTGAAAACCTGTGCTGTTGCATGGGTGTGGCAATTGAGCCAAATTATCTACCATCTGTGCAGTTTCCCTCATGTAACCAACAAAATTGTTGCATGGAAATTAGCTGTAGAGTGATTGGTTGAGTTAACCTCCGATATCACTAATTTCTGATACTACAGTGGTGTGGGACTATTGGCATGGTGCAGATACATGTCTTACTGTAGCTATACACAACATGGGCATAATTTGTAAAGTCAAGAAAGCTGCAAACTTAAAAACTGGATGGTAACAGACCTTGAATCCCAGTGACGATCAAACCCTGTGATATTCTAAACAAAGAGAGCTCTCAGCCATGTTTGTAATTGTTACCATTGCTTCAACTTGACTCAGACATTCTAGGCTGCACAGTGACACACAGAAGGACAATCGTGAAATTTTATTATATAGATTATTTGTATTTCAGTAGCTCCTAGATATCCCAGTTCCACTGAACTGTACAAACACATAACAAAAAGATGGTCCTGTCCCAAGGACACACAGGAAGAGGAATTTCTCTTGTGATATTTTCAACATAGCCAAAGCCTTGAGGTGTTTGACCTTGTAAGAAATCATATTCAACACTGATAGCCAAATCCGAGCCTCTGATAAGCCAAGAACTTCCAATGACTTCAATGAGATCTAGGTGTGTCTTGAGAAAGGTGTCCTAATATGTATAAAAGCAAGACAACCTGGTCCAAATTAATCCTTTGTGTAATTCCATTGGCTGTAATGCAGTTACACTAAGATTACATTTGGTCTCCAGTGTCTCACTGCCTGATCTTGAATACACATGCTGTTCTTCTATCTATCTAGGTTTATACTGCACCTATCACTGTGTTAGTTGATCTAAATTTTATTAATGAGAAAATCTTGCTATCTGTCTTTTTTCTTCCCACACACTTCATACATTTTCTCCAATTCAAATTAAATGCCAGGTTGATAAATGAGTCTCCCTTTCCACCTTCCATGAATGGTTGATAGTTTTCTAATGTCAAAGCCATAACACTTAATTTCTTTGACCCCTAGAAAACATTCAGGGTAAAATGTTTTGTGTAGTTCAGATAAAAAATTGAACATCTGGGTCTTTATTCAAACAGGAACAAAGGTTCTGAGATTCTCTCATCACTAATTATCATTCTAAGATGGAAATTTCCCCAGTCCTGATGGACAGAGACACCCAGGCCTATAACACTCTCTGTCAGAAATAGTTCTCCCACTTCTATAATGGATACAAAGAGACAGAAGGAAAGATTAAAATACAAATGTCTAAATGCCGCTATCAAACTATAACTCTATACCCAGTTGGTCAACGAATGTAAAAAGAATGAAAATCCAACCAATGTACCACTATATACACAAATATTATTAACTTCCATATACATACTCAAATACACATTATTGGGCTATATGGACCACTTAATTTCTTTGACCCTTTAAAACAATGACCCCTATAAAACATTCAGGGTAAAATTCAGGGTAAAACATGGTCCAGAATGGCCAATAGTAATAGGCAAAAGTAATAGGCAAAATGTTTGCTATTCCTGTGCCATTTATGTTTTCTTTCCGCAAATGTTTAAATGATCTACTTTTGCTGGCGCAAATGGTTTTGGAAAACAAATTTCAGGTGGCATACAGGAATATTCAGTAGTAATAAAGTATAATATATAAAAAAATAAATTCTGTAAATTTTACATTTGTGCTTAGTAATACTTGTGCAGTATTTGCCCATGCAGTCATTCAATCAAGAAACAAAAACACATGACTTATATGGCCAATCAAAACTAAATAACGCAGCTCAAGATTTGAATATTGATATACAATTCATGGCCCAGATCCTCATCCTGTATTAACTTCAATGGAGGTAAAGTTTTACATCAGCTGAAGATTCAGCCCCAGTTGTGTAAAACACAAATAAATGGCATTCTGCTCCAAGATATTTTGCAAGCAGTAAAGAGGATAAATGTGCTGAATAATTCTTCATCTTCAATTAGTCAGTTCTTATTAGTATATGCACATGAATATCATTGATCCAATCTGATGAAGTTAACAGAAACCCTTTACTGCAATATACTTTAGCATTCACTGCTCCAAAGTAATACCAACTATAGCATGGGCTTCATTCCTGAATGCAGAGATAAGATAACACTGCCATATGTTAAGGAAACCTCTTGTATTTAACTAATAGGTCTCCAAGTACTATAAGTAAGAGCTAGGAGTAAAAAAAAAAAAAAAAAAGCTTATGAAAGGAATTAAGCAATATTTCTATTTAAATGGTTTTGAATATGTTTGACACTGTTTGGGTCAGCTGTGGCTTAGTGGATGCTTTCAGT
Source organism: Chelonia mydas (assembly GCF_015237465.2). NCBI lineage: Eukaryota > Metazoa > Chordata > Testudines > Cheloniidae > Chelonia > Chelonia mydas. The sequence goes on along the minus strand of NC_057851.1, from coordinate 84,074,371 downwards.
AATTCAGAAATCAATAATATTGTAACCGTTGAACAATCATGCACATAATGGTAGCTATCCTTTTTGAATACTCCACTTTAAATGTGCATGCCAGAGTTTAATTTAAACTGTTGTGTCTGTTGGTAAACAGACAAAGGATGTATTTGAAATGGCTCAAAATCTAATGCATTGATTCAGTTGTGATTATTATAGTAACCACTCTTGAATTACTCTCCTGGGTGAATACAAGAAACTGAAGAATAACAGGCATAGAAACAACACATTTTAAGAATTATACTACACACATTATACCACCAGAATGGAAATGGAGCAACTTGTAACAAAGTGTATTTGTTCCCGGGATCCAGAAAAAAGACAGTATACTGCAGTTGTTTTAAAATGGTGTATAGTTGCTTGTGCAAATAAATATCATCGAACCCTTCTGAACAACTTGGGAGGTATTAAAAATTGGACAAAAAAACAAAAGAAAGTATGATTCTCTAAAAAAGGAGAGATTTAGACATACATCAGGATTAATTCTATTCCTAGAAACATAATGGAACAAATATTAAAAGAAAAGGTTGCTAAATTTCTAGGGCCAGATTGTGATGGCCCACTCAGGTATGTAAGGGGTGGTCACAACATGAATTCCCTTTCTAAAGTGTTGAGTCTAAATTTCAGATGCCTCCAATTTCCTTACTGCAGGTAACATACATTCATCTATTACATGCTCTACAAATTCTTGCTGTGTGAAGCTGTACATTTATGTAAATATCATCATAAAGCCTTTACAAGGGATTTCGCTCGGTGAACTGATTTATAGTTAAACTCCTTTCATAGGGAAGTATTTATACTCAGTTTTTTCAGTGCACTGCAATGTGCAAATTGAAATCCCATTTATAATAAATCTTCATTTACAGTGAAAATGTTCTCTTAAAATACAAAGTTCACTATAGAAGGCATCTGTTTTTGAATTTTACAAAAGATATGGCAAAGAATGCCTGAACCAAACCACATAAAGATTTCTCCTAAACAATCCAACTTTTTACAAGACATTGCTTTCTTAAGTGATTAAGTAATTAACATTCTAAATGCTTTACTGGATGAACATACATTATTTTCTTTTGTTGGAAAGTATATTTTATAAGGATCAAATGTCTGAACTGAAGACAGGGAAGAAAGGAAGGAAGGAAAGCAAAGCAGAATGTCATCAGGAAGAGTCCAAGTAAAGGGATTGCTTTGCTTTTTCTCTTGTTTGTTTTTTTTTATATTAAGTAAAGTCCGAAACTGTGCTAAGTGTTATGTAGAGCAGGCTGAAAAGCAAATCTTCAAAAAGTTAGATGGCCACTCATCTACTAAAAAATAACAAAAATGTAGTGATTAAAAGCAGATTTTTAGTAGCCAGAAATTTAGAATAAGGGGAAATATTTCAGTCCTACCAACCAAAATCTATGTTTAGCAGAATGTGGATCAGAGATTCTCCAAAGTAGGTCTCATTACCATTCCTAGGTTCTGTTTGTACAAACAACATTGGAGAGAATTTTTAATGTCACCGGGATGTTGGCTATGCCCAACCAGATGTGCAGCTTCTTTATCAAACTTTTCCCTGACAGTGAAAGATGGTGATATTTCTATGCAATTAATTTGCATATTGTTGTCCACTGATGGCAGTACGGAATTATTCTTAGAAAATTCAGCCCATGCTGTAATATTTCAAGTCTGGATACAAAGGTGATGGTTGTTTCTATAAATACACAGGACACTACAGTAGATAAACATAAGAACGGCCATTCTGAGTCAGGCCAATGGTCCATCTAGCCCAGTATCCTGTCTTCTGACAGTGGCAAATGCCAGGTGCTTCAGAGGGAATTAACAGAACGGGGCAATTTTTGAGTGATCCATCCCCTGTTGTCCACACCCAGCTTTAGGAAGACAGAGGCTAGGGACATACAGAACATGGTTTTGCATTGTTGGCCATCTTGGCTAATAGCCATTGATGGAACTATCCTCATGAACTGAACTAATTATTTTTTTAACCCAGTTATTGTTTTGGCCTTCACAACATCCCCTGGCAACCTGAGTTCCAGAGGTTGACTGTGCATTGTGTGAAATACTAGCTTTTGTTTGTTTTAAACCTACCACTCATTAATTTCATTAAGTGACCCCTGATTCTTGTTTCAGAGTAACAGCCGTGTTAGTCTGTATTCGCAAAAAGAAAAGGAGTACTTGTGGCACCTTAGAGACTAACCAATTTATTTGAGCATAAGCTTTCCGATGAATTGAGCTGTAGCTCACGAAAGCCTATGCTCAAATAAATTGATTAGTCGCTAAGGTGCCACAAGTACTCCTTTTCTTTTTCCTGATTCTTGTGTTACACAAGGGAATAAATAACACTTCCTTATTCACTTTCTCCACACTATTCATGATATGATACAAATTAGGCCTATCTCCTCTTATATGTCTCCTTTCCAAGCTGAAAAGTCCCATTTTTTTAATCTCTCCTCTTCTGGAAGATGTTCCATCCCTCTAATTGTTTTTGTTGCCCTTCTCTGTACTTTTCCCAGCTCTAATATAACTTTTTTTTTTTTTTTTTTGAGATGGGGCCCAGCAGAACTAACACTCAGTGGTTCTCCCTTAACCTTTGCCATTTTACGCCTCATTTTCACATGTGCCTATTTTCACTTTAGCTGTCTACAGTGAAGGAACAACACTTAAATTATCATAATTCTCAAATTTAAGCTACCCATCATTAAGATCTGACTCCTACTCAGAGGCAGGGTGGATGAACTGTAATGCAGAGCACTAAACTGGATTTTGTTTGTAACCTTGAAGTGGGACCGTAAGGCCAGTTTATTTATACTGTTAGAAAACTTTGGGGACAAATTCATCCCTAGTGTGGGGTTACACAAGTTACCCCTTCTAAAGATTAAGACTATACTCCCTAATAATTTTTACCGAGCCCACAGGGTTCCCATGTGTCTACTCACCACTGGACCCCCTCCTGCTAGCTGTTCCGGGGATTAGCTCTGCCAGTCTAACCCCTCTTCCTGCAGGCGCTCACTCCATCTCCCACTCTCTCATTGCCTCTATTGGGACTTGACTGCTCCCTCTTGTGGCTTGACCTTCTGGCCAGATCACTGTAGTTTTCCCCTTCCAGGGTGTGTGTTCTTTGTACCAGCTGGCATAGGCACTCTTCCAATTCACTGCACCCTCTACCCCCAGTAGTGCCACTTCCTCAGTGGCTGGTTAGGGAACTCAGGACCACCATCTTCTCCAGGATCTAGACCAGGGACCCTACTGCAAGCAGCTAAGTCTGCACAGTCCCACACATTCCTGCTGTTTCCTTAGACTACTCCCTACATTGCCTCCAGGAGGCTCCTTCTCTCCCTTCTTCTAGGTATGCCCTTCCTCTAACCAAGCTCTCTTCTCTCTGTAGCCTCAGAAACAGTGACTACAAACCTCACTACAGCCTCCTTCTGCCCTCAGCTACCTTTTTACAAACACTGCCTGTTCCTGTCCAGCTGAGTTCATCCTTTAATTAATCCTCATTGCTCCCTGGCTCCTCCTCCAGATGCAGCCTAGGTGATTAATTGGCCCACCTAGCCACCTAACCCCTTTAGTGTCAGGGGAATACCCCATCACACCATGATTATCTCTTATGGAACTGTGCTGTAGAATCTAATGATTCTAATAGGAATGAAACCAGTAGGGTTCTATCAAAATTAAATAGTGTCCTACACTAAAAGCAGATTGAATTTAATATGAAGTGATCACCTTTCATTCAAATTTTTCTTTCATCTGTATAATTTAATGGAAAAATATTTCTATACAATGACATAGTCTGGATTTAAATATCTTTAGAAAATCTATAATTCTTTATACAACTCTATAGGGTTCTTTTAAAAGAAATTAAATTTGCCATAGATATTTCATAGTCATAATGTGGTTCATAACAATACTCTGCAACTACCTTTTACACCGGAGCTTCTTACTGCAATATACAGCTCGATGACATGATTGTAGGAATGAGTCTAGATAAGACTAAACTGCCATATTGTAGGTGCAAAGAGCAATTATACTATCAATACTTTTGTAAAAACTGAACCTTTTGCAACCAAAACCAATGCAATATTTGGATCACTGTTTCTTTCTTTTCTTTTACAGAATCGTTCAGGCCTAGAATAAGTATAACAGGATGTGCTGAGTCAGGCATTGACTCAGCACGCTGTCAATCAAATCCCCACCAGTATACATTAATTGGGACCTGATTGAAAGACAGGCAGTTGCAGAAGGTGCCAATTAACTAATAGAGATTCAACTGAGGGGCTAAATGGGTGAAAGTAACCTTCTGCAGCTGGGATTATATAGGCAGATAGTAAGGACGGGCTAGGGAGCCTGAAGAAAGACAAGAACAGATCAGACTGACTGCTGCTGCTAATACTGTACCCTTGCCCAGAAGCTAGCTAATGACTGTAAACAGTATGTAAATAACACTCCAGGCTGTGGCCTTCTTGAGGGGACAAAATAAAGCATGATGCTGATTAATAACACCTGGAGTTGTGATTGTCAATTACTCAAGCTGGAAAAGAGTCTCAGAAGAACCACCCCATGATAGTAAATCTTCACTGCAGTGTTAATCTGGGTTCTTACTTGGGTGTAATCCCTATTTTGCCTTCCGTCCATACAGAAAAACCTGTGGTCGAAGTTTTGTGGTGCATTCAACTCAAGCTAGTTAGCCAGGCTCAGCATACAGTTTAAAGTCTGAGTGCTGTTTATACTCTAGCTTCTAAGCTGCCCGCTTTGCAGTGTGGATGCAGACTAATCAACTCAGGTGCTTCTAGATCTCCAATGCTGTTCCACAATTCCCTCTAGGCTGTATTTTCTGACCTACTCCCTTCTTCCGCACCAATAGTCACCTACCAGTTAACAGCTAACAGTTCAGTGTTCAAACCCCATATTGTACATGGCTTACTGTACTGGCAACATTTCTTCTGCACTTCCACAGCATTTGAACATAGATGGCATCTGAGAAAACATCCTCCACATGTTGCCAACTGGCAAGGGGCTGACACCAAGATTCTGGTGGATCTCTAATGGGAGGTCAGTAAGAGACATAATTTGGGAAGATCTACATGAAATCTGGAGTTCTCTGCCATTTCTTGGTGTGGCCTTGTAGGAGGGGATTCATCAGGTGGGCCCTCAGTGCTGGGCTGAATCTCAAGAATGCATGCTGGAAGAAGAGTTGTCAACCCTCCAGGATTGTCCTGGAGTCTCCAGGAATTAAAGATTAATTTTTAATGAAAGATTATGTCATGTGATGAAACCTCCAGGAGTATGTCCAACCAAAATTGGCAGCCCTAGCCTGAAGACCACAGAGCAGAACTCCCAGTCCAGCAACTCACCGAGACTGTGTCCATTCTAGGATGAGTAGGACTAGCTGTGCAGTATGTTGGTCAGGCTTTTGAATTCAGGAAATTTATTGTGGCAAGCATGGCTGCACGTGTGCAAAATAGGGATGATTATTGCAAGCTGAGCAGTGCCTGCAAATGCAGGGAGATGGGTGGCACAAATGTATATTCATGTGTTCTTTCTCACAGGGGCACTAGCCGTAGAACATTTTCTGAGGCAGCCAAGATATTAAGTCTCCGGGGTGATCTGTGGTAATATTAAAGTCCAGAGCACTTGAAAAACCTCTTGGCAGTACAGTCTGGGGATCCGGCTACCACAGGTGGAAGGGGGAATTGAAGAGGCACATCTGTGGTGGCTCTGTGCTGCTGCATCCTAGCCCATCATCCTGTTTATGTTGGTCTGAATTTTAGTCCACGCCTTGGTAATGATGCAGCCGGAACTCCAAACAGCCTTTCAGGTTTCTAGGCAGAGCATACTTCCTGTCCCCCCACACCTTGTAGCTCATTAGTCCCCTCTTGTCATTAATCTGCCTATCAGTTACCAAGCAATGAAAGAGCACCAGGGGCCTGTGACAACTGCTCACTTCTCCAGTCAGGGATCTACAGCAAGTATAAGTCTTCTGATACTGCCACCAATACCTAGAATAAAGTTAAGCCCATCACTGATAAAAACATCCCTGGCCTGTCCCCTTCACACACCCAAATCCACAAAATCTGATATTTAAGATAAAATAAATACAAAGCACTTGCCATTGTCTTGGTAGGATGGAATCCTGGGACACAGCAGGGATGGAAGAAACTATGTGCCAAGGAGATAAAAGTTGTGACCTTTGCCTTGCTATGGTGCAGAAAGTTAAAGAGGAGAACCTCCTCTCTATCCCACCCACATTACAGAGGAATGATGGGCTGTTTCATTGCTTTTCAGGTCACCTACCCCAGTGATGGCAAAGCACCACCCAGGAGGTCACTGACAGTCAGCAAAAAGGTCCAGAACCTCCAGGGGAAAGAAAAGAGAGCCAAAAATGACCTGCAGTAGGAGATTGTTGTTGTTGTTGTTGTTGTTATTAGCATTACTGTAGTGTCTAGGAACCCTAGTCAAGGGCCAGAAGCCCATTGTGCTAGGTGCTGTACAAACAGAACACAAATACAGTCCATGCCCCGAGAAGATTACACTCTAAGCCCTGGTCTACACTATGGGTTGAGGTCAAATTTAGCAGCATTAGATCGATTTAACCCTGCACCCGTCCACACGACAAAGTCATTTTTGTTGACTTAAAGGGCTCTTAAAATCGATTTCTGTACTCCTCCCCGACAAGGAGATTAGTGCTAAAATCGACATCGCCAGGTCGAATTCGGGGTAGTGTGGACACAATTCGACGGTATTGGCCTCTGGGAGCTATCCCAGAGTGCTCCATTGTGACCGCTCTGGACAGCACTTTGAACTCCGATGCACTAGCCAGGTACACAGGAAAAGCCCCGGGAACTTTTGAATTTCATTTCCTGTTTGGTCAGCGTGGTGAACTCAGCAGCACTCAGCAGCACAGGTGATCATGCAGTCCCCCCAGAATCATAGAACGTAGAATGTTTCTACGCTCCCCATATCATCTCCGTCCCTGAGGTTATCGCAGATTAGAAGGCGAAAAACCCGCACTCGCGATGACATGTTTTCCGAGCTCATGCAGTCCTCTCGCACTGATAGTGCACAGCTTAATGCATGGAGGCATTCAGTGGCAGAGGCCAGGAAAGAATTGCTGGGTTTGCTTAACAGCAAAAGTATCGTGCCTCGCTAGCTATCCTTCCCGAGCCAGGTTGCTGTGTCACATGCACTCCGCGCTGTGTCAGCCTTGTGCGGGGGCATGACAACTTTGTGAGCAGGAAGGCCATAGATATAAACATTGCATTAGGTAGCTTCTGTAGCTAGAGAAAACATTCCTGTGCATTCGGTAAAGTCTGTAGCAAAAAAAGAGAAGCCCTTTCAAGCTGGGTTTCTGTAGCATAGTGGTTATCATGTTTGCCTAACATGTAAAAGGTCCCTAGTTCAAAACTGAGCAGAAACAGGCCACTGTTTCTTTCTCTGACTCACCTTCTGCATTTTTAGTCTTAGAACAGACTGCGCTGTGAAATTTTACTTTGAATTATATCAATTATGAGTTAAATAATACGGAAGCTCTCTCTAAGTTATAGTCCCGGGTTCCTTACTCTTTCAGCTGCTCTGATAAATTAACATTTTTGTTAGGGGTGGGAGGAAATTTTCATGAAGCCTTTTATAGGGACTAAATGCTATCTAGGACTCTGAAATAATCTTAACGTGGCCCATAGAGTGCAATTCTTTGTTCTGGATTTGTCATTCCACAAGTTGAACTGGTCCTTACTACTGTCCAGGCTTCATGAGCCATGGGAGCAAGGGGCAGGCTGGGGTAGGTGCGACCGCACGGTGCTGCCAGCTGGGAGAGCAGCCTGATGCAGAAGCCTCCAGCTCACGTGATATTCCAGGCAGGACTGAATCTCCATAAGATGAAGCTTAAAGAAGAGAATGACCTGGAGTCACTCCCATTCGGTGCTCTAAGATGAAAATAGCCATGTCTGTCCAGGCGCCCCGATCAACGTCACCGAGGTCTGCCAGGAGCACCCAGGAGACGTACGACGGCTACCAGTCCTACTGCACCGTCTGCTGCGAAGGCAAGGAGATGCTGCTGTGTAGCAATGCAGTACCGCGCCTGCCAGCAGCACTCAGGAGATGTATGGTGATGGTGAGATGAGTGGGCTCCATGCTTGCTGTGGTATGGCAAGCATGGCAGTGGGCTGAGCGGTGCCGGCAGCCGGGACCCCGGCTGGCAGGAGCCGGCGGACGGAGACCCAGACCGGCATTGGGCTGAGCCGCTCAGCCCGCTGCCAGTCTGGGGCTCCGTCCACCCAGCCCGATTCAGCCCTCTGCCTGCCTAAGGTTCCGATCATCCAGGCAGGCAGCAGGTTAAGTGGGGCCGACAGATGGGACCCTGGAAAAAAGGCACGAAATGATTGTCTGCCGTTGCTTTCATGGAGGAAGGGAGGGGGGCCCAATGACATGTACCCAAAACCACCCACAACAAAGTTTTTGCCCCATCAGGCATTGGGGGCTTAACCCAGAATTCCAATGGGCAGCAGAGACTGCAGGAACTGTGCTACCCACAGTGCACCGCTCTGTAAATCGAGGTAGCCATGGTAGTGAGGACACACTCTGTTGACCTAATGCGCTTAGTGGGGACGTACGCAATTGACTGTATAAAATCCAATTCTAAAAATCAACTTCTATAAAATCGACCTAATTTTGTAGTGTAGACATACCCTAAGTATATAAGACAAGAAACAACAGATGAATACACAGACAGGGGAGCACAAGGAAATAATGTGACAATATTGGACAGCATGATAGGCAGTGGTCTCAGAAGGACTTTTCTTGCAGGTCTGACCAGCCCTTGTAAGTGCAGAGGGAGAAGCTGGAGCAGAACTGACAGAAACAGGGTTTAGCACAGGCCATGCTGGAGAAAGAGAAAAAGATGGCAATAATCTACAGTGAGTATAACCAGGTAATGAGGGAGCAAGACCATCAGCTGCAAAAGGAGTGTACAAGCAGTTGCTTGACATGATGGCCAGGGAGCAGAACATGTCCAGTCTGCTCCAATGGCTTCTCCTCCAATCTACCATGTCCTGCAGCCACTGAGACAATTCTGGGTGGGCGATGAGCCATGCTATGCACTCTATGAATGCAAGTACACATGGGCAGAGGAACACACTGCACTTCACTGCCATTTACCGAAAGGGGAAGGAGAACTGATAATTCCTTTATATGGGACATTGAACTTCTTGGGGGTTATTTTTTATTTGGTTTTTATTGCACTTTGATTTGTCTGCACTTTCTTTAGTTTATGGCAGCTGGACTACCTGCATGATTTGTAATAAATTATTTTGCTGTTCAGACCTTCAGTGTATGAATACGTGGGAAACAATAAAGAGAGATAGGCACTTCAAAGCAAAGATTTTAATAAAGTCTCAGTTTAACAATACATAACATTGATTGTCTTACAGGTCAATTGATACAGTGCACTACTATTGTGCTCACTTTATTCCTTCCTATTATCCCCTTCAAACCAAGGATGTGGGCACATACAGCATCACTTACTTCCCTTGTTCTCTCAAACCCAAACACAGTTATCAAAGGTGAACTTTCTGGCTGCCTGTACAGGGCCTGTAAACCAGCAAAGATATCAATCCTCTACAGGCAAAAGTACTCTCCCGTCTACTCACATATGATGTGCTGTGCAAAGCAAGCCCTAATAACGTGAATCATATCATACACATTCGCATCCAGACTGTTTTGTAGGCAGTGCCATCCTGCCTTCAGTTTTCCAAATGCACCAGTAGGATGGGCAGTAGAGGCTAGATTGGGTCTCCCAAAATAACAGTGGACACAGGCACTCTTGAAATCTATATTACTGGATGAGAATAAACTCCCAGCTTGTCGAAATTTAAAAACACTAGATGCCTGGAATATGCTGGGATCCTACTGGGGCATCCCACACTGGGGTTGTGACTCTCCCACTATGGTCATCAAAGGCCTGCACAATGAGCAAGTAATATCCTTTCTGATGTATTTTGATGTATTCCTGTTCACATGAGGGTGGGATAGGAGGTGACAATAGGCACACAGGTGCTGTAGATGGCCCCAGCAGTTTCTGAACCCCATTCACGCAAAGCAACCTTCACAACTCATTGGTAAACCACAGCAATAATTGCCTTCAAACCTCCATCAGCACAGCACTGACAGTTGAATGGCCAAAACCAAACTGGCTAGCCACGAACCTATAGCAGCTGAGGTAGCCAGCTTCCAGTTACTAATAGCAATCTGCTTCGAGACTGGTCTCTCTCATCTGTGTTTCCTGGGGCAGAAGGGCTGAGTCTAGCTCATCACACAGCTCCAGGAAGGTGGCCTTTCTCATGATGAAGTTTTGGACCCACTGCTGGTCATCCCACATCTGCATAATGGTGTAGTCCCACCACGCTGTGCTTGTGGTCCTGCTGCAGAACTGCCAGTCAGCATGTGGGGATTCCACAGCTATTAAACCCTGTATCAGCCGTCTCCACTCTGCCATGTCAATATGCAGGCTGTGTGATCTACTCAGCAAGACATCTTCTCAAGGCAAGAAGCCCCTGCTGAAATGCCCTCCACCATGTCTCATGCCCTGCATCTGCCTCCTGTTGCCAAAATGAGATTTGCATTTATGCAATAAAGTCATAAAGTTGCAATAAGTCATTATACTCCTGAGTTGGATCCATTCCTTGTCATAGGTTGGAACGAAGGCTGTGGATATAAGTCAAGTATGTTGATCCAGAAGTGGCTTACTTTACTGAGTTCCTAGGCTAAGACCACTTATACACAGGGGCCTGGGCAAGTTTTCCCACTATACACTGCAAAACACAGCGTAGTTCAGTGCAAAGAACCATGGAAGTCCTAGCACCTTACACAGGCAACTATGACACCCAGTAGGGACGCAGTAACCCAATTAGAGCTTTGAAGTCTGGCTAAACCAACCTCGGAGCTGAGAACTGAAGTGAAGATTTGAGCCAAATGTTTCTAAACCGCATGTGGAGTTGCTGAACTATAACAGTTAGTAATTCTAGCAGCTATCCAGTATTCAGACCAACAGAAAAGAAAGAGAAATATGGAATGCAGAAAATTAAAAGGCATAATATCTTTGGCACTTTTCCTATCACTTTATTGAATAATACTGCAAATGAAAAGACAAAGACCCAGTATTTAATAAAGAAAAAAGACAACAGCTGCTTATAAGAGTCCAGCTGTGGAGGCCTGGTTATGCTTTCAGGCACATTTTGTGCAAAAGTGAAACTGAAAGCTCATAATTAAAAAAAAAGTGATCTGCAAGGTTCCATAGCTTGTTTTGCAGTTCAGAGGAGACTTTCTAAGACCACACTTAGCCCTGGCACAGATGAGAAACCAAAGTGAAAGCAGAGGAAAATTTGCTTACAGAGTACAGATTTCATTGTCTGAGGCAAAGCTGCCCTTGATTTGCTTCAGTCATTGTAACAATCAGTCCAGCCAACTGTTTACATGCTCTCCATTGTGTTCGCGTTGGCTAGGAAATGGCAGACTCAATGAGATTTTCTTTCTGTCTGCACCCCAGGGAACAGTAGGAGTTCACACACTTGACAGACAGAAAGGCAGACTGGACTTCTCTTTCCAAGAAACAAGAGAGTGGCTTGCTTGTCAAGCTATTATATTGTGGCACAGAACCCAGGAGCATATGTGGCTTAAACCATGTCACGCTGCACTGTTCAGATCTCAGGAGAGAATGGGAAATTGGTAGGGATTTGAGGGAAGAGACAGTTCCAGGAATTTAGTGCACTGCAGAGTCTGAAATATTTAGCCCATTGCTACCCACTTGAGTCTCAATGATCCTTAAGTAGCCTTTTCTTGGCACTCAAATGAGGAGCCAATCAAAATATATTTGACAATTGAAAAGAGTGTAAGGGGGGGGGGCGGGAATCAAGCTTTTCTAAGTAATATTTAAATAGTTGTTGCCTTCCTGTTAAAAGGACCTCAGTTAGCGTCACTGCTGTCATACCAACACTGTCACAGTTGTGAACATAAGACGCTCACCTGGGAGAGGACCTACATTTAAATATGTCCAGGATTAAGCAATAGGCCAATGAAACTCCATGGCAATCCTAATGGATTAGGATTGGGAGAACTTTGTTTTCCCCCCTTTGCATTCCTTGGTTTTGTTGTAATGCAAGAGATTCAAACACCTTTGTAAACCAGTTGTCTAACTTGGTATAAAGTTGCCCATCTTGGAATTTAACATCTCTTGAGTTGCATAACTGTACTTTCAGTTCTGCTTGTCAGATGTGGAAAGTCTTGATGGAGTAAGACAGGATTTAAAATGAATGCAAACTTGCAAAAAATATTTCACTTGAGGCAAATTTTGACACTGCAGATTCTTAATGCAAAATTGGGTTGGACAGCACTTATCAACCAGCTAATCTGCTCCACTCACACCACTTGTTAAGAATACAGAATATCAGTTCAGTCCCTATGATAGTTCCTAGAGATCAGGCAGTGAGCAATAGTTGTTATTTTTTTGTTTAAGTTAAAGTCTTAAATTCAACTTTTACTATGCAGGCAAAGCCAGTATTTGTTAGCTGGGAACACACACTGAGATTTAGTCAGCTACAAAAGGAAATCAGCATGGGTCTGTATTTCAAATATTTCTTTTCTCTAGATTTCTCCTTCTAAATGCACGTGAATTGTGCTGGAAATATCCACTGATTACTAGTAAAGAAATGTTAATTGAGAACAGTCTTTCCAACTATTTCTACTAACTCTACATGCTAGAATTATGTGCTATCTAACCCTCAAAGATGCACACTGCTGTTTAAAGCAATCTGGTGAAATGTGATGACTGACCTAGAGACTGCACTTCTGAGGGACTGAGTCCCCAGCCAAACAAAACACAAAGAAATATATGGTTGAAAATAGAGAAGTAGGAACAGAGCTATCAAACGAATGAATCCCCCAGTGAAACAAAATACCAAGAATTAAAATTTAATATGGTAGAAAGCAAAGTAAGCATTTTACACCTCTATTAAATTCTCCTTATAGGTTTTCTTTGCAAATACAGAAAAGATGGGAATTCTGCCTCCTTTACACAGACCGTTAAAGTTTTGTTGGTTGTGATTTATTTACACAGGTCTGACAAATGGCTTGAAATGAAATAGCTGCAGCAGGGAAATGATAAATTATCTAGAGAATAATGCAGTTTAAAACCTAAACATGTGTTTATAGTTGCTGTTTTGGGCTGGATGCCAAGGGGGCATTTTACTTAGCAAGTTATATTACTATTTTTTTATATAAAAATAAAAGGCTCCAAAAATAATAAAGGCAGTATGGGAAGAATTCTCTTTTGCCATGTTTCTGGGACCTACCAGGAACGAGATTTTCTAAAGAATTCACACACTGTTGTTATTATAATGTCAATTTTTAATACAAAAAAGGGTGGGGGTTCAGTAAAGATATGCATTACACAGTAAATAATCTGGTCACTTGGTTGAGGTGCAATTTCTGGACACCTGAGTTGACCGCTGCTTAGAACAATTAGTTCTAGAGCACCCAAGAGGAGATGGTATACCCAACTTATTCCAAAGTAGCACATAAGAGTTGGTTCAAGCAGCAAACAATAGTTGAGCCACTAAGCAATAGTGAACACAGGATAGTTCATTTTAACATCCTTGGGAGGAGGAAAGTCTTCACAAACTAGCATGATGACTCTCTGGCAGGGACTTCAAAAAAAAAATGGGGAAGATTATCCAAAATGCCTTAAAATCAAAAGTAAAGAAATGACCATACTTGCATTCACTATAGATGCTACTTAAAGAAACAGTAATAGAGTCTCAAAAGGAGCACAATACCTCTCAACATAAAAGTAAGTAGGAATCATAGAATCATAGAATATCAGGGTTGGAAGGGACCTCAGGAGGTCATCTAGTCCAACCCCCTGCTCAAAGCAGGACCAATCCCCAACTAAATCATTGTCAAGCCTGACCTTAAAAATATCTAAGAAAGGAGATTCCACCACCTCCCTAGGTAACACATTCCAGTGTTTCACCACACTCCTAATGAAAATTTTTTTCCTAATATCCAACCTAAATTTCCCCCAATGCAATTTGAGACCATTACTCCTTGTTCTGTCATCAGCTACCACTGAGAACAGTCTAGATCCATCCTCTTTGGAACCCCCCTTTCAGGTAGTTGAAAGCAGCTATCAAATCCCCCCTCATTCTTCTCTTCCGCAGACTAAACAATCCCAGTTCCCTCAGCCTCTCCTCATAACTCATGTGTTCCAGTCCCCTAATCATTTTTGTTGCCCTCCGCTGGACTCCTTCCAATTTTTCCACATCCTTCTTGTAGCGTGGGGCCCAAAACTGGACACAGTACTCCAGATAAGGCCTCACCAATGTCGAATAGAGGGGAACGATCACGTCCCTAGATCTGCTGGCAATGCCCCTACATATAATCCCAAAATGCCATTGGCCTTCTTGGCAACAAGGGCACACTGTTGACTCATATCCAGCTTCTCGTCCACTGTAACCCCTAGGTCCTTTTCTGCAGAACTGCTGCCTAGCCATTCGGTCCCTAGTCTGTAGTGGAGCATGGGATTCTTCCGTCCTAAGTGCAGGACTCTGCACTTGTCCTTGTTGAACCTCATCAGATTTCTTTTGGCCCAATCCTCCAATTTGTCTAGGGCCCTCTGTATCCTATCCCTACCCTCCAGCGTATCTACCTCTCCTCCCAGTTTAGTGTCATCTGCAAACTTGCTGAGGGTGCAATCCACACCATCCTCCAGATCATTTATGAAGATATTGAACAAAACCGACCCCAGGACCGACCCTTGGGGCACTCCACTTGATACCGGCTGCCAACTAGACATGGAGCCATTGATCACTACTCATTGAGCCCGATGATCTAGCCGGCCTTCTATCCACCTTATAGTCCATTCATCCAGCCCATACTTCTTTAACTTGCTGGCAAGAATACTGTGGGAGACCGTGTCAAAAGCTTTGCTAAAGTCAAGGAACAACACGTCCACCGCTTTCCCCTCATCCACAAAGCCAGTTATCTCGTCACAGAAGGCAATTAGATTAGTCAGGCATGACTTGCCCTTGGTGAGTCCATGCTGACTGTTCCTGATCACTTTCCTCTCCTCTAAGTGCTTCAGAAAGCACTTCAGGAAGGCAAGAAGCAAATAGCTAAATGGAAAATATCAAAAGGTTGTTCGCACCAAACCCAGGTCCTTCAGAAAACAGAAATCAAACCCTAGTGACACCAATAACAAGGAGTGTAGGCTACAGAAGGCAATAGATGTAAATCAGGAAGCCTGAGATGGAAACAGATATGCAAACAGCTAAAGGCATAAAAACAAATAACAAATTCTTTATAGCAGCAACAAGGAGCTTATGAAAGAATCAGAGGGTCTGCTAGCCCTCCACAGGTGTAAGGGAACAATTAAAGAAGATAAAGATGTTGCTGAGAAACTAAATGATTTCTTTGCATTAGTCTTCAACATAGAGGATATTGGTGATATACTTACCCTGGACCAACTCTTTTCTAGTAATAAAGATGAAGTACTATCAGAGACTGATGGGACAAACTGATAAATTTAAAAGCAACCAGTCACCAGGCCCAGTTGCTACATCCAAGATTTCTGAAAGGGACTTAAAATATAGATTCTGAACTACTAGTAAGTGCATTCACAATAAAATCAGCTACTACACCAGAGAATTATAGGGTAGCAAATATTTTGCCTATATTTAAAGAAACCAATCCTAACCAGAGGTAACCTTTCCTGAACTGACCAATCAGATTTGAAGTGGCTTCTTAAATTGGTCACATGGCTCTAACACTTTAGAAAACAAAGAACAAAGCTATAGGGGAGAGAGGCAAGCTTATTTTAAACAATATTTGTTATGTCTTCAGGTTGTTGCACTTCATCTGTTAATCAGTGCTCTCTTAATGAACTTTCACAGTCTAGTTCTCTTAGCAGGAACTTCTTCTGTTATCAGCTACTGGTCTGTTCTGCTGTTCCATTCTCCCAGTCATATCATAGAATCATAGAATATCTGGCTTGGAAGGGACCTCAGGAGGTCATCTAGTCCAACCCCCTGCTCAAAGCAGGACCGATCCCCAATTAAATCATCCCAGACAGGGCTTTGTCAAGCCTGACCTTAAAAACTTCTAGGGAAGGAGATTCCACCACCTCCCTATGTAACGCATTCCAGTGTTTCACCACCCTCCTAGTGAAAAAGTTTTTCCTGATATCCAACCTAAATCTCCCACACTGCAACTTGAGACCATTACTCCTTGTCCTGTCGTCCGCTACCACTGAGAATAGTCTAGATCCATCCTCTTTGGAACCACCTTTCAGGTAGTTGAAAGCAGCTATCAAATCCCCCCTCATTCTTCTCTTCTGTAGAGTAAACAATCCCAGTTCCCTCAGGCTCTCCTCATAACTCATGTGTTCCAGTCCCCTAATCATTTTTGTTGCCCTCCGCTGGACTCTCTCCAATTTTTCCACATCCTTCTTGTAGTGTGGGGCCAAAACTGGACACAGTACTCCAGATGAGGCCTCACCAATGTCGAATAGAAGAGAACAATCACGTCCCTCGATCTGCTGGCAATGCACCTACCTATACATCCCAAAATGCCATTGGCCTTCTTGGCAACAAGGGCACACTGTTGACTCATATCCAGCTTCTCGTCCACTGTCACCCCTAGGTCCTTCTCTGAAGAACTGCTGCCTAGCCATTCGGTCCCTAGTCTGTAGCGGTGCATGGGATTCTTCCGTCCTAAGTGCAGGACTCTGCACTTGTCCTTGTTGAACCTCATCAGATTTCTTTTGGCCCAATCCTCCAATTTGTCTAGGGCCCTCTGTATCCTATCCCTACCCTCCAGCGTATCTACCTCTCCTCCCAGTTTAGTGTCATCTGCAAACTTGCTGAGGGTGCAATCCACACCATCCTCCAGCTCATTTATGAAGATATTGAACAAAACCAGCCCCAGAACCGACCCTTGGGGCACTCCACTTGATACCAGCTGCCAACTAGACATGGAGCCATTGATCACTACCCGTTGAGCCCGACAATCTAGCCAACTTTCTACCCACCTTATAGTGCATTCATCCAGCCCATACTTCTTTAACTTGCTGCCAAGAATACTGTGGGAGACAGTGTCAAAAGCTTTGCTAAAGTCAAGGAACAATGATTTCCTAGTTTCATTAAAAAGAACAGGAATACTCGTGGCACCTTAGAGACTAACAGATTTATTTGAGCATAAGCTTTCGTGAGCTACAGCTCACTTCATTGGATGCATCTTTTTGTGGATACAGACTAATACGGCTGCTGCTCTGAAACCTGTCATAGTTTCATTAAGGCAGTTTTTACTTCACAGTCCCATCATGGTGTTTGTTGGACTCATGCTAATAACACTTTAAAAAGCCGTGCATAGTTAAAGCCAGGGCAAAAGTTATGCATAACAATCGGTTTCCATTTTTAAAAAGTAAAATTACAACTGGGCTAACAGGTCATAGCTATGGTAACTTTCTGCACAATAGAAAGTGCAACAATTGAGAATGCACATTTTTAATGTGGTTGTGTATGATATGGTACTCTCTTTGACTCAATATGCACAAGGGAGATCCACGTGTCCAGATAAATCTGTGCTTGCTTTTAAGTGTGTGCCTGGAAAAGACCATAGAGAATGGAGCAGGGAGCACACTGAACTAATTAATTCTGAAACCAGTGCAACCTCCCTAAAATGATGTATTTAATAGCATATTGCACCTGGTAATGTGCTCCCCCAATATTCACCTTAAGGTTAGGAGGGAGGACAATGTTTTTCCAATGCCCCATTGTGCCTGTACCTCTTGTGACAATGTCTGAGATCCCCATTGCTCTTCTGCACTATCTGCATCTACACAGAGAGAAAAGTGGGGACCGCAGACAGCCCAGTAGCATAAAGCTGTTTATATTCACATCAAAGTAGTTCTTATGAAAGGAAATATTAGAATGTTGCTAAATTCAAGCCACCCTTCAAAGGTCTATTCCCTATTCCTTTTGTTCAGGGAAGTAAGATGAGAGGTAGAGCAAGAGAAGAAAGAAAGGAGAGGGACAGACAGAAATAATGGAGAGAGAGGAAAAGGGGGCATGTGGAGATGGTAAGGAGAGATAGGTGTTCCTATGGTCTATGGATCCAAAAAATCTCATGGCCCACACATGCCTAGATATGAGAGGGATTGCCCATTTTCAATGGTATCCAGTCTCCTGCCCTATGTGAAGCACGAACATAAACTAGCTAATGTGATTTTAAAAAAAATCCAAATGATGGTGGTATTTGTTTTTTTTTAACCAGGTCTGACTAAATTTCCTGTGGGAATCACGGGGAACATCATGTGCCACAGCAGAAAATGCTGTTATCTAGGACTGTTTTTAATCCGGACATTCTGTTACATTTGCATTTGCAGGTGTACACACAGAAGTTCACGCCTCATGCTTGGTTTATCTAATCATCCAAAAATAGATAAAAATCAGAGCTCTTCCTATGGGCGTCCCAGATTCTAGCCATATTTGAAGCAACAGTGGGATGAATGATAAAATCAGACCCCTCTCACTCCAAGTGTAAGAGTGAATTGAAATTCAACAATACAAACCTGCTGCTAATATGGGCTGGTCTTTCAACATTTTAAAGGCAGTGCCGGTGTAGCCAGGGGGTGGGAGGACACCAGTTTATCCTCCCACCCCCTCCAACTCCCTGAAAGTGATTTTTGTAACAGCCCCTACCCCATCTGCTGAAGTTCCTATCACTCTCCATCTTCCCATTAGGAACAAAAAATAAGGCTTTTGTGCTATGCCTCCTAGCCCTAACAGGGCAGATTCTGCTGTGCTCTGCACACCTAAGACTGGCTCTGCTACTAATACTGTCATTTTGTGATATATTAATCATGGTTTTCACAGTCTTAGAAACCGAGTGGGTAAAGATCCAGGAGCAAGATGTCTGTGTTTTTTTCAGTTTGATCTCTCTCTCTAGCTTTTTATATGTACCCACCACAGTACATCACTCTGATCCTAAAGTGATGTCTGTGATAATGTTAACTCTTATTATTGGATGGGGTAATTTTTGTCTTTTTCTGTAACTCCTGTTTCTAGTAAAACATAATTAAAAAATCCAGTAATAGTTAATTCTGAAGGTTTGTAAAAGAGCTGTGTGCGCTGCTTTTAAGCTTGTGTACACAGTAAATAACATAGACATAAAAGGACAAGTCTGAAAAGTTCTGGAGGTTCAATTACAATAAACACCCATCAGATGGGATGCTTTTCTAAAGCTTAGCCAAAATGAAACAGACAAGAGACATCCTTAGCTCACAGATGTAGCTAATTTTAGCACATTACTCTAACTTTACATTTCCTGCCTTTACCTTGTTCATGTCAGCAACATTACATAATTTTTATGTCTATTATTTATTTTGCATTTAATAGCAGCTTATCCCTTCCCCATAACCAGCCACAAATAGACTATTGTGAGTCTATGAGGGTGGACATCTTCCTCTGCAAATGTAACAATGTTCTGAGCCAGCTAACAGTCATCTAGTCTTCATTGTTCCCACCCAAGGAACAAGGAGGTTACCTCCTAAACAGTCCCACTCTCTCTGAAAATCAACATGAGCAGCATTGGCTGGACTGCATTTCCCTGGAAACTTGATTTGGAGCAATGAATAAAAGTAGCATCATTACTTAAAGATAAGTGGGTTTTTTTTGCCTACTTTGAAGTCCTCAGCTTGATACATCAGCTCCATAATATTTCACTCCTCATTCCATGGGTCTTGAAGAGTTACACAATGCACAAACATAGTGGGATCAAACTGAGGGAGAGCAATGTAGTGTTTGGAGAGAGACCAGAACAGAATTGTGTCCAAATACCTGAAATAATTCCAGCAGGGTATTTAACTGCCTCACCAATTATAAGGTAGCAGAAACAAAGTAATGATCTACATTCCCATGTGATTTTGTGAGCATTTTTTTCTCTTTGATGTGAGCCAGCAGCTCTGGAGACCATTGTTTGCAATGGAAACAATGGTTTCAGGAGAAGGATGGTGAGTGGCATGATACAACATGTAGAAATGGCAAGCAACATTGTTTTGGCAGGGAAGATGACACTTGTATTTACACCTATTGTAGTTTCTACTTACAAAAACCAAAGCACTGCTTTGAAATGAATCACCTTGCGTGTGTTTTAGGCCTGCAAATGTGGCCATGTAAACGATGACATACACCACCGTTCAGAATGGAACTATAGATGGGAGGCAGCATAGTCCAGTAAATTATGCACTCTGGGCTCTGCGTCAGAAATGGAACCCAATGCTTCTAACACAGTCTCTGACTAGCTGTTTGAAGGAGTCATTTCACATCTCATCTTGCTCCTTACCCTTTCACTTACCCCATTGGATAAAATTCTGTGGCCTGACTTATCCTGGAAGTCAGAGTGGGCCTTTCTGACCTTAAAATCTATGAATCTGTCTGATAAGTCATCATGATCGATCAGCCCATCAGCCCTCACAAAGAGAGTGCCGATCACAACACACCATTCGTGTTGTTCTAGCCAATTCCTCAGCCATCCACTGGCCAGGCTGTCAGTGGCACCGAACACTCAATCAGCACAGAACGCTGCAGCCCAGGACCCCTGAGCTCAAGCAATCTGCTATCCTTACCTTACCAAGTAGCTGGAATTACAGGTGCGCACCACTGCGCTTGACGACTGATAAGTACCTGAGATATATCTGGGTATATTACATTTATATAGGTGGGGGAATAATACCCACAAATAATTCCCAACCAAACAGCAGAGTAAATGAGTGTGTTTCTAATAGCCGGGGACTCTGTGGTTATGGAGTAAAAATGTCAGTGGATTCACATTATTAGGGCTCTACCAAATTCCTGGTCCATTTTGGTCAATTTCATGATCATAGGATTTTAAAAATCAAATTTCATGATTTCATATATTTAAATCTGAAATTTCAGAGTGTTGTAACTGTAGGATCCTGACCCAAAAAGGAGTTGGGAGGGGGGTGTCGCAAGGTTATTGTGAGGGGGGTTGCAGTACTGCTACACTTACTTCTGCGCTGCTGCTGACAGCAGCTCTGCCTTCAGAGCTGGGTGCCCAACCAACAGCCGCTGCTCTCCGGCTGCCCAGCTCTGAAGGCAGCACAGAAGTAAGGGTGGCAATACTGTGACCCCCTTAAATTACCTTGTGACCCCCCCGCAACACCCTTTTGGGTCAGAACCTCCAATTTGATAAATGTTGGTCTCCCTCATGAACAGAAGACCAGATTTCAAGGGGGAAGACCAGATTTCATGGTATGTGATGCATTTTTCATGGCTGTGAATTTGGTAGGGCCCTACACATTATCCACAGATATTGTGTGATTCAGGATTGACTAATAAATAGATGTATAGCCACTTACTCTGGAATGGGTCCGGAAATTAGCAATTTTTGTTCTCATAAACGACATCAACTTTTTTCCTCACCATATCTGATCATTTGATTTTAGTTCATATGGGACCTGATTCAAAGCCCACTGAAGTTAATAGAGAGGCTCCCACTGACTTCAGCACACTTTAGCTTAGACCAATACATGGCATCTCTGATCAGCTCTTCATTCCTATTCAAAGCTTACAGCGAGAAAAGGCATACTCTGGAAGCCTTTTTGCTTAAACCTTAGACTTTGCCACTGACGAATTTGTTCCGTAAAGTTCAACTAACATTTTTTTTAATCGTCTCATTCTGTAGGCAGACACAATGTGAAATAATAGAAAGCAATTAGGCATAAACTACATATCAGAAAAACAGCATTAGAAATAAGAACCTTAGCAACAAATGCCAGGGCACAAAACCAGGGAAATGATATGGATGGGAAAGTTAAATGACCGATGAAAAGAAAAGTGTGAGCAAATGATAGATAGAGAGATGAAAGAAGAAAATGTTAGGAAACACCACCAAAAGGGAAAATAAAGAAAGATAATAGTGTTATCCCTTGCAGATAGATTAAGAAATGGGAATCAAGCCAGTGAAAGGAATAGAAGAATGGTATTATAATCTTTTCTTGAGAATGATGGCAATGAGCCATTATCCCGTTGGTTTTACCTTGGGTCGTTGCCCAGGCTGGACAATTAAAAAGATATTTTTGTCAAAGCGCCAACCATTTTATCTCACTGCTGTTAACAAGGTGTCACTACCAACTGTGCACACTGATTTAATCTGTAGTCCTAGGATTAAGAGAAACAAAAAGCATTCAGTAGAATTCAGACAGCTCGGAAGCACCTCCTTTGTGATAATGGTGAGTGGGCTTTTAGTCTCTAGTAGCTTGCAGGTCAAATATGGGACGCTCAGTAAAGTAAATGGTGACAAATTCAAAACAAATTGAACCAGCCAACTATGCTTTTTCATTGCACGCTAACCTATTCTCTTCTCCTCTCTCTCCCTGACTGGTGCCATCCTCAGGAAACCAATTTTAAATAGAAACATCTAAATATTAATATCCCTGGTTGCCCATCCAAAGCCTAAGGAATGAATATTGATGAGCCCACAGTGTTGCCACTGAAACCTATCACCACATCTGTTTTCCAAGGCTCCTTCTGAGGGCTTTCCTGGTTTGATGGTGGAGTTATTTTAGTTGCATTGGATCACATTGGGTTAATACATATGTAATGCTGAGGCTTTATTGTAAGTGGTTCTAAATGATATGCAAAAATGTGAAAAAATGAATAAAATAAATGCTTATAGGAGCTCATTGTCTATGTCACTCTCTCATAAACAGATTGTTGATGCTATAGCTGTTTCCTGAGGTTTTATTTTTTAAAAATATTGCAATTCTTGGAACCATTTCCACTCACTGTTTAGCTTTGAGAAAAAAGATAAGCAAGAATTCTCCATACTGTAAAGCAAGCAATTAAAATCTCATTCGCTACACTGTTTGAAGTAACCATCTAAGAAAAAAATATAATCCACAATGTGTAGCATTACAGCTGTTCATGCCTGAGAATGGGTGGGCAGATTGCTCTCCTTACTTCTTCAGCGTTTGGAATCAAGTGGGTCAAATCAAACCCGACAAAATCAGGATCAGATACAAAATCAACACATCCTTTTCAGCCCTTCTCGTTTTCAGTGCATACGCCCAAGAGATGTGTTAACAGATCAATCCCTGGATTTCAAAAATGTTTCCAGTCACCAGAAAATTAAATGCAACAGTTTCCACCTAAACAATTGTTTTATATGGAACCTTTACCCTTTATGCTATTTTGTTATCATCGGACAGTGTACTAGATGGTATAGGGGGGTAGTTTACCATCCTGATCAGTTACAGATACAGAGTTCATTGTAGAATAGGGCCTTTATTGACTTAAAACAGCAGTAGTGACTGCTATTGTCAGGGCTTTTTCTGGGGCTCCATCCCTAACCAATTTCCAGGTGCTCATAATTTTCTGAAACTTAACTTTTTGGGTTGAAATGTCCCAAGTTTTTTTTGTTTTGTTTTTTGTCAGCTTCAAGGGTACAGATCTCAAAGTGCTTTACAAAGGAAGTATTCCCATTTTACGGATGGGGAAACTAAATCTAAATGACTTTCCCAAGGTTGCACAGAATGTCAGTATCATAGCCTGGACTAGAACACAGGGTCTTCCAAGTCCCCATCCCATGGTCTCTTTACTAGGCCATGTAACTACATTCTGTACATGCACTATACCTATTTTTTATGGTCTTTTCTTGCTAAGGACCCACTCCAAAGCCATTGAAGTCAGTGGAAGAAGTAAACTATAAAGTGCACAGCTAAGGAATACCATTCCAAACGTGCATGGCTAACTTAACTGTGCAGTGAAAAATGTAGTGAAGGTTTCCAGTGATTGAGGCAAGCACTTACCAGGAGCTTTGCTATTACTTGTGGTGTAGCTCTTAAGGTAAACACTGTGCTGCTACTCTGGTTGGCAGGAATACACTCTTTCCCATTGACTTCCTAAGGTGTGTAGCGAGGAGATATCCCACCACCAGCACCCCATGAGTACAGCCGGTAATAAACATTGAATGACCAAAATGTTTCTGACCAGCTATACTCTTAAAGTTACATAGGCTAGCGGGAGAGAGTTTCTGTAGTATATAGCCAACCAGTTCACATTATTATTTTTTTCCCTTAAAAAAACACCCAAGGAAAGTCATCACCAGAATAACTGCTAAAATTAAGAATGTAAAGGCTGCAGGGCTGTGTGCTCAAGACAGTGAACAGGAAAATTAAGGCTGCCCTTTGCCTCCCCATTATATGTCTTCTTTATGATTCAGTCACTAATTATATACCTCATAGGTGCTAAGATACTATGGTGACAGGACCCACTAAGTAACTAGGCCTCATATAACACTATTTCATACCATACATGTTTTCTACAGTCATATTCATGTATCATTTTATAGTAATTTTCACCACACTGTGTGTTACATAGACCCTATGAAAATTATCTATCTGAAAATTACACCGGGAACCATATTGCCTGTATTTAGGAAAACATAGCATGCAAGTAAGGCCTCACTTGGCATTACAGACATAACTCTTTTTCTGGTTTGTCAAGAAGCAGAGATTTCGGGTTTACTAGTGGCTTATGTAGATAAACAGTTAAAATATTCTAATAATTGTTTCCCATTAAACTCTACCCTCCTCAGATATGTGCAACAAAATATTAATGTAAAAGGAGAAAAATGGGAAAGAAGACAGAGAAAACTAGTTTTGCTTCCCATAATAACATACACAAAAGGAGCCTGTTATATTCTGCCTCAAACCACCCAACCCCCGTAGAGAGTCATAAACAGAGAAAAATCTAAGTGGAACTAAAACCCAGATTTGGTTTTTTTCAGGCAAATACTCTGCTGCTGACCTACAGGGGCAAATATGCTAGCTCAAGCCAGAGATTCATGCTTTACTCACAGTCTCTTCCAAGATAGTCACAGTGTTGTAACAAGACGTACCCTTGTTTATATGAAATAATGGCACCGAGATTATAATGAACATATTGTAATGTAGTCTGCAGACAAAGAACTACATCATTCTCACTGAAAACAGTAATTTCAATCACTAAGGACTAGCTTCTGCCCTGGCATCTGCATGAACAATTCCCATTGTTGAGTTGTGTGCCTGGAGTTAAAAGTAGATTTTGGTCTTATGTTTGGCAAAGAGTGCCCATAAATAGTTGAAAAGGATAAGGCCTTGGTGAGACACCATGCATTCCAGATCAGGTTTTCTGTTTTTCATCCTAGAAAGTCCTATTGATTCCTATTTTTACAATGAATGTTGTGTTCATCCTTATGTTGCATTGGGAAGAAAACAGAATTACTTAAACAGAGGAACAACTTGATCCAGAAGATCGAGTGTGGGACCTGGAGCCAGAAACGCCTGACTTGGAATTCCAGCCACAATACAAACACAGAGCTGATCACCTGTTCTCTCTTGTCTTATGTTTAGCTTGCAAGCTCTTTGGAACATGGGCTGTCTTTTTGCAATGCGCTTGTACAGGGCTTGGCACAACAGGGCCTTGATCCCTGAATAGAGCCTACAGGTGTTACCATAATACCAATAAATCAAGAAATAATAATTGGAGAGAAATCCATCAAAAAAGTTCTATCCACTGTGTTTTTGAATCTTAAAATACATTCCCACCAACCAAGAAAAGAATCCTCCATGAACTCTATTAAATAGGCAACAACCTGATGTAATGAATTATTCTTCATGCTTGGGAATGTCACATATGTAAATCCAAGTAAAGTTAAACACAAACCTGAACAAAACACAAATTTCATCTACCTTTCATAATACCATAGTCAGTTGATTACCACAGAGAGAAAAAGAGAGGTTGAACAGACACTTAAACACTTATTTTAATCTTTTTGTCAAACCAATGCAGCTACTCTTCTAAAGTGTGAGATCATTGGTTTGGCATTTTCCTATTAAAACTTTCCTACCTCTCACCCTGTAATTGGCCTGTGAATGTGAGATTGCATGGTAACAATATCCCTCACCAGGAATATAAACTTTTTCTAAAGTTCTTGAGTGACATGTAGCAGATAGTATAATTCACTTTCAACCATGTATGCTGAGATGCAGTAGTTTTCCTTTTTAAATCTGCGTGCTATTAAACTGCAAGGGCTAGATGTGATTTGGAAAAGAAGTTTAGAGCCTGGAATGTCACCAGACAGAATCCTTTAAAAATTTTCAGAAAATAGCTGTTTCTAAATCAAAGTATGAAAATACTGAGGCGGTAATCTTCACCCCTTAGCTCTCAGCCTGCTAACATCCCCAGTACAGCACCCAAAACATATGGGGCACACTAGAATACTGCAGGAAAAGCTACTATGTTCTGGAATTAATCTCTTACCAGTAAATGAAGATTTCTATAACTGGAGTGTCATGTTTAACCAATTTTTTATGTCAACAATGTGGTAGGATAGCACCCACCTGTGTGGGATAGAGGTAAATGGGAGTCTTAAATGAAACAGAGATGAGTTTATATAATCGCCGAATAAAACTGCTGCGGCATGTGAGCTCTACTCAGCTGTCCTGTTAATAACTCATAACCACTGGCGGCAGGGAGACTTTTCCACTCAGTACAGCCAGAGACAGCTTAAATTAATAAAAAAGGAGCAGACCAGTGGTACAGTCTGATCTGCAGTAAAGCTGTCTCTTGTCTGGAAACATCTGAATTTAACATGAATTAAAATCTGAAAGGTTCTTTTAAACTTTTGCTGCCTTTCCGTGTTCCTGTGGAGATCAGGGCGTTCACATTTCAGAGCGCTGTTGTCAGAAGGATTTTCCCTCTTGCCTTCAAACTGTTTGGTTGTTAAGAAAATTGATTTTATACACCCACCCCATATGTGGCTTTATGCCTCAACATGAGAGCAAAAATAGACTCTGATTTCTCGCAATTCATAAATAAACAGAATAAAATCATACTCTTCAGTGGTAGAATCTTTCACCATCTCAAAAAGCAGCAGCTAAGTTTAATGGAACCACCTCAATCCAAGCAAATTAATCCTTTAAAGTATTTTAAAGTAGCCTTTAACCAGTATCTCAAAATTGGTCACTTGGGGTCTTTAGTCTCTCCCCTAATGTGGTCAGCAGCAGTGACAGTGTGTTTTGAAAATGCAAACAAGGCCAGTTTTTAAAGACTGAATGGTCTTCTGTAAGTAAAAAAAGCTCTTATCTCCTTGTTGGTTTTTGTGACACAAACCCCCTCCCACTTTCCCCCATTTTTCTTGGCTTATACGTACTGAAAAGAACTAAGAATGGTTTTCAAAGTATAGCTTCAAACTGCCACATGGCAGCTCAGAGGGTGTAGAAAAAACATATGGATTGTGTTTGCCTTTCCATCAGGTTTTAATTAGTGAGAAAGGATCCTTAAAGGTGCAGACTAGGTAAGGCCATCCCACTTTGCAGCCTTTTACATTTCCCTGAAACTTCCTTTTTCTCCACAAGCATCCTGGGCTCTCTGCATTCCATCTCCTCCATATACTTCCAAAAGGCCTTATTTCCCTAGACTTCCCTTTACCTGATGCGGGGCTATGCAGTGCCATATGCATTTTACTCTCCAGAGCATGACATCGTTATATGGAAGCTGGACCATAGCAGAGAGACAAGAAGCTACAAGATGTAAACTGCTTGGAGCAGAGATTATCTTTGTGTCTTCTACAGCATTGTCAGCACTTCAATAATAATAAAGTTTATGTTGTTACATATTAAGTTTGTAATGCAAGAATAATTCAATTTGCAGGATGCTTTTCATCCAACGTTTTCC
This sequence comes from Chelonia mydas, assembly GCF_015237465.2. NCBI lineage: Eukaryota > Metazoa > Chordata > Testudines > Cheloniidae > Chelonia > Chelonia mydas. The sequence continues at coordinate 84,046,559 of NC_057851.1, read as the reverse complement.
AAATGCTTTACAAAAACATTATTTTCACATCAGTCCTTTAAATCAGTATTATATCACTTCACAGATTTGTAAACTGAGGCACTAGAGATGCTAAGTAACATGAGTATCACGTAGATAATGAGTGATACACCCAGGAATTCTCCAACTAGCAATTCCTTGCTCTAACCACTGGACATGCTGTTTCATCCCAAGCTTCTGAGCTTGCTTGAAATCATCCTGTGGAAATTGGGCCATACATTTTCAAGAATTGGCTTTTTTACTATATTTCTAGTGCTTCCTTTTCTTCTTCAGGCTGTAAATTGTTGGCCACAGTATTGTGGTACTTTGTTTCAAGTCCCAGCTGGTACAAGTGGTATGTAACGTATTTTAGAAAGGTTTGTCCATTTTTTTTTGAACGTAGTAAAAAGGTTCATGTCAAGTTCAGGTGAATTTTCAAATGAAATATTGGGTCAATTTTTATTTCATCCATACCGGTTAGTCCATCCTTACTACAGACCATGAGGCACACCCAGGTACCTAGGAGCAATGAAACAGTTAAACAAATATAGGAAATCAGTCCCAACCATAAAGGATACCCATTAATTTATGGATTTCAGTAGCATTCTTTCGTTTGCTGTTGAGAATTTTGGTTGGCTTCCGTAGTCATAAGACTTTTCCTAGAATGTATTTATGTAAATTGGCTCCATTTTTTCTTTGCGAGTATTCCCAACATGACAAGCATTTTGACATATTTATGTGACATAACTTGTGAAGAGATGATAGGGGTATTATAGCATTGAGTTTGTGATGCTATAGGTTAGGGCTGTCATATTTTCTGTTATAAAACACTCTATTTAACAGTTTATAAATCTAGGATGAAAATTCCCTTTGGACAGTAGTTTAAAATACAAGTTCTCAGATTGAGAAGTCATATGTTTTGGTATAATTCAAAAAAACAAACAAACCCACAGCCGTTTAATAGACTTTTGAGATAAGACCACAAACAAGTAAATGTCAGAAATATTTGTGTACTGTATTAATTCAAAAAACACATTTCCTTTTTGAAAATGAAACCTTGCAGCTTATTGGTCTTTACTGTTAATGCAGAGCTTTTGGGATAAAAACTGTGCACATCTATGGTAATTTAAAAACATTTCTTTATGTGTGAATAATGAATGCATTGATTTTGGAGGTGTTTTTAGATAAAAGACAGTAACAACTCACAATGAACCATTAAAGTGATACTGATGCCTCATGGAAGACTTTCAAAAACATTAGATTTCAATATCATTCTACTTCTAGATCTTAGATTTTTCCTCCACCATTATTTTACTGTTCAGGTCATTTTCATACAGATGAGAATTGCTGTTTTTTAAGCATTCATCTTTTCCTGCTGCTTCTTACCAACCTTTGAGGATGTATCTCAAATGGTTTGGGAGATCTATTTTGATAAGCTTCTTAACCAAACCTCTCAAAATCTTTGAGAGTTTTCATCTCTCCTTCTCTTCCCTTTGGCTCTCATATACTTCCCCCTACCAGACCCGAACATCTCCTACCTTAAATTTCTCTGTCATTTTGTGGTGGCAGGATTTTTGCACCAGAAAGCACATCATCTTTTCCCATTCCACCCCTGGTATGGCATTTTTTTAATATCTAGGGAATAGTATTTTTACTGCTGATCCTAAAGTTCATGACATTTTGCAGTCTTCCCTAAGGGTTTAATATGTGAAGAATGGGAAGGGGATAGATATCTGCCTCTTGGAGCACTGCAGATTAGTGATATCTAGATGGAGGAACAGCTGCCCATCACAATCCTCTGTAATACCCGAGAGAAAGGATCAGAGCCAACACTGCAATTCTGACCATCAATGCTGGCCTCAACAACACCTGAGGGACAATAGCATCAACCTGTGCTGTAGCAGTATGAACATGTACATTTATTCCTTTTCCATAGCTAAAAGGAATGCATGCAAATGAGCAGATAGCACTGTCCCAGTACCCTCTTCTGGCCAGGAAAGTGATGGAGATGCACCAAGTATCATTACAGTAACTATGATTTCACTAACCCTGTTCACTCACACTAGATACAGAAATGGTACAGGCATGCCACACACTCCCAAAGAAATGCCATAATGACTGGGTAGCTGGGGAGTACCTGGCTTGTCTATTACACCATTTCTTCAACTAGAACACCACATTGTTAAATAAAGGTTAATATGCACAATAATATAACACCTTTAAAACTTAGTCTAGACAAGGCCCTCTTCTTCCAGTGTGAGTGAGCAGATCAATATGGCTGGGTAGCATCACAGCGACTCTGGGAAAGAAGAAAGATGGGGAGGTGTTACCTACCTAACTGTGATAGAGAGCAGTTTTGAAGGCTTCCTCAGCGAGATCAGTTTTTTCACTTTAACAAACCAAACCTGAAAACAGATTTGGTTTGGGAGTTAGGTGAATATTCAGGCTTATTCTTATTTGGGCTGAATTGGCTTCCTCATACCTTATTGCAACTCACATTTCCCCTTTTAAATCTACTGAATTCTTTCAAGACCAGAAACAGAAGAAAAACAAGATATCAGTGAATTTCATTAACATCTCACATTTTTTTTTAAGGAAAATCTCTCTCATACACATTAAAAACTAAGGGCTGAGATCAGCATAAATCATATTCATGTAGGTGTTGAAGCTATTTTTTATAGGTAAATTATATTTGTCTCTAAGCAGAAGTAGTAATGATATTGCCACCTCATCCATATGTGTAGAGACTCTTCACAAGCATTTAAAAGTTAACATTCCTGGAGGGGATTATAGCCCTCCTTCTTCAGATATACTGCACCTGCAAGTTCTCCAGCAAACCTACACTCCTGCCCACCTGTAAGGGTGGCATCGTGTTCACTCTCACAACAAGGTGAGGCAAGCATATGTGCCAGTCAAAGAATCTGACATAGCTTGAGAAGGTTAACATGCAGAATGCTAAGAGTAACATTTTAAGAAGGTCCTGGCATACCCCATATTTTTTCTGCATTCAGTCCAACGCTCAGGGTTGTCCCACCTGCATAACCCTTGTGGCAGGGGATTAGAGCAGATGGCAGTGCCATTGTATTGTGTACAGACAGAAGGGTCATCACCTTTTAAAAATTCAGTTGAAGTTGTTTTCTTCTCGTAGGAAATTTCATGCTGGTGAAAGGTGCAGCACAGTCTAATGGAGTTCATTGTTTATTCACAGTACAGATATGGGCAGAGCAAGGATCCCTACTTGAAACCTCTCAGACTGCCCGCACCCTCACCTGCAGGGATGAAAGGGTATTTCAGCCTCCATGTCTATTCAGTCCTTGGCTTCTCTGCTGTGGTTTCCAACCAGGATACCATTCAGCATGTGTTTGTGGATTTGTTTGTTTTTGTGATGTGAACAGCTGCCTACTACAAAATGGCCTGAAATCACCAATTCTTTCATGCAGACCAGCCATCTGGCTGAGCAATTGATGGGAACACTTTCCAGTTACCACCAAGCTGGGCTGGATCTGCAGTACTAGAGATGAAAGGCTTTGTATGGCATAACCAGTGGTCACCCAATGTCCTAAGAGTTCACACTGGTACATTATAAAGAGTTCCCATGGTCCAATATGATGCTTTTATTGTGAATAACAGCTCTGGTGACATACCAAAAATTGATTTGTTGAATTATTTAGTTGATGAAAAATGACAAAATCAAATGTAATTGATGATTAGTATTTGACTAGCTCTAATAAATAGTCACTATTAGGCTTTTTTCTGAGGCCCATGCCTCAGGTCTGTCTCCATTTTCAATCTTGGACCCCTAGAGGAGTCATTAAAAGTGTCTCATACACAGGAGCATAAAACTTAGGTAAAGCCGCTCCTCCAGTCAGTAGGGTGTTGCGCCTCGTGTTCATGTGCTGAGTGCCACAGAATCTATTAAGGAACTTATTTACTTGGACTCATCATACTTCTAAGATACAGAAGAGGATAAGGCTGGTCTCCAAAAATAAACTAAGCAAACTTTGGGGGATTGCAGCTCGTGGGCTGATTTGATCTCCCCTTTCCAACAGAGTGATGGGAAGAAAAGGGGCCTTTCTGCTAAATTCTCCCCTCCAGCAGGTTTGGAACCTGACCTTGTCTGGAGTGTCAAAAAATAGTACAGCTAGCCCTGAGAGAGGGCTTCCATCATTCTCCACACTTACTGGCTCATGTATCTACTGCAGCTATTTGCTAGTTCCATTTCCTCTCTCACCTATTAAGATTCTAAGGCAGTTCTGTATTGAACCCATACTCATTCCCCAGCTGCCCTAATCTGCTACCTCTGATACCTTGGGAATCTTAACAAGCATGCACACTCAATCCCTGCACCCTGCAGGGAATGCCAGAGGTTGACCTGGGTGCTCTAAAACTGGTGATTCAGGACACAGCATATATCTCACTTGCTCAGTCTCCCATGTGGCTCTGCAATGGGGTTTGCAAACTTCACACAGAACATATGTAGAGGAAAGAGAGTCTTCCCCACTTATATGCAACCAGGCTGACCACACCCATGCTCAGCTGCCAGAACTGCCAGTCACAGAGATACGCACCCAGAGCTGACACCAATAAGGAAAGTAAGCCAAGCAATAAAGGAAGAAGAACAGAGGGTGAAAGGGAGGCAGAAGGGCCTGGGATAATAGCCCCAAGCCAGGCTGCCTATAGGGAACTAAATATGGAATCAAAGGAGGACTGCAAGCCCAGGAGTTTAAGGGCTGATTGATTTGTTTTATATTAAGTTAACAGACTGAGCTAATTTGAGTTAAACAGAGGAGAGCCAGTTCGGCAAAAGTGAGCCACCAAAAAAGGACTGCACAGAACCATTGACAGGCTCACAACAGGGAACATATATCACTGCCCTTAGGTCTAGGGAGTTCGTGTATGCAAAGAGAGGTGTCCACTGTGGCATTATTTTTTCTCCCTCCTTATGTCAACAGATGTTCCTGTTATGTTGCTACTCCAAGGAAGGTGATTTGCTGGCCTCTCTGGACTCCTGGGCTCTGGTCCAGCTGCAGCTGCGTAAAAAGGATACATATAATACTGGACTCTTCTTGTTCTCATTTCAGCTTGACATGATTCTGGCACTGATTATCAGGTAGCAGCCATCGGGTTTCTCTGGATTCCTCCTCCCATCCACACCCTTTTATCTCCACGACCCTGCTTACTTTACTTAAGACTCAAATGATTTTCAGACTCAGGAAAGATCTTGTTGTGGCTCTGTTGATCATAGCATGATTTAGTTTATAGAATCTTTATATCTCCATAAAATATTAAATGCTTTAATGTAACACATTTCAAGTACCCATCCTTTTTGACAGTTAAATGAAATCAGATCCGTTGTATTTCACATTTTATATCTTACATGCATAGCAGAATCACCATTTCTTACCAGTGACTGGAAAGCATAACTGCAATTTTTTAACCAGTAAGTGAATACATGCAATTACAGAACATTCTCTAGACATTACTGGCTCCAATCCTGGAAACCTAACTGCCATGTTAGGCACCTAAATTCCCTAGGCATGGAAGTTTGCACCTATAAAGGCCCCTAAGTGCCTAAAAATCTTCCAGTGGACATGCCCACAGCTACCTAATACTCATGCCCAGCACTTAGCTCATGATTAAATCCTGAGGATCCCACCAGGCTAGGCATTTCCCCATCTATCTCACTTGTTGGGCCTGATCTAGTGGACTTGCTCCGAGGCAATAACAACTATAGATTGAGCCCAAAAACACAGGAAGTGGTGGTAACCCTGCTTTGTCCAATTGCCCAGTGGTTAGAGCTCTCATCCAAAACATGGGTGGTCAGGGTTCAAATCCCCACTTGGGCTGAGAGGAGCAGAGGTGTGAACCTGACTCTCCTACGTGATTGGGAGTGCCCTAGCAGACAGACTATAGAGTCATTCTCACATGCCCTTTGGAAGAAAAGGCTGACCTGCCTTAGGCCAATCTACAGCAGCTGTGCAACTACAGTTAAGGTTGCTTCACAACTTCTGTTTAAAGTTCAACATTTCTAAGCCCTCTAAAATCAACATGCTTAGTCTGATTTCTTTAGTTTTTGGTATGCCTCAGGAGGGTGCAGGGTAAGGTTAGTGACCCAAATCTGGAGTCATTTGAGCCAGGTGTTCTGGAGTTAAGTGTAGGGGAAAATAGCCATTTTGTAAAAAGTGTCTAGACTTTGTTTGTTCCCCAAGAGATAGAGATCAAATTATTGATGTGATGTGGACAAAATGATCTTTCAATTTGTAGAGTTTTAACCAGAGTAGTGCAATGGCACCCACTAAATCTTTGGGGGATCCAAACTGAGAACAGTATTTTAGAAAATGTACATTCTTTTACACTGCTTGTGTGCCAATTCAGAAAAACAGCTAGCGAAATTTCTATGTCATTTTATGTGGTTTAAAGCTTGATTATTGAAAGTACTCTAAAATCTGAACAGTTCATATTTCTTTGAAATTTGGTATGCCTGATTGGGATGTGGAATAATATTAGTGAATCAAATTTGGGGTAATTTGACCAAAGGGCTACAGAGTTAAAAGCCCCCCGCCCAAAATGGAAAGTAAATATGGAAGTGTTATTTACTCCTTCTGCGAATATTAGGGGTCACCAAATGAAAATACACTGCAGGTTTAAAACAAAAGGAAGTATTTCTTCCACACAATAAACAGTCAACCTGTGGAACTCCTTGCCAGAGGATGTTATGAAGGCTCCAACTATAACAGGGTTCAAAAAAGAACTAGGTAAGTTCATGGAGGATAGATCCATCAATGGCTATTAGCCAGGATGGGCAGGGATGGTGTCCCTAGCCTCTGTTTGCCAGGAGCTGGGAATGGGAGATAGGGAAAAGGATCACTTGATGATTACTTGTTCTGTTCATTCCCTCTGAAGCACTGGCATTGACCACTGTCAGAAGATAGGATACTGGGCTAGAGGGACCTTTGGTCTGACGCCCCAATATGGCTGTTCTTATAGTGTCCTTCCACTCCCTTGTACTGTTAAGCTGAGAGGTACTAGAGTAACAGCCGTGTTAGTCTGTATTCGCAAAAAGAAAAAGGAGTACTTGTGGCACCTTAGAGTTCAAATAAATTGGTTAGTCTCTAAGGTGCCACAAGTACTCCTTTTCTTTTTGAGAGGTACTAATGACTGGATGAATCACAGACCTCGATGGCTGTGAACTCAACATAAGCAACTTATCCTTAGTTAACATAACTAAGGATAAGTTAATCACAACCCCACCCACCACCAAAGATAAAAAAAGAGTTTTGGATTGAGTGGCTAGAGTTTGCTACAATTTGTGAGTCAAGGGTGGAAATTTTATTTTGGGGGGAATGTAATCAAAGTCTTGGGGGAAAATATTAGACTGAGTGCTTCCTGGGAGGAGCAGAAGAGTGTGTGTGTGTGTGTGGGGGGGGGGTTAGGAGGAGAGGGGCTTGGGGAGGGGAGGAAGTGATGTAGCTTTTCCCTTTCCTTACATACAAAGGGTGAAAAACAGCTTTTCTTATACCATAATCACATCTCTGTTACACGTCATTGTAATCCACACATGTCTTCATATCACAAACAAACCTTTACCAAGCAGGCTCAACTACTACCTCCACAATGTAGCGTAGGCATACCTAACACACAGATTGCACCTGGAGTATGTGCAAATAATTCTGGTTGGCTACTGCCACCTCCAGGGGATCAGAGGGAAGGTGGCATCCGCAAACTTTTGTGTTGTTGTCGTCCTTTAATAATGTTAGATGGACTCCTGTGAGTGAGAGTAAATGGGCTGTAAAAGGCGGTGAAGAGCTTCTACCTTTCAGCAATTGTGGGGTTGGCAGGGTAAAGGTAAGTGTGTTATAGGACATATTGGGGCATTGCTGAAAGAGGGCAGTTAAGGTTGCATGAGTAATCTTAACTGTGTATTTATTGGATTTCATAAGTTTGTGTTTGTTCAATTCAGCATTCTGCAAGGGGATGACATACACCAAACAACCTTAATTCTGCATTAACAGATTTATATTTCGGTGGACACTTGCATCAAGGTGACACCTTCAAAAATTCTATGGCCCCTTTTTCCAGACATGTTGTTCCAACAGGCACATTTTTTGCCTGTTTCACTCACCTTTGAAGATACTCACCATGTAAAAATCTCCCTTTATGCATATTTTTATGTCTGCAAAAACCTTCTGAATATCGGCGGATGTGATTGCAGAGCCATTGGCCATTATCTTTGAAAACTCATGGCAATCGGGAGAGGTCCTGGCCGACTGGAAAAAGGCTAATGTCGTGCCCATCTTTAAAAAAGGGAAGGAGGATCTGGGAACTACAGGCCAGTCAGCCTCACCTCAGTCCCTGGAAAAATCATAGAGCAGGTCCTCAAGGAATCAGTTCTGAAACACTTTGAGGAGAGGAAAGTGATCAGGAACAGTCAGCATGGATTCACCAAGGGCAAGTTATGCCCAACTAATCTAACTGCCTTCTACAACGAGATAACTGGCTCTGTGGATGAGGGGAAAGCGGTGGACGTGTTATTCCTTGACTTCAGCAAAGCTTTTGACACGGTCTCCCACAGTATTCTTGCCAGCAAGTTAAAGAAGTATGGGCTGGATGAATGGACTATAAGGTGGATAGAAAGCTGGCTAGATTGTTGGGCTCAATGGGTAGTGATCAATGGCTCCATGTCTAGTTGGCAGCTGGTATCAAGTGGAGTGCTCCAAGGGTTGGTCCTGGGGCTGGTTTTGTTCAATATCTTCATTAATGATCTGGAGGATGGTGTGGATTGCACCCTCAGCAAGTTTGCAGATGACACTAAACTGGGAGGAGAGGTAGATATGCTGGAGGGTAGGGATAGGATACAGAGGGACCTAGACAAATTGGAGGATTGGGCAAAAAGAAATCTGATGAGGTTCAATAAGGACAAGTGCAGAGTCCTGCACTTAGGACGGAAGAATCCCATGCACCACTACAGACTAGAGACCGAACAGTTCTGCAGAGAAGGACCTAGGGGTTACAGTGGATGAGAAGCTGGATGTGAGTCAACAGTTTGCCGTTGTTGCCAAGAAGGCCAATGGCATTTTGGGCTGTATAAATAGGGGCATTGCCAGCAGATCGAGGGATGTGATCGTTCCCCTCTATTCAACATTGGTGAGGCCTCGTCTGGAGTACTGTGTCCAGTTTTGGGTCCCACACTACAAGAAGGATGTGGAAAAATTGGAAGACGTCCAGCGGAAGGCAACAAAAATGATTAGAGGACTCCTGACTTATGAGGAGAGGCTGAGGAAACTGGGATTGTTTAGTCTGCGGAAGAGAAGAATGAGGGGGGATTTGATAGCTGTTTTCAACTACCTGAAAGGGGGTTCCAAAGAGACTAGTCTAGGATCTAGACTGTTCAGTGGTAGCGGATGACAGAACGAGGAGTAATGGTCTCAAGTTGCAGTGGGGGAGGTTTAGGTTGGATATTAGGAAAAACTTTTTCACTAGGAGGGTGGTGAAACACTGGAATGCGTTAACTACGGAGGTGGTGGAAACGCCTTCCTTAAAAACTTTTAAGGTCAGGCTTGACAAAGCCCTGTCTGGGATGATTTAGTTGGGGATTGGTCCTGCTTTGAATAGGGGGTTAGACTAGATGACCTCCTGAGGTCCCTTCCAACCCTGATATTCTAAGATTCTATGTTTCTATGTGAAACCCTTTGGAAACTGTAGTCTATAACATCTGCAAATTGTAGTTAGCAGAGCCATATACAAATCAAAACAACTTTGTTGCTTCAATTATATTACTTTTGTGGATAGGTCTTGCATAGATCTTGAAAATTGCTTAATTAAAATATATATCTGTAGAGGCACAAAAATCAAGGCAATGTAGTATTTTGAGTTAAATTAGAAAGAATGAAAATAAGCAGCTCTCAACCATACTCCACTCTTGGAAGAATAGTACATAGGAATATCTGTGAATCAGAATAGCTAAATTTCTTTAAGAGTCTGAAAGAGTGTGAGAAGAAGCAATGGTAATGATTTTCCTTATTAGAAAAAAATGCCTATTTATTTATAACTCAGCAGCAAGATTATCCCAATGTACAGACAGAAAAATAAACACAAGTACCATCGTAAAAATCTCAAGGAAATGGATTTCATCTTCATAAAAAAAAAAAAATAGGGAATCCAGAACTATTACATTTGGCAGTGTAGAAGTGTGGAAAACAGAAAGCAGAATGTGTTGCTACAATGCTCTATTCCACCTTCAACATCCAGTATCCACAAAAATTACTTTACATAATGAGGAAGGATCCAAAGTGGAGTATGCTACCCAAACTTCCTTTCTTTTTATCCCTTGATGCTTTCTACTGCTTCCCTCATTCTGTTTTCCTCTATCTGCAAGACTCCTTAGGAAAGCCATTTGCAGCTTGCCCAGCTGTGATCCAACAGCCTAAGTTAGATTCTTTTTTCTCTCTTTCACCTTTGTTTATGTTTGTTATTTCTTCCAGCATGTTTCCTATTTTGCACCTGAAGAGCACCTGACAAAAGCTCTCTATAGACAATAATAAGAAAAAGACTGAACAGAAGATGTTTAGTATGACCTATGTGGATGGCAAACAAAGATCAAACATTAAGAAATACACAAGAGAAAGGACAAAAGAGGGAGGCATTCAGCATTTCTATGGTTTGCATTTTATTGTGACCATGGCTGAACCCATCTATTTACAGTCACGGAGAAAGAAAATATTTTCCTGACCACAGCTGAAGAGAGACTCTGACAGAGTTTTCCTGCTCGCCATCTCCCATGTCATCAGTGTTTTCTGGGAGAAGAATCTGAGGTGGTTTTCCACCTAAGTGGTTACAGCTGTTTCCACATGATCAGTCAGATGGAGTTTCTGCCTATGTTTGTTTTGGCTCTGATTTTCAACTGGAGCCCGGCAGGATGACAGAGTTTGCTCTGGGTCTTGGGACTTTGGACAAACATTCCAGAATTTCTGACTTCTTAACATTAATGTTTGATGAATTCTGCTCTTAATTTCTTCTAGAAAAAAAGTCAAGCCCACTGGGGATTTCCATTAGGATGAAAACAAAAGATGGTTGCAAGACCTTCTTTTGGGGAGTGGAGGGAAAAGAAATCATTTACCACCCTGTGAAAATGAGACTGCTTAAAAAAAAAAACCAAAACACACATTTGTACTGTAATTTTCTCAAATTGCAGGCTTCAGTTCTGCTGTATTTTTTCTTATTTGTCATGCTTGAAAGGAAACATCCACTGTGGGTATTTGTAAAGCTAAAACCTCTGTGACAAAGTTTGGAACATAGTCAAAGAATCAGTTGCAAAGATCAGTTAACATGTATGCAGTATAACTTTCTCAAAGCTGCTATTTTAACAACCCTCAAAGCATCATCGGTCTATTATTTTATGTACGTTGCCTTTAAAGAAACATGATAAAGATTGGGGTAAAATCCTGAAAGGGAAAGGGAGTTCTGCCATTAATTTCAATGGGGCCCATGTAGCAGGGTGAGACTCACTGGTGTGGCACCTCCTGCTGATCATCTAGGGAATTAGCTCTTCACCAGCACTGGAGTGCCCTCTGCAGGCCAGTATCTCACCTGCCACTGGCCCCGTGTCCCTCCCGGACGCTGGTGCCTCTTTATCTTGGGGTTCTGCCGCAGCAGTACCCCCCTCGCTGGGTCTCCCCTCCCAGGGAACCCCCAATCCTCTAGACCCACCTTGCCTCAGTGGCTACTGCCAGTCATCAGCTAGGCCCCGTTCACTGGGGCAGACTGCAGGGTAATGGCCACTCATCATTGGCAAGGGTGTAGGACCTGCTGCCTTTGCCTATCCTCAGGCTGCCCCTCTGGAGCCCTAGTGCATCTGTAGGCCTTCACCAAGACCTGCAGCCTGGGGGTTTATCAGGCTGGAGCTCCCCAGCTCCATTTGCCCTTCCCCAGTGCTGTGCTGTGCTGCTCAGGCACCCTGTTTCCAGGCAGCTAGCCCTTCCCACTCCAGGGCTAGAGTGGGCCTCCTCAGCTTCTGGCCCACAGCCCTCTTATAAGGGCCAGCTGGGCCCTAATTGAGCTAGCCACAGCTGTGGCTGCTTCCCCACTGCTTCCCCCAGCTGTTCTCACTCCATTTCCCAGCCACAGCCCTCTCCACAGCTGCTTTTAACCGCCCCCCCCCCCCCCCCCCGCTCTGCAAGAGTGGGGCAGTCGCCCCACTACAGGCCAGGATTTCATCTCTGCTATCTGAACACTTGAAAGACTGGAAAATGGAGGTAATAAAACCTGAAATCTGGGAACATTTCTTATTGCACAGAGTTGGATGATGGATGGAAAAATGTATTCACAGATTACTTGAAAAAGGGTAGCAATTTCTTTTTACTAAACTTGTATGTAAATAGTGTTCCAACAGCTGCATTACTGCAGAAGGTTGCTGCTGATTTTTTACACATATTGGTCTTCCAACAAGTAAGGGACATTTAAATGTACATCCTTTGGACATAATTATCAGCTGGGCCCAGATCCTCCTCTCACTGAAGAGAATGAGATTAAGATTGAGCACAGAGGGACAGACCTTCAATTGAGGTGTATTGCCACAGCTCCATGGATGAAATGATGACAATTTTCACCAGCTAAGAATCTGCCTCTCAATAGCTATCACTGTGCTTTTGTTTTGATTTCAATGGTAAAAATGAAAGAAGGAAAAGAAGAAGAGGGGGAGGGAAGGGCTTTGTGGGTGTGCAAATAGAAGAACAACATTTTTAATGAATATGCAGTTTTGCACAGGAGCAGCTTTGTACACGCAGCTTCACAGAACACTTGAGTGCAGCAGGTGTATCAATCACTGTCCACTGATCCATGTCGGCGGCTGTAGAAGCTAGCACTAAAAATGATGCTAGCTTCACGTTGTGCACTCCTACGTCAAAGTGTGAAAGCTCCTGGCAGCCTCTTCCCCAGTTTGTTTATCTAATCAGCAGCCTAATGGAAACCTGAGTTTACTATCTGCCCCACTGACTGTCTTTTCATACACTGCAGTGTGAAGGTGGATGGTTAGGAAAGGTTTTGAAGATTAATTACTTTTTAATTTGTCTTTCAGGATCAGCAAAAATCAAGGAAAGCACTTGCTCACATGCCATACGCACATATATAACCAAACCTCTTGAAGCTGTTCCCTCCTGTGCCTTTCAGTGGCTACATGACAATAGGGCCACGTTAGGGGCCAGCTGTCCTCATAGTCATACAAAGTAAAGGCCCTCAAGAGAAATGAGGTGGATATCACCCACCACGGAGACTGAATCCAATAGCAATTTGCTTTTTAAGTATTGCTATAGTCCAAGCAAAAATACCCAGGCTTCCATTTCAGTATGTAAAATGCTTTACTCTTTAAGCCAATACACTGAATAATTTCTGCCATACTTAGTTTGCAACGGCTGGATCCAAAGGAATTAGAATGAGGGTAGGCTGGTGGCTTTTCAAATGTTAATGGGGAGCTCTTTCCATGCAGAGTGGAAGACTTGGGAGAAAGCGCACAGTTACTTGTGAGAAGCCCAGAGGAGTGGGCAAGCGAGGCTGGCATGGATGACACAGCAAAGAAGAGGGTAACTTTACATTAAGAGATTAGAGTTGATAGTTTGGAAGGTGCTAGTTGATGGAAGAATCCTATAGGTGAAGATAAGCACATGCTCAATGTGTGGGAGAACAGGAACCAGATGGAGTGCAAAGAGGAAGTGGACCGAGGTGGTCAAACCAACAGTCTAGAAAAATGAACTTAACAGCATCATTTGGAATGGATTTAAGGGGAGCAAGCTGGGAGTAATCCAAGCCAAAGAGGAGGAAATTATTGTAGTCCAAGCACAGGGCTTCAGCACACATTTTGGTAGTCTGTGGAGGAAGAAAAGGCTTGATCTCAGATGTTTTACAAGAAGAGGCAGTGAGATTGTCAACAGTGGATTGTCAACTGCATTTATATTGTTTTTAAGGGCTTAACTCTTATTTATAATAATTTAGGAACTTCTCGCTATGATTTTTACACCCAGAAGACAAAAATAAAATATTAAATAAACTCTTAATAGTGTAAGACATTTTCACATTGAGGGTTCAGGAGACTGGTAATGAGATATGGAGAATGTCACCTATGGGTCATGAGTATATGTCCAGTCCAGGGTAATGCTAATGAACCAGTGATTACTATCTGATTATTGCTCAGTGGCTGATGTAAAATGAATTAGTAGTCTCAAGAAGAGATAAATCACCAGAAAAAAAATCTCAAAGTTATCAGTTTTGGATAAGTAAAGTCTGGAGGTTTGATTGATCCATCCAAACATTTTGACAGGACTGTGTGACCCTCCCTCAGTCTCAGCACTTTAACAGACTGTTACTATACAATCTACCACCTGCACATTGATTTCCCTTGTCAGCCACCATCACAAGGGGCTTGTGGTTGGGGAGGAGTGGGCAGCCCACCCTCTCCTGCATCCATTGTTTTCAAGGAGTCCAGTTCTGCCAGTCAGCAGGATTATTTTCTGGAAGATGTCCAGTCAGCTGACTTCTGACTCTGAGCAGAGAAGGCATGCTGCACCAATCAGCCCTTTAAAATTTATAAGGAACTCTGGAGTCCTCTTCCCTCTGCATCCCCATGAAACTGGAGCTTTTTGCAGTGTCTGGAATGTAAATTCCAAAGTGGTTTGAAACTTTCAGAATGATTCCCAAATTGAAACAGATGCACACTGTACTAGATAGGTTTCAAAGGTTTCCCCATATAGTTCACAATTTAAGATAGAAACTGATTGTAGTGGGGCAGCTGCCCCACTCCTGGAGAACAGGGGTTAAAAGCAGCCCTGGAGAGTGCTGTGGCTGGGAAAAGGGATTAAGAGCATCTGAGGGAGGCTGGTGAGATAGTTGGCCCCAGGTGTGGCTGGCTTAATCAGGCCACAGCTGGCCTGGTAAAAGGGCTGGGGGACCAGGAGACAGAGGAGCCTCACCCTAGCCCTGGAGTGGGAAGGGCTAGCTGCCTGAGAGGATGGTACCTGAAGCAGAGCAGTGCTGGGGAATAGGGCAAGGGAGCTGGGAAGCTCCAGCTTGGTAAGCCCCCAGGCTGCAGATCTGGATGAAGGGCTACAGAGGTGCAGCTTGGGAATAGGCAGAGGCAGCTGGTCCAACCACTTTGCCAATGATGAGTGGATTACAGACTGCAGTCTGCCCAGTGAGCGGGGGCTAGGTGACGACTGGCAGTAGCCACTGAGGCAAGGTGGGTTTAGGGGGTTTGGAGTTCCCCTGGGAGGGGAGACTCAGTGTGTGGGGGTACTGCAGTGGGCAGAATCCTGAGGTAAAGGGCACCAGTGTCTGGGAGGGACACGGGAGCCCTGAGGCAGGCAAGCCACTGGCCAACAGAGGGCGCTCTGGAGGCTGGAGAGCTAATTCCCAAGATGACCAGCAGGAGGTGCTGTGCCAGTGAGTCCTCACCTTGCTACACTGATCATAAACTTTTAGAAGCCGTTGAGCCACCATTAAAAAGCTTTTGAACAGAGAAAACTGTGCCAGAATAAAAGGTTACTCGTGAGACTGAAGAGGAGCCAGTTTAATCCAAGCACCTCAGTTAAGCATAAGACCATAGTTGTGGCAGATACAGTAGAACATATGCATCAGAAGCCGAGAGTACCATGGAATGTGATGTAGAAGAACAGTGCACATGCTTACTGAAGTCTACCAATCTCTATTGATAAAATACTGATCTGCTACTGGAGATACATGAATTGTACCTTATAAGGAGGCAAAAGTTCAAGTCCTCAGAAAGTTGAAGCCTGAGGGATAGCCAAAGGTGAGGAGAAGTTTCATCCCTGCTACATCAATGCAGCTGTGTTCAGGAGTTGAATGGTTATTGGTCATGTAATTGTTAAAAGGAGAGGAATGAGTCATTCCTTGCTGAATGAAATCAGAAATGTGATATTCATGAACATCTGTACAAAAGGAGAGCCAGAGGAATTCTTTACAAGCCTGGTTTTGGTATGCACAAGGATTTAAACACCGCACTAGCAACATTCAATGTACCAACATATTGATGACAGCAGCATAATTTCAGTCCTTAGGAAGAAACAAGACAGACCTTAGAAATATATATTAACGGCAAATACTATTTAAAGGTAACTAACTCATTCTCACCACCCTGGTTCTAGTCTTCTAAAAGTTTCTGGGTGAAACAGTGATTCTTAATCTGAAATCCATTTTTGCAAAACAGATTTCCTGATAATTTTTTACAAATGGTGCAGAAGAAAAATTAGTGTAATTGAACCAAGTTCATACAAACAGTCAAATGAGCTAGCAGAATAAATTCTTCAAACTATGAAAAAAATATACTCAAGAAAGCAAAGGAAGATAAACTGGATCCTTACTGAACTATAATTTTGTAACAAAATATATCTGGAAAGACCTATCTAGAACCACGTACCTGCTTAGTAATGAATAGATATCTGGAGGGAAAAAATGCCACTTACAACTCTTTTGAATTAGAAAAACAATATATTTTTATGAAATTTGTAATGGTTTTCTCCCCATTTTTCAACCAGGTCTACAACAAGTCTACATGAAACAAAAATTAGCCACTCTATTAAGAAGCTGAGCCTTCATAAGCAGATGCAGAAAAGCTATTGCCTCACAAAAGTAAAACCAGGCTCCTCTTTGAAAACTGCTGACCAGATTTGTGTACATCAAGGAAGCAAATGAGAACCTGCTTAAGAGTAGAACAAAAGTACTACTCCCACATTTTATATGGGAGTAGAGATGAATCCAGAAAGATATCTTGATGGTTCCAATACACTCTGAAAGACATAGCTTGAAACATCCCTATAACGGTGCCAGACTCACCACCGCAGCACCTCCTGCTGGTTGCTTAGGGAATTTGCTCTTTCAGCAGCGTGCCTTCGCTAGTGGTGTTTCACCCTCCATTATTTTCTCGGTCTCCACCATCCTCACTGTCAGACCCACGTCACTCCCAGACAGCATTTGCTTCTCTAGGTGTGCTCGCTCTGCTGGCTCTCCCCACTTTCCAGGGGACTAGCAGCTTCTTGTTCTACCATTCACCTCAATGGCTCACTGCAGACCTCAGTCTAGCCCCTTCCTCCAAGGGCAAACTGCAGTCTGGCTTAGCCACTCTGGCAAGTTGGGGGAAAAGGGTGAGGGGCCCAGGACCACCCGCTACTCTGGGCCCTGACCCAGGGACACTCAAGCAGCAGCCATTTACTGCCCTCCTCCAATTCTCCTCTACTGCCTACTTCCCTTGGCCACTTCCCCATAGCCCCAGCACCCTCTCTGCCACTTTGTGTCAGGGCCCCAGTCTGGCAGTCATCAGCCTAGAGCTTTCCCAGCCTCTGCTCTGCCCTGCAGCCTTCTTCTTATAGGGCCCAGCCTGGCCCTGATAGGCTGCTTTCAAGCCTCCACTTGATTGGCTCCCTATAAACCCTTCCAGGATTGGCTGGGGCTCTGCACAGCCTCTCTGGCTTGCTTTAACCCCTTCCACACCAGCTGCCCCACTACAATCCCAATTCACAGTATGTTGTGAATGCCATACCGCATCAGAAAGAAAGCTTGGAAGGAAACAAGAAAAACTATGTACTCTCTAGTATACCTTTCATAGTTTCATAGAGTTCAAGGCCAGAAAGACCATCTAGTCTAACTTCCTATATATCACAGGCCATTACATTTCACCCAGTAACCCCTATACTGAGCCCAGTAACTTGGCTTACACTAAAGAATTTCAGTCCTCAGGAAACTAAACTGTTGTGTGCCACAGGCAGAGATCAGGAGAGACCAAGGTGTCACCAATGTCTGAAACCCCTGCAATGGCAGGAAATTGATTAGATAATATATGTTCATGTGATCCATTCTCCATACTGCCAAAGAAGGCAAAAAAAAAAAAAAAAACAACCTGCCAATCTGATCTGGGGAAAAAATTCTTTCCCAACCCCAGATCTGATGATCACTTTAACCTGGAGCACATAGAATATCAGGGTTATGTAGAATCATAGAATATCAGGGTTGGAAGGGACCTCAGGTGGTCATCTAGTCCAATCCCCTGCTCAAAGCAGGAGCTATCCCCAATTTTTGCCCCAGATCCCTAAATGGCCCCCTCAAGGATTGAGCTTACAACCCTGGGTTTAGCAGGCTAATGCTCAAACCACTGAGCTATCCCTCCCCCTAACATGAGCAAGACATACCAGCTGGTAGCATAAAGTAATGTATTATGTTAGCATATGAGCTCCCACTCAGGGTTGATAATGTGGCTTTACTCTCAGAACGTCAATGCTGTCTAATAACCAAGGACACGGTGCTACCTGAATGCACCAAGCTTCCTTGGTGAGGGAGATAGGGTTCTGAATCAGCATTACAAACCTTAAAGTTTGGCACAGGTTCAGTTCTAGTCTGAATGAAGGTTCTGGAAATGTTCAGGGTTTTTTTTTTTTAAACTGTTTTTACCATCCTTAGCGAGCAGGTGTCCACACTACACACACAAAAATCTTCATCATAATTGGCACCAGTTTCTGCCCCATTTGGATTCTCAGCTGAGTGGTCAAAGTTTTAGCCCCTGATCCAGCAGAGTTCTTAAACTTTGGCTTAAAGAGAATTGCATGAATACATTGATGGTACTATTCAGATGTGTAAAGTTAACATATGCTTAAGTGCTTTGATGGATCAGAACCTTAATGGGTATGCAGGTCATGACTGAGGTGTAGTTTGTGGAGCAGTGTGAAGAAGCTACAACTAATTTGTTGATATAACTAGGTTGTGACTAGATGATTTCATTTTCCAGGAATGGTGCCTTTAAATATCAGTAAGTTAGTTAAAACACTTTTAAAAATAGGCTACAAAATTCCCTGTATTTATCATTTAACAAAGACATGATTAGAGATTTTATCTTCATTTGGCTATTGGAATAACTGTCTGGTATCCAATTAAAACTATAAGGTTTATCTACTGCTTCCAGTTTAAAAAAAAATCACCTCCTGAAAAAGGACAGATTTGAGACAAAATAGCTACTATTGCTTTGAAAAATCTATACCACTAATCTTCTCACTAAACAATTTTCAAAATGCACCTGTAATGGTCATTGTCAAGAGGAGCTGGCAAGGGGCATCAGCTTCTGCCTGAGTTAATAACTGAGCCTGGTATTCTTGCTGATTATTTATGAGCTAGTGGTAGTTCCTATGGAGCTATTCTTACTGGAGGGAGGGGGAATAACAAAGTGCAGTAGTTAGTTGTCATTGAAAAAAGGAGTGGGAATGTAATGTTTCTTGCTACAACTGTCCAGAGTAAATACAAGGCTATATCATTATGTCTCATTCTTTCTGTTGCTTTTCTTCTCTGGTGGAGAGCAGGCAAAGAAAATGAATGCTTTAAACGATTGGGGGTAAAATTGGGGTCCCTAAAGAAGGAGATGGTATCAAAAGTGCCTCCACTTGTACAATGGAAATTGCTTTGCATAAACATAGATCTTGTCTGCATGAGAAAATTGTACCAGTCTAACCAAAATGGCTTAGAAACCAATTACTTACCAGTTTACAGGCGTACCGGAAGAGGGGGTCCAGGAGGCCATGGCCCCGTCACTTTTAAAAGCGAGAGGGCTATGCCCTCCACTTTTTACCAGCCATAAAGGTGAGCGACAGGGGGGAGGGGACGAAGAGGAGCAAGTCTTGGATGGAAGAGATGGTGCAGGGCTTCTGGAGAAGGGACGATGTGAGGGCAGGGGTTCGGGAGGCAGGGGTGGGGTGGGGATGGGGGTGGGGGCTCAGGGGGAAGGCGTAGGGTGGGGTGGAGCAACAGGAGAAGGGGCAGTACAGGGGTGCAGCTGTGGAGGAAGGGGCAGTGCAAGGATAGGAGCTCGGGGGGCAGGGTCACACTTCGAGCACCGGTGGACTCTCCACTTTTAAGAAGCTTCCATCACCCCTGCCAGTTACACTAGGTACTCAGGCTCAGACCCATTGGAAGTTAGGAGCCTGAATACTTGGGCCTCTTAAACCAAACTGAGAAGACACACACAAGGGGGGGGAGGGAGTCTGCAATGCTGCAACAATTTTCCCATGTAGACAAGGCCTTCATATTGGGCTTGTCTTCTCATGAGCTGCTTTCAACATTCTTTGCCACTATTTAATTACTTCAACTATTTGTTTTAAAAGGCAGAACATTATTGCTAATGACATGTTGGCAAACAGTCAATCCATGTGGGAGTTAGCAGATAGACAAGAACCTCTCTGATACCATGTGGGTTGGTAACTGGTATATAATCAACTCAACAAACGTAGTGTAAAGGAATACAAAAGGCAAAATATTCAGCGTCCATTTTATGCGGGTAGTCTGCCTTGAAGGATGTTTTCAACTGGATCCAGTCTAGTGTTCTCTATTCCAGAAGACACTCTTAGGGTATGTCTACAGTGCAATTAAAAACCCGCAACCAGCCTGTGCTACCTGAATCGGGGTCATGGGACTTGGGCTAATGGGCTGTTTAATTGTGGTTTAGATGTTTGGGCTCAGGCTCTAGGATCCTGTGAGAGGCAAGGGTCCCAGAGCTCAGGCTCCAGCCCGAGCACTAACATCTACACTGCAATTAAACAACTCCTTACCCCAAGACCTTTGAGCCTGAGTCAACTGGCATGGGCCAGCCACAAGTGTCTAATTACAGGGTATATACCCTTCGAGAACTGCAGAATTTTGAGATTTGCCCAGTAGACGTATGTGAAAATGTTCACCCCTGAAGTGAAATTGGAACATGTTGAGGTTTATACCTGTCTCATCTGATTTATTTACATCTGGAAATTGCTTTTAACTTTTTACACCCTTTAGTTTTAATTTCTTCAACTCTTACCTAAATCTGTAACTCACTATAAAAACCTGTAGGTAAAAATCTGTGGTGATTTACACATCTCTGAAATAATCCCTTCATTGAAAAGTGTGTGCTCCTGCAACAATGTTCTACTTCCCCCAGGAGTTTCTTTCCCATTTTATAGGTCTCTTACTTCCTTGTATGCTAATTTAGAAGCAACTAGCTGGCCCAGCATACAGTTGTTAGATTTTGCATATGAACAAGTATTTTCAAAATTAAGTCCAGACTAGCTCTGCCATTGAAGACATCCTCATACTGAAAATCCTTTATAAAAAAAAAAAATGCTGCTTTAGAATTCAGCCCAGGTCAATACTAATTTGGGGAGGTGGTGGGGGAAGAGTTATTCCCCACCATGTGGCTGTTTGGTGCACTAAAGTATATGAAATGAGGATGTGGCCATTACTCAACTGATAGATGTCTACATCACATAAATCTTCATCACAACTAACACCCTTATTGGGGGCATCAATCAAGAGGTCAAGTATTAAACTGGCATGGAGACTTCCTTATCACAACAGAGATGATCCCTCCAGGTCAGAGTTGAATCACTTACATCAGACAGTGAGAAGAATCATGCAGTGATGTTACCTATTTTCAAAGTAAACGGAAGATTTCTGTTTTGTTCTGGTTGGGACCAAATAAACCCAATTCAGGGTTCAGGCACACCCTAAACAAGGTCCCCAGCTCTGCACCATAGTCCTGCCCATGCCATGCCCATGCCCCTCCTGGCAGCAGCGTTCAGAATTAAGTGGATCTGTTTACACTCTTGGAGCTATTGTTTTAGGTTGTCTGCAACTCAGACAGAAATTAGTTACACATGATTCACATTTAGTGAAAGGCATTATATAACAGCAAAGTATCATTAGTAGTAATATTTCCATTTTTTTCTTTGCATTCATGAAAGCTAGAACCTTTTCTCTAAATTAAAGTTGAGCTTATTCTGATCTCATCCAGTGACTCCAGAAGATGGGGATGTAGGTATGAGCCTGTAAGTACCTGTGCCTCAATCTGGCATTTATTCTGACACCTTGTCTTTGGTAATAAAGAAGGTGTGCTCAGAGTAGCCCATGTAAAAAAATAGGGTGGTTGGGTTTTTTTTTGTAATTTCATTTAATCTGGATAATTTATTATATGGTCCATTTTAAGGATGGTACTTTTTGACATAAATGAGAACCTGCTTTCAGTTCGGTTCACTGCCATGAATTTATTTCACTGAATATAATGTTTTAGCCAGCTATTAAAATTGGGTTCTGCAAAGGGAACCTGTTTGACTTCAGTTTTCACTTGTTTCCTCCATTTAAAGCATATTTTGGAGGAACATATTTTAAGACATATTGGTGTACAACAACTGAATTTCAATGCTGACAAATCACAGAGCTCATATCTTATCTGAAACACACACACACACACAAAACAGGTCTTCCTCTGAAATCATGTACAGCTGGCAGAGACAGAAGCATATGGAATCTTAGACAGGACCACACTTCTGAAGGCTAATAATAGTGTACATTTATATGGCATTTTTTATTATGAAGGATCTCAAAATGCTTTAAAAACTGTAGCTACTATCCATACAGCATCACACTATATATAAAACAAGCTGTCCTTTAGGAGAAGAGACAGCAACTATTCAGATCCATAGTACTATATGCAATACTATATATGTATAATGGCTCAGCTGGTGTAAATTGGAATCTCTCCGGTGACTTACATGGGGCTATGGTGATTTACATCAGCTGAGGATCTGCTCCAACATCAATGAAATAATGTTGTTCCATTCCCCTGTGGAAGGTGGCAGTCAAACAGACAACTGCCCTATTTCACATTGGACAACAGTAGTAGGAGGACAATTTTTGACCAAGGACACAGAAAAAAATCTTACTTTTATAAAAAGTACTGGGGGATCATTAGTGACCATAGGAAGCAGGCAAGACCTCAATTCTAAGGTTTCATCCAATGACCTGCACACAGTGCACTGAGGGAACTCCGTCGATCTGCCCTGACATGGCCATTATTTGTAGCTTGTGGTTCCTGGGAGGTTAGGTATTTCCATCCTGGTGCTCAGACCACTGATCCATCCCCCTTCATTCAGGTTTTATCACCAGGTACAGTGAAGAGCTAGATAAAGAAACTGATGTTGCTCTGGAAAAAGCAAATTAACACATAAGTGTAAACAATTTGTCACTACATAAAATGACAATGCATTGCTCGGTATCCATAGCAACAGCAGAAACCAATGCTCTTTAACAGTCTTGCCTGGAATCATATAAACTGCTTTGATAAAACATGAATCGCGGCAGATGGATGTATGAAAATAGAAATAAATTTGTATCCAAACAGGCCACCCTTGAAGTATAGCACCAGTTATACTACCCTTCCTGGAATCATTTTGTTCTATCATATTGAGCCCAGGATGGAGATAATTTGCTTCCACATATTTCTACTGCATGAGCACTTGCTAACAAAATGCAATAGCAACAATACTGCAATAGCTAAGGGTCAGCTCTAGCCCCCACTATGGGCTATGGAGCAGAACAGGTGTGATTCTGTGCAGGGACAGGGGTTGGATTTGTGGGTTGGACACCTTCTGCAGGCCACAGACCCTAGCTCCACAGAGTCTCCCTTCACTACAGAGTCCAGGGAGCATTCGGGAGCAGAGCACAGGTGAGCTAGGATAGGGGTAGGGAACTGGACCAGAGGTATGTTAGGCTGAAGTAGCTGTTACAGAGTGTCACCAAAGCTTGTCCACAGACCTGGGAAAAGCATTCATCTCATCAGTCTTTCCACAGAGAATACGCAGTCCCAGCTTGATAGGACCCTAAGCTGAAATAATTGCCACTGAGGGAACAGTATTGCAGTTCAGCAATAACTTTAAACCTGGATGAATGGGCACCTTCAAGATCACAGGCTATTGCTTTAATTTCTGATAAAATTGATGCTAAGAGAGGTATGATTCACTGTGCATTTTTTCATGTATATAAGAGGAAATGTGAGTAGGCAGGTATTGACAGAATTCCACCCCTGAGTGAGAAGGAGGAAAAGGCAAAGGTGTGTGTATTTACTTCTAGTGAAAGGAGATGATTGATCATGCTCAAATAAATTGGTTAGTCTCTAAGGTGTCACAAGTACTCCTTTTCTTTTTTGCCAATACAGACTAACACGGCTGTTACTCTGAGTCCTGGAAAGTTAACTGTTCTCCTTTACCCAGAGATCAGGTAGTCTGCACTTAAGTGGAACCTTTTCTGCCCTGCTCTACCTATGGACCTTACCCCCCTACTGGTAGGAGCCACCCCTCTAGATAAAAAGATGGTCATGCCCCTTCAGTGGGCCTCTTCTGAGACTGTTACTCAGGAAGTCAACTATAGAGGTACTGGAAACTAGACTGAAACCGCCAAACTCATCTCCCATAATCTACCAACCAGCCATTAAATGGTGGCCACTTTTAATCACTACAAACCTGGGCACATGTAGCCCAAATTACCGATATTTAAACAAATATCTAACATGAAGTTCAGTGGAGTTACTCCAGATTTACACCCCTGCCACGGAGATCAGCATCTGAACCAAGATTTTGTAGTTGAAAATCAATCTGATAATCAGAGGTATGCATCTGTATTCACTCTTTTTTCCATCCCAGTATCATCCTCAAAAGTTGATACAATGAAGTCTGTCCTTGTTTCAAGGTGTTTATATACTTAGCAAATAAAACTTGTACATTTAAAATAGAACTTCTCCCACTACAAAATCTGCTCCCAGTGCTCATTACCTTTCTCCAAGGTGATTTATTCTCATTTTACTTCTGCAATGGAAAGCATTCTCCATCATTCAAAGGAAAAAACTCACAGAAAACCCTGGAAGGGCAACACAAAAGCATTTTTACAAATCAATGAGGTGCTATTTCAAAACCGAAAATGTGGCTCTATGCTATCGGTTATATTAGTGTTATTTGCCCAAATCAGGAATGGGTCATGTAAAACCTAAATACAACCTTGCATTTCATTGCAAGAGTGGGCCAAGCTGCAGAAGCACTCCGGTCCATTCAGGGGACTTTGTACCATGATTTCACTAGGGCAAGATCCATAACTGAAGGGGAATGGCACTTCACATCCACTTCTCACCCTATACCCTACAGAAACGAGCCACAAATTTATTTTGAGAGTTACTTCCCTTCACCCTGCTGTGTACCTTATCCTCTGGGTAAGTCCCTTTATTCAAGTTTTGTTATATTTTTCAAGACATGACCATTTATTAACATTCTCTTATTCTGATTCATAAGAATAGGGGTGCTGGAACTTGGGGTTCTGGGGGTGCGGCAGCACTGTCTGGCCTGAAGTAGTCATAATCACCAAAAACATGGTTTCTACTTTCAGCATCTCCTCTACAAAAAATTTTCCAAAACCCCTGCATAAGAACATACTTTTCTCCTATTTTTGACTTATCCTAAAGCTGTTGTCTCACTGTTTGGGCTTCTGAATTCTAGTAGCGATGGAAAATAGCTACTTCAAGAACCATAGAGTTCCTCCTGATTCCCAGGTAAAATAATTGCTTCTCTACCTGTACTTACACTTTTACTCATGTTTCTCCTCCCAAATAGTCTCTTTGGCTCCATCTTGTGATGTACTGGTATTAGAGCTATGCCCAATGCAGTCTCCACCTCGCTCCTGACAGCTTTCAAAACCTTGCATTTCTATAAACAGAAAGTTTTGTTTATAGAAATAGGTCCCTGTGCTAATTTTGTATACAAGACTCCAAGACAGACAAATTGGCATGGGGTACATAAAGAAACTCTAGCAATGGAGTTTCTCTATTTTTACATCTGCTTTTACTGAGAACAGGATCTGGGGCTATGGTGCTATGATTCTAAAGTATTGTGAATTTAATGGCACTAGGTACAGGTTTTTAATAAAACAGTAACAACAATAAAAATGACCTATATACCAGTGCTTTGCAATATTGAGAAGTGAAGACTCAGAGCAAGTTAATAGGAATGACTAAAATTTTGCAAATAATAGCTTTTGAGAGATTAATATTTTTATGCTATTCATATAAAGTGTGTTTTCGCAAACCAGTTTGTGAATGAACGTGAAGTAAAAATGATGTAATATTTTAAGGTAATAAATATTATAGTACAAAGTATTAAGTAGCGTGTGCAATTTCCTGGAAAATATGATGTCATATAACTCCAAATATATGAGATGTATTTTTATCTTGCTTTTGGGGTAGAATAACTGCACAATTACTGGAGCATATTAGTAGCATTGCAAATACATTGAAAATAATAAATAAACTCAGGAGCTGCTTTAATTTGAACTTTCGGAGTAGCAGCCGTGTTAGTCTGTATTTGCAAAAAGAAAAGGAGTACTTGTGGCACCTTAGAGACTAACCAATTTATTTGAGCATAAGCTTTCATGAGCTACAGCTCACTTCCTCTGATGCTGTAGCTCACGAAAGCTTATGCTCAAATAAATTGGCTAGTCTCTAAGGTGCCACAAGTACTCCTTTTCTTTTTAATTTGAACTGTGTACATGAAATGTAGTACGTTGCAAGATCCAATCTGCATCCTGGCAAAAATTAAATTTGTCTCACAAACACAGAATGAACCTGCTCCTGATCGTGCATACGCCAACCAGTGTAAATTAGAAGTAGCTCAACTGAAGTCATTGCTGTGAAATCATAATCTGGCCTTTTATGTTCAGAATTTGGTCACAGTGGGATTTTTATGGTATGGAAAGGAAATCTGAGGTTACCGTCTAGTTAAAATGATCCTTTTGAAGCACATGTAGGCCTTGTTATTCTTTTCTCACAGCTGTAATGCACACTGTATACAAATGAACACGGGCCACTTACAATTTACAAGG
The DNA here is from genome assembly GCF_015237465.2 of Chelonia mydas. Taxonomy (NCBI): domain Eukaryota; kingdom Metazoa; phylum Chordata; order Testudines; family Cheloniidae; genus Chelonia; species Chelonia mydas. Next base: position 84,019,859 of record NC_057851.1, on the reverse strand, counting down.
CTGTTTCTCAAGACCACTCCAAACCCTCACAACTAAACTGAAAGTCCCCTGCTGAATCAGCTTAGGAAACACATCGTTTGTTCAGTTAATGCCATTCTGTTTCTCCAAGTGACCCTCACCCTCAACCTTTTCCCAGGTCTTTTTTGTTTTCTTTTCATTCAAATATTTTCCTGTTTTCCTGTGTAAATCTGCGTAATAGATTTTCATGCTTCCTGCTGGCATCACTTCATATGTATCATATGCATCCTGCCCATCGTTGTCCCACAGGTGGCATCATCTTTACTCAAGAGCCTGCCCTTTGTGGGTTGTGACGCTTCCTGTTGCAATCCCTATCTCTGTGGCTCCCAGAAGCATTCCATTTCCTAGGGAACATTCCTGCACTGAAGTGAACTGCCATTGTCTTTCATAATATAATAAATAATGCTCCTCTGCAGGAGCACACAGAGAGGAAACAGAGGAATTTTTACAGTTTTGCGGTATGTGGTAATTTATGAGTGAGTAACATTTGAGGGCAAAAATCACTGCTAAGTTTAGTGATTCATGAATACCTGATCACAGGAGATTCAGATGTTGATGCCTTTAGTCTTTTAGTGTCAGAGAAGCTCATGAAAATCAATGCTACCACTGTAGGTGTTGAATGAAAAAAAAACAGAGTTGTATCTGATAGAGTAGCTAGAAAAATATGGCTTATTTAAATTTATTTTTCTTTATTTTGGTAGGCAATTACATTTTCCTTTGGCCTGAAATCTTTGGAAAGAAATGGCTGATTATTTCACAATGTTTCCCAAGGTCTCATAGTTGTAGGTCATTGTAATTCTGCATGAAAATGACAGCGATACAACTGGTAAACAAATCTTAGTCACTAATGAAAATAGCGAAAAAGAAGCCTGTCAAAAACATGCTGTTCTTTCTAAGAAAATCACAGCTGCTATTGGTGTGGCACTCTGAAATGCAAATACTGTCGAGAACACAAAGATTTGTCTAACCTGAAATCTTCTCCCCAAAACCAGCTTTATACTGGTCTGTATCTTGGAATGTGTCAACAAATCTCCTCTTATTACTATGTTGTTGGTATGCAGTCATGGGGAATGGGACATATCCGTATTAGATTGTCCTTGCAGAATGCTGCCTTCCCTCATGGTCTGTTATAAATATTTTTTAACTTTTAAGTTCAGTATTCATCAACCTTTCTCCCTGTTCTCTAACATTTGAATTGGAGTCAAACACTGAACAAGTCAGAGAAGAACTGTTGTGATAACTGGACATACAACTTTACACTAATTATGAGCTCAACTGTGAAAAGAGAATTAAAGTCATAAAATGTCACACTAACCCATAACAACAAATATTGATGGCAAAAGGTGAAAAAGGGGGACAGAAAGACTGAATTAGTCCAAAAAAAAAGGCTTACTGATATTAACTCAAGGACTGTTAAAATCATGTGTGGTAAACAAGAGAAGTGTGGGGGGACCAAAATTGGTGTGTCGAAAATTAGGCCTAATTGGTGGACAAAATAATGAAGGGATGGACTATTCCAGCCATTATCCCTTTTTGAGGTCATTAAAAGAAAAGACTTTGGGGGAAAATCAAGAATGCTGGCTGACTGAAAGACAGGAGAACAGGAAGGAGAGAGTTTCAACATCCTAGCTGCTACTCCCACTGTCTCCTGGGAACCCGAGATTCACTATAACACCACTGGGCCTTCATCATCTTGATCCTGAGAGATCTTCTGACCAGCCCAGCCAGAGAGATGGACCCAGATGACCTCCACTGGCTTTGGCTAAATTCTGAACACCGCCTGGGATGTGAGTCTTAGTCAATCTCTCCCCATAATGTGTTCTTTTCTTTTCTACTCTTTCCTCTCCCTCTCCCTTTGTCATCTGTTTAATAAAAGTCTTGCTTAGCCAGCAAAGACTGCATGTTTTTCAACACTGTTTTGAGCCTGTGATCAAGAAGGCAGATAAAAGAAGTGAGCTGTAGCTCACAAAAGCTTATGCTCAAATAAATTTGTTAGTCTCTAAGGTACAAGTACTCCTTTTCTTTTTGCGAATACAGACTAACACGGCTGCTACTCTGAAACCTAAATAGCCCTGTGATGGCACAAGTTTGTCAGGTCTCAGAGTGGTTAATAAGACCGTGCGCCATATCTGTGATTCTCCAGTAGTGAGACTGCAAGTGAAAGTCAACACCAGAAAGAGAAGCTGCATTTTCTGTCTTTGCTGTTCTTTTCTCTTCCCTCTTGTGTGTGTTTTTCTTGTTGTGTCTTCTAGGAAATGGGATTGAACTTTAACAACAGCTCTAGTCCATCTCAACTCATTTCTTCTCTTTCCCCCAAAAGGACAGTTATTACCATCTTTAATACCATCTAAAAGACTATCAGACCAGGGGGATTCTTTCTAAAAACCCTCCCTAGCTAAAGGGAAAGGAAACAAAGCATGTTGTTAAAATGGAAGCCTTACTTAATATTTTACATTTCAAATGTTTTAACTGTTTTTCCTTCTTTTCTGTATTTTTAATAAATGTATTAAAATATTTTAAATTGTGTGTTTGCCATGATACTAAGCAGGATGAGGTCTCTGTATACCAACCCTTAGGCCTTGTTTAAAACTATTAAATATTGGACAGTGACAGTCATTTTAACACCTTTGACTCTTTGTGCCCCTATATTCCATCAATCAATACAACAGAACCACTACCAGCATGCAGGACAGTAATGATAATGTTGTGGGAAGAGGAGATGCTGTTACAGAGGGGCAGTTCTAATACTTTCTGCAATGTCACAATGTTAGCCAGATTTGAATGATCCTTTAGAACAAGTTGGGTAATTCTAAGCAGTACTCTGCATTCAGCCATCCACACAATTACCCTTTTGTGGCTATCGTAGCTCCATTATCTAGTTACTGCACCTTTACATTTTCAGATAACTTAAACATTTTGTTGATGATGACAAGAAACAAGATTCTTCAAGAAACAAACAAAATAAAAACACAGCTCAATACATTTTGTATGCTGACTGGTGGGGAAATCAGCTGATCAGATCAGTCCTTATAGACCACTTTTATGCAGAAACCAGTTAGACATGCACTGTGCTTACAAACACTGTGTGAACTAAGTATGCCAGGATTCTTACAAGAAACAAGTTAAAGCATTCATGTTTTGGAAGAATGCTGCATTTTCCTTGCCCACTCATCTTACCCATGCATTTTGATTTGACATATTAAATCCTGGGTTCTGTACACTGAACAATCATTAGTTCCATGTGAAATATTATTGATATAACCTGAAGCCTACACTCAAACTCATTGTAAAAAATGTTTTGTTTGTGGGGCTGGGAAAAAACTTACTTCCTCTCCTCATTGCCCCTGCTCCCTGCTTCTCCGGACAAAACTGATTGGCTATGGGGGAGTGCCACTCCAAAAAGAGACACCAAATTAGCTCTGACCCCTGGGAGGGCTTGAGCCAATAAGGAGATGGGGGGGGGGGGGCATGGCGGCATGTGAAGGAAAAAGGAGGAGCCCTGAGCAAGGGCAGAAAGAGAGACTGAACTAGGAGCTCCTTAAAGGAGATCCAGCTGCTTGCGAAAGGGGACTCATAAAATCCCAGCCTGGAGCTGGCAGAACAGCTGAGACCATGTAACTGATACGCCATTCTGAGCTCACACTGCAGGCCAGTGAGAGCATGGCCAGGTTGGACTTACCCAAAGTGTGGGGGGGGATTGCATGGGTGTGAAGCAGACAGTCTGCATATCTAGCCAGACATAGGGTCCCTGTGTGCTATATTCTGTATCAGGGACAAGGGAGTTTGTGTAACTCCTGCTAGATAACCTGACCAAGGTCTACTCCTGCCTTTGCCTGGGTTAGAGAAAAGTGTTGTTCTGTTGTTAAGTGTGGTGCATGTTCCAGGCTTAACTCTCACCCCACTAGAAGAGAAGGTTGGTGTTTGTGCAGAGGTGCATGCCCAGGACCCCTCTCCAGACCCAGACGTTTTGTTTGAAAGACCAAGTTTTGTTTGAAGGACAAAGTTTTTGGTCCTTTATCACTGCGTAGGTGGGCAGGAGGTGGGAGTGGCAAGGAACTGACATCCTGGGTTGTGAAACGAAGGGAGAGGGGATGCACTTTCTACCTTTGCTGGGTTTAAATCCCATGCCTTTCTCACAATTTTTACATTACATGAAGTCACTATGTACATTTCAGGGAGATACAGCAATGCAGTGTCCCGCACAATGGCATCATGAATGCCATTATATGGGCATTTCCATGTGCTCTCATCCATCAGCACCACTGGTTTTTACATTTTGTTGTTATTTTTTACATTTTGCAGGCACTCAACGTGGAGGCCAACTTAAGTATCTCTTTATCTATGGGGTTCTATATCACAGAATGAAGGAGAAATAGGAGCACTGGTTCCTCCATCTGCATCGAGAAGATTGTTAGGTATCAGTGCACTGCACTGGATTGGGCATGAATAAGTGCTGTGAAGAGAAGCTTATTTCCATCCTGAAGGTTATGGCCCTGTCGATCTCTTCATACTGGCTAGCATAGCTGCATAGATATAATGGGGAGCACCCAGAGAAATTCTGGCTGAGTGTCTTGCTGCAGCATAGCCCTTCTATTTCTCCCCTGAGCAAGTTTTAGTTTACAAGACACAAAATAGCCCTCAAAACGTACCCTCTCCCCAGTATGCTGAGAATGAGAACCTGCTCCATTCCTCTGCCATAGCCCTCCCTGCTTCCTTAGATATCTTACCAGATCTCTTCCCTCAATTAAAAGCCAGAATAGGAGTTGCTTTCAAGCATGAAATTATATCATTTGAGTTATTCTTCCTCCATATTGCCTGCTCCTGGAAGTCAAACCCTTTGAAAGGTTACTGCGTAGGCCAGTCTGGCTGCTACAGATTACCAGCTAAATATTGCACAGAGGAAAGTGGCTAAATCCAGCTGCTTCTCTTAAAAAAACAAACCATAATTTGGTGAGCAGTGACTAATGTCCTCCTAGAAAGCATAGCTCCAGAAAGGCCAATATTTTATGATCTTTTAAAAACCAAATAACACTAGAGTAATGTATTTCTTAGTGAATGACAATACAGATATGGACTGGATCCGTTCTTCAAACAGAGATTTCCCCATACACAAGTATCTAAAATATGGCTGATATTTTTACTGCTAGTTACAACCCTGCCTCTCAACTCAGGTAGCTGGTTCCAAGAGCAGTTCAGCTGGCAGTAAGTACAGTAGAATCTTAGTGTTACAAACACCTCTGGAATGGAGGTTGTTCATAACTCTTGAAATGTTCGTAACTCTGAAAAAAACGTTTTGGTTGTTCTTTCAAAAGTTTACAACTGAACATTGACTTAAAACAGCTTTGAAACTTTACTATGAAGAAAAATGCTGCTTTTAACCATCTTAATTTCAATGAAATGAGTACAGAAACAGTTTCCTTACCTTGTTAAATATTTTCTAAAACTTTTTTTTTAGTAGTTTAGTACTATATTTGTTCCGCCCCCACCTCCTCTGCTCCCTGATTGCATACTTGTGGTTGACTGCTCAGTTTGTAACTCTGAGGTTGATTAGCCCTGTCTTAGAAACCATACTGTCTCTGTGTGGTTACCTCTGATTACATTGTTTCTTTGCAAATGGTAGGCATTTCCCCCTCCTTTTAGGCTGGTAAGGATTGGGACACAATGTAGCCACTGCAAACTGCCATCTTCTGTGTCTTTGCCCTACAGAATATCTTTGTTGGGAGCCAGGAACCATGACCTAGACCAACTGTGCATTGTTAGGACAAGTCTAAGATTTTAGCATTGCAACCTCATGATTGGCCTCATTTTTCCCTTTCCCCTCACAGGGGGACTGTTCCTGCCCTCCGACCATTTTACTTCTGAAACATAAGGAGACCATTATTATGTTTCCCAAATAGATCTTCACAAATTTGTTCCACTTTTCTGTGAACTTATAGGGTTCCATTGATCCCTGGCCTAACTCCACAAGTTTCAGTAAAGCTACTGCCAGAGGTGAATTTGGCCCATTTTGCTCATATTTCTTTTTTCATTTTATTCTTTGTTCCTACTGCTCGGACACTTTAAATTGTATATGTTCCATGTTGTCAGAGGTCTCATGATAAAGTATTTACTAAAGAAGATTTTGTAAATGTTACTTTACCTTTGGCCAGCATTAATTGCACACTTGGATTTTCAAACATTTTTCACCATTTCCCTTGTGAACAGATGTAATGCACATGTTGTAGCCAAATATTTATAGCCATCTCCACTCCCTCCTTTCTGGCTTGTGCACACACCCCTGAGGAGGGTAACAAAGCTCAAGGAAGCCATTAACTTAGGCTTTAGTGAATTCAAAAAGCATGAGATTTATATAACTTGTCAGCACAATTCATTGTTCAGTGCCAGAATGGATTGTGTTGTTTTTGTGGTCTAGTGGTTATAGTAGGTGACTGGGATTCAGGAGTCCTAGTTTTTTTTCCTGAGTCCACCACAGTCTTATAACATCTCTGTGCCTCAGTTTACAACTTGTAAAATAATAGCATTCTGAAGTGCTTTGCAAATGATGAATGATATCAGTGAAATGTATACAGTGGAGAGCAGCAGCCAGGCAACCAGCCCACAGCATACTGCACAATTGGAAGGAAAGGGGAAATCCTGGGCCAAGACAATGCAGAAAAAAAGCCTATTCTTATGAAAGTGCTATAGAAACTTTAATGTCTCCACTGCTCCATATTTTATCCCAAACAGCCACAGGGTGAACTTCAGGGAACTCCATATATTTACTTTAGGAAGATAAAGGAGTGAGACAATTCTAGTGGGATTTGCACTTCTGATATTTAGTGTGCTGATATTTCAAGGCTGACGTTTAGCCCGTTAACCTGACTCTCTAGCTTGTCACAGAATAATATAAAATTTGACTGAAAGGGGTGTTGTGAGGCTTTAATTAATGTTTGAGATTCTCTGCAGGAAGGCACTATGCAACTGCAAGTATTATTATTATGATGACGATGATTATTAATCATGTGGATCTATGGAAAGAGGATATGCAGAGTCCTCTGCTTTTATAATTTAGAATTAATGACAGTTTCTAGGGAGGATGGGCATTGCACTCCATTTTGTGCCTGCTATTTAATCCTCTCTGATGGACTGCAACCGTGTCATGGTGGAGAGGCTTGCATGGGTGAAAGACCCTCAGAGCTATACCTCCAGAGCTTTTATACCCTGGTAGGGTCCCCTTTGGCAAGCAGGTCTGAGGCAAGGCTCCTGACTAACCGTGGTCCAAACTTCAAAAGACCCCAATGGTGGATCAGGCACATATAGAGGAACTTCTAGTACTCTGCGGCTATGAAGTCAGATGAGCGCTGCAGCAGGAGAGAGGCCCCTGGTTGCTTTGGATCTCCTTGCCACTGGGTCAGGGTTTTCCTCCTGTCAAGTTTTGTGTGGTTACCACCTGCACACTGGTTTCCCCTAGTTAAAAGATTTTACACACAGGCCTCTGCCAGTGGGTTCACACCTGCACAAAGTCCTGTGGCAATGGACGAGTGGCAGGGAAGACAGGAGCAGTGATCTCTGGGAGTCTTTAGTCACAAATCTGCATGCAGGCGGCCACTGTGTGATGGTCTTTTTGTGCTTGGTTGAGACAGATCTGCATTTCAGCAGCAGTGGCTGTGACTGACCAGGCCTTTTCAGGATCCTCTCTGCTCACCCTAAATGGGGAGTAGGCTAGAAAAAGTGCCCCAAAGATAGGCTGGCTCACACTCTTCCAACTGGATGGCCGTATCCAGTGGGATCACTCAACTCTGTGGCCAAAACAAGAGATACAGGAGAATGAATTTTGCCACCTGGAATGTCCACACCCTTATGGACTCTCAGCACAGTGAATGCCCAAAAAGAAGAACTGCCATAATTGCCAGAGAACTGGCACAACTCCACATTGACATTGCAGCTCTTAGTGAGACCCGCTGAGCCGATGAGGGCCAATTAAAAGAGGATGGAAGTGGTTACACCTTCTTTTGGAAAGGAAAGCGACCTGAAGAGAGGTGCATTCACATGATTGACTTTGCCATCAAAATAAGATTGCCAGTCAGCTTTTGGAGCTTCCCATGGGGATCAACAAGCCTCTCATGACTCTGCGGCTCAAGCTTAGCAACAACCAGTATTCCACGGTCATCAGAGCATGCGTCCCAACACTCAATGCTGAGGAAGACAATAAGGAGCAGTTTTATAGAACTCTTGATGCAGTCCTCACAGCCACACCTAAGGCAGACAAACTCATCCTCATGAGAGATTTCAATGCCAGAGTCGGACGGGATTCCCAACTCCGGAGAGGCACAATAGGCAAAGAAGGGGTGGGAAATGTAAACCCCAATGCCATTCTTCTTCTCAGCAAATGTGTGGAGCATGACCTGCTCATCACAAATACCATCTTTAGGCAGAGTAACAAATTTAAGACCACCTTGACTATGTTAGAGTCAGAGCCCGAGACTATACCAATGTCCATATAACATGAGCTATGAGAGGTACCGATCCCTGTTGGACAGACCATCGATTAGTAAAATCAGTCATGTACCTGCATCATTTGAAAGTGATACAACGTCAAAGCACTTCAGGAGCAAGCTAGCTGCGAGACGTTCCAGCAACATCAGCCTAAGAAACTCTCTAACCTGCTTGACAACATCATTGACATTCAAGAGCACTGGGATCAACTTAAAAGCACCATTAAAAATGCATGTGCTGAAACCATAGGATATTCCACTCACTGGCACTGTCAAGGCTGATTCCCCACTCCGGCATTTCTAGTGCAGAAGGTGGGGGCCTGCAAGGATTCTAAAAATCAATACTGGCCACTCCAGGCTTGTATTAAACTCCCAAGGTTACAGATTCTCTCCGACCTTGGATGGATAGATGTTGCCACCACCCAAATGCAAAGCCCTTGGAACCCAGGAAGGCACACTTGGGAATTCCTTCCTGTGGGGTACCCTCAAGCCCTTCCCCCACCCCCTCCAGGGAAGAGCTGAGAAAGAAAACAAAGGAAATTAGCAGTTGCCCCCAGCTAATTAAACAACATGCACAAACCTCTTAGGACACCAAAAATCCAATCCTGTTCTTAAAAAAGGGTAAATTTTATTTTTTTAAAAGAAAGAAAATACATCTGGAATTTAGGCTTTTGCTAGAGTTAAAAACTGCACTTACAAAAATTAAACATCAAGACTTAAAGGTTACAAACAAAACAAAAAGTATTTGCGGTTAGCACAGAGGAGTCCGCACGCCAATAAGAAATAAAAGAAATAACCCTAATCGTGTCTTCCTAGACATTCCTTGATTACTTACATATTTGGGGTTTCAGATAAGTAGGGTTGAGGTATGATTTGATACTTTTTCATACCTGGTTTTAAAGCTTTTTACAGCATAGCTCCAGCCCTCTCCTTCTCTGTCCCCTCTCCCTGGAGAACAACAACAGACAAAGGGAAGTTTTTTTCCCCAATTTTAAAAAGTTCTAGCCCTCCCATTGACTCTAGTGGTCAGGTGCCTGCTCTCTTTCTTTTACCTAGCCAGGGAGACTTTTTAACCCTTTACAGGTAAAGCAAGCAGAGAACAGCCACCAAGAGGGACTTTATAGCTAACTGGCTGGCTGGGTTTCCATGAAAGGGAGCTACCCACCCCCTTCATTTATCACACACCAAGACTGGTTTGATGAAAACAATGAGGAAATCCTAACATTAATTCAACAGAAAAGAAATGCATTTTGTAATTGGAAAAATGATTCCTCTAACAAATGAAAACATGAGGCCTATCACCTGCTTAAAGCCAAAGTCCAAAGGAGGCTACGCTACATCAAAAACAAGTGGTGGCAGGAGAAGGCCTCTGAGATCCAAGGTTTCATAAACCAGGATGACATGAGAAGCTTCTTTCCAGCAAAAAAAAGCTATTTATGGACTAAGCTCTAAAGGCCCATCCCCATTATGTTCCCAGGATGGCTCTATCCTCCTCAAGTACAATGCAGCCGTTAAACAATGCTGGAAGGAGCACATTGAGAGCCTACTAAACCGCGAATTCATGGTCTCAGAAGACACCATTGAGTTTATTCCAGAATGCTCAGCAATGGAACACCTTGCTGACCCCTCATCTTTTGAGGAAGTCCAGCATGCCATCACTCAGACAAAAAATCACAAGGCACCATGCCTACATGGCATCCCAGCTGAGGTTTTGAAAGCTGATACAAAAATGCTCCAGCACAAACTTTGCCAACTCCTAAACAAAATCTGTACTTGTGAAGAAATTCCACCTGACTTTAAGAATGCCACCATTGTTACAATATTCAAGAAAGGGGACAAATCTTGCAGGAACTACAGAGGTATTGCTCTCCTCTCCATCGCAGGGAAGATTCTTGCCCAGATCCTATTAAACCGCCTCCTCCCCCTTGCCAACTCCTTCCCAAATCACAGTGTGGCTTCAGGCCATCCTGAAGCACAACTGATATGATCTTTATGGCACGACAGATTGAGGAGAAGTGCAGAGAGCAACACTAGGAACTGTTCATGGCATTCATCGACCTAACCAAGGCCTTTGACTCTATCAATGATGATGCCCTATGGAAAGTACTGTGTAGGTTTGGCTGTCCACAGAAATTCATTTCCGTCGTCAGACTACTCCATGATGGGATAACTGCCACCATTTTGTGCAACAGCTCAGAGACCGAACCATTCACCATTCTAAACGTGTCAAGCAGGGCTGTGTGATTGCTCCAACACTCTTCTCCATTTACCTTGTTGTGATCCTGATTCTCATTCATTACCGCCTTCCTGATGGAATCAGGATTGAGATTGTATGGATGGCCAACTCCTCAATCTTTGATGTCTCCAAACAAAATCTAAGATCACGAGTACTGGCATAATTGACCGTGTCATTCTTTCACACACAGAGGCCGACCAGCAAAGCACCCTAAATCTTTTCCCAGAATCCTATCACAGCCTGGGTTTCTCTCTCAACATCAAGAAAATCAAGGTACTCTACCAGCCCTCACCTGCACAAACTACTCTTTGTACTCCACAAATCACCATCAGCGGAGAACCCCTGGAAAATGTGGACCATTTTCTGTACCTTGGCAGCCACCTCTCCCAAACAGCCAGCACTGACACAGAAATTGAATACAGGATCCACTGTGCCAGCTCATTTTTTGGAAGACTACTCAAAGGATTCTTCAATGATAGGGATCTACAAACAGGTACCAAGATCTTGGTCTACAAGGCAGTTGTCATCCCCACCCTTCTCTATGGGTGTGAGACCTGGGTAACCTATAGATGACATCTCAAGCAGCTGGAGTGGTTCCAGCAGCGCTGCCTCAGGAGCATTCTCAGGATCAACTGGGAAGACCGATGCACTAACATCTGTGTTCTATCTGCAGCCCACATCAGCAGGATAGAAGCACAGGTCATGAAATTCCAGTGCCGCTGCGCTGGCCACGGTGTACATATGCCTGACACTTGCCTCCCGAAGCAAGTACTCTTCTCTCAGTTAAGTCAGGGGAAAAGGGCTCATGGAGAGCAGCAAAAGCGTTTCAAAGACATACTGAAAGTACATCTTAAAAATGGAGCCATCAACCCAACAAACTGGGAGAACCTGGCACGGAACAGAACACAGTGGCACCACACCATACACCAAGCCACAGCTCACTTAGAGGAGAACAAACGTACTCGTGAGACAGAGAAGTGACAAAGGAGGGAAGAAAGGGCACAACAGTCCAGCCAACAACTATGTCTCCTCCAAGATTACACCTGTCACGTCTGTGGGAAAATCTGCAGGGCAAGAATTGGGCTCCTCAGCCACTTAAAAACTGACCAATGAACTCCCTTGGCAGACATCATCCTCACATCGAGGGACAGCCGAAGAGACAAGAGAGAGCTACTTAATGGGGAAAGACTAGTACATATACTGAACGATGTTTTGTTCTGTTCTGTCAGGATGCACTGAGTGCCTTTGAGAAAAATATAGCTGCAGTTGGGATGCGATGAGAGAAAGAAGGTGTTTACCAGAGTTTAGCAAATATAAATCATGCAGCTATATTCGTGTGTCATTTCTTTAACACTGGATTTCCACATTTATGCTAAAATTACAGGAAAGACACACAAATATTTTATGAAATATTATGTACTTACATCCCCCACCCCTGTTCTGCCAGAATAGTAGAATTTTATCTAGAACCTCAGTGATTTTCTGTCAAAGGAAAATATTCTGCAGCACAATGACAGCTGAATGTGGTGAGAGTTACAACCTGCAGTTCAGTGCTGGCCTAGAATTCAAGCCAGTACCATGGCAACAGACTTCAGGACCTGTCAGGAGCTTGTAAGTCACTATATATGTACTGTATGTTATTGCCATGCATTTGCACCACTGAAGTTAAGCAGAGTTGCAGTTTTCATTATAAAGCCATATTTCCTGTTAAAATTTCCTCTGTGATGGAATTTAACATTGAAGCCAAGTATATCCTTCTCCTCCTTCAAAAAAAATTAGATTACTTTTAAATTGCACCGGTGCCAAAAATGAAAACTAAACAAAACCACAGTGTCAGAGCTCTTTTCCCCTAAGAAAATAATAACAAATTAAACTTGGCAAATAATTAGTGTACAGCAAAAGTTATACTTCCACCTTTACAGTAGATAACATTAACCAAAGATGATTTGTGAACAAAATGGCTTGACGTTAGGGAATCAGTTAGAGAAGGCACAACTGAGTGTAGCTGGGATGATGTCAGAGGCTGGGCGAGAGTCACAAAGCAGCAGTTGGGGGTGGAGATGGACAATCAAGTTGCTTTGTTAAAGGTTTATTTTTGCCGTTGTTTTAATCACACTAGCTAGATTTTTGTGTCTGTGGTACAAAACAACAATAATGAGAAGTGTTTATCAGTCAGTTGTGAGTCATATCTCCTCACCTGTCATACAACAGCAGCCTCAAAATGGAAAGTAGTGTAAAAAGCCTGTTCTGTGGCTGTACAACCAAACTTAAGTATGCATTGTAATTACACAAGAGATGAATCAAAGCTGCTAAATTTCAAAGCGGTCTCTTGTTTCCTCTTCTGAATATTTCTTTATTGTTATAGAGATATTCTTCAGTCGCTGTCCCCAACACCAGGCATCAGTGCTAAAGTAGCAATGCTATTTTCAAATATAATTGGAAGACAAAATAAAAATATCAGGCCATATTTTGAAGGTTTTACTCAGTTTTTATTCAGTAAAAACTTCCATCTATCTCAGTAAGAGTTCTGCATACTTGAGGACTTAGGGCCATATTCTGTTGCCTTCTCTCATGTTGAATAGGAGCTTAACACCAGTAGACCCACTGAAACTCATGTTGAATAAGAGCTTACCCAGCAGACCCACTGAAGTCAATGGTTATGTCACAACAGGTGGAGCAAGGTGCTTTTCAGTGTAAGGGAATCACAAGTCTGGCCCACAGGGAATGAATAAGTCCTCCAGGGTTTGCCCTTTTCAGCAGAAATCCTAAAAAGTATAAAGACGTGTAAAAGTGCAATGATTTTATCAGTTAAAATGTAAAGGTGTCTGTACATTTTGAGAAATAAAAATAAACAACAACAACAAATAACTACTTCTTACCCCACCTTTGTTCTGTTGTTCCTGCAGTCTCTTTCTAACTTTTGAGTCAAGGAGATAACATTGCCAGTGAAATCACAGCCTTGGCTCACCAACCAGTCTCTAATCTAAATTCCCTAAAGTTTGGGGTTTTAAATTCTTTTATTTCCTGTTTTAGATGTGGAATATGCCCAATTCTACCCTGGTCTAAGTCCTAGTTGGAATTGCCTCACTGATGCTTATCCATTTAATAAACCCAGAGCATGTCGTCTGTCTGACTGTTTCCAAATAAAGTGTTTGTTTATTCTGTAAAACCCTCTTTATTTCTCCTATGAACTCTTTCCAAATTGTTCATGAACTCTTAATTGATTGTAATAGAAAATGAAATGCTATCTCTGTATGTGTAATTGCCCTGAAAAAAAAAAAAGAGTAAGGGAAAGAAAAGGGTGTGAAGAAGCAAAAGAAAAGAGAGAAATAGCATGTATCTGAGATCTGCGAGAGAATGCTCTGCAAGCAGAGAAGTAATTGGTATTAGAATATTTTGGTTGCATGCTGAGATGCAGGCACCAATGCCAACTGCCAACTGTTTTACATGACACAGTTGGCACTGCTGATTTAAACAGATTGATGAATGGGACCTCCTCAGTAAAATTGGTGATAATTATGTACTATATACAGTGCAGGCTAACACTAAGAACACTGCATAGAAGGTGTTGGTTTTTTTAAAAAAAAGATTACCTGATTTCACAAACACATACTGGTTTGCAATTGCAAATGCTGAATATATATTCATATTCAGTGACCATGGCTCTTCTTCCACTGCTCCAGTTCTTTTCAAAGAAGAAGCTATAAAAAGCTTTCAAGTGGGTGTGAAAAGGGTGAAGACCAAGATTTGAAATGTCAGGAACCATTTGCCTTGTGAAAATGTTGTAACTGCATTAGTCAATGGAAGGAGATAGAGAGAGATGGATGATTTACCATAGATAGAATCCTGTTAATAATCATGCTTTTGGTCTTTCTTCATGTTTTAATGGAATAAAATTACCCCTCCATTTTTTGTTGCTGGCGTTTGAAGGAACAATTTTTGCTGAGCATTCAAACTTCATGATGGATTAATGGAACAGCAAGAAATTCAAAAAAGCAAGTCACCCTGTCACACCATCCAAGCAATGACAGAGCAAAAATATCCTCATTCTAAGTGTACTGGAAAGAATGTCAGAGGAAATAAAGTACTTGTATGTCCTTAGAAACAAGGGCACTGTGAGTGCTACTCCTTGCAGAAAATATGCCATAAAGTTTCTGCTGCAGCTCTGAAGATACAGCAGAACCTCAGAGTTACGAACACCTCGGGAATAGAGGTTGTTAGTAACTCTGGAATGTTCATTAACTCTGAACAAAACGTTATACTTGTTCTTTCAAAAGTTTATAACTGAGCATTGACTTAATACAGCTTTGAAACTTTACTACATAGAAGAAGAATGATGCTTTCCCTTTATTTTTTTAATAGTTTATATTTCACACAGTACTGTATTGTATTTTCTTTGTTGTTGTTGTTGTCATCTCTCCAGCTGCCTGATTGTGTACTTCTGGATCCAAATGGAGTGCATGGTTCAAACTCTGGTGTTCATAACTCTGAGGTTCTACTGTAACTTAATTGTCCAGAGGAACAGAACATATTGACATTGTATACTGAACATGTCAATTACATGTACTGCCTATATTACATATTTATTAAAAAAAATCTGGTTTAGTGTTATTTAGATCTATACTGTACTAAAAATAGTAGATGTTAATTAAGTCATTTTGTCTTATTTTATACCCTGGAACTATATACTGTATTATTCATCGTAGGACCAGCTCCTACAGATCTTTTGAAAAAACTAGAAGCATAATAGGTTATTACTATTCATCTGTCTAGCTCAGAGCTATCTAAGATGCCCATCACTGTGGTATCTAAGGCCCAGATCATCCAAGGTATTTAGGTGTCTAACTCCCATTGATTTCAGGTAATCTGGATTTCAATGGAAGTTAAGCACCTAGATACCTTTGAGGAGCTGGGCCTAAAAGATTTCCAGGTTAATTATACTAGCATACTGAGATTCCTAGTTGACTTAATGGTGTCTTCTTCTCTCTCCCGTCCCTGGTTTCAGGAGGTTCTGCTTTGGGTGTGATGGAGCTCATTACGTCCATGGAAAATATGATTCACAACTGCAATCCACTGCAATCATCATCTCTCCAAAGGGTTTCAATTTGCAAAAATTTACACACATGCCTCCCAAAATAAAGGGAAATTTAATCATAAAAAGATAAATTGATTGGTTAACATACTAGCAAATCAGTAGTGTCTGAAAATAATAATTGCTGCTCAATATGGAAAAAGAAACAAAAAGAAATGGAAAACCCAAAAGGAGCAATAATTTAATGAAATGATGCATCACATTATCAACTGAGATAATAAAGCATCTGGGGAAGCCAAAATATTGTTGTCTATCTAGATGTTCTTATTTTCATGTCACAAGAGGAAATGCAGAAGTGAAAGAAAGATCCAAGTAATGCAAGAATAAAATTAGGACCAACCAACATCTACTAATGGAGAAATAAATTATTTGTACTAGTTGGTTGTACAATTAAGTCAACCTGTTCATTGAACCAAATGGAATAGAGTAACAAGTAAAATGCTAAAATTACTTAAGAGAAAAAAGCCTGAGGTAACATAAAGTTTTCAATGTTTTGTAATTTTCTTCAACATTCATCTCGTTAAATGATATGACTGAAGAAT
Source organism: Chelonia mydas (assembly GCF_015237465.2). Taxonomy (NCBI): domain Eukaryota; kingdom Metazoa; phylum Chordata; order Testudines; family Cheloniidae; genus Chelonia; species Chelonia mydas. The sequence continues at coordinate 84,003,497 of NC_057851.1, read as the reverse complement.
CTCAACTAAATGTTGGCAAAAAGAATGGGGAGTATTTGTGGCAATTTAGAGACTAACAAATTTAGTTGGGCATAAGCTTTTGTGCGCTAAAACCCACGTCATCGGATACATGCAGTGGAAAATACAGTAGGAAGATATATATACACACACACACACACATATATATATATTCACACAGAGAACATGAAAATAAATCCCTGCCCTGAATCAGGTACAGCAGGGAATGATTGCATATTTATTGGACCAGAAATAGAATGAGGCAGAGCAGGGTCTTCCACATCCCAGATGAGTGGCCTAACATCTAGGCTATTGGTTATTTTGGAGTGTGTTTGGGTCTGTCTCTCTCTCTCACACACACACACACAAGCACACACACACACACTCAGGCATTTTCTTACCTTCTTTCCCCCCCCTCCCCCCCCCAAAAAAATACCAACCAGTTCTAATACTCAGGCATCACCTTTGCGTGGTATGGGGACATTTTGACTGGTCGTCCTTTTCATGTGATTTTTGAAAATAGAAACTTTTTACTTTTTAAAATTACTTGTTTTGAATTTTTTTAAAGTCCAACAATAAAATGTTTCACAAAAATGAAAAACTGGTCAATTTAAAAAACTAATGCAAGGAAATAATGTCAGAAATGTTAACTGTTTTTATTCCCCTCCTCCCCCCATATTTTTGACCAACTCTAGTTTGCAGGTCTGTAGACCCATTAAGTTCTAGTTTCCTTTTGCCCTTACTGTCACAGGTCACAAGGTGCATTCAAAGGTTTAGATTTCTAGGATGAGGCATTTTCTGCTTCTGAGGTTGGAGGAGAACAAGGCTGCTGCATCACCTTTTACTGCTTTTTCTTTGCCTTTTTCTAGAACCCATCTTTATTTGTTTAGTATCAGTTAACCTGAGGACTAGCTGAGCTATAGAGTGTTGATGATAACATTTATTCAGATATGAAAGTAATATCAGGTGACTTCTTCAAACTCAAACTGCAAATGGTGCTGGTTTCATTAATGGCTCACCTTGCTTTTATTGGCAAGATCTTGAGGTGGTTGTCCTGTGATGAGCTGATTGCTAGTGATATGGTTAGGAAAACAATAGAAGAATGGTCTCTGAAAGTAACAGTAAACCCCTAAATGAAATCTGAGTTCTCTATTTCAGTGTTTCTCAATGACCGGTCCATGGACCGACACCGGTCCCTGAGTTCCCCCGACACAGTTTAGGAAGGCAGCAAACCAGTCCCTGGTATCAAAAAGACTGAGAAACAATGATCTATTTCATATTTAGTAGATCTGTATCTGGCTTACATGGCAGATTTCACTTGGCATTTCAAAGGACAGAAGTTCAATTTGTCCAGTTTCAAAGGTCAAATTACTATAAAAACTCTATCTACTTCCCTCTCCCGCAACCCCCAGTGCTGCTTGATTCTTCCTATCTAAATTTTGAAAAATCTGGTAACTCTATTGGTACCAGTCTGATTGTTTTAAGTTTGAATACTTGGCTGCCTATTACTCTTAAAAGTTACCAATAGCTAAAGTGCTCATAATGTACTTTTATGAATTGCGCAAATAAACAGATATTCTTTAGGGTACAATTTGTTTTTAAAAGATTAAGATTACTTCAGGGGATGTTGAACTCGATACATTTATTTGTTAAATTAGTATAGGCCTGGTGAATATAAAATATTATATTTTGTGTACTCTTGTTAGAAGGGAAAAATGCGTGGCTATTAAAAGGCTTTTACCTGCCCTCAACATTTTCCCCAAGGCAGACAGTATTAATTACATCCGAATCAATAACTCTTAAATTAATCTTCCAGAACTACAGACAATTAGGGAAGAAAAAAACAAATAGTAATGTGCAGTAAAATAAACATAATTGTATGCATTTACATTTATTTTACAGTGCAATCAATCAAGTTATTTAGAAAAGCTTAGCCTAGATACGTTTATTGCAAGCCTAATAAATGCTCTGATTCCTTTCTCCAGTGATTCAGTCATTCCGATTGTGTAAAATATTAAGCAGTCAAAGGCCCAATAAAGGACAGCAGAATCTGCATTCCATAAAGAGTTGGTCGTCTTCCTGTGTCTTTCTTCGTTGGGTGTATTCTTAAATATTTGGATTCCATACTATTTGCGGAGTGCAGAGAGTGAGGGGTGGCCATGTGGGTGTTCATATTAATTCAGACAAGCTTACTTCAGATGGATTTAGAAACTATTCAGTATTTTCATGAATGCCTTGAATAATGGAATGGATAATGCTTATAAAATTTATGAATGACTCCAAGATGGCAAGCGTTGCAAGCACTTTGGAGGACAGTATTCAAATTCATAATGATCTTGATAAATTGGAGAATTGGTCTGAAATCAACAAGATGAAATCCAGTAAAGACAAGTAAAAAGTACTTGACATAGGAAGGAAAAATCAAAAGCACAAATACAAAATGGGGAACTACTGTCTAGACAGTAGTCATGCTGAAAAGGATCTGGGGGTAATAGTAAACCACAAATTGAGCCAACAATGCGGTATCATTGCAAAAAAGACTAATATAATTTTGGGGTGTATTAACAGAAGTGTTATATCTAAGACACATGCAATAAATGACTCACTAATCAGCACTGTAGAGGCCTCAGCTGGAGTATTGTGTCCAGTTGTGGGCATAACATGTTCAGAAAGATACGAACTGACTGGAAAGAGTCCAGAGGACAGCAACAAAAAAGATAAACCTGACCTATGAGGAAAGGTTAAAAAAAACGGTGTATGTTTAGTCTGCAGAAAAGAAGACCTAGCAGGATCCTAACAATATTTTTCAAATATGTTAAAGGTTTTATAAAGAAGATGGTAATCAATTGTTCTTCACATCCACTGAAGGCAAGATAAGAAATAATGGGTTTAACCTGAAACAAGAGTGATTTAGGTTAGATATCAGGAATAACTTTCTAACTATAAGAATAGTTAAGTAGTGGAATAGGCTTCCAAGGAAGGTTGTGGAATCCCCATCAGTGGAGGTTTTTAGGAACAGGTTACATAAACACCTGTCAGAGATGGTCTAGGTATATTTGGTCCTGCCTCATCAAGGGTCATATGGACTAGATAACCACTCAAAGTCCTTTCTAGCCCTACATTTCTATGATTCTGAAGTTCCTATTCCTTGTTGTCCGTATCCAGTTAAAATCAATCAAAGAGAAATGTAATTGTGAATGCATAACAGCTGGAGCTGATCATTTCTTTGGCCAAAATTGAGTGCAAAGATATGCCAAATAGTATACAGATGTCTAAAATATATCTAATGAGTTGACATCAATACATATGGTTGAACTTTAAAAATTTTTCAAAAGAATTAGGAATTAAAATCCCATTGAAAGTTAACAGCACCTGCGCTTCCGACTCCCTTAAGTGTTTTTGAAAACCCATTCTCTCTATCAGTATTCCATTCCTGAATTCCTTGTGGACATAAAACTTCCACACTAAGAAGTTGTTGGTTTGCAAGAAATGTGGGATTGGTCCCCAAGTGGCACACACTCTGCAGTGAAGAATCTTCCCATCTAGCCTTGATCTTTTCCAACTACAACCACATATAGCCTGGAAGGGACAGTATGTTAAAAACTAGTTACCTTATTTTCATTTTTTAAAATAGTATGAGAGAATTTCTTTAAGAAAGATCAGCCATTGTGGGAGATGGTAGATGGACTCAATCTGTTAGTGACACGCTCCAAAGTGGTCAGCGACCAATTGAGAATGTGTTTCCATGCAAATTTCTCTACTGTCTATTGACAAAACCTGAGTATGTGAAATGATTTAATCTTTTATTGGATCCTTTTCAACTTTGCCAAGAGAGCTGTTAACTTTTGGCTGGTAAAAGACATGCCAGTAAAAAACCACTTTTTCCTGATCCCTTGAGTGATTGGTTAATACTCGTTTCACTGGACTTCAGATGACAAGCATTGCACCATATGCAAAGGTTTATATGAATTATATTTTAAATACGAAAACATATCCTGTGGCAAAAGTTTTAAATGCTATAGTCAAGACTCATTATGGCCTCAATCCTGCTGCTTGCTCCTTGCCTCTCCCGATCTATTCATTCCAGTGGGTTCCAACTGACCCACAGCTCCTGTGCTCTGTTGAACCATAGAGCCATGATCAAGGTAATCCTTACATGGACTGCAGAAGGGCATGGGGGATCCTTACTCTCCTGCATTGACACACAATGTAGGCACAATCTAGCCCTACATCTCCAAAGTACTGTGTAAACATTAACTCTGTTTAACTCTCCCATACCCAGATGACATTGGAAATGTGCAAATTGGGCTAATATCTTTTGTTATCTTGTATTTCTCTCTTAAATACTCCTTCCACTTCAGAAGGTCAGTATCTTTTTAATGTCTATGAAACATGCCTTTTGCAGCTTAATAAAGCTGATCTCATTTGCTAGCTCTAAGAGGTGATTTATACTATCTCTGTTGAAATTTGCAACCTGCATGGTGAAACACACCACATTTTGTTTCCAAGTTGTGTCTGATTTGACTACAATTACAAACCACGCCATGTAACCATTCCCAGTAGTTACTATAGGTTGTCAGAGGACGTTAATTCTTCTTTTTCTCCAATGGGAATTTTCAGGAAAAAAGGCCCTCTGTATAATTGGCCTTGACAGTATAACTGCAGACCTTTTATGCTGGCCTCAACAATATTTCATTAGACTTATGTCGTTGGTAATTACATTTGTCTTAGAACATAACTATATGTTAAACCATTACTGCGGGGAAGGGAAAAAAGTTTGCATTTCACATTATAGGAATAGTGATTGGTTCTGAATCATTAATCTTAGGCATGCCGTGATCATCAGTAAGGAATGGAACTCCCTGAAACCCATTCTTTCCATGCTTTTTCTGTGAGAGATCTATCACATCCAAATATATATTGTTGTTGTTTTTTGCAGGGACGGAGGGTTCATTTGGGAGTTTTGGTTCATGCTATGTAGGATATTAAAGTCCTTGTGAATTGCATCAGCCCATGCCCACAAAACTTAAATGGATGTTTCCAATAAAGTGTGAACTTACTCACCATGAAGATTATTCTTTATTAATATTACAGTAGTGCCAGAAGTCCTCAACTGGGTCAGGGTGTCATTGTGCCTGGTGCTGTGCAAACATTTAGAAAATGAAAGCCCTGGCCCTAAAGAGTTTACAACCTGAAAGTTCCACTTTTCAGGGAGCCCTAAACAAGATCCCAGATCTTCTTATGCCATATGGTCAGTTCTAGATAGATAACATACCTATATCATGTTTAATTGGAGATTTGAAGAAATCCTGAATATATGTTTATTCAGATTCTAAAGTCTGGTGTCTTTCAGTGTCAAGTAAACTCCCAGTCCACTATTAGATGTTAACAAATAATAAAATAATAATAATAGATCATCTCCTTAGTACCCTCTTCATGGAGGTTGCTACCTGCCATGGGGAAGGGGAGTGGGAAGTGCCATCTCACTACAGATATATACAGGATGGAAAGGGTAGAGGATGGTTGCACTATTCACATTGTTTCCCCCTAGGCAACAAATGGGCAATACTCAGAAAAGTTAATAGAGCCTCGAGCTGGGCAGCAGGAAGAAAGAAGGCTTGTGGGTAGTGGGTGGAAGGGTTGAGAGAGAGGGACAAATGAGGGAATGGACGGGTGAGAGAGGGAATGGACGGGTGAGAGAGACAGAGCAGGTGAGTGGTGAAGAGGGGGTGATTAGGAGAAGGGTTGAGCATGTCAGTGATTGTGGATGGATGGGATCTGAGAGGGTGTGAGAAAAAATACTATCTTCTCCTACCCCATCATTTGCCGTCACATCTCTCATTCAGAAAGGGGGACAAGGGGATAGCTTGGAGGAGAGGCAAATGTAATAGATACTTTGTCTCTCTCCTCCAGCTGTCTAAACTTCACCACATATATCTTTCCACTGGCCCTTCTCCATGGCCTCTCTCCCCTAACAGTCATCCCATTTTTTTCACTTTGAAAACTCAGACACCTACAGGAGCTGAAGCGTGAAGTGTAGAAGGCAACAGGTCATGGTGATGGGAATGGAACAGGGAATCCCTGGTGCCTCCCTCATGCACCTTTGGTACATACCTATAACCAGCCACCCATTTAAGGCACCAGCCACGTCTGTGTAACTTCCTCCCTATTTGATAGAAGAACAACGGACTGGCTTCAACAAGAAACAAAGACAAGGAAAACAAGAAAAAAGAAAAAAAATCTAGCTTATAAAAGCAATATTATTACCAAAAAACCACCACACTCACCCCACACTCACCTTATACTCCACTGAAATTTTTAAAACTATTATCTATTTTATCCAAATTGTTTCTTTTTGAATCCTATAAATTGGACATTTTAAGTCTGAATTATTTTTAGTGTTACTTTCTGATCTCCAGTACCTACCGGTAGTGGTTTTTTTTTAACCATTAAACTTGGTGAGAAAAAAGACTGAACAGACACTATGTTTCAATCCTTTTCTATCTCTAATGGATTATGTACTTTTAAAGGGAAGTATCCACTCTGTGTTGATGGACACAAACACACCTGCGGAGATCTGGTTTTGGCTGATATCGCATATCCAAGTTCCTCCAAGAGATTTCAATAAAAAAATGCAGTACCTGCAGAAAGTAAATTGAAAACAAACTGTAGTTGAACATTTTTTTACTTCCAAGTGGTGTACTTTGACCCCCAAAGGCAACTCTACTCTTGATGTACAGCTTTTCACCTTGTATCGCATTCATATTAAACATCACTTCTTTGTTATGTTAGGTTGTTGTGTGCTTCATTTGGCTTGGAAAAAAAATCCCTCCTCAGATATCAAGAGAAAAGCAACAGAAGATAATTGAGCTAGCATTTGTGCATGAAGGATCTTTGGCCACTTTGAATATTATATCACAGAGGAAAAATTATTCAGAATCATCCTGGGTGTCACCACATTGACTTTTTGTATGCACAGATTAATTGATTCTACGTGTTTAAGATGTGGGATTTCAACGTAATTTAAATCGTACAGGCCTCATCTGTAGCCAGTTGGAAGGGGAGGGCTGTTAAGAAAAGATAAATCTCTCCCCGAAAATTGGATTGAACCAGAAGAAAGTGGCTAGAGGTGTTCCTGAACCACAGTGCTGTCCCCCTGGCTCCAGCAAGTGACCCTCTGTCCCTCACAGGTATCATCTGTTCCCAAGTGGGAGTGAAAGTGATGTTTGCTGCTTGCTGAGAACAGCTGAAAGAGGCACAAAGGACAAAGTGATAAGAGAAATAATCTTTGGGTTTTGTGTGAAAATAGAAGGGCAGGGAGCCTCAGACTTCAGGAGCTACGTGATGATGGCAGGAAATTGATACTTAAACACAGCAACTCAATAAGTAATTTTCCAGCAACACTACTCCCATGAAGAAAAGGAGTACTTGTGGCACCTTAGAGACTAACCAATTTATTTGAGCATGAGCTTTCGTGAGCTACAGCTCACTTCATCGGATGCAATGCAGATGCATATTTAGCCATTAGGACATGGGCAGGAACCAAACTGTCACACACAATAACTTTATTAATGAAGGATGTAACTGACACTATTTTACTTAACTACAATTCTCTTAATGACTTGATTACTAACAGCAGTGCTGGAACTGAACAATGGCATGTGAAATCGAACATGCCATTGTTTGTCAATTTGTTTTGCCCTGTCTTCCTCAGAATTTGTGTAAGAACCATTTCGAGCTTGGAATTTCATGTTAACTTTTGCGCAGTTATAATTAGCAGTCATTTCTGGCAATTTTGGCTGTGGATGAAAGACAGGGAGAGACCAACCTCCACACAAAATGTTTCACATCCACATTTATAATACATAATACAGACAAAAACACAGTCACAAAGGCTATGTCTACACTGGCAAAAGAACAACAAAACTTTTGTCTTTCAGAGCTTTTAAAAAAAACCCTGAAAGACAAAAGTTTTGCCACGATAAGTGCCAGTGTGAACAGTGCATTATTGGCAGACGTGTTCTCCTAACGACGGTGCAAACGCTGCTTGCTGGGAGTGGAAGTTTGTTGTCAGCGGAAGAGCCGACAAACAGTGGCTAAACTGCATGACTTCTAGCAGCACGGCTGTAGCGACACCATCATGTCGCTAAAAGCTGCGTAGTCTAGGCATAACCAAAAAGGATTAGCATCAGAGGTGGTAAATTGTTCCATGGCTTGCAGCACTTCTGGTGTTCAGACTGAGACAAGTATTGTCCCACACCAAACAATATTTTACAATAAGGAAGCAATAATAGAGGGTGATTTTCTGCTGGGAGGTCAGCCTGAAGTTAGGCAGAGATGGAAGAACCAAAAACATGTGTGCACTAGAGAGGAAGAATGGCTTGGTCTTCGCATTGGAAGACATGAGTCCAGTGCCTATTCTGTCATTGACTTCATCTGTGACTCTTGGTGAGTCATTCAGTTTCTCTGTTCCCATCTGTAGAACGGCATACTAGCACTTCCCCACTAAAGAGAAGAGTTGTGAAGATAAACACTTTAAAGATTGGGAGGTGCTCAGATACTGTTGTAAAGGAGACCACGTAAGCAGTGCTGGATGAGTAGATGTTTCAGTTTGCTGGCAATCCTGAAAAAACAAAATCATTTCAGGTCAAACTGAAAATGAAATTTTTCTGCAAATCAACAAGTCAAAAACATTTTCAAGTCAGATCAAAGCAAAAGAGGACAAAACAAAACAAAAACAAAACAAAAGAACCTCCCTTGAAACTTTTGGTACAACAGTTTCTGTGCATGATATGGAGAAAGATTGGACCTTGGGTATTAGATATTATAGGAGACAGTCCAAGCCACTAGACTGTGGGATAGGCTCATGTGGTTTTTTTCCACTCTCTCCTCTTGAAGCTGTTCCACTGTGTATAAATAAAGAAATATTTACTAGACAGGGACTTGAGTGTCCCCCATCCACAGACACAGTCCTACACCACCAGGCTAGAAGAACATCCTCACTAGCTACTCCTCACCCACTGACTAGTCACTGTCATTCATAGTAGCAATTCAGAGTCATTCATAAGATTTTTTTAAATCTACTACATGAGTTTGAAGTGAATTGATGACTTGGTGGGGGAAAGCCAGTGTCACCATTGGTGGGGTTTTTAACCATCAGAGGGTGAGGCTCTAGAACAGCCTCCCAGTAGGAGTTTTGGGGGGAAACAACTTAATTAGCTTTAGGAGAGAGAATAACAAGTTTACAAATACAATTATGTGATGCTTGTGATGATGAGGGGCAGAGCTCAACAGCCCAGCAGCTCATTTCTGGTTTATGTCTTATGTTCCTAAAGCTCATGCCTCGGGGTTTCAGCTGGCCATGATCAGGGGTCAGGAAGGGATTTTTTCCTCCCTAATGTATTCCGGGAATACATTTTTATCTCCTCCATCTAACTCAGGTAACCATGGGTGGAGATAGAATATTGGGTGGGGTGAGGCAGGGCTCTGAGCATTCCCTCTCTCTCTCAGGTGCTTGGGTGGCTGGTTCTTGCTCACATGCTCAGGGTTTAACTAATCACCATATGTGAGGTTGGGAAGGAATTTTCCCCCAGGTCAGATTGGCAGTGATATTGCAGGGTTTTCACCTTCCTCTGTAGTGTGTGAGTGTGGGTCACTTGCCACGGTATCTCATTTAATCATTTCCTTGCCATTGCAGGGGCCTTGAGCACTGACGCACCTCAGTCCCTCCTATTCTCTGCCCGTGGCACACAATAATCTAATCTCCTGTGGGTTGCCGTACTTTGGTCTCATTTTGGTTCCTGGGTTTAATGTGCAGGTCCTGGGTGGTGTTGATGGCCTGTGATCTACAGGAGATCAGACTATCTGATATAGTGAGTCCCTCTGGCCTTAAACTCTATGGCCATGTGGTGTGATGATGATTCTGCATCCACAAACCACTCACTATTCACAATAGTGTTTACTCTAGTTTGGGAGGCTTTAAAGCGAGAGAAATAAATGATCTGTCTGAAAGAAGGGCTGTGAGGTGGCATGACAAGGATGGAAAATGTACAAACCACGGATGGATCGGGAAGAGCTCCTGCATTAGTGCTAATGGATTAGTGTTTGTCACATTGGCAAAGTTGAATCACTGATAGCAAAAATCACTCGATTACAACGGACACTACAAATTCAGATAGATCATGCTGAAGATGCATCAGAGCTGGACTGAAGTACTCTAGTATCAAAAGGACTCCTTCATAAAACAAAAAATTGAGGTCTGATATTCTCAACCAAGATAAGGATCATTCCTAAGTCATATTTCTATCCAGATACCTTAAGACTAAATTGTGCCCTCCCCTGTCACAAGGTGGTTGGCCCTTGTGACTGAAAATAGGCCCAGGTTCCCAGCTAAGCCAATGAAGGAGGTGGAGCTACACCAGAGCTATAAAGGGTCAGAGAAAGTTCAATGAGGGCAGAGCTTAGAGGGAAACTACAGTGTTGGGGAGAGAAGGTCTTTTGCAGTGGTCCTGAAGGAAGGATATTGGGGCTGGGGAGGAAGACCCAGCTGAGACAGTTCCTGAGGGAGGAGGGGCTGTTCCTGGCTTAAAGCTAGGTGGAAGATTTGTTTTATGTTTGCACTGGAATTTTGTAAAGAAAGAAAGCAGCTCCCAAGGCATGCTGTGACTGAATGAGAAAGTGAGTTTGCTTAAGGATCCCTGAAGAAGGAGAAAACAGGCATGGGGCACTGCAGAGGCACCCCTGGCTACAAGGGGGAGTTCAGATGGCAGCCAACCCTGTTACATACCCCTTCTCAGTCTTTTGCTCAGCCTTCCCAGGTATTGGGTCCAGGTCTGATGTGGAGTGTGCAGCTAGTGCTTTCTGCATAGCAACCCCTCCGAACAAATGGATGGGGAAGAGAAAAGAGGGGTGGAAAGTGGGTAAAGCATTGACTCTATTCCCTGTCCCCCTACTCACTGACTAGGCATAACGGGGCAGGGTGAAGTAAGGTGCATCCTTTCAAGGGCTACAGTAATGCATTTCTCCCCCTGAAGCAAGAGGACAGGAGCTGAGACTTTGAGTCACAAGCTGGATCCTTCCTAACACTGCTACCAAGGCAAAGCAATTACATACCAGCCAAGCTCTGGGCAGAGACTCAGGGCTCACTCTAGCCTTTATGCATTTCCACTGTGCCATAGTGTCTAGGCACCATATATGCACTATAGTCAGCCAACCCTCAGCCTGGGCTCAGCCGTAGTCTCATTGAGTCTATTGCCCCTCGGTCTCCTATGAGAGCCCCGCCCCTCAGCAATCTCACTCTTCCCAGCGGGAGTTCATCTCACTCCCATGATTTTTTCAAGGTCCAACTACTGTTCACTTGTCTGCAGTCCCTGGAAGTGCTCCCCAGGTCCCACCACTGGCTGCTGGCAGGAAACAACACTCCAAGGCCCGATGCAAGAAAAATTATTAAAGGCCTAGAAAATATGACTTATGAGGTGCTCTGGATTTTCTCCAATTTGTCCACATCTTTTCTGAAATGTGGTGCCCAGAACTGGACATAGTACTCCAGTTGAGGCCTAATCAGCATGGAGTAGAGCTGAAGAATTACTTCTCTTGTCTTGCTTACAACATTCCTACTAATACACCCCAGAATGAGGTTTGCTTTTTTTGCAACAGTGTTACACTGTTGACTCATATTTAGCTTGTGATCCACTATGACCCCCGAAATCCCTTTCTGTGGTACTCCTTCCTAGGCAGTCATTTCCCATTTTGTATTTGTGCAACTGACTGTTCCTTCCTAAGTGGAGTACTTTGCATTTGTCCTGATTTAATTTTATCTTATTTACTTCAGACCATTTCTCCAGTTTGTCCAGATAATTTTGAATTTTAATCCTATCCTCCAAAGCACTTGCAACCCCTCCCAGCTTGGTATTGTCTGCAAACTTTATAAGTGTATTCTCTGTGCCATTATCTAAGTCATTGATGAAGCGATCTTACAGAACCAGACCCAAAACTGATCCTTGAGGGACTCCACGTGATATGCCCTTCCAGCTGGACTGTGAACCACAGATAACTACTCTCTGGGAATGGTTTTCCAACCAGCTTTGCAACTAACTTATAGTAGCTCTATCTAGGTTATATTTCTAGTTTGTTTATGAGAAGGTCATGTGAGACAGTAGCAAAAGCCTTACCAAAGTCAAGATATACCACATCTACTGCTTCCCTTGATCCACAAGGTTTGTTACTCTATCAAAGAAAGCTATTAGGTTGGTTTGACATGATTTTCTCATGACAAATCCATGCTGACTGTTACTTATCACTTTAGGATTTCTGCATTTGTGAAGGTGGGCAAAGTTTAAGCTTGCATATGAAGTTTAACTCTGTCTCCTTATGAATTGCAAATACAGTTGGCCTGGAAAGGCTTTTTTTGTTACCACAAAAAATGCCACCGAAACTGAAAGTTCATTTTTTCTTCTTCAAAAGTCTTGTGATTTTTGATAAAAAAATTAAAACCCACAAATCAAAAAATGTCATCCTAAAAACAAAACAAACTTTTCAGTTGTCCAGTTCATCAATGAAAACTCATTTTTATTTTATATATATAAATATTTTATATGTAATATATATTCAGATCACACATTTCCAGTGACAATTTCTGCTTTAGTAAAAAAGTCAAAATATTTTGAATGAAATATTTCTGCCAAATTTAACTGCAGTAAAGTAGAGGTGGAGGTGCAGCTCCACCTCCTTTGATTATGTTATAACATCATGGCCACAATTTACAAAGGTGAGTAGTGATTTTGGGTGTATCAATTAATGGGTATCCAATTTAAGACACATTAGGGGAACCCCTCCATGTGATAATAAGAATGCAGGAATTCGTTATTATTTTCTGCTTTTGCACCAATATATTCCTCTCTGTGGTCTACTTTCACAAATAAGAAAAAGGAAGAAGAAATCTGTGACGGGTTGGACCCCTTGGGAAGTCACCTGATGAGCTGAGATACCACTGAGTCTACCTGTTCTGACAGCATGGGCCCCCTTTAACCTGTTTTGTTGAACCAGGCTCTTAAAACCTCTTCTAACACGCACAGGCCGGGCCACACCCAGCTGCAGATCAGGGAACTGATGGGCAGGATCCCCTGGGAGAATAACATGAAGGGGAAAGGAGTCCAGGAGAGCTGGCTGTATTTTAAAGAATCCTTATTGAGGTTACAGGGACAAACCATCCCGATGTGTAGAAAGAACAGTAAATATGGCAGGCGACCAGCTTGGCTTAACAGTGAAATCCTTGCGGATCTTAAACACAAAAAAGAAGCTTACAAGAAGTGGAAGACTGGACAAATGACCAGGGAGGAGTATAAAAATATTGCTCGGGCATGCAGGAGTGAAATCAGGAAGGCCAAATCACACCTGGAGGTGCAGCTAGCAAGAGATGTTAAGAGTAACAAGAAGGGTTTCTTCAGGTATGTTAGCAACAAGGAGAAAGTCAAGGAAAGTGTGGGCCCCTTACTGAAAGAGGGAGGCAACCTAGTGACAGAGGATGTGCAAAAAGCTAATATACTCAATGCTTTTTTTGCCTCTGTCTTCACGAACAAGGTCAGCTCCCAGGCTGCTGCACTGGGCAGCACAGCATGGGGAGAAGGTGACCAGCCCTCTGTGGAGAAAGAAGTGGTTCGGGACTATTTAGAAAAGCTGGACGATCACAAGTTCATGGAGCCGGATGTGCTGCATCCGAGAGTGCTAAACGAGTTGGCGGATGTGATTGCAGAGCCATTGGCCATTATCTTTGAAAACTCATGGCGACCGGGGGAGGTCCCGGACGACTGGAAAAAGGCTAATGTAGTGCCCATCTTTAAAAAAGGGAAGGAGGAGGATCCTGGAAACTACGAGCCAGTCAGCCTCACCTCAGTGCCTGGAAAAATCATGGAGCAGCTCCTCAAGGAATCAATTCTGAAGCACTTAGAGGAGAGGAAAGTGATCAGGAAGAGTCAGCATGGATTCACCAAGGGCAAGTCATGCCTGACTAATCTAATTGCCTTCTATGATGAGATAACTGGCTCTGTGGATGAGGGGAAAGCAGTGGATGTGTTGTTCTTTGACTTTAGCAAAGCTTTTGACACGGTCTCCCACAGTATTCTTGCCAATAAGTTAAAGAAGTATGGGCTGGATGAATGGACGATAAGGTGGATAGAAAGCTGGCTAGATCATCGGGCTCAATGGGTAGTGATCAATGGCTCCATGTCTAGTTGGCAGCTGGTATCAAGTGGAGTGCCCCAAGGGTCGGTCCTGCCGCCGGTTTTGTTCAATATCTTCATAAATGAGCTGGAGGATGGTGTGGATTGCACCCTCAGCAAGTTTGCAGATGACACTAAACTGGGAGGAGAGGTAGATACGCTGGAGGGTAGGGATAGGATACAGAGGGCCCTAGACAAATTAGAGGATTGGGCCAAAAGAAATCCGATGAGGTTCAACAAGGACAAGTGCAGAGTCCTGCACTTAGGACGGAAGACTAGGGACCGAATGGCTAGGCAGCAGTTCTGCAGAAAAGGACTTAGGGGTTACAGTGGACGAGAAGCTGGATATGAGTCAACAGTGTGCCCTTGTTGCCAAGAAGGCCAATGGCATTTTGGGCTGTATAAGTAGGGGCATTGCCAGCAGATCGAGGAATGTGATCGTTCCCTTCTATTTGACATTGGTGAGGCTTCATCTAGAGTACTGTGTCCAGTTTTGGGCCCCACACTACAAGGATGTGAAAAGCGTCCAGCGGAGGGCAACAAAAATTATTAGAGGACTGGAACACATGACTTATGAGGAGAGGCTGAGGGAACTGGGATTGTTTAGTCTGCGGAAGAGAAGAATGAGGGGGGATTTGATAGCTGCTTTCAACTACCTGAAAGGGGGTTGCAAAGAGGATGGATCTAGACTGTTCTCAGTGGTAGCGGATTACAGAACGAGGAGTAATGGTCTCAAGTTGCAGTGGGGGAGGTTTAGGTTGGATATTAGGAAAAACTTTTTCACTAGGAGGGTGGTGAAACACTGGAAAGCGTTACCTAGGGAGGTGGTGGAATCTCCTTCCCTAGAAGTTTTTAAGGTCAGGCTTGACAAAGCCCTGTCTGGGATGATTTAGTTGGGGATTGGTCCTGCTTTGAGCAGGGGTTAGACTAGATGAGCTCCTGAGGTCCCTTCCAACCCTGATATTCTATGATTCTATGTCCACCTCCCTTGGAGTACAGACCCTGAGATATATTATATTTGCCTCTTCTCTCAATGTGGAAAAGTGGATGCACAATTTCTCGCCCCATCCCCAACCCCCACAGTTAGAAATCACATAAACTGGGTTGTATTATAAACCGGAAATAAATTTATTAACTAAAACAGGTGTATTTTAAGTAGTTAAGGAGGTAGCAAGGCACAGAACAAGGCAGATTACTAAGAAAATAAAACAGAGCACACAAACTAATCTTAATATACTAAAGAAACTGGTTACATGTGAGTTCTCACCCTAAATGTGGTTCTAATAATCTTCTGCACAGGCCAAATGCCCTTCCAGCCTGGGCCCAGTTCTTTCCCCCTGTTCAGTCTTAGTTGTTTCCAGCAGTCATCTTGGGTGGCGTCGTAGGGGAGAACTGACAACTAGGATTACCTCACTCCCCTCTGCTACTAGATTTGCCCGTTACTTTGGGGTATGCTCATTTATTAGGGTTACTCTTCTGGGAGGGGTTTCTGTAATTCTATCAATGTACTGCTTGTGTCACTTGTGTTTTCATACGGAGCTCTACTTCTCCCTTCTGCAAGTCCCCTCCCAATGGAGCTATCTTGCAGGACCTAGGTTCCCCAGGACTGGGTTCCTCCAGCCCCAAAATCAGATGAACACACACAGACTTTAACAGAGCAAGTCTGAGTGGACCGGGTCAATCAGCACTCTTAAGCTAACCCCTTATATGTCCCTGGACTTGGTGGGCTGGGTCAAGCAGGATTTCCAAGCTGCCACCCTTATATGCCCATGGGCTCAATAGGCTGGGCCAAGCAGCACTTCCAAGCTGCCAACCTTATATGCTACAGGCACTGCACCAGAATAGAGTAAGCCTGAGCAGGCTGGGTCGAACTGCACTTCCAGGATGCCACCCTTATATGCCCCTGGACTCAGCGGACTGAGTCAAGCAGCACTGTCAAGCTGCCACCCTCATCTGTCACAGGTTCAGCATGTCCCTATCTCCACTTTCGTGTTACAATTGTTCTGGTAGTAACCCACTTGATGAGCAAACCCCACAGTATTTCTGGGCACTACAGGGATCTTTAGCTTAGGTAAGAGAAGTGTTGCTGCAGAGTAAATGGGGAAGCCAAAACCACAAAAGAGTAAAGTTCAGAGAGAAAGGGAAGCACCCAGCTTAACCATAAAAGTTATTTACTGAATAATAGTGATAACACAAGGAGAGCCTAAACAAATATAAGTTACATTATTAAAGATTACAAATGTTATATATAGAAAACTATACCTGATCAAACAAGTCAGGGTTAAAAAGTTATACCTGCGGTAGAAAAGAAAACAGAGAGAGAGAGAGAGAGAGAGAGAGAGCTGGGGTCTCATCACTCCATGAAGCTTGAACTGGTCAGAGTTTCTAGGTGATGGTGGTAGCTCAGGGTCCTGAGTGCTGGAGACAGGCAGAGGTCCCAGGATGATCAGTCAGGAGAAGATGAAGTCCCAGTGGAACTGATGCAGGGTTTGGATCCAGGCATCTGAACACGTACTTGAGCATGGGTAAGGGTTTTTGAAGGGAAACAGCAATGGTTCAAGGGAGAACACTAGATTTGTTTATGGGTAAACTGATGACTCAAGGTTTTCTTTAAGCTAGACAATAGGAATTGATAATTGCTGGGTATGGCCGGTGTTCCTTCAAGGGAGCTCACAGTGCAATTAGGCAGCTTCAGTATTTTGGATATCAATCAAGAATTCATTACTAGAATGGTCTGATAACTGCTGAGCTGGGTGTGTGCAGGTGTAGGTTCATTAACATCTGGAGCAGAGATCCCCCATGATGCAGTGCTTCCCTGTTTTTCTGGTCCCAGAGTTCAGTGCGGTTCTTGCCTTGGAATCTCTGTTCTCCATTCTGTATGCTAATGGAGATGCCTCCCTGTCCCATCTTTGATACAGATGAGGCTAGGGAAGTTGCCTTAATCCTGTCACCCTTGTCCAAAGGGGTTTAGGTGTATCTCCCACTGCCTTTTTATTGCTTTCTGTAAGTCTTTCCTCTGATTGGTTTTGGTTCAAGCAGAGGCTGGTCGAGGGGGGGGGGGGGTGTCCTTCACAAGTCAGACAGGCTGGATACTGCCCCTGGTTCCCCAAGAACACAGAGCTGACTGGTATCACCACCCTTAAATAGGATTTGCATAAGGAGGGAGTTCTTTGTTTCCTAGTTTGACCCCCACCCCACCCCTTCCCTTACAGTGGAAAGTTACAAGAAGTCCCAGGTAATGTTTTAGTATCAGGTGACAAGACCACCTGACTCTGTAGGGGCTTTGTATCCACTTTTCACAGGCTGACCCACACATTCACAGGAAGACTAAGCCCATTGTCCTTGTTGATGGGCCCTATCTGCCCTGCCTGTCTTTTCCATTGTTGTACCTGAAGTGTTAGCAGTGGGCGTCACCCAAAGTAGCATAGCTGAAATACTGATACATAGTCAATATTCCTAATTTCAGATACAGAAATGATACAGGTATACAAATAGGTAATCACATTCAGTAAATCATAACCTTTCCAATGATATCTCACATGAGCCCTCTTGCATAAAGTATATCTCAGTTATGTCATATTCAAATCATAAGCATATTTTCATAAATAATATGGAATGACACATCACAAAATCCATTCCTGATTATATGGAGGGACTTTTTTTTTTAATAAAGATTTGAAAAGACAAATTCATCTATGGTGATATACTATATATTCTGTTATATCATCTGTACTCCTTTTGTGTGTAACTTATGAACTATGGAAATGGAGCAATTATATCATTACTTTGTTGATATGAAAATTAGTCTTCTATTGTGTAATTGCAAAGAGATTTCCCCTTTTATGGTTCCTTATGAAATATGTATTCAAAGCAATTATAAGTAACAGAAAGAAAAATATCCCATTTTCAGAATAAAAACAAACAAAAATACAATAATATAGCTTTGATATGACATAAGATGCAAAAAGGAGTTCTGCTATAATGGTTTGAGATCCGTGCTGTGCTTAAAACACACACTCAAGGAAAAAAAATCACTTCATATTTTAATTACAAAAAGTCACTATGATTTCAATTACGTATAGGGTTCAATTACATTATAGGTAGGGAACTAAATGGAAAATGATCCTTTGTAATTATTCAAACAGAAGGCTAATTTCCTGATTAACACCAGAGAAGGCAATAATTCAGAATTGCCTCAAACACATTGCCTGGGAGCTTTTTGAACCAGCACCCCACATTCAGAAAAAAGCAATTACAATGGATTAGGTTGGGCATCTGGGAATTTTGACACATGCATAAAATCTGAGCTATTATTCTGGCAATACCAAGCACTGCAATTTAAGTCTTTTGGGTCAGATCATGGCCTAGTCCTACACAGCTGCCCATGGGCATCATGGAGAGTAAGACCCACATGTACACACGTTCCTGGGTGGCCTCCTTGCACATTTGCTGCAGAAGCAGGGGGAACAGAAGCTGAGCACCCAATGTTCCCATTCCCACCTCCCCGACTCAAGAGGGGGAAGAAGAGGAGGCATGGGCAGAGTTTTGGCTCAACCCCTTCATGTGTCCGCCAGCACAAGAGGGTTAGCAATCTGGTGCTGGGAGAGGTCAGTAGCTGATTACTGTTCCACAAAAGCAAGAGGGAGTTAGTGAAGCAACTGTGCCTCTTATGCTTGCTGCTCCTTAGGCAGTGAAGCTATGGATCACCCTTTACACATGACTAGATGTTAAAGCATAATATAGTCCTTTCCATTTTTGGAAAGAAAGAAAGAAAGAAAGAAAGAAAGAAAGAAAGAAAGAAAGAAAGAAAGAAAGAAAGATTATATCTGAGCTAAAATGTTTCTCATGTAAAACAAGCCAAGTTAGAATAGTCTTTCCAGATAGAGATATGATAACTATAAAAACAGCCACATTAGAAAAATCTTAACTGTTTAATTAATCAAGTTAAACAAACTGCAGTTACAGCTAACTAGGTCCCCCTTCTCTGGGTCTGACTTCCATTTGTAGGTTTATGATTCTCTGGAGGGGACCAAGTTAGTCTTAATTGTTTCTTGTTTAAATTAACCACTTAATGATCTATCCCTTTTCTACTGTGGCGGTTTTATAGCTGCCATGTCTTTATGTGGCTGTAGTGTTTTTCTTTTCTTTTCTTTTCTTACTTGTCTTTTTAACATAATATGTTTTCCATCAGATACAAAGTGTACAGTCTATGGACTGCATTCTCCTTTGTGGCTGAGAAGTGTTGATCGCAGAAGAGGAGGGACATGTGTAAATGTAGCTTGCTTTGATCTCTGTGCTTCCTCGGTTCTAGGGCCATTGTCCACTTGATGGGTTCCCTAAGAGCAAGTTAGAACAGAATGTTGCACTAACTTGCACCAGCTGCTTATGACCAAGGGCACAATTTGGCAGATGTGGAACATTGTTTGTAGGTTGGGGGTTAGTGTGTTAGAGCCCCGCAAATCCACAGACAGAGCCATCCCTTGGGTAGGGCGAATCAGGGGACTGCTCCAGGCCCTGCACTTTGGGGGGCCCCACAGGCCGGTGCGATGGGCCGGCGCGGTCGGTCCTGGAAGATGAATCCGTCACTTCTGCCCCAGGCCACGCACCCCGTCACTTCCACCCCAGGCCCCACACCACCTTGGGGATGGCAATGTCTGTGGATAGCCACTTTATATCCATGGGTCATTTTTGGGGATAGCGGGTGGATGTGGATCCAAATTTTATATATAAAGCCCTGAAAATCTGTTGGATAGCTGCTTTATATCTGCAGACATCTGCATTCATGGATTCAGATATCCGCATATCATTTTTGCAGATACAAATTTTCTGTCCTCACAGGGCACTACTTAGTGTAAGACCCACTTTGGAGAAAGTATGCTATCCCATGGAGTAGATCCTCCAGTGAATGGTGGAGCTGGTGTTAGTAGTATATGCAATGCAAACATGTCTAAAGAACGTGGGCCAAACCCTGCAGTTCTTACTCACACCTTGCCCAGTGGGTGTTTAACTTGAATAAGGAGTATGAAGTGCAGGATTAGGCCCATCTGAGTCCTGAGAGCCCCCGAGCACCTGACTAGGGTAACTCAGGAACAGCAAAGGCCTAAAAGTCTATTTTCTCTTTTAGATCATCAAAGGTCTGAATGGCTGAGGCAGATGCTGTTGAAGTTCATTAAACTATAGGAACCAGCTGCATAAAATGGGGCAGAGGAAAGAAGTGCAGAAAGTTGTAGGAAACCTGGATTCAACCTAAGAAGATCCTGTGTTTGGATCGGGTATCTGCTAAAACCCAAATGGGGGAGAAACTTTTATATGGACATTATTAATACCAACAGAAAAGGAAGAAGTTTCTTAAGACCTGTTAACTTCCTAGAAAGGGGAAGAGAATTTGGTGTTTTGTTCCAGGAATGACACCAAGCTGGTGAGGAAGAGCAGATATTGTGACAGGACATTGTAAAATGATAGGAATTGCATAAAAGGGGGGAGGGGAAGAAAAAAGGGATTAAAAATATCACATCAAGTAATCAGTAGCCAGTCTTTCTTCATGTTTAAATTATTTACTACTTACATTATATAGGCACTCATATATGCAGTATGTTGTAAATAAATCAGGTGGCATTTATGTTGGGGACGAATGACCTATTCATTATTCTCTGTGGAAATGTCTCACAAATCATTGTGTTATTGTTATGCTCTGACTGGCTGTAACACTTTCTTGGGGTGCCCAGAGCTGTAAATCACCCTGTTACCTCATTGCTCAGTATAAAAGGGTTCTGTTGATATTACACTGGGTGAAATCTTTGCCACTCCAGTTTGTTAGCCAGCCGCACCCATTCCTTCGGACTCTACCAATCCTAACATTGCATTGCAGATTAACCCTTTGTGTACTGTGGTTCCCAGACTCTCCAGAGGTATCTCCCTGCTGCATCCAGCCACTGTCACTGGACATTCAGAGAAATTACCAAAGCCACTGTCTCCAAAAAGACAAGAGTACACACCCAGCCTGTTTAGTCAACTGAGGATGTACATCTTACTTTAATATAACAGTACTGAGACAGGGATATATATTAACAGAGATTTAAGTAGTACTAAGCAGAGATACAAGAAACAGAAAATGGTTACCAGTAAAACTAAAGTATATTCATGTTTTCTTATAAACTTAACAGACTATAGTCCTGGACTCAGATAAGTTTCTTATCTGAAGCAACCTTTCATTGTCACCCACCCACACGGCAGGGGATCCACCATCCGGGGTGCTGGAATGGAGAAGGGGGGGCAGATGGAACCGGGTGGCCATGGCCCCATCACTTTTAAAAGGGGGAGGGCTATGACCTCCCACTTTTTACTGGACGTAAGGACACGTGACAGTGGGGAGGGGACAGAGACAAGCGAGTAGGAAGAGGGGTCTTGGGGGGAAGAGGCAGCGCAGGAGTAGGGTCCTGGGGGAAGAGGGGGGGCGGGGGCTCAGGGAGAAGAGGAGGTGTGTGTGCAGGGACTTGGGGAGAAGGGATGGCACAAAGGCAGGAACTTGGACTGAATAGGCGGTATGAGGGCAGGGCCTTGGGGGAGGGGTGGCAGGGGGTGGGGCCCTGGTTCAGGAGCCGGTGGCCCCCCTCACTTTTAGGGAGCTTCTGCTGCTCCTGTCCACCATAGAGATGTACAGAGTGTGCTAGCCTCTTTTCCCCCTAAGTGGTGGATAATCAAAATGTCTTTTTGCTTCTCCTTGTATTCCCCAACATTTATTGTCTGTGTCACCAGAGTCAGGATGAACGCCTGGGATTCAAACCCCAGTGTGACCTTCTGTGTGTTGAAACCTTGCTGTTTCCTCCTCTTCCTGGTAATTCCTGAGATGCAAATGAACTGCCCATTGTCTCTGATGTCACCAAGCTTGATTTACATTAGAGGCTGGGAAATAACTATCCTCCCTCTTGTCTAGAAGAAAATCTGTTTTCCCTGTTGTTTGGTTACAGACTTAAAAGCACAAATCAGTAAGTATCCATAATTCCTCAAAAAGTATTAATACATATATTTCACAATGATATTAATGACCAGTACGTCACTGGCTTTCACTTGATATCTCATATTCTTTATAGCTGAATATTGTGACAGCAATTTGTTAGGTGTAATGAGTTTGTTAGGCTTGATGAGAGATACCTTTACATGTCAGTGTACCCTTTGCCAGTGGGCACTGAGGGGCTGTTAGGGTCACACCTCCCCTCTCACAATGATGCAGGAGGTTCAGCCACTGGCTGATCCATAGGCAGTGGATCAGAACCCTCTTTCCTGCACAGGGCATCTGCTAATATATTTTCTTTCACCTCAATCGGCACAATTTCCATGTCATGTTCTTGGAGCATCATGCTCCATTACAGTGTTTGAAATAGGTGCTTTGGTTCTGTGTAACTAAATTAATGGACAGTTAGAACCCTGGATTTCCTGTGAAAGAGAGGGCCTTAACTGTTTGATTGCCCACACAATGGCATAACCCTCTTTTTCTATGACAGAGTAATTCTGTTCCGTGTGTGTGAGTTTTTTACTTAAGGAAGCAATGGTGTGCTTTTTGTTACTTTTCCTTAACTGCATCAATATTGCATTAAACTAACGTCTGAGCCATCAGTACATAGTTCAAACAGTTTGTCAAAATCTGGACTGGCCAGAACAGGCTTTTCTGACAAGGTCTTCTTTACCTTATCAAAATCCGCTTGACAAGCTTTTGTACACAGGACTTTGTTTGACTTTGTGTTTTTTTGCAGGAGTCCGTGATTGCAGGCACAACATTACTGAATCCATGCACAAATCAGCAGTAATAGTTAGCCAAGCTTAGGAAACACTGGACCTGCATTTTGGTTGGGGGTATAGGCCAATTAATAATAGCTTCCACTTTCAAGGGATCAGGAGACATTTGGCCATTCCCTACCCTATGTCCCAAATAAGGAAACTTGACTGCTCCTATTTTACGTTTGGATGCCTGTACAGCAAGACCTGCATCTCTGAGTTTTGTTAATGCAATCCCCAATTCTTGTGATCTGATCAAGAGTTAAAAAATATTGCTACATAGTTGATATAAATCTTGTAATCCATATAACACTTGGTTGCTGAGCCTCTGAAAAGTGGTTCCTGTTTTAATCCACCCAAAAGATAACACCTTGAACTCATACAGTTCCATATCAGTAATAATAGCAGATTTTTTTCTATACATCATTGTCTAAAGGAATCTGCCAATAACCTTTAGTCAGATCTATTGTGCTCAGATATTTTGCTTTGCCCAAAGTATCTAACATGTCACCAATTCTATACATAGGATATGCATCAGGAACTGTGACAGAATTATGTTTTCTATAATCAACACAAAAACCTTACAGTTTTATCTTCTTTTAGGAACCAATACAACAGGTGAGGCCTAGGAGTTGTCAGATTCTTTATTTAACCCATTATCCAGTACAGTCTGTATTTCTTTGAGAATTTGTTCCTGTTCTTTGCCAGTGGTTGGATGTGCCCTGCCAGGTGCAGGCTAGGGTCCCACAGTGCCGATCCTATGGACCAACTCATGAGTCATCCCTGACATGCTAGAGAATACTTTCTGTGGCTTTGCAGCTTAGCCAGAATTTCTGCCCTTTCAGTCTGTGTTAACTCTTTACATATGTGTAGTGAGTTTGTTAGGCTTGATAGGAGTTGCTGTTAAATGGCTGTGAACCGTTTGCCAGTGGATATTGAGGGACTCTTATGGTCACACTGATTACCTTCCATACATATTTTGTTCGAAACAACTCTTCAGCCATGTTAGTCAAATCAATCAAGACAATAAAATTCCTCTCATACTGTGGAAATACTACACAAAATGCTTCAAATGACTAACCCCTCACCACCCAGTGCATGTAAGCCAAAATACTGATACATTCTGCAGGCCTAAGTTTCACAGAGAGAGCACTGTTTATAAAGAAAAGCTATTCGCTAAAATGACACACTTGCAGAGAGAAACTTATATTTGGTTGTGAGCAGACACTGGATTGATTGGGGTCTGGTGTCTGAAATACTTGGTCAGATGCATCAGTAGTCATAAACAATTAGCTTCTTTCTTCATCAAAGAACCAAAGGTCAGCAAACTGCCAAAGCTGTCTAAATTAGTGACGATCAATGATTAATTGTACTACTTGGTTTTAACCTGGTATATTATTTCTAGTATTGTTTTAATTTGTGGCTTTTTATTTTGTTAGTACTAAGGCTGTTGATTAATCGCAGTTAACTCACGCGATTCAAAAAATATTATCGTGATTAAAAAAATTAATCATGATTAATCACAGTTTTAATTGCACTGTTAAACAATAGAATACCAACTGAAATTTATGAAATATTTTTCTACATTTTCAAATATATTGGTTTCAATTACAACACAGAATACGATTAATTAATCATGATTAAATTTTTTAATAGCTTGACAGCCCTAATATATATATATATATAGATATATATAGTTTTTAATTTTTTGTATAATAGAGGGAACTTTCATATTGCAATAAATGTGAGAAAGAGGTTGATTGTAAGGTCAAAAGCAACATTTTAGATCAAACTTGGCTCTTGCATGTAAATGAATGACTACTATTTATTATCAAAAATCAATGGAAACCACAAGTGCACATTGTGTTTGGCTTTATGAATTCACAGAAGGTTCACACATAAGGACAAAATCACCCGGGATAATATATTTGGAAGATTTCCTTACTATAAAATATCTTTAAGCGTTTGTAATAATAACGGGTCAGAATTTCTATACAAGTCAAGCATCTTTGTAGACTGTAGATTCACTTTACACAATCTTTAATTATAGTCTGTGAACTGCAATTAAAAGAGGGCATGGCTGAGACTAAGTGAATGGGACAAGTTGAGTTGAAGACAGTGCCATCATTTTAAAGAATGATGGCACTCCTTCCCCATAGCCGCCAAGTGCAGTCACACCATGTGTTCTGAATCTGTCCTTTCCTGGAATGTATACTATGTAAAGTATTTAAGTGCTTTTTATTCCATTTCAAAGGCAGATTTAGGAGCAGGAACAGAATTTTGACAAGCAATGATGAATTATAGAATTTCCCTGAAAACCCAGTTGATGTCCCTGGGGGTGCTGGTTGTTACTCACTCAGAGTCACAGTCGAGTTCCTGGTTTTCACCCTTGCTCCAGGTAGGAAGTAAATGTTGGGATTTCCTCCGAGACCTTTCCACCTGGCTTATCCAGAACAGCTTGCCCACTCTGGAAAAACAAGTCTGAAAAACAACTGAACCAGTTCTCTGGGATCCAGAAAGAAATCACGTCGACTCCAGCTCATTGCTTTAGGCAGGTAACAGCTCTTTGCCCATGCTGGCCAGGCCCAGATGCAGGGGCGCTAGGTACAGGGTGATGACCACGGTTCCAATTCATGTAACACGCTACAGAGTTTTATAGCTCTTTCCTAGCTACTAACAGCTGTCTCTTGCTAAGGACAAATTGCTTTGCAGATTGCTCAGTTCAGGGTGTTCCAGCTGCTTACTTGGTTTACTATAAACATAGCCACAATAGTTAGTTGTTCCAGCAATTACTTGTTCAGCAGTTACTTGTTCAGGCATGGCTTAACTTGGGCCTGCTCAGGTCAGCTAAGTTAACCATACAGTAAATTGTACTAACCCCATACCTGGTGCAAGTCACTTCTAACTCTGTAACAGCTCTGCTGTGTTGAGGAGGCAGATCCAAGGCTCTGTCCACTTCTCAGCCCCACCCATGACTTCTGCTGGAGAAGGCAGAGAGTGCCTTCACTAAGGATACTCTCCCTTTCCCACACACTAACCCACGGTAGGGTAGCAAGGGGATGTCTTAGGCTATGTCTACACTATGCTGCTTTTAGCAACACGACTGTGCAGCTACAGCCGTGCTGCTAAAAGGCACACAGTGCAGCTGCTGTTTATGGGCAGGAGAGAGCTCTCCTGATGACAAAAAACTTCAACCCCCAGCGACTGGCATTAGCATTGTCAGCAGGAGAGCGCTCCTGCCAACAAAGCGCTGTTCACACCAGCGCTTGTCCTCGACAAAACTTTTGTCTTTTGGGGAGGGGTGTGTGTTTTTTTCACACCTCTGAACAACAAAAGTTTTGGCTTTCACTTGCCAGTGTAGCAGAGCCTTACACTCCATTACTCCTTTGTGTGGACACATACCGTAGGTCCCAGTTGTACTTTCATTTGGACAGCAGAGCTGTACTGGTAACATCAACCCTGTGACTGTAGATCATGTGCTCTTGGTCGATAATCTACATTTTATAACTTTTCCTTTTCTCTTGGTTGAATGAGGATAATATTCTCAATGGGTCAGATGTCATTTTTGATATCATAATCTTCTTAGGGACAGAAGGGATTCATTTCCCAACTGATGTCCCAGCAAGATATAAGGAATGTTTGTTCACGTAAGATTTTGTAATCAGCAAGCTCAGAACTAAGTTTTTGGCCCTAGTGACAGTGATATGTTTCTGTAGAGATCTGGGGTTAAATGCTGACCCCACTTACAATGGAGTGACTCCATTAAAATTAATGGAATGACTCCTGATGTACACTAACTGAGATTAGAAATTGTCCTGAGATGGTATTTATTTAAAAATCTACTCAGTGAAAAAGCTAAAGGTTCATGCTTATGGAAGGGACACTTGGAAATTGCACTGTATAGTGTTAACCTGTGCATTTTAATCCTCATTCACAGAACAAAAAATATAGGAAGGGATTAATATATGACTGTGGATGCAAGCTCATGCTGGGTGTGCAGCTTTGCATGGAAAATAGATGCAAATATTAGAGTCTATGCAGGTGGTATTCCCATCCTGCTCCAATAAGAAGCCACACATATTGTATATAACGTAAATGTGCCCCCTTCCTGGGGTTTGCCTTGTTAATAAACAATAACAACATAATAGAAATGTCAGCCTAAGATTTTGCCTGAGCTTGGTTGTTTCTATAGTTTTCCCTGCACGACCCTTTGTCCCTCCCCCTATCTCCATATACTAGACAGAGATATGAAAACCCCTCTCTCCTGGTTTGGCAGTAATAGGACCTGATATCAAAGTGAGTCAGCTAAAATAACTGTGCATATCTGTGCAGGAGACTTGCACCTGATATCACAATAAGACAATTAAAAGGGCAGGGAGAAAAAAAGAGGCCTATATTGAAAGAGTGGGGGGAAATAATGGACAGAAAACAAAGAGAACGTAAGTTTTATATTCTAAATTAAAGTAAACCATTTAAAGAAAATTGACCTGCTCCTAGCCTTGTATAAAAGCAATCCCAGATGGGACCCTTCACATTCCTCATGCTGCCTGAAATGCTTAGATGTGCACATTTCAACGCTTCCTGTGCTGGGCTGTGATTTGGCTCCTAATAAGAGCTTTTGCTACAAAAGGGGCTAGGGAATGGAATTCTCACTAGCAGCCAGCTGGGTTGCATGGTAAATGGGACAGGAAGTCATGGTCTCTGTCTGAGAGAAACAGTAAGGAGACAGGCTGCACGCTGCCTTCCTTATCTCTGTAAGGAAGTTGGTTAGAATCAAGATGATATGAATTAGCACTACTGTTTTCTGTCTACTATTCCACATGCCTTTTTACAAACATGTCACCAACTGATTTGTACGCTGAGAAAATACATAACCCTTGCATGTGTTTTTGTCTCACTGTTCTTTAACTGGCGTGGTCTTTATATAGCATTTGGCAGAGCTCGAAGAACGAAGGGCCAGAGGAAATACAAACTGCTGAAGGTTTTCAAGCTCACTGCAGGAGTTTGTAATAGGCATTTATTTTTTCCTTTTAAAATGACAGTATAATTTATACCTTGATTTACAAATGCAGTTTCTTCTGTGCTTGAATTTCAGACAGTCTCACTCTCCAAGGTTCTGGACATGTTGGAAGTAAATGGTTTTGACCTGCAATGAGGACCCAGACCTCTCATGTCTGGGCACAGTGAGCGTATTTGTTGTTCTTAGATTTTGTCAGTATCTTCATTCAGGAGGGCAAAGTGCCTGCAGTCCTCCTATCAGTGATTAATAAGTTCTTTCTCAAGGAAAATTTCTTAGCACTGGGAATCTTGTCAATTTCATACCATCTATTGTTCCTTTTTCAGAGTTCATACGGAAGCATTTTGGCAATATTTGGAGCTTTCAGACTTCTTTAGTCTGTTTAGTCAGGCTAAGCCACTGTCAGTGGCTGAAAATCTGTTTTTGTTGCTCAGTCATGGTTAGGTACCCAATGGTGGTTCCCTTAGATCTGTCAGCAGTCAATTGATACAATTGACGGGAGGGTAGTTAGGGACATTGTTCATCTGTACTAAAAAGATTCTCCGAATGGTTCCATTCTGTCAACCTTCATGCTCCACACCTATGTCAGTTGTTAGGTGTTGGAAGGTGCAGGGCAGGAGCATGCCCACTCCTGGAGTGGCATGAAACATGGCAGTCACCCTGCCTCAGATTCCCTTCTGGTATCTCCCTCAGTAATTCTCTCAGCCTTCAGCATAGTTCAGTTGCTGTGGTAATTTAGCCCCCTGGCCAAGTCAAAGCTGTCCACCCCTTCTAGGGTATCAAATTCCAAGCAAAACAAACCAGGCTTCTGCCCCAGTCTCATTAGGCAGAGCTCTTTGTTTCTGAGGGTCTGCCTTCTCTTCTTTTGTGTTCAGCCCTTCTCCTGAGCTCACTCTGCCAGTCCAGACTTCCCCTTGTATACAGCAGACCACTGCACCTCCTCACAGGGTGGCAGTACAGAGGGAACCCACATCCACCCTTTACTATGGATTTCCCATCAGGACCCCTAAATAATTGAGCTGTCTGGTCATGTAGACACAACCTGTCCTGCTTCGCCTTCCTATATTATGAGCCTTCCTGGCTGCCCTCCTGGTTTTTTTGTTTAAATAGAGGGCCAATTTTGGCTCCTCCCCCCGAGTCTCTCTCTGATTGGCTCTCCCTCTCTGGGATCATAGAATATCATGGTTGGGAGGGACTTCAGGAGGTCATCTAGTCCAACCCCTTGCTCAAAGCAGGACCAATCCCTAATTTTTGCCCCAGATCCCTAAATGGCCCCCTGAAGGATTGAACTCACAACTCTGGATTTAGCAAGCCAATGCTCAAACCACTGAGCTATCCCTCCCTGTTCTACTTCCACTCCAGAGTCTCTCCTAGGTCTCTCCTTTGCCCTCAATCCTGGGGTCAAACTTCTTCTCCCTGGGGACAGGGTGACCATAGCCCTCCTTCCTGGGACTGTGCTTCACTTCTGGCAGGCTTCCTCTGTTTCCTCTTGAAACAGGATGACCACAACACTCCTTCCTGGGAATGTGGTTGCACGTGGCTCTCCGAGAGTCATTTCCCCAATCCTGGGCTCCAATTCCTTCTCCCCTTGGAACAGTGTAGCCACAGTTATCCTTCCTGGGGCTGTGCTTAAATTGTGGCAAGCTCGCTCAGCCCACCAGGAGCCAGCAGCCATGTACTTCTCAAAGTGGACCCTGGACCTCACTGGAGAGACCTCCCCTCTAGCCTCTTCCTAGCACCTATTCCTGGGCTCAAACCTCATCTTTCCTAGGGACAGGGACTCCATAGCCCTCCTTCCTGGGTAGCATCAGCAGGGCTTTGGTTCCATTCCAGGGAGCTAACTTATCCTTGACTGCTGCTTCCCCTCTGCTACTGCTGCCAGGTGATTCACAAGCAGCAGCTTCAGAGTGCATTTTTTTCATCTGCATCTGACTAGGAGTTTGTTGTGACCTTTCCTCTCAGAGGCACACCACACCACAGTTATCCCTACCTTTGTCACTTCAAGATTGTACTCTGCATAATGTAGGTGTGAACACTTGGAAACGCCAGCTTTTTAACCAGTGCATCTTTTAATCAGTTGCCCACTTATTAACCAGTGCATCTTGCACAGAATATATGCTCCATCAATTGCACTGGTTTCTAGTTCTTTTACAGGTGTAATTCAAGGTTTCATTCACAGCCTATAGAGCCCTCTACAGCTTGAGGCCTGGTAATCTCAGAAGTCACTTTTCCCCTTAAGTTTTATCTTGATAGCTGAGAGCAACTGTAATGCTTTGGTTGACAGTCCACAGATTCGTACATCACAGCTCTGGAGACAGAGTGCTGTCAGTGGAGGTCTCGTGTCTGGAATTTGCTTTCCCTGTTACTTTAACACGTTTGTTGACATTAAGGGCACAGTGCAATTGTGAAAGGCCTATTTATTAAGCATTCCTCCCCCCCCAACCCTCACCAAAATGGGAGTGATTTACCTAAGGAAAAACGTGAGAAGTGGGTGATTTTTTTTCTTTTCTTTTTTTTTAAGTGAAAGGATGGAGTTTGCTGTGGCTAGAGAAATAGTTCTGTTAATAAGATGCTCATTTATTTACTTAAATTAGGTGATTTTTTCTTTATATACATGTGTAGAGATTCTTGATAGGTGCATTTTCTCAGGTTCATAAAAATAAACAATCGATTATCTCTAAGATGTTTAGGGAGATGAAGATAATAATACTTAGCCATTATGACACTTTATTCACCTTTATAGCAATTTACAAACAGTACATTGGCTACTAATTAAGAAATTTAATTACAGACTATAAACATTAACTCGTTAGCTCTCAAGACACCCTTGTGATGTGCAAGATGTAAGAAAATGTACTTAACCGAAAAAATTTTCCAATAAAAGTTTAAAACTTTGCCTGCATAGTACTTCATCCCTTTCTCAAAGAGTCACATGAGACTAAGCTATGTCTACACTACATCTGCTGGTGGCATAACTTATGTCGCTCACGGGTGTGAATAAATCACGCCCCTGAACAACATAAGTTACACCAACATAAGCGCCGGTGGACAACACTGTGTCAGTGGGACAACTACAGCTGCTTGCGAGGGCTGGAGTAGCTAAGCTGATGGGAGAGCTTTCTCCCGTTGGCTTAGAGCAGCTACATTAGGCCCTGTCTACTCTAGAGCGCTTGCAGCCGCACAGCTGTACCAATGCAGCTGCATTGCTGTAAGATCGCTCATGTATCCTCCCTATGCCAATGGAAGAGAGCTCTGCTGTCGGCATAATAAAACCACCTCCATGGGTGGTGGTAGCTCTGTTGGCGGGAGAAGCTCTGCCGTAGCACTGGCCACACCGGCACTTCCATTGGTGTAACTTATGTCCCTCAGGGATGTGTTTTATCACACCCCTGAGCAACAAAAGTTATACCAACAAAAGTGGTAGTGCAGACACGGCCTTAGAGAGATGACAGTGGCGCAGCTCTAAGCTAGTGTAGCCGTGCCCTAAGGATCTCACATGGGAGGGTTCATATCACAGCTGTGCAAAGTAGGGTTTTTTTTCCCCTTCTCAAAATGGGTGGATGGTGTTTGTTCCAATTTTCAGAACAATCAGTCTGAGAAGCAGAACAATGGAATCTTTTATTTGAGAAGAATATTTCAGAATGTTATGTGCATTTGAAAATATGTGATTATAACAGAAATCTCACCGTAGCCCTCTCTATAGCTTCCGCTATGAGAGAAAGATACAATGAATCAAGACAGTTACTGCATACTTACTGTGGCATCTCTTTACCCTGAGAGGGTCCTTGCACATCAAATGTAACGTATACCATGATAAGCATTAAATGAGCACGTGCACTCTCATATTCTGTGCACTGACTGGAACTGTCACTTCATGTAAAGTGTAATGCTATCACATTTTGGGCACGACACAGTTTTATATTTAATTTCATAGATGAGCCTAGATCAGCATCTGTGTTACGATTTCCTTACAGTTGAACTGAAATACATTGGAGATAATAATACAATTGTAACCATTACAAGGCCATATTTGACTCAATTGGCAGATCAAAGCACCTGCTACAGCTGTTAAAGTGTTGAAATAGCCATTTTTCTGGCTCTGAGTGACTCAAAAAAGGTTTATCTTTTGAAATTCACACATCTTTTTTCCTTCTAAGCAAATGTTCCTTTATTTTTCCCTCTTTTAATGGCCAGCCCAGGCTCACAAATAAATATATTTTGTGGAAACTAAGAAGGGGTAAAGATGAAATCCACCTTTCCTGCCCTAACTGGTAGGGCTCACACACAGTAACTCTGTGACTGTTGTTTTCATCTGTGGGCTGGGGTAGCTGTTGATATGCCCCTATCCTGGGGGCGTGGACAGGTGGCCTACTTAGGGCTGGTGCCAAGAGCACCTCTGAAGCATACACACAGTGCAAACATCTCGCCATGTAGCTGAGATAGCCCCTTTCCTCCAATCCTCCGTCAGTCTCACTACAGGACTTTAGAGGTGAAGAGCACTTTGTGCAGACCCTTCACTTCTGTTTGCAGTTCACTGAAAATAAGGTAGACAAAGTACTTCATGTTTGGTGGATTTACAATTCTCTGTATGTTCATGTGTGTATGTATGCGTGTGTGGGTACACAGATACACTGTATTTACACTGTGTGTGTGTATTTAAAGACTATGGCCTGGACACACACAAGGAGTTAGGTGTTGCGATGCTCAGTTTCTCATCACCTAACTTTTAGGCTCTTGAAAATCACCTTGATTCACTGATGCAGCTGTGCCACTATAGCGCTTCAGTGAAGATGCTCCTATACCAGCGGGAGAACTCCCATTGGTGTAGTTAATCCACCTCCCTGAGAGTTGGTAGCTATGTCAACGGGAGAAGCTCTCTCATCGACATAGCGCTGTATACACAGGGCATTTGGTCAGTATAACTACGTGCCTCGGGGGTGTGGATTTTTGGTGAGTCAGTTTCCCCAGCTTGAAGAAGAGCTCTGTGTCTCTCTCTCACCAACAGAAGTTGGTCCAATAAAAGATATTACTTCACCCACCTTGCCTTTCTAATCAACCTTAATAGTTTTCTTTTAACATCATTGTTTTGTGAGTAATATATTAAATAGATACTGTCAGGGATTAGAGGTCTTGGACCTTGGGCCACAAGAGGCAGTAAATTCCAAGCTGCCATCCAAGGCTCTGCTAACAGTTGCCAGAATAGAAGCTGAACCTCCACAGAGGACTCCAGGCCTAGAATCTGATTGGCAGAATGCTGGGAGTCCTGACTTGTTCACAACTTCTATATAAACCCAGGACAGGAACAGGAAGTTGTCCATGCCACTGGATTTGCCCTGCTTCTGACTGCTTCCTCTCTGGTACCGGCTCCTGGTAACCTGACCTCCTGGTTTGCCCTCTGGCCTGTCTCAGACTTTGACCTACTCATATCTGATCTGACTTGACCCCTGACTCCAGCTCTGACCACTAGGTCAAACCACCCATATCCTGGTGATGACAGATACTCAAATGCTGGATAACAGATGTATTGGAATAACACTATATCTGAGATAGGGTTCTAGATTTTCCTTTATAGCTTTTTAGGTATGGCTTGATGACATTTCAAGGAGGAAAGTATTCAAAATAAAAGAATAAAAGATATTCAATTAATTATAATGTCACATTGGTAATATGATAGGTGGTGTTTTAATAAAATATTTAAGGTAAATGTTATGTAAATGCTATATATTTCAAATATTTATATATAAATTAGTGTATTAAAAATTCTATAGTTGTCATGGCTTTAACTTTCACTCTAACTTTATATTGTGCAGTTATTTGCTTGACATTATTTCCCATCTAGTCTGACTTATTTTAAGAATGTTTACAAGTCCAGGAGCATGTGTGGATAGTAAGCCTGATGGATTTTTATTGACCCATTGACACAACCTGTATTTTTGTACACTAATTAGCCAATTTGGTTTTGAACTGTGTGTTTAGTAATTATTTACAAATGCAGTTTTCTCTTGGGAAACACTTACAGTTTCACTCTATTCAGTCAAACTGGTTTGCTGAGTTCATAGCTGATTCCAGTTCCATAAAATCTAGAAAGAACATTTTACAGTAACAGCAAGGCAAGATTGCACTTTACAAGATAAAGGCCTCCGCACATTATGATCTGGATCAAATGTAATGCAGTGACTCGGCCTTGCAATGACACTGCTTCCACAGTGCACTGCTTGCCTTTGCAGCAGATACCATTATTTTCTATTCAGTTTTAAGTGTCATCTGTTTTTTTTCCTATGTAGAGCACGGTCAAACCCTCTAGCTTTGCATAGTTTAAGTGGGCTAAAATCTATATATCCTTGTCCTGCTTTAAGGTTCATTTCCATCATCTTGGTGAGTGCCCAGGTTTTCTGTACTGTACTCGGTAGCTGTCTGTAAATGTTTAAAAAAACAAGTTTGGGATTTTTTATTTAACATTTCTACAGGGAATGTAATGCCCATGAAAGATGCTGGACTGACAGCTCTGGAAAATGAAGCCCTCTCTACTCACACAAAAAGAAGAGTAAAGGAAGGTGCAATGCATTTTTGCTATACTGTTCCACAGCAGTACCTTAATCTCGAGCAGAAAAGCCACTCTTCCATGGCTCAGAAGGTAACTCCCTGTAATTATTCAGCTACCAAGGGTGTAACTATTGTGGTGGTGATGGTTTATCACTGACTCACTAGTCTAGTGATAGCTTGACAGAGAATAATTCATTTCCCACAGACATACACTAGGACCTACAATCAGCTGCTAACAGTAACCAGTTTAAATCATTCAGTCCCCAGTCCTCAAGGCTGCTCTGTAACGACCTCTAAGGAGCCATTCTGCCGGGCTGGTGGTTGCTGGAGTGCAAACATTCCCACTATGCTCATAATGTGCTTTCATGCCAGGAAAACCACAGTTATCCTGTTAAGACAATTTTATGTCCCCTTTTCTATACCCAAAACAGCACAAAGGGATAATGTCTCAAGTCAAGTTCTGGCTCACTGGCTTAAAACTGAGCCCAGAATTACTTACAGCTTGGCACACATTTTCATGAACTGGGCCTGAATCCAGGTTTGAAACCAAAGTACAAATCAGGTGAACCTCAGTTAGTTTTTGTGAAGTTCAGTCTGCAACTCAAACTACTACTTGTCTGGCACTGTGTGTGAGACAGAGAAGAGAGCTGAGGACCTGGACATAGTCCTGCATCTTTACCATCCCAGGAGATGCAAACAAATCCATGTACCCACTGAACACCCAAAATAATGCAGTATACAAAGCAGTCAGCAGCTAACACCCTCCTGAGAGGGCTGGGACAAATGAACCTAGCTCTTTTGTTTCTTGTTCCTCATCCTTTGCTGTAATTATGAGGATATGTTAATCTGCCATTGTTGGCAGGTCTAAGCTGCTACACTGATACATCAAGCTCATCACCACCTTGAAAAATTTAGAGCATTAGCACTGGAAGGACTAGCTATCTGACCTTCTGCACAGCTGCTTCCTGCAAGATTTGTACATTTTAAACTTGATAGTTCACACCATGGGATAGCAGAAGAGATCACTTACAGAACAACAAACAGTAGCTCTACTATACGTTAACAAATTAAACATCTAACCCTGACAAATTCTGCAATGGTCCCAAAACAGCATGGGACCAGGAATACTACCCTATCAGAACAGTTCATCCCCCTTAATAAGGATGCTGATGTTGCAATACCTGAAACAGCACTATGTGTACTGAGCACATTCACAAACAATATATGCAAATAAGAGTCTGAGCAACTTATGGCATCTAGTTGGTCAATATAGCTGATAAACTACTACTCAGGAAGAGAGCTAAGTTCATGAGAACACTCAGCCTTTGATACAGGCAGGAAAGGACAACATTCAGGCTACTTACTACCCGTAAAGAGCCCCAGAGTCTAGCACAGGAGAGAACAAGGGAGCGCATGTTTGACGTGGAAAAAAACAGACAGATAAGGCCCTTTTGAAGAAACAGAAAATGAAAAGAGGGGCTGGGGAAGTGAAAGGTAGGCATCTGAAGGCAAACAGTGACTTGGGTACCTGGGCATAGAGAGTAGATGCCTTCAAAGTAAGGATATGGCAAAATCTAGGCTAAAGAGGAGCTCCAAAGATTGCAGCCCTTTCAGGCCCATCCAGCCAACTTGGGCTGAGAGTCTATTTTTTTCTTTTCAAAACGCAAGTTGTAAACTATGCTCTGTCTAAGTTACATCCTAACTCAAGCTTAGCATAGTGTTTTACCCAAATTTGCTACAAGGCTTTGGTTCTAAAAGCTTCTTTTATCCCCAGGAGGCACACCAAAAAAATGCTGTCGTATACAGTGTATGCACATGGCAAGGGCAAAAAGGTTGAACAAAAATCAAACAGAAACCAAACTCCCCTTATTTTCAAGAACAGAGACATTTACAACAATCATAAACACCAAAGCTGTTCCTTCAAGTGTTTCAGCAGCTTGAGGCGTGTTCATTAAAGCAGTGAATCTCCAGATGTACAATAGAGACAGACTCTCTGTAGGACGGCTCTCTTGCTTATCCAGAAAGGGTTTCTTGCTGAGCTCCCACTGGTTTGTTTAGGAGTTATGCTAGTCTCCTGTTACTCTTCTCCAGCTGCAAGCTAAACTGGTTTTTGCTAGCCCTATTGACTGACTGCAGTAAATGAGACAGCCCTGGGCATACAGAGAACACTCCAAAGCAGAATAAGATTATCATGGGAAACCTTCCAAATTCAAAACAGGCTGGAATTTTAAACTTGGAGCCAAGACAGTTTTAATGAGGGGAAAATATTTCCTTCTGAATTTTATTTTCAAAGTAATTCTTTATTATTTTTAATAGGGAAAGAAATAATTTTATTTGCTTTTTATCCTCTAGCAAGAAACATTATAAAATGTCAGTACAATTCAGTACTGGATCTCCTGAGTCCCAGCCCTGTGATTTAGCGACAAAACCATGTTGTACACATGGGTAGGTAGTACTGAATGAGGACTGAGACTTGGACATATTTGAAATTTTTTTATTTGAAATAAAGTTATGGGAATTCAAAACTAACAATGCTGACATGTATCATGTTCATTTTCAGAAAAGAGCAGCTAATCATGATCATTCTCATAGCTTCAAGTGATTCTGTTTGGCTATTGTCTGCAAAGAGATTAGGGTCCCACAAATATTCAAATTCAAAGCTGATTTTCTTATTTTACAGAGGAATCCACTGATTAGGGCACAGGACTTGAAGTCAGAAGATATCATCTCTATTGTCTGTTCTGCCACTCTCACTCTACGTCTTTGGTCAGTCACTTAGGCTGGCACTTCAATTGGAGATGTACACCTAATTCCCCTAGGCACCTTCGGGAATATCATTCTTAACCTCTTGGTACTTCAGTTTGCCCATCTGTTTAATGGAGGTAAACTTCCTATTTATTCCCCTTTGTAAAGTGCTATGGGAACTGTTGATGAAAAGTGCTAAATAAAATGTATTAATATCATAGTTGTGGTGGATCAGGTAAGTAACATGATATTATTTCTACCATGTTATACGGATGAGCTTACAAGTGTGAATATGGACACTTGCTTTGAATTCACCTTTTTACAAATATTTGTGCAAGGGCAATGGGTCATTGGACTGTTTATGCTATGAGAATGTAAAAGTTGCAAAAACATGGGCAAAGAAAATTAATTTTAAAATGTGAATGAACATACGTGGTAAAAAAGAAATACATTATTCCAACCAGTTCTATTGATTCCTGTTTGCTACGTCTGACTTGTTAAGATATCAATCATAGATGTAGGGAAAGGATTGTATCAATAGGAGACACAATAGGAGAATGATTATATCGTATTTTTTAAAATGTATTTATAATGATATTTAACCACAAATAATAAAACACAAAAAATAATGCAATTTCCAGAATGTGCTACCTATATACAAAAATTACTATTCCTTTTCAACCAATTCTCAGCTAAAGTAAGGAACAGCACAACAACAACAAAAACCATATAAAAAGATAGGTAGCTGTGTATGGAGAGGTTAATTTATTAAGCCCCAACGCTTCCAGTAAAATTCTCTCAGTTAGCCATTTTTTAACATGAGTAGGTTACTAATAGGACAACTGTTTCAAGAACGATTTCAATAGCAGGAAGAGCAGACAGGACTAGAACTAAGGCAGTACTTGCTTCTGTGCCATAACAGTACTTCTCTGCCCATCCATCACTGTCCGCAGAATGCAACCTTTTGTTATGTAAAAAATTAAAGGATTTTCAAAATGGCTCAGGCTAACCTATCCATGCTTCCATTGAAGTCAACTACAGTCAAAATCACACTCTTAACTTTTTAGTCCTTTACGTTTGCAAAGAAACCCTTCCAAATGAGAAATGATGTCACACCGTCTTACTGAGTCTGCTCATAGAAACTCCGAGTGGTGTGAACTGCTCCATTCTTGGCAGTGATGTGTTAATCCCGAGGCCTAATAATGGCAAAAATGCATATATTATTAACTGTTTCTCTGTAGATCAGTTTTGCAGACACATCCAGTTATTCTGAGTGGAGCTCAAATATCATTCCTCCAACTTCAGTTTAACCTTGGTCCTGCCTCCAACCCCAAAGTTATATGAAGGTCATGAGTGCATTTGGTTCATTTGGACACTTCCATTTGGGTTGAACTGTATAGGTTCACAGCTCTTGACCTCTAGTCTGCATGCAGTCTTCCATGCAGTGGAATCAGCGAGTGCAAATAAGCCATTCTGCCAGGTGGAGTGTAGGCAGGGAAGCAGAAGAGAGTGCCTTGTTTTCTGCAGGGATTGCCAAAATAACTATGGATCTGTGACATTCTAGGCAGGAGCATGGAGTCAGAGGGCCACATCTCTGACCCCACTAGCTGCACCCTGCATGCCCCAAAGTGGAACTAATGCATTAGAAATTCTAAACAGTGTTATCTCCTTCCACCAGTTTTTAATACACATGAGTATGCTTCCATGCCTGATCCTAATGTTGCATGATGTGTAATGGTTTTAATAGTTACTTTAATTCCATTATATCTGGCTACAAATCTGTTAAGCTTGCTGACACCTATACTTAACATTATCCGCTTGGACTCTCCAGGCACTTGGTAGTACTATGGAAAGCTCTTTCTGCTCCCCTTTACGTATTGCAATATAAAATGCAGCACTTTCAAAGGTGGCCTACAAATGGAAAAAAATTGCCCTTTTTTGCATATTTATGGAGTACAAAGAAAACCTGAAAGGTGTGTTTGTTTAAAAAAAAAACCTGCTTGTCTTTTTACGGGAGAAACTAAGGTTGTGTCCCCTCAGAACTATGTAGCAACTGGAGAACTAGTGAAATTATTACATCACAAAAGGCAAAGCTGAACACGAGGGAGCATTCATCAAACTGTTTAAAATATTGGTTTTGCTTCTCTTTGTTAAGACATATTTAACAGAGCGAACATACTCCAGTGGCTATTGAACACTTGCTTGTTTGGGAATGTTAGCCACAGGAAGTATACTGATCTTCTCTAGAAACTTTATTGACTTCCTGTAGATTTTGAAGACAATGAAAGGTGTTGACATTGATTTATAAAATGCCATATGACCTGAGTCCTGTCAACCTGAGAGGTTTCCTTCCCTAACTTTGTTGTCATGACAGTCCAGGTTAGATGGAATACTCCTGCTCCCAAGATTTAAACATCTGTGGCTGAGAACAGGTGTTCTTCACTGAGGGACCTTGATTCTTTGATTTCCTTCCCACACTGGTCTGAAAAAGTTCTAGCTATTGATTATTGAGGGTGGATGCCCTCTGTTTACTTAAGAATGATTTTGGAGTAGACATTCTGGGCCAGATTCTGATACCTTTACCGATATTGAAATCAGTGAGACCATTCATGGAGCAAGGTACTAAGCCACATGAGCAAAGGTACTAGAAGCTGGCCTTTAGCAATGGAATGGGAGTTTTTTAATGATGACTGTGGCCAAGTATTATTGTGTGATAAGTCTTTATTAAGATTATTAACAAGCGGAGTATACAAATGAAAGACAAATACATGTAATCATAATCCTCAGAAAAAAACATTCACAGAATTAAATTTCATCCTTTTAGCTAACATATCCCTTGTGTATTATTTTAAAGGTTTTCAATGCCCCCAGACACTCTGCAGTTGACTCATTTTATAAATCAATAAGTAAGAATCCTGAATATAAAAGGCCAGATTCTGATCCCATTCACACAATAGGAAATAATACCACAGATGTAAATGAAGTAACTCCACATTTATATTGGTAGAAATGAGATCAGAATCTAGTCCAAAGAATTATATTTAAGGACTACTTTATGGTAATAGCTCATTCAAATTACTACACGTTGGTATTCATATTTTTTAAAAGTTATGTCTCCTTTTCTAATTTATTTGGGTGCCTAACCATCTCAAAATACTACAGTATGTTATATTCATAATCTGAAATACTACAGTTTACAATACTGTTACTACAGAAATTGAGTGGTTACTGTAAAATGCTGTGGTATATTTTATAAGGGTCCACTGCCTATTTGCCAACGATGTATACAGAATATATATACAGTATCACAAAGACACAAAACGTGTCTGGACTGTAAGAAAATATCAAGTAAAAGCAGACACATCGAGGTAAATTTTTAGGGCTAGATTCTGCCAGCTTGTCTCGGGGGGATTATTCAGGAAGTAAGGCACCCCTCAGTGTGAGTAAGGGAGACAGAATCTGGCCTGATATGTTGTTATGACATGCATTAAGCTATAGAAATGAAGCAAGATAATTCATAATGCAAGAATGAAGGTGTCAGCTAACCACTAGCTAACCTATGACAACAGCTGTGAAAGTGGGATTCATCTGACATAATCCCTTTCTGATCCTTGAATGAAACCAATTATCAACACCAGGAGGAAGGCAGCCAGTAAGTTCAGGCTTGAAACCTGTGTGATAGGAGCTTGAACATATTGGTGCTTACTGTGTAATCTGTAAACCATTATCATTTAATTCAACCCCTTCGGAACAAAGTGGATCTTCCATGGATTCCTGTCTGTCTACATGCTTGTGTGCACAAAGCCTTGGCTTGACAAATGCAGAACAGCTGGATACAGAGTAGTTATGTGATCCCCAATATTTCTGAACTGTTGACTAGGCTAGTCATTGACTGAAAGAACAGAAGATCACATGGCCCTGTGAAAGCCAATTGGATTAGATGTGACTATCCAAGAAACAGGACTCTTGGAAGCTCCCCTCCCAATCCTGGTTCTTTGGATACAGATCTCAGCCCCATCAATGTTCCACGCTGTTGGTACTGGGGGGTTGGCTTAGGCACAGACCTTTTCAAATTTGTTTTTGTTTTTTTAGCATTAAAAGCATATAAAGAGGCAGATCTGAATCTGATCCTAGCTTTCGGGCTTCCATTTATACACCCAAGCAATACAGTTGCAGGGGCTTTATAAATCATCCTGAAAGAAGAGTCAGCATTTCTTTCAGTGAGCTCTCTGAGCAAAAATATGACTACTGCTGGAATAATCATGTCCTTTCTCAGGGAGGCCACTGCATGCTGCACTTCCATCAAGGCCACATAATTCACCTTTTTCCTTTAGCACAGAATAAAATATTTCTATTTGCCTAAAAGTTCTGTTAGGTTTGAGGATGTCACCACTCTGATTTGATACCAACTAATGAACCGTGAGGAAGTAAAGTAGGCGCAATTCTATTTTGAATGAAAAATATCGGCCTTCTGGACTCTGCTCTTTGCAGGTCTTTGTCCTGTTCTTGAGAAGGAATTGCTAGAATCTTTAAAATCTTTTCCAGTATCGCCTGAGAAGGCAGAGGAAAAAGTTTAGGGTGTAATATTGTCACCCCTTTTCACCGAAGCAGTTAGCCAATATTTGGAGTCTTGTAGGTTGTTTAGGTTAGGAAGAAAAATTGTTGACAGAGTCAAGTGTTTCTTTGCTGCAATCCTGTTTATTTACAAAGATGGTACACAAAATCATGTTTCCATGAATATGGTAGGACAGTTTCTTTACCTACAATTCCAAGCTCCTTTCTAGCTAGTGTTCTACTCAGATGCCTTCTCCTCTCTCTTAGTTTTCTCTCAGGGCACACAACAAGCCCTTCTCTTGTTGTCTCTAGGGCTTCCTTACTGCCTTCTCTGTGTGCTTCTGAAGGGTTTTTGCCCCTTTTCTCTCTCTCATAGACACAGAGCTCCCTCAAACCATACCCATTCCCTGTATTCGCAGTCAGACCTCAGTCAAACTTTGGCCCACATAGCTCAGATTCCTTGCATGTGGCCTGTGTTTTAGGCTGTGGCTCCTATTGTTTCAGCTATCTGGGGCATAAAGGAGTTTAAATGATCTTTACGTTTATCCTGAATGAAGGGAAGCTGTTACACACATCAGCTTCAAGGAGGTTTCACACAGCCACCAGCATAACAGTACTTAGTTACTGTAAAGAATCTTAAGAAACAGAAGGTGGGGAAGATTTTAGGATATTTTTCCTCATTATGTAAATGAGATGCTATTGTGACGAAGCTAATGCAATAGCCAAACCAAAGTTCTAGATCGCAACAGCTTCAAACTTTAGTGAAGTTCAGAATTTTCATCCTGGGTCCATCTCTAAATGAAACCATAACCAAATGCCCAAATCATCCTGTGATGGCGTGTGTAAACACCATACTGGTAGACAGAAGGTTACCAGAAACTTTAGGGCCCAATTAACTCACCTGATTACAGCTGGAGCGTGTACCAGACTCAATTTGTTATCAGACCACCTCAGAAGGAGCTAGATTTTATACCTAAAAGGGTGAACTCAGAGCAGTGAGGGGAGACATCCAAAAGAGAAGAACCCAGAATAACTGCTGTCTTGGGGTACCTACAGGAGCAGAGCTAGACCTGTGCTGGGTGCTGAAATGTGGGTATGGCTCCAGGAAGTCATCCCTATGGGGGTGTTATGGAAGAGAAATAGGAAGCTGGAGAGAACCTAGAAGGACTACAAGCTCAACCATGGGGTGGTTAGAAGTGGCATAAATTATATTTGGTTTTGTTTGAATTTTTTGAGTTCTGCTGGGGGAGTTCAGAGAGAAGCCTAGAATCCTGCTACTCTGATGGAAGAGTGGGATTGAAGAGAAGTCCAGGCGGGGTAGCATATATTGTAGTGATGATTAATATCATGTTGGATACTGTTGATCTGGGACATTGATACAGTCTCATCCTTTCCAGAGTATGTGACCTGACTGGATGGCTGAGTCACTAGAAGAACCAGACCACCACAGGGCCTGACTTACTGTCGGACAAAGGTGACTGGGGGAAGGTCTGGCAAGGCTGTGCCCAGCCATGAGGGAGTGTGCTGACTGGTGAGTCACTCTTCTACACAGCCTATCAGAATAAGGCCTCAGAAAAAAATTAAGGCCAGATATTCACAAAACTGTACAGACAACTTTTTATGAAAGTTATCAGATAAATATCCACCTAGTAAATTGTGTACTCAGTTACTATGACTGCATTCATAGTTGCAGTAATTTTATGCACAAATTAGAAATTCATGTATGACTAACATCATCCAGATACATGCACAATTTTCTGAAAATCTGGCCTTTGGTTTCCAAAATCATATAATTTTAGCAACTACTGGACAAAAGTGTTAATACTGACAAGTCTAGTTTTGTTATATGCTATAGAAAAATTATCCAGCCCATTGTCAGATATTAGCTTGTGTTGGCTACTTTCCTGAAAGCTGGACTCAAAATGCCAGGGACTGGAAAGTGGAATGATGACTAACCCATGCACTCAGGGTGAAAACGAGACTTATCCAATAGGTTAACAGCTTTCCTCTCTGTAAGGCACTATGGCCATGTTTTAAAAGAATGACTCTGCATTTGGAAAATATGTGAACTAGTAATGTGAACTAGAGAACAAGCAGTAGTATCAGAGTGAGAGCAATTCATTCCTAAAATATTTAAAGCTGATAAATCATGTAAGAGTAGTTAAAGAAACCCTTTCTGAATGATTATTCTCACAAAATCAATTCCTCCTTGTACTTTAGCTATGTGTCTTTAACTTTGAGACAACAGTAGAGAACTTTCTCTTTCATAAGAGGCACTTCCTTCCATTTTCAGAAATCATTAAAATATAAAACAACATCATTAGGAGAACCCTGGACAACGAGGACAACCC
This sequence comes from Chelonia mydas, assembly GCF_015237465.2. NCBI lineage: Eukaryota > Metazoa > Chordata > Testudines > Cheloniidae > Chelonia > Chelonia mydas. The sequence continues at coordinate 83,959,302 of NC_057851.1, read as the reverse complement.
CCCACTCATAATTTTGAGATAAAAGATTTCTGTTCAAAAGCGAGCGAGTTCCCCAGTCTTGCACTACATGACTTTATAGAGACCTCTGACAAAGTACTTAACACTATAATTCTTTCCAGCATGCTAAATGCCTGGAAATGGCTCAAAATATTTGGCATACCTGTCAGATGAGAACAACATTCATTATAGAATTGGAATGTATGAAAAGTGTAACAAAGAGTAAAGACCCATACGGCTGTTCTCATGGGAAAGTGCTAGGGCTAACCCATCTGTCTTCTGTTGGTTCATCCAAACTGCCAACGTGCAAAGCTTTGGATTGCAAAGAGTCTTAATATTGGTTCTTAAATGACTCAAAAATATCAATATCCTGTATTTATATAATACCCTTCATCTGAGGATCCCAAAGAAATGTAATAATTAAGCCTCACAACCTGTGAAATAGGTTAACGGTATAAAATGGTTGACAGTATAAAAATGGCTCTAAAAATCCCTCTGACTCTTCTATGACATTGTTATTAAGGTAGCTTCTAGCCAAGATCTGGGCCCAACTGTGCTGGGTGCTGTACAAACACAGAGGGAGAGACAGTCCCTGCCTCTAAGAGCTTACAGTCTAAATAAACCAGACAGGTAAGGACTAGGAGCCGGGGGGAAAGGTGGCACAGAAGTCAAGTAACTTATTTAAGGACACACAATACATCAGTGGCAGAGCTGGAAATAGAATCCAGATTTCATGACTCACAGGCCAGTGTGCTTTATCCACTGAACAACACTGCCTCTCAATATGTTGCACAGGGCCTACTAAAGAGGAATCCCAATCCTGACTGGAGACTCTGGATGCTACTGTAATATAAATATGAAATAATATGGCTAAACTGATGTTGAGAGGGATGAAATAACTTGTCCAGGATTACACAACAAATCTGTGACAAAGTCAGTAGTTAGAGGCCCAGTGTATAGTCAGAGCTTCAGCTACAAAATGACTTCACCATGTTCCTTCCTAGTCTTTCCTCCAGAAGACCCTTGAAGCAAATGTTTTACACACACAGATTTTGGCATCCCTGATTTTACTGTTACAGCTGTTAATGTTGCAATTAAACTTTAATATACAGCTACAAACACGAGATTTAATTCATAATGGTAGCAAAATTGTAGAAAAATCTGTTGGTTTTTTTTCAGTTCTGCAACAAAACAAGCCAACCATTTAAAATAGTCACATACACTTTCTTGTTGCTTCTGCTGCTGCTTTTTTGTGAAAATGGTAGGAAGTTCCAGCAGACAAAGAAATACCGTTTTCTTCTGTGAGAAGGCAACTCGGTACATTTTCAGTGAAAGGCTCGGTTTCGCTGCAAAGGTAGCAAATTTTTCCCTTAATCAAATTATCAGATTCTGGGCAAAATATCAGGGTGATACTGGATGCTCACATAGCCTGAGTCATAACCAATCTCCCCAGGAACTTTAACCTTCAATTAGCTTCTGACTGTGAACCTTACAGGCCAGATACTAGCTATTACTTTAACAGAGCCTGTGTAAAGAAGGTCTGAACTTCAGTGGTTCAAATGCCCAACAGTTTAGAAATGGTGAAATTGCCAGGACTCCAATGCTGCGAACAACTCCAGTTAGTCACTTTATAAGAAAAATGTTGGGGAGATCATCTATCTGCCAGTCTGATCGATCTCTGGCACGTCCCCACTCAATGTGGCCAAAGTATCCTGTTAAATAAATTGTATTCTCTTATTTAATAGACCACTGCTCTCTTGCCCAGGCAGCAGAATCTGGTCAAAAACTTACTATAGGGACATGGAACTACAATCCCAGGTTAGGCAATGGTACATCAAGTCCAGAATTCTGCTTTCTAGAATTAGAGTAGTAGAATAATGAATAGTACTCTTTTGGCACTTATTCTGAGAAGAATTCTGTGCTAAAATTCATTATATTTTCAGGATTTATTACAATTTTCATACGTATCCAACTCTTCTACACCTATCTTCTAATAATTGCGCCTTAACAATTAGCCAAATGCTAAAAATCAATGTAGCTTTATTTCCCATGTATGTGTTTTATATTTATGATGTTTTAACAATGTTGGATGAGTTTTCTTTGCACTAACTGGCTTGATGTCCGATACATTTGTGAAACAACTTAATTGATTCTGATTATGTTAATTTTACTGAAAATTAAAGAGGTGAACCAGTGCATAGCAATAAATTTGTTAAAACCCTTCCTGTGCTTAGTTAATTTGTAGGCAACACAATCTTTCTTTCTTTCTTTCTTTTTTCTTTTTTTTTTTTTAAGATTTTCTTCAGAGGTATTCATTTTAAAATGTGAAAGCATTCAAAGAGGTTAGTCTTTTAACATCTATCCAGTTCTGGACTTAAATGATCCAGAATTGTGGCATATGGAATAGCTTTATTAAAGAGTTAAGAGGACTTAATTATATGAAAAAGAAAGCTGTACACTCACTATGAATCATGGTCTAATAAGACCTATGTAGACTGAGACCCACAGGTGAAATTCTGGTCCTATTTAAATCAGCGGTGATATTCTCATTGTCTTCAGTGAAGCCAGGATTTCATCTCAGAGCCTCTATCAGTTTTAGGGACAGATTCTGCCACCCTTATTCGTGTTAAATAGTACCTTATTCCAGGTGTAGCCCCATTAAAATCAATGGAGCACATGCAGCTACTACTCAGCATTCAGCCTATCCTGTACATAGTCACAAATGTTATAATAGTATACAATTTCCTGGAGTTAAATTCTTATTCACAGTGAGTAATAATCATTGATTCTTCATAAATCTTTGACAAAAGAAGTTCAGCAGCACAATTGTAAGAGCCTAAACCAGCAAAGCTACATTCTTTCTTTTCAATAAAAAGCCTTTATTATAAAGTTCCAACTCTTGAAGGGATTTTTCATTTCCTTAATTATTCTCAAGCTACAATGACACCAGTTCAAGTGATTATCCCCATTCAGCACACACTGCTGATTTATACTGCTTCTCTTGCACGTGTCAAGGAATGTTAGATGGGAATTTCTGTGTAGAAAGCAAGTATGTGGTAACAAACCTAGCTGAAGTGAATATTTCTGTCTGGGCTTAGCAAGGATGCCTATCTGATTTATGTAACATACAGGGACAAAGATTACACTTTCTGGATAAGGAATTTTACTTCATGATATACCAAGCTGCTAGTTTTGCATTGTACTTTGTTATAAGTAGCTCACATTCAACCTCCCTTTCTAGCCAGATGCCATGTGCTGTTAGTCACAGATGGGGGCGAGGGGGAGACACTACAACACAGAATACTCATGGCAGTGACCATTACATGGAGCCTTTATTGATGTATTCCTTGAAGACTATGGCAGTATTGTAATAAACTGAGAATTTCTGCACTGCCAGAAGTTAGTCTGGTGTGCGAGCTTTTAGGCTGTAGGAAAGGTGGCAGTAGCTCTGCTAGGAAAAGAGCATTAATAGGGTACCTGGAAATGTGTGCACCTGGATGTCACTACAGGCCTTACTGTCACAGATTCTGCCACGCCTGAGCTAGAGGGGTAGGTTGTTGTTACTGTGTCCAATGTCAGCAACACTTTGTCCAGAGAAACAACATGTTCAGAATTCTAGAAGGGCCCTGTGGGTTTCAGTTGCTATCCTGCGAAAAAAGTATTATTGAACAAAATGAAGGCCTCACTCGCCTCTCTTTCTTCCAGTCTACAGTAGTTCTTGCTAGTTCATGAATTAGACTAGAAGTACTGCATAATGTACTATAGAAAACAATGTTGCTTTATCAGAGGTGTGGACCAGATGACCTAGTAAGGCTGTTTCTTTAAGTATTTGAACAGTGAGTGTCTTCATCAGAACTCAAAACCATACGAAATGTGCCTGTGTTTTGCTTTTATTACAAATTAGAAACACAGATTTTTTGATTCATTTCAAGTCCTAAGCTCAAACTGAAATTTGTGGGGTACAAATAGTCTGAAACCAAACCAAATACGTACATGCTAAATGAAGCCATCAATGTGCTAATAACGATAGTAATTACTATGATTCAGTGGGAAAAACATTTTTAGCGAATGCTATTGATAATAAGAAATGAGGACAAATTGTGAAAATGTAGTAATGTGAAGAATTACAACCTTACTGTATTGGATTGTGACTGATTCAAGACACAACTGCTTTCCCCTCCCCCCCAGTTCATATGATGGAACAGAAAATCTTGTACCAATGCGCGTGTACATGCGTAAGGTTGGTGGGCCAGGGGGGAGGAAAACAATAATGGCTTGCTCAAACATAGTAGTGGAGGAGAACAAGGAACAGGTAACACTAAGGCTATGTCTAAACTACCACTTATGTTGGTATAACTTCTGTTGCTCAGGGGTGTGAAAAAGCCACCTCCTGAGCAACATAAGTTACACTGACCTAAGCGACAGTATGGACAGCACTGATGCAGCTGCGCCATTGTAAGCTCTCTAACGTAGCCACTCAAAGCCAATGGGAGAGAGCTCTCCTATTGGCCCCATCAGCTCCTGCAAGCAGATGTAGCTATGCCAGCAGGAGAAGTTCTCCCACCGACATAACGCTGTCCATACCGGTGCTTAGGTCGGTGTAACTTATGTCACTCGGGAGGTGGCTTTTTCTCACCCCTGAGCAACAGAAGTTATACCAACATAAGTGGTAGTATAGACATAGTCTGAGAGTTGTCACTCCTTGTGATTTTTGTCCTGAATCTCTCAATAAGTGGTAATTTTTGTAAAGTTCCAGCTCCTAGAGCCATATACGTGAGGATCTCAGCTTTCATTTATGCTTTTAGAGAGAAGCTGGAAAACATGGATCCAGGGCACTCAAAAGCCAGAAGGCAAATAAAGACACAAAATTCTGGGGTTTTGGGGTTTTGTTTTTTTTTTAAATCTCATGATCATTAGGGGGTCTGCAATTCTAGATATTAATTTTTCCACAACAACAGGTTCTTTCCAGTTGCACAGAGCTCTTCCTCAAATACTCTGTACTGCTATTCTGCACTCAAATCTGGTAAAAGCTTAGCATACCAGCAGCATTTGCCTATACATAATTTACTTTACTTCACGTGCTCTTTGAACCAAGCTTGTACCTGATTTTACTCTAGAAGGAAGTGGATTCAACTTTTGTTTCAACCACCTGATAACTTTCAAATTTATTGTAGCACTGCAGCACAGTGACAGAGTCTAATTCAAATGGACAACCCACAGTTGCCCTTCACATGTGAAGCAGTAGAGGTGGGCAAGTACATTATTAATTAGAATATCTAACAACTGGCCCCCTTATTGCTGTTTGCCAGTTGTCAACAAGCAGTTAGAAACTCTCATTTAGTAGTTACTGAAAATCTGCAAACTAGTTTTTGCAAATTTCTTTTGGTCTGCGGATTATTCTCAAGCAATTTATTGCAAGTATTTGAAATCTGAGCAGTGTGTTGGCTTTGCCTGGACACAGATCACACAGTATTGTCTTTTGTTCCTTAAGTGGATGAGCACAGCTCTTAAAATCAAGTTACCATTATAAAAGCTAGCATTAGCAAATTTACAATTCATTTTCTACTAAATCTCCTAGAATTCAATATTTCCATCAGCACCACAGAGCATACACTCATTCACTAGAATAGCCACAGAAATCAAACACCAGGGCAAAAACCCAGTAGAAATAAATATATTTAAAGGTTGGAATATTTATGACTTTGTTTTGCTGATTTCACTCAGCTGTAACCATGGAGGCCCTGATTCAGCAGGATATGCTTAAAGTTTAAAAATACAAGTAGCCCCATTGAAGTAAATTGGCTTACTTACGTGCATAACTTTAAGTCCTGTGCTTAAGAATATTTCTGAATTTGGGCCAGAAAGTGTTTTTGTTTTATTTTATTTGTTGTTGTTTCTGTGTACGGTGAGATGGCTTTATTTTGTGTTGTTTTGTTTAAGTTTTAACACCTTACCAATCATATTTCAGAATATTCTGATAAAATTACAAGTAATTGCTTATGAATTATTGTAAATTATTGGCAGGTAGTCAAAGTTTCAGCATGTTGATGTATTATCCAGTCATATGATGGACTGCTTTCTTTGTAACTATGTTAACATTATGAAGAAAACCCTTGCAACCTGGATGCTTCCGGCTACCCATACAATCTCCAAGCATCTGTGTGCTAGATAATTACATACTAGAGACTGCTTCAAGTACTGTAGTGCATAACTTTCTAAGAAATTGGGTGGATGAGAAGTGTAAGAATTTAAGTCTCAATCATAATTAAACATAGAGGTTTTTTTAAAGTAGAGAAATAATAACAAAACTGATTAGTTATAACAATAGAATTATACATATTTCGTGGAACTGATGACCACTAAATTGACTGGAACAATGCAAAGTCAATCATGTCAGTGTGTGCTGACTGCTTGTGAGCGGGTGTCCCTGGTGCTTGATGCCCCCTTTCTGGGGGTCCCTCCATCATCCACACCATGACCAAAGGAGGCCTTTAGGGAGCAAAAACAACAGCAAATGTAGACCCCCAAGAGTTGCCTAGAGAGGCCATCCAGGATCAGTCTCTGGCAGAACTAATGAGAATAGGTCCTTCAGCAAATAGAAGAGCTGGGAGCGAACAAAAGCCAGTCTCCTCAATTCCAAAGAAATCATGTTCCAGGACAAAATAATCAGACCAAGGCAGTGTGGTCCACCAGATAGGGAACTGAACTGGGAGTCAAGCTTGGAGGCTACTCCAGCATCTGTCTCTGACCTGTTATGTGACTTTGAGAAAGTTACTTCACCTCTGTTTCCTCCCCATCCTTTGTCTGCTTAGATTGTAAGCGCTTCTGGGCAGGACTGTGTTTACTATAGATTTGTACAATGCCTAGTACAACGGGACCTTACCATGGTTAGTGCCTCTAGACCCTAGTGCAGCACAATTATTAATAATAAAGAACAATGATCTATTTAGGATACAAAATCAAATTAAGTCACTGAGTATTCACCAGGAATTTATATTCTGCTTCCATCTGCAAAGTGGAAGGACAGAGAAATTCCATGGGTGCACGAATGCTATGCACCATTTAACTTAAACCAAGAAACTACACTGTATTTCTCTATAACCTCTGTCAAAAGTGGAACTCAAATTTCTGGCACTGTGATAAAGATCAACAAGTCATCTGGACATAGGGCCTGATGATGCTCCCCACCTCTAGCCATCAGCCCCTTTCTCATCAGAAATTTGAATGGCTTTTGTTAGAGTCACGGTTATCATTATCACACTGAAAAGAATAGGAGAGAGTGAGCATCTTGGTTCATCCTTTGGGACAATGGGAATGCTGAAGGAGGAAAACAAATTACCACCATTGGGGCCAGTGAGACTACGTAATAATTGGATTCAGTTAATGAAATAGAGATAAGAAGTAAAAAAGATCTTCTAGGACATCTAGTCAAGCTCCATTCCAGTGCAGGATGGGTCCTTACAGTATATTCACTAGTGCATTGTCCAATTTAGTTTTATGCATTCCTTATATGTGTTCACAAGATGTTCTAGCACCGTGATATTGCTTTAGGGACTAGCCAAAGATCTGAACATCCTGCACTAGTGTCTGTACCACCCAGGAAGAAATTTATGAAACAGTTTGGTTCTGCTGCTTTCCTGCTGTTTGGGCATCAGGGAAATATGAAACTAAGTCAGCTGGATGCTGTAATTCTTTTCCTGTTGACTCAGGCACATAAGAGCATACTTTTGGTCTGGAAAACTGAGATTTTCTCCCTATACACCCAAGCTGGTTACATTTCATAACAGAGGATCAACCACCAGGGGGAAAATGATTCTTTTAAGAAATTATTGGATGACTTTTACAGTGGGTGGGATAAAATTATAGAGTACATGGAGGGGAGTGGCGGGAAAACAGAATTGGCAGTGTATACTTGGACCCCATGGATGAGGATCTGTGTTTGATCAGATGGGTAATATAAAAAATGTATATTAAAAGAATATATCTTCTGAGTTTATAACCTCTGAATTATTCAATTAGTGCATTATATTTCATTACTGTGTGTGAATATAGTACATGAAGGTACCAAAATATAGGATCTTAATTCAAACTATAATACATCTTACCAAAATATGGAGTTCATATGTATAACCTGACAGTGATTAAAATAAAAACCAGTGGAATATTTTTAGGTGTTGCTCAAAGTGGGGAGTGTTAGACTGAGACAGGTGCCCAGAGGGTGCAAGATCCAGACCCTGGGGATCAATAATAGACAAGCTTGGTTACTTGCCAATCAAAACAAGATAGTGGAAGATGGTGCCACAACCCAGTCCTGTACTGCTAAGAGCTTTAAAAAACAACCAGGCCAACTTAAATTCAATCCACCACGTAATAAGACGCCAGTGTAGAGAATGCAGGTTGTATGTAGCATGATCAGTGTTACTCCGTTCAGGCAGCAGCTGTCGTGTTGCATTCCACACTAGCTGGAAGCCATGGAGAAGGCCTGCACAAGGTGATGGTGTGAGATAAGACACTCGAGAGATTTTATTTTTTTACCAAGATATTGAGGTGGGGGAGCAGCAACACGCTGGCTCAAGAGACAAGCTTAGCCCATCCCTCTCACTAGGCTGCCAGAGGTACTGCAACATATACCTGAAACTTTTATCCACTGAGCAATACGTTGAAAGTGTGTATATGTGTAATAATGTGTTTTCGAAAAGAAGTCATAGAATCAATGTGCGTCCACTGCATGCCAGAAGTACGGTCACTCCTTCCCCACGCTATACAAGGAGTTCTGTCAACTCTGCTTCATTCCCCCCACCCATCTGTGTCACCCTGTTTTCCCCCACATAGTAGCTGTCATTTTCTTCCATACTTGATAGGGACTGGCTACAGTGCTTGCTTATACACAGCAGCTGTGTTCATCCTGAGATCCTATAATGTTCTGCCAGATATGTCTCAGGTTAGTTTTAAATAAGGTATTTTATGTACAGTGCTACCTACTAGTAGAACAGTATAATACAGTTTAGCATTTCATTATACCAGGAGCGATGTGTCCTTCTCAAGACACTCCTGTACGAGGGATCTCTGCTCCTCCATCCTCCCCAGTGACAGATGCTCTCTCCCTTATGGAAGTGCCTTTTCTGCCTTCTATTCTTTGTGTGGCAGGGTAAGGGAGCATCTGTCTTTTACACACACTCTTCCCCTCCACTACCCAACATAGTGAAGGCTTATTGAGTGGCATCTCATTGGCAAGGAAACTCTCTCCTGCACTCTGGGATCTAATACTGGCTCCCAGTGGCACTGTTAATATTCCTTCCCAGCAGCTGTTAGGTGACTCTCCATTTGGGGGTGCAGAGAGTGCTAGTGCTACTGCTGCTGGGCTGAAAGTTGGGGTGAAGGGGAAAAATACTACTTTATTTTGTAATAATTGGGCCTACAAATTTACCCTAATTATGAGTTTAACTTCATAAGATATGAGTTCAACTTCATAAGTAACTTCATAAGATGTCACAATAACCTGCAACAATAACTGTTGATGGGAAAAGGTATGAAAGGGAGACAGAACAACTGAATTAGTCCAAACAGAAAGGTCTACTGATATAACTCAAGGACTGGTTAAAACTATGCTTGGTAAACAAGAAGAGTGTGAAACCAGCAATCAGTGAGTCAAAATTTGTATGTGGGAAACTAGGCATAATTGGTGGACAAAATAATGAGGGGATGGGTTATTCCACTTACCATTCCCTTTGTGGGTCCTTGCAGACACACTTTGAGGGGAAAGATTGGCTACTGGAGTGAGCTTCACCACCATGGCTGCCACCCCCACCATCTCCTGGGACCTTGAGCCTTCATCATTCCAATTCTGAGAGATGTCCTGACAAGACTGGGCCAGACACAGGGACCTAGATGACATCGTCACATCTATTGGCTCCATCTGAATCCCAAACACCACCTGGGATGGAATGGGATCAGACTTTAACAACAGCAACAACAGCAGCTCTAGCCCATTTCAACTAATTTCTCTTGTCCATAAAAAGATAGCTATTAGCATCTTTAATAACATCTAAAAGACTGTCAAATCAGGTTGTTGTTTTTTTCCTTCTAAAAATTGTCTCCTGCTAAAGGGAAAGTGGACAAAGAATGTTAAAATAAAAGCCTTACTTAATACATTTCAAATGCTTTAACTGTTTTTCCTTTTCTTTAATAAAAGGTTAAAGATTTTCAATGTTGTATTTGCCGTGGTACTAAGCAGGCAGAAGTCTCTGTATGCTGAACCCCAAACCTTCTTTAACACTGTTTAGTGTTAGATACTAAGGCCAAGTCTACACTACCCGCCGAATCGGCGGGTAGTGATCGATCTATCGGAGATCGATTTATCATGTCTAGTGTAGATGCGATAAATCGATCCCTGATCACTTTGCTGTCGATTCTGGAACTCCACCACGGCGAGAGGCGGAAGCGGAGTCAACGGGGGAGCCGCCGCCATTGATCCCGCTCCACTAGGACGTGAAGTAAGTGATTCTAAGTCGATCTAAGATACGTCGACTTCAGCTACGCTATTCTCATAGCTGAAGTTGCGTATCTTAGATCGATCCCCCCCCCCTCCGCAATGTCGACCAGGCGTAAGTAAGTTATGTTAACACCTTTAGCTATATATTCCACCTAAATTAATAAAACATGTCCACCAGCGGAAAGTGGGGAGGAAATGCCCCAGACCCCCAAATTAGGCCTACAACCATCTATATAGGATAAATAAAGTTATAACACATGCAAATTTGCACAAGTGAAAAATGTTTTCACACCAGATCCAACACATGTAGAATTAGTAAAGTAACTGGCAGATTATATATTGTAATAATTCCTGTTTATAGATGTACTGTTCAATTACCCTGATGCACACCACTGTAAGGCATCAATGCAGATGGACAAATTGCTTCTCAATGATCAAGCCATTCATCTCTTAAAGAACAGAGCATATCATGAGTAGAGCTATGAAAAGAAACTCCAAGCCAAATGAAACATTCCTGGTTTTGCTATTTGTTACAAACCTGAAATGGAGACCAGATTAATCAAAATCTTTTCCAGGTCACTTTTAAATTCAGTGGAAAACTCAGGAAAGACAAACAAAGTTTCTCACAATTTCAATTGCAAACCAAAGTTATGGTTATCTGTTCTATAATTTAAACAAGGAATTAAGATGAATATAATGAGCTATTCCTCATGGACCAGAAGAAAGATTGCATGTCTTCAGTCTGGCCTCCCACAACATGCAGTATAATTAGCTGGATAAATCCTGAATAACTCTCTTGGCTGATGATCAATATACCTCACAACAGATTAAATCTTGTATAAACTATACAGATTTGGATAATTAGTTCTTACATAAGTGTGTTATTTGATATAAAATGAGTTTTGGAGCAAAGTTTAAAGCTATACAAGTATATGGTGCTGCTAAGATAGGGGAAAAAATCACACAATATCCTAAAGCAAAATTCAGTTTCTGTGGAAGGCAAACATGGAACAACTAGCAGATACAATTTCTCCACAAAGGTATTTTGATTTTTAATTGCCTTGCTTGGGATAGTAAGCTCATCTTACTTTTCTCTAATCAAGTGCATTGCTTGGAAGATGAAACAGTGGGACAAGTTCGTTGCTGAATTATTCAGCATACATTCATTCATTTAAATGTGGGATGTATACCAGTGCTGTATTTGGCATAGTACATCTGTTAAAAGAAATCCGTGTCATAGAAGATAGAACACTGTCAACTGAAGGAGCAAGAAAGTTTCTGTTAGAAAGAGAAACACACTAATGCTAAAGATTTCAGCCATCATTTGTTGAAGAGACTCCTTCAAAGGTATGACACAATTTAAAAAAAAGACATAAGCCAAGATTTTCGAAAAAGGAGTCTGACTTTAGGCTAAATCCCTTTTTAGACTCCAAAATAAGTAGCCTGATTTGCAGAAGTGCTGTGCCTTCAGCAGCTGTTGGTGAAGTCAATGAGTGGTTAGCACTTTTGAAAATTAGGCTACTTACGTAGATGCCTAAATATGGACTTATGAGACGAACTTTAGGCTGCTATTTTTGAAAAACTGCTCCTTATCTGCAGTATACATGTGATGTTATTCCCTTTTCTTCCTCTCAGGGTGTGTCTACACTTAAAACGCTAAAGAGGCATAACTCTGTGTAAAAGCTCATTGCAGTGACAGGAGGGCCTCTCCTGTCACTGTGGTTAATCCACATCTCTGAAAGGTAGTAGCTAGGTTGACGGAAGACTTCTCCCATAAACCTAGCACTGCCTGTATCGGGAGCTAGGTTGGGATAGCTACATCTCTCTGGGGTGTGGATGTAAATTTTCTGTGTAGACCAGCCCTCTGATCTTCAGGTCTGGAAAAGGTAACCAGAGTGTCAGAGCTTAATATAAGGTGGGACAAATTGTTAAGTGTAAGAGATTCACACTTGTTGCCAGAAACTACTGAAAATGAAGTGGGAAATTAACACCTTGGCAGTCATAGGAAAAATGAGGGTTAGTAAGTTACAAATTGTGATGAGCCAAACAAACAGTGTTTCTGAGGTCAGGTCTACACTACAGACCTATATAAATAAAACACCACCACTCAGGGGTGTGAAAAATCCTCAACCCTAAGCGACAAAATTATACCTACCTAACGCACCCCCCTGCCCCGTGTAGACAGTGCTATGTGAGTGGGAGAGCTTCTCTCACAACATAGCTACCGCCTCTTGGGGAGGTGAATTAACTAAACCAACGGGAGAGCTCTCTCCCTTTGGCTTACAGCATCTTCATTAAAGCACTGCAGCTGCACCAATGCAGCATTTTAAATGTAGGTGTGTCCTGAGATCATGAATTTTAGAGTATAGCCAAGTTATGAATACAAGTTCTCAAGTTCTTCATCTTTTGAAGGTATTGTGCAGGTTTCCTTGAGGATGAGGACTGAGAGGTGAGATATGGAGTGATTGCTTTGGGAAAAGTGTTCAACCACAGGTGATAGGGTGTTTTTGTCTTATTTTTCCGTGCAAGTTCATTTCAGAGCACATCTTCTCTTGCTTACATTTTTCTGAAGTGTCTGTCTGCCAGAAGCTGGGAATGGGCAACAGGGGATGGATCACTTGATGATTGCCTGTTCTGTTCATTCCCTCTGGGGCACCTGGCATTGGCCACTGGCAGAAGACAGGATACTGGACTAGATGGACTTTTGGTCTGACCCAGTATGGCTGTTCTTATGAAGTTATATTTTGTACAACCCAAAATAGACTTTTCTGTTTTGCCAACAAGCGCCAGAAATGTTCGGAACCAAACTGAATATTTTTTTCTGATTTTTTGGAAGCAATGATTTTTGGAGCAAGGAGTTTGTCTTGCTGTGAGCATGTGCAGTGCCTAGTACACTACGAGTATGACCAGAACACACATACTAAATAACAATGAAAGCATGAGAAAGCCATGGATGAGTGCTGAAGAGTGGCTGGGTGTTGTTTCTGGAAAGGCTGACAAATAATAATTCCTTTTACATAAAGCGGGATTATAGTAAGTGTGGCTGCTGGGAAACATTGCTTAAACAGACCTTTAGAGGTCCATTTGGAATCCATTGTAAATAATTTACATTACCAGAAAATAGACTTTCCCAGGCCTTCAGCCTGATGTCTTTGTCTGCCACAGTAGCATCACACATTCAGAGTCAGTACTTCCAAGTGGGCAGTTCCATACTCCATAGTATCATTCTTCCCCAATGACTGTACACTCCTATATGCCAATCAGTAGACTGCAAGCTCATCACTATCTTTGAGATAATGAAATTGCTCCTTCATTGTTTGCAGGCACCTTTATCTTCTTTTTGTAATTGAGTTAATGGTGGTCAAACATCAAATGCTTCAGATGGCTTCTCATAAGCATCCAAAAACTGTTTAATAATTACCCGAAGCTTCTGAATGGCTTGAATTTGTAAAACTGGGCTGGAAATCTTACAAAATGTCTTTCCTGTGACTTCAGATAATTCCTGCTTAAGGTCAAACCAGAAATACTTCACAGTTTCTCTCAGGGCACTGAGGCAATTCTTTTCAGGTCATGGGTAGAACCCAGAAGAACAGAGGAATGAAAAAAAGAAAAAGAAAACTACTGACAACCAAAAAATTAACCATACTCTTCCTACCTCATAAAAGGTTCCACTTATATTTGCGTTGCATTTTGGCAGATGCTTAATAAAGAAGTGATTTTATCCCAATCAGTTGCCCATTCCTAATGTGTTCTCCCATTCTGACACCTTCAGAGAAGTTAAATTTACTTTGACCTTCAGTTGCCTTTTTGCTAGGATGCTATGCACAATTTTCCTTTTCTCTAAGTGACAAGCAAACTTAATCAGGGGAAAAGTGTCTTTCATTTCAGACAACGTTAGCAAAACAACTTCAGATGCAGAGTGGATTTTCTCACCCCCTTAATGCAGCTGTTATTTCTGTGAAATACCTATCCAAAGGCTCTAAATAGCAGCACAGTATTTAGTAGAGAAAAGTGAGTATTAAATAACTGTTCTGAAAATGGGAGATTTTTCTTTTTTAATGTTTGTTCATTGTTTGGCCACTTTCATTTATTTTTAAAACCTCTCAACATTACTTTACCTACTTCCAGTATGGCAATGCACATTTGTAAACTTTTCATTTATTTGTCAGAAAACAATAGTGAAAGAAGGGCAGATGGGCCATCTAGAACAAAGGCAGAGCTCTGAAACTGAGAAATATGAGCCCTAAACTATATTTTGACTGTAGTTCTGAATTGAATTTCAGGTTAATACAATTAAATGGGAAAACTATGCCAACATAAATCAATTTCCTGTGTTATTCTTGTGTTTAATGTAACAGCAAGTACTTCATTCCTGAGTAACAGGACCACATCACAGCCAGGGCAGAAATGCCCATGAAAAGGTTTTGGTTTGGGTTCTCAATTCTTTTCAAATTGGCCCAAGCTAAAAGGCTCATGTCTGACTAAACCAGAACACATAGGAGATATAACCATAGAATCCCAGGACTGGAAGGTTTCAGAGTGGTAGCTGTGTTAGTCTGTATCAGCAAAAGGAATGAGGAGTACTTGTGGCACCTTAGAGACTAACAAATTTATTTGGGCATAAGCTTTCATGGGCTAAAGCCCACTTCATCAGATGCATGCATGAAGGGAGCTTTAGCCCATGAAAGCTTATGCCCAAATAAATTTGTTAGTCTCTAAGGTGCCACAAGTACTCCTCATTCTTCTTAGGACTGGACGGTCATTTAGTCCAGTCCCCTGCACTCATGACAGGATTAAGTATTATCTAGACCATCCCTGTCAAGTGTTCGTCTAACCTGCTCTTAAAAATCTCCAAAGATGGAGATTCCACACCTCCTTAGGCAACTTATTTTAGTGCTTAACTACCCTGACAGTTATGAAGTTTTTCCTAATGTCTAACCTAAACCACGCTTGCTGCAATTTAAGCTCATTGCTTCTTGTCCTATCCCCAGAGGTTAAGGAGAACACATTTTCTCCCTCCTCCTTGTAACAACCTTTTATGTACTTGAAAACTGTTATCATGTCCCCTCTCAGTCTTCTCTTCTACAAACTCAACAAACACAATTTCTATAATCTTCCCTCAGAGGTCATGTTTTCTAGACTTTAATCATTTTTGTTGCTATCCTCTAGACTTTCTCCAATATGTCCACATCTTGCCTGAAATACATTGTCCAGAACTGGACACAATACTCCCGTTGAGGCCTAATAAGCATGGAGTAGAGCGGAAGAATTACTTCTCATGTCTTGCTTACAACATTCTTACTAATACAGCCCAGAATGTTGTTTGCTTTTTTTGCAAAAGCATTACATTGTTGACTCATATTTAGCTTGTGATCCACTAAGATCCTCAAACCCCCATCTGCAGTACTCTTTCCTAGGCAGTCATTTCCCATTTTGTATGCGTGCAACTGATTGTTCCTTCCTAAGTGGAGTACTTTGCATTTGTCCTTATTGAATTTCATCCTATTTATTTCAGACCCTTTCTCCAGTTTGTCCAGATCATTTTAAATTTTAATCCTATTCTCCAAAGCACTTGCAACCCCTCCCAGCTTTGTATCAACCACAAGCTTTATAAGTGTACTCTTTATGCCATTATCTAAATGATTGGTAAAGATATTGAATGGAGCCAGACCCAGAACTGATCCCTGAGGTACCCCACTCGATATGCCCTTCCAGCTTAATTGTGAACCACTGACAGCTACTCTCTGGGAATAGCTTTCCAACTAGTTATGCACCCACCTTAAGTAGCTCCATCTAGGTTGTATTTCCCTAGTTTGTTTATGAGGAGGTCATGCAAGACAGTGTCAAAAGCTTTACTAAAGTCAAGATATATCACATTTACTGCTTCCCCTCTTTCCACAAGGCTTGTAACCCTTTCAAAGAAAGCTACTAGGTTGGTTTGATGTGATTTTTTCTTGACAAATCCATGTTGGTGGTTACTTATCAACTTATTATCTTCTAGATGTCTGCAAATTGATTGCTCCATTATCTTTCCAGGTACTGAAGTTAAGCTTACTGGTCTGTAATTCCCCAGGTTGTCCTTATTTCCCTTTCTTAGAGATGGGCATTATATTTGCTATTTTCCAGCCCTCTGAAATCTCTCCCATCTTCCATGACTTTTTGAAGATAATCACTAATGGCTCAGATATCTCCTCATTCAGCTCCTTGAGTATTCTAGGATGTATTTCATCTGGCCATAGTGACTTGAAGACATCTGACTTCTCTAAGTAATTTTTAACTTGTTCTTTCCCTATTTCAGTTTCTGATCCTATCTCATTTTCACTGGTATTCACTATGTTAGACATCCAATCGCTACTCACCTTTTTGGTGAAAACTGAAACAAAAAATCATTTAACAGTTCTGCCATTTCCACTTTTTCTGTTATTGTTTTTCCCGCCTCATTGAGTAAAAGGTGCACTCTGTCCTTGGTCTTCCTCTTGCTAATGTATTTGTAGAATGCTTTCTTGTTACCTTAATGTCTCTAGCTAGTTGAATCTCATTTTCTGCCCACAGCCTTCCTTTGGTTCTCTGGCCTATATTTTCTCCCTTCTCTGCTGAACTAATAATTTTCCTCTCTCAGGTTCAACTGAAATACTTTTACTGACCCTATCTCAGGGCCTCCCCCACACAGGAACCTAACCTTCTTCCTGTGGATCCACCTACTTGGCTTCTTGCCTGTTTAAGCCCTAAATCAGGAATTCTCCCCCAGCCCCCCGGAACCTGACCTGCTCTCTGTAGGTTTCTCTCTGCAGTCTCCACATTACTGAGTTCCCTCTAAAAAGAAAAGGAGTACTTGTGGCACCTTAGAGACTAACAAATTTATTAGAGCATAAGCTTTCGTGAGCTACAGCTCACTTCATCGGATGCATAACAGCCTAACACGGCTGCTACTCTGAAACCTGTCATTATGCGAGTTCCCTCTGGGTTCTTTATAAGACCCAGGTGACTAATGATCCTTACCTAGCTCCACCCCATCTGGCCAGGACGAAAAATCAATCAATCACAGGTGCACTAATTGGCTCTTACACCCTTGCCTAATAGGTTACAGGAGTAAGCCACATCACACAGTTCAAGTGCCTCATGCCCCCTTTCTCCTTAATAGGCTGAGCTCTCTGGCTGGACTATAATATCCCATGACGTGCAACAATCTCCCCACTTGCTGAGCCACAGTGCATCCTGAGAGCCCATAGCAGTGGAGTATCATAGGATATGTAGTCCAGCTGGGGGAGCCCAGCCTATAGGGGAGAAGGGAGACATTTGAACTACAATTCCCATGAGGCATCACAGTGGCATTTCTGAATTTAATTTTTCTGGTTTTAGCTGAAAGTTTTCAGTTTTTGTGTGTTCAGTTTTTCAACTAAAAGTGAAAATATTCTGTGGAAAGCAGACCCTTTTCACAAAAATATTTGTTTACTCAAAAAACCAATTTTCCACAGGAAAAAAAATTCAAATGAAAATGTTGACCAGTCCTAATAATATAATTTACTTCTTATAATGTTCCACTTATCCCTCTCAGATAGGGCAGAACTCCTTGTAACACAATGTTTTCATTACCTGCATTTTTTATGTAAAAACTCATTTAAAGCTACCTTTACAATACTTTCCCAACATCCAGACCTTTGAGCCATCTTCAGTTCAGGTGTGACACATGGCCAGAAAGGGTTAAGCATCCAGCAGGATAAATGACCCAAATTCAACCTTTAGGGACATATTGGTAGATAATGTTTCTGGTTTTGTGTGTTTACATATATAGTGTTAGAGGTTAACAATGTAATCAAACAGTTCCTATCTGTGCTGTATTCTGTTAATTCAGAGATGAAAAGGAGATCTTAATATTTAAATGAGCTGTAAATATAGTGATAGCACTGTACTGAATTCTCTTTGAACATATAGCAAATCACCTGTGAATGGTGGAAAACAGGCAATGGCTTATGTTAATCCATGTAACTAATTACCTGTGATGCTTAGGAAATGGGTCTACTTCAAAGTCTCCATGGTTGCCTACTGTTCGCCTAAGGACTCCGTGCTGTCAAGAGAAGGTCTGGAACTGTATGAAGGTCCTGATCCTTTTAATCTTAGATCTGCTTGATGCCTTATGCAGGGGAAGCTCCAGTCATAATGTGTTATAGTGTGTATGGTAACACCTATTGTTTCATGTTCTCTGTGTATATAAAATCGTCCTACTGTATTTTCCACTGAATGAATCCGATGAAGTGGGCTGTAGCCCACGAAAGCTTATGCTCAAATAAATTTGTTAGTCTCTAATGTGCCACAAGTACTCCTGTTCTTTTTGCAGATACAGACTAACACGGCTGCTACTCTGAAACCTGTCATAATGATGCCACTTGATGATTGCCCGTTCTATTCATTCCCTCTGGGGCACCTGGCATTGGTCGCTGTCAGAAGATAGGATGCTGGGCTGGATGGACCTTTGGTCTGACCCAGTATGGCCATTCTTATAAGACTGAGATCTCCAGTCCCACCTGGATCACCCTGAATATGAACTTTGGACTATAACCTATGGACTAATTCTAAAAGAACTCTTTGCAGCTACAGAGCTCACCATGTCTACTACAAAACTGATCTCAGAACTGTACTCACGTCTGTATATATATACTGATCTTTTAACCAATACTCACTCTCTTTTCTTTTTTAATAAATTTTAGTTTAGTTAATAAGGATTTGCTGTAAGTGTGTATTTGGGTAAGATCTGAAATATTCATTAACTTGAGAGATGATGTGTCTGATGCTTTGGGATTGGTAAAACTTTCATATTTGACTTGAGTGCTTGGGTGGAAGCCCAAGGCTGGGTTACTATAAGGGAACTGTGTTTTGGCTTGTGTAACCAATAAGGTATTGTAGAAGTTGTTTTGTGCTGGCTTGGTAAATCTAAATATTGGAATATCCACCAGATTTGGCGATTGTCTGCACCATTATTTGCAGTTTGACCTAAGTGAGTAACCTCAGTGTGGCTCTCCTGGGACCTCACAACAATTATGAAGCCATCAGCAATGATAACACACTGCTGTAAAGGATCTGTGGAAAAATTATTCTAAAAAATGCAGTTGACCTTGTGTATGCCAGAATTTCAAGTGTTACTAGTGATATTTTATTACTACCATTCTTAATTTTTAAGACTATACGGTACACATTTATGGTAACATATCTATCCTCCTTATAAGGCTGAGTGACTGTTTCTTTATGAAAGATATTTTAACAATGACTTTGGGTCTTAATGTCAAAAGAATTACAGGTACAGTACAAAGTACAAAAGCATTCCTTTCAACAGTCAAATTAACTGCTCAAGAATGTGGGTAGGGCTTGCTATGACACTATCTTGCTTTGATTTTGCCTTCTAAAGGTTTGAGAGTAGCAGCCATGTTAGTCTGTATCCACAAAAAGAAAAGGAGTACTTGTGGCACCTTAGAGACTAACAAATTTATTTGAGCATAAGCTTTCGTGAGCTACAGCTCACTTCATGCTGTAGCTCACAAAAGCTTATGCTCAAATAAATTTGTTAGTCTCTAAGGTGCCACAAATCCTCCTTTTCTTTTTGCCTTCTAAAGGTTATTTCTAATTTAGTTAATATGGAAATACACATTAGTATATTTTCATTTTTAAAATGGTGTGGTTTTTCCTGCTTCCCATCTCACATATGTTCAAGATGCAAATAGAGGTGGTCTGGAATTTGTTGACAATATGTTTTTTCATTAGAAAATGCCAATTTGTTGAAACCAAAACTGTTTCAGCACCAGGGAAGGATCAGATCTGAAAAATCTCCCGATTAAAAATAATACTGAAAACAAGTTTTAAAATTGTCAGTAGGAAATAATGCAACACTTTGTTTTGTTTTCTAATTCAAAAGGAGTTTTTGTTTTGAAATTTTAGTTAATTTCTATTAAAAATGTTTAAACATTTTTAAAGGTTGAAATTGAAACAAAAGGTTTTAAAATGATGAAAATGAAATATAAAAAAAATTAAAAAATAAAATTTTAACTCTTCATCCCAATTTGGGATGGAAAAAAAATTGAAATCTCAAACTCTCATGTGACAGGAAAACAGTTTTCCAGCCAGCTCTAGAGGCAAACGGCAATAGGTCCTCGAGTCACCTTATCCCCTGGTGAATTGTTTATTTAAGCATCATATTTTCTATGTGAAACGAAGAGTAAAGTCACATCGTCTCTGTCACACATTTGACATATTGTGTCTCTCAAATTACAAACCAAAGTCATTTCTTGGCAAACACTAGGGCAGACATGATTAAGCTATCTACCTAAAAATTGTATTCTTAGATCAAAAGAGTTGAGATATGAAAAACATCTTCTTCAGATCATGGCAAGAAAGACACTTTCTTTGTGAATAAGAAGAGGGCAATTTAACATGCTGAAAGAACAAGAGCAAAAGGTTAAGTGAACAATGCAAGTAAATAATTTTTTCCCTCAAGACTATGAAGTTGTATATTTCACTCTGCTTAGAGCAATCTTTATGTTTGTTAGGCACCATTGTCCAATGATTTGTGCTGAAGTTAGAATAATGATGTTTATACACAATATCCATTTTTGATAATATGCATCTATTCTCCTTATAATGAGGTATGTCCACTAATACATGTTATCATAATTTTTATACAAAATTTAATAAAATGCCAATTTGTGAAATAAAATTTACAGTCAAACTTGTGTATGAAAATGACTAATAATATATTTGCAACATCCTTTCAGGACCACATTGAGGACCTGATCCAAAGACAATTGAAGTCAACGGAAGTCTTTACATTGACTTTAGTGGGCTTTGGATCAGATCCGGATAGCTTAGCTGCAGAAAAAAAGGGGTTCTCTGTGGCAAGTCTGAATTTGGGACTAGAATCATGGTAGGGATATCACATGAATGACATGCAAGATGCAGATGTAATGATCTTGAAAGATCATATAGACAATCATAGAACCATAGAGTTAGAAGGGACCGCAAGGATCATTTAGTCTAATTCCCTGCCAAGATGCAGGATTTGTTGTGCTAAAACCTCCAATTAAGGAGCTTTCACGATTTCCCTCAGTAGTTTGTTCCATTGTCCTACTGTTCTTACAGTTAGGAAGATTTTCCTGAGATTTAATCTAAAATTGCTATGCTGTAGTTTGAACCCATTGCCTCTTGTCCTACCCTCTGTAGCAAGAGAGAACAATTTTTTCCATCTTTTCTACAGCAGCTTTTCAAGTATTTGAAGACTGTTATGTCTCCCTCTTAATCTCCTCTTTTCCAATACTAAATATACCCAGTTCCTTCAGCCTTTACTCATGTGGCTTGTATTCCATCCCTTTGATCATCTCTCTCACTTGTCTCTGGATCCTTTCCAGTTTCTCTGTACCCTTTCTACAGATTGGTGACCAAAACTGGACACAGTACTCCAGCTAAGGCCGAATAGCGTGGTACTATCACCTCCAGTGACTTGCATGCTTTGCCTCTGTTAATGCAACCCAAAATTGCATTTGCTTTTTTTGCAACAGCATTGCGTTATTGACTCACGTGGAGGTTGTGATCCACCATGTGATCCAGATCCTTCTCAGCAATAGGAAAGATTCTGAAAGAATCAGAAAATTGAATGCAAACTGTATATCACAGACTCATGAAAATACCTGTGGTTCTGAATTATATATTCCATGCCAGTGCCAATGCATGATCACTTTCTTTGCTACTGTATATTTTCAAGTACTTCATCTAGTTATCCTTTAAATGACTGATGAGATGGGTCTGTTACTCTATCCCTAAGAAGACTATACCACAGTCCTGACAGTTAGAAAAATATTCTGATATTCATCTTAATTTTTTGCAGCCAAATTTACTCCATTTACATTTATTAGAAATGACTGAAAAGTATGGAGTGAATATGATATTCTGCAGTCTCCACTGTGTTTCATAGAATAGTTTATTCAGCTAACAACTTTTTCTGCTCTTTGGTCAACTGAAATAATCTGGATCATTTTGAACAATTCCTTTAGACTCATAGAATTTGTTTACACCTCCAGTCAGGCATGTCCTCCAGGTAGGCAATGTTTAGCCAAGCTACAAATATTTAGCGTTTCCTGAGTCTTTCCCTCAGTCTTAATAATTAGGGTTTCTGTTTTCTGAATTCTCCTTAAACTGTGTCATTCTAGTCTTTGGGGTGTCTAGTATTGTACACAAGACAACACAACACTGCATATAGTATTGTACACAGCATTCTACTGTCGTTGCAGCCTCTGCAAGGCTGCTACATACCGTAATGGGGAACTGTTCCACGATAGGAGGCATCACTCTTAAATATTTATTTCCTATACTAATTACCCTCCATTCCAGCTTACTAAAGCTGTTAAATTTTGGGATGTATAAACATGTTTTGCCTAACTGTGAGCTCCTCTGAACACCTTGGGTAGAGTTGGTCAGAATTTTAAGCCTGAAAAATGTTCCCATCCAAAAATGTGGTTTTCAAGTGAAATATGTTGGTTTTGAAGATATATACTTTCATACATTTTCTTACTGTTTCTAACCTGGATTTTCTAGTAAGTTCTAATAGTGGGTCTAAAATCATGAACAAAATGCAAACTTTTTGATTTTTTTATTCCATGGAGGACAAGACACTAGTTCTGGGCTACTGCTGAGAGTGACTGGCAATTGGACTTCTCTGATGTTGTCTCCCATCATTCCTACAAATCCCAAATCAAGTCCTTCCCTGCTTCTCTGCATCTCCAGCTCCCAGAAGAACTGTACTGCTCTTTCTGACACCATACAGTTGCCACCAAAAGGTCAAAGCTGAAGGACTGAGAGTTTCTCCAGCTAAGGACTGAATGAATTCTCTAGGCTGGATTGTGTCTTCAAAATCCTCGTGGCATTCATTGGAATACTCTCCACAGGAACTGTGCAGGCTAGGGGTTGGCAGTGAGCACGGTGGCAGGGGGAAGCCTACAGTCCTCCTTCCAGCACCTGGAAAAGGTATTATAGCCTGGTGCTATAAGCCCTTTCCATATATGGATCCATCATTCAGCGAAGTCCCCAGATTAGCTAGAGCCAGGGGAATTCTTGGTTATCTAGTGCTATGGAAGACATGAGGTTACGGACCACTAGGGGCCACAGACTCCATGTCCACAGGTGAGCACAGCATCTTATTCCACAGGTGCAATGGGAGAAACTTCATGACCTTAGTGGAACAAACTGAGGGAAACTCCATGAGAGGATCCTTACTGAGATCTCGTTTCCTCAGCTTCCTTCTGTGAATTTTACCATGAAAGAGGCAATCTTGCCATGAGTAAAGACCTCAGGATTTGGTTCATAGTTTTTTTTTTTTGCATATTATATTAACCAGATATGGAGGATTTATATGAACAGGATAATTTTCATACAAAAGATGTTAGATTCTAATGGAAAAATGGATTCTGATGCCTCCTGAACTATGACTGTTATAATTACCTTAAAACATACTTCCACTTTTTACTTTAGTGTCGTACTACTAGTACAGAAATGTCTTGTCCAGCTTAGCTGCTTCAGTTTCATGTTGACAGAGTACAAGTCCAAAGGAAATCTACAGAATATACAAAAAGCCTATGAATAAACTTCTTATTTTCTGATGGTTTTAAGTGGCTGTCAGTTATTTCAAGATCATAGCTTCCCATTTAAGAGAGTTACAGCCACTGAGTACAGAGTTCTAGAAATGCAACAATAGCCTAGACTAGATTCTCCGAGGAGGCAGCATGCCCATTTCCTGTTATTTACTTATATTTGAATGTATTCACTTATCTGTCAGGTTAAGGGGAAGAAAGTTTATTCCACCATCCAAATATACAAAGAAACATGAAAGCAGAAATTGTATTTCATGGCAATACTACTCTGCTACAAAGAAATGATAGCAATAATCTGTTCAAGTCCTTTATAGAGAATATCTAATTAGCCTTCACAACAGTTACGTGATGACATGTACATGACACTGACAAATATATTTATCCATTCGTATTATGCACACATATTTTGAATGCAAAAATAATTTAATTGCCTATTCCAAGTCCCCCAAATATATGGCATTAAATATTTAATTTATATTAGATTTGGTTTAATAGTAATTTAATTATTAATACTTTCCAAACAAAGGAACTGAGATTAGTTTGCTATAATTTATGGGCCCATTATATTTTGTTCACAAACATTCTGAAGATCATTGCTAAAAACATTAATTTTAAAAGAATCATTCTTTAAATATCTTATTATAAACCTAGATTGCAAGCTCTCTGACGAAGGGATAATCTTTGAACTTGTTTGTACAGTGCCTAGCATAGTAGGGTTCTGATAGTTGACTAGGGCCCTAGGCACTACCATAATACAACAATAAATAATAATAATAATAATAATAATAAATAATAGTTAGTCTTCACCTTAAATATGATCCATATGCATATGCCTTAGAATATTATCTCTCTATGTACATTTGAGACTATACTAATAAATAGTAATTATAAATAACATTTTATATTAATATAATATATATTATTTATCTAATAATACAAAATAAACTACAAACTAGAATTTCTTATACTCCTTCACATACTGAGTAAAATTCTAATATATTTACTTCAGTGGTTCTCAACATTTTCCATACCATGAACTCATAGAATCATAAAAATACAGGATTGGGAAGGAGCTCGAGAAGTCATCTACTCCATCCCCCCACGCTGAGATAGGACCACCCCTAACAGGTGTTTATCCAACCTGTTCCTAAAAACCTCCAATAATGGGGATTCCACAACTTCCCTTGGAAACCTATTCCAGAACTTAACTCTCCTTTACAGTTAGAACGTTTTCCCCCCTAATATGTAACCTAAATCTCTTTTACTGCAGATTAAGCCCATTAGTTCTTGTCCTACCTTCAGTGGACAGGGAGAACAATTGATCATCATTCTCTTTATAAAAGGCCTTATCATATTTCAAGACTGTTATCATCTCCCCAACAGCCCCCACCCCTTTTCTCTTTTCTCTAGGTTTCTCTTTTTCTTTTCTCAAAGCTAAAGAGGCCCAGTTTTTTTTAACCTTTCCTCTTAGGTCATGTTTTCTAAACCTTTTATCATGTTTATTGCTCTCCTCTGGCCTCTCTCCAATTGGTCCATATCATTCTTAAAGTGTGGCACCCAGAACTGGACACAATACTCTACCTGAGGCCATACCAGGGCTGAGTAGAGTGGAACAGTTGCCAACACATCTCACTTTTGATACTCCTGCTAATATATATCCTAGAATATCAGCCTTTTTTGTAACTGCATCACATTGTTGACTCATATTCAATTTGTGATCCACTATAATCCCCAGAGCCTCCTCAGCATTACTACCGCCTAGCCAGTTATTTCCCATTTGTATTTGAACATTTGATTTTTTTCCTTCCTAAGTGATGTATTTTGCACTTATTTTTACTGAATTTCATCTTGTGATTTCAGACCAATTCTCCAATTTGTCAAGGTCATTTTGAAATCTAATCCTGTCCTCCAAAGTGCTTGAAACCCTCCCCCCAAGGCCCCACTCCCAGCATGCCTCTTTCTGCGCCCGCACCACCCCTTCCTCCAAGACCCTGCCACCGCTCCACCCCACCCCGCCTCTTCCCACCCTGTTCCGTCCCCTCCCTGGAGCGCACTGCATCCTCGCTCCTCCCTCTCCCTCCCAGCCTCATGCACACCGCAAAACAGCTGATTGCGGCAGGAGATGTGTGGGGAGAGAGGGGGAGGCGCTGATCCATGAGGCCCACCATCAGGAGAAAGGAACTGGGGGGAAGTGATAAGGGAGCAGCTGGTGGGTGGTCAGCACCCACCCTTTTTTCACCGTGGGTGCTCCAGCCCTGGAGCACCCACTGAGTTGGCGCCTATGGCAGGACCCTGCTAGATACGTCCTCCCAGTTTAACAGGAAACCATTGATAATTATTCTTTGAGTAAGATTCTTCAACCAGTTTTGCACCCACCTTACAGTAATATTATCTAGGCCACATTTCCCTACTTTGCTTATGAGAAAGTCATGTTGCACTGTGCCAAAAGCCTTACTAAAACCAAAATATATCATGTCTACTGCTTGCCTTCATCTACTAGGCTAGTGCCCCTGTCAAAGAAGGAAATTAGGTTGGTCTGACATGATTTGTTCTTGACAAATCCATGTTTGTTCTTACAACAGAGAAAAAATGCTCCCCTCTTGTCAGAAAGAAAGGGAGAGAGGTGCAGTGTTGCCCCCTCTTGTGATTTCCTTGCAATAGTATGTATTTTTCTTAAAACTCTAACTCCCAGAGTCATATGATTACATGCAAATCTCTGCTTACATTTTTTTTAAAGTAGGTTTCTAGTCCTCATGGTTGCAGAGGAAAGCTTGAAAACATGAACCATAAAAGCTCAAAAAAACCAACCAACCAAACAAAAAAACCCCAGAAGGCAAATAGAAAACATCCAACATCTATTATTTTTGAAAATATGATTATTTTTAAGCCAGTCTCATGATACTGGGGAGGTTTTTAAATACTTGGCTATTGTGAAACCGTCAATTCTCTGGCTGAGAATACCTTATTTGCTCAGTGTTTTTCTCCAACTTATTGTGACAAAACTCCCCTAAATTTCCATAAGAATTTTGCCTGAGTTAAGAACTCTGGGATTCTGTCTCCTATGTGTACCATGCTTTAGTACTGTGTAATACAGACTCTGTTTCTCACATATGCCACTTTTGTTTTCACTTAGAGGATATGATGAATGCAATATTTTCAGTGTTTCAAGTTTTCCCAAAAAGCTTGTAGTTTATTAGTTACACAATGGGAATTATTTTTACTCAGTTGCTTGTGTTACAAGGTGCAACTGTGTAGACTTTTTAAATAGGTTTCTTGTTTCTTTGTTTAAAGAAAGCTGTATTCTCCCTATGCTTACTCAGAAATGTATTAAAACACCACAGGAAGTGTATTAACAAAAAACAGGTGTCTAAAATAAGTGCCTGAAGCTGCAATCTTTAGATCATGCAAATAGACTCACTGAAGTAAGTGAGGCTGTCCATATTGCTAAAATGTTTGCATGATAGGGAGTATTTGCAGGCTCGGACCCAATTTAGTTCTGATGATTGTAAAACCCCACTGAAAAATTCAAAACTGCATGATTATAATGAGAGCAGAGTTTGCCTGTGTTTTATAAAAATGGAGTATACTCCTTTAAAGTCTCAGGTAGCTCACTGCTGAAGTGATTATTAATTACCACGCTATTACAACCTTCTAGGTCTGATTCTCCATTGACTTGCAGTTTGTGCAGTTATTTACCTCTGTATAGAGTGGATGCAAAATGCTATCAAATAGGAATGATAATATTTTACCCCTACTTTGCCTGCATTTTGCATAAGTCTGAGGGGGAGAATTTCAAAGGCCTAAATGGGAGCTAGGTGCCCAACTCCTCCTTTTGTGTCCCTGTGCCGCCCAGAGGATTCAGGGG
Organism: Chelonia mydas; assembly: GCF_015237465.2. Classification (NCBI taxonomy): domain Eukaryota; kingdom Metazoa; phylum Chordata; order Testudines; family Cheloniidae; genus Chelonia; species Chelonia mydas. Next base: position 83,931,323 of record NC_057851.1, on the reverse strand, counting down.
GCTTGGGGCAAAGCAATTTCAGGGGCCCCTTCCATAAAAAAAAGTTAGTTTTTCTGCCCCAAGCAGCGAAGAAAAAGAAAAAGAAAACCCCAAGTCGTGCCACCAAAGAAAGAAGAGGACAGGAAGACCAACAGCCGAATTGCCGCAGAAGACTGAAGCGGAGAGATTGAGCTGCCACCGAAGTGCTGCCGATGAGGAAGAGAGGGACTGAAAGACCCGCCGCTGGATTGCCGTCGAAATTTCCCCCGCCCTGTCTGTGGGACCCAGGGGCTGGAGCCTGGGGCAAACTGCCCCACTTCCCCCCCCCACCTCTGGGCGGCCCTGTGCCTTGTATGGCAACACAAGGCAGAGGAGAATAGAGCCCAATAAGTCCAGACTGGATTATTCTGCCTACTTAGCTCCCAGTTCATTTGATAGGTCTGAAGTTGGCATATAACACCGGAGAGAAAAAGACGGACCACCAATAAACTTGCATTATAGCAGTTAGAGCAAAGAAAAAAAATACCCTCTTAACCTAGTGTTGAGTGAGTGAGAATGGGATAAGGCGGAGGAGAAAATATGGGTGAACCATATGATGGAAAAAAGTTTTCAGCCTGTGAAGTACAGGTGACACTGACCAAGAAACTTGCTGTCATCCAGGAAAACAACACACTTGAAATTGCTCCTGATACCCGGTAACAACTCATTCAGAAAGACTATGGAATAAATTCTCACCTGTGTTCGTGCTACACTTGGTGTAAGAACCAAGTAGGGTGGGGCACAAAGGTGGATGTCCACTATCTGTACAGCCCCTAGCCTTTATTCCGAAGACCCCCTGGTTTGGCCCCAAGCATAACTTAGACTAGCCACGTGGTAGCTCAGTGTTATTCCTGACTACAACTGCCCTCAAGTAGCCAATCCTGTGGATCGCTATCAGGCCACAATGACACTTGGACCACATCTCGTTTCCTCCAACCATGTTCTGAACACCCTCCCCATCTATATAGTGTTGTTGTCATCAATGGTGCAAGTGGAATCCATTTCTTATCGGTACACCCCACCTACTCACGTGACCCTCCATATGACTCCGCCCTGCCCCCAACCCAGGGGCCCCCACGCTCTCCCCATCCCCATGATCCACCCCCCCTTACCTGGGGGCGGGGGCGGGCTCTGTCTGTCCTCCTCCTAGTGTGGCTAATGTACTGCCCCAGCCCTTCCATGCAGGGCCTCCTCCATCTATACAGCAGCCAGCCCCGCCAGAGGACAGGGCTGGGGGCGGTACAGCATCCATGCCGGAGGAGCTGGCCATGGGCGGGGCTGGCTGCTGGACAGACCGGAGGAGACCCTGTGTGAAAGGGCTGGGGGCGGTACAGCTCCTCCTCTTTCCGGAACGCCGTACTAGCTATAAATATTTTGCCGGTACGGCGTTCCGGAATGACCTCCCTACTTGCCCTGCTGGTTGTAGTGATGACTCTTCTCCACAATCAGCAATTCACAGTCTCAGTTCACAGGCATGCTCCCAGACCCTTAACGCAGGGAAATGGGGAAGAACTGCCCTGCTACCTGTACTGGGAGATCAGACAATCACTCAGCATATTCAGCATCTCTGGTTGGCTGTCCCAAGAGACAGGAGAATGAGGGAGTCAATCAATCAGAAGTGTTGTCCCCGTAGACTATGAGTTGTTCCTGCAGATGTGTTTAAAAAGCCTCTGAATAACATGCATAAATTATGTTTGAATACAAATAAACACCAAATACTAACAATCTTCCCCAAACCCCATGGCCAGCAAAGCCTTCCGGAGCCACCACATTTATACATTGTTCCCAGAAATCTGTACAGTTAGTTTAACTCTCTAGTGTAATACATTGTGCCCATGGGAAGATATTTTACAGGCACACAAAGATATTGACTTTTCCATTCACTTATTTCTGCAATGATTATGAATGTTACCTGAAGTGCAGGATATTTTCAGAGACTGTCCAATAAAGTCTCCCCTGCTTATTTAATCTCATGATCTTTCAGGAAGACATGTTTGTTTTCCAATGTGGACAGTTTTGTGTATTTTAAAAACTATCCTTGTAAAAATCAGCATTATGCCATACAATTAGTTTTTAAGCTACTGACAAAGTATAAAATGCTAATTATAATAAAGCATTAAATAAATGGAGTATATGTAAACTTATGCAGTACAATAAAACTGGTCATTATCCCACAAAATCCCTGCAGTTCAGCCCCCATTAGACTTCTTGTTTACAAGAGCCAACTTTCTTGGTCTCATTATTAAAAACTATTGCTTCAGAGAGCTTGCTGGCTTTGCTTGCACTAAGTACGCTGGGAAACAATGAAGTTGTTGAAGTGGTGGAGAGAATAAAGACGGCTACATGACTTTAATACAAATAATGATGGAGAAAACAACACACTGACAGACACACAAAACAAAAAAAGAGCAAAAGAAAAAAAAGCTTCCATCTACTAGAACAGTATCTCTCTCTGCTGTCTGCCTCTGATATTTCAGCCACAGTACTTCTCAGAGAGGCAGAATGTGAAATCAAATGGAAGCAGGCGACTGAAGTGAAGTCAAGTGTGGTCAGTAGCCACATCTCATGAATTTTTAATTATTGTCATTGCATGGTTTTATGTTAAATTCAACCTGTTTCTTATGGCAGGGCTCATCCAACACTATGATTCAACATTCATTTAGTTTCTGAGTTGAGTTTATCTGTTTCTTTCCTCTAAAGCAGTGTTTCCCAAACTTGGGACACAGCTTGTTCAGGGAAAGCCCCTGGCGGGCCAGGCCAGTTTGTTTACCTGCCTTGTCCACAGGTTCGGCCGATCGTGGCTCCCACTGGCTGCGGTTTGCCACATTGGCTGCAGAAAGCGGCGCGGGCCGAGGGTCGTACTAGCTGCCACTTCCCACAGCCCCCTTTGGCCTGCAGCAGCGAACTGCAGCCAGTGGGAGCCGCGATCGGCCAAATCTGCGGATGCAGCAGGTAAACAAACCGGCCCACCAGGGGCTTTCCCTGAACAAACGGCATCCCAAGTTTGGGAAACACTGCTCTAAAGAAACTAAACCAGGGGGGGAAATGTAATATTATGGCAGACAGTTTCACATAGAAGGCATCTGGATTGTGATAGCTTTGTGACTGGTTAATAGAGGTGGTCAAAAATGGTATGTTTAATAGAAACAAATTTTAAAAATTTCTCAAATTTTTGGATGAGAAATTTTCCATTTTTTTCACAAAACATGAAAAGATGAAAACTAAAAGAATGAAAAACAATTAGGTTTCAAAACTGTTTTTTGTTTGTTTATTGAAATAAAAAATGACAAATTTTCACTTTGTGTCTGTTCAAGTTTTGGTATTCTCTCTTCCTTTCTCTCCTTTCTCTTGCCTCTTTATCAATGGCAAAATGGAGGGGGGGGAAAGGCGGGGAGAAAGGAGGAAAAGAGGTGGGGAGAAGGAAAGAGAGAGAAAAGAAGGGGGGAACTGAAAAAAAAATATTTTTTTTTAAATTATTGTAAAAAGCCCTTTTTGCATTGAAAAAATATTTCAAATAAAATATTTTGACCATTTCTATTGGTTAATTTTTGTTACTAACTAGCATGTTGATTTTCAGGGAGCTGGGGTATTAAATAGCCAGAAAGTGTATTGTTAGCTTCAAAAAGATTAAACCATAGTATAAATCTCCAGAGCCCTCCACAATGACACTAAATTGAAAAATGCAGATTTTTAATGGAATCGGAACAAAATATCACAATGCTGACAAAAATGAAATCCATATTAATCACAATTTCATAAACTACCAAGCATCTCCAGAGAGCAGAAAAGAACACAGAGCCTGATTCACTATTGCCTTGCACCCTGTGTGGTCATTCACAGCAGTACAATGTGGGTATATAATGCTGCCCAGTTGGAAGGTTAGAATTTTACCCACATTTTGCACTCACTTTGCACTCGTGTGACGGTACAAAGTGCAGGGCAATAAAGAATAAGACCCATATTTTTCATGGTCGGTAAAGGGAAATGAAAATGATGTTTAATATGTAACTAAATATAAGCCCTGGTGAGCAAATGGAGTTGCAGTATTGAGGCACTGATTTAAACTACGGTTTCCACCAAGATGCTTAAACCGATCTCTTCCTCTGAAGTTAATTAGACCTCTGCTGCTTATAATGAGCTAGTCTCTTGTCATAAATATAAAGGGAAGGGTAACCACCTTTCTGTATACAGTGCTATAAAATCCCTCCTGGCCAGAGGCAACATCCTGTTACCTGTAAAGGGTTAAGAAGCTCAGCTAACCTGGCTGGCACCTGACCCAAAGGACCAATAAGGGAACAAGATACTTTCAAATCTTGGGGGGGAGAAGGCTTTTGTTTGTGCTTTTTGTTTACTGGTGTGTTCTCTCTTGGGACTGAGAAAGGCCAGACAGAAATCCATCTTCTCCAACCCACCCTAATTCAAGTCTCCAATATTGCAACCAGTATAGGTAAAACAGGCAAGGCGGATTAGTTTATCTTTTGTTTTATGTGAATTTTCCCTGTGTTAAGAGGGAGGTTTATTCCTGTTTTCTGTAACTTTAAAGTTTGGCCCAGAGGGGGATCCTCTGTGTTTTGAATCTGAATACTCTGTAAAGTATTTTCCATCCTGATTTTACAGAGGTGATTCTTTTACCTTTTCTTTAATTAAAATTCTTCTTTTAAGAACCTGATTGACTTTTCACTGTTCTTAAGATCCAAGGGTTTGGGTCTGTGTTCACCTGTACAAATTGGTGAGGATTAACTATCAAGCCTTCCCCAGGAAAGGGGGCGTAGGGCTTGGGGGGATGTTTTGGGGGAAGACGTCTCCAAGTGGTCTCTTTCCCTGTTCTTTGTTTAAAACACTTGGTGGTGACAGCATATTGTTCAAGGCCAAGGCAAAGTTTGTACCTTGGGGAAGTTTTTAACCTAACCTGGTATGAATAAGCTTAGGGGGTCTTTCATGTGGGTCCCCACATCTGTACCCTAGAGTTCAGAGTGGGGAAGGAACCCTGACATCTTTCGTTTAGCTTTTCATTTGTTTTAAGGATATTAATAAACATGAAGAAAAGCCATAATGGAGGCACTTTGGTCACTGTTTTAATTAGAAATACTTGCAGCATAGTGGCACCTTTTGGTTTGTTAGGATACCACTTATGGTGTCCCAGGCAAGCCTTTGACGAGACATTATAATGCCATGCATCAGAGACAAGCAGGGAATATAAAAAGTGACAAAATTAAAATATAGAGAGCCACTTTAAACAATGCAGAACACAGTGGCAAAAAATGTAAAATTGGGAGTTTGTTCCAAGGCTTTTGATTATTAATTTCATCTTTTTTTCTGATCAGCTTTACCCGGGAAACCAATTTTGGTGGGATATATCAGTCTTTAATGTTACTGATTAAAAGATGAAGGAGAATACTGCAAATTTCTATATCAAGAAACTAGAAATGGGAAAAATATTTAGAGATGTCTTAGCAAGTGTAAGGTTTGGCATTTCTGTGCACATGACCACACTAAAACCCAACAAAATAAATACTATTTCTGATTAAATAATAATGTAAGATCCTGTCTCAACTTCCTGGTCATGGCAGGGTTCCTCTTGTTTTCAAGTCTGATAATATTTAGATAGTTGCTAGGTGTTTGTACACTGCCTAGCACAATGGGCCCAGATCTTGGCTAGGATATCTAGGCATTGCCATAATATAATTACTACTACTACTAATAATTTAGACAGGATTCAGAGCAGCAATGAAATAGTTAACAGGTAGCATCCCAGGGCCTGATCAATCTCCTGGAGTTCAGTGAAGTGTTTCCATTGATTTTAATGGAGTCTGAGTCAGTCTCTGACACACTCTCTGTTAGGACTCAGACTTCATGGAAGAGGTCTTTCCAACTTGCACTCCCATTCTCTAAGTCTCCAGCATTGGGTATGAGAGGAGAAGATGAGGGGGGGAAAGGGCGGAGAAGTGGGGGAATTAGCAGGGGACTGAGACTGCAAGCAGAAGTCGTTGCTAACAGCTCCATAGAGCAGTGTGGAGGAAACCACTGGTATATTGCTCCAAATTCTGGTTACTTCTTCAAATGTTTGCAGCTCCCAAAAGTGTGTGCGGCGTCTCATAATACAAAAAAAAAAAAAAAAAAGACATAATCCCTGCCTTGAAGGGCCTACACACTGCATTTTAAACAAGATAACAACAACAGTGAGTGAGTTGGAGAAGGGAGAATAAAGGGTACAAAAATGAGGTCATGCAAGTTGTGATATTGTCTGATTAAAATATAATTATGCAAATCATTATTGCTACCACTGTTATATAATTGCAACAAATCTTATACAAAGTATAATACATGGCCAGAAAGGGTTAAATAGCTTGCAGGCTGAATGACCCAAAACCAACCTTTAAAGTCATGTTAGAAAGGTATGTGAATGGTAATTAGGGCCATTCAATGGCTAGGTAGGCTAGAACTTCGAAATGCAAACCTATATTGTTAGGAGTTACAAGTGATACTAATTGTGTGTAACTTAAATACTAGCCATGTAAACAGACAGTTCCTGTTTTTCACTATAGCTAATGATTCAGAGATCAAAATGTAATATTAACATTTAGATGAATCATGGGTAAAATAATTGTCTATATGTCTACTGTCTATATGCCTCTTTAAAGTTTGTGATAAACTGCCTAATGGATAAATTTCCCTATGTTAATTTGTGTCACTAATTACTGGTGGTGTTCAGGAAACAGAAGGTTACATCAAAAGCCTATTGTTTACCCAAGACTGTACCCAAGTGAAGGCTAGAAAACTGAATAAAAGTCCTTTGGGTCCTGATACTTTTTATCTCAGATCTGCTTGAGGTTTCATGCAGGGGAAGCCTAAGCCACAAGGACTGAGATGCCAATTCTCATTGGATCACTCTGAAATATAAACTTTGGACTATAACCTATGGACTATTTCTGAAAGAACTCTTTGCAACTACAAAGCTCACCATCTCTGCTATGAATATGAACTTCAAGAATTAAACTCATGTCTGTATGTATATTGATCTTTTAACCATACTCTCTCTCTCTCTCTTTTTTTTAAATAAATTTTAGTTTAGTTAATAAGAATTGGCTGTAGCATGTATTTGGGTAATATCTGGAATATTCAATAACCTGGGAGGTAATGTGTCCAATCCTTTGGGATTGGTAGAACCTTTTCTTTCATATGATGAACTAAGATTTTCAGAAATCTTCATCGTATTTGATTTGGGTACCTGGATGGAGGCCTGAGGCTGAGTTACTTTAAGGGAACTGTGTTGTTGGTTTCTGGGCAAAAAGTAAGTTAATAAAGAAGCTGTTTTATGCTGCCTTGGTAAATCTCAGTATTGAAATATTCACCAGCTTTGGGGATTATCTGCCCCATTCTTTGAAGTTCACCCTAGATGAGGGACCTCAACTGGCCCCTACTGGGACATGGGTTACACAAGTTTATAACATTTACCTTATGCCAGGCACATTTCTGGAAGGTTTCCATGCATGCCTGACTGTATACATACTATGACATTCAGGGTTTAGCTTGCATGCTAGAAGACTGTTTGTGAGCAGCCCAGTTGAGAATAGGGTTACCACCTGGCCAGTATTTGATTGGCCTGGCAGGTTTTTAAATGAATTTGCCATTTGCCAGAAAAATAATTTAGTTTGCTGGGTTTTTTCACATGGGTCTAAAGATTTGCATCATCATCACAATACATTGGGAATCTTACTATTAAAGTTTCTGTGTCCAGCTAAAGATGCTGCAGTTTAAGTAAGAAAATGGTATTATCAATCTTATCTACATGTGTTATCTCTCTAGATACTATAAGTGGCTGTTGAAGTGGGAGAGTTACCTGTGGTTGGCAGTTGGGATTGCATGGGGTTGGGGGTGGGGAGGGGGAGAAAGGGTGCTGGGATTTTTTGCATTTCAAAGGTGGTAACCCTAGGTGGGAGCTACTTCAGCAAGGCATTGTACAGCACCCAAGGTTGCAGGGCAGGGATGACAAAGCCCCTCACTGGGTCTGGACTGTACCCTGGTATGTAACACATGCAAGCACACGTATATATGTAAAGCAAACCTAAGCAGTCTGGCTCTCCAGCTCTCCCTGACCTGTGGCAGCTTCAGCTTAGTAGAACTGGCTTCTCTGCCCAGTGGCTTCATGCTCTCTTCACCTTACCACCCCTGTTCTTGGAAGAGGGACAAGTGCAGGGAGTGGAAAAGCCGTAATGCAGACTGTAAAGAGCTGGCACTGGGCAGAGAAGTCAGAGATGGAAATACAAGCCTTTGTAAGCTGCTGCCAGATGGAGCAGAAGTTAGGCTAAGGGCATTAGAGACTGCTTCCCTCTTTTCTCAAGCAGCTTTTCAGGGCTCCCTCCCTCCTCATCTTATCCTTACTCTTCCCTGTAGCCCATGCTGGTATCTTAGAGGAGGATTTAGGGGATGGGAAAGATGTCTGCCCGTGGGCTGCTCGGACACAGCTTACAAAAGCTGGCAGACCCTGCTTCAGCCACAAGATTGCCGAGAATGTGTCTCTCTCTCTATATATGTTTTTTTGGTTTGTTTGTTAACTGGTGTTTAAAACCGTCATTCAGCCCGGCCTCTTCAGTAACGCTGGAAGAGACACAGGCCCTTCTGGCTGACAAACGAATTTCAACTTTCAAATATTTATTTGGTGTTCTAAAGAGAGAGACTATCAAAATTAGTTCAGCTTCCCTGCAGTAAATTGCTTGAACACTGTTCCTTCAACATGGTTAAAAGGAAGGAAAACAAGGCTTTTGCTTGGGGGAGTGTCTGTTTTTCTTATTTTGTTTCCCTCCCCTTCTACGCACCCCTCCTCTGCCACCCAGCTTCCCCTCCTATTCTCTCTCTGTATCTCTCTCTCTCTTTCTCTCTTTCTATTTGTGTCTTTGACTCTTTTCTTTCCTTTCCTGGAAAGTCAAGACTCAGTGAATTACTATACGGTCCTGTCTCATAGCAGCATGCCTGTTTGCTCCCCTAGGCAATGTTGTGCCAACTGGATTATTTCAGAGCAGTTGCTTTCACCACAAGGAGGAGGAGAAGGTGCAGCAGATTAGAATAAAAATCAGCCAACCCTGCAGTATAGCAAATTAACTCAGGCCATTAAGCATAATGGTCTTCCAGAGGCCAAAGAGGTCAGCTATTAGTTCAGAATAATGACCTTCAACCCAGACAGGGGGAAGTGTGCACACAGACGTCTGTAGTTGTCCTTGTTCATTTTTTTGAAAGGTGCTGCCTAGCTCCACGTTTTGTACTGTTAACAGGCTTAACACATTTTATAGGAGCTGATTTTTGGATTAACACAACAGTTTGAAGTTAACCATGTGGAGGCTGCTAAAATATACAGTCAGTATGATGCTAATTATTGATGGGGAAACTCATTTTGCTTAATGTAGAACCCACTAAAACATCAAAGGCTCCAAAGTTCCATTCAAATGTTACTAGGTTATGTTATTTTAGAGTGGAAAGAAAGAAAGAAAGAAAGAAAGAAAGAAAGAAAGAAAGAAAGAAAGAAAGAAAGAAAGAAAGAAAGAAAGAAAGAATATACTCAATATAGGCTAAATATCATGTTATAAATTAACTGGCTAGGGAGGATCGTTGTGTGCTTAAGCCACTGGAGTGGGACTCAGGAGATCTGGTTCAAATTCCTGGCTCTGCCACAGATTTCCTGTGTGATTTTGAGCAAGTCATACTGATTGCTCTGTGGTTCAGCTTCCCATGTGTAAAATGGAGATAATAATAATTCCTTTCTCCCAGTATTTTCCGTCTTCTCTATTTAGATTGAAACTTTTTAGGGGTGGACTTTCTTTTAGTATGTGTATATTCACACATGCATATACAATGCAGGCCTAGGACCTTTAGGCACTATTGTAATACCAAATAGTCACAGTAATAATTAAAACACTAATCTGGAACTCAGGAAACTTGGGTTTAGTTCCTGGCTCTGCCACGGATTTCCTGTGTGATTCTGTGCCTCTGTCCGCCATCTGTAAAATGCAGGTAATACTTCACAATGGGGTGTATTGCAATACATTGGTGTTTGTAAGGCACACAGAGGTTACAGCAATAAAGGGCCGGAGACGTAGTTAAGGCTTGTCTACATGGCATTGCAGTCCAGACTGCAGGGATGTGATTTATAGAGGCACTCTACTGTTGCTCTATAACCTCCCCACGTAGTCCCTGCTGGCATGATTGTTTATTGAAGCACAAGGATCTGAATTCTATTACCACTAGGGTTGTCAAGTGATTAAAAAAATTAATCATGATTAATCGCACTGTAAAACAATAATAGAATACCATTTATTTAAATAGTTTTGGATGCTTTCTACATTTTCAAATATATTGATTTCAATTGCAACACAGAATAAAAAGTGTACAGTGCTCACTTTATATTTATTTTTGATTACAAGTATTTGCACTGTAAAAAAACAAAAGAAATAGTATTTTTTCAATTCACCTAATACAAGTACTGTAGTGCAATCTCTTGATCATGAAAGTTGAACTTAAAAATGTAGAATTATGTACAAATAAACTGCATTCAAAAATAAAACAATGTAAAATTTTAGAGCCTGCAAGTCCACTCAGTCCTACTTCTTGTTCAGCCAATGGCTAAGACAAACAAGTTTGTTTACATTTGCAGGAGATAATGCTGCCCGTTTCTTGTTTACAATGTCACCTGAAAGTGAGAACAGATGTTCACATGGCACTGTTGTAGCCTGCATCACAAGATATTTACATGCCAGATGCTCTAAAGATTCATATGTCCCTTCATGCTTCAACCACCATTCCAGTGGACATGCCTCCATGCTGATGACGTGTGTTCTGCTCAATAACAATCCAAAGTAGTGCAGACCAATGCATGTTCATTTTCATTATCTGAGTCAGATTCCACCGGTAGAAGGTTGATTTTCTTTTTTGTGGTTCAGATTCTGTAATTTCTGCATCAGAGTGTTGCTCTTTTAAGACTCCTGAAAGCATGCGCTACACTTTGTCCCTCTCAGATTTTGGAAGGCACTTCAGATTCTTAAACCTTAGGTTGGTTAGAAATTTCACACTGGTACCTTCTTTGCATCTTGTGAAATCTACAGTGAAAGTGTTCTTAAAATGAAGATGTGCTGGGTCATCATCTGAGGACGGTATAACATGAAATATATGGCAGAATGAGGATAAAACAGAACAGGGGACATACAATTCTCCCTCAAGGAGATCTGTCACAAATTTAATTAACGCATTATTTTTTTAACGAGTGTCATCAGCATGGAAGCATGTCCTCTGGAATGGTGGCCAAAGCATGAAAAGGCATATGATTGTTTAGCATATCTGGCACATAAATACCTTGCAATGCCACTTACAAAAGTGCCATGCAAATGCCTGTTCTCACTTTCTGGTGACATTGTAAATAAGAAGAAGGAAACATTATCTCCTGTAAATGTAAACAAACTTGTCTTTCTGAGCGATTGGCTGAACAAGAAATAGGACTGGGTGGACTTGTAGGCTCTGAAGTTTTACATTGTTTTGTTTTTGAGTGCAGTTATGTAACAAAAAAAATCTACATTTGTAAATTGTGCTTTCACAACCAAGAGGTTGCACTACAGTACTTGTATGAAGTGAATTGAAAAATACAATTTCTTTTGGTTTATCTTTTTTACAGTGCAAATATTTGTAATAAAAATAATATATACTTTTATTTTAATTACAACACAGAATACAATGTATATGAAAATGTAGAAAAATATCCAAAATATTTAGTACATTTCAATTGGCATTCTATTGTATAACAGTGCAATTAAAACTGCAATTAATTGAGATTAATTTTTTTGAGTTAATCGCGTGAGTTAACTGCAATTAATTGACAGCCCTAATTACCACTGTTGTTATGAATGGCCATAATGTACAGCACAATGACAAACATGAAGTTCTGATGGACCACATATAGTTTACAATATATATGGCACCCAGTTGTGCCAGCTTAGCTCTTGTGGCATGATCTTCCATTCATAATACAAAGCATAAGTTTCCATTTAGTAAGAAAAAAACACATTTATTTGTTTGTTTCAATTGGAAACAAATATGGTCTTAAATTAGAAAGGGGGAAAAGTTTCTTAATGCAAACAAGTTGTGTGGACCCGAAGAGTAGTTGGAAAGGGTTACAAAACCTTGAACTCCATTACTTTCACTTCTCCCTTTTCTAATGTCGGAGTAGTCTCGTTGAATGTCAACTGTTCACAGCACAAGGGCTACCCAGTGTTTGTGGAAGTATAAAAGCTGAGGAGTATCATAAAAAGAATGAAATCACCAAACTGTTTTCACATAAGGTTAAAAGGTCTGATATAAATCTTCAAAGGGGAGGCGGAAACTCTGTCCTTAATGTGCCCTGTTGTGCGGAGGTATTGCCGGCAGCACATATGGCATGTAATATTACCCAGTGCTTGGTGACTCTTACAAAGCCTATGGGCAAAAAAAGTCAATAGGTTAATGATGAAGTTTCAGCCTTAATGCTGAATTTTTCAGCTTGTGTGTGCAGACTTTGAACATTATCTTTAGTTAATGAACTAGTATTTGGTTTAAAACCAATATTAAGCATTACAAATTGGGAACATATTTTTAACCTGTTTAATTTACGTGGAGGTTTGTTGTCTGTTTGTTTTAAAGAGAGATGGAGAGAGTACTTTTTTCATACATATAATAGTCTCTCACCCCAGTAATACCAATTAACCAGACTTTATGCTGGTGAATTGAATTTCATGCAATGAATTTCACAGCATTCCAAACATACAGCACACTATTATGGATTCTTAGTATCAGTATAGTCCTGAAATGCAAAATGCCTAGTAAGAGTGCTGTGGGGACAGTTAGTGGGTCTGAGCAGCAGTCAGTCCTTAAAATTAAAGTTTTGGAAAATATTTGTTTGGAAATACTGGGAAGGCCTGTTAACGTAATATGGATTAGTGGTTTGCAAATTTAAGCTTTAAAAACATTTTTAAGTTATGCAAGAGCAAAACATGGACAGAAAGTTAATTTGTACTTTGTGTACCTTATTTTACAGATAAAAGTATACTTATTAACTACTATTATATCTCAATTTGAGTAACGTCACATTTTTAAAAAGTCATTAAACAAAATGTCTCTCTCAGGCCAAGATTTATGCCAAGTTTTTTGCCTGGCTTGCATTTTTATGTTGGAATTATAATATAAATCCCTGAAAATAAGGGTTTACAGTGGAAACACTGACAGACTCTTAACTAGAGCATGCTACGTGTGCTTTTATAAACATACTAGGCATGACAGTTTTGAGCCCAAAAAGTGCTTCTTAAAAATGTATTAAAAATTAATTTATTCCTTATGCCTTACTCCAGGCTAAAGCTTCTCAATATGTACTTTATTAAGTCCCCCGGGGTTCCTCTCTATCCATTGCAGACAACAAAAATGTATACTATTCAAGATAAACTGTAATGATCAAACTCTCCATGGGATAAATGGAATGTTATACTGGTAGATATCAACTCCTTCCCCCATTCCGGACAGCTGTATCCCTCACACACTGCATGTATGATGGGCTATGCTCAGAGTATATCTAAAAAAATCTACAGTACTAAGGAAATAGTTTTTGCCCCCCGTCCTGGCTTCATCAAATAGCTCAGCCAACTAGGCTGCGTGCTGAAGTGTTCCTCCAGGGTTCAGAGGGGAAGGTGGAAGGACTGGTTGTGCCCTCAAATTCAGAGTGGGGGCGTGACCAGTGAACCCACATAGTCTCAAATCTACTGGCACTGTTCCTAAATCAGGGCTGCACACCTACACACAGGGAGTCCCTGTGGAGATGGACCCTGCAGTGAATGGATGTAGTGCACCAACATGCATGTTTCCTAAATCCTCCCCTTTTACCACTGCCACCACCACAAACTGAAGAAACACTCTAATTCTACTCTAAGAGGCAGCCCTACAGGGCAGCCCAGGAGAGGGCAGGATTTGCCCCCCCTGTGCACTGACTTCTGTCCTTTAAAAAGAAACAAAACAGGAAAAGTTAAAACTGGAGATGGGCCCAAACAAAACCCCAGATACAAACACCCTTGAATCTGAGATCTCAGAAATCCAAACACATATCTGGACCCAAATTTCATAAGCAATTCTTGTCATTTTAATGTTTTGAAAAAACACCCAGCTCCAATCCCCCACCAAGCCCCAAAACTTTGGAATGTCTGCAATCTAGATCTGAATTTTGCAACTCAGTCCCATGTCAGGCAAAACATATTTATAACTACAATTCTTCAATGTTCATATCTCTATTGCTGAGCTTGTTCTTAACTTCAAACACACAAGACATAAGATAAACCTGGGGCAATGTCATCTGGAAGCTGGAACATTTCTCTCAGAAGGGCTGGGTAGAGTATTAATACATTTCATGCTAGACACAGAAAATGGGATTACAGGTGAAATGTTGGCAAAGACTTTTTGTGAAATGTGGAATAAATTTTATTAATTAATGGCCCCAAATGGGCACAGTGGTCTTCCATCTGCATGGGTACTGGGATTGTTAGACTATGCATAATTAATTCTGAAGTAAGCACATTCTCTACTGAACCAATGCTGTAAATTAGCAGATTAATGTCTAAGGGTTTGATCAACTCAAAGATTCAGAACTGGATCCAAAAATCTATTTTCTGAGGCCCAGGAACACATTATAAATATGTATTGCATATATATATGGTTCATAGAAAATTACTTCATATCCCTAAGGGGAATTTATCTCTCCATTCACCCTCCTCCAATTCAGAATATGGGATTTGCAATATAAAATTTCTTTCTTAACAGTGACATCTATTAAACTATTTCTTAGCTGTGACATTTACTAAACAGTGACATCTATTGGGGAATAGTGTCCCAAAGAAAGTAGAAGATTGAGTCATTTCAAACAGGACTGGCCAAAGCACTGGAAAAATATATATTGTAGGGAACAGTCCTGCATTGGCAAGGAGATGGATTAGATGATTGAATAGGTCTATTCAATCTCTAGAGCTAGGTTACGTTATTAAGAGACATCCCTGCAGTAAGGAAGAGTGTGTGTGAAGAGTTATGTGGCAGTGAGAGGCCTAGGAGGAATTCTGGCTGCCAGACAGAATTCATTCTGGGCCTCTGGGGGAGTGCATGCTGCAGCAGGAAGTCCACCCTCTTTTTGCAAGGTGCAGTGTGTGCTTTCCTCCATATGTGGCCAGCTCTGTTGGCCAGTGTGCTGGGCCCATAGCCCCTGTATTACCTTCTCTTTCCTGCCCGATGGAAAGTCTATCAGTGTTCCCTACACACACTGTGTTGATCTCCTTACCAAGGGAAGAGAACATTTCTTTGAATCCTCTTTCTACTCCTCCCTCTTATTTGGCAGTTGCACAATGTGGCCCCTCATTTGTAGGATTATGAAAATGCAGCTCTAATAATCATGTTAACATCAACATTCAAACTCATCTGACATCACAGCTTGTTGGAGAGTATGCACAGCAATGAAATATTTTTTTTCCTTAAACATATAAAAAATTGAATATATTTCATTATACATTTCAGAATTCATTGGAATCCTAAGTACATTTTTCAATACAGCTCCAGTATGAGATGAACTCCTGCAGTGAGACTGGCAAGTAGTGAGTGGGAGGAAGGCAGCGGCATATTACACAACAGCCTGATTGTTGGAACTGTGGTTTATATCAATATTTTGTAAGTTCCATATCGAAAAGAGTAGTGTGTGGCAATACAACTGTGCGTTTTAGAATGAAAATAAATAAATATTAGGACCCTGCACACTTAATTTCTGAGATAAGCTTCATTTTAGAGCTGATTGGAATTTTTCAGTGGAAAATGTCAATTCGTTGAAACCAGGGTTTGTTTGTTTTTGCAAAAACTTATCAGTTTTGATGAAATGTTCTCAGCCCCAGGAAAAAATTTCTGGTCAAAGCCAGAGAGAAAGACAGACTCACCCCAGAATATCCAGTAGCCTGATGGTTAGTGCACTCACCTGGAATGTGAGATAACTATGCTTAAGTCCCTCCTGTGCCTGATTCACAGCAGGGAGTTAAGCATAGATGCTGCATATCCCAGGTGAGGGCCCTAGCCACTGGGCTATTGTTGATATGGGGGTGGAACTCTCTCTAAAAATTTCAAAAGGGCTTGGTTTTGTCCTGTTGTGCAACGAAAGCAAAGGTCAAAACCTCAGCTTTTTTGTGAAATGGAATTTTTTATTTCTGGCCGGCCCCACTTCAATTTCTCATTTAACAAGAGCAGAGCATTATTATTATTATTAGGTAAAGCCAATAATATTTAGGTACTTTCCAAACAGAACAGAGTTTTCCTCCAGGAAACTTGCAATCTGAAAACAGATAGCGGGTAGGGAGAAGAGATACAAGATATCATAATAGAGATTCAAAGTGGTACTCAGCCACATCTTGGTAAAATGACACAAATGTATAGTTTTGTAGCATTATAATTAGTTTAGTTTATTATTATTTTATTATAGTTTAATAGGACATTAAGGATGAGTTTTTCCAAAGCAGTTAGTGTTCGGACAGGAAGGATGGTCTAGACATTGGGGGGGTGGGGGAAAGACCGGGACGGAGGAAACACAGCTGTACTTCTCTGCACTCTCTGTGTGGCTCTTAAATTTCCTGTGCCTCAATTCCCTGTCTATAAAATGGGAATAATAGCATTCCCTTACTTTACAGGAGTGTTGTGAAACTAAATGCCCTAAAAGATTGTGAGGTGCTCAGAAACTACACTAATGGGGGCTATATATGTACCATAGATAGCACTGCACAAGCTCTGTACACAGTGAAGTCAGGGGAATTTTTACAGAAGTCTCAGTTTTCTGAAGCAGAATAGAGATTTGAATGGCCTGATCAGTTCAGTCTACAGATGTGAATACCAGATGAAGTGGCAGAGCTCTCCTGGGAATCTCCATCCTTTTTCCAGGGCAGGCTCAGGCCAGCCCATGGACAATAAGAAGAAAGTAATAGTCTCTATAATGTTTGCAGTGTTGCACCCGCGTTGGTTCCAAGGTGGGGGAGGATCTTTTAATTGGTTCAATTAAAGTTCGTCCAGTAAAAGGCATCACCGCACCCACCTTGTCTTACTAAGCTCTATCATTTTATTTAGAACTTCCTAAAACCAGAAGAAAAAAAAGAACCCAGGTGGAATGTTCAATACTATCTATGAAATACGTAAAAGAGGATTCCTTGTGTGCTGAGTCTTCAGTGAAAACGGTCCCTTTGTGAGAAAGAAAAATACACGTCATTTAAATAGCAATTTCATAATGAGTGGATCTTTCTGCTCCCATGCAGAAGAGGAGCTTCACCATCCCCCCTTCCTCTATACCACACAGAGCCTCTCCTCTAGTCTGGGGTCCATACAATGGGAGAGAGAAGAATGCACAGGTCAGGGAAGGGGTACACATTTCATCTGCCTCTCACTGATGGGGATTAAGCTGAAAAGATAAAACAGCCTAACCTGGTATTATGTTTGTATTAGCACCCCCTAAGGCCAAAGCCTGCATTGAGGCACAATGGCCTCCACATGGTTGGCTTGGTTCTGAAGGTGGGCCCCACAGTATATTGTGCTGAGGGAGGGGAATCAAGCCCGTGACAGAACAATATAGGGCGAGCTCTGCAAGGAGATCCTCACAGAGATTGCCTTCCCCAGGACTCCTTCCCATTGGGTTTCCTATGGGATTGTATGACTAGGACTTAGTTCTCTGCCTCAGTCTCACCACCTAGGAAAGGGGGATGAAGGAAGTGTACCCAACCTCTCTGCACCACTGTAGCTGCGCCACTGCAGCACATGTAGGGAAGGAACTCGGTGCTGGTGGGACAGAGCTCTCCCATCACCATAATAAAGCCACTTCCGTGAACGGCAGAAACTATGCTGGCGGGAGCGCTTATGCCAGCATAACCTACATCACTCAGGGGGTGGTTTATTCCCTAAGTGACAGAAATTATGCCGGCATATGCTATAATGTAGACATAGCTATAGCAAACATCTTTTATAGTTAGGAACAAACACTTAAATATTCCCTCACGACATGGGATACAGACATTATAAGTAAGGTTAATATACATAAAAAGAAAAGGAGGACTTGTGGCACCTTTGAGACTAACAAATTTATTTGAGCATAAGCTTTCGTGGGCTACAGCCCACTTCATCAGATGCATAGAATGGAACATATAGTAAGAAGATATATATACACATACAGAGAACATGAAAGGGTGGAAGTTGCCATACCAACTCTCAGAGGCTAATTAATTAAGACGAACTATTATCAGCAGGAGAAAAAAAAACTTTTGTGGTGATAATCAAGATGGCCCATTTCAGACAGTTGACAAGAAGGTGTGAGGATACTTAACATGGGGAAATAGATTCAATTTGTGTAATGACCCAGCCACTCCCAGTCTCTATTCGAGCCCAAGTTAATGGTATCTAGTTTGCAAATTAATTCCAGTTCAGCAGTTTCTCGTTGGAGTCTGTTTTTGAAGCTTTATAGCATCCTAGAAGTATTTCATAAAGTCTAAACACCAAACATATTCTTATAACACTAATATCTATTTAAACACACAAGTGAGCCAGAGTGGTTTACAGCTATGCATTTGTCAGGGTTCAGTGAGACCCAGTGGCTTTGGCATCAGCTGGCCCCTGGTCTGCCAGTGTCACAGGGGTGATGTGTGAGTTGCTATGCCATTCACTGTGGTAATCCTCCCCTGGCTGGCTATACAAGTTTTAGGGCTGCTTATGCTGGCAATGTGATGCAAAGTGCCCTCGCTACAGACCAAAAACTGGGTTTATATTTGCAACGGTCCACTTTTGCTAGGCATCAGCTGCCTGTGCAAAGGAGCTAATAAAGTCAGCAGGGAGATTCTGGGATATTCATCATACGTTATCATGTTTTGCCTCAGTATGAAACAGCTGTATTAGGATTAGGAAAATGTGATTAGCCAAAAATATCTTAAGGATTTGAAAAAGGATTTGGTGACATTTTTCTTATAAAAATAATTGGTTCCCTCTGTGTTGACTAATGCAATGTGCGTAAGAGGCCACTGGCAGCAGTACAAAATGAGGCATTTCAGCTGTTGTTCATATAGATAGATAACTCAGAGATATACAGATGTGATGCACATTAAAAATGTAAAACTACAGGCTTTCATAACATTCATGATTCAGAGATGGGCTAAGATGATGAACAAAATACTGACATTCAGCTGGCGTTGTGTTGTTCCCACCCTGCTATACGGAGGGAGAATGGTGTTCATATGCTAAGGAGTAACTCCACCTCTCTTCTGTACACTAAGCACAAGACTCTAGGGTTGAGAGAAAGGAATCTTCCCTCTCCATGCTGCAGAATTGTACTGGAGTCCCTCCATGGATTCTATTGCAGTAGCATGGGCAGCCATGGCCCTGCTCTATGGAGCACAATGGCCAGTAGGTCTACAAAACTGTGACCTTGCTTCTGCCCCAGCTTGCTGCTGCTTAACATGGAAGTGCCAGACCTCCTTGGAGTTGGCTCCCTGCTCCAAAAAGAGGTATGGCAGCTCAGAAACCTTGGCCACCCAGGTAGGCAAGCTGCCATCTCTCCCTCTGCTTCTGGGTCCATTCCGGAAAAAGATATGGCAGCTCGGCTACCTGGGCAGCCACTTTTGGAGTGGTGATCCAGGTATGACTTGAGCACCGGTGTTCTTACTATGGTCAGTCCCAGGCACAGCACATACAAGGTAACAGTGCCGATATTTATCTGCATTCCAAGTAAATAAAAGGTAGTGAACTACTTTTCATGCTAAAATGTGTTGAAAATATAAAACTATCTGACTACATTTCAGAAGAGTGATATTTACCCCAATATTATCCAGGAAACTATTAAGTTAATTTTTTCACCTATTTTCATCCATTTTTAATTTGTATAATAAACACTGATATATTCCCAGGAAGCTGTAAACAAAATAAAACGAGAAAACCAGGGCCCTATTCACACCCCACCTTGCAGTGCAGTGGGATCTCCCTCACATCTGGACTCCACAACATGTTGAGATTGTTGATCCCTTGCACAGACTCCTCAAAAACTGCCCCTACTCAATCCCATCTTTACAGTAGAACCACACAGCTTCCACAGCAGGCAAGGCCACCCAAACTCATGGAGAAGGGGGCTGGATTTGCCTTTAAAAATCCAGTTTGCAGAAGTGTAAGATGCTGTGTATACTATAGGGGTTTATTTTGAAACATGCTTTTATGAATATTATTTTTGATTTGCTAAGGATTAAGTAGTGGCAATGCAAAAATGAAGCTCAATAATTGCCCCAAATAACTTATGAATCGCAAATAGTAAGAGAAGACATGACATACTGAAAAACCAGAGACGGGAATAAGCCTTGATTTGTGGTGGGTTTTTTTTTTTTAACTTGCAGGTGAAATTCTGTTAATCATTAAACTCTTCTGTCTCAGCATATAAGTAGGGGTGTATATCTTTTGCGTAGCCAGAGTTTACGTTGTCTAAAAAAGGAGTGGACAGTATGAGAAGTAGGCCCATACTCATTTATCCAAATTCCTTGCTATGCCTTTATGCAGGGATGGAAGTTCAGATAAACGGGACCCTGGTCTGAACCATGCCAGACTTCGCAAAAGAAAATCACGAATGGCAAAGTTTTACAAAACCAAACCACCTCCCTTTTTGACTCAACTTCATTTGAAGTAGAAATGAGTCAAAACCTTTATCTGAATCCTCTGACTTTGGGATATTTGAAAAAAATGGGACCCAAATCTGAACAACTGATGTTTTGCTGTTTGTTTGCTTTGCTTGGCCAAAATAAAACATTTTGCAAAACTGAAGCCACCTTTGGTTTGGCCCGTCCTAAAAGAAAAACTTGATAACAGAGAACCCAGGTCAACTTGCTCACACTCCTGTGCTTTAACCACACAACCATTCTTCATCTTTTTGGGAGGGTAGCGGATAGGCAGAATGCAGGGCCTGATCCTGCAAGGTGCTGAACACTTTCAGCGTCTGTTGCAATTCCTATGCAAGCTGAGGCTGTTGAGCATCCCTTGGAGGGCGCTCAGCATCTTTTAGGATTGGGCCTATAATTAGTAGTGTTGGAATTTTCTGAAGACATCGGGATAGGCATATGGAAATCACATATTCAGTTTATATTGGGTTTTTAAGCAGCTGACATTTGAATAATAAACTCCTCCCCAAATCTACCTCATTACAAAACTGAACTTTCTGGTAACTTGGGCCTATATATGATTTCAAGTAGAACTCAGTGAATTTGCTTGATGTTCACCCCAAACCAATAAAGCCCAACTGCTTTGTCCAGGTTTCACTTAGACAGTTTGGGTTCTTTCCAGAATCAAAGCACAACTTAGGCAAATCTCAATGTGCAGCTGCAAACAACTGGATCTATATATCGTGGCTTACAATGACACTAATACTCTGCTTCATATTTGGAGCATTCTACTTATCTCCATCAAAGGTAGAGGGAATTAAAAGGGGATAATTCTCTAAGCTTTGCAAACACATAAACAGAATTGCAATTTCAGGGTGTAATCATGATTGTATTAGTCATATATTAATGTACTTCTGTTAAATGTAAGTGCTGGTGTTTATACCTAACCAGAAATTGTTGTTTTTCATTTAAAATTGTGTTGAATAAAGCAGAACCCATTTACTTTCCTAGCAGTATTTCTCACTGCAGGTGGCTTACATAGAGGGCATGTAAATACCCAGGTCTGTGTTGCCTCTGTTGACAAGTTGAAAGAAACCTATATTTTAATCAAAACAAGGAAGCACATAAGGCTGAAGCTTTTAGGGCTTAGCAAGCAATTATATTTACTCTGTAAATACTAACTGTAAATGGGCCTCCAGTTACTCTGACTGACACTAGCACAGCAAGAGTGCTGGGTCAAATGCAATTAGGCTGGAAGTAATTCTGGAGTAAAACTCAAGTCTGTAACAGGACAAGAAACTGACAGCAAAAACCCATTTTCTCCCTCTCCACTGAGGTCACAGCTGGTATAGTAGAATACACTTACTGCATTACCTCTCTCCGTCAATGCAGCTAAAACCAAATGAAATATGTATTTCTTATTTAGCATCCAGGGACAGCTCAAGTCTCTGTGCCTAGATTCCATATGAATACTAATTCTTACATGAAATCGCTAGTTGATTATGGGGAATGTTTTTCTCATTGCAAAACTCCCCATAGCGTATTATATGCACCTCCAGTGTAACAGCTGAGAAAAGGAAAACAAAACACTTATTATTCTAGTATTTTTGGATCTTGCTAGAAGCAGTTGATGCATTCTGAAATCAATGGCTGTGTTTGAATCCCCGTCAGTAGAGAGAGAGAGAGAGAGAGAGAGAATTTATCTTGAGAAATCCTTGCTAGAATCCTTTGGAGTACAGACAGGGCTGAATTTAAATTCAGTGTCTCAAGCATGGATTTGGTGTGGGTTTAATCAAACAGGATATGCTTGCTGTTTAAGTACAAATTGATCATTAAAATATGTTTATTGAAGTTTATCAATCAAGTAGTTGGCAACTCTTTAGTAATGAACAAATGTTTGATAGTCAATTAATATTTAGTTTAAAAAGTACCTTGCAAATGGATTTCTCTCTTTCTATATTAAAATATATTTACATAGATTGTTAATTATATATCAAATGATCACCTGAAAAAGATATTTACTGAGGTTTTATAAGTATCATAAATGGAATAAAATCTTGTACATATTGCATTGGTTATTAAACACATCAATTATCCCCTGGCATATATTCAACATGAAAACTACTGTAGTGATTGAAAATTATTCACATAGTGTTATTTTTGTCAGGTGCTGTTGTTTGATTTTTACCAGTTTTCATCGTATTGGGTTCTTTCTCACATGGCTGTGAAGGTGCAAACCCATCCTAAAGTACCTAGCATTTGCAGGTATTCAGAATAATTTAATGAAATGTACTCTAAGGGTCTGTTTGTGACTGGTTATTACATGGGTGCATAAAGGAAAGGATATTTCAAGGAGTGTCTTTGCCTTGCAGTGCCACACAATAATGATTCCTTCAATCAGAGGAACACAAGTTCTGCTTCCCCCTAGCACACCTCAAGGCACAAATGCCCTGAGAGGATTGGAAGAGGTGAGGCCGTGCCTCCCTGTACCACACTTCACATACATATCTACAAACTAGCTGGATGTATTGAGGAAAGCAGGATAATAGTTCTCCATTCATTTGGGTGTCAGTACTATGACAAATACAGCAATTTCCTGCAATATCTTTGGGAGATCTTACTGAATTAAGTTTAAATATATTCGGAGTGCATTGTACACTGCAAAGGTTATGTATTATTGTGGGCCTGTATGGTCAAATGACTATACTGAACAATGTGGCAGGCAAGAATGAATTTCTGGGACAATACGTGTGAAGTGGATTTCCTGGGAAATATCTAGGGGGAAGTGAATGCAAATCCTTCCTTTCCCCATGCCTTTTGCAGAAACCCAGACTTATGAAGCTATGTCCTGGGAGGAGGGTGATTGTCTGCTGATTACTTGTTCCCAGCATCCCAAGATTAAAGACCCAAACTGTACAAAGGAGTGACTCTTGATGGGAGTTTGAAGGACTGATCATCTTCCAGAGCCCTTGTTGGGGCTTATTAGCATGCATATAGGTTCTTTTATTATTTTGTTTTTTCATGATTTCACCTTAAGAATAAATGTGCTTGCTTAGACAGGGCTGTGTTGTAACTTATATTTGTGGGCAATTGTGCTGTTTATAGCCTCTGAGAAGAAAGCAAAGCAGGCCGGTTATGATAATAGGGCCTACAAATTTACTGTAACTGTCAGCTCTACTGTAAAAAGTATGTGAAAGTTCATAAGATGTGATAATAACCTATAATAACAAATGTTTATGGGGAAAAAGTATGAAAGGAAGGCAGAAAAACTGAATTAGTCTAAACAAAAAGGCCTACTCATATAACTAAAGGACAGTGTTAAGATCAGGCTTGGTAAGCAAGAAAATGAAGGTCCAAAAATCTGTGACCCAAAATTGGTGTGTTGAGACTGGGCCTAACTTGTAGACGAAATAATGAAGGGATGGGCTATGCCACCAATCACCCCTTTTTTAAGTCCTTAAAGAAAAAGACTTTGGGGGAAAACCCTAGAAGAACAGACTGAAGCGAATGGAGCGACCATCACCATTACGGCTGCCAGGTCCATTGTCTCCTGGGAGCTTCTTCCTCCAAATCCTGAAAGATGTCCTGACCAGACTGGACCAGAGAAGGGATCCAGAGGACACTGCTACCCCTACCAGCTCCAGCTGAACCCCAAACACCACCTGAGATTAAATACGATCAATCTTTAGCAGCAACAACAGCTCCAGCCCATCTCAACTAATTTGTTCCCTTTTCTCTAAAAGGACAGTTATTAACAGCTTTAATACCATCTAGAAAACTGTCAAATGGGGAAGGAAAGGGGGGACTTTCCTTCTAAAACTCTCTCCAGCTAAAGGGGAAAGGAACAAGAAATATTGTTAAAATAAAAGCCTTATTTAATACTTTAATATGTCGCTGTTTTGTGTTAACTCAAATGCTTTAACTCTTTCCCCTTCTTTTCTGTATATTTAATAAGAAGTTAAAAGGAGTTTTAATGGTGTGTTTTTCATAGTACTAAGCAGGCTGAGGTCTTGAACCAAACCTCAAACCTTGTTTAACATGGTTGGACAGTGATATCACCTTTAGCCCATATAGTCGATCTAAATTAATACAACAGGCTGGCTTAGGAAGTCTTCACAGTGTGGGCAGGGAACTGTGAAGCCTAGAAAAACCCTCCTCGGGAGGTAAAGAGATATGTCTCCATTCAAGAGTGGAGACAGCTGAGAAGCTGGGAGCCTAGAGTGGGTGCCACAGCTGAACCATGCTGGGAGGCGGGGTGGGGATATAGGTGCAGTTGTCTTTATCTTAGAGTTTCTTCTAGTTTCTAAGACCTGGGTACTTAGTGTTGTGAGGCTGAGCTGTCACAGTGTCTAACTTTTAGGTGCCTAGAAAATCACAGGAATACAACATGATTCACAAACTCCGAGTTAGATGCATAGACTCCCTATACAGTGAAGTGGGGGGAGGTGGGGGAGAGATGGGCAACTTAGACTGTAATTTACTAAAGCCAGCATGTGAGGGGGGAAGCCACCTAAGCTAGCCAATAGGAGATACTGACTAGAGGGTTGTGCGCTAAGCCCCACACCTCTCAGAGATAGGCACCTAAGTCTGGGCTGCAGGGAGGTGCCTATCTCTGCTAGCAATTCTCAGCTGAAAACCCACTTTGGCATTGGGCACCAATGCCATTTCTGCAAGATGCTGGGCCAGAGGAGGAGCCCCCTCATAATTCATTACCCAGTGGTCAGGGTACTCACCTGAGATGTGGGAGATCCCCAGGGAAGAAGGGATTTGAACTGGGATCTGCCACCTCTGAAGTGAGTACTCCTACCATTGGCCTACAGCATAGTTTGATGCAAGTCAATCTCTTCTATTCCAGCTGTCCCACTGAGAATCAATAATTTTAAATAGTCAGTGGAGTAGGGGATCCTGGGTCTCCCATATCTTGGATAAGTGCTTTAATCAAGAGGCTATAGAGTGACCCTTGTGCTTGTTCGTTCTCTCTCTCTCTCCCCCTCCCTCCCTCCTCACAAATGACTCTCTAATTATTTAGCCACAATGGAACAGCCTGAATAGGAGAGACTGAGGGATCCCCATATTGTAATATCCCATAGCTCAGAGGTTAAAGCACTTACACAAGAGGTGGCAGAACCCCATTCAAATCACTTCTCCCCCTCAGGTAGAGAAGCCACTTAAGCTGGGAGTCTCCCACAACCCGGGTAAGTTCCTAACCACTGACGTAAAATTTATGAAAAAGGTTGTAGCTGTTTTGTGTGAACTCACCTGAAGTGCCTGATCCAGTAGGCAGCCTCTGAGCACACTACTGGATTGGGTCCCGTGAGAGATTTTAGGTTGCTGAATGCCTGCCTTCCCCCATTTTGTAAAGTTCTACAGAGCCTAGGCAGGAGTCCAGCTTCCTAGAGCGAGGCTCCAGTGCACATGCTCAGAGGCAGAAATGTAGGCACTTAGGGAACTTTTTAGTGCAAAACTTGGGTGCTGAGTGAGTTTAGGTGCCTACAGGATTCAGCAGGAGTTTTTGAATCACAGTGGAACCTAAAACTGGGATTTAGGCAAACCCTGACATACGTTTGGGGCTTAGGCAACTAAATACCTTTGTGAATCTAGGCCTAAGCACTTCTTAGGTGAACTAGATCTACATAATGAAGTCTTAGTGTACTCAATTTTGTAATAATACCACAGAGTGGGGTGGGGGGAAGATGTGGGGGGGAACCCTGAGTCTTTAAAAATCAATTTAATTGAAATCTGGGACTACAAATGCTATTATACACTAATCACAAATGTGTGATTAATGTATGGCAGAATTAAGATTGTGTGTTTTAAATGTGCATTTCCATACCTTAACATATTGAGATTTCTTTTAAATTGAACCCTAACTCTGAATTTCCTGGTTTTGTAATACTTGTTTTGTGGGATAATTACAACATCACTGTAGTGTTTTTATCTTCATCTTCTAATATGCACTCAACCTTAACATCAGCTGAACGTTGGTTTTAATCTATAAATATATACAATATAGCGACCAAACAAATACATTAAAAATTATATAAAACCAATGTTGTGGCATTACAACTTACAGAGAGCTCAGCTATTATCCCAAGGCTCTTTGTTGTTAAATTATTCTATTCTTTGAGAGAGCTCAGCCTATTCACAACCAAAAACCAAGGAGCTTTGTTTGTATTGGGTTTATGCAGAGAAGGAAACATTCAAAACTGTTCATATTTCATAAGTGTCTTTTTTAGAAAAAACAAATACATTTTTTGAATGTCCCTTAAAATCATGGTGAAAAATAGCTTCCATTTAACCGTGAGGCCCAGATCCACAAAGGTACTTAGGTGCCTATCTCCCACTGATTTCAGTGGAAATTAAGCATCTAAATATATTTGAAGGTCTGGGGCATACTGACTTGTGCAGACTATAGAATATTATTATGGTTCTTCCACCAATGGAAACATTACGTCTGATTCTCTACCCTGACATACCTGCTGTCCTCCAATGTGACTCCATCCAAGTCATTGGAGCCACAGTGGTGTAAAGCTGATGTAACACAGTGGAAAATCAGGCAAATGCTTTCATCTTTATCACCTGGACTGGCTCCATTAATCTGTCCCTTTCCTTAATATTCAAAGGCATTTTCAGATATCTTGGTTTAGCTCTATTTTTTCTCCTTTGCCATTTGTTAGTTAACCACCTGTAACTGATTCGCTCTGAACTGACCTGAGATTTCCTCTAACTTAAAGTATTGCTTTGTTTGCTGTAGAGAATATTAAATTAAATCTGCCTTTAAGATGAACAGAATGTTTTGTATAAAAGTTGGTCCAAAAGGTTAATGAATCCCAGATATACCCTCAAGTAAAGGAAGAGAGGCTGTGCTAACCAATATAAACATCATATAGCATAAACTGCATCTCTGGTATAACCCCATTGATTTCAGTGGGGTAACACTGGAGGTTAATTTGACCCATGAGGTCTGCATCAATCTGAGGAGAGGTGAAGGATCTAGCAAGGAAATGATCACCTCTCACCTGCAGGTGGATTAGGGGGAACCCTCCATTTTAATGTCATGGGCATAAAACAGTGTGGGGCATTTCTACCTTTATGCCTTTATTATTACCTTTCATGGAAGATTTGCACTGCAGTTTCCATAGCATTAGAGGAGGAGGAAATTGTCACAAGGGAAGACAAAGATAATTTTATTTTTATTTTATGTGCTAAAAAACAAGGCAATTAAGAAAAAAATAGTGTATAACATTTTGTGATGTTTAGCAATTAATCTTTTTCCAGGGAACATGATCCCATTTCTGAGTGTAAATTGGACTATCCTGAATGAAAGGGGACTTTGAAACTAAAATTTGAAATTCAGTCCTTTGCACATATGCAGTTCAAACGTTCATAAATTTTCATCTTTGTAAAAATTTTTAATTTACTTGTAGAAAATCAACATTTAAGATGCACTAAACTCTGGAACAGTGAAACTGTTTATGGAACACCGTGTAAGAAAACTGTTGATGAATTTTGCACAGCTCTCCTAAGCATAGATATTTACCCAAACCTTTTTTTTAAGTGAAGGCAGGCTCTTTAATAATGTAACTTGTGGCAAGCTGTCTTTTTAAGAGGGGGGAAACCTGTGTTTCTCCTTGAGTTCCAAGTAGTGAGATGGAAGTAGAAAGTGTCATGGTGAAGTAGGAAGGTGTTGCTAAACAGTAGGGAGCATACTAAGTGGGCCAGACTCCTGATAGGCTGCTCTTCCATCAAGTTTTAGGATTGGTTGAAAACTAAGGACCTTCAGAAGATGACAGCCCCTTCTTAATCTGGTTTCCCATTGTATGTTCATATACTGTGCCTGAATCTAAGGAGGCGTATGTCCCCAGAACCCAGTAACTGAGCAAACTAGCTACTCTATTGGGGCTTCACTGGAATTACTCCATATTTATACTGGTGTAGCTGTGAATAGAATTTAGGCTTTGTCTACACTTGCACTTTCGTCGCTAAAACTTTTGTTGCTCAGGGGTTTGACACCCCGAATGACGAAAAGCGCTGGTGTGGACAGCCCTTCATCAGCGGGAGCCACACTCCCAGCAACGAAGCTACTGCCCCTTGTTGGAGGTGGTTTTATTTTGTCACTGGGATCTCTCTCCTGGTAACAAAAAGCAGCCACACAGTGCACCCTACAATGGCATGGCTGCAGCAGCACAGCCATACCATTATAAGGTGTGCAGCGTAGACATAGCCTTAGTCCCTTGTTTGTGTTTTTCTCATCTGGGGTAAGTCCCTTCATGACATAACACTGTTGGAACTGCACTGCAGATATATAATTTTCTAAAATTTTCCACAACACAAAAAACTGTACCTTCCTAGAATCATTGTGTAACAAAGCCATGACCCTCTTGGAACGGATATTCTCGCTACAAAATCACAGGTTCTTTCCACCTTAGTTGAAAGAAAATATTTATGAATGATGGTGACACACAGTTGAGCAGTTCTGATATCATACAGCACAGGGCATTCTACAAACTGTCAAGCTCGTTGCAGTATAGTGATTTAGACACCAGGGATTAGAAGACTTTTTTATGTCAAGCCACATAGTTCATCCCTGTGCCAGTGCAGGCTTGTAGGAGTGTTCCTTAAAGTCTCTGCTTTAGTACTTAGTCTAGTACATTTTAAATGATCCAGTGTTCTTGGGATTTCTCCCACTTCCCTCAGGATTCTAATGCTGTCTCTCTAATATTATTGCCATACAGTTATAGTATTACTTTTCACGTTCTTTATGCAAACATCTAATTCTTTTGTTGGCAATGTGGAGAGACGGAATCACCAGCGTGTTCTGGGAGAGGTTCTCAGGTTCATTGGAGGCTGGCCTGTTATGGAGCAGTTTTCAATGCTTGTAGGTCTTTAGAAGATAAAATAGAGAAGCACTTTCAGAATATTGAGTAGCAACGATAGCCACGTGGGAGTAGGATCAGTAACACGGAGCTGTAAAAAAATGTAAAATTAGGCTAGTATGCAGAAAATTAAAATTACATTCTAATGGGCTTTCTAAATGGATAGGGTATTTTCATCTCTCTCTGTTTAACTGCCTTATTATAAGCTAGCAATAAGATACATAAGTAGGTATCTTTTTGATATCCTTAGGAGAAAGGAAAAACAGAGTAAAATGATGGGTAAATGGCACACAGGGACCATAACATTTTATTGAAGATGTTTCTGGCATTGTTGTTCATATTCTGTCTTTGGCAGACTATTTTAAAACAGGCAAGGGAGTATTACAGCATGAGATCAACTCCAGAGGCAGAAGTTACTCATGATAGGCCATGGAGATTGGAAAAGAGAAAGCTAAATCAATTGAAAGTTTCCTTTTATTCATATAATGTTTCCATTGTCTCACTAAACTTATGATTAGCAAAGTATTATCCCTTTAATACTGTGAATATATATACTGTGTACTGAAAAAAACACAGTATGGGCTGAAGATGTTTCACATCTGAATATATTTTTCAGGCCCTTTTTAGTGCTTGAATAACTCAAAGGTGGAGTAGGTTAACAAATTCCAGCTTGGCATATGTACACTTTGCTAACTTTAAAAAAATGGTTGAGAAATAAAGTTGTAAACTTGAGAAAATAGCATACAAAGCATGCTTATTCACTGTCAATGAATGTTATATACACACATATAAGGCTAACACGTAATATCACCACTTACAACAATTAAAATGCCATAGATGCTGCAAGGAGGCTGACGGGGAAGCCATATCTCTAAATTTCTTCACTTTTACCTGTGTGTACAGATAACCATTGAATTGCAACTTCCCCCCTCCCCCATTTAATTAATTATTTTTTAAAAATTGCAATGAGACAATGTGCTGATTTTGGTCAAACTTATTTTGCAATTATGATTTTTACAAAAAAATAAAGACTACCTTATACTTATTCCAAAACTTTCAAATCTAGATTAAAATATTTATTTTATTCCCGTTTCATGAAAATTCACAAGGTGCTAATTGACTTTGTATGTGTAACCGTTTACACATTTACATTCTACTGGTGCTTTTCTAAGACCTATAGGCTAAATTCTACTTTCATGTACATCGGTGTAATCCAAAGTAAGCCCAAACACTTCAGTGACATTACCAGTAGAAATATAAGGGAAACAAAGCAGAATGTGGTCTGATGTGCAACTTACACCATCAAACAAGCCACCACTGAAGACTCAATTATGACTTGTAAGTTTCTGTCCATATTAGGGACTCCTCAAAGCCCCATTGCCTCATCTTGACCTCCTTGCCTTAGGTAGTTTTTATATATGTTGTTACACCCAAAGGGAGTGTAGCATAGAGCTTGTTTGCTCCCCAACACAGCCAACATGTCCCTGCAGCTCTTAGGGGAGGGCCATGCAGCTACCTGTGCTAGCCAAAATCATTCCTTGCTCTTAGTGGAGTTCAAGAACCACAGCCCTATGGTGTGGTGAAAGGGAGATAGCTTCTTGCTTTCTCCCATCCCCTTTGCAGCTAGACAGGGTGGGCATATGGCTTTAAATTCAGTCACAGTAGATACGTTTCCATAAGATGGATATTTGGATAATGATTGGGTACAGAGGTAAAAAAATAGCAGATAATCTTGAATATACCACTTCCCTTTTGGGGGGTTGGATTTTTATTACTTCTTTAATTTTGGGGGGTTTATTTTTTGAGTTCCATGTTTCTCTTTTATCTGAACATTGATCAGAGTTCAAGTTTATGCTCTGTAACCATCTGAGCTGCCCTTCTCTATTGCAGGAGTAGAGAATCTTATATAGAACGTGTGAGAAGAATAGCCAGAAATTATGTTCTTGTGAGGTTAGATTATCTTTTCCCTGTACATTGGCCAAACTGGACAGTCTCTACGCAAAAGAATAAATGGACACAAATCAGACGTCAAGAATTATAACATTCAAAAACCAGTCGGAGAACTCTTCAACCTCCCTGGACACTTTTTCAGATCTAAAAGTCACAATTCATCAACAAAAAAACTTCAGAAACAGACTCCAACAAGAAACTGCAGAACTGGAATTAATTTGCAAACTGGACACCATTAAATTAGGCTTGAATAAAGACTGGGAGTGGATAAGTCATACACAAACTAAAAACTATTTCCCCATGCTAATTTTTCCCCTACTGTTACTCATACCTTCTTGACAACTGTTTGAAATGGGCCATCCTGATTATCACTACACAAGATTTTTTTTCTCTTGCTGATAATAGCCCACCTTAATTGATTACTCTTGTTAGAGTTGGTACGGCAACCCCCATTTTTTCACGTTCTCTGTATTATATATATTATATATATATAATCTTCCTACTGTATTTTCCAGTGTATGCATCTGATGAAGTGGGTTTACCCACAAAAGCTTATGCCCAAATAAATGTGTTAGTCTCTAAGGTGCCACAAGTACTCCTTGTTCTTTTTGCTGATACAGACTAACACGGCTACCACTCTGAAACCTATCTTTTCCCATGTGTCTCTTAAATGGCTCTTCAGGTTTGATCTCTATAAAACTATTATTACTAACCAATGCTCAGAGCAGATTCCAATCACCTTTTGTTTTATCATTTGAGAGGGAGAGGGAGAGAGAGAGAAAGTTATAGGAGTCTGTTTTTCCTCTCTGGTAAGTAACTGCACTATAGTACCAAATTTGGATGGGAATCTCACATTTGTGATTTTTGGAGTTCCAAATTCAGGCGGGATTTTGGACATAACAGAATTAGCCTCAGTACAGGTAACAGAAGATTCAAATTCTACATTGACAGTAAATCTTGGAACCCAAGTCTAAAATTTCTTAGATGGAGATAAAAGGGTGTGAGTCTATTTATTCATGCAACATAAATAACCACAGAGGACTACAATATCACAGCTTTACTCAGCTGTGCAGGGTAATGGGGGGTAAATTCTCCTACCTCCTTCTCATACAAGTAAGGGCAGCTCAGACTGCAGCCCCAGGAGCAGGTGAGGGAGAACAGGGGCTATTCAACCCTTGAGAGCAAGGAGGGAAAGAGAGAGACAGCAAGCAAGAGGAGCTCTGGCTCTTCACCTCCGCCATTCACTAGCCAGAGTAGCTAGCTGGGTACACAGGGGAGAAGAGATTGTTCCTCGTGAAAAAAGGATGAACTAACTTATTCCATACCAGACGGGAACTGTGATTCTGTGAATCACATTTAGTTGTCCGGTCTGTACCTGTGACATCACAGGTACATATCAGCTGTTACACAATCTAGCCCATAATAATGTATATTCTATACACAGTTACCAGGGAAAAAATCCCTTTTTCAAAAACATTTTTGCATGGCCAATGGACTTCTTGTTTTACATTATTTATGGGTGTCCTCAAAGCCAGTGCAGAATATACTGCTTTAAGTGAAAGACTGCAGGACCTTTCCTTTCCATCTCCATCTATCTAAGTATTTATATGACCACCATCAGTGCAGTATCTCAACACCTCTCAAGTGTTTAAAAATAGAAACAACAATACCAATTTATCTCCTTCTTCTGTCAGAGAGTTGGTTTTAATCTTTTAACATACCCCCTCACAAAAGCTTCAGAACTTATTGCATTTGTCCAAGAAAAGGAGCTGTGATTTATATTTTCTGGCTGTCCACCTTCAAAATCTGAAACAAACAAGTTTGCAATTTCCCCTCCTTCAGAATGATTGTTCACGGGCTTCTGTTTTATTAGAAATTGTACAAGGCTTGCTTAGGTTCTGGGAAAGTGTACAAGTTGTAATGAAAACCAGCAGAAGGTTAAACAGGCTAATAATAAAGACTATCTTGGAACAGATAAGAGTTGTAAGTCATCTTCAGGTAATTCTTCCTTAAAGGAAACATGGCTTGTTGTGTTAATTGGCAACCTGCTTGAGCTTCAGCAGGGTCACACAAATCTTGAATTATCCACGTTGGCTGGTAAAATCACTGCTAGTGAAAATAGGATTCTGCTCTAGATTTACAGTGTGAACTAAAGATACCACCTTGCCAAGAGTACATTTGAGTCTGGCAAACACTTCCTCTTGGCCTCTTTTGTCACTTTGTCTTTTAAGAAAGCAGTTTCAGTTTTGATTTATTAAAATCTTTGGCTGTTGTCCATCTCAATTTTCTTTTACCTTCAAAATGAGTTACTCTAACATAGCCATTGAGGCTAACAGATTTATATATGCTGTGTAGACACTTGTGGTAGCTTTTACCCCAAACAATAGACCTTGAGGTGTGCAGACTTTTTTCATACTGGCCTCTAGGCCATTAAATATACTGAAAAATGAAAACACATTGGAGAATTAGGCCTCACTCATCCAAAACACACACACATGCTTAACTCTACTCATGTGCTCAAGGAGCTGTACTGACTTCAACAGGACTAATCACATGCCGTTATCCATGTGCACAAGTGTTTGTAGGCTTGGGACTC
Organism: Chelonia mydas; assembly: GCF_015237465.2. Classification (NCBI taxonomy): domain Eukaryota; kingdom Metazoa; phylum Chordata; order Testudines; family Cheloniidae; genus Chelonia; species Chelonia mydas. The sequence continues at coordinate 83,897,202 of NC_057851.1, read as the reverse complement.
TGGTGCCAGATCCTCAGCTGGTATAAATAAGCAGAGCCTTAACGTCAGTGAAGATACACCCATTTACACCAGCTAAGGATATGGCTCTTAGGGTATGTCTACACTGAAAAAAGAAAAAAAAAACACCCCAGCAGGCCCGTATTAGCTGACTCAGGCTTGTAGGGCTTGGGCTGTGGTGCAATAAAATTGCAGTGTAGATGTTCAAGCTCGGACCCTCATGGGATCTCAGCACCCAGGCTCCAGCTTGAACCCAAAAGTCTACACTGCAATTTCATGGCCCTGCAGCCCAAGCCTTGTGAGTCCAAGTCAGCTGACACAGACCTGCCACAAGTGTTTTACTGCTGTGTAGACATACCCCTCGTGTCTGACCGTGAAAAGTTTTTCTGTGTCAGCAGAACTTGAAACAAAAGACTGCAAGAAGGGCCCCTTTCTTATTCTCTTTGTTCCTTTACATTGGCCAAAGTCCTGAAGCAATACTAGGATTTATCTTCACCTATGATACCCCTGCTATTCCAATCTTGGGCCTCTCCTGAGAAGAGCCTGTTAAACTTGCAAAGAACATGGCAGATTTGTGATGTGTATGACATGTATCCGTGCTCATTTTTACTACCAAGAGTTCAATACTGTTAACACACTGGAAGACAGTCACAGCTCTGTAGAGCTTCCAGTACAGAATCCTGTGTGTTGTTTTAGTTATGTCACATCCAGCAAAATGGATTTCACATCCATCTTACATTCTATCAGTACATAAGAAGTATTATGAACCCGTTTCTACAAGCATGTGCAAGACACCATATGGGACTGATTATGTAGAGAATTTATAATCCGACCTGCTGCCTGGCACAGTGACTGCAGTTAATGGGAGTCTTTTTACTAACGTTGGATCAAGACCTAAGAAGGCGTTCCTCTTTGGCCCTGTTTCTTTGTATATTATATATCAAGTCCAGACTTCGTAGTGTCAAAGCAGATGGCTGTAAACTATGGATCTTCTTGAGCAACAAGTTCTGCAAAAACCAGAGACATGCCATTTAATAGCTGCAGAGGTCTTTAGGATCTCAATCTTCCTGGCTTAATTTTAATTTTGTGTGAAAAATAAAGGCTCCTCAACTCTAGGCAAATAAGTCCTTATGTGTGAGCTGGATATATTTCAGTGGAAACTTCCAGATACATAATTTAATTGGCACATTTACATTCCAATGAAAACAGAGGAATGCCCATCAACCCTAATAAAATTGTACCTATTTTGTTTACTCCTATGAACTAGAACTTTTAGTTTAAAACAATTATTTTATTTTGCCTTTCTTATTGACACTAATTTTGTCATTTCTGAGAGGAAACCTAGTAATAATGAGCATTTCCTCTGTCCATGGAAGTCAATGGAAGTTTTGCTCTTGGTTTCTGTGGGACTAGGACTGGATCCAATTATAGTACTGATAATGAATATTTGCATAGCACTTTGTAAATGTAAAACACTATGGCAGCGATATTAGGGATTACTACTTCTATCACTACACGATGCTTTTTATTTTTATATTGTAGAGCTCCTCAGATACACCACTGTGCTTTCTGCTGCTGCCCGTTTAGAACAGCTAACAGAGGTAACATGGTGCTGGTGAGGAGAGAACTAAAGAGTACAAATATAAACAAACAACCCCTGAAAGTCATTTAGAAAATAGTGGGTTTTGAGGAGAAATTTTTTTTTTAGTTTAATAAAGAAACAATCTTCTTTATAATGATTTCCCAATTCCTTACACAAGTGTAATGGGATGCTGCCAGAGATAGGAATGAACAGGGTCCAACCATCAGCTCACTCCTCCTCTCAAGTTAATTCCACATTCAACTTTAAGTGTAGATTGATTGTATTTTGAAATGTTTAGATTAACAATGTGAATCCATTAGCAGCATCATTAAATCATTAAGAATAAACAATAATCCTAGACTGTTTCCCCATATGTGACCTTACACCCAATTAAAGAAATTATGTCTATATTTATTAAAATTTGAGGGGGTCCCTTTATAAATTAATATTTTATTATCAAAATCAGAGGGCACAAGAGGGTTGTTAGGTCTGGTGATGACACCCCATGGTGTATAACAGCTCTGCGCCTTCAATCTCACACTGAACAGCTACCAAGACATTACTAAGAGACAATATTGCATACCCTCTCATGTCTTATTGCTTAATTAGATCATCTAGCCTACTCACCTCTTCAAGTGCAGAACTGTAATGGCTAACACTATATTTTCTAGTGTTTCTTGCCACCTGGTTTTAAATGTCTCAGCGGATGGGGCTTTCACCACTTGCCTAGGAGAATTATTTCACATGCCAGGAGCTCTCAGAGTTAAGAAAACTTGCCAGCCATTCAGCCTAAATTTGTCTTTAGACCATCAAATTATTAGGTTCGCTTCATGATTGTGGGGATTTCACAACTTTCCAAAGCCACCATAGCTTCCACTCTTCCCAAGTGAGACAGTTCATCTGCAGGAGAAAAATCTTGGAGATGGTGCTTTGGCTCCCCTCCACCCTTCCTTCTGCACTAGAGATGGTTGAAAATGCTATGTGGTTTCTGCCAAACATTCAAAAACAAAATGAAAAAAATTCACTTTGTTCAACATTTTTTAAAAATTATTTCACTAAGGGAAATGTAAGGAAACTAAAATAATATTTAGGGGGTATTTTCCCCCAAAGAAGTGTCTGAGAAACTAAAAGATAAAACTTAGGTCACATGTGAATTCAGCCCAGGAACTTCACTTCTACTAGAAGTGGAAAATATTTTAGCAAACTTGCAACAGACAAATCACTTCCTTCCTCTTCCTCCCCACCCCCAGACTCCTACAGCCCTTTTGTCCTAATTAACTTGATTATATTAGGGTATATTCCAGAAGTCCATCTAGGGGAGATTTTCAATTGCATAAATAGGAATTAAGCATCTAATTGCCATTGATTTTCAATAGAAATTTGGTGACCAACTGCCCTTCCTGCATTTGAAAATCTCCCCCGAAGTTGTTCTGTCACTAGAGGAGATTTTGACTCTAATCATCTATAGTACTGTCTGTAAAAAGAAAAGGAGTACTTGTGGCACCTTAGAGACTAACCAATTTATTTGAGCATAAGCTTTCGTGAGCTACAGCTCACTTCATCGGATGCATACGATAAAGTGAGCTGTAGCTCACGAAAGCTTATGCTCAAATAAATTGGTTAGTCTCTAAGGTGCCACAAGTACTCCTTTTCTTTTTGCGAATACAGACTAACACGGCTGTTACTCTGAGTACTGTCTGTGGCTCTCACTCCTATAATTGTCACTGTCAGAAGCAGCACGATACTTCCTGGAATGATATATTGATCACTTATAAGGAATTGTACGCATCTATCAGTTAAGACATGGGTTGGGTGGTCAAAATGAACTGACCTATCTGGTGTTTTCCTAACATCCCTGTGAGGAACCCAGTTCAGATTTTCTTTTCAATTCTAGCTTTTGTGGTTGGTTCATTTATAATAAATCTTGCCAACAGGCAAAGACAAAGAGACAGGGCATGGGCTGAGTGATAACATTTTTATGAAACAAACCGCATAGCCCCAAATGTTCTCCAGAAGTTTTAACCAGTTTCTTACCTCTATTAGAGACCCACTCTAATAAATTTTGGGGAAAAAACTGTTGTTTAAAATACATTGACAATACATATCACTGAAAGGTTTTCATAGATTAATAGGTTGTTTATCTGTCAGTAGGCTCACTAAGTCCTAATTATTTTTGTTACATTTTTTATAGAGAAACACTGAAAACTGCTACCTGAAAACTAGAGAGATGGCTAATAATAGCACTTATAGATTGTGTTAGTTCTGGTTTATGTGTAGGGATCCATTCACAACACAAACTGTAGTTTGAATTGCATTATTCTATGTATGCACACATATTCAGTTACATACCTTATACTACGTGATATTTAAGTGTAAACAAACAATTCATACAAAAGGAAAATGACATCTACACTTTACAGATGTACATTGTTCAGCACCGCTTCAGCTGTAACCATTGTTATCACCATAGTCAGCAATGGTTCTATTCTGTAGTGAAGAAAAGGTCTAAGACCTGCTCTTACTTATGTGTTAGTCCAATGTACTACTGGTGAGAAAGTGGATGCCTATACAGCATAACTGGAAAAAAGAATCATAAGGCTTGTTTTTCATACAAGAGATCATACAAGAGAAAGGTAAATGTGTATTGCCGCTGCAAGAATTGAGTAGCAAATGGCTCGGACAAAAGGATAAACATGGGAATTTTTGTTTTTTCCAAAAGACAAAACATTATTGGAAAGAAGAGAGGATCTGGAAGCTGCAATATGAGATTGAGTGTCTGGCAGATCAGATGATCTCCTGATATAACTACAGTGATTTCCAAAACATATTTGCAATATGAATGAATGTTCTAGAGTGAGTATAGCAATCCCAATAGTACCAAGCCAAAGTTGTCATTTGTTTGAATGTAACAAAAAAAAGTACGATTGCCTAGATCTCTGCTTGAAATAGAAGAAATCATTTTTGATTAGCACATGATAAAATGAAACATTAAGGCTATGTGGATGGGCATCTTTCCGGGGTTGATTATCAATTTATATCCACTGCTCACAACTTTTACTCAGGGCAAGTATGCATTGCCATCTGTGTCAGATCGTCTCACACTCTTGTTTTCATCTTTGGTCATGCGGTTGCTCTATTGTTCTGCAATCACACATTTAAATACTACAATAGGTAGCTACCAAGAGTGAATACTTAAGTGTGCTGTATAAGAACTGGTGAAGTTCAATTACTCTAATGAACATAACTCATCTCAGGTCTTCATAATTTTTTTTTCCAAAATGCTCATTTCCTGCAAAGTGGCACTAAATCTACTCCTCAACCCTCTCACACAAATTAATTAAACTTGTAACCCATCTGCTACTTAGATCAGGTGAGTCCACAGTCATCCTACCCACAGATAAGTCCTAGTACTGTATATTCATTCAACGTAATGAAGAAAAACAGGTAAAATATGTGGGCCACATGGAAGAGAATAAGAAGACTCATGTGTGTCTCCATATTGATCAAACGTGAGGTCATTTAAGGCTAAGGACAAAGATACATTATATGGAGCAATCTTACTGCACTTAACCAGTGGTGATAAATGTGTTGTGGTTTAGAAAAGTAGAAAGATTTATGTTTTATTACTTTCCAGCTATAATGCAAACTGGATTTAGATACATGTTCCAAATAGCACATACTTTTCTCTTTTATGTCTACCATTCCTTTACCACTGTATGTTCAGACTAATTTCCAGTGTCACAGAGCTACAAGGCAAATTCTGGTTTTATTTATACCAATGTAAACTGGGAATAACTCAGTTACCTTAACTGGGATTACTCTGGATTTACACCAGCATAACAGAGCAGTATTTTGCCTCATTGTGTGAATTTGCTAACAGGTATGACTAACCTGAAAATGATTAATGTGCTAGTTTTTAGACAGGCCTGCTTTAACGTCAATGCACAAGCAAAAGTAAAGAACCAAAACATCAAAGGGTCTAGACAGACTCAGGAGATTAGGGTTCATGCCCTGTTCTGCCGCAGCGTTCCTCAGAGCTGACAACATTCCAAAAACATTCCAAGGACAGTTCTCAAAATGAGTTGGGGGCAGAGGGGTGGCCATCCCCAGCGAATGAAGAGTTGACACCCATTCTTGGGAATTGTAGATTACTATACTAAGACTATATTGCGATTCACAAGATTTGGAAACTTCTCTGAGACTATTTGAGCCCTTCAGTTCTGACAGGCTTCAATTATCCTTTGTCCCAAAATAGGTGAATAAAAATACCTTTTTCTCAGCAACAGATTGTTCTCTACCAGTATTTGTCTTCTCTCAGGAGTAAGGATAATGTATTTCAAGGGTGACAGAAGGTCTGTCTCCACTTCTACAGCAGATATCATTAGGCAACATCTCTGTTTTCCTTTTTTTAGGGGTCAGGAATGGTATAGGATTTCTCCTCTTGCTTTGTGCCCTGTGACTTTCTCTTCATCATGGGAGAAGGGAGATTATTCAAACTTCCCCATGTTTGTCACTTTCCTGGGACTTAAAGAGGTATGAGAAAGCCCCATGCTCAACTTTCCTCCCGGTGTCCTAGTGAACCGTTGTGTGCCTTTGATTGAGGGAGATAATACGTGTCGATGGCATGGTTCCTTCACCACTGGGATATCAAATGTAATAACAATGACCCTTTCTGAATTGACTATTATCTTACTCTTCTTCATTCACCACCAACTGAAGCCCACCCATCCCCAAACAAGGACTTGAAGGGGCAGTGGCAATTGCGGAGAGCATGGGAGATCTACTGCCATGACGGCCAAGAGCTGCAGTTGATCACCCAGACAGACTGCCTGCTAGTTCTGGGGAGGGCAGTGGTGGCAAACCCAACCCTGAAGGAACAATCAAGCCAAGATCCTGCAAGTCCAGAGTAGTGTAGGTCACACACAGGGGACAGTTTGGCCCTTGGTTTCTACTTCATTTTTTCCCTGTGATTCTTATGGTTTGGAACTGAAAACCTGACAATGGCAGAAGAGTAAAGGAAGGTGTCATGTTCTGCAGGGAGTGTAGAATAACAATAGATGTCTCATTGTCAAAATCTCTTTGTCCTAAACTTTTTGTCACTTCAGTACTGCACTCCACTGGGTCTCTCCTATTTTAAGCCTTTATCAACCAATATAGCTGGTGCCAGGGTCTATCAGACCGTCTCTGCCCCGCACTGGAGACATGAGCACCTTGACACTCACCACTCAAGGAAAATCCACTGAGACCGGGTGATCAACAAGATAGTCCTCCAGAAGCCTAGAAAGGCCAAAAGGAAAGACTGACCAATTAAGAACCAGCAGGCTAGTTAAGAAGGCTTGCCTGGTTTTTCTCAGGGATATAGCTTGGTGATAATGTACCAGCGAAAGAGTGCCCCAGCGCTAACTCAAAACGCAGGCCCAGGCCACGGCTTTGCCTTCAGCACCGCAACCCTTTAAAGAGGTTTTCCCCTTCTTTGTTGAAACATACACACAGCTGAAGCCTGAGTTCCTCCTTTGTTATTTGATTGTTTAGAGACTGACACCAAAATTTACAGCACAGATTAGCCTACCCAACAGTTAGCCAATCATTGCAGACTAAGGTGGGCATGGCTGCAGTGCCACCTCTGGCCCTAAAGGGGGCACTGCAGTGCATCCCTGTTTATCACAATCCTGTCACTGGTTTTGGACACTAAAAAGGTACTGACTATCTAGCATGGCAACAATAAAAATTATTTTACAGCATGCATAACTGTGTCATCCCAGTGGATCATCTGGCAATTTCAGCAGATAATATCTAATTTCTCTATTGTAATCTGTATATTATTTATATTACGATAGGGATTGCAACTGAGATCAGGGCCTGTTTTGCTAGGTGCTATATATACATTTAGTACAAGACAGTCCCTGTTCTGAAGGGATTACAATCTAAAAAACAAAAGAATAATTATTATGCTCATTTTACAGATGGGGAATTGAGATAAAGAGATTAAACTACTTACTCAAACTCACACAAGAAGCCTGTAGCAGAGTAGAGAGTTGACCCCAGAGCTCCTGAGTCCATTTCTAGTGACTTAATCAGATAGCCCCCTTTTTTTGTTTACATTGGTGAGGTTACGCTGCCCCTGTCCAGGGAACTCTGTACTTGAGCTTGTTTGCAAAGCTTCAAACCTCTTGTCTTTCAAATCTGTCTAAAGACCCACTTATTCCATGATACCTTAAACTAATTAACCAACTATTTGAATTATTTGATTACATTATTTAAAAAGTTTCCCACATATGTTTCTCCCATCTTCCCTATACTGTACTGTTTTGTTACTACCTACTGTAATCCCACCCTACCTTTATTGCATTTTGCCTGGCATTATCTTGAAAGCACTTCAACTAAGAGGTCATGACTTCTTGCCTGTTTTGTGAGGTGCCTAGCACATACTTGGAAAATATCCAATGATAAATAAGATTAACACTATGCATGTGCATCTTATGTACATTGGGTGTAAGCCTTTAACTCGGACCTTCAGGACAGACTATATATATAACCCCCTATGGGTTTAGAGAGCATGGCCTAGGGTTGCCAATTTTGGTTAGACATATTCCTGGAAGTTTCATCTTGACATAATCTTTAATTAAAGATCTTTAATTCCTGGAGACTCGAGGACAATCCTGGAGGGTTGGCAACCCCAGCATGACCCCTTTAAAATCTTGTCCTGAGGCAAAGGAATGGCTGATGGTTATAGAAAGAGGAAGTGCTAGTTGCTCCAGGGGAGTGGAGAGAGGGACAGCGACAGGGTGTGTGGCTGTAGCTCCAGACAAGAGGATTGACAGAGAGCAGAACCTCACATAGTGAAGCAACTGAGAACCAGCCCGAAGCAGCTGTTTGGGGACACCCCAAGAGAGGAGCCAGGAGGAGCACTGTGCCAGGGAGGAATCCAAGAAGGACAAACCAGAGCCACTCCCCCCATCTTGCCCTCTGTAATTTTTCGCTATTCATCCCTCTGTAAATAAATATTTCCCTTGCCCATATTCATTGTAACATTCCAGTGTATGTATGTTGATTCCGGAGGGTGTGGAACAGGTGTCCCTGGGGTGGAAGGGAACTCCCCTGCTGCATTCCTGCGCGTGCCTTTTGTTGGCCAGAGCTGCCTGCAGAGCCAACTCCATCTGGGCCACAAGGGCGCTAAAGTTACACATACATACACTAAAACTGTAGGGAAATTGCCCCTGAGTACTGCTACTTTCCTTCAACCTTGTAACAGCACAGAATTTCACTGGAGTCGGGATCTTGCAGTTTTCCCTAAGATTTGTTTTCAAAGCAGTACTGTGATGATAACTCCAGTGAAAACATGGTGTTTTCTCCCCCAAGTTCAAATGGTGTAGAGAGTCAGCGTTAGTGAATGTGGTCAATGAGGTACTAAAAGGCGCTTTCATTGTACATAATATTAAAACCTCAGGGACTGGAGGAAATGAAAGGCAGCTGCCTCTGATGGCGATACTGATCTGTGGGTCCCTGATGACCAGCCGGTTAGAAGTACAGCCTGTGCTTAGAGGCAGTGTGTGCTGCTGCCAGCCCATCTCTGTCATGTCCCCAAGAGACACCACTAAGCTGAAACAGTGGGGTCATCCATCATTAAAAAGTGGGGCAGGATGCCTTGGCATGCCTTCTAAAATGGTGGAGAAATAGGGAAGAGGAGCTTCAAATTTCACAAAGGCAGGCGCTGTGTCAGTGGAGATTTAATCAGATGGCAAGCTTTCCTGATTATATACTCCAACATCAGCTCTGAAGTGCAGACAAGCCAATATTCCAGTCTCTCCCTGAGGTTAGACTGGAGTCACTAAAAACATAAAAATATGAATACAGAAAGCTGTAATCTTTATTTGCCAGATCAGAAACATTTAAGATCACATACCAGGCTTAAGCTGCCTTTGTATGGAACACGATGCCGTCTATGTCTTGTGTTCATAGAAGTCACTTATTTCTGTATTTCTTTTCTACATATATGTGATCGAACATATTTTAATGTTAGAATTCAGCAAAGTGTGATGCTCCTCATGATTGTTTATAATAATTAGGCAAATAAAAATGAGTGGCATAAACCCAGACATAAAATAGGTGTAATATAGTAAACTAGTAAAGCATAATCTCTTTTGGAAACTGCAGGAGACTTACTATTAAATGAAATGGGAGGGGGGCTGTGAAATAAACTAACTCTACTGATTCCTGAAAAAACTCCCATGTGGGAAATCCTTCACCAACGTATTTAAGGGACAAGGACTAAAATTCTGGTTTTTTATATGCCTCAGGCCCCAAATATACCATTCTATACTGTACTGAGAAAGGGCCGGTATGAAATAAAAGTTACAGTGACAAAAATAAAATTGAATTGAAATAACATTGGGGGTCCCCCCCCGCATTGAACTCTGTGCTCTGTTGGGCCTGATTCTTATCTTATTTGCTCCAGGGTTAATCAGGAGTGACTCCATTGGAATCAATGGAATTACATCACAGTGAAACCAGTGAGAGACCAGAATCAGGCCTAATGTGCGATGATGTCATTACTGAGGCAAAAGCAACTTCAGTCCTCTCTCTTCTCTCTTACAGCACCCCTCTGCCCACATACAGTAATGAAATGGTCAAAATGAAATGGGGAATCAGAGTCATGGTATTTCTGTGAATAACATGACATTTGTGTTTACCTTTGTGATTCAAGTCTATGAGATAATCTGAGATAATTTAATCCTTATCTATGAGATCCCACATGCAACAATCCATTCATTATATGGTATACAGTATGGGAAACACTATTTGAACAATCACACAATATATGCAAATTTCAGTACAAAGCACAGAAACACGTTAACAAAGACCATGTATTGTACTGTCAGAGGTAGTTAAGTCAAAGCGTGGTGAAAAATTGAAAACTTCAGTCCCAGTACTGCAACTGGTAGTCAATAGGGCTCCATCTAGGCACTATCAGTTGCAAGATCAAAGCCTCTATCTACAGTAACATACAGACCTAGCATCTATAGGTTCTCCTGTTTATGGAATGTGTACAAATCATTAGAAATAAAATATTTTTAAATAAATTATCTTTAACATCTTTCATAAATGTTGAAAGACAGTCAAAACACACACTAACTTCACACTTTCCATATGATTTGTCCTATGATTTCTTATGAAATGTGGTGATATACTGTAATAATTCTCTTTTTAATGAAAATGACAGCGGTATGAGGCTACACAGGAAATGTACAGAAACTGCAATTCTTTTGTGGTTCCATCATATGTAGGAGTAAACGCACACAAATTAGGTACAGTGGGATAATTAGACATACAAAGTATATTTTTACTACAAAGTGGCAGTTAGCAATCTTCTCCCATTAAAAGAGCACCTTTTGAAAGGTAATTCTCATTTGTTTGTAATACCATCTTGAAAAGAAAATTGATTTCTCGATCAGTTATGTATTCCAGTAACAATCACATGTCCTTAGAAATATCTTTACCCATTTTATGATACATGTACTTCCCAATATTATTGATTTATCCCAATCTGGAGTCCCTCCATAATATCTTCTTTATTATTTAATAACTGTATTATGGTAGCACCTAAAGTCCCCCAACCCCATTGGGTAAGCATTGTACAGACACATAAGAAAACAGATGCTTCCTGTCCCAAAGAGTTTACATTCTGGAGATGGAATCCACAAAAGGACTTAGATGTTGACATGCAGAGCATCACAACACCTAACTTTTAGGCACCTAGAAAACTACAGGAACAAAACGGATCCATAAAGCCTGAGATAGGCTCCTAGGCTCACTGTACAATGAATGGGGAGAGATAGGTGTCTAAGGCTACATCTCCACTATGAGCTAGGGGTTCGATTCCCCAGCTTGTGTATACATACTCCTTGTAGCTCTCTGAGAGCTACCAGGAGTATAACTAGCAGTGTATCCGTGGTAGCATGGGCAGTGGCAGCATGTGGCAGCCATGCTGAGAACAAACCAATCTGATACCAGTGAGTACATACTTTGCTCTGCTAAGGTGTGCCACCACTCCCCATGCTACTGCAATAACAGTACTATTTATACTCACGCTAGCTCCCATGGAGCTACCAGGAGTATGTGTACATGAACCATGGAATTATACCCCTCGCTCATGCTGTAGACGTAGCCGAAGAATGTGATCCACAAAAGCTAGCACCCTAGACGGTCCTCATCTGAGCTAGCTAATGTGCTAAGCCCTGCCCTTTTCTCAGAGATAGGCACCTAAATCCAGGCAGCAGAGAGGTGCCTAGCTCTGTGGATGATCCATGAACAGGAACGCCTCTCCTGCTTAGGTGCCTACATAGGAATGAGGAAGCTGCTCTTGTGGGAATGAGTTTGGTGTAAGGAGAAAAACAGGGTAGTGCTCGCCTTCTAATTTTTAGTCCAGTGGTTAGAGCACTTACCTGGAACATCCGAGGTCCAGCTTCAATTCCCCCTCCCTGCGGGATAAGATTTGAACAGAGGTCTCCCTGGTCTCAGGAGAGTGCTCTAACTACTGGGCTATAGGCTATTCAAATGTGGGGATCTACTGTGAATAAATACTTAGACAGTGGGCCAGAAAGTGAGAGTGGCAATGTATCCCAGTAGTTAGGGCACCCACCTTGGGGCAGGAAACCCTGGGTCTAGTCCCCTGTGTCAATCACTCTCTTTTTGTTTATCCAAAAGGGACAGCTTCAACAGGAGAGCCTGAGGGAGCCTCTCATTGGAACGTTCTATAGTTCAGTGGCTAGCGCACACTCCTGAGAGACAGGAGGCTCTTGTTCAAATCCTCCCCTTTGCCAGAGAGCAGGAAATCGCACCCGGGTCTCCCACAGCTCAGATGAGTACTCTAACCAGTGGGCTAAAAGTTATAAGACAGGCACCACCAAGATGACTGAAGAAACTATGTAGGTATCCAAGCCAAGAAATCCCTAGCCAAGGTAGGCACCTTCCTATAGCCTGAATTTAGGCACCTATCTCTGAGAAAGTAGAAGGTGGGGGAGGGCTCAGAACACGGGCATCTCCCGTGGACTAGCATAGCAAAGAATGACGTAACATCATGGCTTTTGTGGATCACATTCTTAGGCACCTATCTCTCCCCATTCATCCTATAGGGAGCCTAGACGCCTATCTTGGCTTTGTCAATAGCAGTGTTGTTCCTGTGATTCTTTTTGGTTGCCCGAAAGTTAGGTGTCGTGATACTCAGCATTGCAACACCTAAGTCTCTTCATAGATTCCACCCTAGATGCCTAAATACCTCTGAGGACCTGGGCCTACACTACTAACTTCTCAAAAAGAAAAGGAGTACTTGTGGCACTTCAGAGACTAACAAATTTTTTTGAGCATAAGCTTTTGTGAGCTACAGCTCACTTCATCAGATGCATTCAGTGGAAATTACAGTGGGGATTAAACTCAATTAGAGACCTAAAAGTGACAATTCTTCAACAAAAAAACTTCAAAAACAGACTCCAACGAGAGACTGCTGAATTGGAATTAATTTGCTGGATACAATTAACTTAGGCTTGAATAGAGACTGGGAGTGGATCGGTCATTACACAAAGTAAATCTATTTCCCCATGTTTATTTCCCCCCGCATTCCTCAGATGTTCTTGTGAACTGCTGGAAATGGCCCACCTTGATGATCACTACAAAAGGTTTTCTCTTCCCCCCATCCTGCTCTCCTGCTGGTATTAGCTGATCTTAAGTGATCACTCTCGTTACAGTGTGTATGGTAACACCCATTGTTTCGTGTTCTCTGGGTATATAAATCTCCCCCTGTATTTTCTTTTTGCGAATACAGACTAACACAGCTGCTACTCTGAAACCTGTCACTACTAACTTCTGTGTATCAGGGACCAGAATGTAGGATAACTGTGCACTTTTGGTATTTTCAGATCACCTGCATTAAGTGTTTCAAGTTCACCACCACATAAAGTGTTAAAATGGCACTACATACATAATTAGTAAATACTAATAAACTTCTATAGGAAGAGAAATCATGGTTTTGTATGTCTCTTCCCCCACATAGGAAAAGGAGCATAACTCCAAGAATTATTTAGGACCTAGTGTGGAAGTACTGTTTACCTCTACAGCAGTAGTTCTGAGGAAGAAGAAGTTACTCGCCTGGTGCAGTAACAATATATGGGTGCTCCATTGTAGGTGTGGCTGCATCCCTGAGCTGCTGATTGGATAATATTTATAGCAGTGTCCGTTCGGCCTGCACATGTGCTCCCTCCCCTCCCATGGTCTGCCACGAGGCTAACCAGCGTTGTGCAGGCAGACCTTTCTCAGTTCCTTCTCTACCGCAGAGTGTATGATGAGAACTCCGAAGTACAGGGGAGGAGAGTGGGTCCCTTACAGATGCTTAGCACTCCCAGGAGACACAAGAGCAGAGAAGTCAGTGCATTTATCAGGGCGCAGGGGCTGCAATTGTTTACTGGCTCATGCCAGGAGAGTGCAAAGGAGAAAAAACTCATTGGACCTTCCCTTTCTGTGCACTCACACAAAGGCGGTTCATAATCTCAATTTGTATGTTATATAAATTAAAACTGTCTGCAGAGAAAAATGTTTTAGATTCTAAAATACTGGTAACTGATATTTATGCACAGTATCTCTAAAGCTCACATACCGCTTCTTAGCATTTTGACTTGCAGTGTGGAAAACTAGAAATTTCTGCTGCAACCAGCAAAAAGAAGAGTTTTCTGTAGATTATAGAATACATTTCAGTGGTCTATGCAAAAGAAAGCTATAATGCATTATTTTCTACTAGTTTCTACTGTGCCCTGTTTATTAGCCACAGATGTCCACTAATGATTGTTCTTTGTTTACTAGATTGACTTTTTCCTCCCTGGAGGGAGAAGGAAGGAGCAATTCAGCTAAAGAAGGTCCATCTCTCAACTTCTTGTTTTCCTTAATGAGAAAAAAAATCTCTTGAAATATGGAGTAGGTTAATTGAAACAGCTGCCTCTTTTTCAGTTAATCAGCTCTGACCTCTCCAAGAGACATCACTATCGTCAGTGCCGCCTGCAGTTGAGCAGAGGGTATTATTGTGATCACAAATTGTTTACAACAGGCTGTTTAATAGAGTGAAATAGGATTTGTGCATTTTAAAAAATGGAAGAACCTGAGAATGAAAAGGGAGATGAGCTTGTAAAATGGGCATATTAATACTTAAATCAACATATATGGAAAAAACTCCTTCAAATTTCTTTTGCAGTGAAAAAAGTCTTATTTGGAATGAGATTTTGTTTTGGACTCGACTGATACTATGAAACAATATTCTATTTTACTCAGAATACATTGTTAGTGGAGGTATCCATTACTAACTACAAAGGATGCAATAAAATAAAATCCCTGCCTATTAAAAAAATACCTATTAGCACAGTCTATAAATATTTCACTACTTAACACATACCAGAAATTAAAATTCAAAACACTTAGGAAGTGCATTTACAGCTCCAGAGCTGTTTCTATAACAGTAACACTCCATGCAGATTCTGTTTCACATAGTCACATTTTATTTTCCTGAGCGCAAATTGGATGACAAATAGCAATACTGGGACAGATCCTCAGCTAGTGAAAATCAGCATAATTTTATTGTCTTATTGCCTTTTAAAAAAAAAAATTGTCCTTTTTGGTATTTCATGCTCCAGCAAACAAAGGGCCTGATTCACCTCTGTGCTACTCCGGTTTCCTGCCAGTGTAACTGATGTAAAGAGTTACACTGATGTAAAGCTGGAATAACAATGGTCAGATTATCATGGCCTGCACTGTGAATGTTTGTTCCAAAGAAAATGTGTATCAGTTACAAATCTGCGTGCAGCATTTGGCTCTCAAGCTCTAGCCCTTGATGTTTTTAGCTCTGTAGGTCCCTGGTTCAATCTGCAGTGTTGGTTAAAATGGCAGCTGTCACAATATTATGCTATTTAAGGAAAACTAAAAAAGGTCAATATGTTTAAACAGATACAATTGTATACATGCAACAGGGCAATAAGAACAGAAAAACAAACATGAGAGTCTTTTATGCAATAAAATAAAGACAAAATTTGCTAATCTCTGCAGACTATCCTAGAGATTTAACAATTGTTAGTTAACTGGCCTCTGCTCAAAGAGAAGAAGAAGCTGCCCTTTCCCAATGTCATGCAAAGGGAAACGTAGCTAATGCACACGAACAGACAATGTAAAATAGTACTTTGCACAATTTACTGGGATCTAAAGAAAGTTAAGGCATTAGTAAAAGCACTTATACCATTGAGTCAGTGTATTCCATTGCAATAGTATACAAAAATCATTCTGGCAAGGAGAAACTTAATAGTAGGAAGAAAGTAAAACAGAAATCCTCTAAATCCTCAAGAACTAAAGCAAAGTCATTTTTATAAACCAATAAACTTGGACCAGTAACTTAAACTATTTAGTTAAGGAGATATCAGTGCTAATTAAACATCTTGGAGTCTTACAACCTAGGATATCTGAAGCTAAATCCATTGATGCTGAGATCAAAGAAAAGCTGTTATTAAAAAAATGGTGTCATAGGCAGGTATCTGACGCCTGGCTCTTTGTTGTTACAGTTTTTAAAGTAGTTTGATCTCAGAAGATGTGTCCCAAAAAGAAGCAAAGCTTGCTGCTGCTGCTGTGTTCCCCACAACTTCCAGGGCTGCATGTCTGCCAACTCTGCCTGACTGTCTGTGTGACTTGGCTGACATCAGAAAAGAAAACGTTTTATTGCCTCTCATTGATAATGTCAGATTTGTATCTGGCACCTTTCAGAATGCAGTCTTTGGGATAGGATCTGATTTCAATTATAGAGAGAGACAGAGAGACTATAGTGATAGCAATGGAATTATTCCCTATTTATACCCATGTAACTGACAACAGAATCTGGCTTGTAATATCTATAAAAGAGAAACATACAGCAAGGATTCATAAACTGGAGTGAGTGGAATTTGGTGGGAATTAGAACATTTTTTAATTATTAGAGGCTAATCTTCTTTCCCACGGCCAAGCTAACTGGGATCCCAATCAAAACAATCTCATTTGATTCCAGGCCTTCCCCTCGCCTCCACAATCTGAATGTTCTTTTCCTGGCCTGAATGTGCAAATCCTCCATTTGCCATTCAAAAGCGGTGGTGTCATTTACTATTCTGTGAATTCCTTGTTGGACCTACAGCTTTCTGAAGAACTGACCTATGAGCAATGGTTATAAAACTTAAAGATCAAATTCTCCACTTCATTGCACTGGTTTTATAGCAGATAAAACGCCATTGCTTTCAGTGGAGTAACAACAGCATAAACCTGGTGTATCAGAATAGATATTCAGACCCTACGTATCTATAGCTTGTCTAAAAGATGACTAAGGGTTTTATTTGAAGAGTGCTAGATTAAAGTAGAGGGGAAGCATGGTTTAGGAAGGAATAATAATTAGAAGTAAATAGGATTAAATTGAATAAGGGAAAAATGGATTGGAGGAAAATGGACTAGTTTCTCCTTGATCTGTGATGTTATGCCTGTGTATATTCATTCATCCACTGTCATAAGTATTATCATAAATTATAGTTTCATTGGTTATGAAGACATATCTTGGAGATATAGAAACTTTAGGAATACCTATAGTCTTTAAAATAGAACATTTTTTTGCCTTCATTGAACTTTAAGGCTATGTCTACATTAGCATTTTTGTCAGTATAATTTATATCACTCAGTGGTGTGAAAAACCCCCACACACTCCAAGTGGCACAAGTTACACTGACAGAACTATCAGTGTGGACAGTGCTATGTCGGCAGGAGACACTCTCCACCAATGCAGCTACTCCTGCTCGTTGCGGGTGGTTTAATTACGTCGATAGGAGAGCTTTGTCCCAACAGCATAGAGCAGCTACATGGGAGATCTTACAGTCACGCAGCTGTGCTGCTGTAAGCTCTCTAGTGTAGACATGGCCTCACTCAGTTAAACCCAGGCTAAAGTTGTATTAATGGCGATACAAAAAGGTGATGCTTAATTAGCAGGAATAATGCCTGAAACCAGTGCATTATGCCTATGGTTTTTTTTAGACTTTTTTTTCAGTGAATGAAGTACTGTTGAAAGGTGCTAGACTGAAAGAGTGAATAATGAAGTCCCTGTAGCACAGAATATAGGAATTTCCAGACTGATCCAACCAGAGGTGTATCTAGCCCGCTATCTTGCCCTGGCAGTAGTCAGTACCTCGTACTTCAACTACACTAGTAACAGTGTAAATGTCATCAGATTACCCCATACCCCCTAAATGTATCTCAACACTAAACTGGAGGGCTATATTTACAGGTGAGAGACAGCTTTACTCTGAATGTCCATATAGCCCTTGACTCTTTTGCCTGAGACCTCCAACAAGAGTACTGATCCTATTGGTCACTTTTATGATGTAGACACCTACCCATGAGAAACTGGACTGAAACTACAGTCAAACACATAAGCAATAACTCTCATTCACAAAAACTTAATACAGTGGTTCCCAAACTTTTTTCCCCAAGGACCCCTTTGATATCTTACCAAGCTTCCCACACCCCTTTCATTTCCAGTACTACCTGTACACCTCTGACAACATGAAAATGTCTCTGCCAGCATAACCTTGAATGCATGGTGCATGTGAGGTCACCCTGGGCAGAGGATGCCATTTTGAGAACATGGTGTCCTTCAGGCAGCAAAAGTCCTGGAACACTGTCTCAGCGCGTTCCAGCTCTGGTTCAAGTGGTGGACCCCTGCATAACCCATGGCAGATCTCCGGGGTTCTGGGGGCTCCACTTTGGGAACCACTAGTTTAATGGTTAAAAGGGTGTTAATTTGCAAAATATAGCAAAAAACATTATCCTCTGTAGTATAATATCCTACCTAGTTATCACACTGAGTGATAGTAAAAATGAATAGTGTCTTTGACTTTAGTACATTTGTTATACTCCCTATAATTAGAACAGGAAATATTGCATTACTGCATTTTCTGTGGTAAATATAACTACCACAGCAGTAAATATTAACTTTTTCTTAAACATCCAATGTGCAATAATACTAATCATTAGGAATATTTGGACCCAAGTATGCTTTCAATATCAGTATTAATACTGTAACACATGGATTTACCACAATCACATTCAATTAATGCTTTTTTAGAAGTTGGGCTACTCATTTTCATTGGCTTTTGTTGGGTACGGGTTTTAATTTAAATAAAATGTTCAGAATTCAAACCACATCACTACAATATTTCTGTAGTACAAGCCACTGTCTGATGTATGTAAAATAATCATGTTTAAAACACCAACGGACAGTTGAATTATGTGCAGACAAAAGGAGCTCCCCTATAAAAAGACAATTTGCTTACAGACCCTTTGGCCATGTGCACTTAATCTGTGGAGATTTTAATTTTGTTGGACAACAAATTGCCTGACTGGAATGCTGTCATTCCATGGCCCCAGCTGAATTTTGCTGCATCAAGGATGATTCAGTACTGGAAATAGCTTGCTGACAGCTCATGCCATTCATTTTTAATTGGATAAGGTCCATTTGCACAAATTAATATTCCTGGGAGCATACAGAGATCTTTGAATTTTTTACAAATCTCACTCACATAAAACTGAGAATCCATAAACCTATAATCAAGGTGATAACATTTTGGTGAAGCCACTGGCCTGTGTACCCTCTGTTCATTTAATTACAAGGGGAAAAGGTCCATGACAATTACTTGAGACATAACTTCTATCCATCTGGCTGAACTGTAAAGTTATAATCCCAGATTAAGGTTGTGACTGCATTACAGCTCCTGCCTGAGTGTGTAAGTATTAAAATGTGTGTAATACCAAGACAGTACTTTGGGTTGAAAGCCTCAAGCTATTATGTACAATAATGTAAGGACCGACACAACATTTCTGAAATAGACTAAATGTCACATGTGAAAGGCTCACTGTTCAACATTTAGGGTATGTCTACATTGCATTGTAAACTCACATCCGTGGGATCTGGGCTTCTGGACTTGGTGCTTCCAACCCAATGCTTTAGCATCTACACTGTATTGTACACCTGGGTTTACAGTTTGCAGTCGTTGGACCCAGGTCTCACAGCCACGCTAATGCATACATACACACGAGCAAGAACAGTGGATTTACATTATGGATTGATTTAGAGAAAACCAAACACCAAAACCATTAATAAAGTTCATAAACCAAACAGCGAATAGTGCAAACAGTGCCAACAAATGAATCCCCTAATATTGTGTGTCCCTTGTTCCTTCTTCTCCTTTCCCTTTCTTACATGTTTAGTATGCACTTCACACCAGTGGAGGTGGAAGCCAGCAGGAGGTACATTTTGCCCTGTCCAATTACTGTTAAGTCCTAGTTGAATGGGCCATACAATCATAGAATCTCAGGGGTGGAAGGGACCTCAGGTCCAATCCCCTGCTCAAAGCAGGACCAATCCCCAACTAAATCATCCCAGCCAGGGCTTTGTCAAGCCTTACCTTAAAAACCTCTAAGGAAGGAGATTCCACCACCTCCCTAGGTAATCTATTCCAGTGCTTGCAGTAGTCCAAAATATTCCTGGTCTGCAGCACATGGTGCCATGGAGGGAACTCAGGATGTGGTGCTGGTGCAGCAGGAGCCTGTACTCTTGCAGTCATAAGCACAAGCCTCTCAAACAGGTCTTTCTGCTGTGCTCTATCTTCTTTCCTTAGTCAATGCTCCTGCTCCAGAAACTGCGCTGCAAGTCTCTTTGTGCTCTGCAATTCTGTCCTCACACTCTGCAGCCTGTCTGTGACTTTTTACCTGCCATGAAGCCTTCTCTCTCTCTTTGGTATTTCATCCAGATGTGGCCAACAAGCAGAATATCCACTATAGGTTAAGGATGCTTCTGCTTGGACCAATCCGTGACAGTTCTGAATTCCAAAGTCCTGCTGCAGTGGGGCCATGCTGCTGAGATAGAAGGACCAAGCAGAGGGTGAAGGACCTAAATGCATACATCAAACATCCGGTGGGATCCTGGGGCCCATACCAGGAGGTCTTGCTGGCCTGAGTCAGAAAGAATTGTGTGTAGAGAGATGCGGAGGTTGGGCTTGAGCCTGAGTCCAGGCTTACATTGCCGTGTAGACATACCCTTAGAGGTCCAAGGTAAACTGAATTTCTTGAGGTCTGAATTATACACAAAAAATATTTTATTCACACTATGGGCAGTAATTAGGAAAAGAATATCTCTTTCTTTTGTGTACATACAAGAGTGAAATTAAAGATGTTTAGTTATTGAAATACTTGATTTACTAATAGTACCTGTGGAAACCACCTAAATTCAAATTGGCATGGGAGGGGAAGTGGGGTCATCACGGAGTCAGTTACGCCAGGCTTACTCTGCATCTGCCATGCCCCTACATGAGTTAATCAGACTAAGGAATGCGCTAATTTACATAACTGGTTTACAGTCCCTAAAAGACCTTATGTCAATGAAAGTTCTGTATAGCAGATTTCTTCTTCACCATGCCCATGACAGCCTGGCCTCTTAACCTGGGGTGAGGTGGGGTACTAGCATAAAAGCTGCCTTTAGCACATTTATGCCAGTAGAGAGTGTTCCCCTCCACAAGGGGAAATTTTCTACTGTCCATTTATAACCCGGTACCAGTTCCGCTATACTACTCAGGTGGCACAAAGGGCTGTATTGTACTGGAGAATCTGGCCCTGTATCTTCAGTGCTGCTGTCATAGCATGGAGGAGAGAAAAATCAGAAATAAGGATAGCAGAATAAAAATTTTGCAACTGGAATATAAAAGCTGTCACAAAAAATAGACAAATGGATCACGTAGTTTAGTATCCTATAATGACCTGCAAAGACTGGTTCACAGGAAGGCAGAAAAAGTATAGCAATGCACGTAACCAACTGTGAATTACTGGGGTTAGGTAGGGGAGGTTCTTTTCTGACATCAATTTCTCAGTTTTTGCCCTGAAGCATGAGGACTGATAACCCCTGTCATTTCTACATAGCTAGTATTTTGCATCAGTGAGTTCAGAATTATCCTCACTCCCTCTCTTTGGGTGATTTACTCTAATAGATATCCCCCAGTTCATGACTCCTTTGATCACTGGTTCTTTCCATCTTCATTTCCTATGCATATTACTATATCAAATAATTGTGACATTTCCCATATGAAATATCTTGCAGATTGATCACCAGCAACACATATTTTTGCACGGAAATTGCCAACTATCCAGAACCAGATGGATTTTGGCATGAATACATGTCTACAGATCATCATCATACTTTGTGGTACAAATTGGAGGGGGAAGGTGCAATATATAGATTCTTCATTAAAAGATAGAGAAAATAGTTTAATGCTATGCAGGATCTTCCTACCAACAGCAGTGACAGCAGCTGCACTAAAGGTGTGCAGCAAGAACAGGAAAGATAGGCAAGGCAGATGATGATTAGCAATGTTGCCTGAGCGGGAAAAATATTTTTTTTTCATTGTATCACTCAAAAGCCTCATTCAGGATTGTGATCCCATTGTGCTGGATGTATGTGTTTGTACCCAACTGAGCTGCTGGGAGCTCAACACTTTAGAAAATTAAACCATTTATTTAGGCACCTAATTAGGGACTTAGGAGCCTAACTAGACAGCATTTAAAAATATCTTGTCCATGTATCTTTGGAAAAAGTGCAGTCAAGTGGTTATTTCACCTCATATTTCTTACAGATCTTCCTTCTGTCTCTTTGTTTGACTGGTGCTCACAAAACCCAAGTGACAACAACAAAATATTTTCTTCTCAAGTAGCACGAGTCCTATTGGCAGGTTCTGCGGGCCACTTGGAATTGCCACACTTACTAAGCTGCTGATATGCAGTCTTGGATGCCTTACTCACTAGACTGTTACATATTGCTCACCTAGTGTGGGAGGTTTATACCTTTCTAGTATCAATTTCAGAATCTGTCTGAATAAGCCTTTAATTTGATCTATCTATCCATACAAAAGTCTTAAATGAAAGCACAGGCAGCTCCCCCACCCAGATGTATTTCATGCATGCATTCCAGCTGTACTTGAAGCTATCCCCATTTCACATAGTACAAGTCACTAAAGCCTTTTGAGCCATGATGTTTTTGTTTTCTACATAAAGCATTTTCAAAACATGAAATAAACACCGTAGGAAAAAAAGTCAAACGTCGTTTCTGTGAAGTCCTCTGACAGTTTTTCTTCATGTGATTCTTTTTTCTAAATTGTGTTCCTTCTCTGATCTGTCAATAATGATCTCACTCCAGAGTTAGAGGGCCAGTTCTTCATCTGGAATAAATTGGCAATAGCTCCATTGACTTACCCCATCTGGAAGCGAGTGAATAGAACGGACTGTTTAGTGGTTTCTTTTAGATCAGACGGTTTGCTAGGAGAATCACTTTCTTTTTTCTTTTCCACTCCCAATGACTTGTATAGATTCAGTGTATGTATTGAATGTCTCATTGTTCCTGTATTTCTGGTTGTAACTGTTTCTGTATGTTGACTATTTATATTTAAATACAATTAAAATATGTTTTTTTTAAAAAAATTCAGCTACATAACAAAAAAAAAAACAAATCATAGCTCCTCTGCAGACCCTATGTGTTGCTCTTCCATAAACTTTTCTTTGGGCTTGTAATATCATTCTACTATAGTACATAGTAGCAGTGCTTGACCTCCTTCTAGGTACTGTGAGAAAGGCTAGTAAAAATGTTTTAGCCTTTGAGATTTGAGAAATGATTGTTACTTAATACAGAAGTTGTCATAAAAATAAAGGGAAGGGTAACCACCTTTCTGTATACAGTGCTGTAAAATCCCTCCTGGCCAGAGGCAAAACCCTTTCAAGTGTAAAGGGTTAAGAAGCTGAGATAACCTCACTGGCACCTGACGGCACCTGACCAAAATGACCAATGAGGAGACAAGTACTTTCAAATCTGGAGGGGGGGAACAAAGGGTCTGTCTGTCTGTGTGATGCTTTTGCTGGGAACAGATCAGGAATGCAGACTCAGAAACTCTGTTAAGTTAGTAAGTAATCTAGCTAGAAATGCGTTAGATTTTCTTTTGTTTAATGGCTGGTAAAATAAGCTGTGCTGAATGGAATGTATATTCCTGTTTTTGTGTCTTTTTGTAACTTAAGGTTTTGCCTAGAGGGATTCTCTATGTTTTGAATCTGAATACCCTGTAAGGTATTTACCATCCTGATTTTACAGAGGTGATTCTTTTACCTTTTGTTTAATTAAAATTCTTCTTTTAAGAACCTGATTGATTTTTCATTGTTCTTACGATCCAAGGGTTTGAGTCTATGTTCACCTGTACAAATTGGTGAGGATTTTTATCAAGCCTTCTCCAGGAAAGAGGGTGTAGGGCTTGGGGGGATATTTTGGGGGAAAGACGTCTCCAAGTGGGCTCTTTCCCTGTTCTTTGTTTAACATACTCAGTGGTGGCAGCATAGGGTTCAAGGACAAGACAAAAGTTTGTACCTTGGGGAAGTTTTTAACTTAAGCTGGTAAGAATAAGCTTAGGGGATCTTTCATGCAGCTCCCCACATCTGTACCCTAGAGTTTAAAGTGGGGAAGGAACCTTGACAGAAGTCTGTTTGGATAAAATACCCAGACCCATATAATTGCCAAAAGCTAAATGGGATTGCAATGGGGTGTCCACTCCACACAAGCCCTGAGTAGATTAATGTGGGCCAGAAGGGGGCAATTAACCTTCAGTGCCATACCTGCAGGGGAGCCAGGAATAGACAAGGCCTAATTACAGACAAAGCCCAGCTGTGGGAAGAGCTGGAATAGTCATGTGAGAGCAGGAGTGGGCTGCACAGAATGGGTCTGCAGTCACTCTGGAGAGAAAAAGGGAGGCGGTCAGAGACAAGGAGGATATCCAGGTGGAGAGTAAGCCCTGGGATGCTGCCCGAGACAGGGAGTCTGGCAAGAGACCAAGAGGAGTGAAGAAGCCATGGGGAACAAGGGAAGCTCCAGTGGTGGGGTGTGAAGGATACTGTCCCCTTTTACAAGGATACTTCCTCCTTCTTCCTGATCAATTCCCTTTCCCTCTCCAGAGGGACTGCAGGCCCCTTTCCTGCAGCCCCCTGCTGATAGGATTATAAAACCAGTGCAATCTCAGCTCCTTCCCCAGCTGGCTTTTGTTTGCAGTTAGGCCTTATCCATATCTGGCTCCCCTCCAGGTGCAGCATATAAGGTTAATGGTCTCCTTTTGGCCCTCATTAACCTGCTCAAAGCTTGTAGATTTCTCCTCCAGAGTTGGGCCCACAGGTCATCTCATGCCTTCTCCTGGTCATCCATTGAGACACAGTCTGGCCTTAATTTCTGTGGCATCCCAGTGCTGCTGCTACTGAAATTCATGGTCCTATACAGCAACTTGCAAGGCCTGCTCTGCAGCTACTAACTTCTTCCCTGTAGCCCCTTTAGTCATTCCATGGAATTCCCCCAGCACCTTTTCCCTCAGGGTCTGAGTTCCAACAATAGACTGGTTAGTCTCAGCATTTAGCCCTGCATCTTTCAGGTTTATCTGTACGGGAACCTCTCACTTCCAGTTCCTGCCCACTTTCCATCATTACAGCCCTGCCAACCTGCTCTACTACTACTGTGCCCATGATGAGTGCCATAAATGCTATATTTTGTTCTTTACTTAGAACCCTGCCCTTTCCCTGCCTACTAATCATCTCTTTGTGAGGGCAATGCTTCCTTGTGTCCCAATTCCCCAAAGGAAAAACAAGCACCTTCCGCGCCTACTCTCATAAGACGTTGGATGCTTTTGTGCTTTCCTGTGTTCCTCCCTATAGGGCAAGCCTTTTTTATCACCATATAAATAGAGGCACTCTTGTCAGGTGCTCTGTCTGCCAACTAGCATAACACACCCTCTGGCTTCCTAGCTCCAGAACCATTCCTGCCCTAATCTCTGCCCTCTCTGCTAATTTCTTTCTGCAGGATCCTATATAAATGCTGCTACTGTTCAGCCAGCTTCACCAAATATCCCTGAGGATACAACTGTTCTTCCTACTATCTCTGTTTGCTCTCCAGGCCTGCAAAAGTAGTTCCTGGATCCCCTTTGGTTATTTTTCTGTATCCTTAAACTGGAGCAGAAACTCTGGGATCCAACCAGGGAAAGTTTACTTGCCTTCCATGAAAAAAAAAAAATTCCACACATAGCAGCTCTATTTTTTCCTCCCTTTCCTTTGACTGTATAGTACTCACTATCCTCTTTTATCAGTGGACATAGGCATACGCAAATTCTCCTCCAATATTGTAAAGGGATCCACTCACTGCTGGTGCACTGCCTTGTCTTAGGTATAGGAATTGGGTTTTAGCCCATATGGTGCCTCTGTGGTCCCCCTCTCTTTGCAACTCAAAGTGCTCCATCTTCACTTCCCCTCTTCTGAGGTATCAACGTTTCACCAACAAGCTGTCCCGATGGCTTTTCATTCCACCTCTTGGTCTTGTACTACTTCCCAGCGGCTGATAAAGGAATCTGGGCCCACCCTCAACTCTAGGTACTAGGCCAGGGACCCCTATGACCAGCAATCCAGGTTTACTCAGTCCTAGTTTTGGTGTTTCCCTGGGCTACTTCTAACCTGACATCCTTATCTCCTGGTCTATCCAAGGGTTTATCATGGAGCCTTCTCTGGTCCCCATGGCTACTTCATCCCTCTTAGTTTCTTGCCAGGCTCCCTAATCCAAAGAGGGATACCACATCTTACTCTCCTACCTGGACTTTCTTTTCATTCCTGGCCATCTCCTCTCTAAAGTAACTGCAGACCCTATTCCTGTAGCCCCTACTATTTGCACTTCCTGGCTTTATAATCATACCTCAGTTCCTCCCCCAGCTGGATTTTGTCTGGAATTAGTCCTTATCCATACCCGGCTCCCCTCCAGGTGCAGCATATGAGGTTAATTGTCCCCTTGTGGCCTACGTTAACCCACTCAGAGTTTGTGTGGGGGTGAACACCCCATCATAGGAATAAATTACAACTTGAACTCTGCACCCACTTAAAGGGGTTAAGCTCATATATGCCCGTAGTAAATTATTTCTCTAGGAGCAAGGTAGAATCAGGAGTCAGATGTGTCTGCAGCCTCTTAGAGCTACTTGTGGGGTAGTGTATCTTAACACAAAGCCATGCTCAGAGCTGTGCCTAAAATTACAATCTAGTCTAGTACTTTTCTGGTTCAAAAAAAGTTCTGTTACATTATTATTTTTTCTGGATTCTTGTCAGGACTAGAAGTGCTTATCTATAGGAATGTAGGAAAGCAGTTCTGAAAATACTGTGTTTCTGGCCTTTATGTGAGCAGTAAATATTAGTAATGGTGTGAGACTTCCATGTTATTTTTTGCATGCAGAGAGGTTTAGATAAATACAATATCTACATTTTAGGGTGCCTGTTACAATCAAACCTATTCTACTAGTATTTTACCTTATGAATAACCTTTTTTTTTTTTTTGCTTTTGGATTCATGTGATGTAGTCTATTGATTTGAGCATGCCACAGTTAACTTTCAGTACATCTGAAGGATTGTAGGGTGTGGATTATATGGGCCTCTGAATGCCTGGGTCATTTCAGATAAGTGTTGACTAGATATCCGTGCTTCTGGGTACTCCTTAGTCATTTGCTATGGTATTTATTCTTAATTGGGCATGAAGGTCACTTCTATTCTCTGCTAGTAGAGATAAAGAACAGAAGCTACCAGTGAAACTACAGGAAAGCGATTGCTTCACATCTACTGGCGAAGCCACTGGGTGAATTGCTTCTGATGAATTCTTAGCAACAGAGTAAATTGCTTCAGTCTTCATTTCTGCCTGGAAAGTTGTGGTTCACAAGAGGTCCCAACAATTTGTTTTTTAACTAATTAATCTGATCTGTATTTTAGGGTTATAATTTAAGGAATCCAGCTCTGTAAATCTGTAACTGGGGGAGGAAAAAAATCATGAAAAATCCTCTGAATTTTTTTAGCATTGACTTAAATATTATTTTGGTCAATAACATAGGAAAAAACATATGATGGGAACGGCGAACCACAGCCACTGGGAGCTTACCCTGTTTACTCAGGTAAACAAAGCATCTCACGGCCTGCCAGGGGCTTACTCTGAACAAGCCATGAACCAAGATTGGAAACCCCTGATCTAGAGGCTCCAACTAGGAGCAGGGAGGGCAGGGAAATCCTTTTCAGAACTTTCACACCTCCCAAGGCTTACACTTGGCAATGTTGCCATGATTTTGGGAGTCTGACTCAATATTTTTGGTGTCTTCAAACAGGCAGTACTACATATGGACCTGATTCATCTCCCACTGAAGGCAGTGAGAACTCTTACTGTGGATATTGGATCAGGTTCTGGGTGAATGAATTAGTGCAGAGCGGAGAAATGACTTCTGTTTGGTTTTGATGGCCAGCAGACTTTTTCTTCCCTTTAGTGCAATCTGGAGTAACTTTAAAAAATTGTGATTTTATACTCTCAGGAAGTGTATTGTGTTTTCCACAGTATCGCCCCACCCCTGACCTCATTCCAGTCACAGGATGGAAAGTGCTCACTGAATGAGGACCAATTCGGTATTTTGATTATCCTCATTCTTCAAAGGATGGGCCCCATGGTATTGTATTTCCTCATGGGAATTGTATTTCACGTATCTCTTGCTCCCATTCTTTCCTGAGGGCTGGACTACATCTCCCATAATGCAGTACAGTGTCTCCTTGGGCTGACTCGCATGGGAGTCTCATGACTCCAAGCTGGATGAGCAAGCGTCTTAGAGAGGTGATTAAGAAAAAGCAGAAAGCCTACAAGGAGTGGAAGATGGGAGGGATCAGCAAGGAAAGCTACCTTATAAAGGTCAGAACATGTAGTGATAAAGTGAGAAAGGCCAAAAAACATGTAGATTTGGATGTTGCAAAGGGAATTAAAAGAAATAGTAAAAGGTTCTATAGCCATATAAATAAGAAGAAAACAAAGAAAGAAGAAGTGGGACCGCTAAACACTGAGGATGGAGTAGAGGTTAAGGATAATCTAGGCATAGCCCAATATCTAAACAAATACTTTGCCTCAGTCTTTAATGAGGCTAATGAGGAGCTTAGGGATAATGGTAGGATAACAAATGTGAATGAGGATATGGAGGTAGATATTACCACATCTGAGGTAGAAGCCAAACCTGAACAGTTTAATGGGACTAAATTGGGGGGCCCAGATAATCTTCATCCAAGAATATTAAAGGAACTGGCACATGAAATTGCAAGTCCATTAGCAAACAATTTTAATGAATCTGTAAACTCAAGGGTTGTACATATGACTGGAGAATTGCTAACATAGTTCCTATTTTTAAGAAAGGGAAAAAAGTGATCTGGGTAGCTACAGGCCTGTTAGTTTGACATGGTCTTGGGAAAATTTTTGAAAGAGAAAGTAGTTAAGGACATTGAGGTCAATGGTAATTGGGACAAAATACAACATGGCA
Source organism: Chelonia mydas (assembly GCF_015237465.2). Lineage (NCBI taxonomy): Eukaryota > Metazoa > Chordata > Testudines > Cheloniidae > Chelonia > Chelonia mydas. The sequence continues at coordinate 83,868,165 of NC_057851.1, read as the reverse complement.
TTACGAAAGGTAGATCGTGTCAAACCAACCTGATCTCCTTCTTTGAGAAGGTAACAGATTTTTTAGACAAAGGAAATGCAGTGGATCCAATTTACCGCAATTTCAGTAAGGCAATTGATATGGTTCCACATGGGGAATTATTAGCTAAATTGGAAAAGGTGGGGATCAATATGAAAATTGAAATGTGGATAAAGAACTGGTTAAAGGGGAGACTACAGCGGGTCACACTGAAAAATGAACTGTCAGGCTGGAAGGAGGTTACTAGTGGAGTTCCTCAGGGATTGGTTTGGGGACCAATCTTATTTAATCTTTTTATTACTGACCTTGGCACAAAAAGCGGGACTGTGCTAATAAAGTTTGCAGATGACACAAAGCTGGGAGGTATTGCCAATACAGAGAAGGACCGGAATATCATACAGGAAGATCTGGATGACCTTGTAAACTGGAGTAATAGTAATAGATGAAATTTAATAGTGAAAAGTGCAAGGTCATGCATTTAGGGATTAATAACAAGAATTTCTGTTATAAACTGGGAACACATCACTTGGAAGTAACAGAGGAGAAGTGCCTCAGAGTATTGATGATCACAGGATGAATATGAGTCACCAATGTGATATGGCCATGAAAAAAGCTAATGTGGTCTTGGGATGTATCAGGCGAGGAATTTCCAGTAGAGATAAGGAGGTGTTAGTACTGTTATACAAGGCACTGGTGAGATCTCATCTGGAATATTGTGTGCAGTTCTGGTCTCCCATGCTCAAGAAGGATGAATTCAAACTGGTACAGAGAAGGGCTGCTAAGATGATCCAAGGAATGGAAAACCTGTCTTATGAAAGGAGACTCAAAGAGCTGGGCTTCTTTAGCCTAACCAAAAGAAGGCTGGGGGGAGATGTGATTGCTCTTTATAAATATATCAGAGGGATAAATACCACAGAGGGAGAAGAATTTATTTAAGCTCCGTACCAATTTGGACACAAGAACAAATGGATATAAACTGGCCATCAGGAAATTTAAACTTGAAATTAGACAAAGGTTTCTAACCATCAAAGAAGTGAAGTTCTGGAACAGCCTTCCAAGGGAAGCAGTGGGGGCAAAAGACATATCTGGCTTCAAGACTAAGCTTGATAAATTTATGGAGGAGATGATATGATGGGATAGCCTAATTCTGGCAATTAATTGATCTTCAGCTATTAGCGGTAGATATGCCCAATGGCCTGTGATGGGATGTTAGATGGGGTGGGATCTGAGTTACTACAGAGAATTCTTTCCTGGGTGTCTGGCTGGTGAGTCTTGGCCACACACCCAGGGTTTAGCTGATCGCCATATTTGGGGTCGGGAAGGAATTTTCCTCCAGGGCACATTGGCAGAGGCCAGGGTTTTTTTTGCCTTCCTCTGCAGTGTGGGGCACGGGTCACTTGCTGGAGGAGTCTCTGCACCTCAGAGGCTTTAAACCACAATTTGAGGACTTCAGTAACTCAGACATAGGTTAGGGGTTTGTTACAGGAGAGGGTGGGTGAGATTCTGTGGCCTGCGTTGTGCAGGAGGTCAGACTAGATGATCATAATGGTCCCTTCTGACCTTAAAATCTACGACTCTATATCATAATCTGGCCAGAGGGCCTGAGGCATAGGGAAGAAATGGGCAACTGGCACCCCTACTACAAGGTGACCCTATAAGAAAATGTATTTTAATGCTGAACTGACTTGAAATAAAACATTGAGCAATTTCCGAAACAGAATTTTTTTTTTTAAACTTTTGGTTCCGCCAAAAAAAATTCATTTTTCAACATTTATCACAATTCAGGATAAAAAAAAGTTGAAACAGCAAAAATTCTTATATTTTCTTAGTTTAGATTTAGATCTATCTTTTTCTCCAGCTCTCCTCAGTCATACAGAATGTAAATTTAGCACAAATTATATCTGGCCCATAGTAAGACACTCATTATTTTAAAAGAGATTTCAGTCTGAACAGAGAAGGTGAAGAAAGGCAGGATTATTATCTCCATTTTCAGGTGGGGACGTGAGACACAGATTAAGTTATGTGTATAAGGTTACAAAGGAAGCTTGTGGCTGAAATTGAACCTTGAGCTTCTGAATACAAGCGCATCCTTCCGATTCCCTAAATGGTAAGTCCTTCCTTGTAGCAATGTTCTTTCTTTCTTTCTTTAAAGCCTTGTTAAAGATTTTTTTCCCTACCAACTACAACACTTGATTTAGAATGTTCAAGAATTGAAATCAATGCGACTACTGATGTGAATAAAGCCATGCAAATATGTGAGTGTTTGCAGGATCAGTGCCTAAAGCTCCAGTGAACCATTTGATATAGGGGTACAATAGTAGGTGTTTCCTTTGTTATTCAGGTACTGGTGACTAGACACTCTCATATATGAGGTATGTTTACAGATTATCCTAGATCAGATTTTACTCCATATAGTGGTTGGTAATGTTCTTTATTCACAGCAATACCTTACCTACCTTTCTACAAAGATAAATACAAAAGGGAGAGATCTTCCATTTGGCTGATTCAGAACTGGATTAAAGCAACCCAGGGCCTTAGACAAACTGCCACATGGGACCTCTGTTGTGCTACCCCACTCTTGGAATGGCAGTGACGTGGGTTCATCTCCCTTTCCAGAGAGGCAGGAGCAATGGCATACAGCCCCTCCCCCTGGGAACTGCTCGGACCTCTGTTGTGCTACCCCACTCTTGGAATGGCAGTGACGTGGGTTCATCTCCCTTTCCAGAGAGGCAGGAGCAATGGCATACAGCCCCTCCCCCTGGGAACTGCTCGGATCCCCTCTTCTCTCCAGACAGGTAAAAGTGTCAGCAAGGGGACCCTCCAGTACTCACACCACAGTAGCTGGGGTATCTGCTTGGGCGAGTAGGTAGGACATGATGCACTCATCTCCTGCCATGCACAGCCCCAAAGCCTGGAGTTGGGCAGGTTTTAAGACAGGGATGCTTTATTTTCCTGTTCTGTTGACAAATTATTCTTGTGTTGTTGTTCATATAATCTTTAGGAATGTGATACTGAAGTCACAACTTGCACTCAGGGGAGGAAAGGTTTAATGAATATTAAAAGTGTGTAATTAATTTTTCTTCTGTGCTATTTCCAAGTAAGTTCGGCAGAACATCCATGTAAATTATGCATAATAGTTTTATGAGCTGAACTTTCTGTCTGCCTAGCATGTGAGTCTCTCATTTTTAGCAGCCTTTGGGAATTCATTTTGTGCTATGGGGGAAGGCAGAAGGAAATTCTGAAATATTTCTGAAAATATTTAATTTGTTCTTTCAAGTGCTAGCCTGAGCAAAGGAGACGTACATTGCTGAATGGTCTTGGACAGTTTCTCTCTGTGTGCTTTCATTTTATAGTATTGGCTTGATGTAACATCCTCCATACAATTCATAGAGTTTGAATTCTTAGGGTATATTGCTGTAACTTTTGGATGGGCTAGAGTTGACATCATTGCCCTCCTCCAGTGCCTGGAAACCCAACTCCCATTGCAAAGCATCTGGAAACCCAGAATTCAGTCACACAGGATTTTCTGCAAGGATTGCTCAGGGTCAACCTCCCAGCAGTCAAGTCTAAAAGAACAAAAGGAATGAATTTAATTCTTAAGTACCAACTGCACAAAATCTTATGATAAAGAAACATAATAAATAATGTCTATTTTATGAGCCACATACATTCTCTTCACAGTTATACATAAAAAAAGAAAACAAATTAAATATAAACTGGTCAGTTCCCACACAAACACCGTGAGAAGAAACTCAGAGTTCCCAAAAGCTTAGGGGGAGTTCACCTGAGTCTGACTTAGTCTTTGGTCACCAGATCTATCCAGTATGCTGAGTCAAAAACATCTTCTTTCTGCTTCCTTGTAGAAATTTTCAGCCGGCCTCCAGGCAGATTCTTCCTCCTACTCTGCTGAAATCACTCCATTAGCTAGTCAGCTAACCAATTAACTAACCACTCAGTTAAGTATGCAGATTTAAAAAAAATCCCTGTTACAAGAAAAATACAAAACTGAGAATAGCAAAATAAATTACTTTTCCCATCATCACATTTAAATAAGAAAAAAGTTAGTGAATCATACTGGTTGAGACAATTTAACTAAAACAGTTTGGCTAAAATTAAACATTCAAAGTATACAACTAAAATAAAAAATCAGTTTTCCCTCCCAATTTCCCTTTTTCTATAATGAGCACTGCTGGGGCTTCCCTACTGAAGGGTTAACAATGTCCCTAACCTGCTGTAAAATACCTCAGAGTTAGGGACAACAACCTGCTTTCTGCTCCCTAGGCTTGGCTTCTCCCAATCCACACAGTGTACGTGGCCTTCTGAAAAGCAGCTGGCCTGACTCCTTGCCCTACTGGAGTCTGAGTCCAGCAACAGGGAACCTACTGAGTATACCCCAAACTACCAGACCCAATTCCAGAAACTTCTGGATGTGGAGTGCTATTTGTGCATCTGCCTGGCTACAACACATCTCATTCCTTTCCCGCGGCATAGAGCTCTCAAAGAGATATCTCCCATTAGGCACCTGGGTTACATTGTGTTCTGATTCCTGGGAATAATCCAAATGTTTCAAAGAACTAATTTCATGTATGGCACAGGGCTGTAAAAAAGGTAGATAAACACCGCAAGGGAAGGAAAGGTCTCCTTTTATAGGAACATCTTTTATTCACATTGTTCACTAATCTCCTGCTGATGCTCAGGACAGAATCAACTTGAGACCATTTGTTCACCCTGATTATAAAATTAACAACTCAGCTTTGGTCCTAAGAAATAATGGATTTATTTTACAAGCTATTAAATGTTAACATCACTGTTGGCTGTTTACACTTGCCCGCATAAAGCATAATTACAGAAGACACTACTCTGCTGTCAGCCCTTCAGAAAGTGCAAAGCTAATACACTGTAAATCCCCTTTGGGAACCCTGGGTCTGGGCTGCCTGGCAGAATTGTATTAAGTGTTTTCTTCTCCTTGGGAGTCTGAGGCAGACATATGGTGCGTACAGGCATATTGTGATGAAGAAACACAGCCGCCTTTTCATCAAAGAGAGCAGGTCAAACTTGAGCGAAGCATGCTTCCTGGAAAATGGGTTAAGCATAACAGAAGCTCATTTATCTCCCATTTGATCCTGAGTACAGCTGAGATCTTTATCTATTACCACAATGCCTCAGTCACTTTGCGGCTTTGCTAATAGCCTAACTCCTGTCACGTCCCAAATGACAAGGCATAGCACTCTGAACAGTCATGCTGATACACTGCCAAAGTTCTCCATGTACTGAGGACCAGAAATCTGACTAGTGCCTTCAGGAAATGCATCATTTCTACTATTTGTTTCTAAGCCACATCTCTCTCTCTCTCTGTGCTCCAGTTCCTCTATCCATTGACTTCACCTTCAATGCTGCACATGTGCTTCGTCACCTTTAATATGACAAAATGATATGCCTTTCTAGCATAATGATACTGCATGGCCAACTAAATCACTGTGTGCTTATTTAAAGCTGCTGCCATTTTCTTCCGGCTTGTCATGTCAGTTTCACAGATCCAAATTAGCTCCCGTTCATTTGCCTGTAGCTACAGCAGTGTGTGTGAGAGAAAGAGACGTATGAAGTCCTCTGCAGAATGGTGGTGCCATATAATTTTGTCTTCCTAGCCTTTCTATTACCAATATATATATATAATATATGTGTTTTATATTTAAAAAGAAAACCAGAGTTTTTAATCTTTGTCAAGATATTGCATTTTAACACTTTCTTACTTGGGGCGAGTCTAAACACGAGACAATTACCATAAGAAATTATTTGGCCCATTTCTCTCAAAATTCCTGTGCGTCTAAGTTGGGAGGAAAGTGTGGAGCTAAAACAGGGAGCCTTCACTACTCCCTTAATCCTGACTCAGATTACCAGTGTTCTCCATGCTGCCTGAAACACATGGCCAGATCAGGCAGTCATCCATCAATCACCAAGACAATATCATATTTTGGGACAGGAAGTAAAGAATTTTGTTCCTTTTTGGAACAGATTCTAGCAATGCTCCTGATTACAGAACAAAAAGATGGAATGAGACCAAGTCAGAAATTACTTCCAAAACTCAAATGTAACCAGAATCTTTGAGGAAGGCACAAAACTCCATTCTAAAATGTAAATGTGACAATCAGAGATTAGGAGTATTAACTGATCGCTGTGATCAGTACCTGCTATCTGATTGTATCTGTTACCATAAGGCAAACTTTAATGAAATATACAGTAGGCCTTATAATTAAGTATTATTTACATGGTGATTATCACAAGGCATCTGAAGTCATGACTGCAACATTCAGGTTTGATTTCCCGGTTACCCTGTACCATGTGCAGTAATTTACACCCACAAATTAATGTTTTACAGCCATTTTTGCACTGTTGCAAATGATTATACAAGGTGCAGTGTGATGGAGAATCAGGCTCTACAAAACTAAAGGGAAAAAACCTTACCAAATATAATCTGGGCATTAGTGGCAGCTCAGTCTCGCCTGTTCTCTGCCTGTGGTACAAAACAGTTTAGTCTTTTGAGGGCTGAACTGGTACAGGGTATGTCTATGCAGCGAGTGACAGCTTGTGGCAAGGAGACTTCGAGCCCAAGTCAACAGACACGGGCTTCTGCTACTGTGCTAAAAGTAGCGGTGTAGATGTTGCGGCTCAGGCCGGAGCTCCAGCTCTGGAGGCTAGGGAGAGTGTGGGCTTCAAAGTCTGAGCTCCGGCCTGAGCCGCAATGTCTATGCAGCTATTTTTACTCAGGTAGTATGAGCAACCTGGGCTTAGTGCCTCACTACCATGAACTGTATAGACATAGTCTTTGTCTAACCCAAGTTATTTGGCTCACTGCAGGGTGACATTTAATGGCCTGTGATAGATGGGAGGTCAGGATAGATGATCTAATGGTGCCTTTTGGCCTTAAACTCTATGAATACATATTCCACCTCCTAAAGAGAGACCAGCCTGATTCTCATTTCAACTAATAATAATAATAATAATAATAATAAATAATACTTAGTTTTTCTGTCTCAAAGTGCTTTACAAGGGAAGTCAGTATCATTATCCCCAAAGACTCCTTTACATCACTTTGGCAATATAAAGGAGACTTAAGTTAGGAGTAAATTACATTGACACTCACTTTAAGTCCCCTCTACACCCCCAGATTCATGTAAAGGGGCCTTAGTGTAAATGAGAATCAGGCCCACAATCCCTGACTAACGAGCGTCATGGGGAAAAACAAAAGGAAAGCTGCTGCCAAACATAATGTAAAGCAATGAGCAAAGTCAAAGGGGAAAATATGCCATTTTCAAAGAATCCCCTCTGAAAATTCACATTATTGAATTTGTTGATAGACCTAAAGAAGCTGGGGTACAGCTCTGGAGCATATACAAAAGTTAAGCAGATGAGTTTGCAGCCTGCTACAAACTGTGATCCACTGATACTAATGGATGAGCTCTCCTCATGTAAATATTCTATCAAGTAAATCTCACATTTATTATTACTCATTTGTATTACATTAGCAGTTAGGGACACCAATCCAGGTGCTAGGTACTGTATAGACATGCTGTAAAAAGACAGTACCTGCTCCAAAGAACTTACAGTCTGGGTTATGACAAAATGCAGCAGGTGGATGAGCTAAGTGAGGGGGAGAGGAAAGATAAGTGACAGTAAGTAAAGCAAGCAAATTGCTGTATTAAAAGCAGGGGTCTCAGCTTGCTATCTATCTAACCATTGTCACCAGCTGCTGTGCATGCCTTGTAGGCATCATGGTACAAGTGAGTGTTAAGGAGGAATCTGCAGAAGGATAATGGTGGTGACTTGGTGGATTTCTGAAGGAGACTTTCTAACTCATAAGGAGCACAGTATTGTCAACCCTAAGCGCTCAAAACCCATGAGCCATGCCCCCCTACAATGTAAAGCAGTTACTAATTTTAAGGGCTTTTATTTGCCTTCTGTTTTTGAGACCTCAGGGTACATTTGGATCATCTTTTAAAGCCTTAGTTGGCAACCATGACTGGGCTAGAAACTTATTTTCTCTTTTAAATAAAAGCTGAGATCCTCATCTAATCACACATTATAAGAAACTGGTATTCTAACAAAAGCATCAAATTGTGTGACATTCAGGATAAAATCATGAGAGTTGGGAACCCTGAGGGAGGAGGTGGGGGAGAAGAGAAAGAGAGAGACCTTTGATTGGGGTAGTTAATGGTGGTTGCGAAGATTTGTGGCAGACGTCTGCAATCAAAAGTCTTTAAATTCTCTTGTAAATTGAGCCTTTAATTCTGATAAAGAAAAACAATATTAAAAATCCCTCATTACATATACTTTTAGTATTATATTTTAAAGTTAAATCAATTGGAAGTTTGTTTTGAAAATGCTGTATATAAAACCTCACCACATGACTCTCGCTTATATGGGTCATTGGAGTCATGTAGGTATTCATTGAAAATCTACCCCAAAGACTCAACAAACACTAAAAAATTTGTGTCCTGATCTCTGATTTGCTCAGAACTGTCAAATATGCTACAAACATAGTTAATATACTGACCACAAGATACAAACAGTATTGATAAATGGATATTTAAAAGTGTGACTCACAAATGTTCTGTCATCAGACAATATAGTTAACATATACAACTTACATCAAAACTCATTCTACTATCATGCATTCTCTTACTCACAGACAACCAATATCAGTTCTATACATAAAGATCATATCAGATTTATCCTTCATCAAATATATAGGTTCTTCTAAATTGAGCAGCTGCACTGCTGTCTAGAGACACATTGATTTTTTTTCTACACAACCAGCAAGCTAACAGTTGGAAATGTGCTTGCACTAAATACTCTATTGGATAATCAACAGAGTTGGTTTTTTATACCCTTAGTAGTTGGTGCCAGATTTTCAAAAAGGGCAAACTTTCAAAAAGCTGAGTGCTATCTTCACTTCTCATGACTTCACATTGCCTTCACAATACCCATATGCACCAAAATGGATTGCAGGTGCATATCCAATTATTTGTACCTCCTTTCAGCAGATATAAATTGAGTCTGAGAGATCTGTGCCTACATTTTGTATCTGCAAAATCTGAGACGAAAGAACAACTCTCACGAGGCACCTTGGTGGTATATCTGAATTGGAATATTTCATTTTTTGACCAAAACATTTCAGCTTTCAGACAAAAACACAAAACCTTTTGGTGTTTGGGTGTTTTTTGTTTTGCTTTTTGACAAAAAAAAATCCAAATTTTCCACAGAAAGCATATACTTCTTGCAAAAAAAAAAAAATGATAATTTTGATGGGAAAACTGGGTTTTTTGATAAAAGAAGTTCCAACAGAAAATTTTACAACCAGTTCTAATTTTGACTGCTTTATGGAGAAGCTTCCAAAACTCTTATCAAAGGTTTAACCAAAACCTTGTATAATGTTTGAAATACCAGAAGAAAAATCCTCTCAAGGCTTTGAATTCTATGTGGATTTCTGGAATGGCTCACGCCCGTGAATGCCTATCTCAGGGCAGACTCTCAAAAACAGGGCATACACCCTAAACTGGTAGTAAGTTCTAGAATTAGATTTCACCAAGCAAGTGACAAATGTGAATTCCTGGCTCACTATAACAGTCTCACCATGGAATCATAGACAGTCCCCTTAGACCAGTGGTGGACAACCTGGGGCCCACAGGGACGTGGCTACCGCTTCCCACAGCTCCCATTGGCTGGAGGGTCAATGGGAGGGTGAATGTAAACAAACTGTCTCACGGCCCACCAGCAGATTACCCTGACGGGCTGCAGGTTGCCCACCACTGCCTTAGACTCTCCAGTCTATCTTGCCACCCAAGCAAGCTGAACTTAGCTACATTTGGTCCCTTACACCAAAAATCACATAATATTCAGGTTGCTTCCAGTCCCAAGAGACCAATCACTTACCCCAAATCAGTTGATTCCCTAGATCTTCAGCGAAGACAATGCCTGTAGCCAATCCTGTAATAAGCTATCTAAAGGTTTATTAACTAGGAAAAAGACATGAGAGTTATTTAAAGCTTAAAGAAAGCAAATACATATACACAAATTAATTGCAATCTAAATCCTAAGAGTGACAGAGTTGTAGTGATCTATCAATTCAAAATGTCTTTTAGGACAGACCTAGGATGCAACACCTGGGCATCTCTGGCTTCCATTTGGTGTGTCTGGCTCTATGAGAGTTCAAACAGCAAAGAGATGGAAAATTTTCCCGTGTCTTTGTTTTATTTCATTCATTCAGCCTCCAGCTCCATAGAACAAGCTTCCTTGTGCATAGCATTTCCAAGGTGTGATAGGGCCATTAACCAGTTCTTTGTATTGTGATGTTCCTTGATGGCCTGTCTGTTTCTGTTAGTTGTCTGTGATGGGAGTGAGGGTTGGGGAGGGAGTGGGTGGGACACTCTTCCCATCTGAGTTAACAAGTTTAGAGCAAACATTGTCAAAGTTTTATAAAACAAAACTTACATATTTCCTTATAGCATGGAATACAAACATTAAAAATAAGATTAATGCATGCAGCAACTTACAAACATTCTATACCAGTGGTGGGCAACCTGCGGCCCAGGGGCCGCACATGGCCCATCAGGGTAAACTGCTAGTGGGCCATGAGACAGTTTGTTTACATTGACCATCCGCAGGCACGGCCGCCCACAGATCCCAGTGGCCGCAGTTCGCCGGTCCCGGCCAATGGGAGCTGCCGGAAGTGGTGCAGGTTACCCTGATTGGCTGCGTAGATTGTGCACCACTGTTCTATAGTCTAAACACTAAATACATTCTTATAAGATTAATAGCTATTTTGAGCAACACTAACACATAAGTGAACTGGTCTGGTCTCCAGCTGTGAGTTTGTCAGTTCTTAGCTAATGCCTGCAGAGTTGCCAAGAGATGGCACCTGGCCTTTGGATGCTGTTTGAAACAGCAGAAGACAGATCCTCTCAATGCTTTCAATTCTATGTGGATTTCTGAGAGTGAGAAAAGTTGTAAGAGCTGTCTATCTTTGGTGTTTTATATTTCCAGTTCTGGTCCTAGATGACACCAGGAAGTGCAGTAATATGAGAAATTAAAAGGAAAAACATCCCTTTGATCACTAATTAAGCATCCAGCCAAGAACCGGTATAGATAATTTGATGGCTGTTTGGCAGCTAACGACTAAATGGGCTCCGTCCAGATCTCAGTGGACATACAATGAAAATCACTGACCAAATTTGCTGATTTTCTCAGTAGACACATGGATTGGATGGGCATGAAGATGGAACCATTGCAGCTTGCCGTGCTATGTCTTTTTTTCCCCTTTTATAAGTTGAAGACTTTCTTCTTCAGGGATGTCAATCTACCCACTGTATTGAGCACTAAATTCAGTTTAAAAAATATGTAAGCTAATTGAATTTTTCTAACCTCTAAAATGGTAATGGTTCAATACAGATGAGTTTCAAGAGGAGTTCAGTTCTTATTTTAATTGAACCAGTTCACTCATCAGTGCTTGATTTCCTCATGCAAGCACTGCGTAATAAGAGTGATAAAACCACAGGGCCCTGCCTTTAGATAATAGTCTCTTTTCACAATTTTAGATAATAAAGGAATATCACAGATCAATGACTGCTAACATTGACAGGAACAAGACTTCCATTACAAAATAAATAAGTTTAAAATGCATTAGAATCATTAAAGATTTTGCTATAGATTTTTTTATTAAATAGGGATAAAACATTATTGCAAAATTATGTAATGAAATACATACACTACAAACAAATACAACACTACAAACAAATACTATAGAACCTCTTAAACTCATCATCTAGTGTGTGATGCTAGTCATTTTGTGCTAGGTGATCAGTGACAAAAGTCACAGTCTGTTGATTTTATTATATATACACTAACGCAATTTGTTCCCAAAAAAGGATATGGCCATGAAACACCAGTTCTTAGAATTTTAATCCAATTTTAGCCAAAGAACTTCACAAGCTGTGACTTTCACTGTTCAAATATTACATCAATACATATTTTATGAGAGCTGCTACATGCAGAATTCATGTAAAAGTGTTGAAAGTACTGAGAGGGTAGACACTCAACTCTGCTTTCCTTAATATTAAAAATATGTCAAAGTTGTATACATTTTTAATTACTTTTTTGAATAAAAAGAAAACAACTTTGGAAAGATTTGCATAAGTCTTCCAGTATTGTAAGTCAAGCGTGTTTAACTAAAGGACCTGATCCAGCAACTGATTCGGCATGGGTGGATCCAGAGAGTCAGCCATAACCTGTAAGAAAGCCCAGGAGCTGAAGATGACTGATCAGTTGACACTACAGTCTTCTTTTAAAAAATGTGTTTTTTTAAATGAGGAAAACAGCAATCCATGCAACTGCCAAGATTTGGTCTGTAGTAGAAAAATTATCTTGTTACTGATGTTTTATTGTTTTCTTTTTATTGTAACTCTAGAACAGGGATCGGCAAACTTTGGCACGCGGCCTGTCAGGGAAATCCACTGGTGGGCCGGGACGGTTTGTTTACCTGCAGCATCCGCAGGTTCGGCCAATCGCAGCTCCCACTGGCCTGCGAACGCTGCGGATGTGCTGGTAGCTGCTTCCCACAGTCCCCATTGGCCTGGAACAGCAAACCGCGGCCAATGGGAGCTGCAATCGGCCGAACCTGCGGACGCTTCAGGTAACAAACTATCCCAGCCCACCAGTGGATTTCCCTGACGGGCCGCGTGCCAAAGGTTGCCAATCCCTGGCCTAAAGTTAGGCTCCTAAATCCATCATTAAACACTGATTTTTCTGAAGGTCTGAGCACCCAGAAGCGTTCATTGTTTTTTATGGGAGCTGCTGAGTTGTCAGCATTTTTGGAAATCAGGCTGCTTATTTAGGTGTCTGAATGTGGGTGTAGGTATCCAACGTTAGGGACCCACTTTTAAATATCTGGGTCCTTACTATTTTATTATAACAAGTGCTGTGATCCTATCAAAGAAACGTAAGTTCACCTGGGTAATAATCTAAGCAGCAGTTGGGTATTGTACCAAAGTACTGCTGATTAGGAAGATAAGATTTTTTTTCTTCTTAATCAGAATTGAACAAAAAAACCTGACACTGTGCTGATGCAGTAGTCCACATATACAGAATCAAACATCAAGATTGGGTGTTTTTCTGAAAGATATGCTCTAGCAATAATTTTGGGTATGTTCTATGGCTTGGGTTAGACAGGAGATCGGATTAAATGGTCACAATGGTCACTTGTAGCCTTGGAATCTGTGAATATGAATCTATGAAATGTACTAACATAGATCTGGGGCATTGTGCTGCAGTAGATGTTATCTTTTGATAAAGATATAAATGTAAGGTACTAACTACTTAGTCAATAAAGATCCCATGAAGCTTGATACTTTTTGAAGGACTAGAGCTGTTAATTTCCTTGTCCTAGCCAATTACAATTTATCTAATTATATTTTGCCAACATGAATTGCTCCAGCAATTTCAGTCAGATGCAACGTTCTTCAAAATTTCTTCTCCACCGATAGATGATGTGAAGTGTTGCTTGTATCCTCTTTAGCAGCTCTTGAGTTCACCCTAAAGGTGCTTGGATTTTTGTGCTGTATGACATAATTCCTACTCTTTGTTTTTTAGCTAGAGGTGCAATATAGGAAATCCTTGTTGTTATAAATCAGGGATCAGCAACCTTTGGCATGCGGCCTGTCAGGGAAAGCCACTGGTGGGCTGGGGCAGTTTGTTTAGCTGCAGCATCGCAGCTCCCATTGGCCATGGTTCACCAGTCCAGGTCAATCGGGGCTGTGGGAAGCGGCGTAGGCTGAGGGATGTGCTGGCCGCTGCTTCCCACAGCCCCCATTGGCCTGGGACGGCGAACCACGGACAGTGGGAGCTGCGATCAGCCGAACCTGCGGACACTGCAGGTAAACAAACTGTCCCAGCCCACCAGCGGATTTCCCTGATGGGCCATGTGCCAAAGGTTGCCAATCCCTGTTATAAATAATCTCTTATATCTCTCTAAACGGGTTTTCATGGCATAGCTGGAAAAACACCTGCATCCTTTCTGCACAAACTAATTTTTCTATAGCAGTTGCACCCTCTTTGTCTCAATTTCCCCATTAGTTTAAAAACAACAAGATTTACTGAAGAACTGAAGGGTATGTCTATCCTGCAATGTAAGCTCAGGCTCAAGCCAAACACCCCTTCCATCTACACACAAATTGCACTACCCCAAGGCTCACACCAGGGTCTCAGGACCCCGGAGGTGGGGTGGAGGATCCAAACCTGAGTCAAGCCAAGACCCAGGGTTCAAGCCCTATTGCTCTGCAGAGTAGATGCAGCCCTGCTGGACTCATGCTCTGGGAGTCTATCAGAAGTATCTCAGAAACCCATGGGCTGAGTTTCTTTATCCTCTGGACAGTAAATTAGGTGGACAGTCAAGTTTCCCACACTGCACCACAAACAAAGGCCTAAAGGAGCCACATTTTGTGAGGGTTCTAGGAAGTCTGAGATATGGGTGGTTAGGATCAGGCCTGCATGATGCAGGAGACCCAGTTTGGGACTCTGCGTTCAACAAATCCTAATCTGGGGTTATGAATGAGTATAGATGCTCCAGCGCCATGTTAACAAAGCCAGGGTCTGCTAACTTGAGTTCTATTTACCCTCGGCTTACACTGTAGTGTAGACATACTGAAAGACTTGAAATGCAGCATTTCCAACAAAGATGTGTACAGAAATAAAGATACAGAAAGTTACATCCTCAGCTGGTATAAATCAGCATAGTTCTTCAGTTTAGCACAGCTGAGGATCTGGCCTATTTAAAATATATATGCATGCCATTTATCAACTGTCATCTATCCCAAATGTAGAATAAGAACAAGCCAACATGAAGATCTACTCTTGTATGCAAAACCAGACAGGCAAAACTCACTAGACATGACAAACCTTTTCAAATGCAGGCATTTTTCTGTTGCAGTTTAAAATCATCTGAAAGAGTGCACTCTTTGCATGCACACTGTCCCACAGGAGTATGACCCATCTGCCCCAATCAGTAACAATCCCATATGTTACTAAATACATAAATAATGCTCAAGCCAGTGTGTGAAAAATCAAGCTAAACTAGGGGCCTGAAATGACATTTACTGCTATGCCCACTCCACAAATGAGATCATGTTTTCCTCTAACATTATTTCTGAAGTTTCCTTCATACAATATTTCTTTGTACAAGATATGTGATTAGTGAACCAGACAAGTGCTAGCTGTTGTATTCCAGTAAGTGCTCTGAGAAATCTTTTCTCTTTCCTGTAAGTAATTTGCCATTCTTGCTGTCTTGCTCCAGAGGTGCACATGAAATGAGAAATTTACCCCCTCCTAATCAGTGAAATTAACACACACACATGGAATCTTTCATGCAGTAAACGCTCTATCAAAAGGAAAAGGAACACGTAAGAAAGTCCCACAGTCTCAGATCATTTTATTTTCTTTACTCCAGCGTCCTTTCCACATCCCTAAGGATGATCTCATTTCTCCATACTTTAACCCTTGACTCTCGAGGAACCAGAGTCAAGGCCATCATCCATTTGGATGAGGAAAGCTTTTAGGAGCTTGTCAGTGCTTAATTAGCTGGGGTGCTTGCTGACTGAGTGATAGGCAATCCCTCCCACCAGAGGCTAAGCAGTTTGTTTTCTCTCTGCAGCATTTCCAAACCCAGCTGTCTAGGTAAAAATTTCACCAGATCTTGGAATCAAACCCAGATTTCCCCACCTGCAGTAAGAGTGATTGGTGAATCATTGGTGAATTTCCACCAATGTGTAAAAGTGAATGGAAGGTTGGTTGAAAAATGAAAATGAGGTTTGTGGGTAAATCTGAAATTTCAAAGTTGTTTTCATTTCAAAGGGTCTGTAATTAATCCATTTTTGTTTTTATCAGTATTTTTAGCAAATGTTTATCAAAACATTATCAAAATGGTTATTACAATTTTTTCATTTACTGAAAACTCAGTTTTCACAAACATTATTTAAATGGTTATTGTGATTTTTTTCATTGGCTTAAAACTGATTTTCAGTATTTCAATGTCTGTTTCCATAACAATATCAATTAAGTGTTTGATAAAACTTTATAAAAATGTTGATTAAAACTTGACTCTTGTAATTGAGCACTACTCAAATGTAATATTTTTGCATCAGCCCTGAAGGTTTTTTAAAACCCTGCTGGAAGGGAGCCCCATTGTTTTGCAAACCCTATAAAATGTAGAAAGTCCCTTCAGAATGTAAGAGGGGGGGCTTGTCCCTTTAAGGGCCAGAGAACTGGGCCCCAGGAACCCCAAGTTAATAATAAGATGCCCCTTTATAAGTTCCCCTATAAAGAACAGCAGGAAGCTGCAGAGAGGGGAGGGGGATGCTTGAGCAGACAAGAAGACAGTATAGAGACAGTTGGGAGTGAGTAAGCTCCAGCAGAGAAACTTTGGCATGAGACTACAGGCAGGAAAGGCCTGAGAGTGACCTGAAAAGGAGGCAAATGGATGGGCTTGAGAACTTTATTTTGAATGATTAGTTTAATAAACCACAACCTGAGAAGGGAATAAAATGGGTTGATGAGTTGTTGAAAAAGCTCCTTAACAGGGAAACTGAGGCTGGAGCTGCTTGTGTCGGCTTCCTGGAGGCGATGAGGGGTTGTATGGCAGGTGGGCTGCCCTATGAGGCAGAGGTTTTTAATCAAATCTGTGGAAGCAGAAAGTGGTATATACCAAGAAGGGATCAGAGGGAAGTTTATAAAGTTATAATTTAGGTCTAGGAAGTTAGAGTTTAGATGGTTAAGACACTATATTTTGCATATATTTTTCAATAAAATGCAAAAATTAGTGTGGGAGTTGGGTTTTTTTCTGTTTTCTTCACTATGTTTTCTCTAAATTCCCTCCCTGACCATATTCCTTCCTGGATTAGAAAACCATTCTACCACTCCGACCACATAGCATTTCTAAGAAACAATACATAGCATTCATTATTTTCTCAAAGCAATGTGTCTGTGGCGGTGATGAAACTATTGGGCTGGGCTCCTGCAAACTTTTACTGTTTTAAAATACTACTGTTATCTGCTCTGCAGTGTTAAAAAATATTTGCTTAGTAGCATTTCCAGGAAATTCCTTTGCAGACCTGATAAGGAATGTCAGCAAATGACACTCTGTAATTAAGGGACTAAGGAATCTCAGGTATGCAGTTGGACATCACGCCTAAGGCAGCCCCTGGCTCCCTTTTTCCGCTATGCGGAACCACCCTTTACAGCATGTGGGGATCTGCAGAGCTTCTACTTCCATCAAGGGGCCAGAGCACTGCTTCCCTCCCACCCTCAACATGCACTTATCAATAGAGCTACACTGGTGTACTGAGGAACATCTACTGCACTAGATGCAGACTTGTCACAGCATTTTGCTTACCTGAAGCAGAAGAGAGCTTGAGAGGGAGATTGTGATCCTGAGTCCTGTGGTGACAGTTTCCCTCCCAGGCTACTCCTGGGCAGTGCAGTAGAAGGCTTACTCTGAGCTAGATGATAACGTCAAATCTAGGCTAAAAAAAAAGAATACTAATTGAATTCTAATACTGGATTTCCTTGACAATGTTGCAATACAAGATTTGATAGGATTCAAGTAATTGAACCCAGTGGAAAAGTGCTTCCCAGTGCTTTATTCTGCATACTTTCTAGCAGATACTTTTGATTTGTGAGTCAAGTGTGCTCACAAACCATGTGGTCTTCTATTACGTTATTGAGTAGTTTTGAATTAATGATACAAAGATAGTCCTATAAATGTTGGACATGGAAAATTATATGAAATAGAACCAATCCTACCCAAAGTTGCCAAGATGTTTTACAAACTATTGGAAAACACTGTTAGCTATTTCAGCAGATTCCAAGCATGGCTGGCATGGGGAAGCCAGAACAGGTAGTACTCAGTGCCTGCAGTGGGTTGCTGCTTGATTTTCCAGAAGCAGAACCTGGTGTTTGGATAGAAATCCTTGTGGACTGCTGCAAAACTCAAGAGGTGGGTGTGGCTAGCAGGGATCTGCGTGGACGTGACTAAGAGGCTAGAGAATTCAGCCAAGCCTGCCCATTAACTGCAGCACTGATCTTAAGAGGAC
Source organism: Chelonia mydas (assembly GCF_015237465.2). NCBI lineage: Eukaryota > Metazoa > Chordata > Testudines > Cheloniidae > Chelonia > Chelonia mydas. The sequence continues at coordinate 83,850,013 of NC_057851.1, read as the reverse complement.
TCCGTTCCATTCCACAAGTGGAGCACGAATTCCCCCAGGTTGGAGCTGGAAAGTCTTGGGCTCCTGAATAGAAGGGGGGAAGAGGTTTTACTCCTCCACACTCACATTATATTTGTGAAAGTCAGGTAAATATGCTCAGCCTTCTCTAGCCCAAAGGTAGTGACCCCCAGCATTCTCCTGACTCCTTCTCCCTGTTCCTATAAGGAAGCCTGTACCCTCCAGCCTTATTCCCGGAGCCTACTCTAAACTTCCCCTACCTTCCCCCCACGAGGGGACACAGATTGTACTCTGGAGTCTGGGGCAAAAAGGCAAGTACCAAGTGAAACTCTTGCTTGTGGTAATAAAGGATATCTAAGGGGTAGGGACCTTTGCCATTGGTGGGAAGAGCATGGAAATAATATGAGGAGGAGACGGGGGGGGGGGGTGTCCTCCATCTTACTGCCACAAACTGCTGCTCTCCCAATTCTCCTCCCTCCCCCTCCCCACCCCCCCAGCCATAAGCAGTGGCTTCAGTACACATTCTGGCTTGGATATTTAAAAAAAATATTTGAGATGAGATTGTTGGGGTTTACACAGAGTATTCAGTTTGGGCAACCACTTTTTTCCCCTTTCTGAATCAGTACAGGAACAAGGACATTCATTGACCCATTAACCAGAGCTTTCATGGAACCTTTTCATATGTTAGCTACCAAAGAAATGGCTGGTCTTAGGGTGACCAGGGAGGCCAGCTAAGGAGCTGAAAATTGGGGCAACAATGGAACATGCCTGATTTCTCTCTGTTTTGTGGAGGTGGGAAAGGGTCTATTTTTCTGGTCTCTCTGGGGCACTGCTTGACTGAAAGTGAAACATGCTAAACTAGTTTGCTCATTATTCTAAGCACACTTGCTTTGCAAAGTGACTGGTTGGGCAATGGAAACTTATTTACTCACAGGAAAGATTTACAAACCAGCACTACTGCAGCATCAGTCATAGCACTGGTGAGACAATCAGGCAAATCTTCTCCCTCTACTAGCCATTAATGCAGCAGCCCAAACCATGGTAATTCATTCCATGAGGCTGAAAGGCCAGTTTAAGACTTCCCTGCGAAAATCAGGGCTGCTGGCCAGTTTATTTTGAAATACTAAGTAAGAATACTGGAGGCATATTTAAGCCCCTGTGTCCATACATCATATGAATGAAGTAAATAATTACTGTTCAAACTTGCTTTTCCAAGGTTACTTTGGAACACGTTCATCTGAGCAATGACTCCGAGGATGTATCAGCTGTTGACTCTACATTAAGCAGTGATGCAACATATGCTGTTAAAGCCTCCCGCACTGTTCATAAAGATATATTAGTTTAACTAATGAAAACACAAGGGTATCATATTCAGTGATGATCAAATTTAAAGGTGTTCAATTAATCTCAGACTTCTGTCCCGCTATGGCATTACCGAGTAGTGGTATTTACGCTAATATTAAAGACTGCATCATAATATTGTTACAAATCTGTCTGGATAGAAGACTTCCTGATTCTTATGTTCTTTAAATTGCCACTAGGAACTTCAGTGACAGCAGGACTAGAACTGGGATCCTCCCCCAAAGCACAAGCTTCTCCCACGGAGCAGGTAGCTCTCAACAGTAAACTGCCTATGACACACAGCTGAGCAGATGAGCCCTGTTTCCAGTCAGTAAGCGCAGGGTTCCATGTACACACATTAGCCAGCTGATCACAAAACGAAATGCTGACGCATGATGCTCTTTGGGAGGGGATTGCAAGAACATTGTTGCATATGTCTCCTTCTTTTGAAATTCTCTAATTGAAAAGATCTGCGAACTTCTCAAGTAAACATCTATTATATATACACAACAAGGATGGGCAAACAAGTTCAAATAAGAGAGAGACATCCTTTCCACCAAAATCTCAAGTCAGGCTTTTTTTGTTTTTCTATAAAGTATAGAACATCCACTTAAAAATCATATTTGTCTCTTCTTTTACCTCCAGGTTGTGGCTGGAATGATACAAGAGGCTGCTTTGGCTGTATTTGCAGCCTGATTGGCCACAGGAAGTACCAGAAATCTTACAAGAGAACCTGTTCTTTCATGCTTTCTATTATGGGTACAAAAACTGTGCATAAATGAAGTCTCAGAGAAGCCCCCAACATTTCATTGTTTCTGAGCTCTGAAGCTTTTGAGGTGACTGTTGCTAGTGCATGGTCTTTTCACTTCTGTCCTGTTGCTATTCAATTACATTTCCTTGGCAATGTTTGATAGTGTCTGTGTGAAGCTTAAAAAAAAACTTAGACAATTTTATTTGAATTAAACAATATTCTGCAAGTGATGTGAACCAAAACCACATTTTTTCAGTCAGGAAACCATTGCTATGTTTGGAAACTACACTAATAATCTATATGCAAAGGCAACATGGCCCCCTAGAGCATGGGCACCCTTGTATTGTTATAGTTAGAAGCACTCCACCCTTAGGGGATAGGCAAGGTCTAAACTCACGAACTGTGAGCCTTATATCTTTGTACATAAGGGAGTGGTCCTCTCGATCCGAGGTCAAAGTCAAGCAAAGAATTCTAAACAGGAAAACGAACAAAATATAAATGTCTTCCTCTGTTAGAGGTCAACAAATGGCAGACTTTTCTCCTTGGTAACAGATCTCAGACAACCGGGCTAAGGCTCTCGTCACAGTTGTGTTGGAAATAATATATTATTTCCTGACTGACTAAAAAGCTGCACTTTTACTTTAGCAGTTGGGCCACTATGAATGACAGCATGAGATATTAAAGATTAAAATACAACCTAGGGATTCACTCCCAAGGATCCATTATTTAATGCTCACAGTTTGTAGAAAACGAAGCATTTCAATCATGTTTTCCAGTTAGAAATAACCAGCTAAATTAAAGCAGGTATTTTGGGGCTTTCAGAATGGATTCTCAAAGGCAAGCATCAAAGCTGCACTGAATTGAGACTCTTGGAACAGTGACTGGATATGATCTGTAGAAGGAGAATGGTTTCCTCAACATATGACAACACATGAGGACATGAAATGCTGATCGAGACAGATTTACATCATAATAAATATAAAGAGATTGTGGCAAAATTATATATCAATGAAGGAGACTGACACCAAAACTGACGTATACCCTTATTTTATGTTGGCCTTTAAAGCTACTTGTATTCTAAAATCCTTCTCCCATATGGCAGAATTTGCTTCAGTGTTCAGACTCTTCAGAGCATTGAAAAACATTTTTGAGCTATAGCTGTTCACAACTGTGATCCCTTATGGCGCTCTCCAATCACTTCATATGTCAGCTACTAAAGGCAGGATTAGCCTAAGGATGTGATGAGCTGGACAGCTGCCTAAGAAGCAGAAAGTTATTGCATTTAAGATCTTAAGTCTTTGACCCTGATTTTTCAAAGGCCCCGAAGAGGACTTTGAATTTTGTGCCCACGTCTAACTGCAGGCACACTTTATAGCAGTAGAAGTCTAAGTATCTGCTTGCACCTACAAATCACTTAGTTGAATGTCTATGTGCTGTAAAATGCACCAGCAGATATTTGTGCCCACAAAACTTTATGTATGGGTGCAAAAGTACAGTAACATAATTGGAGGTTTCTTCTGAAACTTATCCCTTTATATCAGGGGTTCTCAAACTGGGGGTCGGGACCTCTCGGGGGTCACCAGGCTATTACATGGGGGAGGTCGTGAGCTGTCAGCCTCCACCCCAAACCCCGTTTTGCCTCCAGCATTTATACTGGTGTTAAATATATAAAAACGTGTTTTTTAATTTATAAGGGGGGGGGTCACATGCAGAGGCTTGCTATGTGAAAGGGGTCACCAGTACAAAAGTTTGGGAACCACTGCTTTATATGTAATTGCAATTTTATTGGCACAGAATCAAGGGTCCATTTTTTCCTCTAAATACACAGGAGGAAGGAATAGCAATAGCAATTTAGTGTTAGAGAGCCCCAAACTGAAGGCAAAATAGACAACTTTAAGCTATAATAACCATACACTACTGAATGTAATTTATCAATAGGTTCAAAATTAGAGATGTATTTTAAGCAAAAATATTCAGCACCAGATTTTGGGCCAATCTCTTTTCAAAATATGTGAAACATTTGTTATAGAACATCCAAACTTATCGTACTGATTTTTAAATTAATGTAAAAGTCAATATATTACTTGGCATATTACAAACTGTCTACCTTAAAACAATAATTATTAATGTAATGTTCTCTCTAGTATCACCTAAAACATTTTGGGGGGAAAAATGGCTGCAAGCTATATTCTAATCTATAGAACAGGGGTGGCCAAACTTATTGACCTGCTGAGCCGAATATGACAATCTTCAGAAGTTGGAGAGCCGGGGCATACCTGCCCTGCTCCTGCTGAAGCCCTGACCCCTGGCAGGTGCGCCCTGTGGGGCAGCAGCTCTGAGAACCCCCTACCCACTGGGCAGAAGCCCTGAGAACCTCCTCCCCACTGGGCAGAAGCCCCAACCCCACCACCCCGCTGCAAGGCGGAGGTCCTGAGCTCCCCCCCAAGACCCAGTCTGATAGGTGGGGAGTGGGGGGGGGGGCGTGGGGGCTCCTCGACCTGCACTCTAACGGTAAAAGAGCAACATGTGGTTCATGAGTTACAATTTGGCCACCCCTGCTATAGAATCATAGAAATATATGTCAGAGAAAAGATCTATAAGGTCATCTAGTCCATAGAAGGCCTGTGGGAGAAGAATAAATGGAAGTGGGAGGGATGGAATGCTGAAATGGTAGATCATTATTTAAGGTTCAGATAATTTTATATATATACTCAACATCTTATGCTCTATAGTATCACCAGACCTTTTTCCAGTGAGTTGCAGCTTTGAAGTCAATTCCTCTGCACTCACACAATATCATATGCAACCTTTCAAATAGTAAATTTCCACATATGATAGAATATAACAGTTGGATTATTAAAACCAGGAGGGTTCTGTTTATGTCATACATAGCAACAGTTTTGTTACTTTATTTAAAAACCCTGGTCTGAATTAAATCATTACAATAAATCCTTCCTCTCTGTTATTCTTTTCCAACTGTCCCAACAAAAGTAGGTAATATAATATTTCAAGATTATCTGCATTTACCTAAACATAAATATTTACAATTGTCTCTCCTTCCTAAACATATACACACATGTACATTTAGTTCATGGAAACATGAGCTGAGAGAGTGGTTTCCTCCAAAAATAATTTTATGTTGAAATTCTAATTATAATTTCTATTCTGATAGCATCTAGAGGCATGAACTGATATCAAGTTCTGCTTGGTAATTTACAAACACAGAATAAGAGTCAGTCCCTGTCCCAAAGAGTTTACAATCTGAATAGACAAGGCAGGCAGGGTGAAAGGGAAACAGAGGAGTAAAGTGATAGATATGCTCAAGGTTACACAGCAAGTCGGTGGTAAAACTGGGAATGAAACCCAGGCCCCAGAACACATTGTTCATTGCCCTGTCTACTGGAGCATGCTCTCTCAGCCCAATGTTTTGATCAACTGGGTTAATCCACTTTTGAAAGTGTGAGTATGGGGGGCGGAGAACTCCTGTTTTTCCATGTACTCAGTGAAATACTGAGCCAGCATTATTCAGAACTGATGAGGAATGTCACCGAGTGGACTGGTCTCGTAAGAGGGACCTGCTCCAGCCCACCTGTGCCTCATCAACAGCCTTGATGAGAGCTGATAGAATAGTGATCTTCCCTATAAAGAGCCAAAGAGGAACAGGAAACAAGAGTGACCTGGGGTAGCTCTCACTGGAAATGCCAAGGTCAGGGCAGCCTGCGAAAAGGAGAGAGATACTCCCATGACTGGTGAGTAACACTGAAGTTAAACTCCCCAACCAGTCACAAATTGCTTCTGATCCCCACACTGAATACTGGTTACCAAGAAGCAAAAAAAGAAATCACACAGCCCCCTTTACTGCATTCCAATTCTCTGGCTCCCAATCAGCTCCTAGGTCCAGTACAGTGAGAAGTCATTTTAAAACTCTGCTCACATATACAAAATATTCTTCTGATCCCAAAGGTCCAGCCTCATTACCAGGCCAGTATAGGTTTGGATCTTACCCAAAATACCATGCTGCCAGCCAATCCTTTAGTGCCTAAAACTAAGGGTTTATTATAAAGAAAAAAGAAAGGAACAAGAAGAGAGTTGTTAAATGGTAAAGCAATCGGATACATACAGAGACGTCAAAGTCCATATATCAAGTTCTTTGCTGTATTGGTGAGTTTGCTGGTTTGAAAGTCTCTCTGGAATACATCCCTAGCTTGGATGGGTCATTCAGTCCTTTGTTCAGAGCTTCAGTTTGTAACAAAGTTACTCTAGAGCAGTGGTTCTCAACTGCGGTACACCATTTGTTCAGGGAAAGCCCCTGGTGCACCGGGCCGGTTTATTTACCTGCTGCATCCGCAGATTCGGCCAATCGCGGCTCCCAGTGGCTGCGGTTCGCCGCTCCACGCCAATGGGGGCTGCGGGAAGTGGCGCGGGCCGAGGGATGTGCTGGCTGCCACTTCCAGCAGCCCCCATTGGCCTGCACTGGCGAACCACGGCCAGTTGGAGCCACAATCGGCCGAACCTGTGGACACGGCAGGTAAACAAACCGGCCCAGTACTCCAGAGGCTTTCCCTGAACAAGCGGTGGACCACAGTTGAGAACCACTGCTCCAGAGGTAAGAAGCCGGAATGAAGACAAGAAGTGGGACTGAAGACAAAATGGAAAAGATGCAGCTGCCAGTGCCTTTTATAGTCTTTTGCCATTCAGCTTGTATTTCCTTTGTTCCAAACACAAGCTGCCCAGCACACAGCATGGAAGTCTTTGAGTTCTGTTCATAGGCATACTCCTGCATGCCTTGCTGAGTCATAAGGTGTAGCCCCTGACCCTTTCAATGGGTTCATTGTACAGTTGATGTCCCTTGATGGACCATCAAGTAGCCTAGGCAGTGCTGAGGCCAATCTATCTGGGGGTATCACCCAGATCCACAGCACAAGTTTGGAAATACAGATATACTATACATATCTATAACTTACAATACAAAGGTGATACACACATATAAACAAGATTATCATACATGGCAAAATATAACATTTTTGCAGATACCTTAAACAGCATATCTGGCACAGCTCATTGCAATTTTATAATATTGGTATTCATTATATCCTAAAGCACTGCTCACTAACTGGTAGACCATGTGCATGGATGGACCATGATCATGGAGCCTCTGACAGTCGATCTCAGTCTCAGTCACTGCAGGAACCTGCCTTGCTTGCAGGCACCACCCATGCAGCTCCCACTGGCTGCGAACGGGGACCCGCAGCCAATGGGAGCTGTGGGGGCAGTGCCTGCAGACGGGGGAAGTGCATGGAAGCTTCTGGGAGTGGCATAGGGCCAGGGCAGGCAGGGATCCTGCCTTAGCCCTGCTGCACCACCACCCAGGCACCGCCTGAGAAAAGCAGCGTGCCGCTGCTCGGCCACAGCCCGCGCCCCGAACTTCTCCCACACCCAAACTCCCTCCCAGAGCCTGCACCCCCTCCTGCACACCAAACCCCTGCCCCAGCCTCCTACCAGAGCCCGCACCCTGCATCCAACCTGCTGCCTGACCCCTGAGCCCCCTCACAGAGCCAGCACCCCAACCTCCTGCCCCAGCCCTGAGCCCCCTCCTGCACCCAAACTCCCTCCCAGAGCCTGCACCCTGAACCCCCTCCTGCACCCCAACCCTCTGCCCCAGGCTCAGCCCAGAGCCCCCCCCACACTCCAAACCCCTTGGCCCCAGCCCAGTGAAAGTGAGGGAGGGTGGGGGAGAGCGAGCAACAGAGGGACGGGGGATGGAGAGAGCACGGTGGGGCCTTAGAGAAGAGGTGGGGCAGGGGCAGGAGCATGGGCATGGCTGGAGGGGCAGGCCAGGGGCAAGGGTGTTTGGGATTGTGTGATTACTGTTATTTCTACATTTTTCTCTGAGGTAGATCCTGGGTTACACTTAAATTCAAAAAGTGATCTTGTGCTTAAAAGGTTAGAGACCACTGTCCTAAAGTGTCCCCCAGATTCCATACAGCATCACAACAGAGAGAGAAATGTTGTGGGGAAGAGTTGCAGTGAGCAGAAGGCTCCTGCAGGAGGCTGTGAAGGGTTGGGGCCTGGAAGCCAGAGCCAGAATGCTGAGCTCCAGCTAGGAGGCACTGGGGGTGGCGAGCGGGGAGTTTTGTGAAGAGCAGATTGGAACAGAAGAAGAGTACTAGGGGTGGTAGAAGATGCCAGTGCTGACTATGAACGTTTGTGTTGTGATGATGGACTTGACTTTGGGACCTTGAGGATAGTTTTTGAACTGTTTGTTGTTAAACCAGCACCAGGCCGGGGTGGTGTTAGCCATGAGAGAGAGAGAGAGGGAAAGAGCGAGCAATTGTGTGGAGGTCTTAAGTGGAAACAGACACAGGGTGCTGCAGAGCCACCCCTGGCCATGAAAGGCTACTCATGAGGCAGCTGATTCTGGTTCAAAGACCAAATGTAGCATGATCATAGTTCTCAGCGAGAAAGGGAAAATTATCCAACCTTGTAGAAAAGCTGTTGTGGATTATTGTCTTTATGCTTAAGCAATAGAACATGTCCAGACTTTCAGTACAGCATTTTCTATTTTTATTTTAGGTCACCTCAAGGCTGAGGGACATTGGGGCACTTGGAATCACTATATTATTAAAGTTTGATGCTGCCCAAGTTAAGGCCATACTGTTACACTGAATTGGCAACACTGCAACATGTGTTCATAAAACTGAAGCAGTGTCCCTTTAAAGAGATCCTGCTGGTTAGTCCAAAGTTAGAGAAATAATGGAACATAATATCTTTTATAGACAAAGCTGTTATAAAAAAAGCATTGATATTCACATAAAACAAGCACTGAGGATGAGGAAAAAAGAAAATCACTGACCTCAGTTTTAATATATGTTCCCTCACCTGAAACAGATCAGTTCATTCTCATAAACATGCTAATCTAAACTGAATGCACTTGTTGAGATATCCTGGAGTTCTGGGAGCAACAAGTATGCAGGCTGGTTACAAATGTGTTGTTCTGCTCAGCAGATTTCCAATGGATTTGATACACTTTGCTGCATATCAAGGTGAGAAGAAAGTCCTCTGCTCCAGATGAGGGGTGTTCCTTGTGACATGCACATCAAACAATTGCCTGTCTTATCATAGTAAAAAAAAAAAAAATAACCATGTGACCCTCCAATGGAGCAGGAAAAAAAAAAGTCTTTCTTTGGCTGCCTGAATCTACAGCAATGTAATAAAATAGGATTTGGAACATCTGGAAATAAAAAACCTTATCCTTTGGAAAGCCACCTTTCTAACCTTCTTCAGTTTTCAGATAGCCAGATTCCCTTTTGCAACAAGGTTATTAAAAATAATCATGACTAGCAAATTTCACATCTTATTAGATCTAGGTGAAACCTACTGCCCTCCACTTTATTAAGAGGAACTCTGGAATTTAGTCATAATCAGATAGGCTTTGTTTATCTTGAGTGTCATCTCGGGCTCAGTCTCAAAGCCTAATACTAACAAGAGGACAAACCAAAGTTTGAGTGTTTAAAACTATTAGCTCAAACAGATCAGTAATCTGCAAACCTATCTTTTTTTTCTCTCTCCCAAATTATTAATCAAGACCATGTTTTGTTTTAGAGACAGTGAAAGGGATGGGCATTTATTTCAATCAATGTTCTATCACACACAGAATATTCTCTAGATAACATGTCCATTGGGTTGAGAGACATTCTGAGATCTTTCAAGTTCAACACCCCTTCTGTCTGCAGTTACCAATAACTTGACTTCAGGTCCAGGATGGATTTCTTAGCCTCTCTGTTCTATGTAGGTGTGTGTTTACAATGCTTATGAACCATATTCAATAGTTGCATTTAAATGACCTATCTTTGGGTTTAGTGCTGTACTTTGAGTGCATTCCAGGTAAATTAACAAAGTTCCCAGTTGGACTTCATGGATCTCTAATTCTTCTCCTTTTCAAGTTACTCAAATTCTGTGTGAGGTAGGGTTGTGGGGTTTGTTTTGTGGGGGAGGGAGAGAGGAGTGGGCTGTGTGGTGAATGTCATCCTGGATATGCTGGGGGAAACTTTTTCAACTAGCAAGGTTTTGCAACATTTTCTAAAGGTAGTCAGACTCTAGCTTCATCTATTTCCATTGGAGATTCATTCTTAACTTATGTGATCCACCTGTAGAATGTGTTGTCTGCAGTTCTCAAACACTTTCTACTGGGTTGTATGTCTTGGAGGACTGCAACTATCTTGCTGTTTCATAGATGGAAATATGGCCTCTAATGGGACCTGATCCAGTAAATGCTTTGAAGATTAGGACCAAGGCCTTAAACAGGCAATTCAAGATGAATGGGAGCCAGTGGAAGGATGAAGGGACAGGAGCACAGGGAGATGTGCTCACAGCAGCCTACACAATGGAGGAGGCAGGTAGTCACACGTTGCACCAGCTGAAACCTTTGCATGGTTTTCACATTCATCTTCAGAAACAGTGAATGACAGTAATTCAGTCTGGAGCTGACAACTTCATGGATGACTATGGTCAGGGCCTCATCCAGGAAGAAGGGCCACAGAGTCCTAACAAACTGAAAGAGAGTGGAGTTTTTGGTTACTATTGTGAGGGAAAATTAACAGGACATAAAACTCAGGTCAGGGCCCTGACTTTGGTCAAGCTTGCCTGCAGGCCGTAAACTGAGATCCTGCTTGCTTATGTGTGTCAAGGGGTAGGAGAAGTCACAATGGAAAGTCCCCAAAATGGAACAATGGTTTTCTGTGCATAAGGGGCATGAAGGGGCAGGATAGAAGAGTCCCCAGACAGAACAGATTTGAAATAGTCAAGCTTATGACATATATATGGAAGGAAAAGGCCTGGGTAGAGACCGTCGAATCGTGAAAGTCAATGAATGGCTACGCAGGTGGTGTCGGAGAGAAGGCTTTGGATTCTTTGACCATGGGATGGTGTTCCAAGAAGGAGGAGTGCTAGGCAGAGACGGGCTCCACCTACGAAGAGAAGGAAGGGCATCTTTGCAAGCAGGCTGGATAATCTAGTGAGGAGGGCTTTAAACTATGTTCACCGGGGGAAGGAGACCAAAGCCCTGAGGTAAGTGGGGATGTGGGATACCGGGAGGAAGCATGAGCAGGAGAGCATGAGAGGGGAGGGTTCCTGCCTCAGACTGAGAAAGAGGGACGATCAGCGAGTTATCTCAACTGCCTACACACAAATGCAAGAAGCCTGGGAAACAAGCAGGGAGAACTGGAAGTCCTGGCACAGTCAAGGAATTATGATGTGATTGGAATAACAGAGACTTGGTAACTCACATGGCTGGAGTACTGTCATGGATGGATATAAACTGTTTAGGAAGGACAGGCAGGGCAGAAAAGGTGGGGGAGTTGCATTGTATGTAAGGGAGCAGTATGACTGCTCAGAGCTCAAATATGAAACTGCAGAAAAACCTGAGAGTCTCTGGATTAAGTTTAGAAGTGCGAGCAACAAGGGTGATGTCATGGTGGGAGTCTGCTATAGACCACCGGACGAGGTGGACGAGGCTTTCTTCCAGCAACTAACGGAACTTACTAGATCGCAGGCCCTGGTTCTCATGGGAGTCTTTAATCACCCTGATATCTGCTGGGAGAGCAATACAGCGGTGCACAGACAATCCAGGAAGTTTTTGGAAAGTGTAGGGGACAATTTCCTGGTGCAAGTGCTGGAGGAACCAACTAGGGGCAGAGCTCTTCTTGACCTGCTGTTCACAAACCGGGAAGAATTAGTAGGGGAAGCAAAAGTGGATGGGAACCTGGGAGGCAGTGACCATGAGATGGTCGAGTTCAGGATCCTGACACAAGGAAGAAAGGAGAGCAGCAGAATACGGACCCTGGACTTCAGAAAAGCAGACTTTGACTCCCTCAAGGAACTGATGGTCAGGATCCCCTGGGAGAATAACATGACGGGGAAAGGAGTCCAGGAGAGCTGGCTGTATTTTAAAGAATCCTTATTGAGGTTACAGGGACAAACCATCCCTATGTGTAGAAAGAATAGTAAATATGGCAGGCGACCAGCTTGGCTTAACAGTGAAATCCTTGCTGATTTTAAACACAAAAAAGAAGCTGACAAGAAGTGGAAGATTGGAAAAATGACCAGGGAGGAGTATAAAAAAATTGCTCGGGGATGCAGGAGTGAAATCAGGAAGGCCAAATCACATTTGGAGTTGCAGCTAGCAAGAGATGTTAAGAGTAACAAGAAGGGTTTCTTCAGGTATGTTAGCAACAAGAAGAATGTCAAGGTAAGTGTGGGCCCCTTACTGAATGAGGGAGGCAGCCTAGTGACAGAGGATGTGGAAAAAGCTAATGTACTCAATGTTTTTTTTGCCTCTGTCTTCACGAACAAGGTCAGCTCCCAGACTACTGCACTGGGCAGCACAGCATGGGGAGGAGGTGACCAGCCCTCTGTGGAGAAAGAAGTGGTTCGGGACTATTTAGAAAAGCTGGACGAGCACAAGGACAGGGTCGGTCCTTGGGCCGGTTTTGTTCAATATTTTCCTTAATCATTTGGAGGATGGTGTGGATTGCACCCTTAGCAAGTTTGCAGATGACACTAAACTGGGAGGAGAGGTAGATACTCTGGAGGGTAGGGATAGGATACAGAGGGCCCTAAACAAATTAGAGGATTGGGCCAAAAGAAATCTGATGAGGTTCAGCAAGGACAAGTGCAGAGTCCTGCACTTAGGATGGAAGAATCCCATGCACCGCTACAGACTAGGGACCTAATGGCTAGGCAGCAGTTCTGCAGAAAAGGACCTAGGGGTTACAGTGGACGAGAAGCTGGATATGAGTCAACAGTGTGTCCTTGTTACCAAGAAGGCCAATGGCATTTTGGGATGTATAAGTAGGGGCATTGCCAGCAGATCGAGGGCCATGATCGTTCCCCTCTATTTGACATTGGTGAGGCTTCATCTGGAGTACTATGTCCAGTTTTGGGCCCCACACTACAAGAAGGATGTGAAAAGATTGGAAAGCGTCCAGCGGAGGGCAACAAAAATTATTAGAGGACTGGAACACATGACTTATGAGGAGAGGCTGAGGGAACTGGGATTGTTTAGTCCACGGAAGAGAAGAATGAGGGGGGATTTGATAGCTGCTTTCAACTACCTGAAAGGGGGTTGCAAAGAGGATTGATCTAGAGTGTTCTCAGTGATAGTGGATTACAGAACGAGGAGTAGTGGTCTCAAGTTGCAGTGTGGGAGGTTTAGGTTGGATATTAGGAAAAACTTTTTCACTAGGAGGGTGGTGAAACACTGGAATGCGTTACCTAGGGAGGTGGTGGAATCTCCTTCCTTTGAAGTTTTTAAGGTCAGGCTTGACAAAGCCCTGGCTGGGATAATTTAGTTGGGGATTGGTCCTGCTTTGAGCAGGGGGTTGGACTAGATGACCTCCTGAGGAGGTCCTCCTTCCAACCCTGATATTCTATGATTCTACATAACTGCAACACTTGTGTTAGAAAGGTCACTGACCGCAAAAGAACAGACAGAATAACAGGAAGGGCCTAGTGGGGGAGACGCTTGTTTTTGCTTTTGACCAGTGTTAATTTTGCAATGTATTCCAAATAAGGTAATTAATACAGAAGTATGTGTAATTTGTCTGTGGTTTTAAGCTTTAAAAAGCTGTGTGTACTTTCCATAGGGGGGCAGCTACTTAGAACTGTTACCCCCCCTGTGCTTGTAACCAATAAAGGAGCCTCAGGCTTGTTCTGATCCAAACAAAACGCATGGTTAATTTTTCCACGACACTATGTATTGGTCATTCAAGTTCACTGATGAATCAGCCTGGACCCAGATTTGTCACACCAGTTTGACAAACTGGGGCTATATGCCTTCAGTGGAAGGAGAAGTATGGCAGTCTAATTCTTTTGTTTTGACGGGGGGTTGAGTTTGAGCCATCTGCTCTTCATCCAGGAGCTGATCTCACATTCTATTCTGATATATCAGTGTTGGTGGTTTCCATCAGTGGAGAATGAGATAGACAGTTGGTCATCACTGGGGCATTGTTGGCAGTGGAGCCCAGGGCATCTCTCTCCCTACTTCCTCACCCCCGAGTGGTCTCATATTTTATTTTTTTAAATAGAGAAAAAGTGGATATAAACAAACATAAGAACTGCAATGCAAGGTCAGACCAGTGGTCCATCTAGCCCAATACCCTGTCTCTGATAGTGGCCAGTGCCAGATGCTTCAGAGGGAAGGAATAATAACAGGGCAATTATTGAATGATCCATCCCCTGTTACCCAGTACCAGGTTCTGGCAATGGGAGGGTTAGGGGCACCCAGAACATGGGTTTGCATCCCTGACTGTCTTAGCTAATAGCCATTGATGGACCTAGTTGCCATGAATTTATCTAATTCTCTTTTGAACCCAGTTACATTTTTGGCCTTCACAACATCCCATGGCAACAAGTACCACTGGTTGACTGTGGATTGTGTGAAGAAATACTTCCTTTTGTTTATTTTAAACCTCCTGCCTGTTAATTTCATTGGGTGATCCCTGGATCTTATGTTATGTGAAGGGGTAAATAATACCTCCCTATTCACTTTCTCCACCCCATTCGTGATTTTATAGACCTCTAGCATATCTCTCCTGTGCCATCTCTTTTCCAAACTGAAAAGTCTCAGTCTTTTAAATTTCCCTTTATATGGCAGCTGTTCCATACCACTAACAATTTTGTTGCCCTTCTCTGCACCTTTTCTATTTCTAACATATCTCTTTTTAGAGTATTCAAGGTGTGGGTATACCATGGATTTATATAGTGGCATTGTGATATTCTCTCTTATTATCTATCCTTTCTAATGGTTCCTAATATTCTGTTCGGTTTCTTTTATTGACTCTGCACATTGAGCGGATGTTTTCAGGGAACTGAAGGAAGTCATTAACAAAGGAAGTCATTGACTTTGATTCTTATGTGGATTCATCCACGAGAAGCTTGTACTATCAAAGCTTAGTTAACAAGTTAGAAAGGTCAAAGACTGGTATTGGTATTCTTAAATGCTTTGAAGAGTATCTTCGTTCATATATGTTTTTTGAAGTGGGCATCTTCCATATTATTCTCTTCACACATACACACATCCCCAGAGTGGTGCTCTTTCCTATAATGAAACTCACACAGCTCTTTGTCATTCCAAGGACCCCTCCAGTGAAGGTGTCTGAATCTATTAGCTTCAATGCACATCAGTCTCAGGCTTGTCCAAATTTGTTTTTTTCTAGCCTTCGTTATTGCAACCTGCCTTCATAGGCTAAATCTACACTGCACATCACTTGTGGCAGGATGTGGGGATTTGCGTGGCTACATGCAGCAGTGAAAAGTGTCTCCACCTTGCCAGTATGTAGCTACATGTCAGTAAAAGGCTCTGGCAGGGGGAGGCAGTGGGAAAAAGCTCCAGTAGCAAGGAACTGCCGGAGGCTTTCCCTGCTGCTTCTCTGCTGCAAGAGCCTTTCCCCACTGCTAGAACCTGTCCCAGCAGTGGGGAAAGACTCCAGCCGCAGGAAGGTTGGGGGACACTAAACAACCAAAAATAGCAGTGTAGACAGAGGAGGCACTGCTTGGATGAATAGAGAGCTATGTATGGTATATATGCACAGGGCTCTGACGTGTCTTGAGTCATCTAAGAAGTGTCTCACAGTCTACATGGATATTTATACCCCTGGTGGGGGGGATATGTAACATATGTACTCTGCATGCTGTTGAAAGGAGTGTGTAGTGTAGACGTACTGAACTAATGGTTTCTTTCTTTAGAGAAGGCAGCTAATTACATGGTGAGAAGAATACACATAAAATGAAACAACTCCTCAAATAGACACATTTATTTGCCGGCAGACTGAATAGTCACCTACCTGCTGAGTCTCTCCTTAGAAAAGCGTATCTGCCCTGTCCTTAAGCAGCCTTCACACGTGCACACAGACAAATAGTTGCAAAGAAGCTGGTGCTAGTCACAGCTTGGGAAAATGCATAGATCAAAGACTATTGCTACTGGCATTCAATTCCTCCACCCACTGAGCTTTATGAGCAGCAGTGCTTCTCAGAAGTGCAGCTCCCCCCCACACACACACAATTTAATGAGTTATTTGTAAAAGTGAAACTTTCATTTATTTTAGTAATGAAACTAAATATTTGGCAATGTAGAAAAGGTGTCATATGAAGAGGTTCTGCTAAGAAACTGGTCTTAACTTTTAGGCCTGGATCACCTGGTATGGACGCTGGCAGACCAAGTTCCAACTCATGCCATGGTCCCCATGTCTCAGTGAACCCTGATAAATACAGAGCTGGAATCTGTGTTATAAGAATATGTTTAGTGTTTAGACTTTATTGAATGCTTGTGAGC
This sequence comes from Chelonia mydas, assembly GCF_015237465.2. Taxonomy (NCBI): domain Eukaryota; kingdom Metazoa; phylum Chordata; order Testudines; family Cheloniidae; genus Chelonia; species Chelonia mydas. Next base: position 83,833,595 of record NC_057851.1, on the reverse strand, counting down.
AGCTGTATGTATTAATCTCACTTCGAATATCTGTATCACATTTTGTAAGATAATATTTGAGTGACATAGTCACTGAGGATTACAATACAACCAGTCCCCAGCCAGGAAAGAGACATTAACTAGTGTGAAGGGATGATCCCCAACAGAAGGTGTTATATCCTGCCCAACAAGAAAGGTCCATTGACACCAGATGGACTATTGTGGGACAATAAAGATGACAAAAAATGTTTGTTGTTTTGCCATCCCCCCAAATCCCTCGTGAAGAGAAGTGATGCTAGTGGATTCCTTCCATCAGTTGAGCTTACAGCTCAGAGCACAAGGGAGGAAGGGGATAAAAACCTCTGACAAAAAAAGAACTATATATATTTGTGCTGCTTGGACTCTGGGGAGCAAGGGTTACTAGGCATAAGCAAGAGATCCCCAGTGCTTGGCTGGGGTTAGCCCTAAAAGATATATAGAGCTTGCTTATTATAGAAGTTTCTATTTTTTTTTAAATCTTACAATTGTACCTTTTATGTATATATACTTTTACCTGTTTTAACCTTGTGAATAACTCTTGTTTCTTACTTAATAAATCTTTAAGATAGTTTATTATAGGATTGGCTACAAGCATTGTCTTTGGTGTAAGATCTAAGGTGCAAGTGACCTAGGCTCAGTAACTGATCATTTTGGGACTGGGAGTAACCTGACTATTGCAGTGATCTTTGGAGGAAGGAACCATCCATCACAAAGGTATGGTCACCTGAGTGGCAAGATAAATCGGAGCACCCAAAGGGAGTGTCTGTGACTCTCTGTTTAGACTGTTACAGTGCCAGAAGAGTTTATACTTAATAACTGGTTGGGAAATGAAAATATAGAACTCACTGCCAATCTGGGGTTTGTGCCCTGCTTCCTATCAGTCTGCCTTGAGAATGGTACTCACGCTCTTGAGTCACTGCAGGCAGCTTTACAGTTACAAACAATTAATAGCCTATTAATAGGCTATTGGGATATCTCCCCTTTTGGAAATCAAATCCAATGGAAACATAAAACCAACCAAAGGCAGCAATTAATATTAAATTCCTCACAGATGGAGGCATCTAGGATGGAAGTCAGGGTGGCCAACCCATGTATGGTGCTTCTGATGTTTTTCATTGACTGGATAGATGTGTTACTTCTTATAACACGCTTTCCCAAGAATCCAGTCGTACTCTGTACCCCCATAAGAAACAGAGACCCAGTGCCTTCCTTGTTTTTGTTTTAGCAGTTTTACATTCCTTTTATGATTGAAGTTGGGGTGGGGGGGAATGATTTTTTTCTTAAAAATGAAATTTTCATTAAAATAAATTGTTTCATGAGGAGGAAAAATATGTGTTAACTTTTTGTTTAGTTTTTGACAAATCCCAAATAAATATTGACCAGGGATGGCTCATTTAATACTCTCTGGGGGTAAGAGACAGATATGCCTGTGATAAGAAAAGATGCACAAATGCTTTGTGAATTGACAGCTTCTACCCCCGAATGTGGCTGACAGAAAAATGCTTCCATATGTTGAAGAAAGACTTCATATCTGCTTTTATTTCTTTTAATAGGTTCCAGACAACAAAACACAAGCCATGCCTCCTAGCAGTGTGGCAGTTTAAGTAGACATACAACCTCTTGATATTTTTTGGACATGGTGCAGTGCCACCTCCTACCCGTTACTCTAACACAACCACCACCAAGCAGGAAATGTGAGCCCCATTACCCTTCCCTGCTGATTTTATTATTACGATTCACCACATGTGAATTCACTCGGTTCTAGTATTCATTTCCAGTCCTGCCATGAACTTCAATTAGCCTTCAGCATCCACGCAACATAGAAAATCTTAGCTGGCAAAAACACCCAGGTTCAAACCAGTAAGGCTATTTAAAGCTTCAGAGCTGATGGAGTGTATACCATTCACAATTAAATATATGCTAAACTGCAGAAGTTCAATGTTTAAAAATTAAATGCAACATTACATTCAGTTATGCAACATCGGATAATCTGAAAACATACTTGAAGATTTGTACATTAGGATAATGGTACATTATGTTTTTTCAAACAAACTTTGTAAGGGTATGGGCACAGTATTATTAAGAAAAACAGATTTTAGTACATTGGGTTCAGTTAACACCACGACTGAAAAATATTGACAGAATAATTATACATATAAAACATTTGTCCTTCAAGCGGAGCTCCATTGAAGTGATGGGAACATTCTCCATTTCCACCAGCAAAGAGAAAATGAAAAAGGTTTTTCTGAGATCTGACAACTGAGTAGAAGACATTGTGTCTAATAAATATTTGAAGGCCCACACGTGAGGGGCGTTTTATGGGGATTAATGTGAACATACTCAGATTTCCATCCAGAAACACCAAGGACCTGATTCTCCTCTCACTTTGTTTTTACACCTGTGTAACTCTATTGACTTCAGTGTCATCACTCCTGATTTTGGAGAAAGGATGGCCTTGTAGTTAAAACACCAGATTGTGACTCAGGAGATCTGGTTCCAGGTTCCCAGCTCTGCTCTAGCTTTCTTATGTGACTTTGGGTAGGTTACTTAATTTCTCTGTGCCTCCACTCCCCGTTGGTAAAATGTGGATATTACTTCCCTAACTCACAAGTGTTTTGTTTAAAAAAGAAATAATAATGATGATTCATAATGTTAGGGGCCCAGTTCTGCTATTTCATAACTAAACATGAGTGTACCCGAGTTCTGCTGAAAAGTGTTGAGCAGGTCAAGGCTTGTTTAGTTGTTTGTTATTTTCCCTACTGGAGTAATAAGATATGTAACAGTTTAAGGCTGTGTTAGATGGGTGTAGCTTAGGGCACATCTTCAATAGCCAAATGATAGCCATGAGGCCCATATACTGCTTTCACACTATTGTTATTCAAGGAAGTCTCTGCATATTTATACTTTTTGGACCCACGTGCTGGCACCATTGAGTTCCAGGAACTTTCTAGATACTGTTCCCATTCGGTTAAAGATGGAAAAAACCTATAGGTAATCATTTAGTGTATATTCCTATCACAGTAGAGGCTGCTATGTACAATACCACATATTCACAAGTGCGCTGTCCATACTTATCAGTCCAGTGGTAAATGACACAACCAATGAGTACTATTATTTACTATTTTTATTTCAGTGGTTTCTAGATGCCCTGATAAGAGATCAAGGTCCGAATATATTAGATGTGGTCAGGGTGACCAGATGTCCCGATTTTATAGGGACAGTCCCGATATTTGGGGGGTCGTCTTATATAGGCTCCTATTACCCCCCACCCCTGTCCCGATTTTTCACACTTGCTGTCTGGTCACCCTACACGTGGTATACACATGTAATAATAGACTGTCCCTGTCTCCAAGAGCTTACAGTTGAAGCATATGAAGGGAGAGACAATAGGTGGATATGACAAAAAAAAAGGGAGGAGAAGTGAAAAGGAGAAAAAGAAAAGGAGAACTTGTGGCACCTTAGAGACTAACAAATATATTTGAGCATAAGCTTTCATGAGCTACTCATGAAAGCTTATGCTAGCTTATGAAAGCTTATGTTCAAATAAATTGATTAGTCTCTAAGGTGCCACAAGTACTCCTTTTCTTTTTGCGAATACAGACTAACACGGCTGCTACTCTGAAACCTGAAAAGGACAATGGTGTCTCCACAGCTTGGGAGAGCATTCCATGAATTAAGATCTGTCCCTGAGAAAGTTTATCCTGATTGTTTTGTTTTTGCATTTTCAATTTTTCTTTACTTAAATTAATTCCAGCGCTTCTACTTAGGACACAGGGCTCCAAGACAGGGACGGGGTTTTGTCAAGGATGGGGAAGTCAACCAGGGGTGAGGTAGACAGAGGGAGAAAAAGCAAATCAGGTTCTGCTGGGGGTGGGAAGCGGTCAGGATACAGGGAATTCTGCACATCCTGTGTACTGTGGTGCTGTATTCTGCTGGACTCCAGCCACAACAGTGACAAGTCTTATTCTGGGTTGCTATGGCTAGTGGTTCAGTGACGGGAGGACAACTAGGGCCTATAGACTAATTGTGAAATAAATGGTGCCTGTGAACCCCAAACGCTCGCTTGTGATTTTTAGCCTGTCACATTCTTAGAGCAAAAACACTGATCTGACAATTTTTCCCAGTTTTATATATTTTAATAAATTAATTCTCAAATAAAAATTAAAAAAATGTCACTACAAAAATTACTCCTAAATTAATGATGCAAATCAAATGAAGATAAAATATGTTAATGTCAAATTTACCTACTTAGCAGGTTAAAATCAAATGGATTAATACTAAAAACACCACATTTTATTTAACAATTTGGGAAGGCAGCAATCTGTTCAGCCATATAATAGGGCATCATCAGTGCCAATTGAACCTATATGTATGTATCAACTAAAAGCCTTAACAAAAAGGGAACTAATAAATCCCAGGCTAAAGCCAGTTGTACATAATAGTTCAAATACCAGTGGTTGCCCAAATGGTAGAGGCTGCTGGCCTAGATTTTAGGGGTTAAATAACCATTATTCCTCCTTTTCTAATATACACAGTTGCATGAGATGTTAAAATAATAAATGTAACTTAAAAATAATCCCATCTTGTTACATTTAACAAAGATCTTCAGGTGAAATTATTTTGAGGAACCTGGCATGAGCATGGGTTTCACTGAGACACTGTCAGACCATCTTACAGGAAAATCCAATTTTAAAACTAAATACAAAATTGTCAAAAAATTGGACTAGATTTCATCCATATTCCAGACACCCCACCCTGTCAGGCAAACAACTGTTCAGAGCTTCACTTCCAGATTAAACAGATGTTGTTTCTTATAAATAGTTTAAATGTCACTTTATTTCCCATTAAGACAGTACTTTGCTTCTGTTGGTATCAAACAACATTTTAACTAAAAAGGTTTTTATCTTAAAAAAACCTGGTGTCTTGATAAAATGTAAACCTTTCCAGCAGCCCATACCATGATACTGGAATAGCTGCATCCAGTTCTCATGTGCCCATTTTAAAAAAGATGTTAAAAATCTTGAGGATACACAGAAGAGCCACAAAAATGATTATGGAAATGGAAATGCTTTACAGTGATATACTAAAGGAGTTTGATTTGATCAGTTTATCAAAAAGACGATGAAGAGGTGACTTAATTAGGGTGTATAAGTATTTGCATGGGAAGCAAATTCCAGCGGCTAAAGTGCTCTTATTTTAATGGAAAAAGGCATAACAAGAACAAATGGCTTAAAGCTAAAGCCAGACAAATTAGAATGAAAGTGCAAACAATTAACCATGAGTATGATTAACTGTTGGAACAAACTACCAAAGGAAATGATGGATTTTCCATCTCTTGATGTCTTCACATCAAGACTGGATACCTCTCTGGAAGATAGGCTATAGCCCAACACAAGTTATTGGGCTCAACAGAGAGGTAACTGGATGAAATTCGATGGTCTGTCATATACAGAAGGTTATACGAAATAATCTAATGGTCCCGTCTGGCCTTAAAAATCAATCAGTCTTATAGTGACTATACATATACTCTGGTCAACACTCCCATATCCCAGACATGGGCAAATAGGATACCATGCTGGTTCTATTGCTACTGCTTGGCCTGGGGGTAATTTGGGTGGTAATTTGGATAATTTGAACATTTCACCTAAGGTCCAAACCTTTAGTGATTCTCCCATCACTACTGTAACATTGGGCTGAACTCATTAAACATTTGGAAAGTTAGGGAAAAAAATAAATGAAGGGGTCATAATTACCATCTCCTTTACAGGAATCCAGAAAACTATGTTATTAACATAGCAAGAACTATATTATTGCTATTCATAAAGGCAGCTCCAAGCTGTGATGATAATATGTTCAGTATTTAGTGACACACAGATAAGCTCAAAAAAACCTTTCAGTTCTATTCTAATTTGACTGAATTAAATTATGATGTTTTAATGTAAAATGTAAAAGAATTTATCAGGTATCATCATCTCTATTAGAGATATTTTGCATTTTGTTCACAATTACAAGTAATTTTGTTTGCATAAATTTCACACCTATTTCAATAAGGTTTTTAGGAGTGATTATTACCCTGGCTGTTAATAACTACAACACCAATGCTAAGTGGTGATCATAACCCCCATAAGGATGTTGGATTTAAAAAACAAAATAAGTCTGGACTATATACTGTAGGGTTCTTTGCTGAAGCTTATAATGCAAGTAGATCAGTTTCTGTCAATTCTGTGAACAGCTTTTATGTTGACAAGAGGAAAGCCAACATTTCTCAGGTTAAAAACAAACCTTAACACAGTTTGAAATAAATCAGTCTTGTCAGCTTTGGGTTGGATGATGACAGAAAAAGTTTTCTGAGTTCAGCCCTTTTTACATTCATTAAGAAAAGTCCTCCATTTTATATGATTAAATGCACTGTGTGATTAGTTCATAAGGAGATTGATTTACTTTTAGAATGAATAGATGAAATTTAGATTTGGTGTAGGACTTACTCCAAGTGGGAATTTAGCCAAACATCTTTCTAGCTTACTGATATTGTTGGGTTTAATTAAGACACAACAGCTGACGTGAACTGAATGGGTAGACACGTCCTCCTGAATTACCCTAGAGCACAGGAGCACTAGTCATGGCCCTGGAACCCATTGTGGTAGGTGCTGTACAGACACAGAACAAAGTCTGTAGTTAGCTAGTATTCAGTGCTTCTGCACAGCAATGTTTTAACGTATACACTGTGCGATGTTACAGCATAATGCTACGCAACGATGCAGCGGTAGAGGTTTGGTGAGGCTAGAGCTGAATGAAGGAATATTTTGTGTTTTCTGTTTTGTAAGAGAGTCAATTCTGTGGGTGGGTAAACGTATAATTAATTTTCTTTTTGTAATTTATGTCTATAGTTCTAGAGAGTTGTGTTTTTTATAATTGTAGAAAGTTACAGAAATAAATACGTTTCAGGATTACGGGCTTTTAGATAGGAGTCTGGGGCCTGCTTAAAGGCCTATTGTAGACAATATTATTATTCCCACTGACTACACTGGAGTTTGGACAAAGCACTAACTACATTCTTTTGGTTCAAAGATTACAATTAGTTTTAAGAATATAATATAAATTGTGCATACAGACAACTCTTAAAAATACAAACACCGTGTAATGCTCCCGAGCAGCCTCTATCCCAGCTTTGAAGAGTTGCTCCTCTCAGTTTAAAACAGTTTCTGTATCAGCTCTTCCTATTCCTCCTGTTTTAGCTTTTGCCAAAAGAAACCATTTGACTTTGGGGCTATTTAGATCTTTTGTTCCAAAATAAAGAAAGTGGATCAAACATGCAGACTTGGAAAGTTTCTGGCTTTCATAAGTGTTTTATTCTATATTAAGCATGTATTATCCTTAATGTGCAATTTGTGCTAATGGTAAAATCCTGCCTTCTGTAGCACTGGAGTACAAGTAGGGCCAGGGCAGAGAAGATGGAGCAGGGAACAACTTCCTTCCACCACAAAAAAAGGTAAGGGAAGGCAGAATGTCTACCCTGTGCTCAAAAGAGCCCTAGGAGTTGAGCCCTCTTATTATGACATTTGACAGCCTGCAAAACATTTCCTCAAGAGCTAGGAGTCAGAAACAAAACTGTGATGCAAACCTGGACTCTATGTTTGCACTTGTGCCTATGTTTATAATACCCCCAACTTTAGAAAAGTTCAGATTCGGATTGGTATTTTAAGCCCTTACCTGTGGGTATGTTTGGATCATGGAGTCCGCATTACTCCCATCATGGGTATACAACATTTGTATCTGGAGTTTGTTTGGAATGGTCTGTCGGTTTAGGGGCATGTGTAGGACTCCTGCTGGCTAATGCACATGCTGTCAGCAGCAGCTTGCACCAGGCAACAATAGCAGCATTAGGCAAACAAACAAATTATAGAGGTAATAAATAATGCCCAGTAGCACACTGTGGTGCCCCACTTTGAGCCAGCGTGAGCGACAATGGCAGATGTGTGGCCTCCTACTAGCTTCACCCCCTGTACAGCTGTCACAGAGAAAGGCAGAATTTTGCTCTTTGAGGGCCAATTAGTGCCATCAGTTAAACTTGTGCAACCCCACAGGAGCCAATCAGGTTGCATGAGTTTAACTGACAGCAAAATTGAGCCTGCTATGTATGCACAGTAACGCTTTCTATAGGACAATTGAGAAATTGCCATAGGACAATTGAAAAAAAACAAACAACCCAAGCAAAAGCAATTATAAATTTTTAGCATGGCTTAGAAGTTATTGTATAACAGGTTGTTCTGGCCTTTTAAAGACAGGCTATAGGCCCAGAACATCCCTTTTGCTGGTTACTGCCAAGGATGAATTCTGAGAGTTGAGGTCTCATGGGCTCCTGGGAGGAGTAGGTCTTGAAGCAATGTTTACAGGGAAAGGGGAAGGGATATATGATCTCCATTTTATTCAGTGCAAGAAAGGCTAGAATAGAAGCAAGACCTCTTGCAGCTTGACAGTCAGACAAGGAAACTAGTAGATGGTCTGGGTATCTCCTGGTTGGGGGGTCTGGAAAGCCCATGAAGAGGTATTAAAAAAAAAAAAAAAGACAGCCAGATAGCTGGGTAAGATACTTTGAGGATGAGGTATTATTCTGGCTAAGAGAGACAGATGGAGCAAAATCCCAAGAGGGAAATTCAGGGATTGTGACAGAGCACATGGGAGAGAAGAAGAGCAGCAGGAAGGCTTCATGGTTGGACCTGATGTCATTTCATTGTCTAGGCTCCCAAAGCTAGAATTTGCATAAGAGGGAGGGTGCAAATTCCCAGAACAGTGGATGCACTTGTACTGCAATAACTAGCACAAAAACTTAAAGGCTATTTTATGTGGTTTTAAGTCAGAGTCTTTAACCTAGCAGTTTATGATTAAACTTTCAAGCTACTAAAGACATCAGCAGATGTCCACCCACAACATTTGTTTGTCTGACAAAATGGGAATTATGACAGCCTTAAAAAGCCTTATTGGTTTGAACCTGGGTGTGTTTTTGCCAGCAGAGATTTTCTATGCTGTGTGGATGCTGGAAGCTAATTGAAGTTCATGACAGGACTGGAAATGAATACTAGAACTGAGTAAGTTCACATGTGGTGAATCATAACAATAAAATCAGCAGGGAAGGGTAATAGGGCTCACATTTCTTGCTTGCTGGGGGTTGAGTTAGGGCAGAAGGAAACACTACAGTATGGCCAAAAAAAAATATCAGAGGTTGCACGGTTACTATCAGAGGTTATATTAAAAAATATCAGAGGTTACTTAAACTTCCGCTCTGGTAGGAGGCATGGCTTGTGTTTCCCAACAGTTAACTTACTACAGCTAATATGATCTTTTGTGATAGAGACTGGAATGAAATTATACTTCAGTGATTAAAAAAGGGAATTTGTCTCTGGTCCAACAAACTTCTCAGTGATTCAGGAGGATATGAAAACTACGGGCCTAATGCTGGCATCAGATTCTCATGTGTTAATCTTCAAAATATTGTCCACCATTCACCATTAGTTCCTTTGATAATTCTATTACAGGCATGTTTCAGTGTTGTCAGGCCCGCTCTACATGATACGCTGACAACACATTTCCATGCAACAGCCTGACAACTGAAATCTGCTCTCAGGAGGGATAACGTATGAATGTTCCCTTCCACTGATAAACTTTTGTATCTCTGTGTGTTCTTTGATCTAGTGCCTTCACTTGAGCACATACCAACACCTGGTCCTCGCAGGGGACTGGAGCAGAAATGATCAAAGCAGCCATGTATGATTAGTGCTGAGAGCAAACAGCTTGATGATGGATACACTCTTATTTTCCCCTCTCGGACTCAGAGTGTGAATTTCAGAAGACAGGATAAATCATCCAAGCCACAACAGAAGCAGAGGATAAAAAGGACCTAAAGATGACACATCTTCTCTATCTCTCATTTTGTGCACTGAAAGTATAAATAGGGACCAGATATATGAGGCTGTCACATCACCATGCTCATCGGTTCTTATTTAATAGATATTGGATAGAGGTGAATATAATGGAAAATGTCATTTAGCCTCAATTTAATGAAAATTACACTCACGCTGTTCTCAGAGGATGTCAGAATCTCTTTGGATGAGCCCTCTAAGGCACAATGCTTTGGTTTACCCTTTACCCAGGTCTTGACCTCAGACTTTTCAATTGTTCATGTGAATTCTATTGCTCACTATCGCACAAGTACACGTCTTCCAAAACTATGTTTTTCTGCCCACTGACCTCCAATTGATTTAGTTACCATGATTGATTTAGTTAGATGTGCATGCCTTTCCACTTGTATGTCCCTGTATGGTATTTTTGAAAGATTTATTGCTTTTTTGTTTCATTTTTGTCCCTAAACTCTACACCCTGCCTTGCTGCAATGAAGATGCTTCTTATTGCTAATTCATTTCCACATGGATGAGCAGCAAATGGAAATTGGTGGCTATGTTATCTCTGAATTGTGAGTTTGTAGTGAATGTTTCATTGAGGCCACTGTGCAAGTGCTATACACTCTCCTCCCTCCAAGCACAAAATCCCTATTGCCCATCAAACAGAAATGGTTAGGTTCAGCTACAACTGGAAGATAAAGTAATAACACATTGAAACTTTCTGAGGGTTGCCCCCTTGATTGATTTTTTACACTTTTTAAGTAAAAAAAACTCAAAACCACTATGTGTCCTTTATATATACAGGCTGAAGGGACACTAAATGTTTTTCTTTTCTGTAAGCCTTTAGCCAGTTCTTCAAATGTGTCCTGACCCTGAGGTAAACTTTCAGCATATACGGCTGGACATAGGGGCAGAACTTCCATTAACAATGATTTAAGTTCCTTAATTCCCCTGCAAGCTGTGCTGAAAATGAACCCTATTGTGTCATTCCACATCAGTTATGATGATACAGTGTGTGACCAGAAGCAATATTGGTGTAATGCAAGAACTCAGTGTGAGGCTGCTTCACACTGTAAAACACTGAGGGACCGGAAAATGATTTTTAAAGCAGTTTTATTTAAAGGGACACCTTCACATTTCTTCCTTAACATTTTATATCTGCTATGCTTAAAGGTAACTGTTAGGGTTATTATAATGGAACTATTTAAGGAAACTATATTTCTGTCATATTTCCCTGTGTTTACTTTTTGCATTCAATAATGCTTTGTGCCTCATTAGTTTTGCCATTCTGTTGTTTGTACCCAGCCTTTCTAAAGCTTTGCAAGAGGGAAGATGTATGTCAGACACAGCAGCAAAGCGGAAACTGAAAAGGCAGAAGGGTGCAAAATTAGAGGGGAGGACTGGGCCTGTTCCTGTTTGGTTGCTCTCATAGCCACCCACAAAACCCTCTTATAAGAACAAAAAAACCTAAACAAACAAACGAGATTAAAAAAAAAAAATCCAGCACACACTGTTTGAAGGATGGTCTTACAGAAAACTGATTTTTTTTAAAAAAAAGTTGTTTGTTTCAAGGCACTTCAGGTTGACAATATCACAATAACTTTTTTTAAAGAACGTGCAACCTTTCCCTCCCTCCCCTCCAGCCATAGCTGCTACATTTTTCCCACACACAAAATGCCATGGCAACAATATATCTCTTGATTTCCAAAAAGTCTAGGTACGTCCTTCTGTTCCCTCTGCTTCCTCATAAGAGTGTATTTCAGGTGTTCTGTTAACAAGACAGGAGAAAACCAGAATTTCACACTCAGCTTCATCCTCAGATTTGGCTTTTTTTCCATCCCAAGAAAGGCCAAAAGGTGGAAATATTTGATGGATCCAATTTTGTTTCCACAATAAAGAAACTAAAAGTATAATAGTTTTGACTGCATTGTCATTTTCCACATGATATGCTTAGGGAAGATTATGTCTGTGGATCTGTATCAAAGCACCTTATCCAACTGCCTGTTTGATAACTACCAAATTAAGGGACTGCACAGTTTTGCCCAATCATTTGGCATTTTGCTTGCACTAATATGCAGGGATAATAAAGATAGTCTGTGGCACTAGTTGCTTCTTTCAGATGGAACTTTGTATTAGCACTGTATACTTCCCTGCAGGAAACCTACTAATGAGAAACATTAATATTCTAACCTAGCACAGACAATTGAAATTTTAAAGATTTTATTATACAGGTCATTTTTATTAATCTGAAGATTCGTGCGAATGATTCATCAATTAGCTTTTCATACTTGTTTATACCAGAATTCAGCCCAAATCCACACATTTCAGGGAAGTTTGGTTCTGAATCACACCCTTCTTTGTTTTATATTAGCCTCTTCTACCTGCTTTATCAAATTTCATTATATCTACATATTTACATGAGGGCAACTAATACTTCCAGGAAATCTTGTATTCACAAGATGGAAAATTCAGAGTAACCAGCTAAAGCCCCAGTCCTACAAACACTACATGTTTTTAACTTTACCCATTTTAACTGAGCATTTTCAGTTACTTCAATGGGGCTGCTCGCATGTATAAACATGTGCATGAGTATTTGTAGGAGTGTGGTCAAAAACTCCATCTACTGTCACCATCTGATTCTGTCTGGATATAGCAGCACATGGTGTGGGAGGGCATGACCTTGCTCCCACTGAAGTCAGTGGTTTCCATGAGTGCAGGATCAGGCCCAATGATCCTCTAATATCTGAGTAAAATGATCTGAGAAACTAAAACGATTAGATCTGAATTGTGTCTGGTGGTTAATAATAGAGGAAAGATGGACGGGTGGCTAAATTATTGGCTGAAGATTTAAGAGATGTATGTCTAATTCCCATGTCTTCCACAGAATTATGGTGTGGACTTTGGCAATTTCTCTATGCCTCATTTTCCCATTTGTAAAATTAGAATAATAATTCCTTTGTCTATCTGGACTGTAAACTCTTTGGGGGCAAGAGCTGTCTCTTTTTACATGGACAGCACCATGGGACCCTGATCTTAATTGTGGTTTCTTGGCTAGACTAGGGTGACCAGAAAGCAAGCATGAAAAATCAGAATGGGGGTGGAGGGAGAGGGTAATAGGAGCCTATATAAGAAAAAGACCCCAAAATTGGGACTGTCCCTAGGGACAATCGCGACATCTGGTCACCCGAGGCTAGACTAGTAATAACAAAACCCTCCTCAAAAGAAGCCAACCTGTCATGTTTGGCCATCTACTAATTCTTGTAATAAAAATATACAGCCGTTTACATAACTGGTTAGTGTAGGCTGCAATCTAACAATCAGAATTAGTAGAGCTAGTCAAAACATTTCAGCTGAAACACTTTCCAACTGGAAAATGAAGTTTAATCTAAATTGAAATTTTCTATGGGTCAGGTTGATGTTACTCTCTGCCTGAGCCATTATGTTGCCATGTAGGAGTTGTAGTTCTGAGTCTCTCATGTCCCCATTCTCCCCCATGGTCCCTACTCGCTGGCAAGACTATATCTCCTATGGTGCAATGCAGTTTCTCCCTGTGGATAAGCTTCTGAGGTGGAAGAAGGAGGAAGAAAGATCTCCATGGCAGAGGAAGATTACAGGTGATTAAAAGAACAGGATATACAAAATCCGTCATTGGATTTTGAAATTGCAGCAATCTGATGGATAGCTCAAGAATATATGAGTCTTGAACACAAAACTACAGCTCATCTGCAGGTTGGTCAGGCTCTGCCTACTTTTCAGTGCGTGGCAACTAGCTCTGGATGTTCCCAGGGCAGCTTGGGCTTATAAAGTTTTGGATTTTTTGTGGTTTCCAACTAGTAAACATAATTTGATTTTGATTATTGTAGTGGTAAAGAAACTATATCATTTGGTCATTGTGCATTTTTAAAACTATTGAAATCTAAAGAGAACAGCAGAATCAGAATTAGTGGGGCAGATGACAAAGGAAATAAGAAATGTATTGCAAAAGAAGCAATTATAACTTCCCCTAATATGGAACTTGTCTCTGCGAAGAAAATCACTATACCATAAGGAACTGTCTCATCTGCTGTGCCATTTTAATGCTATCAAGACAAAAAATGGATTTACCTGGGGGTCCTGCTCACTCAGGAAATTCAGATGTACATATCTGTGAGAGGAGTGAATGCTGTTGTATATTGTATTGATCCCACCTAAAAGGTCTCCCTTTTTAAGTTTAAACTTTTCATATGTGGGAGTCTCTTTTTACAGACCCCCTGTGTTGTACATTGACTGAACAAGAATCTGACTAATAAAATACATGAGTATTGAACAAAGCCAAATTATTTCAATTGCAGATGCTCTGTCTACAGCAGTGGTTCTCAACCCTGTGGCCCATGGGTCGCTTGTGTCCCAATCAGCACGGAGCTGTGGCCCATGTGACATCCTCAGGACAGTACAGGTAGTATATACTATTGTGCGATGCGGCCCACATAACACATAGGGAGCTTCATACGCAGCCCACAATGCTAAAAAGTTGAGAACCACTGGTCTACAGTAATGAAAAATAAAGATTTAATTATAAAATTAGGATATAGCAATGGATGTTCTGAGCAAGATAAAAATGGAAGCCTCTGAGAGTGCTTGCAATATTTTTTATGAACCATTTGATTGTTGTTATGAGTGGGTGGAACCATTTCCAGAAAGTTCTTCTGCTTCCAAGTAATGTGGGTTTCCTCTACTCTGTTAACTTGAAGATACTTTAGGTCAAGTATTGCTGTGGTGCTTTAGTTACTGTGTCCTCATGCCACTCAAGTGTTTTTTAAACTGGTCCATAAAGTTCCTTAATTTACCGCCATGTTGTCGCAAGCAGCTCTGAAATCATCCTTTTAAAGTAAATAAGGTTCTTGAACTGTGCTTTATGGACTGCAGTTTTTCTTGGTGGTTCTCACAATGAAACAACTAACAGTTCTGTGGTATTGACAGGGAAGGTGGTCCAAGAGAGGACACTTTCTTACACAGTAATTCACAAAATTAAAAAGTTGAGGAACACCTAACTGGAAACCATTCAAATTTGGAAGCAATGTTAGTCACAGCCTAGAATCCCTCTGCCTTATACGCTGTCTGGGTAAGAAATCCACTGATTACTGTCTCAAACTTTCTGTATTCTTGTTACCTGTGAGATAAGCAACATTGCTTCCATTGAAACAATTCTGGGAAGAAATCTTATAGCTATATCAGACTTTAGGGAGGAAGCAATCCACTGTTTAAAATATTAAAGAACCAGATGTTTTTAAAATAAGGTTTTACTGAGGAGAAAGTAAGGTTCTACCATGGGTGCACTTAAAATGTTAATTATGGTTTTAAATGTAGTAAAGGTTTCAGAAATATTCCTGTACTTAACCTGGAAAACACAGCTACCACCAGTAATATTTCTAGAATTAGAATTAACTTTTTAAGTGCACCAACTGCCCATGGAGAAAGTCTGACTATAGTGAGGCAGGGTCTCTGTCTAGAAACAAGGAAAGACAAATTTAAAAGATTTAACATATTTCAATTTATAATTTACTTGATTTTCTCGCTGAACCCCTCTATCTTTTTTGTTTTGAGACTTCTGGACTTGAGATTTTTCTGGGTATGGCTGTACTTCCTCGTTGTGTGTGGGGAATGGAAGGATGCATAAGAGCAGAACAGCAATCATAAAGTACAGTTGTGCAATCACTGGGTAGTGGGTATGGATTTTTTATTTCATACATCATTCACAAATTGCTACTCACATCCCACAAAGAAAGAACATGAAATACGTCCTTTATGCTATCGTTGTTGTTTTGAAAGAAATACATTGGGAACAGCTGCAATCATTTACATTTTCCTTCCATAACCTCACCAGCCTCATTGATAGCAAAGCTGCATATTTACAAAGTAAAAGATAAAGAGGAAATCATATTACTTCAATAACAAGCTATGCAACCATATTATTTTCAGTGATTTGGCCTCTATTTATTGTTTGTTTTGTTTTGCAGCATATATCTGTGGTATTTAATCTTTGACCATAAACTACTAGTCTGTAACAAATCTAGGTCTCCATCTCAAACAATATGAACGAGAGAAATTTGTTGAAGAGAAAGTCAATGACCACAGCGATACCTGTGGGTCCGACTTCATGTTCTTCTGGTTCATGAAGCAAACAAATTACTGGAGCATACTACCACTCCATTTGCTACCATACTTCTATACGTTAAAAGGTCATCCCCCTCAAAAATGGTTGCCAACCTAAGGTAAAGTCAAATATCAACTCATATTATTTCTAAATATGAAGGATTTCATTTTACAGAGCTTTCCTTTCCCTCCACTGAACAAATGTCCTGAATCTGCAATTATATTCCCATGGGCAAACTCTTGCCCACAGGCAGAGCCTTGACTTCAGGCATACCCCTTCAAGTCAATGGGGCTCCACACAGTTGCAAGGGTCCTCTGGCACAGGTCTGATTGCAAGAATGGAGCCATAGGGCTTGATTCTCATTTACATTAAGGCCACTTTCCACAACTCTGGTACTGTAAGAGCCATTGAATGGGTATAAACTATATTTACACTCACTTTAAGGCTACTTTACATTTCCAGAATAGTATAAAATGGTTGTAGTGTTAATTACCATCAGGCTTATAGTTACTATAGAGTACAAAAGTTCAGTGACTATAATCAGATAGGTTTCAGAGTAACAGCCGTGTTAGTCTGTATTCGCAAAAAGAAAAGGAGTACTTGTGGCACCTTAGAGACTAACCAATTTATTTGAGCATGAGCTTTCGTGAGCTACAGCTCACTTCATCGGATGCATACTGTGGAAATTGCAGAAGACATTATTATATACACAGACACCATGAAACAATACCTCCTCCCACCCCACTCTCCTGCTGGTAATAGCTTATCTAAAGTGATCATCAAGATGGGCCATTTCCAGCACAAATCCAGGTTTTCTCACCCTCCGCCCCCCCACAGACAAACTCACTCTCTTGCTGGTAATAGCCCATCCAAAGTGACCAGTCTCTTCACAATGTGTATGATAATCAAGGTGGGCCATTTCCTGCAGGAATCCAGGTTTTCTCACCCCCCCACCCCCATACACACACAAACTCACTCTCCTGCTGGTAATAGCCTATCCAAAGTGACCACTCTCCTTACAACGTGCATGAAAATCAAGGTGGGCCATTTCCAGCACAAATCCAGGTTTTCTCACCCCCCACCCCCAAACACACACACACACAAACTCACTCTCCTGCTGGTAATAGCCTATCCAAAGTGACCACTCTCCTTACAACATGCATGAAAATCAAGGTGGGCCATTTCCAGCACAAATCCAGGTTTTTTAACCCCCTCCCCCCCCCAACACACACACAAACTCACTCTCCTGCTGGCAATAGCTCATCCAAACTGACCACTCTCCCCACAATGTGCATGACAATCAAGGTGGGCCACTTCCAGCATAAATCCAAGTTTAACCAGAAGGCCGGGGGGGGGGGTAGGAAAAAACAGGGGGAAATAGGCTACCTTGCATAATGACTTAGCCACTCCCAGACTCTATTTAAGCCTAAATTAATAGTATCCAATTTGCAAATGAATTCCAATTCAGCAATTTCTCGCTGGACTCTGGATTTGAAGTTTTTTTGTTGTAAGATAGCGACCTTCATGTCTCTGATTGCGTGACCAGAGAGATTGAAGTGTTCTCTGACTGGCTTATGAATGTTATAATTCTTGACATCTGATTTGTGTCCATTTATTCTTTTACGTAGAGACTGTCCGGTTTGACCAATGTACATGGCAGAGGGGCATTGCTGGCACATGATGGCATATATCACATTGGTGGATATATGGTGAACGAGCCTCTGATAGTGTGGCTGATGTGATTAGGCCCTATGATGGTGTCCCCTGAATAGATATGTGGGCACAGTTGGCAACGGGCTTTGTTGCAAGGATAGGTTCCTGGGTTAGTGGTTCTGTTGTGTGGTATGTGGTTGTTGGTGAGTATTCGCTTCAGGTTGGGGGGCTGTCTGTAGGACAGGACAGCCTGCAAGGACTGGCCTGTCTCCCAAGATTTGTGAGAGAGTTGCGTCATACTTCAGGATAGGTTGTAGATCCTTAATAATGCGTTGGAGGGGTTTTAGTTGGGGGCTGAAGGTGACGGCTAGTGGCGTTCTGTTATTTTCTTTGTTAGGCCTGTCCTGTAGTAGGTGACTTCTGGGAACTCTTCTGGCTCTATCAATCTGTTTCTTCACTTCCGCAGGTGGGTATTGTAGTTGTAAGAATGCTTGATAGAGATCTTGTAGGTGTTTGTCTCTGTCTGAGGGGTTGGAGCAAATGCGGTTGTATCGCAGAGCTTGGCTGTAGACGATGGATCGTGTGGTGTGGTCAGGGTGAAAGCTGGAGGCATGTAGGTAGGAATAGCGGTCAGTAGGTTTCCGGTATAGGGTGGTGTCTATGTGACCATTGTTTATTAGCACTGTAGCGTCTCTTGTGTGGACTGGACCAGGCTGAGGTTGATGGTGGGATGGAAATTGTTGAAATCATGGTGGAATTCCTCAAGGGCTTCTTTTCCATGGGTCCAGATGATGAAGATGTCATCAATATAGCGCAAGTAGAGTAGGGGCGTTAGGGGACGAGAGCTGAGGAAGCGTTGTTCTAAATCAGCCATAAAAATGTTGGCATACTGTGGGGCCATGCGGGTACCCATAGCAGTGCCGCTGATCTGAAGGTATACATTGTTCCCAAATGTAAAATAGTTATGGGTAAGGACAAAGTCACAAAGTTCAGCCACCAGGTTAGCCGTGACATTATCGGGGATAGTGTTCTTGACGGATATCATAACGTACCCATAATCAGATACCATAACGTACACATCTATACTAAGGTGGAGGAAAGGATATAATATCAATGATATATTTTCTTTCTCAATCTTACAGTCTTATTTCATATGTACTAGTTTTAGACTCTGAACTGGGAAAGTTTTTAAATTCAGAGCATGGATCACAAAGTCCTCCACAAAATAGAAACAGAGTGGGATGAAACTGTGGAAGCTTTGAGATGTTGCTGTACCAGTACGTAGTACCCCTGTTCTAGAGAGATCACTTCTTGGAAGGCAGAGACTAGTTCATTCTCCATGTCCATTCAGTCATAACCTCCAGTGTTGAGCTTGTCAATAAATATCCAATTAATTTTGTCTGTAGTGATGATACCTTTGATATGGAGCACATTTAATTCACCACCTACTCATTTCACATAGGCCACTGAAGAACCATTGAATGGTCACAACTTTCAATTACTGGTAACCTGCTTCTGAGTCAAAACAAGTGACCAAAGGTAAAAAGACTCTGTAGCTCATGACCAATCTCCCCTAGACATCCAGTCCCTAAGATTGCATTGATTTAAGCACTGGCCTATTGTCAAGTCTTATTTATTCAAGATTTAGATAGAAAACTGAAGGTGAATGACATACCCAGCACCATGAGATGTAAAGACTGGCCCATTATTTTAATGTTCCCACTTTGTTGAACTTCCTCATGTAGAACAGATTCTGCACTACATTTATACCTTTTGGGGGGCCTGGGAAGAGGCAGGGTTAAATCAAAATTGACTCAGACACCCATAGTAAAACCAATTGGGAGTTTTATGTTCCAACATCTACTACAGAAAAGAAGGTTGTAAGATTGGTTTCAGAGTAGCAGCTGTGTTAGTCTGTATTAATATGCAAACTAGATACCATTAACTTGGGTTTGAATAGAGACTGGGTCATTACACACATTGAATCTATTTCCTTAAGTTAAGTATCCTCACACCTTCTTGTCATCAACTGTCTAAATGGGCCATCTTGATTATCACTACAAAAGTTTTTTTTCTCCTGCTGATAATAGCTCATCTTAACTAATTAGCCTCTCACAGTTTGTATGGTAACTTCCAACTTATCTGTATGTATGTATATATATATATCTTACTATATGTTCCATTCTATGCATCCGATGAAGTGGGCTGTAGCCCACGAAAGCTTATGCTCTAATAAATTTGTTAGTCTCTAAGGTGCCACAAGTACTCCTGTTCTTTTTTTGGTTGTAAGATTGTAGTTGATGGATTACTTGCCTGCTACTCCACTTATAGGAGCAGTTTGCAAATAATTTAGACAAGGTACATCTCCAGTTAAAGCATGAGATCCTGGTCAATGTCAATGTTACTTCTTATGTTCAGTGTCAGATGGATAGGTATAATCCTTAAAGGGCAGAATGCAAAATCTTTTAATTAAAGTAACCCATGACAGGAAGTGACAATTGCTTCTTTATCCCTTGCAGCAGTGCAAAAAAGACAGTGTATGTCAGTGTCACCTAATAATTCTATTTATTAAAATTACCAAGATAACACTACCATATTTCATGTTGCATCAAATCGAGAGTGCATTTTGCCTTTTGCACAACCTAGTCTATACATAAAATGTAAAGATATTTATATTGATTTGTTTCTATAGCGATGGGAAAGCCTCTCTTGGGTTTCCAAGGCGATGTGCAGCAGAGTAGCAAATCAGGAAAGTACAGGAGATGTTGAGCAAGTAATAGGCTTAGGAAACACTGTTATCTAAACAGAAATATACTGTTTATATACAGCAACCTGAAATATTGCAGGCTGTAAATTAAAATAATAATTCTGCCCTGAGTTGTAATTCCCTTTGTCATTAAATATATTTATGAGGAATAGCATCAGAAATATATTTTTGTTGATTTCACTGAATCAACAATTCTCAGTTTAATGGGACAGTGGGGGGGGATCAATTTTAGATTTTAAAAAATGTGACAACTGCCTAAAGTGACTTGTAAGGGCCTGATGCAAAGCCTATTGAAATCACTGGGATTCAAGGGGCTTCCGATCAAGCCCTCAGACTATCAGAGAATGACAACCATTATTTTGTGATCTGATATTTTTTGTCACCATACAAGAACACATGGAGTGATTCTGAAGAACCAGCCATAACTTTTGTCCATGCCTGACCACACCTTTTTTGGAGTATTTTGTGCTTTCTGTCTGGCCGACCTACCTAGTGGAGAGGACTAAAATGAGGGAACACTCTCCAACCACATACGAAGTCAGGGAAAGAGAATGTCATTGTCATCATTGCACCTTGCTTCCTATATTTGGGCTGACGGCAGCCCCTCCTCAGTTCTTCTGAAGTGAAATAAGTGGCAGAGAAGATGACCACCAAATCCCTATAGCACTGTCCCCTGCTTAGTCTGGGTAACCAGAGATTAGTAATAGCCCAGATTCTGGGCTGCACTCAGCAAAGCCCTGAGTGGGGAAAAGATCTGAATGGTAGGGCTGGCCAAGAATTGCTCCAGTGTCTGGTATAATCATGCGCCCTTTGTAGATGACACAAACTTGGAACAAAGCCTTAGTTTAGTCCTGGTGAACCTCAAACATTTGGATGCAAACTTATCTGTCAATTTGTTGTCAATATTCAGCTGGAAATCTCACCAGAACAGATTTTCTTCCAAGATTTCAGATTTTGATGGGGCCAAAAATACGGCAGTAAGAGCCTCTATGTTGTGGAATGTTAGTACTTGCAAAGAATAAACCAGCCAGGGAGGTAAGCATTTTATTTTTAGATGTAAATGAATTTTTTTCATCCTAAAAAAGATTTGGTTCACCTTGGAATTTGTTTGAACCTGCTAAATCAGACGCCTCACATGGATTGCTCCCCTGCCACAGCCTTTCTGCCTCTATGCTGGGAAAGCAGCTGCTGCCTCTGGCTTCAGGTAAGCCATCATTTATTTATAAATATCTACAAGAGAGAGCCAGTGCACACTCCTAGGAATTAGATATTCAGGGTTATGTTCACTTTCCTGTCCTCTGCCTTTACTTTCATGCAAACTCTACTTGGATTAGATGTTTTCCAGTCTTAATGTGCTTTCTTTACTTCCACCCAAAATGTGTTTCTAATTTGACAAATAAACAAGAAAAATACTCTGCCATCTTGGGAACATATATGCCTATTTATGTTAATTAATGAAACCAGAGTCTCATCTAGTGGAGTTCCACTATAAACTGATAGAGAATCAGCTCAAAGTCGCAGCAGGATTGAAAGAGTTTGTCAATGAATACGTATATGTTTTACAAACAGTTGAGGATCATAAGTTAGTACAGGAGATGCTGGAATCTGCTAATTATCATAGGCAGAAACCTTGATTTATGTATGTTCAGGAGCAAAGGCTTCTGATTATAATCCTATCATATCCCAATAGAAAACTACGTAATAATCTAGTTCTTATAGATGTGCAGGTTGTATACAACCACATTTTCATTCAATTCTATATAAATATATTACAAGAAAAAAGGGAGGGGAGGTTTCCATAAATGTCAGTTATTAGATGGAGTTCTGTTAGCTTCTCATGTAAGTGTATATCAAGATCAATCTATTTTCCATTTTGGTAGAGATTGGGAATGTTCTACGGAAGCTAAACTCAATCCTGGACAGAATTCATGTAACCCTGCTGAAGTCAAGGAAGAACCTTCCAGTGGGATTACTTGGCTATAACTCAGAGCAGACTATGGTCTCTTTTTTCTGTTCAGTTAGGTCTCGGTGATTTTTTTTTTCTTATTCTCTGTTCACTAACTCCCTGTTTTATTTGGGAATACTTTCAGTTCTTCTGATTACCACTTCACAATGGTGCACACACTTGTCTCTACCTACCACATGTATAAGAAGCCTTACTGAGTGATATACAATTATATTCTGTCATCAATTTGATTTTTTCCACAGTAAAACCGTTTCTTTACGACAGAATTTAATTTAAGATAAAAGGCTCCATTGTGGCTTTTAACTAGTGGTGCACGCTGCCCCATGGAGCACTCCGGAAGGGACAGTGTCTTAGGATGGTGCAGCATGCTTCTTCCCCATGCAGGACTGACCGGTTCAAAGGTGGGTTGGGATTATGGCTTAAGCTCCTCTCTATCTCCTTTTGGGTGGCTTGAACCTGCAGCTGCTTGGTCATTGCATGAGGGATGCAAAGGAGGATGTCGTCTTCTTTCTTACCACCTCCACCTATCTAAGGGCTTGTACACACTAGTGCTTACTTCGGCATAATGCAAGTCATTCATGGGTGTGGAAAAGCCACCCTCCAAGTGACATAAGCTCCACCGACCTAAGCACCAACATGAACAGTGCTGTGTCGGTGGGAAAAGCTCTCCCACTGACCTAGCTACCACCACTGAGGGAGGTGGAGTAATCACGCCAATGGTGGAGCTCTCTCCCCTCGGCATAGAGCGTCCGCACTAGCAGCACTACAGAGGTACAGCTACATCAGTACAGCTGTGGTGCTGTAGTGATTCGAGTGTAGACTAGCCCTGAGAAACCAAGAGCCTTTGGTCCCAGTTCAGCAAAGTACTTAAGTACATGCTTAACTTCAAGTATAAGATTAAGTCCCACTGACATCAATGGGACTGCTCAGGTGCTTAAAATCACTTAAGTGCTTTGCTGAATCCAGCTGGAGTTAAACAGGTGCTCAGAGCCACACATGTGCTGAGTATTTTGTTGGCTTGGGGCTTTAAAATAGTTAAAATAGTAATGCAAACAGCTGTAATCCTTCATGGAAAAATACCTGACCAACACATAAGACAAGTGGGTTTGTCTTCATGGCTAACATTGAGCACCGCAACTGGAAGCTTTTACCCTTGGGAGACATATGCCTGGATTGGCCGTCTTTTTGGCTTTTATGAATCAAATATATGTCAAACTAATGAAATATTCCATGTTTACAAAGAAGGTTTTGCACTGAATGATCCTTTCCATCTAGTCACAATATCCTTCAACCTATGTTTATTTTTATTTCAGTAATCAGGGTAACTAAAAGGAACTTTGAAGATAACCATTTGCAAAATGAAACAGGATAACGCTCAGGTAATTATAATCTCTAAAACATTGAGAATAAATTCTAACGAATCAGCATCCTTTAAAAATGGATTCAATATTTTACTTATTGGGGGAAAAAACTGGGAAGTGCTGAAGAAAATCACATTTTCTTATTATATAAACTTGATGCAACGAAATAGGCCATTTCCATTTCAAACTGGTCAAGTGGCAAGGCACTGGAGTAGGAGTCAGAAGACCTGTGTTCTAATTCCAGTTCTTTCACTCAACAGCTGTTGACATTAGGCAACCTCTTAGCCCTTGTTTCTCCTCTCAGCTCTTGTCTGTTTTGTCTGTTTAGATTGTAAATTCTTGGGCAAGCACTGTTATTCACCATGTGTCTGTACAGTGCCTAGCACTATGGGCTCTGGTCTTGGCAGAAGCCACAAAGTGCTACTGTCATACAAATAAAATTTCTTTAACCTCTTGATCAACGTGCACAGGCACATTAAAGCCAAACGCTGTCATATGCTGTCCGCTCATGTTGATGTGGTTTCTTTGGCGCATTTGGACTTATTGTATGATCATCCAGAGGTTCCTAGAAGTGCCGTTTTCTCTGAATAAAGACTGATCAGCTGTAGGAAATGGAAATGATCACACTGATATAAAACTTTGTGGCCCTTCTCTCCCATGAAAAGCTGAAGGAACAGATAAAACCGAGTCTCTTCTGTTTAATAGGATGGAACATTTCTTCCAAAACAAAACTTCAGTGCCACCAATTGGCATTTTAGCTCCAGTGTCTGCAACTGGTCTGTATAAACATAAGAACCTGGAAAGCAGTTGTCAAATCAACTGCACGTAAGGCTCTGTTGAATTCATTGCATTCCCTTTAAAAGGATAATACACATAAGAATTGGATGATTTAGGATAGCCACTAAACATGGAATATAGTCAATAGATACCTTTAAGATAAGCATATAATTTTTTTGCCAATATATTAGAAACTGTCCAGAGGTATTCTGTAATTTAGTGATATATGCATACATACAGCACAATATCCAGACATGTTGAATTGTTCCAAAAATATGTCACATATGTTTCAAGATCTTTTCAAGTCAGAAAATGCATTGTCTGAGCTCTCTAAAAACATACAACTTTCTTCAATCTAATACTTATTGGGGAGAGAGGGGGAATATTCCAGAATCCCTTTAAATCCATAGATAGTAAAACAGAGCTAAACTGCAGTTCACTAATTCACATGCATTATCATTTGGACACAACAAAATGCTAGTCTCTTCCCTTCTCAGTAAAGATTTACAAGCAGAGTTCTGTACTGAGGCATCATTGCTTCTACAATGTGTTATATATTTACAATGCTGTGCAGTGTTCTAATAAACTATTCCTGTCAAAACAAACCAACCAGGTATATTTTGTGACATATTATCCTTGCTTTTTTAATTGTTTGTTTTCTTACTAATTTGCAAAATTCAGTAATGTGCAGTGGATGCCTGAGGCATTAGTGCTAATTAGCAATGCATTAGTACTACTGTTTCAGCAGATATGGCTATTGAAAAATATACGAGCAAAGCTTTTTTTTAATTCCCCAGTATAGTAATTTTATATCAATATTTGGATATACTTCAGAAACCATTTGGACTGTTACCAAGATAAGGCAGAATAAAGCTATCCATTGATCTTTGGTTCATCACCATAATGGGGCACTATAATAACTTTGATGCATGGAAAAATGTATTTTGGTCTGTGTAACTGGGTGTACCTTGGCCCTTTAAGAGTATCCGTATGCCAGGCATGGATCCGAAGCCAGTGCAGCGCAGAACAAAGGTATTCTGGGAGACGTAGTCTGGAGAGATAGATGGGTGATATAGTGTAGGGAACATGTTGTGACTGAGATCTGATGTTTGCAGAACTATATAATGCAAGTGCTTTCATCTGTTTGGGAGAGACTAAGGGCACAGTAAAACTTGAACTGGGTAAACATGGGCAGTTAGGGAGTGCAATGAAATGGAAGGGAAAAGAGCCCTTGAAGACACCTGGCAGGAAGCATAGAGACAGGCAGAAGGGGAGAGAGAAAAACTCTTGGGAGGGCTAAAGCACATGAAGAAAAAGGCCTAGGGCGACACAGTAATGGTGTATACATATATTGTTTGGTCAAGATTTTTCTCAATTCTTTTTCTGTTTAAAGGAGGTATTAATATCTTTCTCTGTCTCTCTTCATTGTGAATATGACTGGAGACAACAGTCTGCAGACTGAAAGGCCTTCTGGAAAGAAGTTACATTTCCAGTCACCTTACCTGTATTTTCTCATATTTTTGTTTTGGGGTTGTATTATTCTCACCTGAGTCAGGATGGCCACCCTAATGAATGCAATTTATTACATGAAACAAATCTCAAATCTAGTAAACCGTTTTCTTAAAATGGAAGCAACAACTGAATACGGTTAGTGTGACATAATTAATTTGTTCATATTTCTGAACCAGCTACTGATAAAGCATTTTCTCTGTTGGCAACAATACTGCAGAACAATTTACATTCGTTTTCTTCTTTTGAAATGAAATGTTAAATTTAATTTACTCAGATAATTGGATGATGGAATCCCTTCTATCGACTAAAATCTAAATTGGTATTTCTAACACTCTCAAGTTAAAACATTGAATTTGCAGCACCCTTGACAGCAAGAAAACTATTTAATGGGAACATTAGCACAAGTATTATAAAAGCAGGTCCATTTTCATGCTTTCCCCACAATCTCTCCCCAAATAAGTAGATCACTAATGAGATTCAATTAGCACTTGTACTGGTGCTAAGGGCATAATAATTTTAATCAGCTCTTAATTAAAGGCCTGCCTTATTGCTCTGTAACCCCAAGTAACCCAATTTTGTTCCCACAGAGAAATATAATTATTTTTAAGTTTCCAAAAGGCTCCCAGGCCTGTGGAGAATATTCTCACTTGTTACTCTTAAGAATCACATACTGTATATTGCTATGTATAAAAGAACAGCCAAAGAAATGAATAAGCAAATCATGAATCAGAAGGGGTTTCAGCAGGTTAGCAGCATAAAATAATGAGAAAAGTCAATGGACCATGTTCCCCATCCAACACTTGCCTAATCAGAGGTCTATAATGTCCAATGTTAAAAATAGCACTTACAATGATCATGGAATATACAACAGTGATGCTTTAGTAAGAGGAACAGGAGTACTTGTGGCACCTTAGAGACTAGCAAATGTATTTGAGCATAAGCTTTGGCGGCCAGTACGTCCCTTGGCCCGCACCGCTTCCAGCAGCTCCCATTGGCCTGGAGCAGCGAACTGCGGCCACTGGGAGCTGCGATCACCCACTTCATTGGATGCATGCTGTGGAAAATACAGTAGGACAATATATATATATACACAGAGAACACGAAACAATGGGTGTTATCATACACACTATAACAAGAGTGATCAGTTAAGGTGAGCTCACCTGAAGAGATGCAGGGAGTCAGTTTCCCATCCTAATACATCTCCTAAAGCAGCATGATCTGAACTAAATATAGGTATAATAAAGAAGCAAAAAGAAAATGTAATTCTTCTTTTCCATACTATGACCAGAAACAGGACTGGGCCCTCTGTTATCCTAAGTTCTATGGGTAAATTTGGCAGAATTCAAGTGCTGGTTTTTTTTAAGTTAGATGGATGATATTGATGTTTATTTTTAAGCATTTTTCTTCCAATTTTCATCTATTTAAACTTTTACAACTGCACAGAATTATGGGTTTCAAACTTTTTTTCAATTTTTTAATAATTTAATTGTTTTCAATTGTGGGAAATTATGGAGATCACACATGGGGGGGGAGGGTTGTGAGACAATAATTATTGAATGACAGTAGACACCTAGATTCAAAAAGTTAAAGCTTCATAAGCTTTAACACACAAATTGTCAACACTGAATGTCAAAATATATGAAGTAAATATCCTCAGCTCAAACACTAGGTTTTCAAGCAGCATTTTCCTTACTGTGTCTATCTGTAAATGTCTGCTGTTGTTGATGGAAATATTTTTTCATCAGTTTGTGTGTGTACAGTAAAATCAACTTTGCTGACATTTACTGATCAAAATCTGAGCCTTCCAAACCTATCTATGGTGATGTTTTGTTTCTATGATATAATTCTTTTGGATGGACTGTAGTTTTATTTAGAAAGATGATAAATAGTAAGAACATTATTGATGTATTATTATTAATTTATTTGCATTGCAGTACTGCTTACAAGCCCTAGTCATGGATTAGGGCCCCACTGAAGTGGGCACTATATAAACACCTAACAAAAAGCCATTCCCTGCCCCAAAGAGCTTACAGTATACTAACAATTTGTTACATGGCTTGAGGAATAAATCCGTGGAGTCTGCTTTGTGCACAGAAAACCAAGGCTCAGTCATAGAATCATAGAATCATAGAATATCAGGGTTGGAAGGGACCCCAGAAGGTCATCTAGTCCAACCCCCTGCTCGAAGCAGGACCAAGTCCCAGTTAAATCATCCCAGCCAGGGCTTTGTCAAGCCTGACCTTAAAAACCTCTAAGGAAGGAGATTCTACCACCTCCCTAGGTAACGCATTCCAGTGTTTCACCACCCTCTTAGTGAAAAAGTTTTTCCTAATATCCAATCTAAACCTCCCCCATTGCAACTTGAGACCATTACTCCTCGTTCTGTCATCTGCTACCATTGAGAACAGTCTAGAGCCATCCTCTTTGGAACCCCCTTTCAGATAGTTGAAAGCAGCTATCAAATCCCCCCTCATTCTTCTCTTCTGCAGACTAAACAATCCCAGCTCCCTCAGCCTCTCCTCATAAGTCATGTCCTCTAGACCCCTAATCATTTTTGTTGCCCTTCGCTGGACTCTCTCCAATTTATCCACAGTCCTCAGGACAGGGCCAAAATCAGTGGAATAAAAGAAGGAAGAAAGGTGTCAGAGAAGGAAAAAGGAGAGGCCAAAGGTCAGGTTGTTCCAAAGGTCAGGGGAAGATGGGAGGAAAGGACCTTGAGATCCTGCATGGGCCAGACACACTCTCAGTTCTTGCTCTCAGGGTGGGCCAGGATTTGTCCAGGCTAATGGCTATAGTGGTGATAACTTTCGCAAATCTATAAGGGAAGGACTAGAGCCCCACTGTGCGGAGAGGATGATACACCCTTTCAAAGGATGAAACAGAAACATAGTCTGGAGTACCAGAGACACTATAACTGCCTCTGATCCACTGCATTCGCTGTATCTGCCCACTTTCTGCTTTCCACTACCCACTACTGGGGCTAAGTTTAAACTCACACTGATGGCCCAAGTGTGAAATCCTGGCCCCGTTCAAGTCAATATCAAAATTCCCATTGACTTCAGTTCAAAGGGGCTAGGATTTCACTCCAAGTGATTAGAAATGTTTGAAACACCCACTCAAAATTTGCATGCTGTATTTTTGTGGCTGAGTTTAGTTCTTAATGTATTTGCATAGCCAAAGTATACCGAACAAAATGCTGACGTTTTTAAATGTATTTCTATTTTTAATATTGTTATATAGACACACGTTGTTTTTTTTAAAATAGAGGAAGTCCAGCATTTCCATTATCCTTGTCTTTCAAGTGCCAATCCTTGAATCATCAGCTGGTGGTTAGTCGTACTGGACTGCTAACAAAATGAAAATTCTTCTTACCGGAAAATGATTCTTCTACAGCTTTACTATTTTTAAAGCTGGCAAAACAATTCTATCAACAAAGCATTTGAGCCAAGATTTTTTGTAACACTTGACGAAAGAGTGCTACAGTTTATATTTTACTATTGGATACATTGTTGCCATTATTTACAGGAAAATTAAATGCAAAAATATATTTATAAAAATTATTTTTATTGTATTTATTTTTACTGATTGGAATCGGACATAATGTTACTCTAGGAAGAAATCAACACAAAACATCTGCACTAGCATTACTTACGAAAACTAAACACACGACTTTTATATCTACAAAACATTGTAATGAGTAAAGATAAAATCTTCCTGCTCTGCTAACTGTGAGTGGGCAGATGGATGGCAAGCTTGGCTGAGTTGTTTGATGGCCTCCTGGCATTCATTTTGAAATGCTGACTGGTGATTATACAGCCGAAAATTATGTAGGTCCAGACTGTGTTTTGTCACATAAAAACTACACAAGGACATATATCATAAATACACTATGCAGGCATATCTTTATGGGTTTTATAAAAAGGGTGATGAATGACATGTTATCTTCATTGTTATTGTGAGATAACATAACCACATCTGTTCTTAGTAATGTGGTCACATCTGGCCAAATTGCCACATAAGCAAAATCATATGACATATCACGCCAGCTGAGAAAACAAAGCAGTGTATCACTGGACTATATTATTTTGTCCAAATACTTCTGCAGTCATACTGCCAGTAACGGCTCGTTGGTGTCACAGTGTTAAAGTTCATGATGGTAACACACTGTGATTATTTTATTTATGTATTTTAACCAACCATTAATTTTCACTACGTTTCCCATTTACCTATTACAATAAAAAAAGATGAGTAGGGTGGGTGTTCTGAGTGTTGTGCTAGCTACAGCTTAGAGCTATTGCTTGCTCTGTGCCATCTGTTATTAGCAGTATCCTGGTTTTCCTCGCTGATCTTGTTTCCAGCTCATAGTAAGAAGTCATAGTAAGATAGTGAACAGCAGCAATAACCCGTTCAGTTACCAACCAGAAAAATCACTGATGTTGAACATTTCTGAAGGGTTACATGTAGCAATGCAAAATGCCTGCTCTAAAGCGATCAGCTGGAAGCAATGGCTAAGCTGCTACAGTCAATTCGCATGTAGAACAACTTTGACAGTATCAACCGATTTCTCCTGTTACTCATTATAATGTCATTACCACACACTCTTTTGTTGCATATTAAATGCTCATGTCAGCAACATTTATGATGAGGCATATTAACTCTGTTCCATTTACCATTTTATGTTCAACTGTCTCCATGCTGGAGGAGTAGCCTCAAGAACTATTTAGGCAACAAATAAACTTCAAAATCTCATCCCCATGACTTGTGATAGATACTAAACATTCAACAATGGTGAGGCAGGTGCTGTGCTGTGACTGCTAGTTATCACATGAATCCTACTGTATTTTCCACTCCATGCATCTGATGAAGTGGGTTTTAGCCCATGAAAGCTTATGCCCGAATACATTTGTTAGTCTATAAGGTGCCACAAGTACTCCTCATTGTTTTTTCAATCATCTCACTGTTACCTGGAGCTCCCATCACTGGTAGTTGTAGCCACCAACATATGGTCCTTCCTTTTATATCCAGATGGTAAGCTCTTTAGAGAAGTGACTACCCTTTTGTTATAGGTTTGTACCATGTCTAGCACAAAGGTTGTTTGGAGGCTCAAGAAGTTGCCACAATCCAAACAGTAATAACAGCTAGAGATGGTTTAAAAATGTTCTAGGAGATTTTTTTCAAATCTTTTCTACTGTTATTTCCCATTTGAAAATTCATTAGAATTTTTGATTATCAAAATATTTTGATCTGTTATATAGCTGGTCAAAACTCCCACAAAAATGTCTACACTTTGAGGAGATGGCAAGGTAGAGCTAAGCACCATCACTGTCTCACTAGCTCTCTGAGTACTCTCCTGTGTACATTAAAGAGGGAGGAAGGATAGCTAATATTCAGTCTTGCAGCCCTTATGTCTGAGGTGGTTTTAGAGGTGTTTCCTCAGTAATGTTATATCACATTAACTACAGCTACTTCTGCCTAGATTCACAAGGGGGACTTAGGCTGAGTGCTGCCGTGCCTAACTTCTAGGTGTCCTGCCGCCAAGGGGAATTCACAACTCCATGTCAGGTGCCCAGGCTCCCAACACAATGCATAGGAAGAGATAGGTGCCTAAAAGAGGGATCCACAGATGCCAGCACTCTGAGCAAGGAGCCACCTAACCTAGCCAGAAGGAAATGCTGACGAGAGGGGTGTGGCCTAAGCCCTGTCCCACACAGGGAATTAGGTGCCTAACTCTGGGCAGGATTCTTAGCCATGAATCCTCTCCTGGAGTTGGGCATCAAAGCCAGGTCGGTGTTTTTCCCTGAAAAACTGAGGAGGTGGCGGCTGTGGTGGCCTCCTTATATCCAATAGCCCAGAGGTTAGGGCATTCATCCAACATGTGGGAAACCCAGATTCAAATCCCTCCTTTGCCAGATGTGGAATAGCAACTCAGGTCTCCTACAGGAGTTCCCTAACCTCTGGCTTATGGGAAAGTCTGGTGTGGGGGCTCTCTGTCTCTCCTGTTGAAGCTGTTCCACTTTGTAGAACATATTTAGTCAGTGGAGCAGGGACTTGAACTTGGGTCTTCCACTTTGTTCTATAGAGTCAATCTCTATCTTCCTGGTGCAGTGAATATTTATTTATGTGGAACTGGACCACATTTGTGCAAGTGATGCCATCACTGAATCCAAAGTTGCTGTAGTGGATAGGGCTGCAGAGAGTATGGCAAGCACCCAAGAAACCACTGATTGCTCCCCTGACTCCATGCATGCCATGAGGTCCAACCAGGAGGAGATTTACCAGGGCAGCCAAGAACTGTGTAACGAGGCAGGGGTTGACAACATCAAAGAACCCTGTGCAAACATCCAGCACCCTGGGTGAAACTGCTTCAAAGGGGAGTGGTGCCTGTAGGTATTATGTTCTGTATTACAATAGAACTGCATAGGGCGATTTAAACTACTTTTTCCCCCTGAAACAGTGACATGTGGGGCCTAGGAGTCTCTCTCCACCTGCTTGGCATTTAACTGCCTCCCATGCAGCATGCTGGATGTGGCATCCATGCCAGAGACTTCCAGCACTATATTTGTATATCTCTGCAGTATTAAACCACAACCACCTGCTACTCTTTCTGCATCTGAACACCTCTCCATATCAAGCTGCTTCCTGCTTGCTCTCCCTCCCCCTATGAACCACAGTGAAATTTCCCCACCCTCTACACTCTTTGCTCAGGCTGTCAGCACCGGGATGTCAGGATGTCTTTTAAAAAAGAAATGCATCACATGTAAGTCACCTTTATTGTAGTCGCTGAAACAGAAAGATTACAAAATCGTTGGAAATGGTACTTAGCTCACAGTTTCATAGAACACTCAGCTTCTACAGGAGTTTAGTGCTTATGAGGTAAATGACCCAGCTCAGGCAACAGAGACATTTCAAAATACCTAGATATTTTAAAGCACTATAATGTATTTGGATACAGAATTCTATTAATGCTGCAATGCACTTGTGCTGACCTGTAGGACTCATAAAAGAGAACTGAAAGCAAAGATACTGTTCAATTTAGGTACAAATACTGAATGGCAAAGCAGCTCTCTCAGTGTTCTCCATATAACAAGTGTTTGCCTTCCACTTGTTCACCAGCTGGCATAATGGCATGTATATCTCCCCAGTTTGCCAATTGCCTTTTTGAACAGGACCCTTCTCTGTCTTCTGGTGATTCACCTAAGATTTTATCCTTCAATTCTAGGACAGCTTGCAGAAGTACATACACAATTATTAACCTGTCCCCTGCTTTCCCCCCTCTATCCCAGCCAGCCACCGTATAAAAAAAAGAGACGTTGAACTTCCCACCCTACAGCTCCCAAGCTACATTTACAAAAATGTCAAGCACCCATAAAGCTACGGAGGCCCTATAGTCTGGAGAATTAAGTTATAAAATGTGTTACCATATTGAAGGGATGTGTTACCTTCAGAGTGGGAAGAGATGAGAATGACACTCCGATATCGTGGGAGAAGATACATTTTATCATTGTTGGCATGGAGACTAGGAGGAGTGGAATAATAAGTACTTGTGTTTTTTTCTGATTTCCCTTAGCACCTGTCTCAGGGTTCCTTCCCCACTCTGAACTCTAGGGTACAGATGTGGGGACCCACATGAAGACCCCCTAAGCTTATTCTTACCAACTTAGGTTAAAAACTTCCCCAAGGTACAAACTTTGCCTTGTCCTTGAACAGTATGCTGCCACCACCAAGCGTTTTAAACAAAGAACAGGGAAAGAGACCACTTGGAGACGTCTTCCCCCAAAAATATCCCCCCAAGCCCTACACACCCCCTTTCCTGGGGAGGCTTGAGAATAATATCCTGACTAATTGGTTACAAAATCATCAAAGATCCAAATCCCTGGATCTTGGAATAATGGAAAAATCAGTCAGGTTCTTAAAAGAAGGGTTTTATTAAAAAAAAAGAAAGGTAAAAATCATCTCTGTAAAATCAGAATGGAAAATACTTTACAGGGTATTCAGATTCAAAACACAGAGGATCCCCCTCTGGACAAAAACCTTAAAGTTACAGAAAATAGGAATAAACCTCCCTCTTAACACAGGGAAAATTCACACACACAAAAACAAAAGATAAACTAATCCTCCTTGCCTGGCTTACCTATACTGGTTGCAATATTGGAGACTTGGATTAGGATGGGTTGGAGAAGATGGATTTCTGTCTGGCCTCTCTCAGTCCCAAGAGAGAACAAACACATAAACAAAGAGCACAAAACAAAAGCCTTCTCCCCCTTCCCCAAGATTTGAAAGTATCTTGTCCCCTTATTGGTCCTTTGGGTCAGGTGCCAGCCAGGTTAGCTGAGCTTCTTAACCCTTTACAGGTAACAGGATGTTGCCTCTGGCCAGGAGGGATTTTATAGCACTGTATACAGAAAGGTGGTTACCTTTCCCTTTATATTTATGACAACTTGTAACTGTGCAAAGTGGGGAGTTATTTCCACATGAAGGCTGTCAAATCTCAGGGGGAAAAGCTAGAGAAGATCTATTCTCTGAAGTGTTTAATTTATCACAACAGAGGGCTTTGAAGGCGAAGTTGTGGATAAAGACTATTTCCTGGAGCATTCTCAAAAGATCAAAATGGAGTGCCTGCCCTTGGGAGGGAGTTGTAGTAACTAAATTATTGAGTTTTTACTATTTAAGAATTGTCCAACCTTTTACAAAAGATAGAACAGAGGCCTAAGATATACAAAACCCATGATCTAACAGCTATATTTTTTCTACAATCTGAGGATGCTCAGAGTTGCTGCAGGTGCAGCTTTTTTACCCTGTCTGTGAATAAGTAAATGAATTAAAATTCATATTAAATTAATATCAAACATTGATATTATATAATGTGCCAGATACAGCAGTATAATAGGGAACTTAATGAAATCTAATATTATAATTAAAATGTGTATAAAAGGGAAGTCAACTTTAAGTGATGCAGCTTTGGTCAAAATATTTTAAACTTTAATGACAAGGTTTACCTCATAGGCAATCCTGGTAGGAAAGAAAGGGATTGAGTTTCTATTGATTTCTTTTAGTTCAGTGATTAAGAAAGACTAATGTTTAGAATCAAGAATGTTTATGCTATCAATACACCTGTGCTGAAAGAGGCAGCAGATAAAACAAATTGAAATCACATTGTGTGTTTACAAGGACACTCAACCACAGTGTGGAATAATCAGCAATGTAACTGTTTGATAAATAATGCACAGACTCAGCTCAGCCATACATACCAAGGTCCCAACATTGTTGTTAAAACAAGGAGAACAGAAATGGAAGATTTATGCAGCTGTTTCAGCTTACTAGAGAACAATAGTTCTTGAAGTAACTTTGCAATGTATAATGTACTGTTAAAATGAGATTAAAGAGTATCAAAGAATATGGAGGCCCTTTATATAAATTATATGAACTTTAAACTGAACATTTCAGCAGCTAGCAGAGCATTGATGGAGAAACTAAAACATGAGCAAGCAAAACTGCAAAGCTGGCTAAGAAGTGCACTGCAATGGGACCCATGGAAAGCAATTTGTGCCAGTAAGTTGCTAACCAGAGCAAACCAACCATTGTCCAAGGTATGTCTCAAGATCATTGTACCAACAGCTATAACCTAACTTGTCTTACACAAGTTGGTATGACAAGATGTGTTACACAAAGACCTTGGAAAATTCTAGTCCCAGTTTCAAGAACTCAAAAGCTTATGTCTCATTCCCTGATTGGATGGTGAGAGAGGACAACCCTCATTTTGGTT
Source organism: Chelonia mydas (assembly GCF_015237465.2). NCBI lineage: Eukaryota > Metazoa > Chordata > Testudines > Cheloniidae > Chelonia > Chelonia mydas. The sequence goes on along the minus strand of NC_057851.1, from coordinate 83,797,749 downwards.
GGACATTTGGACTCTTCAGAAGAAGTATGCGTCACCATCTGATTGGTCCATGCCAGTATCTCCAAAAAGAAGCAAGAAAGTTTGACCACCCAGTAGAGAAAGGATAAAATGGCCTATTTTCTTCAATACATCACTTCATCAAAGCTGAAGACGCCCAGAGGACAGAAGACTGATATCCTGAGCCAGCCATCTTGGAGTCCTACTGGTGACATTAAGTACCTACCTCAGAATGCACCTTTAGCTATTTCTTTCTATTTTGCAGCAATTTGAGTTGCCTACGAGCTCACCTCCTGTCAACAATAACTGACCTGAAAGTTGACAGCAGAGCAAAGATCTGGTGATAAGTAACACAGAGATTTTCTCTTGGGTGATGACCCAAATCAGTCAGTTGACTACTTCCTGAAACTGGGGACCTAATTAGTAAGGACGTGGACATGCTTGTGTATGTGTTTTAAAGATTGTCAGAGTTACTGTGTATGTCTTGGTTTTGTAACAGGTTTCAATCAAGATTGTTGTAAAACAGCTTTAAAACTAAACAAGTGACTGTTATTAACTAGGATTATAGAACACTGTACATGTGCTTACCATAGTTAATGGTTTTACATTGCCTTTCAAGTTTTAGGTGTATTTAGGCATAAAATGAGATCAAGTGTGCAAGATTTTTGACCTATACTCAAGCTATACAGTCTATCATAAATGTAGGAGTTTATTTTAGGTAGTTAGAAATGTTAGTCAGATCATGGGGCTAATATAATTTATTGGGAAATAGATCAAAGGGGTTGACTACTATAGATCCAGAGACCTTTCAGAGTTGATAACCAATTGGCACAAATGAAGCCCTATTCTAAGGGGTTCTTAGTAAAAAACCTAAACAAAATCACCTTCCCAAGATAGTATTTGAGTACAAGGGTTTTCTCTATTGTGGTTGTGTGATTTGATTCTGAAAGCTGAATGGTTATACCAACCAATTGTCTAGTTTGTCCAGTGGCACCTTAAAGACTAACAGATTTATTTGGGCATAAGCTTTCATGGATGCATGGAGGCTACCGCTCTGGTACTTGACCCCATGCCAGGCATTCAATTTAGCCGTATGAAGTGGAAATCCATCAACCTCATCAAAAAACTCACACAGATACAGACAGACATCATCTCCCTCTTCAAGTGCAAACAGATGGACATCATACCAAATGGACTGAAGTAAAAAATCAATTGCAATCGACATACTACACTGACTATAGTGAGAGATTGTGCCACACACACTCAGAGAAACTGAGGAACCTCCCGATCAGCATCCTGTACAGCATACAGGAGAAGATCAAGAATGAGCTCTCAAAACTGGAGACTCTCATACAAAACCAACCTTCCACGTGGCTGGACTTTACAAAAATGAGACAAGCCATTTACAACGCACATTTTACTTCTTTACAGAGGAAAAAAGACAGTAAACTATCTGCCTCCATGCATCTGAAGAAGTGGGTTTTTTACCCATGAAAGCATATGCCCAAATAAATCTGTTAGTCTTTAAGGTGCCACGAGACTCCTCGTTGTTTTTGTGGATACAGACTAACACAGCCACCCCTCTGATACTTGTCTAGTTTGTGTTAGCCAAATCATAGTCCAATACCATTTTCTGCCTTCTTTTATCCTATACTATTAGTTGCTGTTGTTAAGGATAGTTAATAAACTTTATAAAACTAAACTGAGAAGTAACCTTCCTGTTGATAAAAGCATTTGGCCTGGTGGAGGGGAGCGGGGCAAAGAATAGGCACATTTATCCCATCAATAGTCCTTATCACAGTTTGCTAACTTGATCTGTGTCAAAGCAATCAATAACCTCTGGCTCATTGCCAAGCTTCATGACCCTGTCTTTGCCTCAAGTTCTCTTTTATGAACTTAAAACTTATGAACATAGAGTGCACTGCAGCTCCAGGACGATATTTGCACAGATTTGTAGGGAAATAGCCTTTGTCACCCTGAAGTTCTGCTGGTACTGCTGGTCATCCCAATTCTGCATCACTACCCTGTCCTACTGGTTGCTAGTAGTTGGCAGAGCCCAGGAGCAGTGCTCCACCGAGTAAAGCTGCTCCAGATAAATGCTCTGCATTCATCTTCCTGCTCCACCATTAGCTTAATTGCCAGGGCAGCACCAGCTGCATGAAACTGCAGAGCCAAATCCACTTGCCTGTGCAACTCCAAATGCATGAGCCTCATCCCATTCAGGTTAGTGATTGTCATGATTATCTCCGGGTCCTCCAAGCTTCCGGACACCAGTTTGAAAACAGTGCTGGCAAAATGAATGGATGCCAGATGAGGAATCATGGGAGTTTGTTATTTTGACTCCAAGTCCCAGAATTCCTCTAGGGTCTGGTATTTGTCCCAGAATGTACCACATGAAAAAACAGAGCATACAGTGGAGCAGCGGAGCAGTACACCATGCGATATGAGCCCAGAATGCTGAGTGGTTAATTCAGACTAATACTGAGGTGTGCAATGGTTAACAATGAAAGTGCCATAACAAAGTGGTATGGACACATTTCACTGCAATTAAATTGCTGTATTTAGAGCAAACAAACTATATTGATATAACATGACTAGTCATGGCCTCCCCTCACAACTCACTGTATTCTGTCTGATGGGAATGAATGGATCCAGAATATACAAGTTTTTCTTTGAGAAATATATTTAGGCACATGATTAGGCTTAGAAGTATTAGAATATTATTGGTAAATGTCAGTAAACATCCATTTCACCCTTGTCATAAATATAAAGGGAAGGCTAACAACCTTTAAATCCCTCCTGGCCAGAGGAAAAACCCTTTCACCTGTAAAGGGTTAAGAAGCTAAAGATAACCTCGCTGGCACCTGACCAAAATGACCAATGAGGAGACAAGATACTTTCAGAGCTGGGGGGGGGGGAAACAAAAGGTTCTCTTTCGCTGTCTGTGTGTTGTTTTTGCCGGGACCAGAGCAGGAATGCGGGTCAGAACTCCTGTAAAGAGTTAATAAGCAATCTAGCTAGATATGCGTTAGATTCTGTTTTGTTTAAATGGCTGATAAAATAAGTTGTGCTGAATGGAATGTATATTCCTGTTTTTGTATCTTTTTGTAACTTAAGATTTTGCCTAGAGGGATTCTCTGTGTTTTGAATCTGATTACCCTGTAAGGTATTTACCATCCTGATTTTACAGAGGTGATTCTTTTACTTTTTCTTCAATTAAAATTCTTCTTTTAAGAACCTGATTGCTTTTTCCTTGTTGCTAAGATCCAAGGGTTTGGGTCTGTGTTCACCTATGCAAATTGGTGAGGATTTTTATCAAGCCTTCCCCAGGAAAGGGGGTGTAGGGCTTGGGGGGATTTTGGGGGGAAAGACGTTTCCAAGTGGGCTCTTTCCAAGTTATATTTTAACAGCTTGGTGGTGGCAGCAATAAAGTCCAGGGACAAAAGGTAAAATGTTCGTACCTTGGGGAAGCTTTAACTTAAGCTGGTAAAAATAAGCGTAGGGGCTTTTCATGCAGGTCCCCACATCTGTAACCTAGAGTTCAGAGTGGGGAAGGAACCTTGACAGCCCTATACACACAAATATTATTATTTCCCTCAATAATAATCAAAATGTACAGATAGAATAAGGAAATTGCTGCTTGAGAATTTAGAGTTTGATTGAAGGATATTTACTTTGTATATTATGACGTGATTCTGTCAGTTAGTGTCAATTTGTGTTTTAATGGTTGTAAAGCTAAAACATTTTGAATTTCAGCATCTACTGTCATTAAGTAATTATTATCTAACACACACATTGAATGACCCGACCCCCATAATTTCCCACAACTATGAAAATGTAAATATAATGCTTAAAAATAAATGTTTATAATGATGATGGATAATATCAAAAATAAAATTCAAATTTTGCCAGGCCTACATATGATATAGGATGGTTTTAAGATATGAAGTTTACATTCTTTTTAACTGAGACAGGCCTATCTAAGCCATGATTTTTAATTTATTTATTATTTATTATTATTTTTTAGTATTTATTATTGATAGATTACACATTGTTTCTCACATTCTTGCATTTAATTCTCTACTTTGAAAAACCTGTGGAATCAAGTTTGCTATTAACTGGCACATTAATGTCCATGCAGAGTTGTATTAAAAGATACTTCAGTAAATGGTTCTGCCAGTTAAGTTAACCTGTACAATTTTTGAGCTGCCATTGGGAAGAGCCATTGCAGAAGCTCCTTCCTTTGTAACAGAGACAAGGAGTACTGAGAAAAGTATTTGCAAACATTCCTTAAAATAAAAGCCCGGCGTTTGCTTTGACAGTGTTCATGATCTCTTTTGTTCACTTTCCATGTCCACTTTTCAAGTCCGAGAGTTAGTGTTCACAAGAATATCTGGGCCTAAAACAAAGTGTTTGAAATACTTGTGCAAATAAATACTTACATGAGTATTTGCAAAGGAAGTATTTGCATGGCCATCTTGATAGCAATTTGTGGCTTTGGGAGTTATCCCATTTGAGAGCAGATCAACAGCATGTGATTTAAGTGGCCAAACTCAGTCTACAACTAGCAAATTCTCAAAGTACCATACACCAAACTTTCAAGCTTGGCTATCCAAAAATAGCTACATCCTAAATCTACATCTATGTTTCTAAATAAAAGTGACCTGACTTCAAAAGTGTTGAGCAACCACATCTTCATTGGGATTGCGTGTGCTTAATATAGCTTTTCTTCGAGTATTTTATACTTTTAGTCCCAATTCACTCTTTCATGTCTCTTAATCATTTTTGTCATTTTTCAATGGATTCCCTCTATTTTCTTAATATTTTAAATTTAGTAATGATATGCATGGAACCAAGCATAATGTTACAAGTGTTATTTCTGAAGTCATGATATTCATGACATGAACACTCTGTATATGATACAAAACTGAATTGTCTTTTTGCTGTCATATTGTATTTCAAACTCATGTCTAGTTAGTAGTCTACTATCTACTCATGGTCCATTTAGGCATTTTTGCTTATTTCCATGTTTCTTCTTTCCTTTGAATTGCTGTACTTAAACATTATTGTTTTCCATGGGCCAATTGTGTTTTTTATGCACTGAGAAAATGCATACCAAATTTTCATGAAAGGTTTTGAAAAATAGCGTTCCTAAAGATTCACAGGTTGCTGTTTAAGAAAGAATGGGGGCCTATAATTTTTTTACTTTTCCTGGGTCTTGCTCTGATTTTCTAAAAAATTTACCTGTGGGCTGAGACCAAACGGAAAAATGTTAAGCCTAAAGATGCACTTTTGAGAAAATTGTAGGAACATCTGGTGAGCAATTCCTAATCAAACATTCATCAATGTCTTCACGTCTTCTACCATTTGTGAATTGTCCACAAAGCAATCATGATTTTCTTAAACGTACTTATTTTTCTTAATCTTTTGCTGAATACATTTTGCAAATAATTCTTTGCCTGTAGCTTCTTTGTAAGCAGTTAATTTTAACAATTTAAAATTTTGTATCAAACCTGTTGGAAGGGTTCATAGGCCATGTTGTATGTTTGTTTCCTGTCTGTTGATTTTAACTCTTAAAATCACAACCGGTCTGAATATTTGAACTTGGAATTCAAAATTTTCTATCCATGAATGTTCTTTAATATTTACTTTAAAATCACCATTTCAATTAATGTTTCTACTAGTGAACTCATTTGCTAGAACATTATTGGAAAGAAAACACAAATGAATTGTGAGCAGAGTCAAAGTGAATTCATTTAAAAATCAGAATGAATAATAGCAGAACACATTTTGTAGGTTTTCCTCAATTATAGCTATGCATTTCTGAAAACAGGGGATTATTATGTAAGTTCCATGGCTATCATAACTCTCCTATTCACTACTCTGTTAATGCTATGATACCATTATTTATGTGAATAACTGGACTGATAAATACTAAACTACCTTAATTGAATTCACATGAGCTTTGCAAAAGCTCACTAAAGTAAAACAATGTCTTTAAGCATCCAACAGTGAGGGCCAGTCAACTCAGTACTGACTCAGATATATTTTTATAGTAATAATAAATTCCAGCAGATGTTTTAATCTATTAGATAGACGCAAATTAAACTAGTCATAAAGTATTTAATGATGTTCTGTGGTGAAGATGATTGAAAATAAATCTATCTTTGGGGTACCTGTCTTAATTCAAATAGGTTTGAGCCAAGTAATACTGAAAACCTACTAGAGTATTTCTGTTCTCATCAAGTAAAATTTAACAGGAAGAATGAAAAAAAGGATGATACACAGCTTGAGGATGGGTTCTTCAAGGACACATTTTCCATTCATACAGTACATAGAAAGCAGTGTCCATTATTCTAATCACAAGCAGCCATGCCTTTATGTATAGTAAGGTGTCTTTAAAGAAGGAACACTGTGGACTGAAACACATGAAAGTGACCATAGATACAGCTTCAAGCTTTTGATTAAGGATTGTAGAATCAGATACAGCAGAGGGTGATGAAATACAGAGCCATCTGAAGTGTACAAAATTTGTTTTTAACTTGTTTTGAATGATAAATATAGATGAGC